>NC_060144.1:46945026-49426533 GCF_021461385.2 Schistocerca piceifrons
TATATATATATATATATTTGCTTACAGAATATAAAGCATACCTATCCGAATTATCACGTAATAGGGGAGAGAGTGTGGCTGATATGATACGCGAATTGGGATGGAAGTCATTAAAGCAAAGACGTTTTTCGTCGCCGCGAGATCTATTTACGAAATTTCAGTCACCAACTTTCTCTTCCGAATGCGAAAATATTTTGTTGAGCCCAACCTACATAGGCAGGAATGATCATCAAAATAAAATAAGAGAAATCAGATTTTGTTGAGCCCAACCTACACAGGCAGGAATGATCATCTAAATAAAATAGAGAAATCAGAGCTCGAACAGAAAGGTTTAGGTGTTAGCTTTTCCCGCGCGCTGTTCGGGAGTGGAATGGTAGAGAGATAGTATGATTGTGGTTCGATGAAATCTCTGCCAAGCACTTAAATGTGAATTGCAGAGTAATCATGTAGATGTAGATGATAGTGCATTTAAATCGAATAGGAACGTGGGATGGGTGCGACCTAGATACTAGCGCGCGGTCACAGCAGTACCGACAATCAACGGATTCCGCCGACTAACATCGGCCGGAGACGGACTTAAGAGGACGGTCGGTGGACCTCAACTCTCGTTGTTTTCTCCTGTCGAATCACGTTCCCACAGGCAAAACATGGACTGTGGGGGACTTACAAGTTTAGTACGTGAAACAAAGAGTCTGTGCATTACGTGAAACAAAGAGTCTGTGCATCCTGAGGATCAGAAATATCATTAGCAAGGATACATCTCGGAGTCTACTTTAGCCACAACAATATTTTTGACGCTGGTGTCCACAAAAATAAAAAAAAAGGCACTTGCGATATATGAAGACAAAATACTGGCTGACACGAAATAATACATTTCTTTAATTTCGCCGAATCATTTATAAAATGTAATTCAATATTTTTGTAACAGAACTGTTTCCTTTAAATGACGCGTTTCGAAAGTTTAAGCCTCCATCATCAGGTGGACTTACATGTGTTAGTATGACGTATATGTAAATTGTCACATTTTGAAAACTTTGACACTCTCCAGTGGTGACAGATTCCTTTCTCTATCGAAACACATCACATTTAAACTGTCATATTTTGTAAATTTTGTTTACAAAACATTACAGCTTATGGGTGATGTGTTACTATAGAGAAAGGAGACTGTGACCACTGGAGGGGGGACCACAAGTTACCCCAAAATCGTAACACAACACACACACACACACACACACACACACACACACACATACGCGCGCGCACGCGCGCGTCGTACTAACACATGTAAATCCACCTGATGGTGGAAGTTCAAACCTTCAAAACGTGTTGTGGATATAAACAAACAGTGACTAGTAACAGTGAACTTGTATCATTCGAGTTTTATTTCCATTACATTGCAAGCTGTAACATTATTTCCTTACTAAGTATGAAATATGTTTTAACGATAATTACAATTATTCGATAACTATTAACTGATTGCATCAGTAGTGCAAATACCCGGAACAGGTAAACGTTGTGGCGAAGCCATAAAGCCTGGACTACGGACCAATGGAAGAAAGTCATTTGACTGGATTCATCTTGTTGCACATTGCTACCAACTTGTGGCCGAGTTTACGTCGCAAGAGTGACATGACGGGGGTTCGGTAATGAATTTGGATACCATATCGAAGTGTTGCTCTCAAGATCGTGACTATTTTGGCTTATCAGGTTCATCCCATGATAGAGAGTGTGTCCCCTGTGTTGATGGTATATTCCAAAATGACACGGCCCTTTGTTCACGAATCTCGCACAGTCCAGTGGGTACGTAAATGTCCCTGTGCATGGTGTTCCACGCAGGAAGATACGATGCACAGTGGTTCAGATGTCCTCATTTGTGTCTTTCGTGGTTTCTGTAAGTCAGCTAAACAGAACGCAGCGACGGTTGCTCTGAAAGCACACGGCTGATTTCGTTTGCGAGCCTGTGCTCTAAGGAACTCGTTGTCGACGGGGCAGTAAACTACAACCGCTATCATTTGGTGATAATTGATATTTCAAAATAAGAGTGGGAAACAGTAACTTGGATCCGAAATGGGGATATGGAGGCTATTAGAGAATAGTCACCTGGATAGTCCTGAGGCAAAGAAACTTCGATGGTCTTGTTGAAGAAACCACCACAACATTCGGCGAAAGTGACTTGCGGGAATCTAGGAAAATGTGAGTGAGAACAGTTAATCGTTTAAGAATAAGCCTAGCATTTCGTTCATTACCCGGTACAGCACATAATTTTGTTGCAGACGTGCAATGATAGACTTATTACGACGTTACATTGTAAAATTTCTGTAGTTTTTCCAGTGTGATTGATAGAAGATACATTTTCGTGTGTGTGACTGGGTTGATAACTCCATTTTTATGGGGAACATTTCGACGAGTGGCCTAGTCGTTTTTGTCATCGGTTGCGAAAGAATGGTTTCGAGTGCGCTCGATGGCTGGACTGTTACCACCCTGCAATTTAAAAAACAAAAGATTTAAAGCTTCTTATTTAGCAGCATATGCTGCGTGCGCCATTAAAGTACCATTAATACATAGGTTGGCTTAATACAGAGAAAAACGTTATTGACTAGATCATAAAACCTAGACCGTGAAACCATAAGAAATGTACTCCACAGAAATCTTCAATTTCTGGTGAACGAGACATAACTTTCCTCCCAGAGTCTGCCATTTTACCACACTTATGGCAACGTGGTCACCGAAGCGATGCAATCGTTCTGAAAACAGCGGATACTTCTCAGTTGCTTCTCGACCCTCTCAGGTACGTCAGTGGCTTCCAAGGAGAGTCCTCGTCGACAATCTGTCAGGAGCGATGGTAAAACTGATTTAATTAACACATACTCGGTCACATGGTCAACGGCCCAAACAGCGATCGAAAGACCCGTTTCGGATTTTAGTGAATAACGTGACTTAAAAATAGCCTTGTCCTTGAGTTTCGCTTCTGGGGTAGACGATTATGATTACTAACGGCCAAGATGTAGATACCATACAGAAGGTTTGTTTTCAGCGAATCAGAGAACCACAGGCACTGAACTTGATAGAGTTACGTCAAGAAACAAACATTAGAATAATTCGTTGTTGGCACTTTGTATGCGAACATCTCATGGTTAATGACATGACCTTTTATTGTGTAGACGGGATACTGTGCAGCTGACTGGGGCTGCGATGGGTCGCACATACGAGAGATAATTTGGTTATTTGTGAGTTAACAATATTATTATTTTGATTAATGGGAATGATACGTTACGATCTATCCAAAAGTCTATACGATAAACATTCAATCAAGAAATTATATTTGAAAAAAAAAAACATATTCCGTCAGCATGGATCACTACTGATTTCTTCTTTTCTGCTTTTACTGACACAATTACAAGAACATTTCACAATGAAACCGGTTACATTGCCTTACCGGTATGTTCTCATGGCTGTGTCAATAACAGAATAAAATAGCGCAAAAAGTACCCTGCAAGCATATAATTACTGCCAACGGCATTGCCGCCTGCCAAGTGTGTTAGTTGTTCTTACTTGAGCCATTCCTTCATCTGCGGGAGGTTGAACTGGAGATGACACATGGTGATGCCCTCCTCGTGATAAGCTTCGGCCAGCAGCATCGGCCACGTGTCCGCCATCGTGGATATGTTGAAGTCCTCAACGAACTTGTAAGACTCGCGCGTGCTGACGGTCGAGTAGTTGGCATGATTTGTCTGTAACACCAATAAAAAATGTAAATCTTGCGCTAAATGAGTACCGTAAAAGAAAGCAGAGCTTGAAACAACACCAACGGAGCAGTCAGATTATATGAGAGTCACCCAGAAAGTAATGCAACACATGTTTTCTTCAACAATTATTTATTGAACACAATGGAACGAACACACAAAAAAGTCTGGTGTTTCTTCTACACTCCCACTCTTTCCACGTAATCTCCTTCCCGTACCATGCCGTTCCTCCAAGGAGATACACGGACTTGTTATGTCCTATCGTTACCAACCCTTGTTCTGCCCACAAAGTCATATCTTCACTGTGAGAGTCACGTCTTTCTCATCCTCAAAATGTCTTCAATGAGTGAAATTATAATGAAATGAACACCCTTACCTGCTTACATGCGTTGACATACGTCAATGGGGATGGATGAAAATGTATGCCCCGACCGGGCCTCGAACCCGGGATCTCCTGCTTACATGGCAGACGCTCTATCCATCTTAGCCACCGAGGACACAGAGGATAGCGCGACTGCAGGGATTTATCTCTGGCACGCCTCCCGCGAAACCCACATTCTCAACGTATTGTCCCGCACTACATTCGTAGTGCCCCCGCCCATTATACTCATTACTCGCGGCGCGTTGCCGATTCCCGTAAGAGTTCGGGCACTGTTTGTGCATTCGCACAGAAGAAGAAGATGGTCAAGTGGCCGGTGAGTCATAACATGTCCGAAAGAACAGATACCATCTTAGTATATATAACTTCAATGAGCGACATTTTTTAGTAGCCCAAACAAATGGAAGTCTGACGGGCTGTAGAGTGTTTAGGGATGTATTCCGAAGTCCTCAAACTTACGTGAGGCTGAGCTTAAGAATTACTGGGCTGTCTCTTGGCATTACGAATGAGCACATCTGCAAGCTGCATCTTGTCTGATGTGCCAGCGGTGTAGGCATTCTCGGACGCTGCAAATCTTGGAACTCTGCCGAACAACTTTCTCGTAGTGGTCTCACCCTCCTTTCCCAACGACTATGCCCACTTCTCTCGACTGCAAATGCTCCATAAATTGCACACAAACGTCTGCGTAGGTTCCCAACAGTTTCTTTTTCCACAACGAGAAATTCAGTGTTGATACACTGCTTGTAACAAAAAAATGGTTCAAATGGCTCTGAGCACTATGGGACTTAACTGTTGTGGTCATCAGTCCCCTAGAACTTAGAACTACTTAAACCTAACTAACTTAAGGACATCACACACATCCATGCCCGAGGCAGGATTCGAACCTGCGACCGCAGCGGTCACGCGGCTTGTAACATACGTCACCATTTTGAAACACTGCTGTCGGAGGGAATGGAAAATTGCGCCCTCCGTAAACTCACGCATACCTGAAGTTTGACATTCGTGCCACTGTTGTTGGCTGACAAAAAATGTGGTGCATTACTTTCTGGACGACCCTCGTAACGATGAAGCACTGATTTCAATCTTCATAGTTAATGGCAGTGATAAGATGTTGTATCATCTAAAATAGGGTATCCTCTGATGTCTCAGAATGTATCCTATCAACAGATCACTTTTCGTCAAATTATGCTACAAATATCTTGTCTCGCCAGTTCTCTTCACTACTTCCTAATTAGTTACGTGATCAACCCACATAATCTTCAGCATTGTTCTGTAGCTCCACGTTTCGAAAGCTTCTAGTCTCTTCTTGTCTAAACTGTTTATCGTCCATGTTTCCCTTCCATACACGGCTACACTCCAGACTAGTACCTTCAGGAAAGACATCCTAACGCCTAAATCTGCATTCGATGTTAATAAATTTCTCTTCTTCAGAAATACTTTTCATTCCACTGCCAGTCTACATTTCATTTACTTTGTTGCCCAAACAGCAAATATCATCTACTAATTTAAGTTTCCTAATCTGATTCCCTTAGCATCACCCGATTTTATTCGACTACATTCAATTATCTTTGTTTTGCTTTTGCTGATGTTCATCTTATATCCTCCTTTCAAGACACTGTCCATTTCGTTCAACTACTGTTCCAAGTCCTGTAGCAACTGACTATAATTATCATTTCAACTTACTTTAGGTAAACAGAGACGTTAGCAGTTTCGACCTTCACAGGTTGATTCTCTGATGACAGAACATGTTTTACACATCTTTTACGGTCAGTCAGAGGGTCGGAGTAGAGTGGATATAAAATGTAGACTGGCAATGTAAAGGAAAGCGTTTCTGAAGAAGAGAAATTTGTTAACAGCGAGTATAGATTTAACTGTCAGGAAGTCGACTCTGAAAGTATTTGTATGGAGTGTAGCCATGTATGGAAGTGAAACATGGACGATAAATAGTTTGGACAAGAAGAGAATAGAAGCTTTCGATATGTGCTGCTACAGAAGAATGCTGAAGATTAGGTGGGTAGGTCACATAACTAATGAGGAGGTATTGAACAGAATTGGGGAGCAGTTTGTGGCACAACTTGACAAGAAGAAGGGATCGGTTGGTAGGACATGTTGTGAGGCATCAAGGGATCACCAATTTAGTATTGGAGGGCAGCGTGGAGGGTAAAAATCGTAGAGGGAGACCAAGAGATGAATACATTAAGCAGATTCAGAAGGATGTAGGTTGCAGTAGGTACTGGGAGATGAAGAAACTTGCACAGGACAGAGTAGCATGGAGAGCTGCATCAAACCAATCTGAGGACTGAAGACCACAACAACATTATGTCAGTTATCTGAAGTGAGATCCGAATTCATATTGTGGTCATTTATTCGTTCACCATCCATATTTAGTGACTGGCCTTTCAGTTACGAAAATCAACGGCTCTGTCTGCCTGTAATTAATAGGGTTATTAACTGCAAAGTTACCACGGTAAGGTGCGAAGCGCCATTTCTGGATAACTTTCGTTTTCTGTTTTGCTACGTGGTATGTGAAGAGGGCTTTTACGTACTAAAAAGGCTATCTCAATGGTGGCTGATGTAGGTGTTACGATGCCCAGAAGATCGCATCCGCTTGCTCCTTCCGTTATGTAGCCTGTCACTTGCATGTCATCGCTGGCTGTACAATGCATAGTGAAAACATTATGGATAATTCAGCACGGGTAGTACCAGAAAAACTGGCAACTCTTAAAGAAAGCGTGAGCAAAAGTGATGAAGAATTTTGTTCCTGATGATGTAAGGAGCACCATAGCAACGGCTCGCGATAAGCAACCATTTAAAGTTGTTTAGGCGAAATGTGGTTATTTTACGGAGTTTCAGTACTCAGCTGACATGATCATTAACAAAACTAAGGTTAACATAAGTTCTGTGTCTTGGATCAAATTCATGCCCCTGTGGTAATTCCGTGCTGGTCGCGATTCGACACAAAACACCGGTCGATTTGGGAGGCCTGCCTCTTTCATGACGCCAATTCAAATGGGAGACATCCGAGGACCCGTCTCTGTGGTCCTGATCTCTCGCCATGTAATTATCACGCCGTCAGTTCCTTAAAAGTGGCATTGAAAGGTCGACGACTCCTGTAGGACGAGGACGTGGCAGTTGCGGACTTCTTCACGCAGGAAGACTCGATGTTTTACCAAACGGGTATCTTCAACCTGATAATCGGTGGGATGATTGCCTCAATGCTCACAGCGATTTTGCCTAATTGGCATATCGATTCTGGACTCTGCGGCCTTCGAACGGAACTTCTGAATCATCACTTATACAACCAGTGGAAAGAGTACCACAATGATATCATTACATCTTTAGCTCGGCACGCCATATTGAACATAGGGGAATGAGTAAAACCATGGGCAACGCTATTAACTGCTCCATCAGGCGTTAGGCGTCTGAAACCACCACAAACGACACCTTCCAAGTGTCCCATGTCTTGTGACGAAGAGTTAAGTTTGCAAACGCATGAAGGTATTAGGACGGGAATGTGTAACCAGTCTACCTAAGGTATGTTCTTAATTCGGTAAGTGTAACGAGTTCAACTGTCGTCACTGCGGGAGTACTCAGACAAGTCAGTGGCTGAAGTAGCAACCCAATGTTTTGGATGGAAGACCTGCCGAATGCGCATGAGAAGGAAATGGCCCAACATGACGGCCAACCGAGAACTGTTCGACCATTCAAAAGGAGGAGGGTTACAGTTTCATGTCCTGTTGACTATGATGTATTGGAGAAGGAACAAATTCTCGGCGTCACACAGACGAGGGAGCAAGTCGGATATGTCTTTTTCAACAGAACCATCCCAAGTGATTTAGGTAAACCAAGGAAAACCTAAATGTGGATGTCCAGATGGGGATTTGAATTCCGCTCCTCTGAACTGTTTGTCCATCAGTATCACGTGCAGTCACACATTGCTACTGGTACAGAGCCACAGGGTGACCCGAGGATGTCGAAGCAGTATGATGCAACAGTTTCTCGTTGCCCTACAAGGGATGTAAGCCAGATACGACTTGGACTGGCGTGTTCGGGTGATATGACATGGAATGATGTATGACTGAGGCCTGTTAGCTTTAGTCACTAATGGAATTCGTTGAAGAATACGAAGGCACTTCATTTTCCCCATATTCGAACCTGTTGGTCTAGTGATAAAGCCCATGCCTGGCGGGCTCAAAACACGGACTATCTCATGCTTTCGCCTGACGTTACGCAAATAGTTCTCAACTGCATATCCATCTGCCAACTGCAGACGTAAGATGACTCCCAGCTGCTCTCAGGCAGTGTTGTGTTGTCAGATCTACCCGTTTTCCCGGGAAATTTCCCACTTTTTTAAAAATGCCTTGCTCTACTGTTAAAATGCAAATAAAATGCCAAACATGCTGTTTTTGTATCACATTCGTGTCTATTCCTTGAAGTCATTTTCATTTTGGCGAATGTTGGTACGACTCTTGATTAACTCTTTATTTCTGAAGATATTGCTTCAGTTTTGGATATCCCTTATGTGAATTCCTCACCCCAGAGACTTTTCTCGTATCAGCTCCAACTGTTAGAGTCAAGCTGCTCCAAGTCCATCAGTGCATGGATGTTGTTTAAAAGATGGTAACATGTGTCACTTGGTGTCAACTGTTTTGAGTTATTGGAATAGTATTAGTGAATGGTTTGGAAACGTAAATAATGTAATCTGTTATTGTGGTGCATACTGCTAACAATTACTGACTTATTGCGTTTGAATTTAAGATGCCTGAGTTGACTGTTAGTTGCGCATGATGTACTTCTAGCCCTAATAGTACGCAACGGTTTAAAATAGCCTGTGTTACTCGCCAAATTTGTTTGGTGATTGCCAGGTCTTGCCCACTCTTCAGAAAGAGTATCTTCTGCAACTTGGCTAATGAAGATGAAAGAGCAAAGAGATAAGTTATCTACCAAAAAGTTATGTGGGTTATTCTGTATTCAAAGAGTGCTGAAAAATTTCGAGTGTTTGCCCTTTGGAAATTATGAAGTCAATGATACAGAAAATGATTGAAGCTGACGGGACTCGAACACGTGTCTCCTTGCTTACTAGGCAGAAATGCTGACCATTCCACCATCGCAGCAGCACTATGATCAACATGGCTGCACGGACTACCTATGTCAAGGGCCCTCCCCAACAGAAACTTCATATCGTCAGCTTATTTTCCCCCGAAATTGTCACTATTGTCAGGGCTCTCCGACATTGGAATAGCACCCCAGTGTTGGACGTAATGGGAACGTCCTGTACTTCAAGTGATCGTATAGATCTTAAATTTTCCCCAGGACATTTAAGCAACGAGGCCCGGGTACGATCCCCGGCCGTGGCACAAATTTTAATTCACTCCTTTGGCTTCAATCATTATCGTAGGTAAACATGAGACTTAAATGTCTCGGAGAAAATTTAATTATAACACCAATGATAAAGCGACATAACTGTGCTGTGTATGCTGGCAGATAGGAACGATAAACATAGTTTTCAATCTTCGGCGGGAAAATCTGATGAGGCATGTAAATGGTGAATGATTTTTATCTATTTTCTTCTATTGTTGAGGCAACGGCCTTGCCGCAGTGGATACACCGGTTCCCGTGAGATCACCGAAGTTAAGCGCTGTTGGGTGTGGCCGGCACTTGGATGAGTGACCATCCAGCCGCCATGCACTGTTGCCATTTTTCGGGGTGCACTCTTTAGCCTCGTGATGCCAATTGAGGAGCTACTCGACCGAATAGTAGCGGCTTCGGTCAAGAATACCATCACAACGACTGGGAGAGCGGTGTGCTGACCCCACGCCCGTCTTATCCACACCCTTTTTCTGAGAATGACACGGCGGTCGGATGGTCCCGGTAGGCCACTCGTTGCCTGACGACGGAGTGCTTTTATAATGTTATTCTAACAAGGGAACCTCCCCATCGCACCCCCCTCAGATTTAGTTATAAGTTGGCACAGTGGATAGGCCTTGATAAACTGAACACAGATCAAGTGAGAAAACAGGAAGAAGTTGTGTGGAACTGTGAAAAAATAAGCAAAATATACAAACTGAGTACCCCATGGGCCACATAGGCAACATCATGCACAATGTGAGCCCAGGAGCGCCGTGGTCCCGTGGTAGCGTGAGCAGCTACAGAACGAGAGGTCCTTGGTTCAAGTGTTCCCTGGAGTGAAAATTTTACTTTATTTATTTTTGCATAGTTATTATCTGTCCGTTCGTTCATTGACGTCTCTGTTCACTGTAATAAGTTTAGTGTCTGTGTTTTGCGACCGCATCGCAAAACCGTGCGATTAGTAGACGAAAGGACGTGCCTCTCCAATGGGAACCGAAAACATTTGCTCGCAAGGTCATAGGTCAACCGATTCCTCCACAGGAAAACACATCTGATATATTCTATACGACACTGGTGATGGCATGTGCACCACATGACAGGAATATGTTGTCGACCCACCTAACTTGTACACTTGGCGATTCTTCTACCTTGCCCGATTTAGGTTTTCTTGTGGATGTGATAATCACTCCCAAAAAAGTGATGAAAAATATAAGAGTTTGTCACATAAACTGAAAATAAAAATTTTCACTCAATGGACGATTTGAACCAAGATCCTTTCGATCCGCAGCTGCTCACCTTACCACGAGACCATGGCGCTCCTGCAAGCATATTGTCCTTAATGTTGTATATGTTCCAATGAACTACTCAGTTTGTATATTTTGCTTATTTTTTCACAGTTCCACACAACTTCTTCCTGTTTTCTCAATTGATCTGTGTTCAGTTTTTCAAGGCCTTTCCACTGTGCCAACTTATAACTAAATCTGAGGGGGGTGCGATGGAGAGGTTCCCTTGTAAGGATAATATGCATAATTACGAACTTAACTGTTAATACTGATATTTAATTATATGAATAAATAAATAGTGACTGTCAAAATAATTTAGATAAGTTATGTTTCAAAGTACAATAACGAAAATCATGCTCAGTGGCACCAGGGCACTTATAATGCCGAGTCATTACATCGTATTGCTTTTGTGTGAACTTCTATTATATTGTAGGAATAAGAATAATAAACAATAATCGCATAGAAGAGGTACGCAGACATTGTTTGTGAAACCACTGTAGCAGTTATTTCCTACATTAGTGAGATTTTTATACATATATTTATTGATGAATAGTAGTGGAGTATTAGCACGAAGAACAGGGTGTCTTGTACCTACTGCTATATTCTGCTTTTTGAGTTTCTGTCCTGATTTCGAGACTGTTGCACTTGGCAACGCTGCCAACGCCGCAGCATCTGACGAGCATTATAGTGAGCGTGCATCAGGACTCAAGACATTGTCGCCGCCAGCAGAGTCCTATTGGAAATTCCGCTAGATGAGTTAGTTACCGTTCGCTGGAGGTAGGAATGGACCAGTGTTGATAGTTAGTGAACTTAAACAACATTGTGACGCACCACCATCATACTAAAGTTAAGTATCTGTGAAGATCTTTCAACAAATTGAAGCGTAACAGAACATGAATTTGCTATCGAGTTGAGACACAAATCTGGTACATTAAACTCAGTTGACACAATGCAGGTTTTCGTAAAAATCCCTGTATTTTCGCTCCGTATATTTCGTCATGTCCAATAGATGATTTTTCTTCTCCTTATGCATTTGCAGTGCTCCACTGTGGAGCAACCGAAAAGCAGAAGGCAACGGAAATATTTTTACTTCTTGTTCATAACCATGTTCCACAATGATTCGTCCCACAGATGAAGCACGTTGTGATTACGGCACAGCCGGCCGCGGTGATCTCGCGGTTCTAGGCGCTCAGTCCGGAACAGCGCGACCGCTACGGTCGCAAGTTCGAATCCTGCCTCGGGCATGGATGTGTGTGATGTCCTTAGGTTAGTTAGGTTTAAGTAGTTCTAACTTCTAGGGGACTGATGACCACAGATGTTAAGTCCCATAGTCCTCAGAGCCATTTGAGCCATTTGATTACGGCACACGCTTATGCATCTAGGATCGTCACTACATAACTTCAACCAGAGCACAGTAGTAATTTTCAAAGCTGGTGGCGTTTTGATAACCAACTCAGTGGATCCTCTGCCCTTGAAATCATCCATCATCATCTCCTAAATGGTCAGTTTTGAAGGATGTACAACGGCCTAAGCAATGGCATGCTTCCATTCTAAAGGAACCATAGCTTTTGACGCTTTCTTTCCCTTCTCGATCATTGCAAAGTTGCTGTCACGGGGTAGGAAACTATGACTCGAACATAAAAACTTTTGATGTATTTCTGTAAAGTACTTACAGCTGGCCAGATAGAAATAACGTGCTAATACTCTCTAGTTATCGTCCTGCCTGACACAGTGGTCAGACCATACCACCAATTTGCGTTCCATACCTTCTTCAAGCATCACAAATTTAAGCAGACAGGAAACTATTTTAGCTGAACCCCTCCTTGCGGCGGATTCATCCCACAAATTTATTGTGTTTCTTCCACTACCAACGTCACGATCCGTGAAATTATACGACCGCTGTCTCCGGCAGAATACCGTGGAATGCGTCAATGAAGGACAAAGTAAAACCTGTTGTAGGTCAACGCATACAACTCGTATATTGTTATTCCCTTTAGCCACGTCCTCATCGTTTTTTGACACTTTGTATGTCTAGTCTGCTTTCGCATGAGGCAACTGACTCTCAAGTTCGATGCCGTGCATTTATGTTTCGACTGGAGCTGTGATCACAAAAAAATCGGAGTACAGACATTCATTTGAGGGTGTGATCCTGCTGTAATGGCTCGTGTGCTTCGGGAAACTCGAAATGTGTTCCCAGGTCAGAGCCCTGTCAACATTTGATATGGGATGTGGACTACTGAAATATTTTCATCGACTTTCGTTAGGAGTGGTCATTCTATCCTTTAGTTTGCGCTGAAGACTCTGTATTCGTCTTGCGTGATGCAGTATAGGTCAATCAATGGTTTTTGACAGGTTCTTCTTTTGACTGGACATAGTATTTGAAAGTAGTTTGTTTCCGTGAGGTATCGTCTGTCTTGCCTCCTTTCGTATGGCTGGCACGCCTATTTCCATGGAGTTTATCAAGTAAATGGACTGCTCTTCGTTCGTCAAGGCATGATATTCTTCATACAGCTCTAACTTAATTTCCAGGCTTATGTCCTTGCATCCTCCTTTTGAACACATTTGTGCAATGTATACGTGATCCTGAATCATGCAGTCAATATTACAACCTAATATTCAACAGAATTATCACATTTCACATTCTATTTTAATAATACAGCAGTGCGCAGGGAGTGTATTATGTTTTTTCGTCGATGATAACGACAAAACTGTAGTTAATTTTATTCACGATACATGTTTTTACTCTAATGTTTTCTGAAGATGCGCATAAAGTACGTTGTTATAGCCATGTACTGTACATGGCACATAAGCCGCTATTCGGAACTTATACGCTACTCTATAGACATAAGCCTTTTTAGAAAACCGATTCAGCGTTATTCCACTCATCTGCGATGGAGGCTGTTTCGTAGGAACTAGCTTTCCATTTCGTGATTTATGATCCAATCCAGCATCGCGAAGACTTTTCCTCTTAATATCCTGCCAATTTTCCTTTTCCGTGCATTATTATTTGCACGTTTCAAACCACTTACGGTAAGCGTTACCTCGCTACATTCCGCCATTCTCGTAACACTCAGCATTGTTCGCGCAGAGGCGCGATAACTGCGTCAGCAGCCGTAGCTCTCGTACACTGCTGTTCTTCCGTTCTCGGCAGTAGGTCAGACTCAAGTGTGAGATATCACACTAGGTCACTGTAAATGAAACTTCTAAGACGTTCTGATGTATTGACAGCCATCAACCTTTTTCTCAATCATTCTTTAGCTAACTGATTTTTATTTCAAAAATTACATACAGTCACAGTCTCTGTAAATGCTACTTGTCCTCTGATTGTTTCGCTGTTCATACGTACCGTGAAAATGGATCACACTGCTACCTGCTCCGTAGTGAAACATGCGCGCGGAACACCGTTACTGGCGAGAAACAGCTTACACAGAAAAATCAGCTTTGACGCTTTTCGAGCAACAGTATATAATAGAAATATGAACGCGAATCGTAATTGTAAGAGTGGCGTATTCGGCGAGCGTCGTGCGATGATAATGATGTGTGATGCCGGGCGGCGGTTCGAAACATTCCCGAATATGAACTGTTTTCCGCGTGCAAACACCTACACAGTGACTTGGATTTAGGGGGCACGGTCCACCACCCGTCTGGTGGTGGTGACAAATCTGCCCTCGAATTCTGGCAATACATTAACGACCAACACTGTGCAATAGTCAAGAACCCAAAGTACCACTCCTGACACAGATTTTGCCGCGCCGGGTAGTCGCGCCGTCTACAGCGCCTTGTCACGGTCCGTGCGGCTCCCCCCGTCGGAGGTTCGAGTTCTCCCTCGGGCATGGGTGTGTGTGTCGTCCATAGTGTAAGTTAGTTTAAGTTAGATTAAGTAGTGTGTAGGCTCAAGGACCGATGACCTCTGCAGTTTGGTCCCATAAGACCTTACCACAAATTTTCCAAAGTACCAACAATATTACTCGAACTTTCTCCGGAGCGCTTACCACAACCCCTCTCGCAGCTGGATCATCCACGCAAAGAGCAGCGGACGTATGACACTTCATCCATTTTACAGATCCGATTCTGTCAACGGTTTTCGTACACAGTTCCGAGAAGACGTGCATTCATGATCTACTGATCTGTCGCCACCACGTGTCCAGGTGATGTCGAATGCGATCTTCAGTCTCTGCGCGGACGTGCTCGTGCGACGGAGATCGAAACATTTATGATACAATAAAAAGATAAATTAAAAATGCAATAAAAAATAAAAATGGAAAATTAAAAAGTACCTTTCATGTAGCCTTTCCTGTTTCTTTTCCTTTTCTTGATAAAAAAGCTCGTTGTGATCAATAAGTTTTTTTGTTCGATTTGAATGCCTAAATCACTTAAATATGAAATTCATCAAATATATGGTAGTTAACTGATACTTAACCACCATTTTTCAAGAAAATACACGTCTTCTAGTTTCTAATTACATGTTGTTGTTGTCTTTAGTCCTGAGACTGGTTTGATGCAGCTCTCCGTGCTACCCTATCCTGTGCAAGCTTCTTCATCTGCCAGTACTTACTGCAACCTACATCATCCTGAATCTGCTTAGTGTATTCATCTCTTGGTCTCCCTCTATAATTTTTACCCTCCACGCTGCCCTCCGATGCTAAATTTGTGATCCCTTGATGCCTCAGAACATGTCCTACCAACCGGTCCCTTCTTCTTGTCAAGCTGTGCCAAAACTCCTCCTCTCCCAAATTCTATTCAATACCTCCTCATTAGTTATGTGATCTACCCATCTAATCTTTAGCATTCTTCTGTAGCAGCACATTTCGAAAGATTCTATTCTCTTCTTGTGCAAACTATTTATCGTCCATGTTTCACTTCCATACATGGCTACACTCCATACAAATACTTTCAGAAACGACTTCCTGACAGTTAAATCTATACTCGATGTTAACAAATTTCTCTTCTTCAGAAACGCTTTCCTTGCCATTGTCAGCTACATTTTATATCTTCTCTACTTCGACCATCATCAGTAATTTTGCTCCCCACATAGCAAAAATCCTTTAGTACTTTAAGTGTCTCATTTCCTAATCTAATTTCCTCAGCATCACCCGACTTCATTCGACTACATTCCATTATCCTCGTTTTGCTTTGTTGATGTTCATCGTATATCCTCCTTTCAAGACACTGTCCATTCCGTTCAACTGCTCTTCCAAGTCCTTTGCTGTCTCTGACCCTTTGCTGTCTCTGACAGAATTACAATGTCATCGGCGAGACTCAAAGTTTTTATTTCTTCTCCATGGATTTTAATATCTACTCCGAATTTTTCTTGTTTCCTTTACTGCTTGCTCAGTATACAGATTGAATAACATCGGGGAGAGGCTACAACCCTGTCTCACTCGCTTCCCAACCACTGCTTCCCTTTCATGCCCTTCGACTCTTATAACTGCCATCGGGTTTCTGTGCAAATGGTAAATAGCCTTTCGCTCTCTGTATTTTACCTCTGCCACCTTTAGAATTTGAAAGAGAGTATTCCAGTCAACACTGTCAAAAGCTTTCTCTAATTCTACAAATGCTGGAAACGTAGGTTTGCCTTTCCTTCATCTTTCTTCTCAGTTAGGTCGTAAGGTCAGTATTGCCTCACGTGTTCCAATATTTCTACGGAATCCAAAGTGATCTTCTCCGAGGTCAGCTTCTACCAGTTTTTCCATTCGTCTGTAAAGAACTCGTGTTAGTATTTTGCAGCTGTGACTTATTAAACTGATAGTCCGGTAATTTTCGTATTTTGCAGCTGTGACTTATTAAACTGATAGTCCGGTAATTTTCGTATTTTGCAGCTGTGACTTATTAAACTGATAGTCCGGTAATTTTCATATCTGTCAACACCTGCTTTCTTTGGGATTGGAATTATTATATTCTTCGCACGCAAAATTCTGGTTTTCACTGCAAATCCGACATTGTTAATCATCGATATTTTATAAAAGACTATTAAAGACTGATGAAGTTAAGAAAACATTACATAATTAAGTTTTTCGGAGAAAACTGAAAAATCAAACTATCTTTGTTTGAATATGCCCATTTTCGTGTATGACAGATGCAATTTTCACGATGTCGAGCACACTGTTTAAATGCTGGACTCTTACAATTGTTGCCTTAGCACTGCAATCTGCACGCTGTAACAGTTGTGATACTAAATGTAACTGGGATTTCTCTTTTGATGCAAGTCAGTTGTCAGGATGAGCATTCTAAAGCATTATGTCAGGGTGAAAATACTAGATAAATTAATTTTTCTTTCTTAACAACATGTGGACAGGGTGGGTTCTTCCTTGGCTCGGGTATGAGGTAGAATGAAACAGCATTTTTACATAAGATAACTTGTATTGAAAGATTCGTACAACTGTATCTTACTGGATGTTCTGGTTCGGAGAACGGCAGCTGTGTCGTTTGCGTAGCCTTCTGCTGCGGCAGCGGCGGCGGCGGCGGCGGCGGCATCTGATTACGCGCAGCGGTGTGTATCTCGTGTCGCCGTCTCGCTCAGCTGACTGGAGACGCGCAGCGCGAGATGGCCCGTTTAATTATTGCGAGCGAAGTCGTGCATCGGATGGTTATACCTTGGCTGTGGCGTCCCAGTGTTTCTCTTTCTCTTCTCTAAGCGGCCGCGTGTGTTGTGCGTCGGCCAGCGGAGCGGCGCGGCGGGGTAAAGCCAGTGTCCCGGACTCGAACAACGGACTCCCGCTTGCCAGTCTTCGGCTGTCAGATCTTCATCCCAGCTCACAGGTGACTGCTGATGTGAGGCCGTCTCTTTCCCGTCCTCACGAGTCACCCAGGTACGTAAAAATCAAACTTCAAATACCTTTTAACTTCTGTCTTCTGGCGCCGAGGCTGCTGCTTGCTATTCCATTACAGCGGCGGACTTGGTGCGTCTGTGCATGATGTAGTCTCTTCTTGCATGACGGTCTTCAGCACCGAAACTGGCTGAAAACTACTGCTACGCTTCGTCACTTCTTCGTCTCTCGTCTCCGTCTTCGTCTGTCGGGCCCACTGCGTCTCGCGTATTTATTCACTTCAGTTCAGTTCAGTTATTCTTCTTAACGTCGGTCATTGGCTCTTGGGATGTAGGCGAGGGTCTTTGCTCACATGCGACAACTGAGAAACACGTGAGCCGGTCGGGCGATGCCCTGACGGCTGAATCGACAGTGCCTGCTTATGTGGAACTTGCTGACTTCACGGTCATTGTCTCTTCTGTTCTGCTATTCTGCCCGCTGAATGCCAGTATGTAACTCTCTAAACTAAACCAAGTTTTTCATTTATATTCTAATTTCTACTTCACTTTGATTTCACTAATTTATTTACTTAAGTACCACTCAACAACACAACAGAATTGATCTGGAGCCACGTAATGGGTTTTGTCGCGAGAAATAAGAAGACATTTTAGCTGCCAAACGTACTGCACGAAGCTTTGTGACACGTCACTGCCGACCGATAGCGAAATGCAGAACAGCACATCATAAAAGAGGAGGAAGAAACGTGGATTTCTTCGTGGTTTGGGATTCTGTTGCAGATCGCCTCGTTATCAACGTAGCAGTACTGAAATGTATTGCTGGGAGTTCAATATGGAAGAAGATCCTTCAATATGGAAGAAGATCCGATATTAGCAGACGACTGACTTTAATATCTTCAGTGGTTTCAGTATTCAACTACATGGTGCATGGTTCTCTACCTGCCACCTATGTGGGGCGCCAAGCGTCATGTGTGAATGCCACACCTGGAAACAGAAAAGTCGCAGAATCGAAATGGAAATTTCAGCATACCTATCGTTCACCTCTCAGTGGTGTGAAGATTCGCCAGGAAAGGCAGGGGGGTTCTCATTCCAGGTTAACCTGAAGATCCCACTTGCCTGATAGGGCTACCGTGTGACGAAAGTCGAATACTTGGCTTCCAGTTGAAAGAACCGCACCAGACAGATTAGCCACACGAAGTTAGCACTGTTCTTATCGTTGTTACTATCATTGTTTAAACATTACTGCTATTATTATGTTCGCCACTGAAGATGTTTCG
This sequence comes from Schistocerca piceifrons, assembly GCF_021461385.2. Lineage (NCBI taxonomy): Eukaryota > Metazoa > Arthropoda > Insecta > Orthoptera > Acrididae > Schistocerca > Schistocerca piceifrons. The sequence goes on from NC_060144.1 coordinate 46,963,821, forward strand.
TTTCTCAAAGTAATTTAGCTTAGTTTCTGAAAGTTTCCCACTGCAGCAGATGGTGACGTGCGCGGAAACATGCTGATGGGCTACATATGCGGAAACATAAGCAACGATGTTCATGCAGGTACGATCCACAATACCCACATGCACACACGAAGTCAGCGTGGAGTTTCGCTGACGGGATTTTGAATTACCATGTCATGAAGTGATTTTCTCGTTTTTAAAGAATCGGACACCCATAAATTTGTCGATAATGGATGAGATTAGCTGCACGCAAGAAACCAGAGGCGATGACAGATACTTACTTGGTGCTCGTAGCAAACAGTCTGCTACGACATCAGGCATTTGCAAACCCTATATGTGCTGCTGCAAGGAATTCAGAATAGAATTCGTCATTTCCCGTTTTAAGTGTCGCATGATTTTACACGAGCACTCTACATATTTCCTAATTAGACTGAGAACTATTTCAAGTTTGTCAACGATTACATATGCAGCAAAGCATGGTATCATGTGGAGGATCATGATTACATCCGCTAGGAACGGATTGGGCAATCAGAGAATAGGTAAACATGCGGTGAGGAAATAAGGCACGTGCACCGAATTACATTTGTCAGCCTTGAGTATACTTTCTCAGACCTACCGTGATAAATGATTCACAAATATACGTGACACTGATGAGCCAAAACATTATGTCTACCTGCTTAATAGCTTGTTTGTCCGTCCTTGGAACGAAATACGTCACTGAATCTGCGTATCAGGAATCTGACAGTTTGTTGGTATGTTTGTCCAAGTACACTGCTGGCCACCGTAAATGCAACACCCTGAAGGAAGCATCCGAATCAAGTGAAACTTACACCATGGGTTTGCAGCGATGAGATATGCAACTGATTAGAATTTCAGCGCAGAGGCACATCACGCGCGCCTGTGGCGCCACCTCAAAGCGCCATTTAAGGCTTGGCGATTTCGACGAGTGTACGGCTCAAAAAATGGTTCAAATGGCTCTGAGCACTATGGGACTCAACTGCTGAGGTCATTAGTCCCCTAGAACTTAGAACTAGTTAAACCTAACTAACCTAAGGACATCACAAACATCCATGCCCGAGGCAGGATTCGAACCTGCGACCGTAGCGGTCTTGCGGTTCCAGACTGCAGCGCCTTTAACCGCACGGCCACTTCGGCCGGCGACGAGTGTACGTTCGGCACGTGTGTTTACCTTGTGGTTGTTTCACAAGACGATCAGTTATGCCTCGTAGACAACAGCGAACACCGTTTGATCAAGTATCCGAGTTCGACAGAGGAAGGATAGTGGCTTACCGAGATTGTGGATTATCATACACAGAAATCGCTAGTCGTGTTGGACGAAACCAAACAACTGTAATGCGGATATGTGACCGTTGGATGCAGGAGGGTACGACGGACCGACGTGGTCGATCGCATTCACCTCGGTGCACCACTGCACGTGCTGATAGGCAAATTGTGCGCATGGCAGTGACGGATCGCTCAGTGACATCCCGAACCATAGCACAGCACATTGCGTCTGTAACGCATCATCCAGTGTCTGCGCGTACCATTCGACGCCGTTTACAGCAGAGTGGTCTGTCAGCAAGACGTCCATTGCTTCGTCTACCAGTGACGCAGAACCACAGACGTCTCCGTCGCCAATGGTGTGATGACAGACGGATGTGGACGGCAGAATGGAATGACGTTGTCTTTACTGACGAGGCACGCTTCTGTCTGTAGCACCACGACGGTCGGATTCGAGTGTGGAGACACCGTGGAGAGAGGATGCTGGACAGCTGAATTATGCACAGCCACACTGGTCTTGCACCGGGTATTATGGTATGGGGCGGTATTGGATATTACTCTCGCACGCCTCTAGTACGCATTGCCGGTACTTTAAATAGCCGGCGCTACATATCCGAGGTGCTGGAGCCAGTTGTCCTTCCTTCAGGGCTCGGCCACAGCCATATTTCAACAGGATAATGCGCGACCACACGTGGCACGCATTGTCCAAAGGTTCTTCGTCAATAACCAGATTGAAGTGCTTCCCTGGCCGGCTCGCTCTCCGCATCTTTTGCCGATAGAAAACATGTGGTCCATGGTTGCTCAACGAGTGACTCAGATTACATCCCCAGCTGCCACACCAGATGATCTTTGGCAACGTGTGGAAGCTGCTTGGGCTGCTGTACCCCAGGAACACATCTTTGACTCAATGCCGAGACGTGTGACAGCGGTGATCTCCAACAATGGCGGCTACTCTGGCTACCGATTCTGGCAGGAACCACATGTCACAGACGTCTGTAAACGTAATCATTTGATACTTGGTCAACATGTTATCTACAAAATAAATTTTGTTGTGCTACCTCTTGTCTTTCTTGGTGTTGCATTTACGGTGGCCAGCAGTGTATACGGCATTAGACGTCTACGCATAGGTCATGTAATTCGCGTAAATAACGGGCCGCTCATTTAATTGCGCGGGGGTGGTACCAGATAGCGAAACAGGTGGGGTCCATAGGATTCACATCAGGTGAGTTTGGTCGCAGAGACATTAACGTGAGTTCACTATAATGATAGTCAAACAACTGGAGCACGGTTCTGGCTCCGATACACGGACAATTATACTGCTGACAGATGGCATGATAGGTGACATCGCATCAAGCATGAAGGGATGCAGGTGGTTCGCAGCTGTCAACGTGCCTTCGATTGCTACCACAGGCCCCACGCAAGCGCAGGAGAATGTCTCCCATAGCGTAATACTGCTCCCACCAGCTTGCGTCCGTGGCGTGCTGCACGTTTCGAGACACAGTTCACCTCGATGGCGGAGTTTGTGGAGACGACCATCGACCTAGTGTAATAAAAATGTGATTCACCCGAAGAGCAGACACTTTTCCATTGATCGACGGCGAATCCCGATGGTCCCGTGGCCACTGCAGTCGTAATTGACGATTTTGGGTTAACGTGTGAACACGTAAGGGTGGTCTACTGCGGAGCTCCATATTCAGCATGAACGGTGTGCCCCGAAACACTTGTGCGTTGACTAGCATTGCGCTCTTTCGGCAGGAATGCCACAGATCATCATCTATCCTATTTTACAGAGCAGACAAGCCTCCGAACTCCACGTTCTGTGAAGAGTTGTCAACGTCCAACCGTTTAGCGCCTAGCGGTACTTTCACTGTCCTTCCACCTCTTTTCGTAGAGGCTTCAGACAGTAACACGTTAACACTCGACCAGCGTCATCGTTTTTGAGATACTCGTTCACGGGGCTCTGCGTAATAATTATTTGGCCTTTGTCAAAATCGCTCTTCTCCATGGGTTTCCCCACTTGTAGCCCATGTCTTCGCTAGGGTTGTCCCTCGTCCGTGTCTGCTCCGCCTACATACTTTTGTTACCACGTCACGTGCCCGTAACACCAACAGGGGGCATTAGACGTCGCGGTGGGCAGTGGTCATTATGTCCTGGCTCCGTAGTACATGTGTAGCACGGTATTAGTACAGAGTGAGACACACCAGCAGTGCAAATGTGTGATTTATTTACATAATGTAAGCATATTTTGAAACGTGGGTCATGCGTCAGTTATGAGTATTCGATTGCTTCCCAAGCATTGAGCATATAACATGGTATATTAATTATTATTACGTTCAGTCACATATCAATACACGCTAATATTCTAAAAGAGGTGTAGGATTGCTTGTTTTCAGGTTTTGTTGTGCCATGACATACAGAAGTTCAACGATTTTTGTATCGACGGCAGTTATGTAAATGTAACAATGTTTGGCATGTGATTGGCAGTTGGCTTTCGTTGGTCAACAAAGCTCTGTCAGATCGTTAAGCGCCACCGGTAATTATGAACGTTATACCACGTTAGAGAGTCTTACACATTTACTGCTTTCATTATATTATTAACTGTGTCTAAAGATTTATTAATAATAAGGTATGTCATACTACATATAAATATAGACAGGTTTCTGTTACATACAACAACAAAAAAAAAAGGTTCAAATGGCTCTGAGCACTATGGGACATAACATCTGTGGTCATCAGTCCCCTAGAACTTAGAACTACTTAAACTTAAGTAACCTAAGGACATCACACACATCCATGCCCGAGGCAGGATTCGAACCTGCGACCGGAGCGGTCACACGGTTCCAGACTGAAGCGCCTAGAACCGCACGGCCACAATTAGTATGTGTAATAATGCGATGTAACAATTTGTGTTTCCCTTGTAGTATAGATCCTGGTAATGGGATCATCTTAATGTGTACTTATAACTTCGAATACTTCCTTAAAGTTTTTGCTGTGAGTCTGTGGCGGCTCCTCTGAAGCTATTGTTGACTCGTCTAGTCAGAGTGACAACCACTTAACATATAAGATTGAAGACTTTTTGAACAACAGTACAAACTAAGTAAGTGGATGAAGTAGACTTTCACGTCCGACGATAACAAAGGTCTTACCTCGAGAAGATCAGCAGATATGTGGGTGACGTGGTGGCCCCTGCGCAGCAGAGACTCTATTATCTTATTTATTGGGGAGGCGTGACTTATTGACGGCGAAGTTTGTATGAAGAGGATTCGGGACGAAAGAGTCCCATGCACAGCGAACAGAAGCCCGAGAACGAAGACAGTGGCTTTCATCTTGCCTGCAAAGAAGAACACAAAGTGTAACATGCATTCGCCTGTTCCTTTCATCAACAGATACCCTCTTCAGTACCTGCAGCCTCATTTATTACTTTTGCCAAAGGACCGTCAGGATAGTATCTTTATTTCCGAATTTCCAGTACACATTATATCCTACTTATTGCTGAACATTGAACGTCACGGACGTTTTGCATATGAAAGCTGTCACTCATTGACTACTACATGCTAAATAGTACAGGTTACTAAAAGATCTATGTCTCACTTAATATGGCAGCACTCTTCTGCAAAATCCTGGGTTTTTGCTGAGTTCCAGGCGCAACGTAATCGCTGGCCAGCACAGAAGAACAGTCCATCTCAGCGAAGTGTTCTAGCTCCGCTTCTCTTCTACACCAACGACCAACCGCTGACTCCAAGTACAAGAAGCATCCTCCATTCTTCAGAAGATCTAGCCTTGCTGCACAGAACAACAGCTTGGACGACCTAAGAACCCTATCAGTGTACCGTAATTGGAACGACGTAGGACCAGGAGCTGCTAAGGCACATGCCTGTGCATTCCAACTACGGAACACAGACGCTCGCTTCAACTTCTACACCAATGACCAACGACCGCATATAATATGGTCTGGAACTCAATTACGCCATTGTGATACTGGAAACTAGGGATAACGCTTGACAAAACTCTTCGAAAAACCACTGCAAGAACTACAAAACTAAAAATCTAGAAGCGAAACGTCTGATTCCTAAGCTGGCACGGTCAAAATGGAGCTCACAGATTTTTTAATCTGTGCGCTTTCAAGGGCACTGTGTTTTTCCTCTGCCAAATGTGTCTCTCCGGTATAGCACAGATCATCGTGTACCAGAAGAATGCGTACAGCGCTCAATGAAACATGCAGGCCAGTTACAGGTTACCTCAAACCGACTCCAACTTTATCACCTTGGTGGAACAGCGTTGCCATCTCTTGGTAAGAATAGACTCTAAGCACCCACCTGTGGCATTACGGTTCATGTCAACGGCTGAGATTGAGGAAGATTATCTAACAATCTTAGCGGGCCTCCCGAGAAGGCGAAGCTAGAACTGTGGAGGAAGATGAGTGAATACATCAACACTACAGATGGACGACATCAGCCGAGCAAGTTAACCTTGGACACAGTGACAGCTGTATGGTATGGAGGTCGCTAATAAGATGACGATCCAGAATGGAATGATGATAGGACAAAATGTACAATGGAGCTTTAATTTTTATGACACTTGCTGTGAATGTGGGCGAGCGAACTGCACATGGTCCCATGCCTTTTGTGCTTAACATCTTGCAAAGAGGATGGTACTATTCATGGCATCTCGACTGCCTTGGAGGTGACGAAGTTCTGAGTATGCACGATACGAAGATACTGTATTTTCCTAGTCTAATTTTTCTGTTTCTGGTTTGTTTGTCTGTCAGTGTATTTGTATATTTCTGACCCGCGAACAAATAATTAATATTATATACATTTTTACGCACGATATAAACGACTTCCAGCGATACTACCGGATATTGAAAAACAGCAAATAGATAGAAGTCCTCAACGAATGCGCTGAGAAAGCTCCTGAAGAAGCTGAGTTCATTTGCACTAAATTTAACTTTCAGAAACTGAACACGAATGGCTCTGAGCACTATGGGACTTAACATCTGAGGTCATCAGTCCCCTAGAACTTAGAGCTACTTAAACCTAACTAACCTAAGGACATCACACATATCCATGCCCGAGGCAGGATTCGAACCTGCGACCGTAGCGATCGCACGGTATCAGACTTTCCGCGCCTAGAACCGCTCGGCCACACCGGCCGGCTCGGGAAACTCCAGCGGGGCTCGAAAAGGAAGCACACATAGTTAGATCACAGATACTCAACAGAGCGTAAGGGAGAACACACACGTCTACAACAAGAAGTACGGTCCGCACATACATAGGTTAGACACTACACTACCGTGATCAAACCTGAAGTTCTGTACGCAAGTGAAACTTTCATTCACAACACAACAGGCAATTTGGAAAACATCCTGAAGGTAGAACAAAGGACTTTGAGGCCAAATCTTCTCCCCGCAAAAGACAAAATTATCAAACATGTCAGCAGACATCAGAAAACTTAGTCTAAATACTACGGACATGTTCATACACACAAAAGTATGACATAGGAAAAATAAATAACATGCCATGCATTCAACATATCGACGCCGATGGATGTGGAATTAATAGAAAAAAACTTTCGAGACAAAATGTAAACTGTAGAACGTGATTCAAAAGCTACACAGGAAATATATATAAAAGGCAATGCACTAACAGAGTGACTCACTCACTGACTCATCATCGCCTAGCCCAAACCGCTAACGATAGAAAATTGAAATTTGGAGAGGGCGTGGATCTTACACTGCAGGTATAGTTTATTTGTTCAAAATTCCACTCCAGAAATGGGTAAAACAGGGTTTTTTGAAAATGTGTCCCTATTAAGGCAATTTTGAAGTTAGAACTACGAAAATTGGCGTGTTTTAGCACTTCTGGAAATCAAACCACTAAAGCAGTAAAATAATGGGTGAAACTTTTAGTGGAAAAAATTCATTACCAAAGGACTACTAAAGCATTTTGAAAGGTAGATCTATTTAAACTGGTATTTGACTTATCGATTAGAAATAGAGAAACAGGTGTTACGATGTTTTTGAAAATTCAGCCCCCTAATGGAGTTAAATATGGGATGAAAAACTATGAAATTTTTTCATAATGAAAACATTTTGAAAGCTATATTTATGAAAACTTCTATTTGGATTCTCTGTTAGTAATAAAAAATTTGTGTTGCACCGTTTTTGGGAAAACCACTAAGAGGGTGAAATAGGGGATGAAAGTTATTAAGAAAATATTTCGTTCTATCAAAACAATACAAGCACTAAATATATGAAAATTTCTATTTCACTTCTCGGTTAGATGGAAAGAAATATGTGGTAGCGGACGAAAGTTCCTACAGAAATATCACCACAAGAACGTAAAAGGGGCGATTAACAAAAAACTTCCACTCCAACTACCAGAATCGCTTTGTGGTCAGAAGTCCATTCGGAAAATACCATCCTTCTGCGGCCTTAATTAGCGTGTAACGTTTAGAAGGCAGTGCAATTTATGAACAACATTAAAATTTTCTTAAAGAAAAAGAATAAAATCGGTGCAGATCATACGGACTAAGTGAACGAAGCAGCCGTCACGAAGCTAGTATGTAATATACCTAAAACTGTAATTTGTGATACAAATACATGGTGTTAAGCAGGTTAAAACGTGTTAAAGTCATACGTTGGGGTCACTTTCTCAATTTCACAACAGAAAAAAAAAACCGTTTGCACACCAACAGCGAACTACCTTCACCGACTTGTTTGTGCAGTTGGGGATGTAGCTGTTGGGATAACATTTTATAAGATCCTGGTAAATTCTGGCATTGGACTAACAGGTCATTCAGTCATGTGCTAAAGTGTACGTCTATCAGCTCAAGTCGGAGGTAATGAGGAGGTACTTCAGCAGCTACTAGAGAGAATGATCTGACAACGTCTTCAATGCGCAAAGTCTTGAAATCTCTTTCAGAACGTATGACGAAACTTTTCAAGTACTGAAACGAAGATGGACACGTCTGGTCGAGAAATGAGTGAACTGAGTTACGAGAATTGTTCCATATGATGAACTTGAAGCTGAGTTTCACACAGAATTAACTTTCGTTTTACAGAATCAATTTTGTCTGCCATATCTTTTAGCGAATCATTCTCCCCTTGCATTAAGGGATTTGATGAAATCAAACAATTGGTGATGTCGACCGTAAAATACACTCCTGGAAATTGAAATAAGAACACCGTGAATTCATTGTCCCAGGAAGGGGAAACTTTATTGACACATTCCTGGGGTCAGATACATCACATGATCACACTGACAGAACCACAGGCACATAGACACAGGCAACAGAGCATGCACAATGTCGGCACTAGTACAGTGTATATCCACCTTTCGCAGCAATGCAGGCTGCTATTCTCCCATGGAGACGATCGTAGAGATGCTGGATGTAGTCCTGTGGAACGGCTTGCCATGCCATTTCCACCTGGCGCCTCAGTTGGACCAGCGTTCGTGCTGGACGTGCAGACCGCGTGAGACGACGCTTCATCCAGTCCCAAACATGCTCAATGGGGGACAGATCCGGAGATCTTGCTGGCCAGGGTAGTTGACTTACACCTTCTAGAGCACATTGGGTGGCACGGGATACATGCGGACGTGCATTGTCCTGTTGGAACAGCAAGTTCCCTTGCCGGTCTAGGAATGGTAGAACGATGGGTTCGATGACGGTTTGGATGTACCGTGCACTATTCAGTGTCCCCTCGACGATCACCAGTGGTGTACGGTCAGTGTAGGAGATCGCTCCCCACACCATGATGCCGGGTGTTGGCGCTGTGTGCCTCGGTCGTATGCAGTCCTGATTGTGGCGCTCACCTGCACGGCGCCAAACACGCATACGACCATCATTGGCACCAAGGCAGAAGCGACTCTCATCGCTGAAGACGACACGTCTCCATTCGTCCCTCCATTCACGCCTGTCGCGACACCACTGGAGGCGGGCTGCACGATGTTGGGGCGTGAGCGGAAGACGGCCTAACGGTGTGCGGGACCGTAGCCCAGCTTCATGGAGACGGTTGCGAATGGTCCTCGCCGATACCCCAGGAGCAACAGTGTCCCTAATTTGCTGGGAAGTGGCGGTGCGGTCCCCTACGGCACTGCGTAGGATCCTACGGTCTTGGCGCGCATCCGTGCGTCGCTGCGGTCCGGTCCCAGGTCGACGGGCACGTGCACCTCCCGCCGACCACTGGCGACAACATCGATGTACTGTGGAGACCTCACGCCCCACGTGTTGAGCAATTCGGCGGTACGTCCACCCGGCCTCCCGCATGCCCACTATACGCCCTCGCTCAAAGTCCGTCAACTGCACATACGGTTGACGTCCACGCTGTCGTGGCATGCTACCAGTGTTAAAGACTGCGATGGAGCTCCGTATGCCACGGCAAACTGGCTGACACTGACGGCGGCGGTGCACAAATGCTGCGCAGCTAGCGCGATTCGACGGCCAACACCGCGGTTCCTGGTGTGTCCGCTGTGCCGTGCGTGTGATCATTGCTTGTACAGCCCTCTCGCAGTGTCCGGAGCAAGTATGGTGGGTCTGACACAACGGTGTCAATGTGTTCTTTTTTCCATTTCCAGGAGTGTATTTTGTCACTTCTGTATTTTACCTTGAATTTTTTACCTAATCACATCGTCTTCATGCCTGGTGCTGTAACGATGTTCCAGTGACTCTTTTTCCAGCTCATTTCTGCACCGTGGAAGCAGAAGAAGTGGCAAAAACAAAGGGTTTCGTCGCCTTATATTCTTTTTTGGCTTTGGGATAGGTGGTCCACTTGGGCACTTTTATTTCCTGTATTTTGTGTTCCTCAGCAGAAACAAGGCAGTATTGGTTCCAGATTGGGTGATTCCTAGAGCAGTTGATGCAGATTGCTGGAGATCAGCAGCCCGTCACAGTGTAGTTGGCTGCGTTTCTGCAGTTCGCACAGGTCGCTTCACTGCCGCAACTCTTGGTTGTATGGCCAAAACGTTGACATTTATAGCATTGTATAGGGTTTGGTACGTAAGGCCTAATTTAAAGTCGAAGCCTGGCATAGCATGTTCAGGCAGTGGTGGACAATTGAGTGTGACAATGAAAGTGGCAGCTTCTGCATTATGCCTTAATGTTCGTTGCTCCAAATCCACTATCCCCTTGGATGCCCATTCTTGTTTCAGCTCCACTACGTCCAAGTCCACGATATCACAGTTCCTGAGCACATTTTTGCTTGAGCTGAGAGAAGTGTGGATCTCAACAACGATATTATATTCACGTTTGTGTGATTTCTTAACAAATTCAACCTGCTTTGACCAGTCAGTTTCGACCAACAAGAAACCTTATGTAAACGTTTGATAGGTGCCAGCAAGTCCTTCCAAGCCTTTATGGATATAGAAGGGGGACACTTTTTCAGACCTGCACTCCTTCCTCTTAATTATCAGAAACACATCTTGATTTACGACTCCTTTAATTCTGTTACTAATGTCTGACTGACTGTGATAATTAGGTGGGGTACCCTCCTTCATTCGTTTGGATGATTGGGTGTGAGTACTCCTAAGCCATACTCCCATCATGCTGAGAGGAAAAGGAGATTTCGAGGGTTGCATCTTGGTCTGATGAGCAACATGCAAAATAAGGGTCCACTCATACAGATCCCTACATGCCTGAGTAAGCCTTATACAACTGAGGTGCGGCAGAAGTTGCCCACTAATGACTGCTCCACCTCAACAGCCTTGTACCTCATAGATGCGCAGCGCACCTTGAGGGTGAGTGGTTTTTTTATAGTGGTTTTTTTCCGTCCTCGCGATCCGGGCAATCGAGCCAAGATCCCCATTCCCTATGACACACAACGTTTCACCTCAGCGCCGCATGGTGGTCCTTAAACCATGGACAGAGGTTACAGTGACAGAGTACTGGTGATACTGGTGACACATCCCAGTCCCCAGCTCAGGAACCCCACGGTCAAGCCTGCAGCAAGTAAAGAATTTGGGTCCCTGAGGGGTTCTATTGGGGACAGATCTGGGGATGTTGGTGGCCACAGGAATACCTTAACATCTTGCAGACAGTTCGTAGAGACATGTGCCAAGTGAGAACGAGCATTTTCCTGTTGAAAAAAAGATAGTGCACATGAGAGGTAACACACGAACGCAGAAAGTCGTACGTGATGGCTCCCAACATCATGACAATTGGAGTATCAGCGCTGCGGCTCCAAAAACACTGAAATGTCGCCGCCATACTCGCTGACGATGGACAATCAGGGAGGCGCAGAACCGCGATTCATCGCTGAACACAATGCGACCTCACTCTTCAGGAGTCCGCGCTTTCCAGTCATGGGACGGCTATAAGAGAAGTTCTCTGTGTTGTGACGTTAACGTCAGCCTACTGATGGGATGGTAATTCCCTGTTCTGGTTGTTCCCAGTCTCTGACCAATGGTATTTACTCTCGGCTGGCAGGCGCAGGTGTTGAGGGGTTATGATAGGTTTGGTACACAAATCGGTGATCACCGCCTGTGGTGGCCACACGCTGTCGTCTGGAATCCTGACGACGAACACGTCTGCCCTCACATCCCATGGAGTCGGGCCACTGTGACATCCGAACTGGATATTGCTCGTTTCGACAAAATGGAGACCCACAAAGAGGGCCATTTCAAATTCTCCTTGTGCTGATAACGCTGTCTCACACGAGTATGCGGCAACTACGTGTCCTTCACAGTGATCACTCAACACCTGGCACTCTTCACACTCCTTATTTAACCTACTAGTCTTGGTAGTAACATGAAACGCGAACAACAATAATGCGCTCCTGTGGCTGTTCTACTCTTCACAGAAATCGCAACTCATAATCATTAAATAAACTCGCCAGTCGTGCGCACCCCTCGAAGTTACAAAGACATCCAGCCATGTCTTCTGGTTGCTTCGCGTTTTTGTTGGACCGCGTACCTCTATGACGTTTTGTAAATTAGGTCACCTGGAAAATTAAAAACAAAGAAAAAACTGGAGTACCTCACAAACAAGGCTCATCACGGCCGACTACATCCAATCGTCCGTTCAAAATGGTTCAAATGGCTCTGAGCACTATGGGACTTAAACTTCTGAGATCATCAGTCCCCTAGAACTTAGAACTACTTAAACCTAACTAACCTAAGGACATCACACACATCCATGCCCGAGGCAGGATTCGAACCTGCGACCGTAGCGGTCGCGCGGTTCCAGACTTAAGCGCCTTGAACCGCTCGGCCACTCCGGTCGGCTCAGTCGTCTGTGACAGTAACTATCCGATATGGTAGTCACTCAGTGTCAAGACCGTCATCGTGCCACAACCACTAGGTCGCCGTGTACGGATCACGATGCGCTTTAATGGTGTAGTTTCGGGTTTACAGCCGAGTTACAGACTTCATTTTTATGCACGATGTTTCGACGGCGCTGCAGTCGTCTTCTCGATGTGCTGCATGTTGTGCTCTTGTGTGTACTCGTTGCCAGGACTACAACTAGACTGCGAAAAATTGTTGATTGGAAACGGGGTAACAATGAAAGAGTGAAATGTCAGGATGTAAGAAAATATGGAAGAATTGTGAGTAATCGTTTTATTAGGAGCAATACAAATTATGATAGCTCCACATCATTTGTGAAGTCTGACAGAAGAAGAATTTGAAAAGTGTAATAAGTTTAAAAGCTTTTTGTTTTTATAAAAAAGGAGCCAATCGGACCAGACCGACCATCGTGTCACCCATTAGCCAACTGCGTCCTTTGGAGGCCTTATGGAGGGGTCGGGATCAACACATCGCCTCCCGGACGTTGTTAGATTAACAGACATGGTGCCGCTACTACTCGGGTAAGTAGCTCCTCACTTTGCATCACAGGGTGAGAAGACCCGTTCTAGTACTCCAACCAGGAAAACATCCCTGGCAGTAAGGGGAATCAAATCCGGTTCCTCCGCATGGACAATCAGACACGTTGACCATTTGGCTGCGGAGGCGCACTCAGAAGTACAGAAAACATATCAACGAAAATTTTAGTAAAGATGTAAGCGTCATTGGTCATTTCCAAATAACTACGGAATGGCAACAGCTTCTCCTCATTTATTTCTGAGCAGTAACAAAGAACGCAGTATTGACGTCCCTATCCCAACGAGAAGTAAAATTCCCTGCATTTTACTTCGAAAAAATCGTCCATGGCAGATAGGTCCTTCTTTTTATTCAGCATATTATTTGTTGGTCAATAGAAGGCGCTGAATATTTCCTAGGATGGGAAGATAGTGCAGTTTAAACGTGAAAATTACACTATATTTTTTATTTCATTATGCTGCACAATATACAGTTAAATTACGATGATTCCAACTTGCATCAGGTTGTGGTGGTTCTTTCTGAGCAACTGCCAACCGTTTGTCACATACGGCTTTCCTTGAATTCTTAGCTCAGTATTCTTCCATATATCACTAATCTTGCCTTTTCTTTCGATCATAAAGCGCTGCACACAAAAGATTCACGAAAGCAAATAAAATGTGTTATTGCTTTTTGCTAGTAGCAAAGCGAGCGCGCACTGATACTCCGTGAAACGGAAATTCCCTTACCATTTTCCAGCTCTAACGGATGCGATGGCCGGCGGAATCTCAATGAACTGAGTATCGAATCCTATTCCTGGTTTAAAACGAAACAACTGGCTCAGTTAATCAAGTTCTGCCACAACCTTCATTCGATAGAGTCCTTAATTCCGTTGTCCTAGAAACGTGACGTCTGCATCACAATACTGTTCTCATAGGATTTCGTTCCATTATTGTATTCGAGGCAGTGCTCGGTGAGAACAGATTTGCTTGGTTGTTTCAATCGAATATGCCGCTCATGTTCCTTACACCTCTTCCCCCTACTGTAAAAGTCTGTCCCACGTAAGTTATGCTATATCCGCGTGAAATAAGGTAAACATCCAGATTTCTTGGATCTAGATTGCCTTTAAAATTACAAAGCGGCTTATCACCTTTACTGGCGGATAATTCGCATCAAGTGCGTTTTGCACCCGTCAACAAAGATAAGAACTTCTGCAAAAATGTAGCAACAGGAGACACAGTACTGAAATTTAAGGATGTAGAGGCTTATCTCACTAGGGGTAAAATAGATACTGCCTACAGGAAAATTAAAGATACCTTTGGAGAAAAGAGAACCACTTGCATGAATATCAAGAGATCGGGTGGAAACCCAGTTCTAAGCAAAGAAGGGAAAGCAGAAAGGTGGAAGGAGTATATAGAGGGTCTATAGAAGGACGATGTTCTTAAGGACAATATTATAGAAATGGAAGAGGATGTAGATGACGATGAAATGGGAGATATGATACTGCGTGAAGAGTTTGACAGAGCACTGAAAGACCTGACTCGAAACAAGGCCCCGGGAGTAATCAACATTCCATTAGAACTACTGACAGCCTTGGGAGAGCCAGTCCTGACAAAACTCTACCATCTGGTGAGCAAGATCTATGAGACAGGCGAAATACCCTCAGACTTCAAGAAGAATATAATAATTCCAATCCCAAAGAAAGCAGGTGTTGACAGATGTGAAAATTAGCGAACTATCAGTTTAATAAGCCACTGCTGCAAAATACTAACGCGAATTCTTTACAGACGAATGGAAAAACTGGTAGAAGCCGACCTCGGGGAAGATCAGTATGAATTCCGTAGAAATGTTAGAACACGTGAGGCAATACTGACTCTACGACTTATCTTAGAAAATAGATTAAGGAAAGGCAAACCTACCTTTCTAGCATTTGTAGACTTAGAGAAAGCTTTTGACAATGTTGATTGGAATACTCTCTTTCAAATTCTGAAGGTGGCAGGGGTAAAGTACAGGGAGCGAAAGGCTCTTTACAATTTGTACAGAAACCAGATGGCAGTTATAAAAGTCGAGGGACATGAAAGTGAAGCAGTGGTTGGGAAGGGAGTGAGACAGGGTTGTAGCCTCTCCCAGACGTTATTCAATCTGTATATTGAGCAAGCACTAAAGGAAACAAAAGAAAAATATGGAGTAGGATTTAAAATCCATGGAAAAGAAATAAAAACTTTGAGGAACCCTACGACTTAGGTTTA
This sequence comes from Schistocerca piceifrons, assembly GCF_021461385.2. Lineage (NCBI taxonomy): Eukaryota > Metazoa > Arthropoda > Insecta > Orthoptera > Acrididae > Schistocerca > Schistocerca piceifrons. The sequence goes on from NC_060144.1 coordinate 46,979,158, forward strand.
TAAAGTATGTAGAGATACACAAAGTTTTCGACAATGTTGACTGGAAAACTCTCTTTGAAATTCTAAGCTAGCACAGATGAATTATGGCGAGCGAAAGGTTCCCTACGAGTTGCACAGAAACCAGAGTGCTTCGTAAGAGTAAAGGGATATGGAAGTCAAGTAGTGGTTGAGAATGCAGTATGAAAAACTTGTAGCTTATCCCCGATGCATTCAATCCGTACACTGAGCTAGTTGTGAAAGAACCAAGGAGCTATTTAAAAAGTTCAGGGACATGAAATAAAAACTTTGAGGTTTGCCGATGACATTGGAATTCCGTCAGAAAAGGCTTGGAAGAAAAGTTGATCGGAACGGATACTATTAAAAGAGGTTATGAGATGAACATCGATAAAAGTGAAACACGGTACTGGGATGTGGTCGGATTAAATCAGGCGATGCTCCTGGGAATTAGATTAGAAACAAGACACTAAAAGTAGTGGGTGAGTTTGCTATTTGGACAGCAAAGTAACGAATAATGGTTTACAAAGTTTGCAAAAACAGACATAATGTCTTATGGGATAACAGCAATCAGTGATTTTATGTTACTTTAAATCCGTCTTGATTGCAAATTTTTTTTTATTATTCATATGACCGGTTTCGGTTCATTCAGAACCATCTTCAGATCTGTAAAAATAATTTTACTAATTTACTATTTCACGAAAGCAAATCTTTTTCATCCTATCTTATCAACATCAAATGTACCAGAACGTACCTGATATTTAAGTTACAGAAGTAACCCGTCCAATTCAGCAACTTTCACATGCTACGTCACATAAAATTGGTTGGCAGAGTGCACGTCATTTATATTAATTATGACACTATTACCGACAGGTGGCGTCTGGTACATTTGTTACATTACATTTGCACATACTGTATTCAGTAGATCTTTTTTATATTAAAAATATTTAATTAAAATATGTAGATGTCAAAGCTAAAATCTGTACTTGTCAGGATTAAAAAACAGTAAAATTATCATTTTTATACGATCTAACAGGCATAGGGCGATTTATATATCTATGGTGCTGGTGTGAATTTGTTTTCTTCTACGGTCTGCTTCCGTGGTTCCCGCCACTTTGGTGTTGTGCCGCGGCCGCTCAGTCGTCTGCTGTCCATCGCCGCGGGCAAGAGGGCCGCACAGGAGGGCCCCGTCAACGACGCCAGGCGTTGCACGCGTCTTCCGGCTTCTCCACCGCGCACCATCTCTCATCCCTCGGCCTGGATCTCCATACTCAACAGTTGTCATCTTAGTAGGTCGTCATAAATGCTAAAATAGGCGTTATGATTGAATTCGCTTTGTTCGTTGAGGATTAAATCCGGATCTTTGTTTTTATGGGTGTATATTTCGATCTCTTCTAAAATGTCAAGGAACCGTCCCTTGTGAGCTCTATGCAGGATGTCTAAGTTGTTTTCAATATTCGTGACTGAGTGCTTTGTCGCAGCCATATGCGCCCCAAAAGCTGTTTTGTTTTGAGAGTAGGTGTGCTCCCTGAATCTGGTTTCAAAGTTCCTACCAGTCTGCCCTATATATTGTTTACAGCAGTCATTACATTTGATTTTATATACACCTGAATCCTGAAATTTATTCCTACTATTACATATTCTATGCCGGAGCTTCAATTTTAACGTGTTATTTGTTCGGAACCCTATTTTAACGTCGGATTTACGGAAGCATCTTTCAATTTTGTCTGCAATTCTTCCATTGTAAGTGAGAGCTACATATTTTTTCTTGTTATTCCTCTTAACTGCTACTTGCCTTCCTTCTGTTTGTTCCATTTGCCTCTTCTTTATCTTCCTATAAATATTCATCACCTGCTTACACGTATATCCGTTCGCTACGGCCACTTGTTTTAAAATACTTAACTCCTTTTCTACTTCGTGTTGGCTTAGTGGCAATCTTAGTAGCCTGTATACCATCGAAGTAAAATATGCCCATTTGTATCGCGGTGGGTGACAAGAGCGCTCGTTGATAACTAGATCTGTACACGTAGGTTTTCTGAATATGCTAAATTCATGCTTCCCATTTTTCTTTATTAGTGTTAAATCTAAGTAATCTATACGGTTGTTTTCTTCAAATTCCATGGTGAATTTAATTTTCGGGTGTTGAGAGCTCATTTTTTGTGCTAAGTTTTCGATATCATTTTTATCTCCTTTGTATAATAAAATGGAGTCGTCCACATATCTCCTGTAATATACAATTTTCTCAGCGATATTGGGATTTTCATCAAAGAATTTGTTTTCTAAGTGATTTACAAAAATGTCAGCCAGCGTCCCAGCTAAACTGTTCCCCATTGCCAGCCCGTCTTTCTGTTGATAAATTTTACCATTGAAAGTAAAGTAATTGAACGACAAGACATGTTCCAACATTTCCACTAGTTCAATCACTTCCCCCAGTGCCAATTTACCATGAGTGAGGAGATTGTTCTTAATGATCTCAATCGTTTCTTTTACGGGAATGTTTGTGTACAGATTGGTGATATCCAATGAAGCTAGTGACGCATTCTGAGGTATAAGTACGTCTTTAATTTGCTCGGCAAATTCGTAGCTGTTGCTAATGTTGAAAGTCCGACGATATGTATATGCCGCCCTCAATCTGTTATTTAGCTCTTTATTTAATTTATAACTTGGGCTGCTGGTGTTATTAACGATTGGGCGAATCGATTTTTCAACTTTATGGAGCTTTATTTGTGATCGTAATTCGGGGATTCGCGGATTCATTACTTTCAGTTTAAACTTTTCCTCCTCTGTGAATAGAAACACACTGTTATCTATTTGTTTCCTTATTTCTGTTTGAAATTTCTTGGTTGGATCTTTCTTGACTTCTACTATTCCGTTTTCCATAAAGAACTTTTCAGTTTTCTCTATATAGTCTGTATCGTGTATTAAAACCATAGTGCCGCCCTTATCTGCCTTTGTGACGATAGCCTTACGTGATTCTAACTTCTTATTCAAGCCCTTAAGAGTTAGTAGTTCGTTTCTGTTCTTGTGAGCAGAGTGCATTTCATCTATAATCGACTTCTTTACTTTAATTGCCGTGTTTGTCTGTTCGTATCTATTCATATTTGCGATATCACATGCAATTTTCACTTCTGCGACAGTCTTTTTTATTGTATTTGAGTTAATTGCGGGATTTAGGTTATATTGCAGGCCTTTATTTAAAAGATTCTGCTCATCTTTTGTTAATTCTATCTCAGTTAAGTTCACTACCCTCTCAGAAAACGTATGCAACTTTTTATACGCCGTTTCGTTATCAGTATTAAAATCTACACCTAGGTTGAAAAGCTTCTTCTGATGTCTGTTTAGAGTTAATTCTCGCTCCCTGCCAATTCTATTTTCAATCTCTCTGCTTACGTATGTGAACTGTAATGGAGATAAAATGTCACCTAAAATCAAGTGAAGATTAAAAGCTTCTCTATTTAACTTGTCTTTCATTTTATATGCTTCTCGAATTTGAGTTTTAATCCATAATACTTCACTTTTACGTTTTACTATTTGTGCTATGTTTGACATATTCCTGATTTTTACTTTTGCGTAGTTAGGAGTAATCCCTGCGTCTAAGCATGTTTTGTTAAATTTTATTTTCAAGTTTTCTTTCATTATCTTTGTCCTAATACGTAAGAACTTCGTAATGTATCCCGAAGCCTGACGTGGCACAAACTTTGCAAAAACAGACATAATGTCTTATGGGATAACAGCAATCAGTGATTTTATGTTACTTTAAATCCGTCTTGATTGCAAATTTTTTTTTATTATTCATATGACCGGTTTCGGTTCATTCAGAACCATCTTCAGATCTGTAAAAATAATTTTACTAATTTACTATTTCACGAAAGCAAATCTTTTTCATCCTATCTTATCAACATCAAATGTACCAGAACGTACCTGATATTTAAGTTACAGAAGTAACCCGTCCAATTCAGCAACTTTCACATGCTACGTCACATAAAATTGGTTGGCAGAGTGCACGTCATTTATATTAATTATGACACTATTACCGACAGGTGGCGTCTGGTACATTTGTTACATTACATTTGCACATACTGTATTCAGTAGATCTTTTTTATATTAAAAATATTTAATTAAAATATGTAGATGTCAAAGCTAAAATCTGTACTTGTCAGGATTAAAAAACAGTAAAATTATCATTTTTATACGATCTAACAGGCATAGGGCGATTTATATATCTATGGTGCTGGTGTGAATTTGTTTTCTTCTACGGTCTGCTTCCGTGGTTCCCGCCACTTTGGTGTTGTGCCGCGGCCGCTCAGTCGTCTGCTGTCCATCGCCGCGGGCAAGAGGGCCGCACAGGAGGGCCCCGTCAACGACGCCAGGCGTTGCACGCGTCTTCCGGCTTCTCCACCGCGCACCATCTCTCATCCCTCGGCCTGGATCTCCATACTCAACAGTTGTCATCTTAGTAGGTCGTCATAAATGCTAAAATAGGCGTTATGATTGAATTCGCTTTGTTCGTTGAGGATTAAATCCGGATCTTTGTTTTTATGGGTGTATATTTCGATCTCTTCTAAAATGTCAAGGAACCGTCCCTTGTGAGCTCTATGCAGGATGTCTAAGTTGTTTTCAATATTCGTGACTGAGTGCTTTGTCGCAGCCATATGCGCCCCAAAAGCTGTTTTGTTTTGAGAGTAGGTGTGCTCCCTGAATCTGGTTTCAAAGTTCCTACCAGTCTGCCCTATATATTGTTTACAGCAGTCATTACATTTGATTTTATATACACCTGAATCCTGAAATTTATTCCTACTATTACATATTCTATGCCGGAGCTTCAATTTTAACGTGTTATTTGTTCGGAACCCTATTTTAACGTCGGATTTACGGAAGCATCTTTCAATTTTGTCTGCAATTCTTCCATTGTAAGTGAGAGCTACATATTTTTTCTTGTTATTCCTCTTAACTGCTACTTGCCTTCCTTCTGTTTGTTGCATTTGCCTCTTCTTTATCTTCCTATAAATATTCATCACCTGCTTACACGTATATCCGTTCGCTACGGCCACTTGTTTTAAAATACTTAACTCCTTTTCTACTTCGTGTTGGCTTAGTGGCAATCTTAGTAGCCTGTATACCATCGAAGTAAAATATGCCCATTTGTATCGCGGTGGGTGACAAGAGCGCTCGTTGATAACTAGATCTGTACACGTAGGTTTTCTGAATATGCTAAATTCATGCTTCCCATTTTTCTTTATTAGTGTTAAATCTAAGTAATCTATACGGTTGTTTTCTTCAAATTCCATGGTGAATTTAATTTTCGGGTGTTGAGAGCTCATTTTTTGTGCTAAGTTTTCGATATCATTTTTATCTCCTTTGTATAATAAAATGGAGTCGTCCACATATCTCCTGTAATATACAATTTTCTCAGCGATATTGGGATTTTCATCAAAGAATTTGTTTTCTAAGTGATTTACAAAAATGTCAGCCAGCGTCCCAGCTAAACTGTTCCCCATTGCCAGCCCGTCTTTCTGTTGATAAATTTTACCATTGAAAGTAAAGTAATTGAACGACAAGACATGTTCCAACATTTCCACTAGTTCAATCACTTCCCCCAGTGCCAATTTACCATGAGTGAGGAGATTGTTCTTAATGATCTCAATCGTTTCTTTTACGGGAATGTTTGTGTACAGATTGGTGATATCCAATGAAGCTAGTGACGCATTCTGAGGTATAAGTACGTCTTTAATTTGCTCGGCAAATTCGTAGCTGTTGCTAATGTTGAAAGTCCGACGATATGTATATGCCGCCCTCAATCTGTTATTTAGCTCTTTATTTAATTTATAACTTGGGCTGCTGGTGTTATTAACGATTGGGCGAATCGATTTTTCAACTTTATGGAGCTTTATTTGTGATCGTAATTCGGGGATTCGCGGATTCATTACTTTCAGTTTAAACTTTTCCTCCTCTGTGAATAGAAACACACTGTTATCTATTTGTTTCCTTATTTCTGTTTGAAATTTCTTGGTTGGATCTTTCTTGACTTCTACTATTCCGTTTTCCATAAAGAACTTTTCAGTTTTCTCTATATAGTCTGTATCGTGTATTAAAACCATAGTGCCGCCCTTATCTGCCTTTGTGACGATAGCCTTACGTGATTCCTGTGCGGCCCTCTTGCCCGCGGCGATGGACAGCAGACGACTGAGCGGCCGCGGCACAACACCAAAGTGGCGGGAACCACGGAAGCAGACCGTAGAAGAAAACAAATTCACACCAGCACCATAGATATATAAATCGCCCTATGCCTGTTAGATCGTATAAAAATGATAATTTTACTGTTTTTTAATCCTGACAAGTACAGATTTTAGCTTTGACATCTACATATTTTAATTAAATATTTTTAATATAAAAAAGATCTACTGAATACAGTATGTGCAAATGTAATGTAACAAATGTACCAGACGCCACCTGTCGGTAATAGTGTCATAATTAATATAAATGACGTGCACTCTGCCAACCAATTTTATGTGACGTAGCATGTGAAAGTTGCTGAATTGGACGGGTTACTTCTGTAACTTAAATATCAGGTACGTTCTGGTACATTTGATGTTGATAAGATAGGATGAAAAAGATTTGCTTTCGTGAAATAGTAAATTAGTAAAATTATTTTTACAGATCTGAAGATGGTTCTGAATGAACCGAAACCGGTCATATGAATAATAAAAAAAAATTTGCAATCAAGACGGATTTAAAGTAACATAAAATCACTGATTGCTGTTATCCCATAAGACATTATGTCTGTTTTTGCAAAGTTTGTGCCACGTCAGGCTTCGGGATACATTACGAAGTTCTTACGTATTAGGACAAAGATAATGAAAGAAAACTTGAAAATAAAATTTAACAAAACATGCTTAGACGCAGGGATTACTCCTAACTACGCAAAAGTAAAAATCAGGAATATGTCAAACATAGCACAAATAGTAAAACGTAAAAGTGAAGTATTATGGATTAAAACTCAAATTCGAGAAGCATATAAAATGAAAGACAAGTTAAATAGAGAAGCTTTTAATCTTCACTTGATTTTAGGTGACATTTTATCTCCATTACAGTTCACATACGTAAGCAGAGAGATTGAAAATAGAATTGGCAGGGAGCGAGAATTAACTCTAAACAGACATCAGAAGAAGCTTTTCAACCTAGGTGTAGATTTTAATACTGATAACGAAACGGCGTATAAAAAGTTGCATACGTTTTCTGAGAGGGTAGTGAACTTAACTGAGATAGAATTAACAAAAGATGAGCAGAATCTTTTAAATAAAGGCCTGCAATATAACCTAAATCCCGCAATTAACTCAAATACAATAAAAAAGACTGTCGCAGAAGTGAAAATTGCATGTGATATCGCAAATATGAATAGATACGAACAGACAAACACGGCAATTAAAGTAAAGAAGTCGATTATAGATGAAATGCACTCTGCTCACAAGAACAGAAACGAACTACTAACTCTTAAGGGCTTGAATAAGAAGTTAGAATCACGTAAGGCTATCGTCACAAAGGCAGATAAGGGCGGCACTATGGTTTTAATACACGATACAGACTATATAGAGAAAACTGAAAAGTTCTTTATGGAAAACGGAATAGTAGAAGTCAAGAAAGATCCAACCAAGAAATTTCAAACAGAAATAAGGAAACAAATAGATAACAGTGTGTTTCTATTCACAGAGGAGGAAAAGTTTAAACTGAAAGTAATGAATCCGCGAATCCCCGAATTACGATCACAAATAAAGCTCCATAAAGTTGAAAAATCGATTCGCCCAATCGTTAATAACACCAGCAGCCCAAGTTATAAATTAAATAAAGAGCTAAATAACAGATTGAGGGCGGCATATACATATCGTCGGACTTTCAACATTAGCAACAGCTACGAATTTGCCGAGCAAATTAAAGACGTACTTATACCTCAGAATGCGTCACTAGCTTCATTGGATATCACCAATCTGTACACAAACATTCCCGTAAAAGAAACGATTGAGATCATTAAGAACAATCTCCTCACTCATGGTAAATTGGCACTGGGGGAAGTGATTGAACTAGTGGAAATGTTGGAACATGTCTTGTCGTTCAATTACTTTACTTTCAATGGTAAAATTTATCAACAGAAAGACGGGCTGGCAATGGGGAACAGTTTAGCTGGGACGCTGGCTGACATTTTTGTAAATCACTTAGAAAACAAATTCTTTGATGAAAATCCCAATATCGCTGAGAAAATTGTATATTACAGGAGATATGTGGACGACTCCATTTTATTATACAAAGGAGATAAAAATGATATCGAAAACTTAGCACAAAAAATGAGCTCTCAACACCCGAAAATTAAATTCACCATGGAATTTGAAGAAAACAACCGTATAGATTACTTAGATTTAACACTAATAAAGAAAAATGGGAAGCATGAATTTAGCATATTCAGAAAACCTACGTGTACAGATCTAGTTATCAACGAGCGCTCTTGTCACCCACCGCGATACAAATGGGCATATTTTACTTCGATGGTATACAGGCTACTAAGATTGCCACTAAGCCAACACGAAGTAGAAAAGGAGTTAAGTATTTTAAAACAAGTGGCCGTAGCGAACGGATATACGTGTAAGCAGGTGATGAATATTTATAGGAAGATAAAGAAGAGGCAAATGGAACAAACAGAAGGAAGGCAAGTAGCAGTTAAGAGGAATAACAAGAAAAAATATGTAGCTCTCACTTACAATGGAAGAATTGCAGACAAAATTGAAAGATGCTTCCGTAAATCCGACGTTAAAATAGGGTTCCGAACAAATAACACGTTAAAATTGAAGCTCCGGCATAGAATATGTAATAGTAGGAATAAATTTCAGGATTCAGGTGTATATAAAATCAAATGTAATGACTGCTGTAAACAATATATAGGGCAGACTGGTAGGAACTTTGAAACCAGATTCAGGGAGCACACCTACTCTCAAAACAAAACAGCTTTTGGGGCGCATATGGCTGCGACAAAGCACTCAGTCACGAATATTGAAAACAACTTAGACATCCTGCATAGAGCTCACAAGGGACGGTTCCTTGACATTTTAGAAGAGATCGAAATATACACCCATAAAAACAAAGATCCGGATTTAATCCTCAACGAACAAAGCGAATTCAATCATAACGCCTATTTTAGCATTTATGACGACCTACTAAGATGACAACTGTTGAGTATGGAGATCCAGGCCGAGGGATGAGAGATGGTGCGCGGTGGAGAAGCCGGAAGACGCGTGCAACGCCTGGCGTCGTTGACGGGGCCCTCCTGTGCGGCCCTCTTGCCCGCGGCGATGGACAGCAGACGACTGAGCGGCCGCGGCACAACACCAAAGTGGCGGGAACCACGGAAGCAGACCGTAGAAGAAAACAAATTCACACCAGCACCATAGATATATAAATCGCCCTATGCCTGTTAGATCGTATAAAAATGATAATTTTACTGTTTTTTAATCCTGACAAGTACAGATTTTAGCTTTGACATCTACATATTTTAATTAAATATTTTTAATATAAAAAAGATCTACTGAATACAGTATGTGCAAATGTAATGTAACAAATGTACCAGACGCCACCTGTCGGTAATAGTGTCATAATTAATATAAATGACGTGCACTCTGCCAACCAATTTTATGTGACGTAGCATGTGAAAGTTGCTGAATTGGACGGGTTACTTCTGTAACTTAAATATCAGGTACGTTCTGGTACATTTGATGTTGATAAGATAGGATGAAAAAGATTTGCTTTCGTGAAATAGTAAATTAGTAAAATTATTTTTACAGATCTGAAGATGGTTCTGAATGAACCGAAACCGGTCATATGAATAATAAAAAAAAATTTGCAATCAAGACGGATTTAAAGTAACATAAAATAATGGTTTAAGTAAAGCGGATATGAAATGTAAACTGGCTAGGCAAGAAAAACGTTTCCGAAAAACAGAAATTTGGTTAACAGCGAATATAAACTGAACGGTTAGGAAGTCTGCCCTGGAGGTATTTATATGGGGTGTAGCCTTGTACGGATGCGATCACGAACAATAAACAAGTCAGACAAAAAAAAGAAGCTTTCCAAATGTGGTTGTGTGGTTCAGCAGAAGATTAGATGTGTAGCTCGAATGACTAATGAGGAACAAGTGAACAGTACTGCACAACCAGACTAAAAGAAGGGAGAGGTTGATAGTATACTTCCAGAGACATTAAGAAGTGGAGGGGAAAAGGTAAAACTTGTACAGGGAGACCAAGAGATGAAGACAATAATCAGATTCAGAATGATGTAGGATGCAGCAAAGTCAAACAATCCTTCGGACTGAGCACCACGACAACGATAAATACAACTACACGAACTGAACCATACATAAGATACGGTTGTCTTCAGTCCGAAGAATGGTTTTATGCAGGTCTCTTTGCTATTCTATACTGTGCAAGCCTCTTCATCTTCGAATAACTAATGCAACGTACATCCTTCTGAATCTGCTTACAGTATTCACCTCTTGGTCTCCCTCTACGATTTTTACTGCACCACCCCTCCCCACCCACACTTCTCTCCACTACTGAATTGGTGACCCTTTGATGTCTCAGAATGCATCCTATAAATCGATTCCTTCTTCTTATCAGATAATGCCACAAATTCCATTTCTCCCCAGTTATACTCAGTATATCCTCATTAGTTACGTAATCTACTCATCTAACCTACAGCATTCTTCTGTACCACAATATCTGAAAAGCTTCTTTTCTCTTCGTGTCTAAACTGTTTATCGCTTATGTTTCACTTTGTGGTGTAACAGACGACAAGTGGTCTGTTGCATGCGCAATCTATCGCCCCTGGCCTAGCACAAATTCTAATTAAATGATAAAATTGAGTTGTGGGTTAGGATTTGTTAGTTATGTGCATAAATACTGCGGAAGTATTTGGTTTTTATATGTGCAGATAATTCAAACACGGAGCCAGCAACCGGCGCGGACTTTCGTTGACGCGGCAAGTAGCGGGCCGCCATGGAGCAAACACAGTGAGGCTGATGACGTCGCTACATGGGGATCCAGAGTCGCGGCGGCGGGATACTCCGAGGCGGTTGTTGGACTTCGGAGGAAAAAAAAAAAAAACAAAAAAAAAACAAAAAAAAAAAACGAGGAATGTATAATGAGGAACTTTGTGTATAACAGCGAATGTAAGAAGAAGCAATTGGGGCCGGTAACGCAGTAGGCGGTACCTCAAGAGCCGACTGTACATAGGTATCAGAAATAAATCGCTGTAACTATTGTAAAAAAATTTCTGAATAAGAGTTATTACGAGAAGCAGTCAGACAGCGTCAGTTACTGGTGAATGATCGCCATAGGCGACATTTTCTTCATCAGCTGCGCCGTCCCCTCTTTCACTCGACGAATTTAGTCAACATTAAGACAGAGCCGAACTACGCTAATAATAAAACTCATCAGTGGGGCAGGGACAGCGCAACTTCCACACATGGCTACACTCCCAGTTAAATCTATATTCGATGTTAACAAATTTCTCTTCTTCGGAAACGCTTTTCTTGCCATTGCGCGTATACATGTTACATCTTCTGTGATTCGGCTATTTTGCTGCCCAAATAACAAACCTGATCTATTACTTTGTTTCTCGTTTTCTTATCTAATTCCCTCAGCATCACGTGATTTAATTCGGCCACATTTCATTATTCTTGTTTTGCTTTTCTTATATCCTCCTATATTCTCCTTTGTAGACACTGTGAAGTCCGTTCAGCTGCTCTTCCAAGTTCTTTGCTGGTTCTGGTAGAATTATAATGTCGTCGACAAACCTCAAAGGTTTTATTTCTTATCCCGGAACTTCAATTCCTACTCCAAATTTTTCTTTGGTTTCCTTTACTACTCGCTCAATGTACAGACTGAATAACATTGGAAACAGACTACAATTCTGTCTCAGTCCATTCTCAACCACTACTTTTCTTTCATCCCCTTTGACTGCCGTCTTATTTCATTTCTGTACAAGTTGGAAATAGCCTTTTGCTTCCTGTATTTTAGCCGTGCTACTTTCAGAACTCCAAAGAGTGTGCTCTAATCAACATTATGAAAAGCTATTATCCATTGCTCTTATGTTGAAAGTAAATGAGTATGAGGTAGCTTTCCATTTAGCTACTGCTATATGAAGTATTTGCTTATATTTTCTATCTGCTTTCTTGAGCTATCACTTTCAACTGAACGGATTCTGATAATCAGGCTAATTACAGGGGGCACAGAAGCGTTTAAATAGCCATTCTTCCCGCGCTTGATAAAAGAATGGAACGAAAAAAATCACACGTCAAAAAAAAGTTTTGCATTAGCTCGGATCCGAGAGTTCCGGAACCTGTACAGAAAACTGAAATAGAGATCATCATAAACACCATTTCCGCCCTTTTTATTGGTCATGAAAACCACACATTGCATGTTTACTACCATACAGCGAGACATTCAGAGGTGGTGGTCCAGACTGGTATACACATCGGTACCTCTAATTCCCTGTAGCACGTACTTTTGCATTGATGCATGCCTGTATTCGTCGTTCCGTGCTCTCCACAAGTTCATCAAGGCACTGTTGATCCAGATTGTCCCACTCCTCAACGGCGATTCGGCGTAGATCCCTCACTGGTTGGTGGGTCACGTCGTCCATAAACAGCCCTTTTCAAGCTATCCCTGGCATGTTCAATAGGGTTCATGTCTCAAGAACATGCTGGCCACCGTAGTCGAGCGATGTCGTTATCCTGAAGGAAGTCATTCACGAGATGTGCACGATGGGGGCGCGAATTTTCATCCATGAAGACGAATGCCTCGCCATTATGTTCCCGATATGGTTGTATCGGTCGCAGGATGGCATTCACGTATCGCACACCCGTTATGGCGCCTTCCGTGACCACCAGTGGCATACGTCGGCCCCACATAATGCCCCCCCAAAACAGCAGGGAACCTCCACCTTTCTGCGCTCGGTGGGCAGTGTGTCCAAGGTGTTCAGTCTGAGCGGGTCGCCTCCAAACACGTCTCCGACGATTGTCTGGTTGAAGGCTTATGCGACACTCATCGGTGTAGAGAACGTGATGCCAATCCTGACCGAGCGAGGTGGCGCAGTGGTTAGCACACTGGACTCGCACTCGGGAGGACGACGGTTCAATCCCGTCTCCGGCCATCCTGATTTAGGTTTTCCGTGATTTCCCTAAATCGTTTCAGGCAAATGCCGGGATGGTTCCTTTGAAAGGGCACGGCCGATTTCCTTCGCAATCCTTCCCTAACCCGAGCTTGCGCTCCGTCTCTAATGACCTCGTTGTCGACGGGACGTTAACCTCTAAACACCACCACCGCCAATCCTGAGCGGTCCATTCGGTATGTTGTTGGGCCCATCTGTACCGCGCTGCTTCGTGTCGTGATTGCTAAGGTGGACCTCGCTTTGGACGTCGGGAGTGAAGTTGCGCATCATGCAGCCTATTGCGCACAGTTTTGAGTCGTAACACGACGTCCTGTGGCTGCACGAAAAGCATTATCCAACGCTGTGGCGTTGCTGTCGGGTTCCTCCGAGCCATAATCCACTGCAGTAGTAGCCCTTTGGCGGCCTGAGCAAGGCATGTCATCGACAGTTCCTGTCTCTCTGTATCTCCTACATGTCCGGACAACATCGCTTTGGTTCACTTCGAGACGCCTGGACACTTCCCTTGTTGAGAGCCATTCCTGGAAAAAAGTAACAATGCGGACGCGATCGAACCGCGGTATTGACCGTCTAGGCACGGTTGAACTACAGACAACACGAGTCGTGTACCTCCTTCCTGGTGGAATGACTGGAACTGATCGGCTGTCGGACCACCTCTGTCTAATACGCGCTGCTCATGTATGGTTGTTTACATCTTCGGGCGGGTTCAGTGACATTTCTGGTCAAAGGGACTGAGTCTGTGATGCAATATCCACAGTCGACGGCTATCTTCTATCTTCAGGAGTGCTGGGAACCGGAGATGCAAAACTTTTTTTGATGTGTGTATTTTCAGACGGCTGCTGTGGCCGAGCGGTTGTAGGCGCTTCAGTCCAGAACCGCGCGACTGCTCCGGTCGCAGGTTCCAGTTTTGCCTCGGACATGGATGTGTGTGATGTCCTTAGGTTACTAAGTCTAGGGGACTGATGACCTCAGATGTTAAGTCCCATAGTTCTTAGAGCCATTTTTTGTGTATTTTCAAAGATAGTTCTTATGATCGATTTTGGTTAGTAGCCAAAGATGAGGTATTATGTCGAACGCCTTCGCCTTAGACAATCTAGGAAAATGCAATATCTCTGCTCACCGGCATCCATTGTTTGGAAGATGTCGTGAATGAATAAATCAAGCTGAGGTAAAAGTTCCTTTTCTTCTCAATCTGTGATGATTCTCTGACTGTTTTCCTCCATCAACGTAATAATTTTTGAGCTTAGAACGCGGTCTACGCCAGATCGGTCGTCTCTGAGCCGGCCGCCACGGGTAACCAGAGGCGACCTTCCGCCGCTGGGACCTGAGCCAGGCAGAGCCGGTCCCGCGACAACCCAGCACGCAGAGTGCTGCTGCGGCCGCTGCTTAGGCGGCCCTGCACCAACACCTCCGTCCCGTCACCTACTGCCCAGTCTCAAAGCGTTCTCTCCTATTCTCGCAAGGTATGCTTTGTGAATTCATATCTTTTCACAACCAGTTCTTTTATGCTTTGGTGAGCGATGTACACTACTGGCCATTAAAGTTGCTACACCAAGAAGAAATGCAGATGATAAACGGGTATTCATTGGACAACTATATTATAATAGAACTGACATGTGATTACATTTTCACGCAATTTGGGTGCATAGATCCTGAGAAATCAGTACCCAGAACAACCACCTCTGGCCGTAATAACGGCCTTGGATACGCCTGGGCATTGAGTCAAACAGAGCTTGGATGGCGTGTACAGGTACAGCTGCCCACGCAGCTTCAACACGATACCGCAGTTCATCACGAGTAGTGACTGGCGTATTGTCGCGAGCCAGTTGCTCGGCCGAGTGTGCTGGCCAGGGCACCAGTTGAACATTTTCTGTATCCAGAAAGGACCGTCAGGACCTGCAACATGCGGTCGTGCATTATCCTGCTGAAATGTAGCGTTTCGCAGGGATCGAATGAAGGGTAGAGCCACGGGTCGTAACACATCTCAAATGTAACGTCCACTGTTCAAAGTGCCGTCAATGCGAACAAGACGCGACCGAGACGTGTAACCAATGGCACCCCACACCATCACGCCGGTTGATACGCCAGTATGGCGATGACGAATACCCACTTCCTATGTAAGTTCACCGCGTTGTCGCCAAACAAGGATGTGACCCTCATGATGCTGTAAACAGAAGCTGGATTCATCCGAAAAAATGACGTTTTGCCATTCGTGCACCCAGGTTCTTCGTTGAGTGCACCAACGCAGGCGCTCCTGTCCGTTATGCAGCGTCAAGGGTAACCGTAGCCATGGTCTCCAAGCTGATAGTCCATGCTGCTGCAAACGTCGTCGAACTGTTCGTGCAGATGGTTGTTGTCTTGCAAACGTCCCCATCTGTTGACTCAGGTATCGAGACGTGGCTGCACGATCCGTTACAGCCATGCGGATGCCTGTCATCTCGACTGCTAGTGATACGAGGCTGTTGGAATCGAGCACGGCGTTCCGTATTACCCTCCTGAACCCACCGATTCCATATTCTGCTAACAGTCATTGGATCTCGACTGACGCGAGCAGCAATGTCGCGATACGATAAACTGCAATCGCGATAGGCTACAATCCGGATGGATGGTACGCATTTCTGCTCCTTACACGAGGCATCACAACAACGTTTCACCAGGCAACGCCGATCAAAAAATGGTTCAAATGGCTCTGAGCACTATGGGACTTAACATCCGTGGTCATCAGTCCCCTAGAACTTAGAACTACTTAAACCTAACTAACCTAAGGACATCACACACATCCATGCCCGAGGCAGGATTCGAACCTGCGACCGTAGCGGTCACGCGGTTCCAGACAGAAGCGCCTAGAATCGCACGGCCACACCGGCCGGCCAACGCCGATCAACTGCTGTTTGTGTATTAGAAATCGGTTGGAAACTTTCCTCATGTCAGCACGTTGTAGGTGTCGCCACCGGCGCCAACCTTGTGTGAATGCTCTGCAAAGCTAATCACTTGAATATCACAGCATCGTCTTCCTGTCGGTTAAATTTCGCGTCTGTAGCACGTCACCTTCGTGGTGTAGCAATTTTAATGGCCAGTAGTGTATATCTTGATGCGTAAGTTCCCGCTGTAGAATCATGGATCATATTCTGACTTCAAACATAACGACGTATCTTCAACAGAATGACCTCGTTCTAGCAAACCGGCGCGCTTTCCGAAAACATCGGTCAGGTGAAAGGCAACTTTTGCTTTTCTCACATTACGTCCTGACAGCCACAGGTCCACGCTATCAAGTAGATGCAGTACTTCTAGATGCCCGAAATGCATGTGTAGCTCCTACGCTTAGAAAGGAAAGCACGATCGTATGTGGTGTCAAGCGATATTTTTGTGACTGGATTGTGGTAGGGAGTATGCAGCATGTTATCATGGACGGAGAGTCGTCGACAGGTTTAGAAGTAACGTCAGGTGTATCCCAGGGGAGTTGGGATCCATGCTGTTCATGTTATATCTTAATAACCTTGCAGACAATATTAATAGTAACCTTACACGTTTCACGTATAATGCCCATCTACAAAGTCTAAAAAAGCTACACAAACGTCCCACACAGATCGATAAGTTTTCAAACTGGTGTAAAATTGTCACCTTGCAACAAATGTTCAGGAATGTTATATTGCTGACTTCACAAGATGAAAAAAAACCTAGCATCGTATGACTACAATTTTCAGTTGGAACTGGCAGACTCATACACACAGGGGAGAGCTTCCCATACTGTATCGGCTCCAAGTTTACAACACTGCTATAAAATTCGTGCCACTTGTCCCATCGACGTTTAGTGAGGCAAGCGAGAACTATGTGCTTCTTGGAGCTATACTGTCCGCTATGAGTTGTGTGTGTTGAGGAGCAGATTGCCTGAAGACAATGATGATTTCGTTGCAGATTTCGTTTAATTGTTTGTGGATGTGCCGAAGTTACAAGGTAAGTGGCAACATCATGTTTTATTTATAGGCGAGTATAGATGAGATAATATAGGTTTACAGACGGTCACGAACATGTATTCCTTGTGGTTTTGCCTCGGGCATGGATGTGTGTGATATCCGTAGGTTAGTTAGGATTAAGTAGTTCTGACTTCTGGGGGACTGATGACCTCAGAAGTTAAGTCCCATAGTGCTCAGCTCAGAGCCATTTGAACCTTGTGGTTTGTTTACGTATATAAAACTCGTAAAGAGGAAATTTCGACGTTGCTTATAACGTATCACTATACGTTTCCATTATAGTATTCGTCCAGTTTATGAAAATTGCCAGTATTGTTGGCATTAACAGGCAACACAGGTTTTTGATTTAAAAAAAAAACGACAACTGAAAGGTGTTAGGGAAAGTGGGGCACAGATGAATTGCATTTAGTTCTAACAGTACCGGGTGATTATAATTAAACTTTCCTTACGTTACAGGTTATGACACGGAAACTAATTACCATACGAGTACCAAACTTGGACCATTAATGTCTAAAGTGTAGGGTGCATGATTTCCATGCGTCACAACACCACCGTCCAGTTCCAATTATGGCCACCAGGTGCTGTGTTCAGTCACCGTGATTCATAATCTCACACACCTGACCAATCGCAGTGCTATTGCTAAAGTGTCAACATGAGCTTGGAAGAAAGGAGCAGGGCATCGTTTGTGGAGCTCTATTATCAAAAGAACAGTAATGCTGCTGGTGCACTTCGAGAATATCGTCAGCTGAAAGGTCCTCTTTCTCCACCTGCTGTGTGGAGCATCATGATGATGTCCGAATCAGCTGGAGAACTGAGGGTCGCTCCGGGAAGAAGCCGACGACCGGTTGCACCACTACTCGTTGATGAAATCACTGTTGCTATGGCAGACAACGCTGCGTGCAATTCCCAGTCGTCAGACAGTGCGCGTTCTGTATCACGACAGTTGGACATGCCATGGTCCACTGTATGGAAGGTGCTTCGAACCATACTCAAATGGTCGTATAGCAGCTTGCACCACAGGACTCACAACGATGTGTTGACTTCGCTCTCCACTTTCTCTCGGGGATTGAAGGTGTCGAAGGCTGGCCCCGCACACTCCTATGGGCAGATGAAGCTCATTATTCTCCGACAGGTGAGGTGAATACACAGAATTGCTGAGTATGGGGATCTTCACCTCCAGTCATTGTGCGTGAAGTTCGTATGTATGGTGAACGTGTCACCGTTTGGTGTGGCTTTATGGCTAAGTTTAACATTGGTCCATACTTTTTTGAACACGTCAGCGCTCAAGGACCAAAGAAATGCAGTGTGACTGGCCAGCTTTACTGCAGTATGCTAACCCCAGCATGTCACATCCGCCCTACAGGAGAGAGACGCAACTGAACTCAACGGTGTTCATGCAAGATGGGGCCCCTCCGCAGATCGCTCGTGAAGTTAACCCGCTTCTCCGAAACGCATTTGGAAACGATTGAATTATCAGCCGATCGTCTCCAAATGCTTGGCCGTCACGATCGCCTGGTCTCACTCCCAGTGTTTTCTGGTTGTGAGGCTACCTGAACAGAGGAACATTCACACATGTGCTGATCTGAGCGCAGCATATCAAGAGAGGTAGCCAGCATACCTACGTTCATGCTTCGTTCTGCTGTGCAGAATATAATCTTGCGCTTTCAGACTCTTCTGGACACTGATGGGCGCCATATTGAGCTCCATTTATATCAGTAATGGTACCGGTATGTAATAGTATGATTACCTTAGCATCACATTAAAAGTGTGTCTGCATTATTTCTCTTCCCAATGTCCTTGACATTAATGCTACCAAGTTTTGTCCACGAACGGTAATTTGCTTCCTTCTTATAACGTGTTTAATTATAACCTCCCATTATACCTAAACAGGGACCACAGATTAAATTAATGTGGACGTGTATAAAATGAGCCTGAGCCAAAAATTAAGAGGCTTGGTGAAAATAAAAACAAAAATTAAAACGGAGATAAAAAAAAAACATTTTTGGCCGCAGGAAAGTGTTTACATCGAAGTTGAATACGAAATGGAAGAGCATTTTCTTATATTTGAAGAGACGATGCTCCTCTAATATGTCGGACGTATGAAAAATTATATTTGACGTTGCCGAACGAAAGAGACTGCCCATAATTTCAACGGAGAAGAAACCCTGCCGGCAAAAAGTGGGATGAAAATGTCCATCTCAGAAATAATGCCGAATCCCAGGAAAATGTTGAAAGCTTCAAGGCTTGGCCAAGGAGCCTGTGAGTTGACGAGCAGCAGATGCAGAAACAAGCTAGCCAAGCAAAGGAGAAGAAATCTAGGTCCACATCTACACCTGCGAAAATCAAGTGATTTGGAAATTTCACAGAAACTCATTCGTAAAACGAACATGTGGTACAGAGAATTCTGCAAATAATATCGATTATATGCAAGAAATGAACAAATGAATGAAATGGATGTGGATTCAACTAGTGTTTTGCCAACGGTCCCGGAGGAGCGGACAGAGGTTCTGGGCATCTCTTGCCCAAGGGGTGGGAAATTGCCCCTAAAGGTGGAAGAATCAGCAATGAACAACGGTGTGAGGATGCAGAAGGCAATGGAAACCGCTGCATTAAAGACACACAATGTGTATCCACAGGACATGTGGCCTGTAATTGAGAAAGTGTACTGATGATCTCTCCAATGGCAAAAGATTCCCGAGTAGTCCCCCATTCGGAACTCCAGGAGGGGGCTTCCCAGGAGGGAGGAGTCCATGAGGAAATGATTGAATAACCAGCGAAAGGATAACGTTCTACGGGTTGGGGCGAGGATATAAGGATTTCGAATCAGATGAGTACAGGGTAATATTAACAGCGGCAGAAAATGGTTTAACGGGAGTAGGATTCGTTATGAGCAGGAAGGTAGGGCAGAGAGTAAGTTACTGTGAACAGTTCACTGATTGGCTAGTTCTTATCAGAATCGACAGAAAACCAACACAGACGTCACAAGCCGAATATGAAGAGATATCCATTAGTCAGGAAGAATCAATACGCAAAGAAGTGGGATACGGAAGTACTAAGGAATGACGAGATACGCTTGAAGATCTCTAAGTCTACAGATAGAGCAATAAGGAATAGCTTAGTAGACAGTACAGTTGAAGAGGAATGGACATCTCTAAAAAGGATAATCACAAAAGTTGGAGAGAAAAACGCAGGTGCAAAGAAGGTGACTGCGAAGAAACAATGGGTAAAAGAAGAAATACTTCAATTGATCGATGAAAGAAGTAAATACAAAAATGTTCAGGGAAATTCAGGAATACAGAAATACAAGTCACTGAGACATGAAAGAAATGGGAAGTGCAGGCAACCTAAGACAAAATGACTACATGAAACATGTGAAAAAATTGAAAAAGAAATGGTTGCCGAAAGAATTGATTCAGCATATAGAAAAGTAAAAAAAAAAACCTTCAGTGAAATTAAAAGCAAAGTTGGTAAAATTAAGAGTGCAACGGGAATTCCAATGTTAAATGCAGTGGAGAGATCGTAAAGGTGGAAAGACAGCACTGAAGGCCTCTATGAGGGGAGGATTCGTATAATGTGACAGAAGAAGAAACAGGAGTCGATATAGGGGAGATAGGGGATCCATTATTAGGACAGAACTGAAAAGAGCTCTGCAAGTTTTAAGATCAAATAAGGCAGAAGGGAAGACAACATTCCATCAGAATTTCTGAAATCATTGGGAAAGTGGCAACAAAACGACTAATCACTGTTTGTGTGTAGAATGTATGACTCTGACGACATACCATCTGACTTTGGGAAAAGCATCATCCACACAATTCCTAAGATGGCAAGAGCTGACAAGTGCGAGAATTACCGCACAATTAGCTTAACAGCTCATGCATCCAAGTTGCTGACAAGAATAATATACAGAAAAATTGAAAAGAAAATTGAAAATGAGAGGCAGTTCTGATGTAGCGGTCGATAATGGAAGCAAGAAAAAAGAAAAATCAAAACACGGTCAAAGAATTTTTTTACGTGGAAAAAGCGTTCGACAATGTAAAATGGTGCAAAACTTTCGAAATTCTGAGAAAAACAGGGGTGAGCTATAGGGAGAAACAGGTAAAATACAATATGTAGAAGAGCCAAGAGGGAATACTAAGAGTGGACGCCCAAGAACGAAGTGCTCGTATTAAAAAGCGTGTAAGACAAGAATGATATATTTCGCTCCTACTGTTCAATCTGTACATCGAAGAAGCAATGGTGGAAATTAAAGAAAGGTTCAGGAGTGGAATTAAAATTCAAGGTGATAAGATATCAGTGATACGATTCGCTGATGACATTGCAATCTTGAGTGAAAGTGAAGAAGAATTACATGATCTGCTGATTCGAATGAACAGGCTAATGAGTACAGAACACGAAATGAGAGTAAATAGAAGAAATGCGAAAGCAATGAGAAGTAGCAGAAATGAGAACAGCGAGAAACTTAAGAACATGGACCGTGGGAATACAGGAGCAGAAGAGAATCGAAGCATTTGAGATGTGGTGCTACAGATGAATTTTGAAAATTATGTGGACTGATAAGGAGGTTCTGCGCAGAATCGGAGAGGAATGGAATATGTGGGAAACACTGACCAAGAGAAAAGACCGGATGATAGGACATCTGTTACGATATCAGGGAACGACTTCCACGGTACTAGAGGTAGCAATAGAGGGCAAAAACTTAAGAGAAAGACAGCGTGTTCATTTTTCTCAGAATTTTCATTCTCTAAATCGAATACTAAGGGCAACACCCTACAGATGAGGAAGGCATTGTTTAAACAATTCCTTAACTTACTGTTTAGGCCATAATAAGGAAATCTCAAAAGTGGTACAATTTAGCCAATTCTTCTCCACCTGGATGTAACAATTAGTAGAGTATGGAACGGAACGACCACATAGTGTTAGTCGTATGTAAATCAGGTGGAACATTTCCGTTCACTGGTAATATATACGAAAACGCTATCACTCTACATAGGACATTGACTACGAAACACTTTTACGCCCTGCACTAAATAGGACTAACAAAAGATATTGACCATATACAAAGACGGGTAGCACGAATGGCCACAGGTTTGTTTTACCCATAGTAGGGCGTAATAAAGATGCTGAACAGGAAGAAGCTTGAGGATAATAAACGCAAACAGTCCCGTGAAAGCCTAGTTACATATCGTATTGTGGTCGAAGCTCTTTTCTTTGCCGTGTTTATTTCGTGACATGTGATAAGGAAATGTGGCTCTACCCTGAGCAAACACAATTTTTCTTGTTTAAAGACCCGCACATGTTGAGCAGAAGTTTCTCCGTCTTCTGTGGCTTTTATTTATTATCTTATTATTACATACTGCTATTTGGTAGTTGCGGCACGGCTACAATTATTGCCTTCCAGTGTGTCTTTTTTTTTATTTTTTTTTTATTTTTTTTTTTTTTTTAGATCTCGCGTATTTGTGCTTTAATAGGGTGTTTGAGTGGAAGTTCATAACAGCAAACAGACAAACGGTGTGCATTAGGAAGCTTCACGAAAACATTCTCCAAAAGCACGAAAAAGCGACATCTACAAAACATGTCACACAGGAAGGCAATAATTGTAGCTGTGCTGAAAATACAGTATGTGATAAAAAGCATCCGGACACCTGGCTGAAAATGATTTACAAGTTTGTGGCGCCCTCCATCGGTAATGCTGGAATTCAATATGGTGGGCCGGCCGGGGTGACCAAGCGGTTCTAGGCGCTTCAGTCCGGAACCGCACGACCACTACGGTTGCAGGTTCGAATCCTGCCTCGGGCGTGGATGTGTGTGATGTCCTTAGGTTAGTTAGGTTTAAGTAGTTCTAAGTTCTAGGGGACTGATGACCTCAGCTGTTAAGTCCCATAGCACTCAGAGCCATTTGATCCACGTTTTTATTCTGTCCAATTGTCCTTGTTTGCGCTCCTTACACCAAGCGAGGCATCGTTTGGTATTTACCGGCGTGATGTGTGGCTTTTGAGCAGCCGCTCAAATCCAAGTTATCTTACCTCCCGCATGTCATAGTACTTGCAGTGAATCCTGATGCAGTTTGGAATTCCTATGTGATGGTATGGATAGATGTCTGTCTATTACATATTACGACGCTTTTCAACTGTCGGCGGTCTGTCAGTCAACAGACGAGGTCGTCCTGTAGGCTTTTGTGCTGTACGTGTTTCCACTTCACTATCACATCGGAAAGAGTGGACCTAGGGATGTTTAGGAGTGTGGAAATCTCGCGTACAGACGTATGTCACAAGTGCCACCCAATCATCTAACCACATTCGAAGTCCGTGAGTTCTACTGAGCGCCCCATTCTTCTCTCACGATGTCTAATGACTATTGACGGCGCTGATACGGAATACCTGGCAGTAGGTGGCAGCACAGTGCACCTAATATGAAAAACGTATGTTTTTGGGGATGTCCGGATACTTTTGATCACGTAGTGTACCAAACAGACTTGTGAACACTAGTTTGTAATAATAAGATAATACAAAAAAGCCGCTGAAGATAGTAGTGGGTAGTAAAAAATGAAAAATTGTGTTTGCCCAAGGCATAAGAACATTATCGTATTATCCATTTACAAAGTTTCAAGACCAAGCTTTTATCGAGAAACCTAGGAACATACAGTATCCATATCCGAAAGGGGCGGAAAGAAGCGCTAACAGCTGGTGCAATGGTGGAGAAATAAATAGATGTGAATTTAAATTAAGTGTTCAAAGATACATTAACTTTGTTGAGAAACTCATTAATTAGTCACCGCAGCGTGAAACATCTCCACACAATACGGTATTAGTGGGGACCTTTAAAACGTTGCTGAAAGTTTGTGCAACTTTTCAAACAATTAGTAAAGCAAACACTGTCTTCCGCCTTGTTTCACAAATTTTAGTATGGTTACGGCAGAACCTATGACTCAGGTTATAAGCCCTCTTTCAAGTACATTACTGATTCAGTAATTTTGATTTTTTCCGTGTTTGTTTGGTTGGTTTATAATGCTTCACTAATAACTCACAGTTGATTCTATTAAAATGATGCTGTTGTTGTAGTCTTCAGTGCAAGGACTGGTTTGATGTTTGATGCAACTCTCCATGCTACTCTATTCTGTGCAAGCCTCTTCATCTCCGAGCAACTACTGCAACCCACAGCCTTATGAATCTGCTTAGTGTATTCATCTCTTGGTCTTCCCCTACGATTTTTACCGTCCTCGCTTCCCTCCAATACTAAATTGGTGATCCCTTGATGCCTCAGAATGTGTCCTACCGCTGATCCCTTCACGTTGCACCACATATTTGTCTTCTCCCCAATTCTATTCAGTACCTCCGCATTAGTTACGTGATATACCCTTCTAATCTTCATGTAGCACCACATTTCAAAAACTTCTTGTCTAAACTGTTTATCGTCCAAGTTTCACTTCCATACATGTCTACACTCCATACAAATATTCTCAGAAAGGACTTCCAGGCACTTAATCTATACTCGATGTTAACAAGTTTCTCTTCTTCAGAAACGCTTTTCTTGCCATTGGCCGTCTACATTTTGTATCCTCCCTACTTCCACCATCATCAGTTATGTTGCTTCCCAAATTAAAAAAAAACCTCATTCACTACTTTAAGTGCCTCATTTGCTAAACTAATTCCCTCAGTATCACCTGCGTTAATTCGACTACAGTCTATTATTCTGGTTTTGCCTTTGTTGGTGTTCATCTTATATCCTCCTTTCAAGATACTGCCCATTTCGTTCAACTGCTCTTCCAAGTACTGTGCTGTCTCTGACACAATAGCAATGTCATCGGCAAACCTCAAAGTTTTTTTTTCTTCTCCCTCGACTTTAATTTCTACTCCAAAGTTTTCTTTTGTTTCCTTTACTGCTTTCTCAGTATACAGATTGAACAGCATCGGGGAGAGGCTACAACACTGTCTCACTCCCTTCTCAACCACTGCTTCCCTTTCATGTCCCTCGACTCTTATAACTGCCATATGCTTTCTTACAAATTGTAAATAGCCTTCCGCTCCCTGTATTTGACCCCTGCTACCTTCAGAATTTGAAAGAAAGTACTCCAGTCAACATTGTCGAAAGCTTTCTCTAAGTCTTCAAATGCTAGAAACGTAGCTTTGCCTTTCCTTAACTTGTCTTCTATGAGAAGTCCTGTGGTCAGTGTTGCCTCTCGTTTTCCTACAATTCTTCCGAATACAAACTGATCTTCCCTGAGGTCGGCTTCTACGAGTTTTTCCATTCTTCTGTAATGGATTCGTGTTAATATTTTGTTACCGTGACTTATTAAACTGATATTCGATAATTTTCACACCTGTTCAAAGAGATTTCGGGCTTGCAGCCGGTCGAAATAAACTTCATTGCACGATATTTCGGCTGGACAACTGCCAGCCAAGTGACCCGGACGAGGACTGACGAAGGCTTTTTTTTTCTTTATTGTTATTTTAAAACCTTGTACAAAAGTTAGGCCGGCAGCGGCCTCTCTACGCCGCTCTTCGGCCGTAGAAAACCAGAGAACAGATAACATTTAGACTGATACACAGAAAATATGAATATGAAAAAACAGGTGACACACATAATGATAATAACGAAGACATTCGAACTGAAGACACTGAATTTCATAAGAAAGTGCAACCGCACACGAAGGCACAACGAGTATACTGTCGAACGATGGAGGACACTGAAGAGACACAAGTTCACTGGAACGAAGAAACACTGCACAGAAAACACTGACGAGGATCTTAGACGCACTGCACACACTATTGCACGAAAAATTGGGGGGGGGGGAGGGGTGCCACAGGGAATAGGGGAGGGTAGGATGGAGGTGGGGAGGACGCCAGTGGGAGAGAAGAAGAGAGGGGGAGGAGAGAGGGTAGGGTTGGGTGTGGAATCCTTGGGGGGGGGGGGGGGAGGAGCGGAAGAGAGGAGGGGGAAGGAATTTAGGAGGGAGAGAAGGGAAAGAGGGAGCCCTGGAGGAAAAACTCATGAGGTGGAAGGGAAGCATCAAATCTCCAACCTTGTCTTTATTTGACAAAACTGCATAGTAGTGGTTGCTCCTGTGTGTTCCAGTGTGGTATTATTCCAGGAAACGTTGAGCTTTCGCTTCGCTGGCCGAGATCGAAAGTGGAAAGTTACTTGACCCTTCGTAGGGTTCGGCTCAAGGGAATTATTCTGACAAGGCATTGAGTGCTTTCTCGATCTTCTGGCCTATCTCCTCGAAAGTCCTCCTTTGATCTGCGATTTCCAAGTCATCTGCATAAACAAGACGTTTACATTTTATTTAGTGTCAAAAACCATGTAAATCGCCAAGCAAAACGCTTCGGCAAACTTTGTGACGCTAAAAAGTACTTATGCGAACGCCAGAACATTTAATTTTTAGAAATCTCGGACAGGCAGTAGCAGCGATTGTTGAACTGCTCCATGTATGAGAGAAACATAAAAATGTAAGTTCCGTATTCATTGTATTTTTTTAATGTCTATTAGTTTAACGTCCTTGTTCCCTGAGAACATATTGATGCTTCACTTTACAGAAAATCTCTGCTTATTTTTTTCTTTAAACCCACCATGATTTTTCAATGTATGTAAGCTTTGTTACAGGTTCGCTCTTCATCGCGGTATCTCGATTGTATTCGGGAGGACATAAATGTGTTCAATTTCCATTCTGATAACTTTTTACAAAATTTCACTGTTTTGCATTCATTTCCATTTATTTCCATTATTCAGATAGCTCCCTTAGGTATTTTCATCGAAGATTCTGATTGCATGAAGGCAATCCAGGTCAAAGGTCAGTCACGAAACTACCTTCGCGCAATCAAACCTTACGTCTCACGAACACAATCGAGAACCGACGCATCGGCGATCATCGATAATTTTTTCTGTTTTTCCAAGTCTTACCAAAAACGACAAAGCAGAACTGCCGTGAGTACGCAATCTAGTGTTATAGGTTGCATTCTTTATCTTGTCGGATAACATTGCCAGACATTATCATCATTACTGTTATATTTGATTCAATGTGTGTGAATAGCAAAATCTATTACACTAGAAGGAATACTATATCCGCATACGAGTCACATATAAACTGCAACGAAGCTAGGTGCAACCTTGATACCACTCGGTTAACACTGAGTGTGACAAGGCAAATGGATGATCTCAGCCATCAATCGAAAGAAGAAAGAACACAGATGGAACAACAGAACAGGACGACATATCCACCAGTCGCCCGTCAGAGTTCATCACGCTGTCCAATAGCGAATCCGAGAGTGGGGGATCAGTACTGGCTCCAACTGAATCTCTGATCTAGTTTGCACGTTCCGGCTGTACACGTGGTATATTATCGCTGCTGCGAGGCACAATAGCCTCTGTAGTCGGCGGCGTAAGCAGATCTTCTAGCTCTTTCGTAGCAATATGTGACTTCGCGAGGTCAGATGCCTGCCTCACAGGAGTGTCACTGTACAATGCATGCCAACTGCCTACAGGAGGGCAATCAGAATGGATCTCAGAGACAGCGGGAGACAGCTCTGGGATAACAATTTCCGCAGCAGGAGTCACAATAGGCGACAAATCACGGATATTGTCAACGGTACTTGTGGTGGAGGCTACAAAGGAGAAGACTCTGACACACTTGCTCCAGGGCAGCTAAGTACTTGCTCCAGGGCAGCTAAATAATAGCAGGAAAGGGCTCAGGCGTTGCTTGCAACGGTGGAAAATCACCCGCAGTGATAGTGGAAACTATCGGATGATACCAGAAACGAGGGAAAATGTAGCCCCAAGGTTGGGGCGGGGGGGTGGGGGGTGGGGGGGTGGAAGAGGTCAGAAACCGTTTACTTACGGCGTTATTCCAAGGAAGACCGTAAAATAAAAACGCTCCGCTGGCAGTTGGTTCAAAGATGTCTTCTTTCATTGCACGCAAGACACGTAATGTACGTTACGTAACATGAATACGATAACCACAAACTTACAAATGAGACGGAATTTTCTTTTTGTTTTTCATTTCCACTGGACGTATGTCACTATAATATTGTAGCTTGTGTTGGTTCAAAATGGCTCAAATGACTCTAAGCACTATGGGACTTAACATCTGAGGTCATCAGTCCCCTATACTTAGAACTACTTAAATCTAACCCAAGCACATCACACACGTCCACGTCCGAAGCAGGATTGGAACCTGCTACCGTAGCAGCAGCGCGGTTCCAGACTGAAGCGCCTAGAACCGCTCGGCTACAGCGGCCGGCTAGCTTATGTTGACTTGAGCAACATTCACAGCTAATATCTCTCACGTCACCCTACTGTGCCAAAAGTTCCTTAATAAAACGATGTGCGCCCTAGGTCACGCTTTCTGCCAATTCAAGACACTTGTTTTCTCGTCTTCCAACCGCTTTCGGTAGGTGGCAGTATAATCCTTCTCGCGACTTAACTTTAATTCATCATAACTCCGGCAATTTGTGTGAAATATTTGTAAATTATATAAAAAAACCTCCCTCATGAATCAGCGTATCTATAAGTGAAAACTGGATCATAATCCTTGCGCCATTTCCTGAGATTAGCTTACACGTACAGACAGACGCGAGGAGGCGACTCGAATTTATATACAGAAGAGGACAAGAGGCGTATTCACAGCAACGCTTGGAGTCTCTTTAACTCACAATGACGAAGCGCTAGAGGCTACCCCTCTAGATTTGGGATCTGTTTAGTTAAAACCACTCTGTTATCGCATCGGACTGTCACCGCTGCCGTTACACACACCCAGCAGTGTAAACAAAATCGTCGCTGAGTCGTCAGGTTCTGTCGCGGACGGATGCTACCTCCATCGCCGGACAGCTACACGACGACGAAGGGTTCAGAATGAGGACACCGCCGCCCGGAACTGCTGCCACAATAACTACAGCCGCAATCTCCAAGACGTCATCTGCTACCTGGACAACAACATTGGCAGCAAATATGCGTCGAACGCTCGCAGGGCCTTTTGACAACACTCCAGCACCACCAACGGTCGCCAAGGACAGCACCATCACCATCAGCTATCGCAGCGTCATCAGCCGCAGTGTCATCAATTCGCTGTTATCTATCCATTTAACATACTGTTCGTGTATGTTGTAATTTGCCACTAGTGGGAACGGTTACAAACGCAGATAAAGCATATCGAACGTTAACTCTGACACTGTGTTTAAAGAAGAAGAAGAAAACACGGCGCTGGTCCAACGAATGGTTTACGATGAGGGGGTAATATACACATGAAAACCCGTTAAAGGGAATGTCACACTTGAAACCTGATGATTACATAGACTTTTTTCGAACACCCAGTGAAACTTTTAATAACTTGTTTAGAGTTACTGCGCCATCACACTGAAAAACAAGGCACACATATACGAAAATTTATTCCCTACTACTTGGTCCTCAAATGACAGTTTATGGAAGTACCACAATTTGGGAACATATAGCTTACATCTTCGACTTTTTTCAATTTAATTGCACTCTCGTTTGTATGTTGTGTGCTTGGACTATTAATTTTCTTCTCAACCTCTTCCTGCGTATTATACGGTTGGGAACGATGCGACACCTCGATAATTCTGATAATTCTCAGTGCTATTTTGTAGATTCCATAGTTGTAAAAGCTCGAGACACACTGAAACTATTTTTGACTAAACATATGGGCTAAACATCAACATAAACAACATCCCACAGTTACTAAATTTTCCGTCAATCAATATTTCTCTCAAACACGCTCTATGTTTGACAAACTCGTCAAATAACACTGTACACATTCAAATATTTGGCAGACATACCAAAGATTGACCAACTGTCTGATCATGTACGGGGACCTAAGAAGTCCGAATGATTGTTATTCAAACCCTGTATTCTTCAGAGGAGTGGAAACATGGACAATAAGGCAACAATGAAACAGATTCAGGCATTCGAAATGCGGCTGTATTGCTGAGTGTCTTGTACACAAAAAATTGCCAAAGATGTTCTTGGGCGAAAAAGTAATGATAGATGCAATATTTTAAAACTGATAATGGAACAAAAAGCTGGAAGGAAAGGATGAACATCATGGCTATACAATTTGAGACAGTGGTTTGCGTACATTTCCCTACAATTTTTTAGACCCGCAAGGTCAAAAACAGTACTAGCCAGAACGATAGCCAACCTTCGAAGAGAGGCGACACTCTGGGAGAAAGAAGAAGACTGATGCCGTTCTTCAAGTATTACATCATTGAGAAATTAGTTCTTCCGAACAGTGTTACGATTCAGGTTACTGAGTTACGTTGTCCAGTCAAGTTTTTGTCGTTACGGAGAGAGATCGTAGGGTCATGAATCCAACAGCTAATAAATAAATAAATAAGAATGAAACGTCTTTTATGGTTGCACACCGATACTGTACCGTAACTGAAATGCTTTTTGTGTCCGATAGCCATTATTAACAATCAAAAATGGTATGCAGATTATTTCAGAGGAGATCATGAGGGTACAATATGATTAGAGAAATGCGAAGTATTTTAGAAATTTAGACACAAATGTCTGTTCCCTCACCTCCTTCAGCATGAAACACGCACGGCTCTTCCACTAAGACGTATATTATCTGTTCCTGGAAACGTGCAAAGGGCTGCAAAAGCCTAGTACGGAATCTCAGGGTACGATCACCTGCCTCTACTGATTTTACTTCAGTCTACGTTAGTAACGCTGTTATCGTTCAGTGCTTGAGTTGAGTGGCACGCTGAAATTCAGCCTACAGTATAAAAATCCCATGTTCTATTTTGATTCGCAAGCTCTACCACAAACATGTCATACACTAGTTTATAAATTGAGGAATAAGTTACTTGTTCGTTTCCGTTACATCGAATAGCAGCCATATTGCCACATATCGCATGCTATTCATCACATCGCATGAGAATTCCACGCGATAAGAGATCAATCGCGTGACCTGATATTTTACACACTTGCGACCTCCGCGCTGCGATGTGCCCTTCGTGTGTGGCCCCTTTACGACATTGGCCTTACATTCTGATGGAGCAGGGTTCAAATCCCTGCCCGACTGCGGAGAATTAACTTCTCCTTATTTTCCCCAATTCAGCTATGACGATTGCCAGGAAGATTCCTTTGAGACGGTGCAGACGATTTCTTTCCAATCTTGAGATTCGCCATTGATGACTTTGTCGTCGCTGTGACCTTAAAGCCTAATCTTCCTTCTTTCGTTTAGGCTGTTAGTAAAGACAGCGGCCTCAAATTGACCGACTGTCCGCGGTAATTCGAATGTATACGAGGAGAACATCAACAGCGCTTTCGCAAAAAAGCATTATTGTCGCTCCTTAAAAAGAGCAAAATTGTCGTGTTCCATCCTTCCCTATCCAAATAAATAATTACTCCTGAAACAGCGAAGATGTCCGATCTTTCCTGTGCTTCCCCACCACTCACCCGCAGCAAAGCTGCAGCACAAGAGGCGGTAATGCCGGCTACTCCCGCCATCATTTCCGTCCCGCTGTCCACCTTCCAGGAGCAGGTTGCCCTGAAGGACCAGCAGATCGCGGAACAGCTGGAGCTGATCGCAGAGCTGATGGGCAGCGAAAACACACGAACAGAAACACCCACACCACACACACAGGCACCTGCTGAACAACAGAAGGACATGCCCCCTATTTCACCTCTGGCGGCCCAGGCACCGACGGAACCGGATCCAGAGCCGACAGAGGACACAACAAACACTGATGAAGACGGGCCGTGGCAGCAGGTCGGCCCAAGGCGCAAACAGCAGCCAACTACACAAACAAGTGAGCCCACAAACTCACGAGGCAACGGCCAAGCGCTGCTGCCAACACCATCCACGCCGCGAACAAACAATAACAACACAGGGACCAACACAAACAACCCTGCGACTGCAGCAACCACAAACATACACGCAGCTACGCAGAACACTAACAACACCGCGACTGGCTTCCCACCGGTCATCATTCACAACTATGGAGACCTAAGTCTCCTGAACAGAGAATTTAACAATAAGCACAGCCCCACAACACACTACTCCAAGCTCACCGGGGAACACGCCGCACTGTACGTGGCGAACAAGGCAGACTACACGAATCTACTGGACTTTCTCAAAGAAAGGAAGGTAGAACACTTCACGTACAGGACAGTCTTGGAAAAAACACAACAGTACGTGATTAAGGGGATAGACTCACGAACCCCGACCGACACGGTACACAACGAAATCTCTGCTCTCGGGTGGGAGTGCATTCGGGTAAACCGGATGTCAGAGTTCGGCACAGCGAGACCGTCACATAACTACACGGCGGAGCTGGCCGACACGGCCAAATCCCGCGACCTGCTGAAGTTAAAATTATTTCTTCACATGGTCGTTAATGTAGAGGTGTACAACACGCCGCGCAACCCCCAACAATGCCACAACTGCCAGCGCTATGCGCACGCGGGTATCAGATGCGGTCTCACACCCCGCTGCCGCATTTGCGCCGGCGGTCACACAACCCAACGCTGCAAACTCCCCAATACAGCACCTCGCAAGTGCGCCAACTGTGGTGCTGCCCATCCGGCAAACTACAGAGGGTGCATTGCATACAAAGCAGCTCTGAGGCGCAAAATCGCCAAACATGCGAAACCAACCGCCATCACAGTTCCAAAACCGCCCCCGCGCCCAGTAAGAAGTGGATTATCCTTCGCTGGAGCGGTCGCTGGCAGCCCCAGCAGCGCGGGACGGTCAGAGGAGCCCCAGAGCTCAGAACACGCTCAGCAAACACCCCCAGCAACAGGCACACAACAGACATGCACAACAAATGACACCACACCCGCACCGGGCACACCACACGAAACAAGCAACAACACCACCCTACCCCCTGAGATCGCGAACTGCAGCCCACCACAGGCTACAGAAAACGCACACACACAGGGACAACCACAGCGCCAGAGGAGGAGGAGAAGGAGAAACAGCCGCAGCACGAGGAACACGACCGCACCACAACAAGTACACAGTCAACAGAACACCAACACCCACGAACACATCCCGGACACCAACTCAACAACCCACATAACACACCCACTCACCTCAGAAAATACACAGGCGCCCACAACTGCCACACGAACAACCGACTCGCAGGCCAGCCCTCACCAAACGCCAACACTGGAACAAGCGGCCGCTAACACGACCAACAACTCCCAGGCCGACATGACCAACATCACAACAACATTCCAGAGAATAATGGAAACATTATTCCCCGGACGCACGACCACCGAAATAGTCACGAAGATTATGGGGTGTGTCTCACAACTCTTTATGCAGTTCATGTCGGGTACGCTCAACTGGACTAGCTTCCAAGCCACTATCACACCGCTCTTTACACTACTACATGGATAATACACCACACCAGCCCCGAAACGCAGACTTAAACACAGTCACACAGATCCTGTTTTGGAATGCCAACGGGATCGCAAACGAAAAAGCCGAGATGGCCGCGTTCATGGAGCGAAAGGGTATCCGAATCGCTCTTGTGAACGAAACACTGCTTACGCCTCGCAAACAACTAAACCTCCCAGGTTATTGCGTCTATCGTACCGACCGAGCGGATGGCAGGAGGGGAGGCGGCACGGCAATCATTATACACAGAGACATAGACCACACGAACATCGAGCTCCCAGCACTTGAAAGACTGGAGGCTACGGCCGTTAGGGTCAAGTTCAACGGAGCCAACACCACACTGGTATCGCTATACAACCCTCCTAAAAACATAGTAACACGCGATATCAGCACAGTACTCAACATGGCACCGCGGGTAATAGCCGCTGGAGACCTCAACGCAAAACACCCCGATTGGAACTCACGAATACGAACCTCCAACGGCAAGAAACTGTACGAACACGCACTAGGCCGAAACTACATTATACTTGGGCCGGACGTTCCCACGTTCGTGCCTACACAGGCCCGACATAGGCCAGACGTGTTAGACATAGCCCTCATAAAGGGCATCACATGCACACTCAACCTAACGGTTGAAAACGATCTGGACTCAGACCACATGCCTGTAATACTGCACATGGAAGAGACACTGCAGGACATTGAACCACGCAGGATGCTTAACTACAAACGTGCGAACTGGACACTGTTCAAGGAAACGCTTGATAGTCGCATTCCTGACACCCACGAAATTAACAACACACAGCAAATCGATGAGGCTGTGGAGGCTCTCACAACTGCCGTCCAAGACGCAATGACTGACGCCATTCCATTTACAACACCAAGACAACACTCGACGGCCCTGCCCCAGGAAATCCTGGGCCTTATCTCAATGAGGAACCGCCTCAGGAGATACTGGCAGCGTACCAGGCGCCCGTTCTATAAACTGCACGTCAACAGACTCCAGGGCATAATACGGAATAAAATCCAAACATTCAGAAACGAACAATGGGGACAGAGACTCGCTCGGCTGGATACCACACGTCCTGGCGTGTGGCAGCTGGCCAGACACTTCACCAGGGAGAAACATTACATTCCCACGTTACAAGGACCAGACGGCCCAGCCTACTCCGCGACGGAGAAGGCAGAGCTTATGGCCACGACACTTGCAGCGTCCTTCATGCCGAATCTGGTTCCTTCAGACCCAGCATTCACACTTGAAACGGACCAGGAGGTTACACGACTTGTAGCCCAGCCCTCGCGCGACGTAATCAGACGTGCTAGCACAAATGAAGTCACATGGGCTATCAAGCACACCAACGCTAGAAAAGCCCCTGGGCCTGATGGCTTTCAAAACCGTGTCCTCCAGGAGTTCACGGATAAAGCCGTAGAATACCTCACACACCTAACGAATGCCATCCTGACACACCAACACTTCCCTGACTTTTGGAAGGCGGCCAAGGTCCTGATGTTCAGGAAGCCAGGGAAAGACCACTCCCTCCCACAAAATTACCGACCCATCAGTCTGCTGTGCTCGCTCAGCAAGATTGTTGAGAAGGTAATACTAAAACGTATCACTAGGCATTGCATCGCCAACGACACCCTAAGACCGGAGCAATTCGGCTTTAGGAATCACCACTCGACAACACAACAACTCCTCCGCGTAGTCGAACATATAACACACGGCTAAAACATGAACAAAGCCACAGGGGCCGTGTTCCTAGACATCGAAAAGGCTTTCGATCGTCTCTGGCACAACGGACTCATACGCAAACTAAGCGAAGCTGGTTTCCCAGACGGACTCGTACGTCTCATACACTCATATCTCACGAACAGATGTTTCAACACTAACGTGCAGGATAAACAATCAACACAACACGGTATCCAAGCTGGAGTACCCCAAGGAAGCATTCTGGGGCCCATCTTGTTTAACCTGTACATTAATGACTACCCAGCGACACGAAACACGACGTTAGCCGTCTACGCGGATGACACAGCCATCCTCGCGCAAGACTGGAAACCGTCAAACATCAACTCACGAATACAGACAGCACTCAGAACAGCTGAGCCTTGGCTGGAGCGATGGCGTATTAAAGTAAACGTCGACAAGTGCGAAGCAGTTCTGTTCACACGCAGACCGAAACTACTGCGCAAACACCAACACTGTAGACCGATAACACTACATACACGCCCAATACGTTTCCGAGAGAAAGTCAGATACCTTGGTGTCTGGCTGGACCGGAAACTTACATGGGGGGACCACATCGAATACGTTGCCAACCGAGCGCACGCGAGGCTCAAACAGCTCTACCCAATGCTCAACAGGGAAAGCACACTGAATAGGAGGGTGTCGAGGTCCTTATACACTACACTGATTAGACCTCTGATGACGTACGCAGCTCCCGTCTGGGGATATGCAGCTCCCACACGACTGCGCCGCCTGCAGATCATACAGAACAAAGTGCTACGAATCATTAGCAATGCTCCACGCTACACACGCACCGTGGATCTTCACCATGAATATCGCCTTGATACCCTCAAGGAAGTATTCAAGAAACACGCTACACGACTATACAGGAACTCGAGACACTCGAACAATCCTTTCATCCTCACTCTGGGAAACTACGATCACAACCACAGGTGGAAACACAAGCGACCAAAGACACTGCTAGCTAGGGCATAACCACCTATGGTAAACTAACATACGCAAACAGCGACAAACGTCGGTAAGCCCCTGCATATCAGCAATACTGACTGGCAACTACCAGCTGTTATTGGAGCCGACCAACAGGCCACAGCAGGGACACCGACGAGCTCGCCCACAGACGCACGAACAATCTCCCAACACTCCCTCACACTGTGCCTCCGGTATATGACCTATCGGACACAAGACCGATAACAAACATAACTGTTGCAGGTTGCAGGACGCTGAACGAGGACTCTGTACCAGCACCCAGCGCCAGCCGCCGAGCAGCACAAACGCACAACGTCAAGGTATCGACATGCATGATACCCACTACTAACAAAGCCTATCCTTGCACAACCTATCGCAGGCAGCAAGACAACCGCTACTGCTCTTGCCGCCCGACCTAACTTTCGCAGAGGTTTTTTTCCCTTGGCTCTTGCCTTGGCACTTTTTTTCCTCTGCCCTTCAAACCGCTACCCTTCGTCAGATTTCGACCAATCTATCTCCAGATGAGCGCGTATTAATGGTTAATCCTAACCAGACGTACGCAAACATCGCAGTACCCACATCCTGCGACACCTCACTTTCGTGAATACTAACCCTTATGCAGAGATGGCAGTAGACCTTTTTGTGTTGGCCATCATGCCGGTGTGGGCGTGGAGGGGCTCCACCTCTTTTTACCAAGAAAAAAAAAATACAAAACTGAAAAAAATGCAGGGACGGATTCCTGACTGAAAACGGAGTAAGAAAGGTCCTACAAGCATGTGTTCGAAACTGCATCGTTGCCACGGTGTTAGACGCTGACGAATGCAAGTTGCTCTCACCACGTGCCCTGTGTTCCTTTTGCGTTGCAGGCTGTGTGACTGACGCAGAGCACTGTAGCAGGGGGATGGTCCGGTGTTAATGTCGGGAACAAACCGATATGATGTTTGTGTACGGCCAAGCAGATGGAAACGGTCGAGAAGCAGCACTGCTATAACAAAGAAGTACCCTCACACACACAAACCACATCACAGAACATTTAAAGCCCTTTTTGGGCATTCGTGTGATCACGGAACCTTTCAGATCGACGAACGTGCAGCCAGGTGGCGGACTGTGCGTATACCAGACTTGGAGGACCGGTTTCTAGAGGATGATAGATCGCCATTGCGGGTGGCCGATAGGTTCTAGGCGCTTCAGTCTGGAACCGCGTGACCGCACCGGTCGCAGGTTCGAATCCTGCATCGGGCATGGATGTGTGTGTCGTCCTTAGGTTACTTAGGTTTAAGTAATTCTAAGTTCTAGGGGACTGATGACGTCAGATGTTAAGTCCCATAGTGCTCAGAGCCATATGAACCATTCTGTGTCCAGAAGGGACGGTGTGCGTGCAATGGCAACACAATCAAATGGTTCATATGGCTCTGAGCACTATGGGACTTAACTTCTGATGTCATCAGTCCCCTAGAACTTAGAACTACATAAACCTAACTAACCCAAGAACATCACACACACCCATGCCCGATGCAGGATTCGAACCTGCGACCGTAGTGGTCGCGCGGTTTCAGACTGTAGCGCCTAGAACCGCTCGGCCACTCCGGCCGGCGTGTTCAGATGTTGCACTGAACACGAGATTCGCAATAAAAGTGGTCGTACAAGAACACGTTCAAAGGGTGTGAAGATAATGTTGTTCTGCATAATATTCCTCCGAATTCGACAATAGTAATGGACAATGTGCCATACCACTCCGACGTGATGGATAAAGCTTCAATAATACTTGGAGGAAAGCGAATGTTTTGCTCTGGGTACAAAGAAATGTTCCATTGGAAAAAGGTAAACACGTGTAAGACTGAGGTAACAGAACTTTTGTACAAGCCAAAAACTCCACGCTGCCACAGATGTGTATATCCCCACACCTATTATTAAAGAAACAAACCCAATTCAATTATTCACCTCTTTTAGATGAGATCACAACCCCAGCATAGAAGCAAAACTTAGGACCCCTGTCCATCGTAGTTAAAAAATATCTTAGCTGATGCATAACTTTAGTTCGGTCATTGTAGTATAATTGGTGAATGTGTAATAATGGATGCAATTTGTTAAAGAATTATTTAAGTGTACATTAAACTATGCATCGATACCTAAGAAGCAGAGATTATCTTTGCCTTGTTATCATGTTTATCTATGTATTATCATCTTTGGGAATCAGTAAAGTACTTAAAAAGGGGCTTATAACCAGAAACATGGGTTGTGCAATAACATTAATAATAATAAGTGGAAGATGGCTAAAAACAGTGTATGTCTAGTTAATTATATATGGAAGTTTCGCATATCACTAATACGGCAAAATACTCTCATCTTTGCGTGGTATCATTTGGCAAAAGCTTGTTTCGGTATCTCTGACCGTTTATGAGATCGGAGGGGTTTATTAATATTTTATTCTGGTTTTTTCACCGCCGCGAGTGTTCGTGACAGAGCTCTATACATACATTCCATTTTCACGACACTGGAGACAGATAGAGATATCGTGTTAAGTTTAAAGAATAATTCAATATGTTATCTAAATTTCATACGCAGCTACATGTGATCTAACACGCACTAAAGGAAAGTTCAAGGCTACCCATGTTTGTCACAAAAAACTCTAGTTTCCTAACATCGAAATATCACAATAACTATGACCATTAAAGTAATGATAGGCAGTTCATCACGAAGCTCACGAATGAAGCTGTGAGGTGTGCGAGAATCAGAGTTTATTCACGAATAGTTTCCTTAATCGTTTGAGAAAGATTGCAGATAGGCCGGCTTCGCGGTCACGCCGTGAAGTTAGCTGGCAACTACGCTACCCACCAGCCGCTGCGTACTGGACTGCCAAATGTCGCCACTAATTTTGAACGCGCTCTACAACGAGACTGTATTCCTTCTACGTGCAACCCACTCACGTAGATGAAGAACCTATCAACTGGTATTTTGTAAGTGTATTTTTACCGATTAATTTGTCGTAACTTTTCACTTAAGGAGAAACTGTTACAAGCAATGTCTCACCGCCCATTTCTCTCGCACAGCGTTCATACGAATGATAGGCCGGCCGCTGTGGCCGAGCGGTTCTAGGCGCTTCAGTCTGGAACCGCGCTGCTGCTACGGTCGCAGGTTCGAATCCTGCCTCGGGAATGGATGTGTGTGATGTCCTTAGGTTAGTTAGGTTCAAGTCTAGGGGACTGATGACCTCAGATGTTAGGTCCCATAGTGCTTAGAGCCATTTGAACCTAACGGTCTCACGGATGAAACGATAACAACATG
Organism: Schistocerca piceifrons; assembly: GCF_021461385.2. Classification (NCBI taxonomy): domain Eukaryota; kingdom Metazoa; phylum Arthropoda; class Insecta; order Orthoptera; family Acrididae; genus Schistocerca; species Schistocerca piceifrons. The sequence continues at coordinate 47,018,684 of NC_060144.1, forward strand.
CCATTGTTGAGATATTGTCGGTATCGCATTGTCGCACGATGCGAATGACAATGGATTATGTTGTTGACATCGGAACACATTAGACCTCAGCTCCTATGTTAATGATGTAGTTAACAATATTATCCATCTTTTAGATGTGAATGCTTATTGCAGTGTAATAGCACCTCGGATAATATTTATTCTGATAAACATGATAAAGGAATTTGTTTAACTCCGAATATGTTCTTACCGAGGTTTCTAAGGAATGGAAACCTCTGAGAAAAAGTTTTTAGAAATTCTTTTAGGAGCACTAATTTTCACCGTGACAGCACCGCTCGTTCTACCTTTTAGTAATAAATGGTTAATTTTCCCGCCGACTGTTAATATTGCCTCCATAGTTCTTAACAAGTCCTGAGATATGTTTACAAAGAAGTACAATATAGAAACACACTGCAGTTGTTAATCCTAACAGAAGTACTTTAGAATTTCGGTTACGCACTAATGCTACCGAAGGCTACAGAAAGCATCCTACAAATGCATTCGGCTAGAAATGACAACAAAACCCAGAGAAAATAGAAACAACATTAGAGAGGAATGCAAAGATGGCGTGGAACGGCACACTGAGCTTGTGTGGCAGTAGCAACGTCTTGGCAAAACGTAAAGTCCCGCATATAACGTACCTGTGTCAGTAAAGTGGAGCAAGCAAGCGATCAGGTCTGCTGTCGGCGAGCGTCGCCAACTGGCATTAGCGGTTCACGCACTCGTGACCTGGCGCTGTGTGACGTGCCTTTCTCCCTCCAACGGCTTCCCCCACCATGCGCACCCACGCCGTATCTCGCGCTCCGACAGAGCACCGTTCAAATTGTACGAGTAAATACAAGTGGTACGCAAACGAGATGCATTGTCTCTCCAGGAGGAATGTGTAACTAGTGACAGAGGACGTCATGGTCGATGCTAAACAAGAAGCAGCGAGAAAGATCATGTGCAGTCATTAATTTCCATCGGCATAAATTGTTTTCATTTGTACATTTGGCATTTAGTAAATCATATAGCCATCATTAAGCAAAAACGTATATACTGTTGAGCCCCTATTACAGGATGCGCCTAAACCGTATATCTGTGCACCAACGCCCCAAGCGTGCATATCTGTAACTACTGGCTGTTTCACGTAGACCTGTTACACCATTCACGCGGGATATACCTGGCGCACATGCGCAGTAGACGGTAACAGCGAGCGAAGCGCAGATAGAACTGTCTGATCGCTTGTAGAATCGTTTGTTCCACTGCTCGAAACACAAGGGGGACTGTGTGACATATTGGAACGTCATTCGTTCAAATTATTTATGTGACCTCAAGGTTCATATTTAATAAGAAATTTGTTTTTTTAGTCATTGTTTATTAAGTAATTGTTATTTTCTTATGTACGTTACTACCGTTCTGAGTTACAGATTCAAAGTTAGTTTTATATCATGACACTTGGTTACAAAAGTATATGTATTTATACAGCATTTTGCACATCGAGGACCCACTTGTTTTTGGAGCTATTGCCCGGAAGTGACAGTAAATCTTCAGATTAGTGCAGAACGACGACGAAAACGAAAAGGCTGAGTTTTTCGAGTTCGGCCTTGGCTGAAAAGAAGGGACGAATGGGGGCGATTATATTCACTGCTTACGAAAGAATTGAGGCGTGAAGATGCGCAAGAATTTCGAAACTTCGTGAGGATGGATATGATCTGTTTCGAGAAGCTGCTGTTTATGATGAGAAGATGGAAGTGACAAGTGTGATACAGTCATGAGGGAGGCTGTCTCACATTCTTGAAAGTAATAATTAAATCATATGTTTTTACGTTTTGTGATCAGATCAGCCCAGATCAAGAACAAAATACCGACAAAAGCCCTGTTAGGTTGCAGGCTGGTTATAACATTACGTTTCCTGGCGACTTTCTCCCTTATCACTCCCAATTTCTCTTTTCTGGCATGCTGAAGTAAGGCAGGAGATGCAATCAAATCAAACACGGGCTTTCGTAAGTGAGGCATTACGATACAATCGAAAATCACGGTGTAACGTTATATGCATATTATGCAGAAAGAAAATATTGCCGACGTACCTTATTATGATACAACGGGTCATACACGCACCTTTCGTCGCTATATGCCTGAATGAATACGCTTAACACCTCTTTGCAGTATTTCATTTCTAGAATATGAAGCAATCGGTGGAGAAAATGCTTTCACAAACAGCTAGTATAGAAGAGTCTACTGGCAAAAAAATTATTTTTAGATTTATGAAACTTACTTACTGAAAAAATGCGGAAAAATCCCCACATGAAAACGTGAAATTAGCCACTAGCCCCCTAACAAAAAAATGGTTCAAATGGCTCTGAGCACTATGGGACTCAACTGCTGTGGTCATAAGTCCCCTAGAACTTAGAACTACTTAAACCTAACTAACCTAAGGACATCACACACATCCATGCCCGAGGCAGGATTCGAACCTGCGACCGTAGCAGTCGCACGGTTCCGGACTGCGCGCCCAGAACCGCGAGACCACCGCGGCCGGCAGCCCCCTAACAATAAGCAAACAAGCAGAAAGCACTACAGTAATCCCCTTCTACGCATGCGCGAGTTATCGTTGCCTAGTCCGCATGCACGGATTGACGGCAGTTTAGAACTGCTTTCTGTTTTGGCGCGTGGATAATGTGTCCGCTAATTTTCGTAGTTTCACCCTTTCTGCCGTTAGATAGCTGTCGCTCTAGACCAGTACCTTTAGCGGCGGATCGTCGTGTAATACCAACTTTATAATATGGAATGTACATGAAATATATACATAAATGTTTTGTCTGACTCGAATCTCACAGTCCCAGCGTTTACATCACATTGTGGGAAATCTCGGATTCTGCTCTAGCTGGTACTATATCTGCAGCCAGTCTTTGTTTTATTAATACTACCGTGAACTTTAGTAATAAACATACTTGTGAAACACGACTGTAACGTCTTCTAGGGTGCTGGTCATATGTAAAAGTAGAAGTTTATTTGTAGTTAGAAGGTCAAATTACGATTTAGTCATTTTCTGGAAATTTCACTCTCTTCGCGAGCTAGTGATGTATTTTGGTATTATCACAAGCAAACACATACAATGACGATGCTGACTGCTGTGAAAGCTTGTTACCGTCCGACAGCTGGAGCGACACTAAACGCACTTAACGGCAACAAAGCATGCCGTCCATTAATTAATGACAGATGCACCGTCACAGTTATGTGTGCTTTTGATTCTTTTTCGTTGTGGTTTACGAAATAAGATATTTTTGCGCCTCAAGCTTTAGTAAAATTTCAAGATACAAGAGTGTTCATAAAATATATATGTTAACAGAGCAATACTTCTTGAACGAAGTAACATAAACTGATAGCACCTCACCTGGCAAGGACGTGTGGTGCCAACACTATATATTTCACGCGTAACAAGAGTATTCACCCCCTATTAGATCTAGCAGATACCTACGGCCCTCGCCTTGTCAGGGCTCCCTTCGACTCCAATCCTCTCCACCCACTTTGTTCGGAACAGTGTCTCTCTTCACTCTTCCCCAATCCCTCCTGCGAACAACCACCCACACAAACTCCCTTCAACGCACTACCTTCAAAAGCCACTTTCTCCTGATACCCTAATTCCTGGCGGCCTACATCCACTCATCTCCCTCATCTATGTATCTATTTTAATCAGTCAACACATCGGCCTTCTGTTTACCTTTTGTAGCTGTTCATCTTTTCTACATATTCATGTGCAACATTTATTTCCATTCATCTGTGTTAATAATTTAATTAATCACCAAATCAATCTTTTATTTTATATTTTAACCTATGCAACTGACGATCTGTCTTTTTATCGTAACATAACGCCGTCCGAATAGGCCTCGAGGCCAACGGTACCGACAGTCGCCGTGTCACCTCAGGCTTCAACGGATGCGGATATGGACGGGAATGTGATCAGCACACCGCCTTCTACATCTGCATCTACATCCGTACTCCGCAAGCCACCAGACGGTGTGTGGCGAAGGGTGCTTTGAGTACCTCTATCTTTTCTCCCTTCTATTCCAGTCTCGTATTGTTCGTGGAAAGAAAGATTGTCGGTATGCCTCTATGCGGGCTCTAATCTCTCTGATTTTATCCTCATTGTCTCTTCGCGAGATGTACGTAGGAAGGAGCAATATACTGCTTGACTCCTAGGTGAAGGTATGTTCTCGAAACTTTAACAAAAGCCCGTACCGAGCTACTGAGCGTCTCTCTTGCAGAGTCTTCCACTGGAGCTCATGTATCATCTCCGTAACGCTTTCACGATTACTAAATGATCATGTAACGAAGCGCGCTGCTCTCCGTTGGATCTTCTCTACATCTTCTATCAACCCTATCTGGTACGGATCCCACACTGCTGAGCAGTATTCAAGCAGTGGGCGAACAAGTGTACTGTAACCTACTTCCTTTGTTTTCGGATTGCATTTCCTTAGGATTCTTCCAATGAATCGCAGTCTGGCATCTGCTTTACCGACGATCAACTTTATATGATCATTCCATTTTAAATCACTCCTAATGCGTACTCCCAGATAATTTATGGAATTAACTGCTTCCAGTTGCTGACCTGCTATATTGTAGCTAAATGATAAAGGATCCTTCTTTCTATGTATTCGCAGCACATTACACTTGTTGCCTACATTGAGATTCAGTTGCCATTCCCTGCACCATGCGTCAATTCCATGCAGATCCTCCTGCATTTCAGTACAATTTTCCATTGTTACAACCTCTCGATATACCACAGAATCATCCGCAAAATGCCTCAGTGAACATCCGGTGTCATCCACAAGGTCATTTATGTATATTGTGAATAGCAACGGTCCTACGACACTCGCCTGCGGCACACCTGAAATCACTCTTACTTCGGAAGACTTCTCTCCATTGGGAATGTCCTTCTCAGCGGTTGTCAGTTTTCGTGACCGGTGCCGCTACGTCTCAATCAAGGCGCTCCTCAATTGGCCTTAGAGGGACCACTTGCCCACAGCGTTCGTCAGCCCGGAAGGTGACCCATCCAAGGCTGGCCAAGTCCGACAGTGCCTAACTTCCGTGATCTCGGCGGGAGCCCGTGTTACCACTGCGTCAAGGCAGTTGGCCGTTTTGTAGTACAAAACGTTTATTTTTGTCAACCGCCATGTGCAGCTTTTATATTATGACTTTTTTTAAAATTTTATTCTCGTGTGGTTGAAGAGCGATAGATTGTATCCTCTGACAGCTCACCGCCTGCCCATATGGGGCGGAGAGGGCGGGGAGATGAAATAACAGCTACAGAAACAGTCTATACACTCACTTCGACATGTAAAAGGCATCGACACACCACTAGAGGTTTTGTTCTGCCTTATAGTCATTAGATCACCTGTGACAAGAAATATTACTTTCACCGTACTATTCTCTGTGGTATGAGGTTCTTCCAATTGAAGGTATGCTACAAATTTTGCTATGATATATACTTTAAATAAATGTACCTATAATCGTACCGGTTCTCAGTCATTGGATGAGGACCTTCTCTGTGAGGTAAGAACGAAGCCAACAACAGAAATAAAGTAAGTACCTAATAAATCAGCAGCTCTAATGAGCTAGCTTCACATATAATTATATATATATATATATATATATATATATATATATAATTATGAAATATTTTTATTAAGTAATTTCTGTAAAATCGTTTGAGAAAGTCTGCGAGCGCTTCGTTTCTGTCAGATATATATACACTCCTGGAAATGGAAAAAGGAACACATTGACACCGGTGTGTCAGACCCACCATACTTGCTCCGGACACTGCGAGAGGGCTGTACAAGCAATGATCACACGCACGGCACAGCGGACACACCAGGAACCGCGGTGTTGGCCGTCGAATGGCGCTAGCTGCGCAGCATTTCTGCACCGCCGCCGTCAGTGTCAGCCAGTTTGCCGTGGCATACGGAGCTCCATCGCAGTCTTTAACACTGGTAGCATGCCGCGACAGCGTGGACGTGAACCGTATGTGCAGTTGACGGACTTTGAGCGAGGGCGTATAGTGGGCATGCGGGAGGCCGGGTGGACGTACCGCCGAATTGCTCAACACGTGGGGCGTGAGGTCTCCACAGTACATCGATGTCGTCGCCAGTGGTCGGCGGAAGGTGCACGTGCCCGTCGACCTGGGACCGGACCGCAGCGACGGACGGATGCACGCCAAGACCGTAGGATCCTACGCAGTGCCGTAGGGGACCGCACCGCCACTTCCCAGCAAATTAGGGACACTGTTGCTCCTGGGGTATCGGCGAGGACCATTCGCAACCGTCTCCATGAAGCTGGGCTACGGTCCCGCACGCCGTTAGGCCGTCTTCCGCTCACGCCCCAACATCGTGCAGCCCGCCTCCAGTGGTGTCGCGACAGGCGTGAATGGAGGGACGAATGGAGACGTGTCGTCTTCAGCGATGAGAGTCGCTTCTGCCTTGGTGCCAATGATGGTCGTATGCGTGTTTGGCGCCGTGCAGGTGACCGCCACAATCAGGACTGCATACGACCGAGGCACACAGGGCCAACACCCGGCATCATGGTGTGGGGAGCGATCTCCTACACTGGCCATACACCACTGGTGATCGTCGAGGGGACACTGAATAGTGCACGGTACATCCAAACCGTCATCGAACCCATCGTTCTATCATTCCTAGACCGGCAAGGGAACTTGCTGTTCCAACAGGACAATGCACGTCCGCATGTATCGCGTGCCACCCAACGTGCTCTAGAAGGAGTAAGTCAACTACCCTGGCCAGCAAGATCTCCGGATCTGTCCCCCATTGAGCATGTTTGGGACTGGATGAAGCGTCGTCTCACGCGGTCTGCACGTCCAGCACGAACGCTGGTCCAACTGAGGCGCCAGGTGGAAATGGCATGGCAAGCCGTTCCACAGGACTACATCCAGCATCTCTACGATCGTCTCCATGGGAGAATAGCAGCCTGCATTGCTGCGAAAGGTGGATATACACTGTACTAGTGCCGACATTGTGCATGCTCTGTTGCCTGTGTCTGTGTGCCTGTGGTTCTGTCAGTGTGATCATGTGATGTATCTGACCCCAGGAATGTGTCAATAAAGTTTCCCCTTCCTGTGACAATGAATTCACGGTGTTCTTATTTCAATTTCCAGGAGCGTATAATACCGACATCTAACGTTTTTAAAATAAATGAGCTTGTCTTTCTTCATGTTGTTTCTGTGACACTTCTTGCTTTCTGTTTGTATTAGGCTAGGCGCAAATTGAGACGCGTATAGCACGTGAGACGCGACACGGCACTACAGCGTGACGCGCACGTTCCGCACGTGTCGCGCGGGTCGAACGCACATTGAAACGCGCGCGCGTATTTGCACGCGCCGGTTGACGACGCTCTGCCCTGACAGAAACGAAGCGCTCGCAGACTTTCACAAACGATTTTACAGAAACTACTCAATGAAAATATTTCATTTTTACCTTGCTTGTATCGTTATATGTCACCTTAGTGACGAAGTACCAATCGTCTCGCTAAATGGCCATACTTATTGTGGTATACACATTTTAGTAAGAAACTACGCAAAATTCGGAAAGTTTGCAATGAAAAATAGGGGGCGCTATGATTTTGCGTTTGGTGCGTATTACACCGTATGTTGCTGCGTATGAAATTTAGCCAACATGTTGAATTTTTGTTTAGACTGGGAGGAGAGATCTATCTGCCTCCGATCTCGAGAAAATGGACCCTATGTAGCGCGCTCACTTCGGATCTCACGTCCGCGAGAATGAAACACTCGAACATCTCTCATATCCTGAACCGCTCGACACATCGGAACGAAAGTTTGGCGGATGATAGCACACATGGAGGAGAGTATTTTGTCAATTCGTAAACACACGCAACTTCGTAATCTATGGCGATATATCAGTACTTATACTTCCCTTTTTATTGTTTTCACTCAAGTGAAGCAGTGAAACTGGTAAAAAGTGTGAAAATTGAGGTTTCCTCCCCCCATGAACCATCGACCTTGCCGTTGGTGGGGAGGCTTGGGTGCCTCAGCGATACAGATAGCCGTACCGTAGGTGCCACCACAACGGAGGGGTATCTGTTGAGAGGCCAGACAAACGTGTGGTTCCTGAAGAGTGGCAGTAGCTTTTTCAGTCGCTGCAGGGGCAACAGTCTGGATGATTGACTGATCTGGCCTTGTAGCACTAATCAAAACGGTCTTGCTGTGCTGGTACTGCGAACGGCTGAAACCAAGGGGAAACTACAGCCGTAATTTTTCCCGAGGGTATGCAGCTTTACTGTATGATTAAATGATGTTGGCGTCCTCTTGGGTAAAATATTCCAGAGGTAAAATAGTCCCCCATTCGGATCTCCGGGCAGGGACTACTCAAGAGGACGTCGTTATCAAGATAAAGAAAACTGGCGTTCTACGGATCGGAGCGTGGAATGTCAGATCCCTTAATCGGGCAGGTAGGTTAGAAAATTTAAAAAGGGAAATGGATAGGTTGAAGTTAGATATAGTGGGAATTAGTGAAGTTCGGTGGCAGGAGGAACAAGACTTCTGGTCAGGTGACTACAGGGTTATAAACACAAAATCAAATAGGGGTAATGCAGGAGTAGGTTTAATAATGAATAGGAAAATAGGAATGCGGGTAAGATACTACAAACAGCATAGTGAACGCATTATTGTGGCCAAGGTAGACACAAAGCCCATGCCTACTATAGTAGTACAAGGTTATATGCCAACTATCTCTGCAGATAATGAAGAAATAGATGAAATGTAGGATGAGATAAAAGAAATTATTCAGGTAGTGAAGGGAGACGAAAATTTAAAAGTCATGGGTGACTGGAATTCAAGAGTAGGAAAAGGGAGAGAAGGAAACATAGTAGCTGAATATAAATTGAGGGTAAGAAATGAAAGATAAAGCCGTCTGGTAGAATTTTGCACAGAGCATAACTTAATCATTGCAAACACTTGGTTCAAGAATCATAAAGAAGGTTGTACACATGGAAGAATACTGGAAATACTAGAAGGTGTCAGATAGATTATATAATGGTAAGATAATGGGCAGATGTGGACTCTCACCTATTCGTTATGAGCTGTAGATTAAAACTGAAGAAAATGCAAAAAGGTGGAAATTTAAGGAGATGGGATCTGGAAAAACTGATTAAACCACAGGTTGTACAGAGTTTCAGGGAGAGCATAAGGGAACAATTGTCACAAATGGGGGAAATAAATACAGTACAAGAAGAATGGGTAGCTCTGCGGGATGAAGTAGTGAACGCAGCAGAGGATCAAGTAGGTAAAAAGACGAGGGCTAGTAGAAATCCTTGAGTAACAGAAGAAATATTGAATTGATGAAAGGACAAAATATAAAAATGCAGTAAATGAAGCAGGCGAAAAGGAATACAAACGTCTCAAAAATGAGATCGGCAGGAAGTGCAAAATGGCTAAGCAGGGATGGCTAGAGGACAAATGTAAGGATGTAGAGGCTTGTCTCACTAGGGGTAAGATAGATACTGCCTACAGGAAAATTAAAGAGACCTTTGGACATAAGAGAACGACTTGTATGAATATCAAGAGCTCAGATGGAAACCCAGTTCTAAGCAAAGAAGGGAAAGCAGAGAGGTGGAAGGAGTATATAGAGGGTTTATACAAGGGCGATGTACTTGAGGACAATATTATGGAAATGGAAGAGGATGTAGATGAAGATGAAATGGGAGATACGATACTGCGTGAAGAGTTTGACAGAGCACTGAAAGACCTGAATCGAAACAAGGCTCCGGGAGTAGACAACATTCCATTAGAACTACTGACGGCTTTGGGAGAGCCAGTCCTGACAATACTCTACCATCTGGTGAGCAAGATGTGTTAGATAGGCGAAATACCCTCAGACTTCAAGAAGAATATAATAATTCCAATCCCAAAGAAAGCAGGTGTTGACAGATGTGAAAATTACCGAACTATCTGTTTAATAAGTCATGGTTGCAAAATACTAACGCGTATTCCTTAGAGACGAATTGAAAAGCTGGTAGAAGTCAACCTCGGGGAAGATCAGTTTGGATTCCGTAGAAATGTTGGAACACTTGAGGCAATACTGACCTTACGACTTTTCTTAGAAGAAAGATTAAGGAAACGCAAACCTACGTTTCTAGCATTTGTAGAGTTAGAGAAAGCTTTTGACAATGTTGACTGGAATACTCTCTTTCAAATTCTAAAGGTGGCAGAGGTAAAATACAGGGTGCGAAAGGCTATTTACAATTTGTACAGAAACCAGATGGCAGTTATAAGAGTCGAGGGGCACGAAAGGGAAGCATGGGTTGGGAAGAGATTGAGGCAGCGTTGTAGCCTATCCCCGATGTTATTCAATCTGTATATTGAGGAAGCAGTAAAGGAAACAAAAAAAAAAAAAAAATCGGAGTAGGTATTAAAATCCATGGAGAAGAAAAAAACTTTGAGTTCGCCGATAACATTGAATTTCTGTCAGAGACAGCAAAGGACTTGGAAGAGCAGTTGAACGGAATGGACAGTGTCTTGAAAGGAGGATATAAGATGAACATCAACAAAAGCAAAACGAGGATAATGGAATGTAGTCGAATTAAGTCGGGTGATGCTGAGGGAATTAGATTAGGAAATGAGACACTTAAAGTAGTAAAGGAGTTTTGCTATTTGGGGAGCAAAATAACTGATGATGGTCGAAGTAGAGAGGATATAAAATGTAGACTGGCAATGGGAAGGAAAGCGTTTCTGAAGAAGAGAAATTTGTTAACATCGAGTATAGATTTAAGTGTCAGGAAGTCGTTTCTGAAAGTATTTGTATGGAGTGTAGCCATGTATGGAAGTGAAACATGGACGATAAATAGTTTAGACAAGAAGAGAATAGAAGCTTTCGAAATGTGGTGCTTCAGACGAATGCTGAAGATTAGATGGGTAGATCACATAACTAATGAGGAGGTATTGAATAAGATTGGGGAGAAGAGAAGTTTGTGGCACAACTTGACTAGCAGAAGGGATCGGTTGGTAGGAGATGTTCTGAGACATCAAGGGATCACAAATTTAGCATTGGAGGGTAACGTGGAGGGTAAAGTAGCGGGAGACCAAGAGATGAACACACTAACCAGATTCAGAAGGATGTAGGTTGTAGTAAGTACTGGGAGATAAAGAAGCTTGCACAGGATAGAGTAGCATGGAGAGCTGCATCAAACCAGTCTCAGGACTGAAGACCACACCAACAACAACAGCAGTCCAGTGACTGTAATTTTTGAAGAGTTATCGAAGCTTTAGAAACAAGAGTTTCCTGCTATGGAAATAAACATGAAATTTCTTCTGTTATGCTACCGCAAACCGACACTATGAGGTTTCCGTAAGCTATTGAGCTCTGTGATTGCCAATTACTTGTTGGATGAGGCATTCTGTTTCAGAATCCTGTCGTAATAGCACCATTAGATGGGTTTGTGCAAATTACACTGTGTTTTGACAAAGGAAGTACAATTAAACCTGTCAACAAGAGAAATGTGGCCGTTACTCATAAATGGTGATGCTTCTTCGAATCAGAAATGGTTAACAACTCACACAAAAATAAATTGCCAATTATGTCGGAACTTTGGTTGAATCCCCATAACCCATCGTATTTTTAGCAGTGAGCGACTGGAATGGAAAGTTACCGGAGGATTTTATTCCTTCTCTTGATCTGGGCAGTATAAAAATAATGACGAGCGTTCCTTCAGGCGGAATGACAGGCACATGCCGGATGCTGGTTACTGACCTAAGGCTTGCCAAACTGACACTGTGTGATCGCGAATAAAATTAATGTTATTGAGAAAAATAAACAATATATCTGTCGCACAACACAATGGTTTGTGTGTTGTCAGTAGCGGAGGATAATGCGCGCGACAAGAATGCCGAAGTCATGTCATGAAAGTAGATCTGCTTTTCTCAGCAGTACATTTCAACAAATTAAATGCATCTAATCACCACATTCTTTTAGGATATTCCTACTTTTGTAATAATACCGACCATTTACTTATTTGTGTAGAGTGGTGTATAATTATTTTATTAATGCTGATAATGTGCATGCAACAACTGAAATGCTTTTTCTCATCATGGCGAGCGAATGAAAACATTGTTATTTGTAACTGGTTTTCGAGTGTTTCTAGCTTACAGTGGAAATGTGATGTCCACACGTACATAGTATAATACCTCTTATTACATCCATATCCAAGTAACGGTAGTGCAAGTTATGTACTTCACATCTTGGACGCTTTTTACCAGAAGCACAAAGGGGACATATCTGTTGAAATTATACCCTTTGCAACAGATCGTAGAGATACGTCAGCATAACAGGCAGCAAGTAGATAACTTTGTTTTACGTTCCTGCCTTGCTTCTACATCACGTGATTTTTTAAAATATTCCTTACTTCCTTATTCACTACCCTCACGATGAATCGTCTGTGCCTTGTTACGATCTGAAAAAGTTATGGAGGCAGAAGATATAATACCAGTGGCTAATGGCTCACCAGTTACTTAACTGTGCATTGTTCTTGACAAAAGAAGAAACAAAAAAAAAAGGAACTGTACAGAAATTTGTAGCTCAAAATTGTTATGTACTAACTAAAATAGATGGAGCGCTTAAACGGCGAAGAAAGGAACACTACTCAGTGATGATAAAATTCAAGATACCATGAGGCTGTGTTTTTCGGAGGCAATACTTCCAATGCCCATATGCGCCATGCCGAAGTGAGCAGTGAGCATATGGCAGGACTGTCTTCCCGCTCCCCGCCTCACCCCTCCCGCAACGCTCGCGAGAAACTGTGCCGCAACCACAACGCCACGCGACCCGGCGGAGGCGCGTGTCGCGTCCCAGTCGCGTCGCGTCCCAATTTGCGCGGTCCCATCTGAACCAGTGAAATTAGAAAAACGCGCGCTGCCCTGCGCCGCGCCACGCGCTCTATACGCGTATCAGTTTGCACCTATATGATAGGCACTTTCCGTGTCACTTAATAATCTTACACTGGTTGACTCGATTTTCCAAAGCACGAATAATATTGTTGAATCTTACTATTTTCGATTCGAAAATGATGTGTATGGAGGGTTTTGACGTTTGTGGCTCTGATATATACTGCTTAAATTCCGTGCCAAACAGTAAGGTCATCGGTCCCATCAGATTAGGGAAGGATGGGGAAAGAAGTCGGCCGTGCCATTTCAAAGGAACCATCCAAGCATTTGCCTGAAGCGATTTAGGGAAATCACGGAAAACCTAAATCAGGACGGCCAGACGCGAGTATGAGCCGTAGTCCTCCCGAATCCGAGTCCAGTGTGCTAACCACTGCGCCACCTCGTTCGGTACTTGTTATTTCTCCTGGACAGCCATCTAAACCGTTCATTAAGGTATCAACGTCCATTGATGATACGTCAGGAAGGTAACAAGTTGCATATCCAGGTATCTGTCAGCTTTTGGAGTTTACTTCTTCCGCCGGTCTCGATAGGACGGGTAGGATGCGTGCATGCTGCGTGCAGACGCGGGAGCTACCTGGCCGCAGCTCGCGAACAGCTGAATGTGGTCTTGACTACGCGTCACCCGCCTTCACACTGCTGCCCGAGGGCGTAGCGGAGGCGGAAAAAATGGCTCTGAGCACTGTGGGACTGAACATCTATGGTCATCAGTCCCCTAGAACTTAGAACTACTTAAACCTAACTAACCTAAGGACAGCACACAACACCCAGTCATCACGAGGCAGAGAAAATCCCTGACCCCGCCGGGAATCGAACCCGGGAACCCGGGCGCGGGAAGCGAGAACGCTACCGCACGACCACGAGATGCGGAGGCGGTAAACATGGCGCGTCCCGCAGTGGCCAAATCCCAAAAATCTGGCCGAAAGTCGAAAAATGAAATTCCGCTAGTTTCTAGTCGTGGCTTACGTTGGGTAAGCATTCGAAGGTAGAAATCCGGTCGCCAGAGCCCCGTAGCCTCTCTACAGCTGCTACTGTAGGACAGCTGAAAGGAAACCCTTCAGCAAGCTAGACGCGGCACGCAGTGAGCAAATATTTCAACGCTACATTCAATAGGACGCCAAATCTCTAAAAATCAACCGGTTTCAGTTCTTAAGGATGGAATCAACACCCGCGAGTGAGTACAAAATCAATGTCTAACATAAAATTAAAAATAGTAGTCCATGCGATAACAATAAATGGGTCATTTATGCGTAAATGAACGGGAATTGCAAGGGAAAATTTTAAACGAGAAGAGAGAAAATTTATAAGTTCTACCGAGTTCAGCGATCTGACCGATCGCACGTTGTAGATGTAGCTATTATTGAGCGAAAAAAGTTAAAACTTACTGCATCTACCTGCAACTGTGTCATTGGTACGAGTTCTTGCAACGTAAAACATAGTTTGCTGAATTTCGTACATCAATGAAGCGGAATGTTGCTCTTTTTCTTGACTTTATCTGCGGTGTTCATTGTATTTCGAGTTCTATGGTACGTAATTCACTTTTATGAATATACTCTCCTCCTTTTCAGAAATGAATAGGTTAAATATGGAATTATCCACCTATATGGATATTATAATTTCCAATTTCAGAATCTGTCGCTGATAATATTGAAAGGTCATTTCATTGACAAAGTGACTGAAGTGTATGCGGTGATCGAAAATTTCATGTCTGCGAAATTGCAAACTCCCCTTCGCTCTTTCAGTAAATGTAAAACCCGTCCTCCGCAAGTTGTTCCATGACTTGCATAAGGAGTGGCAGCAAGTATCGAGAAATGAAGGCAAATTCTGCAGAAATATTCTGAATGGTTGAGCGTGTTTGTTTCTTTCGAAGAAACTAGACAACCTTCGAATAATACCATAAGATGGGTCAGCCTTCTTCAGAATTTTCAGCGTCAAGAAACAGTGCGGGAGAACTAACGTGTGCCACTCAAATGAACATGCGATCATTTGGGAAATGAGATGCTGCAAAAACTGTCCGTGATGTGGGGTTGGGGAGCCCATCTAAGGCCAAGAAGTATGAGTCCAAAGATACGATTCGAGTAACGACTTTATCTGCTGATGCTGCTCTGTCGCTCATAGTAGAACTAAACTCATCGAAATAGCAATATCAGGGGCTTCGTAACAGAAGCAAAGAGAACAGCTGTGATTTATTTTCGCCGTATACATTGCCATATCAAGCTAAATGCTATCCGCCTAAGCCAGATATTTCTGTTACTGAATGTAGTGCTGAGGTAAAATTGCAGGTTTTGCTGAATCCACAACAGATAGGATATTATTAACACAAATGGATAGTATCAAAAGTTTGTCTGCTGAAAATGTTCGCAACTTGTATTTAATTTGTAAGTGGGGCTGCGATCGCATTTCTGGCCAAAGTACGTACAAAGAAAAGTTCACCAATGATGATGGAAGTAAATCAGATGCTAACATATTTTTTAATCTCAATCGTTCCAAGGAAGAAGCGCAAGGATAGTTGTAATGAGAAATCCAAGGGTGTCATCTCGTTTTTGCAGACCAATTAGAATCCAGTTTTTTCACGAGAGTCCTGAAGCTACTCATGAGCAAATGGAATACAATGAAGAAAAAAATCTTGTCTCTTTCGAAAAGATAGAAATGAAAAAGAATTAAGAGTTTCTTTCCGACCTGTCTCACCATGATAGACGGTAAAGTTTATAATGATATCACGCATAAAATGTCTACTCAACGATGCTATTTATGCAATGGAAGTTCAAAAGAATTTAACAGTATCGATGCAATTTTAGAAAAGAAAGATCATCTACGGTTCGTATTGTCGACTTTGCATGTGTAGATAAGGTTTTTCGAATGCTGTTTGCGTGTAGTATATGAGCCTGGAATTAAAAACTGGCAGGCGCGTAGTGATAAACAAAAGGAACAAGTAACGATCCGAAAAACCAATATACAGATGGGTTTCCGTATCGAATTAGATCTGTTAGTCGATCGACCAAAGCCTGGTTTCGCTAGTTCGAATGATGGGAATACCGCTCGAAGATTTTTCGAAAACTCAAGCATTTCTGCTGTTATAACAGACATAGATGAGGACTTGATTAAGCGTTTCCATGTGATACTGCAAACAATCTCGAGTGGCCATGAAATCGATTTCATAAAATTTCAATATTATGCCTTACACACAGCTCGCTACTATATCCATGGTTCTTCATGCCACCAGCGGTACATAAGGTATTGATTAATAACGCAGAAGTGATAAACTCATCTGTTTTGCCGATAGGGCAGATGTCTGAAGACGCCAAAGACTCTACTAATAAATCCATAAAAAAAGTTTCGTGAAGATTTTGCAAGAAAGTTTTCTCGAGCCAAAACAATGGAAAGCATTTTTTGCGCTTATTATTACTATGTGATCCATTTATTTCACGTTCGTTCGAATTGCCCCGAAAAAACTCGAAGTCGTTGCTCTCAGAAGCAGTTTCATTGTTAGTTGCGCCACGTATATCAGTAAGTACAGTAAGCTCCAGCGATTTAAAAGTTGAATCAACTCACTGTGAATCAATTTATTCTTCGGATGACGATCTATCTACTTTGAATCAACAGACTGCATGTTTTATTGTATTATACAACGTATGGATATATTTTGTATTTTCTCTAGAAAAGTGATTAATGTTAAATCCGAAATTTTGTTTTTATTTCAAATTTTGACTTCGGATTCATAATCAGCGACCCGAAAAACCTCCGAGTGCTGACTTTGAGCCAAATTTAAAACGTTTTCGACTTTTGGCCAGGTTTGTGGGATTTGGTCCCAGTGTGCGTCGTACTGGAAACTAGAGATGGGTCGTTCGCGAACTAACGGGTCTAAAAGAACAGCTTATCCTGATGAACGGAACGAGCGATGAACGAATTCTAAGGAACGGTCTTTCATAGTTCTCTTCGGTCGCGGCTTTCTACTTAGTTTCCGGGAACGGGAAACGGCGGTCTCGTTCCCGCAACGGCACGTCGGCCGGTCTCGTTCCAGCCTCGGTCCCGTTCGCATTTGTTTCGGTCTAGCTCGGCCGAACTCGTCCTTCTTCGCGTGACCACTCGTGGCAGTTCCACTGCCGACTGCTCATAGTTAGTTCAGTATAGAGTTGTTCGTTTCGTTCGCTGTGCACACCAATTCTATATCTGTTTCATACCTTTTTTTAACTCTGAACTTCTGTTTCTTTTCGTATTCTATTTAGCGTCCATGAGCGGTATTTAAAATGTATCTTATAATTACGTAAATTACATAAAATTACGTGGTATGTAATACATACATCTTTTCAGGTAACAAAACGGCATATCATCTTACTTCCCTATTTCGATCACCAGAATAAATACTTGTAAAAAGGCAAGATTTGTTTTATTACACATGCAAAGGAAGCCGGCACGGCACCTGCGAGTGGCTATTTCCCGTCTTTTTTTATCCAAGGTAAAAGAGCATGTTCATTGTTATGGATGGCAGACGACCTTACAACCGAATGACTTCTACACTACCGCCGGCCGCGGTGGTCTAGCGGTTCTAGGCGCTCAGTCCGGAACCGCGCGACTGCTACGGTCGCAGGTTCGAATCCTGTCTCGGGCATGGATGTGTTTGATGTCCTTAGGTTAGTTAGGTTTAAGTAGTTCTAAGTTCTAGGGGACTGATGACCTCAGATGTTAAGTCCCATAGTGCTCAGAGCCATTCTACACTATTATATGGGTGGTACAGCGTGGCGCACGAAAAATCGGCCCCGAGTACTAGACTGCTCATTGTCGCCTACCAATTGTCATCTGTTGTTTCGAAGTTGTTGTTTGCATTAGCTTACTTGTTGTTTCTTCACTGCCTAATTATTACATGTTTATCAATTCTGCTCGTAGCGGTCAGCAAATGCTGCGTAATTGGGGGGCCGTCTTTTCGTGCGCCACCTCATATTATTTGACTGCGATCAGCCACATAACGCTACAGTTGGCTAAACGAGAGGTTATGCAGAATCACAAAAATTACAAGTCTGTGAGAATTCTGTTATGAATAAAAACTCTGCACTCCAGGGGAGAGGCAAGGGCCCCCTCTTGGCGCCTTCCATCTTCAGTCACCTATGCTACTAATTTTCAATTTTTCTTAAGAACGGTATACTGGGCACAAATGAACGGTTCTCAAAGAGGAGCGATCACCAGTGAACTAGTTCCCAAGGTTGAACGAGTTCGCCCATCTCTACTGCACACCACAGTAGTCGCCTCCTTCGCCCAGGGGCTCTTCTGCGATTCGCTTCCTAATGTGCCCGACTCAGCAGATCCGCCCTCACAGTGACGGGGTGTAAAGTGTTCGCGTCACTCGAAGCTGAGGGCCAAATGGAAGCTGGGCGCCTATTGTCCTGTGGGTCCGAGCAGGCACACGTGTGTTCAGGGATTTACTAGCTATCGGAAGTTCAAGTTAGTCGTATTAGACGTGTAACCAATGGCACCCCATACCATCACGCCGGGTGATACGCCAGTATGGCGATGACGAATACACGCTTCCAATGTGCGTTCACCGCGATGTCGCCAAACACGGATGCAACCATCATGATGCTGTAAACAGAACCTGGATTCATCCGAAAAAATGTCGTTTTGCCATTCGTGCACCCCGGATCGTCGTTGAGTACACCATCGCAGGCGCTCCTGTCTGTGATGCAGCGTCAAGGCTAAACACAGCCATGGTCTCCGAGCTGATAGTCCATGCTGCTGCAAACGTCGTCGAACTGTTCGTGCAGATGGTTGTTGTCTTGTAAACGTCCCCATCTGTTGACTCAGGGATCGAGACGTGGCTCCACGATCCGTTACAGCCATGCGGATAAGATGCCTGTCATCTCGACTGCTGGTGATACGAGGCCGTTGGGATCCAGAACGGCGTTCCGTATTACCATCCTGAACCCACCGATTCCATATTCTGCCAACAGTCATTGAATATCGACCAACGCGAGCAGCAATGTTGCGATACGATAAACCGCAATCGCGATAGGTTGCGATCCGACCTTTATCAAAGTCGGATACGTGATGGTACGCATTTCTCCTCCTTACACGAGGCATCACAACAACGTTTCACCAGGCAACGCCGGTCAACTGCTGTTTGTGTATGAGAAATCGATTGGAAACTTTCCTCATGTCAGCCACGCGGGATTAGCCGAGCGGTCCGGGCGCTGCAGTCATGGACTGTGCGGCTGGTCCCGGCAGAGGTTCGAGTCCTCCCTCGGGCATGGGTGTGTAAGCTTAGGGACTGATGACCGTAGCACTTAAGTCCCATAAGATTTCACACACATCTGAACATTTTTCCTCATGTCAGCACGTTGTAGGTGTCGCCACCGGCGCCACCCTTGTGTGAATGCTCCGAAAAACTAATCATTTGCATATCACAGCATCTTCTTCCTGTAGGTTAAATTTCGTGCGTAGCGGAGGGTACCCTATACAACTACTTGTCATTTCCTTTCCTGTTCCATTCGCAAATAGAGGGACGGAAAAAACGACTATCTATATACCTCCGTATGAGGCCTCCACCCCCCATGAACCACGGACCTTGCCGTTGGTGGGGAGGCTTGCGTGCCTCTGCGATAGAGATAGCCATACCGTAGGTGCAACCACAATGGAGGGGTATCTGTTGAGAGGCCAGACAAACGTGTGGTTCCTGAAGAGAGACAGCAGCCTTTTCAGTAGTTGCGGGGGCAACAATCTCAATGATTGACTGATCTGGCCTTGTAACACTAACCAAAACGGCCTTGCTGTGGTGGTACTGCGAACGGCTGAAAGCAAGGGGAGACTACACCCGTAATTTTTCTCGAGGGTATGCAGCTTTACTGTATGGTTAAACGATGATGGCGTCCTCATGGCTAAAATATTCCGGAAGTAAAATAGTTCCCCATTCGGATCTCCGGACGGGGACCACTCTAGACGACGTCGTTATCAAGAGAAAGAAAACTGCCGTTCTACGGATCGGAGCGTGGAATTTCAGATCCCTTAATCGGGCAGGTAGGTTAGAAAATTTTAAAGGGGAAATGGATAGGTTAAAGTTAGATATAGTGGGAATTAGTGAAGTTCGGTGGTAGGAGGAACAGGACTTCTGGTCAGGTGACTACAGGGTAATAAATTAAGTAGGGGTAATCCAGGAATAGGTTTAATAATGAATAAAAAAGAATAGGAGCGCGGGTAAGCTACTACGAACAGCATAGTGAACGCATTATTCTAGCCAAGATAGACACAACCCCTAGCACAGAAGTAAAAGTATATATGCCAACTAGCTCCGCAGATGACGAAGAGAATGAAGAAATGTATGATGAGATACAAGAAATTATTCAGATAGTGAAAGCAGACGAAAATTTAATAGTCATGGGGGACTGGAATTCGATTGTTGGAAAGGTAAGGGAAGGAAAAGCAGTAGGTGAATATGGAATGGGGGTAAGGAATGAAACAGGAAGCCGCCTGGTAGAATTTCGCACAGAGCATAACTTAATCATAGCTAACATTTGGTTAATAATCTTGAAAGAAGATTGTATACGTGGAAGTGGCCTGGAGACATTGGAAGGTTTCAGATATATTATATAATGGCAAGACAGAGATTTAGGAACCAGATTTTAAATTGTAAGACATTTCCAGGGGCAGATGTGGACTCTGATCGCGCTCTGTTGGTTATGAACTGTAGGTTGAAACTGAAGAAACTGTAAAAAGGCCGGAATTTAAAAAGAGGGGACCTGGATAAACTGAAAGAACCAGAGGTTGCAGACAGTTTCAGAGAGAGCATTAGGGAACGTTTGACAGGAACGGGGGAAAGAAATACAGTAGAAGAAGAATGTGTAGGTTAGAGAGAAGAAATAGTGAAGGCAGCAGAGGATCAACTAGGTAAAAAGAGGATGGTGGTAGAAACAAAAGAGATATTGAATTTAATCGATAAAAGGAGAAAGTATAAAAATGAATAAATGAAGCAGGCAAAACGGAATAAAAACGTCTCGAAAATGAGATCTACAGGAAGTGCAAAATGGCTAAGCAGGGATGGCCAGAGGATAAATGTAAGGATGTAGATGTACATGTCAATAGGGTAAGGTAGATACTGCCTACAGGAATATTAAAGAGACCTTTTGAGAAAAGAGAACCACTTGTATGAATATCAAGAGTTCAACTGGAAAACCATTACTAAGGAAAGAAGGGAAAGCAGAAAAGTGGAAGGAGGACATAGATGGTCCATACATGGACGATGTACTTGAGGGCAATGCTATGGAGATGGAATAGGACGTAGATGAAGATGAAATGGGAGATACGATACTGCGTGAAGAGTTTGACAGAGCACTGAAAGACCTAAGTCGAAACAAGGCCCCGGGAGTAAACAACATTCCATTAGAACTACTGACAGCCTTGGGAGAACCAGCCATGACAAAACTCTACCATTTGGTGAGCAAGATGTATGAGACAGGCGAAATATCATCAGACTGGAAGAAGAATATAATAATTCCAATCCTAAAGAAAGCAAGTGTTGACAGATGTGTAAATAACCGAATTACGAGTTTAATAAGTCACGGCTGCAAAATACAAACACGAATTATTTACAGACGAATGGAAAAACTGGTACAAGCCGACCTCGGGGAAGATCAGTTTGGATTCCGTAAACATGTTGGAACACGTGAGGCAATACTGACCCTACGACTTATCTTAGAAGATAGATTAAGGAAAGGGAGACTTACTATTCTGACATTTGTAGACGTAGAGAAAGCTTTTGACAATGTTGACTGGAATACTCTCCTTAAAATTCTGAAGGTGGCAGGGGTGAAAGGCTACTTACGATTTATGCAGAAACCAAAAGGCAGTTATAAGAGATAAGAGTCGATGGGCATGAAAGGGAGGCAGTGGCTGGGAAAGAAGTGAGACAGGGCTGTAGCCTATCCCGGAAACAAGACTTACGCTTGCCAGTAATTAATTGAATGTCCGTTCTCAATGCAGTGTTCTGCTACTGCAGACTTTCTGGGCTGCGGAAAGCGGATATGGCGCTCGTGTTGTTTGCAATGATCTTCAACAGCGCGGATTGTTTGACCAATTTAGGTTTTCCAGCATTAGCTTGGTACACCCCGCTTTATTGAGATGTATATCGTCTTTGACCGACCATAATAGGGCTCGTATTTCGGCTGGAGTGCGGAACACTGAAGTTATTTTGATTTTTCGCGGTAGTCTGCCAAGTTTGGATGGTACATGGCTGCAAACGGTATGAGATCGGCCTTCTTATTTTCTTCTACTTCCGGGTTTTTGTCTTGCGTGGCGTACTTGGAGTTCTTACGTTGTAGGACCGTCCGAATCTGTCGGCTGGTGTATCGATTTCCGCGGAAGACAGACTCCAGGTGTTGCAGTTCAGTTTTCAGACTTTGTTAACCTGAAATGGTATGTGTCCGGTGTACGACGGTGTTCAGCACGCTATTTGTTTGCGAGGGCCGGTGGCAGCTGGAGGCGTGGAGATATAAATGTGTACGAGTTGTCTTGCGGTAAGCACTGAGGACAAGCGAACCGTCGGGTCTACGCTGAACTAGAGCATCGAGGATCGGAAGTTTGCAATCTTTTTCTGTTTACGTGGTAACTTTGAAATTTTTAAAGAGCTCCTGTACTGTAAGAATTAACATTCAATGAGCAAAATGAAGGTCTTGGCCCACACGATCAAATTCTGGGACTCCATTTTTAAAGAAACTATTGAAACACGTGTGGCGGATAATTTGAGAAACAGGATCATGGGTTTCCAACTAAGTTGAGAGGTACCCACGTGCCTTGCTCATATTGTGGCATCAAGCAGTCAGGCCTGCAAGATGAGTGGTCTGACAAGCGAGTGGATTCATTCTTATTTATCGAGTAACATGAACTCTCGTACTCACAATTAAGTCACTAATAAACCTCCTGTATGAATAATACGCAACGAAAACGCATACCTGACTATCAGTAATTTACCGAACTCTGACTGTTCACTACGCACTGGCAATACCACATTTTCTTTTTTCTTTTATTTAACGGCTTTTATCAACACGTGGCTACCGCACTGAATATGAATGGCGCACACATTATAAATTCGAGACATCATGACAACATACAATTCGAAGGAAAAGTCCACCAATCTTTTTCTTTTCACTATCTTATTTATTCCGATAAATTCTATAACCTAAACACACAAATTCTATAACCTACAACAATAACACATGAGAAATTCCGCCCAGTGGGCATGGCTTTACATTGGTGATTCTCTACCTTATTGTCTCGTAATTATTTAACACTACAGTGCACTTTATGGATAAAATGGTGGATCTTTTATTATACCTCACACTTCGACTCTCACAATCATCATCACGAAACTTTCCTCCAGACCGAGCGGTACCGAACTACCTTGCTACTCTCCCATGCAAACCAATCATACCCGAATTACATGACATACACCACACTACAACTTGGAATACAATACAATAAATAGTCACAACACTATCATTTTCAGCTTTCCCACTTCAATTAGTATTTATCCCAGTTTCACACGACACTACTGTATTGGTCAGCCACATTTCAGGTGCTCAAAGCTCAGGTAAATTTCATCTCTTTGGTCCCACCAAAGGTGGCCAAAGGATCGTCTCAAAGATGATCATATATTCACATTCACTATCTGTGGTTAGCAGACGACCATACATTCATTCATTTCACAGATCTCACCAAACTGGATGTAGGGATTTATTTTGAGAGAGTGCACATGTGATCAATTAAATAAATAAATTGTCATTCTTTCTCACACTGGTATCCGGCTTCGCTGTATTAATTGAAATTGAGTTATTTTACAAAAAACTGTGTTGTTCTGACAAAAATAATGAAGTATGTTGTACCTATTTTCAATGTCGGGCGGTACTGTACCCTTTCAAAGTAAGACATGGGTGAAAGTACTTAGCTCAGTTAAAGAAAATGGTAACGTCCGCAGGCGAGATGCGACGCAACCGGAGGCAGGCAACTGAGGCTCTCCCACCTCCCTCTCCCTCCACCACCGCTGTCTCTGCTGCGCGGAGCCTGCGAGACCAGAACTCTGTACCCGCTGATGTATATACCGGTAGCAAACCGCATCTCGTACAGGGGGTACCAGTGTCTCTGGCTGGTCCAGAGTTGCCTCAGTGGCCGCTCCTTCCACATGAGGGCACACGACGGCGCATCCGGAGTAAGACGAATACAAACAGGCGTACCACAGGGCAGTGTACTCGGCCCATTCCCCTACATCTTCTTCTTCTCCTTCTTGCGTTACGGCCTCTGTAGCATCACGGGTAGCCCCTTCGTGGACTGCATTTTCCTCTTCTTCTCCCAGAACCTCTTTATTCTTTCTCTTCTCCTCTCCCACTCTTCTTCCGAGATCTTCAGTTTTCGTTTCTCCTGGCGGTTCCACTGGTGACATTCTAATCTTTTCCTATATTCTTCTCTGTCATTGATCTCCCGCATATTTTTCGGTGTATATTTGTTCCTCCAATTTTCCTTTCCTTCGACCTTGATCCCCAATTCCAACCAGAACTTCCGAAGTTCAACAATCCACTTGGTTCCTGTCTTTCCCCTTGTCCTCCCTGTTGTTTCCCACACTCTCTTCGTCATTCTGTCCATACTCATCCTAACTACATGCCCAACAAACCTTGCCCTTTTGAGTCTGATTTCCCCGGATATTGTTCTCATGTTCCGGTACAATTCTTCCCTGGGTCTTCGCATCCACCTCTCTCCACCTCTTCTGGGACCTAGTATTTTTCTCAGTATTTTCCTCTCTTCTTTCTCTAGTTGCTCTGCCCCATTTCTTCCTAGTGTCATCGTCTCAGCAGCATATAATACTGCATTCCTCACTGTTGCCTTGTTGTGGCTTCTTTGGCTCTGTGGATATATTCTTTTTATTGTATATCTCTCTCGTCATGCAGAAGGCTGACCTCTTCTTCTTTATCCTCTCTGTTATTCCCTCCTTGCTGCTGTTCCTTCCTGTTATAAATTCTCCCAGGTATTTAAATTTGTCCACCATTTGCACAGTGCCTTCCAGTGTTTCCCAATTTGTAGTGGTGTTTAATGTCTTTGTCTTGTTACAGGCGATCCTCAGTCCCGCCTTTCTGGCTACCTTACGTAAGTTGTCGAGTTGTGTCTTTGCGTCCTCTTCCGTCTCACTTACTAATGCTATGTCATCTGCAAAGGCTAGGCAGTCCACTTGAGCCCTGTTGTCCTATTTGTCCACCACATGGGTCTTTGGTATTCCCATTTCCTCGTTTCTTGCTCTCCACTACCTGATCACTTCGCCCAGTGCCATATTGAACAATAATGGTGACAATCCATCTCCCTGTTTAACACCAGTCTTGATCTCAAATTCTTCTGACAGTGCTCCTCTGAATCTCACCCTCGCTTTTGTGTCTGTCAGAATTTCTTTTATGAGTTATTGTGTAGTTCCATCAAGTCCTCTGTTCTTCAGGATCCCAACAAAAGTCTGTCTGTCGATGGAGTCATATGCCTTTGTGAAGTCCACGAAGGTTATTACTGTCTTTTTGTTTTTTAAGACCCTATGTCCTATCAGTTGCTTCAGGATAAATATCTGCTCTACACAACCTCTTCCCTTCCTGAATCCCGCTTGGTAGTCGCCAACTGTACTTTCTACCTGTTCTTCTACTCTCTTGAGCAATAGTTTTGACAGCACCTTGTATCCGACCTTTAGTAGCGATATTCCTATGTAGTTGTTTGCATCTCTCTTGTCCCCCTTCTTGTGTACTGGTACTATAATTGCATTCTTCCATCCTTCTGGCAACTTCTTCGTTCTCCAAATCCTGTGAATTATGTTGGTCATGAACCATGGTCCTTGCCATTGGAGGGGAGGCTTGCGTGCCTCAGCGATACAGATAGCCGTACCGTAGGTGCAACCACAACGGAGGGGTTGAGAGGCCAGACAAACGTGTGGTTCCTGAAGAGGGGCAGCAGCCTTTTCAGTAGTAGCAGGGGCAAAAGTCTGGATGATTGACTGATCTGGCCCTGTAACACTAACCAAAACGGCCTTGCTGTTATGGTACTGCGAACGGCTGAAAGCAAGGGGAAACTACAGCCATGATTTTTCCCGAGGGCATGCACATTTACTGTATGACTAAATGATGATGGAGTCCTCTTGGGTAAAATATTCCGGAGGTAAAATAGTCCCCCATTCGGATCTCCGGGCGGGGACTAATCAGGAGGACGTCGTTATCAAGAGAAAGAAAACTGGCGTTCTACGGATCGGAGCGTGGAATGTCAGATCCCTTAATCAGGCAGGTAGGTTAGAAAATTTTAAAAGGGAAATGGATAGGTTAAAGTTAGATATAGTGGGAATTAGTGAAGATCGGTGGTAGGAGGAACAGGACTTCTGGCCAGGTGAATACAGGGTAATAAATCAAATAGCGGTAATGCAAGAATAGGTTTAATAATGAATAAAAAAGAATAGGAGCGCGGGTAAGCTACTACGAACAGCATAGTGAACGCATTATTCTAGCCAAGATAGACACTACCCCTAGCACAGAAGTAAAAGTATATATGCCAACTAGCTCCGCAGATGACGAAGAGAATGAAGAAATATACGATGAGATACAAGAAATTATTCAAATAGTGAAAGCAGACGAAAATTTAATAGTCATGGGGGACTGGAATTCGATTGTTGGAAAGGCAAGCGAAGGAAAAGCAGTAGGTGAATATGGAATGGGGGTAAGGAATGAAAGAGAAAGCCGCCTGGTAGAATTTCGCACAGAGCATAACTTAATCATTGTTAACACTTGGTTCAAGAATCAGAAAGGAGGTTATATACATGGAAGAACCCTGGAGATGCTAAAAGGTATCAGATAGATTATGTAATGATAAGACAGAGATTTAGGAACCATGTTTTAAATTGTAAGACATTTTCAGGGGCAGATGTGGATTCTGACCACAATCGATTGGTTATGCAATGTAGATTAAAACTGAAGAAACTGCAAAAAAGTGGGAATTTAAGGAGATGGGACCTGGATAAACTGAAAGAACCAGAGGTTGTACAGAGTTTCAGCTAGAGCATAAGGGAACAATTGACAGGAATGGGGGAAAGAAATACAATAGAAGAAGAATGGGTAGCTTTGAGGAATGAAATAGTGAAGGCAGCAGAGGATCAACTAGGTAAAAAGAAGAGGGCTAGTAGAAATCCTTGGGTAGCAGAAGAGATACTGAATTTAATTGATGAAAGGAGAAAATACAAAAATGCAGTAAGTGAAGCAGGCAAAAAGGAATCCAAACGTCTCAAAAATGAGATCGAAAGGAAGTGCAAAATGGCTAAGCAGGGATGGCTAGAGGACAAATGTAAGGATGTAGAGGCTTATCTCACGAGAGGTAAGATAGATACTGCTTACAGGAAAATTAAAGAGACCTTTGGAGAAATGAGAATCACTTGCATGAATATCAAGAGCTGAGATGGAAACCCAGTTCTAAGCAAAGAAGGGAAAGCAGAAAGGTGGAATGAGTATACAGAGGGTCTATACAGGGGCGATTTTCTTGAGGAAAATATTATGGAAATGGAATCGGAGGTAGATCAAGATGAAATGGGAGATATGATACTGCGTGAAGAGTTTGACAGAGCACTGAAAGACCTAAGTCGAAACAAGGCCCCGGGAGTAGACAACATTCCATTAGAACTACTGACAGCCTTGGGAGAGCCAGGCCTACCAAAACTCTACCATCGGGTGAGCAAGAAGTATGAGACAGGCGAAATTCCCTCAGACTTCAAGAAGAATATAGTAATCCCAATCCCAAACAAAGCAGGTGTTGACAGATGTGAAAATTGCCGAACTATCAGTTTAATAAGTCACAGCTGCAAAATACTAACGCGAATTCTTTACAAACGAATGAAAAAACTGGTAGAAGCTGACATCGGGGAAGATCAATTTGGATTCTGTAGCAATGTTGGAACACGTGAGGCAATACTGACCCCACGACTTATCTTAGAAGATAGATTAAGGAAAGGCAAACCTACATTTCTAGCATTTGTAGACTTTGAGAAAGCTTTTGACAATGTTGACTGGAATACTCTCTTTCAAATTCTGAAGGTGGCAGGGGTAAAATACAGGGAGCGAAAGACTATTTACAATTTGTACAGAAACCAGATGACAGTTATAAGAGTCGAGGGGCACGAAAGGGAAGCAGTGGTTGGGAAGGGAGTGAGACAGAGTTGTAGCCTCTCCCCGATGTTATTCAATCTGTATATTGAGCAAGCAGTAAAGGATACAAAAGAAAAGTTCGGAGTAGGTATTAAAATCCAAGGTGAAAAAATAAAAAGTTTGAGGTTTGCCGATGACATTGTGATTCTGTCAGAGACAGCAAAGGACTTGGAAGAGCAGTTGAACGGAATGGACAGTGTCTTGAAAGGAGGGTATAAGATGAACATCAATAAAAGCAAAACGAGGATAATGGAATGCAGTCGAATTAAATCGGGTGATGCTGAGGGAATTAGATTAGGAAATGAGACACTTAAAGTAGTAAAGGAGTTTTGCTATTTGGGAAGCAAAATAACTGATGATGGTCGAAGTAGAGAGGATATAAAATGTAGACTGGCAATGGCAAGGAAAGCTTTTCTGAAGAAGAGAAATTTGTTAACATCGAGTATAGATTTAAGTGTCAGGTAGTCGTTTCTGAAAGTATTTGTAATGAGTGTAGCCATGTATGGAAGTGAAACATGGACTATAAATAGTTTAGACAAGAAGAGAATAGAAGCTTTTGAAATGTGGTGCTACAGAAGAATTCTGAAGATTAGGTGGGTAGATCACATAACTAATGAGGAGGTATTGAATAGAATTGGGGAGAAGAGGAGTTTGTGGCACAACTTGAAGAAGGGATCGGTTGGTAGGACACGTTCTGAGGCATCAAGGGATGACCAATTTGGTACTGGAGGGCAGCGTGGAGGGTAAAAATCATAGAGGGAGACGAAGAGATGAATACACTAAGCAGATTCAGAAGGATGTAGGCTGCAGTAGGTACTGGGAGATGAAGAAGCTCGCACAGGATAGTGTAGCATATAGAGCTGTATCAAACCAGTCTCAGGACTGAAGACCACAACAACAACAAGAAACATGTTGTCTTTTGCTTTGTTGCCTCCCCACTTTATCATCTCGGCTGCTATACCATCTTCTCCAGTTGCCTTATTATTCTTCAGATCGCTTATGGCATGAGCGACTTCATCCATGATTGGAGGGCGTGGCTCTCTCTCTCTTCTGGGTCAGTCCCCAGTTCCAGCTCTTCTTCATTCTCTACATCATGTACACTGTGGACCTCTTGACGGTGAACATAGTTCGCCCTAAGTGCAGACGATACTGCCGTGTACTCGAAGACCAGAAGCACCAGCCGCCTACAAGAGCGACTACGCTGAACGAGCGTAACACATGTGACACCATAACACAATGGGCAAAGAAAAGGCTCCTAACCCAAATAAGACCTAGGGCATAGCCATATGCCGTCAAAGACTACCAACCAGATTCTGACCAGTAACGATCAGAGGCACACTGGTACCGTGGACAAAACCAGCCGAATACCTTGGATTAACCCTGGACAAAAGTCTCACATGGAAACCCCGCATCGAGGCAGTCCGTCCTAAAGCACTGGGTAGGTTCGAGTAACTCTACCCGGTCCTGAACCCGACATCGTCCATACCCTCACGACTGGGGTTTGTGCTGTACCACACACTGGTAAGAGCAGTCCTCGAGTACGCCGCTGTCGTGTGAGGAAATGCAGCTGATACCCACACCAGGCGACTACTAAGGATGCAAAACCGTACTCTCAGATGTACACTAGATCTGCCACTAGACTTTCCGACAGCCGAACAGCATCACCTCACAGAAGTTCAGCCACTACAGGAGAGAATCCTCCAGTCTGGGAGAAAACGCAGAACTCACAGAACACCCTAATACGAAATCTAGGACGCAGAATAACTCAGCAGACTGGTCAGCACAAGATGACCTGTCCTGCTGAGAAACTGAGAAAGACCGCACCTCTAATTTAGTCAGTTGGGTAGCAAATAAGTCAGTTCAACAAAACGAATATTTAGTTTAGTGTTCTCTTTTAGAGTTCTCGCAAACATGCAGTATCGCATATGACACGCATCATCATTCTGAACTTGTAAACAGATATCTAAATAGTGAATAAGTCAGCATAACAATCCCTTGTCAACATTGTAAGCCTCGGCAAATCTGACAAATAATGCTGATGTCACCATCTAGATTAGGTATCTAAAGGGTGATAGAACGCCTAACAATAACAGCTAAGACACTCACACCACCGAATCGTCAAAACACCGCCCTGTTGCGCTAACTCAGGTCGTTCTGTTTGTACATGGGTTGCAGAAGATGGGATATGGGTTTCTCCGACTCCTGCTCAGTTCCGACTTAAACTGGAACGATCACAAAGCTGCAGAAATGGGGGCAGTTGCAGGATACGTCGGGACTGACTGAAACCATGTTGGAATTTTACTGTAGCAGACAGGTTCGAGAAAGGTGTATCGAGATACGAGAGTACCAGAAATATGATTCACTTGTGGCTGTGATCCAACACATGTATGTGTTTGAATGGAGAGAATTGAGCCGGCCGGTGTGTCCAAGCGGTTCTAGGCGCTTCAGTCTGGAACCGCGCGACCGCTACGGTCGCAGGTTCGAATCCTGCCTCGTGCATGGATGTGTGTGATGTCCTTAGGTTAGTTAGGTTTAAATAGTTCTAAGTTCTAGGGGACTGATGACCTCAGATGCTAAGTCCCATACTGCTCAGAGCCATTTTGAGAGACTTGATTCCGAATCATAGACATAATTTCTAGCAGATAGCGTAACACTAGAGATCTGGTAAGCTAGTGTACATTTCTTACGACCTCAATCAACGCACCATCTACTACCGTTTGTGATCTTTCTCAATCAGTCACCGCCTATAATTCAGTGGATATAGCACAGAACTTCTGACATGGTATCGAGACAGAATACGTTACGCATACTGGAGAAATATCTAGCGGCGTGAGGGAGTTGCAGTTAGAGGTTTCATACCACGTTCCCTTAGCCGAAACACGTTAAAAGTTGAGCGATTTTATGACGAGGTTGCATCGTGGGTTACGTGTAACCTGACTGCCGGTATGATAGTATACGCTCCCCCAATCACCGTCTCGGTATTTGTTCGGAAAAACCACGTCATTCGTAGGCAATGCCAGTATAGCTTTTAACATGGATACTCGTGTGCAGCCGCAGAACCAAGACTGCATGTGGCAGTAACATACAGTAGTTGTTGCGAACGGGTTTTTTAACATCAGGCCGAGTACGCCTCTCTAAGACACAGTGGTAAAACTCGCAAGAAAAACTTATGAGATATGCCCACCCATCGTTGATTTTCTCTCAGTATTATTTTGTATTGTGTGGATTCATTTATTGGTGAAGTGTTGTACTCAGTAGCAGTAGGGGATGCGTGATAGGTTCACCTGGAGCATCAGGCCATGTGTTCCCACATGTGAAAAGGAAATGAATATGTCCATTCGTAAGGAAGGTATGGATTTGACGTCGAGCCCTGTGATAACAAAGGGAAGAGTATGTCAAGTCATAAGAATGGTACTGATATTTCTACTTCCAGAACCACAGCCATCAACAGGGTGTATTTCCGATACTTCTCTCATTGTCGAATGTCATTCAACTGAGACTGTAATCATTACATTTAGCTCTAAGTACAGGGATAAAATATATATGTGACCGATTTCTTAGGGTGATGATCCTACCTGTGCGTGCTTGGCGTGCAGTGCTACTGACCTGTGTTGGGATGATTCACGTTTCCCGTTAACAGTAGAATCCCTCCAAATGGAGAGACCTGTTGGATCATAGGAATGTAGACATCTTAACCGGGTTGTCCTCTAGACAACCAAATAGCGACCTAGCACTTAGTATGTGTTCGATAGCTTTCGTGATCGCACGGAAATTTGACAAGATTCAATATGGACTTTTGTTTGCGCTTGGCCATTATTCCCCCCCCCCCCCCCTCCCCCCCATGTAAATTGGTCGGTTTACCATTTCTTCACATTTCCCATCTTTATTTAGTTGAGAGAAGAGCGATTGTGGTGTGTGTGTCTAGCAGGTGGAGGACACATTTGCCGGGTCTCTAGATACGAGGAACACCTTAGTTGCTTTGTAAATTATATGGTTGATTTGGAATCTGTTACATCACCGACATCGTAATTCGCGAGTGGAAATATCTATTTCCTCTATTTGTTTCGAGTTCTCCTGTAAAGGTATTCGCAGGTGGGATAAGTTTCTAGTTACTCAATGGTATAGAGCACGCTCCACCTAACTTAAGTTTGGGGTTTGTTGAGAAATAATTCCCAGTCTGCATCTTCAGAATTATGTTGCATGAGCAATCAGTAGGATAATGCTGTGTGCAAACCATGCGAAAATATATTTGTTCTTGTAATCCCAAAGTCTGAAGATGGGTGTAGAAAAAATCAAGCAGGGAAGCAGGTCCGGATCAGAAACAGTAACGCGTTTGTGTCGAGGGGGAACGAGCTCGAATTTGTAGAACAGATCTGAGAGTGACTTCAGCCCACTGAGGGCGCTCTGGTCACCCGTCGAGAGTGGATTACCGCTGACCTCGCATGGAAATATCTAGTGCCGCGAGTATAACTACGGTGCTGTCTGTCTTCGCAGTATATGAATGGATGATGTAAAAGGGGTGATTTTTGTATGGCGTACGATACAAATTGTATGTTTAGAGCATCGACACAGTACACGGTGATACATTGCTGGGTTGGATATGGGTTTCACGTCCTAATATTCAAGCTCCTCAGTGGTAGAGCAGTGTAATTGAGTAAGAGTCTTTCTGTAATTGACGATGTTTAGGGCACATTGCGAGGTTTAGTTGTCGGTGCAATATGGCTATCAGTATAAAATAGTTTTTTGCCTTTGAAAGTCTTGCCTGGAGAAAGAAAAAGAAAAGGTGGATGGTGCTTCCACACTGACAGTATAACACTACCATCCGCTACTGCTGTACCATAACCTCAAAGTTGGAGGCAGGTCATGGAATAAAAGTATCTTGTTAAAGTAATTATGGTATAAAGAAACAGACCAGTGTTACCCTGAGAGAGGAATTTTGTTATATTGACCGTGTTGTACCTAACGGAGGTGGCTTATCGGAAGTGAAAGTCAGAATTACGTAAATATTCAAACAGTAACAAATAATATTTTACCTAACTACACAGTTTAAAGAATAAAGAAAACGGTCGCCAGCCTAATTAGGCAAGAGAATAATTAACATTCTTGTTTAGGAAATTAGGTATGAGTAACTTTAACGGACAAACACAACCTATATTTTGCCACATGCGAGTGCAATGAACTCTATCACCTGCATATGTTCACGGTAAGATTGGAAGCTGACAGAGCGGAACAAACTATTTGCATAAATAGAACAGATAACAATACACACTATTACTTTCAGGGCTTATTCAGACTGAATGGTCTTAATAAAATTACTATTAATATTCACTGTAGGATCATAGATTGGACATAGGTTCAGTATTACTTGTCACACATTTTCCTAGTCGGCATAAAATTGTAAATTTAGTTCACTGCAAAATTATGAGCTGATCACAGGATAAGTCTCTCTTAGCTAAATATTTTGTTATTTAGAGTGAAAGTTAAATGGAATCCACTAACAGATTACTTTTCATTGTTTCTCTTTTTGAATAAAGAAGTTAATGTTTTCATAGATAGTTGTCTTTCTATTAATCGTTATGCAGTACGAGCACAATTGGCAAACTGTGGATCCTGTTACAACATTAATATGCACTTTTATTGCACAAAAGAAACAAGTACTTAGCAAGCATGAGTATATAACTTTCCAGTATTGCAGTTTTCCACTTTTACTACAGTGAGACACAATGTTGACAAATTTGCAAGAAACTGATTCACCTTTTAAATTTTACTGCAGGCAGCAATATGATCATTAACCAAGCAAAACTTTGGATGCCTCAGATTTAAGAACTTTTAATCTTTAAAAGAAATAGCAAATTGTCTTTCTTACCACAGTCTTCTACTTTCAAGTAAATGCTTAAATAGGTGAGTTTGAAACTCCACAAAACTTTAAATAGGACTGTTTCTATCAATGGGAGGCTTTCACAAAACTACATTTACTACCTCCCACAATTTCACTAAATCCACAGTAAATCTGAATACTCCATTCTTACCAAAGATCAAACAACATTATTGAATTAACTATTTGGCTTTGAGGCTTCCATTTTTTCCACAAACTAGGATACTCGGTAATCACTTTATTTCAAACGGAGAGGAACCTGAGAGGTGTTATGATAAGGAAAAAAAAATCAGAGTAGTTACATTAATTCAGTTATAAATTACCTTATATATGAGCACACTAAAACATCCAATAAACTGATCCTTCACTGTACTTTATTATAGTGTTCCGTTACAGTGATTGCGCAATCTGGTGGCGATTGCATGTTAGTAGGTTGATTTGCAGGTATAATTGCTGGACTCTGTCATTTCTTGGTGGCGATGATAATTCCAGAATATTTCCAGCTCTTCATCCATCCATCCGAGTCATTGGAAAGAGTCAGGAAAAGCCTCTCTAGGAACCAGCACAATATTCAACTTTTATATGGGCAGTTCACAGATTAGTAGCTCGTCCCCGACTGACTCTTGTTCCACCTTTTCTACCTATGATTAGTAGCTCGTCCCCGACTGACTCTTGTTCCACCTTTTCTACATATGCCAACAACAATTTGCGCGCGCAACACAGTTCTGTTTAAGAACCTTAAGTGAAGGTCAGCAGTTTACATAACAGCAAACAAACATTTTGAATAAAACAGAACATTTGCACATATTAGTATTTCTACAAAAAAAAATTATTTAAACAAAATTCCAAATATATACAGTAAGTTTTGTCTCCCTCCAACTGGGTCAAAGAATTTAAATCACAGACACAGTACATTGCATAGAATCAAATCAAATCAAATCAAATAAAACAAAAGGCAAAATAAATCAGTAAAGTATTAGAGCTATGGTGTTACAACGACATCAGTAATTTAGTGGGTGAATTCGGTGAGAGCCAATCATAATCCCCCTATCATTCACAAGACGTCCTTTGTGCTGGGAGATAGGCAAGACTTTCAGAGGCAAAAAATTATTTTATACTGATAGCCATATTGCACTGACAACTAAACCTCGCAATGTGCCCTAAATATCGTCAATTACAGAAAGACTCTTACTCAGTTACACTGCTCTACCACTGAGGAGCTTGAATATTAGGGCGTGAAACCCATATCCAACCCAGCAATATATCACTGTGTACTGTGTCGATGTAGTAAACATACAATTTGTATCGTACGCCATATAAAAATCACCCCTTTTACATCATCCATTCATATACTGCAAAGACAGACAGCACCGTAGTTATACACGTGGCACTAGATATTTCCCTGGGAAGTCAGTGGTAATCATAGCGGGGAGAACGTTTGGGTATGTTGAAAGCAGAAAGGGTAACACGTGATGGACAGTGTGCCATGTTAGGAGCTCGAGAAAGAACGAATTCGCATTTTTCCTTATTGTTAAATCGTTAGTGATGATGATTACATTACACCAACCTGCATTGGTAATGTCTCTCCAATCATTACATCTGCAGGTGCGGTATTCATTATCACAACACCTGTCCTTCATCACAATTGTTTGAGAGAATCTTGGCTGGATACAGCACCTCCCAGAAGCGGTGATTGTAAGACTTTGTCAGACAATTACCTAGGACTGAGGTGAATCGAGACATATAGCCGGTGTGAATGTAGGCACACCATAATTTTTTCAGGTGCTGTACAGATATAAAAGTTACTCACTGTCTGAGTAAAATGTGTATATTGTTGTTGTGGTGTTCAGACCAAAGACTGGTTTAATGCAGCTCTCCATGCTACTCTATCCTGTGCAAGCTGCTTCATCTCCCCGTACCTACCGCAACCTACATCCTTATGAATCTGCTTAGTGTATTCATCTCTTCGTCTCCCTCTACGATTTTTACCCTCCACGCTGCCCTACAATACTAAATTGGTGATCCCTTGATGCCTCAGAACATGTCCTACCAACCGATTCCATCTTCTAGTCAAGTTGTGCCACATACTTCTATTCTCCCCAATCCTATTCAATACTTCCTCATTAGTTATGTGATCTACCCATCTAATCTTCAGCATTCTTCTGTAGCACCACATTTCAAAAGCTTCTATTCTCTTCTTGTCCAACATATTTATCGTCCATGTTTCACTTCCATACGTGGCTACACTCCATACAAATACTTTCAAAAATGACTTCCTGACACTTAAATTTCTCTTCTTCAGAAATGCTTTCCTTGCCATTGCCAGACTACATTTTATATCCTCTCTACTTCGACCGTCATCAGTTATTTTGCTCCCCAAATAGCAAAACTCCTTTACTACTTTAAGTGTCTCATTTACTAATCTAATTCCCTCAGCATCACCCGACTTAATTCGCCTACATTCCATTATCTTCGTTTTGCTTTTGTTGATGTTCATCTTATATCCTCCTTTCAAGACATTATCCATTCCGTTCAACTGCTCTTGCAAGTCCTTTGCTGTCTCTGACAGAATTACAATGTCATCGGCAAACCTCATAGTTTTTATTTCTTCTCCATTGATTTTAGTACCTACTCCGAATTTTTCTTTTGTCTCCTTCACTGCTTGCTCAATATACAGATTGAATAACATTGGGGAGAGGCTACAACCCTGTCTCAGTCCATTCTTAGCCACTGCTTCCCTTTCATGTTCCTCGACTCTTATAACTGCCATCTCGTTTCTGTACAAATTGTAAATAGCCTTTCGCTCCCTGTATTTTACCCCTGCCACCTTCAGAATTTGAAAGAGAGTATTCCAGTCAACATTGTCAAAAGCTTTCTCTAAGTCTACAAATGCTAGAAACGTGGGTTTTCCCTTCCTCAATCTAGCTTCTAAGCTAAGTTGTAGGGTCAGTAATGTGTATATATTGCATATTAAAGTTACTGTGGCTTATGTTGTGGGAAGACCAGAGAAGATGAGTGTGTGTCCTATCGTGAGTGACGTATAGATTCAGCACAACGATAACTGCGAGGGTATGAGAGAGATTTTTTTACTTAGAAAATTATGTGCACTATAGATACTGAGATTCGTTCCAGAACCACAGCCGTCAAGAGGAGACATTACCTGTACATCAATTGCTCTCAGACTGTAGCAGCAATTGTAATATTTAATTGTAATTACACTGGTAAATATGTTACTAGCTTCCAATATTCTTGTGAGTTCTGTATGTATTTGATGATCCGTAGACAATTTTTGCGGGTTTAACTATCAGTGCAATTTGGCTATCTGTGCAAAATAATTTTACTGTTGAAAGTCTCGTCTGTAGAAAACAACTGTGAACGATGCTGCCATGGACCCGCACTGCAGCTATGCGTCATCACGCCAGGCACAGTAAACTTTCACATGCCGTCGGCGATGGAGTGAGAGTTATGTCTAGTGTTGGCTTGCGTCCAGCGTGAAGGCACTCTGCAAATAGATCTTCGTTCCCATCCAGTTGTGTCAGCAACAGTGCTTAGGTGAACACATATTTTGGGAGGAATTTCTCAGGTACCAAGAATAAAAGGGATGTCGCCGCCTCATGCTTGAGGGATTCAAATGGGAACCTGTGTGTGGCTTGGCAGCTGGTGACTGCACCACTTTGCAGGGGCTGTCGGTGCATCTTGACTTCTCAGAGTGTGTGAGGTCCAGTGGACAGAGGGCAGCATTATTTTGCGAGCAGATCTGCAGGCTGTGCTAAGCGCTAATTGGACAGTTTACAAGTACTGAGCGTGTCTAGACATCAGTGTTCTGCAATATTTAGGAGTAGTTTGCATGTCTGTGCTGATATTATGAAGGTAATTTAGGAGTTGTTTGCGTGTGTGCAGAGCGTTATTTAGGAGTAGTTTACAGATCTGTGGGCTGTGTGGCGTAACCCCAAGCATGTCAGAGCATGTGTTTTGTATAAGTGTGATAAATATGCTCCATCCCTAAATAAATTGTTCTAAAATAAATGAAGTAGAGTCCTTCCTTAATCTCTCCAGCAACCAGGCGCAAGCTGAGTCATTTTGCCGCCATTTTTCCCCATCCCAGACCGCCATCTTGGACGACAGCAACCTCTGGTGGCAGTACTGTGTACTAGGTTATTTGGATTCTGGGTCCCATGGCAGCCACACTGTTTCCCACCCCCCCCCCCCCCCTCCACCATCTTGAATTATGTCATGAAATGAATAAGCGCTTTCTGGTGACGGTGCTGCATATTAGGCCCAGACTTTGTGGTGAACACACTGTTTCCTGGCATCTTGGATAATGGCACTTGCGTCGTCAACTGATGTCATGATCGCCATCTTGGATTATGTCACAGATGAGAGCACCCTCTGGTGATGGTACTATGTACTAGGTCAGTTGGAGTCCGGGCCCCATGGCGACCACACTGTTTCTCGCCATTTCCCCCACCATCTTGGATTATATCACAGGAGGGATGGCAGCACCCTCTGGTCATAGTACTTTGTACTAGGTACTGTACAAAATACAATTTCATTTGCAGTACTTGCGACGTGCGATGCAAGACAGTATCTCTTCACTTTTTGTACAAATGTTTCTGCAGCACACAACGCGCGATGTGCAATGCGAGTATACAGAACATATTCATATAGACAAAGGATGAAAAATGAGGAACTAAAATTAAGGACTGATAAATGAGAACAAGGCTCCAAGTTAAACTATGCTTCATTAAACCGCAACAAAAGTACACAAATTCTCACAACTAGACAAGTTAGCGAACTATTTCTTGATACTTTTCCTACATACAAGTATTTTCCTTGACATTTGTTTCAATTATAAGACAAAACCCTGTATTGCATTATAAAGTTTCTACATCAAACTTCAATCATATGCAATGTTCTAACAATAAGAAACTACACAATTACAAATATAAAAAAAAAACTGGATTACCTTACACGTTGGCTTACCTAATTCCCCCATTAATACGATCCCACGTATTCAGTATTTTAAATCAAAATCATATTTTTGCAGAATCCTTCCTAAATACTCCTGCCTACACTGCATGCCACGCCAGCTTCCATGGTTTTCAAACAAAGTACTTCACCAGATTGACTAACACACACTACCTGCTACCCTGACAAAGTAAAACTAACTGCTTTGACGAAGATCTGTGCTCTCAGGGCCTGCTACACTGACAAAGTACAAGTAACAGCTTTGACGAAGATCTGTGCTCTCAGGAACAGACTTACAAAGAATGTGCTTATATCGATACCACGGAGGTTGAGTACATTTATCTAATTTACAATTTCATTCACATGTATAGCCTAACACCCGAAAATTTTCATGACAGACAAAACAGCTACTTTTCAAGGTGAGCTGCATGCCCTTGGGAAACGTAACGACTGTAGTTCCCCTTTGCTTTCAGCTATTCACAGTACGAGCACAGTAAGGCCATGTTGGCTGTCGTTACAGTGCCATAAAAGTTAACCATCCAGAATGTTGCCTGTGCAACTATTGAAATGGCTGCCGATTCCTACAAAAAAGTCATGTCTGCCCTCTCCACAGATATGCCTCCAATGTAGTTGCACCTACTGTTGGCTGTGCTGCTATCTGTATTGTAAAGGCACTTAACTTATCCCCACTTCAGGGGGGGGTCCATGTTTCATAGAATGGGTCGTGTGTCTGAAGAATGTGAAATGGTTGTTTTGTGGAGAATTAGATCACTGTGTGCAAAGTTTGTGCTTTGTCCTGGATGACGTTTACGGAAATTTCTGATTTTTTTAGTGACAACTGAGACTTTCTTTCGGAGGCTATAAACTCCTAGTGAAGTGCTGCGCAGTCATAAGCGTGAACTTTCAGAACCGTAAACGACATAAACTGCATAGATTTTGAGCGGTCATTCAAAAATTAAACACTGTGTTGTTTATCAAATTGCTTATTAACTGATGAAAATAGAATTCTCTCAATCAGAGGTCGTGAGTTCATTTCTTAAACTGGCTACTAGGGTGTGTTGTAAGTTTGAAAATTTTGGTGTAAACGGTGATTATTTTCCGACTTTCAGTTGTAGAACTTTGCGCAAGGATGGACCTCGTTGTAAGATTAGAGTACTCATAGTGGAAACAGAGAACAGATCTTTTATTCAAGAATATTTAGTACTTACAGTCAGAGCCGATGAAGTACACATGTATTACAATGATGAGACAGTTAAATCATGCGCCCTGTGGATTCCTGTAGTTCTTTACAGATTTTCTTAGCTGACAACATTATACGCTGTTTCAGGCCAGGCTGTTCTTCTGAAGAACTCACCAAAGAAGTAATTTTGACGTTAGGAGACAGAACAGAGAGGACGCACTGTTGCAAATACAAAGAATTTCTCCTTCTCTAGTTTCTTATTGCTTTTTAGTTTCAGCATATAAATTTTTGACTTTCTTTACACCCATGTTTCGCTCACTGCACATCTGTGTAATACTCTATACCATAGATACCCCTTTTGTGCTATTTCTGATGGTTTGTAAATATTTTAGGCGACAGCTGTAAACTACGTAAGAAATAATTTAACTTTACACTGTGGCGAGAGAGGGTTCTGTTACACTTCTTTTCAGCTTTCTCTCATTTCCAAATACTCCTTCCCTTTCCTCCCCGTGTGGTGTAACATTAGGTTATATGTTCATTTTTTTCAACGATGGATACGACAGATGATATAGAGACAATACATAACCTTAATGTTTGTTTGAATACTGTAATGCTTCATAGGCCATGGTGCTGTTGGAGAGGGTACGTTCTAACATCTTCACTCTTTGAATTAACGTACCCAGCTAGATCTAGGGAGAGCTGCTGTTTATCTTGGTGTTGTGTACCAGGCTTAAGGATGCACAACAGGTACTACGCCACCACACAGACAGCCACCCACATTTCAGTTACGAGCAGCAACCACCAGATGGCGCTTACTAACTGGTATGATATTCTGCTTCCGCACCACTTCCACGTGCACCTCGTTCTCGTCCGCCTATAGTGTTGCCAGCACGTCTAAAGCCGTCGGCACGCGGACCGTGCTGTCGAACGTCAACGTTGAGCGTGCTTCGTTCAACGTGCTGCTGAACGCTCAGAAACGATGCGACTTGTGCATGCGGTGCGTGGGTCCCAATGTGGTACACGCGACCGCAACGCTCTCCGGCGGCAGTTGCGGGAAGTTTCTAGTTCGTAAATCACACTGTTTACTAAACGGGCGCGCGTAAAATTCCCACGTTAGCTCTATTAAAACGCACATTTCCTCCACTGTCCACGAAAAGGAAAGTACCACGGCCAATTAATAAGGACACAGGCTTATAAAAGCTGCATTACAAACAGTGCGATACAAATTTGCAATACTTCTTCACGTAAGATAAACATTATTTCATCATTCCCACATTTTAGTAAAACTCTAAGGGCAGTCTTACTTTATCACTGTTCCTTCCCAGTAGCAGAATCTTTGCAACACGTGAATTAGGAAGCGTAAAAGAAAAAGGAGAAAAAAAGCTTTACACAAGTAGCGCAACGTGTCCTGTAGATCAAGCCGAAGATCAAGCCAATCGTACAACCAAAGAAAGGTGAACTTATATTTACACAACATCAAAAATTATGGTATATACTTATATTAAACTAATAATAAAGTAACAGAACCTAATAAAAACGCAAATGTCGGGGGAAAAAATTTACGTGCTGGCGAGTCGCGAACCACCGCCCAAACATAAAATTTCCACATATCAGTAACGCTATTCACCATGCTAAACCTACACTTCGTAGTTAATTGCTTTTCCTAGGATCTTACTAATCTTACCACTTGTTGAAAGCGTTAATCGTAGCTATGTTACTAACTGAAATTTAATTATAACAAATTGTACCAAGAACAATGCGTTTTGGGTGCATCTTCAGTGCATTGCTGCCTTCAAATAGCATACTCTTATAATACGCAAGTTGCAACAATTCTTTTACCACGAATATGATGTTTCTCATTATTTTATTGCAACGGATCACACAGTTAACAACGGATTTTCCAGTGATTCTCAATTTGCTGGTGCTCAGAAACGGCATATATATGTGTAGGCTTGAAATGAATGCCAATATGGCGCCTCACAACTTTGTGCTGAAGGGAGATGGCGTGCACGTGACGTAGGTGGCGTTGTGCCATCTCATTGGTCAACGCTCAGACGCATGCTCAGAACATCTGACATGCTAGATATTGCTCTGCACGTTCGGAAAGGCTCCCGAACGCTATGACGTCAGAAACTCGGCACGCTCAACGTTCGGATTCACGGTCCGTGTGCCGAGGGCTTAAGCGCTACCGACGGTGTACTACAGCGATTCCGCCTTGCACTGCCGGAGATGGAAACCCGCCGCCAGCAGGCACAAAACGCGACGTGCTGCGGGCTCTCTCACAGTTGTGATTCTAGAGTTAGACGACACAGGTCTGGCCCTGCAGCTAGACCAGCACAGTTGCTTTCAGAAGACAACATTCCCACTTAGCAGTCACTATTTACACACTAATATGACAATCACGAGTGTCTAAACCATTACATTGAGTCATAGTGACAAGATCATTTCCTGAAAAGTTACTAAGATGTCAAGGTATTACGTATAGGACATCAAGTGCTACATTTACAACTGTATCAAAATTAAGTACTATATTGTAACATACGCTTAATAAACGCTTTTGTTTATTTCATACTGTGCTGCCATATTTCTTTTCTACTTTCACGCAAAGTGTTTAATAAGCGTGCAATATATGAACTGTTTTATTAGACTATGGGAGGAACTACGTTTTCTGCTATCGTGGATAAACATAAGCACAATAACAGAGCTAATCTAACAGTAACATTCAGTTACAATGTTACCAACACTTGGAATCTGAAGTGTAGAGCGACTTGGCAGTTTTTTCATTGGTAAAAGCTGACTAATGAAGTCAGGTTGTAGAAAAAAATTCAAGGACCGTCTGGAGTTTGCCCAAGGAACTTCAGTATTTGTAACCTGACACTTACTCACTGCTCCACACACCACGGAGGTCTGATCAATAACTGCACTGTATTACGAGTCGACCTGTAAGATTGCGGTAAAGCATTCCCATAAAGTTTTGCTTTACAGATTTCTTTCATGTCTTCCCGATTCAGTTGAGATTATGCTATATTTCATGCAGTTCAAAAGCTGTAACTTATTTTATTTTACACTATGTTCAAATATGTTGCTTGCAATGTAATGAGAATCATTTTCGATTGTTGTTAATAATGCTGTTATTCAGAGATGGTCGCTACCATAGTGCGACTTCGCAAAGTCATATATTAAAGGGGGGGGGGGGGGGGGAGACAACGACGCAGCACGAAGGATATATCAGGACGGGACGTAAATTAAATCGGTAGATGTGATGTACAGGGCTATTTACAAATGATTGAAGCGATTTCATAAATTCACTGTAGCTCCATTCATTGACATATGGTCACGACACACTACAGATACGTAGAAAAACTCATAAAGTTTTGTTCGGCTGAAGCCGCACTTCAGGTTTCTGCCGCCAGAGCGCTCGAGAGCGCAGTGAGACAAAATGGCGACAGGAGCCGAGAAAGCGTATGTCGTGCTTGAAATGCACTCACATCAGTCAGTCATAACAGTGCAACGACACTTCAGGACGAAGTTCAACAAAGATCCACCAACAGCTAACTCCATTCGGCGATGGTATGCGCAGTTTAAAGCTTCTGGATGCCTATGTAAGGGGAAATCAACGGGTCGGCCTGCAGTGAGCGAAGAAACGGTTGAACGCGTGCGGGCAAGTTTCACGCGTAGCCGCGGAAGTCGACGAATAAAGCAAGCAGGGAGCTAAACGTACCACAGCCGACGGTTTGGAAAATCTTACGGAAAAGGCTAAAGCAGAAGCATTTCTTAAACAGGAGATTGGAAAACCGATGGATCGGTCGTGGTGGAGATCATGATCAACAATTCATGTCATGGCCTCCACGCTCTCCCGACTTAACCCAATGCGATTTCTTTCTGTGGGGTTATGTGAAAGA
The DNA here is from genome assembly GCF_021461385.2 of Schistocerca piceifrons. Lineage (NCBI taxonomy): Eukaryota > Metazoa > Arthropoda > Insecta > Orthoptera > Acrididae > Schistocerca > Schistocerca piceifrons. Next base: position 47,062,749 of record NC_060144.1, read on the forward strand.
TTTAATGTTTAAACCTCCTCTACCAAGAAACGTGCCAGAACTGCGAGCTCACATCAACGATGCTTTCGAACTCATTGATGGGGACATGCTGCGCCGAGTGTGGGAGGAACTTGATTATCGGCTTGATGTCTGCCGAATCACTAAAGGGGCACATATCGAACATTTGTGAATGCCTAAAAAACTTTTTGAGTTTTTGTATGTGTGTGCAAAGCATTGTGAAAATATCTCAAATAATAAAGTTATTGTAGAGCTGTGAAATCGCTTCAATCATTTGTAATAACCCTGTACATCTACAGACAAATAAATCGTTACAATTGTAGGGCGATTTACACAAGAGAAAGAGCTTCACAAATTCAGCAAGTCAATAACGCGTTGGTCCACTTCTGGTCCTTATGAAGGCAGTTATTAGGCTTGACATTGATTGATATAGTTGTTGGATGTCCTCCTGAGAGATATCGTGCCAAATTCTGTCCAACTAGCTCGTTATATCGTCAAAATCCCGAAACAAACAGTAGAAACTCTCGCTGTGCGAGTGAGGACGTTAGCTTGCTGAAATGGGAGCACGGGATGGTTTGTCACGGAAGGCAACAAAACGGGGCATAGAATTTCGGCGACTTGGCGCTGTGTGTGCCATAGACGACAAAGGGATTTTCCCATGAAATGAAATGTCGGCCACCGTGTAACGTCCCCTTAGAAAAATTAATGAATTACTGTGCTGATAAACATCTTATTTTATTTGATTTTCAAACAGCTGAGCAAAACTGAACGTACTCAGACATTTCGCTCTTTACCTATTCTGATCACCACTAAACTGACACACAATATTTTTTTAGCGCAACGCAATCTGACTTACAATAATCCCTACAAAAGAATGGCCCTAACTAACATTAACCTATACCTTTCATAAATCACTTACCTCACAAAAATCTTCGTTGCTCGAACTACTGCAATACAGCGAGCGCCACTACTGCCAGCTAAATAAAAGATTCGAACTCTTGAAGGCACTAACTACTGATAGGCATAATTAGCAAATGAAAGATTTTGATAGAGAACAAACAATGTATTTACCTTAATAATGTTCAAAGGACATCATATATATGTATCAGTTCATGATTTGCAATAATACAAATTTACTCTTTCTAATGGACACACGTCCAGATCATCTGCTCTCAAAACTCCGCCATCTCTCTCCCCACATCCACCACTGCTGGCGGCTCACCTCCAACTGCGCAACGCTACTCGCTGTTAACAGCCAAGTGCCCAACACTACAATAGCAAATTCCAACAATGCCCCCCAGCCACAGACTGCACACAGCACAGACAGTGACTTTCATACAGAGCGCGACGTGGCGGTGGCGTTACCAATATAAGAACCTAAAGAGCCTACTTACATAGCCCCCATGCTCCCCACAAAAATTTTACACAGGCTACTTACAACCGTTCTTGGCTCACAGCCGTATGGCGGGGCGATAGTCAGGTTGGTACCTCGTAGCTGTCTGGGGCTTCTCCACACACGTCTGGACATGTGAAGCATGAAGACAATTCTACTCCAGTCATAGAGCTTCCAGGATGAAGATGTGTCGAGAGATGGCTAGGACAGCGCCGTCTTTTTCGTGTACTTTAAAAATGATGACGTATTAGTTTGTTGTTGCGAAGTATGTCTGATTTCCCGAAATTCTGCGCTCATATATTAATGAAATAGCTCCTCCACAGTTTACACTTACAGCAGAACTGTATGGAAATATTCCCACCGATTTCTCTCGTTATTGTGACAACGCGCTCGAAATGTTAGAGGAAATGTAAATGAGAGACAAATATTTCGTTGGAGCATTGTGAGGCAGACACAGATGAGAGGTTCCATGCCCTCTTTTGCATGTCTCCTCTCATTTTCACGAATTTTCTTAATGTTCTTTGTCATTGCACGGTAGTAACAGACTGAATAAGGTTATTGCAATGAGAGTATTTGTACTGAGAGCTCAAAAAATACTTTTCACTTGATTCCTAAACATGTTCGGCTGCTTCCCTGGGCGGCTTGTGCGAGGTGAGCATCGGAGGTCGCGGCACACCGCATTTCTGGTTGGGGGCTGCACTTCCCTGAATTCTGAGGGGTTCGTACAATAGGCTTAAGCGCCTGGCGGAACGACTGACGTTGGTCGAGTTTCGCCTATTGTATGCAGGGCGAAACGTCCTGCGACACGTCGTGAGTGTCGGCACAGTTTATTTGTTTACCGTTCCGGCGCGTCCGGAATGAAGATTCCTGGCACCGACTGACTGCATTGTCCTCTTGATTCGGAGAATACTTGTGGACCGTGCCCTGCTCGGAGCGACTGTCTGGCGCCGGATGGCCGGTGGTCTAGGCAGGTTGTTTTCGTAGCCGGTCAAACGGCAAGTTCAGTGCCCTCAGCTGAATAGCAGAGGCATGATTGGTCAACTTAAACTGAGGCTAGTGACGTCATAAAGCCCTGCTCGAAATTGGAGGGAACGATCGCTATTGGTGCGAATGATGTTCTGAGACAGTGTGCGGGAATGTTGGAATCAGAACTGAATGCTGATTCGCAGTTTTCGAGGAGAGTAGGGAGTAGAGCAAGGTTGGCTTCACGCTTGCGTTGTGTGGACAGAGTGGGGATTCCGGGATCTGATCTTCATTGTAGTCTTGCGACTTGGTCGCTCTTTTTCGGAAGAACTTAGAATCCTCGGACAGCCTTCGAGGCCAGGGATTGACATAGAGTTGCTGCACGGCACAAGTCGGCGCCTACATCATCAGGACGCTGCCTACCGACGACGTGCTGCAGATTTCAGTACTGGTACAGTATTTTGTGGCTCCGGCATTGTAGGACCTTATCAATTTTATACTGAATCCCTCAGCAGCAGACGTGCTCGCTTTGCTACAAGTCCATCTTGCTTGTTTTTCCATGTGATCCCATTTGATCTCTCACTACTAATTGCGATGCTGCTATATAGTCGGAAGATTAATATTTGATTCATTAGGACCCCCAGTCATTATCGTGAAATCGCATCGCAGAGAGTAGGAGCCCTTGTTCTCGAGCCAACTCTATCCTTTAACCTACTGTTTGTGTCGACAATCATGTGCCTTTATGTTCTGATGTATACTAAATCTCATTGTAATATTTAATCCGCATATCATTTTGTAGATATAGGCAGAATCAAATTTCCTGTTGTTTATTATGATAAAGTTCTCTTTTTTTGAGTCGATTACAGTTTTATTAAATTATTGTGAGTGTGCACTCCTTATTTTACCAACTAGCAGGGTCCACCATCGTTTCCTTCCGTTACCGTTGTGCGCATAGTTAATTAGCTTGTAGACAAGGAGTGGGTCGAGTACGTGTCTCGTTCTCATGCAAGATTCGTCTGAATTAAAGACGTACAAACTCTTCTCCACTCTGGCACCTCGCACAGTTGTATTGAAAGTAACATGTAACGGAAGTGAATAGCTTTTTCTTTCTTATGAGTACCTTAAATTTTTTTGATGGTGAAATCTATGCAGGATAAGATGTGGGATCAAAAGTAAATCAATGTTATTTCCAGTGGAATACGAAACAACGGGTTATTCAGGTTCTAAAACTGCACTTATCGAAGCAAATCATATCGAAGAACTGCTGATTAACACAGTTCACATGATGTACGTGTACTCACAGTGCTCAGCCAGTGAAGATGAGCAGTTCAACAAGTTATCGATGTACACCAACAAAGGAATAGGAGCACTGTTGTGATTAAAAGACTTACAAATCGATTAATATATGTGATATACTGATGATGGACCCAGAAAAAAAACGAGATACAGAGCGTTAATAGAGTCACATTACCATTATTGTGGTTTACTTCCTCTGGCTATAAAACTCCTTTCTTCCAGTTTCTAAACCAATACATCACATGCATAAGATGACATTTGCGCCAATAATTTATTGATTGAGAAAGACTATTTTTAAATCTTCGCCGTTTGTATTAGTATTAAGTAAACTTTAAAGACGCATCAGTTGTAATACAGATAATAATATATACTCAAAAGAGTAGCAGCAACTTGTTTCTGGTACTCTATCGAAGGACCTATTACGTTAAAACACACTTTTTGTGACCATATTTGCTTGACAATAAACGGTTTTGGAAAAGAATTCTGCATTGAGCAAATACACTTTTCTTCCTGTTTCACCTATACATCTTAAGTAAGGATTCGACAGCATTAGTGCGTTATTTTCAATTTTCTTCCGAATGACGGTTAATAAGGGTCGTTAAAAAAGTGTCTCATATTTTTACAGGAAATGGTATTGATGAAAACTAGAAGAAAATTTACTGTAATTATCGTCTAGAAACCGATATCTGTTGTGATAAGGGGCCAGAATAGCAACTTTTGACGAGTAAACTGTATTGTTATGATTCACATGAGATGGCACAGTAAATTACCATTATAGGAATGTGTAGGAAGATGCAGATCATCGGCAGTCATGGAGGTGAGGCGGGAACGTATGGGCAGGAGCTGACGGTGACGGACTCGTAGGACAATACACTTTACTAAACGACTTAACAGATACTGCATATCACAGGTTTCTGTGCGGTGAGTGAATTACCAACGGTGTTGGAAAGGCAACGACTATGGTTTATCCTCGTACACAATGGGGCAGCGGCAGCCTCCACTTTTTGCCCGAATCGTGTGAAAGTATCTCACCACAACGTTTCATAGTCTATGGATTGGTCGAGGTGATCCTGAAGCATGGCCTTCCTGTTCACCAGATGAGTATCCCTTGGATTCCTGACTATGGGGACATATAAAGGCGTTGGTGAATGCTCAACCTATCGACAATGTACAGACGTTCCAGAATCGTGTGACGAATGCATGCGCCGCCGTAGGCATTTGAAAGAGAGCGTGATTCACTGCGAAGTAGGGCTAAAGGATGTGTCAGGATGCGTGGTAACCTCATGCTTGTACCTGTAGTGCCTAACTCTGCGTAACAGACCGATGGGAATGGGAGGACAGATTGGCTCACATCTCACCAGACATTGCTTTCTGGGCATATGACTACAGAAACTTTTCCCTTTGCTTTTGGTTTTGACCACTACTCCCTCCTGTAGGAATATGTGACAGTTTTTTTTAAAACGACCTGTGCACGTATATACTATCACGCAACCTTTCACCCGTTAGTCGAGAGAAAATTGAATGGAATCCACACATGATGACAGCACTCCACTGAAATCTGTTTGGAAGAAAAAAAGAGGAAAAGTTTGCTTGCTCAAGAGAGAATCCTTTCCCGGAAAATATTTTTAAGAAGTTTAGACTAATCGGTGTGCAGTTTTATTCGCTAATATGTCATAAACAAGTATTTTTATCTATAAAACTCAAAACTATTGGAAAGTTTCATATAGCAACAGTTCACTCTGTTGGAAGTTCAGTAGTTAATTTACAATGTGAGTTAGTTCAGAGTAAAACAATTGTGCCCTCACCAGCAGCTTCTGCGATATTGAGTGTCTGGCGGGATCTCAAATGAACTGATATTACACAGTTGAAATCAGATACACTATGTGATCAAAAGTATCCGGACACCTGGCTGAAAGTGACTCACACGTTAGTGGCGCTCTCCATCGGTAATTCTGGAATTCAGTACGGTGTTGGCCCACCATTAGCCTTGATGACAGCTTCCACTCTCACAGGCATGCTTTCAGTCAGGTGCTGAGGAGAGGTATCGATGTCGGTCAGTGAGGTCTGGCACGAAATCGGCATTCCAAAACATCCCAAAGGTCTTCTGTTGGATTCAGGTCAGGACTTTATGCAGAACAGTCCATTACAGGAATGATATTGTCGTGTAACCACTTCGCCACAGGCCGTGCATTATGAACAGGTGCTCGATCGTGTTGAAAGATGCAATCGTCAGACCCGAATTGCTCTTCAACAGTGGGAAGCAAGAAGGTGCCTTAAAACATCAATGTAGACCTGTGCTGTGATAGTGCCACGCAAAACAACAAGGGGTGCAAGCCCCCTCCATGAAAAACACGATCACACCATAATACCACCGCCTCCGAATTTTACTGTTGGCACTACATACGCTGGCAGATGACATTCACCGGACATTCGCCATACCCACACCTTGCTTTTTTATCGCTACATTGTGTACCGTGATTCGTCACCCCACACAACGTTTTTTCCACTGTTCAATCGGCCAGTGTTTACGCTCCTTACATCGAGCGAGGTGTCGTTTGCCATTTACCGGCGTGATGTGTGGCTTGTGAGCAACTGCTCGACCATGAAATCCAAGTTTTCTCACCACCCACCTAACTGTCATAGTACTTGCAGTGGATCCTGATGGAGTTCGGAATTCCTGTGTGATGGTCTGGATAGATGTCTGCCAATTACACATTACGACCCTCTTCAACTGTCGGCGGTCTCTGTCAGTCAACAGACGAGGTCAGCCTGTACGCTTTTGTGCTGTACGTGTCCCTTCACGTTTCCAGTTGACTATCACATCGGAAACAGTGGATATAGGGATGTTTAGGAGTGTGGAAGTATCGGGTAGAGACGTATGACACAAGTGACACCCAATCACCTGACCACGTTCGAAGTCCGTGAGTTCTGTGGAGTGCCCCATTCTGCTCTCTCACGATGTCTAATGACTATTTAATGACTCTTGAGGCTGCTGATATGGAGTACCTGGCAGTAGGTAGCAGCACAATGCACCTAATATGAAAAACGCATGTTTTTGGGGGTGTCCGGATACTTTCGATCACATAGTGTATATATCCAGAAAGGAAGAGTAGAAAAATGGCACGAAATGTCAAGAAGTGCATGACGATTTCTATTTCGAACAACGTATAACCGAATGGCAGACTTCAGTCGATTATACGGAATTCTGCCAGAAGTGCAGTTCAACTTGAACCACAGCAAAAGCTGCATATCAGTGTAGTTGATAACGGAGCGAAATGGAACGGAAAACGAATTCAGTATGAGAGCCAACACTAGAAAAAATTTACAAATTAGTTGATAACGCCTGAAGTAAAATGAGCAAATTTAATCTGTTTATTCACATCCTTTGTTCAGCTCTGACACACTTTTACTTATCCATTCTTTCCATGTCACGTGAGTGTATTATGTAATTTGCCTCAGTGATTCGAAGCCAAAGTTGTTTATTTTCTGTAAGACCAGGAAGACTATGCACTAATAATAAATAAATACTACAGCCTTGAGCAATGAGCGATGGAAACACATGTTACTCGATTATTAGTTTGTTACATTTTGTTGTATTTGAGGTTAATGTGATGTCACTGAAAGATTTAAAATAACGAAATATGGTAAATTTTTAAATTATCATCTGAAAGTTTATCTTAATAATAGTACAAGGAAAGTCATCAGAGAAATAAGACAGATACTCAGAAAAAAAAGAATAGAAAAATATAGGCGGAAAAATTGGACGACAGGTGAAAAACTGTATGGTGACTTCTGCTTTGAAAAACACATAGATTAGATTAGATTAGATTAATACTAGTTCCATGGATCATGAATACGATATTTCGTAATGATGTGGAACGAGTCGAATTTTCTAATACATGACATAATTATGTTAATTTAACAACATACATAAGTTAATATAACAACTTTATTTTTTTGTGTTTTTTGTTTTTCTTTTTTATTTTTATTTTTTTTATTTTTTAAATATTTTTTTTTCTTAATTTATATCTAAAAATTCCTCTATGGAGTAGAAGGAGTTGTCATTCAGAAATTCTTTTAATTTCTTCTTAAATACTTGTTGGTTATCTGTCAGACTTTTGATACTATTTGGTAAGTGACCAAAGACTTTAGTGCCAGTATAATTCACCCCTTTCTGTGCCAAAGTTAGATTTAATCTTGAATAGTGAAGATCATCCTTTCTCCTAGTATTGTAGTTATACACACTGCTATTACTTTTGAATTGGGTTTGGTTGTTAATAACAAATTTCATAAGAGAATATATATACTGAGAAGCTACTGTGAATATCCCTAGATCCTTAAATAAATGTTTGCAGGATGATCTTGGGTGGACTCCAGCTATTATTCTGATTACACGCTTTTGTGCAATAAATACTTTATTCCTCAGTGATGAATTCCCCCAAAATATGATGCCATATGAAAGCAATGAGTGAAAATAGGCGTAGTAAGCTAATTTACTAAGATGTTTATCACCAAAATTTGCAATGACCCTTATTGCATAAGTAGCTGAACTCAAACGTTTCAGCAGATCATCAATGTGTTTCTTCCAATTTAATCTCTCATCAATGGACACACCTAAAAATTTGGAATATTCTACCTTAGCTATATGCTTCTGATTAAGGTCTATATTTATTAATGGCGTCATACCATTCCCTGTAGGGAACTCTATGTACTGTGTCTTATCAAAATTCAGTGAGAGTCCGTTTACAAGGAACCACTTAGTAATTTTCTGAAAGACAGTATTGACAATTTCATCAGTTAATTCTTGTTTGTCAGGTGTGATTACTATACTTGTATCATCAGCAAAGAGAACTAACTTTGCCTCTTCATGAATATAGAATGGCAAGTCATTAATATATAATAAGAACAACAAAGGACCCAAGACTGACCCTTGTGGAACCCCATGCTTGATAGTTCCCCAGTTTGAGGAATGTGCTGATCTTTGCATGTTACGAGAACTACTTATTTCAACTTTCTGCACTCTTCCAGTTAGGTACGAATTAAACCATTTGTGCACTGTCCCACTCATGCCACAATACTTGAGCTTGTCTAGCAGAATTTCATGATTTACACAATCAAAAGCCTTTGAGAGATCGAATGACACTCTTCAGTCGATTGTGTAGAAGGCCTGGGCAGTCACTCGGCTTTGGTCGGTCCTCCTCGGAAATAGCCGGAACAGCGCGACGTCCCATTGAATGTTGCACAGTGGCGTTTTTCGATGGCACAACTCTCCTCATTTCGGGAGAATCATGGCGTCGACGTTGTTTACCCTTCGGTATTTGTTCGTGGGATGGAGGATGTTCACAGGTCCAGTGGATATTTGCAGAAAAAGAGTCAGTCTAGTGATTTGTTGGCACAAGCCTTTAAAATGGATGTGGAGGACCAGGAAAGAGGGATGGGAATTCTCAGTACGTGTTGTGCAGTTACATAAGCAACGGATAGTGTAATTGAGCACTGTGGCACTCATGACAGGCCACGGGCCATGAGCCAAATTATTGGCCACCCCCTGGTTACAGTATAGATACTCATATCACTCGTTCAACTCTGGCACACGCTTCTTACTGGTTCATCCTGTACATGCCGTGTGAGTGCTTTATCCAGTTCGGTGCAGTGAGCTGTACCCACAAAAAGTGATTTATCTTCTGTGAGATCACTAGGATTGTACACTATTAATGAATGTTACAGGTCTGAGCCATGAGATGGGAATAAGATGTATTCAAGTAATAATGTATTACATTTATCTGCATTTAATGAGATGTCTCGGAAAAAATTAAATAACAAAAATATGAAACTGTAATTAAGCTATGAAAATTATGTCTAATAAATACTTCCAATAGACCAAACAACAGTAGGAAATTACTAAACAAAAATTTATTTTGCACTTGCTGTTTTTTTAACTAGCATTTATAGCTTTGATAATTAACATCTTAAGTATCATATATAGGAAAGTACAATTAGTTACTGTAGTTACACATTTATAGAACTGTGTCTGTTCAGTCTTCATGAGATGTAAACAAGAATGAAAGCTAAATTTGAAATATAATAGTCTGTTCTTTAACTACAATCATCAAAGAGCTTTTTCCAGGAAACTTGGGGCATTGACTTTATTAGCATCAAATTACATAATCAGTTATTGAATATTGTGAATATAATCCTCAATTCAATATTATTAGAGCTACCTCCACAGGAAACATACGTTGAAAACTGATTTGTATGATTTGCACATTCAAAACTACTGTGTTTAGTGTTAGTATTGGGAAAACAAACATCAGACTACATCTGTTGTCTTCAGTCATTAATGTCCAAGATTATTTACAATAAATAATTTTAACTCTCCACAGTGTCAAATTTTGTTCATTCTATTCAGGTAATTTGACAGAAACTCCATAAAGTAAATATCACATAAATCACATAAATATCAAACAAATATCAGTCAAAGAAGTTGGATATATCTTCCCAAAGAAATATTGTTTATACATATCAAAATAAGATACTGCTGCTTAGTAGTCCACTGATGTGTAAAAGTTCAGTACTTTGGTGTTAAGAGCCCATTTGGGAGAGCAGGGAAGTTTTCAATTCACAGGCGTTAACGTATTACAGTACCTAAAAATGTAATGAACATCAATTACAAAATTAATCAAAAATATACACACAAGGTTCGTTTTCAACAGACACAAAACTGTGTGTTATCACATACTTCGTACTTCATCAGTAATTACTCGAACTACTGATAGTGGTGCTGTTTTTATTTGTTGCCATTCTTCAGTATTATGATGAAGGTTAAATGTAAAGTATTAACAGAGTTTCACTCAAGAGCTCATGATTTTAATAACCAGCAAAAGCCACAGATAACATGCCAGATAATTACAAAAGACAGGTGTATGTGGCTTTACATTAAATAAGTGCAGGGATAACTGTTTGCTTACAAAATTATATTATTTAGTTCGAGATTTGCAGGTAGATATTCACCTGGATGAAACGTTCCATATACCTTATAATGTTCCTATGCTATATAGGAAAACAAGTCTAAAGTACATTGAGTGCAGTTGGACAGTTCCTCAACAATTGGAAATACAAGTAAGGTACTCTACTCAAAGCGTCAAGAGAGAGTCTGTGTTTTCCTATTGAAAAAATATCTATGTTACAGAAATATCACAAAGAAGAATACATCTGAACAAGATTTCTCTTAGTGAAAACTGTCTTTCTATGTTACAAATTGGGGTTTGACTTCATTATCTTAATCAACAAAGTCATACACCGATCATTAAGTACTTTATCTTTCAATATTATTAGGAGCAAGAAACCTTCTTTTGCTAAAGTGAAAAATGAGATAAACTATGTAGTAGAGATGCTGACTCGCAGGTAGGCACAACAAAAAGACTTTCACAATTAAAGCTTTCGGCCATTGGCCTTCTCCAACAATAGACACACATGCACTCACACACTCACTCACACAAACGCAACTCACACACACGACTGCAGTCTCAGGCAACTGAAACCACACTGCAAGCAGCGGCACCAGTGCATGATGGGAGTGGCGACTGGGTGGGGGTAAATAGGAGGCTGGGGTGGGAATGGGGAGGGATAGTATAGTGGGGGCGGCAGACAGTGAAGTGCTGCAGGTTAGACAGAGGGCAGGGGAGAGGTGGGGATGGGGTGGAAGTAGCAGTACAGGAGAGAAATAAAGAGACTGGGTGTGGTGGTGGAATGACAGCTGTGTAGTGCTGGAATGGGAACAGGGGAGGGGCTGGATGGGTGCGAACAGTGACTAACAAAGGTTGAGGCCACGAGGGTTTCAGGAATGTAGGATGTATTGCAGGGAAAGTTCCTACCTGTGCAGTTCAGAAAAGCTGGTGTTGGTGGGAAGGATCCATATGGCAAAGGCTGTGAAGAAGTCACTGAAATTAAGGACACCATGTTTAGCAGCGTGTTCAGCAACAGGGTGGTCCACTTCTTTCTTGGCCACAGTTTGTCAGTGGCCATTCATGCGCATAAACAGGTTGTTTGTTGTCATGCCTACATAGAATGCAGCACAGTGTTTGCAGCTTAGCTTGTAGACCATATGACTGATTTCACAGGCAGCCCTGCCTCCATAGGATAGTGACCAGACTGGAGTAGGTGGTGGTGGGAAGATATATGGGATAGGTCTATTAGAGGAGTATGAGCCATGAGGTAAGTGTTTGGGAGCAGGAGCTCATTGCTGAAACAGCGGGAGCTGTAAGTGGCAGTGATACCGGCATCTGCTTCATCCCGCGAGAGAGCCGCAGTTTCGGACCCTGCCGTTCCTGACCGCACGCCGTCACACCACGTCTGCCTAACTCGATTCGCTGTGACGCTCGGCTGGTTTCATCCTCTGCCCTAAGATGTCGCAGGACAAGCTTTCACGGCTGTGTACTCAGCATTACAAATCAGATGTCGACTTCTCCTTCTAGAAACTCACTACCTGTTGCTCTTTTACTATTTCACGTTTTACCTTTTTTATTTTCTTTACTATCACATTTCATCATGTGTAGACTGTCCACTCTGTAGCTCATCGTGTCCATATGTAAATATTTCACAATGCCACTGTGTTGTAAAAGTACCATACATTACAGCACTGCTGGAGAGGGGTAGGTGAAGCAGCGAAAGGTACAAAAAAAAAAAAAAAAAAAAAAAAAGAATTGTGTGGAATGTGCACTAATTATATATTTACAGTCGTAGATGTTTATCGTTCATTAATTTTTAACTTTTTCCAGGGTCAAGACGGTTTCTTATATTATTGTGGCTGCTTTCGAGCAGCCTGACAGTATGGGCAGGTTTTAAAACTTCATTGTGTCATATTAACCAAGATTTTGTGAATCAGGCAATTTTACAGTAAAACTTTTTTTTAAAATTCTTAATTCGCTCTCTCAACTGCGAGGATTTTATGAGCAGGTGGAGGAAGGTAGTTGTCTTTGTGGGAGTGGTTGCTGAGCTTAGAGGTATGTGGTTATAAAAGGGGTGACACGCTGGAGAAATGGTGAGAAATGATCGGATACTCAATGTGAAGTTTATGAGACGTATAAGGATTTTGTGTATGCAAAATTCTATACGAAAGGCTAATACCACTGCATCCAGTGCCCTAATTGGGACCTAAGAGCACTAAAAACTCCGACAGCAGCTGACTCTTCACTTAAACGCAGGCTCTTGTGCCGAGTACCTTACCCCAATCAAGATGGAAGCAGACATGAGCAACACTATGAAGTCTCCCTCTTTCAAGTGGATGACATAGGGAACACGTGCTCACCAGCGTCCAAGAGGAATTCCGCAATTTGTCTCTCATCACATGCCATTTTTAATTAATAATTTCCATTAAGATAACATAAATCTGTTCCATAATACGTGTTTCGGTTTCTGTGACCCCTGGAGGCAAGATAATTGCCTCGTGACGAGTTGTGGATTGCTCATATACTACTAACACAAAACTTTGTGTTGAGATTTTTTACGTTTTGTGCTCGATGTGAGCTGTACTGGTGGTTGTGCAGGCCCCAGCAGTCATCCACAGGATATTTATGCGCCAGCCATCTCCATGATTTAGCAGTTGGACACTTCTGTTGTAGCCGTTTGGAATGCAGCAGTGAAAGACAGTGGTGGGCTGGATGAATGCACAGTTCAGCATGAAGGGAGTTGCACAGATGGGTACAAGATGGGAACCGATCCCCTGTCACAACATATCCAACGAGGGCAACTAAAAGATATCAGCTTAGCCGGTGGCCTCATTGCACTGGCACCGTGCGTCTATCTAAGAGCAGTCTGCACGTCAGTCACCGAGCAGATGTGCAGACGGGCAGCCAGAGCCTCACCGAGCAGCAATGCTGAGTAGGCAAAGCCACTAGTCTACGAGCCGTCACCTAGACCTGATATTTCTGGGCTTCGAACCGGTACAGCTGAGTCGGGGCCATCGTCAGATGTTTCACCTGACGTCACAGCCAGCTTTCCAGAGTACTGGGTTCGACTCACAGCATCTGCGTGCTCGTGCCAGCCGGCTAGGGCTGTGGACAGAGTACGCCAATCCAACTGGAAGCTCGCTGTGCTCCGTTAGCGAGGCGGCCATCGCAGCCAGCCACTACTACGCTGTTCAGCATTCCACTGCCTCAGCAGACGCACTGCCTCCTGCTGACTGTAGTCAGCACTTGTGATGCAGCCGTCGACCAACTGTATGAGAACTGTTTTGCAATGAACAATGGTTTTTATGAGCTAGTAGTTATGGTCCACATACACTGTGGAACTGGAAGATCCTTTCCCCACAGCATACCGCACACGCCATTCTGGAGGCACGAAGAGTACTGCATTGGCACCTTACTTAGCTTACATTTATCGCGAATCTCTTGCCCAACGTAAAGTCCCGAGCGACTGGAAAAAAGCGCAGGTGATGCCTGTATATAAGAAGGGTAGAAGGACGGATCCTCAAAATTACAGACCAATATCCTTAACATCGGTTTGTTGCAGGATTCTCGAACATATTCTCAGTTCGAATATAATGAATTTCCTTGAGACAGAGAAGTTGCTGTCCATTCATCAGCACGGCTTTAGGAAGCATCGCTCCTGCGAAACGCAACTCGCCCTTTGTTCACATGATATCTTTCGAACCACGGATGAAGGGTATCAGACGGATGCCATATTCCTTGACTTCCGCAAAGCGTTTGACTCGGTGCCCCACTGCAGACTCCTAACTAAGGTACGAGCATATGGGATTGGTTCCCAAGTACGTGAGTGGCTCGAAGACTTCTTAAGTAATAGAATCCAGTACGTTGTCCCCGATGGTGAGTGTTCATCGGAGGTGAGGGTATCATCTGGAGTGCCCCAGGGAAGTGTGGTAGGTCCGCTGTTGTTTTCTATCTACATAAATGATCTTTTGGACAGGGTGGATAGCAATGTGCGGCTGTTTGCTGATGATGCTGTGGTGTACGGGAAGGTGGTGTCTTTGAGTAACTGTAGGAGGATACAAAGTGACTTGGACAGGATTTGTGATTGGTGTAAGGAATGGCAGCTAACTCTAAATATAGATAAATGTAAATTAATGCAGATGAATAGGAAAAAGAACCCTGTAATGTTTGAATACTCCATTAGTAGTGTAGCGCTTGGCACAGTCACGTCGATTAAACATTTGGGCGTAACATTGCAGAGCGGTATGAAGTGGGACAAGCATGTAATGGCAGTTGTGGGGAAGGCGGATAGTCGTCTTCGGTTCATTGGTAGAATTTTGGGAAGACGTGGTTCATCTGTAAAGGAAACCGCTTATAAGACACTAATACGACCTATTCTTGAGTACTGGTCGAGCGTTTGGGATCCCTATCAGGTCGGATTGAGGGAGGACATAGAAGCAATTCAGAGCGGGCTGCTAGATGTGTTACTGGTAGGTTTGATCATCACGCGAGTGTTACGGAAATGCTTCAGGAACTCGGGTGGGAGTCTCTGGAGGAAAGGATGCGTTCCTTTCGTGAATCGCTACCGAGGATATTTAGAGAACCAGCATTTGAGGATGACTGCAGTACAATTTTACTGCCGCCAACTTATATTTCGCGGAAAGACCACAAAGATAAGATAAGAGAGATTAGGGCTCGTACAGAGGCATATAGGCAGTCATTTTTCCCTCGTTCTGTTTGGGAGTGGAACAGGGAGAGAAGATGCTAGTTGTGTTAAGAGATACCCTCCACCACGCACCGTATGGTGGATTGCGGAGTATGTATGCAGATGCAGATGTAGAAGCGCCTTCCCTACAACACTTTTGTCAATGTAGTAGTCAATACAAGCTTGTCACAAACACAGACGATTGCAGGAGCTGAAACCCGTAATATGAATTAAATTCAGAAGGGAATTACTGATTAGCAGCAAAGGATTACTACCATTCTCGAGATGGGGCGCCACCAGCATGAAAGCCGACATAATTCAAAGGGCACAATTGACAGCCATAGCTGTTGCTAGGTATCCACTTGCTGTAAATCAGATCCTCTATTTTCTCAGCTAACAATACATTATATGTCGCAACGCATTGGTCCACCTCTTCCCCTTACGCAAGGAGTTGTTAGGCTTGACACTGTTTGGTAAAGTTGTTGGATGTCCTCCTAGGTGATTGGTTGGGGTGTCTCTACCTATTGTGCTCCACACGTTCTCGATTGGGGAGAGATTCGCCGACCTAGCTGGCAAGCACGAAGACAAACAGTAGCAACTCTCTCTGTGCGGATGCGGGTATTAGCTTACTGAAATTTAAGCGCAACAAAACAGGACACAGAAATTCGTCGACATACCGCTGTCCTGTGAGGGTGGCGCAGATGACAACCACGTGATCCTGCTATGAAATGAAATGGCAGCCCAGAGGTTCGGTCTTATCTGTCAGGCCGTATGGTGGGCGATAACAGGTTAGTCTCCCACCGCTGTTTGAGGCGCCTCCAGACACGCATTCGTTGCCTTCGCTGGACATCAAGGCTCAATGCGAAGCGGCACACTCCACCGAACACAACATTACTCCAGCCAAAGATTCCAGGACTAAGACATGCCTGGACACGCTCAGAACAGCGGCTTTTTTTTTGTCTTAGAGTGTATTTGAAAAATGTTGATGCATTAGTATGTTATTCTGAAGTATATTAGGTTTCCAGAGAACCTGTGCTCATATGCCAATGAAAACAGATCCTTTACAGTTTACAGCTACAACATAACTGTGTGGATATGTTCCCGACGATAGCTCTCGTTACTGTGAGGACTCGCTAGGAATGGTTAGAGAAAATTTAATTGAGAGAGGAATATTTCGTTGGCACATTGGAGGGCACGCACAGTTGTATTCTATGTAACACGTAAGGGAAGTGAATAGCCTTTTCTTTCTTATGGGTAGCTTAGATGTCTTTGGTTGTGAAATCCATGCAAGATAAGATGTGAGATCGGAACTAAATCTTGTCTATTAGCAACACAGTATTAAAACACGCGTCCTTTCTATCTTCTGCACTCGAGGAAGGACAGAATTTGAGTTCCCCTCCGTTACATGCTGTACAAATGAAGATAAGTACCAACAGTATAAGCGCCACAATGACGACCAGAGCGACCCACAGGGCCAGTATGGGGATGAGCGACCCCTCTCCGTCTCTTGCCTGACGCTCGCCGGGGTCTCGCCCGCTCCCAGAGTCTCCCAACTTCGTCACGTGTCGAGCGCCACTGGTTGTCGCCTCCTGGGAAGAGCACTCGGTCCACCGGACCGTTAGATCGGCGTCCAGCAGTATCAGCTGGGGGATCGGTTCCAGAACGCAATCCGATGCGAGCTGGACGTCGTTGCCGCGCAGTCGCAGTTCGCTGAGGGCCGGCACCTTGGAGAAAACCTGGTCCGGTAGTTCGCCGAGGCTACAGAAGGACATGTCGAGAGCGGACAGCGAGCTGGAGGCCAGCATGGGGCCCCGGCCGGGCAGCACCAGCGGGTTCCAGGACAGGTCCAGAAGCTCCAGCCGGCGGCACTCGGCGAACGCCTCGCGGGGCAGCACGCTCAGCTCGTTGTGCGAGATGTTGACCTTCTTGAGGTCTCTCAGCGCGTAGAACGCGTCGTGGGATATCTGCAAGGAAAGGTACCAGTTTGTTTATAACAGGAGTCACGTTACACACTGTATCTCAAGGTGACAGACAGAACTGCGGGTACGTTGATAATGAGGGCTTTCTCAAATACGGCTGAATTACTCCGCAAGCATGTCTGAAGGTATTAATAGGATAATTTTTTATTTTGATTTATTCATTAGTTATTGTAAAAAAAACGTGATCAAAGACACACGACGAAACTACATCTTTGTTTCAAGTGTGCGCCATTTCATTGTTTTGTAATTTTCTGGAACTTTATTCCAGGCAACAACGATCTAATAACTATATAATTTATTTAGAAAACACAGTCTTGGTCACATATAAGTTGTTACTTTTTATTAGTGGATGACCGGTTTCGATCTACTACAGAGACCATCATCAGATCCATATTCCTTGGTCATAGTAGGAATCGCTGTTGTGGAACAGGCCCATCTGTGCTAGCAATCAGAACACTGTTGGGAACAGTGCTCCTAACGCCGGCATGGATGGGCCTACTCCACGCCAGCGACTCCTACTGTCACGAAATCAACAAGGAACGTGGATCTGATGATGGTCTCTGTAGTAGATCGAGACCGGTCATCCACGAATAAAAAGTATCAACTTACAGGCGACCATGACTGTCTTTTCAAAATAAATTACTGTTTTGTCAAGTATCAAAAAACTGTGCTATTACACCGTATGCAGTATCCTGTAGATGAAGAAAACTGTTTGTTTTTTAATTTCAGATAAGATTTGCGAACTGCAGGACTTCTGTCATAAGACACGCTTCATTTTGGACGGATCAACATTAAAACTTCGGATGGGGGGGCTTAATGATGACTGCATTTTGAAATGGTACAGTAGTTTCCGCTCCATAAGCAGCAGGTTTCGCTGCTCGCTCGCATTGGGAAAAAGAACAGGCGGCTCCGCAGCCAGTTTTATTACACGACGCGGCCGGCCGCGGGTGCTACAGAACCCATGTGGACGGGTGGAGAGAAATGTGTCAGGCTTCATAATACGTACTTATATGTGTCGTGTATTATGCACTTCTTGTCCATGAATGTGAATCTGCACATGAACTTTTCTAATTCTCCTCCTATCTTTCCATAAAGCGTGGCCAAATCTTTGTTGGGAAGTAGTTCTGTAGTATAGTAGTGCCAACCTTACACCTGGGTAGGGTATCAGAGAGACATCACAGGCAGGTAAAAGTCAAAGACTTCCCAGTGTCACAAGATTTGGGGGTGGAGAGGTTGGTCACGGCCAAGTGGTTCGACCACCCCCTCCACCGGGGCCCAGGAAGGCCTCCGGGTGCCCGCCATATTCTGGGCGTGTTACAGAAGACGGGTAAGTGAGCAGAAGGGCCTTCAGTGCATCTGTCTCACTGTTCACGAATGGAAGAGCGGTATTTGAATATTTGTACAAATTATTTTATTTCCAGCTTCGGATTGTGTAAGGAAATGAATGTTCTCATTTAATTTCGTAAATTTGACCCCCTGTGTTAATGTATCTGGTCCCCAGTTTGCCCGTTATCCTCCTCACATAGTGGATGCCCCATGTAAAATATTGGGAGACTTTGGTGGTATACATTTGACCAACGCAATTCCGTCTTTCCCGTAGAAATGTGCGTGCAGGTTAGTATATAATATGCCCGAGCTATAAGTTGTAAAATTGTACTATCTGTGAACTGGAACAATTGCTGCAATCGCTGTAAAGTCGAGTGATAATGTTTAAAATAAATAGATAATCAATTGCCATCAATCTTTAACATACCCTAAAAATCACAAAGAAGTTAAAGGAATTCATTTAAAATAAAAGATATAGAATGCAGGGACCCACACATCTGCGTGTGAGCCCTCCAGCCCCTTGCCTAGCATCGTGCAGAAAGGGCACGCTCTCTAGGTAGCGCTCTCAAGCTCCCCTCCCCAGTTATCCGTTGCGCAATTTTCATTCAGGGCTTGACGACATCAACTTTCATCTGGCGTCCCTAAGAAACGAGGTTTGAGGGTAATCTCTCAACTTCTTCAAAGAAGCACTATGGATTAATAGATAATGTGCAAAAAGAATTGCATTGATTGCTTCGTAAGTTTTTCCAAAAACATTTAAAAAAGCGCTTATATTGTAGGCTGGCTGAGAAGAGTGGATCCTTAATAACCATTATATTACTTTTAAAATCTGAAGCTGCGTAATGAGACGTCAAAAACAAACAGAAACACACCTACATGAAGTATTAGTGACGGGAGGACAGCTTCAGTCATTAGTATACAAAACCACTACTATATAGTCAGTGATCAGGTCGACATTTGGGGTTGAGAAAATATGGGATGGCATAGTAGAATCGGTAGAATTTACTGGACTCCTGTTACTACTAATAGTCAGTGGCTGATGTCACGTCTTTCAGTGTCACACAAATTATTATTTTTAAAGGGGATCACTTTATTTCCATGGGTTCGCCCCCTCAAATTTCTCCCTCATATCACAAAATTGTCGTCTGATGTAGTACAAACTGAAAAAAATAAATTCCTTTTAAAGCACAGTTTCGTATGTAATTTATATTCAAAACCTTACACCTGTGTCACAGAACAAATCCTACATCGAGAATACTTTACACAAGCTGAAGGGAAGAAATGCTTCCGATAATTATTACAGTATTTGAAGAACATCAAAATATGAACAGGCTGAAATGAACGAACAGTACATGAGACTATGTTAATCAATTTAACTGTAAAAAGCTAAGGAGCATATTATTAGCAAAATGAGAAATATGGAAAAGTGAAATGCCCAAATGAGCACTTCTCAATTGGGAATAAATCAAAACAATCAGAATGGCTGAAAGGGAGCACAATAACATGAGCCATGAACGAATAAGAGCTAAGCAACTAAGCAAATAAGAGAATAGACAAAAATGAGATGCCAACAAAATGAGAGCTGGCCGAACTCCGTCGGCACTTATACAGGGTGTTACAAAAAGGTACGGCCAAACTTTCAGGTAAAATTCCTCACACACAAATAAAGAAATGATTATTCCATGTTAGAATTCATTTTAGTTTCGTCAGTATGTGTTTTACTTCCTCGATTCACCGCCAGTTGGCCCAATTGAAGGAAGGTAATGTTGACTTCGGTGCTTGTGTTGACATGACACTCATTGCTCTACAGTACTAGCATCAAGCACATCAGTACGTAGCATCAACAGGTTAGTGTTCATCACGAACGTGGTTTTGCAGTCAGTGCAATGTTTACAAATGCGGAGATGGCAGATGCCCATTTGATGTATGGATTAGCACGGGGCAATAGCCGTGGCGCGGTACGTTTGTATCGAGACAGATTTCCAGAACGAAGGTGTCCCGACAGGAAGACGTTCGAAGCAATTGATCGGCGTCATGGGGGTGAAGCTGACTCCTGCACGTGGTGCCCCTGCATAGGTACTGGACTAGATTCTCCAGTACTGAACTGAACGTCAGCATTCCAAAAGCATTGCATTATAGGTTTCACTATGAATGGAAACCAAAGGTCTTTATCAAGACCTCACCTTGTGATTGTATCAATCAACATAGAAGGATTGTCTGTTGCCAAAGAAGAACTCCTGCAACATATTGCCAAGGAACCTAGGTGTGATATTTTATGTATACAAGAAACCCATCGAGATGACACCATGAGAAGACCAAAAATCCTTGGGATGAAACTGGCAGTTGAGCGACCCCATAGACAATATGGCAGTGCTATCTTTGTGAGGAACGATATAGCTGTTCTCTCTACCTCACTTACAGAATTCAACAATATTGAAATACTGTCTGTAGAACTGAATGGTTGTATTGTGTCGTCAATTTACAAACCCCCAGGAGCAGATTTCCAATTTTCACCTACAGACAACTACACCAATCAACAAGCTCACTTTATTGTTGGAGATTTCAATAGTCATAGCAGTGTTTGGGGTTATGCTGAGGACGACAGTAATGGTGAAGCAGTTTTGACTTGGGCTGATACCAACCATCTTAATCTTGTCCATGATAATAAACTCCCACCATCTTTTAACAGTGGGCGTTGGAAACGTGGGTATAACCCCGACTTAATTTTTGTTAGCGAGAACATAGCTCACCAATGCAGAAAAAGTGTTCTAAATCCGATACCAAATACTCAACACCGCCCCATAGGCTGCCAAGTGTTTGCAGCCATTACTCCTAGAATCACATCATTCCGAAGGCGATACAATTTCAAGAAAGCAGACTGGCAGAAGTTTGCTGATCTCCTTGACTCAGAAGTTTCACGCATAGAACCCTCAGTTTCCAACTATGATGAGTTTGTAGAAGCCGTGAAAAGATGCTCAAGACTCTCAACTCCCAGAGGCTGTCGAGTTAACTACATACCTGGCTTGACAGAAGAATCCGTGAAGCATCTACATAACTATATCCAACTTTTCAATGATAATCCTTACAGCATTGAAACCTTAACTGCTGGCCAAAATTTATCCTCAGCCTTAGCCAAATCCAAAAAAGAACGATGGATAGAGCTACTCGAGAACCTTGATATGTCTAAAAGCAGTCAGAAAGCCTGGCAGTTGCTGCGACGCCTGAACAACGACCCTGTCCACAATCATGGCCATGCAAACATTGCACCAGATCAAATTGCTCATCATCTAGTTCAGAATGGAAGGGTCAATTGTTCTAAAGATAGAACAAAACTCAAAAGAGAACCTGAACGTGAAAACAACCATATATCAAATGACTTCATCTTACAAGAACTCAGAACCGCAATTCAGAAATGCAAAAATGGTAAAGCGCCTGGTCTAGACGACCTAATGATTGAGCAAATTAAACATTTTGGTCCCATCACGGAAAGATGGCTTCTGCAATTCTATAATGGTTGTCTGAAGCGGAAACAGATCCCTGCCATCTGGAGGAAAACTAAAGTTATTCCCTTACTAAAACCTGGAAAGGGTGCAGCTGATCCCAAGAACTACCGACCGATTTCGCTCCTTTGCCATTTGTATAAAATCTATGAAAGAATGTTGCTAAATAGACTCACTCCCATTGTTGAAAAACAACTCATACCTCAACAAGCAGGTTTCCGACCTGGAAAGAATTGTACAGCACAAGTCCTTAATCTGACTGAACATATTGAAGAGGGATATGAAAAAGGATACATTTCCGGGGCTGTCTTCGTGGATCTCACAGCAGCATATGACACCATTCAACATCGACAATTATTGCACAAAGTCTACTACATCACTAGAGACATTAATTTCACCAGAACTGTGCAGACACTTTTGGAAAACCGGCGATTCTATGTGGAGTTCCAAGGAAGAAAGAGTAGATGGAGAAGTCAAAGGAATGGCTTGCCTCAGGGTAGTGTCCTTTCCCCCATATTGTTCAACATATTTACAAATGACCAGCCTCAACCTTCTCTTACAAAGAGTTTCATCTATGCAGATGATCTTGCCTTAGTCACACAAGCCAGAGATTTTGACACAGTAGAAAACCAGCTTACTGTTGCTCTCAAGGACCTATCTGAGTACTACAGAGTCAATAACTTAAGACCGAACCCTGCTAAAACTCAAGTTTGTGCTTTCCACCTACGCAATCGAGAGGCCTATAGAAAACTTACAGTGTTTTGGGAAGATCAAGAGCTTGAACATTGTTTCTACCCCAAATATCTGGGTGTCACCTTAGATCGAACGTTGACCTACAGAAAACACTGCACTAACACCAAGCAGAAAGTTGCTGCTCGTAACAACATCCTGCGGAAGCTCACTGGCAGCGTTTGGGGTGCAGATCCCAAACTACTAAGAACATCAGCCTTGGCCTTGTGTTATTCCGCAGCTGAATACGCATGTCCTGTATGGTACAAGTCATCTCATGCAAAGCAGGTTGATGTGGCCCTGAACGAAACCTGCAGGACAGTAACGGGATGCCTCAAAGCTACACCTATTGATAAACTCCATAAACTAGCAGGTATTGCTCCTCCAGACATAAGGCGTGAAGTCGCAGCCAAACTTGAGAGACATAAAGCAGATCATAACACCGATCACCTGCTACATGGATACCAGCTACCAATTAGTAGACTCAAATCTAGGAGGAGCTTCATGAGAACTACTACACCCCTCACCGGTCGGACTGGAGCAGCCAGACTATCTCAGTGGACAGCAAAATCTGACAGTAACGATTGGATGACTCCTTCTGAGACCCTTCCTCCTGGTGGAAATCAAGTCTGGACAGTGTGGAAGTCTCTAAATCGGCTCAGGAGTGGCGTCGGACGAACTAAGGACAATCTGTTTAAATGGGGCTTCATGAAGGAATCTTCCACCTTGTGTGACTGCGGAGAAGAACAGACAACCAAACATTTAATTAACTGTCCTAGATGTCCTGTATCATGTTCCACACAAGAGCTTGTTGATGTTTCAGACAATGCTGCTGCCGTTGCACAATTTTGGGCTAATACCGTTTAGTTTGTTCTTTTATGATTTGACCTGATTTGTTATATTGTATATATTGTAAATATTGTTGTAATGTTTTTGACTCGAAATAAATAAATAAATCGGCGTCATAGGGAGCACGGAACATTCCAGCCTATGACTCGCGACTGGGGAAGACCTAGAACGACGAGGACACCTGAAATGTACGAGGCAATTCTTCGTGCAGTTGACGATAACCCTAATGTCACCGTCAGAGAAGTTGCTGCTGTACAAGGTAACGTTGACCACGTCACTGTATGGAGAGTGCTACGGGAGAACCAGTTGTTTCCGTACCATGTACAGCGTGTGCGGGCACTATCAGCAGCTGATTGGCCTCCACGGATACACTTCTGCGAATGGTTCATCCAACAATGTGTCAATCCTCATTTCAGTGCAAATGTTGTCTTTACGGATGAGGCTTCATTCCAACGTGATCAAATTGTAAATTTTCACAGTCAACATGTGTGGGCTGACGAGAATCCGCACGCAATTGTGCAATCACGTCATCAACACAGATTTTCTGTGAACGTTTGGGCAGGCATTGTTGGTGATGTCTTGATTGGGCCCCATGTTCTTCCACCTACGCTCAATGGAGCACGTTATCATGATTTCATACGGGATACTCTACCTGTGCTG
The DNA here is from genome assembly GCF_021461385.2 of Schistocerca piceifrons. NCBI lineage: Eukaryota > Metazoa > Arthropoda > Insecta > Orthoptera > Acrididae > Schistocerca > Schistocerca piceifrons. The sequence continues at coordinate 47,087,069 of NC_060144.1, forward strand.
CTAGAATTTGTGCCTTTACAAGTACGAAACAACACGTGGTTCATGCACGATGGAGCTCCTTCACATTTCAGTCGAAGTGTTCGTACGCTTCTCAACAACAGATTCTGTGACCGATGGATTGGTAGAGGCGGACCAATTCCATGGCCTCCACGCTCTCCTGACCTCAACCCTCTCGACTTTCATTTATGGGGTCATTTGAAAGCTCTTGTGTACGCAACCCCGGTACCAAATGTAGAGACTCTTCGTGCTCGTATTGTGGACGGCTGTGATACAATACGTCATTCTCCAGGGCTGCATCAGCGCATCAGGATTGCATGGACGGAGGGTGGATGCATGTATCCTCGCTAATGGAGGCCATTTTGAACATTTCCTGTAACAAAGTGTTTGAAGTCACGCTGGCACGTTCTGTTGCTGTGTGTTTCCACTCCATGATTAATGTGATTTGAAGAGAAGTAATAAAATGAACTCTAACATGGAAAGTAAGCGTTTCCATACACATGTCCACGTAACATATTTTCTTTGTTTGTGTGTGAGGAATGTTTCCTGAAAGTTTGGTCGTACCTTTTTGTAACACCCAGTATACAGTTGCGCTCGTGGCGGCACCTCGCGGCCCGTACGCAACACGCGCGCCTGCGATCGCAATGCACTCTTAGCGCTCGGGGCGGCGTAGCGGCCCGTACGCAAGTTGTGCGATTGCTGTCGCAGGTCGATCTATGATGTTACACTGAGGAGGAAGAGGGGGCCGGACACCCTGCGGCGAGCCCGTGCAGAGAGGTCACCGCAGTCATTCTGCAGGCAACAGCGGGAAGCCGGCCGGACACCCTCACCTTACTCGAGGAGGGACACATTGCGAAGGGCCTGTCTGCCAAACACTGATGGGCAGCTGCAGCCATTAGTACAGAACACCGAGAATGTACGTGTCACACCCAATCTGAGTTCTTCTGGCCTGGCGGCAGTAATTTTGCCTGCCTTACAAAGCAGGAATGTGCCGACAATTCCAGCACCTCAGCAGTATACACAAAGGGTGGGGAATTAGCGCACAGGAGTCACCGTACTTAAGAAGATGTTTTCCTTGACAGTGAGTACATTCCTTATAAATCGTGGACGCCAGCAGATTTTGAGACAGAGCCCAAACATGTCCAGGCCTCGCACAGAAAGTGTAGTGTAGCTTTTCTCAAAAGAGCCTCGGAATGCAGGAAAACGTCGTAAGAATGAGAAATCGTGGGAAAGATGCCAATTCACGAGGCACACGCCAGCTCACGCCAGATTGGAAATTTTCACCCTCCACGGAGAGGCGTGGCTATGAAATGGCGATCCGTCATTGGGCTGCATTAAAAATATTGTCCGCCATTGACAACGCCGAAAGGAAGAACATTTCGGAGTTGAGCTGACAGATGGAAGAGAGGCGATAGGGGAGTTGTGGAGACACCGCAGAAGCGAGAGGACATATGAGCTCTTCCAGCATCGCCAACATCCGCCTTCCGCCGCCGTGATATCACAGCTTCGGCCACGCAACAGACAACGGACAGACAATGCGGAGACCGCAGCTGGGCCCCGCCGCAAAGCCCTGATTGCTGATGGGGGCAGACGACTCGCTTGCCCCCGATAGCACTACACGACGAAAGATAACGAATAATGGTGAGACGATTCGTCCCCTCTTCCTTGCCCTTAATAACTGAGTGTGTCCACGCCCATTCAAATCGGCCCTGAGATTTGTAATTTTGTTTTGGTTTGTGTTCAAATGGCTCTGAGCACTACGGGACTTAACATCTGAGGTCAAACTCCCCTAGAACTTTGAACTACTTAAACCTAACTAACCTAAGGACATCGCACACATCCATGCCCGATGCAGGATTTGAACCTGCGACCGTAGCGGTAGCGCGGTTCCAGACTGAAGCGCCTGAGATTTGTAATTTTGTTTTGGTTTGTGTAAACAGCACGAAAACAAATACATTTCTTTCATGTTTTGATCATGTAAGCGATTTTTTACATTCAGACATGAACACCTTAATTTTGTACTTTTTATTTTTGATTTCATTTAATCATTGATATGAGAAATATTGGAACACGTGAAGCAATACTGACCTTACGACTTATCTTAGAAGAAAGATTAAGAAAAGGCAAACCTACGTTTCTAGCATTTGTAGACTTAGAGAAAGCTTTCGACAATGTTGACTGGAATACTCTCTTTCAATTTCTGAAGGTGGCAGGGGTAAAATACAGCGAGCGAAAGGCTATTTACAATTTGTACAGAAACCAGATGGCAGTTATAAGAGTCGAGGGGCACGAAAGGGAAGCAGTGGTTGGGAAGGGAGTGAGGCAGGGTTGTAGCCTCTCCCCAATGTTATTCAATTTGTATATTGAGCAAGCAGTAAAAGAAACAAAAGAAAAATTCGGAGTAGGTATTAAAATCCATGGAGAAGAAATAAAAACTTTGAGGTTCGCCGATGACATTGTAATTCTGTCAGAGACAGCAAAGGACTTGAAAGAGCAGTTGAACGGAATGGACAGTTTCTTGAAAGGAGGATATAAGATGAACAACAACAAAAGCAAAACGAGGATAATGGAATGTAGTCGAGTTAAATCGAGTGATGGTAAGGGAATTACATTAGGAAATGAGACACTTAAAGCAGTAAAGGAGTTTTGCTATTGGGGGAGCAAAATATCTGATGATGGTCGAAGTAGAGAGGATATAAAATGTAGACTGGCAATAGGAAGGAAAGCGTTTCTGAAGAAGAGAAATTTGTTAACATCGAGTATAGATTTAAATGTCAGGAAGTCGTTTCTGAAAGTATTTGTATGGAGTGTAGCCATGTATGGAAGTGAAACGTGTACAATAAATAGTTTGGACAAGAAGAGAATAGAAGCTTTCGAAATGTGGTGCTACAGAAGAATGCTGAAGATTAGATGGGTAGATCACATAACTAATGAGGAGGCATTGAACAGAATTGGGGAGAAGAGGAGTTTGTGGCACAACTTGACAAGAAGAAGGGACCGGTTTGGTAGGACATGTTCTGAGGCATCAAGGGATCACAAATTTAGCATTGGAGGGCAGCCTGGAGGGTAAAAATCGTAGAGGGAGACCAAGAGATGAATACACTAAGCAGATTCAGAAGGATGTAGGTTGCCGTAAGTACTGGGAGATGAAGAAACTTGCACAGGATAGAGTAGCATGGAGAGCTGCTTCAAACCAGTCTTAGGACTGAAGACCACAACAACAACAACAATCAGTTTATTGTCGTCTCCTAACGTGGAGCAATCTCATCAACCATCTACTCATCATTTCACGTCCGACAACAGAGAGAAGAATTGATAGTTCACTGCATTTTTGGTGCCCAGCGTGTGGCGAACTGATTGGTAATTTTCATGGTATCTGATGACACTAAACAATTTCTTGAGTTCACTACAAGAACAGGTAGGTCCTTGAGGAGGCTCCACCCCAAAACTGGTGACTACGCTGGGGAATAAGTGGAGACGTATTATTCATTACACCAGTCTCCAGCAGTGTCTCAGCTTGGAGATGGAGCTGGTGAGAGCTGCCCGCGCTATCTCCTTCAAGCATTCCCTCTGGTTGAAGGTGTATGTTGACTTGAATACGAGAGCTTCCGTGATATGTGACTTTGAGAAAGATTTTTATAAATTAATGAGTAATTCAATTTTCGGTAAAAAAATTGAGAATCTGAGGAAACGGCGTGGATTTTTGATTAGATATAAATAGGATGGGCGTTGGAGCATAAGAAAATGCATCGCCAGACCAAACTTCAAGTAGGTCACCATATTCAATAAATCCTTGGCGAAGACTGTGAAACGTCCCCTTAGAGAAATTATAAATGACTGTGCTTAAACTGACACACAATATTTTTAGCGCAATGCAATCTGACTTTCAAAAATCCTTACAAAAGAATAGCCCTGACTAACAATAACCTGTACCTTTCATGAATCACTTACCTCACAGAAAATCTTCATTACTCGAACTACTGCAATACAGCGACCATCAATACTGCCAGCTAAATAAAAGATTCTAACTACTGAAGGCACTAACTACTGATAGGCATAGTCAGCAAATGAAAGATTTTGATAGAGAATAAACAATGTATTTACCTTAGTAGTGTTCAAAAGCCGTAACATATATACCAGTTCATGACATCCAGTCTTACAAATTTCTCTCCCCACATCCACCACTACTGGCGGCTCACCTCCAACTGCGCAACGCTACGCGCTGTTAACAGCCAATTGCCCAACACTACAATAGCAAATTCCAACAGTGCAAACCAGCCACAGACTGCACACAGCACAGTCATATAGAGCGCACTTGGCGTTACCAACATAAAAACCTAAACAGCCTACTTACAACTGCAGTGGACTCCTCGAAGCCCATTTATGTAGGGATGTGCATACTAGACTAATTGAATCTCCACACATTTTGAGTTTGCAAAAACTCATTTTGCAGATCCTAAATTACATTATATGGAGACAGACAGCTTTATCTATTGCGTGAAGGACAGCGATGACGTAATGAGATACCACGGTAATGAATTAAACACATCCTCATACACAGCCAATAATCCTTATGGTATTGTTCCACTGACAAGAAGCTTATTGGCCATTTCCTTCTTTGTTGTGGGTCGATCATATTTTGGCGGCGGCTGAATACTGGGAGGGCCTACACCTGTTCATACATCAGCACTCGGAGCTTCATTTGTGTCACGTTCTTAGCTTTTTCCTGTTCTCACTGCAAATCACGTGTCACTGAGGAGCAGCATTTGTCCGTGGACTCCTGTTGAACTCCTTTGCCTTCTTCAGTTGTTGCAAATTCGGTTCTCTCGGTGATTTCACATGGAACGAAGTCTTCTGCTGTGAAGACATGCTGACTGTACGGGAATATTCCAGATGACTCGAAGGATTTCTCAGCTGTCTGAATTGCAGCTACTCTAGAATATGCAGCTCGAAACAAAACACTCACATCTGCCTGCATAGTGGGTATTCTTGGACTAGTAACCGCTAGAAACGAAGGTGCGGTAAGAGGGGAGGGGGGCGGGAGGAGGAGGGGGGCTTAAGAGCATCGCATAGTCTTTCCCGCTATCTTACAGCATACTCCTAACCGATGCGCAATACAGTTAAAAAAGTAACAAATGGCAGTCTCTGCTTGGTTCCGCTGTTTGTTGTGCCGTGGTTTTTTCCTCACAGAACCGTGATTCTTTTGGTAAATAATTTTATTTTCTAGTGTCTACCTACGTAGTGCTTACTGCTTACGATGTACAATTTAATGATTACATAACTTGAAATAAAAACTTATATATTACCTGCTGTAACCATTAAACCTGTCAGGGCACTTTAAAATTACATTTGATGGTGTCGCTATGGAAGCAACAACTGAATGTACTTTTTTCGTTGTCTGTCAGCGTTGCCAATGCAGAGAAAACGCCAATGCGAACTCTTACCAGACGCGTAATCTGATGCGATCTTATCCTAACATTTATGATAGTGATACCTGACGAAATGTATGGAAGAAAGAGGCGCTCAACAAGGGACTGAAAAAAATTTCTATATCCGGTAGATAGCGGCAAATACGGGAAAGTTGTTCACCCTAACCTAGGGTGAGAGCCTAAGTGAGCGCAGTTTTTCTTTGTTTACAGTTGTTTTTATTTCTTTGACGACGACAGTTAAAGTCTGATGATGGCCTTGTAAGCTGAAAAGTAGCTAACAAGACGAATTAATCCTGCTCCTGCAACGGGGCTAGACTGTAATAGATGCACAGTTTATTTTCAATAACGCCACGAAACCTGCTGCTGGCCGTGCAAACTCTTGTGTTGGTGGTAACGTTTGTGGGAAGAACAATCGGGTCACCAATATATAACATAATGATGACATTTGTGGCTAACCGGAAATGAACTGACAACGCTGAAAGTGACAGTATCACATAAATAATAAACTTCATTTGGAGACAGAAGCGCTGTGGACCCCAAAATTCCAGACCACCTTCTAAAACGAAACTTCGTGGCAGATTAAAACTGTGTCCCGGACCGAGACTCGAACTCGTGACCTTTGCCTTTCGCGAGCAAGTGCTCTACCATCTGAGCTACCCAAGGACGACTCACGTCCCGTCCCCACAGCTTTACTTCGTCCAGTACCTCGTCTCCTACCTTTGAAACTTCACAGATGCTTCTGCGAAGTTTGGAAGGTAGGAGACGAGGTACTGGCCGAAGTAAAGCTGTGGGGAGTAGTTGTGAGACGTGCTTCGGTAGCTAAGATAGACCTCGGTAATAAAAAAAAAAAAAAAAACTGGGTGAACGGATCAACGACGAACTTAAACAGATGTCACGGGACGTCCGGCTCGAACAGATGCAACGAATGGTCCAGGGCAAAAGGCTGACATCCTATGTCACCAAGAAGACAAGTGTTCGTGCAGCAACATGTGATCGTGCATTGTATTGCTGAAAAATGGCGACTGGGGTGTTCTACAGAAAGGGTATGGCTACTGGTAGCAGGACGTCATTAACGTAGGTCACACTGGCCGCAGTTTTTTTTTTTTGTTATGGTTTTAGGGCGCAAAATTGCTACGGTCATTAGCGCCCGCTGGCCGCAGTGCCCTTGACGCGCACCAAATGTGATGTATAATTATACCTAATAGTAAACCAAGGCTTTTTAGTTGGTACTGTACGTCTTGTGCGAATGCAGTCACAGTGATGCCACTCCCTCTGTCTATGGCGAACAAAAATGTGCCGGCCGATGTGGCCGAGCGGTTCTAGGCGCTTCAGTCTGGAACCGCGCGACCGCTACGGTCGCAGGTTCGAATCCTGCCTCGGGCATGGCTGTGTGTGATGTCCTTAGTTTAGTTAGGTTTAAGTAGTTCTAAGTTCTAGGGGACTGATGACCTCAGATGGTAAGTCCCATAGTGCTCAGAGCCATTTCAACCATTTGAACAAAAATGCGGACATCATTTTCAAACAAAGAGAACCTGGATTCGTCCGAGAACATTAGCTGATGGGATTCCTGTCCCCAGTGACGTTGTTCCATGCACCATTGCCGTCCAGCATGTTTTTGGACATCACCCAAAGGTAGACGGAGAAGTGGGCGATGCGCACGTAACCCATCCCATAATAAACGGCGATGGACGGTCACCTCTGATAGTGTACGATCTCTTCCACTGTTCCACTGATCCGTCAGACCCGAGAAGGACGCAGATTGGTTCTGCAGTGCCATTCGAATGAGGTGTCGATCTTGTCGGGGGATGGTCTGGGTGGTACGACCTCACCCATCTCGTTGTGTTCTTCGGCCTTCCGTGAACCATTCTGCAAACACCCTTTGCACTGCCGAAACACTTAGTCCTACACGACCAGCATCCGGATGGATGCTTGACATTTTCTCATGCCAATGATGCGTCCTCTTTCGAGATCAGTGATTAGACGGTACGGTTCGCGCATACGTCTGCGAGGTATCCTGCACGTCTGCTCAAGTCTCAGTTATCCGTTATCTTCGGTTTATAGCGACAACGAGAACCGCAGGCACATTCTACCGATAGGTGGTCTTGCGCAACGCTATCAATGGCGACCTATAACCCGGGGCCTACATTTTTCAAATGCTAATAATTCTGCAGAAAATACTAATATACATGTCCTCTGAATATGAACGTACTATCTCTACTCGTTCAACGTGTTCCGTTTCTTCTAAACATGAATGTATTGTTCTTCTTGAGTTATGCATTTTTAATTAGATTACATGTTTCAATCGCTCTGGATCATCTTGAGTTCTAAAACCAAGTGAAACTGAGTATGTAACATCTAATATTTTACAAAAACTAGAAAAGAAAAGATTTGTACATAAATGTAGAGTTTACCTGAGTGGTTGTGCCAGCAACCTGTCTTGTATGCTCATAACCACATGAACCACATATAAAATATTGAGTTTCGCAACTGCAGTTAGTGTTTCAAAGAGCTATATGATGAAGGTAGGGTAGGGGAGGGAGAGGAAATGGAACGAGGCTGATTAGGGAGGGGTGGTGGGGATGCATTGAGTTTAATAAGGGGAGTCGCGATAAAATTGTACAACGTGTAATTATGCAAAAATTTGCGTTGAATCACTAATAATGAAGAACCATGGGTACGTATAACTAAATGGCATGAAATAATAAAAACAATGTAGAGCAGATGGACTGAGAGCGGGCAAATGACAAAAGAGAGGGGCGGGGGGGGGGGGGGGGGGGCGAGGAGAGATAGTGGTAGGAATGCCATGGGTTTAACAAAACTAAAATTGCGAAATATCAATTAAGTAGAAACCGTTTGTTACAGTACCAGAAAGGATGCGTAAAACTGTAATTTGGGGATAAAATAGTAAATTATAAAAGTAGAAATAAAATAAGGAAAACTCAATTATTATCTTAACATATTAAAAAAGGGAAACTTTGAAAGTGTGAAATCATAAGGTTTTACTTTGCAAACCTCTTCATCTCCGAGTAACTTCTGCGACGAACAACATTCTGAATCTGCTTATTAAAGTATAGAATAAAAACAGTGTAAAATTATATATATTGTGTACTTGTCACAACAGTAAAATTATGACTTTATATCGAGAGGTACCACGAATCATTCTTTCCGATTTATCCCTCGCGCAGGATACATTTAAATGAGAATAGAAGAAAACTGGCACATGAAGTAAATCGTATTACCTGTCGTAGACAAAACTCATTAAAAAAAGGAAAGAAAAATGTCTGTTATAAAATGTGGTAGAAAATTGACTGAATTCTTCTCATAATGATACATGTAGCGATGGAGGTTCACGCTAAGAGACTGCCCTCTCGTCGCACGTACATGTTGCAAGCTTCTACCGAAGCTTCAACTTCACTTCAACAAGCAACTGTGGTAGTGTAAAGGCTTGTACGGGAGAATGCGTTGTAAGATGCGTAGGATAATTTACCGTCGAGGAACTGAAGGGCAGCGTCCACAGGCAAGTAACGAAATGGATATTCTGAGGAGTGTAACTGTCACAAACACATACGCCGCTGCCGGTCTATATCTTCGACGAGAACTGGAACATGAACTCTAATTGTAACAAAAAACATTGTTTAAATAAGTGTCACCGAAATATATAGCTAGGAGAATGTAATAATTTTTTTTCAGTTACTGGTGGTAGTCATAAGGAGTATTGACATAAATGAATGTACAAGTGAGGCAGTGAGAATATGGTATCTTCCTGATAGCGGTTTGCCGGACATTAGCAGAAAATGGAGACATCACAACAGTGGTGACATTCTGTTACTGACTTCAGCATTGCTACTATGGACATCATCGAGGCATTATATTTTGTTCTCTTCTGACTGTTTGAGACCATACCAGATTCACTTCACTCATCGACAGCAACACCAGCTGGACTGACGTTGCCATTCGATGTATGGTGACTGTCAAGAAATGTAAATATTTCAGCACAAGATTTTACCTCATACAGGCGACCCTCGGTGATTTCCAGTACTTCCAGGCGCTCCAGTCCTCTGAAGCACCTGCTGTCGATTGTGGTTATCCGGTGCTGAGTGATGCTCAGCGTCCTGGGGGAGTAGCCGAGGAACCTGGGCACTCGGGTGAGCCCGACGCAGGATACCCGCTCGCCACTGTGCTGGCACGAACAGCCTGCAGGGCAGGCTCTGGCAGCGTCGGCGCAGACCGACTGGAAACCCAGGGCGAGGACCACGAGTAGCGCGGCGATTGGCTGCGACAGCCGTCGGTCTCTGAAAAGTCCAGACCAGCAACGCTGCCGTCAGTCGCTCACCGTACGGCACCGTGCAGTCTATAACGTGCTTCACTGGCTGAGCGTTTTCACTAATTGTGAGATCAGTAAGAAGTCGATGCTTCAGTCGGAGAAGGGGTGGCACAAGGTCAGGACCCCCAAAAATATTTGAGTAAGTGTTCTTGTACATTTATGTATCTACAATTATATTTAGTTCCAACAGCCTTTCAGAACCTTCCTATTGAGCAAGCTGGATTCCAACCAGGATAGAGCTGCGCTCTTCAAGTCTTACCTTTGACAATATATACTGAAGCGGAATACCATAGAAGCAAGAAATATCAGTTGCTTTTGTTAAGCTAAGTGCAACATATGACCCGGTTTGGAGGCATGGAGCGTTATATAAATTATTACAAGTTGTCTCATGTAATTGGACGACAAAAATAATTGACAACATGTTAGCAGGAAAAACATTACTAGTAACTAAAGAAATAAAGTTTGGCCATGCCTACGACTGGGCAATAGCCGCCCAACACAAAACATCCGAAAAAGCTAAAGAAATCGTAGCTTTTGATCTAGACACCTTAAGCCAATATTTCCGTAAATGAAGGAGACAACTCAGATAAAACAAAAGTTGTTTGTTGTCATCTGTCCAGTAGATTGGCACACAGAGTGTATTCTGGGGGAGACAAAAACTTCACTATAACATGCATCCAAAAGCCTCCGGATGACGTTAGACAGGACACTTTCTTGTAAGTAGCACTTGACACGAACACCTGGTAAACTCGAAAACAGAAACAACATTCTCCATAAACTCTGTGGCAGTCCTTGGGAATTAGGAAAAGACAGTCTTCGGGTATCAGCACTCTGATTGTTATACTCAATAGCAGAGCACTGTGTGTCTGTGTGGCTTAATAGCCCACAAGTAGCGATGATAGATGTACAGTTTAACTAAGCCACACGGATTGCTAGTGGGTCAGTACACTCTACTCCCACATACTGCTTATTTACCTTGAGCTGCATTCCACCTATTGATATCAGAGGGAAGAACGCGCTACTGTTGAACACCAGATGACTGCTGATAACACCGACCTTCCACTTTTGAATCATGTATTCACTGCGGAACGAAAAAGACATCCCACTTATATCACAGAGAGTACTCTCACGGAAACTGAATTCAGTACCATCGATGAATGAAAACGCTGTTGGCAAAAAAATTGTCCTCCACAATGTCTGAAGGGCCCCCGTGGATTTGACTAGCCTCAGGCAATTTGGACTACCATGAACTGCATCCGAACTAATGCCAACAAGAGTCTTTTCAAAGACTTCTTGACGATGAAGCGTGGTGGGATACAATACATAAAAGACCTGTTTTCATTTGTGTTATTCTATGCTGGGTAGCTGTGTTTAAATATTGACATGTAGTAATTTTGTAATTTCTCCATCTATACGATAAATAATACTCACTAAGGAAACTTTTGGAGAATAAAGTAATCTGAAATCTAAAAGTCTCGAAAATTGCAAGGAGTTCTAGAAAGTTACGAGCTGTGCTACGTTTAACACACGATACTTTTCTCTTTCTTTCCCTCGTGGATGGGGTTGTGTGCTGACCACCTGTGGAGAACACTCTAGCCCGGTGACAGTGCTAGAGGACAGCACCCATGTGTTGAGCTGAGAGAGCGACGGCCGTCCCACGCCACTTTGCTATCGATGCTCTTCTGTCTCACTCGGTTTCACGGGGGCGACCGCTCGCCGACTATAGATGGGTCGTTCGCAAACTAACGGATCCAAAGGAATGGTCCACCAAGATGAAGGGAAGGAGGGAGGAACGAATTCTAAGGAAGTGTCTCTCATAGTTCACTTCGGTGGCAGCTTTCTACATGTAGTTCCTGGGAATGGGAATCGGTCGGTGTCGCTCCCGCAACAGCACGCCGGACGATCTCGTTCCAACCTCGGTCCGATTTCCATTATGCGATCAACCAATTATTATCTCTCCCAAAAGGAATTTGTGTTTGGTAAGGACATAAAATATGCCGTTGACTGTCACTGAATGATGAGCGGTTCTAATAAGGTGCAAAACCAACAAACAGACATACGAAAACAAAGCGAAGTGATGGATTCCTACTTTCTCTCTCACAGGTTCATTTACTTTTCTTTCCCTACCCGTGATACCAATACTACTAGCAAGCCTACCATTTACTACTAAATCATAGCTTTGGTAGAACGCAACTCTAAGGAAAATGAACTCTGGGAAGAATGGGCACATAGAAAACTCTAGGTGAGAAAGAAATGAGAAAAAAAATATGACTGAGAAAACATGAGGCCAGGAAACTAACAATTTTAGGATGCAACTTTATTTCTTAATAAGCTACTGGAAGATACAGGGTGTTTCATAAATGACTGGTATATTTGAAACGGCAATAAAAACTAAACGACCAGCGATAGAAATACACCGTTTGTTGCAATATGCTTGGGACAATAGTACATTTTCAGGCAGACAAACTTTCGAAATTACAGTAGTTACAATTTTCAACAACAGATGGCGCTGCGGTCTGGGAAACTCTATAGTACGATATTTTCCACATATCCACCATGCGTAGCAATAATATGGCGTAGTCTCTGAATGAAATTACCCGAAACCTTTGACAACGTGTCTGGCGGAATGGCTTCACATGCAGATGAGATGTACTGCTTCAGCTGTTCAATTGTTTCTGGATTCTGGCGGTACACCTGGTCTTTCAAGTGTCCCCACAGAAAGAAGTCACAGGGGTTCATGTCTGGCGAATAGGGAGGCCAATCCACGCCGCCTCCTGTATGTTTCGGATAGCCCAAAGCAATCACACGATCATCGAAATATTCATTCAGGAAATTAAAGACGTCGGCCGTGCGATGTGGCCGGGCACCATCTTGCATAAACCACGAGGTGTTCGCAGTGTCGTCTAAGGCGGTTTGTACCGCCACAAATTCACGAAGAATGTCCAGATAGCGTGATGCAGTAATCGTTTCGGATCTGAAAAATGGGCCAATGATTCCTTTGGAAGAAATGGCGGCCCAGACCAGTACTTTTTGAGGATGCAGGGACGATGGGACTGCAACATGGGGCTTTTCGGTTCCCCATATGCGCCAGTTCTGTTTATTGACGAAGCCGTCCAGGTAAAAATAAGCTTCGTCAGTAAACCAAATGCTGCCCACATGCATATCGCCATCATCAATCCTGTGCACTATATCGTTAGCGAATGTCTCTCGTGCAGCAATGGTAGCGGCGCTGAGGGGTTGCCGCGTTTGAATTTTGTATGGATAGAGGTGTAAACTCTGGCGCATGAGATGATACGTGGACGTTGGCGTCATTTGGACCGCAGCTGCAACACGGCGAATGGAAACCCGAGGCCGCTGTTGGATCACCTGCTGCAGTAGCTGCGCATTGCCCTCTGTGGTTGCCGTACGCGGTCGCCCTACCTTTCCAGCACGTTCATCCGTCACGTTCCCAGTCCGTTGAAAATTTTCAAACAGATCCTTTATTGTATCACTTTTCGGTCCTTTGGTTACATTAAACCTCCATTGAAAATTTCGTCTTGTTGCAACAACACTGTGTTCTAGGCGGTGGAATTAAAACACCAGAAAAATCCTCTGTTCTAAGGAATAAACCATGTTGTCTACAGCACACTTGCACGTTGTGAACAGCACACGCTTACAGCAGAAAGACGACGTACAGAATGGCGCACCCACAGACTGTGTTGTCTTCTATATCTTTCACATAACTTGCAGCGCCATCTGTTGTTGAAAATTGTAACTACTGTAATTTCGAAAGTTTGTCCGCCTGAAAATGTACTGTTGTCCCAAGCATATTGCAACAAACGGTGTATTTCTATCGCTGCTCATTTAGTTTTTATTGCCGTTTCAAATATACCGGTCATTTTTGAAACACCCTGTATATAAGGAAAGCCTGGTAGACCAATTCAAAACTCAATAAACATAATCCTGAAGTCATCGCTGGCCATGGATGGAAGGAAAACTCCATTATTTCAGGATAGTAGTTAAAAAAGAGATGAGGAAAGGAGAGTATCAAGACGCTCAGTACAGCAAAGACCGTTATAATAAAGGCGTTCCAAAAGTAAATTGCCAGGATTAAGAAGCAAGTCTACTGTCAAGTGTAAACTGGATGCAGTTCGCCTAGCTTCAAGGGAAATACCGATCCCTGAAATTTTATGTGCCCACTGGCTGACACGAACCAAGCAGAGTCTCGTCTTTGAATAGAAACCATTGAAGCAAGGATTCACTGAAATCCTTTTCCAACGAAACCAAGATAAGAAGAAATAAATACGTGCTGAAGACCAACTAATAAGATGAATACATGGGAGTTGTGCACAAGTGGTGGCACAGACAGGAGTGGGATTATATGGAATTGGGGAAGAGTGCTAAGGATTATACAGGTGATTGCAATTAATCATATGTCTTTCCAGGTTAGCGAGTTAGTGGACTGATGAAAGGAGAGTTACAGGACTGGAAGCGGGGTACTATGGCTGAGTAATTCGAGAGGGGTGGGGGTGGGGGGAGCTCACTGATCGAGGTGCCATGGGATCGAGGAGGCGGGACAGCAACGCGGTTGTCAAGGAGGTCAGTGGTGGCCGTGGCAGAGGAAACACGAGCATCAGGACCAGAAGTTTGCTGGTGCGAGCGTAGCTGCAGACCTCATGGCAGAGTATCTGACGGTGCTGGTCGCAGACGAGGCAGCGTGGCAGTGGGGGCAACAGCCCTCCACTGTAGGTGTTCCCACTGTGGGACAGCAAGCAGACGCACGTGGCCAAAGAATAATCCCACCCTTACAGCAGGCGGCACTACCGTTCACAAGACGCCCAGCAGAGCAAACGGACAGCCTGGAACATCACTCAAAACAAGGAGAAGGAACAAAACGTGTTCACACATGCAAGTGACGTATCTGCTACTGTAATGAGTTACATCAATTTTTTGAGCCCATAAGCAGGGGTAAGGTTCACCTTTAAACTGAGTCAATGACGGAAGAGGTCATCCACGAATAAGGTGTGTTCATGGGGGTAAACCTCAGAGTGTGTCTATTTTTTAATTTAAAACTTTAATTGAACTGAAATAAGTACTACAAACATTTATAAATTTTATGCTTCTTTATGCACATGCGAAGAATATCATTTCCTTCTCTTGCACTTAAAATAATCGTAATAAAATTTTAACACGGAAGAACAAAACATAGTGAACTGTCACTGCTACATTCTCACATGTCATCTCAGAACAGTCTCGATTTAAATCTTTTCCTTTACAGCTTAAAATGATTTTCTCAGGTGTTATGTTGTTCTGTAATTTGTGCTCTTCATCATAACTTTCCTTTCTTAACCTGTCCAAAATCACATGCATTTAACTGCGCACTGACGGTCCTTATTTGATCTGTAGATGAGATTTGAGACTGCAGTGTTACAATGACCAATGCTTAGTAAAGTTCTAGACAGTAGTGTCCTTCCGTGTGGTGAGAAAAGAAAATGCCAAGTGTCGAACAAACCAGGTAAATGCATTGTGTTTAACGTCAAGGCAAAAGTTCCAATCGGGTCTCAAAATCTGGCGAACGTTTATCTTATTTGTGGCTGTTGTCGTGATAAGAGGGAGCTTTCTTATATCTCACTTCCAAACGCTAGTTGTTTTCTTGCATAGATACATGTGTTCCATGTTTTGTGTGAGGATATTTGATTGTCATAGAATGCTCAGGAGCGAGATGGATTAATTGTTGACAGATTCTTCTTGAGAACTGCTTCGATGTGTCCTCTCTTAAGTACCTTATATATACGTGGCAGATATAGACATAGCTATAAATTTTGCACCCCGGATGGATATAAATCGCCGACCTTAAATCTGAGGGTCGAAATATCTGGAAGATATTTTCTGTGATGCTTCCTGCACCTTCGCTAAGTATCTTGTCAGTATGTTTTAGGAGTAATGTTATTTGAAAAGAGAGAACACGAACACAAAGACAGTGTAAAGTGGGATACACAACATAAACTATACAAATAGTCTAGGGTAACTGATAGTTGTTACCCTTTTTTTGTTGGCCATATGTTTTTTCATCATTTATATGATAGTAAGTTTCGCATTAGACAGGGTTGACGAAATGACAGTGATGATATTTTATAAACTGTTTTAGAATGATTAAGTTTAAGACCAGAATTATTGCTAAGTTCAGACAAATACCTAGACTGCTAATTTTCGTTTTACGTTGGAAGAGTTTTCTTGGCAATTTTGAATGAAAATGGGGGCTTATCCTGAGACATAGAGCCGGATTCAATTAAGAAAATTTTCTCATGTGTTCTGCGGAGTTTTCCTTTTTATTATTTAAAGCTACAAAATAATTTATTTCACAAGTCAGGATTGACTTGGAAGTGACATTCTGGTCTGGTAAGAAGAATTATTGTCACAAACTTAGTGCAACAGTGATTTTAGGCTTAATAATGGAATAGGAATGCTAGGATTACCAGTTTATCGCTTATATTTGGAATTCGAGACACAATTTGAGCAAAGAAATTGGTATTTTTAATGTACCAATATAGTAGCACTTCCATGTGCCATGGATTCGCTAAGTCCTAGGTGAGTTTCCGGAGGCATGTGTCACCAAATGCGTACGCAAAGCTGACGTCATTCCCAAATATTACAAGCCCATGGTTTGTGAGCGTGGAGTTGGCACCCGTTAGTGTCCCATATGCGTTCTTTAGAGTTCAGATCAGCCGAATTTCGTGGACAAAACATTAACATTGTTTCACTGTCATCCTTGTCAAACTAATGTAGCGCGATTCTAGCCTTGTGGTATGGAAAAAAATCCTGGTGGGAGATATCATTGCTGTCGGGGAAGATCTCAAGCACGAACGGATGCAGATGGTCTGAAATAGCACTGACGTTCTCCACGGCGTTCATGGTGCCATTGGCTAGCACCCGAAGTCCCATGGAAGCCCAGACGACCGTTCCTCATAGAATGACGCTGCCCTCACCAGCTTTCATCCGTAGCACGGTGCATTTTCTGAGCAGCCGACCACCTCAAAGGCGGCATATCCGGACGCGCCCATCGACCTGATGTGACAAGAGATGTGATACATCTGACCCAGCGAAATGCTTCAACTAATCTACCGTCCAGTGTCGATGATCCTGTGCCTACTGCAGTCGTAACTACAAAGGCCGTTAAGTGAATGTGGGAGCATTGAAGGGTCGTCTGCTGCGCAACAGCACGTTCAACAATATGTGTGCGCTTAGTGGCGTTCTCCGAAACACTTGCGCCGATACGGCAGTAGGGACGGCGCAAGGTAATCCCTGAAAGATCGTGGCGCTGTTGCCAGTTTCAGCTGCGAAGCGGTAAAGTCTGCAGCCGCAATCAGTAGCTGTGGCAACACTGAGACGTTGCCGCAGGTTAAGTTTACCAAATTGTGTTACATTATCAGCTGAGGTAGCCCCGCAAGGTAATCCCTGAAAGATCGTGGCGCTGTTGCCATTTTCAGCTGCGAAGCGGTAACGGCTGCAGGCGCAGTCAGTAGCTGTGACAACACTGAGGCGTTGCCGCAGGTTAAGTTTACCAAATCGTGTTACGTTATCAGCTGAGGTAGACCCGCAAGGTAATCCCTGAAAGCTCGTGGCGCTGTTGCCATTTTCAGCTGTGAAGCGGTAATGGCTGCAGGCGCAATCAGTAGCCATGACAACACTGAGACATTGCCACAGGTTAAGTTTACCAAATCGTATTACGTTATCGGCTGAGGTAGGCCCGCGGAGCTGCGGCGCCCTGCACGGTGCGACACTCTGGGATCGACTTACAACAGCACAAGTATAGCTTTGCACTGTGTCTTCAGATCGGCCACTTACGGCCGCCTATCCTGCGGGCAAACCTCCGAACTTCACGTCCTGTGACGAGGCCTGGACGCCCAACAACTTGCCAGCCACTCGGCGTCCCTCAGCCACTCTCCATGGACGCTGGCGACAGCCGCACCCAAACAGCTGACCAGCTTGCCCGATGATGCTCGCTCACAGAAGCCAGGCCATAACGATATGCCCATTGACAAACTCCATTATGTTACTCGGCTTCGCCATTTGGTGCCTTTATCGTCTAGACCAGATTTCTCCCTGCTATGCTTACACACTTTTCTTCTCGTGTCCCGTGCCCCCTGTCCCACATTGCCACACCTGTCATTCAGTCTCGTGGTGGGCAGCGGTCACGATGCTTAGGCCCATCAGTGCACTCAGAGCTATCATTTAAACTCGGCTGCCGTAAAGGGTTTGCAACCTCAAGCAGCAGATTATCTTAATAAACAAGCACAAAATTACAATAGGAGGACAAGAAATCTAAATTGTTGATAAATTTAAGCATTTAGGTGAAGTAGTAACTTACAATC
This sequence comes from Schistocerca piceifrons, assembly GCF_021461385.2. Taxonomy (NCBI): domain Eukaryota; kingdom Metazoa; phylum Arthropoda; class Insecta; order Orthoptera; family Acrididae; genus Schistocerca; species Schistocerca piceifrons. The sequence goes on from NC_060144.1 coordinate 47,105,170, forward strand.
TAAATGGGAAACCACCGTGGCAAAAGAGAATAAAACAGCAAATTACATTATCATAGAAGCAAAATTAAAACATCATAAAACAGAAATAAATTACGCAGCTGAAACCATATTCAAAGCAACTAATGTAGCAAAAAACTCAGAAAATATAAAGATAGAAAGAAAAATAATTAGGATATGCATAAATAAACAAAATCAAGTAAATGGGCATTGGAGAATAGCTTCAAATGAAACAGTGTACAAGGAAACGGCACCAGTAATGAGCATGAGCAGGAATAAACGTATCTCGTTCTTTGGACATCTGATGAGACACCAGAAAACAAAGTTATTAAGGAAATAATATAACAATTGTGCAGTAGTAAGAGCAATATCAAATGGATCAAAAAAATAAGGAAGCTATATAAGAACTCCACATTATAGTAGATGACTTAAAAAACAAAACAGAGAAAACCAAAATATTGCAGGACACAAACCAGGCTAGAACTGAATATCAATAAAAGGACTACAGGAAGAATAATCAGATGAAGAAAGAACGAAAATATCTGAAAGAAGAAGAAGTATTGGTGAGACAGAAGAGCAAAACACCCTTCATATAATAATAAATTATAATAGTCCCTGTATAACCACCGCACTATTTGATGTGTTCACATCGAGGTAATAGAATCTATCTCCTCTGGTTCAAAGACTATGTAAGCTAGCCAGTATCGATTTTGTCTCGCGCTGGCTGGGTATACAGGGTGTTACAAAAAGCTACGGCCAAACTTTCAGGAAACATTCCTCACACACAAATAAAGAAAAGATTATATGTGGACATGTGTCCAGAAACGCTTAATTTCCATGTTAGAGCTGAAACACGTCCTCACACACAAATAAAGAAAAGATTATATGTGGACATGTGTCCAGAAACGCTTAATTTCCATGTTAGAGCTGAAACACGTATGTAACGTAGCAGCGATGGTGAGGCATGATAAAATCTTTGACCAGAGAGCCTTTTATCGTGGATAGTCTGCGCTTGACCGCGCGAGTGTTACGAGCAGTACTCTGTCAGTAGTCGTTGCGAGCAGCACTCTGTCGGTAGCAGTAGCTCAGTTCAGTTCTCTTTCAGTAGTCGGTCGGTAGTAGTCGTGCAGTACAGTTGCGAGCAGTCTGTCAGTGGACAGTCTGTGAGCAGTGCAGTACGTCGGTAGTAGCAGCCCAGTGCAGTTGTGTGTGAGGAGTCGGCGGGCGTCGACATGGCATTCTGGTCAAGATTCAGGACGATGTACATTATTTTTTTAAACAAGGTAATCAATCAGCAATGCCCTTAGCTAATAATGTAAATTAATTGTAACTAATTTGTGCAATAATCGCCTCAATAATAATTTTGATTTCAAAGCAATTTTTTATAAAAAAAACCATTTAATTGAACCAACGATTTCCTTCCATTTCCCTTAAAGAAAAGTTTCAGTTAAATCTAAAAAAAAAAAAAAATATTATTTGCAATGCATTTCCTCCAAGCCGTGGGCCAACAATAAGAGCAGAAATTTGACATGCAGTTATACTGAGGTAAGAAATTAATTCTGATTTTTTTTCACAGGGCCAAAGACCGACATTTCGGTTTAATTGAGCTATCATTATCACCGAGATGTTCTTATCACTGAATTGACTTTCATTTTTTTGTGAGGAACTTACACCTTGAGTCAGATTGCGATTCTCATTTTTTATTGTCATTAAATTTAATTGCTAGGGAGGTTACGCTTGGCTCCCATTTATTATTACAGACATTTTAAATTTTTGTGGGGAGGTTACACTTGGCGACCCTGCCAGGATCGTATTTCGTTGAGAATCTTTTGAAAAACAGTCAGATATCTGCTCTTATTTGCTTAGATATAATTAGGATTTGGCGCAACGCTTTTACTAATCTTGTGACTTTCTTTCTACAGGTCAACGGCAATTCGTTGCTCAGTTGTATTTGTGTGTTGTTTTTGCATTGTGCTTATTTGTTTTGTGAATAATTGACTATTGTAAAAATGCCGCGAAAGACTGTGAATAGTGTATTGCGAGGTATTATGTATGAAACTACCGACTCAAACAACTTTACCGATAGGACATGTGACACGCAGTGTAATGATAACAATCCTGCGTTTACTAACAATCAGTGCATTCCAACCACTAATGATGACTTTTATCTTAATGATGAACAAACGAACTCAATTGTCTCCTCTGTTAATTTGACGACAATCGATGACGCGGGACGCTCTATTGTAATGAGCGCTGCCCAGCTTAACACAACTGGTTTACTAAATACACGTGGCGAACACACAAATTTGTCTAATGAAAATGAACAGGATACACAAAGTACGACGGATTTATTGAATTCCGAAATAATGTCTGACAGTGTACATCCGACTGACAAACCTTTTTGTGAATCTCAGAATAACCAAATGGTTACGGAAAATGAGACAATTCCAGATCTAGCATTAATTAGAACAGAGAACAGAAATGCTAATTTTCTATCGGATCCAATTATGGCATTTTTGCTACAAAATTTCAAACAACTTAGTGAACAGAACGAACAGTTGAATAAAAAAATAGACAGCAATTCAAAACGGTCGGATGAAAAACAAGACAAACTTAAAGAAAATCTCAAACAACAACTTAGCGAACAGATCGAACAACAGAATGAAAAACAAAGTGAAGACTTTAAACAACTTAGGGAACAGAACAAACAGCTTAATGAAAAATTAGACAACAGTTCCAGACAGCTTAGTGAACAAATTAGAGCCGTTGCCGCGCAGTGTCATGACACTAAGGAACAGTTGCGCGTGGAAATTGAGGCTTGTTCAAAGAAAAGTAGCGAAGAAATTAGGTCTGTTGCGCAAGAATTAAGGGAAATGCAAACAGCCGCAACAGAAACACTTAGAGCAGAAATTAGTACAGTCGCTAAACAATGCTCTGAAAAGGCTACACAATTACGTGACGAGTTTAAAACAATGACAGCAGAACTTTCGCGCGCAATGGATGAAAGGATAGACGCGAAATTCGACCAACAGAACTCTCAAATTGACGAACGCTTTAATCTTCACATACAAAACAGTGATACGCGTTTCCGCAAATTTATTCAGGACCAAAATAAAGTCAAACGTCAAGTCATGGAAACAATCACTGCTCAAAGACAAGAAGACAAACGTAAAATGTTTGCGAAGGCAAAAACGTATGTAGACAAGAATATTACTACAGTGTCCGACAAAATTAATACCATCGAACAGTTGCACGCGGAATTACGTGATTAAATTTCTGATCTTAAATCAAAAACAGATACACACACAGTAGATATTCAAACAGTGACAGACAGATTCGAACAATTAGAACTAACACAGGATTACGATGTCATCAAAGCTGATGTTAAAAAACTGAGCGAAACTACACGTAAGTTGCAAAAACAGATTAATGCGTCCGATTCTAAAACCGATGATCAGGCAAAAACACTGACTGAAAAATATGATGAATTAGCCAGTCGTATTGATGCTATTGAAAGTAATAATGATAATAAATCAGACGATACTGCACCGATTTCATTTAACCACACACCTGAATTTCAAAATTTACAGCAGACAATTAATGAGATCGATTCATCTAACAACACCTTGCGTAGAAAATTGTCAAGCTTACAGCAAGAGGTAACAGAGATGAAAAATATTTCAGTTAATAATACATCACAGCAGACGCCACTTTGCGAGCATTTGTCAGACTCGCGCAGCGCGTATAATTTGGGTAATCTACAGAGAGTACGGGACCTAGATTCCGAACAATCACAGTTCAATAGATTTTTCTTACAATCCTGATCCTGTTCCATCATACAGAGATGATAGTTTCGATTACAAACATTTTCTATCAGTGAGTAAATTTAAAGTGTTTAAGAATGACAGAACACAGATTCACCCACTGGATTGGATTCAACAATTTAGCTTTGCTTTTCCACCGACTTGGCCCATAACGCACAAACTTGAATTTATTTGCAGTTTTTTGGAAGGCGAACCGGCAACTCGTGTGAGACCGATTGCGAGGCAATGTTACTCGGTAGAAGAATTTCAGAATGCTTTTCTATCTGCGTATTGGTCGAAGACGACACAGCGCGGAATTAAAGATCAGTTAATTAGTTTGCCGAATTATGAAAACAAAAATTTTTCCAATGTGACGCAATTTTTTGAGCACATGGTCCAGCAAAATCAGTATTTAAGTAAACCCTATAGTGAATCCGCACTCATTCAATTATGTATCTCTAAATTACCACGGTCATTAAGAGTGTCACTTTTAACAGGTCAACAAAAAGAAAATATTTCGGCATTCAGATATCTGTTACAGCTCTTGGAAGTACAACAATCAGAATATTCTTTCGTAAACAAAAATTTTTCATATAACAACCAAGGCCAACAGACGTACAGTAATTATGATCAGACACGTAATTTTAATAGGAAAGGTAACAGACGCTTTAGGAATGACAATCACCAGAACTTTAATAGCAGACAAAATTTTGATTATCAATATCGTCAAAATTTTCAGCAACAGGAACCACACTTTAGTAACAATAGAGGTGTTTCACAACAACAACATCAAAACCAGCCGGTTAGCATACCTAACCAACAATGTAATGCACAAGGTCAACCAGGCTTTAATGTTCCGCCGCGTGCACGTATAGTCCCAGATCCAACAACCAGTAACGCACAGCAGCAAGGAAATAGCTACGTACAGAAAACTCAGTATTTCAATTCCTATCGCAATGCACCGTATAGGAATGACTATTACGACAGACGTAAAAATAATGAGCACAATTATCAGCGTACATTTAATAACAATCTATCTTATCAGCAGCAAGAACATTAGCAACAACAAATAATCATGAATGAACCAGACAATAGGTGTCATCCATAGCGTAATACGTCAGGAAGAGTTAACAGAACAGTTCAAATAGTCGAAATGCCACAGCATCCTCCCGTAAATAATAGCACGTACGACAGAATTTGACCAGACACAGTACAGATTGCATATTCCAGTAACGTAAGCACTACTTTAGACACGCAGAATGTTGTTCATGAAAATGTAATTACTTTTGACGACATACGAGACACTCTTTTACAGGAAAGACCATTTGTTCAGAAAACCATTTCACATCCTGTTATCGAAATTAAAATTGGCTCATCGAAATTCTCAGCAGTAATTGATTCCGGATCACCTATATCAGTAATAAATGAAGAAACTTTTAACGAGTGCAACAAAGAGAATACGTATCCTACGTTACCATTAGGCAAAATGAAAGTAAAAGGAGCAGTATTGAGTAAAGGAGTAGACGTTAAATTACAGACGCATTTATCATTTTGTATCGCAGGTCACACATTTCACTCAAATTTTTGGATTGTTCCTTTATTGACGACAGACGTAATTTTAGGTACGAATTTTCTGGTACAACACGACGCAGTTATTGATTTTCAAAATTCTTATTTAATGCTAAAGGACGATAATGTACAATTGGATTTAGAGTTTCAGCATTCATTGTCTGCGGAAGAACAAACAATTAATCGCACAGAGGTCATTTCCGTGTCACGTAACATAGACTGTAATCCCACATTGTTCACAGATACGTACGTACACAACTATAATACTCCAGACGAAGCTGACTACGACGTAATGCAAATGATTTCCGATAAAGTTAGACAAAGCAGTGCAACTACAGACGACGAACGAACGCAATTACACAAAATTCTTTTACAGCAAGCTCCAGTTTTTGACAACATTCCTGGTACTATGTCCGGTTTTATGTATGAATTTCAACCGAAACAGCACGACACATTTAAAGCAAAGCATTATCCCATTCCATACATTCACAGAGAACAAGTTAAAAAAGAGTTGCAGGATATGCTTGACCAAGGAATTATTGAACCGGCAGTTAGTCCGTACATACACATACTCTCATTCCAAGATGTAATTAATTCCATTCCAAATGAATCCACTATGCTAACTCCGTCTGTTATACTGAAAAACGTTGAACCACCAAACAAAATTAAAGAATTAGTAAACTTCCCTAAATGTCGTCGCCTACGACACCATGAAATAATTGACATTGCGCTGAACAACATCAAACGTGCCGCAGAGCGCCGGAGAAGACAGCAAAAACAGGTTTGTAGACGCCGCGACTTTCACATTGGACAGAAGATATTAGTACGTACACACTATTTATCCAGCAAATTAAAAGGTAAGTGCAGTAAATTTGAACTTCTATACGCAGGTCCATATCGGATTCGCAGCATCCCTCACCCTAATATTGTACACGTCGAAACTTTGAGAACCAGAAAATCGAAAGGCAACCACCATTGGTCAAATATTAAACCCTTTATTGAATGAAGACACTTTATGATTCAACACACTATGATGCCATTTACTAATTTTTTATGACCATTTATGCAATTATATTCACATGACTAATTACTGATGATTATCGTATTTTTTTTTCTTGGTAAGTGCCCGGCAAGGTAAGGTTAGCAGGTCGCTTTTCTTGTCGTTACACATTAGACCGTGCACATTTTCCATTTTTTTTGTGTGTATGATTGTATTCCAGTTTTGTTTATATGCACTGTGAAATAGTTAAGATATAACACACACCAGTTGACTTTGACATTTTTTTTGCCCTATGATATCTCAACATCGTGACTGTTTTACATTTTTCTTTTTGCTGCTGCATTGTGATATTCTCTGTACATTTTGCCTTTGAACACTGTCTATGCTTTTGACATATTACGTTTTCTGTCATGTTATGCTGTATGGTTAATTATGTCACCATAAACCAGTCATTATTTAGTGGGTATATGATTTAAATGCAAGACATTAATCTTTGTTCATCAATTTCAGAAAGAAATGATGCGTGAAAGAAATAAATTCAACGGAAATGGGAATTTCACCTACGGAATAAATGAAAGAAGATGCAATAACTTTATGAGGAAGAGTAAATGGATCAGGATTAACAAGCATTAACAAGAATATACTATACTCATCGTAGAATAGCGGTCTTAACTAATTTTTTCTTTCAGAATACAAGGTGATTGATGCAGGCTGTCAGACAGAACTATACATCTTAGTTTTAGTGATGAAATATGCTAGAGATAAGGATTAGTTGTGTAATGAGAATTGAAGTGATATTTTTTGCAGATGATAATGAATGCTGATGAATAATGATGAAGGATATGCTATTATGAATAATGAAGTTTTTCTTTACAGGTGATGATAATAATGAAGTTATGATAATATGGATAATGAAGTGATGGATAATAAAGTGTTTTTCTTTACAGATGAGGATAATGTTGAAGTTATGTATTTATGCTATGTAGTTATTTAAGTATTTGTTGCAGTTTGCTTTGACAGCAGGTGTTATATTGCATGGTATGATGACTGAAGCTTTTAGAAAGGACAGCTATGGAACATATTTTATACACATTTCACTACCTGTTAATTCGAAGTTCACTACTTTTCAGCATAGTATGCGTTTCTTCTTTCAGGTCAATAATCCATTTGTATATTTTTTTCCAGGAGAAGCTTTTCATGATACTTACTAAACCTGTTACTTATTGTACCTGTTCTAGTACTTGCATTTTTATTTTTTTAACCCATTTGTGTCTATCATTTATAAATGTGATCACATATACTGCCTTGTTACATAACCTTGCTACAGCTGACTCATGACGAATGACGTTACCTATCCTCATTTGCAGCAATAGGTCAAAAGCAAATATTGTTATGCCTCAGCAATTAATTATCGATCCCAACGCAATGCATTGCTAACAAAAAAAATGTATTACCAGTCCCAAATAGTGATAGCAGTTTGAGAGAGTTCTGAGTAATGCTGATCAGCTCTGAATAGTATGTCACTTCAGTAATGACTTCTTGATGATACAAAAAAATATATATATATAAAATAATGCTTTGTAACTGGCTAATAACTGCCACAGTTTATTGTAATGAGACTACTTATAATGCCCCTGATTATTAATGTTATGACTGTAATTAACTGATTTTTAATAATGACTTCTTAATGATCTGAATAATACTGAATGAGGAACAATGTTTTATACTATTCGATACTTGATGGCCACTGAGTGCCAATAATTAGTGTCACTTAATGAATTATATATTAATTATGTCATCAATTAGCTCCTGTTTTCAATTATGACTTTTCATGTTATATAATGTCACTAAATGAATTATGTTATCAGTTATGCCATTAATTAGCTCCTGTTTTCAATGATGATTTTTCATGTTCTATAATGTCACTAAATGAATTATGTTATTACTTATGCCATTAATTAGCTCTTGTTTTCAATGTTGACTTTTCATGTTTTGGTAAATGGCCAATGAGTGCCAATAATTTGTATCACTCAATGTATTATGTTAATGCTAGGCCAATAATTGACTCTCCTTTTCAATTAAGACTTCTGATGAACATTATACTGTCATACTAAATATGCTTTGTAACTGGCTAAGGACTGCCACTGTTTATTGTAATACGATTACCCATGATGCCAATAATTTAATTTTATGAACATTATTCTGTAATACTACATACTTGGTACAGAAATGTTGAATAACTGGGCTATGAATGCCGCAAACTACTACTGTAATTCTCAATATTATGTGACTTAATGTCCTTCACCTTATGAGCTAACTACCCTGAATTACTGCAATATCCATTTGTCCTGTCCATCCTCCTGATCATGGAGCACTATATTTGGTTTTTGCACTAATTCTACGTTGGTGTGCCTTGTAAGAGCGTGGTGTTGACACGACATGCTGTCCACCACCGTGAGCGATGAAGACGTTATTATGGTCGCACTGTTTGGTGTACCTAGTGTACTGCCAAAATGAAAACATGGAACATTACTACGACAGTTCAGTGTCTTGGCTACGCTGATAATTTCTGATGGGAAAAGAACTTCAAATTGTGTCATTTGGTGTTGTACTTCTGTGGAAAGATATGGACTTTCAGAGCAGCTATGTGCAATCTAAAGTGCTACAACCATGATGCAATCCTTCCCTTTCCTATACTAACAGTGAAAATCATTTTTTGCTAAAATAATTTATGTTCATGGCCTATACATTCTTTTCGATTCGCTGAACTCCAGTGCGAGTACACTTATGTCACTTGTCGACATGATTTTTTGCCATTATGTTTATCTGTTGTGAAAATGCTAAAGACAGTTTTTCGATTTGTTCTGAAGTACAGTATATGTGCACTTTTGTCTTTTATATTGTATATACATTTTTATTTTGATGATATGTTCTGAACTACAGTGCATGTGCACTTATGTTATGTGTTAATATTTTTTCTACTGAACTTCAGTGCCTGTGCACTTTTCTCATTTTTCAATATGATTTGTACTCATTCTGTATACCTTTTATGATTTCCTGATATGTTCATTACTTCAGTGCGTATGCACTTATGTCATTTGTTACTCATTGTATATACATTTCGTCATTTGCTGATATGTCCTCAACTGCAGTGCATGTGCACTCATGTCACTTGTCAACATGATTTTCTGCCATTCTGGTTATTTGTTCTGAAAATGCTACAGAATTTTTTCAGTGCGTATGCACTCTGTTATCTGTCAAATAATTTGTATATACATTTTTCTGATTTGCTACTATGTTTTGTACTCATACCTTGTCTTTCTCTGAAATGTTTTGTACTTGGTGCGTGTGCACCACATTTAATTTATGTACTACTTTTGAATATTCTGTAAATTATAAAAATTTCTTGCGATGGCAAGTCCAAATGACTCACCATCGCTGCCAAATTTTTGCCCCCCCAGTGGAGGGTTATGAAACAGGTATGTAACGTAGCAGCCAGCGATGGTGAGGCATGATAAAATCTTTGACCAGAGAGCCTTTTATCGTGGATAGTCTGCGCTTGACCGCGCGAGTGTTACGAGCAGTACTCTGTCAGTAGTCGTTGCGAGCAGCACTCTGTCGGTAGCAGTAGCTCAGTTCAGTTCTCTTTCAGTAGTCGGTCGGTAGTAGTCGTGCAGTACAGTTGCGAGCAGTCTGTCAGTGGACAGTCTGTGAGCAGTGCAGTACGTCGGTAGTAGCAGCCCAGTGCAGTTGTGTGTGAGGAGTCGGCGGGCGTCGACATGGCATTCTGGTCAAGATTCAGGACGATGTACATTATTTTTTTAAACAAGGTAATCAATCAGCAATGCCCTTAGCTAATAATGTAAATTAATTGTAACTAATTTGTGCAATAATCGCCCCAATAATAATTTTGATTTCAAAGCAATTTTTTATAAAAAAAAACCATTTAATTGAACCAACGATTTCCTTCCATTTCCCTTAAAGAAAAGTTTCAGTTAAATCTAAAAAAAAAAAAAATATTATTTGCAATGCATTTCCTCCAAGCCGTGGCCAACAATAAGAGCAGAAATTTGACATGCAGTTATACTGAGGTAAGAAATTAATTCTGATTTTTTTTCACAGGGCCAAAGACCGACATTTCGGTTTAATTGAGTTATCATTATCACCGAGATGTTCTTATCACTGAATTGACTTTCATTTTTTTGTGAGGAAGTTACACCTTGAGTCAGATTGCGATTCTCATTTTTTATTGTCATTAAATTTAATTGCTAGGGAGGTTACGCTTGGCTCCATTTATTATTACAGACATTTTAAATTTTTGTGGGGAGGTTACAGAGCTCATTTTAGTTTCGTCAGTATGTATTGCACTTCCTCTATTCACCGCCACTTGGCCCAATTGAAGGAAGGTAATGTTGACTTCGGTGCTTGTGTTGACATGCGATTCATTGCTCTACAGTACTAGTAGCATCAAGCACATCAACAGGTTAGTGTTCATCACGAACGTGGTTTTGCAGTCAGCGCAATGTTTACAAATATGGAGTTGGGAGATGCCCATTTGATGTATGGATTAGCACGGGGCAATAGCCGTGGCGCGGTACTTTTGTATCGAGACAGATTTCCAGAACGAAGGTGTCCCGACAGGAAGACGTTCGAAGCAATTGATCGGCGTCTTAGGGAGCACGGAACATTCCAGCCTATGACTCACGACTGGGGAAGATCTAGAGCGACGAGGACACCTGCAATGGACGAGGCAATTCTTCGTGCAGTTGACGATAACCCAAATGTCAGCGTCAGAGAAGCTGCTGCTGTACAAGGTAACGTTGACCACGTCACTGTATGGAGAGTGCTACGGCAGAACCAGTTGTTTTCGTACCATGTACAGCGTGTGCGGGCACTATCAGCAGCTGATTGGCCTCCACGGGTACACTTCTGCGAATGGTCCATCCAACAATGTGTCAATCCTCATTTCAGTGCAAATGTTCTCTTTACGGATGAGGCTTCATTCCAACGTGATCAAATTGTATATTTTCACGATCAAATGTGTGGGCTGATGAGAATCCGCACGCAATCGTGCCAAAACGTCATCAACACAGATTTTCTATGAACGTTTGGGCAGCCACTGTTGGTGATGTCTTTATTGGGCCCCATGTTCTTCCACCTACGCTCAATGGAGCACGTTATCATGATTTCATACAGGATACTCTACCTGTGCTGCTAGAACATGTGCCTTTACAAGTACGACACAACATGTGGTTCATGCACAATGGAGCTCCTGCACATTTCAGTCGAAGTGTTCGTACGCTTCTCAACAAGATTCTGTGACCGATAGATTGGTAGAGGCGGACCAATTCCACGGCCTCCACGCTCTCCTGACCTCAACCCTCTTGACTTTCATTTATGGGGGAATTTGAAAGCTCTTGTCTACGCAACCCCGGTACCAAATGTAGAGAGTCTTCGTGCTCGTATTGTGGACGGCCGTGATACAATACGCCATTCTCCAGGGCTGCATCAGCGCATCAGGGATTGCATGCGACGTAGGGTGGATGCATGTATCCTCGCTAACGGAGGACATTTTGAACATTTCCTGTAACAAAGTGTTTGAAGTCACGCTGGTACGTTCTGTTGCTGTGTGTTTCCATTCCATGATTAATGTGATTTGAAGAGAAGTAATAAAATGAGCTCTAACATGGAAATTAAGCGTTTCCGGACACATGTCCATGTAACATATTTTCTTTGTTTGTGTGTGAGGAATGTTTCCTGAAAGTTTGGCCGTACCTTTTTGTAACACCCTGTATAGCGCATCTCCGAGACGTGCAGTGGGGCTGACGGAACTGAGCGACCAGGAGGCGCAACTGTGGTGCGCTCCGGCTGGAGCACGGTGTGCGAGGCAGGCGAGTGGCGGCCGGACTGCCTCGGTGTTTAAACTGACGCTCATCTGCTCTCTGGCCCTCAGACGTTGGTTACGGGGCTCCCTCTGCTGGAGTTTCAGTCTTACCGACAATCTTTCTAGCGAGCATCATTCCAGCGACAACTGTGGTTATCGCAAAAATTAAAGAATTTCGCAGGCTCGTTCGTCGTATAAAACCTTTCTCAGTTCAGATTCAGATTATGATACTGGTGCTGCTCATTACATGTCGTTAAATAATATTCGACTAAGCTGAGACATGCTAATTGGTTTCAAAAGAGGCATTTTGGTTTTCGTATGCGTATATCAGTCAATGTTCGTTTCATTAATTAAAGAGAGACGTGTAATTGTTAAGGTTTTTTACTCGTAATTAAGTTGGGGGGTTGTTTTCTTAATTGTATGGCCACTATTTTTTCTTGTGTTTTATTTGCATGTTAAAGACTGCAACGTATGAATAAGGCCGTGGGTAGAAATGTTTCTAATAGCAGATTTCTGTGTGTTCTAGAAGGCTTTCTTGTTCTGGTTTCAATGTTTATGTACCTTGGCCCGGAGGAGTACGCGGGTCGTGTGGGTCCGTTCGGAGAGCAAGAAGGCCACGTGTCCAGAGCAGGACTGTAAAAGTCTAAATTGTATTTTCTTCCTGTAATGTAGCACTCTTATTGAGCTATAATTGTCTGAGTAGCTTATGCTTAAATGTGTGGTAATTAAGCTTGCAGAAATTTTGCTTTATTCAAGGTTTTCCAAGATAATATTGCACGTACAATAATTTCATTACTTGGGTAAATATTTTTTAAATGCAATTATGCTTGTCTCTTTTTAACGTTGAGTTTTTTAGTATACTTTATTTAAGGGAAAGGTAAACTTTAGCCTGTTTGTGAGGCGAGTTTCTTTCTGAGTTCTCCTGCCTCGGGCATGGATGTGTGTGTTGTCCTTAGGTTAGTTAGGTTTAAGTAGTTCTAAGTTCTAGGGAACTAATGACCACAGAAGTTAAGTCCCATAGTGCTCAGAGCCATTTGAACCATTTTTTTCTTTCTGAGTTCACTTCGAAAGTGTTTGCTTAAATTTTTGATGTTACTGAAATGGTTTAAAGAGAATTTGATAGTGATCGTATTTATTTCAAAATTTGTTTGCTAAAGGATAAAGAGTGTAATGAATGTAAATTGTACAGTATATTTTTTTGAGTACCAAGGAATGTGAACATGTGGTGAGGAACTACACTATAATAAAATTTATTATATGTGCAAACTTGGGCCTAGTCCTTCCTTAATCAAAAGTGAGAGCCTGTTCTAAAGATTTTAAGTCATCGCTACACTGCTGAATAGTCTTCTTGACTTATTATCGAACTTATTGTGTTACGGAATAACAACAACCTGTATAAACCTTTCTATACCTGAACAAAGTGGTCCAATGAAGGTCATGAAATAAAAATAAATATATAAAACAAGCCTAAGGCGTTAAGTCCTTGAACTAACCATAGGATTTAGAAATGATGTCGGCAGCGCATATTAATGGTATGTAACGAAATCATGTTTGTTTATTACGTATCTGAAGTCGAATGTATGAATTAAGCTTCCCGTATGTAACTGCTTTCAGTCCTGACTGCTTTTCCTCGATACCACTGAAGGATAAGTTAAGTGCTTCGATTTCATTGTAGGGGCGATGTCGAAGCTGGTGGAGAACCTTTACTCTTTAGTTTCCACACTGTGTGACACCCGTTACATTTGGCGCACTGTGTTTCTAATCTGACAGTTCTAAAATAAAAACTTTGTGGAATTTGTGAAGCCGGTGGCTGGGTTATCAGTATACGAGGATTGGCACATTTGTGCCTGGATATTTCAGTATATTTTCAGATTTTATTCGCCACCTTAAAGTATCAAATGTTGTTTGGGAATTGCTTGTTCAGCCACAGAGATGGATATTTTCTTTTTTCTTCACTTGTCTCTGTATTTACAGTTCTGACTTTATAGGTACCGTATTTCTTTTCTTTTAATTTATTGGCTTTTGGGACGTGCGCATATAGTCATCTCAATAGTGTAATATCAACTGCGACGATACGAACGTGACGACAACACGACACCCAGAGTACAGAAAATCTCCGGCCGCACCGGGAATCGAAACTGAGCCCCTTCGGATAGCAATCCATCGCCCTCACCTCCCAGCTACCGAGTCGTACCATATCGTATGTTGCACCTATGGAATGTTTGATTACAACTTCCTTTGCGGTAAACGTTGAGATTGTTTGATGTTCCTCTAGACACTTTTCCCATTTATGGAAGCGTGTTCGATTAATGAATTTATGAACCGAAACGCGATGTCCTAGTGTGCTGGTTTCGTTTTTCATTACATCAATAGAATCAATGTCGTGTTGAATTAACACGAGCCCACTACAAGGAGTGTTTCTTCCGTTCGTTTTCACTTCCAGTGGATACTAAATTTGGTGTATTTTGGGTTTCACAAAAGCAACAGGATGCGAACATGCAGAGATGGGCAAATAAAAGCGGCCAGGGCGAATGGATACGACTGTATGTGATTGTATGCATATAAACACACCGTGAAGCGCACACCAAGAAAATGTTCAAATGTGTGTGAAATCTTATGGGACTTAACTGCTAAGGTCATCAGTCCTTAAGCTTACACACTACTTAACCTAAATTATCCTAAGGACAAACACACACACCCATGCCCGAGGGAGGACTCGAACCCCCGCCGGGACCAGCCGCACAGTCCAAGAGTGCAGCGCCTCAGACCGCTCGGCTAATCCCGCGCGGCGAAGAAGCGCACACCACGCGTATGCCCACCACGTGATGCACACAGATTCAGGGTGTAGTGAGAACTGTGTCGGTGTGAGTGGATCAGTGCAGAGGGGACGATGGTACTCACAGTGGAGCAGTGGGTGTTTGTTGTGGAAAGTTACGTGACAAGAAAGGCGTGGAAACGGTATGGTTAGTTGTTTACTGAGATGTTTAATGGCGTCAAAGTGCTAGCAAAGAATGCCATGCAAAGCTTAGTTGGAAAATGGCTTCAGTCAGGACCTCCTTTGAACAAGTCAAAGAACATTCCTAAAGGTATTGTATAAATGATAGAAGTCGGTTTTTTTTGCAGGTTTTGTTACGCAAATCCGATTCCCACTTTCCTAATGGAAAATAACCTGATTCCTAAATGTGCCCACACACTGGAAAATGTGACTGCAGTTCACCAGAAAATGCCTCAGAGTCCTACCAAATCGACCCGGCACCTGTCGTAAGAGACCAGCGTATCACGTTATCACGTCGATGATGTGCACGAATACACCGCCTGGACGTGCATATGCATCCCTACTGAGTACCTGTTGTTCATACATTGAAACCAGCAGATCCTCCTCAGCGTCTCCGGTTTTGTGAGTGGCTTTTCAGTGAGATGACAATGAATGGCTTGGACACGAATCTGTTCTTAGAATCAAAGGTTCTGAGCAGCGGAGAATGCGCATAACTTCCACGAAATATAGTTGTATGATCAGGAGGTTGGTGTTTGGTGTGCGGCGTCTGCTCACCGTATTGTTACTTTCATCAGACGCTGACTTCGGCGCGTTACATTGCCAACATTTTGAAACCACTTGTGGCAGCATTAATGGAGGAGGAAAACGCATACAATTAATTCCGACAGGATGGAGCAACTGCCCATACAACCAGCCGAACCTTGAAGCACACACATTTACACAGTCTTCACGCGTGACAGAGCTGTTAGCGGAGGTCAGTTTGGTCGCGGCCCTAGCTGGCCACCCAGGCCACCTGATCTGTCAGTGTGCAGTTGCTGCGTGTGGGGAGCCCTCATGACTAAGGTGTGTAGCAAAAACCCTCGTAGTCTTCAAGAACTGCAGAACATTTCGGATGAGACTGTAGCAATTCCAGTAGTCCAGCTTCGATCCACCTTCAGCAACTTGCTCACCAGGGCCCAAAAGTGCCACGAGATGAGTCGTGGTCACTTTCAGCACCTGCTATAGATTAGTACTATATTTTCTTTCCTCTACTGTGTATCTCTGTACCCTGGAACTCTGCCCTCCAGGCCACTTTTATTTGTCCCACGCTGTACATTCGAAAACTCGACCGCAAGCACTGTGGTGCAAGAGTGCATGTGAGAAATAAGATAATGATACTATGGCTGTTAACTTATTGAGTTGTGAATTTGTTTTCTAATTTAATTATCTCGTTTGATAATTTTCGTCACTGCCAACAGAAATAATAAGCCGACCACCACCACACACTATCCGACGGCCAGCGCGGGAGAGATTCTGCCAGCGAATGTTGCCGCTCGCTGCCCTCAGTTGAATTACTTACGAAAAATATTATAATTGAAAAGCAAATGAATAGTGTTGTCTTAATTCGCTAACACATAATGAGATTATGTATGGTGGCTGACATCGTATTGCCAAGACCAATCGCGTAATTGCTACTATGAACTAAAGTCCACAAGAAGTGAAAATTATTTAGTTCTTCTTCTCAGTGAAGATCCATAGAATGATTATTTATTTTACAAGAGTTGATTGAAAATTAGTTTCCTGTTTTCACTGTTCCTTACTCCAGAAATTGAAAATAGTTTGAGATTGTGGTTTACGAAAATCTGACAGTTCAGCTACAGATTACTGACTCCGCTGCCCATTCCAGAGATAGGCTTCATCACTGACAATTTTCGACGAAGCTGACACTTAATAAGAGGAACTGAAAGTGTTTTCGCTCGAGATAAAGTCTCTGGATGTCCAAATCAGCAAATTGCTCATCAGGAAACTAAAAGATTTGGTTGTTGCTTACACGCTGGGCAACAGAAATCCGAACACGGTCGAGAAAGACTGAATCAGGTGTCTAGTTGAGTGGAAGGCTGATAAACCGAAAATTGAACTTCTGGTACACTTATAGATCGGAAAGTGGTACTGTAACGCCGCAACACACACACACGCACACACATTCGTACACGTACTGCAATGGGCTGATAACTCTCTAATCAGACCAGTACTGCGCAAATTTCACGTATCAAAGTTAGTTACTTAATTTGTCTTTATCATGTACTAATAATCTGTATCAGCTCTTGTGTAACACCCTAACTGCCATTAAAAATTTGGTCATAAATTGATCGATTATAACACCCTGTCCAATTTACAGTTACATTCTATTTAATCAGTGTTTGACCTGAGTAACTCACAGGAAGTTTGGCGACCAGCATCGGATGACACCAAGGAGGGATACTATTTTGTCAAAGTAAATGTTTAATCATATGGAATCACTGGCATGCTATGATTTATAGAGAGGACAAGGAAATTCGAAAATACCAGAGCAGCTTCAGCAGTGGTAGTAAAGCATTTAAGTCAGACAAACTGTTGATCTCTCTGTTAAATAAAAATTGCACAACTACCTCGTCTGCTGAACGGGATTCACCTAGTGATGTGACAACGAGATCAAAACACTGGACACAGTACTCGGAACGGCGGAGTTCAAACACTAGTCCTGACATTAAGATTTAGGGTTTGCAAAGATTTCCCGAAGCGTTTAAACCAAATGCAGTGATAGTTAATTAGAAGAAAATTTACAGCTCAATCCTTGTCCCATTCGATGTGCTGCTCCAGTTGTAATGAGACCATAAGCGAAACTACGTTAAATCCCGATCTGCCTTTCTTTCTTAGAAGGCTCTGTGGGACAAACTTCGACACGACTCGGCTATTTTCGCCACAGTTCGGGTGACAGTAGCCACTACACGACGACCGTTGCGCAGTTACCGATAGGCGATTCCTCTGTGTGTATCAGTTAAGCAGTTAAGTTATTACTTTCAAAAGAGCAGCACATGTCGAAATATGTAATCGCGTGTCAGTGTTCTTTGATGATAAGATTTTAAACATGGCTGAAACAGCAACTGTTGAAATTCTTCACGACAAATGATGACAGCCAAAACAGTTGCAAGATAAAGATTTATAAAAATTCTTGACCACGGTTTCGGTATATCTAAATATACCTTCACCAGAAGTAAAATACCTAAAATCACATCCTGCAATGGAGATTCATAAAACAATTGTGCCAAAGGCGTCGTCAGTAGTTAAAACATCATCAACTACTGTCGACGCCTGTGGCACAATTATTTTATGTATCTCCATTGCAGGATGTGATTTTAGGTCATCAACTACTGTCGACGCCTGTGGCACAATTATTTTATGTATCTCCATTGCAGGATGTGATTTTAGGTATTTTACTTCTGATGAAGGTATATTTAGATATACCAAAACTGTGATCAAGAAACTTAATAAATCTTTATCCTGCAACTGTTTTGGCTGTCATCATTTACCGTGAATTCTTTGATGATATCTCATGCCAAAGAAAACGAAAATTTGGGTAGAAATTTATGTTTTAGCCTTCTAACAAAAACCTGTCAAAACAGACGCCACCAATAATGACACATCTGCATTGCATATCAGTTTCAGTTTTTCTTAATTTTTGTATTTTCCATTAGCAGCGTTACCGGCTGTGTACTGTACGCCTTTGGTGGGTTAGATTATCAACAGTGGGTGCGTCACTTATTATTATTCATCCCGCATTTATGGACTGTTTTTGTTTCCAGTTTTTGCAACCAATCAATTTAACATGCGCTTCCAAGCATTGTTAAGGTTTTCTTAATATTAATAATGCCTTAATGACTTCACTGTGCAGCTGATTTGATACACACCACATATTGATTATTTCTTGTACTAAATACACGATATCAAAGTGTAGCTAGGTTTGTACTTTCGTTGTCAGAAATGATTTGACGGGGAGGTAATTCGAAAATATTGCTCATACTATCTGAAGGTGATGCGGATTGCATTAGGCCCATGGGTGGTGGCAGCTGTATCAAGTGCGTAGTTTCACAAATACGACTCTCATCAGTTTCTGTCGACTTCTACCCTCAAAATGTAGCCCTTGTGGATTATATTGCTTTTGTCAAATAAGGACGTAATCATAGCACTTTTACATCAGTTTGCAAGTAAACTCTTTTTGCTACCATATTCCCTTAGTTCCAGTACATATAAGCACAATTCCACACGTCAAAAAAAGTTTTACATCATCTCCGTTCCGAGAGTTCCGGAACTTGTACAGAAAATTGGAACATAGATCAACATAAACATCATTTCTACTCTTTTTATTGCTCATGAAAACCACACACTGCATGTTGTACCACCATACAGCGAGATCTTCACTGATACCCAGTAGCACGTCCTCTTGCATTGACGCATGCCTGTATTCGAAAACGTTCTCACTATTACATGGCTTACACTAGACACTGACAGCTGGGGTACGCTAATACCACCCTGGGGGGGTTCGGGATGGCGGCAGGAAGAGAGTCCGTCCACCCTCTGCAACTAACACTGCCAAATCAATAGTAACACAGCCGACGCCGCGTTGAAGCGGGACAAAGGCCCCAAGAGAGAAAGAAAGAAAGGAAGAAACAAGGAATACTCCTCTTACCTGCCAACAGTGCCAGGCAGGCCTGTCACCAAAGGACGAGCTGCGGTGGACAACGCCCTGGTTTCCATCGCTGCCCTCTTCAGTGAGTCCGCAAACAGAACTAGCTCGACACACCGGCACTCACCAACGTCGTTGGTGAGATTAGTCACAGAGGTTTCTCAAAGCTTCACTTATCGCTAGGAAGCGGTCTTCCTTATCTTACCGCTGGCGATATGCATCGGAGCTATCAGCGGAGTAAGTAAGTTGAAATGTTATCGTTATCGGGTGCATTCTGTAAGATTTATACAAAAGAAATACGCTTATGTTTCTCGTAGAAATAAACAGAGATGTGTGTAATGAATATACAGACCTGCAATTCGAGCTCATTTCTCGAAGACTGTACAGGCGAGTTATCTGCGTTTTAGATGAACTGCCAGCAACACATGGAGATGTGAATCTCGCACCGGCTAGGGACATCTGAAAACTGGAAGAGACGGGGTCAACAACTATTGTTTTTGGACAAATCTATGAAAGCTGAACATTTATTATCGGCGAAGGATTTCCAGTATGTTGTACCGACTCGATGATGTTACGAAAACAGTAAAATGTAAGCTTCCACGGACGGTATCTCACTCTTCGTCCGAACAGGCCTCAGAAGGGCCAACAGTACCGATCGACGGCCGTGTCATCCACAACTACTGGGCATCACTGGATGCGGATGTGGAGGGGCATGTGGTCAGCACGTCAAAAAGTTATGGGGAAGTATTATCAGATCCTACCTTCCCTGATGAAGAAAAGAAAGGTTTTAAACTGTCTTTTATATTGTCACAATTAAAGAAACGATGGCGTGCTTTGGACAAAGTTGAAAGTACCTTCCTAAAATATAACCATAACTTGCTGTGAATTATCTTTAAAATTCCCTATTGCCTGTAAAGAGTAGGCAGCCCATCGAAGTTGCTCGTAGAGTTAAGGAAACGCAGTAAAAGACTTAATACAGCAATTTTGGAGCCACAGACTTAACGTATGCCAGTCAAATAAAGTTACGAGCATGTGATAATTATTAAGATTCCAAAGTGGTTAGAGATATTACTTCATCTTCTACACGCGGAGCTAAGTACAGACAAGCATTGGATATGAGTTGTAGAGACTTGTTGTTGTTGTGGTCTTCAGTCCAGAGACTGGTTTGATGCAGCTCTCCGTGCTACCCTATCCTGTGCAAGCTTCTTCATCTCCCAGTACTTACTGCAACCTACATCCTTCTGAATCTGCTTAGTGTATTCATCTCTTGGTCTCCCTCTACGATTTTTACCCTCCACGCTGCCCTCCAATGCTAAATTTGTGATCCCTTGTTGCCTCAGAACATGTCCTACCAAACGGTCCCTTCTTCTAGTCAAGTTGTGCCACAAACTCCTCTTCTCCCCAATTCTATTCAATACCTCCTCATTAGTTATATGATCTACCCATCTAATCTTTAGCATTCTTCTGTAGCACCACATTTCGAAAGCTTCTATCCTCTTCCTGTCCAAACTAGTTATCGTCCATGTTTCACTTCCATACATGGCTACACTCCATACAAATACTTTCAGAAACGACTTCCTGACACTTAAATCTATACTCGATGTTAAAAAACTTCTCTTCTTCAGAAACGCTTTCCTTGCCATTGCCAGTCTACATTTTATATCCTCTCTACTTCGACCATCATCAGTTATTTTGCTCCCCAAATAGCAAAACTCCTTTACTACTTTAAGTGTCTCATTTACTAATCTAATTCCCTCAGCATCACCCGATTTAACTCGACTACATTCCATTATCCTCGTTTTGCTTTTGTTGTTGTTCATCTTATATCCTCCTTTCAAGAAACTGTCCATTCCGTTCAACTGCTCTTCCAAGTCCTTTGCTGTCTCTGACAGAATTACAATGTCATCGGCGAACCTCAAAGTTTTTATTTCTTCTCCATGGATTTTAATACCTACTCCGAATTTTTCTTTTGTTTCCTTTACTGCTTGCTCAATATACAGATTGAATAACATTGGGGAGAGGCTACAACCCTGTCTCACTCCCTTCCCAACCACTGCTTCCCTTTCATGCCCTTCGACTCTTATAACTGCCATCTGTTTTCTGTACAAATTGTAAATAGCCTTTCGCTCGCTGTATTTTACCCCTGCCACTTCCAGAATTTGAAAGAGAGTATTCCAGTCAACATTGTCAAAAGCTTTCTCTAAGTCTACAAATGCTAGAAACGTAGGTTTGCCTTTCCTTAATCTATCTTCTAAGATAAGTGGTAAGATCAGTATTGCCTCACCTGTTCCAATATTTCTACGGAATTCAAACTGATCTTCCCCGAGGTCGGCTTCTACCAGCTTTTCCATTCGTCTGTAAAGAATTCGCGTTAGTATTTTGCAGCTGTGACTTATTAAACTGATAGTTCGGTAATTTTCACATCTGTCAACACCTGCTTTCTTTGGGATTGGAATTATTATATTCTTTTTGAAGTCTGAGGAAATTTCGCCTGTCTCATACATCTTGCTCACCAGATGGTAGAGTTTTGTCATGACTGGCTCTCCCAAGGCCATCAGTAGCTCTAATGGAATGTTGTCTACTCCCGGGGCCTTGTTTCGACTCAGGTCTTTCAGTGCTCTGTCAAACTCTTCACGCAGTATCTTATCTCCCATTTCGTCTTCATCTACATCCTCTTCCATTTCCATAATATTGTCCTCAAGTACATCGCCCTTGTATAAACCCTCTATATACTCCTTCCACCTTTCTGCCTTCCCTTCTTTGCTTAGAACTGGGTTGCCATCTGAGCTCTTGATATTCATACAAGTGGTTCTCTTCTCTCCAAAGGTCTCTTTAATTTTCCTGTAGGCAGTATCTATCTTACACCTAGTGATAGTGCTTCTACATCCTGACATATGTCCTCTAGCCAAACCTGCTTAGCCATTTTGCACTTCCTGTCGGTCTCATTTTTGAGACTTTTGAAAACCTTTTGCTCTGCATCATTTACTGCATTTTTGTGTTTTCTCTTTTCATCAATTAAATTCAATATTTCTTCTGTTACCCAAGGATTTTTATTACCCCTCATCTTATTACTTACTTGATCCTCTGCTGCTTTCACTATTTCATCTCTCAAAGGTACCCATTCTTCTTCTACTGTATTTCTTTCCCCTATTCGTGTCAATCGTTCCCTAATGCTCTCCCTGAAACTCTCTACAACCTCTGATTCTTTCAATTTATCCAGGTTCCATCTCATTAAATTCTCACCTTTTTGCGGTTTCTTTAGTTTTAATCTACAGTTCATAACCAAAAGATTATGGTCAGAGTCCACATCTGCCTCTGGATTTGTCTTACAATTTAAAACCTGGTTCCTAAATCTTTGTCTTACCATTGTATAATCTGCCCGACACCTTCTAGTATCTCCAGGCTTCTTCCATGTATACAATCTTCCTTTATGATTCTTGAACCAAGTGTTAGCTATGATTAAGTTTTGCTCTGTGCAAAATGCTACCAGGCGTCTTCCTCTTTCATTCCTTAACCCCATTCCATATTCACCTACTACGTTTCCTTCGCTTCCTTTTCCTACTATCGAATTCCAGTCACACATGACTATTAAATTTTCGTCTCCCTTCTCTATGGCCGGCAGGAGTGGCCGTGCGGTTCTAGGCGCTACGGTCTGGAGCCGAGCGACAGCTACGGTCGCTGGTTCGAATCCTGCCTCGGGCATGGATGTGTGTGATGTCCTTAGGTTAGTTAGGTTTAAGTAGTTCTAAGTTCTAGGCGACTGATGACCCCTGAAGTTAAGTCCCATAGTGCTCAGAGCCATTTGAACCATAGTGATCACGTACGCTTTTCTCGTAAGTAGAACACAAAGGCTCCGTAATATTGTGGTTTGATGACTGTAGTGGCCATGGTAGATGCGGCACACACACCTCGTGGTCGCAAAACCAGTCCTGGACATACAAGCTTCGACAACAGGGACCCTTTCGCCTTGGAATACAGCAGCACCATTTGGAAACAAACATTGTACAGTACGGATGGACGTGATCAGCCAAAATGATCGTATAATGCATGTCAGTAATGAGACCTTCCAGAGTGATCATAGAGCCATCGCAGACGAGAGAAGACGTGGGTGGGCGAAGTTGAGGGGGTGGGGCAAAATTCGTGGTACCCAAGTCTCACAAGAGTTCGGATCCCCAGTCTGCTTAGCTGGCAAATATCAGACTGCTATTGTAAAATAAGTTTGTTATCATACTGGGTTACAAAACTTGTCCAAATATCTCAACATTCAAAAGTCAACGGTTCATACACTACTGGCCATTACAATTGCTACACCACGAAGATGACGTGCTACAGACGTGAAATTTAACCGACAGGAAGAAGATGCTGTGATATGCAAATGGTTAGCTTTTCAGAGCATTCACACAAGGTTCGCGCCGGTGGCGACACCTACAACGTGCTGACATGAGGAAAGTTTCCAACCGATTTCTCATACGCAAACAGCAGTTGACCGGCGTTGCCTGGGGAAGCGTTGTTGTGATGCCTCTTGTAAGAAGGAGAAATGCGTACCATCACGTCTCCGACTCTGATAAAGGTCGGATTGTAGCCTATCGCGATTGCGGTTTATCGTATCGAGACATTGCTCCGCGCGTTGGTCGAGATCCAATGGCTGTTAGCAGAATATGGAATCGGTGGGTTCAGGAGGCTAATACGGAACGCTGTGCTGGATCCCAATGGCCTCGTATCACTAACAGTCGAGATGACAGGCCTCTTATCTGTATGGCTGTATCGGATCGTACAGCCACGTCTCGATTCCTGAGTCAACAGATGGGGACGTTTACAAGAGAACAACCATCTACACGAACAGTTCGACGACGTTTGCAGCAGGATGGACTGTCAGCTCGGAGACCATGGCTGCGGTTACCCTTGACGCTGCATCACAGACAGGAGATGGTGTACTCAACGACGAACCTGGTTGCACGGATGGCAAAACGTCATTTTTTCAGATGAATCCAGCTTCTGTTTACAGCATCATGATGGTCGCATCCGTGTTTGGCGACATCGCGGTGAACGCACACTGGAAGCGTGTATTCGTCATCGCCATACTGGCGTATCACCCTGAGTGATGGTATGGGGTGCCATTGGTTACACGTCTCGGTCACCTCTTGTTCGCATTGACGGCACTTTGAACAGTGGACGTTGTATTTCAGATGTGTTACGATCCGTAGCTCTACCCTTCATTCGATCCCTGCGAAACCCTATATTTCAGCAGGATAATGTACGACCGCATGTTGTTGGTCCTGTACGGGCCTTTCTGGATACAGAAAATGTTCGACTGCTGCCCTGGCCAGCACATTGTCCAGATCTCTCACCAATTGAAAACGTCTGGTCAATGGTGGCCGAGCAACTGGCTCGTCACAATACGCCAGTCACTACTGTTGATGTACTATGGTATCGTGTTGAAGCTGCATGGGCAGCTGTACCTGTACACGCCATCCAGGTTATGTTTGACTCAATGCCCAGGCGTATCAAGGCCGTTATTACGGCCAGAGGTGGTTGTTCTGGGTACAGATTTCTCAGGATCTATGCACACAAGTCCGCAGCTCGTGGTCGTGCGGTAGCGTTCTCGCTTCCCGCGCCCGGGTTCCCGGGTTCGATTCCCGGCGGGGTCATGGATTTTCTCTGCCTCGTGATGACTGGGTGTTGTGTGATGTCTTTAGGTTAGTTAGGTTTAAGTAGTTCTAAGTTCTAGGGGACTGATGACCATAGATGTTAAGTCCCATAGTGCTCAGAGCCATTTGAACCACTTTTATGCACCCAAATTGCATGAAAATGTAATCACATGTCAGTTCTAGTACAATGTATTTGTCCAAAGAATATCCGTTTATCATCTGCATTTCTTCTTGGTGTAGCAAGTTTAATGGCCAGTAGTGTAATAGAGTTCAGCGCCGCCTAGTCAGCAATACCATAGTTACACCTCCACCAACTTAAGATTGCAAGTGGCAGTTCCACGTACGACAAAAAGAAAAAAAAAGAAGCGTGCAACGCGCACTGTGTAGAAGGCTATTCTATGTCCATGGACGCCACATGGCAAAAGGTACGTTAGTTGCACAAAATGCTGTACCGCTTCTAGAGTCACGTGACAGTTACCCGGAATTGTTATTAAAGGACCAATGCTTGCATTACTTTGTTTTTAATATTTGAAAACAGCGGAAATTTTATCAAATAAAAATATTTAATATAGAAACTGCAAATTTTGTCACCACTGAGACGGCGTGTTAAATTTTTGCCAACTTTCTTTCCCCAGTTATCAGTTACGTCCTTCTTTTAAAAAAGTGATTATAACTGAGACCAATAAACAAACGAAATGACTGGTTAACATGATTTAAACAACCTTTAGATTCACCCCATCTGTGTCCCTCAGTTCTCTCACTGTGAATGGCAGACAGCATCCGCCAGTGCCAAAATAATGAATTACTGCAACTGTGCCGCTTCTGGGATTCCTCTCGCTATTGCTGAAGATTACCGTCCTCGCGAACACTTGTTAACTGTCAGCTGGCTGCCCGCTGTGGCGGAGCGGTTCTAGGCGCCTCAGTCCGGAACCACGCTGCTGCAACGGTCGCAGGTTCGGATCCTGCCTCGGGCATGGATGTGTGTGATGTCCTTCGGGTAGTTAGGTTTAAGTGATTCGAAGTCTAGGGGACTGACGACCACAGATGTTAAGTCCCATAGTGGTTAGGGCCATTTTTGAAGCTGTCAGCTGCGCCCATAACGGGGGAACTACCTGAGAGCAGTTGTATTGTTAGTCCTGCGGTTTCACGCATAACGATACCAAGAGCTGAGAGCAGCACGCCTCGGCGTCGGCTCGAGACCATTGAGTTTGCAACTTTGACGGAAATTTGATCTGGAATCCTTGGACGGTCGTAAGTTTTGTTTGCAAGCTTGATATCAGTGATTTTATCATGGCAATGAAATGAAAAGAAAAAAAAAATTATTTAAGTAAAAAGAACTTTTTAATACAGAGTCCGCCAGAAAAATGTACACACACTTTATGGAACGAAAAGTATTACTTATATGTTTATTTTACATTTAACAATTGATCATACATGTTGTACAACCTTCAGTTTAGCGCATGGTTGCTTTAAATTTCAAAGTGTTCACCGTTGGTGGCTGTACACATAATGCAATGATTAGCGGTCGGCGCTACGACAGTCAATGTTACTGTGGAGATCGCTACACATGTTGCTGTAATCTCCTGGCGAAGTTCCTCCAGCTTGCTTGGGTTTCGTTCACAGTTCCCCACAAGTAAAAGTCCGTAGGTGCTAGACCTGGCGACCGTGGAGGGAACTCAATGGGCCCTCTTCGTCCAGTCCAATGGCCCGGAAAATTGTCATCCAGGAAAGCTCGTACAGTTAGGTGGTAGTGTGATGACGCCCCGTCCTATTGGTAGAAGACCTCTTCATCAGTTCCATAATGCACACGTATACGTGGCGCCGCGCGGGATTAGCCGAGTGGTCTGGGGCGCTACAGTCACGGGCTGTGCGGCTAGTCCCGGCGGAGTTTCGAGTCCTCCCTCGGGCATGGGTGTGTGTGTTTGTCCTTAGGATACTTTAGGTTAAGTAGTCTGTAAGCTTAGGGACTGATGGCCTCAGCAGTTAAGTCCCATAAGATTTCACACAAATTTGAACAAAAGTGATTTTCGTGACATTTCCAGGTGCACTTCTCCAGTGACAGTAGCATCAAAGAAAAAGGGTCCTACTAAGCCCCTAGATGATAGTCCACACTACACATGAACTCATGGTAGACTGACCACTTTATCCACATAAAGATGTGCATTTTCCAGTGCGCAGTACACGCTGTTATGCCGATTCACGGTTTCATTAAGATTAAATTGTGCCTTGCCACTCCACACTACCTTCGTCACACATTGTTCGTCATGAGTTACCATTTGCTGATACCATTCACAGAACTGCATTCGGCGATCAGGATCGTCATCATTAATCGCATGCAGTAATCGTTTAAAGTAAACTTTCCACTTTGCAGCTTTCAGAATTCTTCGTAGACTTTTGCTGCTAACCCCCACTTCAGCTCCACATTGTGTAGCAGACTTCTGTGGAGAATTAACAAACGTTCCCAACACGGGAGCAGAAGAAGCAGGACTTGTAGCTGTACTCTGTCTTCCTGATCTTCCTTTGTGAATATCACAAATCGTTCCATGGAATTCAAACTTGCAACTGACGCGTTTAATTGTTAGACAGGTTGGCGGTACTGTTTCAAACTCCCGCCTCCACTGACGTTGCACTTCAATGGCATTATCAATCTTGAAAAACCACTTCACAGTACGTCTTAGTTGCCCGAATGTCAAGCATGCTCCAGCTATCTTGTTTTATCGATACCGAGATGAAAGTACTAACATCTGTTGAGCCAAAGTCGATACTACAACAAACTCTTTACTTAAATCGAACGACAATATCGATATCTCGATACTGTA
The DNA here is from genome assembly GCF_021461385.2 of Schistocerca piceifrons. Lineage (NCBI taxonomy): Eukaryota > Metazoa > Arthropoda > Insecta > Orthoptera > Acrididae > Schistocerca > Schistocerca piceifrons. The sequence continues at coordinate 47,133,368 of NC_060144.1, forward strand.
TACCTTTTTCTGGCGGACTCTGTATAACAGGTTTTTCAAACGGACTGAAAAGTATAAAATAATATTTCCTAGGGCCATACAGTTCCATAACCCCATGCAGATATCCTGTAGATCTGTTGTTGTTGATGCAGCTCTCCATGCTACTCTATCCTGTGCAAGCTTCTTCATCTCCCAGTACCTACTGCAGCCTACATCCTTCTGAATCTGCTTAGTGTATTCATCTCTTGGTCTCCCTCTACGATTTCTACCCTCCACGCTGTCCTCCAATACTAAATTGGTGATCCCTCGATGCCTAAGAACATGTTCAAGACTATGGTTGTGAATTTTTAATAGGTGTGACAGAATGCACTAAACAAATGAAGACTCCAACCTCTGTTATTGTCCGTGGATAGGGGATGTCCTGACCGTTTCAGAAAGTTGGCCAGAGTTAGTGTTTGGTATTTTCTGTACTATGAGATCCTAGAGTATATATTTGTGGGATACTAATCTATGTACATACTATGTAACATAAAGTAAAACAAAATTATAGTATTCTTGTTAGACTCGTATTTTCCGATTATGCCTACCAGTCTTGTACATTTGAGCTGTCTGTTTTTACTGGGGACTTCTCTTCAGCATCATTTTCAGCTTGAGGGACCTGCCTCATCCATCCTTCGCTCGAGAGCAATAAATACGATGTCTCTTTTAGGATGGTTTGCTGGTTTCTTTTGTCTTCGGTCTCATACCTGTTATTTGTGAATAATACGCCAGCAGTAGCCTGCTTATTATGTCCAGAATGTATTCTTCTCGTGAGAATTTCCTGGCAAACGTTAGTCTGTACAGACGGAAGTGCTTATTGCGAGCCTTATGCCTATTGTCAAAGCGCTTATGGGGAAGACAGTATGTTCAGTGACAATTGGGCCGTGCACGAAAATGTTGTGTTCAGTGGAGGACATAGGTTGCCGTTGGTATAAATGAACGTCTTGGTGTCTCATAAGTATGAGAAGCAAGTCAGTTTAAAAAGCAGAATGTGGGAACATGCAACAAATAATAGTAATGAGTGTAGAAAGAATTGTCGTTGAGAAAAATCACACAAAAGTTCATATTATTTGCAGTGGAATGAAATTGTTAGTGAATAATTCATACATCAATTAATTATGACATGCACGCTACTTTTTCGGTTTCGTATTTCACAAATCTTTTTACAGCTATTAAAAATTCGCAAGCACAAATTTTGAGAACTGCGTGGTTGTAGGAAGCCGTCTGGGGCTATGAGAAATTATTTTATACCTTTAAGTCCGTTTTAAAAGCGTGTTATATTTTACAAAATTATTTAAGTAATATTTTTTTTTATCTTTTCTGAGTGTGTTGAAATGTTTCGACCGTTTTAAACTTTGCATAAGACTTCAAAAGACACGTATGTTAAAGTTAAGGTTTATTTCAGTTTCTTTTCCCCTGAGTTAACAAATATATCGCTTCCTCCTACGTATACCTCGTGAAAAGACAATGAAGTTACAAAATTAGAAATATTCTTGCCCATATGGGGGCATACCAACAATCGTTGTTAGCGTGAAACGTTCGTGACTATAACAGCAAAAGGGTGCACAAAGTATCCTTTGCCACACACCAACAAGAAAGCGAGTTGGTATTGCATTGTCATCTAGTTTTGAGGTAAGTTTCAAGTCTCTAGCTCATTGGGTACTTAATCTGAAATCAGTTGTGAAATTTGTACTGATCAGACAGTCAGAAAAACAAAGTACCCTGCGCCAAACATCAGGTACTAAACCTACATAACATTACATTGTTATCTATTTTTAGGCATGTTGAAAGCTTCAGGTCTCTAATTCATCAGGAAGTCATTTAAACTGTCAGTTGGAGATTTTCTACCGAAGAAACAGAGTAGAAAGCGACCCGATAAATTGTTTTCATAAAGAGAGAAAGACAACAAGGAAAAAAATGTGACGCAAGTTTATCTAGCCTCGAATCTGCTTCTGTCTCAACGAATAATGGTAAAGGAAACGACAAAAACCCACCACGGTAAAGGTGTTATGTCACTGTGGAATAATCACTGTTTATTGAATTGTCACATCATATAATTTTATTTCCTGGAGTGCATTGTTGCGTATAATATCAGCTCATAGCTGGGTAGATAAACGGTATAACATGTCTGCAGTGGCCAATAGTATTGCAGGAAACACAAGTCATTCAACTGATGTTCAAGAGTTGTTTGAATTTAATGATAATTAGGCTGAAATTGAACCACTGGAAAACAGGATAAATCACTTTATGCTGCCTAGCGGCTGCAGTTTGGCCTTCCCTCTGACCGGATATGTCAGTATATGTCGGAAGTCGTTGTCCTTGAAACAACTGCAGGTGTATGTAAACTAACACTGGATAGCGTGTGTTGGTTCAGTATACTGTGAGTGACGGTGAATGACCATGAACGAAGAGCTATAATACACTGTTACTTCCATACGTTATTTCTATCATAGCAAATTGTTACCGTACAGCAAATTGCCGGCCGGAGTGGCCGTGCGGTTCTAGGCGCTACAGTCTGGAACCGCAGGTTCGTATCCTGCCTCGGGCATGGATGTGTGTGATGTCCTTAGGTTAGTTGGGTTTAAGTAGTTCTAAGTTCTAGGGGACTGATGACCTCTGAAGTTGAGTCCCATAGTGCTCAGAGCCATTTTGTACAGCAAATTATTGCTGCAGAGCACTCTTTCCCCACACCGTTCTTCATCGCGCTGACACGGACTGCTCCACAGTCACACGCTGATGTTGCCCTTTTCCCGAACCGACACAGATATGTCGGGTAGGGTCCGTGCCCAGCAAGAAAGTGCAGCAAGCCTCTAGTGGGCTTGATGTAAGTGAGTTTTAGGCGTTCCTGTATGTTTGGAAGCAGCTCGTGTGTTCTTCGCCCTGTCTCGTCATTATTCCAAAGTTCCTGCCATAATTCAATTCATCTTCTTTTAATACTTTGTTTATCCCCTACATATACCCCCATTATTTCTTCAATTTTTTCTCTTCTGTTCTTCTTTATCCAATACCAGGTGGCCTGTTCCCTGATTTTTTATGTCCAGTGGACATAACCCCATCAGTACTAAAAGTGCCCCTCCTGGAGTTGTTCTATATGCGCCTACTGACCGTAGGAGCATATTTCGCTGCACTCTTCTTACGGCCACGGCAGGCATGACCCTCGTGAGCCTGTATGCCCAGACCGCTGACCCGTAGCCTACTATGGATAGTAAAATAACCCCCATAGTGTTGAATGATTACAGTAGAAACCTGTAGTGTTAAACATAATAATAGCTGCAGATAGAATATTGTAATAGTTAAAAATAAGACCTACTAATGTATTTAGGTAGTAGGTTAAATTGTATCATGATAATGATCAAATAAAGCTTTTTTTTAAAAAAAAAAAAAGGCTGTAGTTTTTATGACCTCATCTTAATTTTTCTTTACGCTCCGTCTGGATCCGGTCGTTCATCTGATAGCGCGCGGTTTTATAAGGAAGAAGTTGTTTATTTACTCCGACGGAACCCGCGCAAGGTTTTGTTAGAGGGCGATTTTAACTGCGTCTTACGCCGTGTTAATCAGAGCCCCAATTATACATTTTGTCGTGAAATTAATGATATGGTGACGTCCTTGCATCTCCGGGATGCTTGGGTTTGCAGATATCCTACATTGGCGCGGTTTACGTTTTTTACAGCTTCAAGTATCCGATTGGACCGCTTTTATTTATCTGCCCCCATATGTAGTCAGCTTCTATCGATTGATGTAATTCCTGCCAGTTTCACTTATCACTGTGCTGTTTCCATGACTTTTAACCACGTCCCGCAGCGGGTCCATCTTTCGCGCCCTTTATGGAAGCTAAACACTCTACATCTCACAGACCTCTCTCTGGAAGACATCGCAGATGTATGGCGGCGGAAAACCCAGTCCCAGACGCGTTATTCCTCACTTCTCGAATGGTGGGTTACCTTTGCTAAACCCCGGATTCGAAATACACTCAAGCATTTTAGCGCTGAAAAAGCGGCTGAAATAATGCACACTAGGAAATTTTATTATGTAGTCCTCCGCGATCTTTACGATAATGCTCGCCGACGACCACCATGTGAAGGCAAAAGTCCTCCAACTCAAACGTAGGCAAATGGATGGGGTCCGACTGCGTTCCCAGCCTCGTTCACAAGCGATCTCAAAGGACTTGTCTTTCTACCATTCGTTCTCCAGATGGGCGTGAGTGGTCCTCCCAATCTGACATCATACGTGAACTTTACCAGTACTATTCCGAGCTTTATATTGAAGTGGATTCAGACGGTCCACCGTCTGTTGATTTCACCTCCCTCCTTCAACGTGTTGTTACACCAGCTCTCCAGGAAGAGTTTTTCTCTGTATTCCATCGCGATGATATACTTGATATTGTGGCTCGTTCTCCCTCCCATAAATCACCTAGCCCCGATGGCCTTCTCAAAGAATTTTATATTCGATTTTGGCCCCTAATAGGAGATACGGTAACTTGCATGGTGAATGAAGTGTTCCACGGAGGCCTTCTCCCACCCAGCTTTAAGGTTGTGAAAATAGTCCTGATTCTCAAAAAGCTGGGACGTTTGCGTGTGGATCAGGTCCGCCCGTTAACGCTCTTCAACTATATAAAATAGTGGCGCCAGCGGTCAATAGCCGACTATCGATATTGTTGACTACCATCGTCGTGAGCCATTAAAGTTGTCTTCCAGGTCGTACTCTCCTGACTCCCGTTGCTGAATGTCTAGATTTAATTTCGATTGCTTCCATCATTCCAGTGCCAAATGCTTTGCTTTTCATTGATTTTCACCAAGCGTTCGACCGCGTCAATCATGGATTCCTTATGCGAGTATTGACGACTGTTGGTTTTAACAATGCTGCACGATGGCTGTTTAGCTCTCTAATCACCGGTATTCGGGCGTCCATTGACGTAAATGGCCGTCTTATTTCCACGATCGCGGTGTGTCAGGGCGCCCTTCAAGGGAGTCTATTATCAATGTCACTCTACGTACTGTTTCTGGAGCCATTATTGCGAACTATAGCTTCTCGTTTGAGTGGCTGGTCGCTGCTGGGAGAAAGGTTTACCGTTCGTGCGTATGCTGACGACGTTATGGTTCTTCACCGTACCCATGATGATATACCACTGCTGAAGGAAGTTTTGGATGCCTTTTGTCGTCTTACGGGAGCGCGGGTCAATGACCAGAAATGTCGTTTACTCAATTTGCGAGGATTTGACGCTGTTGAAATTCCATGGGCTTCGAAGGTCTCCCGATATCGATCGTTGGGTGTTATAATTGACAGCTTTCCACTAAAGATGGCTACGATAAACTGGAAGTCTGTCACGGATAAGATTCAGCGTGCAATCATTGAACACGAGCGTCGCTCCCTCTCATTTCTTCATAAGGTTCGGGCCATGGAAACGTATGTGTTAAGTAAGGCTTATTTTATTGCACAAATCTTTCCACTTCCTGCGATGATGCCCCGCAAGTGGCAGTTTTATCTGGCGCCACTCTGTATTTTGCGTGCGTTATGCTGTCATGGCGCGGCCCCGCTTGCAGAGAGGTTTCGACCTCCCTGACATTCGGGTTAACGCTTCTGCCTTGTTCATCCGTCGCGTCGTGTTAACGTATCACCGCGCCCCCCAGTCGCTTACAGCTCGCCTTTATGACTGTATCCGATCGGCGAGTTTAACACCTCCAGTAGATATTGGTGGGATTAGTTATAAATTATGGCACGTCAAGGAATTTTTTTCTTGAGGTCAGTTATTTAGGAATAAATATCCTTTGCCAAGCGAATTTCTCCCTAAAAATGCTGTTAAGCTGCTGCCCAGTTCCTCATAGTATTCCCTCTGTGGAAGCCCTGTCGCCAGAAACGAACTGGAAGATTGTTTGGTCTAACACCAGCCTCCCGATTTTCCCGATGGAAGTGGCGTCCACGTGGTACCAAGTTGTTCATGATATTGTACTTACCAACGTGTGTCTTTTTCGTATTGGCCTCAGTGTAACGGATCGCTGCAATCGTTGCCCTGAAACTGATACATTATCTCATCGGTTGATATCCTGCGGTGACGACCATTGGAGATGGCTTCGCCGACAACTGGCTTTTCACCTCAGGACGTCGGAGGCAGCTATCTCGGGGGAGATTCTCGTGCGTCCCGATTCAACCTTCTTTCCTCGATCGAATACCATCACGTGGCTTGTTGGGCATTATGTCCACTACGTGAATGTGAGTGGATATGACGGAGATCCGTGTGTCTTTTCCCAATATATGGCCATCGCACATTGGACGTGGCTCAGGATGCCCCGTTATCGTATTTTTCTAATATGTTGTATCTTGTTTTTCATCGACAAGGCGTTGGATGAGTTGCCATGTCCCCCTCACCCCCCTCTTTCTTAATTTCTTTTTTTATTTTTGTGGACACTTCTATGGATTTAGATGTTCCACCATGTAGAAGTGAAGGAAGAAAGAATGTTTGGGCACGTTAAAATTGACGCTCCATTCCTTCCTATACGTTTTTCTGATTTCACCCATTTGTTTTTGTCGAAGCGACTTCTTTTGTTTTATTTTAATTGATCGCCTTCAATGAGTACTTTGGAAAAAAAGAGTGAATATTTTCGTTTTTTGAAGGAGTACACCGCCATTTGAGTGTATAATTTCTGTGTGTTTCTTGTGTCGGGGGGAAAAAAAGAAAAATTAAAATTGGTCGCGGTATTGTACTGTAGGGTGAGCAAGCAGTGTAAAAAGTTACAAAAAAAAAAAATAAAAATAAAATAAATAAGTGATTAGCGTTCAAGCCCCGTGATCGCTGGATCGATGAATCGAGTCCCGTTCGTCAGCTTTTTTATTTCTAACACAGTAATTTTCTTTGCTATTTGTAAAAAAGTGGTTTGCGCGCGAAAATTAAAAAAAAGGAGAAAAAGCGGTCTAAGGCGCTGCAGTCATGGACTGTGCGGCTGAACCCGGCGGAGGTTCGAGTCCTCCCAAGGGCATTGCTGCGTGTGTTTGTCCTTACGATAATTTAGGTTAAGTAGTGTGTAAGCTTAGGGACTGATGACCTTAGCAGTTAAGTCCCATAATATTTCACAGAAATTTGAGCATTTTGTTTGAACTATTGCCGCCGCGGGGAGTGGAATGTTGCGGGGGAAGATCTCGCGCAGTGCTGACATTTTCAGCTCGCGCTACTTTTTGACCGTTTACTGTGATGGAAACTACGCACGGAAGTAGCAAGCTTTCGTGTTTGCGTGAAACATTAACGTTCATGTTCACTTACAATTATTTGTAGCAATAAATATGAAATGAAATTACGGTCACAACTCGGGGTCAAACAGTTCATTGCGCGTAGTGGCTACCGCAGTGCCACACAGTGTGCCAGTCGCTGTGGCCGAGCGGTTCTAGGCGCTTCAGTCCGGAACCGCGCTGGTGCTATGGTCGCAGGTTCGAATCCTGTCTCGGGCATGGATGTGTGTGGTGTCCTTAGGTTAGTTAGGTTTAAGTAGTTCTATGGGACTGATGACCTCGGATGTTAAGTCCCATAGTGTTCAGAGCCATTTGAATCACAGTGTTACGTGTTACTGAATGGCAGCAGCGGTGAAATTGCAACAACTCTTGCACCTAAACTTCAAAGGTGGTCAAAAGTGCCACGTTTGACATATTCTGTCAGATCTCATACTCCGACGTAAAAACTACTACATGGTCAGGAGTGAGTAGATTGTAACACTCACACGATCCTCCTCACTTTAAGTGTTCTCCCATCACATCAGCCGACGCCGAGTGCAGCCTTTCGACATAGAAAGTCGTGTTGGCTAATTACCGATGAATTTTCAGCCTCGAAAAACTGAGAATGCCACTGCAGTCGCTTCCTTCGAGTCAAGGTATCATAACCTGCTTTGATACGTCATCGTTTACGTTAAGTACAGTTATTATTCTGGCGTGCTATTTTCAAAGCACAGTCTCTACTGTGCACGCTTATCTTTATCTTCGTGATCGTCGTTATCGTCTCTGCGGTACTCGAACATATAATCAGCGTGTTTCGTTTTTTGGCCACCTGTAGCGCTAGTTGACACCTTTGCTCTCTTTACGTTGGCCAAAGGTTTCGATTTCCCATTTCTCATTTGCATTTCTTGGAGCGATCATCCAACACCACGAACAAAAGGTAACTGTAGAAGTTCTAAATTATCTCTGCTCTCATTGTCGTTATTCTTGCGGTCTTCAGTCTGAAGTTTTGTTTTATGCAACTCTCTATGCGACGCTATCCTGTGCAAGCCTCTTCATCTCTGAATGACTGCTGCAGCCTACATCCTTCTGAATCTGCTTACTGTATTTATCTCTTGGTCTCCCACTGCACTTTCTACCCTACATTCTTCCCTCCAGTATTAAACTGCTGATCCCTTAATGACTCAGAATGCATCCTATCAACACATCCTTCTCCTAGCCTAGTTCTGCCACAAATTTCTTGTCTTCCCAATTCTGCTCAATACCGCCTCATTAAGTGCCTCGTTTCCTAATTTAATTCCCTCAGCGTCATCTGATTTAGTTCGACTGCATTCCATTATCTTAGTTTTGCCTTTGTTGATGCTCATATTCTCCTATCAAGACACTGTCCATTCCGTTCAACAGCTCTTCCAAGTCCTTTGCTGTCTCTGATAGAAGTACCTTGTCATCGACGAATATGAAAGTTTTTATTTCTGCTCCTTGAACTTTAATTGCTATTCCAAATTATGGTTTAGTTTCCTTTACAGCCTGATCGATGCACAGATTGAATAACATCCGGTATAGGCTACAACCCTGTCTCACTCCCTTCTCAACCACTGCATCCTATTCATGTCCATCGACTGTTATAACTGCCGTCAGGTTTCTGAACAAGCTGTAAATAGCCTTTCGCTTCCTGTATTTTACCTTTGCTACCTTTAGACTTTCAAAGAGAGTATTCGAGTCCACGTTATTCAAAGCTTTCTGTAAGTCTACAGATACTATAAACGTAGGTTTACGTTTTCTTAACCTATTGCCATATATTGACGACTTAATGACTTGCACATTGTTACGCTAAAGGCTATTTGGAGCCGTCAAGGACACTCAAAGGTAGGAAATCAGAGACACAATGAAGAGAGCAGGTAAAAGTGGTAGCGTTTAGGTTACCGGAGACAAATAGTGGCAGTAGATCCGTGCAAATAGGAGACGATCTGTGCAGCTGTCCCAGGGGAGAGGTTACACTTCAGATAATTAACTGATAACTCCAACCACCGCCGAGGCGCTGTCGTAAGACGTCACTATAGAAGATGGCCGCGAAAAGACACGTCTTAGTACAGGCAGCAAGCTTGCTCCTGAGAAGCAACGTCAGTGGATTTACACAGATTAGAGTGCTACTACAGCAGTCCCCACCCACAGAAGGGCGGACGGAGGGGCCAAGTGACGTAAAACACTGGTGTTGCTGGCCGTAATTGGAGTGGCACCGTAATAGCAGTGGTAATGACGTTTAGCTTTCAGCTGAACGCTGTTGATACCAAACTTGGAGTTTCTTAATGTAACATCCAGAGGCATTCCTACCTACCGAGTAGAAGTAGGGGAGGAATCTAAATGTGGTTGGCCAGAGGCGCCATGGAGGTGCAGAACGACGCACCAGATTTGTTGAGTGCCGGTGGTTTGTTGGGTAGACTATAGGAAGAGAGATATGGTGCGCCGCCACGATTCTTTAAAACACCAATGTTTTTGTATTCAGAGGGAGATCACAGGGAGATCGTGAAAGATTACCCTCAAACCTCGTTGCTTAGGGACGCCAGATGAAAACTGATGTCGTCAAGCCCTGAATGAAAATTGCGCAACGGATAAGTGGGGAGGGGAGCTTGAGAGCCCTACCTAGAGAGCGTGCCCTTTCTGTACGATACTAGGCAAGGGGCTGGAGGGCTCACACGCAGATGTGTGGGTCCCTGCATTCTATATCTTTTATTTTAAATGAATTCTTTTAACTTGACTTCTTTGTGATTTTTAGGGTACGTTAAAGATTGATGACAATTAATTACCTATTTATTTTAAACATTATCACTCGACTTTACAGCGATTGTAGCAATTGTTCCAGTTCACAGATATTGCAATTTTACAACTTATAGCTCGGGTATATTATATACTAATCTGCACGCACATCACTACGGGCAAGGCGGAATTACGTTGGTCAGATGTTTACCACCAAGGTCTCCCAATATTTTACATGGGGTATCCACTATGTGAGGAGGATAACGGACCAGATACATTAACACAGGGGGGGGGGGGTGTTCAAATTTACGAAATTAAACGAGAACATTCATTTTCTTACACAATCCGAAGCTAGAAATAAAAGAATAGTGCAAATATTCAATTACCTTATAACGCCTCTTCTTGATGATTTGGTTTGATTTGTAATTGACCTCTCCTAAAACTCGGCGACAGTCGACAGAGTGTTGAGATCGTTATCAAGTTACGAAGACGACGTTACACAAAATAACAGTGCTGAACCGAAATGTCGACGTGAGTGAGATATTTACTTCACCAAGAATCGTAATTAATCGTTCGTAATCGATGTTTAACTGATTAATGATGAAATATTAATGATAAAACCAATACAGTCGCATCCACAACAAATTCCCTACAAGCTGGTCGTAATTTCAAGTATCTAAGAAATCGTAACAGTGGGCTTGTTACTTAAATCAAAGATTCTACACAAGCGCCAAGCGCTGCAGTCAAATATTATCGCTTCGCGTAATTATTACTCGGGAGTTTCATGTCAATAATTTGATAGAATTTTAAATCACAAATGCACGACTTGGCACGAGAGGGTGTTTTATTGCACAATATCAGTCACTTCCTAACCGAGCCTTGAGAAGAAAACTTTCCCAGGTGTTGGGGGGATTTAAATTATATGCTTCGGACCTATCACTGAAGTCCCATAAACCACTGGCTATTATGAATGAAAATTTTCTACCAGTGTTCATTGCCTAAATCACTGTCTAAGTAATGTTTAGTTCAATTATCTAGTTAAAAGTTCACTTTATTCTAGTAGGTAAAAGTCCTCCGTTCGAATTCTAATGCCGTGATATTTGAAGTCAGAAGATCGTATTACTGCGTCATAATAGATCGCAATTATTCAATCTCAAAAACAATCTAAGCGCGCCTACATGTTCGAGCATTCAGATATATGACCTGCTTCGGCTAACTCTCGTAACGTAGTGACAATGCATTGAATTATACTTAGTCATTACTCACGATTCCCAAAGAGTACTCACACGGAGTATTCTTTGGGATCATGGGTTCTACTTTGCGACTGTTAATTTATGCTAATTATGCGATGTATTATGATTTTGATTTTCATTTTACTGAAATTTAATCTTTCTTTCGTAGATTTCTAAATTGTCAAGTCTTGGATTCCTGATTTAATTACTTGTTATTGTCCTAATAATAGTGATAAATGGAACTTCGTTCGCTTATTCACTTTTCTGAGAATTTGGGACTTGGGGGGAAATCTTTGGGGTATTGTGAGCTAATTTCTGATTTTTATTTCTCGTCCGAGGAAGTGGCATTACAACCTCTCTTCCACGCATGAACATCGAGACAGACACAGTGAGGGCACGTCTGCTCACTTACCCATCTTCTGTAACACCCCCTAGAGTATGGCGGGCACCCGGAGGTCTTCCTGGGCCCCGGTGGAGGGGATGGTCGAATCACTTGGCCGTGACCAACCTCTCCACCCCAAATCTTGTGACACTGGAACGTCTTTGACTTTTACTTGCCTGTGCTGTCTCTCTGATCCCCTACTCAGGAGTAAGGTTGGCGCTACTATACTACAGAACTACTGCCCAACTAAGATTTGGCCATGCCTTATGGAAAGGTGTGAGGAGAATTAGGAAAGTTCATGTTCAGATTCACATTCACGTACAAGAAATGCATAATACACGACACATATAAATATGTATTATGAAGCCTGACACATTTCTTTCCACCCGTCCACATGGGTTCTGTTGCACCCGCGGTCGGCCGCGTCGTACAATAAAATTGGCGGCGGAGCCGCCTCCGTTTTTATTTCCCGGTGCGAGCGAGCAGCGAAACCTGCTGCTTATGGAGCGGAAACTACTGTACCGTTTCAATCGTTGAGGGGCCGACTCTGTGTCTCTCATGGCCAGCCACGGCTTCTTTCACTTGGGTTGCTGCTCTCAAGTTTTTTTTTTGTACTTAACATGTTGCTAGTGTTCGCTACTTCTGTTAGAGCCCTCCCCATGGATTCAGACCTGATTTCTGTTGTGTAACCATCTGCCTCCTTTGCTTTTTTCTAATGTTTAGAATTAGCCTTCATGTAGTAGTTAGCCTGATCGCAAATAAACGGTGCCAATGAGACCCTTCAATACCATGAGTCCCCTGCTGCAATCATCCTGTCGAGACCCAAAATCCGCACTGTGACAGTGTTTGGCATTGATCGTAGTCATCGTCCAGGCTTCACTGGGAATTTGTCTTCCTGCATTTGATCCTCACTGCTCGGAAATTGCAGACTGACCTTAAACACCCTGTCTTCCCTCTATCCTGTGTCAGGACATGACACCAAATTCTAAATTTTTAGACAACATAGTTGTGTGGAGATAAACAGCGATTAATTTACTTATAAACAATTATTCAAAATGAGTCACAATCGCATTATTTATTTATCTGCCAACCGGTTTCAACCCGCGATGGGGTCATCTTCAGGGCAAATCACACCATTTGGTCGCTCGCTGGAGTCGTCACCCTACCTGTGCACGGTTGGTAACTAATTGCCCTGAAGATGGCCCCATCGCGGGTTGAAACCGCTTGGCAGCAAAATAAATAATGAGATTGTGACTGTCATTTTGAATACTTGACTAACTTCTAACATAAGTCGTGGGGTCAGTACTGCCCCCGACCCCCTGTTCCCGCATTTCTCCAGAATCGAAACTGCTCTTCGCAATGTCGAATTCTACCAGTTTTTCCATTCTGCTGTGAAGAATTCACGTACGTATTTTGCAACTATGACTTATTTAACTGATAGTTCACTTATTTTTTTACCTGTCAGCAAATGCTTTCTTTGGAATTGGAATTATTACATTCTTTTTGAAGTCTAAGGATATTTCGCACATCGAATGGAAGAGTTTTGTCATGGCTGGCTCTTCCAAGGCTATCAGTAGCTCTGACGGAATGCGTCTACTCCTCCGGCCTTGTTTCGACTAGGCCTTTCAGTGCTCTGTCAAATTATTCTCGAAGTATCTCATCTCCCAATTCGTCTTCATCTACTCTCTCTTCCATTTCTATGATATTGCCTTCTAGTTCATATCCCTCGAACAGAGTCTCCATATACTCCTTCCACCTTTCAGCGGTCCCTTCTTTGCTTAGGACTTGTTTTTCATCTGAGCTCTTGATAGTCATCCAGCTGCGTCATTGGACACCTTACTACAATAAGGACATTCATAAATATGAATAAATGAACGGTTTTTGGAGTTCGTAGTTTACAATCAGAAACCAGGTCTTGCTATCGCACATTTACTTCGCAGCTGTCATACACTCGGTTCCTATCAGTGAACGCCGCGCACAAGGTAACGATAACGTAAGTGGGTGGGGCTTAGAAAGGATCTCGGACGCATTGTCGTCGGTGGACTCCTGTTTTAAAATTTTCTCCGTGTGCTAGCTGCAGCTGGGAGTTGTCACCAAGCTGACACCGTTCTTTTTTCGGAGTGATTCAACAATCGTTCAATTGCGGTCCACAATGACAGAAAATTCTGAACATTGCGTTGGAAGTCCTTTATATTTCAGGCCCTATACCCGTTGCAGTACTCGGATTACCGCTGTAAGATCAATTGCATCTAACTTCCATAAGATTACCATTGCTGTTGAAACTATTAGTTAGTCAAATTTGTAATGTGAAGCAAGTTCTATGGTACGGGTTCTTTTTGATTATGTGACATCATTCAAGCGTTTAACTACCTCATCATTGTATCTAAAGTTGTTTTTACCAACTGACCACAGAAGTAAATCACTATAAGCTCGAAATCTCGCCACTTACGTTGAGGTAAGAGACATTATAAGCTTGTTAAATGACTTAAAATACCGTCGCAAATCCTGCGACACCATTCAGTCTGAATCTAAACTTGTTTCCAGGGCAATTAATATCGACCCTGAATTTCCAGAGATGTGCACTAAGTAGAACAAATCATTTCACGATGAAACTAGGAATGAAGTGATACATGGGAATTAAGATGATTTATTCAAGATAAATGCTTTTGTGTCATTATTAACAATCTAGTATCTAAGTGGAAAACCCGATATGAAGCAGTGAAGATTTCAAATAAGACATTTTAATTTTTATAGAAATTCTCAAAAATGACCGACAGTTAGCTCGCTGAGGAATGCAGCTTATTTATGAATCAATACCATAATGATGTCAAAACAGATTTAGAAGAATAAATCTGAAAACAATTCCTACTTTGGAGACATTTCTTTCGAACCATTAGATCTTTGGAGTGAGATTGAGAATTTTAGAATTTCATGCTCACTTACGAATGTATGTGAAGTTTTGCTGATCTTTCTCACTCTTCCAGTGACAGCAGTGAATGAGGAAGGTCATTTGTAAGTTTATCAGTGGTGTCAGTTTTCCCTCTTGCCACGTAGGTCTTGGTTGAGCAACCAGTTCTCTAGCTGTGGTGATCTTGCGTTCCTGGTAATCTTTCCATGACTCTAGGTTTTGCATCCTCTCAACACTTGATTATGACATTTTCTGTAGAAAAGACTGAGTAAATCCTGTGGGTCCCTATCTTCTAAAAGTGTGGTTCGGGTTCAAACACTTCTCCGATGGCGTGTAGCAGTGTCACGAATACAACAATTCTTTGGGGCGACCCAATTGTCACATTACGCAGTGGAAAGGAATGCCTGTCGAGTCCCCTCTCTTCTTCAGAAGAGTGTACCTATAACACCAGTAATAAATGTCTTATTAAATCTGTGGTTAGCTGAAAATTTTCATTTCTGACGTGAAATGTCATGCAGACTGTTAGTGAGATCACCGTACCCTGGTAGCCAATAATCAAGTGCCATCAACAAATTAGTCGTCGGCCGGCGGTAGGCTGTGGCGTCGCGTCGCCTCGGGGCTGTGCAGCGCAGGTCGGCTGACCTCCCCAAGTGTCGCGCGCCTGCGCAGTGAGGGCCTGGACGGGTCTCCATGTTGACAGGGAGCCGTGACTGTCATGGCCGGGGCAGCCCTAGGCGGTATCGGAAGGCGGACGCAAGGCAAGGAAATTCCATGCTCAGTCCACTGCTTCATTCTCAAGCATCGGAACAATGTGTGCCCAACGCTTGTAACAGTCTTGATAATGAAAATGTGAGAAAGACGCCACTAGCCTATTCAAGACAGAACATGAAACAGTGGTCAGTCATTGGGCGGCATTGCAAATTTGGTCCGCCAATGGAAACGCCGAGAGGAGAAAAAAAATTAGAGGTGTCGGTAAGCTTAACGAAGTGAGGAGAAGTGAAAAGAAAGTGGGACAGCGCAGAAGTCAGAGAACATGGGGGCTCACTCATAAAAAAAAAAAAAAAAAAAAAAAAGGTTCAAATGGCTCTGAGCACAATGGGACTTAACATCTGAGGTCATCAGCCCCCTAGAACTCATAACTACTCAAACCTAACTAACCTAAGGACATGACACACATCCATGCCCGAGGCAGGATTCGAACCTGCGACCGTAGCGGTCGCGCGGTTTCAGACTGAAGCGCCTAGAACCGCTCTTTCATCTACCGCCTACTTACTCTGCTGGCCTTGAATCTGATCCAGACTCTCATCCTATTGTACGTAGTCGCTTGTTCTTTTCCAGTTCCATGTTAAGTACATGAATCCTTACTGTCCAGTAAGCCATTCGGTATTGTGAACTGTGGCTGCTTCATTCAGAAGCTGAAAAAATTAAAACTTGGACCAAACGACATGCGTGTCAGCTTTGATGTTGTTCTTTTGTTTACCAAAGTGTCGCTCAATTATTCTGTGGAGTATATCGGTTCCATTTTCCAAGAGACATTACCGAGCTCACCACGACCTGTTTCATGTGGAATGGCAACTTCTACAAACACCTGGAAGACGTCGCAATGGGTACTCTACTTAGTCCAGTGGTGACCAACTTCTTCATGGAACATTTCGAAGCACAGGCGATGGACTTGGCACGCTGTAAACCTAAAATGTGGTACAGATACGTCGGCGATACCTTTGTTGTGTGAAGCCACGGTGAGACATCTGACAGTCTCCATGCAGATATAGAATTTACCATGGAGGAGAAAAAGACCAATAACTACTCTTTCTAGATGTGCTGGTCATTAGGAATGGTGAAAACCTGGGTCACAGCATGTATCGAAAACACACTCTCCCGACTATTAAATCACCACCCGACCCAGAAAGGAAGCGTGATTAACACGCTCGTGACCAAAACAAGACGAATGTGTGAGCTTCAGTACCCCAGACCTAAGATGCAACACCTGGACAGTGTTCTGATGACGACTTGGTAGTCCACCACTTACAAAAGAACTGTCACAAAATCAAACACTCGGCCAAATATCACACAGGAAAAACGTGTGTCGGGCACGGCATTTTTTTTCCATACATTCCAAGAGTGGCGGACATAATTGGCCGTATAGTGCACAAACATGACGTAAAGACTATTTATAAACCGACCAAGGAGATCAAAGGGTGTCTCTGGCAAAGGAGGAAACTGATCCACTTGGAGTGTCGGGAATGTACCGAATACCATGTACATGTGGAAAAGTCTATGTCAAAATAACTGCACGCTCAGTCTACACCAGGATCATCGAACATAAGCGGCATTGCAGGTTGGGGTAGGTAGAGAAATCTGCCTTGGTGGAGCACGCACTGTGTGAAACTGAGCACATAGTAAAATTCGACGACACGGAAACTCTTGCTGTCGAGGAGAACTATTACACCCGCTTGTTCAGGGAATCTATAAAAATACATAAACATGACAATATCTCCAAAAAGAAAGAAGACAACCTCGAGGTGAACGCATCCTGCATTCCCGTGCTGCAGAGAACGACCGTAGCAGGTAGCAAAGGCAGATCGGCAGCGGAATTAACCACATGAAAACCACCGGACGTTGGCGCACCAGGTACATACAGTATAATCTGCGGCTGTGAGCTCGACTCCATTCCACGATCAGCATTAGTGGGTGAAGCTTTGATAATCCGAGCCACTCGTCCTGGCGAAACGTCAGAAAAATTATCAAACAAAAATCGGCTGAAGAACCCGCAACAGAAGCTCACAGGCAGTTTGTCAACAAGTGGCTTCGAAAGCCTTATCTGTTACAGGGATCCTTTAAGACCAACAGCCACTTGAAGAAAGCATGTTCTCTTACTACTTTGAAGTTATACCCATAAAGGTAACATCTAAAGCACTTGATCTCATAGATCACCGTTAAAATTTCTTTCTCTGTGCTAGAGTAATTGTGTTCTGCTCTGTCTAACTGTCCAGAACTGTAATCCCCAGGATGCTCTTTTCCACTTTTCCACTGACTCAGGACACAACAGAGAGCTGTTTCGCTTGTACTTCCTTGTCAAAATCTGGAAACACAAGTACTTGGTCTTTGATTATTACTTTAACGCCCAAAAAGCACACTCGCACTCTACCGACCACACAAATTTAATCGCTTTCCTTAACATATCATTTAACGGTTGAGCAATTTGTGCAAATTCCTTTACTAATTTTTCGTAACAGCTACAAAGGTCAAGAAAAGATTGTAATTGTTTCGTTGTGTGTGGAGTTGCAAATTCGGAAACAGCTGATACTAAACAGGGGTCGATTCTAATACGCTCCTCACTAGTGACATCGTTTTACTTGCATCTGTATGAAACTATTTTTGTCAATACGTAGCGTAAGATGCTCAGTTCTTAGTCTGTCGAAAACTTCTTTAACAATTTCACGTGTTCGTCAGCATTCTTTGCAAAAACTACGATGTTATCGACATACACCATGCACTTCCTAAGTTTCAGGCCACGTAAAACTCCACCTGACAATCTGTGAACTATAGCTGGCGTATTACTGATTTCTATAATGCGAGCTGCCAGTTTTTGGTCGATAAATTCTTCCGTGAGTGCTTGTAAATGTTTCCATGTATGATGGTTCAAATGGCTCTAAGCACTAAGGGACTTAACATCTGAGGTCATCAGTCCCCTAGACTTAGAACTACTTAAACCTAACTAACCTAAGGACATCACACACATCCATGCCCGAGGCAGGATTCGAACCTGCGACCGTAGCAGCAGCGCGGATCCGTACTGAAGCCCCTAGAACCGCTCGGCCACAGCGGCCGGCTCGATGTATGATATGCTTCTTATAAACTGCTGCACTACTCCCTGTTGGTATGCGTTGTTGGGTAACAGGAGTAGCTAGTAATGAACTCAGAGCATTAAGTCCCGTTCACACTGTCCGATACGGCACAGTCAAGTCAAGGTGTATTCACACTGAAACTTGCTGACAGATGGGAAATGTGTGCCGGATCGAGACTCGTACTCGGGATCTTTATCTTTCGCGGGCAAGTGCTCTAGTTTCGAAGGTATGACACGAGCTACTGGCTGAATTACGGCTGTGGGGACGCCTCGAGAGTTGTGCTAGGGGAGCTCAGTCGGTAGGTCACTTGCCCGCGAAGGGCAAAGGTCCCGAGTTCGAATATTGGTCCGGCACACAGTTCTAATCTGTCAGCAAGTCTCATATCAGCGCACACTCCACTGCTAGGTAGTAATTTCATTCTGTATTCACACTGTCCATCACGTCACGGCATTTCAAGTCAAGTTACTTGATTTCAACTCTCACTGCTCTCCTCGACTGTTCTTTTCGTGAGAATTGCGATCTTCAAAAAATAATTTTCAACTTTTTTTACCCGCGAAGTGCACACAATCACATACACAACGTAGTAGCTTATATGCGCGGATAGTGGAGTCCCCATTTGTACGAAAATGGAATTTATTGGACTCAAATGGTTTGCAGCTTGCAGGGACAGCTTGTATGTAAAGAGAAGGGATAGAAGTGTTAAACAGCACAAAGAAAGTGTGTGGCTCTGAAAAAAATGGTGGTGGTGGTGGTTAGTGTTTAACGTCCCGTCGACAACGAGGTCATTAGAAACGGAGCGCAAGCTCGGGTTAGGGAAGGATTGGGAAGGAAATCGGCCGTGCCCTTTCAAAGGATCCATCCCGGCACTTGCCTGAAACGATTTAGGGAAATCACGGAAAACCTAAATCAGGATGGCCGGAGACGGGATTGAACCGTCGTCCTCCCGAATGCGAGTCCAGTGTGCTAACCATTGCGCCACCTCGCTCGGTCTGAAAAAAATTCATTGCGTGATACAGAAGAGGGGTTTAATACATTATACAAGGAGACTGAGGAAGGGTAATCTTCATTTTACATTTTAGGAAATAGAAGCGTCAGTTTTTGTATTTGGTACCTCAAACCGCACCCAGAATGACTACACTGTAGAGCCAAAGAAACTGGTACAGCTGCAAAATATCGTGTAGGGCCCGCGTGAGCGCGCAGAAGTGCCGCAACACAACACGACATGGCATGGCATGGACTCTACTAATGTCTCAAGTGGTGCTGGAGGGAATTGACACGATGAATCCTGCAGGGCTGCCCATATATCCGTTAGAGTACGAGGGGGTGAAGAACTCTTCTGAACAACACGCTGAAAGGCATCCCAGATTTGCTCAATAATGTTCATGTCTGGGGAGTTCGGTGGCCAGCGAAAGTGTTTGAACTCAGAAGAGTGTTCCTGGAGCCGCTCTACAGCAGTTCTGGACGTGCGGGGTGTCGCATTGTCCTCCTGGAATTGTCCAAGTCCGTGGGGATGCACAATGGACATGAATGGATGCAGGTGATCAGACGTGCGTGTCACCTGTCAGAGTCGTATCTAGACGTATCAGGGATCCCATATCACTCCAACTGCGTACGCCCCACACCATTAGAGAGCCTCTATCAGCTTGGACAGTCTCCTGCTGAATTGCATGGTCCGTGTGTTTATGAGATTGTCTTCTTACACGTACACGTCCATCCGAAACGAGACTCGTCCGACCAAGCAACATGTGCCCAGTCATTAACAATCCAATATCGGTGTTGACGGGCCCAGGCG
This sequence comes from Schistocerca piceifrons, assembly GCF_021461385.2. Lineage (NCBI taxonomy): Eukaryota > Metazoa > Arthropoda > Insecta > Orthoptera > Acrididae > Schistocerca > Schistocerca piceifrons. Next base: position 47,153,496 of record NC_060144.1, read on the forward strand.
AGGCGTAAAGCTTTGTGCCACGCAGTCATCAACTGTACACGAGTGGGCCTTCGCCTCCGAAAGCCCATATCGACGATGTTTCGTTGAATGGTTCGCAGGCTGACACTTGTTGACGTCCGAGCATTGAAATGTGCAGTAATGTACGGAAGTTTTGCACTTCTGTCACGTTGAACGATTCTCTTCAGTCATCGTGGTCCCATTCTTGAAGGATCTTTCTCCACCCGCTGCCATGTCGGAGATCTGATGTTTTACCGGATTCCTGATATTCACGGTACACTCGTGAAATGGTCGTACGGGAAAATCCCCACTTCATTGCTACTTCGGAGATGCTGTGTCCCACTGTTTGTGCGCCGACTATAACATCACGTTCAAATTCACTTAAATCTTGATAACATTCCCTTGTAGCAGAAGTACTTATATAACAACTGCGACAGGCATTTGTTATCTTATACGGGCGTTGCCGACCGCAGCGCCGTTTTCTACCTGATCACATATCTCTGTATTTGAATTCGCATGCCTATATCAGTTTCCAAGGCGCTTCAGTATAAAAGGAACACAGTGTTACGAGCAGACATCATATTCCACCTCCAGTGAAAGTTTTTGTCCATTAGTCATATCTGCCTCAATACTTTTCCCTTCAAGGTATATAGGTTTCCTTTGTTGTCTCAGGCTGTTAGTGATTCAGGTGTCTATTTTGTACTGGTCTTATTTAGTGAAACCACATAAATATAGACCTCTGATGCCTGTAAAACTATTTCACACACAATGCAGAAAGCTGCTTAACAAACAACTTGCAGTGTCTGACAGTTTCAGTGAATTACTTTATGTAATACTAAAAACGCCTGACAACACACAAGGTGCGTTCCACAAGTAATGCGACCAAATTCATAAAAAATCATTTATTAAATGCATTCGTACAAATTATGAAAAATTTTCAAAATAGCACCATCTTGTGTCAATACACTTCTGAAGGCGGTGTTTCCATGCCTGGAAGGTATCCTGGAATGCGTTTTCCGGAATGTCCTTTAGAGCTGATGTAACATGCGCCTGGATGCTTTCAATCGTGTCCCAATGTTTTCCTTTCACGACTCCTTTTAACAGAGGAAACAAAAGAAAAGTCAGCGGGAGCCAGGTCAGGACTGTAGGGAGGCTGGGAAACCAATGAGGTCTTGGTCCTGGCCAGGAAGTCGTTGACAATGAAGGCGCTGTGACTCGGCGCATTGTCGTGGTGAACTTTCCACCTGTCCTAGATGTCGCTTCGGCAGCGTGAGATCCTCCTTTGCCGGCCGGGGTGGCCGAGAGGTTCTAGGCGCTAGAGTCTGGAACCGCGCGACCGCTACGGTAGCAGGTTCGAATCCTGCCTCGGGCGTGGATGTGTGTGATGTCGTTAGGTTGGTTAGGTTTTAGTAATTCTAAGTTCTAAGGGACTGATGACCTCAGATGTTAAGTCCCATAGTGCTCAGAGCCATTTGAACCATTTTTGGTGACCCTTTGATGTCTCAGAATGCATCCTATAAATCGATTCCTTCTTCTTATCAGATAATGCCACAAATTCCATTTCTCCCCAGTTATACTCAGTATATCCTCGTTAGTTACGTAATCTACTCATCTAACCTACAGCATTCTTCTGTACCACCATATCTGAAAAGCTTCTTTTCTCTTCGTGTCTAAACTGTTTATCGCTTATGTTTCACTTTGTGGTGTAACAGACAAGTGGTCTGTTGCATGCGCCATCTATCGCCCCTGGCCTAGCACAAATTCTAATTAAATGATAAAATTGAGTTCACTGTAGTCCCGGCAGGTACGAACTCGTCGTGGACAATGCCTCTGACGTCAAAGAAGACAATGAGCATGGGTTTGATACTGGAGTTGCTCATGTGTGCCTTCTTGGGACGGGGCGACGATGGGGTGTGCCACTCTGAACTCTGCCTTTTTATCTCAGGGTCGTACTCAAAAATCCACGACTCATCACCAGTGAGAACTGAGTTTAAAAAATGAGGATCATTTTCACTCATTTCCAACATTTCTCGGCACCGAAGCACTCGCATGTGCTTGTGTTCGTCGGTCAACACTTTTGGGACGAGTTTGGCACACACCTTTCTCATGTTCAAATCTTCGATCACAATGCGGAAATGATTGTTTTTGGCATGTTTAGAGTGTGTGCTATCAATTGAAGGCTCAGCCGTCTGTGAGAGTTCAATCGCGCACACGAGTAACATTTTCGTCGACTCGTGCGGTTGATGGCCGTCCACTGCGAGGTTCGTCGGTGATCTCCTTTCGGTCCTCCATGAAGGACTTGTGCCATCGAGAAACTTATGATTGGGCAAGCAATCAGTCCCAAAGGTTTGCTGAAGTAATGGAAACGTTTCGGTGGCGGACTTCCCAAGTTTAACGCAAAATTTGTTAGCATACCGTTGCTCTACAGAATGATCCATTGTGCCGTGTTACGTAAACTCAAAACGGGGTTGACGGAAACGCCCGTCCTGACTCTCTGGCAGTTCGCGGCCGAATGAGACAAAGAGCGTTTTGAAGCTAACACTCCCCTCCACTTAGCCCAGCCGGTTACAACACGCTGTGGTGTACTGTTGCGTCAGAAAAAAATTGGTCGCATTACTTATGGAACGCACTCTGTACACTGGTGTCAAAAAATTAAAGCAACAGCTGTTATTTTCCCGTTCTAATTCACGATACAATCATACAAACTGTCAACAGATGTCGTTGGAACCGTATTCTGCAAGGAAGACGGCATTCTGATCAACGGACAACGACGGCAGCAGTGACGTCAGGGCACCTACCAAGCCGGGTAGCCCCACACCCATGGTCGATGTGTACACATCGACAGACGGTGCAATATGACACAGAGGAGGCGCCTATACTCTCTCTGACGTGGAAGGCCAAAGGAAGAATGGCAGCAGAAGAATCGCAAACTGATTTGGCCCGTCGGCTTAATGTGGATCGTTCTGTTATTTCTCGGATGAGACGACAGTTTATAGGGACCGAAACTGTACTCGGGAGACCAGGACAGGGCCAACCACGTGTGACGTCAGAAAGAGCGGACCGTTATTAGGCTGTAAGGGAACGACGGTACCTCCTTAGTACCGCACTGCAACTGCCATCTGACGTCGCAGCATCCCCTGGACGTGTTGTATCGAGGCAAATGGTGGACAGGAGGCTTCAGCAGAGTGGCCATTACTGTTGGACACCTTCTGTCTGTTTACCTCTGGCGTGTCTTCACAGAAGGGAACGTCTAGAGTGGAGGCATGGACGATGGGCCAACGTTCTTTTCACAGATGAATCCAATTTGGTCTGGAGAGTGATTCTCGACAGTTTCGCATCTGGATCCAAACACTGGGGAAAGAGACCGATATCAATGAGGATGCCTAATGGCGTGGGCAGGGGGTATGCCGTAGCTGTTCTGTAATCTTTACATCGTTTTTACTTTACTACCACCTGTTTATACATTTTTGTTGCAAAATAAATGCAACCTTGCAAAATTTCCATTTCTTGCTTTAATTACGGACACCAGTGTAAAATAAATTCCACCTACTAATCAACCTGATTCTATCCACAATACGTTTTTTATTTGAAGTTGCAAGCCATTTCATTGTAAAGTATTAATGCCTTACAACAAAAATCCAAGCCTAAATGGTGCAAATGGCAAGTAATTTAGTACACCTATGTAGACAATTCAGACTGCCTCAATTAATCATTTATTATAATTTTCAACAGAAAGAATAACGAAACAATTTATAGCAAATAACGACAACATGCAACTGATATCAACCACGACGAAACGAAATAAGGTGATCTGCCCTTGGCCGTATATTGGGAGAAAATGAGCTAATGGGTCACGCGTAATCGGCAACGGACGGATGACGTCAGCCGTCGTCCAAACTCTCCTGCAGAGAAACATTGAGGGTGCCGTGACGTGACGGGACGACCTGTGTGGATGCTGGCGTTTGAAATGCACTGCAGAAAGTTTGGACGGGACGGGACCACGAGGCCAGTGTGAAGTGACCTCCAAACAACTTCTTATATTGTAACAATAACGTTTTCATAACTTACCCGTCACTGAAGATGACTTACTTTTTTCGTAACCTAGAATCTCTGACGTTGGGCTTGTGGTTGTGGTCGGCGTACGACCTGTCTATAACCTCTTCCTCTAAAATATGCACTGAGGCGATCATAAAGCCTTCGGTGGACTCGTGTCGTCCATACCGAAATTATCCAGGTTAACCAGAACCGTACATTCCCTAATCCCAATACTCAAGCACGCTATGCTTCTGCCTTCACAACAGCGCACTGTATCCAGCTGTTCGTCATTCTCCAGTGTTTCAACCACGCGTAACATTTCCTGTGGAAAGTCTATATCCTCACTAGTTTCCCTGTGCCTGATGGCACCTTGTCAAAAGAACCCGTCTTTAGTACGCGTGCAAGCAACGTAGTCGGCGACACCTCCATGACTGGCGTGCATGCTGGCCGGTGTGGCCGAGCGGTTCTAGGCGCTTCAGTCTGGAGCCGCGCGACCGCTACGGTCGCAGGTTCGAATCCTGCCTCGGGCATTGATGTGTGTGATGTCCTTAGGTTGGTTAGGTTTAAGTAGTTAAGTTCTAGCGGACTGATGACCTCAGATGTTAAGTCCCATACTACTCAGAGCCATTTGAACTGGCGTGCATGAAACGTTGCTTCGCTAGCAGCGGGGTAACCCAGCCTAAACAATGTTCCAAGTTCCGCTGTACTCCGCGAAAGATTGATTTTGGCACGATGTTTAGTAAGGAAAGCAATACGCAGAATCACAGCATATTCTTCTTCCCCTTTGTCAACAACTTCGAATGATAAGAAAAAGTCTTAGTCCTAATGCTAAAATTGTTCCCAGTAAATATGTATCGTCCTTGCCTTCTCCACGTGATCTATAACGAGGATCTCCTAGTCTTTTTCTGCCCAAGAGATCTAGAGCGACGATCGATATACGCTCCTCTGCATCTATTAAAAATCCGTGTTTCTTGCCACCAACAAAATCCCATAAGCAGCAGTTCGTCTCCGCATCTAACTGTGCAGTAAAACATCTTATTGTTAACGTTTTCCGGCGGCTGATACGTTCCCATTCGTGTTTAACGAACGCCTCGTTTCCTTTCCCTGCTTTCCCGCGCTTTCTGACCCACTTGTCCACTTTCTTAGCACTTTGGCTGACGATACTGTTTTTGCGGATGCCCATCACGCCAACACCTGTGACGCTTTATCAGGACCCTCGAGCGCTGAATCCATTCCTCTAAACACGTAGCTACTGTAATAGCCGTGGCCAAACAGAAAGGATTCTTCATTCTAACCCTATGTGATATTTCTCATGCAATGACGCGCAAAAACACATCGAGAGCCCTATTTTCAGCTTCTCGGCGTAACACCGTATTCAATTCATCATTTCGTTTCAGTTCATATGTATGAGCATTGAATCTACGGATCCATCCAAGAATGACTCGACCGACTCGTTGTGCTTTCCGGTTAACGCGTTCAATTTTTCTCTGCAGGAGTGAGTTTTGTTCTCTTTGCGATACCTGTGCCATAACCCCTCAGCTAATTGTTCGAATGTTTCTGCATCCCGCAAGATTCCATGGTAGATGATAAATGGTTTAGCTTCCGCAATAAATCGTAAATTGGGCATAGGAAGGCATGTTTCGTCAGACCAACCATCCAGCTTGGCTGAAGCTATAACATCACTGAGAAATACAGTTGTCTTCCGTTACTTTTTCAGAAAAAAGGTGTTATTAAATTTGCTCGATACAAGGAGACAACACACACTGCGTAGTTTTAATTTCCTGAAACTGTCCCAGTACCTATTCCTTATCGTCCTGCAGTGCTTCTGCCTGGCTTTTGCAACGTTTTAATCCCCCATTTTTTTCTCACGCTCAGCTCCTAATCTAACAATTTGTTCCGTCACAGTGGCGAAAGAATCACTCGTATTAGTGAAGCCTGTTTCCATCGCCATATTGGGTACTCTGCTATTGTCTAACCAAAGAAACTTACAATATGAGGGAAGTGAACAAGTTCCAAGCACAAGAAACATGAAACACAAGAAATTACTCTAACTCCTTCCACTTACCATAGCCCATCTACATTTATTACAGTCCCGTCACAAATGACCCCAATGCCCAAATAAAACATATGACTGGCACAGCCTTGGTTCATGGCAACTTGTGTCCAGAAAGTTTACAAAATGCACACGTAACAGGTGACAAATAGGTTTCGACACAACTCTCTCTGATCTGGGGTAGGCCTGGAAGTTCCCAACGCGGTATCAGTTACGATTAGAATGAACGAGTCTTTGTTGTACCATGGCCAACAATCAATATAATGAAACAAAAAGGCCACTTACAAGGTAGAAAAATAATTCTCACTCACCTTCATTTTGAAGCGCAGACTGCAAGACGAGTGAAACTAATTACATCAGTATCAACGTAATGACAGGTTGCGACCATGCCAGCCACCTCTGCACACCAGCATCACAGTGTACGGCCTCGTCGTACGTGGTCAGCCACTGCCGAAGTCAGTTGTATGGTATAGGGTGTCGCTGAACGCCACTTCTGACTACCAGTTGCAACAGTCACCCCTCGGGGCAGCTAGTCAGAGGACGTCGAGATTGACCAGGTGAGGCAGTGACGCTACAATATGTCCGAGGCCGAGCTCTGAGGCCTCGTGAGGCGCCAGAGGAAAAGCTGTTTCTGAAATAACATTTTATTAACCTGTCTGCTACAACGAATGTCCTCTTCCCCAGTGCTCTTTCCCAGATGCTCGCCCATGCGTCGGCGAGAAGTGCTGGACACAGCACCCAAACAGCTTGCCTTGTGTGCGGCAGATTCAGAGGCACCCCGTCTGACAAAATGGTTCAAATGGCTCTGAGCACTGTGGGACTTAACTTCTGAGATCATCAGTCCCCTAGAACTTAGAACTACTTGAACCTAACTAACTTAAGGACATCACACACATCCATGCCCGAGGCAGGATTCGAACCTGCGACCGTAGCGGTCGCGCGGTTCCAGACTGTAGCGCCTAGAACCGCTCGGCCACTCAGGCCGGCCCTCAGGAGTTGTCTTGCCATTAGGTCACCCCCTAGAAACTCTCCTGAGAGTCCAGAAAATGATGCACCACTGCCTGTTTGTTGCAACCCTCGCACCCTCACATTGACGATACGCCACAGAAATTGATTCCCGATATCATACTACACGCTCCTTGCCGACTTCTCTCCAAGACAATAATGCTCTCAGGAGTTGTCTCGCCAATAGGCGTGTGCTGGGCTATTGCATAACCTGGACGACTTCGTCGGAGTCATCCTGCTAGTGTACATCTAAGATACTGCCGCCGCTACGGAAACCTCTCCTGACAGTTCAGTAGCTTGTAACCGATTCACCGTTGCCCCTTTACTGTGATCAGTGTACCCTCACATTGACAATGCGACACAGAGATTGCTTCGCCATTGCATACTAAAGGCTCCGTGCCGACTGCACACTGGACTCGCAATCGGGAAGACGACGCTTCAATCCCGCGTCTGGCCATCCTGATTTAGGTTTTCCGTGATTTCCCTAAATCGCTCCAGGCAAATGCCGGCATGGTTCCTCTGAAAGGGCACGGCCGACTTCCTTCCCCCATCTTCCCTGATCCGACGAGACCGATGACCTCGCAGTTTGGTCTCTTCCCCCAAACAACGCAACCCAACCCAAGAGACTAATGCCGGCGTCAGGAGTTTTCTCGTCATTAGGTGGGTGCTGGGCTATCGCATAAGCCTCGAGGACGTCGTCGATGTCATGCTGTCACTTTTAAAACACATTTGCAGGATGGGCGTGGATATCAAAAACGTAGTTATAATTTCATAAAATATTAATTAGTATAAGCTGTTGTATCGATTGTGGCCTGCAACCGCTGAAACATTACAATAATTATGCAGTTCAATTGTCTTGCCGAGAATACGACACTTATTTTGTTTTGGAAGCCGTCCTGATCGGACTCATGTCTGACACCGCTGCCATCATTATATATACTGAGACGCTATCTCACTGGGTGTACTCGTAGTTGCACACAGTGACAGAATTAATACAAATGTCTAAGTTATTTAATTTAGTATAATATTTTGTGAATACAGTGGTATTATTTGATCTTGTGTTTCATTTACGTTGCAAGCTACTGTTCCAATTAAACGGCGTCTTGGAAGGTTACAGGTTCCGTGTTACAAATTATATCAAAGGTCCAGTACGAACCAAAGCTTTGGAATTATTCAATCAACGAAGTCCGATAAAGAAAAATCACTCATAATCCAATTTACAATGAGCGGACCTTACGCATAAAGCCATTGTTAAGCGCGAAAGTGTATATAACCTGATCACATATTATCATTAATTATTATTATTTGCTTGTTCTTCAATATACTCAAACCAGACAGGAAATTCCATGATAAATCAAACTGGCGACTTCGTGTCTGGATCTTTTATTGTATTTGTTACATTGTTTTTCTTTGTTGCATGAATAAGGGGATCATATTTGATGACCCATTCCCATTGCATGTTTGTAAAGAACCAAACAAAAAGACGAACCATTGTTGATGAAACCTGGAATCTACATTGAATATCCAAGGTAAGACGTCGCATTCTTACATTAGCATGCTAGTTCAAGCGCTTTCTGTAATTGTAGCTTGCTCTCTAGCTTTGCCAAAATTTTCCGTAACCATAAAAAGTCATTCTTATGGAAGACGCATATTCCAAATTATTTTCATCATACGGTTTCTTACAACAATACAGTCATACAATTGCACAAAATAACCTAATTGTGTCTTGTGCAACGAAAAATAGCTAGCAGCCATTAATGTTAATTTTTTTGCAATTCTTGCTCAGTTGAGCCAACTTTGTTGCCATACGAGATTAATTACATGGCCGGCCGCTATGGCCGAGCGGTTCTAGGCGCTTCAGTCTGGAACTGCAGACCGTTACGGTCGCAGGTTCGAATCCTGCCTCGGGCATGGATGTGGGAGATGTCCTTAGGTTAGTTTAAGAAGCTCTAAGTTCTATGGGACTAATGACCTCAGATGTTGAGTCCCATAGTGCTTAGAAGCATTTGATTTTGAACCATTAATTTCATGAATTCATTCTCAAACGAGTTTAAAGTTTTTCCTGAAATATACATGACTCCAGAGTAGACTACAGTAGTAAATATCAGTCAGAGTTAACATTGTCTAGTGACGGAAATTTCATAAAAAGGCCGACCACTAGTCAAATAGCTAAATCCAGCTGAGAGCCGATTCTTGTCCGTGACGTCATGTCAAATGACTTGGTGGGGCAGTGAGCAGTTTCAGTTGACAAACATTGCCAGCATGTTTGACGCTATTATCAAACAAATGACTGAAAACAAAAATCACATGACATCAAATCAGATCACTAAAACCAAGGAAGACAACGACGCACATGTGTTATCAACACATAATCAGATGACTGAAAACGAAAAAAAAAAAAAAAAAAGAATTGGCGAACACATGACAGTTTTAAAAACGGGACATGACGAGATTAAGGAACAATTAAGAGCACTAAAAACATGTAATGATAAAAACGTGTGAAAGAGTAGACGAGATTAACACGAGACTGAGAGACAAGGGTCCGAACTTAACTCAAAATTTTCAGAATTGAACTTAACAGCAGGAAAAAAACAGTCTGAGCACTACGGGACTTAACTGCTGGGGTCATTAGTCCCCTAGAACTTAGAACTACTTAAACCTAACTAACCTAAGGACATCACAAACATCCATGCCCGAGACAGGATTCGACCCTGTGACCGTAGCGACCGCGCGGTTCCAGACTGTAGCGCCTAGAACCGCTCGGCCACCACGGCCGGCACCGCACTGCAACTGTCCAAAATAAGGATCTGGTAAACCACTGAGCCTCCGGTAGCGACATACAAGAACACTGAAGTCAACTCCACTGGTGGAGGAATTTTGGATATGACTTCAGGGAATGTAATGTTCTCGGAATACGACGGCCACTCTCACCTGGACAAGTCGAGGATGGATGCCAGCAGTTTGCCGTCCGAAGTCTTCACGAAACTTATGTTGTGGAATGGAAATCCACTGGTCTTCAATCAAGCGATGCAGGACCTAGGAAGAGCAGTGTTATCAGTGAACATAGACAACACGACGAGTGAACACGCCCACATATCGGTTGTCAAATCTGTGAATAGTGACGTCGATATGCAATAACAAAAAATGGCTCTGAGCACTATGGGACTTAACATCTGAGGTCATCAGTCCCCTAGAACTTAGAACTACTTAAACCTAACTAACCTAAGGACATCACACAACACCCATCCACCACGAAGCAGAGAAAATCCCTGATCCCGCCGGGAATCGAACCCGGGAACCCGGGCGTGGGAAGCGAGAACGCTACCGCACGACCACGAGATGCGGGCTATGCAGTAACATATACGTTAGGCGAACTACCAAAGCAATACTCACCTTTGCGCTATTATTGTATGTATAATGTATATGAACTGCAAACGACGACACGTCGTACAAGGACAGCTAATCTGAGTCAGAAAGATTATTGTACCTGTTACGGACGTTAGAGCACATTTTTTGTAAGGGCTTCTTGGAATGACCCGTCGCAGTGATGTCTTGCGAACACGCACATACGAATTATAAACAGTGATCACCGTGTTGCGAGTTCAACCTATGGTTACTGCCACTGTGAAATACACGCTACTGCGCATGCGCGGCAGCAGCGCTGCCAGTATCAAACTCTTCAGGGTGCACGCGCTTCATTCGAACACTGTAGTCCATAAACTGTATTTAAATATGTATGTTAATATTATACGGAATGTGCTTTAGGGTGAATTGCTCGCCTGTAGATGCGTCCTTTCGCCTTGCAATTCAGGGGCCAATGTAAAGGTACATTTGCAGGGTGGACGTGGATATATAGCAAAAACGGCCAGCCCATGTGGCCGAGCGGTTCTAGGCGCTTCAGTCCTGAACTGCGCAAGGTCGCAGGTTCGAATCCTGCCTCGGGTATGACTGTATGTGATGTCCTTAGGTTGGTTAGGTTTAAGTAGTTCAAAGTTCTAGGGGACTGATGACCTCAGATGTTAAGTCTCATAGTGCTCAGAGTCATTTGAACCATTTTTTATAGCAAGTTATTTAATTTAGTATAATATTTTGTGAATACAATGATATTATCTCAAATGGTTCAAATGGCTCTGAGCACTATGCAACTTAACATCTGAGGTCATCAGTCTCCTAGAACTTATAACTACTTAAACCTAACCAACGTAATGACATCACACACATCCATGCACGAGGCACGATTCGAACCTGATACCGTAGTAAGTAGCAGTCGCGCGGTTCCGGACTGAACCGCCCAGAACCGCTCGGCCACCGCAGCCGTCAATGATATTATCTAATTTTGTGTTTCATTTATATTGCAAGCTATTGTTCCAATTGAACGGCGTCTTGGAAGACTACAGGTACCGAGTTATAAATCGTAGCAAAAGTACAGTACGAACCGAAGCTTAAGAAATATTCGAAAAACGAAGTCTGATAAAGAAAAATCACGCACGGTCCAGTATACAATGAACGGATCTTACGCAAAAAGCCATTGACAATCGCACAAAGTTTGTATAAACTGATTACATACTATTATCATTAATTATTATTATTTGCTTGTCCGCCCCTGGTAGCTGAGTGGTCAGCGCGATGGAATGTCATACCTAAAGCCCGGGTTCGATTCCCAGCTGGGTCGGAGATTTTCTCCCCTCAGGGTCTGGGTGTTGTGTTGTCCTTGTCATCGTCATTTAATCCCGATCGACACGCAAGTAGCCGAAGTGGGGTCAACTCGAACGACTTGTACCAGGCGAACGGTCTAACCGACGGGAGGCCCTAGGCACACGGCATTTCCATTATTTGCCTGTTCTTCGATATACTCAAAGCAGACAGGAAAAGCCACGATAAATCAAACACTGTACATCTATGATACTGGCGCCGCTGCGGTAACCGCATGGAACCTATACTGGGAGTCCAGTAACTTGTAACCGATTCAGCACTGCCCGTTTACGGTAACCCTCGCACCATCACGTTGACGATGCGACACAGAAATTACTTCGCGATTGCATACTACGGGCTCTCTGTCGACGTCTCTCCAAGAGACTAATGCTGCCCTCATAAACTGTCTCGCCATTTGACGGGTGCTGCGCTGTTGCACACGTCCCGAGGACATTGTTGGAGCCGGCCGGAGTGGCCTTGCGGTTCTAGGCGCTACAGTCTGGAGCCGAACGACCGCTACGGTCGCAGGTTCGAATCCTGCCTCGGGCATGGATGTGTGTGATGTCCTAAGGTTTGTTAAATTCAATTAGCTATAAGTTCTAGGCGGCTGATGACCTCAGAAGTTAAGTCGCATAGTGCTCAGAGCCATTTTGATTTTTTGGCATTGTTGGAGTCATTCCGCGCATCATCAAATTCTCCAAAACCTGTCCCCAAGTGTAAGTAGGATCAAGCCCCACGAGATATGATTGGCATTGAAGCCTTTCAGTAGCAGAAATGGCCAGGGGAGTTATTCTGTAAGATCTCTGAGAGACTCTAGTGCATTTTGTGGAGATGAATACAGGGTGCAAATAGCGATTCTCTGGCACACATTAATTTCAGCTGCAGCTGCTTGGATGTCAGTAGGCAGAGGAAGAGCAGAGGAGTGGTGTATGTTACTGAAAACACAGCGACCCCTCTCGACCGCTTGACTCTTTTTTTTTTTTTTTTTTTTTTTTTTTGGAAATTTGTGGTAAGGTGTTATAGTACCAACCCAAACTGCTGAGGTCATCAGTCCCCTTGGCTCTTTCCCCAGGTCATCCTTGCAGTGTAGGGTATAGTCACATAGCTCATGTGTGTGAGTATCTGTAAAATGTGCTCCTAGTTAACGCAAGCACAAAGGGCACACCTGTGCCAGGAGTTTCAGTTCCTCCATATGAGTCGTGAATCCATTCGTGTTCGGAAGTAGGATGGGAGCCATTTCATCGGCGTAGTTTTAATGTACCCCTATTTTTTCAATTGTGAGTGAGGAGCAGTGGAGAGGCTGCCAGGGTCTTTTAACATTAGTCAGACATGCCACAATGACGTCTGACAGCGTCTGAGACATCTATTGACCTGAACGTTGTCATCCTTTACCTGCACCCTTTTCCTTCTACGATGATAGGGAAAGGAATGTTGAGAGGCACTCTGCTTTTCGTGTGCCTCCTTGATGCTCACTGCGGAACTGTTGCTGGTGTTTTTTGTTCCATCTACCTGGACTGCTTTGTCTTTACTCTGTTTTTCTTAGCATGTACATGTGCAAAAACAGGTTCTTATGGTAGATAGTGGCATGCTGGACGCCATCTACTTCGAAACGACCACCTTTGGAACTTCTGCACCAAGGTAGCATACGAAATGGCAAAGACTGGGATTTCGTCTCCTTGTATTCTGTTTTGGCTTCGGCATCGTGGGTCACTTTTCTTCCCTATATCTTGCCTTTCCCAGCAAAAACAAGGTGTCTCTGCTACAGCCGGTGGCAACGAGAGCAGGTGATGCAGATCGCTGTACGGGGGAAGTCAGTCCCAGCTTCATGGTCTGGCTTTCCACACATTCCGCACGTCGCTTCACCTCCACCTCCACAAAACTCGTGATTGTATGGCCAAACCTCTGGCATTTATAACTCCTCAAATGGTTAGGCCAACTGTAAGTCGAAGGAATTCTGCCACAATACGTTCAGGCAACGTTTTCTCCATCCTTCGCGTTCATTCCTCCACATCCACCAGCCCCTGCGATGCCCATCCTTGTTTCAGCTCCGCTACGCACAAGTCCATGATACCACAGCTCGTGAGCACAACGTTGCTTGAGCTGAGAGAGACGTGGATGTATACAACGATGTCGTATTCAGCCAATCTGTGCGATTTCATAAGAAATTCAACCTGCATTGACTAGTTAGTTTCGACCAGCAAGAAACCATCACATAAGCGTTTAATAGACTTTAATTTGCCAACATGTCCTCCCAGGCCTTTATGGATCCAAAAGGCGGACACTTTCTCAGACGTAATCTCCAGGAACACACTGTGATTTACGACGCCTTGAGCTTTGTTACTGAAGTCCAGCTGATTCCGATAATCAGGAGGGCTAGGGTCCCTCACTTGTTTGGATGACTGGGTGTGAGTACACTCAGGTGGTACACCCGTCAAGCTGGGAGGAGAAGAAGATGTCTAGGGTTCCATCTCGGTTCCACAAGCAGCCAGGAAAATAAGTATCCACCCAGAGAGAGCCCTGTGTGCTTCAGTAAGCCTTATGCAGCTGAGGTGCAGCAGGTTGCCCAGAGGGTGCCCGCTAACAACTGTTTCACCTCCGCAGCCGCTCAACTCATCGGCACGCAGCACACATTGAGATTGAGCAGTTTTTTAAAATTTTTTTTTTAAATTTTTTTTAGAGGTTTTCTATCCACACTGTCTAGGCGGTCAGGCCAGGATCCCCATTCCCTACGACGCACGGAGTTCCACCGCCACTGCGGCACACCAAGAGCTTACAGCGACAGAGTACTGGCGCCGCTTCTCGATCACCAGTTCAGAAGCCCTGGGGTCGACAAGCCAAACAGTTGTATTAGGGACAGATCTCAAGATGTTGCTGGCAATGGGAATATCTTAATATCCTGCATAAGGTTTGTAGGGATGCGAGGTGCCGTAGGTTAGGTTAGGTTACATTGGGCTAGCAGTGTATTTAACACTAAATTCTTCTAGAATCTTCATATGGAAATGGTGTTCTAAGCCCCCCCCCCTTTTCTAACTCCGACTTTTGCTGTTGAATATGGATTAAGAAGAAGCGCGAATTGAATGTAATCGACCCTGCAAGTGGAGTAGAAAAGAGTTTCGCACCTGCAATAATTTAATTTGATAGAAATTAATTTGATAAAGGAAAGGTTCATTAACGTAGTGAGAAATGAAAGGGTTGCTTTACCGACCCACAGAATGAAAGTTCTGTCCAAAATAACAATTTGATTTATTATGACTAAACTCAAAATAATAAATAAAACACATGAAACATTTACAATACGTCAAATTCGATACTCAAATAAATGCTGTGAAGGTGAAGTTGTCCATAAACTAGATTGTGACAATTATGACCAAGTGGTATGTGGAGCCAATTCCTTGCAACTCAAATCTGAAGAGAAACACTCAGCTAACCCAATATTAATTGCTGCTACAGTAGTGAGAACTCAGACGCTGAACACTCAAGACAGAACCACGTTAGAAAAGACTGGAAGAGGCGCGCTCTACTGAGCTCTGATTGTCCCATAGCTAAATTCCCTAATCTGCTGGTGCTGCGCACATACATTACCAAGCTGTCTTCTTAACTGCAAGGACACGATCTGGCATACCGGAGGCGATGGCTGGTTGCTTCGACGTCCCGTCGTGATGATGATAATGTCGCGAGTATAGCCCGAAACAAATTATCCTGGTCTGATTGTTCCAGACTAAAGACTTCCTAGCAACACAAATGCAGTTCTGAGGGAGACGAAGAAGGCTCGCTACACAATCACTGACGGTACAGTGATTGATTTTAACAAGCGAAGTCATACAGTAACTCCGATACAGTCAATTTTAGCCAAAACTGTTCAAGACGGACAACATAGGCAGAACAACAATGCAGAACGTTCAATTGCCAACTGTACTAGGAAAGTTACGTTGAAGTCGAAACTTTAGCAACTTCGTCAAACAGTTACAATTAAATGAAAGTATATTAGACAGCCAACGGAAGGCAGGCTGTCCAGAGCAGCGGAGCTCAGTCTTGTAACCTACTCCGACCGAAAGGCGAGAGCCGACTCTCTCAAGAGAACCCGTACAATCCGAACCCAGAACATTTCCGCCCCCACGACAGTGGCCGTTGTTAAACGTTCCAATCAGCAACTCGAAAACCGGCGGAAAATTCTACTCTATTGCCGAGGCACTACTATTCCACCAATGGAGATACTTGGCGCCAATTTCTGCGCCGATTTTGCTACGTCACGGAGCTATCCCCTGAGCAAGCCAATCACAGTTATGATTTTGCAGAAAACGAGGGAATTTGCCCGCCAAGACTGCCTGGGAACACAAGTCATTCTCACGCCTTGCTGGTAGCCCGTCAGAAAGTGTTTTCACTCTAGTCTCTGTGAAGTAATCTCTAGCCCCAGCCGCTCCGTCAGGTCCCTGTGGGCGTGTCGTCCCCGCTCTTATGACAATGTCAGTGTCTGGACAGCATCCACTCGACTCCCTCACAGCCGTCAGCATAACCTTTTCAAGATCAGCAGAACCCGCTTGTCACCGAACCACCTGGGTGACGAGATACGCTGCGTGGGAGGGCTGCGTGTGAAGCAATAGCAACTTTTCACCACATGCAATTACAGAGGAAAATATTCATATCTTCTGAGTTCTCAATACTAGCCTTGTAATGACAATACTAGGCCATACTTCCCCAAATCGAATTACTCAGAGTAAGACATATATATGAGAGGAGGCAAGTCACTGAGTGCATCTAAAGGCATGCCACCTCTCAGGGAAACGTACAAAATGTGGACGAAAAACAATACCACGATAGTTGAAACACGTATGTAACGCAGCAGCGATGGCGAGGCATTGCAGCGTCTCTGACCAGAGAGCCTGCGCTTGACCGCGCGAGTGTTGCGGCGGTTCTCAGTCGGTAGCTCGGTTGAGTTGCGGGCAGTCGGTCAGTAGTAGTCGTGCAGTGCAGTACGCTAATAGTCGTCATGCAGAACGGTCGGTCAGTAGTAGCAGCCCAGTGCGGTTGTGTGATGTAGGCGGTCGGCAACACTGGTCAAGATGCTGAATGAGGTATACTGTTAATTAATATAATCATTAGATAATGTAAAAATTTATTTATTGTAATTATTCTCCAACAAATGCCCCAATAATAATTTTTATTTCAAAAGCATTTTTTCAAAAATTTAATTTTTATTGAACTAAAGATTTCGTTGCACTTCCCATTTCACTCCACTTTTTTTAAAGAAAAATTTCAGTAAAATCACAAAAAAAAGGAATATTATTATTTGCAATGCAGTTCCTCCAAGCCGTGCGCACGAAAAAGAGCAGAAATTTGACATCCAGTTATTCTGAGGTAAGACTTTAATTCTGATTGTTTTACACAGGGCCAAAGACCGATATTTCGGTTTAATTGAATTTTCTTATCACTGAATGGACTTTAATTTTTCGTGAGGAATTTATATTTGAGTCAGATTGCGAATTTCACATTTTTGTTGCCATTGTCAGTACATTTCATTGTGGGCAGGTTACGCTTAGCGCAATGTCCATTACCATTTTTATTTATTTATTTATTTATTTATTTATTGTTCCGTGGGACCACATTTAGGAGAAGTCTCCATGGTCATGGAACGAGTCAATACATGAAATTATAACACGATTGTAGAAACATAAAATGAAATATAAGAAACATATTCAGGCGACAAGTCGTTAGTTTAAATAAAGAAAATCAAGAATGTAACACTGGAATTTGCTTAATTTTTTAGCTCTTCCAGGAGCTCCTCAACAGAATAGAAGGAGTGAGCCATGAGGAAACTCTTCAGTTTAGACTTGAAAGTGTTTGGGCTACTGCTAAGATTTTTGAGTTCTTGTGGTAGCTTATTGAAAATGGATGCAGCAGAATACTGCACTCCTTTCTGCACAAGAGTCAATGAAGTGCATTCCACATGCAGATTGGATTTCTGCCTAGTATTAACTGAGTGAAAGCTGCTAACTCTTGGGAATAAGCTAATATTGCTAACAACAAACGACATTAAAGAAAATACATACTGTGAGGGCAATGTCAAAATTCCCAGACTATTGAATAGGGGTCGACAAGAGGTTTTCGAACTTACACCATACATAGCTCGAACAGCCCGTTTTTGAGCCAAAAATACTCTTTTTGAATCAGAAGAATTACCCCAAAAAATAATACCATATGACATAAGCGTATGAAAATATGCGAAGTATACTACTTTTCGTGTTGAAATGTCACTTATTTCAGATACTGTTCTAATGGTAAATAAAGCGGCATTTAGTTTCTGAACAAGATCCTGAACATGGGCTTTCCACAACAGCTTACTATCTATCTGTACGCCTAGGAACTTGAACTGTTCCGTCTCGCTTATAACATGCCCATTCTGTCTGATTAAAATGTCAGTTCTTGTTGAATTATGGGTTAGAAACTGTAAAAACTGAGTCTTACTGTGATTTAGCATCAAATTATTTTCCACAAGCCACGAACTTATATCATGAACTACATTATTTGATAATGTTTCAATATTACACACAAGATCCTTCACTACCAAGGTGGTGTCATCAGCAAACAGAAATATTTTTGAATCACCTGTAATACTAGAAGGCATATCATTTACATAAATTAGAAACAGCAGTGGCCCCAGCACCGACCCTTGGGGAACGCCCCATTTAACAGTGCCCCATTGGGACTGAACATCATTACCACTCTCAATATTGCGGAGGATTACCTTCTGCTTTCTGTTCTTAAAGTAGGAGGCGAACCAATTGTAAGCTACTCCCCTTACTCCATAATGTTCCAACTTCTGCAGTAATATTTTGTGGTCAACACAGTCAAAAGCCTTCGTTAAATCAAAGAAAACACCTAACGTTCGCAACCTTTTATTTAATCCGTCCAAAACCTCACAGAGAAAAGAGACTATAGCATTTTCCGTTGTTAAGCCATTTCTAAAACCAAACTGTACATTTGACAGCAAATTATGTGAATTTAAATGCTGCAGTAACCTTGTATATACAACCCTCTCGATAACTTTACTAAACACCGATGGCATAGAAATAGGTCTATAATTGTCAACATTATCCCTGTCTCCCTTTTTATAAAGTGGCTTCACTACCGAGTACTTTAATCAGTCAGGAAACCGACCACTCCTAAAGGAAAAGTTACAGATATGGCTAAGTACTGAGCTAACATACGTGGAACAATACTTCAGTATTCTGCTAGATACCCCGTCATATCCATGAGAGTTCTTGGTCTTAAGTGATTTAATTATTAACTCAATCTCCCTCTTGTCAGTATCATGGAGGAGCATTTCAGGTAACAGTCTCGGAACACTTTTTTCTAAGAGCGCTATATGATTCCCTGTTGGGACTAGGTTTCTATTTAGTTCACCTGCTATATTCAGAAAGTGATTATTAAGTACTGTACATATATGCGACTTATCAGTAACACGGACATCCCCACTACGCACTGATTCTATATTCTCGACCTGTCTCTGCAGACCAGCCACTTCCTTTACGACTGACCATATGGTTTTAATTTTATCCTGAGACTTAGCTATTCTATCTGCATACCACATACTTTTTGCCTTCCTAATAACTTTTTTAAGCACCTTACAATACTGTCTGTAATGGGCTGCTGCATTTAGATTTTGACTGTTTCTAACGTTTTGATATAATTGCCACTTTGTTCTACAAGATATTCTTATCCCTTTAGTCAGCCACCCAGGCTGCCTGTTTGTGCTAGTACCCTGTTTTGAGCATTCTAACGGAAAGCAACTTTCAAAGAGCACGAGAAAAGTCTTGAGGAAAGCATTATATTTATCGTCTACTGTATCAGCACTATAAACATCTTGCCACTCTTGTTCCTTGATAAGGTTTACAAAAGTCTGTGTAGCAACTGGATCAGCTTTCCTAAAAAGTTGGTAACTATATTTAACATGTGTTGCAGCACAAAAATCTTTTAGACTTAAAATTTGTGCATCATGATCTGAAAGGCCATTCACCTTTTTGCTAACAGAATGCCCTTCTAATAATGACGAATGAACAAAAATATTGTCTATGGTTGTTCTACTGTTCCCTTGCACTCTCGTTGGAAAGAATACGGTTTGCATAAGATTATATGAATTAAGGAGGTCTACCAGCATCCTTTTCCTTGCACAATCACTTATACAATTAATATTGAAGTCACCACATATAACTAACTTTTTGTATTTCCTATAAAGTGAACCAAGAACCTCCTCTAGCTTTAGCAAAAATGTTGTGAAATCGGAGTCTGGGGATCTATAAATAACAACAGTAAGAAGTTTAGCTCCACTAAATTTAACCACACCTGCACAACATTCAAACACCTTTTCAGTGCAGTACTTTGAAACATCAATTGACTCAAATGGGAAACCGTTTTTCACATACATGGCTACTCCCCCACACCGCAAAGAGCTCCTAGAAAAGCTGCCAGCCAACCTGTATCCTGGTAAAGGAAGCCTCTGAATTATCTCCTTATTTAAGAAGTGTTCAGATATACCAATAATTTCAGAGTCAACATCTATAAGCAGTTCACTAACTTTATCTCTAATACCTTGTATATTTTGATGAAATATACTAATTCCCTCATTAATCGGATACCCAAGCTTTGTAGAAAGTGGTTTCTTTGTTAGAGAGACTTCCCTTAAGCAGGAATACCTATCAGCTGACTTCAATCTAAAAAAGGTACAGCTCTAACACCCACAACTACCGGAATTTTCCCATGAGTGATCCCACCACCCCCACCTATGCTGTCACCTATAAGTTTTGCCTCCTCCTAAATAATATTGTCATTTCTTTCTTTAAAAATATTGTGGGGAGGTTACACTCGGCTCCCATTTGTATTAAGTATTGTCATAAATCTTTTCTTTTAAATTACGGTGGGGAGGTTACACTTGGCGACACCCAGTCCAGGATCGTATTTCGTTGAGAATCTTTTGAAAAACAGTCAGATATCTGCTCTTATTTGCTTAGGTATAATTAGGATTTGGCGCTACGCTTTTACTAATTTTGTGACTTTCTTTCTACAGGTCAACGGCAATTCGTTGCTCTGTTGTATTTGTGTGTTGTTTTTGCATTTGTGCTTATTGTTTTGTGAATATTTGTGACTGTTGTAAAAATGCCGCGAAAGACTATGAATAGTGTATCGCGAGGTATTGTGAATGAATTTACCGACTTAAACAACGTGACTGATAGGACATGTGACACGCAGTGTAATGATGACAATCCTGCGTTCACTAACAATCAGTGCATTCCAACCACTAGTGATGACTTTTACCTTGATAATGAACAAACGAACTCAATTGTCTCGTCTGTTAATTTGACGACAATTGATGACGCAGAACGCTCTATTGTAATGAGCGCTGCCGAGCTTAACACACTCGATTTGGAAAATTCAAGTAACGTACAGACAAGTTTGTCTAATGAAAATGAACAGGATGCACAAAGTAGGACGGATTTATTTAATTCCGAAATAGTGTCTGACAATGTACATCCGACTGATAATCCTTTTTGTAAGTTGCAGAATGACCAAATGGTCACACAAAGCGCGACAACTGCAGGTACACCATTAAACAGCACTGAGAATAGAAATGCTAATTTTGGCTCATATCAAATTATGGCACTATTGTAGCAACGACTTAACCAAATTTGTGAAAAATATGATGAGCAGCACAAAGAATTTATAGAATGGAAAAAAACAATTTTCTGAAGGTATTAAACAGCCGAGGGAAAAACACGATAACCTTAATGAACAGAACAAACAAGCTAGCGAACAGATTACAGCTGTTACCGTGCAATGTCAGGACAATAAAGTACAATTACATGTGGATACTAAGACTTGTGCTAATAATAGTAATGAAGAAGTTGGCACTGATGCACAAGAATTAAGTAGCACAGGTGTAGACACAACAGAATCACATAAAGACGGGATTATTGCAGTCACCGAACAATGTTCAGCAAACGAAACACAGATACAAGAAATTAATACAATCACTGAACAATGCTCTAAAAACGCAGTACAGATTCGCGACGAAGTTAATTTAGAGTCAGTGGAAGTTTCACACACTCCGAATATGGAAGTTGACGAGAAATTAGCACGACAGAACAACCAAATTGACGAAAGTAGTAAAGTAGCAGAATTAACAATTATTCCAGTCACCAATACGTCACAGAACCCGCCACGTTGCGAGCATTTGTCAGACTTACGCAGCGTGTATAATGTGAGCAATTTACAGCAACTACGCGAATTAAAATCCGAAAAGCTACGCGACTTTAAATCTGAAAAGCTACGTAACTTGAAGTACGAAATGACACAGACAAACAAATTCTCACACAAACCCGAACGTGTTCTCAAATTCAGTGACGAGAACGTTGATAATAATCAATTTGTATTTGTAAGAAAATGTAAAGAATTTAATAATGACAGAACACAGGTACACGCTTTGAGCTGTATACGACAATTTATTTTTGTGCTTTCACCGCTATTGCCTGTAATGCAGAAGCTAGCTTTGAAACAGATGCGACAATTTATTTTTGTATTTACAACAGCATTGCCTATAATGAAGAAACTAGAATTAGCATGCAGACAGCAACTTATTTCTGAATTTGTACCGCCATTGCCTATAACGCAAAAACTAAAATTTATTCTCAGTGCGTAAATGACCTCAGGGGATTCATTACGCTTTAATGAATATGTGCCGTAGCGAGCATAGGGCCCCGAGCTGTAGTAGTGCTGTTTCATCTTTAGTTTTCTGCACTGCTGCCTTTTCTTCTACTATCCTTTATATCTATCAAAATTGCTCTTTAACTATTGCTGTACCTAGAATTAAGAAAAATATGTAATGAAAACCGGATATGACAAATCTTTACCGAATGTGACAATTTTCAGTGGGCACTCCCGTAATGACAACTACCGCCGTAATTTTAATAACAGATAAAATCGCAATCATCAGTATGTGTAAAATTATCAGCAATAGCAAACCACATTTTAGTAACAATAGATGTTTTTCACCACAATAGCATGAAAGTCAGCCGCTTGGCATACGTAACCAACAATGCAGTCTACAAGGTCAACCAAACTTTAATGTTTCGCCGCGTGCACGTATAGTCCCAGCCCCAACAAATAGTAACGCATGGCAGCAAAGAAATAACCACGTACAGACAACACACTATTTCAACTCGTATCGCAATGCGCCGTATAGAAATTACTATCATGACAGACGTAAAAATAACGAGCACAATTTTCAGCGTACATTTAATAACAGTCGATCTTTTCAGCAGCAAGAACATCAGCAACAACGAATAATCATGAATGAAACAGACAATAGGTATCATCCATAGCGTAACACGTCAGTAAGAAATAACAGAGCAGTTCAAATAGTCGAAATGCCACGGCACCCTCCCGTAAATAATAGCACGTACGACAGAATTTGACCAGACACAGTACGGGTTTCATATTCCAGTAACGTAAGCAATAATTTTGACACGCAGAATCCTCTTCACGAAAATGTTATTAATTTTGACGCCATCCGACACACGTTTGCATTAAGGACAGAATTACGACGTATATAGACGACATTCTTATCGCAGAAGCTAACTGATCGGAACACAATATGATTCTTGAACAACTGTTACAAACTTTTCATGCACAAGGACTTACAGTTAATCTTAGTAAATCGCACTTTGGCAAAACTTCTATAAAATTTCTTGGACACGTAATTTCAGCAGAAGGCATTGCACCTGATCCGGAAAAACTTCAGGCTCTACGTGACATTAGTGTTCCTACGACGAAGAAACAACTACGCAGTTTTTTGGGCTTAATTAATTTTTTTCGTAAATTTATTCATCACTCTGCTTTAGACACACCCAGATTATGTCAATTAACAGGTAAAAACACTATTTGGTCTTGGGATAAGCAAGCACACTCTGAATTCATGAACCTGAAACATGCTTTGTTGAATGCACCACTTTTATCGCACCCAGATCTTACCAGAAATTTCTCCATTGCCACCGACAGTTCTAACACGGCTTTAGGCGTACACATTTTCCAGGAAATAGAAGAAGATGGTTCAACAGCAATTAAAAACATCGCATTTGCAAGTCGCATTTTGTCACCTGCTGAACGAAATTATTCTGTTACAGAACTTGAAACATTATGTGTTGTATGGGCTTTTACGAGATTTCGGCACTTTCTTTATGGCAGACATACCACAGTTTACACAGACCACAGAGCGATACAATTTTTACTCTCGGCCAAATTCACGCACGATAGATTAAGCAGATGGAAACTATATTTACAGGAATTTAATTTTACAATAGTTCACATTCCCGGCACACAAAATGTTATAGCAGACGCACTATCGCGTTCTCTCAGCAACAATCAGCAAGACGTAGCAACCAACTTCTGCAAAGCAAATTTCAGTGTCATGTACATTCAGCAAGTTGCATTTGAAAATTTTATTTCATCGTCATTACAGGACATAGCACAAGAGCAAAATAAAGACAACGTGTGGAAAGAAATTAAACACCTTTGGCAAGATGGGAATAATGTTACGATTAGGAACCACTACACTGTACGCAATGACATTCTGTTTCGCCGCTCTCATCCTGACAGCAACAATTGGTTATTATGCATTCCTGACGAACTGGTTAACAAATTAATTTGGTACACTCATTTAAGTTACGCACATTACGGAGCACGAAAATGTTTTCTTATACTGAGACAGAACTGTTATTTTGCCAACATGGAGAAACGTATACGACGAGTTTTAGCGTCATGTAAAATTTGTCAGAAAGCTAAATCAGACACCACTTCACATATTCCTCCTTTATATCCCATTGTACCTGTTAAATTAAGACATATGGCCGCTGTAGATATTTTTGGTCCGATTCCGAGAACTAACAGAGGTTTTTGCTACATCTTTGTCGCTGTTGAGCTCACTTCAAAATTTGTTACTTTCACTCCATTACGCAAAGCTACTGCTAAAACTGTTTCGAAAGCATTTGTAAAACATTTTCTATCTCATGTAGGGCATGTGATGAAAGTAATTTCTGACAATGGATCTCAATTTCGTAGTAGCGTATGGACACGCATGTTACGAGCCAGAAACATTTCTCCGATCTATATATCCAAGTACCACGCTTCTTCGAACCCCTGTGAAAGATTAATGAAAGAA
This sequence comes from Schistocerca piceifrons, assembly GCF_021461385.2. Taxonomy (NCBI): domain Eukaryota; kingdom Metazoa; phylum Arthropoda; class Insecta; order Orthoptera; family Acrididae; genus Schistocerca; species Schistocerca piceifrons. Next base: position 47,178,485 of record NC_060144.1, read on the forward strand.
ATTGGTAAACTGTGTAGAACATACTGCCACAAAAGACATATTGATTGGGATACACACATACTCTCATTCCAAGATGTAATTAATTCCATTCCAAATGAATCCACTATGCTATCTCCGTCTGTTATACTGAAAAACGTTGAACCACCAAACAAAATTAAAGAATTAGTAAAATTCCCCAAATGTCGGCGACTAAGACACCACGAAATAATTGACATTGCGCTGAACAACATCAAACGTGCCGCAGAGCGCCGGAGAAGACAGCAAAAACAGGTTTGTACACGCCGCGACTTTCACGTTGGACAGAAGATATTAATACGTACACACTATTTATCCAGCAAATTAAAAGGTAAGTGCAGTAAATTTGAACTTCTATACGCAGGTCCATATCGGATTCGCAGCATCCCTCACCCCAATGTGGTACACGTCGAAACTTTGAGAACCAAAAAATCGAAAGGCAATCACCATATCTCAAACATTAAACCGTTTATTGAGTGAAACCACTGTATGATTCAACACACTATGATGCCATTTACTAATGCAATTATTTCACCTGGCTAATTACTGATGATTATCGTATTTTTTCTTGGCAAGTGCCCGGCAAGGTAAAGTTAGCAGGTCATTTTTCTTGTCGTTACACATCAGACCGTGCATACTTTTCCAGACGAACTTACGTATTTTATGACTAATTATGTAATTCTATGTAATGACGTATTAATTTTATCAAATTCTCTCTCCATTAAAGTCTTTAATTCTCGCCTCGATTAACTACACTACATACAAGCTGAACACAACGAACGTCACATTTGTCTTTTTATGTACGATTGTTTTCATGTTTTGTTTATATGCACTGTGAAATAGTTAAGATATAACACACAGCAGTTGACTTTGACATTTTTTTTTTGCCTTATGACATCTCAACATCGTGACGGTTTTACATTTTTTGCTGCTGCATTGTGATATTCTGTGTACATTTTTGCATCTGAACACTGTCAATGTCTTTGACATATTACGTTTTCTGTCATGTTATGCTGTATGGTTAATTGTGTCACCATAAACCAGTCATTATTTAGTGGGTATAGGATTTAAATGCAAGAGGTTAATCTTTGTTCATCAATTTCAGAAAGAAATGATGCGTGTAAGAAATAAATTTAATATAAATGGGAATTTCACCTACGAAATAAACGATAGAAGATGCAATAACTTTATGAGGAAGAGTAAATGGATCAGGATTAACAAGCATTAACAAGAATATACTATACTCATCGTAGAATAGCAGTCTTAACTAATTTTTTCTTTCAGAATACAAGGTGATTGATGCAGGCTGTCAGACTGAACTACACATCTTAGTTTTAGTGATGAAATATGCTAGAGATAAGGAATAGTTGTATAATGAGTAATGAAGTTATTTTTTGCAGATGATAATTAATACTGATGAATGATGATGAGGGATATGGTATTATGAATAATGAAGTTTTTCTTTATAGGTGATGATAATAATGAAGTTATGGTAATGTGGATAATGAAGTGATGGATAATGAAGTTTTTTCTTTACAGATGAGGATAGTGTTGAAGTTGTGTATTTATGCTATGTAGTTATTTAAGTATTTGTTTCAGTTTGCTTTGACAGCAGGTGTTACATTGCATAGTAGGATGACAGAGAGTTTTGGAAAGGACAGCTATGGAACACATTTTTATACACATTTCACTACCTGTTAATTCGAAGTTCACTACTTTTCAGCATAGTGTGCGTTTCTTCTTTCAGGTCAATAATCCATTTTGTATTTTTTCAGGAGAAGCTTTTCATGATACTTACTAAACCTGTTAGTTACTATACTTGTTCTAGTACTTGCATTTTTATTTTTTACCCATTTGTGTTTATCATTTATAAATGTGATCACATATAATGCCTTGTTCCATAATCTTGCTACAGCTGACTCATGACGAATGACGTTACCTATCCTCATTTGCAGCAATAGGTCAAAAGCAAATAGTGTTATGCCTCAGCAATTAATTATCGATCCCAACGCAATGCATTGCTAACAAAAAAAAAAAAGACTTCTTAATGAGACAAAAAAAAGTATATATTTAAGATAATGCTTTGTCACTAGCTAATAACTGCCACTGTTTATTGTAATGAGACTACTTATAATGCCCACGATTATTAATGCTATGATTGTAATTAACTGATTTTAATAATGACTTTGTAATGATCTGAATACTACTGAATGAGGAACACTGTTAATTGTAATGAGACTACTTATAATGCCCATGATTATTAATGCTATGACTGTAATTAACTGATTTTTAATAATGATTTCGTAATGATCTGAATAATACTGAATGATGAACTATGTTTTATTCTGTTCAATACTTGCTGGCCACTGAGTGCCAATAATTAATGTCACTTGAAGAATTGTTATTAATTATGCCATTAATTAGCTCTTGTTTTCCATGTTGAGTTTTCATGTTTTGGTTAATGGCCAATGAGTGCCAATAATTTGTATCACTCAATGTATTATGTTAATGCTAGGCCAATAATTGACTCTCCTTTTCAACTAAGACTTCTGATGAACATTATTCTGTCATACTAAATATACTTTGTAACTGGCCAAGGACTGCCACTGTTTATTGTAATACGATTACCCATGATGCCAGCTAATGATTCTTACTATATTGGAATGACAAATGATTAATTAACTGTAATTAGGAGAAGGTTAATGATTCTTAATTATACTTTGTAATTGGAAAGGAATGTGACTGTTTAAAAATGCTTTGTAATTAGGAAAAGGCTAATGATTCCTACTATATTGGAATGACAAATGATTAATTAACTGTAATTAGGAGAAGGTTAATGATTCTTAATTATACTTTGCAACTGGAAAGGAATGTGACTGTTTCATAATGCTTTGTAATTAGAAGAAGGCTAATGATGCTTACTAGATTGGAATGACAAATGATTAGTTAACTGTAATTAGGAAAAAGCTAATGATTATTACTATTGAAATGACAAACGATTAATTAACTGACACATAATTAATTAACTATGCTATACTTTGTAACCGGAAAAGAATATGTTTCTTACTATATTGAAATGACAAATGATGCTATGCTCTGTAATTAGAAGGTTAATGGATCTTAATGACTGTTTAATAATGCTTTATAATTAGGAAAAAGCTAATGATTATTACTATTGAAATGACAAACGATTAATTAACTGACACATAATTAATTAACTATGCTATACTTTGTAACCGGAAAAGAATATGTTTCTTACTATATTGAAATGACAAATGATGCTATGCTCTGTAATTAGAAGGTTAATGGATCTTAATGACTGTTTAATAATGCTTTATAATTAGGAAAAGGCTAATGATTAATACTATTGGAATGACAAATGATTAATTAACCATGCTATACTTTGTAACTAGGAAAAGAAGGTTACTGATTCTATGTAAAACAATTAATGAACATTTTTCTGTAATACTACATACTTGGTACAGAAATGTTCAATAACTGGCCTATGAATGCCACAAACTACTAATTAAGTCTGTAATTGTCGATATTATGTGACTTGATGTCCTTCACCTCATAAGCTGACTACCCTGAATTACTGCAATGTCCATTTGTCCTGTTTATCCTAGTGATCATGGAGCACTATCTTTGGTTTTGCACTAATTCTACGTTGGTGTGTCTTGTAAGAGTGGTGTTGACACGACATGCTGTCCACCACCGTGAGCGATGAAGACATTATTATGGTCCCACTGTTTGGCGTACCTAATGTACTGCCAAAATGAAAACATGGAATATTACTACGACAATTCAGTGTCTTGGCTACGCTGATAAATTCTGATGGGAAAAGAACTTCAAGTTATGTCACTTGGTGTTGTACTTCTGTGGAAAGATATGGACTTTCAGAGCAGCTGTGTGCAATCTAAAGTGTTACAACCATGATGCAATCCTTCCCTTTCCTATCCTAATTCTTGTCACATAATGAAAATCATTTTTTGCTAACATTATTTATGTTCATGGCTATACATTTTTTTTTAGATTTGCTCAACTCCAGTGCGAGTACACTTATGTCACTGGTCGACATGATTTTTTTTTTTTTTTGCCATTATGTTTATTTATTGCGAAAATGCTAAAGACATTTTTTTCGATTTGTTCTGAAGTACAGTATATGTACACTCTTGTCTTTTATATTGTATATACATTTTTTATTTTAATGATATGTTCTGAACTACAGTACATGTGCACTTATGTTAGGCGTTAATATGTTTTGTACTGAACTTCAGTGCCTGTGCACTTTTCTCATTTTTCAATATGATTTGTACTATTCTGTATATTGAATACTTCAATGCGTATGCACTTATGTCATTTGTTACTAACTGTATATACATTTCATCATTTACTGATATGTTCTCAACTCCAGTGCGAGTACACTCATGTCGCTTGTCAACATAATATTTTTTGCCAGTCTGTTTATTTGTTCTGAATATGCCAATGAATTTTTTCAGTGCCTCTGCACTTTGTTTTCTGTCAAATAATTTGTATATACATTTTTCTGATTTGCTACTATGTTTTGTACTCATATCTTGTCTTTGTCTTATATATTTTGTACTTAGTGCGTGTGCACAACATTTACTTTATGTACTACATCTAAATATTCTGTAAATTGTAGAAGTTTATTAATTAGGAAAAAATTTTGCCGCGATTGGCAAGTCCAAATGACTCACCATCGCTGCCAAATTTTTGCCCCCCCCAGTGGAGGGTTATGAAACACGTATGTAACGCAGCAGCGATGGCGAGGCATTGCAGCGTCTCTGACCAGAGAGTCTGCGCTTGACCGCGCGAGTGTTGCGAGCGGTTCTCAGTCGGTAGCTCGGTTGAGTTGCGGGCAGTCGGTCAGTAGTAGTCGTGCAGTGCAGTACGCTAATAGTCGTCATGCAGAGCGGTCGGTCAGTAGTAGCAGCCCAGTGCGGTTGTGTGATGTTGGCGGTCGGCAACACTGGTCAAGATGCTGAATGAGGTATACTGTTAATTAATATAATCATTAGATAATGTAAAAATTTATTTATTGTAATTATTCTCCAACAAATGCCCCAATAATAATTTTTATTTCAAAAGCATTTTTTCAAAAATTTAATTTTTATTGAACTAAAGATTTCGTTGCACTTCCCATTTCACTCCACTTTTTTTAAAGAAAAATTTCAGTAAAATCACAAAAAAAAGGAATATTATTATTTGCAATGCAGTTCCTCCAAGCCGTGCGCACGAAAAAGAGCAGAAATTTGACATCCAGTTATTCTGAGGTAAGACTTTAATTCTGATTGTTTTACACAGGGCCAAAGACCGATATTTCGGTTTAATTGAATTTTCTTATCACTGAATGGACTTTAATTTTTCGTGAGGAATTTATATTTGAGTCAGATTGCGAATTTCACATTTTTGTTGCAATTGTCAGTACATTTCATTGTGGGCAGGTTACGCTTAGCGCAATGTCCATTACCATTTCTAAATAATATTGTCATTTCTTTCTTTAAAAATATTGTGGGGAGGTTACACTCGGCTCCCATTTGTATTAAGTATTGTCATAAATCTTTTCTTTTAAATTACGGTGGGGAGGTTACATAGTGTCGCATGAGATGCATCACATAAACACAGGAAGTCATACGAGATGGCTCAGAATACCTTGACAGCTCGAGTATCAGCACTGCAGCTCTCCAAAACACTAAAGTGCCGCCATACTCTCGCTGACGATGGACAATCAGGGAGGAGCGGAACCGCGATTCATCGCTGAGCACTGTGTGACCTCACTCATCAGGAGTCCGTGCTTTCCAGTCATGGGACGGCTATAAGAGAAGTCCTCTGTGCTGAGACGATAACGTCGGCCTACTAATGGGACGGTGATTCCCTGATCTGGTTGCTCCTGGTCTCTGACCAATGGTGCCGGATGACGCAGAATGTTGCATGGAGTCCATTATTTACTTCCTGATGGGCGGCGCAGGTGTCGAGGGGTTACGATAAGTCTGGCTCACAAATCGGTGATCACCGCCACACGCTGTCGACTGGAATCCCGACGACGAGCACGCCTGCCCTCACATCCCATGGAGTCCAACATTGTACGGGCCACTGTGTCATCCGAACTCCCCGCAAATCTGGATATTGCACGTTTCGACCAAATGGAGACCAAAAAGAGGCCCATTTAAAATTCTGCCTGTGCTGATAACGCTATCTCAGACGAGTATGCGGCAACTACGTGTCCTTCACAGCGATCACTCAACACCTGGCACTCTTCACACCCATTAAGTACCCTACTAGTGGAACGCAAACAACAACAATGCGCTCTCGTGGCTGTTCTACCTTTCACAGAAATTGCAACTCGTAATCATTAAATAACCTCGCCAGTAGTGTGCACTGCTTGAAGTGACAATGACACCCGGCCATGTCTTCCGGTTGCTTCGCGTTTTTTGTCGGACCGAGTACGTCTACGGCGTTTTGTATATTAGGTGACCTCGAAAATTAAAGACAAAGAAAAAAAAAACCGCTGAATGTCCACAGCATCACCTCATTTATTCCTGATCAACAACAAAGAATGCAGTATTGCCATCACTAATCCAACGAGAAGTAATATTCCTTGCATTTCACTTCGAAAAAATCGACCATAACAAATAGGTCCTTCTTTTTTCTCAGCACTTCATTTGTTGGTCAGATGAAGTCGCTGAATATTTCCTAGGATCGGAAGATCGTGCAGTTTAAACGCCAAATCACGCGATATTTTTTATTTCATTATGCTGCACAATATACAGTTAAATTACGATGATTCCAGCTTACATGAGGTTGTGGTGGTTCTTTCTGAGCAACTGCAAACCGTTTGTCACATACGGCTTTCCTTGAATTCTCATTTCGGTTTTCTTCTCTATATTTCTAATCTTGCCTTTTCCTTTTAATCATAAAGCGCTGCACTCAAAAGATTCACGAAAGCAAATAAAATGTGTTATTGCTTTTTGCTTGTAGGAAAGCGAGCGAGAAGCAGGATGTAAAGGGTTTGCCACTGCCGCCGAGGGCACACGAAGAGGGACAACACTTTGAGAATGCTTTTTGTTTACAATGGCTATTATTAAGTCAAAAATGGTATTCAGCAATAATAATTTGAGAGGATTTGAGATATGCTAAGCATTTTAGAACCTCAGACACAAATGTCTGTTCCCTTACCTCCTTAGGTATGAAAGATGCATCGCTCAACCACAAAGTAGCATATTATCTGTCCTGCGAACGTGCAAAGGGCTACAAAAGTCTAGTACCGGAACAAGTTTTCAGGGTACAATCGTTTACGTCTACTGATTTTAGAGCAGTCTATGTAAGTAACGTTGTTATCGTTTAGCGCTTGACTTGAGTGGCACGCTGAAATTCAGCGTACAGTATGGAAATTCCACGTTCTATTTTGGTTAGCAAGCTCTACGAAAAACATGTCATACATTCGTTTATAAACTGAGAATGGAGTTACTTGTTCGTTTTCGTTGATCGAGTAGCAGCCATATGGCCACATGTCGCATGCGGTTCATCTTATCGCATGAGAATTCCATGAGATAAGAGATAAGCCGCTGTCATCTGATATTGTACACACTTGAGATCTCCGAACGGATCGCACGACGTGTTGACGGGTCACTACGATCTGCCCTTCGTGTGTGGCCCCCTTACGCCACTGGACTTACTTTCTAATGGAGCACGGTTCAAATCCCCGCCCGCCTACGGAGAACTCCTTATTTTCCCTAATTCAATTAAGACGATTCCTTTGAGCCGGTGCAGACGATTTCTTTCCAATCTTGAGATTCGTCATTAACGCCTTTGTCGTTGCTGTGACGTTGAAGCCTAGGCTTCCTTCTTTAGTTTAGGCTGCGGAAATGCGTGTATATACTTTTTTTAGTTGCTGCTTAGTCTCCTCCGCCTCATATGGGCAGGGGGTAGGCTGTCTGAGGATAAAATTTATCGCAAATGAGTGTACCAGGTGTAGAAGTCGAATTGACCGACTGTCCGCCGTAATTCGAATGTATACAAGGAGAACATTAACGAAACCGACAAACTGCAGAGACGGATTCGTGCGAATGACATTGGCTTACATTGTTAACATCTGCTCACGTTCTTCCTTAGCTCCTACTTTAATTTAATAATAAAAATAACTGTGAAACACGAACTGCAAGACTTCTAGGGTACAACTTATATCTAAAATCAGAAACAAATATATAATTAAAAGGTCAAATTACGATTCAGTCATTTCCCGTGTACTTCGCTCGCTCCGCGAGGTAGTGATGTCTTTTGGTATTATCACAAGCAAACACACTCAATCGCGATACTCATTGCTGTGAAGGGTTCTTTCCGTCTGACAGCTCGAGCGACACTAAACGCACTTAGCGGCAAGAAAGCATGCCGTCCGTTAATTAATGACGTAAGGTCCATCACAATTATGCCTGTTTTTTATTCTTTTTCTATTTAATTTAGTAAATAGTATATTTCAAGGAACAAGGATGGTCGAAAAATATACGTAAACAGAGCAAAACCTCATAAGTAAAATATTATAAGCTACAGCACCTGGTTGAGCAAGGACGTGGGATATAAACATTATATGTCACGCATAGGAAATATGGACACGTCATATAAGATGGAGGAGATCCCAATCCCTAAGTCTTGGTTAGGAACCGTATCACTCTCCACTCTTACCGAGCGAGGTGACGCAGTGGCTAGCACATTGGACTCACATTCGGGAGGACGACGGTTCCAAGCGCGCGTCCGGCCATCCTGATTTAGGTTTTCCATAATTTTCCTAAATCACTCCATGCAAATGCCGGGATGGTTCCTTTGAAAAGGCACGGCCGACTTCCTTCCCGTCGTTTCATAATCCGATGAGACCGATGACCTTGCTGTCTGGCCTCCTCCCCCAAAACAACCCAACCCTCTCCACTCTTCCATAATCCCTTCCCCAAACATCCACCCACACAAATTATCTCCAACACACTACCTTGAAATGCTACGTTCCTCTGATACCCTTATTCCTGGCAGTCTAAATCTACTCAGCACTTAACTCATCTGTGTATCTGTTTCAATCAGTCAACCCATAGTCTTTCTGTTTAACCCTGCGCACCTGTTCCTCTGTTTTCATACCAGGGTTACAAGTATGAAGCCGGAATTTGGTTGCAATGATTATGCGTCTGTTGTTTGAAACTGATAAACAATATTTTACCCAAAGTAATCTCCATTGCTATTTATACAGTTCTCCCACCTTTCTGGAAGACTATGAATGCCACGCAAAAAAAAAAAAAAAAAAAAAAACCACCTTCATCTTTTGAAGCGAACCAGTCAACAAGCCGCTTTCGTACAGTTTGATATGAATTGAAGCGTTGTTCAGCGGTACTGTGTCCCAGTGATGCAAACAGATGATAACTGGACGGAGACAACACTGGAGAATAACCCGCATGACCGACTTGAACGCCTGGAGATTTTCCTTAGTCCGTTTTGCTGTGTGTGATGCGGCATTATCATAGAGTAATATGAAATTGTGTTGCCTTTTTCCACATTCCAGTTATTTTTATGTACATCGACCATTTGTTGTTGGCAACGATCAGTGTTAAGGGTTTCACCAAGTTTTAGCAGCTCATAATATCATCTTCATCCAATAGGGCCTGCAGTTCGGAAATTTTTCGCTGGTTTCCCGCGCTCGTCGTTTCCCACGTCACAATCACCACTTCTGAATTCTTTGAACCGGCCGAAACACTGCGTTTTCGTAAGAGCATGTTCGCCGAAAGCTTCGACAAGGATTCGATGTGATCTGGCAGCAGTTTTCTTCAAATGATAACAGAAAAGCAATGCTGTCCGCAGATCTTAGTTCGTAGGCGCAAACCTCGACATCAGGTTACCCTCCATTCAGAGGCTGTTGCACGCAGCGACTGTTATATTCACTTGAAAATGATAGATTTCAGCTATCAGTCGTCCTTTGGAATTTTTATTGGCAGATCTAGATTTCAGCTAGGATCTAGCCATTCTCAATGCACTATCATTTTTGATCAATGCTTGTAATGCCTGTTGGTCGGGCTTCATCCACTGTTCAATATGCTGCAGTTAGTTTCCAGATAAATTCTTTAAATAAATAAATAAACTATATTCCCATCACTGCCTTGTATCCCACAAATTGTTTTTTTTGTCATCAGTCCTGAGACTGGTTTGATGCAGCTCTCCATCCTACTCTATCCTGTGCAAGCTTCTTGATCTGCCAGTACTTACTGCAACCTACATCCTTCTGAATCTGCTTAGTGTATTCACCTCTTGGTCTCCCTCTACGATTTTTACCCTCCACGCTGCCCTCCAATACTAAATTGGTGATTCCTGATGCCTCAGAACATGTCCTACCAACCGGTCCCTTCTTCTTGTCAAGTTGTCACAAACTCCTCCCCAATTCTATTCAATACCTCCTCATTAGTTATGTAATCTACCCATTTAATCTTCAGCATTCTTCGGTAGCACCACATTTCAAAAGCTTCTATTCTCTTCTTGTCCAAACTATTTATCGTCCATGTTTCACTTCCATACATGGCTACACTACATACAAATACTTTCAGAAACGACTTCCTGACACTTAAATCAATACACGATGTTAACAAATTTCTCTTCTTCAGAACCGGTTTCCTTGCCATTACCAGCCTACATTTTATATCCACTCTACTTCGACCATCATCAGATATTTTGCTCCCCAAATAGCAAAACTCCTTTACTACTTTAAGTGTCTCATTTCCTAATCTAATTCCCTCAGCATCACCCGACTTAATTCGACTACATTCCATTATCCTCGTTTTGCTTTTGTTGATGTTCATCTTATACCCTCCTTTCAAGACACTGTCCATTCCGTTCAACTGCTCTTCCAAGTCCTTTGCTGCCTCTGACAGAATTACAATGTCTTCGGCGAACCTCAAAGTTTTCATTTCTTCTCCATGGATTTTAATACCTACTGCGAATTTTTCTTTTGTTTCCTTTACTGCTTGCTCAATATACAGATTGAATAACATCGGGGAGAGGCTACAACCCTGTCTCACTCCCTTCCTAACTGCTGCTTCCCTTTCGTGCCCCTCGACTCTTATAACTGCCATCTGGTTTCTGTACAAATTGTAAATAGCCTTTCGCTCCCTGTATTTTACCCCTGCCACCATTAGAATTTGCAAGAGCGTATTCCAGTCAACATTGTCAAAAACTTTCTCTAAGTCTACAAGTGCAAGAAACGTAGGTTTGCTTTTCCTTAATATATTTTTTAAGATAAGTCGTAGGGTCAGTATTACCTGACGTGTTCCAACATTTCTACGGAATCCAAACTGATCTTCCCCGAGGTCGGCTTCTATCAGTTTTTCCATTCGTCTCTAAAGAATTTGCGTTAGTTTTTTGCAGCCGTGACCTATTAAACCGATAATTCGGTAATTTTCACATCTAACACCTGCTTTCTTTGGGACTGGAATTATTATATTATTATTGAACAAGATAAAAAGCCTTCGTTCCCCCTTCCGAAGCGTCATACGTAACGAGTTTATGAAGAAGGGGAGTGGTTTTGAGGCTGTTGACGTGCTGGATCTCTCCTGGTTTCTTTAAAAGGCCTTTCTCTTTATTCTCGCTAGGGCAGACACTAAGCTCGGCAGAGAAAGATTCACGGAGAGAAAGGTTAACTTTTCATCACTGCATCGGCATGCTCCGACTGTGGGGCGCACCGGCACTTTAATCACATCTTCTTTGCTTGCCCTCGATACAGAAGGGACTCCGACTGGAGCTTATCTACATGTGAAAAAACCACTTACTTCCCATCAAATAATCGCCGACCTGTGTGGCTGAGCGGTTCTAGGCGCTACAGCCTGGAACCGCGCGACAGCTATGGTCGCAGGTGGCAATCCTGCCTCGGGCATGGATGTGTGTAATGTCCTTAGTTTAGTTAGGTTTAAGTAGTTCTTTTAAAGTTTTAGGGGACGAATGACCTTAGAAGTTCCATAGTGCTCAGAGTCATTTGAACCATCAAATAATCCTGTTTCTACGAAGAAATTATAGTGGGATCCAGAAAGGATGCCAATTCGCGCAGGTCGAGACTCCGACGGGTACTGCGTTGATGCCGGTTGCATGCGTCGGTTCCGGTAAGCGCATACAAGAGCTCCGCGCTTGAAGAAAGCGTGTATGACTCTCCCTTGCTCGGGCAGAATTTGTCTCTTACCACCAACCGTGACATCTCGCAACAAATGGAATAAAAATTTACTAAATAACTCGCGACAATCACGTTTAATGGTGGCATTGGGTACAGCGTTCACAGAATAGCCCTGAGAACACTACTGAACGCTTATTGGTCGTCGTAAAATGAGTGATGTAGATGTGTAGAACAAGGCTAAACGTAACCGCCATCGTTCGTGCCTCCAGTATAGTCACTTTAAATTTACTACTGTCCGCCCACGGTAGCTGACTGGACGCTGGCACGGTGCCTCAGCGTGTTCGGTCAGAGGGTTTAGCTACCCTCTGCAATAAAAAACTGAGTGAACGCATCAACGAGCAACCTGAACGAGTGTCGTCAGACGTCCGCCACGAACAATTTCAACGAAAAATATACAACAAAATGAGATGAAAAGAAGAAGTGGTCAGCGCGACAGAATGTCAATCCTATGGCCCGGGTTCGACTCCCGGCTGGATTGGAGATTTTCTCCGCTCAGGGACTGGGTGTGGTGTTGTCCTAGTCATCATCATTTCATCCCCATCGACGCGCAAGTCGCCGAAATGGCTTCAGATCGAAAGATTTGCACCCAGCGAACGGTGAACCCGATGGGAGGCCGTAGTCACACGACACTATTATTATTATTTACTAGTGGAATTTGACTCAAAAGTTGGAATTAAAATATTTATAATTAGTACTGAACAAGAATTTCGGGTCTTTTTTATAAAAAAAAAAAATTCGCCGAATGAAGTGTAATAAATTATAGCTAATGATGTTACATTTATTTATATTAATTTCACAATTAGAGGAGTTGCTTATATTCACACTCGGAAAATTTGACAATACGAACTAATTCTTCTTTCTTCGTGTGTATAGCGCAATACACCACTTCCTGCAAGAAGTGCAAGCTTTTATGTACTTATAGGTCTTTGCTCGTGGCACATAAATAACAGCATCCTTTCTTTGGCAGACTGTACACAGCTGTACATATTACTTTCCTTCACAGCACCGAGCGAGGTGGCGCAGTGGTTAGCACACTGGACTCGTATTCGGGATGAGGACGGTTCAATCCCGCGACCGGCCATCCTAATTTAGGTTTTCCTTGATTTCCCTAGATCGCTTCAGGCAAACGCCGGGATGGTTCCTTTGAAAGGGCACGGCCGATTTCCTTCCCCATCCTTTCCTACTCCGAGCTTGTGCTCCGTCTCTAATGACCTCGTTGTCGACGGGACGTTAAACACTGATTTCCTCCTCTTCCTCCTCCTACTTCACAGCTGTGTAATCATATTTCCTCTGCTTACAGTACTTTGATGTTGATTACGCTCGTACCCCAAGGTTAATATTGCTGTTATGTATTTTGAGTGTAAGCCTATAGCATTTTGAGCGCGTCTGTTCATGTTGACAATTTTTTCGAGCAGCATCTTTCACATACTATTTTCTTTCAGAGCTCTTTGTGGGATGATCCTTTGCCCTTTTCTTGCGTGTATCTCGATATACAACATACGAAATGTATGCTACAACGTCAGTCAAGTTGAAAAACACCGCCACTGGCCATAGCCACGTTGGCCGACGGCAGCTGTACATTCTTACACACTTAACAAGTCTATCCACTGCTGACTTTGTACAGTTGTATAATGGAATGATGTCTAACTTCTCTTCTGTCACATTCACATCGTGGTGTGGAGCTGACAACACTTTAACAACCATTCCAGTCTTAGGCAGGTAACTGACTAAAGTGTCATCAGCCCTGATTAGGAGGAGGAGGAGGGGAGGAGATTAGTGTTTAACGTCCCGTCGACAACGAGGTCATTACGAGACGGAGCGCAAGCTCAGGTGAGAGAAGGATGGGGAAGGAAATCGGCCGTGCCCTTTCAAAGGAACCATCCCGGCATTTGCCTGAAGCGATTTAGGGAAATCACGGAAAACCTAAATCAGGATTACTTTTGAATGCATTATGGGAACAGCAGTGATCAAAAAAATTGTAAATAATTACTATTAAAAACAGTCTTGATCACAACAGAAAGGGGTTTCCACTCAATGGTCTGAAGATGACCACAGCAGTGGTCGAAACCGGTCACCTTATAAAATAAATTGTGATCAAGACTGTTTTTAATAGTAATTATCTAAATCAGGATGCCCGGAGACGGGATTGAACCGTCGTCCTCCCGAATGCGAGTCCAGTGTGCTAACCACTGCGCCACCTCGCTCGGTCCCTAATTAGGGAAACCGGACTATTTCCTGTCGGAGCAGTTTTTTTTATTTTTTTTTTATTTTTTTTTTAGGAAAACAGGATGGAGCTCGTCACTTCGAATAGTACCAACTGTGCTTATTTTCAGTCATTATCAGATGCTACTGCAACGGTAGTGAACATTCAATCCATGGATCCATGGTGGTGTTAGAGATTTCAACCAAACTTTTATTTCAGTCTCGCTGTTATGGTTCTTCTCACTGGTATCCTTTGCAGCCTAGTGATCCCGCATGAAACACTATTTCATATCTGAATCACGTAACAGGTTCACCTGTCTCCTATATTTTCCTGATTTTGTTGGAATATATAGTCTGAATGGCATCGCACATGGAAGGTCATAAGTACTTCATCCACCGAAACTGACTCACAACAATTATACCGGGTGATCAAAAAGTCAGTATAAATTTGAAAACTTAATAAACCACGGAATAATGTAGATAGAGAGGTAAAAATTGACACACATGCTTGGAACTACATGGGGTTTTATTAGAACCAAAAAAACACCCCATATTGCTAGACGCGTGAAAGATCTCTTGCACACGTCGTTTGGTGATGATCATGTGCTCAGCCGCCACTTTCGTCATGCTTGGCCTCCCAGGTCCCCAGACCTCAGTCCGTGCGATTACCTGAAGTCGCAAGTGTATCGTGATCGACCGACATCTCTAGGCATGCTGAAAGACATCCAACGCCAATGCCTCGCCATAACTCCGGACGTGCTCTACAGTGCTGTTCACAACATTATTCCTCGACTACAGCTATTGTTGAGGAATGATGGTGGACATATTGAGCATTTCCTGTAAAGAACATCATCTTTGCTTTGTCTTACTTTGTTATGCTAATTATTGCTATTCTGATCAGATGAAACGCCATCTATTGGACATTTTTTGAACGTTTGTATTTTTTAGCTTCTAATAAAACCCCGTCATTCCAAGCATGTGTGTCAATTTGTATCTCGCTATCTACATTATTCCGTGATTTATTCAGTTTTCAAATTTATACTGACTTTTTGATCACCCGGTATAACTCAGGAAACTTACTATCATTTTCCGTGTATCCCTGATAGGAGCAAATTTGTCGGTCTGTCTTCGAACTGCTCGAATTAGAGCATCACCAAAACTCAGGCATTTCAGTGACTGTCTTAGTCTGTGCTCCGAAAATGAAGCTTGATAAATCGGAAAATTGTCTTTGCTAAATATACCACATAAACTGTCCTTGTCCTATTTGAGGACTCCGCAGTTCAAAGGAATTCCAGTTCCTGGCACAATTTCTTCCATTTCAAAAGCTTTCGAATTTTTCTCCAAGATATCTCGAAATGATTCCGAAGGAATGCCTAGCTTTAGACTGGTGTACATCACAATATCATCCAACATCTTATCATCAAAGTACACGAGAAGAACTTTTCCTGGTGTTTTAACTCGGATTTAGTTCCTTTTGCAGCTTTAATTATGTTACCAGCAGATCTCCGTCTTTGATTTACAGAAGGTTCTGTCTTCCATATCATACCTGATGAAGCCTCCATTTCTCTGTCAAAGTGATCAATTTGGTCGTGTGGTCTGGGTCGCCTTCTTGATAATTGAATATTTCTAAAAATACTGAAACAGAACCGAAAGCTAACACGCTGACCACTCATCTACCAAGGCAGACATCCTAATATACTCAATAATATCTGCAAACAGTAATAAATATCAGCACTTACGCCGTTCATTTTCATCCCATTCGGGAGACTGCTTCATCTGGAAGTTCCACGAGTACATCTTTAGTTTCACTGCTTGAACTTCCGGATAGCTCCTCACTAAATACATTGCCTGAGTTCTCAAACTAACTTCTTAGTCCGTCATCTGTCTGTTTCATCTTTTTATACATTCTGTCGCTTGCCGGTTGACTGAGGGTGACTTTTGTGCTGCTACACATTCAGTAATAACAAAATGTTCAAAAAATAAAAAATGTTCAAATGTGTGTGAAATCTTATGGGACTTAACTGCTAAGGTCATCAGTACCCAAGCTTACACACTACTTAACCTAAATTATCCTAACGACAAACACACACACACACCCATGCCCGAGGGAGGACTCGAACCTCCGCCAGGATAAGCCGCACAGTCCACGACCGCAGCGCCTTAGACCGCTCGGCTAATCCCGCACGGCAGTCATAACAACAATGAATGTAAACCAAAAGCCCGTCAGTTGTAGCAATTATCATTACAATAAATGCCACGTACGTATTAAATAAAGCACTCAACATAGCGGGACTGCAATTCGATAACTTCTTTCGTGTCAGTCACAGACCCTCGCTGGTACACAACTGTTACTGTGACCACCGGCTGTGTTCGATGTCTACGTGCAGTGCCCACTCACACACAGCAGTAGGGAGCACCCTAAAGAGGGTATATAAAGCGTGTCTTGGGGACACGGAAAACAGTGCAGGTGTTGCCGTAAAGCGCAAACCGACTTATCTGACATCCAGAAGGGCATGATCATCGGTTGTTGGGCCAAGGGTGGAAAAATTTTCAAAACGTCTAAGTTCGCATGTCACGCTGGTTAAGGTATACTGTGCAGGACAAAATGACACTATGCAAAACCAGTGGCGAAAGAAATGTGATGCATCAAGGGCCATAGATGGCCGAGATGAACAATGACTACGGAGACGTGTAAGGGCGAAGAGACATGCAACTGCAACACAGCTGATGTGAATTTCAAAATTTTCCCAGCGAAATGAATGTTCCAACAAATGTTGGGCTCGCAGCCGGTCGTCGTGTAATTCAGTGCGCGATATCTCGACTGGGGACCTGCCAGTCACCGTCAGGTGGAACCATTGAGGACGGAGGACGACTTGCTCAGCTCCGCCCTGCATGGCTTGCTGCGAGTATTCCAAGCGTGCGTCCAAATGCACCTGTCGGCGGCAGCGCCCTCGCTGGTGGAACCGCGCAACTCAGCTCGCCTCTGCTTTACCACTCCAAGCAGTTCAGACCGTTTGGTTAGCTTTAATGTGGATTCAGTTTTTACAAACGTCCGTCTCGCAGATCCTTTGGCATTAATTTGCAAAAAAAAAATTCGGCGGACATTACTGCTTTGTTTCGGCATGCCCTTTCCTAAACCTGTTTTATGCTGAGCGAAGAATATTTTGAAGATTATATTAAATTTGAGCCTCCAGTTTCTAACAACCCTACCACAACAAAGGTCAAAAATTAATTATGATTACAGTGTTGCTCACGCTGCTAAATATTGCATTTTGGGGCAACAACAAAGTTATACTATGTGTCAGGTGTCATTAGAGCACAGTTAATAAAGTCATTTCTTGAAATAATGGATAAACTAGGCACTCATCTTTTCGTGTTTCCCACGCTGGTCTCGTTGTGAACTCATGGCTCAATCGTCGAAAATCTAGGTAGTGATGATTCTAAGCTTGGATGCAAAGAGGCCTAGGTGTTATTATGCGATATCAAAAGTTTAATAGATGTGTTTCATAAACCATTCTTGAAGATTAAACTTTTGCAAGTTAGGACAATGGTGATGTTAAAAAGTAATCAGCACTCCGAATTTAAGTTACACTTCCTTTTTATTACTTTTGATGCAATATCACGTAACTCGTTCCAAAACATCACTTCACAATATAAAACATGCTTCAAAATATCTTCCTCGCTGTTAAAGTTCACATTTCATAAACTGACTACAATTTGCGTCTTTTTAATATGACGACCAAAGCTTGAATCTCTAATAACCGCTTACACGCCCAAAAATTAGAACTCATTCTCTTATATAGTCTACCCCCTCTTAAGCTAACTTAAATCTACTGAGCTCAGATGCTAAACTAAGGGACGAGGCAATGCAGCAGCACAAAACAATTAACACAAACAGCAATGACAAAAAAAAATTCAAATTTGCAAAGCAAGCAGCATTATAGAAATTAGCAAAGCAATTGCAATATTACAACTAATATAAGGCAATGTGCGGCAAACAAGAAAAATAAATCTGGCTTAGCAGAGTCACACAAATTAAAATTCAGTAGCACTATGCCTGGCAAACAGCAGCAGTAAATGCTATAACGTTTACCTAAGCATGACAAAGCTCAAGCAGAAAAAATAGTACAGTAAAGATAACAATGCAGACAAGGGAAATGTATAATCACATCTTAATGTCTAAGTAATTAAAGTGGTGCACCACAACAACTTATTGTAAAAAAAATATTACCATGTACTTGAAAAGAATATTATGTATGCAGTTACTGTTACTAGTCCCTTCTTATTGTTCTTTCCTTTCCAAGTGCTCTTTTTTTGAAGAATGTGGATCACAAAATTATTATTTAATAGATCTGTTGACAGAAAGTGTTCACATTAGCAAATGCATTTAATTTTATTTTATGAAACCAATGCTGCAAGACAGCTGGAAACCAGATATCAAATGAAATAAGCAACTATGAAAAGCAAAGCATAAAAATATCATTCAATAGTCATGTGACATTTCATAAGTTAGTAGAAATTCTCTCAACTAGAGAGACAGTAGTCATAATCAGGTGTATAGACATAAAAATATTTCTCGTCATTTCATTAGGCATTTCAGTAAATATCATAAATTAAGAGCTCCACAGTGTAATCATATGTTTTCAAGTTCGACTATGTCGTTTTTGCGATGCTTTCTACAAAGGAACGTCAATAGCGAGGATAATGGTCTCAATTTTTTTTCTCCACCTGTACCTCTGAAGGGGGCACACGCTAATGGCTCTTTTCCAGGCGAATGTCGCCCAGCTGGGTGCCCACGACGCATTACGTGCAGGTGGTCACTTAACTTTCTTACCAAAATATTTACGACACCAGTTTCCGCTACAGTGACAGTCTCATATAAAAATATTTCACAGGTCATGAATTTGCGTTACAAATCTGTAGAAACAAAATGCTGTAAATATAACAGCGTCCAAAAAGTTTTCGTCGGCATTCTGATACATTCACGCATTTACATACATTTCATAACTCTTAAAGTACGATTCTTGGTTTCCAACAACCTTTTTCACAAGTCAGAGTCCCTAACCACTATTCATTACTCCTTACCTTATTACACATATAAATATTCGTCGACACTTCTTCAATATTTCATTATAACAGATACGTAGCATAATCAAATAACTCTTATAGCATCAGCTTATTGATCATAAACATACCGCAACACCATAATACACATAGTCATCGTAATAATAACATCATAACACCTCAGTCAAATCTCAAAAACGTTGTAGCTTTCTGCAATAATTTCAAAACCTAAAAAAATTCTCTGCTCATTTCAATAGTGTCATCTAACTCAAACGTACTTTACAGTCATGCTCCCTTACCAAATACATCATTCAAAGCTCTCATAGTATCACAATGGTTCTGAAAAAGTATGAACAGTTCACAAAGTACAGACAAAATACAATTTCGTAAGTGTGAAGTTACCCAATTGTGTAATTACGTAAGCATTTGTCAATGATGTAATAAAAAAATGTTTGTTTCTCTGTTAAATAATCAGATAGCTGTGTAATTTATGTGTTAGAGAAATACGGTACCGATGTGTAAAGTTGTATAAGCAAATACCATATTAGCTAGGGCTCCTTGTGCTTGCCAAACACATGGTACACAAAGTAGGCGTGTACCCCCTGAGGATTAATGTCATTATACCCTCAGGTGTTACAGATTATAACAATGGAATGAAATTATTACGGAAAACCTTTGTATCATTGTACTTGAAATATCTTTAAAAATAAATGTTTTAAATACAAAATTAATCACTCAAATACGTGTCCTGTAGCGCTAAATGTGCGTCTTGCTGTAAGATAATCGCTGTAGAAGTGTCGTAGTTATCGTCCTCCGAAAGCTAAGTTCTGCAGAAGCCAATGTACTTACCTCATGATACACCAAATTTCAAGTAAACCAAAATGTTGCATTAAAATCTCATTAGCAGTACTAGTAAATGTTCTAAGTATGTAAGCCATATATTCGTTACGTAATCGTGCAACTAACAAGCAAGAATGTACAAATAACAACACTGTGTCGTCTGTTCACTGTAACAACGCATTCGTAATTTCTGTTTAAATAAATTCTCTTGGTTCTAGACTGGATATTTAACTTCAAACATTGTTGCATGGTAACAGTTTCTAAGTCTGACAATGCATACTAGAAATGTGAAGTGAAAAGTTATATGGCAAAGACAAAGTTAAAAAGCAGATTATCTTTCAATAAACGGTTTTACATGTGAAATGTGGTGTAAACCTTTACTCTTCCTAGTGCACAGAGTTTCAACTTCAAAGCAATTATCATGTTGTATACATCGGTAAAGAATGCTAAAATTTTTCTCAAGGCTAGCGTCTTATGTTATTTTTCTCGGAGCCAGCGGGCGCACGCGGCTGCCTGCGGTGCGAGTCATTATCTCTTTGTTGGCGCGCGCCGTTATTGGGATTAGGAGACGTAGCTTCTACAAATTCAAGTTGTCGAAAGTGCCCTGCTCTGTTTGAATCCCGCCAGTTCTGATGAAATTCAGGTCTGTCGTTATGATTATCTCGTCTGTCGTCATGTCAGTAGATTTCATAATTTCTTTCTTGTCGGTCATGTGGTGGAGAATTTCTTCCTGAATCGTAACTGCGCGCTGAACTGTTGCGTCTGAAGTTATTCTGTCTCCCTTGATAATAATTGTTTTGGTTCCCATATTGTCCGTTTCTAAGGTAATCTCTGTCATATTCACTACTTCGGAAATGCGATCTTTCTCTGTAACTATTATTACTCTGCCAGTGGTTGTCATATGGGTGGTGTCCGTTTTGGTCACGATTTGCCCGTGTAAGTAGGCTGTTTAGGTTTTTTTATTGGTAACGCCACCTCTGTATAAAAATCACTGGCTGTGCTGTGTGCAGTCTGTGTCTAGTTTGCATTGTTGTCTGTTTTTCTGATTGTCTCTGTGATAGTCATTACTATGGAAATGCGATCTTCCTCTGTAACTATTACTACTCTGCCAACGGTTGTCATACGGGTGGTGTCTGTTTTGGTCACGATTTGTGTTGTGAGAATAGCCTTGTCGTGTCCAGTTATTATTTCTTTCATCGCGGAATTGCGACGGATGTGACCTGTAATTGTTGTGTTCCTGTTTTCGCGTTCCGCGATTGTCAGTGTCAATTTCTAATTCTTGTAAGAGTCCCTGAAAAGCTTCAATGTCGTCTTTGCAACGTCCTGCTAAAGTAATATTTCTTAAATGTTCAGGCAATTTCATTAAGCAAATGCGGATGAGTTCTGAAGGGCTGTATGGGTTTGAAACATATTGATTCTTATGCAACATGTCTTCAAAATATTTGACAAGACTGGAAAATTCTGATTGTTCAAAGTGTTTCATCATCATGATGCTATGTTTTACTCGGTCTTGTGTAGCTTGAGACCAATATGCTGAGAGGAAAGCATGGTAAAATACTCCTTCACTGTGACAATCGTGAATGACCGATCGCATTCTTACAGCTGGTTCATACTCTAAATAGCCACACATAAATTCTAATCTGTGCTCTAATGACCAGTTGGGAGGAAAACAATGAGAGAATTGATGGAGCCACGCTTGTGGATGAATGTCATTGCCAGAATTCTTAAATGTTTTGAATTTGCGTGTAGTAATAAACAGCTTATAGTCAAAATCATCATGTCGGCGAGCCGCATATTGGTCATTGTTAGGTCGTTTCGGCCGTTCCATCTCAAAATTGGGTGCACATTGCCAATTTCTTTCATAACTTCCGAAATGCCGTGTGTTAGTATTTTGCGGCTTTTCCGTATTTCTAAGTCCCTCTTCCCGTGTTGGAGCGCGAGTGTCCTCTGAAATACGTAATTCTTGTATTACCTGTGTCAGCTGATCTTGTACTTCCCGGATTTCTCTTTGGTGTTGCGTATTAATTTGATTCAGATTTTGTTTCAGTTTCCTAATTTGTTCGCTCTCTTCTGTGTCATTAAAGACTACCGGTTTTGTGTCATTCAGATTATCATCTACCTTCGTAGGTAAATTATTTAGCTGATCCGAAAGTTCAACTACTTTCTCTGATAATGAACTAATTTCCTCCATGTGTCTTTCTGAACCAATTTTCAGAGTATCTACTGTGCCCTTTAAGTTTTCTTGAGTTTTTGCAAGTTGCATAACCGAATCGGTAGATGCAACTGAGTCAATTTTAGCTTGCAGGGTCTCATGATTTTGATGAACAATAGTTTGCAGTTCTTTTATGGCTGCTTCGTGATTCTGTAATGCATTTTCATGACGCGAAAAAATAGGTTGGAAATGCTCACAAATTTGTGTTTTTACGTCATTACAGACTTTTTGACATTTCGATTCGATGTTATGTAAATCAGTAGTTAAATCTTCACGCGTTTGTTCAAGCGTCGTGTCTAACTTTTTAAGATTTTGTTCCACTGTGTCTAACTTTTGAAGGTTTTGCTGTGTTTGTCTCTGATTTTGTTCCATTGTGTCTAACTTTTGAAGCTTTTGCTGTGTTTGTCTCTGATTGTGTTCCATTGTGTCTAACTGTTGCTGTGTTTGTCTCTGATTTTGTTCCATTGTGTCTAACTTTTCAAGCTTTTGTCCCATTTGTTGCATTAATTGTAATAACAATGCACTGGTGTCTGAAACATGTTCCTCAGTGCATTTCGGCAGTGAATTTGCACCGGCGACATTCACATTTTGACAAGCGGAAAATGTGTCTTGACTCATTTGAGAAAACGGTGAGGACGCAAAGCCCGAATCTACAGTATTTGCAAAATTGTGTCCTGTCATTTCGGATTCCTGAGGCGAGCTGTTGCCGAGCGATCGATCGATAATGCTTCCCTGTTCACTACCTGTTTCACTGTCTACGCCATTGTTTGTAGCCCGCTCCATTTCCCTATGCACAGTTACCACATTACTACTTTGAACGTCTGTTAATTCATTACACAGTGGTGCTGGCAAGCTACGCTCGTCGTCACTATTATTTCTCAGTTTACTTTGGAGCCTAGTGCTACGTTTTTCACACGCCATTATTGTCACAATATGTCACACGATAACACAGAAAAGCACAATTTGAAGAGCAAAAATAAGAGAACACATTAAAATAGCACTGAAAATAATATCCAGTTAATTGCAAGCGCAGCTGCGAAATACTTGGTGCAAATTTACATGCATGCCACAACTGTTTTACTGTACAACAATGAAATACTACAACTACAAAGGAGATTCTCTCTACAATTACGCACTAGCAATAAACAACAGCTACACTAATTACACAAACTACAAAAAAAATCAGAAGATTCCAGTGAGGTATCCTCGGCTTAGGGTCGACATATGAAGCGTCCCCTTTGAAAGAATTATACAAGACTGTGCTTTAACTGACACACAATATTTTTAGCGCAACGCAATCTGACTTTCAAAAAATCCCTACGAAAGAATGGCCCTGACTAACATTAACCTATGCGTTTCACAAATCGCTTACCTCACAAAAATCTTGATTACTCGAACTACTGCAATACAGCAGGCGCCACTACTGCCAGCTAAATAAAAGATTCAAACTATGGAAGGCACTAACTACTGATAGGGATAGTTAGCAAATGAAAGATATTAATAGAGAACAAACACTGTATTTACCTTAATAGTCATAATATATATAGCAGTTCATGACAAATTACAAAACTCCGCCATCTCTCTCCCCACATCCACCACTGCTGGCGGCTCACCTCCAACTGCGCAACGCTACGCGCTGTTCACATCCAGCTGCCGCTGCCCAACACTACAATGGCAGACAACAATGCAAACTAGACACAGACTGCACACAGCACAGCCAGTGATTTTTATACAGAGGTGGCGTTACCAGTAAAAAAACCTAAACAGCCTACTTACACAAGTACGTCAGAGATCATAGTGACAAAAGAAAGAATACACATAAGAATATTATCATTGCAATATATACAGTGTCAGTCACTTAACGTTACCGCTGGATATATTTCGTAAACCACATCAAATACTGACGAACCGATTCCACAGACCAAACGTGAGGAGAGGGGCTAGTGTAATTGTTTAATACAAACCATACAAAAATGCACGGAAGTATGTTTTTTAACACAAACATACGTTTTTTTTAAAATGGAACCATGTTAGTTTTGTTAGCAAATCTGAACATATAAACAAATACGTAATCAGTGCCGTTTGTTGCATTGTAAAACGTTAATTACATCCGGAGATATTGTAACCTAAAGTTGACGCTTGAAACCTCCGACGTTCAGTTGCGTGTTGCAACAAACACGGGCCGCGGTCGGCGAGCAGCATCTACAGGGTCATGTTTACGATGACGACCGTGTTTACGAGTGTGACTGTTGTGCACTGTTGTGGTTTGGTCTAGCTGTCGCAGTGTCTGCATGTAGCGCTTGCTGCTATTGTTATTCTGCATTCGTCTCCGCACGCAGACCAACTGTAGTACACCGTGTTACCAGACGTCTATGACAGTGTAGTGTTGTAGGAACTGTGACCATGGTGTATTCGAACTCTGAAAAGGCGGAGATGATACTCATCTATGGCGAGTGTCGACGAAATGCAGCTGAAGCCTGCAGGGTGTATGCAGAACGGTACCCGGACAGAGAGCATCCAACGTGCCGCTCATTGCAAAACAGCAACCGCCAACTGTATGCAACAGGTATGGTCGTAGCAAGCAAACGGGTCCGTAACAGGCCCGTCACAGGAGAAGCGGGTGCAGTTGGTGTGTTAGCTGCTGTTGCCATGAACCCACACATGAGTACACAGGACATTGCGAGAGCCGGTGGACTGAGTCGAAGTAGTGTCATGAGCATACTGCATCGTCACCGCTTTCACCCGTTTCATGTGTCGCTACATTAGCAATTACATGGTGATGACTCGAGTGCAATTATGTCAATGGGCATTAACAGAGAATGCGTTGCAGTTCTACCTGTTTACCGATGAAGTGGGTTTCACAAACCACGGGGCAGTGAATCTACGGAACATGCATTACTGGTCCGTGGACAATCCTCGCTGGCTCAGACAGGTAGAGTGACAGCGACCGTGGACTGTAAATGTATGGTGCGGAATCATTGGCGACCACCTTATTGGTCCTCACTTCATTCCAGGGGCCCAAACAGCTGCAACATACATAGCGTTTCCACAGAATGATCTGCCAACGTTGCTCGAAAATGTCCCACTGGAAACGCGTCGACGTATGTGGTACCAGCATGATGGTGCACCTGCACATTCCGCAATCAACACTAGGCTGACCCTTGACAGAATGTTCGACGGGCGTCTCATAGGACGTGGAGGACGCATAAATTGGCCAGCCCGTTCTCCTGATCTTACACCTCTGGACTTCTTTCTGTGGGATACGTTAAAGGAGAATGTGTACCGTGATGTGCCTACAACCCCAGAGAATATGAAACAACGTATTGTGGCAGCCTGCGGCGACATTACACCAGATGTACTGCGGCGTGTACGACATTCAATACGCCAGAGATTGCAATTGTGTGCAGCAAATGATGGCCACCACATTGAACATCTATTGGCCTGACATGTCGGGACACACTCTATTCCACTTCGTAATTGAAAACGGAAACCACGTGTGTACGTGTACCTCACCCCTCACGGTAATGTACATGTGCGTCAGTGAAAAAGACCAATAAAAAGGTGTTAGCATGTGGACATAATGTGCTGTTCCAGTCCCTTCTGTACCTAAGGTCCATCACCGTTCCCTTTGGATCCCTACGTAATTCGGTGCTCTCCGATACACACGATCGAACAGCGGAGGAGTGGTACTCAAGCGTCAACTTTAGGTTACACTATCTCCGGATGTAATTAACATTTTACAATGCAACAAACGGAACTGATTACGTATTTGTCTATATGTTCAGATGTGCTAACAAAACTAACGGGGTTCGATTTAAAAAAACGTAGGCTTGTGTTAAAAAACACACGTCCGTGCATTTTTTTATGGTTTGTATTATCCAATTACACTAGCCCCTCTCCTCACGTTCGATCTGTGGAATCGATTCGTCAGTATTTGATGTGGTTTACGAAATATATCCAGCGGTAATGTTAGTTGACTCACCCTG
Source organism: Schistocerca piceifrons (assembly GCF_021461385.2). Classification (NCBI taxonomy): domain Eukaryota; kingdom Metazoa; phylum Arthropoda; class Insecta; order Orthoptera; family Acrididae; genus Schistocerca; species Schistocerca piceifrons. Next base: position 47,205,009 of record NC_060144.1, read on the forward strand.
TATATATATATATATATATATATATATATATATATATATATATATATATATATATATCGATGTATCGAAGTACCTCTACATTGATGAAATCAAATCTGAATATTGTCACAGAAATATGTTAACTATTTTACAGAAACACGGTAGAATATTGCTGGTATCGAGAGGTGGAGGTGACGTGTCGTAATGGTTACGTAATTCAAGTACCATTACAAGTTGCATAAGCAAAGAAACATTACCTAGTTTTCGGCTATAATAAATGGTTCAAATGGCTCTGAGCACTGTGGGACTTAACTTCTGAGGTCATCAGTCCCCTAGAACTTTTGAACTACTTAAACCTAACTAACCTAAGGACATCACACACATCTATGCCCGAGGCAGGAAGCGAACCTGCGACCGTAGCGGTCGCGCGGTTCCAGACTGTAGCGCCTAGAACCGCTCGGCCACTTCGGCCGGCTCGGCTATAATAATGTAGCCTTCTTCAGAAATGCCACAATATAAAATGATAGCCGATACCACAATCTATTGGTTATGAACTGCAGATTGAAACTGAAGAAACTGCAAAAAGGTGGGAATCTAAGGAGATGGGACCCGGATAAACTGAAAGAACCAAAGGCTGTAGAGAGTTTCAGGGAGAGCATAAGGGAACAATTGACAGGAATGGGGGAAAGAAATACAGTAGAAGAAGAATGGGTAGTTCTGAGAGATGAAGTAGTGAAGGCAGCAGACGATCAAGTAGATAAAAAGGCGAGGGCTAATAGAAATCCTTGGGTAACAGAAGAAATATTGAATTTAATTGATGAAAGGAGAAAATACAAAAATGCAGTAAATGAAGCAGGCAAAAAGGAATACAAACGTCTCAAAAATGAGATCGGCAGGAAGTGCAAAATGGCTAAGCAGGGATGGCTAGAGGACAAATGTAAGGATGTAGAGGCTTGTCTCACTAGGGGTAAGATAGATACTGCCTACAGGAAAATTAAAGAGACCTTTGGAGAGAAGAGAACCACTTGTATGAATATCAAGAGCTCAGATGGCAACCCAGTTCTAAGCAAAGAAGAGAAGGCAGAAAGGTGGAAGGAGTATATAGAGGGTTTATACAAGGGCGATGTGCTTGAAGACAATATTATGGAAATGGAAGAGGATGTAGATGAAGACGAAATGGGAGATAAGATACTGCGTGAAGAGTTTGACAGAGCACTGAAAGACCTGAGTGGAAACAAGGCCCCGGGAGTAGACAACATTCTATTAGAACTACTGATGGCCTTGGGAGAGCCAGTCATGACAGAACTCTACCATCTGGTGGGCAAGATGTATGAGACAGGCGAAATACCCTCAGGCTTCAAGAAGAATATAATAATTCCAATCCCAAAGAAAGCAGGTGTTGACAGACGTGAAAATTACCGAACTATCAGTTTAATAAGTCACAGCTGCAAAATACTAACGCGAATTCTTTACAGACGAATGGAAAAACTGGTAGAAGCGGACCTCGTGGAAGACCAGTTTGGATTCCGTAGAAATGTTGGAACACGTGAGGCAATACTAACCTTACGACTTATCTTAGAAGAAAGATTAAGAAAAGGCAAACCTACGTTTCTAGCATTTGTAGACTTAGAGAAAGCTTTTGACAATGTTAACTGGAATACTCTCTTAAAATTATGAAGGTGGTAGATATAAAATACAGGGAGCGAAAGGCTATTTACAATTTGTACAGAAACCAGATGGCAGTTATAAGAGTCGAGGGGCATGAAAGGGAAGCAGTGGTTGGGAAAGGAGTGAGACAGGGTTGTAGCCTCTCCCCGATGTTATTCGATCTGTATATTGAGCAAGCAGTAAAGGAAACAAAAGAAAAATTCGGCGTAGGTATTAAAATTCATGGAGAAGAAGTAAAAACTTTGAGGTTCGCCGATGACATTGTAATTCTGTCAGAGACAGGAAAGGACTTGGAAGAGCAGTTGAACGGAATGGAAAGTGTATTGAAAGGAGGATATAAGATGAACATCAACAAAAGCAAAACGAGGATAATGGAATGTAGTCAAATTAAATCGGGTGATGCTGAGGGAATTAGATTAGGAAATGAGACACTTAAAGTAGTAAAGGAGTTTTGCTATTTAGGGAGTAAAATAACTGATAATGGTCGAAGTAGAGAGGATATAAAATGTAGACTGGCAATGGCAAGGAAATCGTTTCTGAAGAAGAGAAATTTGTTAACATCGAGTATAGATTTAAGTGTCAGGAAGTCGTTTCTGAAAGTATTTGTATGGAGTGTAGCCATGTATGGAAGTGAAACATGGACGATAACTAGTTTGGACAAGAAGAGAATAGAAGCTTTCGAAATGTGGTGCTACAGAAGAATGCTGAAGATAAGGTGGGTAGATCACGTAACTAATGAGGAGGTATTGAATAGGATTGGGGAGAAGAGAAGTTTGTGGCACAACTTGACTAGAAGAAGGGATCGGTTGGTAGGACATGTTCTGAGGCATCAAGGGATCACCAATTTAGTATTGGAGGACAGCGTGGAGGGTAAAAATAGTAGAGGGAGACCGAGAGATGAATACACTAAACAGATTCAGAAGGATGTAGGTTGCAGTAGATACTGGGAGATGAAGAAGCTTGCACAGGATAGAGTAGCATGGAGAGCTGAAGACCACAAAAACAACAACAACAACCTAGGTAAAGTTTCTTTGCTTATGAAACTGGAGGCTGAAATTTAATATAATTACATTTTACAGTCGCTGACTCTGCTGCACCATGCTAAAAATATTCGTATTTTGAAGAGACTGACGGCGTCGCCATGGGCAGCCCACTGTCTCCCTTGTTGGCCGACCTTTCCATGTAGCATTTCGAGGAGAGCGCGTTTGAATCAGCTGCCCTTAAACCATCTGTATTTTAGATGTATGTGGACGATACTTTCATACTTTGGCCTCACGGAGAAGGTAAATGGGTGGAGTTTCTTCAAAACCTCAACTCTATTGATAACTGCATTCGGATCACCGTGGAAATAGAGAAAGATTGCTCTCTGGGACATTCTGTTTATCGTAAGCCCACTGCATACTGATTTGTATCTCCAAGCGTCAAGTTTTCATCACCCGTCGCAAACTGTTAGCGTGCTTAAGACACTCGTACACAGAGCTCACGCTGCCTCAGACCCAGATAGTTTGCCTAAACAGCTCGCCTCTCTAACCAAAGTATTAAAAAAAGGGGTATTCCACCAAATTAACAGGACACTGACAGTTAAAATAAAGTATTAGGAATGGATAAAGAGGAAAATCTTTAGCTATTCGTAATTTTGTGGACGGCATTTCGTTTCAAATAGCAAAAATTTTCCGTAAATTTCAAATGAAACTGCTTTCCCGTCCACCATCTAAGATTGCAGACCTTTCGGGACTGGTGCAGGACTACGTGTCTGTCTTTGTACATGACCGGAATTTACAAAATATCTTGTCAGTGTGGTAAGGAGGAGAGGAGCAACCAACTCCATCATGGCTGGCGTTGCGACATTTGCCACAAGTGACTTCACCCTTACATCCTAAGTTGGTGTGCCCAAAGCGCTGGCATTTGAAACTGCACTTTGCGTTTGGGACATGGTCTCATAGGACCATATGCCTGCCTCGATATGCTGTGGGAGTTTCGTGCTACTGAAGTAACGACAGAGAAGCCAGGTTTTACGAGGCCCCCATCCACTCTGTTCAATATACTTTGCAAATCAACGAACCCTTCTTGAGCCCACTCACCTTTCAGTTCCCTAGGAATGTCAACCGCATCTCTACATGACACAACACCTTCTCTAAAGTTCAAGGTGTTGTGGAGCTCCGTTTCCATGGCATCTTTACCAAGGCATTTAGATTTCCAGAGGTAGGTTGCTCATAGGGAACTAGCAGTTTCAACCAACAGTGTTTTGTTACACAATTGCTTGACTGATTTCAGTTACATAGCATGGCCTCTAAACCTTTTTACTATAAATAGGCGACAAACTTCTCAAGCACTGTTTGACCTGCAGCTTGTGTTCTGTTACTACACTCCTGGAAATTGAAATAAGAACACCGTGAATTCGTTGTCCCAGGAAGGGGAAACTTTATTGACACATTCCTGGGGTCAGATACATCACATGATCACACTGACATAACCACAGGCACATAGACACAGGCAACAGAGCATGCACAATGTCGGCACTAGTACAGTGTATATCCACCTTTCGCAGCAATGCAGGCTGCTATTCTCCCATGGAGACGATCGTAGAGACGCTGGATGTAGTCCTGTGGAACGGCTTGCCATGCCATTTCCACCTGGCGCCTCAGTTGGACCAGCGTTCGTGCTGGACGTGCAGACCGCGTGAGACGACGCTTCATCCAGTCCCAAACATGCTCAATGGGGGACAGATCCGGAGATCTTGCTGGCCAGGGTAGTTGACTTACACCTTCTAGAGCACGTTGGGTGGCACGGGATACATGCGGACGTGCATTGTCCTGTTGGAACAGCACGTTCCCTTGCCGGTCTAGGAATGGTAGAACGATGGGTTCGATGACGGTTTGGATGTACCGTGCACTATTCAGTGTCCCCTCGACGATCACCAGTGGTGTACGGCCAGTGTAGGAGATCGCTCCCCACACCATGATGCCGGCTGTTGGCCCTGTGTGCCTCGGTCGTATGCAGTCCTGATTGTGGCGCTCACCTGCACGGCGCCAAACACGCATACGACCATCATTGGCACCAAGGCAGAAGCGACTCTCATCGCTGAAGACGACACGTCTCCATTCGTCCCTCCATTCACGCCTGTCGCGACGCCACTGGAGGCGGGCTGCACGATGTTGGGGCGTGAGCGGAAGACGGCCTAACGGTGTGCGGGACTGTAGCCCAGCTTCATGGAGACGGTTGCGAATGGTCCTCGCCAATACCCCAGGAGCAGCAGTGTCCCTAATTTGCTGGGAAGTGGCGGTGCGGTCCCCTACGGCACTGCGTAGGATCCTACGCTCTTGGCGTGCATCCGTGCGGCGCTGCGGTCCGGTCCCAGGTCGACGGGCACGTGCACCTTCCGCCGACCACTGGCGACAACATCGATGTACTGTGGAGACCTCACGCCCCACGTGTTGAGCAATTCGGCGATACGTCCACCCGGCCTCCCGCATGCCCACTATACGCCCTCGCTCAAAGTCCGTCAACTGCACATACAGTTCACGTCCACGCTGTCGCGGCATGCTACCAGTGTTAAAGACTGCGATGGGGCTCCGTATGCCACGGCAAACTGGCTGACACTGACGGCGGCGGTGCACAAATGCTGCGCAGCTAGCGCCATTCGACGGCCAACACCGCGGTTCCTGGTGTGTCCGCTGTGCCGTGCGTGTGATCATTGCTTGTACAGCCCTCTCGCAGTGTCCGGAGCAAGTATGGTGGGTCTGACACACCGGTGTCAATGTGTTCTTTTTTCCATTTCCAGGAGTGTATATACTGAAGAACCATGTATAATCCGTGTGTCAGGATGACTGACAATACGAGCCCTCTTGTGAGATTGGGTGTTGGTACCTACCAGGAGACCACCCATTCCACTGGGAGGAAGAAAAGGAAAGTTTGAGAGTTCCATCGCAGTCCCATGAGCAGCTAGGCAAATAAAAGTCCACCTAAACAGAGCCCCACGCGCCTGGGTAAATCTTACGCAATAGCGGCGAGGCATGTTCCCAAGAGGTTGCTGCAAGCGACTGTTCCATATCAACAACCATGCAGCTCTTCGGCGCGAACAGCACTTTATGGTTGGAGCTTGTTTTTAAGAGAGCTTTTACCATCCTCGCAGTCTGGGCGGTGAAGTCGAGATCCCCATTCCCTGTGACACACAACATGTCACTGCTGCACCACACGGTGGCTGCTGAAGTGTGCCCAGACCTTATGGTGACACTCACCAGTCCCCAGCTCAGGAATCCTGGGGTCTCCAAGCAAGTGAATGCTGACTCCTGAGTGCTAGTCTGAATAACACAGGTGCTACTGTGCTGCATACAGGATGAGTCTCAGGCGTTCTAAAGGTTCTAAAGCTATCGTATTCGAAACATTTTAAGTCTTTAGTCACTGAATATTTAACTAACAGGACAGAATGCAGTAGAATGGACGGTGAAAGTTTCATATCTTAGTGTGTATAAAGTATTTAGTAGAAAGGATCAGCACCATTATAACTGTGCTCGGCGAAAATGCTGCTATGTAGAAGAAAGTATCATTACTGGACAATCATAAGGAACTGTGTGGAAATGATGAATGAATGTTACCTTGGCATACTGAATAATGATCAATTTAAATTTGTGATAATGTCTCTAACATAGAGAAAGAACCCAATAGTATCTAATTACAAGATAAACCGTAACGGTCAAATAAATATTTGGGGATAATAGTATTAAATGGAATAGTGACATAGAATAAGTATTACGGAAGGCGAATAGAAGTATTTAGCGAAAATGCAGTGCAACTGTAAAGGAAATCGCATGTAAGGTGCTAGTCTCCTAGTTATGGAGTATCAGTGTAATGTGGTACAACAAATGGTCGCAGATTCGAATCCTGCCTCGGGCATGGACGTGTGTGATGTCCTTAGGTTAGTTACCTTTAAGTAGTTCTAAGTTCTAGGGAACTAATGACCTCAGCAGTTAAGTCCCATAGTGCTCGGAGCCATTTGAACCATCCCCACGGTGAATTGTAACAAACTACCTGACAAATTAAAGCGAAATTCTAGTGACTGTGTGAAAATACAGCTGCTGCAGTCTGACTAGTTTATTTATTTGCCTACAGTCGCGTTCCTGGCTGGACATATGCCCTAATTTAAATTGAGTGGGTTCTATATACAAATTATACTATGTTTCGATCAGGTACATACGTGTGTCTGGGCTATGATGTCATATTCTGGGACGTCATAAATTTCACAAATAGCGCCATGCAACATCAAGTTGTGGCACAATTGTAACAAATCATCGCGTGCACTGTGATAAACTGCCACATACATTGACATAATACAGCAAAATGCTAACACATTACCGCACACATCACCACTGTTACACGATATTGTAGAAAACTGTCCAACATATTGTTATACGCCTCCTTAAATGCATGTTCTGCTGTATTCGTTGACATCTTTATTTATAGAATCTTAAGCATAGCCATCACCTTCACTGAATAGCTCATCACAGTCTTCTTTAACTAAATTTAGTTATTCTTCTGATATTCTCTGTGAACCACGTATGCTGCTGTAATACATAACGCATTATCACTATAAGCCTCTAACATATTTGCAATGATAGTCTTCTATTTGAGCTCGTTAAAATGCTGTCAGGTCCAATCTTACAATCTATTAACACCAGCACAATGGTAGCTGATACATTGACAAACACAAATGGCTGCAGAATTAAGTCGGTGTGTAACAGGTAAACACAAATTGTGCTCCATAGAATAGGACGACTACGAGCAACTGTTGGATGAAGCTGCTAGCGACTGTACTTGGAAATCTGTCTCTTAGAGCATTCGTTTCGTGACTACATATAGATACTGCTAGTAGGAAGGTTTTACAGTTCCATAGCTAAAGTTATACAACACTATTGCAGTTGCAGAGGAAAAACGGTAAGTAATACATAAATTTGTAATAAAATCCGTTGTATGTGTACACTATACTGAGTACAATAGTTTCGTTTCAAATAGTTGTAATCACTAATACAGGTGATGTCTTTCATCCATGCTGATGATCACACCGCTTTAACCACCACGATTTCGCAAGAACTACGTCATCGTTCTTCTAGGGGATCTTATCTGACTTCCCCGAGCACCCTTCCATATGGGGTTGTATCAACCTGTTAAGATCCTAGCAGTGCACCCCTGAATTTTGTATCTATTGTCATGCCTTCTTGGTAAGGTTCAAATGGATCTGAGCACTATGGGACGTAACTTCTGAGGTCATCAGTCCCCTAGAACTTGAGTTAAACCTAATTAACCTAAGGACATCACACACATCCAAGCCCGAGGCACGATTCGAACCTGCCACCGTAGCAGTCGCCCTGTTCCAGACTGCAGCGCCTAGAAGGGCTCGGCCACTCTGGCCGGCTCTTGATAGAGACTCCAAGCACTGAAAACTATTTAATAACTGCAGAACTAGCAGCTTGTATGCGATTTCCTTTACAGATAGATTGCATTTCCTCTGAACACTTCCATTCGCCTTCCCTTATACTAACTTTATGTGATCATTCCATTTATTAGTATTATCCCTAAATATTTATTTGATAACCATCGCTGAAGGTGGCAGGGGTAAAATACAGGGAGCGAAAGGCTATTTACCATTTGTACAGAAACCAGATGGTTGTTATAAGAGTCGAGGGACATGAAAGGGGAGCAGTGGTTGGTAAGGGAGTGAGACAGGGTTGTAGCCTCTCCCCGATGTTATTCAATCTGTATATTGAGCAAGCAGTAAAGGAAACAAAAGAAAAATTCGGAGTAGGTATTAAAATCCATGGAGAAGAAATAAAAACATTGAGGTTCGCCGATGACATTGTAATTATATCAGAGACAGCAAAGGACTTGGAAGAGCAGTTGAACGGAATGGACAGTGTCTTGAAAGGGGGATATAAGATGAACATCAACAAAAGCAAAACTAGGATAATGGTATGTAGTCGAATTAAGTCGGGTGATGCTGAGGGAATTAGATTAGGAAATGAGACACTTAAAGTAGTAAAGGACTTTTGCTATCTGGGGAGCAAAATAACTGATGATGGTCGAAGTAGAGAGGATATAAAATGTAGACTGGCAATGACAAGGAAAGCGTTTCTGAAGAAGAGAAGTTTGTTAACATCGAGTATAGATTTAAGTGTCAGGAAGTCGTTTCTGAAAGTATTTGTATGAAGTGTAGCCATGTATGGAAGTGAAACATGGACGGTAAATAGTTTGGACAAGAAGAGAATAGAAGCTTTCGAAATGTAGTGCTACAGAAGAATGGTGAAGATTAGATGGGTAGATCACATAACTAATGAGGAGGTATTGCATAGAATTGGGGAGAAGAGGAGTTTGTGCCACAATTTGACTAGAAGAAGGTAGGACATGTTCTGAGGCATCAAGGGGTCACCAATTTAGTATTGGAGGGCAGCATGTAGGGTAAAAATCGTAGAGGGAGACCAAGAGATGAATACACTAAGCAGATTCGGAAGGATGTAGGTTACAGTAGGTACTGGGAGATGAAGAAGCTTGTACAGAATAGAGTAGCGTGGAGAGCTGCATCAAACCAGTCTCAGGACTGAAGACCACAACAGCAACAACAATCATCACTTATCTTGTAATTAGATACTATCACGTTCTTTATGTTACAGCTGTTCGGTTTTTGCAGATATAATTTAGTCTTCAGTTTTCCACAGTGACTGTCCAAAGATGATACTTTTCTCTACACAACAGCATTGTGAGTGAACAAACTAACAGTGCTGCTAAAACTGCCTGCTAAATACTGTAGTTTATATGTGCTGTGATACAAGATATTTACCATCCAAGTACACTGCATTTTCATCTGTCAGTTAAACGTTCGTAGATTAAAGACTTAAAATGTGTCAGGTAGGATGGTTTTAGAAAGCCTAAAATTCTTTCTGTATGCTACACACAAAAGTATAATATCATTTGAATGTTTAAAACCAAATCACAGGATTTTTTTCTGCCCACTATGTTAAACAAATAAATATAACGTTCCTGTCCTACAACTCATGTGGTGGTTTACCCATTCAAGATTCCATTATAATGGAATGTGTGGCGACTACTCTCACATCCATGACAGCAAGCAACTATGGTTAGTTGCAAATGTGTCGTACCACTTCCACTGTTCGACCACAGCCTTCCAGAGATTTAAGATGTCTGCATCGACCATTTTGGTCCGTATGGAATGAGACTTCGCCTTTTGACATCACATGTCGCTGGTTGCTGTGGTGTTCTGACCCTTAGTCATCCCATGAGATAAATGTCGATCGATGGATATGTGTGTATGGTGTCACCGCCAGACACCACACTTGCTAGGTGGTAGCCTTTAAATCGGCCGCAGTCCGGTAGTATACGTCGGACCCGCGTGTCGCCGTCAGTGATTGCAGACCGAGCGCCACCACACGGCAGGTCTAGAGAGACGTCCTAGCACTCGCTCCAGTTGTACAGCCGACTTTGCTACCGAAGCTACACTGACAAATACGCTCTCATTTGCCGAGACGATAGTTAGCATAGCCTTCAGCTACGTCATTTGCTACGACCTAGCAAGGCCCCATTACCAGCTTATATTGAGATTATTATTGATGTATCAATAAGAGCGATGTTCTCCAATTATGGATTAAAGTTAAGTATTACATCAACTACGTACTTTATTTGCTACTATTAATTCCCTTAACTGTTCCAGACCTCACGCCAGTTTGCGTGAGCTAAACGCGTGCCTTACGGCTATCTCCGAGTGGCTTGGCTGTCTTGCCAAGTTACTACAGTTTGGCGACGAGTATAAAAACGGTCTTCTTATTTATATTGCACTAATTTACTTGTCATGGCTTCGCCACAATCTCCAGATGTACTGTCCGAATTTTATCGCTTGCAGAATCAGACGCAGGCCTTGCTGGATGCCCTTGGACAGCTCGTCCAGGATCAACGTGCAATGCAAAACGATGCGGCAGCCGTCGCTCCACCGCTACCGCAGCCACAACATGCAGTTGCACCACCTTTTCGTCCTTTTGATGCGGCACTGGAAAGCTAAACGGAGTGGTCACGCCAATTTGGATTCCATCTCGCCGCCTACAGAATTCAAGGTAACGAGCGGCAGCCTTTTTTGTTGGCATGCGTCGGAGTGTCCACGTACCGTGTGATAGTGAAATTATTTCCCCGGCGCGACGTAGCAACTCTGTCCTACGACGAAATTTTGTCTGCATTAGATGCATATTTCAAGGAATCAGTCAATGTCGTTGCAAAAAGGTATACGTTCTTTCGTACAGAACGCACGGCCGGTCAAACTAATTGGGAGTCGGTTGCAACTTTGCAAGGCCTTACTAGGGATTGTGCTTTTGAGTGTGAATGTGGACTCCCTTATTCAGATACTATGGTGCGTGATGCAATTGCACAGAACGTTTCTCATGTTCGTATAAGAGAACAGATTTTGAAACTGGTCAATCCCTCCCTTCAACAAGTAATAGACATATTGGATCGGCAGGACACACTTGACTTTGCTCAGGAATCATTTGAAACTTCGCCAGCTGTGTGTCACATTACCTGGCCCGCCGGGCGCGCTGCACGGAACAGTAAACAGTCCTCATGCCTGGCCGCACAGCTGCCGCCAAGCTCTCCGCTACGTGTGCCGCGCAAACAAGCAAATGCAGTGCTAAAATCATGTCCGTGGTGTGCAACTAGACATTCGCGTGAGAACTGCCCGTCAGGCCAAGCTATTTGCTTTTTCTGTAATAAAAAAGGACATGTTCAGAGTGTTTGCCAGAAAAAGCTCAGATCGGACACTCCCAACCATTCCAGGCCCTTTGCTTCACGCTGGAATCGAACCAATAATACTCAGGCTCGTGAACCTTCGCCCATGGACATTCATGCAGTTCATTCCACTCCGCCCAGTGCCACTCTCTTTAACAGTGACTGTGTTCGTCCCACAAATAGTGTGCGTCGACGTCGACGGACATCCCGTCAAGTCGCAAGTGCTTCTGTACCAGTGTCTGTTCACGTTGCACGAGACAGTCGCTCTTGTCGTCAGCAGAACAATAAACTTGTTGTAGACTTGGACATTAACGGCAAAGGGATACTGTTCCAGCTCGATACCGGAGCTGATCAATCACGACACATACAAACAGCTGGGCACACCTCCGTTGCATGCCGCAGATGTTAAGCTAACTACATATTCAGGTCACGGGCTCCCTGTGTTAGGACAGTGCAGCCTTCTTGCAACATACAAGGGACAAACAAAACTTGTGTCATTTTACGTACGTCGTTCTTCTTCTGCAGTGAACTTGTTTGGTTTAGATTTATTTCAGTTGTTTAACTTGTCTATAGTCAATCAGGTCCTATCAGTGAACCAGACTGTGCCTTCAGCCAGTGTTTCTCGTCTATGTGAAGAGTTTGCAGACATTTTTGCACCGGGCCTTGGTTGCGCTACGAACTATGAAGCACATTTGGAACTGAAAGTCAACGCGCAACCGAAATTTTTCAGTGTGCGCAATGTTCCCCACGCATTGCGTGATGAGGTCGCAAGAACGTCACACGATTTGGAATCACAAGGTGTGATTGAACGTGTGCAGGCTTCTCTCTGGGCATCACCCTTAGTCATTTCGCCAAAAACTTTCGGAAAATTGAGACTTTGTGTGGACTTCAAGGCGACGGTGAATCCACAACTAGTGATTGCAACTTCTCCTTTACCCCGCCTGGAAGATCTTTGTGACAAACTGTACCCGGGTAAATATTTTTCGAAGTTGGACCTCACAGATGCGTACTTGCAAATACCGGTGGACGAAGAATCCCATCGCGTTTTGGTGGTTAACACGCATCTTGGCCCGTATCGATTCAAAAGACTACCATTCGGGTGTGCATCCGCCCCTGCATTGTTTCAGCAATATCTGCAAACTGTTTGTGCCTCGGTCCCTACTGCAGCAAACTATCTGGACGATACTGTGATCTCCGGAAAGACGGAAGAAGAACATTTAGCCAATCTCAGAACATTATTTCAGGTCTTGCGACAAAATGGTCTTCGCTTGCGGAAGGACAAATGTGTGTTTTTAGCTCGTGACTTACCCTATTTGGGACATGTAATCAATGCCCAAGGCATACATCCCAGTCCAGAGCACCTCCGTGCCATACAGGACTTGCCTTCGCCGCAGAATTTGAAGCAGCCACAGAGTGTGCTGGGAAAAATCAATTACTATAACAAATATGTGCGCCATGCCTCTTCCATTTAAGCTCCGCTTCATCGCTCACGCCCCAAAGGTGTTCCGTTCGTCTGGACGACGTAATGCGAACGCGCCTTTCGCCAGTTGAAATCGGCGTTGCTTTCCACTACTTGCCTTACGCCATTCGATCCCCAGAAACCCCTTTTGTTGATGGTGGATGCATCGGATTTCGGGATCGGTGCTGTGCTTGCGCACAAAGATGTTTCACACGATCGCCCTATTGCCTTTGCGTCCAAATTGCTCTCGTGTGCGCAAAGAAATTATTCACAGATCGAGAAAGCAGCTTTGGCTCTCGTGTTTGGTGTTACAAAGTTTCATGATTTCTTGTATGGTCGTCACTTTCCCATCATCACAGACCACAAACCTTTGACATCCCTTTTTCATCCGAACAAGCCTGTCCCTCCACGTACAGCGCAGAAATTCATTCGCTGGTCTATTTTCCTCTCGCAGTACCGCTACGATATCTTGTATCGGTCCACTGCTAAGCACGGAAACGCCGATGCGTTGTCGCGTTTGCCTGTTGCTGAGGATAGAGCATTCGATTCTTCCGAACTTGCTTGCATGTTCATTGATGCGGAAACCGATGACGTGGTCGAATCGTTTCCGATTGATTTTCGTCGTGTAGCTACAGCCACAGCTGCTGACCCTGTCCTTGCTACCGTTCTGCGTTTTGTTGCTACGCAATGGCCCTTGTCAAAGTCACGGATCGCGGATCCGTTGGTTCGCCTATTTTTTGCTCACAAGGAGAGACTTTTTGTACGACGTGGTGTTTTGCTGTTGCGTTCTGATAATGATCAGTCTAGGGTCGTAGTCCCACGTTCGTTGCAGTCCTCTGTCTTACGGCTTCTCCACCAAGGACATTGAGGTATAGTGATAACGAAACAACTTGCTCGTCAGCACTGTACTTGGTTCGGAATCGATGCTGCGATTATGGATATGTGCTCTTCTTGCATGGCGTGTGCCGAACAACAGTCCGCCCCACCGCGGAAATTCTTTGCATGGCCGAAAGCCACTTCCCCTTGGCAACGCTTACACATCGATTTTGCTGGTCCATTCTGGAATGCTCGATGGTTAGTTGTCGTAGATTCATTCAGTAATTCTCCTTTTGTTGTCAAGATGTCTTCCACGACGTCATCTGCCACCATCCAAGCGTTAACCGCTATCTTTTGTATTGAAGGTCTTCCACAGACTATTGTTTCCGACAATGGCCCACAATTCATGTCCGCAGAATTTCAGTCATTCTGCAAGGCCAAGGGTATTCAACATCTGACATCCGCGCCGTTTTCGCCTCAGTCAAACGGTGCCGCTGAACGATTGGTCCGGACTTTCAAGTCACAGATGTTGAAGCTGAAAGAGTCGCAATCTCGGGAGGACGCGTTATTGCTCTTCTTGTCCTCGTATCGCTCTCAGCCCCGCGATGGTCGCTCGCCGGCTGAGTTGCTCCGCGGTCGTCCTCATCGAACCTTGATGTCTTTGCTACATCCGCCGCAGCAGGTTCCTGTGCAGCGGCAGACGCCTGCTTTTTCTCCAGGCGACGTTGTATACTATCGCAACTATCGAGGTTCACGGTGTTGGCTCGCAGGGCGGATTCTTCGCTGCCTCGGTCGCGCTATGTATCTGATTTTGGGGGCCTCTGGTGAGGTGCGCCGGCATCTCAATCAGCTGCGCCTCTGTCGTCGCACGGGTTCTGCCGCTCCCCGTCTGCTTTCAGCGACTCTGCCGTCCGGTCAGCGCCCTGGGGACCCATCTACTGGCTCGCCTCATCCCCAGGTGATACCGACGCTGCCTCCCCTTTTGCCCCATGACGCGCCGCCGCCGCCGCCGCCTGTTCTCCCGCTGGCGACGCCCGCAGTGGACGCTTCGCTGCAGCCGCCCAGCGCCTCACTGGGTCACCCGCCGCCGATCGCTTCCCGTGACCAGCTGTTCTCCGACATGGAACTCTTGCCCGCTCCGGACCAGATGTCGTCTTCGCCCGTCGGCTGCCCCGACGCGATGGAGGTCGACCCTTCGGCCCCTCCTGTCTCTCTACGGGCGCATACACCGCATGTTGGCGTGCACCCTGGACTAGGTTTTCAGGCGTTTCCTAGATCCCCTCGGACCGAATGGCAGGGTGCGGGTGGCACAGCCTCGCCTGTTGTTAGGCTCCCCACCTCGTCGCATACGTCAACATGGGGTCCTTCCCACGGCGGGCGGAAGCCTTATAACACAACCGTTCGCCGATTTGCGGGGGAGGAATGTGGTGTCACCGCCAGACACCACACTTGCTAGGTGGTTGCCTTTAAATCGGCCGCGGTCCGGTAGTATACGTCGGACCTGCGTGTCGCCACTGTCAGTGATTGCAGACCGAGCGCCGCCACACAGCAGGTCTACAGAGACGTCCTAGCACTCGCTCCAGTTGTACAGCCAACTTTGCTAGCGATGCTACACTGACAAATACGCTCTCATTTGCCGAGACGATAGTTAGCATAGCCTTCAGCTACGTCATTTGCTACGACCTAGCAAGGCGCCATTACCAGTTTATATTGAGATTATTATTGATGTATCAACAAGAGCGATGTTCTCCAATTATGGATTAAAGTTAAGTATTACATCAACTACGTACTTTATTTGCTACTATTAATTCCCTTAACTGTTGCAGACCTCACGCCAGTCTGCGTGAGAGCTAAACACGTGCCTTTCGGCTACCTCCGAGTGGCTTGGCTGTCTTGCCAAGTTACTACAGTGTGATCAATTTTTATGTCTTTTGCAATGCTTCCAGTCTGATGTATGGCTCTGCTATCTACCTTCGTTCACAAACGTGCGACAGTTGTCACCGGTCATGCGAAGTGTAGCAAGGCAGGTCTTCATTGAACCAGAAGGGCTACGCTGCCACGTCTAGATCTAAGTGCAACACTTCTTGGTGTAATTATTTCAGGATACTTCGACAACCTATAAACGGTGGTCTTAGAAAAGTGACTATGCAAAAATGGTTCAAATGGCTCTGAGCACAATGGGACTTAAATTCTGAGGTCATCAGTCCCCTAGAACTTAGAACTACTTAAACTTAACTAACCTAAGGACATGACACACATCCATGCCCAAGGCAGGATTCGAACCTGCGACCGTAGCGGTCGCGTGGTTCCAGACTGTAGCGCCTAGAACCGCTCGGCCACTCTGGCCGGCAGTGACTTTGCAGGCAACTTCAGTGATTCCTTTAGGTTTGGAAGCAATACATACAGGATTTCATGACATGTCAATGGACATTGCTGTGGGTCTGAGCAACATTGGCGTGGGCACTAAAGCTGGCTGTCAGCCGTGATGAACTGGGTGTAGCACAGCGACCGTGAGGGATGGTGCTGTCAGTTTCCACTGTGTGGTGGAGACATCTATCCTCACTCGGCGGCTGCTTGCAGCCAGGCGGGTTTTGCTGCTCATGACCTCACATCAGTTCATGATGTGGCAAGGAGAAGAGTCTCCGCAGCATTTGCTGATGTATGATGTCGTTATAGGATGGGCTGCATGCTTTTGTGTGAGATGTTGCGTAGGTATCCCATGGTGAGAGTAATCATAATGAATGGGGCTCTCATCCACTAGTAGATATTGGGATCCTACAGCTAGCACAGCACGCCGTTCCTTGTCTCAAAATTCTCCCCACAAACAGATTGTCGACCATTAATCTTTTACCATATCATACTTTTTCGTCCACTATGTTGGCAACATATTTAATGGTTCCAATTCGACTTGTCGCTTCATGAAACATGTTTAGCTCTTAAATGCAGAAGGTACACGCCTAGTTCACGTAAACTTCACGCGTTTTGTCAGGTCTGGGGGCCAGCGGAGGGTTGTTTGCTGCCACACTCATTTTCAGGCAACTAGTCCTCTTAGTACATGTTTGTCCTTTCCATACATTAATATTTTGTGGTGAATTTTTAAGAATACAGTACCAGAACCTTCCAGCTCCACAGAAAGGAACCGTTCTTCTGAAATTTTTGAATTTCCCAAAATTTTAAATTAGGAGAAATTGGTTATGACACGCTGAGAGTGAGTGGGTGATTGCAATTGCAGTAGTGGCAGAAATCGGAACTATTATTTTAGGTTTGCGAGTATCCCAAAATTATTTACTTAGGGAAAGTTTGCTAGTTCTGTCATCTAGGATTGTTACATCAGAGGAAACCTGACAACACCACATGTGTGTAGTAAACCTGCCTAACCTTCAGGTTGCACTAGTAGGCTGTGACGCTACAGTTGTAAGGAAAACCGAGTTTTAAACTTATGGGAAGCATTTTAGTTGCATAATATAATTTACATCTAGAGAACCTCATGTGGAGCTGTTCAGACTCGTCACAGTGTACAACTTGCAGAAATGGCCGGCCACCTGATTTTACTGGGTCCCACAGTGGGCCATAGCTATTGCATCACTGTGACCTGGCATGGCTTGCAGCATCATTTACTGTGGCCTGCAAATCTACCCTTTAGCTTAAACAAATAAATGAAACCGTCCCTATACTGCTACACACACACAGTGGCACCGACTGGTCGTTGGACTCGTAACTTACGGTCTAGGGTGAGTGGACGTGGAGAAGGAAGACAGCTGTGCTAATTTCGCCGTCCTGGATGAGAATTTTTCGCAATTTTTAATGTAGGACAAGTAAGCTCTTGTGTAATGAACCTGGGATTAAGTGCCAGCAGCTTCCTGTGGTTTTTAGAGACCACAGTGTCTCTCTTGATTTGTCCTGTATTTGTTTGAATAAAGATACAGTTATCTCTGTTCTGTCCTAGTAAAAACATGTTGTAAAAGTTTAATGATCCGCCATTTGAAAATGGTAATGTCAGTGATTTTCTACTTAGGACAAGTGACCCTCTTGGATTCTAGACTTGCACAAGTGACATGGCAACTCTACAGGCTGTCCCAGTGAGCTGTAATGTCACAGTTTTAAACACAGAACAAGGGCCATCTTGGCTTCTGTGCTTAACACCAGTTACATGTCAACATCACCAGCTGTTGCAGTATCCTATTCTGTCTTGGAATTGACAAGTGGCCATCTTGGGTTTTTGAACTTACCACCAGCAGGACAGTGGCTCAACTTGGATTTTTAATTTCTTGAAATTTTACACTTAGTACAACTGGGCTATGCCCATCATCTTGGAGTTTTTGAATTTTCTGCCAGCTTTTGAATTTTCCATCACATTATACGTTTGGCAAATGGCGTGGAACTTCTGTGAGATCAGAGGTGTGGGAGATGGGGGGGGGGAGTGGCCATGTTATTGTGCATTTTGCATGATATTTTGCAACAGTGCTGACGGGTTCAGTGCTCTCATTTACTCACTACTTTGGCCATCATCAGTTAGCAAAACTCATTCACTATTCTCACTGTCTCATATCTTGAAACTTCTTTATTATGTTTTTAGTTAAATTAAAATAACTGAAGTGGTGAAACTTCTTAATTTAATTTTTACTTGGACTGGAATAACTGGGAGGATGAAACTTCTACGTTATTTAATTCTGAAACTGTTGAGTGAAACTGAAATACTGTCTCTCTTTATCATTTCATATCTGACCTACAGAATTTGCCCTGACAGACAGAACTCAAACTGTTCCTATTCATTAATTACAATATTCAACGATAACGTGATGTGACTACTTTAAAATTAACTCAAAAGAATGCCCCTGAATTAGAAGAAATCGTAACAAGAACCCATACGTATCATAAGTCACTTACCTCACAGAGAATCTACATGACGAACTACTACAATGCAGCAAACACCAATAAAGCCAGCTAAATACAAGATTCTAACAACTGCAGGCTCTAACTACTAATAGGCATGTGGTTAGCAATGGAAAGATTTTTTTGCTGAGCAAACAATACACATGCAGACCGTCCTCTCGCATTAATACTGCAAACCTCCAACACTGCTAATTATTAACCTCTAACCTCCATCACTGCTGACTTCTCACTCTCAACTTACATCACTGCTGGCTGTTCACCTCCCAGTCCGATTCCGACCAGCCACAGTGGTGCACAGCGCTGTCAGAGATTTTGATGTAGTCTAAAGCGCTGCCAACATACAAACACACACATACAGGCTACTTACATAGCCTCCCCTGCTCCTCTCAAAAAAATTGTACAAAATAGTTTGGGCAGTGGCTGAGACTAATTTGTTAAAAATCTTTTCATATTAACAATATCAAACAGAGCAAATGTACACAATTAGTAATATACTGTTGGTCAAAAGCAAAAATTTTCCTCACAGTTCCTAAAGACAGTCCTAATCGTTCATGATGTGGGAAAGGGGGATAAGGGAAGTGAGTGAAGACTGGTGTTAACAGTGCTCTCTATGTCTGTTAATATTTATGAGTATTTGTTGCAAACAATGTGTAAAAGTGATCTCTTAAGAGCACAGACGATAATATAAATAGTTAAAAGGGATACAACTTTTTAAAGAAATTTAAACTTCTTAAATTTTTAATTCTGATAATTCAAAAACTAAATACTGTATTTCTTTACAAACTGCTTATTAACTGATAAAATCTGGAATTCTTTGCAGTAAGAGGTCCTGAGTTCATTTCTTAAACTGGCTACTAGAGCGTGTTGTAAGGGCGAAGAAAATGTTATTATAAATGTTAGTATGAACGCTTTAGTACTTCACAAGTCATGGTGCTGTTGGAGACGGTATGCCCTTAACTTCCTCACTCTTTCAGTTAACGTACCCAGCTAGATCCAGGGAGAGCTGCTGTTCATCTTGGTGTGGTGTACCAGGCTTAAGGGCGCATAACAGATTTTACGCCACCAGGCAGACATAGGCACTCACCTTTCAGTTACTAGCAGCAGGCAGCAGATGGCGCTCACAAATTCGGATCACTTCCCGCTTCCGTACCACGTCCGTATGCACAACGTTCTGGTCCGCCCATAGTGTTGCCGGCCACAAATGGAAGCGCTACCGACGGTGTACTACAGCGATTCCGCCTTGCACTGCCGGAGATGGAAACCTGCCGCCAGCAGGCACAAAACACGACGTGCTGCGGACTCTCTCACAGTTGTGATTTCTAGAGTTAGACGACACAGGTCTGGCCCTGCACCTAGACCAGCACAGTTGCTTTCAGAAGACAACATTCCCACTTAGCAGTCACTATTTACACACTAATATGACAGTCACGAGTGTCTAAATCATTACATTGAGTCATAGTGACAAGATCATATCCTGAAAAGTTACTAAGATGTCAAGGTATTACGTATAGGACATCAAGTGCTACATGTACAACTGTATCAAAATTAAGTACTATATTGTAACATACTCTTAATAAACGCTTTTGTTTATTTCATATTGTGCTGCCACATTTCTTTTCTACTTTCAAGCAAAGTGTTTAATTAATAAGTGTGCAATTTGTTGCCCGTTTTATTAGGCAGTAGTAGGAATCAAGTTTCCTGCAGTCGTGGATGTTCGGGTTAAATTAACAGTATGATCCAGTTACAACATTCCTAACACTTGGAATCCGAAACAAAGAGCGACTTTGCAATTTTTTCGTTGCTAAAAGACGATCAGTGAAGAAGGTCATAGAAAAAAGTCATAGGACCGTCTGGAGTTTGGCCACAGAACTTCCATATTTGTAACTTGACACTTACTCACCGAAACACACACCACAGACGTCTCGTCAGCAACTGCACTACATTATGAGTCGACTTGTAAGACTGCCTTAATACATTCGCGTAAAACTTCGGCTTATACATTTTTTTCATGTTCTCAGTATTCAGTTCAGCTTATGTTATACACTCATACTCATAAATTAAGGATGATTGAAGAATGTGGTGCCACACAACGTGGCAATACACGAAACTGGCGCCAATAGTATCAAACATCCCCTTAGAGAAATTACTGAATTACTGTGCTGATAAACCTCTTACGTTATTTGATTTTCAAACAGCTAAGCAGAACTGAACGTACTCAGATATTTCTCTCTTTACTTATTCTGATCAACACTAAACTGACACACAATACTTTTAGCGCAACGCAATCTGACTTTCAGTGATCTCTACAAAAGAATGGCCCTGAAAACTCTGGCATCTCTCACTCCACATCCACCACTGCAGGCTGCTCACCTCCAACTGCGCAACGCTACGCGCTGTTCACATTCAACTGCCCAACACTACAATAACAAATATTCCAACAATGCAAATCAGCCACAGACTGCACACAACCACAATCAGTGATTTTCATACAGAGCGCTTCGTGGCGTTACCAACATAAAAACCTAAACAACCTACTTACAAGCATAGACACATAGGGAACACACACGACACAGATCTGTAAGTCCACAGTATTGGTGATAAGTTGAGAAAACCGTCCCGAAGCACATGTGCTACAAAACGCCAGTTTTTCCTGCCCTCCGACATCAATATGGGATATGATGACGATGAACACGTACACAGGCCGCACAACGGGTTGGCATACTCTGGATCAGGTGGTCAAGGAGCTGCTGCACCAGTGCCTGTCGGAGCTCCTGAAGTGTCCTAGGGGTTTGAAGACGAGCAGCGATACGTCGACCGAGAGCATCGGTTTAGTTCTGAAGAACAGGCAGGCCACTTCATTCGCCTGATATCTTCTGCTTCAAGGTTACACGATAGCAGCTCGGTGGGGTCGTGCGTTATCATGCATCAGGAGGACGGTGGGAGCCACTGCACCCCAGAAATGGCGGACATACTGGCGCAAAATGACGTCGAGATACACCTGGCCTGTTACAGTCCCTCTGTAAAAGACAATCAGGGGTGTACGTGCACCAGTCATAAACCCACCCCACACCATCAAATCACGACGTCCCTACAGGTCCCTTCCAAGAACATTAAAGGGTTGATATCTGGTTCCTGGTTCACACCAGATGAAAACCCGGCGAGAATCACTGTTCAGACTATACCTAGACTGGTCCGCGAACATAACCTGGGACCAGCGTTCCAATGACCATGTTCTGTGCTCTCGACACCAGGTTTTACGGGCTCTCCTGTGACCAGGAGTCAGTGGAATGCACCTTGGAGGTCTCCGGGCGAATAAACCATGTCTGTTAAGTCGTCTGTAGACTGTTTGTCTGGAGACAACTGTTCCAGTGGCTGCGGCAAGGTCCTGAGCAAGGCTACCTGCAGCACCTGTGGGCACTGATGGTCAGATAGCGGTCTTCTTGTACACTGTGGACGTCCCGTACTGTAGCGCCTGGACACGTTTCCTGTCTGCTGGAATCGTTGCCATAATCTTAAGATCACACTTTGTGGCACACGGAGGGCCTCTTCTACGACCTGCTGTGTTTGACCAGCCTCCAGTTGCCCTAGTATTCTACCCCTCATAACGTCATCAATACGTGTTCTTTGAGCCATTTTCAACACACAGTCCATTAGAATGTCTGAAAACGTCTGCACACTTACTCGCTGCACCGTACTCTGACATGCACCATGTGGACTGCTGCCAACGCCACCGTGCCACGACCGCAGGCCAATTGCACCGCACGGTCATACCCCTAGGTGATTTGAACCCCATTATCCTTAATTTATGAGCATGAATGTATTTCATGTAGTTGAAAAGTTGTAAGTTATTTTACAGTATGTTAAGATATGTTGTTTCCAATGTAATGAGAATCATTTTCAAAGGGGGTTAATAATACCGTTTCTTGGAGGTGGTCGCAACCACTGTGCGACTTTGCCAAGTGATATGCTAAACGAAAAAGAAAAACACTATGCAGCACGAAGGATGAAGTGATGTAAATGTACATACAACCAAATGATTACAATTACAGAAATATTGGATGATTTATTCAAGAGAAAGAGTTTCAATAAATTCAGGAAGTCAATAACGCGTTGGTCCACCTCTGGCCGTTAGGTAAGCAATTATTCGGCTTTGCATTGATTTATAGAGTTGTCGGAAGTCCTCTTGAGGGACATCGTGCCAAAATATGTCCAACTGACGCGCTAGATGGTCAAAATGCCCAGCTGGTTGTGGTGGCCGTGCCTTTAGTGCTCAAGACGTCCTGAAGTGGGGAGAGATCCGGCGACCCTGCTGACCGAGACAGGGTTTGGCGAGTACGGTGACAAACAGCAGAAACTCTCGCTGTGTGCGTGCGGGCGTCATCTGGCCGTGATGTAAGCGCCGAGTGGCTCCTCGTGAAGGGCAACAAAAGGAGGCGTAGAATTTCGTTGACGTACCACTGTGCTGGATGACAACCAAAGGGATTCTGCTGTGAAATGAAATGGCATCGGTTTTGGCTGTCTGCCGTATGGCGGTCGATAGTCAGGCAGGTATCCCACCGCTGTTTGGAGGTCTGCAGACACATCTTCTCACCTTCGCTGGACATGTGAAGCGGCACTCATCATTGAAGACTATTCTACTCCAGTGAAAGAGATTCCACGACGAAGACGTGTCTGGAGACTGCCAGAACAGCTCCGTTTTTTTTTTGTCTTAGAGTGTATTTTAAAAAACGTTGACGCATTAGTGTGTTATTCCGAATTACGTTCGGTTTCCACTACGGTTGTGCTCCTATGCCAATGAAAACAGCTCCTTAACGTTTACACCTACAACACAATTCTGTGGGAATATTCCCACCGATTGCTCTCGTCATTTGTCAGAACGCACTCGAAATGTTCGCGGAAATGTTAAGTGGGAGAAATACATTTCGTTGGAGCATTGCGAGGCACACACAGTTGTATGCTAAGTAACAAGTAATGGATGTGAGCAGCCTTTTCTTTACGAGTAGCTTAGATGTTTTTGCTTCTGAAGTCTATGCAGGATAAAATGAGAGATCAAAACTGAATCTACGCTATTTGCAGTGGAGTATGAGACAACAAGTTAGTCAGGCACTAAAACTGCACTTATCGAAGCAAATCTTATCGAAGAATTGATAATAAACACAGTTCACCTGCTACACGTATACCGACAGTGCGCAGTCAATAAAGATAAGCAGTTTAACAAGTTACCGATGCACAGTAACAAAGGAATAGGACAAGTGTTGCGATCAAAATATTTCGACTTCTGCTAATATATATGGTACACTGACGATGGACTCAGAAAAAATGAGATACTGAGCGTTAATAGAGTCACATTACCGTTATTGTGGTTTACATTCCTCTGGCTATAAAACTTCTTTCTTCTGGTTACTAAACCATCATGTGGATAAGGTCACATTTTCATCAACAGTTTATCGAGAAATACTACTTTTAAATGTTTATATTAGTATCAACGAAACTTTAAAAGCGGGGCGTTTGCAATTCAGAGACTAATAAATTCTCAAATAGTAGTAGCAATTTGTTTCTAGTACTTTGTCTAAGAACCTAATATATTAAAACTCACTTTTTGTGTCCATCTGTACTTTGTCGTAAATTGTTTTCGAGAAGAAGTCTGCCTTGAGCAA
The DNA here is from genome assembly GCF_021461385.2 of Schistocerca piceifrons. NCBI lineage: Eukaryota > Metazoa > Arthropoda > Insecta > Orthoptera > Acrididae > Schistocerca > Schistocerca piceifrons. The sequence goes on from NC_060144.1 coordinate 47,229,258, forward strand.
ACACACCTTTCTTCCCTTGTCACCTATACAAGTAACAGTGAAGTTTCGCCAGCGTCAGTGGGTTCTCCTCAGTTTTCTCTCGAATAACGGGTACAGAATTGCATTAAAACGCAAAGGTCGTTTAAGAAAGCGTCTAATATTTCTACATGAGATGCTGTTGGTGAAAACTAAAAGAAAAATTCCCGTAATTATCGTTTACGAACCAATATGTGTTTAGATATGGCGCCACTCTGCTTGTGACGACTAAAGTTTATTGTCTGGAATCACAAGAGATGGCACAGTAAATCTCCATAATAGGCATGTGCGCGCACATGCAGTTCGACAATCATGAGGTGAGGCGGAAATGTATGGGCAGGAGCTGACGGTGACGGACTTGTAGGATAATACAGTTCACCAAACGACTTAACAGCTGCTGCGTATCACCGATTTCTGCGCGATGAATGAATCACGAACGCTGTTGCGGAAAGGCAACGACTGTAGTTTATCCTCGTACACAATGGTTCAGCCTCCACCTTTTCTCCGGATCGTGTGAAAGTATCACACCACACCGTTCCACAGGCGATGGATTGGTCGAGGTGATCCTGTAGCATGGCCGCCCTCTTCACCGGATCGGAATCTGTTGGATTCCTGTCTATGGATACATCCAAAGGCGTTGGTGTATTCCCAACCCCTCGACAATGTACAGACGTTCCAGAATCGTGTGACGGTTGCATGTACGGCAGTATGCATTTGAAAGAGCGCGTGATTCACTGTAAAGAAGGGCTGAAGGATGTGTCTGGATGCGTGGTAACCTCAGGCGGCGCTGCCTATAGTGTCTAACTCATCGTAAAGGCGGTCGGGAATGGCAGGACAGATTGGCGCACATCTCACCAGGGACTGGTTTCTGGGCTACCAATACAGAAACTTTTCTCCTTTTTCTTATGGTTTTGACCAGTACTGTATCCTGTAGAAATATGTGACACTTTTTCAAAAACATCCTGTATATGTTTCAAAAGAGATGGCATAGTAAATTACCATCATACGCATGCGTGGGCACATGCAGTTCATCGGCAATCATGGAGGTGAACCAGGAACGTATGGGCAGTAGCTGACGCTGACTGATTCGTTGGACAATACACATCATGCAACCTTTCACCCATTATTCGAGAGAAAATTTTTAAAAAAAAGAGGAGAAGTGTGTTTGCTCAAAGCACAATCCTTCCCCGAAACATATTTATGAGAAGTTTACACTAATTGGTGAGTAATCTTACTCGCAAAAGTGAAATAAACAAGTAACTTCACACATAAAACCCAAAGCTATTGTAAAGTTTCGTATAGTAACAACTCCATGTGTGCTCAGCTGCACTCTGTAGGAAATGCAGTAGTTTATTGACAGTGCGATCTATTTCAGAGTAATACAATTCTCTCCTCAACGCCACCTTCTGCGACAGAGAGTGTCTCCCAAGATTTCAAATAAATCGGTATTACATCACTGAAATAGTATATATACCCAGAAAAGAAAAATAGAAAAATTACGACGGCACAATGGTTTCAAATGTCAAGAACTGCATGACGACTTCGATTTCGAACAACGTTTAACCGAATGCCACTCTTCCGGCGATCATATGGAATTCTACCAGAAATACACTTCAACTTGGGTCAAACATATTACAAACTAAAATCAAACTTATAACAATATCAGTTTGGTGATGATGGAGCGAAATGGAATGAAAACGAGTTCAATATGAGAACCAATGCTAGAAAATATTTACAAAAATGGTTAAGTTGATAACACCTTAAGTGAAATGAACTAATTTAATGACCTGTAATTCTGTGTGCATTGAAGCTACTCACATCCTTCGTTCAACTCTGGTGCGCTTTTACTTAACCGTGCTATCCATGTTATGTGAGTGTATTATGTAATTTGACCTAGTGACTCGAAGCCGAAACGGGTCATTTATTTTCTGTAAGACCACCAAGACTGTGCACTAATAATAAATAAATGTTACAGTTTTACGCAATGAGCAATGGAAATACAAGTTGTTCAATTACTAGTTTATTAGGTATTGTTGTGTTTGAAGTTAATGTGATGTCACTGAAATAGCTAAAATAAAGAAATATGGGAAATTTTATTTGTCCTATGAAATTAATATTAGCGCAAATAAAGTCATCAGCGAAATGAGATATATACTCAGAAAAGAAGAGTAGAAAAATATCGGCGGAAAAATTGGACGACAAGTCAAAAGCTGCATGACGACTTCTACGTGTAACAACACTTAATCGAACGACTCTCTTCAGTCGATTATGCAGAATTCTACCAGACAGGTAGATACCAACGACCGACGGAACACACTACAACTTGGGCCAAACACATTTCGAACATTAATGTAAACAATAATCGAGCATCAGTGTAACTGATAAGGGAGCTAAATGAAAGTGAAACGAATTCAACACAACGACGAATACTAGAAAATATTTACAAAAACGTTTAAGTTGTTAACACCTTGAGTGAAATAAACGAAGTTATTGACCTGTAACTCACAAGCTTTTAAAAATGATTGGCAATGACAGAAAAGAAGCATGAGAATTCTCACTATATATTATGTACCCGCATCACTGCAAATTTGCTATGAAACGACATTACAATATCATGCAGTTAGAATTTAATGATTTAGTTGGCAATGAAAGAGCAAAAAATTACAGCGGTCGACAGACGGGATACTTTGTTCATGTGTCAAATGAACTTGGTGCCAAATTTGTAGGCATGGAGGACACGAAGAAATTCGTGGTACGAATAGTAAAATTTCTCATGTCACGCGCATGATTCCGCTGTCGGTTGCAACGGTTTCCGATGGAACGGAACGAACGGCATGGAGACTTCGTATATTGCTGCAAAGTACGTTGGTTAAGCCCGCCCGGTTAGCCGATCGGTCTAACGCACAGCTTTCCGGAGTGGGAAGGAGCGCCTGGTCCCCGGCACGAATCCGCCCGGCAAGTCTGTGGATGGTTTTTAGGCGGTTTTCCATCTGCCTCGGCGAATGCGGGCTGGTTCCCTTTATTCCGCCTCAGTTACACTATGTCGGCTGTTGCTGCGCGAACAAGTTCTCCACGTACGCGCACACCACCATTACTCTAGCACGCAAACATAGGGGCTACACTCGTCTCTCGTCTGGTGTGAGACGTTGCCAGGGGGGGGGGGGGGGGTCCACCGGGGGACGAACCTCACAATAACCCTGGGTTCGGTGTGGGGCGGCGGATGGTTGAAGTGGACGACTGCGGCTCCGGCGGGGACGGAGCTTCTCCGTCGTTTCTAGGTCACCGGTTTTCGTTTTAAAACTCGCCATTGTTGAATTAATGAAGGACAAAGGAGTGCAGGAACGAAAATGAGAACATCAGGAATCGACTCCTGACCTCGCGTTTTAAGTGGACTTGACTGCACGCTACCTACAGAAAGACACTGCATGGAGAAAAAAAACAACTTCCTTCTAATTTGATGGGGATGAATTTAGAAAGAAAATTGCGTTTTAGAAGAGACACATTCTGACGCACAGTCCAGTTGCGTAAGCACACTGACATTAAAGAAACCACGAGGTTTGAAGAATATATTGTAACCTTAAAAGAATCACAAAGACGATGCCAATATCACACTTGTTTTAGAGTTGTTTCCGAGACCGTTTCAGTGCATGTGCAGATGTAACTGATTGATCTACAAGGTACAGTAGTTCTTTTTTTATAGATAAATCCCTTTAACGTTAATACTCTCCAGTAGTTTCCACATCTCTATAACGAGGTTGCAAAAGTGCTATAATATTTCGACCAACACGTGTGTGAAAGGCATTTTTTCAATTATTAAACTAAATAACGTGGAAACCTGAGCTCGAAAGCCTATGAAATTCCCTGGGTCTGTTCGTATTCTGACAGCTTGTACGAGATAAAAATTATGTCTTCAGTGCACAAAAAATAATTAAATAATACTGAAATTTGTTTTGTTTGTGATCTATGTCATTGAGAAATATGAAATATAAAACCAAGCCGTACACTGTAAGACTGAATTGCCATTTAAACATGGCGCATACTGAGTTTTTCCCTCCTCACCCTCTGACAGTGGGGCTTTGGGGTGGGGAGAACATGCCAGCCATGTTGAGCGGTATGGCACTCGTGCCAGAGCATGGGCCGCGAGCCGAGTTCTTGGCCACCCCTGGTGTAGAATATAGATACCCATATCACTTGTTCAACCCTGGCACACTTTTACTAGTTCATCCTGTACATACTCGTATAGTGTGAATGCTTGACCTAGTTTGCTGCAGTGATTTGTGCCCAGAAAGAGTAATTTATTTTCTGTAAGACAACTAGGACTGTACACTGTTAATGAACGAACGAATATTATGGGTTTGAGCAGTGAGATGGGGATAATATGTATTCAGGTACAAATTTATTACATATTATTGGATTTACGTATGATGAGATATCTCAGAAAACAATAACAAAAGCATTAAAATATAATTAAGCTATGAAATTTATGTCTATATAATAATTTCAATAGCCCAAACACCAGTATGAAATTGCTAATTAAATTCATTTTTCACTTGCTGTTCTTTGAACCAGCGCTTGCAATTTTGGTAACTGAAAATATCTTCAACATCATATATAGGAAAATACAACTACTTACTACAGTTACACATTTATAGAACTGTGTCTATTCAGTCTTCATGAGATGTAAACAAGAACAAAACTAGATTTTAAATATAATAGTCTGTTCTTTAACTAATTTGTAGTATTTATGCAAGTGAAACAAGTTAAACAACTCGATACCAAGCAAATATTTATTTTTGACTTAAATTATCACAGTTTCAACCACTGAAGAGTTTTTTCCAGGGAACTTGGGGACATTGACTATATTAGTTCCACGTTAAAGAATGGGTTATTGAATATTGTGAATATAATCCTTACTTCATTATTACTAAAGTTACCTCCATAGAAAACAGACGTTGAAAACTGGCCTGTTGAGTTGCACATTCAGCACTACTGTGTGTAGTGTTAGTACTGGGAGAATGTACATCAGTCTACGTCGGTTGTCTTCAGTCCGAGATTATGTCACAATAAAAGATGTTAACTCTCCACAGTGGCAAATCTTGTTCATTTCATTCAGATACGTTGACGAGTTTCATCAAATAAATATCATATATACAACTATATCAAAGAAATTTGATATATATTTTCCAAGAAGTACTATTTACACATATAAAAATAGATACTGCTGATTAAGAGTCCACTGACATGTAAAAATTGAATACCTTGGTGTTAAGAGTCCATTTGAAATAGCAGGGAAGTTTCAACTCACAAGTGTTACAACAGTACCTACAAAATTAATGAAAGATATACATAGAGAATTTAGTTTCACAGACATAAAACCGTGTATTGTCACATACTTTGTACTTCATCAGAAATTGTCTGAACCACTGATAGTGGTGATGTATCTACATGACGCCATTCTGCTGCAATATAATGAAGGTTAAATGTAAAGTATTAGCAGCGTTTCACTCAAGAGCTTAGGATTCGAATGGCCAACAAAAACCACGAAATAAGTGCACGGACAACAGTTTGTTTCCAAAATGATGTTATTCAGTTCTATAGCTGTAGGTTCATCTGGATAACAAATTCCTTGTACCTTGTAGTGTTCCTGTACTATACGGTAACACAAGTTTTACTTAAATTCAGCACAATTACACAGCTTTTCGACGGTTGTAAATACAAGTAACGTACTCTACTCAAAGCTACATGAGAGAGTCTAACGCGTTTTCCTATTGAAAAAAATACCTATGTTACAGAAATATTACGAATAAGAATACATCTGAACAAGATTTCTCTTACTGAAAACTTCTTTTCTAAGTTACAAATTGCAGATTGACTTTATTATGTCAAGCTGCAGAGTTCGTACACAGATAATTACTTTGTCATTCAGTATTGTTAGAAGTAACAAATATTCTTACGATCAAGTGAAAAATGGGATATACTGATATCCGAAAGTGCTGGACTGAACTTTGTGTAAAAATCTGTTTTGAAATACGATACAGGACTGTAATTAAGATTATTTTTTGTTTTCTTCGTTACTGTAGTGGGCTGCTCCAGGTCGTGTGCTGACCCGCAATTAGCGGTGGGCGTGGGTGGTCAAACAGTTGACTCGCGGGCACCCGGGCTGCAGTGTGCCCTCGGGCTGGAGTGGCCCAGTGGTTTGCGCATGCGCAGGACGAGTGCACTGCGGCTACCCTGCTGGTAACCTGGCCTCGCTGCGCATGCTTGTCAGTCAGCTTACGGCCTCTCCCTCAGCGGCCTTACAGCACGGGGCAGCGCTGGAACAGCCTACAGTGGAGCACGCATCTCTCTGAGAGTAGAGGAATGTTCCTTGAGGGATGTGTGATGTTAGCACTATTTTTGCAATACATTACAGCGAGCGTTCGTCAACAGAAAATTGGGAAGAAAGCTTAGAAAGAAATACCTTTCCAAATTAATTTCTCTGATAAATAATTTGACATGTTTAGTATCATGACGAGAGTATAAGACGTAGACGTCATTTATCGAATATGGTCAGCATTACTATTATATAATGATAAGAAGAGATTTTGTTTTAGTGATGGTTCAAGTGAGATTTTATTTTCTGTATCTAGGAATTGGAACTTAGTTTCAGCAATAATAAAACGTATAAGTGTTTTAGAAAAAAATTTTAATCATAAAGCTACATGAAATCAGTACTTGAATAAATGTTCAAAACTTTGTCGCCGAATTAGGAAATAAAGACGAAAATATTTTATTTGTTGTTTTTTCATTTAAAAATATGAAGCTGTTATGTGCCTGCCAAAGACATTTGGAAATTGCGAAAACTGATTTCGAATTACATATATGCCTCAAGGCTGTCGTGTGGCATTAGCAAAATATATGGCAAGCAATGAGTTTCATTCGTTCTGTTTCTTAAAACGCTTAATTGTTATCTGTGTACGACGAAAGAATCTTCAGATCTTCAGTTTCTGAATGGGTGTCGCACATTCAGCACATGGGCAACGTCGGAGGACATTGCACGGAGCATCACAGTTACTTCTGGCGCTTATGGCAGAAACAGCAGGAGCTCTAAATGGCAGTGATACCAGCACGTGCATCATCCCGGACGCTGGCATTCTTGGCCGCAAGCTGTCTGACGACGTCTGCCTAACTAGATTCGCTGTGAGGCTCAGCTGGTTTCATCGACTGCCCTAAGATATTGCAGGACAGTAATAAGATTTGATCACGAGGTCAACACACAGCTTTCACGGCTGTGTATTCAACTTTACAAATTAGATGTCGGCTTCTCCTTCGAGAAACTCATTATTTGGGGCTCTTTTCTTATTTTCTGTTTTACTTTTTTTCCTTCTTTATTAGAACACTCGATCATACGTGGACTGTTCGCGCTGTAGCTGAACAGGCTCATTGTGTCCGTACATGGACTTTTCACAAATCCACTGCATTGTGAGGGTTCCATACTGTATACCACTGCTACTCAGGGGGAATTGGAGCAGCGAAAAGTACACAAAAATAATGATAATGGTGTGAAACCCTCGGTACAACTTTTTGTGGCCAAAAAAAACCAAGAAATATTGGCACTTTTTTCAGGTTTTCGTCTATTACTCGGAAACAAAGCAGCGTACTGAAAATGTTACCCTTACCTCAATGAAACCGCATTAAATTTTCGCCGAATGAGCTACTTAAATACCAAAATAGGAGCAGTCGTTTGGCCGGAATCAATTGTCAAGTTTCGTTCATTTTTACCAGCTTAGCTAAAAAGTCGGTTCCAACGCCTGTAATTCAAAAACTGCTACTTCAGTCCAAAAAGTCGAGTTATCAAAGTTGTAGAGTGTGAAATCTCCTGTCACAAGGCATCCACGTTTTCTGTTTTAGGCACTATTAAGCGTTCGCACACTTGAAAGTCAAAGGAATTTCAGTTTGTTGTTTCTTTTTAAGTCAAAATGAACCCTAGGTAAATAAGAAAAGTGTTGCTTTGTCACATTCATTGATTTCCGAAGGAAGGTCACGGTCATTTCTATCTTCACTATTGAATGGGCTCAGTACAGTCATATACAACAGATCCGGATTAAGACTTATTGTCGACGCTTTTAATGCAATTGGATGCGCAGCTCCAATAATGGAAGCTTCCCTATTTGAGACGTCCTTGACTGCGCGACCTGAGCATCCTAACCATAACCAGCGAAGGATTCTTCCAGCGCATCTCTGACAACGCCGATTTTAACATATGTAAGATTGACGGGTTGAATGCTTTCCTTTCCACGGGATGAATCATGGCAGTCTCTCCCTGCACAGCTATAGAGTCTGACAACACTGATCGAGGAAGAAGACGTTCAACTCTTTAAATTTTTTCCTATCTAGGAGATGCTACGCGAAGGGGAAGAAAGTCTTCTGAAAAATATCGCCGTTTAGGGACACAGGATTCTTCACCAAACATCATTTTCGATGAAGATACAAATGGTGCAGTCGCACAAGAGTAGTTTCTCGTAAATAAGAGCAACGAGAACGACTTGCTTTTAATCCTCCTGAGGAAATTTGAGGATGTAGGTATTCAAGTGTTACAAGGAGAAGAGTATGGCGATTCATTAGTTGTGGAAGTAGCTATGTCCCGAGTTACTGAGTCTGACAATCATAAGCGAGGACATAGGCGTGCTTGTTCTCCTAACCGGTAGAGAAGACTCCTAGAACAACCCGTAGTTTCATAAAGTGGGACGAGAGAGTGTGGTACTCCAGTAATTCTTTCAGTTTAGATTCTGGATCTGCACTTTTGAGCCATGCCTTCACAGTATATGATACACAATCCTCTTTTTTTTTGGCTATGCAGAAAGGAAATTACTAAACCATATGGAGCAACAGCCACATCTTAAATTGCAAGCTGCTGAACTTGTTAAACCCTCAGCCTCTCAAGACTTAACAGCATAGGCAGTAGAACAGTGTACGGGAATTACAGCTGCGCGGCTTTGGACGACCTCAGGCACGAGCTTTTCGTAAAGTCTGCCCCGAGAAAATCTTTCAAACACGAAAGGCTACCGCCAACACCGCACGCAGCGAGGTGACACTGACTGTGATCCTACCGTGAGCTGTAAGCTTGGCAGGGGCACAAAACTGATCCGTTCCAGTGTGGCTGGAAGAAATCAGCCTCGTTTCCCGTGACGATGCGGCTCCAGCTACGCTACTGAACGTGGTTTCCTGTACACGCAGAACGAGGTGGACAGCAGCATGTGGACGTCCCAAATCTGGACTGAAGTGCTCATCGGCGTGCAAACACTCTTATGGCTTATCTTGCGAGAACGCCCCAGAAACTGGACCCGGCAACGATGTGGAGAAGGTAGAAGATATGTTCCAGGTCGAGGATGTTGGTGACACAGGAGATCGGATGCTGGGAGCGGGACATGCCGGAGTCTCCCAAATGACGGCGATGGAATTGAAACTTGATAAAATGTTAATCTCTGATATATTATTGTTTTTTAAATGTTGCCATACCATTTTATTTCTTCATTAGTACAAATTTTTATGTTACTCATACGTCCATTACTATGTACTTGGTTTTCATTTTAGCAACCGACTCATACCAATTAAGACATGTGTAAAAACGAATAAAAACACAATTGAACGAAGAAAATTAAAAATGATACACACGCAGAACACATATGTGCTCATTAGAGAGCCATCTCCTCACTGGAGATTGCATTTCATTGAATAACTGTGACTTTTAGTTGCACAAACGTTTAATAGTGCCTAAAACTGAAAAACTAGATGGTTTTGTAATATGAAATTCCTTGCTTTATAACTTTGATAACGTGACATTTTTCATTTGGAGTAGTCGCTTTTGAGTTACGGGCGTTCGAGCCGACTTTTTAGCCGAACTGGTAAAAATGAATTAACTTCGACAACTGATTGCGGCCAAATGGCTGCACCGATTTTCACATTTAAATAGGTCATTCGAGTCAACATTTAATGCTCTTTCAGTTTGGTTAGGGTAACATTTAAAGTAGGATGGATAATTTCCGAATAATTGGCGAAAGCCTTAAAAAAAGTGTCAAAATTTCTTGGGCTTTTGGCTGCAAAAAGTTGTCCCGAGGGTTTTCGAGATCGAAAACTTGGATTAAATGTACTGTCAACTGTACACACAACAAAAAATATGAAATCTTTTACCTCTTTTTTGCAAGCAAAACGTACCCCGGTACTGGAATAATATCTCTCCCCGTCACCTGAGGAATCTGTTGCAAGACAGCTTAAATGCTCGCAGAAGCTGGTCGACTTGCTGCTTGTTCTGAATTCGTGTCTGTAATTGGTATGCGAACTGTCTGACTACCACCTAGAATCTCGTATATGTGTTCCTCTCGACGTTGGCCTCTTTCGCACGCTTTGCGAATGTAGGTGAGTAGCAACGCTGTAAGTAGTGCTGTAACGACGAGAAAGACCCACTGTGCCAGGGTGGGGATGAAGGTCACCTCTGCGTAGGCGAGAACGTCGCCTGTTGCCTGCCGCTCGGCGGGGTCCCGCCCGCTCCCAGGGTCTCCCACCTTATTCACCTGCCGAGTGTCACTCGTCGTCGCCTCCTGGGAAGAGCACTCGGTCCACTGGAACGTCAGGTCGGCGTCCAGCAGTATCAGCTGGGGGATCGGTTCCAGAATGCACTCAGATACGAGCTGGAGGTTGTTACCCCGCAGTCGTAATTCGCTGAGGACCGGCACCTTGGAGAAAACCTGGTCCGGTAGTTTGCCGAGGCTGCAGAAGGACATGTCGAGGGCGGACAGCGAGCTGGAGACCAGCATGGGGCCCCGGCCGGGTAGCACCAGCGGATTCCAGGACAGGTCCAGAAGCTCCAGCCGGCGGCACTCGGCGAACGCGTCGCGGGGCAGCACGTTCAGCTCGTTGTGCGAGATGTTGACCTCCTTGAGGTCTCTCAGCGCGTAGAATGCGTCGGGGGATATCTGCAAGGAAAGGTACCAGAAGTGACGTTACATGCTGTATCTCGTCCGCATCTCGTGATCTAGGGGTCAGCGTTGCTGTCTCGGGTTTGATTCCCGGCTGGGTTGGGGATTTTCTCTGCCCGGTGGCTGTGTGTTTGTGTTGTCCCCATCATTTCATCATCATCCTCATTTGCGAGACTAGATTGGTTTGTGAAAAGAAAATGGACTGTGTAAAAATTGGGAATTGTACGGGCGCTGATGACCACGCAGTTGAGCATCTCACAAAGCAAACATCATCATCATCATACAGTATCTCAAGTGAGAGAACGAATTGTGGCACATTAATGAAGGGATGTTTCTGAAATATGGCTGAATTACTCCGCAAGCATGTCCTCAAGCTATGATATCATAATTTTTATCTTAATTTATTCATCAATTATGGCAAAAAACGTGATGAAAGACACACGACAAAACTACATCATAGTTTCGAACGTACGCCATTTTGCTATTTTGTAATTTTTTGGAACTTTGGTCCAGGAAACAACCATTTAATGATATTACCATATCGTGGTCGCATATAAGTTGTTACTACTGAGGACAGTGTCCTCCACACCAGCACGGACAGGCCTGCTCCACGCCAGCGTTTCCTGCATCGCCAAGGTGTGTAGATCTGATGACGATCTCTGTAGTACTTCGAAAGCAGTCATCCACAAACAAAAAGTAACAGCTTACACGCGGCCACGGCTGTGTTTACTAAAGGAATTATTGTTTCATCAAATTAAAAAAACTGTGCTGAAACGTCCCCTTGGAAAAATTTATGAATGATTGTGCTAGTAAACCCCTTACGTTATTTGATTTTCAAACAGCTGAGCAAAACTGAAAGTACTCAGACATTTCTCTCTTTACTTATTATGATCATCACTAAACTGACACACAATATTTTTAGCGCAACGCAATCTGACTTTAAAAAATCCCTACAAAAGAATGGCCCTGGCTAACAATAACCAATACCGTTCATGAATCACTTACCTCACAAAAATCTTCGTTTAACTACTGCAATACGGCGAGCGCCACTACTGCCAGCTAAATAAAAGATTCTAACTACTGAAGTAACTAACTACTGATAGGCATAGATAACAAATGAAAGATTTTGATAGAGAACAAACAATGTATTTACCTTAATAGTGTTCAAAAGTCATATATATCAGTTCATGATATCCAGTATTACAATTTTACTGTCTCTGATGGACACACGTCCAGATCATCTGCTCTCAAAACTCCGCCATTTCTCTCCCCACATCCACAACTGCTGGCGGCTCACCTCTAACTGCTTAACGCTATGCGCTGTTAACAGCCAACTGCCCAACACTACAATGGCGAATATTCCAACAATGCAAACCAGCCACAGACTGCACACAGTACAGTCAGTGATTTTCATACAGAGCACTACATGATGTTACCAACTTAAAAACCTAAACAGCCTACTTACAGTGCTATTACTCTGTGCACAATATCCTGTAGGTTAATTAAATTGTTTGTTTTTTGATTTCGGATAAGAACTACTGCAGGCGTTCCGCCATACGACACATCTAATTATGGAAGGATCAACATTAACTCTTCGGATGGGAGGCTTACCAATGACTCGTCGATTGCTTCATCACTTTTTCCAAAAAAATATAAAAAACTCTCTTACATTATAGGCCGACCGAGGAGAGCGGATCCTTAATAACCACCATATATCTTTTAAAATATGCAGCTGCGTGAGGAGGTTTCAAAAACAGACAAAGGTACATAAAGCAATATCGACGGAACTTGAGCGCCTTGTTCCCACAGCGCAGCCGCACAATATCATACGCAGTGTCACAACCTGCTTCAGTCATTAGTACATAAACCTCTACTACATTCTGAGCCACCAGGATGACATTTGGTAATGGGAAAATGTGGGACGCCACAGCAAAATTGTTAGAATGGTTTCAGTCTACCGGACTAATGGAGCATATTAACAAACTGATGCTGAATCGAAGTCAATGGATTTCAGGTGGCTAACGCTGTTCCACATCCTATTGCTAATTGTCAGCAACTCTTAATCACTGATTCGGCATCGACAATGACCAGCCAGGGACGGACGGTGGTTATTCACTCTCAGAGGTGGTGAAACGGCCCGACCTAGACTGTCCTTGCCGCAGCCATGGTGAAGTTCTACACAGGCCATCCGAGCGTTTTGTGTGATGCCTCAGACCGCGTGGACACCATCGCTGTTCATCACGGGAGAAGGCTGCAGAGAACAAGACAGCGTGTACACTGAACTGGACATCAGTGGCGTGATGTAGCCGCCGATCAGGGCTAATGTAGCTTGCTAAGTTGCTGCAGACGCGTTGTGACGACACCATGGATGCCGTTACGTCCTCCAGCATCTGCAAAATCGATGTCTTTGAACGAGGAGGTGTCTATGTGCCGCCGTTAAATGTACACTGATAAGCCACATGATTATGACCACTACCCAACGCGACGTTGGGTGCCAAGCACGTGACGCGCTAACGAAAGAATGTTAGCGGAGCAGACACGGAAGGGGGATCACCCTAGCGAAGATACGGGCTGCAAATGGGGAAAGCCATTCACATAAACAACTTTGACAAACGGCAAATTATTATTAAGCAGAGCCCGTGAACGAGTATCTTGAAAGCGGCGAAGCTGGTCGAATGTTGACTTGCTACTCTCGTGAGCATCTACGGATGGAGATAAAAGGAAAGTGAAACTACCGCTAGGTGCTAAATGGTTGGACGTCCACGTTTTTTCACAGAAGTTGAGGTTCGGAGGTTTGCCTCCTCTGTAAAGTAGGATAGATGGTGATCTGCGGCATCTCTGCTGGTGCACATACGTTTCTGAGAACACCGTTCATCGTACATTGTTGAACATAGATCCCCGCGGCAGACCATCCTTACGTGTCCACATGTTGACCAAACGGCCAGCCGCTGTGGCCGAGAGGTTCTAGGCGCTTCAGTCCGGAACCGCGCTGCTAATACGGTCGCAGATTCGAATGCTGCCTCGGGCATGGATGGGTGTGATGTCCTTAGGTTAGTTAGGTTTAAGTAGTTCTAAGTCTAGGGGACTGATGACCTCATCTACATCTACATCTACATACATACTCCGCAATCTACAATATGGTGCTTGGCGGAGGGTACCTCGTACCACAACTAGCATCTTCTCTCCCTGTTCCACTCCCAAACAGAACGAGGGAAAAATGACTGCATATATGCCTCTGTACGAGCCCTAATCTCTCTTATCTTATCTTTGTGGTCTTTCCGCGAAATGTAAGTTGGCGGCAGTAGTCTTTAGATGACCAGAGTCAGCTTCTTATCGAATAGGAGTCTGAAAAACTGGGACTGTACAATGATGTCCACACACTGCGAAATAATAAGCCATGGGAAACTGGCCTAAGCAGAGACCTTTTGGATGGTACCTTGGGGCTTGCATTCAGCCGAACGCTACAGACCGGGAGCTGTACCAAATGTAAAACTCACTGCCAAGCAGCAATGCATGACCAATGGTCTGATGGAGATCACGAGTCTATGATGGTTGTGAGGAAAAGAAACACTCAGCATAGAGCTGTGAAGGATGCCATTTTCTTGGACTCATGAGGCACTAAGTGATTAACAACTCTAAACCGAAACAATTGGCAAACAAAAACTGATGAATAAAAATCAGAAGGGGGCCTCAAAAGCCTCAGTTGAGGACATGAAAAGTCTGATGTTACCAGTGGTAGCGTGTACCTTATGTAGGTAAAAGAAGACTGGTGAAAGAGGTGCTGGTCTCTAAAAAAAATTTGTCAGATTGCTGTTTCCTACCTAAACAAATGGTTGATTGTGGATCATCCCACTGAGAACCCACACTGATTCACATTGATAGGGGGACGAAAGGCCTTCCAATTCAAAACTCAACATAATCTTCCAGGATCATCAGAAAGTAGTTGTCGACGGGTATTGGATGTTTGCATGAGTGAAACATTGGGACGATGATACTATCTCACCCTTGTGATAGGAAAACAACTTCCAGCCAATACAGCCAAAGACCCTGAGGACTATGAGTAACATTCAGATGTAGGATCGTCTGTTTATGAATGCCTTTATGCTAGCACTCTGGTCAAGTGCCGCGTGGGATTAGCCGGGCGGTTTAAGGCGCTACAGACATGGAATGTGCGGCTGGTCCCAGCGGAGGTTCGAGTCCTCCCTCGGGCATGGGTGTGTGTGTTTGTCCTTAGGATAATTTAGGTTAAGTAGTGTGTAAGCTTAGGGACTCATGACTTTAGCAGTTAAGTCCCATAAGATTTCGCACATATTTGAACATTTTGAACTCTGGTCAAGTGCTCTAATGACAAGCATATGGAAGTTGAAGTGTGTTATCATATATTTTCTTTTTTCCTGGCTGGTTAATTCCACAGTTTACAGACACAGTGAAACTGACAGTCTACTGTTTCTCGCAAATGCGAGAAACCTGGAAACATCAAAAGCCAACACAAAAAAAAAGCTTCTACTCACATTTCCGATGGGGTGATTTTGGGTGTCTTTGTATCCTGAAGCCTGGATCCTTCACAGGCTCCTCAGATGTTAAGTCCCATAGTATTTGGAGCCATTTGAGTCGTTAACCCAACGACATCATCAGTTACGATTGCAGTGAGCGCCGGACCATCGGGGTTCGACGGACGATCAACGGAAACATGTCGGCTCTTCTAGTGAATCACATTTTGCTACACTAGGTGGATGGTCGTCTCCACAGACGCCGTCGTCTAGGTGAACGGCGGCGCGCCGCCGACACACGGCGGTGGGAGCAGTATTACGCTATCGGAGACATTCACTTGCGTTTGCAGCTACCAGCTGACAGCTGCGGACCACGTGCATCCCTTCATGCTTATATTTTCCCCGACGGCAATGTCGTCTTTCAGCAGTATAGTTCTCTGTGTCTCGGAGCTAAAACCGTGCTACAGTGATTTGAGGAGCATTATAGTGAACTCACGTTGATGTCTCGATTAACAAATTCGCCTGATGCAAATCCTGTAGCGCCCGTATTAGTCGCTATCGGGCGCCATCACCGTGTACGGAAATCGGCGACCCGTTATATGAGTGAATTACACGACATGTGCGCGGACATCTAATGCCACATACCTCCACAAACCCACCAACAGACTGTTGCATCCCTGATATGCAGAATCACTGATGTATTCCGTTCCGAAGACGAACAAACAAGCGACTAAGCAGGTGGTCGTAATGGGGTGTCTCATCTGTACACTTTTCCGTAATGTCTTGTTTGTGAAACTCGTAACTTCTTAATGATTACTTCAGTGTTTTTGATATTGTGGAGGAGACGTCAAAACGTTGCTGTATAAATGTTTTGTAATTAACATTCATCAAATTATTACATCATTCCGCCTTTCTCTTGATAGGCGTCCACAACTGTTTCTCATCGTCTCAATGATAAAATCCGCTACAGTTGCAAAAATTATTTTTTTCTATATGTCCTGTTTCTGGACATATGTTCCATGTTTTAGTTCATCTTTGTCAGTCCAAGAAGGACAAAGGTTTAAATAGATTAGAATAAGTTAACATAGTGCATCTCTGGTGAATGGCCCGCGAGAGAACATCCTCTTCAACATTAGGTCTACCAGAATGCCTCCCTCAGTGGAGGACAACGATCCAGGCTTAGGGGCACGCCACACGTGTATTCGCAGAGTTGCATAGACCAGAACGAATCACAACTCAAAGTCGAAGTATTATGCACGTATGTGAACGTCTGCTCGCTTCCCGTGGAAATAATAATTTATTGTAAAGAAAAGGGTATTAGTCAACTACTCTAGATCTACATCTACATCTACATCTACATGATTACTCTGCAATTCACATTTAAGTGCTTGGCAGAGGGTTCATCGAACCACAATCATAGTATCTCCCTACCATTCCACTCCCGAACAGCGCGCGGGAAAAATGAACACCTAAACCTTTCTGTTCGAGCTCTGATTTCTCTTATTTTATTTTGATGATCATTCCTACCTATGTAGGTTGGGCTCAACAAAATATTTTCGCATTCGGAAGAGAAAGTTGGTGACTGAAATTTCGTAAATAGATCTCGCCGCGACGAAAAACGTCTTTGCTTTAATGACTTCCATCCCAACTCGCGTATCATATCTGCCACACTCTGTCCACTATTACGTGATAATACAAAACGAGCTGACCTTTTTTGCACCCTTTCGATGTCTTCCGTCAATCCCACCTGGTAAGGATCCCACACCGCGCAGCAATATTCTAACAGAGGACGAACGAGTGTAGTGTAAGCTGTCTCTTTAGTGGACTTGTTGCATCTTGTAAGTGTTCTGCCAATGAAACACAACCTTTGGCTCGCTTTCCCCACAATATTATCTATATATCTGAGACAGGGAAACCATTGCGCCTTTAGACTCCAAAGCTTTTTCTCTTGTCGTTCCCATTTTTGGAACTCTTTTTCTTTGGGAAAATGCGCAGTAGGCTGACGCTAGCGAACACTGTTGCTATAGGGTTCTCCAGTGGCCATGCCTTTTCTGTTTTTTTGCTACGCGGCTGGCACACAGCTGTTAGACGTAGTAGCTAACAAGCAGTGGTAAATTCATGTAAGAGTGCGCTCTGTAAGAATCAATATTTGTGCTTGAGATCTTGAAATTTATGGAGGAAATTGGCGATTAGTGTTTTCTGCAGTAGCAAGACGCCCTATCTAAACCGTAGCCACTCACGCAAGATATATCCAGGCAAAATTTGGTGCTGCAAGAACAGCACCTTCAATACATCAAGACCCGTACCAAAAGCAGGCAATATGGTGTGTTTGGTCTATACATATAATATGAGGTGTGAAGATACTGCTAGTGCATATTTACACCATACTCTCCAGTGAAGTATCTCTAAAAGGCATGCTGTCGCGTGTTATTTCACAACCATTATTGTTGCCGCATAGACGGATATTTTAGAAAGAATCGTAGTGACATTTTTGGAACAATATAATAACAGTTTATGGCAGATGGAGTTACATTTTTTTACAAGTACCTTACAACCATTTTTGTTTAAATACTATCAAAGTGCTATTTCTTGTGCTATTAAACGAAAGACGCTGTTATGTGTGATTATATTGTTCGTTACTACGGCATATTTCGGCGTGATTGCCGTTTTCATGTTATTTGTGAAAATTACAGACTTTGCCACAATATATTAGTTTTTTCTTTTGTTGACCAAAAAGGAGGTTGCAGTTTGCGTAACAATTGGTGTGGTAAATTTTCATAAGACAATAATGTTGTACAAATTTGATAGGCCTTGTTGTAACAGTACTTGATTAACTTAACTTGCTTAGTTTCTCAAGACAAAAGTAAATCCATCTACGTTCTAGTAAGTAAGTTCTTCTATTTCAAAAGTTTCGTAAAGCTGATTGCTAAAACATTGACGCTATATCTATTGTGAATTTCATTCTATTACTGAAAATTAAAGTTGCATACCTTCAAAGATAATATCATTAACAGTTTAAAGTTCAATGGAACTCTTTTCAAGATTTGTTCTCTCAGTGATGGCTGCCAACCTTTAGTAGACAGTATGCGCTATTACCTTCAGAAGGCAAATACTCAAGGTGAGTTTGCACTGGTTCCTGCCCGAGTTGCAAATACTGACACCGTGCTTTAGTGGGAAACCTCAGTTACCAAGCCGATAAGTACAGTAAGAGTGAAGTGCAGAGAGGAATGTTGATTCTAGAGGGAATGAAGCCCCGTCACACCCTCAAATTCCACTAAATGTTCCGCAGTTATTACCATTGCCTTAATAATAGGCAGCGATTAAGTTTCACAAAAGAGTTCAGGTGAAGTAAAAGCAATATTTAATTATAATTACAATTTTTAATAATCTTTGCGAGTTCGTGATTCGACGTTACGAGAACCACTCAGGGTTGAAGCAAGTTCAAGCAGTTTAGTAGGCGCAAACAGCCGCTTGTAATTATAAACTATAGAAGCTCCTTAAGCTGATAGAGAGAGCAGAGAGAAGAGAAGTTTTAAGTCATGTTGCTAGTTGCCAAGTACAGGCCTCTAGTTCCAAGGTTGCCCCCGAAGACCTCTCAGAGTGACCTCTGTAAGTATCACATTTTAATGTTCCCATGTCGTTTTCACATTCCTTTTTGATCCCACGCTGATCTAATTGTAAGTGTGATGAGCAACGGAACTATACTTAATTATGCGCAACTGATTATTTTATAGAATAATCGGATTTTCTTCTCGTACCGTCAAATTATTTAAGCGGACTTTGGTAATTATGCATCTGAGTACACCACTATAATATAAGTAAATACCTTTCTTAATTCGTGAATTGACTAATAATTAATGTCGCTATGCGTTTGCCGTTTATTACGAAACTTACCGTAATTATATTCCCAGACATACACTCATGTTTTGGAAATTGATGAATATGAAAGCCAAATCACTTCTAACTAAAAGAAGATAACTGCTTAAGCGAAAGTTGTTTATTTTGGTAGCAGAGGGAATTTCCGTGAAACTGCACTCTCTTGTCGCGTTGTGCTTCATTATTGCTGACGTAGTGGATTGTTTTGTCTCCATTGCAGAAAATAGCCAGTTGGCTACCTGCTGAGATGCAAGAGTTTCCCGCGCTAAGTTGTAAAATGAAACGAGGATAGTGCTCAATATTGAAAATCGTTACAAGAAAACATACGCATCTATATCATGCTCTTGATATATGGAGATTACTGCTTCAGAATTGACGACGAAGGACCTTAGTTACAAAGTCTAGGGCAATGAAGAATCTGTTGAAGTTCCAGGTACGTCGTCCTCTCTAGATTTAACTTTCGACAAATTTGACGTTGGCGCTTAGATAAACCACAGATCTATTGGCCGTGATTTAACAATGAAGTTTATTACTGAGTCTTGGATGTCGTCTAAAGAGTTTGCTTTTCCTGCCACGGAGCCAAAAAGAAAATTGTGTTTGCAGCATCAGTGGCTAAAAGCCTATGCTTGGTTGATGTACTCACTGAAACTAGATGGGGTCCTATGTAAATATTGTGTTATGTCCAGTAAAGAACAAGCTGTGTGAAATGATTAAAACTTTGGTGCAATGGAAAGATACACGTGACGTGTTTAAAAAACACGAATAAATTATTGGAAACAAAACGAATATCTGATAATTTTGTTCTGATAATACTGTTGCCAACTTTACTCACAAACAAGAAAATGTCGTCATTCATGTGAATTTCGCACTTAAAATAAAAAATACAATGCAACAGACGTGCTCAGAGCAGAAGCCATGTTGCTGTTGGGAAGACTGGATATACTATTTTGGAGAAAAAAATGACTGCATTATTCAGTATCTACACTGCTGGAAATCACCGACCCATACTGGAATGACGGCAACTTCACAGCTACACTGAGGATGCGTGTGAAATATGGGGACGTGCCTGCCAGAAATCACGTGGAAACCGCGCCATTAAATGCACTTTACTCAAGTCGGAGCAATGAACTAATATCCGTTTACGGCTTTTTAATTCAATAAAATACCACCAATAAAGCGAATGGGTCACAGTTTTTTTTATTATTTTGACAGGTAACACCTGCGATATGTGAGGGACAGACAGGGTCTCACTGCGTCTAGGCTATGTTGAAAGATCGTTTCAGGTGTCCTTGGAACTGTTCCAGTACGTGAGTTAACAGGTCGAGGGTTAGTGGCAGTAATCGTGCACACTCTAGAAAACTATGAACTTGATATGCCTTATCTGTGTCGGCAAGCTATGCCGCAATGAGTGGATGTCTTCGAGGGGTGCAAGCTGTAATTCGTGAAAAGTTTCCTCAACCTAAATATGTACTCTGCAGTTTTCACGGCCCCGGTCTGACTCTGCTCAGTCGTTTCGAAACTGCACAGACACGTATCCTCAGCTATAAATTTCACTGAGCATTGTTCACAAATGTTCAAATGTTTGTGAAATCTGCTAAGGTCATCAGTCCCAAAGCTTACACACTACTTAACCTAAATTATCCTAAGGACAAACACACACACCCATGCCCGAGGGAGGACTCGAACCTCCGCCGGGACCAGCCGCACAGTCCATGACTGCAGTGCCTGCGACCGCTCGGCTAATCCCGCGCGGCTGATTGTTCACAAAGCACAAATGTTCTGAAAGTAAAAGTCACGGAATATTGCGATGAGCATACCACAAGGACCAGTCTTTTGTGTATGTGTGAAACGAGATGGGTTGAAAGATACGATTCACTGATAAGAGTAAGGAATATTTACATTCCAATCTTGTACGCTCTGGACGAGCCTCAAACTGGATACCTCGGATAAGGCCAGCCACGTTCTTTGTGCTTTGGAGAAGAGCGAATTCCTGGTCTCACTTTTTACAATTAAAGAAATGTTTTCATTAATAAGCACTTCAGAAAGTCCAGTGTTATCTCTCAAAGGCAACTGAAAATGTGCAACATATTTGCGACGTCTTGAGTGACATTGCAGACTGCAGATTCAAAGAACTGTTCTCTGAAATAAAGCTGCTAGCAGAAGAAGCTAGAACCGAACTACTTCTCCATCGTATTAATTCACAACAGACGTACATATAAAATGTGGCGTTACCATGTGATGTCACTACTCCAGAGGACTGCTTCGTATTGGACAACGTGGCGGCGCAGCTGCATCAAAGATTTGTGAATCACAAGTCATCGGTTACCACTTTAACTTCAGTTTTACGTAAACAATGCACTGACGAGCATTTTGCTGACAGAGAATCCATTGCTGCAATCAAGCGGACAGCCACATTGATGAATGTGGGTTCAAGTCAGAAATGCAATTGCAGTAGCGCAAATGGAATAAAATACCAAAATGCTAATCGACCTAATTGTGCTCTCGCAGCTTTATGTCACTGTAGTGAAGATTTTTTTCGTTAATACGAACCGTGAAAGCTTTGGCTTCCATTCCACTTTCCACAGCAATACCTGGGAGGGTCTTCTCATCATCAAGAAGAAGGAGACTATTTGTGCAGCAGCAATGGAAGTACTAGACTCTCTGCCTTAGCACTGTTGTTTCTTCGTACGGCCTTAACATTGGCCTACATCCTGATGAAATAATTAAAAAGTATGCTGAATTTGGTTCTCAGAGACTTGCCACGTAGTAAAATGTAATATTTTGTCTACTGAAATATATGTGCGCAATTATAAGTTAGAATAATGTTACAGTTTACAATTAAGGGTTTCTTGTCTGATCCCCACGGCCATGGGGCATTAGTTTTTCTCGGTTGACATATTTCATTTCGACTGGTAAACAAATGGAAAGTTAATGAAGCACCTTTTCACATTCCACGCCTGAGGTAAAGGATGGTGTTTACGTTGAAAATTAATTCACGGAAGAAAAATTTATTTGTTATAGCTTTTAAATAACATTGTTTCATGTTGCCGGCTAGTGAAGCCTAGCAAGGGTGTACGCGAACAAAGATAACTTTCATGTCGCTGGTGTGGTGTACAGGCAAATATCAAATTTCAGGGGCTGGTCTGACCATGTTACCAAATGTTCGTAAGATATATCTCGTTATAATGGTAAATGAGATAAGTAACAACAGATTCAGTCACAGATAAACGTTTGAAGCTCACTAATGCGAAGAAAATATTTGTGGGCGCTAATAACTGAGATTCTGATCGTCCCAAGCTAGCACAACAACGATCAGTTTAGTTGTTGTAGCCGTAGCCTGTGAGGAATTTCCACACAATTTGCTCACTATAAACAGCTTGGGGGAGACAGTTGTATTGAGGGAGTAGTTTTAAAAGGGTACTCTAAGGGAAGATGCGCCCTGAGTTTGTGTTTTCCAGTAAAATACGAGCTCGACAGGACGATTAAATGCAGGAGAGACGGTTGCCGCTTACTGTCGTGGTCAGGCAAAGATAATTATCTGCAAAGTTTGCGTGTATGTTTACGAGAAGTTGACATGTTGAAGTTCAGTGACAACTCGGGTGATTAAGTAAGAAGAGGATGGTGCATAGAGCATGACACACGGGTAGAGACTTAATTGATAGGAGCTATGGCAGTGACTGCGGTGACAAGTATTTGATAGAACTAGCATAGAATTGTGATTTGTTTAAAGTTAATACATGATTGCTCTTTCATGTAAAAATAGCAAAAATAATTTTTTTTAATCCCAGAAATCTGTTTTGTGGCCTATGGTCGAAATTTTTTCTTTCTTCTCCTGTTAATACATCAAGCGCAAATTTTATAAACCAATCGAAGTGAGTGAGGAACATAATGTACACTCCCATTTTATTAAGTTTATAGTCTGTTAGGAGAGAGAGAAAAACAAGTAGAGAGAACTTAGAAAAAAAAGAGAAGGAGACCTGAAATTAGCAGAAAATTTTATGAAAGGAATTGGTACTAAGTGGAATAACATGTAAATCATTTTTCAGTTGAAATTCATAGCATATTTTATTTACTATTAAATAGAGGGGAAGAGACTGCAACAACTTTGAATGGTTCCCTGGCTCAGCTTTAGTGAAAGAGCAACAAATGGGTGATGGAAGTGGAACACAGCAAACCACGTCCAATGTGTCCAAATAGCAGGTAGCCTTAGACATGGACTAAAATCATTACATAAAAAGATGGTCATGGACGTAACGGAAGATGAGACGTGGGCTATGATAAAGCTGAGAGAATTCGACTAATGCTGAGTTGTTAGATGTGGAAGTTTTGAAAAATAATGAATTAGCTGTGATTCTGCCTCACTGTACAGTAGTAGAAAGTCTATGGGAGATGGAAGGACTATACAAGGGAATGCACAAATACCACCTAGCAATGTATTTAATAATGTATACCAGCATAAGATAAGCTGAGGTGGAAACTGCCTGGAGGAAACAGATGATGTTTTGTAAGATGACAGTATCCATGGTTACCTCCAATGTCACAATTTGATTGAGCAACAGGCAATTAGACTTAACAGCTGTAAGATAACAGATGAACCAGCCCTGATCACAAACCCCAGAATATCGAATAGTTTGATTAGGACAAAACAACAATCACACTGTTAAAAGAGTAGCGCGCGCCTTCTTGCATCGTGTGTAGAAACGTGTTGCTTTACCAGAGACGCCAGTGGCGTAAAGCCGTCGGCACACGGGCCGTGCTGTCGAACGTCAACGTTGAGCGAGGTAAGTTCAACGTGCTGCTGAACGCTCAGAAATGATGTGACTTGTGTATACGGTACGTGGGCCCCAACGTTGTATACGCGATCACAGCGCACTCCATCGGCAGTTGCGGGAAGTTTCTAGTTCGCAAATCACACTGTTTACGGAGGAGGAGATTAGTGTTTAACGTCCCGTCGACAATGAGGTCATTAGAGACGGAGCGCAAGCTCGGGTGAGGGAAGGATGGGGAAGGAAATCGGCCGTGCCCTTTCAAAGGAACCATCCCGGCATTTGCCTGAAGCGATTTAGGGAAATCACGGAAAACCTAAATCAGGATGGCCGGAGATGGGATTGAACCGTCGTCCTCCCGAATGCGAGTCCGGTGTGCTAACCACTGCGCCACCTCGCTCGGTTCATTGTTTACGAATCGAGCGCTTGTAAAATACCCACGTTAGCTCTATTGAAACGCACATGTCCTGCATCGTCCACGAAAAGGAAAGTACCATGTCCAGTCAATAAGGACACAGGCTTGTAAAAGTTCAATTACAAACTGTGGTGTGCGTACTGTAAGACCTTCGATACACACACCATCAGATTATTTGACTTGTCGCTCTAACGAAGTAGGCGAGGGTCAGCAATATGTCTCGTGGTCTTATCGTGGCGTGTTTATCTTCTGCCGTTAGGTCAGACGATAGAAATGCCACTTGCAGGCTTAGAGTAGCAGATTGACGGTGACCAACTTTAAACAGAACTTGATTAATTTTCACACACATTTATTAAAATAATAAAAAGGCATAGATATTATGTAACTTGATTCTGGATGCTGTTTACAATGGACAGTCTGAAGTTCCTTTAGTATTGGTACGTTAATCTTATTCTCACATATCTCTGATACTTGACAAAGTGTCTATTCATTTATCTCCATGGCTATGTACAGGAATATGGTAATCTTATTAGGCGCAGACTGAAACTTGACTATAGACTGGTACAGACTAATGCAGACTAATGCAGACTGGAACAGACTGGTGCAGACAAATGCAGACTGACTAATCGGAGGTCTGTACACTCGTTATAATGCCTCGCGCGTTCAGGTATCACTGCGCGAGTGTGATCCGCGAGGAGAAAAGGTTCTACGTTAGCAGCGATCTCATTGGCTGCGTTACATATTAATACGTGGATCGGCGTAAGCAGAATTTGGTCCGTCTCTAAGACAGCGCCATCTCGTAGTGCGGAGACGGACGAGCGCTGAGCCTGTGCTGTTGTGCTTAGAGGGGCGCGCTCTAGTGGGAAAGCTGCGTACGCGCTGACTACGCGGAACTATGTACACAACAGTAGATATCTTACTAACTGAAATTTAATTATAACAAACGGTACCAAGAACAATGCGTTTTGGGTGGATCTGCAGTGTGTCGCTGCCTTCAAATAGCATACTCTCATATACAATAATTCTTTTGCCACGAATATGATATTTCTCATTATTTTATTGGAACGAATCACACAGTTAACGACGGGTTATCCAGTGATTCTCAATTTGCTGGTGCCCAGAAACGGCATGTATACGTATAGGCATGAAATGAATGCCAATATGGCGCCTCACAACTCTGTACTGAAGGGAGACGGCGTACGTGTGACGTAGGTGGCGTTGTGCTGTCTCATTGGTCAACGCTCAGACGCACGCTCAGAATATCTGACATGCCAGATATTGCTCTGCACGTTCGTGAAGACTCCCGAACGTGCTATTCCACACTATGACGTCAGAAACTCAGCACTCTCAACGCTCAACGTTCGGTTGCACGGTCCGTGTGCCGACGGTTTAAGGGAGCTACCCCTGGCCTCGGACGAAGAGACAGCGTATACCCAGCCACCCGTCCAAGTGGCGTCCGGCACGAGCAGAACAGGGCGAGACGGAGACACAGGCGGCTCTGACGGCCTAGAGTACAGTCGCGTATGCTGACGGAGGCTGCGGGATGAGGTGAATCACGCGAAGAAAGAATGACATCATTAACCGTCCTGACACAGAATACTGAATAGAAAAGTACTCAAAGAAGCTTTATTTTGACAGAGTACTATCTAGTATGCACAGTTGGTGCAAGAGGTAATTCCGGTGTCAGACGACAGTTGGTATCACAAAATATGAGAAGAAATAATTGAAAGTATAACAAGAATGACTCTAGGTCTGTATTATTTCAACAAATCATTTACCTACAAAAATACTGCAAGAAAGGATAGACGCAACACACAGCAGTGCCATCACACCTCGAGATAACAAACAAAAGAACAGTACAGTACGTATGTAGAATTCTTAGGCAGAAAAAGACGACGACATGGATGTGTTAGTTATCTGCGCGTTGCAGAGTGTTAAATAAATTTCCTTAAATAGATTCCAATAGGAAATGCATTTCGACCCCAACTGTAAATGCTGTCATATTATAAAATATGGACAGACAAAAATTCAGTTGCCCATAAACATTAACATTTAACAGCCAGATAATAGTAGTCGTCCGCAGCTCGTGGTCGTGCGGTAGCGTTCTCGCTTCCCACGCCCGGGTTCCCGGGTTCGATTCCCGGCGGGGTCAGGGATTTTCTCTGCCTCGTGATGACTGGGTGTTGTCTGCTGTCCTTAGGTTAGTTAGGTTTAAGTAGTTGTAAGTTCTAGGGGACTGATGACCATAGATGTTAAGTCCCATAGTGCTCAGAGCCATTTGAACCATTTTTTAATAGTAGTCGCACTGTACTCGTCAATATGTGCTAGTGTAAAATAGGTCCCATTTACACTTGTCTCATGAAACAAAATGACTCTGAGCACTATGGGACTTAACATCTGGGTTCATCAGTCCCCTAGAACTTAGAACTACTTAAACCTAACTAACCTAAGGACAGCACACACATCCATGCTCGAGGCAGGATTCGAACCTGCGACCGTGGCGGTCGTTCGGTTCCAGACTGAAGCGCCTAGGACCGCTCGGCCACGCCGCCCGGCTCTTATGAAACAAAACAGTAAAGAATAGTAATGAAAATATATCTACACACGACTTTAAAAGCATGGATGAACAGTTATATAAGGAATGGTAACTGAGCCGGCACGGCTCGCTATTTAAATTTTCTTTTCTTTTTGAAATCACCCGCCTTCTCAGTACTCGCCGGGACGTTAATATCGATATCTGATAGGAGCCTCTGGTCGCCGCCTGTCTTTGGCGAGGCGGCAGAACGAGGAAGACGGCGGTTGCTGCTCGTTAGCTGTGTACTGTGCGTGAGCAGAGACGTCGGAGTTGGAGGGCAAGGCCGCTTGGTCGGTGGGCCACGTGGAAGCAGTCTGTTGGGGACGGAACCCCGTGGGCTCAAAGAGCCTAGTGTGGAGCGCCGGTGTTTTCCCGAAGGCGGTCATCGTGTGGTCATTCAAGGGCTGATAAGTGATTTCTTGGTTCTGCCCTTGGATTCCGACGAAGAATTACGGGATACCAATTCGATTCTGAACAGAGTACGAGAACGAACTTGCCCCCCTTCTAGCAGCCGTGTACCGCAAGTCTCTAGAGGAACGGAAGGTTCCAAATGAGTGGAAAAGAGCACAGGTAGCTCCAGTTTTCAAGAAAGGTCGGGGAGCAGATGCGCAAAACTATAGGTCTATATGTTTGACATCAATCTGTTGTAGAATATTGCTCGCGTATCATGTCATTTCTGGAAACCCAGAATCTACTCTGTAGGAATCAACATGGATTCCGAAAACAGCGATCGTGTGAGACCCAACTCGCTTTATTTGTTCATGAGACCCAGAAAATATTAGATACAGGCTCCCAGGAAGATGCTATTTTCCTTGACTTCCGCACTGTCGCCTGATAAACAAAGAAACAGCCTACGGAATAACAGACCAGCTGTGTGGCTGGATTGAAGAGTTTTTAGCAAACAGAACACAGCATATTGTTCTCAATGGAGAGACGTCTACAGACGTTAAAGTAACATCTGGCGTGCCACAGGTGAGTGTTATGGGACCACTGCTTTTCACAATATATATAAATGACAGTAGATAGTGTCGGAAGTTCCATGCGGCTTTTCGCGGATGATGCGTTAGTATACATAGAATCTGCAGTATTAGAAAATTGCAGCGAAATGAAGGAAGATCTGCAGCGGATAGGCACTTGGTGCAGGGAGTGGCAACTGACCCTTAACATAGACAAATGTAACGTATTACGAATACATAGAAAGAAGGATCATTTATTGTATGATTATATGATAGCGGAACAAACACTGGTAGCAGTTACTTCTGTAAAATATCTGGGAGTATGTGTGCGGAACGATTTGAAGTGGAATGATCATATAAAATTAATTGTTTGTAAGGCGGGTACCAGGTTGAGATTCATTGGGAGAGTCCTTAGAAAATGTAGTCGATCAACAAAGGATGTGGCTTACAAAACACTCGTTCGACCTATACTCGAGTATTGCTCGTCAGTGTGGGATCCGTACCAGATCGGATTGACGGAGGAGATAGAGAAATCCAAAGATGAGCGGCGCGTTTCGTCACAGGGTTATTTGGTAAGCGTGATAGCGTTACGGAGATGTTTACCAAACTCAGGTGGCAGACTCTGCAAGAGAGGCGCTCTGCATCGCGGTGTAGCTTGCTGTCCAGGTTTCGGGAGGGTGCGTTTCTGGATGAGGTATGGAAGGAATATGTTGCTTCCCCCTACTTATAACTCCAGAGGAGATCACGAATGTAAAATTAGAGAGATTCGAGCGCTCACGGAGGCTTTCCGGCAGTCGTTCTTCCCGCGAAAAATACGCGGCTGGAACAGGAAAGGGAGGTAATGACAGTGGCACGTAAAGTGCCCTCCGCCACACACCGTTGTTTGGCTTGTGGAGTATAAATGTAGATGTAGAAGTCTGGTGTATGAGGTGAACATAAGAATTCCAGAAAGGTGCACGTTGGTGGCGCGTATATCAGACTTGTGAGTGCTGCAAGCTTTGTCTCCTGTTAGATCGCTGCTTGGGAGAGGAGCGTTGATATCGGCATAGTCAGCTGCTTTAAAGTAGATGACTGTTTTGGATCAAAGGTGGATCCAGGTTGACGGACCGAATCATTGCTTGTCTTATTACGAAACCTAAGTCGGCCCAGCGTGTTAAATTCTGTTATCTACACTTATAAGGAGTAATTTGACACTCTGGTAGTGCCCACGAGTGAACTTTGGAGATACTGTTAAGTGTTTGTAGTAATGGAAAGATTAACCGAGGAGCTTTTCAGTAGGAGACTTATGAATCGTGTTAAAAGCAGTCCACTTCTTATGGTATTTTACGGTTCTGCTTGTCGTGGCGAAATCACCGACAGTATTTTCATAATTTAGCTTGGGACGTCATTTTGTGTTTTGGTGTGGCCATCCCAAGAGTTTAAAACCCCAAGTATTTTCTTACTGCCTTTGCTGAGGTTGCCTAGCAACAGTTCAAAAAAATTCAAATGGCTCTGAGCACTATGGGACTTAACTTCTAAGGTCATCAGTCCCCTAGAACTTAGAACTACTTAAACCTATCTAACCTAAGGACATCACACACACCCATGCCCGAGGCAGGATTTGAACCTGCGACCGTAGCGGTCGCGCGGTTCCAGACTGTAGCGCCCAGAACCGCTCGGCCACCACAGCCGGCAGCAACAGTTGTTGATTTGTATCTTGTCTGCTGTTTGGCGCGGTGCGGTATAGTTGAAGTGTTCAATAGTACCGCATCTACTCCCTCGCCCGTTTTAATATTTGCAAACCGCTTCCATATCGACGTATAATCCCAGAATGCAATTTGTGTAAGTTGGTTGCGCCCTGTTATCGTTTTGTACATCGTGGAAAATATTTCCTGTGCCGCATGTGATACTGAAGGACAGCACTGTGCACAACAACGCATGGCCACGACGAAATCAAAATTTATGTATTGTATACCATTTATTGTTTAGCTGGGTGTCGTATGCATCACATGCAGGGACGTTTAAAAGGAAGGAAAATATTGTGTGATACGGTGCACATCGTAGAGGCTACGGGGTTTGAGTGTACGTTAGCGGTAATCAGATTTTATTGCATTTAAGTTGTTGTTTTAATTAAAATTTTGCTATCAAAATTTTATCGCCTTTAGAGATCAAAGGAGATATCTAGGAAAATTTTGCAGTTGTCATGTAGCGTTACAATACGTTATTTAACCTTGCATTATGCAATTTGTCTTTTTTTTTTGCTTTGCTTAGAAAGGGATTTTGAGTTTTAAGCGTTGTAAATTGATTCTGAGAGCTGTTCTTTGATCTGTTATTGTTCAAGAGAGGCGTTGTCTGATGGTTTCCGCGGCCCGGTATCTATCCCAGCTAACGCCTTCGGGGCCATGTCAGTAACGTTAAACGTGGGTAGTCAGGCCAGGTTAGAGACTAGGAAATCTATGTTTGATCCTCGTGTGACGATAGTACCACGGAAATATTCTGACTAGAGGACTGTACAGTGGAATATTCTGACTAAAGGACTTGATACAGTGGAAGGGTTCTGACTAAATAGCACATGCAAACTCATAAACAGCTGTACAGATAAGACACGTAGCGCTGTGTTATTGACTAACAATATTGACACAGTGCTGAGGGTGATGATTAATCGTTTAGGGCGCTAACTGACGAGGTCATCAACTTGTGTGAAGGGCTTCGCTCCGCAAACAAGACATGTATTCTGTTCACGCGAACAGCTTAGTATTTCAACAGGATAAAAGAGTTGCTAGTGATGTGAACTGATATTGCATAATCGTTTTCTTTAAAAGAACTGCATGGAAAACTTTTACTGGGGCGCACAAGGTAGTTAAGTGCTAGCGTGCAGTTATTAAAGAAATAAGTACTTCTGCTTTATTGCCGACACTGGAATAGTGCCGTGGTTGATTATATTCACAGTGGATAAAAAATCATGAAGCCAATCACAGGAGAGGAAAGAGAATACAGAACTATGAGCTGAAGAACATATTGGGAAAAGATTACGGTGATCGCAGTCGCAAGTGAAACCACTCGATCTGAAAAATATACGAGCAGACCATTATGCGGAAGAAATGACGCAGTAGGTGGGCAAGGAAGAGCTGCCGACGCGCCCGGCGTAGTCCAGGTGTCTCGCAGCAGCGGTGGCGCAAACACCTGCTGGCTTTAGCCTGGCGATGACGGCAGAGCGGATAACACCGAGTAGAGGAGCAGCGCTGGCAAGCGGGATTAATGACGCAAGCGACGCACCCACGTGAACCGGTAGACAGGTAGAGCGTGCCAACCTTCCGTCAAGCGAGCAAGAGAACCCTCGTCGTGAGCAGTCTGAAAACGACGCGACTGGAATCTGTCCCTCAGAAGACATAGACCCAAAACACCAGGGGGAAAAAGCGGAAATTTCGAGGATGGTACACACGGAAGTTGTTCAGTTACTGTTACAAGCAACGATTGAAACAGACAGTTAATAGCAAAACAAGGCAGAGAAATGTTAGATACATTTGACAAGCAAATCGCAATCGTGACTGAAATTAAAAATGTACTTGAAGACAAGTAGTCGACTTTGCAGACTTCAAGAAGAATTTAATAATTCCAGTCCCAAAGGAAGCAGGTGTTTACAGATGTGAAAATTACCGAACTATCAGTTTAATAAGTCACAGCTGCAAAATACTAACGCGAATTCTTTACACGCGAATGGAAAAACTGATAGAAGCCGACCTCGGGGAAGATCAGTTTGGATTCCGTACAAATGTTGGAACACGTGAGGCAATACTGACCCTACGACTTATCTTAGAAGAAAGATTAAGGAAAGGCAAACCTACGTTTCTAGCATTTGTAGACTTAGAGAAAGCTTTTGACAATGTTGATTGGAATTCTCTCTTTCAAATTCTGAAGGTGGCAGGGGTAAAATACAGGGAGCGAAAGGCTATTTACAATTTGTACAGAAATCAGATGGCAGTTACAAGAGTCGAGGGACATGAAAGGGAAGCAGTGGTTGGGAAGGGAGTGAGACAGGGTTGTAGCCTCTCTCCAATGCTATTCAATCTGTTTATTGAGCAAGCAGTAAAGGAAACAAAAGAAAAGGTCGGGGTAGGTATTAAAATCCATGGAGAAGAAATAAAAACTTTGAGGTTTGCCGATGACATTGTAATTCTGTCAGAGACAGCAAAGGACTTGGAAGAGCAGTTGAACGGAATGGACAGTGTCTTGAAAGGAGGGTATAAGATGAACATCAACAAAAGCAAAACGAGGATAATGGAATCTAGTCGAATTAAGTCGGGTGATGCTGAGGGAGTTAGATTAGGAAATGAGACACTTAAAGCAGTAAAGGAGTTTTGCTATTTGGGGAGCAAAATAACTGATGACGGTCGAAGTAGAGAGGATATGAAATGTAGACTGTCAATGGCAAGGAAAGCGTTTTTGAAAAAGAGAAATTTGTTAACATCAAGTATAGATTTAAGTTTCAGGAAGTCGTTTCTGAAAGTATTTGAATGGAGTGTATCCGCCTGGAAGTGAAACGTGAACGATAAATAGTTTAGACAAGAAGAGAATAGAAGCTTTCGAAATGTGATGCTACAGAAGAATGCTGAAGATTAGATGGGTAGATCACATAACGAATGAGGAGGTATTGAATAGAATTGGGGAGAAGAGGAGGTTGTGGCACAACTTGACTAGAAGAAGGGATCGGTTGGTAGGATATGTTCTGAGACATCGAGGGAACACCAATTTGGTATTAGAAGGCAGCGTGGAGGGTAAAAATCGTAGAGGGAGACCAAGAGATGGATACACTAAGCAGTTTCAGAAGGATGTAGGTTGCAGTAGGTACTGGGAGATGAAGAAGCTTGCACAGGATAGAGTAGCATGGAGAGCTGCATCAAACCAGTCTCGGGACTGAAGACCACAACAACAACAACAGTCGACTTTGATCGAACATGAGAAACTGCTGGACAGACATGACACGTAGATTACTAAATTTTAAAGAACGGTTAAGCATTCCCTTCCAGAATTAGTGCATCAAAGTCAAAATTAGATTCGGACAGACAAAAAAATTCTGGACACCGAAATAGAAAACAGTAAGCATGAGAACAGAGTTCAATTGTACTTTACCAATGGTTCGAAAAGCTTGTGAAGTTAAGCGAGACAAAGGACAGGACAGAAAAATTAGTGAGAAGTAGCAGTAACACCGACTGGCTCATGCTGATACCAAAGGTTCACCGGGTACAAATATTAATGACGTTCAGAAAGACTCCATCAGGGGAGGAAACGTTATGAGCCAAATACTGTTCATGCATAAAGGAAAGTAGGTCAGACAACTAGAGAGAACAACCCAAAAGTAAGAAAATGATATGCAGAAGAAGAACAGTTTTGGAAACACTAATGATTTGTAACAGACAGCAGCGACGGAAGGGTATTGTCGGTGATGGGGACGAATCGGTTCGGCAGTTCACTGTCGCCAAACTGGACAGAAGATAGGAAGACAGGTTTTATACGAAACTGCCTGGATGGGTACACAAAACTTCAGACAGTGTTTATGGCTCACGTCTGCTGAACTGCAGAAGAATTTAGGAACAAGTTTTTAAAATCATTTTCGTGCCAATGTCGTCAGCCCAAAGAAAAGGCTGAAATTTTTAACTCTCATGATTATCCAGATGCGGAACATATAAAATGAAACACTATCAACATAAGTATTTATTCCTAGCACAGCCAATTTAATTCGCATGCTCGTACGAAAGTCGTCACAGCAGGCACAAGTGATTATAATTATGAGCAGGAGATATACCATGAAGCAGTTAATTTCGACTCCGGAAAATCTGGGCAATGATTGTCGTAATGACATGAATTACAATGGCAATAGAGATGTTTTCCGCTAGAAAGACATTTTGAGCAGCATGAAAAGAGTTTCCAAACAAGGAATCAGAAGAATAAGGATTAGAGAAATCGGTGGAATAAATGTAGTAATGGCTGGCCAAGGAATGGAAATTGTTTTCAGGGAGATAACAGGTACACTAACAACCGACCTCGGCAATGGGCAAGGAGAGACTTGCACAATAATAACATAGAAATGCGACCATTTGCTTCAGCTGCAGAGAAAGTGCTGTGAGCGTGTATAGGGATTCTATCCAAGCATGCAAACAGGAAATGGATTAATACAACAGTTTACAAGAAATTTGCAATGAAAATATGAAAGTTACCGAAGGTGCAGAAAGACGCGAACAGAATATGTTAGGCGATCAAACGTCAAGAGATGTTTTGAAGAACTGTGAAGCTGTTAAATTATGTACGTTATTACCCATTCCGAAACTGTAACTGAAAAGGACAATTCTAATGAAATGTATTGAAGGAAATGAGGAGGCCAATACAGTCGTGGGATGTGAAAGAAGGGAACGGAAGCTCAAGTTACTGATAGTGGAAGGACAGAATGTGAATGTTATAATAGGCAGTGATTATTTAAAGAAGAATAAATTAAGAATAGATTTATGTAATGGATGTGTGGACTCAACAATATACGGGAAGAAAAGAGTATTATGTCTTGAAGAAAAATAGCTTAATAAAGTGGAATCATTGTGTTTGTGAGTTATTGAAATAAGCCTGGAAGACTCACAGGAAGAAAGGGATCATGCAGTGATTCATGATAGAGCAGAATTGTCATCATCGAGATAGTGCAAACTCTGCTGATGGCCCGTAATTAAATGGCCGAAACCTGTCAGAAGTTAACGTTGGCTGCGATCAACATTGTTTTAGATAATTTTATCACAATAAGATCGCTGTTCGCCAACAATGTTATATAAAAATATGAAGCTTGTGAGTCGGTCAGAGGGCAAAAGGACAATTGGTTTAGCATACAGTACGGAAGAAAGGAAATTAGAGGAAGTTGAATATGACGAGAAGGAACGAGGTACCTACTGTGATTTGGAAGAAGTATCGAAACTTTAAGGTGAGATTAATATTTTGACAATTGATTTACAACAGATGCTAAAGCAATGTGGAAGGGAAAAGATGGAAGCAGAAGCGTTGTTTGAGAAAATCAACATTAGAAATTCAAATGTTCTGACATGGAAAGGGATTTGGAATCAATCAAGATGACGATATAAAAGTGGGAAAAGGAAATATACATTACTAAATACTGTCTGAACAAATTACAAGCGGCAGTCAACGGCTCCGTTTTGTCCAGGGTGCCTGTACACAGTATTACTATTCACTCTTATGTCTACGGAAACCTGGTTTTGACCACAATCCCCTTTCACTGTGATGGCCTTAAGCCACGCTACTGGGAGGTGTTGCATGCCATGATGGTACCACTCTACTGGTACACGCCAGAGCCAGCGTCTTGCTGCATCAATAACTTCCCCACCATGCACGAATTGCTTCCTGCGGGGAGCATCCTTCATTGGACCTAACAGATGGAAGTCGCAAGGTGCGAGAAACGGGCTGTGGCGCCGCGCGGAATTAGCCGAGAGGTCTTACAAAGCCATCACCGGACTTTAATTCTCATCGTCAAAGAAGTTACAATATTCGTAAACAGCGCTGGAGAAAATGTTACTCATCTAGAGCGAGGAACAAACACGAAGTAAATGTCGTACTGACAGTGCAGTGATAACGCGATTAATAAGTTAAAAGTTGTAAATGGGGGAAACTAGGAAAAATATTAACACTAAACTGGAAACAAAATTCCTGTATAACAATTTAAATTAAACTGACAATCCCAATAAAATAAAAAAAACTACTAATTTTATTTTATTCGGATTGTTAATTTAATTTGATGCATAGGTACTGTTTTACGAGTTTGGTGTTAATGTTATGTCCTGGTTTTCTCCCTTTATATTTAGTTACTGTTCAACGTTTAACTCTGTAATTGCGTTAGCACTGCACTGTCGAAGATGACAGTTACTTTGTCTTTGTGCCTCAGCTAGAGCGACAAAAATTTGATCACCGTTTTAAGGTAGATGCCCAGCATTTGATTATGAATTACGCGTGGTTTAAGGCAGATTTAGTCGCAATAAATTTCAGCTGCAAAAGTACGTCGCATTTTTTTGGAATGGGTGACTGTAGGGATATAAATATAAAAGTCTGGATCTTCCTCACTAATCATTTGGTAATATTTTTGGCCATTCATCTGCATTTTTAATGTAACTTTGTATGGCTTCTGTTGTGTGAGTCAACTGATAAATAAATAATATAGTGAGTGTGTTTAAACATGAACATCTCTATAATCCCCTTTCGTGAGCCCTTCTTACGTCCGTGAGTTATTTGTACCGCAGCTGCCAATCTGTACAAGACAAGTACATCAGAGGCTCTCCAGTACTGACCAAGAAACAACTAAACATCTTCTCTCTCACGCCCCTTCTAAGCGCTTAGGCTAATGATAAGTCACTCTTTCTCCCCTCCTCGCGTTCCCTTGAACCAAACTGTCTCCTTTCCTTAGAAGCACGAGAAGAAGAAAGACTGTATGTCAACAACAGTATCGATTATTGTACGAAAAACGTTTGAGCTCTGTCCGTCAGTGAATTAGATCTATCGATAGTATGTCGTGGGATTAGCGGAAAGCCGGGAAAGAGTGCCCACTTAGTATTTAATCCCTCATATCTAATAGATGAGAAGGTTAAAACAAACTTTTCTTGTAATAAATTATTACTAGTTTATTTAGGAAAAATATATATCAGTTACAGCTGCCTAACGTTTACCATAAACACTAAATGTCAACTATGTAAAACACTGATCGCCGGCCGGAGTGGCCGAGCGGTTCTAAGTGCTACAGTCTGGAACCGCGGGACCGCTACGGTCGCAGGTTCGAATCCTGCCTCGGGCATGGATGTGTGTGATGTCCTTAGGTTAGTTAGGTTTAAGTAGTTCTATGTTCTAGGGGACTGATGACCTCAGAAGTTAAGTCCCATAGTGCTCAGAGCCATTTGAACCATAAAACACTGCTCGTTCGTATTCTTAGCCGCATGGTCTGGTAAGCGTACGCGACATGTAGTCAAAGACTACAGACCATCATAAATCACAAGAAAATTCACTATGTCCTTCATAAACTGTGCATTCTTCATGCCAACATTCGGAGCAATTATCGCACTTAATCCAGTCTTCCGTGAATAGGATATTTGTATACTTCAGCACAATTCAAAACGTTAGATGCCTCCTCGGTTTTCGACCTGGCTGTTCCTGAAGATGATGACGCGATAAAATCGAGAGTAGCCCTAGAGATTCTGCGTTGCTCGTTACTGGTATTTTGTCTCTTCTTGGTTTTGTCTGGTTTAGCTTCTTTTCCTAACAACGAATTTTTTTTGATGGAGACACAGACAAAATCACGGATTTAATTTTTGCCATTTTCTTCTCTGTTGTGGGTAGATCATATTTTGGCAGCTGCCGAATGCTGGGCAGCCCCACACCTGTTCGTACATCAGCGCCTTGAACTTCATTTGTATTCTTGGTTTTTTCCTGGTGACTCAACTGATAAACTACGTGTCACTGGGGAGCAGCATTTGTCCGTGGACTCCTGCTGAATTCCCTTTCCTTCTTCAGTTTTTGGATATTCGGCTCTCTCAGTTATTTATGATGAGCAAAGTCTTCTGCGGTGACGACATCTTGATTGAACGAGAATATTCCAGTCGACTCGAAGGATTTCTTAGCTTATGGATTGCGGCTAGTCTAGAATACGCAGCTCGAATCAAAACACTCACATCTGTCTGCCTAATGGTTATTCCTGGATTAGTTCAAATGGCTCTGAGCACTATGGGACATCCGAGGTCATCAGTCCCCTAGAACTTAGAACTACTTAAACCTAACTAACCTAAGGACATCACACACATCCATGCCGGAGGCAGGATACGAACCTGCGACCGTAGCGGTCGCGCGGTTCCAGACTGAAGCGCCTAGAACCGCTCGGCCACTCCGGCCGGCAGCGAATATGCAGGCAACTTCAGTGATTCCTTTAGGTTTGGAAGCAATACGTACAGGCCACACCAGCCGGCCCTGGATTAGTAATCGTTAGAAACAAAGACGGAGGGGGGAGAGGGTTAAGAGCATGTGCGGAGTTTTCCCGCTGTCTTAGACCGTACTACTAATCAGTGCGCCCCACAGTTCAAAAAAATATCACAAATGGTAGTTTCTGCTTGATTCCGCTGTTTGTCGTGCCGTGGTTTGTTCCTCACAGAACGGTCATTCTTTTGGCAAATGATTTTGTATTCTAGCGCCTGCCTATTTAGTGCTTACTGCTTACGATATACAACTTAATGATAACGTAACTTGAATTAAGAACTTATATTTACCTGCTGTAACCAATAAATCTGGCGGAGCTCTTAAAAATGTCATGTGCCTGTGTCGGTATAGAAGGAACAACTGAATGTACTTTTTTCGTTGCCGGCCAGTGAGGCCATTGTACAGAAAATCCCACTGCGAACTCTTACCCGACCTCCCCATAACATTCATAACAGTGGTCACTGATGAAATACGTGAGAGAAAGAGACGCTCAGCGGGGGAGCCGTGGGGACTGGAAACAGTTTCTGTATCTGGGAGACCACAGGTAATACGCGAGAGTTGGTCACCCTATCGTCAGGCTAGGTGAGCGCCATCTTTATTTGTTTACAATTGTTTTTAATTTTTTGACGACGACAGTTAAAGACTGATGATGGCCTTGTAAGCCGAATACTGGCTAACAAAATGTTTTAATCCTGTACAACATACTCAATACCGCGTTTTTTTTTTTTTACAATTTTGTTATTTGTAGTGATTGTGATGGGGATAGACTCTAAAAGGTGGACAGTTTATTTCCCCGAACGCCACGAACCCGCTACTGGCCATGCGACCTCTCGTGTTGGTGATAACGTTTGTGGGAAGAAAAATGACGCCAAGAATATTTAACAGAATGCTGACATTTTCGGTGAAAAGGAAATGAACTGAGAACACTGAAAGTGAGACAGGACGTTCATATACACAGCAGATACACATTAGTATGTCCTGCCGAAATTATTGGCATTTCAATCACCTGGTTCAGCATATATCCTGTTACCTAGAAAGCACAGCTTCCGCCATGGCTCCTGATAACTTGTTCCATGCGTGATGGCATCGATGCGTAGAAGGCACGAATGACGTCCTGTGGTGAAGCCATCCGTGTTGTGGTCACCTGGTTCCAAAGTTCATCTGTGGTGGGTGACATTGGGTCACAGTACTGCTCTCGTTCTTCCACCACGTTCCACACATTTTGGATTGACAAGTCTGGTGATCTGGCGGGCCAGGGCAAAAGGCTGGCACCATGTGGCACCAAGAAGGCACGTGTTTGTTCGGCAATGCGTGATCATGCATTGTCTTGCTGGAAAATTGCGTCTGGGGTGTTGTGCGACCTTACCCATCTCGTCGCATTCTACAGCCTTTCGAGAACCTTTCTGCACACACCCTTTGCACTGCCGAAACACTTCCAACCTCACGAGCACCCGTTTTCCGGATGTATGCACCACATTATCTCATGATAGTAACGCGCCCTCTTTCAAACTCAATGATTTGACGGTACGGTTCGCGCATGCGCCTGCTCAAGTCACACTGATCCATTACCTTCGGTTTGCAGCGACAACAAGAGACGCAGACACATTTTGGCGGTGGGTGGTGTTGCGCCGCGATATCGATGTTGACCTTGAACCCGTTGGCCAACATGGTTCAAATGTTAACAATTTCTGCAGAATACGCTGTTGTACATGTCCTGTGAATATGAACGTTATATCTGTAATCGTTCAAGGCGTTCTTTTTTTTTCTAAACATATATATAAAATTCTCATTTATTGTTCCGCCTCAGTTGTATATTTAAGTTAGAATACATGTTTCAATCGCTCTGGATCATCTTCAGATCTAAAACGAAGCTAAACTGCATATGTAACCTCTAATATTTCACACTGCTGGCCATTAAAATTGCTACACCAAGAAGAAATGCAGATGATAAACGGGTATTCATTGGACAGATACATTATACTAGAATTGACATGTGATTACATTTTCACGCAATTTGGTTGCATAGATCCTGAGACATCAATACTCAGAACAACCACCTCAGGCCGTAATAACGGCCTTTATACGACTGGACATTGAGTCAAACAGAGCTTGGATGGTGTGTACACGTACAGATGCCCATGCAGCTTCAACACGATACCACAGATCATCAAGTGTAGTGACTGGCGTATTCTGACGAGCCACTTGCTCGGCCACCACTGACCAAACGTTTTCAATTGGTGAGAGATCTGGAGAATGTGCTGGCCAGGGCAGCAGTCGAACATTTTCTGTATCCAGAAAGGCCCCTACAGGACCTGCATCATGTGGTCGTGCATTATCCTGCAGAAATGTAGGATTTCGCAGGTATCGAGTGAAGGGTAGAGCCACGGGTCGTAACACATCTGAAATGTTACGTCCACTGTTCAAAGTGCCGTCAATGCGAACAAGATGTGGCCGAGACGTGTAACCAATGGCACCCTATACCATCACGCCGGGTGATACACCAGTATGGCGATGACGAATACACGCTTCCAATGTGCGTTCACCACGATGTCGCCAAACACTGATGCGACCATCATGATGCTGTAAACAGAAGCTGGACTCATCCGAAAAAATGACGTTTTGCCATTCATGCACTCAGGTTCGTCGTTGAGTTCACCATCACAGGCGTTCATTTCTGTGATGCAGCGTCAACGGTAACCGCAGCCACGGTCTCCGAGCTGATAGTCCATGCTGCTGCAAACGTCGTCGAACGGTTCGTGCAGATGGTTGTTGTCTTGAAAACATCCCCATCTTTTGACTCAGGTATTGAGACGTGGCTGCACGATCCGTTACAGCCATGCGGATAAGATGCCTGTCATCTCGACTGCTAGTGATACTAGGCCGTTGGGATCCAGCACGGCGTTCCTTATTACCCTCCTGAACCCACCGATTCCATATTCTGCTAACAGTCATTGGATCTCGACCAACGCGGGCAGCAATGTCGCGATACGATAAACCGCAATCGCGATGGGGCTACAATCCGACCTTTACCAATGTCGGAAACGTGATGGTACGCATTTCTCCTCCTTACACGAGGCATCACAACAACGTTTCAGCAGGCAACGCCGGTCAACTGCTGTTTGTGTATGGGAAATGGGTTGGAAACTTCCCTCATGTCAGCACGTTGTAGGTGTCGCCACCGGCGCGAACCTAGTTTGAATGCTCTGAAAAGCTAATAATTTACATATCACAGCATCATCTTCTATCGGTTAAATTTCGCGTCTGTAGCACGCCATCTTCGTGGTGTAGCAATTTTAACGGCCATTAGTGTAAAATAAGTAGAACAGGAAAGAATTGTACATAGATGTTTAGCTAAATAGTTAGAAACCCGTCTTGTCTACTCACAACCACATTTACCACATATCAAAGTAATGTGTTTCCAACTGGAGTCATTGTTTGGAACGGGTGTATGTCGTAGGTAGGGGAGGGAGGAGGGGAAAGGAATGAGGCTGATTGGGTTAGGGATAGGAAACAGGGAATCGTGGTGGGGATGTCATGAGTTTTCTAAGAGGCAGTGTGCTAAAATTATAGATCGTATAATTATGCAAAAATTCTCGATGATACGCTAATAGTGAAGAACAGTGGGTATGTATAATGTAAACTCCATTAAGTAGTAAAAACATGAAATCGAACGAGGGGATAGAGAGCGGGCAAAGAACGGACGAGGGGCAACTGGAGGAATAGTGGCGGGAGAGGATCTTACACGAAAATTGCGAAACATCAATTATGTAAAAAGCCTCCTATTAATGTACCAGATAGGAGGCATAAAACTATAAGTTTGGGATAAAATAATAGATATGTAGTAGTAAATGATAGTAGATTATAAAATGGAAATAAAACAGCGAAAACTGAATTAGTATCTTAAAATATTCATTGTGTGGAACTTTGAAAGTGTAAAGTCATCAGGTTTTACTCTGAAAGTTGTTGTTGTTGTGGTTGTGGTCTTCAGTTCAAAGGCTGGGTTGATTTTGATGCAGCTCACCATGCTACTGTATCCTGCGAAAGCCTCTTCATCTCCGAGAAACCACTGCAACCTACATCATTTTGAATCTGCTTACTAAATTACAGAATAAAAATTGTGTAAAATTATATATATCGTGTACTTGTCACAACACTAAAATTGTGGCTTTATATCGAGAGTTACCCCGCATAATTCTTTCCGATTTCTTCCTCGCACAGGATACGTGTAAATGAGAATAGAAGATAACCGGCACATGAAGTAAATCGTATTACCTGTCATAGACGAAACTCTTTAAAAAAAGGAAAGGAAAATGGCTATTATAAAATGTGAAAGAAAACTGACTGAATTTTTCTCGTAATGATGCATGTATTGATGGAGGTTCACGCTAAGAGATTGCCAGTCTCGTCGCACGTAGATGCTATAAGCTTCTACCGAAGCTTTCAACTTCACTTCAACAAAGAACTGAGGTAGTGTAAAGGCTTGTAGGGGAGAATGTGTCGTAAGATGTGTAGGATAATTTGCCGTTAAGGAACTGAAGGGCAGCGTCCACAGAATATCTGCAGAATGTAACTGTCGCAAAAACATATGGCCTTCACGGTCTGTATCTTCAACTGGAAAATGAAGTGTAACAAAAAACATTGTTTAAATAAGTTTGACCGAAAGATATAGCAGCTATGGAAAAGTAATAAACACATTTTTGCAGTTACTAGTGGTAGTCACTATGAGTATTGACGCAAATAAATGTACAAGTGAGCCAGTCAGAATGTGGTATATTCCTGATAGGGGTTTGCTGGACGTACAGACCTCACAACAGTGATGAGATTCTGTTACTGACAACAGAATTCATGCTATGGACATAAGCGAGGCATTGTATTCTGGTCCCTTCTGACAGTTTGAGACCATGTCGGATTCATTTCATTCATCGGCACCAACACCAGCATGACTGAAGTCAGCATTCGACGTACGGTGATTGCAAACGTAAATTATTCAGCGCTATATTTTACCTCAGACAGGCGACCCTCGGTGATTTCCAGTACTTCCAGACGCTCCAGTCCTCTGAAGGACCTGCTGTCGATTGTGGTTATCCGGTGCTGAGTGATGCTCAGCGTCCTGGGGGAGTAGCCGAGGAACCTGGGCACTCGGGTGAGCCCGACGCAGGATACCCGCTCGCCACTGTGCTGGCACGAACAGCCTGCAGGGCAGGCTCTGGCAGCGTCGGCGCAGACCGACTGGAAACCCAGGGCGAGGACCACGAGTAGCGCGGCGATTGGCTGCGACAGCCGTCGGTCTCTGAAAAGTCCAGACCAGCAACGCTGCCGTCAGTCGCTCACCGTACGGCACCGTGCAGTCTATAACGTGCTTCACTGGCTGAGCGTTTTCACTAATTGTGAGATCAGTAAGAAGTCGATGCTTCAGTCGGAGAAGGGGTGGCACAAGGTCAGGACCCCCAAAAATATTTGAGTAAGTGTTCTTGTACATTTATGTATCTACAATTATTTTTAGTTCCAACAGCCTTTCAGAACCTTCCTATTGAGCAAGATGGATTCCAACCAGGATAGAGCTGCGCTCTTCAAGTCTTACCTTTAACAATATTTACTGAAGCGGAATACCATAGAAGCAAGAAATATCAGTTGCTTTTGTTAAGCTAAGTGCAACATATGACGCGGTTTGGAGCCATGGACTGCTTTGTAAATTATTAGAAGTTGTTGCATGGAGAGAGACGACAAAAGTAAGTGACATCATGTGAGCTGGAAGAACATTTACAAAACCTACGGCGAAAAATACTAGCTCTCAAAAACTATTGAATAATGGCTTACCAAAGGGATCCATCCTCGCCCTTCTCTTGTTTAATTTATACTTACCTGATGCACCTCGTAGACAGTCCAGAAGCTTTGACCATGTGACCGACTGGGCAATAGCCACCCAACGCAAGATCTCTGAAATAACTGAGGAAATCGTTACTTCTTATCCAGACATCTCAAGCCAATATTTCCGTAAATGGATGCTACAACTCAAATAAGACGAAAGTTACATGTTATCATCTGTCCGATAGATTGGCACATAGAGCCCTTGAAGTCTATTTTGAGGGGGCCAAACTTCATCACAGCATGCATCCATAATACATTGGAATCACGTTAGAGAGGACACTTTCTTTTAAGGAGCACTTGACTCGAACATCTGCAAACCTCAAAAGCAGAAACAACATTCTCCATAAACTCTGGGGCGATCGTTGGGGATCATCAAAAGACGCTCTTCGGGTATCAGCACTCGGATTGTGATACTCAAAAGCAGAGCACTGTGCGCCTTTCCGGGTTAATGGCCCACACATAAC
Source organism: Schistocerca piceifrons (assembly GCF_021461385.2). Classification (NCBI taxonomy): domain Eukaryota; kingdom Metazoa; phylum Arthropoda; class Insecta; order Orthoptera; family Acrididae; genus Schistocerca; species Schistocerca piceifrons. The sequence continues at coordinate 47,273,616 of NC_060144.1, forward strand.
GGTGATAGAGATACAAATTAACGAAGCCATACTCATTGTTAATGGGTCAACACGATGTACTCTCACATACTACTTATTTATCTTGAGCCACCGTCCATCTCCTGATATCAGACGGACGAGTGCGCTACTGCGTGAATACCAAGAGATTGCTTCCAGTTTTGAATGACATATTCCCTGCGGAACGAAAAAGACTAAAATTAAGACATCCTATCGATGAGTGGAAACGCTGCTGGCAACAAAACTGTTCTCCACAATGCCTCACGAATCCCCCTGGGTTTGACTAGCCTCGGACAATTCTGACTACCTTCAACTGCACCCGAACAGACCATAGAAGATGTTCAGACACTCTGCGGCAAATCTTCATTACCATCGAGTAACTGTGAAGCAGAAGAATAGGCAGATGCTCATGTCATATCAACATGTCCCACAGCGCCTACAACGTTTCTTTCAAAGACATCCTAAAAGTGACGAGTGGTGGGACAAAGTACATAAAAGACCTTGTGGATGACATCGGAAGTTCACTGAGGCTTTTGGCAGATGATGCTGTGGTGTATCGAGAGGTTGTAACAATGGAAAATTGTACTGAAATGCAGGAGGATCTGCAGCGAATTGACGCATGGTGCACGGAATGGCAATTGAATCTCAATGTAGACAAGTGTAATGTGCTGCGAATACATAGAAAGATAGATCCCTTATCATTTAGTTACAAAATAGCAGGTCAGCAACTGGAAGCAGTTAATTCCATAAATTATCTGGGAGTACGCATTAGGAGTGATTTAAAATCGAATGATCATATAAAGTTCATCGTTGGTAAAGCAGATGCCAGACTGAGATTTATTGGAAGAATCCTAAGGAAATGCAATCCGAAAACAAAGGAAGTAGGTTACAGTACGCTTGTTCGCCCACTGCTTGAATACTGCTCAGCAGTGTGGGATCCGTACCAGATAGGGTAGATAGAAGAGATAGAGAAGATCCAACGGAGAGCAGCGCGCTTCGTTACGGGATCATTTAGTAATCGCGAAAGCGTTACGGAGATGATAAACTCCAGTGGAAGACTCTGCAGGAGAGACGCTCAGTAGCTCGGTACGGGCTTTTGTTAAAGTTTCGAGAACATACCTTCACCGAAGAGTCAAGCAGTATATTGCTCCCTCCTACGTATATCTCTCGAAGAGACCATGAGGATAAAATCAGAGAGATTAGAGCCCACACAGAAGCATACCGACAATCCTTCTTTCCACGAACAATACGAGACTGGAATAGAAGGGAGAACCGATAGAGGTGCTCAAGGTACCCTCCGCCACACTCCGTCGGGTGGCTTGCGGAGTATGGATGTAGATGTAGATGTAGATGTACATATCCACATATAGCTGTTTTCATTTGTGTTATTCTATGCTGTGTAGCTGTGTTTAACTGTTGACATGTAGTAATTTTGTAATCTTTCTATTTATACGATAAATAATACTCACTAAGGTAACTTTTAGAGAATAAAGTAACCTGAAAGTCTCGAAAACTGCAAGGAGTACTAGAAAGTTAAGAGCCGTGGTACGTTTAATACACGATCCGCTTCTCCTTCTTTCCCTCGTCGATGGGGTTCTGTGCTGACCACCTGTGGAGAACATTATAGCCCAGTGACAGCGCTAGAGGACAGCACCCATGTGTTGAGCTGAGAGAGCGACGGCCGTCCCACGCCACTTGCTATCGACGCTCTTTTGTCTCACGCGGTTTCAAGGGGGCGACCGCTCGCCGACTGTAACCCATCAGGCGCTCGGCCGCTTCTAAGCGGCTAAGGAAACGTGGCACTTGGCAACGTCTTAGCGCAGGGCGAACCGTAGCGCAAGACTGTGGAGCCCGCCGCCACTGTGGTTTCGGACTGTCTATATCCGTTTGAATTGCACATGGCTACGTAACCCATGCAAGTGGCTGTATCATTACGTGGAGAAGTGTCGGCCGTCTCCGCAAACCTCTGCTGAGATGTGCGAAGTTAATTCGGCTCCGCTCCTGCGTGCCGCAGCTGAACACGCAGTTTGGGCAGCGGCCTGTAGTGCTCCCAAAAGCAGCCATTAACAGGCTGAGCGCATCGGCTGCTCAGAGCAACACACGCCGTTGGAGAGTCTACAGGTAGAACACGAAAATCACAGGAAGTCGTGTGACAGAAAGGGTCTATCCGCCCATTCCCCGTCGCCAAAATGAAAATACCGACAGAGAGACCCTGATATTTTAAGTGAGGACAGTATAATGTCCATTACTTTTGCTTGATGATATATACTCTGAGGGACAGTTGTAAAACTACAGTAGTCTGGAATGAGATTTTCACTGTGCAGCGGATTGTGCGCTGATATGAAACTTCCTGGCAGATTAAAACTGTGTGCCGGACCGAGACTCGAACTCGGGACCTTTGCCTTTCGCGGGCAAGTGCTCTACCAAATGAGCTACCCAAGCACGACTCACGCTCCGTCCTCACAACTTTACTTGCTCGCGAAAGGCAAAGGTCCTGATTTCGAGTCTCGGTCCGGCACACAGTTTTAATCTGCCAGGAAGTTTCATACAGTAGTCTGCGTTCAGTCTTGATGGTCTACAGTACCGTACAACACACCCACGCCCGAGGGAGGACTCAAACCAACGGCGGGAGGGGCAGCGCAATCCGTGACATTGCGCCTCAAACCGCGTGTCAGTTAAAATCGTAGCCACATTACCTATATATTATGTGTTCTGCTTACCTATCGGGCGTTACCTCATTTCGATCACTTTGTTTGCATATGTGATCAGTGTCTTGCTAGATTCCCATAGAAACCGGAAGCAGTGAACCTTGTAGAAACAACCTATGAAACACATCTGTTCTACATAGTTATCCTCCAGTCAACTACTTAAAAATAAACAGTTTTTATTGCAAATTTGAAATTGTCAGTAATAAGTTCAGATTATATTCGAAAATTGTTGACTGACAATGTGAAAGAGAGGGATGCTGTAGAACAAATAGAAAATAATACAGATTTATCATATAGTTCTAGGAAACACAATTTCCTCAAAGAACGAAAAAGGAAAATTAATAAAAAAACGCAAAGTAAACATATAATCAACCGTCGAGTTTACATAAAACATATGTCTGATATTCATAAACAACTTTCGGCTTTATCGATAGTAAAGAGAAGCTGTTGCCTTTCACTGTAATGAATAACTTTCTACTGAGAACAAAATAATAACAATAATTTTGTAGATTTTATCATGTTTGTGCATCTAAACTGCACCTGCGTCGGAAGTAATTGCTCTGGTTACACAAAAAGCGCAGAAATTACGTGATCAAACAATTATTATTATTTACAAAATGGAATTAACATTTTATAAGGAAATGAAAGAGACCATGGACTAACAATGAATGATGTGCAGTAGTAATAACGTGCAAAACAAACAGACAAATAAAAACAAAAAGAAGTGGTCAGCTCCTAGTTACTCTCTCTCGCATTCATTTACATTTCTTTGCCTACGAATGATGCCAATACTACCAGCAATCCCACCATTTACTACCGAACTGTAGCTTTGGTAGAGCGTAACTCTAAGGAAAATGAGAACTTAGAATGAGAGCTAATTACTCTGAAAAGAATGGGAACATAGGAAACTCTAGGTGAGAAGGAAATGAGGAAAAAGTATGGGAAAATATCAGGCCAGTAAACGAACAGTGTTATGCTGCAACTCTATTTCGGGATAATCCACTGGAAGAGCTACTAGGAAAGTCTGGTAGACCAATACAGTACTCAAAAAATAGAATTCTCAAGTCGGGATTTCGACAGCAGGTGATGGATGGAAAGTAGTTAAAAAAAGGATGAGGAAAGGGGCGTATCAAGACTTCCCGTATAGCAAAAACCGGTGTAATAAAGGTATTGTGAAAGAAAATTGCCAGAATTGTGGAGCAGTTCTATTGTCAAGTGTAAACTGGACGTAGTTCGTCTAGCATTAAGGGAAATACCTACCCTGCATTCTGTGTGCCCACTGGCTGACACAAACTAAACAAAATCTCGTCTTTGAAGAGGAACCATTCAAGTCAAGATTCACTGAAATCTTATTCCAAGCGAAAATAAAAAAAAATAGGAACTGAGGACAAACTAATAAGATGAATACAGGCAGGGTGCACTAGTGATGGCACAAGCGGGAGCGGGAGCGTGTGGAGTTGGTGAGGAGTGTTAAGTATTATAATAATACAGTGCAATTAATCAAGCAGATGAGTTAGTGGACTCCTTGATGCAAGGAGAGTTTGTGAACTGGAAGAGGAGGACTATGGCTGAGGAAATAGAGTGGGCGGGGTCCGGATGGTGGGAGGGTGGGGGGGGGGGGGAGCACTAGTAGAGAGATCTGTGCCTCGACCAGATGGCAATGACTGAAGCGCTACAGGGCCCAGGAGGAGGGACAGCAACGCGGATACCAAGGCGCTCGGTGGTCTTGTGGCAGTGGAAACACCGGTATCAGCACCAGAAGTTTCCTGAAGCTGGTGAGAGCGTAGCTGCAGACCTCATGGCAGAGTATCTGACTATGCTGATCGCAGACGAGGCAGCGTGGCAGTGGAAACAGCACCCCTCCACTGTAGGTGTTCCCAGTGTGGGACGACAAGCAGACGCACGTGGCCAAACAGTCCTCCCACCCTGGCAACAGGTGGCGTCACCGTTGATGCGACGCCCAACACAGCGAACAGACAGTACAGGACATGACTCAAAGCAAGTAAAAGGAACCAAACATGTTTACACATGCAAGTCAGATGTCAGCTGCCGTAGTGACACTCTGGCATCGGTTTTTGACCCCATATACAGGAGTAAGCTTCTCTTGCAATTAAAATAATAGTAATAAAATTTTAAAACAGAAGAATTGTCGTCGCTGCATCTCATATCTGATCTCAGAACAGTCTTCAGTCTAAATCTTTTCCTTTATAGCTTAAAATGATTTCCTCAGACGTCTTATTCAATCACGTCAGTTTTTGTTCTGTATTTTCCTTTCTTAGCCCGTCTCGAGTATCAATGCCAATAACTGCGCACTGACGGTCCCTACCTCGCCCATGGATGAGATTTGAGACTCCAGTGTTGCAATGACAAATACTCGGAAGTCCTGTACAGTAGAGTTCTTACGTATGGCGAGAAAAAAATGCCAAGTGTCCAAAAACGAGGCAACTACATTTTATTTTAAGTCAAGGCATTTCTAACTCAATTTCAAACGTTAATCGTTTTCTTGGATAGATATTTGTGTTCCATGTTTACATCAACACTACACACTTCGTATAAGGCTTAGGGAGTCGTCTCATTTTATGTTTCTTAGCAAGAGCTGTGGGGGTTTTGGTGATGAAATCTAGCCACGTAGCTCTAATATTTGTGGGTAAATCTTTGCGTGGACATTTCTTGATACTTGTGACCAGTTTCTGTGAGGATATTTGATTGCTGTAGAATGCTTAGGAGCGAGTTGGATTAATTGTTGGTATGTTCTCCCTGCGGATTATTTCTACGTAGCAGAGACAGACAAATCTCTAAATTTTGCATCCTGGATCGACATAAATCGGCGACCTTACATTTGAGGGTCGAAACATCTGGAAGATATTTTCTGTGATGCTTCCTGTACCTTCCCTAAGTATCTTGCTCGTGTGTTTTAGACACTGTAAAAGCCGGCCGTTGGTGACCGAGCGGTTCTAGGAGCTTCAGTCTGGAACCGCGCGACCGCTACGGTCGCAGGTTCGAATCCTGCCTCGGGAATGGATGTGTGTGATGTCCTTAGGTTAGTTAGGTTTAAGTAGTTCTAAGTTCTAGGAGACTGATGACCTGAGATGTAAAGTCCCATAGTGCTCAGAGCCATTTAAACACTGTAAAAGTGGAATAAACAACATAAACTGTACAAATAGTCTTGGGTAACTGACAGTCATTTCTCTTCTTTTGTTGACCGTATGTCTTTTCATCATTTGTGTGGGAGCAAGTTTCCGATTAGACAGGGTTCATCAAATATCAGTGAGATATTTTCCCTAAGGGAAGAGATTGAGAAGATGACATAAACTTTTTAACTTAGAATGATCAGGTCTAAGAGGAAAATTTTTGCTGAGTTGAAACACCAAGAAAACTAATTTTCGTTTTGTTTCGGAAGAGTTTTTTTGTTTATTTTTAATGGAAATGGGAACCTTAGGGTCAGCCTGAGACGTGAAGAAAATATTCTCATTTGTTCTGAGTTTTTTCCTTTTCATTATTTAAGGCTACAAAATAATTTATTTTGCAAGTTAGGCTGACTTTGAAGAGACTTTCTGATCCAGTAAGAAGTATTATTGTCTAATATTTAGTGCCATAGTGATTTTAGGTTCAAATGGCTCTGTGCACTACGGGACTTAACATCTCAGGTCATCAGTCCCCTAGAACTTAGAACTATTTAAACCTAACTAACCTAAGGACATCACACACATCCATTCCCAAGGCAGGATTCGAACCTGCGACCGTAGCGGTCGCGCGGTTCCAGACTGTAGCGCCTAGAACCGCTTGGCCACCAGCGGCCGGCTGTGATTTTAGGCTTAATAACGGAAAAGGAATGCTAAGAATACTGAAAAAGCTATTTTTTATTTGTTAGTGCACCGATTTATCGCTTATATTTAGGATTAGACACATATTTTGTGCAACGATTTTTTTAAATGTAACAATATACCAGGACATTCCCTATTTATGGAAGCGTGTTCTATTAACGAATTTATTACCCGAAACGCGATGTCCTAGTGTGTTAGTTTCGCTTTCATTACGTCAATAGAATCAATGTTGTGTTGACTTAATACGAGATCACTACGCGGAGTGTTTCTTCCATCCGTTTTCACTTCCAGCAGGTACCAAGTCAGCTGTATTTCGTGGCTTTACAATAGGATACGAATATACAGCGTGGGGAAAATCGAAGTTGGCCGGACGAGTGGATACGACTGGAGATGAATGAATGCATATAATCTCACCACGTGACGCGCTCACCACGTGTACGTCTGCTACGTGATCCGGACCGGTTCAGATAGTGTGCGCTGTGCCATTGTGAGTGGAGTAATGCCGATGGGTACTCGAAGTGGAGCAGCGGGTGTTCGTTGTGGAAAGTTACGTGAGAACATAGTCGTGGAAACGGTGTGGTCAGTTGCTTGCTGAGAAGCCTAATAGTGTCAACGTGCCAGCTAAGAGCGCCGTTCAACGTTTAATCTGGAATTTGCGTCAGACAAGAACTGTTTCGAACACGTCAGAAAGCATTCTGAAACATTCCCGCATACCAGAAAATGTGGCTGCAGTTCACCGCAAAGTGCTTCAGAGTGTTACCATATCAAACCGACACATGTCGCAAGAGACCTACGTATCACGTTATCACGTCGATCCTGCGGGCGAATACACCACCTGGACCTGCATATCCATCCCTACTGAGTTCTGCTGTTCATGCATTAAAATCATCAGCTGCGTAACTTCCACGAAACACCACTGCGTGATCATAAGGTTGGAATTTGGCGTGCAGTGTTTGCACGCCACGTTATTAGTCCCATCTTCTTTCATCAGACCCTGACTTCGGCGCGTTACATTGCTAACATTTGGAAACCATTTGTGGCAGCATTAACGGAGGAGGAAAAGACCTACAGTTATTTGCAACTGGATAGAGCAACTGCCTATACAGCTGGCCGAACGTTGGAGCAGATTCGCACAACATTCACGCCTGACAGAGCTGTTAGCAGAGGTCACTCTGGTCGCTGCCCTAGCTGGCCACCCAGGTCATCTGATCTGTCAGTGTGATTACTTTGTTTGGGGAGACCTCATGTCTAAGGTGCATCGCAAAAACCCTCGTAGTCTTCAAGAACTGCAACAGAACATTTCGGATGAGATTGTAGCAATTCCAGTAGCTTCGATCCGCCTTCAGCAGTTTGCTAACTAGGGTCCAAAAGTGCCACGAGCTGAGTAGTGGTCACTTTCAGCAGCTGTTATAGATTAGTACTGTGTTTCCTTTCCTCTGCTGTGTTTCTCTGTACCCTGGAACTCTGTCCTCCAGGCCACCTTAATTTGCTCCGCCCTGTACATTCGAAAACTCGACTGCACACACTGTGGTGCAACGGAAGTTAGTGGTAGTTACACCAGGATTCTTACCGCCACAGCGTGTGCGGGTGAGAAATAAGATAATGGTGCTATGGTATTAAGTTATTGAATCAAGAATTTATTTTCTAATTTAAATATCTTGATTCATAATTTTCGTCACCGCCACCAGAAATAATAAGCCGACCACCGCCACGCACTAACCGACCGCCAGCGGTGAGTTAATGCCAGCCAATGTTTGCCACTATTTGCCCTCAGTTGAATAACCTGCGAAAACAATTGTAACTGAAAATCAAATGGATATCGTTGTCTTAATTAAATAACACATAATGAGATTATGTATGCTTGTTGACATCTTATTGTCAAAGCTAGTCGTGTATTTGTTACGATGAAGTAAAGTCCACAAGAAGTGAAAATTATTTTGTTCATCTTCTCAGTCAAGACCCATTACTATTATTTTATTTATTTTGCAAGGACTGAGGGAAAATTATTTTTGTGTTTTGACTTATTCTTTCAGCAGAAAGAGAAAATAGTCTGAGATTATGATTTACAGTTCAGCTTCAGATTATTCAAGGTGCTGCCCATTCAAAGGAATGTTTTCCTCACTGACAATTTTCGACGAAGATGACATTTAACAAGAACAAATGAAAGTGTTTTCGCTCAAGATAAAGTCAATCTACGTTCGAATTTGCTAATTACTCATCAGGAAACTTCAAAGATTTAGTTGTGGCTTATGCACTGGATAATAGAAATCCGAACACGGTCAAGAAAGACTGAATCAGATGTTTTGTTGAGTGGAAGGCTGATTTACCGAAAACTGAATTTCTGCTATACTTATATGTCGGCAAGTGGATCCCTAATGCCGCAACACACACACACAGACACACACACACACACACACACACAATCGCACGCGTACTGTAATGGACTGATAAGTCTCTAATCAAACCAGTACTGCGCAAACTCCACGCGTACTGCAATGGGCTGATAAGTCTCTCATCAGAGCAGTACTGCGTAAACTCCACTTAGCACAGTTATTTACTTAATTTATTATTGTCATATGCTAATATTCTGCATCAACTCTTGTGGAACAAGGTGGCTGATATTAAAAACTATGGCCATATATTGATCGATTACAAGACTGTGTGCGGTTTACGGGTACGATGTATTTAATTACTGTTTATACTAAGTAATTTACAAGAAAGTTTGGAGACAAGCATCGGATCGTACCAAGGAGCAATACTATTCTCTCAAAGCAAATGCTTAATCAGATCGAAAAAGACTGGCATACTATGATTTATAGAGAAGACAAGGAAATTCGGAAATACCAGAGCAGCTTGAACACTGATAGTATAGGATTTAAGTTAAACAAACTGTTGATCTCTCTCTTAAATAAAAGTTACAGAACTACCTCATCTGTTGAACGAGATTCACCCAGCGAAGAGACGAGGAGATCAAAACACTGCACACAGATCTCGGAGCAGTGGAGTTCAGACACCAGTCCCGCCATTAAGATTTAGGTTTTGCAAGTGTTTCCTGAAAGGTTTAAATCAAGTACAAAGATAGTTAATTAGAAGAAGTGATTTCCTGCTCCATCGTTGTTCCATTGGATGTGCTGCTGCCGTTGTAATGATATCATAAGCGAAATTACGTTAAACCGCAATCTGCCTTTCTTTCTTAGAAGGATCTGTGAGACAAACTTCTGCACGACTCGGCTAATTTCGACTCGGTTCGGGTGACGGTATGCCAAGATACCACGACGATGTTGCGCTGTTGCCGATAAGAGATTCTTTGGTTTCCTCTGCGTGTATCAGTGAAGCGTTTAAGATTTTACTTTAAAAAAAAAGCAGCACACGTCGAAATATCTAATTCCCGTGCCAGTATCCCCTGATGATGTCTCATGCCAAAGAAAACGAGATTTTGGGCAGAAAACTGAGGTTTAGGCCTCTAACAAAATCCTAACAAAACAGACTTCATCAATGAGACACCTGCACCGCTTTATCAGTTTCAGTTTTTCTTTTTGAACTGTCTGGTTTCCATTAGCACCGTTAAAGTCTGTGTATTGTACGCCTTCCATGGTTTACGTAGTGAACAGTCGATGTCCCATTTGTTACATGAAACCTACCCTTACGTTATTTGATTTTCAAACGGCTGAGCAAAACTGAACGTACTCAGACATTTCTCTCTTTACTTATTCTGATCATCACTAAACTGACACACAATATTTTTAGCGCAACGCAATCTGACTTTCAATGATCCCTAGAAAAGAATGGCCCTGACTGACAGTAACCTATACCTTTTATGAATCACTTACCTCACAAAAATCTTCGTTACTCGAACTACTGCAATACAGCGAGCGCCTATACTGCCAGCTAAATAAAAGATTCTAACTACTGAAGGCACTAACTACTGAGAGGCATAGTTAGCAAATGAAAGATTTTGATAGAGAACAAACAATGTATTTACCGTAATAACGTTCAAAAGTCATTTTATATATATATATATATATCAGTTCATGATAGCCAGTATTACAAATTTACTCTCTCTGATGGACACACGTCCAGATCATCCGCTCTCAAGACTGCCCTCTCTCTCCCCACGTCCACCACTGCTGGCGGCTCACCTCCAACTGCGCAACGCTACGAACTGTTCACATCCAGCTGCCCAACACTACAATGGCAGACAACAATGCAAACTAGCCAGAGACTGCACACAGCACAGTCAGTGATTATCATACTGAGCGATACGTGGCGTTACCAACATAAACACCTAAACAGCCTACTTACATTTATGGACACTACTTTTGTTTCCAGTGTTCGCAAACAACCGCTTTAACATGCGCTTCTAAGTATTTTCAAGGCCTTCTCAGTACTGGTAGTGCGTTAATGGGTTCATTGTGTAGCTGATTTGATACACCCAACATATTGTGTATTTCTTGCAGTAAATACGCGATATCGAAGTGTAGCTAGGTTTCTGCTTTGGTTGTCAGAAATGATGTGACGAAAAGGAGGGTGCTGTTCTTACCTGCTGGCCTTGGCAGACAGACCTCGCACCAGCCCACGAGCTACGGTGGACAGCGCCCTGGTTTCCATCGCTGCCTTCTTAGGTGGTAGTCAGGTTCACGGAGTCCGACAGCAGCTCCCGCTTGACAGACAGGCAGTCACAGCCAGGATGGTAAGATTCGCTACAAGTGTCCTTCAAAGCTTTAGTTATCGCAAAGGGATTTTCTTATCTATCGTTGGCGATACGTTTCGGAGCTATTATCCGGGTAGCACTACACGTAGGTTGAAATCTTATCGTTACTGGGTGCATACTCTAAGATTTACACAAAGCAACACCTCTTTTCACTCTCTCTCTCTCTGTCTCTCACTTTCTCTTGTGTTGTGTTTGTGTGCGTGTGTGTGTGTGTGTGTGTGTGTGTGTGTGTGTGTGTGTGTGTGTTTGTTTGTGTGTAATAAAAATGAACGAAGATTTGAGAAATGAATATACACACCTGCAGTTGGAGCCGACTTGTCGAAGAGTATACATGAGAGCTATTTGCGTTTTAGACGAACTGACAGGAACACATGGAGTGTTGAATCTCGCACCGACTATGAACATTTTAAAACTGGAAGAGACGGGCCAACAACTACTGTTACTGGACAAAGCTGTGAAAGCTGAATATTTATTATTGGAGAAGGTTTTCCATAACGTTGCGCCGCGCGGGATTAGCCGAGCGGTCTCAGGCGCTGCATTCATGGACTGTGCGGCTGGCCCCGGCGGAGGTTCCAGTCCTCCCTCGGGCATGGGTGTGTGTGTGTTTGTCCTTAGGATAATTTAGGTTAAGTAGTGTGTAAGCTTAGGGACTGATGACCTTAGCAGTTAAGTCCCTTAAGATTTCACACACATTTCAACATTTCATTTCATAATGTTGCACCGACTTGATGATGTCATGAAAACAGTTCTTTTGGTCGTAAAATGCGGTCGGTAGCTCTCCCTTCGTCCGAACAGGCTTCAGAAGACCCAACGGAACCGACCGACGGCCGTGTCATCCACAACCACTGGCCATCGCTGGATTAAAGAAGCGATGGCTAGATTTTCACAAAGTTGAAAGTACCTTCCTAAAAAATGACCATAACTGCCTGCGGAGTATCATCAAAATTCACTGTTGCGAAACTCGAGTTGGAGGGTCATCAAACTTGTTCGTAGAGTTAAGCGAACGTAGTAACACGCTTAAGACAGGAATTTTGGAGCCACGGAATTAACGTATGGCCGCAAGTGAAGCTCCGAGCATCTGCAAATGTTGAAGATTCCAAATTGGTCACTTCATCTCCTACACGAGAGAGGCATTCGATCCGAGTCGTAGAGACTTACAACCACAAAAGCTTTCCCATTCTTTGGGAAAGCCTCGCTGACAACGAAACAAAATGGAACAATCCGAACAGCTGATAAGAAGGTCTACCTCTGCTACAGTATCCTTCAAGAGGTTAAAACGCAGCACTACCCTCTGATTGAATTCTGTCAGGTGACTGCCACATGTGCAGAGATTCAACTTCAAGCCTTTGGAAGAGGTTTTAAATGATCTTCCAAATGATGACACAGATGCACTAGAACTTGTCTATAAATTGGGTTGTGATGGTTGACAGCGAATATAAACCAAAATCCTAAAGCAACCATGATCATGATGCGAACGTATTTAAGTCATCTTTAGTGCCCCTGCAGCTTATTAGTCGCACGAATAAAGAACTAACTCCTCGCTACTGAAGACCAATAAAAATTAGATTTATTCATGAAACGGCTAGAAAGGTACAAAATCGCAATAACAGAGGGTGATTTATCCATACATTGCTGATGAATATGATAGATGCAAAGGTCTTCAATGAAGCAATTTGCAAGGCTGGTTCAAAAGACTTCAGTGACATTCAGAAAACAAAATACTCAAGTCAAAAAAAGTTTTGCATCACCTCGGTTCTGAGCGCTCCGGAACCTGTACAGAAAAGTGGAATAGAGATCAACATAAGCATCATTTCCGCCCTTTTTATTGCTCATGAAAACCACACACTGCATGTTATACAGTGAGACATTCAGAGGTGGTGGTCCAGACTGCTGTACACACAGGTACCTATAGTACCCAGTAGCACGTCCTCTTGCATTGATGCACGTCACTGTTCGTCGTGTCATACTATCCACAGGTTCATCAAGCCACTTTGTCCCACTCCTCAACGGCGATTCGGCGTACATTCGTCAGAGTGGTTGGTGCGTCACGCCGTTCATAAATAGCCCTTTTCAATCTATCCCGGGCATGTTCGATAGCGTTCATGTCTGGAGAACATGCCGGCCACTCTAGTCGAGCGACGTCGTTATCCTGAAGGAACTCATTCACAAGAGGTGCACGATGGAGGCGCGAACTGTCATCCATGAAGACGAATGCCGCGCCAATATGCTGCCGATATGGTTGCACTGTCGGTCTGAGCAAGCCATTCACTTATCGTACAGCCGTTACGGCGCCTGCCATGACCACCAGCGGCGTACGTCGGCCCCACATAATGCTACCTCAAAACAGCAGGGAACCTCTACCTTGCTGCATCCGCTGGACCGTGTGTCTAAGGTGTTCACCCTGACCGGGTTGCCTCCAAACATACCTCCGACGATTGTCTGGTTGGAGGCATATGCAACATTCATCAGTGAAGAGAACGTGATGCCAATTCTGAGCGGTCCATTCTGCATGTTGTTGGGACCATCCGTACTGTGCTGCACGGTGTCGTGGTTGCAAAGATGGATCTTGCCTTGGGTGTCAGGAGCGAAGTTGCGCATCATTCAGCCTATTGCGCACAGTTTGAGTCGTAACACGACGTCCTGTGGCTGTACGAGAAGCATTATTCAACATGGTTGCGTTGCTGTCAGGGCTCCTCCGAGCCATAATCCATAGGCAGCGATCATCCACCGCAGTAGTATTCCTTGAGCGACCTGAGCGAGGCATGTCATCGACAGTTCCTGTCTCTCTGTATCTCCTCCATGTCCGAACAACATCGCTTTGGTTCACTCCGAGACGCCTGGACACTTCCCTTGTTGAGAGCCCTTCCTGGCACAAAGTAACAATGCGGACATGATCTAACTGCGGTATTGACCGTTTAGGGATGGTTGAACTACAGACAACACGAACCATGTAGCTTCATGGAATGACTGGAACTGAACGGCTGTCGGACCCATTCCGTCTAACAGGCGCTGCTCATGCATGGCTATTTACGCCTTTGGAAAGGTTTAGTGAAATCTCTGAACAGTCAAAGGGACTGTGTCTGTGATAAAATATCCACAGTTAACGTCTATCTTCAGGAGTTCTGGGGACCAGGGTGATGCAAAACTTTTTTTGATGTGTGTAGTAAATACAGAAGATCTTCAGGTGAGCCTGCCTACACTCCATGCCAAAATTAGATGTTTCGAATTTTTGTATCATTTGTGGTACAGAATAAACATCAAGAAGTTGCAAATACGTTCAAAAGAGAAAAATGAACTTACTCAAGAGACGAAAAAAAGTCACACAAGAGATGTTTAGAAGTCACTTGGGGTTAGCTGTAGATGCAAGACTAGGGAAATAGAAATGATGGGAATAGCAGCACAAGACATTTTGCAGACGCTGAAACATCAGCAGAAATAACAGGTGTAGATCTGCAACTCTTCTATTCAGGGATATTCTAGAGGCTATTTCCGGTGGAAATCAGATAGACATAGACTGATTTGCTGCTTATACTTTTGAAACACCAGGACTGTATGTTGATTTACATCAAAGGAATCCTTTGTCTTGTCTTCCCCTGTATACAAGATTTTCGTGTATGCCCAACTGTTGTTGAACCCACAGTTTATCAGAAGAAGCCGCCGAGGCTCGCAATAAGCACTTTCGTCTGTACCAGGAAATTCTCACGAGAAGAATACAGTTTGGACATAATAAACAGGCTACTACTGACATTTGATCCATAAGTGACGCGTATGAGACCGCAGCCAAAGGAAACCAGCAACCCTTTCCTAAAAGAGAGAGTTAGATCTACTGCTCTCGAGCGAAGAATGGATGAGGCAGGTCTCTCAAGCTGAAAATGATGATGAAGAGGAGTGCCCAATAGAAACAGACTGCTCAGATGAACAAGACTGGAAGGCATCACCGGAATAATACGAATATAGCAAGAATACCATAATTTTGTTTTATTTTATGTTACGTAGTATGTACATATATTATTATCCTGCAAATATATTCTCTAGGATCTCATAGTACAAAAAATACCCAACACTAATTTTGGCCAAAACTTTTTGCGATGGTGAAATGGTACCTCCTCAAGCAGGGTGGACATCCCGTATCCGTGACAATAACAGGCGACATGTCCCCACTTGTATACTGCATTCTCTAGGTTGATTGTAACAGCAAAGAGCATGCAGTAGAAGAGATGTTCTTCACAGTAGTGAAGATGAGCATAACTCTTAAAACAGGGCCGGCCAAACGCTGCACAGAGTGCAGACGTGCGGAAGTGCTGCACATGTGCGCACGTGTGCGACAGCGCGCGATAGCGACATCTGTTATTAGACATACAGGTATGTGCTAAATGAACGGCGGCGGCTTCACTTCCCTTTGGTACAAGCAAGAGCGCAACATATCCAGTCTCGTTTACCCCTGGTGACTGTAACCTTAACAGAGAAGTACTGAGAAATGGCAAGTACTATGAAAAAGCAAAGGACGGGAGATCTATGCTCTCAGTCGTTTAAAAATGACTGGGAACTGCAATTCTTTTTTGTAGCCGTTGGTGAAAACTCACAGTGTTTGCTGTGCCGCCGAATAATAGGGGTCCAGCATAAGTTTTCAATTGAAAGACATCACAATACATATCACAAACACGAGTGTAGTGTACTCAACAGTGAAGAACGGGAAGCAAAATTAAATGTCCTTCAGAAAATGGATGAGACACATCAACTCGATTTTACTGTACGTCAAAGTGACTGATACTTCTTGAACTCTTAGTTTTTTGTGTTACATTTACGTCTGTTTTACTGTACGCTGTACAACGTACTGTTTTCCATTTTCCAGAATGACAACCACACTAAATCTTCACAGCGAGCAAGTTTTAAAATCACATTAAGAATTGCACAATCTGGGAAACCCTTTTCCGAAGGGGTGTTTGTGAAACGGTGTCTGATTGATGCTGCAGAACTTGTGTGTCCCACGAACGTTAGCAGGTTTCGAGAAATCAGTCTGTCCAAACAAACAGTGACAAGACGTATCAGTGCTATGGCCGGCGATCTGCACAGGCAGCTAATAAATAAGGCTAAATACTTTGTTGCTTTCTCTGTTGCGCTCGATGAAGCAACAGATCTTACAGATACAGCCCAGGTCGTGATATACGTACGAGGTGTCGATAACGAACTTTGTGTAACAGAGGAGCGACATCTGTGCGTAGAAACATGCACTACATGTACGCTGACGGCTGCGGCGTGCACGCTGTGACCCGGAAGTTGCACATGTGCATGAGCACAGCACGCGTGCAGAATTTCTGGCCGGCCCTGTCTTAAAATATGCATTTTAGAGCCCAACTTTACTGGACATGTTTGTCTTGCTTTTGGTACCTCTGGAACAGGGAGTGTTTTTTTAAGATTATGTGTAGATGTAAACGTAGGCTTTCGCGGACGTTGTCACAGCCAATAAAATTATTCTGGGTTTCAGGCAGCATTGTCGTCTGTAAAATTCCGACGTTTCGGCGACTGTTGCAGGGCGCCGTTCTCAGGGTGTATTGCTAACTGCTGAATGAGCAATAGTTTGGATACTTATATACTATGGAGGAGTGCTGCCATTGAGGGTGAGGAGGAAGGGTATTAGGAGTTCATTTTATTGGTCTTTGCATTGTGTGTTATCATTGGCGGAAATGGGCGTTTGCCATTGAAGTTTGCTTTACTGCTTTCTCGACGTGGGAGTTTACCGTAAACCAGAGGGGAACTTGGACACAGAGTTTATAGGAAGCCCACCAACACGGACAGGTACCTGCATGCATCCTCCCACCACCATCCTACGCAAAAGAATTCGGCCGTGCAAACTTCAACTAAGACAGCCTATATAGGATCAGTGATGAACACAACCTGCAAGCTGAGCTACAGAACCTCAGATCCATTTTTGGAGCTAATGGCTACGAGATGAGGATGATAACACAAAAACATAGCGCCGAAGGAGAAGGGCAACAGGGAAATGCAGAACGAAGCACAGAATACCGTGAAGCTACCATATGTACAAGGGGTTAGTGAACATCTGGGCAAAATTCTCCGTCGGGCAGGCATTAAACCGATTTTTCGTAGCAACAAAAAAATGAAAGACATTCTGGGCTGGACGAAAGATACAATTTACAACTTCAACTTTTGTGGTCCTGTCCTCCTCAGTTGCGCGTAATACTACGGTATATTGATAATTTTCACTTATGGACCGTCTGACAGCAACTGAATAAAACACAATTTTAGTGCCATACGCGTTTCGCCTTTATTTTCTGCAAGGCATCATCAGTGGCAGGTTGCGTACACAGTTTCTTACATATTACGCTCCTGTTGCATTTTTGGTGTTGTTCTTCTTCCTATGAGCGCCAATTTGCTGTTTTTTCCGCATTCCACAGTACTATGCACTGAATGCTTGTTTTAATGCAATGTTTTGGTTGCAGAAAATAAAGGCGAAACGCGTATGGCACTAAAATTGTGTTTTATTCAGTTGCTGTCAGACGGTCCATAAGTGAAAATTATCAATATACCGTAGTATAATTTACAAGTTTCATGCCGCCGGAGTTTATGAAATCGGGTGCGAATGTGGACTGGTGTATGTAGGTGAGACCAGCCGGCCAATAAGCACAAGGTTAACTGAACACAGGAGATACATCGGCCTCAAACAATACAACAAATCAGCGGTGGCAGGACATCAGGAACAGTGCATGATAAAGATGGAATTTCGGGAGGCCCGATACTGGCGAAACAGCCGTTTAGCGTGAGGAGGACAATCAGAGAGGCTACAGAAATAGCCAAGCGACCCGACAGTATGAATAGAGAAGACGGTACCGATTTCCTGCGTCTTGGCTGCCAGTAGTGACAGCTTTGCGGAAGGACAGCTCTCGCAGAGCAACAGACGCGCCGTAGGGCACAGCGCTGGAGGGTACACAGAGCGCTGACGCGGCCTAGTCGATACTAGCCAGTTATCCTATTCGCCGATTTCCACCCGTGGCAAGCAGTAAAGGAACCTCCAATGGCAAACGCCCATTTCCGCCAATGACAACACGCAATGCAAAGACCAATAAAATGAACTCCTAATACCCTTCCTCCTCACCCTCACATCCAGTGACAGCACTCCTCCATAGTATATAAGTATCCAAACTAGAGCTCATTCAGCAGTTAGCAATACAACCTGAGGACGGCGCCTTGCAACAGTCGCCGAAACGTTGGTATTTTACAGATGACAATCCTGCCTCAAAATGGTTCAAATGGCTCTGAGCACTATGTCCTCAACTGCTGAGGTCATTAGTCCCCTAGAACTTAGAACTAGTTAAACCTAACTAACCTAAGGACATCACAAACATCCATGCCCGAGGCAGGATTCGAACCTGCGACCGTAGCGGTCTTGCGGTTCCAGACTGCAGCGCCTTTAACCGCACGGCCACTTCGGCCAGCCAATCCTGCCTCAAACCCAGAAGAATTTATTGATTCTGTGTGCATCCTTGAATATTTGAGTTTTGTGGGTACTAGAGCGTGGAGTAAGGCAAACAAGTGGTGGGTAAAACAAGGAAAAAAAGAAAACGATGCCTAGTACGGTGTAGAAAAGCCGTGGGAACGGAAAACAACTTCCAGGCGTCTCATAATGGATACATACATGCGGAGTACAGTTTTCAAGAGTATCTGATACCATTTTCCCTGAAAATTAGCGGCAAGCTCAGGTATCGATTATGACGATGGATAGCGATCACAACGCTTTTCTCCTAAGTAGGAGACAAAGGCTCAGTAATATTGTGGTTTGATGACTGTAGAGGCCAGGGTAGATGCGACAATAACATCCTCGTGGTCACAAAACCAGTCCTGGACGAAGTAAGCTGTGTGAACAGGGGACCTGTCACCGTGGAATACAGCACCACCATTTGGAAACAAACATTGTACAGTGCGTATGGACGTGATCAGCCAAAATGATCGCATAATCCATGTCAGTAATGAGACCATCCAGAATAATCGTACAGGAGAGGGGGGGTCGAAAAGTTGACGGGGTGGGGCAAAATTCCTGGGACCCAAGTCTCATGTGGGACCTAAGTCTTTCAAGAGTTCGGATCCCCAAGGATGCTCAGCTGGCTAATATCAGACTGCTATTGTAAGATAAGTTTTGCTGTCATATTGGATTTCAGAACATGCCCAAAGATGGCAACGTTCGAAAGTCAGCGATTGATGATAGAGTTCAGCGCCACCTAGTCCTCAATATTATTGTTAAATCTCCACCAACAGAAGGTTGCAAGTGACAGTTCACTTTTACAGTGACTGTTCTACGTACGGAAAAAAAGAATCGTGCAACGAGTACCGTGTAAAAGGCTAGTCCAATTACATGGACGCGAAATGGTGAAAGGAACATCGCACAGGAATGCTATACCGCTTCTGGTGTCACATGACTGTTCTTCGGAATTCTTATTAAAGGACCAGTGCTTGCTTTACTTTGTTTATAATAACCCAGTATTTGAAAACAATGGAAATTTTATCAAATAAACTGATTCAATTTAGAAACTGCAAATTTTGACACCCTGAGACGGCGAGTTGAAGTTTTGTCTGCATTCCCTTCGCCAATTATCAGTTATAAGTCCGTTGTTTAGAAAAGTGATTATAATTGAGACCAATAAACAAACGAAAAAACTTGTTAACGAGATTAAAGAAACCTATAGATTCAACCCATCCCTGTTCCTCAGATCTCTTCCTGTGAATGGGAGATGTTGTTGTTGTTGTGTTCTTCAGTCCTGAGACTGGTTTAATGCATCTCTCCATGCTACTCTATCCTGTGCAAGTTTCATCTCCCAGTACCTACTGCATCCTACATCCTACTGAATCTGCTTAGTGTATTCATCTCTTGGCCTCCCTCTACGATTTTTACCCTCCACGGCTGCCCTCCAATGCTAAATTTGTGATCCCTTCATGCCTCAGAACATGTCCTAACAACCGGTCCCTTCTTCTCGTCAAGTTGTGCCACAAACTCCTCTTCTCCCCAATTCTATTCCATACCTCCTCATTAGTTATGTGATCTACCCATCTAATCTACAGCATTCTTCTGTAGCACCACATTTCGAAAGCTTCTATTCTCTTCCTGTCCAAACTATTTATCGTCCATGTTTCACTACTCAGTATAAATACTTTCAGAAACGACTTCCTGAAACTTAAATCTATACTCGATGTTAACAAATTTCTCTTCTTCAGAAAAGCTTTCCTTGCAATTGCCAGTCTACATTTTATATCTTATCTACTTCGACCATCATCAGTTATTTTGCTCCCCAAATAGCAAAACTCCTTTACTACTTTAAGTGTCTCATTTCTGAATCTAATTCCCTCAGCATCACCCGACATAATTAGACTACATTCCATTATCCTCGTTTTGCTTTTGTTGATATTCATCTTATATCCTCCTTTCAACACACTGTCCATTGTGTTCAACTGCTCTTCCAAGTCCTTTGCTGTCTCTGACAGAATTACAATGTCATCGGCGAACCTCAAAGTTTTTATTTCTTCTCTATGGATTTTAATACCTACTCCGAATTTTCCTTTTGTTTCCTTTACCGCTTGCTCAATATACAGATCGAATAACATTGGGGAGAGGCTACAACCCTGTCTCACTCACTTCCCAACCACTGCTTCCCTTTCATGCCCCTCGACTCTTATAACTGCCATCTGGTTTCTGTACAAATTGTAAATAGCCTTTCGCTCCCTGTATTTTACCCCTGCCACCTTTAGAATTTGAAAGAGAGTATTCCAGTCAACATTGTCAAAAGCTTTCTCTAAGTCTACAAATGCTAGAATGATCGGTTTGCCTTTCCTTAATCTTTCTTCTAAGATAAGTCGTAAGTTCAGTATTGCCTCACGTGTTCCAATATTTCTACGGAATCCAAACTGATCTTCCCCGAGGTCGGCTTCTACCAGCTTTTCCATTCGTCTGTATAGAATTCGCGTTAGTATTTTGCAGCTGTGACTTATTAAACTGATAGTTCGGTAATTTTCACATCTGTCAACACCTGCTTTCTTTGGGATTGGAATTATTATATTCTTCTTGAAGTCTGAGGGTATTTCACCTGTTTCATACATCTTGCTCACCAGATGGTAGTGTTTTGTCAGGACTGGCTCTCCCAAGGCCATCAGTAGTTCTAATGGAATGTTGTCTACTCCCGGGGCCTTGTTTCGGCTCAGGTCTTTCACTGCTCTGTCAAACTCTTCACGCAGTATCGTATCTCCCATTTTATCTTCATCTACATTCTCTTCCATTTCCATAATATTGTCCTCAAGTACATCGCCCTTGTATAGACCCTCTATATACTCCTTCCACCTTTCTGCTTTCCCTTCTTTGGTTAGGACTGGGTTTCCATCTGAGCTCTTGATATTCATACAAGTGGTTCTCTTTTCTCCAAAGGTCTCTTTAATTTTCCTATAGGCAGTATCTATCTTACCCCTAGTGAGATAAGCCTATACATCCTTACATTTGTCCTCTAGCTGTCCCTGCTTAGCCATTTTGCACTTCCTGTCGATCTCATTTTTGAGACGTTTGTATTCCTTTTTGCCTGGTTCATTTACTGCGTTTTTATGTTTCCTCCTTTCATCAATTAAATTCAATATTTCTTCTGTTACCCAAGGATTTCTACTAGCCCTCATCTTTTTATCTACATGATCCTCTGCTGCATTCACTACTTCAACCCTCAGAGCTACCCATTCTTCTTCTACTGCACTTCTTTCCCCCACTGCTGTCAATTGTTCCCTTATGCTCTCCCTGAAACTCTGTACAACCTCTGGTTTAGTCAGTTTATCCAGGTCCCATCTCCTTAAATTCCCACCTTTTTGCAGTTTGTTCAGTTTTAATCTACAGTTCATAACCAATAGATTGTGGTCAGAGTCCACATGTGCCCCTGGAAATGTCTTACAATTTAAAACCTGGTTCCTAAATCCCTGTCTTACCATTATATAATCTCTCTGATACCTTTTAGTATCTCCGGAATTCTTCCATGTATACAACCTTCTTTTATGATTCTTGAACCAAGTGTTAGCTATGATTAAGTTATGCTCTGTGCAAAATTCTAACAGACGGCGCCTCTTCTATTTCTTATCCCCAACCCATATTCACCTACTATGTTTCGTTCTCTCCCTTTTCCTACACTCGAATTCCAGTCACACATGACTATTAAATTTTCGTCTCAATCACTACCTGAATAATTTCTTTTATCTCAACATACATTTCATCAATTTCTTCATCATCTGCAGAGCTAGTTGGCAAATAAACTTGTACTACTGTAGTAGGCGTGGGCTTCGTGTCTATCTTGGCCACAATAATGCGTTCACTATGCTGTTTGTAGTAGCTTACCCGCACTACTATTTTTTTATTCATTATTAAACCTACTCCTGCATTACCCCTATTTGATTTTGTATTTATAACCCTGTATTCACCTGACCAAAAGTCTTGTTCCTCTTGCCACCGAACTTCACTAATTCCCACTATATCTAACTTTAACCTATCCATTTCCCTTTTTAAATTTTCTAACCTACCTGCTCGATTAAGGGATCTGACATTCCACGCTCCGATCCGTAGAACGCCAGTTTTCCTTCTCCTGATAACAACGTCCTCTTGAGTAGTCCCCGCCCGGAGATCCGAATGGGGGACTATTTTACCTCCGGAATATTTTACCCAAGAGGACGCCATCAACATTTAACCATACAGTAAAGCTGCATGCCCTCGGGAAAAAATACGGCTGTAGTTTCCCCTTGCTTTCAGCCGTTCGCAGTACCAGCACAGCAAGGCCGTTTTGGTTATTGTTACAAGGCTAGATCAGTCAATCATCCAGACTGTTGCCCCTGCAACTACTGAAAAAGCTACTGCCACTCTTCAGGAACCACACGTTTGTCTGGCCTCTCAACAGATACCCCTCCGTTCTGGTTGCACCTACGGTGCGGCCATCTGTATCGCTGAGGCACGCAAGCCTCCCCACCATCGGCAAGGTCCATGGTTCATGGGAGATAGCATCCTCCAATGCCGAACTAAAGAATTAATGCAACTATGCCGCCTCTGGGATTCCCCTCGCTATTCCTAAAGATTACCGTCCTCGCGAACGCCTGTTACCTGTCAACAGCGCCCAGAACTGCCGGAAAGCAGTTATATTGTAAGTCCTACAGTTTCAAGCATAGCGATACTAAGAGCTGACAGCAGCACGCCTCAACGTCCGACTGTTATTTATCTACAATCTTTGGACTGTTGTAAGTTTCGTGTGCATGGGTGCAAGCTTGATTTCAGTGATCTTAACATTCTGAAATCTAAACATAAGTCTGTAGCAATGAAGGGAAAAGAAATAAATAAATATTTAAATGTAACGTGGTTTCAAAGCAGACTAAAAAGTATAAAATAATTTCTCCTAGAGATCCGAAACCCCATGCAGATATCCTGAAAATCTATGCTTGTGAATTTTTTATAGGTATGACAATAATTGTAACATTTAAAAATCAAAAAATAATAGTAATGAGTGTAGAGAGAGCTATCGTTGAGAAAAATCACACAACAGTACATTTTTTTATGGTGAGATTAAAATTGTTAGTGAATAATTCATGCATCGTTTATCTGGGGCATGCACCCCACGTTTTTCGTTTCGTATTTCACAAATCGTTTTACAGATATTAAAAACTCGCAAGCACAAATTCTGAGGACTACGTGGTGGTAGGAATCTGTATGCGGCTAGCAGGTTTTAAAAAGGTGTTACATTAAAAAGTTTTTTATTTAAATAATTATTTTTTTTAGTCGTGTGTGTGTGTATGTGTTATTGAAATTTCTGAATCGACTGACACATTTGCAAGAGATTACAACAGAGACACGTGGTAAATGTAAGGTTTATTTCCGTTTCTCTATAGCCTCCTCCTACGTATATCTCACGGATAGACCATGAAGGTAAAAAATTAGAGATTCTAGCCCACGTGGAGGCCTATCAGCAATTGTTCTTAGCGTGACTGGAACAGCAAAAGGGGGAAACAGCAGTGGTGTACAAAGTATCCTCCACCACACCCTAACAAGGAAGCGAGTTGGTATTGCATTGTCCTCGAGTTTGGAGTTATCTTGGAAGTTTCAAGTCTCTAGCTCATTGGGAAGTTAATCTGAAAGCAATTGTGAAATATGTACTGATCAGATAAACAGACAGGAAAGCAAACAATCCTCAGCGACACTCCAGATACTAAACCTAGATAATATTAAATTGTTATCCATTTTTGAGACATGTTGGAAGCTTAATGTGTCTCGTTCATTAGTAGCAGAATTTCTACCGAACAAACAGGCACTTGAAAGAGACCTGTTAAAAGTGGAGAAGAGGATAAGGGAAAAAATGTGAGACAAATTTATTCAGCCTCAGATCTGCTTCTACCTCAACGTATAGTGATAAAGGAAACGACAAAAACCCACCATCTGATATTCAAGTTGGAGAAGTGGAAACAGGTTAAAGGTAATCTCTTATGTGACTGTGGCATAATTACTATTTGTTAATTTATCAGTTCGTAAAATTTTATTTCCTCGAGTCATTATTGTACATATTATCCGTTCATAGCCAGATAGGTAAACAGTATGACATGTCTGCAGTGGCCAGTAATAATGCAGGAAACACGTCATTCAACTGATGTTCAAGAGTCATTTGAATTTAATGATATTTATGCTGAAATTGAACCACTGAAAAACAGTTACGATGTATCAGCAGCTACAGTTTGGCTCCTCCTTCTGACCAAAATTTGTCGGTAGATGTCACAAGCCTTTCTCCTTGAAACAACAGCCAACGTATGGAAACTATCACTGGGTAGCGTGTTTTGATTCAGTACACTGTAAGTGATGGTGAGTGACCGTAAGTGAGGAGCTATAATACGCTTTCACCTAATACTATTACCTCCACACGTCATTTCTAGCATAGCAAATCATTCAGATAGTTCAAATGGCTCTGAGCACTATGGGACTTAACTTCTGAGGTCATCAGTCCCCTAGAACTTAGAACTACTTAAACCGAACTAACCTAAGGACATCACACACAACCATACCCGAGGCCGGATTCGAACCTGCGACCGTAGCGGTCGCGCGGTTCCAGACTGAAGCGCCTAGAACCGCTCGGTCACAACGGCCGGCAGCAAATTATTACTGCACAGCAAATTATTATTACGCAGCAGTCTTTCCCCACACTCGGCCACCCTCACAGTCAAACGTATAAGTTGTTCACCATTTCTTGAGGCATAACAATGTGTTGCTCATGGAACAATGGAGTAAGGCACTGTGCCGCCGCGGGGAGTGGAATGTTGCGGGAGAAGATCTCCCTCAGTGTTGACATTATCAGCTCGCGCTTCCTTATGACCAGACACAGAGACGGAAAAGACGAATGGTAGTAGTAAACTTTCCTCTTTGGGTGTAACATTGACGTTCAAGTTCAGTTACAGTTCAATTATTTGAAGCAAAGAACATAGAATGAAATGAAATTACTTCCATAACTTGAGGCCAAACGATAAACAGTGACTGCGGGAGTGGGTACCGCAGTGCCACCCCCATCGCACCCCCCTCAGATTTAGTTATAAGTTGGCACAGTGGATAGGCCTTGATAAACTGAACACAGATCAATTGAGAAAACAGGAAGAAGTTGTGTGGAACTGTGAAAAAATAAGCAAAATATACAAACCGAGTAGTCCATGGGCCACATAGGCATCATCATGGAAACCGGTAGCTCAAGAGCGCCGTGGTCCCGTGGTAGCGTGAGCAGCTGCAGAGGGAGGGGTCCCTTTGTTCAAGTCTTCCCTCGAGGGAAAATTTTACTTTCTTTATTTTTGCGTAATTATTATCTGTGCGTTCGTTCGTTGACGTCTCTGTTCACTGTAATAAGTTTAGTGTCTGTGTTTTGCGACCGCATCGCAAAACCGTGCGATTAGTAGACGAAAGGACGTGCCTCTCCAATGGGAACCGAAAACATTTGATCGCAACGTCATAGGTCAACCGATTCCTCCACAGGAAAACACATCTGATATATTCCATACGACACTGGTGACGGGATGTGCGTCACATGACAGGAATATGTTGTCGACAAACCTAACTTGTACACTTGGCGAATGGGTAAAAAGATTCTTCTACCTTGCCCGATTTACGTTTTCTTGTGAATGTGATAATCACTCCCAAAAAAAGTTATGAAAACATAAGAGTTTGTCACATAAACTGAAAATAAAAAATTAAAATTCTCACTCAATTGAAGATTTGAACCAAGGTCCTCTCGTTCGGGAGCTCCTCACGTTACTACGAGACCACAACGCTCCTGCGCTTCCAATGTCCTTAATGTTGCCTATCTTTTCATGAACTACTCAGTTTGTATATTTTGTTTATTTTTTCACAGTTCCACACAACTTCTTCCTGTTTTCTCAGTTGATCTGTGTTCAGTTTTTCAAGGCCTATCCACTGTGCCAACTTATAACTAAATCTGAGGGGGGTGCGATGGGGAAATTCCCTTGCGAGTGACAGCAGCGGTCAAATTGCTACGACTGTTGCGTCTAAACTGAAGGAAAAAAGGTGTTGGACATAAGTGCCAGGTTTGACGTTTTGTGCCAGATCTCATACCCTGAGGTAAAATCTACTCCACGGTCAGCAGTGAGTAGGTTTCAGCAGTCATACTATCCTCATCACTTCAAGTGCGCCCCCATCACGTCACCCGACGCGGAACGCAGGTTTTCGACGTAGAAAATCGTGTTGGCTAATTACAGATGAATTTTCACGCTCGACAAACTGAGAATAACATTGCAGTCGGTATCATGACCTTCTCTGATATGTCACCATTTACGTTAAGTACGGTTACTGCATTGCCATGCTGTTTTCAAAGCACAGGCTCTCTCTGCTGTGCACGCGCATCTTCGTGATCGCCGGTATCACCACGTGCGGAAGTCTAACTTATATTCAGTGTGTTTCGTTTTTTGATCATCTGCAGCGGACACCTTTGCTCCGTTTGCGTTGCCCAGACGTTCGATTTCCCATTTCTGATCGGCATTTCTTGGAGCGATCATCTAACACCACGAACAAAGTGTTAACGGAAGAAATTCTGAATTGACTCTGTCACTGACCACCTCCTTATTGTCGTTGTTGTGGCCGTCAGTCTGAAGGCTGGTTTTATCCAACTCTCCATGATAGGCTACCCAGTGCAAGCCTCTTCGTCTCTGAGTGACTACTGCATCCTACATCCTTCTGAATCCGCTCACAGTATTCATCTCTTGGTCTCCCTCTACGATATGTACCCCACATACTTCCCTCCAGTATTAAACTGGTGATCCCGTGATGCCTCAGAATGCGTCTTATCAACAGATCCTTCCCTTTAGCCAAGTTGTACCACAAATTTCTTGTCTTCCCAATTCTGTTCAGTACCGTCCCATTAGGTATATGGTCTACGCATCTAATTTTCGGCATTATTCTACAGGACCACGTTTCAAAAACTTCGCTTCTCTTCTTGTCAAAACTGTTTATCGTAAGTGGTTCATTTCCATGCGTGGCTACACTCCAGATAGTCATCTTCATAAAAGACCTCCTAACACGTAAGTCTATATTCGGTGTTAACAAATTTCTCTTGTTCAGAAAAGCATTTATTGTCATTGCCAGTCTACATGTTATGTCCTCCCTACTTTGACCATCGTCAGCTATTCTGCTGCCCAAATTACAAAACTCATCTGCCGCTTTAAGCGCCTCGTTTCATAATCTAATTCCTGAGCATCCCCTGATTTAATTTTGCTACATTCCACTATCCTTGTTTGCCTTTGTTGGTGTTAATCTTGTATCCTCCATTCAAGACACTGTTCATTCCGTTCTACTGTTCTTCCAAGTCATTCGCTGTCTCTGACGGAAGTACATTGTCATCAACAAACCTAAAAGTTTTATTTCTGTTCTCTGAACTTTAATTCCTACTCCAAATTATTATTTGGTTTCTTTTGCTGCCTGATCGATGTACAGATTCAATAACATCGGGTATAGGCTACAACGCTGTCTTCCTCCCTTCTCAACCACTGCATCCCTTTCATGCCCCTCGAATGTTATAGCATCCCTTTCATGCCCCTGGAATGTAATAACTCCCGGCTAGTTTTTGTAGAAGTTGTAAATAGCCTTTCGCTCCCTGTATTGCATTCTTACGACCTTCAGAATTTCAAAGAAGGTATTCGAGACAACACTTTCCAAAGCTTTCTCTATGTCTACAAATGCTATAAACGTGGATTTGCCTTTACTGTCTTCTAAGATAAGTCGTGGGGTCAGTACTGACCCTCGTGTTCCTACGTTTCTCCGGAATCCAAACTGCTCTTCCTGGAGGTGACTTTTGCCACTTTTTCCATTCTTCTCTAAAGAATTCGTTTAAGTATTTTGAAACTATGACTTATTTAACTGACAGTTCGGTAGTTTCCGCACCTGTCAGCAGCTGCTTTCCTTGGAACTGGAATTATTATATTCTTTTTGAAGTCTGAGGGTATTTCGCACACCAAATGGATGCTATCAGTAGTTCTGACGGAATGTCGTCTACTCCCTGGTCCTTGTGTCATCTTTCAGTGCTCTGTCAAATTCTTCCCGCAGTATCATATCTCCCATCTCATCTACGTCCTCTTCTATTTCTATTATACTGTCTTCTTGTTTATCTCGCTTGTGCAGACACTCTGTATACTCCTTCCAGCTTTCAGCGTTCCCTTCTTTGCCTAGGACTGGCTTCCCGTCTGAGCTCTTGATATTCATCCAGCTGCGTCACTTTTCTCCAAAGGCGTCTTTCGTTTTCCTTTCGGCGATATCTAGCTTTCCCCTGGTGAAATATGCTTTTAAATCCTTACATTTGTCTTCTAGCCATTCCTGCTTAGCCATTTTACTCTTCATTTTTT
Organism: Schistocerca piceifrons; assembly: GCF_021461385.2. NCBI lineage: Eukaryota > Metazoa > Arthropoda > Insecta > Orthoptera > Acrididae > Schistocerca > Schistocerca piceifrons. The sequence continues at coordinate 47,302,745 of NC_060144.1, forward strand.
AGACGTTTGTATTCCCTTTCTCTTGCATAATTTGCTGCATTTTTATATTTTCTCCTTTCATCGATTAAATTGAATATTTTCCGTGGTATCGTATACTACTACTAGGCCTTTTTTACCTATTTGTACCTCCTCAGCTACCTTCACTATTTCATCTCTTAAAACCATCCATTCGTCTGCTATTGTATTCCTTTTTCCGTTGAAGCTATCAACAACCTCTTGTTTTTTCAACTTATCCATGTCCTATCTCCTTAATATCATACCTATTTGCAATTTGTTCAGTTTTAATCTACAGTTCGTAATCCATAAATTATGGTCAGGGTCCACATCTGCCCCTGGAAATGTTTTATAATTTAACTTCTGTTTCAGAAAACTCTGTCTTACCAAAATATAATAAATCTGAAACACCCAGGGTCTCCAGATCCCTTCTATGCATACAACTTTCTTTCATAATTCTTAAACCAAGTGTTAGGATGATTAAATAATGCTCTGCGGAAAGTTCTACTATACGGCTTCCACGGCTTGTACTACCGTGGTAGACGTGGGTTCAGTGTCCATCTTGGCTACGATAACGCGTGTACCATGGTGTTCAGAGTAGGTTACCCCCATTCCAATTTTTTATTCATTATTAAACTCAGTCCTGCATTACCAAAATTTGACTGTATTTATAACCCTATATTCACCTGACTGGAAATCCTACTCCTTCTGCCACCGAACGTCACTAATTACTGCTATGTAGTACTTGAACCTATCCATTTCCTTTTTTAAATTTTCTAACCTACCTGCCCGGTCAAAGGATCTAACATTCCGCGCTCGGATCTGTAGAACGCAAGATATTGTTCCCCTGATGTCGACCTCCTACTGGGTAGTCCCTGCCCAGAGATCCAAATGCTTGACTAATTTACATCCGGAATATTTTATCCAAGAGGAAGCCATCATCATTTAACAATACAGTAGAGCTGCATGCGCCCGGGAAAAATTACGGCTGTAGTTTTCTCTTGCTTTCAGCCGTTCCCAGTACCAGCACAGCAAGCCAGTTTTTGTAGTGTTACAAGGTCAGGTCATTCAGTCATCCAGATTGTTGCCCCTGCAACTACTGCACAAGCTCTCAACAGGTACACCTCCGTTGTGGTTGCACCAACCGTACAGCTACCTGTATCGCTAAAGCATGCGAGCTACCCTGCCACAACAAGGTCAGTGGTTGACGAGGGGACATCCTCATTCACACTGCGAGCTAACATCTCAAAGATGTTCGGGTTCACATGCGGTTCCTCTACGTCGAAATGTCTTGGCTTAAGCTCGTCTAGAGGTTGAGCCGCACGTGTCGCATTACACGCCCTAAATAAGATACTTGTGACCCTTTGGTTAAATTGTCTGGCCGATGGCAAGTTTTCGAAATACAACGTTTACATAACATATAATAACAGTAATAATAATATTGGGAACTAAATTAACGACCTATAAATGATGTAGGCCACACAGCTGCGATTTGGTTAAAATAATGTTTCTTCCGAAAGCAAAGTAACAGCGAAAGTGGTCGTATTTAGAGTTACTCCTACAATCGAGCTCATATCCATTTGACACAACTCGATCATTCACAATCTCATCTCTTACACTCGAGCGCATATACGTTTAACACAATTCGGTCATTCACAATCTCATCGCGAATTACAAGTCCAATACTCCAGCTCGTTAACTACGCGAAAAGTTAGAGTTCACACCAGGTACGCAACTGCTCACCGCCCAGAGACACCACACAACGCGAAATCTTCTAAGTCGTTTCACTTCCCAGCTACCTATAAGACTGACAGTCCGCTACCGCGTCTCCACCAGCACTGTACCCTTTGGTGTCTAGACCAGTACTGCTCTCTGCCCGTATCCGACCGTGTTTCCCGCGTGCCGAACATCTTCGCTCAACTGACTAGCGCAGTTCACTTTTCTGAAGCCGTCCATCTGATTGGCTATAGCTTATTCTACATTGCTTTACCTTTTAACATGTTTAAATAATCAAAGCTTGACCACCTTCACGTTCTAAATAAAGTACCAATAACATCCATTACATAATAAACTTTAAATTCTTTTACGTAAAACCAATACAATATCCTTCTTAACTTTGAATGTCACGACGAGTAGCCTTGCACCAATGTGCTTTCTGATAAATAAATAAAGAACAAAAGTAACTATTATCCACTAAACTTTACAACAAATATTCTATTACCTAATGATTGGCTCAAATGGTTCAAATGGCTCTGAGCACTATGGGACTCAACTGCTGAGGTCATTAATCCCCTAGAACTGAGAACTAGTTAAACCTAACTAACCTAAGGACATCACAAACATCCATGCCCGAGGCAGGATTCGAACCTGCGACCGTAGCGGTCTTGCGGTTCCAGACTGCAGCGCCTTTAACCGCACGGCCACTTCGGCCGGCACCTAATCATTCAAAAAGGTGTTATGCTGTCATCGTTCAATGTGTTTTGTGTGGAGGAAATGATGGTCTGATGTTTAACTGAAAATACTTATAATTTATTGTAAGTTTACTATATCTTTTAAACAAATAAAGTTACAGAGTCGATATTTACAACGTTCGTCATTATAATGATGCGCTTCTATACGAAATGTTGATCGTTATGATCGACCAAAGCGTTCAGATTTTAGCATTCAGGTCTTTGTTACATAAATTATTGCCGGCCGGTGTGACGGAGTGGTTCTAGGCGCTTCAGTCTGGAACCGCACGACCGCTACGGTCGCAGGTTCGAATCCTGCCTCGGGCATGGATGTGTCCGATGTCCTTAGTTAGGTTTAAGTAGTTCTAAGTTCTAGTGGACTGATGACCTCAGCTGTTAAGTCCCATAGTGCTCAGAGCCATTTGAACCATTTTGACATAAATTGTTAATTTCACTTTAACAGTAAATCCTAAACTATTATAGATATGATCAATATTCAAGCTTTATTGAGATCACCATGAAAATTTATGGAGGACGGCAGATTAAAATTACTGTAGTTTGATTCCCTTCATTACTACAGAATTAAATAGTTTTCATAAATGTTTCCCTTTATGGCCGAACTTAGGTCTGCCATATTTGACACTGCTACGTCTACGGATTCTACTGGGTTTCCTTATGACGTAGGTTCTCGTCTGTCTCACTCGCACACTACAGCGCTTAGGCCTCAATAGATAATAGACGCCTGTGAGTTTCCCCATCTCGTCGTGAATCTGCGCCCTTTGTGACATGCGGTCCTGGACCACAGGGTTCGTTTCACAATTCCTGTAGGCTGACTCTTTCGGCCATATATTTAAATGAGAGCGCAATGCTCGTTAACTCACAACATCCAGCAATATTTCGCATATTTTGATTATATGCATACTCTGACACAACTGATAAGCTTGCCTCATTTATTTCGGTAACATACAATTATGTTTCTGATTGGTTCTAACTTTGTGTTATGTACTGTCAATGTTGATAAACTACAATATACTACATGTGCAAACATTACAGATGCTGAAACTTCCTGGCAGATGAAAACTGTGTGCCGGACCGAGACTCGAACTCGGGACCCGAGTTCGAGTCTCGGTCCGGCATACAGTTTTAATCTGCCAGGAAGTTTCATATCAGCGTACACTCTGCTGCAGAGTGAAAATCTCTTTCTGGATTACAGATGCTGGAAATAGTCAGATTTCAAGAAAAACAATCAGTTTGAAGTTGGTAGAGAGGTTGCAAAGTTTCCAATGTACAATCGTATGGCTAGTTCTATTGTCATTAAGTATGTTAACGAAATAAGTGCACCAGGCTACTGTCAATGAATTAATTTCATATGGAAAAGCTATTTATATTTAGAAAACCACAAATAGATTATGTAATATCAATTAAAGTGGTCAGGACCATATCTCAGTATGGTACTGAGAAGTACTTTGTCAGCTGCATCTCTTCTAAAATTTTGTCATTGCACTGGCAGGCTTTGAAATTGGCACTGTAATTATAAATCTGAAGAAAATATTTAGCAAATATTCCAGCTGTGTGTGCACTTTGTAACACCATAGCTGTAATGCTCTACTGATTTATTTATTTTTTGTTCTATTTAATGTTACATCGTTGAGTTTCTGCAAATGTTGTTTGATTGAATCGATAACACAAAATTGTATACTCCTATCTTTGTAAAAACTTTGATGTCATGGTTTGATTCTATGCAGTGTAGTATATCTGCCATTTAAATTCTTTGCCTCAAAAGGAGGGAGACAAAACTTACTGTATATATTTGGAATTTGGGTGAATAATTTTTTGTAGAAATATCAATATGTGCAAATGTTCTGGTTTATTTAAAATGTTTGTTTGCTGTTATGTAAACTGCTGACCTTCACTTAGGCTTCTTAGTTACTTTGTATTTAAAATGTGTTGTGGTTCCCCTCGGAAACGGAACTGCGTAGCGCACGCAAATTGCGGTTGGCCTAGGTAAAAAAGGTGGAACAAGGGTCAGTCGGGGACGAGCTACCAAACTATCAACTGCTCATGTAAAAGTTGTGTATTGTGCTGGTTCCGAGAGAGGCTTTTCCTGACGTTTTCCAATGCCTAAGATGATGGACAAAGAGCTGGAACTATTCTGGCATTGGTATCTATCATCGCCACCAAGAAGTGACAGAGTACAGCAATTCTACCTGCAAATCCACCTACCAACATGCAATTGCCACCACAGTGCGCAATCACTGTAATGGAACACTATAGTTATATACAATGAAGGATCAGCTCATTGGATGTTTTAGTGTGGGCAAATATAAAGTAATGTGAACTCTTATACCTACCTTGATTTTTTATCCCTCTGTCACATTTCCACTTAGGGTCCTTCCCATGCTAAAGTGATTACCGAGTGTCCTTATTCAAAGAACATTAAAGCCCAGTGTTTTACTAATTAATGCCTCTTGAACATAGTAAAAAAAAAGTTAAATTTAATGTGGCAAGAGAGTGAACTAAAGTAAATGATGCTCGCTGAAAATAATTTTTCTATTTAAACTGCTTATTAATATGTTGTTGCCAACTTCAAAATTAAAAGTTCTTAAAACTGAGGCTTATAAAGTTTTTCTTAGTAAATGATCACATTGCTGCCTGTTGTAAATCGCAAAAGGTTAGTCAGTATCTTACAAATATGTCAATTTTGTGTCTCACTGTAGTGAAAGTTGAAAACTGAAATTGTGGAAAGTTATTTACTCATGCTTGCTAAACGCTTGATTCTCTTGTGTATTGAATGTGCATAATAACAGTGTAATAGGATACACAGTTTATCCTTTATGCTCTTGATAAATAACAATTAATAGAAAGACCACTATCTATGGAAACAGTAACTTCCTTTATTCAAAATTCAGTGAGAAATTGTTTGTTAGTGAATTCCACTTAATTTTCATTCTAAGTACAAAGTTGTTTAGTAGTGAGAGACTTAATCTGTGAACCATATCCATATTTCATGTCAGATAGGAATATGTTTTACAAGTAACATCGAAACTATGTACAATTTACGATCCTAAAGTGCACTTTAATAGTAATATTATTGAAACCATTCAGTTTGACCAAGCCTTATATGTCATTTTCTGTCGTCCTTATGCAAATAGCATTGTTCTCCTATAACTGTTAGCACTTTCTTTAAAGTCAGCATCTGTTAATGACAGGGTTTATTGCAATCTAGTACGATAAAGTATAGGCTGTGTCTGCTCATTAAAGTTAATCATATCTATTTTTTTGAACAAGAATGTTACTCATTAGGCTGGCGACCGTTCTCTTTATCCTTTGGACAGTGTGGATAGGTTAAATATTGTTTATCACTGTTTAAATATTTACGTGCTTCTGACTTTCACTTCCGATAAGCCACCTCCGTTAGGTATATCACGGTCAACACAACTAAAATCCTGTCAGAGAGAAACACTACTCTGCTTCTTCATACTATAATTACTTGAATAAAAATAATTTCGTTATACGAACTGCCTCCAGTAGCGGACAGTAGTGTTATAACTTCTGTTGCTTTACAACTGGTGTTAAATGGGCAAATTTAAACATTTAGAACAAACAGTACTGATTGTGGTCGCCGGCCGAGGTGGCCGAGTGGTTCTAGGCGCTTCAGTCTGGAACCGCGCGACAGCTACGGTCGCAGGTTGGAATCCTGCCTCGGGCATGGATGTGTGTGATGTCCTTAGGTTAGTTAGGTTTAAGTAGTTCTAAGTTCTAGGGGACTGAACACCTCGGATGTTAAGTCCCATGGTGCTCAGAGCCATTTGAACTTATTGTGGTCATTACTAACAGTGGTTATGAATCTGCACACGCTGCTTAATTTCCCCAGTATATGTGTAACAGTTTCGCACAAATAGTGCTAGTTATTCCTTCTTCCCTCTAAAGTGAGCTAAGCTAATTTGCACATGCCATTTAGAGCAACGGGTACAGAGTGAGACCCATAATTTTCTCATCTTGTGATCCGATCCTTGTGTGGAAGAGGGAAAAATTATTCATTTTGAAAGGTGCTTTCCATTCCCCAAGATTCATATACAAAACAATTTTTTGCTGAATAATTCCTCAAGGCAATTAAATTACCCTAAGATATATTAATTTTTTGCCAGACTGAGATGTGTCATCCCTTTTAAACGGCTATCAGCAACGTACTCGTTGTTTTATTCAAGGAGAAGTATACGAAAACAAGGTTATTAAATGCTTTGGAATTGCAGTAGAAATTCCAGTGACCAGACGACAATAGCCGTGACCATCTATAGCCCGCACCTGAACAGCTTTCAACCAGTCATTACCTGCTGGAATCGGGAGAACACATAGCTGTGGTTATTTCTGGTTGCGATCGTCACTCGAACGAACTTAATTCAACAAAGACGACGGTGAATTAAAAACATTACTTAATATCGACTTAAATTTATTACATATTTTAGTAATACACTCCTGGAAATGGAAAAAAGAACACATTGACACCGGTGTGTCAGACCCACCATACTTGCTCCGGACACTGCGAGAGGGCTGTACAAGCAATGATCACACGCACGGCACAGCGGACACACCAGGAACCGCGGTGTTGGCCGTCGAATGGCGCTAGCTGCGCAGCATTTGTGCACCGCCGCCGTCAGTGTCAGCCAGTTTGCCGTGGCATACGAAGCTCCATCGCAGTCTTTAACACTGGTAGCATGCCGCGACAGCGTGGACGTGAACCGTATGTGCAGTTGACGGACTTTGAGCGAGGGCGTATAGCGGGCATGCGGGAGGCCGGGTGGACGTACCGCCGAATTGCTCAACACGTGGGGCGTGAGGTCTCCACAGTACATCGATGTTGTCGCCAGTGGTCGGCGGAAGGTGCACGTGCCCGTCGACCTGGGACCGGACCGCAGCGACGCACGGATGCACGCCAAGACCGTAGGATCCTACGCAGTGCCGTAGGGGACCGCACCGCCACTTCCCAGCAAATTAGGGACACTGTTGCTCCTGGGGTATCGGCGAGGACCATTCGCAACCGTCTCCATGAAGGTGGGCTACGGTCCCGCACGCCGTTAGGCCGTCTTCCGCTCACGCCCCAACATCGTGCAGCCCGCCTCCAGTGCTGTCGCGACAGGTGTGAATGGAGGGACGAATGGAGACGTGTCGTCTTCAGCGATGAGAGTCGCTTCTGCCTTGGTGCCAATGATGGTCGTACGCGTGTTTGGCGCCGTGCAGGTGAGCGCCACAATCAGGACTGCATACGACCGAGGCACACAGGGCCAACACCCGGCATCATGGTGTGGGGAGCGATCTCCTACACTGGCCGTACACCACTGGTGATCGTCGAGGGGACACTGAATAGTGCACGGTACATCCAAACCGTCATCGAACCCATCGTTCTACCATTCCTAGACCGGCAAGGGAACTTGCTGTTCCAACAGGACAATGCACGTCCGCATGTATCCCGTGCCACCCAACGTGCTCTAGAAGGTGTAAGTCAACTACCCTGGCCAGCAAGATCTCCGGATCTGTCCCCCATTGAGCATGTTTGGGACTGGATGAAGCGTCGTCTCACGCGGTCTGCACGTCCAGCACGAACTCTGGTCCAACTGAGGCGCCAGGTGGAAATGGCATGGCAAGCTGTTCCACAGGACTACATCCAGCATCTCTACGATAGTCCCCATGGGAGAATAGCAGCCTGCATTGCTGCGAAAGGTGGATATACACTGTACTAGTGCCGACATTGTGCATGCTCTGTTGCCTGTGTCTATGTGCCTGTGGTTCTGTCAGTGTGATCATGTGATGTATCTGACCCCAGGAATGTGTCAATAAAGTTTCCCCTTCCTGGGACAATGAATTCACGGTGTTCTTATTTCAATTTCCAGGAGTGTAATTAGGTCATTTATTAAAGTCGTTTCTACCCATTTAAGCATATTTTCAAACTCTTTCGCGACATCGACATCCGGGCTGTAGTTATAAGTTCACCTATTGATAATTAATGAGTGCATGTAACGCTTTCAATGTTGAAACTTTAAAAACTTCAAATTCTTCAGCTAGGAAGTGGAAGTAAAACGTGGTTTGTCCACATAACCATCCGAAATATTTTGCAGCAAATCTTAATTCTCATACGTTTCGTGCATCTCTACTTCTGTGTAAACTTCCGAACAATGAATGTGTTCATTATAACTGATTAGTTTGGAAGTCGACAAGCATTATTTTGTTTTCTTTGTCGTCTTTCTTCTAGTCAGGCTAAGACAGTTCGTTCACACTTCTCTTCAAAAACAATATATTCGTATCAATTGAAGTGGAAAAATTTATATGACAGGATCCCAGACATCAATCTAGCAATCTTCATAAGCACTGTTACTTGAAATGGCAAAGATTCAGCTGTTACCATATTCCTAAGGACAGAGATGCTGGTTGGAAAGGAAACCTATTTTTGGAAACAGACATTAAGATAATTACTTGATATAGCATTATATCCTCGTCAAAGAGGCTTAGCCTTCAAAGGTTCATTTCAGGATACCGAAGATCCAAGTAATGGAAATTTCCTCAGAATATTAGCGCTCTTGATTCACTATGATCCAGTTCTTGCAAAACACATTAGCAAGGTCAGAGACAGTCGAGACACTGGAAGGCGTTGCAAATGCATTGTCTATCTAGTGATACTCAGATCGAATTTATTTCTATTTGTGCCCATCATGTCAAAAGTGCGATCGTGGAACAGAGAGGAAATGCGAAGTATTATTCAATTATTGTAGAGGCAAATCATTGTTCTAATCATTGGGCACCATTCGCCCTGCGTTTTATTTACTTCAGTAAGCAAATTCGCAAGTATGAATAAATGAACGGTTTTTGGAGTTCATAGTTCACAATCACAAACCAGGTCTTGCTATCGCAGTTTACCTCGCAGTTGTGAAACGCTCAATTCCTATCAGTAAATGCCGCGGACAAGATTATGATAACGCAAGTAATATGAGTGTGGCTTAGAAAGGGACTCAGACGCATTATCATCAGTGGAACCTTGTTGCAAAATTTTCCCTGAGTGCTTGTCATAGCACCAAACTGCAGCCGAGAGTTGTCAGCCAGCTGATACCGTTCCTTTTTCGGACTGATTCAAAAATGTTCAGCTGCAGTCTACAACGGCAGAAAATTCTGAAACAGTGCGTTGGAAGTCCTTCATATTTCAAGTCTGATACTCCCTGGAGTTGCAGCTCACTTGCATAAGATTACCATTGCTTTTGAAACTATTCGTAAGTCAAATGTGTAATCTGAAACACGTTCTGTGGTATGGGATGTTTTGATTATGTGACATAATTCAAGTGTTTAATCACGTCATGAGTTTAACTAAAGTAACTTTTACCAACTGACTATATAAACACATCACTATAAGTTCGAAATTACACCGTTAGTGTTGAGGTAAGGACCACTGAGAGCTTGTTAAATGACTCAAAACACTGTATGAATCTAAAGTTGTTGCCAAAGCAATTAGTATCGATCCTGAATTTCCGGAGGTGTGCACTAAGAAGAAAAAATCATTTCACTATGAAACCAGGAATCAAGTGAAAGATGTGCATTTAGATGATTTACTTAAGAAAAATGTTTTATGTCGTTATTGATAATCTAGTATTTAGCTTGAAAACTCGATATGAAGCAGTGATGGCTTTGAATGATACAGTTTGGTTTTTATGGAAATACTCAAAGATGACTGACGATCAGGTCGATGCGGAATGCAGCTTATTTAGAAATGAATACCATGATGACGTCACGACAGATTTAGAACGAGAAATGATATACTTGAAAACAATTCATACTTCACACTTTGGAGGCAATACTGCAGAACCATTACACGTTTTGAATAAGACGCAGGAGCTTAGAATTCCTAGCTTATTTACGAATGTATGCGCATTTTTCTTGTGTGGTCGCACTCTTCCAGTGACCGCAGCTGAATGAGACTTTGATAAGAATTTCAAGCGTTTGTTGGACGAAACGCTAGCTGAGAGTGTTGTAGGCAAATAGGTTATAACATACTACACGTTGTACAAGCCACTGCGGGGTCAGATGCCAGCGCTCTGATGGCTGTTTACTGAAACTTGTGGGCACAGCAAAGGAACGACGGGTGACAGAATACTCCATATAGCAGCGTTACGGACATTAGACGTTCGTAAATGTCCAATCATTATAATATTTCCCTTTTAGTGTACAGTGAAGTGAAAGTAAATTAAATCAATTTAATAATAAAATTATATGGAGCGTATATACAGTTCGCAATAATTCATTAATCAGTAGCACTTGAAGTCGAATTTGTAAGTTTATCAGTCGTATCAGTTTTCTCTCTTGCCGAGTAGGGCTTGGCCGAGTAATCATTCAGTTCCCTAGCTACAGTGGTTTTGTGTTCCTGGTAATCTTTCCATGCCCCTAGGTTTTCCATCTTCGCTACCCCTGATTATTACATTTTCTGTAGAAAAGACTGAGTAAATCCTGTGGGTCCCTATTTTCTACTAGGTGGTTCTTGTTTCAACACTTCTCCGATGACGTGAGGGAGCGTCGCGAATCCAATAATACTTGGAGGCGAGCCAACCATCACACCATCCAGTGGAAGGGAACGAATGTCCGTCCCCCTCTCTTCTTCAGAAGAGAGTCCAAATAACATCAGTAATAAATGACTGACACTAATGTCTTATTAACTTTGTAGTTAGCTGAAAACTCTCATCTCTGACATGAAATGACATGCAGACTGCTAATAAGATCACCGCAACCTGGGAGTCAATAATTAAGTCCCATCGACAAATTAGTCGGCGGCAGACGCTGGATCCAGGCAAACCCTTTCTTAGTGGTGCACGGATACCCCGACCGGTTGATAACGAAATGCTCCAGAAGTTATTAAATCTGGTGTTTAAGCAATGTGCGGAACATTGTCATATACAGGGTGAGTCACCTAACGTTACCGCTGGATATATTTCGTAAACCACATCAAATACTGACGAACCGATTCCACAGACCGAACGTGAGGAGAGGGGCTAGTGTAATTGTTTAACACAAACCATACAAAAATGCACGGAAGTATGCTTTTTAACACAAACCTACGTTTTTTTAAATGGAACCCCGTTAGTTTTGTTAGCACATCTGAACATATAAACAAATACGTAATCAGTGCCGTTTGTTGCATTGTAAAATGTTAATCACATCCGGAGATATTATAACCTAAAGTTGACGCTTGAGTACCACTCCTCCGCTGTTCGATCGTGTGTATCGGAGAGCACCGAATTACGTAGGGATCCAAAGGGAACGGTGATGGACCTTAGGTACAGAAGAGACTAGAACAGCACATTACGTCCACACGCTAACACCTTTTTATTGGTCTTTTTCACTGCCGCACATGTACATTACCATGAGGGGTGAGGTACACGTACACGTGGTGTGCGTCAGTGAAAAAGACCAATAAAAAGGTGTACATTACCATGAGGGGTGAGGTACACGTACACACGTGGTGTGCGTCAGTGAAAAAGACCAATAAAAAGGTGTTAGCATGTGGACGTAATGTGCTGTTCTAGTCTCTTCTGTACCTAAGGTCCATCACCGTTCCCTTTGGATCCCTACGTAATTCGGTGCTCTCCGATACACACGATCGAACAGCGGAGGAGTGGTACTCAAGTGTCAACTTTAGGTTACAATATCTCCGGATGTAATTAACATTTTACAATGCAACAAAGGGCACTGATTACGTATTTGTTTATATGTTCAGATGTGCTAACAATACTAACGGGGTTCCATTTAAAAAAAACGTAGGTTTGTGTTAAAAAACATAGTTCCGTTCATTTTTTTATGGTTTGTATTAACCAATTACACTAGCCCCTCTCCTCACGTTCGGTCTGTGGAATCGATTCGTCTGTATTTGATGTGGTTTACGAAATATATCCAGCGGTAACGTTAGATGACTCATCCTGTATATGTATTGAAGATGTCACAAAGCTCTACAAATGTTGCTGTTTCAGAAGGTGACAAACTGAATGTATATCACGAAGCTGCTACTCGAAACACACTTGCACTCAAAGCGCTGTAGTTGGAGCTGCGACCATATGCAGACTATGCTACGTGAATATTTACTTTCTAAGCTATGTGAATTATGAATTTACTAATCCCGAAACCATTAACAGCTTCAATATCCGATTTTACAAGGCAAAACCCCGATAATTGGGAGTCGAAATAAATATCTCTATAACACTAAATTAGACGCCCAATCACTTTCCGAGTTTTAACTGCCTCTTTGAAGAAATTGCCTGAGAGAGAGAGATTTCTGAGTTCTACAGCTGCTGTGGTCTTCATCGCTTTTTGAAACGCTGTACCTGCTGGAACCAGGAAAGTTAAGGTTGTTATTTTTTATTTTCTCCACTTCTCGAAACACACTGGTGCCTAAGCACAGCAGGAAAAATCACAACAATTACATGTCTTAAAGTTCATGACATGTTTCGAAACACACAACAGATCATGGAAAAAAAAAAAGACCAGACAGAATTCGAAGCGCCGTCCTACAGACGAGAAAAATGACTGAAATTTTCGATGATTTTTCGATGTCCTACAACTGCTGGCCTGGATATGTTCTAAAGCCACTATGGCGAATGGGGGACGACATCCTACCTGTCCGAACCAGAAGAGGCTGGTCTGCTTGGACTTTTCCTCTGAACACTGGAACAAAGAAGACATCACTTGAGTCTGACACGTCCCGGAACTTACCGTAGATACCTCGCCTCTGCCTTGTTCGAACCGTTCTGTGGAGGCTCCTACACCCTGCTCAGACGATGTCTTCCTGTGAATGGAGCAATCTCATCGGTTCTTACTGAATTTACCCGCCAAATTGCTGCTGCCAGTGTGAAAGCACTGTCTACCACTTTCTGCAGACGGGTAAATTGTACAGATCGAAAAACATACAGCAGTCGTATAGCACTGACAGTAAACTCTGCAGAAGTGGTCTACAGATCCTGAAATAAGGAAACTACCGCCACAGGCACTTCCTCAATTACTGGTCTCCTCCCCCAAACAACCCAACCCAACTTCCTCAATTACACTGCTCTGCTGCTATCGAGAAAATCTCGAATTTTTCGGCGTGAAACCGATCTCTAACCAGGCTTTTTCACTACAAACCATTGTACTGCCATACCACTTCGATTTAGTAAACGCAGTTCCTATCCTGCACTGTATAAAATCATCACTTCTGCATCATGCATATAGCCATCGACCACCAGACACTCGAACACATATCGTTAAGACAAACATATCCCAAGAAACGTGAGCACGTGCAGTATACATAGTCTCAGCGATAGGTATTTCTCATAAGGTCAGTGTCCGCTCCCGGTAGCTGACTGGTCAGCGCTACAGACTGTCAATCCTAAGGGCCCGGGTTCGATTCCCGGCTGGGTCGGAGATTTTCTCCGCTCAGGGACTGGGTGTTGTGTTGTCTGAAGTGGCGTTAAATCGAAAGACCTGCAGCAAGCGAGCGGTCTACCCGACGGGAGGCCCTCGTCACACGTCATTTGTATGAGGTCAGTCATCCACCGCGGTCCGTCGTCAACTGTCACGAGGCAACTGCCCCTCCCCCCCCTACACACACGCTAGATACACGATCACAGCGCCCCCCCCCCCACCTCTCCTCCAACCCATGGACAGCGATCTCTCTCCGAGCTGGTATACAAAGCTTGGGCTAGTTTCCCCGGCACAAAGCCATCCGCTAACAGCATTGATTCTGACCTGGCCTGCTTGCTGCCATGATTCCTGCTACGAGTTCAAATAATCCCCAGACTCGGGGATTACAAGTACATATGTATTTTCACATGGTCTACCAGAATATCACACTATTTACTTGATAGTTCTTTATTTCAACCAGACACTAGTATGCTAGCAATTGCTAGCACAGTATAATTCCAAACATAAAAAGTCGAAAGTGTATTACTAGAAACTCGAAGCTTTAACGAAGTCATTATGTGCGACTTGCTGCAAACCACTGAGTAACGAGAAACTTATCTCGTCTGTGAAGATCTTTACGAGAAAAATCGAGACATAGCCAAACTCTTTATTCTACTCTTCTTTTTTAATGAACAGACGTCAAATCATCCTTTCACTTTACGAAGTCAACTAAGGCATACAATCGCATGTGTTTCGTATGTCTAGAGAGCCTGAATATGTCTCTTCAGCCGGCCGGTGTGGCGAGCGGTTCTAGGCGCTACAGTATGCAGCCGCGCGACCGCTACGGTCGCAGGTTCGAATCCTGCCTCGGGCATGGGTGTGTGAGATGTCCTTAGGTTGGTTGGGTTTAGGTAGTTCTAAGTTCTAGGGGACTGATGACCTCAGAAGTTAAGTCCCATACTGCTCAGAGCCATTTGAACCATCTGTCTCTTCCACCTGCAGATGCAAACAACACACATCACAATCAGTGTTCTCTCAATCAAATTAAGACGGGATATGTCTAGAAGGACAGTAGAAGACGGCAAAAAGTCAATTTACGTGGGAGGGAGTGACTGACCAGGGAAAACAGACACCATATTAAATCTTCTCAAATTTCCACGGTGAATACTCACAAGACACGCGATCACGAAGGTTTCCCAAGACACATTTACTATTCACCCATCTAGAGGGCGATACGGTTACGTCAGCTGCATGCTTGCACCCCGAATCTCCAGTTTGGGACGCTCAGCACCGGCATGCTAACCAGAATCGTCCTAGGAAACCAGTACATATTTAGCAGTGTAATTAAAATTAAGAATTACGACTATAGCGCAATTTATGGCGACTTTGGACAGTTAAAGGAGATCGTAAATACCTCCTCCTGACGACTGTGGCTCTGGAAATATCAATATATCTCCGATTATTGTGAGTGGACATAATTTTCCTTGTAAAATCTTTCATCGCCCTTATGGGTACTGATGCCCTTAAACGGCAATTTTTCACATCAAATCCATACCTCACTTATGACCAGACATAGCCATTCTCTTTGCACATGTCGGAGCACTGACCACAATAACCTTACACCCCATTACATACTACATAAGCCTGGTAATCACAGCGGATCTACCACAATCCCCTAACAAGTATAATACTTCGTCAATAACTAAATGCTGGCGACACCAAACAATATTGAGCGTAAATCCGCACTGGATGGACATGTCTCATTTGTTTTTCTTGCGAGTGGTACCAATGTGTCTCAGGAAGAGAGACATAATCGTTTTATAACCGACCAGCTATTAAAAACACCATTGCAATGAACGTACTACTGTCACCTTGCATAAAAAGCGGTCTTGGTTTTACAAGCGCACACAAGTATTCCTAACGACATCCATTTTAGAAACTATATAATTTTTATAAATCGAGGTATGATACTGCTTCCAAATGACGTGGTCTTCCCAGATATCGCTGAGGCTTGTATCAACAAAGCTCGAAAGCTCACAATAAAATCACCATTCTCACAGAATTAAGAGAGTGATTTGGCTAAGGAACGTGGTATTAAGGCGATATTTCCAATTCCCTCATTCAGGCGCTAGATATTTCTCACGTTAACAAACAGTATTTGTAACTCATTCTATTTCGATGCCACGTAGGCGTTGTAAAAGAGGTTCAGCGATATATGCACTTGGTTATAGGCGGGGGAGGGTGATGGTTGACTGAGAATGATCACATACAGTTGATGGTGTGCTATGTGATGAAACGCTTAAAAATGCAATGCTTGATTTAACCATAATTAACGTACGAAATCCTATGACGACTTCACTGGCTTTTCAGGTCTTTTGTGCTACACTCTCTGGTAGGTATGCTGACTGAGATTTGGATTCAAGTCTATCTGTTCAATCATACGTTTGCATTGGATCCCGATGAGATGTCTTTTAATGATTACAGCCACTAGGGTGAATCATATTAATGGCACTCTCATAACTCGAAATGAGTCATCTTTTTCGAACCCAACTGCTAAGGACCCAATACAGCAAATTTCCAACCTGGTTTTCGACAGTACCTCTGCGTCTTGTAACTGTTCCTCTATCTCTGGTCCACCCTCTCTGCAGCTTTGTCCAACTGATCATCCCAGTTTAAGCCAAAACTGAGTAGAAGTCAGAGAGTGTATATCCACCAAATTCTGCGTCACATGGTAAAACAGGATGAGCTGAGTTAATGCGACAGGATCGTGTTTTAACCAACTGGTGGATATGAGAACGTGTTATCGTAGCTCAGCGAATTACAATGCCTAAGGCCAAATAAAGCTTTCTCGCGCAACACTAGATTGTGGAACAGGTAGTACGAGAAGTTATCGTGTGTCTCTTATCTTGAAAATTAGAAAGACTCCACATCAAATGGGAAATGGAAGGACGAGGATTTCGCTATGGAATTGCTTCAAAACTACATACAGGTGCTGCAGTCGGAAGGGGTGCTTTCATGTCTTTCATCCATACATTCTCCCTGCCATTGCTATTTTGTACCATCCAGCGAAGAAAAATTATGAAATATAAAAACTCTGCTAACGTCACCCAGTAGAGAACTCGATAACATTTTATCACATCTCTCTTCCGATGTATCGGGAAACAAATACCGGCCGGCCGGAGTGGCCGAGCGGTTCTAGGCGCTACAGTCTGGAACCGCGCGACCGCTACGTTCGCAGGTTCGAATCCTGCCTCGGGCATGGATGTTTGTCATGTCCTTAGGTTAGTTAGGTTTAAGTAGTTCTAAGTTCTAGGGGACTGATGACCTCAGCAGTTAAGTCCCATAGTGCTCAGAGCCATTTGAACCATTTGAACAAATGCGCTCTGTGTGTTGACACAGAGTATATGCGGTTATTCCATAAATATACATGTATTGGTCCACTGGAGTGGATTGCCAGTGATCGAAGTCACTTGATCAGACCAGTGTAAAGTTTCATAACCTGTAATGTATGAGGATCATATGCCAAAGACTGTGAGTCCCACAAAAGGGTCCCTGTGCTGATGCTTGTTTCTTTTCTGCTGTAATACATCCAAGCAGTGTATAACTACAGGTTTGTACATCGTCATACATTTTGTTTTTCCACAATGACTTCAACGTTCTTGTCGGGTGCTAAACCTTCATTAACATGTGTTGAACCATTGGCTCTCAGAGAATGCTTGACATTGCACATTGTAAGCTATACTGATACTCCCACAACACACAAGATGACTGAAATAAAAGACAGAGCATGGTGTTTCGTATTGACGAAAATGCGGAAGACATCACAACATACGGAAACTGGAAGAGTTTGCAGCATAGTGGAGCGTTTCCAAATAGCTGCCTGAAGAGGATGATCTCTACAATTAATTTCACCTTTTCAGTATTGGGATAGCAGATGTATCGGTGTTGTGTTTCGATTGATTCCTCATACTGCAATCATGTACGTGATCATGGTTTCGGTGCTGGCCATACCTGGAAGTTTTTATTCCCACTACGACTCTCTCTCCATCGCAGACAAGTGATGTCAGTCAATCATTACGTGGTAATCAAAAGCATACCAGTGGAAGAACTCGATGGAAAAAACACCGTTGATATGTGACAATGTACCATAGGTGGCAGTTTGATAAATTTTAGTAGTTTCTACATGATATCAACACCGACTAGGGGCATGTAAGCATGCATCATCACTAAACGAACTGTCCACCACTTTGCGAGTATCATGTACTAGTTTTCGAATGTGAACAGATGACTGTGCAATACATCCACTCATTGTTAATTCTAATGGTTGGGGGTCACAGAGCATTCTTGCGTTTTTAGGATAAATTTGGAGACTGAAAGAGTTCCCTGCATATTCTTTGAACAACCCATCCAGAAACACTGTCGCTGATTTAATTTGCAGCTGACCAGAAATAGGAGGGTACTGTATAAGCTATATTACAAGTGTTGTGAAGGAACAGAGAGAACTGAGTCCATAACAAATATTCGGCACAGACTGTTCTGCACCATTCTTACTCATGGCACCCATCTAGGTGCACAAGATTTCTCCAGATAGATGCATGTCGAGGAGGTTTGCACCACTTACCGGTGTTTATTACATATGAGAGTGTTGTGACGATATAAGAGATGGTTAAGAAGAAACATGTGTATGATGAAGCTTTTTCGTAAATCAATTGTGCTCTCAAATCTAAGGTTAGTCGAGTGTCTACAGTCATTACCAAGAAGGTACTGCGAAGAAAGAAATGATCATCGAACATAAATACATGCACTCCTAAGGCTATGCGGTCGTGCACTTAAAGACATTATAACGTTACACCCAGGTGGTTTCTGAAATATTAGTCACGCGACTTACAACATTCTTAATACTCTAATACAAGACATAAATGTGCAACATCTGACATATATCAAACCAGAAAGTTCCATCTATTTTCGATGGATTCATATGGTGACAAACTTGAAGAAGGCAGAACTACTTCCTTCTATACCAAATAAAAAAAAAAAAAAAACATACAGTCCCTGTGAAACATGCAGAATATAACTTTCTGAACATTACAGCATCCACTGTTTAGATCCTGTCATGGTTCAGAAATTATACTATGCCCACATTAGTCCCACAAAATAATCATCAGCAATGGAGAACGACTCTTACAAGGAAATAGACAACCATGTAGCAGCAGTGTTTGACATTTAAAATTTCACGCCATGCTGTTCTAACCACGGGAGCAGAACACAGTCTCTTCCACTTCAACATCTGTCAATCAAATGTATACACAGGGTTTGCAGTTCCTTACAAACACCTGCCACTAACTTAGAACCACCATAGCTATGAAACTGAAGACTCAATTTATGTTAAAGATGCGACGGGGGAATGGAGTATGTTACATAAACCTATGTTCATCTAGAAGAGGGTACTGAATAAGGTTTTCGATCGCTGGACCTGTTTCATCACACATGGGCTGACTGTAGTATGGAGAGATTTGCTATTAACGATCGCAGGTAGATCGTGCTCTAGGTCACGCACAGAGCAATCAGTTGTGTATGAGCCGAATGCAGCTTATACCACACAACTGATAGAATCAAGAGAACAACAGAGAAAAAGGTTAGATGCATGATAAATGACCTGCAGTAACATCTCCCTCTCTCTAGGACGCATCATTAATCTACCATTATATCGTACCTTATTAAAATACCATCTCAACCGATCACTCCATCTACTTTGCATCATCTTATAACGCAGATGCATGTCAATTTTGAGGCATATAGTTCTCTTTTCCATTTATTTTGTATTACAAAGACTGCACGGTTTTTTTTCTCTGGTGTAGAAGGAGTCTTAAAGTCTATCGCCACAGTGAGTGAGGAAGAAAGTTTGCAGGATGTATGTATGTCAGATGTTGGACATTTATGTCCGGTATTTGAGTACTAAGAGCAATGCCTTCTGCATAACTAATATTTTGGAAACCACATGGTTTTAAAATTATAATGTGTTTAGAGCATGTGATTATGTTCTATGGTCATTTCTGTCTTGCCAGTACATTCTAGGTCCTGATTCCACAAACGAGAACAATATTGTAAAATTGATTGGTGGTTCGTTTATGTAAAATGCTTCAGACTCCTTCTGTCTGGAGTTTCATCATGTGAAAACCAAATGTTTCTTCTGAACTGTCTGTTATATCATTGAAACATTCTCGCGTCTACTATTCGCCAAAAAAGGGTGCTAGGCTCCCCGAGATACCCACATCTGATCTTATGCAATCAGATAGCTGCTGTGAGTAGACTGATGCAGAACAGTCTTCGCTGAACGGCAACTGCTGACTCAACTTGCTCTGTGCCTTCATGAGACATTGAATGTAGAGGGTATAGTACCCTCCTACTTTTTGTCAGCTGTAAATATAATCAGTGACAGTGTTGCAGGAAGGGTTGGTCAAAGACAATGCAGGGAAACCCTTCAATCTGCCACTTTATCCTAAGAATGCAAGAACGTTCTGTGACTCCCATCCACATAGGGAAAGATGGGCAATCGTATTTGTAAATTATGCACATGTAGATCGGTCTAGGACGCTGTCCAGTATACTTTAGTATATATGTTCAAGAATTAACAATGAAAGGACATATCCATCCTCATTCACAATATAGTATATTATACTCGCAAAGTAGTGGACGAGTAGTTTAGCGATGATACAGAAATTGCTTAGTAGGCAGCTGTGTCACTGGTCGACGGTGAAATTATGGAAAAAAAACCTGATGAAATTGCTAATATTGATCACAGTATCACCTGTGGTTCTTAGTACAGCAAATTGTCACATATCAACGGTGACTTTTCCATCCAATCCATCCACTGTTACCCTGTTGATTACCATGTAATGATTGACTGACATCACTTATTTGTGATGGAGAGAGAGTCTTAGTGGGAGCAAAAACTTCCAGACATGGCCAGCACTGAAACAGTGATCATGTACATGCCTGCAATATGAGGAATCGATCGAAAGATGAAATTAATTGTAGAGGTCATCACCTTCAGGCATCTGGTTGGAAACGCTCTACAATGCCGCAAACTCTTCCAGTTTCCATATGTTGTGCTTCCACGTTTTTGGCAATAAGAAACACCAGGCTCCGTCTTTTAGTTCAATCATCTTGTGTGTTGTGGCAGTATCAGTACAGCTTACAATGTGCAGTGTCAAGCCTTCTCTGAGAGCCAATGGTTCAATACATGTTAATGTAGGTTTAGCACCTGACAAAAACCTTGAAGTCATGGTGGAAAAACAAAATGTATGGTTGTGTACAAAGCTGTAGTCATACACTGCTTGAATGTATTACAGCAGAAAAAAACAGTTTATCTAACAACAACACAGGGATTATTTCCTGCAACTGATGAGTCTGTAGTATACGGTCCTCATACATTACAGGTGATGAAACTTTACACTGGTCTGTGCAAGCGACTTCGATCACTGGCCACCCACTCCAGTGGACCAATACGTATATATTTATGGAATCACCACACATACTCAGTGTCAACACACAGACGGTATTTGTTTCCCGATATATCGGAAGAGATATGTGGTAAAATGTTATCGAGTTCTCTACTGGATGATGTAAGCAGTGTTTTTATAGTTCATAGTTTTTCTCTGTTGGATGGTACAAACTAACGATGACAGGGAGAATGTATGGATGAAAGACATGAAAGCACGCTGAGGGAGGCTGATCTCCTTTTGACTGCAGTACCTGTATGTAGTTTTGAAATGCACTACAATGCCAGAGCCAAATCCTAGCCCTTTCTCCGGTTCCCATATTATGTTGGATCTTCCTAATTTTCTTGATAAGAAACACCACAATAACTGCTTGTTCTATCTGTTCTGCTATCTAGTGTTGCAGGAGAGAGGTTTGTGTGGCACTGGATTTATACATTGCACATGGCTGGTGGAGGTACGATAATACGATTTCCAACAATTGGTCAAAAGGCGCTGCTGTCGCATTAACTCAGCTCAACCTGTTTCTCCACGGGTTGCAGAAGATGGTAGATATAAAGCTCGCTGACTTCTGCTCGGTGTCGACTTACACTGGGACGACCAAATGGACAAAGCTGCAGAGACAGAGGAACAGTTACAAAAAGCAGAGGGTCTGCCTCAAACCATGTGTGGGGTCCTTAGCAGATGGGTTCGATAAAGATTTCTCATTTAGAGATATGAGAGCGCCACGAATATGTGCCACTAGGTGGCTGTAATCATTAAAAGACATCTCTATAGCAGGCAACGCAAGAATGTGGTTGGTTGGAGAGTCTTGATTTCAAATCGCAGACAGCATATCCACCAGAGTGTGTCACACTATAGATCTGAAAATCGTCATAGTATTTTATACATTTCTTATGAATTCAATCAAGCATTGCATTTTTAAGTTATTCGTCACATAGCACACTATCCTCTGTGTGATCATTCTCGATCAACCTTCATCCTCCCTCGTGTATACCCCAGAGTATACATCGCAGTACTTCTGTTTCACTGTATACGTGGCATCGAGATAGAGCGCATTGCAAATACTTCCTGTTCGCGTGAGAAATATCTACTGGCGGCACGAGAGAACTGCAAATATCGGCTTACTGCCACATACCTTACTCGAACGACTTTCTAAATTCGGGGAGAATGGTGATTTTATTACGAGATTACACCGCTAGCAACGTCTACATGCGCTTCTCGGTTGTTAATACACACCCCAGCGACACACTGGTAACACTCGCATGAAAAACAAATGAGATGCTTTTACGCTCAGTACTGTTTGGTGTCACTGGCGAAGTATTATACCTAGTAGGTAGTGTGTGGTGGATCCGCTGTTATCACCACGCTTATAAACTATGTAATGGCGTATAAAGTTACTGTGGTCAATGTTCCGACATGTGCAAAGAATATGACTTTGTCCAGTCATCGGGGAGGTATGGATTTGACATGGAAAACTGTGATTTCAGAACATCAACAGCCGCAAGGGCAATGAAAGATTTTGCGGTGAAAAGTATGTCCACTCGTAAGGATGCTAGGGTGCCGATATTTCCAGAGGCACAGTCTTCAAGTGGTGGTATTTCGGATACTTTGCTCATTGTCTAATGTCGCTACGATAGTAGTATTTAATTGTAATTACAGTGATAAATATGTGGCTGATTTCCTAGGACGATTCTGGCTGGCATGTGGGTGTGTAGCAGAGGTAGCCTGTGCCCAGCACAAACTGACATTTCTGGAATCTGCCTTGGCGGTATATGTAAGTGTGTCTGTTGGTCGATAGCTATATGCAGGATGCAGAAGTGCTGATTTTATATGATGCACAATACGAATTGTGTTTACTACATCGATGGGGTGTGGTGGTACAATCGCTTGTGGTAATGTGGCCTGGTTGGAGATCGGTTTCACGCCGAAAAATTCAAGCTTTCCTCATCAGTAGCAGAGAAGCGTAACTGAGGAAGTGAAGGTTTAACTGTCAGCGCAATATGACTGCTGTATGGTTTTCGATCTGTACAATATAGTTTGCCACTGAAATTCTAGTAATTTGACCATATGCAGAAAGTGGTGGGCGGTGCTCCCTCACCTGCAGCAGCAATTTGGTTGGTAAAACCAGAAAGGACCAGGCAGAATGCTGCATCCACAGAAATTTCACTGGCATCAGAGAGTCACCAGGCATGCTTTGTCTGGGGCATAGGAGTCTCTACAGTCCGGTTTGAACGAGACAGGGGCAAGGTATATATGAAAAGTTCTGTAACGTCTGACAGTCATGTGATTGTTCGAATGTTCAGAGAGAAGTCCACGCTGATCAGCCTGCTCTGATTTGGACAGGTGGGATGTCGTCCCCCATTGGGCGTTGTGGCTTTAGAGCATCTCCAGATCAGCAGTTGTAGGACATCGAAAATTCGTCTTAAATTCCAGCCATTTTCTCGTCTCTCGGGCAGTGCTTCGAATTCTATTTCTGTTTTTTTTCACGAGTTGTTGTGGGATTCGAAATATGTCAAAAACTTTTAGATATGTAAGAGTTCTAATGTTTCCTTCTGTGCCTAGAAACCAGAGTGCTTCGAGAAGTGAGGAAAATGTAGAAAGGGACCTTAACATCCCTGATTCCAGCAGCAAATATAAACTAAGCTCACTCAGTGTTTCGGAAAGTGATGAACACCACAGCAGCTGCAGGACTCAAAAATTTGTCTCTGTCTGGCGTTGCCATCAAAAGAGTATTCAAAACTCGAAAAGTGGTCGGCGTCTTATTTAGTGTTACAGAGACATTTATTTCGACTTCCATATATCGTCGTTTTGGCGTGTAAAATCGGATATTGCAGCTGATATCAGCTTCGATATCGATAAATTAACATTTCTCATTCACATAGCTTTAAAGGTAAATATTCTTGTAATTCCAGATTCTGGGCGTGGTCACAGCTCCAACTACAGGTCACACAGTGCTTTGTGTGTAAGTGTGTTTCAAGTAGTAGTTTTGAGATACACATTCAGTTTGTGAGCGAACTGTTTAATTGATAATTCCTGTGGCACATCTCCTGAAGCAACAGCGTTTTCAGAATTTTTGATATCTTGAGGAGATGTACATGGTAACATTCTACATGTTGATTAAATACCAGATTTATTAATTCCTGAAACAAATAGTGTTAAATGACGAGGTATATCTTTGTGCCACAAAGGAAGGAAGTACGTTTGTGAGTAGGAAGGCTCTCCGTGTGAAAGGAAATGCTTAACGTCGCCCTGCAGTTCCTGCTGGGCAGTGGCCGTTGTGGAGCAGCTCAGTGTATGGCAAACTTACATTCAAACTTACTTCAGTCGATAATGTCGGCGCGAACCGTGCTTCACGCTGATAATCAGGTTTTCCTGTAGGATTGTCGGCTACTCCACGCGGGATCGCAACAGTCGTTACTCATTAGTCTCAGTTACTCAGTGAGCGATAGTGCAAACAAAAACATGCAGAGAGGATTTCAATCTTCGACACAGCACTACGAGCGTGAAACATGTTCGCTGATCTCAACTCATTTAAGTGCAACACTATTCACACGGTTTTGGTTGGTGTACTAATCTGGCTGTCCATTTTAACCCACTCTAGCACGATACTTACTTACCACTGCCCTATAGCCTCACTGCGCACTTACTAATGCAAAACATTTTTGAAACTAAGTTCACAGGAACATAATCTCTCCTCACGTGCATTAATGTCGTCCTTATGTATCATACTATTTTCCTGAAACAGAATAGAAACAAAATATTTACAGGATGAACATATGTACTGTATATATTTAAGTGGTAAACATGTGCACAATAGATTCCGGTTAATCGCATGGTTCTTCACGTCTCTGGCCTGAGCTACTAATCGTCGATAACCCTTTGTATCTTACGATTCGCCGGCCGGAGTGGCCGTCTGGTTCTAGGCGCTAGAGTCTGGAACCGCGCGACTGCTACGGTCGCAGGTTCGAATCCTGCCTCGGGCATAGATGTGTGTGGTGTCCTTAGGTTAGTTAGGTTTAAGTAGTTCTAAGTTCTAGAGGACTGATGACCTCAGAAGTTGAGTCCCATAGTTCTCAGAGCAACCTTACGATTCAAGTAGGTTTATTTACTTAAAGCAAATTTAAGCTTTGTGTAGATTGCACGAAAATCAAATCCATAGTCGAAATTCAGTCCCAACACAGAAAAAAAGAGCAAACTCATACAGAGCATAATATTCACTTAGGATTTGGGAAGCGCCAAGTAAAATGTAATCGTTCAAGCCCTCATATATTTAATGCAATCATCATTCATATGACTTTGAACCCCTTGTGGGGTTGCTAGTCCCAAATTGGGCGCCTCCCTTGGTGACGGATTTGGGAAAGCCTCTCAGATATGGGTGGCACCGGGGAAATGAAGCAACATGGGCGGCGTCTGTTCTCGAGAGCAGCGGCTAGCCGAAGTCGTCTGCACTGCACGTTAGGGGTGGCTATGAAAATCAGTCCGCCAATCCGTTCTAAAGCAAGCGTGGCGCTTATGCTTCTCACGTTTGAGTCATGGTGTGTGACAGTAAGGTAAAATATTCCGCAGTTAGATTAGCCCCACATTCCGATCTTAGTGTGGAAGCTGCTTTAGAGTCACAGAAGGCTACAGAACTAGAGAAGCAATGCTTTCAAATATGCACATGCAGTTGTCCTACCAAGAGCATCGGATCCTTTGTTCACGAGCAGCAACTAACTTGGATTATTTTTTAATATCAAGTTATTTGTGTTCCACTGACCGATCTGAATGGAAATGATGGGAGGAGAGCGAGTTCTCTCGCACCACACATTCACAACGTATGTGTACCAATGCAACGACACA
Source organism: Schistocerca piceifrons (assembly GCF_021461385.2). Lineage (NCBI taxonomy): Eukaryota > Metazoa > Arthropoda > Insecta > Orthoptera > Acrididae > Schistocerca > Schistocerca piceifrons. Next base: position 47,328,933 of record NC_060144.1, read on the forward strand.
GGTCTGTCACTGCTTATTATCTCTCAAAGTAATTATCACACGTGAAGTGTGATTATCACTGGAATGGGGCAGACACCTGCGCAATTTAAATTTGTTATCAGATATCACACCAGAGATTTAGAATGTTCCCCCGTCTCAGAAAAGGAGTATCAAGGCTGTGCGCCTTGCAATAAAGATGGCCGACAATGTAGTCTCCCATACACGCTGAACACAGAGCAAGACAATGCTCATCACAATTCTTGCACTTTGCAATAACGTTGATTATGAAAAACATCTTTTTTCTCTTTCACTCTTTTGAATTCTATAATAACACATTATATTTCATGCCGTTTTTGACTATCTTGATGTAGAGCTTTTTTGTTTCTTTTTATTATTTTTCCCTTCACTGTTGACACGCAAAAATTTGAACAGTATATGAGCTTTTGTAATTGTGTTGCCTTGGCAACTTCGAGTATCAAACCTCCTCCGTGCAGGGATGGAAGCTCTATTCAGGAACCTTGAGAATTCCTGGTTCGAGTACCGGTTAGACACACAGTTTTCAAATGCCAGCGAGTTACAAACCGACGCACATTCCGCTGTAGAGTGCGACATTCGTGCTGGAAATGACTGGAGTTGTCCCTGACACCTTGGCTGTGTAAACTTTTCCTGGAGTGGTAGTAAATATTTCAAGAGATGGTTGTATAGACTAATTCGAATAAAACATTTACTGATTGCAGAAATAAAGCTGGTTGCAGAGAGCAGTTTTTACTCCGCGTGTTGGTACTCCAGTTGATACCAGGCAGACAACGAAGGTCAGTGATTTAACGAAAAGAGTGAATAACTTGAAATGGCAGTGGGCTGGTCATGTTGCTCTAAGAAAATATGGCAGTTGGGGAAAACAAGTGCTAGGTTAGAGCCCAGCTTACCAAAAAAGACCAAGAAGAAGACCATCGGACAGATGGGACAGAGACTAAAAGAGGACAGCCGGACTGAACTGGCAACGGGAAGATGAAGATCGACAGAAATGGAAGAACCTACAGGGTTCCTATGTCACATTTCGATTCAAAGAGGCCACGTGACCAAGTGATCGAATTGCCTGGTGATGATGACCCTGAGCGCTGTTAATACGGATTCAGAATTTCGTCCACATAATGACAGAGACACATAAACACTTCTTATAGCTAAGTGCTTAATGCTATGAGAAGACACAGAATAAAAGATTTACACAGTAAAGGATCTAGCTTTTTAGAAAAATGTTTCCCTTTTTTGTGAACGTATGTACAGTAAGCAACGCGGCCTTACCTCCGAACAATTTACATGGTGCACAAAAAACAGCACCGGTGCTACAGGAGTATACTAGAAAATCACGCAAAGTTGATTCACCATTTAAAAGTTTACGGTAAAATACATGTTTGTTCAAATATCTCGTTTTATCGCCTATTGATCTTGAATTAGAAAAGTCACCGTTACAATTTTGATTAATGCCACGTTGTAAGAGAATGTCCATTGTTGATTCATTGACACACCAATCTGTAGAATCATCACTAACGAGGTGTCCACCCCCGGTAGCTGAGTGGTAATTCCCGCTTCGCGCGTCGGACGACTAGGTTGTGATATTAGTTCCGCCTCTGCCGTAGGGCTGCGTGTTTTCCTCGTGTCCGTTTGGTGTCGTGTTGGTCTCCGTGCGCGTCGCATCGCTGGTTGTCGGCTAGTGTTCGGTGTTCGTGAGGCCATTCCTGTCGCGGCGTCGTCTCGCGCCGTGATGTCCAACACGGTTCCCACGAAAATTCCGCGTTCAGGTACTGTCAACTTCACCTTATACAAATCCACGCGGTCACGTCCAGCCCGGTTCTTTGGAGATACATGACTGGTTAGTCGATAAAATTTGTAAGTAGGCTGTTTAGGTTTTTATGTTGGTGACGCCACGTAGCGCTCTGTAAGTAGGCTGTTTAGGTGTTTATGTTGGTAACGCCATGTAGTGCTATGTATGAAAATCACTGACTGTGCTGTGTGCAGTCTGTGGCTGGTTTGCATTGTTGGAATATTTACTATTGTAGTGTTGGGCCGTTGGATGTGAACAGCGCGTAGCGTTGCGCAATAGAGTTGGACAACACGATTCTTTTTCGCGATACGATTCCTACGATTCAATCTCACATTGCGAATCGATCCCTACGATTCGTTCACGATTCTTTCACGATTCATTCTAGTCTGCGATGGCACGATTCTTACGGAATGCAAAAAGTTCTACATCTTACTCACAGATGGCAGGACATGTCTGAAATTTTCAATGGGGTTAGAATCGAACTGTGTCATGACAAAATATGCCAGAAATAGTTTATTTATGAGTGAACATGCATATAACTTTACAAGTGTGATTCTCGATTTATACGTGTAATGCCTTAATTGATGAAAGATCACGTTTGATTTGATTGCATCTATTGTTTTATTTCAGTATGCCAGGAAAGAGGAGTCGATTTGTGCAAAAGGTGGTGCAAAACTTCGACCATAGATACTAGTAGACTGGCCTTGCTGTGCAGAAGCTACAGGGCTGGTGTGGCTCCAACATAAACCACGTGACTGTTGGCAAAACGTGGCGGGATTTCAAATCAGCGGTCTGTCATCCTATGTTTGTATCGGATTTTCCCCACATTTCTCAATTGACGGCCAAACGCTTCCAACAAAAATTACTTTTTTATTTGTGAAAAATTATGCCAGAACCACATTTGACCTGGATTTGTTCAAAGTACCATTTATAAAATCTAACAAATACATCGAACGCCACTCTGGTGGGCAGCGGGACGAAATTACTATAAACTATTAATTATAGTAAAATGTCGTTAAAATTCTCTTAAACAGTAAGAGCGGGCTCGTGTCAAAACTTAAAACATTGTATTCGCCACGTTTCGAGCTCTAGTCACTTATAAAAGAAAATGGGCTATGGGAATTATGTCAACTATAGGTGTCAAAATTGTTTACTTTAGGAGCAGGTCCATTTTAGAGTATCAATTTTAGGTGCACTTCAAAGGTTCAGTTCCCACTATTTTTACAAAAGTGTAAACTATCAGTTTAAAAAGAAAATGATATTTTAGATGAAAGGTGAGACTTTGCAGTTTCAGAAAATAATTTTGGAGCCTAGGTTTAAAAATGACAGACACTGCAAATAAAAATTATAGATATACATTGTAAATAATAACTAACCTATCAAAACACTTCTCCGCGAAGTGCTTCGAGCAAAGGCGCGTATGTGCAAATGGCTTAAAGTTTTTCCGTTTCAGGGTCTGTATCCAAAGCTGCCTTCGGTTTTCATCCTTACAGAACCTATGAGTAGGAACGAGAAACGATTATACTTACTTCTGTAACCGAATTATCACAGATACTTTCCAAAATGTAATATGAGTCTGACTTTACAGGCATCACTTTCAACACTTCCATTTACGTGATACTCTATTTCAAGTGTAAAAAACATATAAAAGTCACTTCAGCAGATTTCAATAAACGCATCTGCACTATCATAGAAACACTTACACGTGAAATGTAATGCCATTTCCCCGACAAAACGCTGAGTACAGCCATAAGCGCAACACGAAACAACCATGTTTTGCCAACATTCACGTGACTTCAGCCCAGAGATGTTGGAGCCACGAAAATGACGTCAGGGCCAGTCTATTATATTTATGGTCGAAGGTGCAAAATTGCTTCCTTTGTTCACACGCATCCTCCACTTGACTGCCATCTGGCGGTCGTAATCATTCAGCACGATTCGGCATGATTCGGAAGTTGCCTTCGAAGCATAGCGTACTAAGAATCGATGAATCGTTGGAACTTGGAATCGTCACGACTCGGAAACACGCAATCGTTCTTACGATTCTTTTGAACGACGATTCGTCCGTATCATGATTCGATTCTTACGATTCTTTATTTGGAGTCGTTCAAATGAACGACTCATTCACGAATCGCCACAACTGTATTGCGCAGTTGGAGGCGAGCCGCCAGCAGTGGTGAATGTGGGGAGTGAGATGGCGGAGTTTTGAGAGCGGATGATCTGGACGTGTGTACGCCAGAAAGAGTAAATTTGAAAGACTGGATGTCATGAACTGATATATATATATATATATATATAATGACTTTTGAACACTATGAAGGTAAATACATTGTTTGTTCTCTATCAAAATCTTTCATTTGCTAACTATGTCTATCAGTAGTTAGTGCTTTCAGTAGTTAAAATCTTTTATTTAGCTGGCAGTAGTGGCGTTCGCTGTATTGCAGTAGTTCGAGTAACGAAGATTTTTGTGAGATAAGTGATTCATGAGTGTTCAAGTTCCTAGGCGTACGGATAGATAGTAAGCTGTTGTGGAAAGCCCATGTTCAGGATCTTGTTCAGAAACTAAATGCCGCTTTATTTACCATTAGAACAGTATCTGAAATAAGTGACATTTCAACACGAAAAGTAGTATACTTCGCATATTTTCATACGATTATGTCATATGGTATTATTTTTTGGGGTAATTCTTCTGATTCAAAAAGGGTATTTTTGGCTCAAAAACGGGCTGTTCGAGCTATGTATGGTGTAAGTTCGAAAACCTCTTGTCGACCCCTTTTCAATAGTTGTATGTTAGCTCAGTACTTAGCCATATCTGTAACTTTTCCTTTAGGAGTGGTCGGTTTCCTGACCGATTGAAGTACTCGGTAGTGAAGCCACTTTATAAAAAGGGAGACAGGGATAATGTTGACAATTATAGACCTATTTCTATGCCCTCGGTGTTTGCTAAAGTTATCGAGAGGGTTGTATATACAAGGTTACTGCAGCATTTAAATTCACATAATTTGCTGTCAAATGTACAGTTTGGTTTTAGAAATGGCTTAACAACTGAAAATGCTATAGTCTCTTTTCTCTGTGAGGTTTTGGACGGATTAAATAAAAGGTTGCGAACGTTAGGTGTTTTCTTTGATTTAACGAAGGCTTTTGACTGTGTTGACCACAAAATATTACTGCAGAAGTTGGAACATTATGGAGTAAGGGGAGTAGCTTACAATTGGTTCGCCTCCTACTTTAAGAACAGAAAGCAGAAGGTAATCCTCCGCAATATTGAGAGTGGTAATGATGTTCAGTCCCAATGGGGCACTGTTAAATGGGGCGTTCCCCAAGGGTCGGTGCTGGGGCCACTGCTGTTCCTTATTTATGTAAATGATATGCCTTCTAGTATTACAGGTGATTCAAAAATATTTCTGTTTGCTGATGACACCACCTTGGTAGTGAAGGATCTTGTGTGTAATATTGAAACAGTATCAAATAATGTAGTTCATGATATAAGTTCGTGGCTTGTGGAAAATAATTTGATGCTAAATCACAGTAAGACTCAGTTTTTACAGTTTCTAACCCACAATTCAACAAGAACTGACATTTTAATCAGACAGAATGGGCATGTTATAAGCGAGACGGAACAGTTCAAGTTCCTAGGCGTACGGATAGATAGTAAGCTGTTGTGGAAAGCCCATGTTCAGGATCTTGTTCAGCAACTAAATGCCGCTTTATTTACCATTAGAACAGTATCTGAAATAAGTGACATTTCAACACGAAAAGTAGTATACTTCGCATATTTTCATACGATTATGTCATATGGTATTATTTTTTGGGGTAATTCTTCTGATTCAAAAAGGGTATTTTTGGCTCAAAAACGGGCTGTTCGAGCTATGTATGGTGTAAGTTCGAAAACCTCTTGTCGACACCTTTTCAATAGTCTGGGAATTTTGACATTGCCCTCACAGTATGTATTTTCTTTAATGTCGTTTGTTGTTAGCAATATTAGCTTATTCCCAAGAGTTAGCAGCTTTCACTCAGTTAATACTAGGCAGAAATCAAATCTGCATGTGGAATGCACTTCCTTGACTCTTGTGCAGAAAGGAGTGCAGTATTCTGCTGCATCCATTTTCAATAAGCTACCACAAGAACTCAAAAATCTTAGCAGTAGCCCAAACACTTTTAAGTCTAAACTGAAGAGTTTCCTCATGGCTCACTCCTTCTATTCTGTCGAGGAGCTCCTGGAAGAGATAAAAAATTAAGCAAATTCCAGTGTTGCATTCTTGATTTTCTTTATTTAAACCAACGACTTGTCGCCTGAATATGTTTCTTATATTTCATTTTATCTGTTTCTACAATCGTGTTATAATTTCATGTATTGACTCGTTCCATGACCATGGAGACTTCTCCTAAATGTGGTCCCACGGAACAATAAATAAATAAAATAAAAATAAAAAATAAAATGAGAGGTATAGGTTATTGTTAGTCAGGGCCATTCTTTTGTAGGGATTATTGAAAGTCAGATTGCGTTGCGCTAAAAATATTGTGTGTCAGTTTAGTGTTGATCAGAATAAGTAAAGAGAGAAATGTCTGAGTACGTTCAGTTCTGCTCAGCTGTTTGAAAACCAAATAACGTAAGAGGTTTATCAGCACAGTAATTCACTAATTTTTCTAAGGGGATGTTTCAAATTAAAGTCACTATTGATCAGGTGCATACTGCATACTTTGATAGCGAATTACATGTGTTTTTTGTTAAGTTTCTTGACCCACTCCTGGTTGATGGGATGCTTTCTCGTCACAGTTCTCAGGTATCCTTTAGCCATCGTGATGGTTCCACCAGTAAGGTTCTCTTGGAAAATGCAGGAGTGATATATACGAATGTCCAGGTGTGTAACCTTCCGACCGAGTTAGATGACTGAGGCCCGGTTTGCTTCCTTATGGGGAAATACGTCATATTCGAAAGGAACGATGGTCTGCTCAGCACCGCTTACAGGTCTATAGTGGTATCTGGTCGGTGGAAAGGTGTGCGAACATTTGCTACGCCGGACATTTGCCTCACTTGCCCCTTCGCCAGGTAGCGATCCCTCAGGTAGGGGATGCTCTTCCTCGTACTTCTTCTGTCCGCTTTCAAATCGCCGTCTCCACATCTTACTCGATACAACCAGTAGGTAAGGGACCTTCTTCTTCGACGTCTTGCTGAAATACAGAGCTTCTTTTCCGAAATCGAAATATTTATAGCTTTTGGGAAACGAAAGCAATTCCAACGATTATGTCTGCCAAGTGTAAATATAGATCCCTCAGTCTGTACGGTAGCTTCCTTTAACGCTTACTGATTGAAACAGTCCATCGCCATGGGAGCAACAAGAAAGGAACGATGTAAAGAAAATGCCAATGTACGCTAATCATTTCTTTTTGATCATTGCATTTGTGCCTACTTTAAGTACTACAGCTGCATGCCCAAAAGAGAATAAGGAAAAAGAAATAGGAATGTGAATGTCTGAAAAGAAGAACGAAATACTCCATATTAATTTACTCTCTAAAATCCGATATCCCTTGCGGCAAAACATTAGCTAATAAAGTGTAGCGGGACAATGTTCAAAACTTGACTGAGAATACGTTCGCTAAATAGAGATAAGAACATCAAAGATTGACATGTCATCTAAAGTCGACGTACAATTTTAAAATGTTTGAAATAAGGATTATTTACAGGGTCACAGAGAAAGCATCCTAGATTCTGGAGGGAAAAGCCGTAATTGTAATGATCTGCACTGCAATAGAAACAATAAGCACAACTTAAGGAAAAATAATGTAATGTGTGTTTCATCTCACAAGCTACAGTGAGGCAGATAGTTACTGTGACTTAGTATGGGCAGAGGTTATATTCGACAACCGAAATAAATTAATAACTGGCTCCTTTTACCGACCCCAGGTCTCAGACGAAACAGTTGCTGAACAGTTCAAAGAAAACTTGAGTCTCATCACAAATAGGTACGCTACTCATACAATTATAGTTGGCAGTGACTTCAATCTACCTTCCGTATGTTGACAAAAATACATTTTCAGACCCTATTGTAGATAGAAAACAACTGCCATAATTGTTCTAAATGCTTTTTTTAAAAATTATTTTGAACAATTAGTTCACGAGGCCATTCAAATTTTAAATGGTTACGAAAACACACTTGACCTCTTAGCCACAAAAAATCCTGAGCGTCACGATGGGTACAGGGATTAGTGAACACACAGTCGTAGTGAGGCTCAATTCCGTAACAAAGAAATTCACCAAAACTAAACGCGAAATATATCTGTTTATAAAAGCAGGTAAATTTTTGGTAGACGTCTTTCTAAGAGACAGTCTCCAATCATCCCAAACTATGTAAGTGAAGACCATATGTGGCTTAAGTTCAAAGAAATAGTATCAAAAGCACTCGAGAGATTTATTCTAAATAAATTAATAAGAGACGGAACTGATCCCCCATGGTAAACAAAACACGACTGGAAGTTGCTGTAGGAGCACCGAAAAAGGCACGTATAATTTAGACGGACGCAAAATCTCCAAGACTCGCCAAGTTTTACTGAGGCTCGAAATTTGGTGCGGATTTCAATGCGAGATGCATTTAATAGTTTTCACAACGAAAGTCTCTCTAGAAATGTGGCAGAAAATCAAAAGAGATTCTGGTCCTATGTTAAGTAAACCAGCGGAAAGGCTCAGTAAGTACCTTCACTGCGCGACAGCGATGGGGAGGAGAAGGAGGGGGAGACAAGGGAACCAACCCTTCGGGGGAGGTAAAATCGTGGCAGAAGTCCGGCGTGGCAAATGTCCGGCGTGGCAAATGTCTGGCATTCGGTGGAAATGGTGGTCAAAACACATATTCCTTCTCATATACAGGTATGTGTTTATAGGGTCCATATTACGTACAGTGGCCAAGAAGGAACAAATTATTGTAAGCAAACCGGTCATTTCCGTACTAACTGTCCGCGGCTAGTTGTGGTATTAAAACCTACATACGAACAGCGTAAAAAATTGACTTTAGCTGATCTTCTCCCGCAGGGATCTCAGACTGAGTCGCTCCCTGTTACTGAGGGACGCAGTGATCCGTTGACCGACACCTCCCCTGATTTTCCCCCGCTGTCCTTGCCGTTAATTCCGATGTGCCCACTATGACTTCTCGCAACAGGCTTCGCCGAACACAGGATGATGCGGCAGATGAACCCTATTGGCTCACCCTTCCGATGGGTCTCCAGTAAAGGACCCCCTTTCTCAGTCTGAAATCGTGGATGAGGTCGCCGCAGGTGCTTTCACGCCTGTGCAAAAGATCCCTGGCACCTTATCTGGCGTTGTTCCTGTTGTCGAGGCCGCCCCTTCGGAAAATCCCGTGAAGGAACTTGTTTCCACGTGTCTCGTCCGCTTCTCTCGGATACTCCTCCTGTCGTCTCTGTTTCCCATCCCCCGTCTGCGACTTGTGTCGCCCCTCTGCGTCACAGCCTTTTCCCATGAAACAATTGACTGATTCTCCAGAGCCAGTGGATCCCGTTGTTATTCACCAACCGTCCCTCCGTGAACCCACGTTTGAGGACGAGTGGGATGTAGAAACCTCTCCCTCGCAATCTGAAACGGAATACCTACATGATGCTCCCACGACAGCGAACGCGGCAGCGTCGGCACCGCGGAGCCGCAGTAGAATCCGTAAACAGCCACAGAGAGCCGCGTCACCGCCGAAGAAAAAGCAGTGGGAGGATGAGGATTCTGTTTCGTAGTTCTTCTCTCTCTGGTTCAGCGACTGAGTCTGGTGTGGTTACTTATATGTTGCTCCGTCAACTGACGGGTCTCTACCGTTCTTTGTTCTTTTTTCTGGGTTGAAGTTCCATGCAAGCATACACATTTCTTACTCTGAACATTAACAGAATATGTTCTGAGTTTCGGCTCGCCGCTTTGCGACGGTTGATACATGAATCTGGGGCAGGTTGAACCGTGATTTATTTTCAAAGAATATTCTTAAGAATTTATTTCATTTACTAGCGATTCATCAAGAACATTAACACATTTAATCACACTATGTAAGCGTGGATATAGTTGCCAGGGAGTAACTGATGAAATTGTTGTGTATTGGCAGGAGAGCCAACCCACGAAGTTAGGAGGAAGCCGACAGGCACGCGTTTAAGCTCACGCAGGCTGGCGTGAGGTCTGGAACAGGACAAGGAATTTAGAACTTAGAAAAACGGACGCAGATGGTGGAATACTTAACTTTAATCCATTAATGTTGAACGTAGCTCTTGTCTGTACATAATTTACAATCTCAATAGTGACTGAACTTTGCGCCTTGCTAGGTCGTAGCAAATGACGTAGCTGAAGGCTATGCTAACTATCGTCTCGGCAAATGAGAGCGTATTTTGTTAGTGAACCATCGCTAGCAAAGTCGGCTGTACAACTGGGGACGAGTGCTAGGAAGTCTCTCTAGACCTGCCGTGTGGCGGCGCTCGGTCTGCAATCACTGATAGTGGCGACACGCGGGTCTGAGGTATACTAATGGACCGCGCCCGATTTAAAGGCTACCACCTAGCAAGTGTGGTGTCTGCGCGGTGACACCACAGAAATCATAACCAAATTCCTTTTAACAAATGGGAATTTTATTCACTTTAATAGTGCCTAAAAGCATTTTTTGAAAACCACATTTAAAATTATAATCAGAAAGCACCCTCTAAATATCAAGTTACAATTTATTCAGAGGCAGAAAGAAACAAGGATTGACTGTATGAGCTTTCGGGCAGAGAACCTTGCCGCTCCCTTTTGCCACGCCCGTAGTTACGACCGCTCACAACAGCTTCTGAAAGACTACACTGGTGCAAATCTGCAACACACCAGATTACTTTAAACTATAAGTTTTAACAATTTACACAAGCACACAAACTATGCAGCCCCGTAGGAGGGATGGAAATGGTACAAAACACTAAAAATTAAAATATTAACTTTGCCACCGAAGGTGCAACTTGATTTTAACTTCTAAGAAAAGCCTTACTGTGAAAGCGTGGCAACTTTGTATAATAAAATGATCATTTACATAAAAGCCCATAAAATGCAATCATATATAAAATTCTACAAGGTTGGCCAAACAAGTTAAGATGCTCTACAGTACCACCTCTCAAGATGATAGGCAAGATCAAAACATATTTCAGGAATTAGGCCGTTACACTCCAAGCAATAAATTCGTTAACACACCAAGTCCGACAAACATAACAGGGGCAGCTCCGAACGACAGACAGACACTAACTGCCTAACAAATGTGGCAGACAGACGAGCAAACTGGGAACGAGACACTGACCAAGAAAACAAGTAGAATTTAACAAGATTAAATCACACAACATATCACCAATCACTTAACTTCTAATAAACTGCGATTTCTCGAGAAGTCCTGGCGCAGCACCCCGAAATCGCTCTCCCGAACCGTCTGCTGCCAGCCGCTTCAACGGACGCAGGAAGGCGCGCGATCTCCCGTTTCACGGCGTCGCAGCTCGCACCGACCATCCCGACGTCGTCGGTTGACTCCTGTTGCCCTCGTGTCGACCGCGAAGTCACTACCCCTCGCTATACGGCGCGGCCAACTGGACTCACGTGGCGACCTCACATGCGCCGACGCTCAAGACGGACAAGTCATCTTGTCTCAGTGCGCGACCGACCAACCGATCGTTCCAATCGCGAGTGACCATTCATTGCCTGAGGAAACTCCAGCAGACTGGCGGCCTAACGCGCAGACTCAGATGCAGGAACTAAGCCCCGACCGGGCGACCACTCGCTGAGTTCTCTTACTGGCGGAGTGGAAAGACTCTCATTTTGCCGGCTTCAAAGGCTGATCCGAACGACAGACAGACACTAAATGCCTAACAAATGCGGCGAGAGACAGACTAGCAAGCTGGGGACGAGAGACTGACTCCAGACTCACAGACTGGCGAGCTCATAGCGCCTCTTAAATGCACGTCAACAGGCAACCTTTCCCCTTTCCCACCAGAGGGAGACACCAAAGCTGCGATTGCCACAGCGGCGCCACCGCCAGAAACGGAGGGCGACTGCTTCACACTACGCGCTGCGGCGCTCTCTTAAAAACAACAATTTTTACCACGGCTCACAGATGTTTTTTTTATTTTTTTATTTTTTATTTTTATTTTTTTTTACAGGCAGTATTATTCGACAAGTTTTCCATTGCTGGGTTCTCAACTTTTTTAATGTCGGTTCCGAACTTTCTACAGGCACTGCCTTGTTTTGTAGGGAAGGCATTCCGTTGATGGATTTCGAAGTATTCTTTAGTGGAAGGGGGATCGGGTGCACGTTTTGTGATCTCAGTTTACTCCTTCTTTATGCCCCTTCTGGCACAGGTCGTACTGCCGCATGATCGGGTTTCTATAAAGAAGAAATCATTTACCTGCTTCGTAAATCCCAGACAAAGATCTACGGCCAGTAGATCAGTCTCCTAATTTTAATTTCAGTAAAGAACTCGACGACCTGGTGCGCTCCTTGCTCCTGCGTGACTTGTGGGTTTCTCGCTATTCTACGCTTGTGCGACATACATACTTTACCCCCAACATTTAGCAGTCGCCTCGATCGCTTTTACCTTTCCGATTCATTGTGTGGCCAACTTCTGGATGTTGATGAGATACCAGCCTGTTTTACTGATCATTGCGCCGTAGCCGTCACGCTTAATTACGAGCAGCAACCGGTAAAATTGTTTCGTCCTTCCTGGATGCTCAGTATAGCCTATTTGCAAGATACCTCTCTTGGTGTCGTCCTGGGCGACGTATGGGTTCGTTGTTGTCGTACAATGGACCGGTACTCGTCTATTGTGGCATGGTGGACACTGCATGCTGAACCACAAATTCGTAGGGCTCTCATGCGTTTTGGAGCTGCGAAGGTGGCAGACGATCGATGAACGCAAGAATTTTACTACTCAATCTTACGTCAACTGTACGATAGTGCAGTAACATACGGCGCATCAAAGCCAAATTGCTGCAGCTCAAACGCATTCAAATGGGGGGACTGCAGACGACGTCTCAACCACGTTACCTTTGCCTTGCCTCCCTCACAACCGCTGACTAACCGCATCTTCACCTCTCACCGTGACATTTCCGACTTTATTTGCACCTATTTTACAGATGTGTACGATACCCATGTCCCGGCTGAAAACTCTCTCGACGACTTTACACCCTTGCTGTATCACGTCGTCACTCCTCAATTAAATAACGCCTTTCTGCGTCCCTTTCACAAGGACGATATATATGATGTTGTTACAGGATCCCAGTCCCTCAAGTCGCCTGGATTAGGCGGTATTCCTAAGGAGTTTTATGTTCAATTTTGGCCACTCATTGGTGACACCTTAACGTCAATGGTGCGGGGAGTCTCACTTCCTGCTCCTTTGCAGGGAGGTAAACTGCTCCTACCCCCGAAATGCACAGGTCGACCTGCGTCTGATTCCCTCCGTCCTATTACTCTCCTTCGATTATAAAATTGTCGCTCGAGCTATTAATATCAGTCTGTCTATGCTGCTCGATACCATTATTGCCGCCCACAAAAGCTGTGTGCCTGGACGCACGATACTGATCTCTGTTCTCGAATGCCGCTAATACCCCAGGGGCTTTGCTTTTTCTTGATTTCCAAAAAGCGTTTGGCCGTGTCAGCCATGATTTCTTAACAAGAGTGCTCACCGCTGTCGGCTTTAACAATGATGCTCGACGGGTCTTAACTCGCCTTTTTACCGGACTGATATCAGTGTCTCGGTGATTGTGAACGGTCACCCTACAACCCCCCTCCCCCCCCCCCTCCTCCGGATATCGATCAGACGGGGTTTACCCCAGGGAAGCCCCTTATACATGTCACTCTTTGACTTGTTCTTAGAGCCCTTACTTCGCCGCCTCACCATGCAATTACGTGACTGGACTATTTTGGGGGAAATTTTTTCGGTCCGTGCATACGCCGATGACGACATGGTTTTAGTAAGACATGTCGTGGACATACCGAGGCTTAAGCATACCTTGGATTCATTTTGTCGTCTTGCTGGTGCTCGCTTTAATGATCGTAAATGCACGTTCCTACCGTTGAGAGGCTTCGATTTCGATCATGTCGTCATTCCCTGAGCGACGGCCGTAAATCGCCATAAGACCTTAGGGATCTTAGTGGATCGCATTCCGTTCAAAATGGCGACGCTAAACTGGCGTGACGTTACGAGTCGTGTCCACGGGGCGATCCTTGAATATGAACGCCGTTTCCTTAGCCTTCTTCATAGGGTACGGGTTTTAGACACCTATGTCTTCAGTGAAGTATATCACGTTGCGCAGGTCTTCCCGCTTCCCTCGATGATGGCCCGCAGACTGAAACAGCTGTCTGGTCGATTCCTGTGGCGCCGCCTTATCTTTCGTGTTCGGTTTGAAGTCGTGGCCAGGCCTCGAAAGCTTGGAGGATTGGGTCTTTTCCATATCAAAGTGAAGACTCCATCTTATTTGCCCACTGCAATGTTTTAACCTGTACGCGGGCTCCGCATTCAGTTACCTCTCGTTCACTTTCCCGTCTCAGCCGGCCGGAGTGGCCGAGCAGTTCTAGGCGCTACAGTCTAGAACCGCGTGACCGCTGCGGTCGCAGGTTCGAATCCTGCCTGGAGCATGGGTGTTTGTGATGTCCTTAGGTTAGGTTTAAGCAGTTCTAAGTTCTAGGGGACTGATGACCACAGCAGTTAAATCCCATAGTGCTCAGAGCCATTTGAACCATTACAAAAACAAAAAAATTTCCTGCCTCCGGCCGGTCAGTCTGACCCCTCCTGTTGATGTAGGACGGATTAATCCTAAATTGCGGCACATTCGTGAATACTTTCTAATTATCGGTATCCTAGGTGCTGATATACTTTCTATGACGCATATTACTACCAACTTGTTATCACCTCTTTGGGGTGCACCATGTCCCCTTTCTTCTGTCGAACTTGCTTCCCCGTCAACGTCTTGGAAAACGGTCTGGTCTCATCTTAGTCCACCTGTATTGCCGATGGAGATTGCTTCAACGTGGTGTAAGGTCATTCGCCGTCTGATACCCACTGGTGTTCGACTTTTTCGTATTGGCCTTCGTCCGACTGGTCAGTGTGAGGAATGTCATCAGATTGACACCTTACTTCACAGTTCACTTGTTGCTTGCGGATGGGATCATTTGCTCTGGGTCCGCCGTCAATTAGCTTTCCTTACTCAAGGACCTGAAACCGCTTTCCCAGACGACATTTTCCTACATCCAGTCATATCGTTTTTTCCTCAGAGGAAAACCAACACGTTTGTCTGGCTCTTGGGTTACTATGTTCACTATGTCGTTGAAGGCGGGGATGACCCATATCCCCGCGTTTCTCACCATTTTCTGACAACTGCACATTGGAAATGGCAGCGGTTGCCATGACACCAAACGCTTTTTGTGAATATGCTTTTATTTAACCGGCAGGGTGTTGGTTAAGCTCCTCTGTGATCCCTGTTTCTTCCCTGAGCTTGAGTCCCCTCCCTTGTAGCTTTTTTTTGTTGCTTTTTCTCTTCCACATATATTGACAAGAAGGGTGGAATAATGGGTTAGTCTACCCGATCAGAATTTAATAATTGTTTGTGCTTGACATAATTTGTTGATTTTCTTTTTGCAGCTGTATTAAATCATGATTTGATTATGGCTGTCTGATTGTCATGAAAATACCAAGTCAATCTGATAATAAAGAAACGAGAAAGTGGTCAGTGCGACAGAATGTCAATCCTACAGGCCCGGGTTCGATTCCCGGTTGGGTTGGAGATTTTCTCCGCTCGGGTACTTGGTTTTGTATTGTCCTAATCATCGTCATTTCATCCCCATCGATCCGCAAGTCGCCGAAATGGCGTCAAATCGACTTGCACCCGGCGAACGGTCTTCCCGACTGGAGGCCCTAGTCACATGACATTTATTTATCACTAACGAGGTTATATTTTTTTTTGTAATGTCTGACATAGGAACAATTTTGCTTTTCTTCATTTTTAACTTTTGTTTCGTCTGTATTTCCTTCTTTTACAACGGCTGCAGTTCCAGAAATATCATCCGTACTACTTGAAGTTGAACCAGCAACTTTATTGCGAAAAATTTATCTACTTTGCCAAGCGTTTTTAGAACATTCGCTTCTCGTTCTCGCCTTTACTTCGATAATTTACGAAATGCCGCCCCACTTAATTTTGCACGTTTGTTTTTTTGCACTGTTATTCATGTTGAGGCACTTACAAAATAGTCAACTAACAGTCAAAACAAAAGGAAACAATTTGTAAAAGGAAAGAAAGAAAGACTCTATCCAGTTCCAATCGCACTACACCGCACATGAGCACAAAGCTTTTTACTTCAAACACGGAGCAATGAAGTGACCAACTAGGATTACTCGACGGAACAGTGCTATGAAAGAACGACAATTCAGAATAATTTAATTTCATTGTCGTCTGTCTCTCTGTTGTGAGTGAACAGTAGAAGCACACCTGCTGGATGGAATTCGTCTCGTAAAAAAAACGGGACAGTCCCTTTTTTGGCTTCTGTTTCCCGCGTCGCCGGATTTTTAGCTGGGACGCAAATATGGTTCAAATGGCTCTGAGCACTATGGGACTTAGGTTCTAAGGCCATCAGTCCCCTAGAACTTAGAACTACTTAGACCTAACTAACCTAAGGACATCACACACATCCATGCCCGAGGCAGGATTCGAACCTGCGACCGTAGCGGTCGCGCGGTTCCAGACTGTAGCGCCTAGAACCGCTCGACCACCCTGGCCGGCACGCAAATATGTTCTCAATATTCTTTCTTGACACTGTCTTCCTTATTTAAAAAGCAAATTACTTTTGCAGATTCTTACAGTGAGATGTGCTTGATCGACTCTTATCCCACTTATTCTCTAACATTTTAGCGGTTTCGGAGGGTAGAGAAGACAGACCACAACGTTTAAGTAGTCTTGTTGGCAGTTGATGTGGTGTGTTGTCATTTGTGCGAACACTGCTGTTACGTCTACAAGCAAATGAACCTTTTGTTCCAACATAAAATAAAAATAACCTTTCCGCGAAGAAAAAAAGCTTAGTTAAGAGATTTAATATAAAATTTGCAATGCCACTTACTATTCGATTGCACAGAATGGGAACTTTGATATTGTGCAGGCTGCAGCACAATGAATGAGTCGAACGAAAGTTAGTTTCTTCTTCTTTTTTCGCCAAAAAAAGTAACTAAATAAATAAATAAATAAAATTTTTAAACTGTTGTGAAGTGTATATCACACATTATTAGATGTTCTGCTTATGTTCTTTTCGTATAAACTTGTGTTTAAAAATATAAATCATTCTCAGTATCAACATGTTTTGTTAAACGGATGTCATTAAATCAGAGGTCAGATATTGAAGACCACAGAGCTTTCACATTAATTACAGTAATGGACGGTTGACTTGATACTTCCCTGTAATTTATAAAAGAAATTTAAGTAGAGTTGTGTTTAGATACTGAGACCCACACATCTTACAGTATTTAAGAAACTACTGATCAGTTTATCACGGCTTTTCAGGGGTCCCGGTATTTTCACGGGGAAAATACGGTACGGTTAAGTAGAAGCCTACAACATGTTCGGAATAGTAACGTTTCAAACATTGTATTGCAGATGGCCGTCCTGACAGCTTACTTCAAAATATTTTGAACAATCATGAAGATGATACAAGACAGAAATCCAATGTTAAATTTCCATTCAGTCACCAAGTAAACTGTGTATATTTCCAAGCTTGTATTGTCGAAATACTGAAACTAGCAAGTTGCTTAACATTATTAAAAATTTTTGTCGTTTGTAAGCGCAGTTATTTTAAAACATAAAAGGTGAAAATGAGTACAGAACAAAAAGTGTCGCCTCCCTTGCGGTGCCGCCCCTAGGCCCCTGCCTGTATGTAAATCCGCCACTTGTTTAATCTACTGGTAACTTTCTCTCAAATCGGCGTTCCATAGAATACTGAACACATGAAATTTTTGTAATCATTTGTTAAGGGTCTATCCGTTTCTGGTTGGGTAGTAGTGGTTACTCGTCGAGTGTCCAATACAAGCCCAATACAGTCACCTTACTTTTGCACCACCAGTAATGGATTGTTATACTGCATTCTGTTATGCACTGTTGCAGCATCTTTTCAATCTCTGGTTTTACTCTCCATAGTATGTGGATGTACACATACTGTGTCCCAAGAAACACCGCCAAATTTTAGGGACAGTTTCATACACCAAAGCAAGAAAAAAGTATTGTGAACATGGGCTATAAAATACATACTTAAGAGCTCTAAGCATCTTTGATACCATGAAACACACCTCTTCCACTTCAGGCTCTTTGGTTTCCATATTCTTGTACGAGTTAATGTGGACCAAAACAAGAAAAAATGTCCATCAAACATAGGCTTTAAAGTGCATACGTTAAGGGTGACGAGCAATTGTTCAGGAGAAATGTGTTTCACGCAGGCGAAGATGAACAAGTGCTCACAGCTCTTAAATTATGCATTTTAGACCCCATATTTACTAGACATTGTTTTTGCTTTGGTGTAACGAACCAGTCCCCAGTCCGTGAAGCTTGTCGGTTGTTTGTTTTTTGGACACCCTCTATATCTGCGGTATGGGATAAGATTTGATAAAACTTTCTGTGCTCGTGGACTGGTAAGAGAAAAATTGAATACTAGCAGAATGTACAGAAAATACAGACGAATGCCACTATAAAGCATCAAATAAATCATGCTTGATTGGTGCATCATCAACACATGATCCTGCTTTTCTCTCTCTCTCTCTCTTAGTGTGTGTGTGTGTGTGTGTGTGTGTGTGTGTGTGTGTGTTTTTTGGGGGGGGGGGAGATAATGCCCTTTTGGCATTTCGATAGAATTGGTTGAGCACTGTCATCACCTACAACAGCATTTGGATCAAGTGGCAACACAGATATGGCAAATACTATGGTCAATGGCTTTAAATTTCTCCTCTCATTGCGCTTTCATCTAATGTCAACTTAATCAAAGGTCCTCTATTCTTTGAACTCACTTCATTGCAACTTAAGTTCAGTTCTGTTTGGTGTTTAGACAGCAAAATCACCACTAGGACCACTCCAATACGCAGCTTCAGTGCAGCAAAAAAATTGCTGGAAGTATAATGACACACAAATTCAGCACCAAGTTGTCTCTAGTACACTTTTCCAGTGACTGCCCCTTCCACATTTGTTAACTGCAGAAAAAGAACTGACCAAGAACCTACCCCTTCACACCCCTGAAATTTAAATTCATTCAATACTTACTTCCAATATAATGAACACACAACAAGACAATAACATTTCTCCCCATTTCTAAGAACTGTATGTACTACTGACTTCATTGATTTTCATGTAATACTATTTCCCTCACACCTTCAAATTTTATCGTATTCTTATTTTTCTACGCTCCTGCAAGTAAACAATTAGCTGCCAACTCTACGTGTCGTTCTCTCAGAGAAATACTCTCAGTGAGTCGATTAGATTTAGGACCAGTGATCAGACTTCAACAATTAACAGACGTCTATCTTGATCTTGTCACCTGCCAATGAATTTCCTTGGGTTCCAATTACCTCTACCCCCTCTGAAATTATCACTACTGCTGTCTGGAAATACATTCCCATGGCTCGAACTTTTATTTCCATAGGGGTGTCCATGAGGATCATAGTTCCCATGATTGCAATTATAACTTTGTTGTGGTCTATGATCTGAATGCTGAAATTGGTTTGTATCTCTTTCCACGTAGGATACCTTCAAGCTCTCATTTTCGGACTCTATTAGTAAATTCTGAATCATCATTGCAACATCCAATGAAAGCAATTTTCCTCAAATGTGAAGGCTGCTTCGTTAGACAGATTCGAATTAGTTCAGTTGGGCTGTGAGGATTGTATGGAAGTTGACTCTTCAATAACATATCTTCAAAGTTAGACTGATGAATGTTCTGTATCATAAGTATTCCATATTTCATCTAGACCTATGTTGCTTTCAACCAATATGCAGACAAGAATAACTGATGAAACTATAAAACTCACAATTCGAGCCAAAGTACACATATACTTATCAGGTTCTCTCTCTAAATATTCAAAAACAAACTACTCAATCTTGTGGCCAGATGGCCATTTTGCTGATAGAGGAAAGCAAAATTATTGTAGCCACACACTTGGATGAATGATACACGAAGCATTTTGAATGATTGGAAATGGATGTCATAAGAGCTTGATGTACCTTCTATATTCATGGTCCCCTTATTAAAGTGTCCTCTACTGTGAGAAGAACATTTGCTGTCATGATTATATTTCGGTTCTGGCTCATGTTCATGACAAGAGTCGTACTGTTCATCTGGAACTGAGTGCTGTTGTAAAAATCTTGTCTAGCAAGTGTGTTACCTGGACTTTTCTCCACTGCAGATACCCTCTCCCATACATATAGGCCTCATTGTCTTCTACTCCTTTTGAATTCCACCTGCCTTTCTTTAAAATCCAAAAGTAATCAAACTTCTTCAAAGTCCTTGACATACACTGGCACTGTGCCCTGTCAGCTTTGCTCAATGTGTACAGACAGCTCCGCTACAGCACCAGAAACTTCCTGTTCAGTCAATAAAATCTCCCTTCCTATATTTAATTTTGGTAAATATACCCGTTGTGCAAGATTCTGCATAGCACCTATTTGTTCCCTAAACTGTTTGAAATTTATTCCTCGTATTTAGCAAAACATTCAAATTTTCCTGCAACAGTTTCTTCTGATTGTATACTGCTTTCTTTAATGTGGTCTGACTTTCTTCAGCTGTGCTTCGCTTATTTTCAGCAGTGACCACTCTCTCGTTATATTCTGATAGCAGTTCTTCCCTCATTTCATTGGTAAGTTCATTGAATCTATATCAAATATCCCACCTAATAGAAGCGAACTTGCTTTTCGAACTTTTTATTTGTTGGTTTAATGCTTTTGCACTAGTCCTCTGTTCTGTGCTATTAGTGCGATGTTCTCTTGTACTAGCCTCTAGTCATTCATTTTATTTAGCTGGTCTTTCATTGAGTTCTTTTGCACTAGCTCTTTGTTCTCTTGTGCTAGCCTCATATTTGTCCCCTAAATATTTTATCAATACGTGAAATATGTCCTAAATTTGGTTGCTGGCTATTAGTTTCAATAGTGCTTCAATAATCAATTAGAAAATAATCAGGAGTAGGGAGAACAGAGTTACGATCAGACAAAACTTCACGATTACCATTGATGTATTCAGTTCAGAATCTGCTCCAGGTGCTCTAACATAACACCACTTGTCTCCTGAAGTTAAACATTTGCACAACTTACGCCAGCACTCTTCGGCTGACTAGCCTTTACTCTCACAGAATCACCAGACAAAGTGCTTTAACCACTCTGAATTACGTATAAAAACACAGTATCATGTGTACCTGACTGTCATACAGGTCTGGCTTTGTACTTCCCTCAACACTTTTATTCATCATGTTACTTCTAGCCTCCCTCTGATTTGTAACACTTCCATCCATATTTTGACAAATGAGAACAACAACGACGACAAGAAAATAATAATTTTTTTCCGTCAGTCCCTTACTGCAACGCACAAAATGTAACAATCATGATTCAAATAACACACACTGAAGAAATAATATACCAATGTAATACAGGAATATCTATATGCTACCGCAAAGAAAGAATATCAAATAATCGTGTGAAACATGTTTTGTCAAAACACAGTGGTATCGTAGATGTGCTTGAGGAAGCCTTCAGATTCAATATCACCACACATTCATTTTAAAAAAGAAGAGTACATGACTAAATCATTTCCACTAGTTGTCAACTTCATACATTCAGCCATAAAGCCCTGATGAGAAAGAACATCCAAAGATTCGCCACACCCAAGAATACTGTCCATGTAGCTGTATCACAAAAAATTTTCAGAACGCAGTACAATCCACAAAATTTCAATAAATAGGCAGTATCACTGAAAATCATTAAGCCTTCGTCTTCAGCACCCAAGAAAAATGTGAGAAAAATGACACTCCATGCAGCTAAATATCATTCAGGATCGCCAAAGAGAAAAAAAAAAAACCATAGAGAGTAGGTAACATTCAATACTTTCCCAAGAAAATTAAGTTTTATACACTGCCAAGCATAGCTGTATCTGTGACATTCAAAATATCCTTACTACTTTCTTTATCCTTACTAATTCACTGTCAAAGTGCAGCTTGTTGCAGTAAGCCATAGGGTTATCAGGAGTGTGCCTCATCATACAGATTCACACCACCTGGTCGTAAGGATGCAGCATAACAACTAGAATAATCAACTAAATAAACGCTGTTCCAATGAATTAATAGTGAAATGCTCAGGTGTAAATCCCACAGAATAAAATGCATTAATTCTGTGCAGTGTCTCGTAACATCAAGTGAAAAAATAGCCAACTGTAATTTCAGTGTTCAGCATAGACTTCACATGCAAAAGTTCTGCTAACGTACACCAATCACATAGGCACTACAGACGCATTGTGCTCAGAAAACGAAGCAGAAATCTAAGCAAAAAATCCAGTTGATGTGCCATGTGCCCTCCACCCTGGTATCAATGCTTCACACAAGCTTCCCATAGAATTTTCAGAGAAGTAAATGGCCACAAAATATCACAGTAATGCAATCTGAGCATCCATGCAACACAGTCAGGATGAAAAGATCGCTAAATTTACCACTGCACCAGTGCACCTGGACAAAATACCATCAGACTCCTCTCTGAAGCTTTAGTGAAACTGAAAGTTGTCCTCCACATTTAATATTCCATATGACGTACATTGGGAAACACTACAAATCTCTACTCACGCTGTAGCAAACACGTCTGGAACTTCCTTCTTTTCCAACAAAACCAATGGAGGATACATTAAATACACACATCAAATCTCACTTCATCTGAGCTTCACCATAAACTTCACCTGACTGCAGAGAACTGTATTAACATGTGTTCATCGTCACATTAGTACATAAAAATAAAGTTTTTCACTCTAACATTTTGAATATGAAACTCAGTACCTTCTGAACTAATTCACTAGTAATTTAAAGCACTTGTTATATCTTATAGCAGCCTCGCGGATAAAGATAATTATTAAATCGCTGACATAATAAGTTTTTGAAAGATACAAAAACTTCCTATGATTGAATCCGTTGACTCTCAATACCAAAACAGAAGTTAAATGTCAGGGAGGTGCTAGAGCACATATATTCACTCCTTAATGATGCAACTTTAAAGTAAGTTACAGACAATGATCAAATAAGCAAATGCATCATTTACATGTCGTTATGAATTATCAGTGAATGTAGAAACAAGTAAATATCTCCTCCTACCCACCACAAAAGCATGAGGCAATTTTAATTTACAACACAGATCTGGTTCTAGATATTGTAGCTGCACATTAATCTAGCAAAATCAAGGCATGGCGAGATAGGCGGAAATACACGCTGTCGAGAGAGCGTTGGCGGCACGTTGCTTGCAGATGTGTCTCTGGCGTCTCTCGTGGTAAACGCGTTTGATCCAGCGCCTACACCTTTAGTGACCAGTGTGCTGGCAACAGCTAACGCCAGCACATAGTAGGTGCGTCTGTTTCAGGAGCGCCTGGTCTTCCATGTGTCCTGAACCCATAAATATTGCGCTGTAATTGAGAGGTGGCATGCCAGTCTCTCACCTTAAGAATATTGTCAGCCAGATTAAAATGCATATTTTAAGTCATGATCTCGGTGTTCCCCAGTACTACATTTGGTATGTGTGGTTTATGATTGTTTTACTTGGGAAAATTGCGGGCAAAATGTTCTTACAAGTGTAGCCTGTAGAAAACGTGTACCCGAGAAGCCATAGTGGAGTCGATGGAGAACAGGGATAGAGATGAACTGGGGGCACAAATTCTGAGTGCAGCGCCTGGCTGTGTGAGTGATTCTGGGAAGCAACGCTCACTGGATCGTACCTTCAGAGGGACGTCTGGCCGAAGCATTCTTCTCCTTCTGCTTAAGGTCAGAGAGAAGGACGCTGTCAGCAAAACATTTTACCTTAGCCAGGCGCCGGTCGTTGCGAAGGTGGGCAGTTGGCGGGTGATGGGTGGAGGAAGCCATTTAAGAGAGAGTGCTGTAAACGGAGCCTTTGTGCAAATTGTGGAATCTCATAAAACTTTGTGCATTCTCATGTGGGAAACCGGGACGATATGGACATAGTGGCTGGTGCACGTGTTTAGTGGAGGCAAGACTGTAGCCCTCCTGATGCCAGGAAGTCGCCAGGTTCTTCTAGCGAGAGGCAGAAACATATGTCTCACGGGAACAACTGTCTGGGAAGCTGGGAAGCTGAAAATGCTTGGGCCAGAAAGATTAGCACTCTCCATAAATGAGGGAATGTGGTCATATGTAAGTAGATGCTTTTTGCCAAAACATGGCCATGCTTACCGTCAGAACGATGCCTCCACAGTCCAAATTCTTCTTCTTCCAGACAAGAAAGAGTTGGCGACTGGCTCCTGTGAGGATATCTAGAGGCTTGCTCCCCCAGCGCGGGAACCCCATTACTGTGTCTGGATTGGCTGACAGGCCAACAGAATAGTCAAGAGGGGATATTCAATGAGTAGGATATAATTCGATTGTTTCGTGCAATGTGGGGCAGTTCGTGTTTGCTAATTCGGCTGCCGTAGCGAGGTTTGTTGGGAAAATTGTGATTCTTTGCCTTCTTCGTCTTCTGGTCTTCCCCTGGTGGAGAACTTCAGATCCTTCCCCAGTGGGTTAGACTTGTTGTCTGTATCTTAGGGTGGACTAAGAGCCAATGGCAGTTTATCGACAACGGAACGGCATATATTCTCGGACAAGTGTTGCACGAAAGTGAACTTATTTGTCCTGAGTCGGCCGTCTGACGTTTGACAATTCCAACACGCACCGTCGTGTCTGAGACTCAAATTGGTCTGGGTAGACCAGCGAATGGGTACACCACACACACTGACGTCAGGGTTTCCGGATTCTGATAGGGAAGTTTCCCGCTTCCTGGTAATGAGATTGCAAATTTGCACAGATTGCAAATTTTTGTGGACGCGTCAGAACACTACAGCTACCGCATCGCACTGCACCTCGCCCACACCGCGTGTGTTTTCTGCTGCCGCCTGAATCAAGGCGAAAGGGTAAATAATACTGGTACACCGGCGTAGGGTTGTTAAATGATATTCACCGCTCCCTGTTCTCAGAGGCAACGGCCTTGTCGCAGTGGATACACCGGTTCCCTTGAGATCACCGAAGTTAAGCGCTTTCGGGATTGGCCGGCACTTGGATGGGTGGCCATCCTGCCGCCATGCGCCGTTGCCATTTTTCGGGGTGCACTCATCCTCGTGATACCAATTGAGGAGCTACTCGACCGAATAGTAGCGGTTCCGGTCAAAGAAAACCATCATAACGACCGGGAGAGCGGTGTGCTGACCACACGCCCCTCCTATCCACCTCCTCACCTGAGGATGACACGGCGGTGGGATGGTCCCGGTGGGCCACTTGTGGCCTGAAGACGGTGTGAAGTGCTGTTCTCAGACGAACCATAGTTGGTGGTATACTTAGTCGTAAATGATACAATTTCAATAGAGTTGGGCATCACAGCGGATTCATATAAAAAAGTCTGAATGCGTACAGAACCGATTGATTCAGGGGACAATTTGTAAAACTTCCACCCTAATGTATGCTTTTCTAATCAAACACCGTTCCTTTCCTGATTTTTGATTGTCATTTATGTGTAAGATTTATTAGCTAGTCGTTTACAACAGGACCGTACACTAAGAGGAACTTGAAAACCTTGCCGCCATATGCCTCTTGACTGGGGCAGTTGTAGATTTTGTCAACATATAGCTGTGTCTGTATGTCACTTTCACTGCTACGAATGCTTGAACGTAAGGGTTCGATTAGAGCAATAGAGCCTGATACTTCCATGGTTCGTGGTCTGTAGTGACATACTTTGCATTGTATAATCTTGACAAAGTAATAGGCTAGGGTGGCTATTTGTCCTGATAACTGATTGGAGAATCTAGTAAGCCTCGTCTATGTTTTACACTTTCTGAAGTTATAAACTAGTGCCTGTGCTTTTCTGCATGTTCGTTGCACACACACGAAGAATCAGTGAAAAAACAGGCTAGTAAGGCAACCCAGATCCTCATTTCCTAATCATCACTCCTAATCATATCTCCTTAGCGTAACATCCAGCTCGTTCTGTACTGTCTCCAACCTCAGAGACGTGAAAAACATTGATCTGACTGCGTTTCACTCCTGTACGCAGCCACTTGCACAGCAAGAAATGGACCTAAAAATCCCGCGTCGCCCCTGATCGGAGCACTAGTTTTTGGGTAAGCATGCTGCGATCCACATCAGATTACAACACATTGTAAAGGATGAACCAGTTACTGGTAAATAGTCGCAAGTGTGCTGAATCAAACTTATGAAGAGAAATGGATTGTAAAACAAAAAGAAAATTTACAATTTATCCGGTCATTGTAGCTGACAATAGGAAAACTGAAGGATTTGAAACGCAAATAGTTGGAATAATTTTCCTGTTCATAAAATTTGCTACCCTCGAACTTCCATTTTCTCCCACATGTCGAGAACAGAAAAAATTCTCACATGTAAAAGGGTTTGTTGGAGAATGTTTTGAGAACAGTTCAGAGCATAAGTCAGCCAAAAACCCTTGTTCAGCATACCTCTTTCAATTCGAATTTCTGGGATGGCATCCAGTAACTGGAAAGCCGATGGACGAAGAGCGTTCGCGTAAAAGGGGACTGCAACAGTAATTAAACGTCCCCTATTCAGAAAGAACTCAGTGACGCATTTCGAGGTCGAAAATATTTCTTGTTGCCGTGGCTGAAAAGTGTTTCACTATCTTGTATTGAGAGAGGGCCACTCCCTATTTATGGATAAGCCGCCTTTTCGGTTTCCCCACAGTAAGAGTGGAGCTTATCAGATGAAACAGAAAGCCTCGGAGATAATTTATTTTTCACGAAGGTTGGATGGATACAGGTATCTTAAACGACGTTGTAAGGAAAATTTATGAAACACAAAACTGGAACGACAACGGACCACAATTTCGCTAAAATATTTGGTTAAGCACTTTACGACGTCACAGAATTAGAAGTGTTTTTATTTCACTCTATCGGCCTCAGACCAGTCCTTCAGAACGCATCATGCGAGAAATTAACAAGCTGTGCAGAACATTTTGTTATCGTCAACACCAGACCTGGGACAACACATTCACACGTTCCAAGAGATTCCCAGTGAGTTATCACACGATTCTACATTGTTATTTACGTTACCTGTACTCAAAAATCAACAACCACCAGATCGCATCAGGGACTTAATACCATTTGCAGGTTGAAAAAAATTACGACATAAGGAAGTAGTAGATATAGCGACAAACAACATCAAAAAGGCCGCAGAAAGAAGAAATAAATCTCAGCAGGGACAAGTTGACATCGAAAAGCTACAGGTTGGACAGAAAATTCTGGTTAAATCTCACGCTTTATATTGTGAAAGCCAGCATCTTAACCACAAATGCTTTCTTTTATATAAGGGACCTTATAGGATTCGTAGAATGGTACGGGACAGTGTTGTGGAAAATGAAATTACTCGGACACACAAGAGCAAGGGACTTCATCATGTTTCACATATCAAACCATATGTAGAACAATCCTATATACTGAAGCTGTACCCAGATGATAGAACTACATGTCACGTATGTCGAAAATATTTCACACAGCAGCAGTTAACGACAAACAATGCTATTGCACGCGAGAGCGAAAGAAAATTCATCATTTTTGCCGTCATTGTGCGTGACACAAGATGATTTGTCAGTAGGAAAACAGAGGGATTTGTAATGCAAATAGTTGGAAAAAAATTCTCACATTTAAAAATATTTGCTGGAGCGTACTTTCATATAACGCAGAGGCTATGACAGTCAAAAACCATTATTTTGCAGACCTCTTTCAGTTGCTATCCGGTCATTGGTAAACCGATGGATGAGGAGCGTTTAAATAAAAGGGGACTGCAGCAGTACATAAACATGCCTTTTTCAGCAAGAACTCAGTGACCCATTTCAAGGTCGAATATATTTCTTCTTGTTCACGTAGATGGAAAGAATAATCTGATCACATTCCAAGTGCTTCACTATCTTGCATTGAGAGAGGGACACTCCCTACTTACGGAGAGGCCGATTTTCCGAGTTCTCCGCAGTAAGAGTGGGACTTATCAGATGAAGCAGAAAGCCTCAGATATGATTTGTTTTTCACAGGTATGTTAAGCGGCCTTTTAAGGAAGAATTCTGGAAAACAAAAATGGAACGACGGGCGGAATTTGTGGCGGCTTACTTAGAAACCGATTCCTGGGCTGTACCATACAGTATAGTCTGTAAGAAAATACGGTCAACAACAGTTTTGTCCACGCTCAAAAGGATGAAGGGACGGCAACAGAAAGCTAGGAACAGTCGGCTACCCTGCTAATGGAAAAACTGCTTCCTGACGATGAAGAAGGCGAGAAAAAAGCGCAGGTGACGCCTGCATATAAGGACGGATCCTCAAAATTACAGACCAATATCCTTAACATCGGTTTGTTGCAGGATTCTCGAACATATTCTCAGTTCGAATATAATGAATTTCCTTGAGACAGCGAAGTTGCTGTCCATGCATCAGCACGGCTTTAGAAAGCATCGCTCCTGCGAAACGCAACTCGCCCTTTTTTCACATGAAATCTTGCGAACCATGGATGAAGGGTATCAGACGGATGCCATATTCCTTGACTTCCGGAAAGCGTTTGACTCGGTGCCCCACTGCAGACTCCTAAGATGCGAGCATATGGGATTGGTTCCCAAGTATGTGAGTGGCTCGAAGACTTCTTAAGTAATAGAACCCAGTCCGTTGTCCTCGATGGTGAGTGTTCATCGGAGGTGAGGGTATCATCTGGAGTGCCCCAGGGAAGTGTGGTAGGTTCGCTGTTGTTTTCTATCTACATAAATGATCTTTTGGATAGGGTGGATAGCAATGTGCGGCCGTTTGCTGATGATGCTGTGGTGTACGGGAAGGTGTCGTCGTTGAGTGACTGTAGGAGGATAAAAGATGACTTGGACAGGATTTGTGATTGGTGTAAAGAATGGCAGCTAACTCTAAATACAGATAAATGTAAATTAATGCAGATGAATAGGAAAAAGAATCCTGTAATGTTTGAATACTCCATAAATTTTCTCAGCATGTTATAGTCTTAGGTGGAGATTTCAATTTACCAGATATAGACTGGGACACTCAGATGTTTAGGACGGGTGGTAGGGACAGAGCATCGAGTGACATTACACTGAGTGCACTATCCGAAAATTACCTCGAGCAATTAAACAGAGAACCGACTCGTGGAGATAACATCTTGGACCTACTGATAACAAACAGACCCGAACTTTTCGACTCTGTATGTACAGAACAGGGAATCAGTGATCATAAGGCCGTTGCAGCATCCCTGAATATGGAAGTTAATAGGAATATAAAAAAAGGGAGGAAGGTTTATCTGTTTAGCAAGAGTAATAGAAGGCAGATTTCAGACTACCTAACGGATCAAAACGAAAATTTCTGTTCCGACACTGACAATGTTGAGTGTTTATGGAAAAAGTTCAAGGCAATCGTAAAATGCGTTTTAGACAGGTACGTGCCGAGTAAAACTGTGAGGGACGGGAAAAACCCACCGTGGTACAACAACAAAGTTAGGAAACTACTGCGAAAGCAAAGAGAGCTTCACTCCAAGTTTAAACGCAGCCAAAACCTCTCAGACAAACAGAAGCTAAACGATGTCAAAGTTAGCGTAAGGAGGGCTATGCGTGAAGCGTTCATTGAATTCGAAAGTAAAATTCTATGTAGCGACTTGACAGAAAATCCTAGGAAGTTCTGGTCTTACGTTAAATCAGTAAGTGGCTCGAAACAGCATATCCAGACACTACGGGATGATGATGGCATTGAAACAGAGGATGACACGCGTAAAGCTGAAATACTAAACACCTTTTTCCAAAGCTGTTTCACAGAGGAAGACCGCACTGCAGTTCCTTCTCTAAATCCTCGCACAAACGAAAAAATGGCTGACATCGAAATAAGTGTCCAAGGAATAGAAAAGCAACTGGAATCACTCAATAGAGGAAAGTCCACTGGACCTGACGGGATACCAATTCGATTCTACACAGAGTACGCGAAAGAACTTGCCCCTCTTCTAACAGCCGTGTACCGCAAGTCTCTAGAGGAACGGAGGGTTCCAATTGATTGGAAAAGAGCACAGATAGTCCCAGTCTTCAAGAAGGGTCGTCGAGCAGATGCGCAAAACTATAGACCTATATCTCTTACGTCGATCTCTTGTAGAATTTTAGAACATGTTTTTTGCTCGCGTATCATGTAATTTCTGGAAACCCAGAATCTACTATGTAGGAATCAACATGGATTCCGGAAACAGCGATCGTGTGAGACCCAACTCGCCTTATTTGTTCATGAGACCCAGAAAATATTAGATACAGGCTCCCAGGTAGATGCTATTTTTCATGACTTCCGGAAGGCGTTCGATACAGTTCCGCACTGTCGCCTGATAAACAAAGTAAGAGCCTACGGAATATCAGACCAGCTGTGTGGCTGGATTGAAGAGTTTTTAGCAAACCGAACACAGCATGTTGTTATCAATGGAGAGACGTCTACAGACGTTAAAGTAACCTCTCGCGTGCCACAGGGGAGTGTTGTGGGACCATTGCTTTTCACAATATATATAAATGACTTAGTAGATACTGTCGGAAGTTCCATGCGGCTTTTCGCGGATGATGCTGTAGTATACAGAGAAGTTGCTGCATTAGAAAATTGTAGCGAAATACAGGAAGATCTGCAGCAGATAGGCACTTGGTGCAGGGAGTGGCAACTGACCCTTAACATAGACAAATGTAATGTATTGCGAATACATAGAAAGAAGGATCCTTTATTGTATGATTATATGATAGCGGAACAAACACTGGTAGCAGTTACTTCTGTAAAATATCTGGGAGTATGCGTACGGAACGATTTGAAGTGGAATGATCATATAAAATTAATTGTTGGTAAGGTGGGTACCAGGTTGAGATTCATTGGGAGAGTGCTTAGAAAATGTAGTCCATCAACAAAGGAGGTGGCTTACAAAACACTCGTTCGACCTATACTTGAGTATTGCTCATCAGTGTGGGATCCGTACCAGGTCGGGTTGACGGAGGAGATAGAAAAGATCCAAAGAAGAGCGGCGCGTTTCATCACCGGGTTATTTGGTAACCGTGATAGCGTTACGGAGATGTTTAATAAACTCAAGTGGCAGACTCTGCAAGAGAGGCGCTCTGCATCGCGGTGTAGCTTGCTCGCCAGGTTTCGAGAGGGTGCGTTTCTGGATGAGGTATCGAATATATTGCTTCCCCCTACTTATACCTCCCGAGGAGATCACGAATGTAAAATTAGAGAGATTAGAGCGCGCACGGAGGCTTTCAGACAGTCGTTTTTCCCGCGAACCATACGCGACTGGAACAGGAAAGGGAGGTAATGACAGTGGCACGTAAAGTGCCCTCCGCCACACACCGTTGGGTGGCTTGCGGAGTATCGATGTAGATGTAGATGTAGATGTAGTAGTGTACCGCTTGACACAGTCACGTCGATTAAATATTTGGGCGTAACACTGCAGAGCGATATGTAATGGCAGTTGTGGGGAAGGCGGAGAGTCGTCTTCGGTTCATTGGTAGAATTTTGGGAAGGAGTGGCTCATCTGTAAAGGAGGCCGCTTATAAAACACTAATACGACCTATTCTTGAGTACTGCTCGAGCGTTTGAGATCCCTATCAGGTCGGATTGAGGGAGGACATAGAAGCAATTCAGAGGTGGGCTGCTATATTTGTTACTGGTAGGTTTGATCATCACGCGAGTGTTACGGAAATGCTTCAGGAACTCGGGTGGGAGTCTCTAGACGAAAGGAGGCGTTCTTTCCGTGAATCGCTACTGAGGAAATCTAGAGAACCAGCATTTGAGGCTGACTGCAATACAAGTTTACTGCCGCCAACTTACATTTCGCGGAAAGACCACAAAGATAAGATAAGAGAGATTAGGGCTCGTACAGAGGCATATAGGCAGCTATTTTTCCCTAGTTCTGTTTGGGAGTGGAACAGGGAGAAAAGATGCCAGTTGTGGTACGAGGTACCCTCCGCCACGCATCGTATGGTGGATTGCAGAGTATGTATGTAGATGTAAATGTAGACAGTTGACCAGTGTAGGTTACGAAAAATGTTGCGGGAAGGCGATAGATATAAAAAAACTTATATACCCCTTCGCACAAGAAGAAATTAGGTAAATAATTGTAAGAGTCAAAAAGGAAAAATCTTCAGGGCCGGACGGCATACCTGCCGAAATAATACACGCCCTCTGTGACCAGTTACATAGTTACTTGCACGAACTGCACAACAAGTGTCTCTTGTAAGGAAGAGTCCCTGCACCGTGGAAGGACGCTGAGGTGGTAATAATTAGTAAAGGGCAAGATAAGGGTAGAATGACACTCAAATTCTACAGGCCAATCTGTCTTCTGTACATTCTCGGCAAGATATTTGAAAAACTAATATGAAAAATATTATACACCAGCATGTGCTTAAAAGAGGTAAGTCAACTGAAGACACAATTAATATGGCGACTTCTCCAGTGACAGATACTCTGTAAGTAGGCTGTTTAGGTTTTTATGTTGGTAACGCCACGTAACGCTCTATATGAAAATCACTGACTGTGCTGTGTGAAGACTGTGGTTGGTTTGCATTGTTGGAGTATATGCTATTGTAGTGTTGGGCAGTTGGCTGTTAACAGCGCGTAGCGTTGCGCAGTTGGAGGTGAGCCGCCAGCAGTGGTGGATGTGGGGAGAGAAATGGCGGAGTTTTGAGAGCGGATGATCTGGACGTGTGTCCATCAGAGACAGTAAATTTGTAAGACTGGATGTCATGAACTGCTATATATATTATGACTTTTGAAAAACTATTAAGGTAAATACATTGTTTGTTCTCTATCAAAATCTTTCATTTGCTAACTATGCCTATCAGTAGTTAGTGCCTTCAGTAGTTTGAATCTTTTATTTAGCTGGCAGTAGTGGCGCTCGCTGTATTGCAATAATTCGAGTAACGAAGATTTTTGTGAGGTAAGTGATTTGTGAAAGGTATAGGTTAATGTTAGTCAGGGCCATTCTTTTGTAGGGATTATTGAAAGTCAGATTGCGTTGCGCTAAAAATATTGTGTGTCAGTTTAGTGTTGATCAGAATAGGTAAAGAGCGAAATGTCTGAGTACGTTCAGTTCTGCTCAGCTGTTTGAAAATCAAATAATGTAAGAGGTTTATCAGCACAGTAATTCATTAATTTTTCTAAGGGAACGTTTCAACTCATTCTACGTATGTGTGAGATACCATCCACTCGTCTAATGTAGGGTGCCTAGGAAGCTGTTTCCTCAGATAGGCAGACAACATACAAGCAAATCTCGTTAATTGAGTTTATTACAGTAAATTGAACTGACAATACCTAACTTTGCCCTTTTTTTAAAGCGAAGTGTCGCAAGCAATTGCCGACATGCTAATAATCAATTTCCTTTGATAGATACAATTTCCATGGAAGCGTAAGAAGTCACGACTAAAGCGTTAGGATGATGCTCGTCTTCTATTGCGGCTCTTGTAGTGCGGCCGAGGCTGGCTGGAGCGGTGGTCATGTTCTCATCGTATAGGTGCCGCTGCTGTCGTGGTGTCGTCCTAGTCAGCGTTCTACCGGCTGACGTCGTCTCACAGCCTTCTCTGCTGCTGGCGCTTGATGTTACGCCGGAACAGTAGCTCTAGCGGTGATGACTGATACAGCTGCAGCTTTCGAAAACTAATGGTGGCAGCCTTTCCTTCGTCGCCTTAGGGATTTAGCTGCAGCTTTCGAAAACTAATGGTGGCAGCCTTTCCTTCGTCGCCTTAGGGATTTTGAGTGTCCAAAGGCACTGTACAACAGCCTGAGAGATTATTGGCACTGGCAACATACGTGTTTAACGAGAACAGGAAAGAAAATGGCGAAGACATTAGCAAAAGGCTGTCCACGGGGACCAGTGTGTGGTCCACCGTTTTGGGATGTAGCACTGGAGCCCATTCTATAGAAGTTACGTCACAGCGGTAACATAAGCGGGCTGTTGGCATTTGCAGATGACGTGCTGTTCGTTGTCAGTGGTGAGTCCAGAAGAATTATCGAAGACAAATGTACTGCGGCGCTGCAAGAACTTGACAACTCGTTTCGAAGCGTTAAACTGTACTTCACAAAACAATGTACCTACTGCTGAAAGGGAACCTAGCAAAAAACCCTACAATAAAATTAAATGATGTAACGATTAAGAGAAGCGCAGTAACGAGATATCTAGGGTATTCCTGGACGATCGTCGTAACTTTGGATATCATATAGCGGAAAAAGGTAGAAAAGATACAAACGTGATGAATAAAATTAGAACCATCGCAAACAGGCGATTTCGGCTTCCCCAGAAATCAGAGTATACCACCAATCTGTATTAGAATCAGTTGTAGGATATGGTGCGAGCGTTTGGCCTCATATATTGCAGCCAGTGAAGCCAGCCTCAGTAGTGAGAAGAGTTGGAAATTTGTGGTAAGTTCCAATGGGATCAAACTGCTGAGGTCATCGATCCCTAGCCGGCCGGTGTGGCCGAGCGGTTCTAGGCGCTTCATTCTGGAACCGCGCGACCGCTAAGGTCGCAGGTTCGAATCCTGCCTCGGGCATGGATGTGTGTGATGTCATTAGGTTAGTTAGGTTTAAGTACTTCTAAGTTCTAGGGGGCTGATGACCTCGATGTTAAGTCCCGTAGTGCTCACAGCCATTTGAACCATTTTTTCATCGGTCCCTAGGCTTACACACTACTTAATCTAACTTAAACTAACTTACGCCAAGGGCAACACACACACACACACACACCCATGGCAGAGGGAGGACTCGAACCTCCGATGGGGAGAGCCGCGCGAACCGTGACAAGACGCCCAAGACCGCGCGGCTATCCCGCGCGGCTGAGAAGAGTTCAACGAGGAGTGGCACTAAGATTAACGGGTACCTAATGAACTACCCCAAATGTTGCTTTCTTAGTAATACTAGGAATATGTCCACTGGACTTGGAAATTAGGAAAAAGAGAGCCTTTTACTAGCTACAGAAAGGCAATCAAATGGAAGTACGAACGGCTCCTGGAACTGATACAATAAAAGATCGTATATTA
The DNA here is from genome assembly GCF_021461385.2 of Schistocerca piceifrons. Classification (NCBI taxonomy): domain Eukaryota; kingdom Metazoa; phylum Arthropoda; class Insecta; order Orthoptera; family Acrididae; genus Schistocerca; species Schistocerca piceifrons. The sequence goes on from NC_060144.1 coordinate 47,363,998, forward strand.
CAACAGTGGAAAATGAACGGGTCATTTCAGACACAGGAGGGAGAACATATAAATTTCTCCCTAATATTACGAATTAAAAATGAAATTAATTAAACAGTCGAGTGGACTGATACATTACCTGACAGTTCGTGGCCCCTATGCTACATACAGGGTGTTTCAAAAATGACCGGTATATTTGAAACGGCAATAAAAACTAAACGAGCAGCGATAGAAATACACCGTTTGTTGCAATATGCTTGGGACAACAGTACATTTTCAGGCAGACAAACTTTCGAAATTACAGTAGTTACAATTTTCAACAACAGATGGCGCTGCGGTCTGGGAAGCTCTATAGTACGATATTTTCCACATATCCAACATGCGTAGCAATAATATGGCGTAGTCTCTGAATGAAATTACCCGAAACCTTTGACAATGTGTCTGGCGGAATGGCTTCACATGCAGATGAGATGTACTGCTTCAGCTGTTCAATTGTTTCTGGATTCTGGCGGTACACCTGGTCTTTCAAGTGTCCCCACAGAAAGAAGTCACAGGGGTTTATGTCTGGCTAATAGGGAGGCCAATCCACGCCGCCTCCTGTATGTTTCGGATAGCCCAAAGCAGTCACACGATCACTGAAATATTCATTCAGGAAATTAAAGACGTCGGCCGTGCGATGTGGCCGGGCACCATCTTGCATAAACCACGAGGTGTCGTCTAAGGCAGTTTGTACCGCCACAAATTCACGAAGAATGTCCAGATAGCGTGATGCAGTAATCGTTTCGGATCTGAAAAATGGGCCAATAATTCCTTTGGAAGAAATGGCGGCCCAGACCAGTACTTTTTGACGATGCAGGGACGATGGGACTGCAACATGGGGCTTTTCGGTTCCCCATATGCGCCAGTTCTGTTTATTGACGAAGCCGTCCTGGTGAAATGAAATGAAATGTCGTGTGACGAGGGCCTCCCGTCAGGTAGACCGCTTGCCTGGTGCAAGTCTTTCGATTTGACGCCACTTCGGCGACTTGCGCGTCGATGGGGATGAAATGATGATGATTAGCACAACACAACACCTAGTCCCTGAGCGGAGAAAATCTCCGACCCAGCCAGGAATCGAACCCAAAAATAAGCTTCGTCAGTAAACCAAATGCTGCCCACATGCATATCGCCGTCATCAATCCTGTGCACTATATCGTTAGCGAATGTCTCTCGTGCAGCAATGGTAGCAGCGCTGAGGGGTTGCCGCGTTTGAATTTTGTATGGATAGAGGTGTAAACTCTGGCGCATGAGACGATACGTGGATGTTGGCGTCATTTGGCCCGCAGCTGCAACACGGCGAACGGAAACCCGAGGCCACTGTTGGATCACCTGCTGCACTAGCTGCGCGTTGCCCTCTGTGGTTGCCGTACGCGGTCGCCCTACCTTTCCAGCACGTTCATCTGTCACGTTCCCAGTCCGTTGAAATTTTTCAAACAGATCCTTTATTGTATCGCTTTTCGGTCCTTTGGTTACATTAAACCTCCGTTGAAAACTTCGTCTTGTTGCAACAACACTGTGTTCTAGGCGGTGGAATTCCAACACCAGAAAAATCCTCTGTTCTAAGGAATAAACCATGTTGTCTACAGCACACTTGCACGTTGTGAACAGCACACGCTTACAGCAGAAAGACGACGTACAGAATGGCGCACCCACAGACTGCGCTGTCTTCTATATCTTTCGCATCACTTGCAGCGCCATCTGTTGTTGAAAATTGTAACTACTGTAATTTCGAAAGTTTGTCCGCCTGAAAATGTACTGTTGTCCCAAGCATATTGCAACAAACGGTGTATTTCTATCGCTGCTCGTTTAGTTTTTATTGCCGTTTCAAATATACCGGTCATTTTTGAAACACCCTGTATGTATACAATATCAGAAGACAAATGAATTACAGCGGTAGTGTGGGCACACCAGGATATTAATGAGCGAGTCGACCCGGCGTATCCTGGACGATACTGCCGCGACATTATACAGGAAGGCTAAGGAAGACTTCAAGAGGCATTAAATCATATGTCAGCATGCAGCCATCCAGGCAAGACACGGGACTCTGAAGATGGAGAGAAGATAACGGAGGTAGGACACCAAATAAAGTACTCTTCCAAGAATGTACATTGTGCAACTGTGGACTTAAAGACGTGACAGTAGTTCAAAAATGGGTTAAATGGCTCTGAGCACTATGGGACTTAACTTCTGAGGTCATCAGTCCCCTAGAACTTAGAACTACTTAAACCTAACTAACCTAAGGACATCACACACATCCATGCCCGAGGCAGGATTCGAGCCTGTGACCGTAGCGGTCTCGCGGTTCCAGACTGTAGCGCCTAGAACCGCACGGCCACTCCGACCGGCATAAATGAAGAAACAGAGAACGAATTCCATGGTGCTTGCAGTAATATTAGTTGTCGAGTAACTGGTTAAGGGTTTTATTGTATTTTTGTGGTAGTGCAAGTATTTAGGGTTTTTTAAAATTAGGTACCAGAAGTAAACAGTTAATACGTAATTTATTAGTATCCACGGAAACGTGATTTGCATGCCATATAATAGCTTTTCAGATAATAGACTGTAATTATGAAGAATAAATGAATAGATAAATATCGTGACGAAAGATCTTGTCAGGATACAGTATATAATGGTGGTAGATGGAAGATGTTCATGTATTTATTTCTTAATCCCGGCATTCGCCTTACGGCTGAGGGAAACCATCTCTGCACAAACACCTTAGCGATAATTCAGTTTATGATCCCTTAGGTGAAACTTCGTGAATACTGGTATACAACGACTGCAGGAGGAAATAGGATTGTGAGGCAGCTGAACCTGAACTGTTTATTCCGAGGGTACTGATTAGAGGTCTCGTCTCAGAAGGTTCTGGCCAAGTATGTAGTGTGGTTTTATCATTCTTCCTTGTGGAAAAGAGGCTTTCGTAGGAAACATATACAAATGCTGGACGGAATTGTATCATTGTCTGTTATGCCTCTGGTATTCAACTTATACAGTGCGACGCCTAGCAGACGTCATTCACTTTCGACGAGCGGTCTGAAATTGCCAGAAACAGAAGGATGGCAATCGTTAAGCAGCTACTCACATCTGCAGATTCTTGCATTAAGTTTAACACGCTGCAGGTTCGAAATGGCAGTGAAGGGCTTACTTGTGAAAACGTGCAGGCAAAGTTCATACAAATTTGGAGGCTGGATGTGATATTCGATGGTTTTTTCGAACCTATGGAGTCTTAATGGCTGAGTAAATCTTTTTATTAAGTACCATATCTTTAAAATTTTTGGAATAAAATTGAGACTGAGTTAGAACAAATGGAATTCGTAACCGTTATCGAACTAATCAGTACAGGTCTTGCAGATCACACTTACCAGCGTCTCCTCGATACAAAGGTGGGAGATAAACAGTAAACGACGCCGACCTGTCTTTCGTGATGTATGCCAGACAGTGAGGATGTTGTCGGATTGTTATCGTGGATGAAGCAGAATCAGATGTTTGCAAACAGTACGACGTAAATTTTCAGCATTAAGTGTTGGCAGTCATGAATGACCCTACTGTCATAATAGGTGCATTATTCAGATTATTAGTAAACACTACTACTGTGTTGTCACATGTCCTCCTTCTATCACTTCTCAAGACGCCTAATGCGGTATATGTTTACTAGACCAGCATGTAGCACGCAAATTTTTACCGGTTTCCAGTCGAAATAGCCTTGGAATGTATATTGACGGAATTGCCTTTAACTTTTCGATGGTTTGTAGTGTGAAGATACAATTTCGTGTCACGAGTAGGCGTTCACCTAATATATCAAGATATCACAGAGGAGTGATGATGGAAAACACGGAAACTAACTGCTGACCCGTAAAACTGCAACACCACCTAGCATAGAAATTAACCATACTTATTATGCATCTACAGGTAGTTGTAAGAACACATGATTAAGTTTGCATGAGATTGGGGCTATACTGAGTATGAAAATCAGTGCAGAGATGTCCCACCTCAGGCAACGGTGGTGGATCCGGCAATGCTGGGCATGAGTGAATCGAGAACTTGGATGAAAGGAACGGGTGCGTCTCTCCATGGTACTTCAACTTTTCTGCCACATTTCATCCGTCTTATTGGTAAGACAGGGCATGTTATTCTTTGGGAAACTCATAATCAGATATGTTTCGATGTGACGGGTATCGAGAACATGCTGACTGGGACAACAGTCGAATAGGTCAGGACAGTACAGGCAACATACCGTTTTGCGTTATCTTGTTGGAAGATAACATCACAGAGATATCTGTTGTCCAAATTACTGCCTATGCAAACCTGAGGTGTTGTTGTTTACCAAATACCACCTGATACTATCACTCCTGGTACTGGGCTAGTACTGCGACGAATACAGTACGGCAACTTTCGTTCTCCTCAGAGCCTCGGCTCATGTGCACGTCCGTCGTGATGCTGTACGTAGGACTGAGACCCGTCTGAAAAGACTGTGGGCGCGCCCCTCTCTGCTGCCGGGTCAAGGGAAGCTCTGCAACGGCGGTCGCCTTGGCGACAGTCCGTAGCACTGTGGACGTCTTCTGACTGTGTGTGTGGGGCGGGGGGGGGGGGGGGGGGAGGGGGGAGGACACCTGCCTTGCTGTGAACGACGCCATCTGCTGACACCAAGTAGGTGACAGTCGTTGCTGTACGATCCAGCTCAGCCGAGCAAACAGTATGTCTGTCCCCTGTGGCGGCTGCTGGCGTGTCTGTGGCGTCGTGGGATTCCCAGTCTGTCTGGCGTACTGGCGAGGCGTGAGCCCGGGGCAAAGCGGTCTTTGGTGAGCCGAGTACGAGATAATTCGGTTGCCGGTCCGGCAACAGGAAACGTGTGCTGCGCTTGACCCCGTATACTGTCCGGTGACTTGGCTGCATACCTATGTCAGATCGTGTTTAGCGTTCCCGTGAAATGAAATAAGATGATCATATATACTGGCTGGGAGACGTCCTGCAAGGCAATCTGCCATGCTGACCAACTTCTTTTTTAAATGTAATATGTACAAAATAATATGACAAGCGTTGACAAAAGCCGGCCGCGATGGTCTCGCGGTTCTAGGCGCGCAGTTCGGAACCGTGCGACTGCTACGGTCGCAGGTTCGAATCCTGCCTCGGGCATGGATGTGTGTGATGTCCTTAGGTTAGTTAGGTTTAAGTGATTCTAAGTTCTAGGGGACTAATGACCACAGCAGTTGAGTCCCATAGTGCTCAGAGCCATTTGAACTATTTTTTTGTTGACAAAAATTTAATAAAAAAAGATCAACAGGACTCCATACATCGATTACGACGCTCTTTTTTGTGTGCTTTCTCCCCTCATAGCCCCGCCTGGTGCTCGTCAATGTGTATCTTCCCGGCCCTGTTCATCGCTTTTAAACAACGTATTTCTCAAATATAAAATAACAAATTATGTCTTCTGCACCAAGTGAAAAGTTTGCCTCTTCTGCAGATTTTTTTTTTTTTTGTTTTATCAAAAGGGAGGAAAACTGAACAGGTATTTGTTGCATCAAATTGGCAGCCAAGTGTATGTAATGGACTTGTAGAACGTAATATGTAGCTATCGCTGCAAAATAAAAAGGAGTGAAGTACGCTTATAAGAAAGCCATAAAATTAAACGAACAGTAGATACCATAGCACCGGTACTGTGTAATGCCCTTCACTGGGAAAAAAAAGAAAGCCGACGATTCGAACCCGGTTAAGAAGAAAAATAAAAATTGGGGACTTACCGCAACACAGCGCAAAGGGTCAAGACGAAAGTCTCCCACAGTCTAATCATCCTGGCTTGAGTTCACTTATTGATTAAAGCATATCCCACGTTGAATCGTGCGCTGTTCTATCGCTGTCTAAGTTTCCTTTAAGTTACGTCTATGGTCACAATCTTTTCTGTTTAACAGATTACCGGTCTTTAATAACCATCATCAGATCTGTCTCATAAAAATAAAGTCCTAATGCAGTGCATCCATAGTGGCATAGTCAACTGTCAAATACATACAAATCACATCCTTTCTTTTTAACAATAGTTAAAGTCTGTAATAAGCTTATAAAGTATAAAAAGTGTTACAGTAAAAGAAGAACACGACAAAAGTAATATTGTTAAAAAGACTAAGAGTTAATAAACAGTGGTTGACATATGCTCTAGTGCCAATATTCTAGGTAATGACATCAATATTAAACACCGTTGATATTGCACCGGGTAATATTAAACGACATAAAAAAATCGCTAAAGGAGCCACAAATGAAAGGAAATATACTGTAGTTCTGCACATAATCAGCGCCCTCTGTTAGCGCTAACTCTAGAATTCCGCACAGGCGGGAAGTGGTTGGAGGAACGTGACCGGCAGAGGGCCCCTCGCACCCTGCGGTACTCCGTTGCAAGAAAAGAATGATGAAATTCCATAACAGTGGATGATCTACACTATCTGATTAATGAAGTCTATGAAATGAGTAATGAAGGAACAAGAACTTACTAGAACGTATGAAAACGAAGTAAATATGTGATTTATATGTATTAGACGATGCTGGTGCTGATTCCGGATTTAACAGTTGACTATGCCACTATGGCTGCAGTGCATTAGGACTTTGTTTTTATGAGACAGATCTGATGATGGTAATTAAAGACCGAAACCGGTAATCTGTTAAACAGAAAAGATTCTGACGATAGACGTAAATTAAAGGAAACTTATTACATATACAGGTCACTGTGTTTTTTCGCGACTATGTCGCACCTTGTGAAACCATCGCTGTCTGTTAATTCTAACTTTTTCTACCCAAGATCCAGCTGCGCGAAGGGTCCTGAAGCGCGCTCCATAAATAATGTGAGAAATGTCTATATTTTGGGTCGGATGACCTTGTATTGTCGTTCCTGCAAGTAGTTCCAGAAGTGCAAAGTGCACTTAGGGCTATCTTGAAAGAAATAATGCCCTGCGTGTCCACGAGACCCTGTCACAGCATTAGTTTCGGTACGCGGGTGATATGCCTCATCCGGGAGTAACAGATTCTTCTTAGGTTCTGAACGATTTCGTGTTACTCGATGAAAGTAAGCCAGCATTTGCTTTACAAACGCCACAGTCACAAGGTTGTCAGCACATGCTTCACATCAAAATGTGTGTGACTCCGTAACGTTGTACATGTTTGTCGTTGGTGCAGACCGCATTATAATGGTTCGGGAGCAATATAGACAGAAGGCAACTACGGCGTACCGACTGAGAAATCGGCAGGAGCAGCGTAGGTCGTCAGTTGATGATCACCTTGGAATTCCCACCACGGAGGAATCGCATTACAACAGTGATAAATGGCCAGGGGTCTCGCATATGTCTGAAAATCGCTTCCAAATAGTCATTGTCCACGCGACTGGAGGCTTCACAGACATCAACTGACACCGACGAACCCTCCAAACGACATGCCGTTGCCAGTGCGATCAAGTCAGGTATTCACTGAGCGCTCTTTGAATGGTGTTGTCACCTCCGAGCGACGTTTGTTCAGGGGAAATAACCTTGGTGTAAGGTCTGGCGAATATGTGGCGCCAAAAGTTTGGAAAACACCTTGATGTCGCAATTCAGGAGTGACAGTGGGCGGTAATCATGCACCTTTGATCCCCCTGACGGTTTGTGAATTGGTATAATGATCCCTTCCACGAAGGATGCAGGATGCGGCACGTCTGTAAATTGTAGTCCGCGACAGGCGTCCGTCCATCAGATGACCAATAAATGTTGAAAAGTACGGTAAAATTCTAAGGGGAGACCGTCAGGCCCGGAGACTTGAGTGTAGCCCGTTTACCAATGATATCTACCACCTCCTTTTCGGCTATTTCATCCAGCAAAGCCGCCTCCATTTCCTGAGTAATGGTGTCGGAAATCGTCTGAGAAGCGTCTGTTAATGCCATAGGGTCAAGCGTCTGAGGTCAGTAACGCTGGGAGTAATAGTCGTAGAATGCGATGCATATACCGTATTGTCATCAGGGAATACGACCGTCCTCCGACTCGACTGAGTGTGCCAGCGCTCTTCAGCGTCGTTTAGGTTCACGTATTACGTGCAACGTACTCGAACGTTCAGCTGCTACCATACCCTATGTCCTTGATCAGAGTACCGCCCCATCTAGATGGCTTCGGTTGTGGACAGTGATCTGAGCCTTAGATATGCGAGTCATCTTTTGTTGTTCCGGTAATGGCGCCATAGTATCACAGTTCCGCAGTACTTTGCAATAGAAATCTAGTGTACGCGAACGCCAGGTATACTCAATGGCTTGACGGCAGTCCAGGAAAGCTACGTGAGTGACGTTCAATTTGCATGGACTGCGGGTTCTGCACACTCGTTGATGACGAAGTGTAGTGTACATATGTAATCGGAATGGTTCGTGGAGGCGGCAGGTTACAGTTCCGCATTCTGTATCTCAGTGGCGAGAGCGCGTGAAACCCACATCTGGTCAATGTGCTTGGAAGAGTGGTTCGTGGAGCGTCTGAACGCAGGTCGAGTGCCATGAATATTTAACCAAGTGTCCACCATCAGCAGGTTCCCTGATTAGCGTCCCGAGTTCTGGGCACGGATTATGTCGAGAGAGGTGGTCTTTGGCTGTCAGGGTCCAACTGAAATCACCTCCAAACATTACATGGTCATGGCGGTCTTGAAAGAGTGACGCGACTTCTTTCGCAAAGAAACGTGGACGTTCGCGATGTCTGGCCGTACCAGAAGGTCTGTTGAGATTGATAAGCCATTTAATCATCACTGTGAGTGCCATTCCTCGTGCCCCAGGGAAATGTCGTCCGCTACTATTCCTTCGCCGACCGAAGTGGACATGCGGTTAAAGGCGCTGCAGTCTGGAACCGAAAAACTGCTACGGTCGCAGGTTCGAATCCTGCCTCGGGCATGGATGTTTGTGATGTCCTTAGGTTAGTTAGGGTTAACTAGTTCTAAGTTCTAGGGGACTGATGACCTCAGCAGTTGAGTCCCATAGTGCTCAGAGCCATTTGAACCATTTTTTACTATTCCTTCCTGTATTGCGGCACCGCTGCCTGCGGTAGAGCCGTGGGACTTTCATGTGTCACAGCCGCACATGCCTGGGAAGTAGTCGACGTATACTTCCTCGAGAAAGGATATGACGATGGCAGCAGCAGTCAGCATGTCGTGAACCAAGGATAACTAAATGCGCGTCCATATAGTGTTGTGTAACTCGAGGTCGAAGGGTAGCGTCTTTGATTCATAATCAAAACGTCCTCAGTGTCGGGTTCGAAAGCCGCTACTGCTTAAATCAGCACTGGCGACCGGAGACTTCCGGCATCAAAGGTCACCCTCATTCTGCCAAAGGCCTTCTCAAAGAGGAGCGGACAGAGGTTAAGGGCACTCCCTTGCTCTTTGGATGGGAAACTGTTCCTAACGGCGGAAGAATCAACGATGCAAAAGGCAATAGAAATCACTGAATTAAAGACACATAACGTGCATCCACAGGAAATGTGGCATGTAATTTAAAAAGTGTATGATGATGTCTCCGTTGGCAAAAGATTCCGGAGTACTCCCCCGCTTGGATCTCCGGGAGGGTCTGCCAAGTGGTAGGTGACCATGAGAATAAGACTGAATAATCAACGAAAGGATAACGTTCTACGAGTCGGGTCGGCGAAAGTCTGAAGCCTGAATGTGGTAGGGAAGCTATAAAACCTAAAAAGAGAAATGCAAAAGGTTCAGTTAGATATAGTAGGGGTCAGTGAAGCAAAATGGAAAGAAGACGAAGATTTCTGCTCAGATGACTATGGGGTTATATCAACGGCAGCAGAAAATGATATAACGGGAATAGGATTCGTCATGAATAGGAAGGTAGGGCAGAGAATTTGTTACTATGAACAGTCCAGTGAAGGGTTATTCTTATCAGAATCGACATCTAAACAACAACGACAACGGTAGTTCAGATATACATGCCGACGTCGCAAGCGGAAGATGAAGAGATAGAGAAAGTATATGAGGATATTGAAAGGTAATACAATACGAAAAGGAAGATATGTCATGAGGGTCTAGAAGGCAGTTGTAGGGGAAGGAGTAGAAGAAATGGTTGCAGGAGAATATGGGCTTGGGAAAAGAAATGAGAGAGGTAATTGAGTTCTGTAATACATTTCAGCTAGAAATAGCGAATACTCTCTTCAAGAATCACAAGATTACATCTTGGTCACACAGATTCTGGACTGCAAGGCGTACTCAGGAGTAGATACAGTCTCTTCGGGTTTTCTGTCGGATCCTAAAATCAACTTAACTCGATATTTTCGGCGATCCAACTTGTCGCCATCTTCAGGAAAATGCTGCTTCTGCTGATGAGTCCCTCTGAGAACTGACGGCAGGTTGCAAACCGACGTACTATATAGGCCACCGTTCAGTACACGGCGCATGCGCCGCCCATCACGGTTGCTGCCCTCCAAGACAGGGAGGTGGCGCCGCCCTTAGTAGAACACTGGTGGCCACGATATATCGCACCGAAGGACGTTCAATTTTCATGCGAGATAATACAGGATTCCACGTCTTGCTAAGAGGAAACCCATTGTCTCTGTTGGTTAACTAATTTCGGTCGTGTCTTTATAGACACTGTTCCAAAAACTGGAAATGCTGCAAATACTACAGTTTGATAAAATTTCATAGCGTGTCCCTCATTTAACTAGCGTTCTGCTACTGCCGATTTTTCCGGTTGTTGTAGTCTCGTAAGACGGCGATGTTCCACACACCTGTCATGAACTGTGCGAATCGAAGGATCAAGCCGGCCGCTGGTGGCCGTGCGGTTCTGGCGCTACAGTCTGGAACCGCGCGACCGCTACGATCGCAGGTTCGAATCCTGCCTCGGGCATGGATGTGTGTGATGTCCTTAGGTTAGTTAGGTTTAAGTAGTTCTAAGTTCTAGGGGACTAATGACCTCAGCAGTTGAGTCCCATAGTGCTCAGAGCCATTTGAACCATTTTTTTCGAAGGACCAATGTAAGCATTCCCACATTGACACGGAATTATGTATACACCGGGTTTCCTAAGCCCCAAATCATCTTTCACAGAGCCGAGTAGTTCCCTAATCTTAGAAGGCGGACGGGATACACTCTTAATGTGAAAAATTCCTTAAAATTCGTCCAATCTTGAACGATATGCCTCCAGCATAAGGAAGAAAGGCCACCGATCTATGTTCCTTTTGTAACTTCCTAACAGATAAAAATAATTATATGATTCACATTCAGTGTAACCTCCCAATAGTTTATTATTCTGTAACCTCGCAATAATAACGTCACTAACCTCTCAATAAAATTGTGGCTCACTTACAACCTTTCGATAATTGACTGTGAATTTAAACTGGTAAATTTTGGACGTCAGCAGTGCTGCGTCATGGCCCTGAAAGATGATTCTGAATAAATTGAAAATTCTTACCTCAATGAAGTCGCTGGATAACGCGTATACATCTGCTCCTATAAGAAATTTTTTTGGCACAGCCTAGTGCAATGCTGGCCGCTAGATTTGTCATGTATAAAAGGAAATGACTGATTTTTCTTTAGATAATCGGGATGACCATGGGTTGCAGAAATGAGTAAATGCTTTAAATACGGATGAATGATTACCAAAAAGTTAAATTAATGAAAGGGATTATTATTAAAAGATTTTTTGAAATATTTACATGGGACTTGATATAAGAATAGTACAAATTTTGTTGTAGTAAACTACATATGCGCGCGGCTGCTTTTACCTTATATTACATCGCTCAGGCACCGCCATTGCCTCCCAAGAACGGCCCAGCCAAGTCCATACACCCGACTGCTAGCTACTACTAACTTCTACTGACACTGCTCTTACTGCAGCCAACACTGCTCTCTGGTCTGAGATTCTCTTATAGCTTACATATCGCAGGCAGCGCGTGAGCAATCCATCGGAATTACATATGCCCGAGTGCACTAACAACAAATTCCTTAGTCGTGGACCTCTTACATAACCCTCCACTGGGGGAGGGGGGGTAAAAATTTGGCAGGGATGGTGAGTCAATTGGACTTGCCATGAACAACATATTTTTCTAAACTCTATTTAGTTTACTAGGTCTACAGAGTATATATATATATATATATATATATATATATATATATATATATATATATATATATATATATCGAACCCGGGCGCGGGAAGCGAGAACGCTACCGCACGACCACGATCTGCAGACATTACGAAATATATCCAGCGGTAACGTTAGGTGACTCACCCAGTATATATATGTATATATATATATGTGTATGGTCGTGCAGTAGCGTTCTCGCTTCCCGCGCCCGGGTTCGATTCCCGGCGGGGTCAGGGATTTTCTCTGCCTCGTGATGACTGGGTGTTGTGTGATGTCCTTAGGTTAGTTAGGTTTAAGTAGTTCTAAGTTCTAGGGGACTGATAACCATAGATGTTAAGTCCCATAGTGCTTAGAGCCATTTATATTTCGTGAACCACATCAAATACTGACGAACCGATTCCACGGACCGAACGTGAGGAGAGGGGCTAGTGCAATTGTTTAATACAAACCATACAAAAATGCACGGAAGTATGTTTTTTAACACAAACATACGTTTTTTTAAAAATGGAACCATGTTAGTTTTGTTAGCACATCTGAACATATAAACAAATACGTAATTAGTGCCGTTTGTTGCATTGTAAAATGTTAATTACATCCGGAGATATTGTAACCTAAAGTTGACGCTTGAAACCTCCGACGTTCAGTTGCGTGTTGTAACAAACACGGGCCACGGTCGGCGAGCAGCATCTACAGGGACATGTTTACGATGACGACCGTGTTTACGAGTGTGGCTGTTGTGCACTGTTGTGGTTTGGTCTAGCTGTCGCAGTGTCCGCATGTAGCGCTTGCTGCTATTGTTATTCTGCATTCGTCTCCGCACGCAGACCAACTGTAGTACATCGTGTTACCAGACGTCTGTGATAGTGTAGTGTTGTAGGAACTGTGACTATGGTGTATTCGAACTCTGAAAAGGCGGAGATGATACTCATCTATGGCGAGTGTCGACGGAATGCAGCTGAAGCCTGCAGGGTGTATGCAGAACGGTACCCGGGCAGAGAGCATCCAACGTGCCGTACATTGCAAAACATCTACCGCCAACTGTATGCAACAGGTATGGTCGTAGCGCGCAAACGGGTCCGTAACAGGCCCGTCACAGGAGAAGCGGGTGCAGTTGGTGTGTTAGCTGCTGTTGGCATGAACCCACACATGAGTACACGGGACATTGCGAGAGCCGGTGGACTGAGTCAAAGTAGTGCCATGCGCATACTGCATCGTCACCGCTTTCATCCGTTTCATGTGTCGCTACATCAGCAATTACATGGTGATGACTTTAATCATCGAGTACAATTCTGTCAATGGGCATTAACAGAGAATGCGTTGCAGTTCTACCTGTTTACCGATGAAGCGGGTTTCACAAACCACAGGGCAGTGAATCTACGGAACATGCATTACTGGTCTGTGGACAATCCTCGTTGGCTCAGACAGGTAGAGCGACAGCGACCGTGGACTGTAAATGTATGGTGCGGAATCATTGGCGACCACCTCATTGGTCCTCACTTCATTGCAGGGGCCCAAACAGCTGAAACATACATCGCGTTTCTACAGAATGATCTGCCAACGTTGCTCGAAAATGTCCCAGTGGAAACGCGTCGACGTATGTGGTATCAGCATGATGGTGCACCTGCACATTCCGCAATTAACACTAGGCTGACCCTTGAAAGGAAGTTTGACGGGCGTTTCATAGGACGTGGAGGACGCATAAATTGGCCAGCCCGTTCTCTTGATCTTACACCTCTGGACTTCTTTCTGTGGGGTACGTTAAAGGAGAATGTGTACCGTGGTGTGCCTACAACCCCAGAGGATATGAAACAACGTATTGTGGCAGCCTGCGGCGACATTACACCAGATGTACTGCGGCGTGTACGACATTTATTACGCCAGAGATTACAACTGTGTGCCGCAAATGATGGCCACCACATTGAACATCTATTGGCCTGGCATGTCGGGACACACTCTATTCCACTCCGTAATTGAAAACGTAAACCACGTGTGTACGTGTACCTCACCCCTCATGGTAATGTACATGTGCGTCAGTGAAAAAGACCAATAAAAAGGTGTTAGCATGTGGACGTAATGTGCTGTTCCAGTCTCTTCTATACCTAAGGTCCATCACCGTTCCCTTTGGATCCCTACGTAATTCGGTGCTCTCCGATACACACGATCGAACAGCGGGGGAGTGGTACTCAAGCGTCAACTTTAGGTTACAATATCTCCGGATGTAATTAACATTTTACAATGCAACAAACGGCACTGATTACGTATTTGTTTATATGTTCAGATGTGCTAACAAAACTAACGGGGTTCCATTTAAAAAAAACGTAGGCTTGTGTTAGAAAACATACTTACGTGCATTTTTTTATGGTTTGTATTAACCAGTTACACTAGCCCCTCTCCTCACGTTCTGTCTGTGGAATCGATTCGCCAGTATTTGATGTGGTTTACGAAATATATCCAGCGGTAATGTTAGGTGACTCACCCTGTAAATAATATAAGTAGAGAACATATCAAGAAATGAAATAGAGTGCACATACACTGAGTACAGAATATTTTAAGAAATGAAATAAAGTGCACACACACTGCATAAGGCTTTACCATTTTCAAGAATTTAAACATATTGAGAAATGAAATAAAGTGCACAAGCACTGTATAAGTCTTTAGCATTTTTACATGAATTAGACATATTAAGAAATGAAATAAAGTGCACACACACTGTATAAGTCTTTACCATTTTACAAGAATGGAAACACATTGAGAAATGAAATAAAGTGCACATGCACTGTATAAGTCTTTACCATTTGACAAGAATGTAAACATATGGAGAAATGAAGTAAAGTGCATACGCACTGAATAAGTTTTTACCATTTTACAAGAATTTAAACATATCGGGAAATGAAATAAAGTGCACAGGCACTGCATAAATCTTTAGGGTTTTTGCATGAACTGAACACATTGAGTAATGAAATAATGTGCACACGCACTGTATAAGACTTCAGCATTTTTAGGACAACTGATCATACTAACAAATGAAATGAAGTGGACACACACTTTATAAGTCTTTAGCATTTTTACAAGAACTAGGAAAGGAATGGGAAGGATAGCATCATGGGAGTAGCACAGTGGGTTGCACATAGCTGTACTAAAAGTTCATATCTTTCTACAGAAGTACAACACCAAGTTCTCTTCCCTGAAATATTTATCAGTGTAGCCAAGACACTGAAATATATTAATATTGTATGTTATCATTTTGGTAGTACATTAGGTACACCAAACAGTAGGTCCATAATAACATCTCCATCGTTCAAGGTGGTGGACAGCTTGATAAGTCAAAACCACATTCTTGTAGAATCCATACTCTTACATCAACGTCGAATTAGTGCAAAAACCAAATAGACTGCTCCATGATCATGAGGATGGACAGACATACGGATATCGCAGTAATTGGTGGTAATTAGGTCTGAAGGTGAAGGATACATCAAGTCTTTTGCTAACCATCAATCAGAATTACACTAGCGTATCAACCGATTTGAATAATTGTTGGCACTCATTGGCTAGTTATAAAGCACCTATGTAGTATGTATGGAGTATTACATAACATCATTCATAAGTCATCTCATTGCAGTAATCATTGGCATTCATTGGCAAGTTACTAAACATTTATGTAGTATGTATGGAGTATTACAGGACATTATTCATAAGCCATTTCATTTCAGTAATTATTGGCATTCATTTATAGAGTTTAACAAAATATTATTAAGAACTCACGCCATTGCAGTAATTATTGGCCCTCACTGGCCAGTTAAAAAACATTACTGTAGTATGTATGGAGCATTACAGAACATTATTCATAAGTCATCTCATTGCATTAATTATTGGCATTCATTTGCTATTTACAAAACATTTATGTAGTATGTATGAAGTATTACATAACATCATTCATAAGTCATCTCACTGCATAATCATGGAATTCATTGGCCAGTTACAAAACATTTATGTTGTATGTATGGAGTATTACAGAACATTATTCATAAGCCATCTCATTGCAGTAATCATTGGCATAGTATTTATAGAGTATAACAAAACATTATTAAGAAGTCGAGTCATTGCAGTAATTATTGGCACTCATTGGCCAGTTACAAAGCATTAATGTAGTAAGTATGGAGTATTACAAAACATTATTCATAAGTCATCTAATTCTAAAAATTATTGGCATTCATTGGCTATTTACAAAGCATTTATGTAGTAATACAAAACATTATTCAGTATTATTCTGAAGACATAATTCAAAACAGGAGTCATTGCGTGTAGCATCAAGCTGGTAGTGTTTATATATGATATCATGCAAGTGACATAGGACATATTTAAAATGTAAGACATTGGAACTAGTATTCAAGGTGTTTAGTCCAAAATACATAGACATAATGGAATCAATACATCAGAAAAATTTGCATTATATTTAGGACTAGAAATATATCTTAAACTGGTAGCATTATTTAGTTGTATACTGGTAATAGACGGCTGAAAGCAAGGGGAAACTATAGCCGTAATTTTTCCCGAGGGCATACAGCTTTACTGTATGATTAAATGATGATGGCGTCCTCTTGGGTAAAATATTCCGGAGGTAAAATAGTCCCCCATTCGGATCTCCGGGCGGGGACTACTCAAGAGGATGTCGTTATCAGGAGAAAGAAAACTGGCGTTCTACGGATCGGAGCGTGGAATGTCAGGTCCCTTAATCGGGCAGGTAGGTTAGAAAATTTAAAAAGGGAAATGGATAGGTTGAAGTTAGATATAGTGGGAATTAGTGAAGTTCGGTGGCAGGAGGAACAAGACTTCTGGTCAGGTGACTACAGGGTTATAAACACAAAATCAAATAGGGGTAATGCAGGAGTAGGTTTAATAATGAATAGGAAAATAGGAATGCGGGTAAGCTACTACAAACAGCATAGTGAACGCCTTATTGTGGGCAAGATAGATACGAAGCCCACACCTACTACAGTAGTACAAGTTTATATGCCAACTAGCTCTGCAGATGACGGAGAAATTGAAGAAATGTATAATGAAATAAAAGAAATTATTCAGATTGTGAAGGGAGACGAAAATTTAATAGTCATGGGTGACTGGAATTCGAGTGTAGGAAAAGGGAGAGAAGGAAACATAGTAGGTGAATATGGATTGGGGCTAAGAAATGAAAGAGGAAGCCGCCTGGTAGAATTTTGCACAGAGCACAACATAATCATAGCTAACACTTGGTTTAAGAATCATGAAAGAAGGTTGTATACATGGAAGAACCCTGGAGATACTAAAAGGTATCAGATAGATTATATAATAGTAAGACAGAGATTTAGGAACCAGGTTTTAAACTGTAAGACATTTCCAGGGGCAGATGTGGACTCTGACCACAATCTATTGGTTATGACCTGTAGATTAAAACTGAAGAAACTGCAAAAAGGTGGGAATTTAAGGAGATGGGACCTGGATAAACTGAAAGAACCAGAGGTTGTACAGAGTTTCAGGGAGAGTATAAGGGAACAATTGACAGGAATGGGGGAAAGAAATACAGTAGAAGAAGAATGGGTGGCTTTGAGGGATGAAGTAGCAAAGGCAGCAGAGGATCAAGTAGGTAAAAAGATGAGGGCTAGTAGAAATCCTTGGGTAACAGAAGAAATATTGAATTTAATTGATGAAAGGAGAAAATATAAAAATGCAGTAAAAGAAGCAGGCAAAAAGGAATACAAACGTCTCAAAAATGAGATCGACAGGAAGTGCAAAATGGCTAAGCAGGGATGTAGAGGCCTATCTCACTAGGGGTAAGATGGATACTGCCTACAGGAAAATTAAAGACACCTTTGGAGATAAGAGAACGACTTGTATGAATATCAAGAGCTCAGATGGAAACCCAGTTCTAAGCAAAGAAGGGAAAGCAGAAAGGTGGAAGGAGTATATAGAGGGTCTATACAAGGGTGATGCACTTGAGGACAATATTATGGAAATGGAAGAGGATGGAGATGAAGATGAAATGGGAGATATGATACTGCGTGAAGAGTTTGACAGAGCACTGAAAGACCTGAGTCGAAACAAGGCGGAGTAGACAACATTCCATTGGAACTACTGACGGCCTTGGGAGAGCCAGTCCTGACAAAACTCTACCATCTGGTGAGCAAGATGTATGAAACAGGCGAAATACCCTCAGACTTCAAGAAGAATATAATAATTCCAATCCCAAAGAAAGCAGGTGTTGACAGATGTGAAAATTACCGAACTATCAGTTTAATAAGTCACAGCTGCAAAATACTAACACGAATTCTTTACAAACGAATGAAAAAACTAGTAAAAGCCAACCTCGGGGAAGATCAGTTTGGATTACGTAGAAACACTGGAACACGTGAGGCAATACTGACCTTACGACTTATCTTAGAAGAAAGATGAAGGAAAGGCAAACCTACGTTTCTAGCATTTGTAGACTTAGAGAAAGCTTTTGACAATGTTGACTGGAATACTCTCTTTCAAATTCTAAAGGTGGCAGGGGTAAAATACAGGGAGCGAAAGGCTATTTACAATTTGTACAGAAACCAGATGGCAGTTATAAGAGTCGAGTGACATGAAAGGGAAGCAGTGGTTGGGAAGGGAGTAAGACAGGGTTGTAGCCTCTCCCCGATGTTGGTCAATCTGTATATTGAGCAAGCAGTAAAGGAAACAAAAGAAAAATTCGGAATAGGTATTAAAATTCATGGGGAAGAAATGAAAAACTTGGAGGTTCGCCGATGACATTGTAATTCTGTCAGAGACAGCAAAGGACTTGGAAGAGCAGTTGAATGGAATGGACAGTGTCTTGAAAGGAGGATATAAGATGAACATCAACAAAAGCAAAACAAGGATAATAGAATGTAGTCGAATTAAGTCGGGTGATGCTGAGGGAATTAGATTAGGAAATGAGACACTTAAAGTAGTAAAGGAGTTTTGCTATTTGGGGAGCAAAATAACCGATGATGGTCGAAGTAGGGAGGATATAAAATGTAGACTGGCAATGGCAAGGAAAGCGTTTCTGAAGAAGAGAAATTTGTTAACAACGAGTATAGATTTAAGTGTCAGGAAGTCATTTCTGAAAGTATTTGTATGGAGTGTAGCCATGTATGGAAGTGAAACATGGATGATAAATTGTTTGGACCAGAAGAGAATAGAAGCTTTCGAAATGTGGTGCTACAGAAGAATGCTGAAGATTAGATGGGTAGGTCACATAACTAATGAGGAAGTATTGAATAGGATTGGGGAGAAGAGAAGTTTGTGGCATAACTTGACCAGAAGAAGGGATCGGTTGGTAGGACATGTTCTGAGGCATCAAGGGATCACCAATTTAGTATTGGAGGGCAGCGTGGAGGGTAAAAATCGTAGAGGGAGACCAAGAGATGAATACACTAAGCAGATTCAGAAGGATGTAGGTTGCAGTAGGTACTGGGAGATGAAGCAGCTTGCACAGGATAGAGTAGCATGGAGAGCTGCATCAAACCAGTCTGAGGACTGAAGACCACAACAACAACAACAACTGGTAATAGTTGGGACAGGTAATAAAATTTTTTTTGTGCTAGCAATACATTGCATTAGGATGGATAGTCAATTGCTGGGGCATGAAAATATTTGCTTTTGACTTATTGCTGGAAATAAGGAATAATATCGTCATTCGTCATGAGCCAGCTGTAGCAAGATTATCAAACAAGTAGAGTATATGTGATCACATTTATGAATGATAGAGCCAACTGGGTAAAAAATAATTGCAAGTACTAGAACAGGTTTACTAACTAAGCGCTTGTAGCATATTAATATGAAAAGCTTCTCCTGTAAAAAATACAAAGTGGAATATAGAGCTGAAAGAACAAATGTATTCATATTATGCTGAAAAGTAGTAAACTTCGAATTAACAGGTAGTGAAACGGGTACTTAATATGTATGTACTCTGTCTTTTCCAAAACATTCAGTCATTATACTATGTGACATATGACTTTCAGTCCAAAAGAACTGTAACAAATACTTAAATAACTACATTGCATTTCTTAACTAATAGAAAACATATTAACTTCATCAATATCATCATCTGCACAGAAAAACTTCATTATTCATATTACCATATTCTTTATACAACTATTTGTGGTGTCACCGCCAGACACCACACTTGCTAGGTGGTAGCCTTTAAATCGGCCGCGGTCCATTAGTATACGCCGGACCCGCGTGTCGCCACTGTCAGTGATTGCAGACCGAGCACCACCACACGGCAGGTCTAGTGAGACGTTCTAGCACTCGCCCCAGTTGTATAGCCGACATTAATAGCAATGGTTCACTGACAATTACGCTCTCATTTGCCGAGACGATAGTTAGCATAGCCTTCAGCTATGTCATTTACTGCGACCTAGCAAGGCGCCATTATTCTTTGCTATGTATCTAATGAAGCATGTACAGTAACGATAGATGTTCATCAATTGTGGATTAAAGTTAAGTATTACATCAACTACGTACTTTATTTGCTACTATTAATTCCTTTAACTGTTCCAGACCTCACGCCAATCTGCGTGAGCTTAACGCGTGCCTTTCGGCTTCCTCTCATTGTGACTTGGCTGTCTTGCCAAGTCACAACACTATTCATCATAATTTATTCTCATCTGCAAAAAAATAGACTCTTCATTATTCATTATTGATAATCATATTACCACTTTCCTCATACAACTATTCATTATCATTCATTATCTCATGTATTATAGAGTTTTTTACTTCTAGCAGATTTCGTCACTAAATTTAACATGTGTAGTTCTTTCTGATAGCCTGCAATAATCGCCTCATATTCTGAAAGAAAAATAATTGGTCAAGACTGTTATCATACAGGTATAGGATATTCTTGTTAATACTTGTTAATTCTGATCGATTTACTCTTCATGACAAGGTATTGCATATTGTTTCGTTCATTCCAATTGTGAAATTTCCATTGCATATAAACCACTGTGGTTATTTAATTTATTTCTTTTACGCAGTATAGCTTTCTGAAAAAGACGAATATGGATTAATATCTTGCATTTAAATAATATACCCATTAAATGAAAATTTGTTTCTAGTGATATGACTAAGCATACAGCATATCATAACACATAACGTATTAGGTCATAAACATATAGTTTTCAAGTACGAAAATGTACATACAGTATCATAATGTAGTAGCAAAAAATTTAGAATAGTCAAGATATTGGGATATTGTAAGGCAAAACTGGTGTTTGTTGTATCTTAAAGATTTCATAGTGCATACAGATAAAATTCTACTTTCGATAGGAAAACCATCATATTTACATTTAAAAATGGGAAATGTACACGGTCTGATATATAACGACAAGAAAAGCGACCTGCTAACCTTAAATTACCGGGCAATTGCCATCAAAAAATATGATCATCGTCAGTAAGTGGTCATATATATATCTGCAAATGGCATTACAGTGTGCTAAATCACAAAGAATGTTTATTCAATAAAGGGTTTAATATTGGAAATATGGTGATTGCCCTTGCTTTTTCTGGCTCTCAGAGTTTCGACATGTACTACATTGGGGTGAGGAATGCTGCGAATTCTATATGGACCTGCGGGTAAAAGATCAAATTTACTGCATCTACTCTTTCCTCTGTTGGATAAATAGTGTGTGCGTACTAATATCTTATGTCCAATGTCAAAGCCACGGCGTGTACAAACCTGTTTTTGCTGTCTACTCCGGCGCTCTGCGGCACGTTTGATGTTGTTGAGCGCAATGTCAATTATTTCATGATGGCATAATCGACGAGATGAAGGAAAGGATACTAATTCTTTAATTTTTTTAGGTGGTTCAGCATTTTCCATTATAACGGTCGGAGATTCATTTGGTATGGAGTTAATTAATTCTTGGAATGAGAGTATGTGTGTGTCCCAACCAATATGTCTTTTATGGCAGTATATTCTACATAGTTTACCAATTTCTTTCATCAGTAGTTCAAAAGGTTTCGAAGAAGCATGATACCTAGATATATAGATCGGAGAAATGTTTCTGGCTCGTAACATACGTGTCCAATCGCAGATCGAAATTGTGGCCCATTGTCGGAAATTACTTTCAATACATGCCCTACATGAAATAAAAAATGTTTTAAAAATGCATTCGAAATAGATTTAGCAGTAGCTTTGCGTAACGGAGTGAAGGTAACAAATTTCGAAGTGAGTGCAACAGGGACAAAGATGTAGCAAAAACCTCTACTAGATCTGGGAATCGGTCCAAAAATGTCTACCGCGGCCAAATGTTTCAATTTAATCGGTACAATGGGATGTAACTGAGGAATATGTGAAGTCGTGTCTGATTTAGCTTCCTGGCAGATTTTACATGATGCTAAAACTCGTCGAATATGTTTGTCCCTGTTAGCAAAATAACAGTTCTGTCTCAGATTAAGAAAACATTTTCTGGCTCCGTAATGTGCGTAAAATAAATGAGTATACCAAATTCATTTGTTAACAAGCTCGTCAGGAATAAATAATAACCAGTTGTTGCTATCAGGGTGAGAGCGGCGAAACAGAATGTTATTGCGTACAGTATAATGGTTTCTAATGGTAACGTTATTCCTATCTAGCCAAAGGTCTTTAATTTCTTTCCGTACGTTGGCTTTGCTCTGCTCTTGTGCTATGTATCGTAATGACGACGAAATTGTTGAATATACATGACGCTAAAATTTGCTTGGCAGAAGTTGGTTGCGATGTCTTTCTGATTGTTGCTGGGAGAGCGGGATAGTGCGTCTGCTACAATATTTTGTGTACCGGGAATGTGATCAATAAAATTGTAAAATTAAATTCCTGTAAATAAAGTTACCATCTGCTTAATCTGTCATGTGTAAATTTAGAGGAAAGTAAAAACTGTATAGCTCTATGATCTGTGTAAACGGTAGTATGTCTTCCTTATGGAATGCCTAAATCTGGCAAATGACCATACAACACACAATGTTTCAAGTTCTGTAACAATAATTGTGTTCAGCAAGTGACAGAATTCGACTTGCAAAACCGATGTTTTCAGTTACTGTAATACTGTCTTCTTCAATTTCCTGAAAAACTGGAGCTCACTTAAAGAATATTGCGTAGTTGAGTACGTTCGTCATCTGTATTTGCACTGCTCTGTTTTACTTTCTCAGAAATCATTTGCATAACTCATAGTCGGCTTCGTCTGGTGTATTTTAGTTGTGTACGTACGTATCTGTGAACAATGTGGAATGACAGTTTGTGTTACGCGATGTAGAAATAACCTCTGTTCGATTAATTGCTCGCTCTTCTGCAGATAAGGCGTGCTGAAATTCTAAAGCCAGTTGTACCTTTTCATCCTTTAACATTAAATAGGAATTTTGAAAGTCAATAACTGCGTCGTGTTGTACCAAAAAATTCGTTCCTCAAATAACGTCTGTTGTCAATAAGGGAACAATCCAAAAATTTGAGTGGAACGTCTGACCTGCAATACAAAATGATAAGTGTGTCTGTAATTTTACATCTACGCCTTTCCCAGATACTGCTCCTTTTACTTTAGTTTTGCCTAATGGTAACGTACGATAAGTATTCTCTTTGTTACATTCGTTGACAGTTTCTACATTTATAACTGACATAGGTGATCCAGAATCGATTACTGCTGAAAATGTGGTTGATCCAATCTTTACTTCAATAACAGGGTGGGAAACGGTTTTTTGAATAACTGGTTTTTCATGCAAAAGGGTGTCTCGGATGTCGTCAAAAGTAATAACATTTTTGTGAAAAAAATTCCGTGTGTCAAAAGTATTGCTTACGTTGCTGGAAGATGCAACCTGTACTGTATCTAGTCAAATACTTTCTGACGTACTGTTATTTGCGGGAGGATGCTCTGGCATTTCAACTATTTGTGCTGTTCTGTTATTTCTTCCTGACATATTAGGTTCGGGATGATACCGACTGTCTGGTTCATTCATGATAATCTGTTGTTGCGGATGATTCTGCTGCTGATACGACCGACTATTATTAAATGTACGCTGAAAACTGTGCTCATTACATTTACGTCTGTCATGATAGTCATTACTATACGGCGCGTTGCGATAGGAGTTGAAATGTTGTGTCTTCCGTACGTAGTGATTTCCTTGTTGCTGTGCGCTACTATTTGTCGGAGCCGACGCTATACGTGTAGGCGGTGAAACATTAAAGCTTGGTTGACCTGCTGTCCTGTTAAAAGTGACACTCTTAACGATCGTGGTAATTTTGAAATACATAATTGGATAAGTGCTGATTCACTGTATGGCTCACATAAATATTGGTTTTGTTGTACCATGTGTTCAAAAAATTGCCTGACAGTGGGAAAATTTGAGTTCTCATAATTCGGTAAGCTAATTAACTGATCGTCGATCCCGCGCTGTGTCGTCTTCGACCAATACTCTGACAGAAAAGCATTCTGAAATTCTTCCACCGAATAACATTGTCTCGCGATCGGTCTCATTCGAGTTTCCGGTTCGCCTTCCAAACAACTGCAAATAAATTCAAGTTTGTGTGTTACGGGCCATGTTGGTGGAAAAGCAAAACTAAATTGTTGTATCCAATCCAAAGGGTGAATCTGTGTTCTGTCATTCTTAAATACCTTAAATTTTCTCACGGGCAGAAAGTGCTTATAATCAAAATTGTCTTCTCTGAATGTCTGTGCAGGTTCTTGTATGAGAGTCTGTCTGTGTCTGTTCGGAATCTGTCACGTACTCTGTAAATTACCTAAGTTATACTGACTGTGTGAGTGTGTCAAATGTTCAGAATGTGGCGTATGCTGTGACGTGTTCGAGGCAGAAACATTTAGAAACATTCTTCATTTCTGTCACTTATTGCTGTAAAGATGACAATTTTCTACGCAATGTATTGTTGGACGAACCTATCTCACAGATTGTCTGCTGTATGTTTTGGAATTCGGATGTTTGATTGAACGAAATTGGTGACGTATCGTCTGATTTGGTGTCATTGTTTCGATAACGTCAATACGACTGGCCAATTCATCATATTTTTCAGTAAGTGCTTTTACCTGATCATCACTTTTACTGTCACAAGCATTAATTTGTTTTTCATTTTACGTGTGGTTTTGTTCAATTTCTTAACGTCTGCTTTAATAGCATCGGGATCCTGTATTAATTCCAATTGTTCAAGTCTGCTGGTCATTGTCTGAAAGTCTACTGTGTGTGTGTCTGTTTTTGTCTTAAGATCGGAGATTTCATCATGCAATTCGGTGTTCTTTTAACTGTTTGATTTCGTCTGATACTGTAGCAATGTTGTTGTCTACGTATGTTTTTGCTTTCGTAAACAATTTACGTTTATCTTCCTGACTCTGTGCAGTAATTGTTTCCAGGACTTGTTTCTTTACTTTGTTCTGTTCCCGTATGAATTTACGGTAACGCGTTTCACTGTTTTGTAGGTGGTGATTAAAACGTTCGTCAATTTGGCTGTTCTGTTGGTGAAATTTCGTGTCTACTTTCGCATCCAGTGTGCGTGAAAGTTCTGTTGACATTAATTTAAACTCGTCGCGTAACTGTGTTGCGCTTTCTGAACATCGTTTAGCGACTGCACTGATTTCATCTCTAAGTAATTTAGTTGTGGCAGCATGTGTATTGCGTATCTCTTCACTATTATTCCTGGCACAGGCCTTAATTTCCTCACGTAATTGTTTTTTAGTTTCATTACATTGCTCCGCAACGGCTGTAATCTGTTCAGTAAGCTGTTCAATAGAGGCGTCAAGTTTTTCATTAATTTGTTTGAACGACCTGTCGTGGTTTTTATTCAACTGTTTGAAACTTTCATTAAGTTGTTTATAATTGTTTTCTTGTTTTTCATTGAGTTGTTTGAAATTGTTGTCTTGTTTTTCATTCGACTGTTTCAGACTTTCATTAACTTGCCTATAATTGTTGTCTTGTTTTTCATTCGACTGTTTGAGATTTTCATTAAGTTGTTTGTTCGATTCATTAAGCTGTAGCAATACTGCCATAACTTGATCCATACCAAAATTAGTGACTCTTATTTTCTGTGATGTGTGATGGTGTATCTGCATGTCTCACGTTTTGTGTAACTATTTCGTCACTGTCTGATTCACGAAAAGGTTTAACAATCGGATGTGCGCTATTGGTCACTACATCGGAATCAAATAAATCTGACATATTTTGAGAACATTCTTCACCTTCAGTAGAAACGTTTATCTGTTCACTGTGTAAATTTTGCAAATCAGATGTGTCAAACTGGGCAGCGTTCATTGTATCGGAACGTGCCGGCCATCAATAGTCGTTAAATTTAGTGTGGACATAATTGAATTTGTTTGCTCATCATTTAGATTAGAATCATTACTGGTGGTCGGTACGCACTGATTGTCTGTAATTGAGGGATTATCGTTAAGACATTGAGAGTCGCTAGTATTATGAGTCAAATTATTCAAGTCGGCTTTTTCACTCATTGCGCATCGCGATGTACTGTTAGCAGTTTTTCGCGGCATTTTCACAAGTCAGGCACAAAGTCAAACAAAGACAAAGCAACATGGAAAAAATACAATAACAACTAACAGCAATAAATTGCCGATGATCTGTGAAAGAAGGCGTGACAAATTAGTAAATGCGTTGCGCCAGATGCAAACTACATTTAACATTAGGTAAATAAGAGCAGATATATAACTGACTACTTCTCAGAAATTCACAAAAAAATACGATTCAAATGGCTCTGAGCACTATGGGACTTAACTTCTGAGGTCATCAGTCCCCTAGAACTTAGAAATACTTAAACCAAACCAACCTAAGGACATCACACACACCCATGCCCGAGGCAGGATTCGAATCTGCGACCATAACTGTCGCGCGGTTCCAGACTGTAGCGCCTAGAACCGCTCGGCCACCCCGGCCGGCAAAAAAATACGATCCTGGCCGGTTGTCGACAAGTGTAACTTCACAACAGATAAAAATAATTATATGATTCACATTCAGTGTAACCTGCCAATAGTTTATTATTCCGTAACCTCGCAATAATAATGTGACTAACCTCTCAATAAAATTGTGGCTCACTTATAACCTTTCAATAATTGACTGTGAATTTAAACTGGTAAATTTTGGACGTCAGCAGTGCTGCGTCATGGCCCTGAAAGATGATTCTGAATAAACTGAAAATTCTTACCTCAATGAAGTCGCTGGATAATGCGTATATATCTGCTGCTATAAGAAATTTTTCTGGCACAGCCTAGCGAAATGCTGGCCGCTAGATTTGTTATCTATAAAAAGAAACGACTGATTTTTCTTTAGATAATCGGGATGACCATGGATTGCAGAAATTAGTAAATTCTTTAAATTCAGATGAATGATTGTCAAAAGGTCAATTTTATGAAAGGGTTTATTGTTAAAAGATTTTCTGAAACATTTACATGGGACTTGATATGACACTAGTACAAATTTTGTTGTAATAAACTACATATGCGTGCGGCTGCTTTTACCTTATATTACATCGCTCAGGCACTGCCATCGCTCCCCACGACCAGCCCAGCCAACTCCATATACCTGACTGCTAGCTACTACTAACTTCTAATGACACTGCTCTTACTGCAACCAACACTGCTCTCTGGTCTGAGATTCTCTTATAGCTTACATATCGCAGGCAGCGCGTGAGCAGTCCATCGGAATTTCATCTGCTCTAGTGCACTAGCAACAAATTCCTTAGTCATGGACCTCTTATACTCTCCATGTACCTCCAGAGATGGTCCAAACTCCATAGCCCGACGAATTTGCTTCTCGGAGTATCCATTTTCCTTAAAAACAGCCATCAAGTGCGCAAGTTCTTGACTTAAGCTGTCCTCGTCGGAAATGGCATATGCTCTGCGTACCAGAGTCCTACGGACTTATGCGGTTGATGACAACTCTTAGAATGCAGATATCGATCTGTGTGCGTCGGCTTCCGGTGAACACTGTGTGTCAAAGTACCATCTAGTTTTTTTATAAACCATAACGTCTAAAAATGGAAGCATGCCATCACTTTCAACCACCATGGTAAATTTGATGCGGGGATGAGACACAGTTGAAGTGGTCTAAAAAGCTATTAAGAGCATCACGTCCACGGGGCCAGACGAAAAAGGTATCATCCACATATCTGCAGGAACACGTTGGTTGCAAAGCTGAAGTCCTCAGTGCCATATCCTCGAAGTCCTCCATAAATAAATTGGCGGCTATGGGTGATAAAGGACTACCCATAGCCACTCCGTCATTCTGTTCAAAAATGTTACCGTTAAATAAAAAGGTGGTAAGAGTACACTGAAGCCATCTGTGCGGGGGAAGATTCGTCTGATGTGATAGGATAAGAAACAAGAGTCGATTTAGAAGAGATAGGGTTTTCCAGTATTAGAATCAGGATTTAAGATAGCTTTGGAGGACGTAAGATCAAATAAGGCAGAAGGGATTGATAACATTCCATCTGAATTTCTCAAATCATTGGGTGATGCAAAAAAACGACTATTCACGTTGGTCTGTGGGGAATATATGGGTCTGGAAATATACCGTCTGAATTTCGGAAAATTGTGCGAAAATTATCGCACAATCAGCGTAACAGCTCATGCATCCAAGTTGTTGACAAGAATAATATACAGAAGAATGGAAAAGAAAACTGAGGATGTGTTAGATGACGATCAGTTTGGCTTTAGGAAAGGTAAAAGTACCAGAGAGGCAATTCTGAAATTGAGGTTGATAATGAAAGCAAGACTAAAGAAAAATCATGACACGTTCGTAGGATTTGTCGACCTGGAAAAAGCGTTCGACAATGTGAAATGGTGCAAGATTTTCGAAATTCTTAGAAAAATAGGGGTAAACTATGGGGGTAAGCGGCTAGTATAAAATACGTACAAGAACCAAGAGGGAATAATAAGAGTGGACGATCAAGAACGTAATGCTAGGACTATAAAGGGTATAAGACAGGGATGTAGTCATTCGCCCCTACTGTTCAGTCCGTACGTCGAAGAAGCAATGGTGGAAATAAAAGAAAGGTTCAGGAGTGGAATTAAAATTCAAGGTGAAAGGGTATCAGTGATACGATTCGCTGATGACGTTGGTATCCTGAGTGAAAGCAGGGAAGAATTACATGATGTACGAATGGAATGGACAGTCTAATGAGTATAGAATATGGATTGAGAGTAAATCGGAGAAAGACGAAAGTAATGAGAAATAGCAGGAACGAGAACAGCGAGAACTTAACATCAAGACTGATGGTCACGAGGTACATGAAGTTAAGGAATTCTGCTACCTAGGCAGCAAAGTAACCATTGACGGACGGAGGAAGAAGGACATTGAAAGTAGACCAGCACTGGCAGAAAGGGCATTGCTCGCCAAGAGAAATCTCCTAGTATCAATCATACGCCAGACTTTGAGGAAGAAATTTCTGAGAATATATATTTGCAGCATAGCATTGTATGGTAGGGAAGCATGGACTACGGGGAAACCGGAACAGAAGAGAATCGAAGCACTTGAAATGTGGTGCTACAGACGAATGTTGAAAATTAGGTGGACTGATAAGGTAAGGAATGATGAGGTTCTGCGCAGATTGGGAGAGGAAAGGAAGATATGGCAAACACTGACAAGGAGAAGGGACAGGATGATAGGACATCTGTTAAGACATCAGGATACGACTTCCACCGTGCTGGAGGGAGCTGTAGAAGCCAAAAACTGTAGAGGAAGAAAGAAATTGGAAAACGTCCAGCAGATAATTGAGGACGTAAGTTGCAAGTGCTACAGAGAGATGAAGAGGTTAGCATAGGAGAGAAATTCGTGGCGGGCCGCAACAAACCAGTGAGAAGACTTATGACTCAATATAAAAATAGTGTTGATATTAACAGTCGAGTCGCAGCACGGTACGTTTGAAGGCTGTTTATGGCACCCGTTGACGCTTTACGCCAGGGTGTCTTGTCGCGGTAACGACAGTGGCAAGGGATCAACACTAATGGGGTGAAATCCGTGGCGTGGTGTTCACAACGACCCGCCCAGTCACCATGTGGTACCGTCGGTTGTTGATGGGATATCTTAGCTGCGGCTCTCGGAGAAAATTCCGCCATCGCTTTACGCTGGTAATCTGCGGCGGTTATCTCCATGCGATCCTTGCTTTACAGAAGGGCCGCACGGACTGAAGCCGTCGCCAATGCGGTCTACAGGGTGTGATGCTACTGCGGCCCTAGATCGCCGTCACTAACGTCAGACTGACCACAATCCGTTTCGCTCGTTCGCAGTATGCAGTCGTCTGACGGATCACACCGCCGTTTCTTGTGTCTTCAAAAGGGGTGCTGTTTGCAAACGTGTGTTTCGGTATCCGAACCTGGGTGGATCTCTTCGACAATGTGCACTCCGTGTGCATACCGGGGGGAGTCATTCCAGATGTGGAAAGGGTCCTTCCGGATGCCATGAAGGGTACAGGGTGCACCCATCTGCAGGTGGTCGCTCATGTCGGCACCAACGATGTGTGTCGCTATGGATCGGAGGAAATCCTCTCTGGCTTCCGGCGGCAATCTGATTTGGTGAAGACTGCCAGTCTCGCTAGCGGGATGAAAGCAGAGCTCACCATCTGCAGCATCGTCGACAGGACTGACTGCGGACCTTTGGTACAGAGCCGAGTGGAGGGTCTGAATCAGAGGCTGAGACGGTTCTGCGACCGTGTGGGCTGCAGATTCCTCGACTTGCGCCATAGGGTGGTGGGGTTTCGGGTTCCGCTGGATAGGTCAGGAGTCCACTACACGCAACAAGCGGTTACACGGGTAGCAGGAGTTGTGTGGCGTGGGCTGGGCGGTTTTTCAGGTTAGATGGCCTTGGGCAAGTACAGAAAGGGCAACAGCCTCAACGGGTGCGGGGCAAAATCAGGACATGCGGGGACCAAGCAGCAATCGGTATTGTAATTGTCAACTGTCGAAGCTGCGTTGGTAAAGTACCAGAACTTCAAGCGCTCATAGAAAGCACCGAAGCTGAAATCGTTATAGGTACAGAAAGCTGGCTTTAGCCAGAGATAAATTCTGCCGAAATTTTTACAAAGGTACAGACGGTGTTTGGAAAGGATAGATTGCATGCAACCGGTGGTGGAGTGTTCGTCGCTGTTAGTAGTAGTTTATCCTGTAGTGAAGTAGAAGTGGATAGTTCCTGTGAATTATTATGGGTGGAGGTTACACTCAACAACCGAGTTAGGTTAATAATTGGCTCCTTTTACCGACCTCCCGACTCAGCAGCATTAGTGGCAGAACAACTGAGAGAAAATTTGGAATACTTTTCACATAAATTTTCTCAGCATGTTATAGTCTTAGGTGGAGATTTCAATTTACCGGATATAGACTGGGACACTCAGATGTTTAGGACGGGTGGTAGGGACAGAGCATCGAGTGACATTATACTGAGTGCACTATCCGAAAATTACCTCGAGCAATTAAACAGAGAACCGATTCGTGGAGATAACATCTTGGACCTACTGATAACAAACAGACCCGAACTTTTCGACTCTTTAAGTGCAGAACAGGGCATCAGTGATCATAAGGCCGTTGCAGCATCCCTGAATATGGAAGTTGATAGGAATATAAAAAAAGGGAGGAAGGTGTATCTGTTTAGCAAGAGTAATAGAAGGCAGATTTCAGACTACCTAACAGATCAAAACGAAAATTTCTGTTCCGACACTGACAATGTTGAATGTTTATGGAAAAAGTTCAAGGCAATCGTAAAATGCGTTTTAGACAGGTACGTGCCGAGTAAAACTGTGAGGGACGGGAAAAACCTACCGTGGTACAACAACAAAGTTAGGAAACTACTGCGACAGCAAAGAGAGCTTCACTCCAAGTTTAAACGCAGCCAAAACCTCTCAGACAAACAGAAGCTAAACGATGTCAAAGTTAGCGTAAGGAGGGCTATGCGAGAAGCGTTCAGTGAATTCGAAAGTAAAAGTCTATGTACCGACTTGACGCAAAATTCTAGGAAGTTCTGGTCTTACGTTAAATCAGTAAGTGGCTCGAAACAGCATATCCAGACACTCCGGGATGATGATGGCATTGAAACAGAGGATGACACGCGTAAAGCTGAAATACTAAACACCTTTTTCCAAAGCTGTTTCACAGAGGAAGACCGCACTGCAGTTCCTTCTCTAAATCCTCGCACAAACGAAAAAATGGCTGACATCGAAATAAGTGTCCAAGGAATAGAAAAGCAACTGAAATCACTCAGTAGAGGGAAGTCAACTGGACCTGACGGGATACCAATTCGATTCTACACAGAGTACGCGAAAGAACTTGCCCCCCCTTCTAACAGCCGTGTACCGCAAGTCTCTAGAGGAACGGAGGGTTCAAAAGGATTGGAAAAGAGCACAGGTAGTCCCAGTCTTCAAGAAGGGTCGTCGAGCAGATGCGCAAAACTATAGACCTATATCTCTGACGTCGATCTGTTGTAGAATTTTAGAACATGTTTTTTGCTCAAATATCATGTCGTTTTTGGAAACCCAGAATCTACCATGTAGGAATCAACATGGATTCCGGAAACAGCGATCGTGTGAGACCCAACTCGCTTTATTTGTTCATGAGACCCAGAAAATATTAGATACAGGCTCCCAGGTAGATGCTATTTTTCTTGACTTCCGGAAGGCGTTCGATACAGTTCCGCACTGTCGCCTGATAAACAAAGTAAGAGCCTACGGAATATCAGACCAGCTGTGTGGCTGGATTGAAGAGTTTTTAGCAAACAGAACACAGCATGTTGTTATCAATGGAGAGACGTCTACAGACGTTAAAGTAACCTCTGGCGTGCCACAGGGGAGTGTTATGGGACCATTGCTTTTCACAATATATATAAATGACCTAGTAGATAGTGTCGGAAGTTCCATGCGGCTTTTCGCGGATGATGCTGTAGTATACAGAGAAGTTGCAGCATTAGAAAATTGTAGCGAAATGCAGGAAGATCTGCAGCGGATAGGCACTTGGTGCAGGGAGTGGCAACTGTCCCTTATCATAGACAAATGTAATGTATTGCGAATACATAGAAAGAAGGATCCTTTATTGTATGATTATATGATAGCGGAACAAACACTGGTAGCAGTTACTTCTGTAAAATATCTGGGAGTATGCGTGCGGAACGATTTGAAGTGGAATGATCATATAAAATTAATTGTTGGTAAGGCGGGTACCAGGTTGAGATTCATTGGGAGAGTGCTTAGAAAATGTAGTCCATCAACAAAGGAGGTGGCTTACAAAACACTCGTTCGACCTATACTTGAGTATTGCTCATTAGTGTGGGATCCGTACCAGATCGGTTTGACGGAGGAGATAGAGAAGATCCAAAGAAGAGCGGCGCGTTTCGTCACAGGGTTATTTGGTAACCGCGATAGCGTTACGGAGATGTTTAATAAACTCAAGTGGCAGACTCTGCAAGAGAGGCGCTCTGCATAGCGGTGTAGATTGTTCGCCAGGTTTCGAGAGGGTGCGTTTCTGGATGAGGTATCTATATTGCTTCCCCCTACTTATACCTCCCGAGGAGATCACGAATGTAAAATTAGAGAGATTAGAGCGCGCACGGAGGCTTTCAGACAGTCGTTCTTCCCGCGAACCATACGCGACTGGAACAGAAAAGGGAGGTAGTGACAGTGGCACGTAAAGTGCCCTCCGCCACACACCGTTGGGTGGCTTGCGGAGTATAAATGTAGATGTAGATGTAGACTGCTCTGTTGTCGGCGAGGAAGGCTGCACTCGGCATCACCCGTGCACTTATGTCCATCTAGCCACCTGTATACTCCTGCAACGTCAGCTGTTGGTTTTTCGGTTGTCTTCTCAAGGCGATGCCGTGGTAGTGAATGGGCACTGTACTTCCGACTCCACGACGTTTGTTATGTCGGGAGCGTCTGTGTGACGAGTGTGATCGACTTCGAATGGGGCAGCCGTCCGTGCAGCCTCTGCGTAATTAAGGGGGAGCCTCGTGATCGTAGGAAGATTAACAGTTTTACCTGTGGCGATTTGAGCACGTCGCCGATGCAGACATGCCGACCTCATGTGTTGATGTGTTGTTCTCGGCCATAACCGTAGCAAGCACAAGGTGACAGTTATTGAACTATATGAAATGAAATCGTTATCACTTCTGAACGATTTTTGCGTTAGGACGCTAAAACTGCACGGTTGGGCGCAGAGCATGATGGAATTAGTATGCACATGTTATGGTTTGGTTTAGCGACGAAGCCAACTTTGATTTGGATGGGTTCATCAAAAGGTAAAATTTGTACATATGGGGTACTGAGAATCCGCATTTCGCGATCGGGAAGTCTCTTCACCCTCAACTGAACTGTGTGGTGTGCGATGTCCAGTCACGGAATAATCGGTGCGATATTCCTTGATGGCACGGTGGCTACCGAACGGTACATGAAGGTTTTGGAAGATGATTTCATCCCCATTATCCATAGTGATCCTGATTTCGGCAAGATGTGCTTCATGGAAGACGGAGCTCGACCCCATCGGAGGAGGAGAGTGATGTCCTGGAGGAGCACTTTGGGGGCCGCATTCTGGCTCTGGGGTACGTAGAGGCCACTCGCATCGGCGTCGATTGGCCGCCATCTTATCCCAATCTGAACACACGTGCCTCCTTTTTATGGGGCTCTATTAAAGACAAGGTGTACAGCAACAACCCCAAAACATAAACAGCCATTCAGGAGGTCATCAACAACATCATGTTCCGACACTTCAGCGGGTCATGCATAATTTCGCAGTTCGCCTTTGCCACATCATGATGGCAGGCATATCGAATATGTCATAACCTAAATCACCTGTAGTGACATTTACATGTCGAATAAAGTGTGTGCACGCCATGGTTTGTAACTGATTTACGTTTTTTTCATATAGTTCAATAATTGCCACCCTGTACGTGGCTCTCCGTCGCACGTAACAACCACCCTACAGCCGCCGATGATGGAGTGGAACGGCACATGTTTCGTCAACTCAGTTTCAGTCTGTCGTGCTGTAACGTGCGCGTGGGGCACAAAATACTCGTTAAATCCTGTGCTATGGTAATTGAGCGGGGTTCACCTTATGAGAAAGGATTTTTGTGTAGATATCGACCGCGTGTACCTGAATGGTGGCAAGTCAGACTTACACCCACTCTGTACAAGTTGGTGTATATTCATGCAAAACAACAAGTAGTAACGCTGCATAATATAGTAGAATTTTAGAACCAGAAAATCTATTGAACTGATAGTTTTACGTTCTGTACTGATATGGAAAAACCATGAATACGTAACACCGCTTTATAATGTATACTACAAAACTTTATACTGTCTATTAATCTGATTAAAATCGGGCATAGGTTACCCTAGAAATAGCACTTTCGAGCCAATCACAAAATGTCAATTTTGATACAGATAAAACACTGATAAATTTTGACTTTTACATTGACTTTAACTTTTGCTGGTCAAACCAATTTAGAACATTTCAGAATTCAAATGAATAAAAAAAAAGGGTGGGGTGGGGCGACCCTGAAACTGTTATGATCACTGTATTAAAAAAATTGATTACTGAATTTATTATGCGTTCAAGATTTCCAGTATATGTTACTAGTCTTTTTATCTTAATTACTGCTCATTTAAATACCTTTACACCTGTCTCGAAATAATTAAACTTCATTACTATACCAATATTAAACTTATCTTTCAACTTCGTTAGACTTTCGTTATTCATTTACTGTTTCATTAACGAAACATTTCTTTAAACACCATTCTAACATAGCTAGGTTTGCAAGTAATTATTATTAACACAAAATTTAATTTTTCATTTCGGGACACTCGGATTGCACAACATTTGGAAAGGACCCTGTCTAGGTTAATTGTGTGGATAGTTAAATGATGGGAAAGTTGTGGTAAAATTTAGGTTATTATTGAACAGTTAACTCTATGGTCCATACGAATACAGTACTAAAAGTTTCAACCTGCTTGTATCGATGCGGCGGTTGGCGAGCGGCGAGATGGCGAGGCACAGAGCACACATACAACCACAGCTATGGCTCTTGACGTATCGGCACTTTAATTCTTCTTTGGTTCGCAATACTTTTCCATTTAGTGCCTATGGATTTTTGCCATGCTGTGTGGGCGTTGGAAAGGCATACCCGAGGCTCAGTGAAGCTACGTCTTCCAGGAGAGCCTCCTCGCTCCAGAAGGTGTTGCTCAAACCAGTGCCAAACTCCAACTACTACTGCTGAGCCCGTTATGCCGTGCAGCGCCCGCGTGCATTTTCCCGCGCTCGCCTGCCATCCACCTTCTACCGCTACCTTACAGACAGGGTATTCACCCGAGGCTTTGCATTCTACATATCCTAACACATTGCCTACGTATGGTCCAGAGGCACAGTTACAATTTTAAACATCTTACAACAGTCTCAAGATTCTATTACAATATTGCTTGACAATTGACATAAACATTAACATTCACATTGAAACTTGTTTACAGTTTTCTTAACACAATGGCATGAAACAAAAAAGAAATGAAAGCAGAACATTAATTACACAAGTTTATCGAAAAATCAGAAGGAAAAAATTACTTATTTGTACAATAGTACAGCGTTGTTACAGTGCTCCATTGAGGACTGGGTAGAAGGAGGTCCATTTGTCGGCCACGTGACTCACCGTTTTCCCATAAAGTTGGAAAGCCGCAATGACGACATCCAGTGGTACTTCGAACGTTGAGTTAGAGAGTGCCCCAATATGGGCATCGGAATGTTTGAACTTATGGCTGTTCGCATCTGCGCGCACGATTCTGTTGTACAATTCGCCACTGACTAACTTAATATAGAGGACTCTACACGCAATAGAAAGTTTGAACCGATTATGTCCTGTGGATGAATCTCAACGTCGTCACGTATAGGACGTTTCAACATGAAAAGCTGGCGGCCGTGCATGATGGGCTGGACACCTGATCTTTGAAGCAGTTTGTCTGTATGAGTGTACCCTGTCGTGTCGGTTGTGACGGACTCTGAACTAGCGGCGACAAAGCAGTTGACAACTGTGCGCACACGCGACTCCAGGCGGACGCTTCGCTCCACTACCGGAGGCTGGCTGGTGGTCGCTCAACACTCACTGAGTCCGACCGGCGTTCGTCGTTGCTATTGGCGGTTGTGCGAACGTCCACTAGATCGCAGTGCGTTCAGTCACTGCTAAATTTCATGGAGGCGAGTGTCATTCGTATACAGCCTACACCAGTACCAGGAACGGTGAAATTAATGGTTCGTTCCTTCTAAGTTTAAAGTGTTGACCAGGCTACGTTATACGTCAGTGCTGTCTGCCGGCTTGGTAACCGTGCTAACTGCGTTTCAAATGTGTGGCGAATGCAACCGTTACGTTTAAACGATCCCGATGCTGTGTTCGCAGGCGGTCCCTCCGTTTACTCCTGGTGCAGTCTGCGTAACTAGCAGTCGTTGGCGCGTGTATTTTAAATACGTTGTTGTTAAGTGCAACTGAAACTACGTGCAAGTAGCCGAGACTAGTATACAGGGTGAGTCACCTAACGTTACCGCTGGGTATACTTCGTAAACCACATCAAATACTGACGAACCGATTCCACAGACCGATCGTGAGGAGAGGGACTAGTGTAATTGTTTAATACAAACCACAAAAAAATGCACGGAAGTATGTTTTTTAACACAAACCTACGTTTTTTAAAACGGAACCCCGTTAGTTTCGTTAGCACATCAGAACATATAAATAAATACGTAATCAGTGCCGTTTGTTGCATTGTAAAATGTTAATTACATCCGGAGATATTGCAACCTAAAGTTGACGCTTGAAACCTCCGACGTTCAGTTGCGTGTTGTAACAAACACGGGCATAAATTGACCCACCCGTTCTCCTGATCTTACACCTCTGGACTTCTTTCTGTGGGGTACATTAAAGGAGAATGTGCACCGTGATGTGCCTACAACCCCAGAGGATATGAAACAACGTATTGTGGCAGCCTGCAGCGACATTACACCAGATGTACTGCGGTGTGTACGACTTTCATTACGCCGGAGATTGCAATTGTGTGCAGCAAATGATGGCCACCACATTGAACATCTATTGGCCTGACATGTCGGGACACACTCTTTTCCACTCCGTAATTGAAAACGGAAACCACGTGTGTACGTGTACCT
Source organism: Schistocerca piceifrons (assembly GCF_021461385.2). Classification (NCBI taxonomy): domain Eukaryota; kingdom Metazoa; phylum Arthropoda; class Insecta; order Orthoptera; family Acrididae; genus Schistocerca; species Schistocerca piceifrons. The sequence goes on from NC_060144.1 coordinate 47,402,214, forward strand.
CACCCCTCATGGTAATGTACATGTGCGCCAGTGAAAAAGACCAATAAAAAGGTGTTAGCATGTGGACGTAATGTGCTGTTCCAGTCTCTTTTATACCTAAGGTCCATCACCGTTCCCTTTGGATCCCTACGTAAATCGGTGCTCTCCGATACACACGATCGAACAGCGGAGGAGTGGTACTCAAGCGTCAACTTTAGGTTACAATATCTCCGGATGTAATTAACATTTTACAATGCAACAAACGGCACTGATTACGTATTTGTTTATATGTTCAGATCTGCTAACAAAACTAACGGGGTTCCATTTAAAAAATCGTAGGTTTGTGTTAAAAAACATACTTCCGTGCATTTTTTTATGGTTTGTATTAACCAATTACACTAGCCCCTCTCCTCACGTTCGGTCTGTGGAATCGATTCGCCAGTATTTGATGTGGTTTACGAAATATATCCAGCGGTAATGTTAGGTGACTCACCATGTATAAGTTATTTACGAAAGTGTCTTAGGCTCAGTGTGTTTACGGGCAAATACTATTGAAGGGATTGTGTAAAACGGTTGGCTGACGGTCTTGCGAATTTTCAAAACATAACTGCCCAGTGTGAGTTGAGTTATATGTACAGCAGGTTACGGTAATACACGAGAAGTTATAGGAACTTAGCGGTTTTTAATCTAAGAACGGCTGTCTCCTTTTGTTGGTTACGGCTAAGCTTTGTGACCCTTTCAGGGTAAACATAATAAACCCAGCCCAGACTGGTATTGCAGAATTATAACGTTATTGGTGAGCACTTACTCAAATTTCTTTTCAGATTACCTAAGGTCTTATACTGTGTGCACCGTTATGTAGCCTTCCCAGGTGTGAAGCGTGTGGCCTTTGTTTCATTGCAGTTGGTACATTACGTGCCACTGTAAGGGTTGACCAGATGTACGCTCCACCGAGGAATAAACGAACTAGTTGCCGGAATTTATTTCTGAGTCAACTGTATATCGTAGCTGTCAAATTTAATTGGTGCATCTAGGTATTTAAGCACCGTTATGTCGACTATTAATTGAACTTAAAGTCGTTTATTAAATAGTGGTATACTGTGTTTGCCTTAACCGTTTCGTGGGCAAAATTATTGAGCAGTTTTCTTTAATGAATGGAGATCAGATAGTAGTTAACAGATAGGTATATTTATCATACACAATATCAAATTTGCTCCAGCTGTGAAAGTGAGGTCACACAACAAGGTGGGAAGTATTCTTCCCACTGCCCTTCCTTGGAGTTAAATGACAAAAACAACTTTTTCAATATATGCCATATTTATTTGATAAATTTGCTTCTCTTGTTACAATGATCGTTCACAATTACTTGCCATGAAATTTTCTGAAACATGGGTCTATGCAGAGTGGTATTTGACAATATGTACGACCACAGCGAGTGACCTTTTCCGCAGCTTTGGTACTACAGTGACGGCAAGTCCAGTACGTTTCTTCTAAAATGGGTTATGCTCCCCTACAGCCACATGACGAAAATCTTCAGTTACTTTACCCCTTTTTGCCAGAAAGACATGTTTTTGTCCACGGCTTTTTTGGGATGAGAAGCCAGCATCAATTGTCTGGCTTGATGGATCCTGAATGTGAGCTGTCCACTTTCTCTTTTACTAATTTTCTACAGGATAAAACTGTTCACTGCAGCAACATCCACCAGTAAATAAAATATTCTGTGCCACCATTTTACAGAATGTCTGCCAATAGCATACCGTTCTCGTAATTGATCAAACTTATCGACAACACCCATTATTCTGTGGTATTCTGCCACAACTTCAGGACAAGAAATCTCTGTACTTGTTTTTCCTTATCACAGTGGCTGTTTCTCATGGGTCATGAATTGAGGACAGGAAAGTAACTGGATGGTTATCCATCCATTTTACTGCAGAAATGGCTCGTTTTGTTTCGAACTGGATTTCTCCTCGTTCCAATTTTACGTGCTCCTTCATAAATTTGGGTAAATTTACCTTATACTATAGCTTTGAGGAAAAAATCACAAGCAAACAGCACTGAAAGGCTCCTCTACAGAGCAACACTCAGCTATACAATTCCTCTGCGCGAAAGTACAGCAAAAACGGCGGGAACTTCCGATTGGAAGTAGTACCCTATACTGTTCACTAGGTGGTAACACCGTACAGATGTGGGAACTGTGATTCCCACGGGACTAGGAGCGAGTTCATTGTAGTGGGAAGCATGTTTCCCACGGCCCACGAAAGGGTTAAATAGAAATCGATGAGTTGGAATTTCCATCAGTTTAAATTCAAACTACTACTTCATATTGCGCTTTAGTTTTAACTACCTATGCATGTGGGTCGCAGTAAAGCATTAAGCTGGTCTAAACTAGTGCCCGTTGAAACAAATCTTTTAACACGTCTAAGTTTTCCTAAACTTATCTCTTAACGTAGTAAATCTTTACCACGGTTTTAGTTGCTTAACATAATATCTTAACGAGTTGTACAGTTTATTGGTGAAGCTTGACTTGCAATGTGAGCATATGCTCTTCGCTTAAAAAGAATTATTTCTTCTTTTAGTGTATTTGTTGCTATTAATAAATGTATCAAATTGTCGTTCTGCACATTGTACAACCGATTCTCGCTCCACACCCCCATGTGGTAACCCGCTTGTGTGCCGCATGTGTGGTACCTTTCAGATGCCGCATTGCCTCATGACGTATAGTATGGCCCTCCTGAACCCATCAATCCCATATTCGCATGGAAGTCACGGCTTTCTGAGCAACGCGAGCAGCGATACCGCGTAGCGATAGGCCATTGTCTCCACGGCCCGCGGCCCTGTCGCTTAAAATTACGGTGCTTGCCCTTAGACATTTCGCTTTCTTGTAGCACGTGTAACATGATCTTCTCGAAACGACCAACATTCATACGTAATTTCTGAACGATGAATCCGCCGTGAAATCTTTTCTTCTACGTGCAACTTTGATGGCCTTACTCCTACCTGCTTTGTGCTGTTGCAGTCTATATTTCGATATCCATGCATGTAGTACGCGCCATACTATCTCGTCGCTTCTTGCACGCTACCCTCGTGCCACTGTAATTTTAATGGCGGATTATGTATGTCGTGTAGACAAAGGATCATTGGCGTTGTTTATTTGTTGCAGCACGTTGCACCGCCGATAACCAGTCACTGATATTTGTTCTTACGTTAGTGATAAAGAAAGATAACAAGAACAAAGTGAGATTCCTTTTCTCAAGGTTCAATATTTATAGCAGCCAAGTGTGATAGTAGGAAATTTCCACTCCTGATTAGATACAATGTAATTCGTTCACGAACTGCGTGTTACAAGGGAACGTATTCAGACTGCACGTGAAAAGTTGTCATATTCTGCCGACGTAGTGCGTAACATTCATGAGTTCTTGGGTCCACCTATCTGCGGCTGCCATTGCTTTAGAATATCTTCTCCCTCGACCCGTTGCACTGAAACGTTGTGTTGAAACATGTAGTAAATCTAAAATTTCACCTGATTCCATCGAAGAATGTTTTTACGCGCAATCAGATTAATTTTTATAGATGCGTTTTTTTGCGCTTGACTATTAATACTTTACGCAACCTTACTCTGAAAGCAAAATTTCTTAGTCACATTTGTTTCAAAAACTATAATGTTTCTTTTTCGATTTTCACATATTTTTCAGGTGTGTGGTGTAGACTGTAGACTGTTAACGGAAATGCTTGATACCGAGAAAATATTTACAAATGCAAATCAAACTAATTCAATCATGATCATAAAGTTTAGACCGATGTGAGGTTTTCGATACTAGTCAACAGCTTGAACCAGTGCCGTAGTGAACACGCGTCACACAACATTACCAACTTGACGACTACAACGTCATACGCTTCGCCAAATTTTCAAACTTCCATAAATGCCAGTTTTGACTGCGAAAATTTATTACATCGGTATCAATATGAGAAATATTTATTACAACGAAAACGAACTGCATATCGTAAAAAAAGCTCTACAGCTATAATGAATGCCCTAACAGGGAGGAGGAATATATGATGAAGTACATTTGAATGCATTATGGGAACAGCAGTGATCAATGTCTTATAAATAATAACTATTTAAAACAGTCTTGATCACGATTTATTTCACAAGGTGACCGGTTTCGACCACTACTGTGGTCATCTTCAGACCTATAAGTTATATACAAAGCTCTAATTAGAGGGCTACATACATTAAACAAAATACATAAAGTTATAAAGCTATAAAACGTTGAATTACCATTGAGTGGGAACCTCTTTCTGTTGGAGAATCACTACTGGAGAAACCAGTGCACGTCTTACTATATACACTCCTGGAAATGGAAAAAAGAACACATTGACACCGGTGTGTCAGACCCACCATACTTGCTCCGGACACTGCGAGGGGGCTGTACAAGCAATGATCACACGCACGGCACAGCGGACACACCAGGAACCGCGGTGTTGGCCGTCGAATGGCGCTAGCTGCGCAGCATTTGTGCACCGCCGCCGTCAGTGTCAGCCAGTTTGCCGTGGCATACGGAGCTCCATCGCAGTCTTTAACACTGGTAGCATGCCGCGACAGCGTGGACGTGAACCGGATGTGCAGTTGACGGACTTTGAGCGAGGGCGTATAGTGGGCATGCGGGAGGCCGGGTGGACGTACCGCCGAATTGCTCAACACGTGGGGCGTGAGGTTTCCACAGTACATCGAGGTTGTCGCCAGTGGTCGGCGGAAGGTGCACGTGCCCGTCGACCTGGGACCAGACCGCAGCGACGCACGGATGCACGCCAAGACCGTAGGATCCTACGCAGTGCCGTAGGGGACAGCACCGCCACTTCCCAGCAAATTAGGGACACTGTTGCTCCTGGGGTATCGGTGAGGACCATTCGCAACCGTCTCCATGAAGCTGGGCTACGGTCCCGCACACCGTTAGGCCGTCTTCCGCTCACGCCCCAACATCGTGCAGCCCGCCTCCAGTGGTGTCGCGACAGGCGTGAATGGAGGGACGAATGGAGACGTGTCGTCTTCAGCGATGAGAGTCGCTTCTGCCTTGGTGCCAATGACGGTCGTATGCGTGTTTGGCGCCGTGCAGGTGAGCGCCACAATCAGGACTGCATACGACCGAGGCACACAGGGCCAACACCCGGCATCATGGTGTGGGGAGCGATCTTCTACACTGGCCGTACACCACTGGTGATCGTCGAGGGGACACTGAATAGTGCACGGTACATCCAAACCGTCATCGAACCCATCGTTCTACGATTCCTAGACCGGCAAGGGAACTTGCTGTTCCAACAGGACAATGCACGTCCGCATGTATCCCGTGCCACCCAACGTGCTCTAGAAGGTGTAAGTCAACTACCCTGGCCAGCAAGATCTCCGGATCTGTCCCCCATTGGGCATGTTTGGGACTGGATGAAGCGTCGTCTCACGCGGTCTGCACGTCCAGCACGAACGCTGGTCCAACTGAGGCGCCAGGTGGAAATGGCATGGCAAGCCGTTCCACAGGACTACATCCAGCATCTCTACGATCGTCTCCATGGGAGAATAGCAGCCTGCATTGCTGCGAAAGGTGGATATACACTGTACTAGTGCCGACATTGTGCATGCTCTGTTGCCTGTGTCTATGTGCCTGTGGATCTGTCAGTGTGATCATGTGATGTATCTGACCCCAGGAATGTGTCAATAAAGTTTCCCCTTGCTGGGACAATGAATTCACGGTGTTCTTATTTCAATTTCCAGGAGTGTATAATGGAGGCTCCACCCACTTCTGACTGCATGATGTCATTATTAACCAATGAGTAATAAGTCGAATTACAATTTAAAATTTCTTAGTTATAAGAACATTGTCAAGAATTAGAAATAAATACACACTAAACTTAGCTTATTAAACAGCTATTGTCAATTAAGAAGCATTAAAATATTTAAATATGTAGGAAAATGGACTTCGGTTTGGCAGTACATGGGTTGCCCTCTCAAGGCCTATCAGCGAACCATTTGGAACCACTGGTTGCTATGGTGAAATTAGACGCCCTTGCAAAGATGAAGCAGCAGGCTTTTTTCACTGAAGTTGTTGTAAAGTCGATAGCCGAACTAGTGGTTGCCATGGTGAGGACAAACGCCAGTGCAAAGATGTGGCAGCAGGCCTCTTTCCAAAGAAGTTGTTGCGAAGTAGAATGGCAAAGACTGTGGCGTCAGACGATGTATTATTGAGCAGCAACTTGTCTTTATTAAAACGAAAAGAGTGAGCTACAATAATCTGTAGCTGACATGTATACTACACGCTGCCCAAATGCGATACGAAGTAGTTGTCCGTATATGTGAAATATTATCTATGAAGTTGATATGTAGATTACATGAGCCTTTTTTTTCATTTAAGGCATTGCTATTCCTCAAGTTATATGCCAGTCATGATTGATGAAGTATGATATGATGAAGTATTTATCGTTAAGGGATCGAATCTAGTATTGAAAAACACAGTTTAGCTATATTCCTCAACTGGAGATTACGATACGCGCTTATGAATTCTTCTTGTACGAGGCTGAAATGAAAACTCTATCAGAAGTACTTTAGCGATTTATCAGAAACAAAGCGAATCGAATACCGTATACGTAGTTCTCCAGCTGTAATCTAGACATCGGTATACACAGCACTAACTAATAAATAAAACAGATTTCTTTGAGCCGCGTGAGTGCAGGATCGCCACGGTATTTATGAAATTGATGTGATTAGCTTAAGTGGTGGGCGGATGCCGGACGCCCTTACTGTCTCGCCTCCCCCATCCCCCACCCCAGGTTAGAATACGCGTGCCCAAACTATCTGCGTTATTTACGTGGAGATGTACGAAGGTTTTCTAAATGTGTGCGAGTCGTGTAACTGAGACGTTATGTGGGTACCAGTCCGTATCCACATAAAGGGATCTGGGAAACTGTTTAGAAACTAATAGACAGCTTTATTGCGAAGGAATCGAGAGCAGTATCACAAAAAATATAGGTGGCCTATACCGTACAGCTGAAGCCAATACTGTACACGCTGTTACAAATACATGTGTGCCTCAGAAATAAAATGTAACTGTCATCAGAAGAGGAACTTCAACTGTTTTATCAGAAGGAAAATTAAGCGAGTATCATAAAAAAAGGAATACTGCCGTAGTGTAGACCGCGACACACGATACAACTAAAAAAAAGACCACATTCATTGTGAAGAAATTAAATCTAATATCATGTAAGGTGTCAGGCAAATCCAACACTTTCCATAAAACCCCTGACATGATAGCAAATCCGGCAATATGTCACATAGCTTCGAATAAATCATGACATTAAAGTAACCACAGTAATCAGATCAACGAGTGAGCAAATGGAATACCACAGACTAACACAAGAACATCTAAATTCGTGTCATACCTTCCCACTGTGAAACAGACGCAGTTCCGAGGGGAGAAACGAGAACAGAAGCCGAGAGCAGAGCCGTGTAGGCTGGAAGGCCCTACGATAAGAGCAGGACAATGGGACACCCGTATCGCCAGCCGACCGCCAAGAGGTCCATCCCCAAGCCCACGTTAAAGGATAGAGTCCTCCAGAAGAACAGTATACATCTTACGATAACACTAAAAGGGCCACATCAGCTGCAAGTTTTAGCGCGAGGCTATACGCGTCTTTGTTACGTAGAAAACATTAAAAACATTGCCGCAACACGAAAAGTATAACGTTTCTCATTGGATAGACAGAATTTTTGTAGGCAGAGCTTAAGGTTAACATTGAGACGCTGATTGGTTGAAAACACAGCCCGATACCTTTTTCTTAAACCAAATTCGGTAAACAATAGTAAGGATAAGTTCGAGAGAGTTGCTACCGAGACAGAGAGGTGTGTGGAGATGCGCCGCCAGCCGCCTCTGATGCTTCCTAACCACCGACAAGGTAATGAACGCATACGATGCCACATAAGATCACATAAGGCTTCACTCAGAACTGCAGAAGTCTCAATTGTTGCATCCCCTTTTTACGTAATACTAGTGTCGATCGTCAATTAAACTTCGTGGTATTCACATTTGCTACTTGAAGTTGAAACTGAAACGCGATGATTTTTCTGTTATTAATTATTGAGAAGCCACATCAGCCACTGTAATTTACGTCAAGTTAAATAAGTAATTAAAGATAATTGAGAGTCACTGTAGATCATTTTTGATAGTTTTCTCTTTTATGAAACTTAATTTAAACCTAGATTATAGATGTGATATGGCACAGGTCATCCTTCGATCCATTATAGAACTTGGAAACCCATTCAGGGAATATTCGTTCACATTTTTGTTGAATGCAGTTAGTTTTTATCATCCTCTATTAAAATATTTCCTTTTATCAATAGTACACTTTATAAACAACGTTTTGTGAGTAAAATAAAAATTCCAATGGTAAACTTAACTGCTTATTCGACGTTATTTTACCAGCTAACTACAAATAGGAAAGCCTTGAACCCCTTCCACTAAATTTAGTTAGTATTAAGATTCTTTTACAGGGAGTGCAGTCGAGCTGATGCTGAAATCATTAAGTATTTGATTATATCATCGCTAGTCTCACTGAACTCTTCTGAGCTCTACATGTCATGTGTGGTCTGGTGTCTCCTCACCAGCAACAGGTCCCAGGTTCAAACTAGTCAATTCCCTAAAAAACACGCTCAGAGCGTCGTTGCGCGAAAGTGGTAGGGAGACACGACTTAGAACAAACAGACACCACGCAGAAAGTTAGAATCACAGAATACAGGCTTGAGGTACATAGTTCAAGGTGGAGTGAAATGCATCGATGTGACTTCCAAAAGTAAATCAAACGATTATCAGAAGAAGATCTTTAACTATGATATTTATCAGAAAGAAAACGAATCGAGTACCATAAAAAAAGGTCTGTAGCTGTGTTGGAAACCAAGATACACAGTACGAATTAAAAACAAAAACATTGTCATTGTAAAGTAATAGGCTGGTCAATCGTTGCAATTTAGAAATCCCACTGAGCCGGCAAAGAAAATATTTATTTCATAACCAAAGAAACTATGACAACGAATAACGCTATAAAGAAATTAAATCCAAAATACCTTTCAAAAAGTGGCGCACAGCAGCCGTTAACATAGTATTACCGATCAACGCCGACGAAAAACATCGTAAATTCCTCTTGATCCCAAAACTATAGTAGTGCGAAGTAAAAATTCCAGTAGTTTCTGAAATTTCTCACAGCAAGCCCGAGAATAAGAAACACATTTCGAAACTGTTGTTTATGGTTCTGTTGTTTGTACTTGACCAGGAGCAGGTAGAGGGGCAGGACAGAGCACAACAGATGTACAGACCCCACTCTTGTGGAACATTTTATACACTTCTCTCACATTCGTACACTATTCGTGTAGAAAACTATACCTGGTCCCAGTCAACATAAATGACATCGAATTTTCATCAAGCAGAACGGCACTTACATCAAACGCCCTCCATTATTTGTTGTATTTATTTCAGTCTGTATCTTCCCCTACATGCTGTATCCTCTACAGCTCCCTCAAGTAAGTATGATTGGCAACCACAGAAGATTTGAGGTAAATGAATGATGTCAGTGTAACCTAATAGTGACTTCTATATATATATATATATATATATATATATATATATATATATATATATATAATACAGGGTTATTACAAATGATTGAAGCGATTTCACAGCTCTACAATAACTTTATTATTTGAGATATTTTCACAATGCTTTGCACACACATACAAAAACTCAAAAAGTTTTTTTAGGCAATCACAAGTGTTCGATATGTGCCCCTTTAGTGATTCGGCAGACATCAAGCCGATAATCAAGTTCCTCCCCATCAATGAGTTCGAAAGCATCGTTGATGTGAGCTCGCAGTTCTGGCACGTTTCTTGGTAGAGGAGGTTTAACACTGAATCTTTCACATAACCCCACAGAAAGAAATCGCATGGGGTTAAGTCGGGAGAGCGTGGAGGCCATGATATGAATTGTTGATCATGGTCTCCACCACGACCGATCCATCGGTTTTCCAATCTCCTGTTTAAGAAATGCTTCTGCTTTAGCCTTTTCCGTAAAATTTTCCAAACCGTCGGCTGTGGTACGTTTAGCTCCCTGCTTGCTTTATTCGTCGACTTCCACGGCTACGCGTGAGACTTGTCCGCACGCGTTCAACCGTTTCTTCGCTCACTGCAGGCCGCCCCGTTGATTTCCCCTTACATAGGCATCCAGAAGTTTAAACTGCGCATACCATCGCCGAATGGAGTTAGCAGTTGGTGGATCTTTGTTGAACTTCGTCCTGAAGTGTCGTTGCACTGTTATGCCTGACTGATGTGAGTGCATGTCAAGCACGACATACGCTTTCTCGGCTCCTGTCGCCATTTTGTCTCACTGCGCTCTCGAGCGCTCTGACGGCAGAAACCTGAAGTGCGGCTTCAGCCGAACAAAACTTTATGAGTTTCTCTACGTATCTATAGTGTGTTGTGACCATATGTCAATGAATGGAGCTACAGTGAATTTATGAAATCGCTTCAATCATTTGTAATAGCCCTATGTACACTCCTGGAAATGGAAAAAAGAACACATTGACACCGGTGTGTCAGACCCACCATACTTGCTCCGGACACTGCGAGAGGGCTGTACAAGCAATGATCACACGCATGGCACAGCGGACACACCAGGAACCGCGGTGTTGGCCGTCGAATGGCGCTAGCTGCGCAGCATTTGTGCACCGCCGCCGTCAGTGTCAGCCAGTTTGCCGTGGCATACGGAGCTCCATCGCAGTCTTTAACACTGGTAGCATGCCGCGACAGCGTGGACGTGAACCGTATGTGCAGTTGACGGACTTTGAGCGAGGGCGTATAGTGGGCATGCGGGAGGCCGGGTGGACATACCGCCGAATTGCTCAACACGTGGGGCGTGAGGTCTCCACAGTACATCGATGTTGTCGCCAGTGGTCGGCGGAAGGTGCACGTGCCCGTCGACCTGGGACCGGACCGCAGCGTCGCACGGATGCACGCCAAGACCGTAGGATCCTATGCAGTGCCGTAGGGGACCGCACCGCCACTTCCCACCAAATTAGGGACACTGTTGCTCCTGGGGTATCGGCGAGGACCATTCGCAACCGTCTCCATGAAGCTGGGCTACGGTCCCGCACACCGTTAGGCCGTCTTCCGCTCACGCCCCAACATCGTGCAGCCCGCCTCCAGTGGTGTCGCGACAGGCGTGAATGGAGGGACGAATGGAGACGTGTCGTCTTCAGCGATGAGAGTCGCTTGTGCCTTGGTGCCAATGATGGTCGTATGCGTGTTTGGCGCCGTGCAGGTGAGCGCCACAATCAGGACTGCATACGACCGAGGCACACAGGGCCAACGCCCGGCATCATGGTGTGGGGAGCGATCTCCTACACTGGCCGTACACCACTGGTGATCGTCGAGGGGACACTGAATAGTGCACGGTACATCCAAACTGTCATCGAACCCATCGTTCTACCATTCCTAGACCGGCAAGAGAACTTGCTGTTCCAACAGGACAATGCACGTCCGCATGTATCCCGTGCCACCCAACGTGCTCTAGAAGGTGTAAGTCAACTACCCTGGCCAGCAAGATCTCCGGATCTGTCCCCCATTGAGCATATTTGGGACTGGATGAAGCGTCGTCTCACGCGGTCTGCACGTCCAGCACGAACGCTGGTCCAACTGAGGCGCCAGGTGGAAATGGCATGGCAAGCCGTTCCACAGGACTACATCCAGCATCTCTACGATCGTCTCCATGGGAGAATAGCAGCCTGCATTGCTGCGAAAGGTGGATATACACTGTACTAGTGCCGACATTGTGCATGCTCTGTTACCTGTGTCTATGTGCCTGTGGTTCTGTCAGTGTGATCATGTGATGTATCTGACCCCAGGAATGTGTCAATAAAGTTTCCCCTTCCTGGGACAATGAATTCACGGTGTTCTTATTTCAATTGCCAGGAGTGTATATATATATATATATATATATATATATATATATATATATATATATATATATATATATATATAGAGAGAGAGAGAGAGAGAGAGAGAGGGAAACATTCCACGTGGGAAAAATATATCTAAAAACAAAGATGATGTGACTTACCAAACGAAAGAGCTGGCAGGTTGATAGACACAAAGAAACACAAACATACACACAAAATTCAAGCTTTCGCAACCAACGGTTGCTTCATCAGGAAAGAGGGAAGGAGAGGGAAAGACGAACGGATGTGGGTTTTAAGGGAGAGGGTAAGGAGTCATTCCAATTCCGGGAGCGGAAAGACTTACCTTAGGGGGAAAGAAGGACAGGTATACACTCGCGCACACACACACATATCCATTTGCACATACACAGACACAAGCAGACATGTCTGGTAACATGGTTAGTCCCAAAGGGAAAGTGCAGGATAAGTGCTACCTAAAAATAATGGATGAGTGTTTTCAGTGGGAACTGGATAAAGAGTAAGATATTCCACAGAGGAAACGGAATCAGAAACAGAGTGAGGTTGGTACAGAGACAATAAATCAAATAAAGAATAAAGTAAGACTGTTGATGTTGTTGATGCAAATGGGAAAAGAGCGCTAGAAAATGTGTTGTCAAAATATAAAGAAGTATTTTATGATAGTCCAGGATTAATGAAGGGAGAACCTTATGAATTTAAAGCCAAGCCACATCACCCTTTTAAGCTGAAACCACATGTAATACCAATACCAAAAAGGGAGGCCATAGAGAAGTACAGAGGATGTCATTACAGATTATAGGGAGATCAACCAGTTAGTACTGTAACCCACCAGTTTACATTTCCGTAAAGATGGTTCAGTACAAGTTAAATTGGACACTAGGGTACTAAATAAAAAAATTGGAATCTGGGAATGATGGGCCAGAAACTTGAGAGGAATCACTGCAGAAATTTGAGGGTGCTAATAGCGTATGGAATCAAGGAGGTGCACACATTACCAGGTGCAGATATTAATAGTGACCACAACTTACTTATGGCAGAAATAGAAATAAGAATGAAAAAACTGAAGAAGGCGACCATGGTGAAGAAGTGGGATTTAGAGAAGGTAAGATCCAACAAAGAACAAATTACAGAAATGCTGTCTCGGGAGTTTCTAAACACATTACGAGACAAAGAAGCACCTGATAATGCCAATGACTACTGGAATATGCTGAAAGAAGGAATCATTAAACCAGGACAGCAAAATATAGGATATGTAAAACGGAAAAGGTCAAACCATGGGTGACACAAGAAATGATTTCCAGGATGGAGGAGAGAAGAAAATTGAAAAACAAGAACACTGAAGATTCGAGAAAGATATACCGGAGGTTAAATAATGATCTGCGAAGAGAAACAGAGCAGGCTAGGAAAAAATGGCTAAATGAGGAATGTGATGAAATTGAAGAACTGGACAGGAAGGGATGATACGACTTACTATACGACAGAGTAAAGACTATGACATGGGAACAAAACAGAGCAGGAAGTGCTACTATGGAAATTTTGAGTAAAGTCGAAGAGGTAGTGCACAAAGATCGTGACGATGTCCTCCAGAGATGGGAAGATGGAATAAGATAAATATTCAGGTTATGTAATAAAATATATGACAGTGGTGAATGGCCTGAGGACTTTCTGACAACAGTAATGATTCCATTACCGAAAAAACAAGGAACCAAGAAGTGCAGCGAGCACAGGACAATCAGCCTCATTTCACATGCAGCAAAAGTGATGTTAAGAATAATTGATAAAAGACTTGAAAAAGTAATGGAGGAGAATCTTGGCGAGGAGCAGTTTGGCTTTAGACGGAACACGGTCACCATAGATGAAATAGGGCTCCTACGAATCTTGGGAGAAAGGTTTATTGAAAAAGGAAGAGACCTATATATGTGCTTCATCGATCTAGAAAAGGCATTTGACAGTGTGGTTTGGGACAAGCTGGCGACTATAATGAGGGAAAAGAGAGTGGACTGGAAAACCAGAAGACTCAAAACGCATTATATCTTAATCAAAAAGTTTCAGTTAAAGTGAGAGGAGAAAGTACAGACTGGATCAGACTAGGAAAAGGAGTAAGATAAGGATGCTGTTTATCACCTACTCTTTTCAACCTCTATTTGGAAAATATGATTGACCAATGCTCATTAGAAGAAAAAGGTGTATAAATTGGAGGAAGAAGAGTAGGGTGTTTGAGATCTGCTGATGACATGGTCCTTCTAGCCACAGGGGAAAAAGAATTACAGGATTTGGTGGACACCATTGCAACTAACGGAAAAAATATGGAATGAAAATTAACACAAATAAAACAAAATTGTTGGCACTAGGAGGAAATAAGGAAATAAAAATTATGCTGAATGGAGAAATACTAGAACAGGTGCAAAATTTTAAGTATTTTGAAAGCAGGATAGACACCGACTGGAAGTGCACCACAGAAATTAAAACAAGGATAGCAATGGCAAAAGACGCGTTTTATAAGAAAAGGAGAATCTTCTGCAGCGGTCTGGACAGAGAACTCAGAAAGAGAGTCATGAAATGTCTTGTATGGAGTGTTCTTCTATATGGCGCTGAAACGTGGGCTATGAGGAAAAAAGACAGAGAAAGGCTGGAGGCTTTTGAGATCTGGACATGGTGAAAGATCGAAAGAATAAGATGGATGGACAGAGTAAAAAATGAAGAGGTACTGAGAAGAGTGGGAGAGAAAAGACAGTTACTAGATGTAGTAAAGAGAAGAAAAAGGAATTGGATTAGGCATATATTAAGAAAGAATGACGGACTGATGAAAACAGTTTTAGAAGGTTATGTAGAAGGGAAAAGGAAGCGAGGAAGGAAGAGATTCCAGATACTGGATGACAAGATGGATGGTACAACATACAGCAGCCTTAAGAAGGAAGCAATGGATCGCAGAAAATGGAGAGGCAAAGGACCTTCTAATATAGCAGATAACTGATGATGATGATGAATAGTGTATCTAGCCTAGATATGACTTCTGGCTATTGGCAGATAAAATGAACTGAAAACTCTAGGAAATTCACAGCTTTCATATATAAGGGCATATGCTATGAGTTCATGGTAGTGTCATTTAGACTAAATATTTCAGTATCCACGTTTTCAAGGTCTCAAATTCCATACTTGTAGAGGAGCTGTTATCTATAATCACTCTATACATGGAAGACATTTTAACTAGAGCCAGCAGTTGCCAGGAATACAGTCTAATGTTGGATGAAGTACTGAAGGCCTTTCAAAGAGGTAATGTCACAATTAGCTTAGCCAAATCCGTATTCAGAAAAGGGGAAATACAATTTTGGGGCACATTATATCAGCAGAAGCTATTAGATCGAATCCTGCTAAACCAAAAGCTATTAATGGGCTTTCACCACCAAAGTACCAGAAACATAAAGTGTTTCATTGGTCTCTGCAATATTAATCGCAAGTACATGAGTGAACAGTACTAAATGCAGCAGCTATACTGAATGTAACTAAGAAGAATGTTCCATGCTCGCGGGGAGAACGGTGTCAGAAAAATTTGGTAGTATTAAGGGGGCTCTCATTAAAGATGGAGTACTGTTTCACATAAGGTTAGATAAGGAATTTTGTGTATCTATGACAGTTCCTATTTTGGAATTGGAGCACATCTGTTTCAAGTAACTGAGAATAATGTTGAACAGAGATCGATTAGTTTTGCTAGCAGGATGTTAACAAAATGTGAACGTTACCACAAAGTTACTGAAAAAGGGACATTAGCAACTTTGTAAGTATGCTGTTTAGGTTTTTATGTTGCTAACGCCATGTAGCGCTCTATATGAAAATCACTGACTGTGCTGTGTGAAGGCTGTGATTGGTTTGCATTGTTGGAGTAATATTCGCCATTGTAGTGTTGGGCAGTTGGTTGTTAACAGCGCGTATCATTGTGCAGTTGGAGGTGAGCCGCCAGTAGTGGTGGATGTGGGAAGCGAGATGGCGGAATTCTGAGAGCGGACGATCTGGACGTGTGTCCATCAGAAAGAGTAAATTTGTAATATTGGATATCATGGACTTATATATATTATGACTTTTGAACACTATTAAGGTAAATAATTGTTTGTTCTCTATCAAAATCTTTCTTTTGCTAACTATGCCTATCAGTAGTTAGTGCCTTCAGTAGTTTGAATCTTTTATTTAGCTGGCAGTAGCGGCGCTCGCTGTATAGCAGTAGTTCGAGTAACGAAGATTTTTGTGAGGTAAGTGATTTGAGAAACGTATAGGGTAATTTAGTCAGGACCATTCTCTTGTAGGGATTATTGAAAGTCAGATTGCGTTGCGCTAAAAAAATATTGTGTCAGTTTAAGCACAGTCACGTATAATTTTTCTAAGGGGACGTTTCAACTTGTGAGCCATGGAAATGTTACAGTACTATTTGATAGGGAGGAAAGTAAACATACACACAGACCGTAAAGCACTATTTTTTATTAAGACTCGCAGGCTGACACTTTGTAGACTTACCAAATGGGCCATTGATCTCCATGAATTCCAATGAGATATACATTATAGTTCTCCCAGGGACAGTGTGGTGGCAGATGCATTACCATGATTGGCATTAGTAATAGAACAAGGGGAAGAGAGTGAATCAGAACCAAAGAAATACGTCTGTTTAGCCTGAAAGGAATAGAGCACAAACGTGAGGTTCGAAAAATATTTAGAAGCTTCAAAAAGGAACAAGAAAAATCCGGTTTTGACTATGATAAAGCAAAAGTTGGAGGAAAATCAGGAGCACAAAATAAGGGAATATTACTTGGTGGAAAATGGGGTATTGTACAGCAGAACTAGTTTTGTATGGGAATACTGGAAGCTATGTTTGCCAGAACATACCATACAGGAGTTCATATGGTCTATACACCATGATCTATGGTCGCTTTACACCCAAAAAATGTGCAGGAAAGTGGAGAGAAATTGCATTTTTAACAGTATCGTAAAGAGGGCTACGAAAATATTAAAAAGATACGAAAAGTGTCATAAAACGAAAACACCTACAACCAGCAGTAAAGGGTCAGTATATAGTGTTATACCAAAAGAGGTAGGTTAGGTAAATGCAACCGGTGTATTCGGGCCTCTCCCAACCACCGGAGGAGATTTTATACAGGGTATCCCACCTATCTTGTCCACCCAAAATATATCTGGAACAATAACAGCTATTGGAAAACGACTTTCATCGGTATCAATGTAGGGCTGGGGCCCATGAATGTACATATTTGGAAACATTCTAAAACGAAAGCATATGTGTTTTTTAACACAAACTTATGTTCTTTTAAATGGACCTCCTATATTTTTTCTTCAGCAATCCATAGTATGACAAAGCACATACACAATGGCGTTGATTTCATCGCAATATTCCCATTACATTCCGAGATATTGAAACGCGAAATTGACGCTTGAAACACCCGACATGCGCTGCTAGCGCACGTCCTGAGGCTCAGGCGTGAACCCCATGCTGCCCGTAATCGCGATGTGATTGACATGTGTAAACACACCTCCATACTTATCAAGACGTCCGAAACGAATAATACGGTCTGCTGCCATCAACTCTCATACGCACATAATGGTTTCCCTCATGCACGTTTTACGTATCTACATACACAATATGAACCAGTACCGATCGGTGTACACCCGTCAGGTTGTCTTATTTATCCTGCACACCCAAAATAAGGTTTATCTAATGCGTTATATGACCCATTGTGCCTGTCGCGCAGGGCCTGGCTCTACCTAGTCAAGTGTCCAACGTAGTTCCCACTATTGCAACAGTTACCACTTCGCCTTGTTGTGACCCATGCAAACTCCTGTACTCCACTACCCTCCAAGCATCCCATTTGTTGTTGCTTTGGCGTGCAGTACACCGCTTGCCAGTGTAGTCGTGCATCAGAGTAATCTAGTGACGGCACGGAGGTAGTACACATTGTGAATAAACGTTGTGTTGTGGAACTTATACTGTACAGTATAATGTACCCACATGAAGATATGGTAGAAATGCTGCTGATCTATGGAGAATGTACGTTGACGGGAAATACGTTATGAGATTGCTTGTTTGTTGATAGTACTGTTAGCGAACATTACGATTATTAAGTTAATATGTCTGTTTTCTACCCTACTCTACATACCAGTACTGTACCCTGTTGTAGGTGGATAAAATGCTGTTCAGGCAGAACGACTGTACCGAAGACGATTCCCTGACAAGCCGTCGCCTTCGCGCCGGATGTTTGGTCATCTCACATCTCGTCTACGTGAAACGGGAAGCCTAAATCCAAGACCTCGACATCGTCCTAGAACACGCACAGATGAACGTGCTGAAGTTGCTGTGCTCGCTACCATAGCTGTGAATCCTCAAATCAGCACACGTCAAATTGAACGTGAAGTTGGTGTGTCGAAATCAAGTGCACAGTGTATTCTTAAACATCATAAATTTCGTCCTTATCATGTTCATTTACACCAGGATCTTCATGGAAATGACTTCCGCAATAGGGTAACATTTTGTCGGTGGGCACAGCAAAAACTTCTGACTAATCCAAATTGTTTTGCAGATGTTCTCTTTACCGACGAGGCATCATTCTCCAACAAAGGAATTGTCAATATGAGGAATATGCATTATTGGTCCGCAGACAATCCAAAATGGCTCCGTCAGGTAGAGCATCAACGTCCGTGGAAAATTAATGTTTGGTGTGGGATTATTGGAGATACCATTATCGGACCTTTCTTTATAAATGGCATCCAAAATGGCAGACAATACTCCAGATTTATACGACACAATCTTCCTGTTCTCTTGGACACCGTACCTCTGAACCGGAGAATGCTCATGTGGTATCAGCATGACGGATGCCCTGCACATAACGCCTTACGAGCACGACGACTTCTGAACCGTAAGTTCCATGGTAGGTGGATTGGACGAGGTGGCCCAGTTAGGTGGTCTGCCCGATCTCCGGACCTTACACCGCTGGATTAATTTCTTTGGGGAGCAGTGAAGGATGCTGTTTAGCAACATGAACCAACAAAACCAGAGGACATGAAGCAACGCATTATTGATGCTTGTACAGCCATCAAAGAGGAAACAGTAGCACGAAGTAGGGCATTCTTCATCCGCAGAGTGACCCTATGTATGCAAGCCAATGGGCATCACTGAGCATGAGATGTGAACGCTATGTTTAGTATGTACTGCTGGTATCACAGTGGAAGTTTCTACAAAGGGCCATTTTAGCCAGTGGTGTTAAGAAACATTTATTTGCAACAATTTGTCATTAAACGCATTAGATAGACATAACATTGATAACTATGTGATAATAAAACTACTTGGTTAAACATGTTTACATTCATCTTCTATGTCCTACCTGAACTTCCCAAATCAAAACATTTTTACCTAAACAACGGTAAAACTTTTAGTCGACTTGCTCGTTTCACTAAAACCATCAACATGAATTTTACTATTACGAGTGAATGATTAACTGTCACTAGCGCTAGATCTACAGTAAAGTAAAGTTTTAACGTTGAACGGCATTACCTTTTTAGTAACGGATTAACGATAAGCGAAGTTAACTTTGTGACTAACGTTGCGGTACACAGATATGTTACAGAACCGCATCACCCCTGGCCTATGGGATAAATACCTGCTGGAATGTACGACGTTAATGCAGGATGGCAGCAGACCGTATTATTCGTTTCGGACGTCTTGATAAGTATGGAAGTGTGATTACGCATGTCAATCACATCGCGATTACGGGCAGCATGGGGTTCACGCCTGAGCCTCAGGACGTGCGCTAGCAGCGCATGTCGGGTGTTTCAAGCGTCAACTTCGCGTCTTAATATCTCGGAATGTAATGGGAACATTGCGATGCAATCAACGCCATTGTGTATTTGCTTTGTCATGCTATGGATTGCTGAAGAAAAAATATAGGATGTCCATTTAAAAAAACATAAGTTGTTGTTAAAAAACACATATGCTTTCGTTTTAGAATGTTTCCAAATATGTACATTCATGGGCCCCAGCCCTACATTGATACCAGTGAAAGTCTTTTCCAATAGCTGTTATTGTTCCAGAGATATTTTGGGTGGACAAGATAGCTAGGTCACCCTGTATATGTGTTGGTATTAATGGACGTATTGTCCAAATTTTTAATATTGTGCCCTTTGAGGAGATGTACTGGAAAAGTAATAGTAAATTAGGGTAAGATTATGTGCATAGAAAATACATACCCAGACAATTACTTAGTCATAAATCGTCCCAGCTTTTATGAAAACTTTGGAAGAATACCTTGAAAAGCCTGGAGATATATATATCTTCAGGTTCCATCCGTCTTGAACTCTGTGGAGAGGATTACTAAAGAGCTAGGAAGACTACGTAGAGAATTTTGCCATGACCACCATACTACCTGGGGAATGTGTGTTAAAGAGTGAGAGGACTGAGTTTCCACATTCAGCGACAGAAATATTGTCCTATGAACTGTTGAAGGGTTAAAGACCTAGAACAATGATCAGACACTTAGTAAAATTCCCAAAAAGAACTGACTTGAGTATTGAAGGAAAACGTTACCTAGCTTCAGAAAAGATTATAGCAAAGGGAGATCCCCGTAAGCAGAGGCAAGACGAGAATATAATACCTAAGGATATATTTTAGTGACCTGGTACTGATAAGGGTTCACAGGATATCATGTAAAATACACGGTGAAATAAAGAAATTTTACGAAATTTTTCAATGATCATATGTGGTTAGCAGAATTTCACATCTTAATGTAGTGGAAACAGTATATCCAGAGTCCCATGTGGAAAGGGGATTATGTAATTTAGCCGATTTTAAGAGTTTCTGTGGTAATTAAAGTGTAGCCTCCAAACTCTGGCATGCCTAAATATCAGTTACAAGATACAATATCCGCCTAGTAAGATAATAAAGAAAATGAATTCTGAACGATACAGATATGAGCACGAAGTGCATTATAAATAGTAGTTGCTTTAAACAAGCAACCCCACTATGAATTATAGATAAACCAACGAAGTAATGTAATACCACATGGACAGTGCCGGTAGGGTTAGTCGGAAGAAACAATCTACTGTTTGGCAAATGTAATTTGTTATCATTATGTTAGTTCTAAAATTTGTCTCTTTGTTTCATGTATCCATATTTAATATCTTGATGGTGGGAACAGGGGGAATTCTGAGCACACCTACCCAGAGAACCGACTCGTGGAGATAACATCTTGGACCTACTGATAACAAACAGACCCGAACTTTTCGACTCTTTAAGTGCAGAACAGGGAATCAGTGATCATAAGGCCGCTGCAGCATCCCTGAATATGGAAGTTAATAGGAATATAAAAAAAAGGGAGGAAGGTGTATCTGTTTAGCAAGAGTAATAGAAGGCAGATTTAAGACTACCTAACAGATCAAAACGAAAATTTCTGTTCCGACACTGACAATGTAGAGTGTTTATGGAAAAAGTTCAAGGCAATCGTAAAATGCGTTTTAGACAGGTACGTGCCGAGTAAAACTGTGAGGGACGGGAAAAACCCACCGTGGTACAACAACAAAGTTAGGAAACTACTGCGAAAGCAAAAAGAGCTTCACTCCAAGTTTAAACGCAGCCAAAACCTCTCAGACAAACAGAAGCTAAACGATGTCAAAGTTAGCGTAAGGAGGGCTATGCGTGAAGCGTTCAGTGAATTCGAAAGTAAAATTCTATGTACCGACTTGACACAAAATCCTAGGAAGTTCTGGTCTTGCGTTAAATCAGTAAGTGGCTCGAAACAGCATATCCAGACACTCCGGGATGATGATGGCATTGAAACAGAGGATGACACGCGTAAAGCTGAAATACTAAACACCTTTTTCCAAAGCTGTTTCACAGAGGAAGACCGCACTGCAATTCCTTCTCTAAATCCTCGCACAAACGAAAAAATGGCTGACATCGAAATAAGTGTCCAAGGAATAGAAAAGCAACTGGAATCACTCAATAGAGGAAAGTCCACTGGACCTGACGGGATACCAATTCGATTCTACACAGAGTACGCGAAAGAACTTGCCCCCCTTCTAACAGCCGTGTACCGCAAGTCTCTAGAGGAACGGAGGGTTCCAAATGATTGGAAAAGAGCACAGGTAGTCTCAGTCTTCAAGAAGGGTCGTCGAGCAGATGCGCAAAACTATAGACCTATATCTCTGACGTCGATCTGTTGTAGAATTTTAGAACATGTTTTTTGCTCGAGTATCATGTCGTTTCTGAAAACCCAGAATCTACTATGTAGGAATCAACATGGATTCCGGAAACAGCGATCGTGTGAGACCCAACTCGCTTTATTTGTTCATGAGACCCAGAAAATATTAGATACAGGCTCCCAGGTAGATGCTATTCTTCTTGACTTCCGGAAGGCGTTTGATACAGTTCCGCACTGTCGCCTGATAAACAAAGTAAGAGCCTACGGAATATCAGACCAGCTGTGTGGCTGGATTGAAGAGTTTTTATCAAACAGAACACAGCATGTTGTTATCAATGGAGAGACGTCTACAGACGTTAAAGTAACCTCTGGCGTGCCACAGGGGAGTGTTATGGGACCATTGCTTTTCACAATATATATAAATGACCTAGTAGATAGTGTCGGAAGTTCCATGCGGCTTTTCGCGGATGATGCTGTAGTATACAGAGAAGTTGCAGCATTAGAAAATTGTAGCGAAATGCAGGAAGATCTGCAGCGGATAGGCACTTGGTGCAGGGAGTGGCAACTGTCCCTTAACATAGACAAATGTAATGTATTGCGAATACATAGAAAGAAGGATCCTTTATTGTATGATTATATGATAGCGGAACAAACACTGGTAGCAGTTACTTCTGTATAATATCTGGGAGTATGCGTGCGGAACGATTTGAAGTGGAATGATCATATAAAATTAATTGTTGGTAAGGCGGGTACCAGGTTGAGATTCATTGGGAGAGTGCTTAGAAAATGTAGTCCATCAACAAAGGAGGTGGCTTACAAAACACTCGTTTGACCTATACCTGAGTATTGCTCATCAGTGTGGGATCCGTACCAGATCGGTTTGACGGAGGAGATAGAGAAGATCCAAAGAAGAGCGGCGCGTTTCGTCACAGGGTTATTTGGTAACCGTGATAGCGTTACGGAGATGTTTAATAAACTCAAGTGGCAGACTCTGCAAGAGAGGCGCTCTGCATCGCGGTGTAGATTGCTCGCCAGGTTTCGAGAGGGTGCGTTTCTGGATGAGGTATCGAATATATTGCTCCCCCCTACTTATACCTCCCGAGGAGATCACGAATGTAAAATTAGAGAGATCAGAGCGCGCACGGAGGCTTTCAGACAGTCGTTCTTCCCGCGAACCATACGCGACTGGAACAGGAAAGGTAGGTAATGACAATGGCACGTAAAATGCCCTCCGCCACACGCCTTTGGGTGGCTTGCGGAGTATAAACGTAGATGTAAATTTAGATGTAGATGTAGATGTAGACTGATTGAGCTGTTAACCAACCCTGATGACCAGTCAACAACCAGAGACACTGTTGGCATATGCGCTGATTGTGGCTGCACCCATCAAAAAACGCAAACACGTCACCTAGGACGAATAATTTAGACTGCCGAATAATAGGGCTTCTCACCAAATACGAGTAAGTGCGTCAGTGCAGTGATTCATCAAAGAAAGATCTTGAGTCATAAGTGCTCCGTAAATTTCAATGGCGGCCATTCAAACATCATAGCAGTCTAAAAAGAAAAAAAACATTCCCCTGTGGTTTTATGAAATGTGTGGCGTATTTTGTATATTTTGTGTATTTAGGAAAATTCTGCAAGATTATGCTGCTATGGATTCCTGTGGGACCACCAGCTAGCTGCTTGAAGAACTGAGCTAAGCTTTCGTAATAATTTTTCTACATTTCTTTTAAAGTTAAACAAAATGTACTGTTATGATATTTGCTAAACAAATTTTATGTGCTTGATAAATGTTTCCAATGTAATGTTTATTTGTCTTTGTGAGTATAACTGAAGTGTTTTCTATAATATGTTTTGTTTTGAAATAATGTGATATTTTGGAAGAATTTTGGTAGTTAAGATCTTGGAGGGCTTGGTAGTCAAAACTCAAATATTACGCAAAAACCGGTAATCGGAAGCTAGGAAAACTATTTCAGTAGGTGCAAATGTAATAAGATTTCATAAACCAATAGATTTTGCATTTTAAAGATTTCTGTCAAACAATTAAAGTTTTATTGAAAGGGAAAAAGAGTATTTAAAGTAACTGGCATAAAATAAAGTGTCCTTTGGTGTAAAGGCTGCTCCCAGAACTGAGATATCGCGTTTCTATTGTTTCCAAAATTGTGATTTTGTGCGACCGAAAAAAATCACAATTCTGAAATGAAATCAAGGAAGGGGATGCGTATTTGTAGAATAGAAGGCACGTTACTTTATTTCCAGTTGTCCTATTTCACATCTGTGAAGTGACTGTATCAGTGTATCAGCACAGTAACAGGTGTGAAGTAAGGAGCGAGCGGTAGGTTCCTACGCTGGCTAGCGGAGGCGGTTGGCCATCTGGCGGCTCCAGAGCCAGTGGGATGAGGTCTCAACACAGAGATTACTCGTGACACCAGCAAAGAGACACGTAGGGAAAGCACATTTATTATGGCGCTAATCTAGTAATTCTTAGTGATAAATACTTGCTAACAAAAGTTGCTTTTTGTCACTCAGACATGAGGAGTCTACAGGTCATAAATACTATCTTTACGCAGCTTTACAATGCCAGAAAACGTTGATAAATAAACGAATAACTTTGGCCGGAAGATTTAGGAGGTTATACAAACTAATACAGGCTGTACACTCGAGTTACAGATTGGGGGCCTAGTAGTCACTAGTCGGCGATAGGATGCCATTCGATCTATTCATGCGGCAGACATTGCTACACTAACGTTAATAGTTAGCTTATAATTAGTGTGGTCAAGTACATTTTACCGTGGTTTGTAAATAATGACGCCTCGAGTAAAAACGATTTGTACAAAAAAAATTCTTTCCGCTTCATTACGTCAAACATAAACTGGTCTGAGATAACACAGCGTGTAGTCATGCACAAAGTTTTAAAATTACGAAAGCGTGAAAACGCGCAAATAATGACGCCTTGAGTAAAAATGATTTGTACAAAAGAAATTCTTTCCGCTTCATTACGTCAAACATAAACGGTAGTATCGCATTTTCAAAATTCGACGGTGCTGCTTCGGCTCTGCAAGGGGCATAAAACTACGAGAGCACCTCCCCATAACAGGCACGAAGAATTCCAACGAGGCGGCTCACTAATTCAGTACAAGGACGGACTGGCTTAATTATCGCAAAACTCGGGTGGGAAAGCTTGACCAGTTATACTATACGCCTCTTGTACCACCATCTACGGACTCACGGACTAAACTGAGACACTTCTGTGGGTTTAGTACGAGTGGGGGGGGGGGGGGGGGGGGCAGGCGGGGGGGAGGGACTCTTGCATTTGGCATCCCTTGCAGAGAGAGGAATTTCTGGCAAATTTGGATAGATTACAGCCAAACGTGTGACATGTCGTCGCCATTTGGACAATTTGCAGTGGATGCCTCTTGTACTGGTCATCTTGTGAGTGAAATACGACTGTAGAGAAATAATTTCCGACGAGAAAACTATTTATTGCAAATTTATAAGCAAAATAGGAAGTGCAATTTCGATTCATCTTGCAGAAATTGAAAACAGATTAACTTCTCAGGATTGTTCGTAAATGTACAGAATTCTATAACGACTGCGAAATGAAAAATGTTCGACAGCAACATTGCAGCAGACCTTTATGAGAAAGAAACTTGGTACAAACGCAGAAACATTCTCGCACATGCTACAGCAGAGAAAGTTTTTACGACGCACAGAGACTACGAAGTTTGTTATCAGTAACGAAAGTAGAAATTTTTCGAAATGGAGCAAACTACTCGCTTCCGTGGGACTGGGTCCAGCAGTTTAGTTTTTCATTACCATCTACTTGGCCAGTCACACGCAAATTAAAATTTACTTGCAGTTTTTTGAAAGGAGAACCAGCAATGAGAATGACGCCGATTGCACGACAATGTTCTTCAGATGAAGAATTTCAGAGCGAATTTCTTGCAGCATACTGGTCTGAGATAACACAGCGTGTAGTCATGCACAAACTTTTAAATTTACGAGAGCGTGAAAACGCGCAATTTGAGACGCTCACACAATTTTTGAATACATGGTACAACAAAACCAACATTTTTAGAACCTCACAGCTCAGCGGGGTTAATACAGCTTTGCATTTCGAAACTTCCAAGGTCATTACGCATTTTGTGGTGTCACCGCCAGACACCACACTTGCTAGGTGATAGCCTTTTAAATCGGCCGCTGTCCGCTAGTATACGACGGACCCCCGTCTCGCCACTGTCAGTAATTGCAGACCGAGCGCCACCACACGGCAGGTCTAGAGAGACTTACTAGCACTCGCCCAAGTTGTACAGCCGACTTTGCAAGGAACGGTTCACTGAGAATTACGCTCTCATTTGCCGAGACAATAGCATAGCCTTCAGCTAAGTCAATTGCTACGACCTAGCAAGGCGCCATTTATCCTTTGCTATGTATCTAATGAAGCATGTACAGTAACAAGACCAATGTTCACCTATTGTGGATTAAAGTTAAGTATTCCAGCAGCTACGTACTTTTCTTTATAGCATTCATTACGTATCCTGTTTCAGACCTCACGCCAGCCTGCGTGAGTTTAAGCGCGTGCCTTTCGGTTACCCGTCACTGTGAACTGGCTGTCTTGTCAGTCCACTACACATTTCGCTACTGATATAACACCATAAAGGCAATATTCTGGTATTCCGAATCGTTTTTCAATTGTTAGAGATTGAGGTGCATACACACAGTACAGGAATGAGGATTTTTCACAGAAAAACTGCAGCTATCAAGACAGAAACAACGGAGACCAGTCATTGCCATTTAATGACAACGAACAAAACTATTTTTCCAACGACAGACGACATCGAAACCAAAATTACAACAATCGAAACCAAAGTTAGAACAACCAAAACCTTAATGGATCATACCAGAACAGTTACCAACACAATCATAATTTCGCAACAACCAGTAGACATTCAATACAGGACATCACATGAACCGTTCCTCACATCAACAGTCTGTTTACAGTCATACACACACACACACACACACACACACATACACACACACACACACACACACACACACACAATACTGATTCGGGAAATAATTACGTACAGGGAAACACCTATTTACACAATTACAGACAACACCTATACCATCAGAACGCACACTACAACAGACAACACTGTCAGAATCAAAACAACCGTTACTGGAACAGAAATAACGAAAATTGGAGAAGAGGTAACTTTAACAATCAACAAAAACTTCCTTTAAATGAACCAGACAGCCGGTTCCATCCACAGCAACATTGTCTGACCAATCCGGAAAAACAAAGTACAGACACTTGCAGTTTCATCATCTAACACAAAGAGACACAACAGAGATAGACGTTGACTAGAAGTATAGGCGCCAGAAGATGCGCTCGGCGAGACAACATAGGATACTACTCATTCAGACAACGTTACTGAAAGAACATTAGAGATCTGTTATTACGAGAGAAAGAAGAACCACAAAAACACATTAAACCCCCCCACCGGTCATCAATAAAGAAATAGGAAGTCACACTGTAAGTGAAGTTTTAGATTCAGGCCCTCCCGTCACTGTTATCAGCGATTCTGCATTCAACGAATGTAATTCAGACGAATCTTGTCCTAGTTTACACTTACACAAAATTAAAATAAAAGCTGCTGTCGCAGGAAAAGTAGTCAGCGTTTTCGATGTAACACAGACAAAAGCAGACATCTGACCACGCCAAACAACAATTACAGCAGATTCTTCAAACACATGCTCATTTTTTTGACAACAATCCTGGGACGATCATGGGATTTATTCACGAATTTCATGTGAAAGCCTACAGTACTTTTGTAGAAAGGCAATACGCTATTCCAATCATTTACAGAGATAATGTAAAACAGGTGACTGAGTCTATGCTTCAGCATGGCATCACTGAAACAGCAGCTAGCAGCTATCCATTACACGTCGTACCGAAGAAAGACGAATCTCTCAGACTTGTTCTAGATTCGAGGCAAATGAATGAGATCATTGTTCCAAAAACAGACAGAGCACAAACCTTAGACAAATAGTTACAGAAATTTCGTGGTGTTAGAGTGTTTTCCACTCTCGATTTGGAGTCCAGGTTTGGGAAAGTAAACTGCATCCAATTTGTTGCAAATGCTTTGGGATCTGTTACCAATTTTGCAAACTCTTTGCCGGCCTGAATAT
Source organism: Schistocerca piceifrons (assembly GCF_021461385.2). Lineage (NCBI taxonomy): Eukaryota > Metazoa > Arthropoda > Insecta > Orthoptera > Acrididae > Schistocerca > Schistocerca piceifrons. Next base: position 47,430,581 of record NC_060144.1, read on the forward strand.
TTCTTCAGCAGCATTTATCAGAGGATTAAACTCCGTTCTACCCGAAGTGCTAAAATTTATTTCAAAAATGGGATTGCTGTCAATGTGAATAAATCGGAATTGGGAAAGACGTAAATTAATTTTTTACGGCATATGATTTCAGCTTCTGGGGTTAAACCTGATCGAGACAAACTTCAGGTCATTCGAGATATTGTTACTCCAACAACCAAACGCCAAGTGAGAAGTTTTCTTAGCCTGATATATTTCTTTCGTCGTTTCATTCATTACAACGCTATTGACACTTCACAGTTATGTCAGCTTAGTGGTAAAAATACAAACTGGTGCTGGGACGAACAGGCTCAGAAAGAATTTGACACTTTAAAACAGGCTTTGCTAGATGCACCATTACTTTCACATCCCGACCTCTCTCTCAACTTTTGTTTGGCTACTGGCAGTTCAATTGACTGTATCCATTCCAAGAGACTGAAGAAAATGGAGTTATTGTGCGAAAAAATATTCTATTTGCAAGTAGAGTATTATCTCCTTCTGAACGGAATTATTCCATCACAGAGCTCGAGGGATTGACAGTAATTTGGGCTTTCGCTAAATTTCGACATTTCTTATATGTAAGACACACCGAGCCTTACAGTTTCTCACGACGGCCATTTTATCATAATCGATCAATAAGATGGGCAATGTATTTACAAAAATTTAGCTTTACCATTGTATACAATCCTGGGGTAGAAAATGTTGTAGCAGAATCTTTATCTCCATCTCTTGAAGGTACACAAACTAAATCATCTACAGATATTTGTCCATCCAATTTCAGCATACTGTACATACAATGAGTAGCATTCGAAAATTTCCTTTCATTGGCCTTAACTAACATTGTAGGGGATCAAAACAATGTTCCGATATGGAAAAACACTAAGCAACAGTAGTGTGACAAAATCAACTCTTCACTTAGGCTATTTTACCTTCGAAGAAACAACATTCCTTCCAACAGCTGAAACATAACAGTACTACATGTCTTGTCTGTATTCCTGAAGACTTCGTTAACAAATTATATGGTACATTCATCTTAGTTACGCGCACTGTGGAGCACGAAATGTTTTTACATACTCCGACAAACTTCTTTTACAAAATGAAAAAACGGATTCGACGATTTCTAGAAAAATGTAAATGATGACAGAAGGCTAAAACATCAAATACTTCATACTTTGCTCAGTCATAACTTATCATTCCTGTTAAACTACATCATTTAGCAGCTGTTGACCTGTATGGACCTGTTTCGACTAGCAGACGCGGTTATTCGTTAATTTTTGTAGCCGTAGAGCTTACTTCCAAATTCCCTTCCGTTCACACTATTGAAGAAAGCAACTGCCAAAACTGTCTTAGTGGCATTTGTTAACAAGTTCGTAAGATAAGTGAGGCATGTTGACAAACTTATCTCTGCCAGTGGACCTCAATTTAGATCAAATTTTTGGATTCCCACATTGAACAATAGGAAGATTAAGCCAAGTTTTGTATACCTCTATCATGCCTCATCCAGTCCATTTCAAAGAATCTTAAAGGAACTTGGGAAATTAGGCAAAATTTTCTGTCACAAGAAAGATAGGGACTGGGAGAAATATATCAACACTCCTCAGAATATAATGCATTCTTTACCAAACGATTCTACGTTATTTTCTCCTTATTTACTCCTCAAAAGCAAATTATCATGTACCAATTCCTAAGCCATGATGCTTACGACATCACCAAATAGTAGGCATTGCACTAGGAAACATCAAGCAAGCAGCAGAGAGGAGAAAATGACTTCAAAAGACAAAGGGCAGAGGCAGAAATTTCAAGGTAGATGATAAAAAACTTGGTTCGTTCACACCTAATATCAAACAAAGGTAACCACACCTTCAGCAAATTCTTTTTAACTTACAACGGTCCTTATTGTATTCGTGGAATTTGTAATCCGAACGCTTCTGAGATGGTGTCATTAGGAAATAAACGCAGCCTTGACATACACCTCATACCCAATGCCAATATGCTTCAAGGATGGGGCCAGAAAGAGTATTTATCTGTCGCATTTTGGAACATTTGTACGTATGTTGAATTAAAATTAATTTTTGTTTCAACCTGTATATATGCAGTTTATCATTTATCTTGTTAGATGTATGTGGAAACTTTAGAGTGTAAATTTTTATTTTTTGTTGCTGAAAAGTGAACAATTTCTTGTATCTCTGCCTTACATGCATGTTTTGAGACAATTTACTTCACTTTTGCAGATTATTTTTCGCACATTATGCGTCACGCAATTTATTTTTAGAGGTATAACAAGAAGAATAAAATAAAATGAAATGGATATGAAACAAATGATGAAAACATAAAAATGCTTTCAAAGTTACGAGAACTAGCTAATAATGTTTATTTTTAAGCAATGTATTTGTGTTGATGATGTGTAGGAAGATGAAACTATTGTTAGGGGAATTGTGATTTGGTTACTATGCACATGTTGTAATCTTTCATAACTAGTAATTTTTTATTTTTTTTTTGCCTCAGAAAGGGGTTTCGTGTGCATTGAGAAAGTAGTTTACTGATAACGTCGTGAAGAGGATGCTGCATTTGATCTGTCATGATGTTCCAAACGATTTTTTATTTTCTGTTTATTTACTCTAGTTATGAGAGATTCTACCTGTGTTTATGTTCCTGATTTTACAGCTGCTTTTCCCAGTAGATCAACACAGCTTTGTTTCACATGGTTTCTGTTTATTCCATGATGTTTAGCAGTAATGTTTGTACACCAGCTATTTGTTGTTTACCCTGTACTTGAGATATATTTGAAGTACATTAAGCAGTTAACTCTTTGATAAGATTCCTTTGCCAGTGCATAAGTAGATTAGATGCCCTTATGGGCAAAACTTCTACTTAATGTCGACAGACTGACGACTGGCTTCGTAATATAAAACTTCCTACAACAGAAACAAACAGCAGGCTGTGTGCAACAAAAGACCCCTCTTTCTCCTTCATTTACTTTCCTTTCCAGTAATCAGACGAGCACGTATAATTCTGCATAAAATGGCATTTTTTAGATGGATTTATTGTAGATGCGTTTCACAATATGTAAGATAGTTTTAAGCAGGAAAATATTAATTCGTGACTGCACAAGGCAGATACATTTTTGTAACTGAGATTTGTCACATGGTTTTTTCGTTGATGATGTCATTGTATGTCAGTAGTTATTTACTGAAATTATTTTGTTTTGCTTTCATGGAATGAAGTTACTCACATTGTTACTGTGTATTGCAACTCGGCTTACGTCACTTGTTTAGCATTAGGATATGTAAAACTTTGATTAAGGACTGTTAACTGATCCTGTAACTTTTATGTTTGCCCACGTATGTAGTTTGTTACAAAATTTACCTGCATGTAATTCTTTGATTGCACGTATGATTAAGATTTATGCATGGACACCTGCACTGTGATAGGACGAAGCAAAAAAACGTGCGATTTCAGAACAAAAACACATAGGTCCCTTTAATTGCACTGAAAAAAATATTTGTGTGTCAAATATGAAACTTTACGCTGAGCAGCATGACTGATACAGTTTCCTCTGAGTCTGTTCCCAGGCTACTCACACATGAACTAATCTGCTTGTGCTACGGTTCTCGATGTCAGTAGAATGAAAACAATTTGTATCTTAAACTGAGTCTTCGACAATGATCACTTAAAGAAACGATTTACAAGACATTGCTACTGTACTGCGAACAGTCATGTTATTGTCGAATTCTATTGCATATATTTTACCGACGACGGTATTCTGTACTCACGACACTGCGAAAACTAGTGCAGTTCAAATCTAACATTCTTAGCAAAAAGTTTGACAAACTATGTGCAGTATGTTTCTCTTACAGCAACTAATGTTATGGAAGCAAACTAGCGAGAACTTATAACAAGGGAAGATAAAAGACTAGCTCTGGCATTTATGTGTCTTAAGGACTTTCACATCTGTTAACTTGTGTACTTACGTTTACGAATACGTTTGTACGCCCGTGCGCAACAATTTTTTGTTGTTGTTATTATTAGTGTCCTTGTATTATTTGAACTTATGTACTTTTCATCGTGATTGTATTATTGGTTAAAAACAGTGTTGGTTGCAATTTTAGTTTTTTATTTTTCAACGACGCGTTATTCAGATCTATGTGCCTCTCGCGTCCATCTAGAAAAGATAACCTGAAGATGCCTAAATAAGGCGAAACGCGTCGTTGAAAAATAAAAACTAAAATTGCAACCAAGACTGTTTTTAACCAATACTGTTAAGCACTGGTTTGCTGTATGCCACGCATGGACTGAAAGAATTTCTGTGATTGTATTACTTAGAAAATTTTAACTTCGGTAACGGATTTCGAAGAGGAACCTTTGTCAGTTACAAATCTCAATCTGTAAAATTCTGCCGGAGAAGCCGAGGGGTTGTGGTAGGAGGTTGCAGATTATTTCATGGGTATTTCTCTAGTATTTGGATGTCATGAACTCTTAAGCGCCTTTGTACTGTTTGAAACCGCGCAGTGTCATCAGAGATGTTGTGGGGCCTGGAGTAGTGCTTGGACCATCTCAGCTTTTGAAGTTACGCGGGATATGACGCACGCTGTTAGCCGTGAGAAGAGGAGACGCATAGCCGGCAATGATATGTCGAGTGGTGGTAGTACGGCGTAGACCGAGGGGAGTGGTTGCAGTAGAACATGGTGATTTACTGATTAATTATTTTAGATGAGGAAAGAGAGTGAAGCATTTTGAGAACAATATTTTATTATGATTACTTTTATGAGTATTAGAAGAGGATTTGAAACGTCCCCTTAGAAAAATTTGTGAATTACAGTGCTGATTAACCTCTTACGTTATTTGATTTTCAGACAGATGAGCAAAACTGAACGTACTCAGACATTTCGCTCTTTACTTATTCTGATCATCAGTAAACTGACACAGAATATTTTTAGCGCAACGCAATCTGACTTTCAATAATGCCTACAAAAGAATGGCCCTGACTAACAATAACATATACCTTTCACGAATCACTTACCTCACAAAAATCTTCGTCACTCGAGCTACTGCAATACAGCGAGCGCCAATACTGCCAGCTAAATAAAAGATTCTAACTACTGAAGGCGCTAACTACTGATAGGCATAGTTAGCAAATGAAAGATTTTGATAGAGAACAAACAATGTATTTACCTTAATAATGTTCAAAAGTCATCATATATATATATATATATATATATATATATATATATATCATTTCACGATATGCAGTATTACTAATTTACTCTTTCTGATAGACACACGTCCAGATCGTCCGCTCTCAAAATTCTGCCACCTCTCTTCCCACATCCACCACTGCTGGCGGCTCACCTCCAACTGCGCAACGCTACACGCTGTTCACATCGAACTGCCCGACACTACAATAGCGAATATTCGAACAATGCCAACCAGCCACAGACTGCAAACAGCACAACCAGTGATTTTCATACAGAGCGCTACGTGACGTTACCAACATAAAAACCTAAACAGCCTACTTACAGATTTAATTTTAGGTAATTGATTTCAAATTCTGTACTTTATTGCGGCAGCTTGTAGTAACACATTCTCGGTTCAGACATCCAGAGACTTGACTACAGGGAAAGATTAACAGCTATGCCTAATTTTCAATTTGAATTTGGGCGTAGGAATAACTGTTGAATCTTTAACGTTGCATTTTCGAAAAGATCTCATTTCATGTTAAAAACTACTTACGTTTGTCCACTCAAGAGCTGTAATTTTTTTGTATATGAACGTTTGTGAAGCAAAGAAAGAGATACGTTTTCAATAAAACATTTTTGTAATCAGAAAATGAATTACGTTTGACGTTATAATTTATCCTAAGTCATTGTCCATGCCAAAACATAAGTTACTTATTCAGATTTGTTACGAACATTTTATCAAAAGACATCTCATTGCACCCGGCTCAGCTCAGTAGTATGTACGGCAGGTGAGCCACAATTAAATAATCAAAAAAGGGAGCATCGAGTTTTTCCAGGGTCAGTTTATTCACAGTGTTGAACTCAGGCAGTATTCTTGCCACTACGAATGTTTAAATAGACTGGGACCAAACTGTGCACTTCACAAAACGAAAAAACCAAGTATCCTATGACTATAATATCAATGAGTCACTGCTGGAATCGCCCAACTCATACAAATACCTGCGTGTAGAACTTTGTCGCGATACGATATAGAATGATCACATTGGTTCAGTTGTGTGAAGCAGGTGGTAGACTTCGGTTTATTGGTAAAATACTGGGGAAGTGCAATCAGTCTACCAAAGAGATTGTTTACAAATCATTGGTTTGACCCATCCTATAATATTGCTCAAGTGTGTGGGACACGTACCAAATACGAATAACACGGGATAATGAACGTACACAGAGAAGGGCAGCACAAATGGGAGCAGGTTTGTTCAATCCAGGGGAGAGTGTCACAGAGGTACTAAAGAAACTGAAATGGCAGACTCATGATGACAGACGAAAACTACAACACCCGACTTATCGTCCACACAGGCATTCAGACAATCATGTTCCCGCGTTCCATGCGTGAATGGAACAGGAAGAAAACCCAATAACTGGTAAAATGGGACGTACCCTCTGTCATGCACCTCAAAGTGGTCTGCATAGTATTGACGTAGATGTAGATACGCACTTTCAAGTTACCTTATCGCTGTCAGATTTTGCAACACATTGTCGCACTCGTATTCTTATAGTTAAAGTCTGCGAATTCGTATGCTGAAAGTTTACCTAAGCGTAATAATAGCTTACGCTGTAAGCTATTATAGCTTTTAGTGAATAACAGCAACATGATTATTTCTGGTTAAGATAAGATTCAGTCGGTATTTCGGAACTTTCAATAAATAACAGCAATATTATTATTTGTTATTAAGATAATATTCAGTCTGCACTTCTGTTTTTGAAGAATTTGTGGGTCGTCTTTGTCAATCAGTTTCCCTTCAGTGTCTCTAGATGCGCACAAAGTGTCAAACATGTTTCCCTGCTTTTTTGTTTTAGGACAGAATGGGCATACCTCCTTATTTTGTCTCGAAACCCAATTACTGTCTTTGTTCATGATTTGACCTAATATTTTATTCTTTCTGTCTTTTCCAAAACTTCTAATGTCATTTTACATCCAGGTAAAAATAGTGTTTGTGAGCCACAGAGTATTTCTGGTCGTACAGCTGTATTGCCATGCTTTAATTAAACATCTTCATAAGAACATTTTTATTGTACTTGCGAGTTAGCCATCCATAGCGGCTTTCAGTTGATGTTTCCGGGGGGCACTGCTTGTGTCATCATATTTCTTTGTTCGCCAGTTGATTGTTGGCTAATAGGGTGCTGTGTTGAGGGTCTGAGAAACCCAACCCGCCTGTTTATTTATTTTTTTATTTTTTATTTTTTTGTGTGAATGTTACAATACAGCATCACCGGTATATTGCGGTCTAACTGTGTTGGTGAGGCAGTAAATTTATCCACAGGGCAGTGACTGCGTCACTGCAATTCACTTTGGAGGTGTAGCGGTGAAGTCCCGTACCACCCTCTGACGGTGACAGTACTACATGAGTCAGGCAGAAAAATTTAGCCTAACAGGGGCAGGTATGGTTGGAAAGTACTGGATGTAGAATGGGGGCTAGTCCCGCCAAAGGATGCGTCCGTGGTGGGCGTGCCAGGCCTATCGTTAGCCATGGTCGGAATCCGATTCCTCTAGGATGGTTAGGGGAACCGGATGTCGATGCCAGCGGCGTGGAAGTGTGGTCCCAACGTGGCGTAACCCATGGACAGTGTCCCGCAAGGCATCCACTTTCTCACAGAGCCGCCGCGCGTTGTTGCGTATGGTCGTCTTTAGGGGGACGATATCCGCTTCCTCGTGGAGAGTGACAATTCTCGTGAGTGGCGGGACGTGCAGGCTCCACCTGAGCACCTTGTTCTGCAGGCGCTGCAATGTCCGCATCCTGGTGACACTAATCGTGGCCCATGCACCAGATCCATACGTGAGGGCGGGCAGGATAACTGTTCGGTAAATGCGGAGCTCGGTATGCAGGTTAAGTTCCCTGCTGTGAAAGAGCGGGTACAAAGCCCTGGTTAGCTTTTGCCCCTTGAGGGTGACATACTCCTCATGACAGTGGAAGAGCAACTTCTGGTCCATCTGGACCCCGAGATAGGTGGTTGTCGGGGACCAGGGCACCTGCACACCTGCATTCGAGACATTGCGGCGGAGGACTGGGCGCCGTTTCGTGAAGTAAACTGCCGTAGTTTTGGCGGCATTGAGAGCTATTTCGTTTGTCCGGCACCAGGTGATAGTGGCGTCCACCTGTCGCTGGACGCGGGCGACGACGGCGTCAGTAATGCGGCCAATGGTGTATAGTGCTGTGTCTTCAGCGTATTGTGCAAGGTGACACTCAGGGATGACCGGCATATCATTGACATAGATATTAAAAAGGATGGGAGATAGCACCGATCCTTGCGGAGTGCCTGCCGACAATTGGCGAATGCCAGAACTCATTCACTGTTGAGCCACTAGGAAAGTCCTGCCACGGAGGAAGTCATCCACGATCTTGACATAAATATCCGGTATAGGGGTCTGTGTCAGCATCTTGTGTACGAGGTTGTCTTGCCAGATCTTGTCGTAGGCGTTCTACAAGTCCAGAAAAACGGCAGCTGTCGACTTGGCAGTGTTGAAGCCTTTGCTGATGTGTTCAGTGATCCGTAGGACCTGAAGTTCAGCAGAGAGGTGCGAAGTGAATCCAAACCGTTCAGGACGGATCGTCCCAGCTGCCGCAAGAGGTTGAGAAAGTCGGTGAAGGATCACAGATTCAAGGACCTTCGCCATAGTGTTTAGGAGGCTGATGGGCCTGTTGTTGGTAGGGACTGTAGGGTCCTTGAACCTCTTGGGGATCGCAATCAGTTTGGCTTGTTTCCACTCAGGGGGGAAAAGGCCAGATGTGAGACAACAGTTTAAAATCTTGGTGAACAAGATGAGTGGTGTGCAGGGAAGGTGGCAAAGATGTTCATTTAAAATTTCGTCCAATCCAGGGGCCGACGGGCCACGTTTCCGTCGAAGGATGCGCTGAATTTCTGCCATGGACGTAAGAAGAGAAGCAGACTGGGGTGGGCGTTTGCGGAAAGCAGCAACAGCTGTCCGGACTTCCTGTAGTTCGTTCTGAGAAAGGTCCTGGACCAGAGGGCGGTTTTGGGCCTCGAACGCATCCGCCAGCGTTTCCACAATTTGCAGGGTATCATATGACAAGCCCGCTGCTGTGCGAATAGGATGGGCAGTCGCTGACTTAGGACGCTGCACGGTGCGAATGACAGCCCAGTCAGATTTTTGGTGGAGTAGGAAAATGGACATCCCGTCCTCCCACTGTTCAGACCTCCATTCAGCTAGCTGGTGGCTGAATTCGCGTTGGAGACGTCTCATTTGGCGTTTGTCCTGAGGGTCACGAAACAGCTTCCACCTCCGGCGGTAGTGGTTCTTTTGCACCTTCAGCTCTCGTAACAGAGGGGGCAAGTCGTCCAGTGGTGTTAAATTTCGAGGTGCAGTGGAGGTGGAGAGTTTCACTGCTTTCTGTATTTTGGCAGTAAGGTAATCCACAGCATGGACTATATTGGCTGGTGTTGTCAAATTGAGGTCGTGTCGAGTGGTGTTATTAAGTACCCTGGCAAACTTGTCCCAATTGGTGAGGGTTGCAGTGGAACGAACACCAAATGAAAGGGCAGCATTGGTGAGGTGCAAGAGTACTGGCTCATGGTCAGAGGCCAGTTCGTGGAGAACTTCCAGTGAAAACTGAGTGGTGATGTGTTTGAAGATGGCCACATCCAGAATGTCTGGCTGGCAGTTAGTACGGACTGGGATATGGGTAGGTTCGTGGGGGCCATAGACTGATAGTGCTAAAGTATCCTCCAGGTCAAGGAGGAGCCGGCCTTTGCGGTTAGACACACGAGAATGCCAAGCTAGGTGCTTGGGATTGAGATCTGCCCCAATGATGAGCCTGTCGAAGGATGACAACGTGCGGAGGTCTGCTTCCAGCAGTGGCTTGTTTGGGCTCAAATACGCTGCTGAAAAGGTAATGGCACCAAGGCGTGTGGAGATGGTAACCGCTGTGGCCTCTATGTGTTCTACTGGCTGGAGAGTCTCTTGGGTATGGACAAGAGCTTTGTTGAGCGATACAGCTGTGCCTCCACCACGGCGGTCGAGGCGGTCAGAGCAGTAACACACCATGTTGCGAAGGCAGAAATCGTCTGCCGGTTTGAGGTGTGTTTCTGTGACCAGTAAAACAGCCACACGATAGTCATGGAGGAAGGTGTTCAATGCCATCTTCATACGTTTTATGCCATTGGCATTAAAAATGCAAGTGACAAGATCCAGAGGGGGCTGGTGGTGGTGTGAAAGTCCATTCGCCATTACAACAATATTTGACTAAGCCCTTCCACTAGGGCAATGACATTGAAGAGCCCATCCTCCGACTGACGGATTTTTTGTGCAGTGTCACGAATAACAGCCCGGATTTGGGGTTTCGTGAAAAAGGAGATGACCTGGAGGATTTCGCGCATGTCCGCCCGAAAGGACGCATCAGTCTCCACCACTGGGGGAGGGTCCTGGGTGGTCTGCTTGCCCCTACGGCGCGCAGGTGCAGGTGTAGTAGTAGGCAGAGTGGGGTAGGGGCAGAGGGCTGAGATAGAGCCACAGATGGACTGGAGGGAGCTGGAGCTGGCTCCTGTAGTTGGTGAGCAGTAGGAGCCGTCACGAAAGATAGACAATGAGGAGAAGACCGGGCTGCAGCAGCAAAGGATGTCGTGCGAGTCTGGGCAGGAAGGGGCACAGGAGGCACCGAACCATCTGGTGCCTGAGTGGCTGCTACCAGAGTGGCTGCTGAGGACAGTGCACCAGGCTGACCTCACAAAAAAGGATAGTTGGTCATGTCCCATAGTGGTGAGGGAGGTCGATTTGTTCTTGGTTTCTTTTTGGGCGGACGAGGAGACTTCAGTGCCTTCTGGTAAACAGGGCACCCCCTCCAGGATGCCATGTGGTGGGGATGGTGCGTCGTTCCCAAACATCTGGCACAGGTAGGTTTCTTCAAAGCAGGGAGTGTGCAGTTCTCCACTAAATGTGGGGCAGCACTCTTAACACACCGCAACGGCAGGGAGCAGTAATTCCCAGTATGTCGTAAACGTTGGCATTTGCGACAGATGGCTGGCCCGTTACGGCCCTCGTACGATTCAATCCGGACTTTCGTGTACAGAAGATACTGGATTTGGTAAATCCGCTCTGCCCACCCTCCGGGAAAGGGAGACGACGTGGTTAGGGCAGGGAATCAATGCCATGGTCTCAGGATTCCTCTAGCTATACTGGTGGACCAAAGGATCTTCGAAATCGAGTCGAAGCAGTTCCTCCTTGACCTCCTCTGCCGTAACCTCTGGTGGCAAGTCCTTGATGACGATTTATGTGCAGCGATTGCCCGACGTCTGGTGGGTAAAGTAAGGCATTGCCTTTGATTTTACGAAATCGAGAATGGTAAGATAGTCGTCCCTACTGTCAAGCAGGTATTTCACATGATCTTTTTTGTAAACAGCTCTCAATTGGCCGACAATGAGCCGCTGGAGCTCAGTGTTCAGTTTCGTATAATTAGTGACATTATATACCACAATGGGGGGTATCTTCTCTTTCTTCAGAGGGCTTGACGGGATCTCTTGAGAAGGAGGGTCGGGAGCATGAGCCATTTCCTCATCCACAGGACCTTCCGGTGCGGCGTCGCCCGGCAGGGGGGTATCGGAGCACGATCCGCTGCCACCACAGCCCGCGTGGGTGGAGGGGCGTCTGGAGCGACGGCCAGAGGACTTTCCGACTGGGTCACGGTGTCCGGAGGACTCGCCACGGCGGCGGGGCGGGTGGTGGTCAGGCAGAGCCGATGTGTTCGCCGCCTCACTACGAGAGGGATCAATTACTGGGCGGTCCGGTGAATCGTCGGACGACCACGACGACGCGGATGAGCGGACCCTGACACGCGACGGTGGACAGTCTTCATGATGATCGGTTTCAGTGCCGATGGTGTGCACCAGCGATTTGTGGCGATTGGCGCGATTCAGGCGATCCTTCGCCCGTTGCGAGGTGGGCGGAGCATTGTGCGCGACGGGAGGCCGGGGCGAGCGGCGGTTCCGGCGCGGTTCTCCCCGGAGGGCGGCGGTGCAGGGGTCGGAGGGTCGCGGGGGCTGCTCCGCGAGCTTCTCCATGGTGGACGCGGGTCCGCCTGGCATGGCCGGGGGCGCGGCACGAGGGGGCTGCGCACACCAGGGGCTTCCCGGCTATCCTGGGGTAATAGCTGCTCAGGCACCAGCGCCGAAATGGCGGGTATACCAGCGCTGTTGAGCGGTGCAGGGACTATAACGATACGACACGGTTACGCACTCGTATTAGATAGCACTTTCAGGGATCGTGGACGCGGGTCCGCCCGGCATGGCCGGGGGCGCGGCACGAGGGGGCTGCGCACACCAGGGGCTTCCCGGCTATCCTGGGGTAATAGCTGCTCAGGCACCAGCGCCGAAATGGCGGGTATACCAGCGCTGTTGAGCGGTGCAGGGACTATAACGATACGACACGGTTACGCACTCGTATTAAATAGCACTTTCAGGGATCCAACCTGAAGCACCCCGCCTGTTTACGTTAGCTTTTTCTCCTTATGCACACTTCTTGTTATACTGACTGCGAGCAATAAAACTGCTCGAAAATGCCCTGGCAGCGTCCTCTAAGTGATGAAGAAATTGAAAAACTGTTATTAGAAAGTGATAATGATGACCCGGATGTAGATCCTGATTTTATTCCCAAAAGTCACCACAACACAGAAAGCGAAATGAGCGACGAACAGCTGGACAGCGAAGATAACGTCGTTGTTCCTGCGAGAAACGTTAGTACACTCGCTAATACATCTCTAGATTCTGTATCAACTAGTGTGGTTGGTTTCGGTCCCTCTTCCAGTGAATCATCACCTTACTGTTTGTCGAGAGATGGACGAACTAAATGGCAGGAAAAGGTTCCCAACCAAAATGTACGTACCAGGTCACACAATATAATTACGCATTTGCCTGGTGTCGGTGGGGGAGCCAGAAATGCTAACAACATTGTCGAGGCCTGGAAGCTGTTCAGTGACGACGATTTGCTCGATTTGATAATAGAGAGTACAAATACTTACATAGATCACGTAAAACCACTTTATAAAAGTGACTCAAATACTGCAAGGAACTTGGAAAAAGAGGAGTTCCAGACATTCTTGGGTCTTGTGTACATTTCTGGCGTTCTTCACGGAGGCAAGATGAATATGGAAGAACTTTGGAACACTTGTCGCACAGGGACAGAAATCTCCTCTCCAAGTATGTCACTGCGAAGATTTCGTTTTCTTCTGTGTTAGGTTAGATAATATTCACACAAGAGAGGAACGTAAAAAGAGTGATGAAGTGGCCCCTGTACGTGATGTTATCGAAGGATTCACAAAAAACTGCACAAGGCATTACACAACAAGTGAATACCTTACAGTGGACGAGATGTTACTATCTTTTGAGGGACGTTGTTCTTTCAGAATGTTCATTCCTTCAAAACGCGGAAAGTATGGGCTCAAAATATTTATCTTGGCAGATGTAAAAACGTACTACGTAAAAAACTTGGAAGTGTGTGTAGGGCAACAACCTCCAGGCTTCTTCCATGTGAGTAACGCAGCTGACGATGTTGTGCTCAGACTTAAGGAGCCAGTGAAGGGAACAGGAAGGAATATTACCCTTGACAACTGGTTCACAAGCTGCACTCTTGCAAGAAAACTGCTCACTCGTTGGGACGCTGTGCAAATATAAAAGAGAAATTCCATTGGAATCCTTGCCTCGCAAGAAAAGAGAAATACGTTAGTCCATATTCGCATTTTGCGACAATTTCACACTGGTGTCATATGTGCCAAAGAAAAATAAATCTATAATTTTGCTGTCTTCAATGCCTACAAACAATATAATCGATGAAGAAACCAGTAATATGAAGAAGCCAGAAATTATGACATTCTACAATTCAACAAAGAGTGGAGTGGACGTGGTTGATGCCATGTGTACAGAATATAACGTTGAAAGGTTAACAAGACGCTGGCCATTGTGCATGTTTTATGCCATTTTGAACATTGCTGGTATAAATGCATTCGTGGTATGCAAAGCAAACACAGGACTGGATATTTCAAGAAGGATATTTCTCAAGCAACTCGGTTAAGAACTCATAAAACCACACATGGCACAAAGAGCTAACCAGAAGAATCTCCCGAGCAACATTCGACAGATGGCAGCACTTCTGTCTGGGATTACCATTGACAAGGAAGTTGTTCCAGAAGGAAAACGAGGTCGTTGTTATAAATGCAAAGACAATAAAAAAAAATATTTTTGTAAAATTTGTGGAAAGTGGCTGCGTCTCTCCCATTCTGTAAAGTTATGTGAAGATTGTGCAGAAAATACACATCAGTAATATGTATATAGTAACAAGGGAAACCATTTTTTATTAGATTATGTGTAAGTAGGCTGTATTGGTTTTTTATTGGTAACTCCATGTAGCGCTCTGTATGAAAATCACTGGCTGTGCTGTGTGCAGTCTGTGGCTGGTTTGCATTGTTGTTGGGTATTGTAGTGTTGGGCAGCTGGATGTTAACAGCGCGTAGCGTTGCGCAGTTGGAGGTGATCCGCCAGCAGTGGTGGATGTGGGGAAGTGAGATGGCGGATTTTTGAGAATGGATAATCTGGAGGTGTGTCCATCAGAAACAGTACTTTTTTAAGAATGGATGTCATGAACTGCTATCTATATTATGACTATTAAGGTAAATACATTGTTTGTTCTCTATTAAAATCTTTCATTTTCTAACTATGCTTATCAGTAGTTAGTGCCTTCCATAGTTTGAATCTTTTATTTAGCTGGCAGTAGTGGCGCTCGCTGTATTGCAGTAGTTCGAGTAACGAAGATTTTTGTGAGGTAAGTGATTTGTGAAAGGTATAGGTTAATGTTAGTCAGGGCCATTCTTTTGTAGGGATTATTGAAAGTCAGATTGCGTTGCGCTAAAAAATATTGTGTGTCAGTTTAAGCACAGTCATGTATAATTTTTCTGAGGGGACGTTTCATTTGCTATGCACTAAAATGTATAATATTTTGTAATAGCGTGCTTGACAATCCTAATTTCATAACTTGTGAGGACGTGGACTGTCAAAAATAAAATAAAACTGTTTTAAATGTTCAAGAACGCTTTTAAATACTGAATAATTTTACTTTTAGATTTTTGGAGAAGTACGACATTATTTTCAAAGAAATGTATGGTAAATTTAAATATTAATAAACAGTAAAAGAAGTATAGTAGCACTGATGTTGAAAATTTAAGTATTACTTATTCTGGAACGTAAATAAAACGGTGGGTCTGTCAGACCCAGCCCGTCCGTTCGTGTTACGTTTTTTCGCCCGTCCGTTCTAGCGTTAATGTTTACATACTGGGCAATTTTATCGTGAGTGACTTAACAAGAAAAGAAGTTTGTGGCTGTGAAGGTGGGGGTGGGGAGTGCGGGGAATTCGAGCATTGCCCACTCCGTATCTCGCCCCTGGTTTCAATGTAGTCTCTGTCTTTACGATATTTCCTGTTTCTGGTTCCTTGGAACTCATAGCGGAAATGATCGACGATTGCTTCTCAGAACTTTTTACTTACGTTCTGACATCAGCTAACTTCCTGTAAGACGGAAAATATTATGAACAAACGGACGGCGTGCCTACGGTTGGTCGGTTGTCGCCTATCGTGGTGATCCTATACATGAACACTATCAAGCAAAGGAAGTGGAGTCTACCAAATTGAAACCTACGACGTTTTCGTCGATAAGTGCTCGTTTGTGGTGTGACTACTGGAGCGGGAAAGCTTCAAGAGTTCGTAGAACATTCGGAGTCTATTCCTTGTAAACTAATATTCACGATGGAACTTGAGAAAGAGGGCAACTACCTTCCGCCTACGTGTTAGAAGAGAAGAGAAGAGCGGACGGTTGCCTGAGTCACAGTGCATTTAGAACACCCATGCACACTAACCTCTGCCTCCACTCTTCGAGCCAAGACCATCCGTCACCAAGAAATTCTATGCTAAAGACTCTGGTCCATAGAGCTCGAACACTTTCAGACAAGCAGAGCCTCGCCGGAGAATTCACCTACGAGTGGTGGTATGAAGGAATGGATAGTCAGAGAATCAAATTGAACAGGCGATGCAGTGAAAATCATGAACGCCTGTGAAAGGCGTTGATGCTGAGACCGAGAAGAGGAGCCAAAAATCGTTTATCTACCTTATGCTGGCCCAGTATCCGGAATAGCCGGTAGGCTCCTACGGAAACGTGGCATCCACTTCAGCTAAGGTATAGAGTATTCTTTATAACGTTGAAGACGATTTAGGTCTGCGAAAGCCAGTTGTGTATCGCACTCCATTCGAATGTAGCAGGTCTTATGTTGGGCATACTGTCAGAACGGTCGTGGAGAGATGCAAAGAACATCAGCGACACACCCGACTAAAACAAGCAAGCAAATTATCTTTCGCTGAGCACTGCCTCGAGTGTAATCACGAAATGGAACTCGATGCGACAGTATCGCGAAGCAAACGCAGAATTCCTGGGACGCCATGACTGAGCGACCTATCGAGATAAAGATGTCAGAAAACCTCATAAACAGGGATGGAGGTTCCAATTTAAATAACGCTTGTGCTCAGGCAATCTATTTATTAAAATCTTGCCGACCATCACATCTATCAGAGGGAATTTGCGTTTCACGAAGTATCAGCATGTGCTCTGTACCTCAGAAGAGCTTCAAATGGAGGACTGGAATTCGGAGATCGATTTCGGCTGTAAACAGCGGCGTGAGACCATCAATAGCTGGTTAGAGTCCAAGTAGTGAGTACGTAAAATAGTAAAACTTGCAGAACCTGAAGCAGATATTTCGTCATCGAAATACTGAGCAGAAAATGGTAGCAACAACTCAGATGAAGACCCGTAAGCTTACTGTTAATCAGTCACGCCGAGAAAACCAGAGACATCATAAGTTTAATCTATTGTTCTTTGACTCACCAATAAAAAAATACTTTCAAAAATCGAATTAAAATCACTGCTTACACTAGTGAACGTGTTCAGAATTATTTAGCACGAGACGAACATGTTCAAAGCTCATGATGCCACTCAGTTGGACTGCCATCTGAGCTCAGTCAGGCTCCGACACGTTCTGCCTTACTTAAAAATTATTCATCCAGTGGAAACTCTTTAGGAACACTCTCTGAAATGATGCTGACTTCATTTTTTAGGCTCTGAGCACTATGCGACTTAACTTCTGAGGTCATCAGTCGCCTAGAACTTAGAAATAATTAAACCTAACTAACCTAAGGACATCACACTCACCATGCCCGAGGCAGGATTCGAACCTGTGACCGTAGCGGTCGCGCGGTTCCAGACTGTGGCGCGTAGAACCGCACGGCCACTCCGGCCGGCATTCTCACTTCATTCTTTGTTCTTATAAAATGCATTTTTCTGACTGACTATGTATCTTTCCTTGGCCGATCCTACCTTGGACCCATTCATCTGCTGGTTGCCAAGGAGTGCCTGCCCTCGCAAATTGCGTCTAGCTTTTAGTTTGTGCCTCTAAATTTCCTTACGCCGGCCGTCCAAAACTTACCGTAAATACTGTCCGAAGCGTGGCGTCATTTGCAGCATTACCGACGAACCGACGCGACAGTGGAAGCCCCCTGTCTTTGCTCAGTCGCTAGAATTCGTATCTCAGTTCTCAATTATAATCGAGACAGTTCATGATGTACTACGTTGATCAACACGTGGTTTACACCAATCGTTCTTAAACAAACGACCACCTCCATACGTCTTCTGTTCCAAACAGTGTCTCCTGTTACTCAACTTTGAATGCACATATCACTGCCACGTCTCATACCGAATAACTAATGATTAGGTACGGAATCAATTTGGGGAGAAGAGCGCGTTGATTAATTTTTGAATAAAAATAATTTAAATTTATTTGTAGTGGATTCACACCTTACGGTATTCAGTCTCGTTACAACGACTGTATGTGCAGTAACTCCTGTATCCATTATGATGCTCTCTATTGGCTCAGGACCGTTTGTCACTACGAGATCTAGCGTGTTACAGGAACCATTTACATTCAGTGTGGGCTCCTGAAGTAACTGCTGCGAATAATTTTCGGAGAAAACATTTGGCACGACTTTGATGTTTTATTCCTACCATCTGTTTTGAATATTTGGTTTCGCCAACATATCGAGCGTAGATTGAAGTCACCAGCAACTATAAACGGATAATTCGGGTACATATTACAAATGAGACTTTAATATTCGGTGAAAGGAGCGAGGCGTCGGTAAAAGGTACAAATTATTGATATACTTCGCTTGTTAAGTGTACCTTCTGTGCATACCAAACCACAGCAGCTACATACCAATTTCAATTTCACTACAGGATCAACTACTTGTGAAAGTGTGGTGTGAAGTGTGGTAGGTCCGCTGTTGTTTTCTATCTACATAAATGATCTTTTGGATAGGGCGGATAGCAATGTGCGGCTGTTTGCTGATGATGCTGTGGTGTTGAAAGGTGGCTACACTGAGTCTGCAAAATATTGCATCTGCGGCTGCTAGAAGAGAGAAATCAGCTAAACGTCCTGGTCGTTTAAAAACTTTGTCAGTTGGTCAAAAGGCGTTAATTAAGTCTCATCGTTTGTCTCACAAAGGAAAAGGCTTGTGTCGCAAATTTTTTCTGCTTTCTAACGATCCATATAGAGTTCGCAAAATTATTCATGATAACACTGTCGAAGTAGAAAGTCTTAAATCACGGCGCTGGAAGGGAAAACATCATATATCGAACGTTAAAATTTTTGTGGAATGACATACTTTTGAGAAACTATCAGTTACACGTAAACACGCAGAGAATACAAAGATACCGCGCCGTGTTTTGGCGGCGGCACACACACAAAGCGACAGTCAGTCTGTGCGCCTCAAACAACTACTTCCTACGTCACGCTTACGTACAGCTGGTCGAGCGCTCAGTGCGAATGCACTGACAGCCGTAGACAAATACACAGTCTAATTTCTCCGATTAAATTCAGTATAAAGCTATAGTGATTTGATATGTTATTAACGTTCAGTTTTTTCCAGGATTCAGTTGTATAAAATATTTAAGAACTTCAGGTAAATTCTGTGTGTGTCCGACGTTAAGTGGACTTGCTATCGAGAAATTTTCAGGAAGAATCTAATTTTGAAGAAGAAAGTAATAAACTAAAACGGTAACTATTAACTGAGTTTATTTTTCAGGTATGCACTCCGTGTGCATTCCGGGTGGAGTCATTCCTGATGTGGAAAGGGTCCTTCCGCATGCCACGAAGAGCACAGGGTGCAGCCAGCTGCAGGTGGTGGCACATGTCGGCATTAATGACGTGTGTCGCTTTGGATATGAGGAAATTCTCTCTGGATTCCAGCGGCTATCTGATTTGGTGAAGGCTGCCGGTCTTGCTTAGGAGATGAAGGCAGAGCTGTCCACCTGCAGCATCGTTGACAGAACCGACTGCAGACCTTTGATGCAGAGCCGGGTGGAGGCTCAGACGGTTTTGCGATCGTGTTGGCTGCAGATTCCTTGACTTGCGCCATAGGGTGGTGGGGTTTCGGGTTCCGCTGAATAGGTCAGGAGTTCACTACACTCAGCTGGCGGCTACACGGGTACGTGGACTGGGCTGTTTTTTAGGTTAGAAGGCCTCGGGAAAGTACGGGGTGGGCTGCAATCTCAAAGGGTGCATGGCAAATACAGGACGTGCTTGGATGAATGAACAGTCGGAATTGTAGTTGTAAATTGTTGTAGTTGTGCTGGGAAAGTCCTGAGCTTCAAGCGCTAATAGAAAGCACAGAAGCAGAAATTGTTATAGGTTCAGAAAGCTGGCTAAAGCCTGAAATAAGTTCTGCAGAAATTTTTACGAAGTCTCAGACGGTGTTAAGAAAAGACAGATTAGGCAGAATTGGTGGTGGAGTGTTTGTGTCTGTCAGTAGTGATTTATCTTGTAGTGAAGTCGAAGTAGATACTCCATGCGAATTGGTATGGGTGCAGGTTATACTTAACAGGCGAACTAAGTTACTAATTGGCTCCTTCTACCGACCCCCAGACTCCGATGATATAGTTGCTGAACAGTTCAGAGAAAATTTGAGTCTCGTAACAAATAAATACCTCACTCATACGGTTATAGTTGGTGGGGACTTCAACCTTCCCTCGATATGTTGACAAAAATACTTGTTCAAAACCGGTGGTAGGCAGAAAACATCTTCCGAGATTGTCCTAAATACTTTCTCCGAAAATTATTTCGAGTAGTTAGTTCTCGAACACACACGAATTGTAAATGGTTGCGAAAACATGGTTGACCTCTTAGCCACAAACAACCTACAGCTAATAGAGAGCATCATGACTGATACAGGGATTAGTGATCACAAGGTCGTTGTAGCTAGGCTCAATACCGTTTCTTCCAAATCCACCAGAAACAAACGCAAAATAATTTTATTTAAAAAAGCGGATAAAGTGTCACTAGAAGCCTTCCTAAGACACAATCTCCATTCCTTCCGAACTGACTGTGCAAATGTAGACGAGATGTGGCTCAAATTCATAGTAGCAACAGCAATTGAGAGATTCATACCGCATAAATTTGGAAGAGATGGAACTGATCCCCCATGGTACACAAAACAGGTCCGAACGCTGTTGCAGAGGCAACGGAAAAAGCATGCGAAATTCAGAAGAACGCGAAATCCCGAAGATTGGCTAAAATTTACAGACGCGCGAAATTTGGCACGGACTTCAATGCGAGATGCCTTTAATAGGTTCCACAACGAAACATTGTCTCGAAATTTGGTAGAAAATCCGAAGAAATTCTGGTCGTATGTAAAGTACACAAGCGGCAAGACGCAGTCAATACCTTTGCTGCGCAGTGCCGATGGTACTGTTACCGACGACTGTGCCGCTAAAGCGGAGTTATTGAACGCAGTTTTCCGAAATTCCTTCACCAGGGAAGACGAATGGAATATTTCAGAATTTGAAACACGAACAGCTGCTAGCGTGAGTTTATTCGAAGTAGATACCTTAGGGGTTGCGAAGCAACTCAAATCGCTTGATACGGGCAAGTCTTCGGGTCCAGATTGTATACCGAATAGGTACCTTTCAGATTAGGCTGATACAATAGCTCCCTACTTAGCAATCATATACAACTGCTCGCTCACCGATAGATCTGTACCTGCAGACTGGAAAATTGCGCAGCTCGCACCAGTGTTCAACAAGGGTAGTAGGAGTAATCCATCGAACTACAGACCTACATCATTGACATCGGTTTGCAGTATGAATCACCTCGAAGGGAACGATCTATTGATACGTAATCAGCATGGTTTCAGAAAACATCGTTCTTGTGTGCAACGCAGATAGCTCTTTATTCGCACGAAGTAATGGCCGCTATCGACAGGGGATCTCAAGTTGATTCCGTATTTCTAGATTTCCGGAAAGCTTTTGACACCGTTCCTCACAAGCGACTTCTAATCAAGCTACGGACCTATGGGGTATCGTCTCAGTTGTATGACTGGATTCGTGATTTCCTGTCAGGAAGGTCGCAGTTCGTAGTAATAGACGGCAAATCATCGAGTAAAACTGAAGTGATATCAGGTGTTCCCCAGGGAAGCGTCCTGCGACCTCTGCTGTTCCTGATCTATATAAATGACCTGGGTGACAATCTGAGCAGTTCTCTTAGGCTGTTCGCAGATGATGCTGTAATTTACCGTCTAGTAACGTCATCCGAAGACCAGTATCAGTTGCAAAGCGATTTAGAAAAGATTGCTGTATGGTGTGGCAGGTGGCAGTTGACGCTAAATAACGAAAAGTGTGAGGTGATCCACATGAGTTCCAAAAGAAATCCGTTGGAATTCGATTACTCGATAAATAGTACAATTCTCAAGGCTATCAATTCAACTAAGTACTTGGATGTAAAAATTAGATAATATTGTGGGGAAGGCGAGCCAAAGGTTGCGTTTCATTGGCAGGACACTTAGAAGATGCAACAAGTCCACGAAAGAGACAGCTTACACTACACTCCTTCGTCCTCTGTTAGAATATTGCTGTGCGGCGTGGGATCCTTACCAGGTGGGATTGACGGAGGACATCGAAATGGGTGCAAAAAAGTGCAGCTCGTTTTGTATTATCACGTAATAGGGGAGAGAGTGTGGCAGATATGATACGCGAGTTGGGATGGAAGTCATTAAAGCAAAGACGTTTTTTGTCGCGGCGAGATCTATTTACGAAATATCAGTCACCAACTTTCTCTTCCGAACGCGAAAATATTTTGTTGAGCCCAACCTGCATGAGTAGGAATGATCATCAAAATAAAATAAGAGAAACCAGAGCTCGAACAGAAAGGTTTAGATGTTCGTCGTTCCCGCGCGCTGTTCGTGAGTGGAATGGTAGAGAGATAGTATGATTGTGGTTCGATGAACCCTCTGCCAAGCACTTAAATGTGAATTGCAGAGTAATCATGTAGATGTAGATGTAGATGTAAGATATGTATTTGCTGCTTTGCGTGTGGATTACACATTTATGTTTTGTTGTCATAACTACTCTTTAATTTGGTATATAGAACTGCTTATATACTGTGTACGAACATGGAGTTTAGGTTACACTATGGTATTAATTATAGATTGTTCGCTTGGCAGAGCCTCGTTGTAGGGATTGTGCTGCATCCACTTATTGACATTCTGTTCTCTACTGGTATATTTACTCGCTATTGCGTGTTTTGCTTACGATCAGTGCTTTATATTTTAAGATAAGAAAATGAACTGCTATAATTCTAAGAATTACATTGGTACAAGAAACATGAACTGGAGGTTTTATGATAGCTGTATAAATTCATGCTGATAGAAAGGAAGCTAACGACATGAAATACCAACACTACCTTTAGACCATTGACAGTTATTACACTTCATTCTTCGGGAGCAATTGAAATAGCAAGTGACACTTGACACAAAGAAACACTGCACATGTTTGCTTCTGTTTTGCAATGATTTTTGAAGTGGTGTACACACTGTAAAATATTACGATTTATTCATTCAAAGTCTTATGTGATCATTCATACTACGTACTCGCACCTACTTACTGAAAGTTATTCAAACTGAAGGCTGTTAGAGGTCATGTATGCATTTCTTTTATTTTATGATGGGCAAGGTAACCAAAATGTATTTTATAATTCATGTTGAGTAGAAGATTTGGCTCAGGTGGATTCCACGGAGGTTGTGTGTGGACACTGTGTCTTCGGATTGTATGGGATGACGAACTGAAGTTTGCACTAGGATTTTATCTGTACTTGTTCGAGGAGACTGACTAGAGGAAAGAGTTGTTATGGAAGTGAAATGATATTGATGATAACGTTTACATGTATCGACGTATTGAAGAGGTATTATTGAAGTATTGAGATTATGTGATGCTGATGATTGTTGGAGTTTTGGTGGATAAGAAGTAAAGCAAGTGAGGAGCATTTTTTTTTTTTTTTTGTTGGTTTATATGGAACAAGAAGGATGAAGATGGCAGACCAGAACACTCCAGTGGAAGGAAGATTGTCTACACACACACTTTGTTAAATCAATAAGTTGTATATACTTTTTTTTGGAGAGAGGAAGTATTTGCATATCTTGGCACACTGACAGTTGTTCAGCAACCGTACATTTTGATTTGGCTTGGCAAACATTGGTCTTGACATGATGACTATGACGTTGACTAACTATTATAGACTATTATACACTGCTACCACTACTACTTGATACACATGTTGAACATAAAATTTTGACAGAATTGCATTTACACAGTTAATACTATTCAACTACACAATAGTACTTAATATGTTGATGAAAGATGGGTGAGTGTGTTTTGTGTGTTTTCCTTTCCTAATCCCAAATAATTGGTACCGACCTACCTCCTAAATATTATTTTACTTGTTTGTTGTGCCTTGCACTGACACCCATAAATATTATAGGTTTACTGATATTTGTGTATTTGTAATAGTTAATATAACAATTATCTGATATCATTTGTGTGTTTATTATAATTTGTATGTTTAGTGTAAGAGCATTGATAATAATTTTGTAAAAGCACTTGTGTGTGCATTAAAACTGTTGTTAGTGTTTACACCTACTGACATTGGTGGGTGCCACTTGGAAAGGTTTAATTTCTGCTGAGGAACTCTGATGAACTGTGTAATTATTGCTGGTGAATATTATACTGCTTCTACTGAGATGATGTCACTTGTTCCTGTCTGCACCTGTTCACCATTGCTGGGTGCCACTGTTGGAACTGCTCAATCACTGATGAGATGTCACTTGTTGCTGTCTGCACCTGTTGAGCATTGCTGGGTGCCACTGTTGGAGCTGTTCAAATACTGCTGATGAAATGTTATGGGACTGCTATTTGCACCTGTTGACCATTGCTGGGTACTACTGTTGGAACTGCCAACTACTCTGACAAGTGCTACTTGTTTATTGAACTATTGAAAATATTTTATGTGAATATTTGTGTAAACTGATTTACTGTTTATGAAATGTTATAGGACTGCTGTTTGCACCAGTTGACCGTTGCTGGGTGATACTGTTGGAACTGTCAACTACTCTGAGGAGTGCTACTTGTTTATTGAACTATTGAAAAGATTTTATGTGATTATTTGTATAAACTGATTTATTGTGTATAGACTGCTTATGAAATGTTATGAGACTCTCACCTGCACCTATTCGTCATTGCTGGTGCCATTTATTGAACTGTTTAACTACTCTGAGAAATGATATTTGCATAAACTATTATGTAAAATCACATGTATGCAAGCATTTGTATTCCTTACTGTATTTTTATATATTATATTATTGAAGGGTCAGTGTAAAGCCAAACTTTATTTAGTTATGTGATATTTATTTATTAATATC
Source organism: Schistocerca piceifrons (assembly GCF_021461385.2). Taxonomy (NCBI): domain Eukaryota; kingdom Metazoa; phylum Arthropoda; class Insecta; order Orthoptera; family Acrididae; genus Schistocerca; species Schistocerca piceifrons. The sequence continues at coordinate 47,455,620 of NC_060144.1, forward strand.
ATCTTTTATTTTTGTCTGTGTTGTTTGGACGAATTTGGTGGTATTTTCACCACCAATGCTGGCAAAAATACCAGCAAATTCTAGCCCGTGGAGGAGGGGCATATGAAAGGTGGCTACACTGAGTCACAGCGACAGAGATTACGCCAAAGATTATTATTCCGCCGCCTCCACTGTCGCAGTACTTGTTGAGAGGATGTCGAGGGCAGTACTAGTTCAGAGGATGTCGAGTGCAGTTGTTGTTCTGTTGGGCGAGAGAGTAGATGCTGTTTGGTTGGTGTAATGTATAGATGGAAGATGTTGCAACGATCACAGTGTATTTTTCGTCAATATATATGAAGGTAAAAAAAAAATTATTTCACATTTCTTTAATGACAATGCCTCTTGGTCACAGGTGCAGTCAACAAAGCATCTGGCTGGTGTTAATGTACAAGGTGCATTCAAGTTCTAAGGCCTCCAATTTTTTTTCTCTGGACTGGACAGAGATAGTAACATGTGCATTGTTTTAAAATGAGGCCGCGTTCATTGTCAATACGTCCCAGAGATGGCAGCACCGTACGGCAGATGGAATTTTACCGCCAGCGGCGAGAATGAGAACTGTCTTAAATACTTAAAATGGCGACGTTTTCCTTACTTGAACAGCGTGCAATCATTCGTTTTCTGAATTTGCGTGGTGTCAAACCAATTGAAATTCATCGACAGTTGAAGGAGACATGTGGTGATGGAGTTATGGATGTATCGAAAGTGCGTTCATGGGTGCGACAGTTTAATGAAGGCAGAACATTGTGTGACAGCAAACCGAAACAACCTCGGGCTCGCACAAGCCGGTCTGACGACATGATCGAGAAAGTGGAGAGAATTGTTTTGGGGGATGACTGTTGAAAAGATCGCCTCCAGAGTTGGCATTTCTGTGGGTTCTGTGCACACAATCCTTCATGACGACCTGAAAATGCGAAATGTGTCATCCACGTGGGTGCCACGAATGCTGACAGACGACCACATGGCTGCCCGTGTGGCATGTTGCCAAGCAATGTTGGTGCGCAACGACAGCATGAATGGGACTTTCTTTTCGTCGGTTGTGACATTGGATGAGTCGTGGATGCCATTTTTCAATCCAGAAACAAAGCGCCAGTCAGCCCAATGGAAGCACACAGATTCACCGCCACCAAAAAAATTTCGGGTAACCGCCAGTGCTGAAAAAATGATGGTGTCCATGTTCTGGGACAGCGAGGGCGTAATCCTTACCCATTGCGTTCCAAAGGGCACTACGGTAACAGGTGCATCCTACGAAAATGTTTTGAAGAACAAATTCCTTCCTGCACTGCAACAAAAATGCCCAGGAAGGGCTGCGTGTGTGCTGTTTCACCAAGACAACGCACCCGCACATCGAGCTAACGTTACGCAACAGTTTCTTCGTGATAACTTTGAAGTGATTCCTCATGCTCCCTACTCACCTGACCTGGCTCCTAGTGACTTTTGGCTTTTTCCAACAATGAAAGACACTTTCCGTGGCCGCACATTCATCAGCCGTGCTGCTATTGCCTCAGCGATTTTCCGGTGGTCAAAACAGACTCCTAAAGAAGCCTTCGCCGCTGCCATGGAATTATGGCGTCAGCATTGTGAAAAATGTGTACGTCTGCAGGGCGATTACGTCGAGAAGTAACGCCAGTTTCATCGATTTCGGGTGAGTAGTTAATTAGAAAAAAAAAATCGGAGGCCTTAGAACTTGAATGCACCTCCTATTAGACTTGTAATTCTGGTTTCTATGCGCAATTATAGTATTTCTGGTTTTTCAATTAGTTCATTGTAAAAATCTTGTCGTATTGAGGAAGAACCGTGCCAGATTACATCTCAGGGCCAACCGGTTACGAGACTTCGTAACCGGACATACAGCTACTAAAATTATTGCATTTTAATTAAGCCCCCATGCAGTGTATGGGAAGGTGTCGTCGTTGAGTGACAGTCGTTGAGTGACTGTAGGAGGATACAAGATGACTTGGACAGGATTTGTGATTGGTGTAAAGAATGGCACCTAACTCTAAATATAGATAAATGTAAATTAATGCAGATGAATAGGAAAAATTAATCCTGCAATGTTTGAATACTCCATTAGTAGTGTAGCGCTTGACACAGTCACGTCGATTAAATATTTGGGCGTAACATTGCAGAGCGTTATGATGTGGGACAAGCATGTAATGGCAGTTGTGGGGAAGGCGGATAGTCGTCTTCGGTTCATTGGTAGAATTTTGGGAAGGTGTGGTTCATCTGTAAAGGAGACCGCTTATAAAACGCTAATACGTCCTATTCTTGAGTACTGCTCGAGCGTTTGGGATCCCTATCAGGACGGATTGAGGGAGGACGTAGAGGCAATTCAGAGCGGGCTGCTAGATTTGTTACTGGTAGGTTTGATCATCACGCGAGTGTTACGGAAATGATTCAGGAACTCGGGTGGGAGTCTCTAGAGGAAAGGAGGCGTTCTTTTCGTGAATCGCTACTGAGCAAATTTAGAGAACCAGCATTTGAGGCTGACTGCAGTACAATTTTACTGCCGCCAACTTACATTTCGCCGAAAGACCACAAAGATAAGAGAGATTAGGGCTCATACAGAGGCATACAGGCAGTCATTTTTCCCTCGTTCTGTTTGGGAGTGGAACAGGGAGAGAAGATGCTAGTTGTGGTACGAGGTACCCTCCGCCACGCACCGTATGGTGGATTGTGCAGTATGTAAATAGATGTAGATGTAGATGATGCAAAAACATGCCAGCCCCAACTGGGTTTAGTCTACCCTTTCTGTACACTGTTAGATCCTTGGTAAAAATTCCAGATGAACGTATCTCAAGCTAGAGCCAGCTTTTAGTACCTATAAGGATTTCTGTCTCAGTGGTTTCTATGAGCGCTTAGACACAGCTACGACCATTTACAGCTATAATACGGACATTTTCTAGGTCTTCCGTCGTCCAGCATTTAACCTGCTGTTTAACCTGCTGATAGAGTATGAATGATTGAACTTTTCCGAGCTCCTCTAACCCAAAAATTGATCCTGATTCGGGAGAGCCCACTTCGTATGCATCACTTTATGATTTCGATGAATTTACTAATAAATTTACTAATAAATCCCATGACACGATATAGTCAAATGCTACTCGATGACACACTTCTTAGAAATCGAGAAATACTGTCAGCGAAGTTGCCTGCACTTCACAAGTAAGGTGGAGTAGGTCTCGATAGTCTGCCAATATATCACTCATTCTACGACCTTTTGTAGTTTGCTCGTTTCTTTTGGCTTCGGAAGGATCGAAATGAAAAAAGGAAATCAGTTCTGCCTGTCGTTGTCTTCCCTACCATAAAATTAGAAGAATCTTACCGGGTAATGTGCTGCCCTTCGGATCGTGATGGCGGCGGATTCTTCTTCACTTACTGCAGGGATTTCTGTTGCTGATTTAAATTAATTGCTTAGTGAAGAGAACAGGGGGAGACTACGAACAATTAACAGACAGCTGAAAGAAAGGCAAACACAATCTTAGAAACACATTGAAATGAGAGGCAGTCACGATAGGAGTAGATGATAACTAGCCAGTGCACAATTTCGGACTAAACAATCCATCTGCAGACAATCTGTGGGCCGAGCCACAGTTACACGCAAAGACAGAAAATAAGATCAAAGATAGCGACAACTACTCCAGCGGCTAGAGAAAGCTCTGATGCATCTTAACAATGATGAACTCCAGGATTCGAACCACAAGTTGTGTCGCAGAGCCATGAGTGTCAATACGGTGCGAGCACATGGATAGGGGCAGCAAGACCAAGACTGCCTAATTAATAGTCATAAAACCGTGAGGCTGATCTCTCATGGTGCAAACTGAATATCTACGTCTTAAACACGGTCGGCTGTGCTGTGACTGTTCTACTGCGAATAGCCTGGTGAAAACTGAGGTTTAACTGCGCCTGGTTGCTTCCACGGCGGTGAAGCACAGAACGGCGGATACTACCGCGCGACTGCTGGTTACGAAATAAAGCCAACAGTGTGTGCCACGAACTGAGCGCAGAGAGCACCGCAAAGAACTGAGCTCGAGAGGTGAATCGGATCAATTCAGTGAAGTGGGTTCCTCGAACAGTGAGCGAATGCTTCCTCCGAGTACAGAAGATCCCTGCTGCCAATGTGAGCACAGGCAGGAGTGCCGAAAATCGCTCAGACTTCAAGCCGAAGGGTTGTTCGGCCCGGCCACGCACAGGTTGGCACCACTGGGGCGGCGCCAGGCGTGTGGCCGTCGCATGGGAGCGCCAGCGTCCTTCCTCGCAGCCGTCGCCTTCGCGGGGAGTTTTGAAACTATCAGCCACTGGATCTTCTGCCACCCTACGCCATTTTTCGGAATTCGTGAATTAACTGAAAGGTAAACACAGAAATTTCTCCGATGTCTGCTGGTCGTGTACTCAGGCAAGTTATCTGAGGTTACTGATGGCTCGGTGGTGCGCACGCCCTGGTCTGAAACTCATAATTGTACAGGCAACCAGAATCTGTGATTGGAACAACAGTTTTAAATCTACTTTATCCTCTCTCTTCATACAGGGTTGGGCTGGACCGCTGTAAAGACACTGGGATCACATACTTTTCATAATGGCCTAAGACTCTGGGCAATTCAGTTTAGAGTCTAATTTTAATTAGAAGAGCTAGTATTTTCTAATCAATATTGGTTAAGACAATCGCTCGCTTATTATCGTCTGATATGATTTTGTTTTTCCTGAGCATTGGTACCATTACAGCATCTGTGTTTTCCGATAGCGATAGAATGTATCGTAGGATTTGATAACAGATTTTTCTCTATCTTGTCCACAGGAAACACCAGAATGTGCTATAACATTCCACTGGCAAACCGTTGGGTCCCACTGCAATAATCCGTATGCTGTTCGTTTGTGTCTCATTAACAACTGTATCGTAGGTCTAAAAACTTCCTATAAGAGCCATCGCACTTATATGAGCTGTTGAACCTAACGGCGTGCTGTCGCTAGTTGTTGCCATGTCTCAGTTCCATCACCTGTAGTGATATGCTATCTCGATGTATGCTATGTTGTTTCAGTGTGCTTGTCTCGTGTAGCTGTCAGCCTGCCAGAAAATAGTATCATCACGATAGATTTTGCGAGATGCCTTCTGTGATGTTTGGGATATGGCAGTTTATGTGCCGGAATTAGAGCTACTTGCAAAGGTTATTCGAGGGGCCATTTGCCTGTGGCATGTACAGATTCCAGGTTTTAGGCTCGGAGTCGCACACAGTTTTATTTATTTTATTTATTTATTTATTTTTATTTATGCATTTATATTACCTGGCAAGATTAGGGCCTTCAGGGCCTCTCTTACACCTAACCAGGCATACTCAAATTGAACGAATTTGAGTTTGTACAGAACATTAAGGACATATAACGTGTTATACAGTATTAATGATAAAGAAGAAAAAATAGAGATTATAACAGTAGTACAATGATAATTATAACAATCAAAAAATAAGTGTAACAATCAAGAATAATAATAATAATAGTAATGACTAATTATATGAAAGTAAACATATTTTTCTTTTATGAATGTCAGTCCTATTGCTAGTTGGGAATTTTCTCGTTATGTTCTTGCAGCTTGTGAGTTATTCTCATCGAGCTGAGGCATAAGACGATAGAATGGAGTGAAAGAGATATAGAAGAAGTAGATAGACTAGAGGAAGAGAAATAGAACGGTAAAATTCGAAGCTATGATGGAGAGGAAAAAGAAAGAGATGAGAGGGGCACAACAATGGTGGCTATACCGTATTTAATATGTATGTTTTCAGTTCCCTCTTGAATGTTGAGTGGTCCTGGATAAGACGCAGATCACAGGGGAGCGCGTTCCATAGTCGTATGGCTGAGATGGAGAATGACACGGAGAAAGATTTTGTGTTATGTAAAGGTACAGCCAAGATGCTAGACATATCCGATCTGGTATTGCGGTTGTGGAATGATGATAGGTGTTTAATGTGAGAAGATAAGTATTGGGGGCACCAGTGGCTACGAAATCGATGAAGTAAGCACATCGTGTGGAGATCGCGTGCCTTATGTGGGCGTATCCAACCTAGCTGGGAGTATGAAGGACTGATATGATCCTACAACCGTATATTGCACACATATCTAACGCAAGCATTCATCACTAGCTCGAGGCATCTCGAATTTTCACTATTTGTGCCGTGTTGAACTACATCACAGTAGTAAAGATTAGGCAAGACTAGTGTTTGGACTAATTTTTGTTTAACATGGGTTGGAAATATTTTTCTAAATTTTTGGATTGCATGTAGGGAGGAGAGCGATTTCTGGCAAGCTGTGACTGTATGTTCTTCCCAGTTTAGGTGTTCATCCAAGATTATTCCAAGGTCTTTTACTGTTTTTTGGTATGGTGGTTGGGTACCATTGAGGAGTATTTGAGGGACTGTTTCGCGAAAGTCCGGCTGATTAACTTTGGATGAGATATAAGAATGACCTGGGAATTCTTGGGGTTTAGTTTCAGACCTAGGTTCTGTGCCCATCGACAAACAGAGCAAAGATCTGCGTTCATACTCGGTACTGCGTCAGCAATGTTCTAGTTCACTGACGGCAAAAAAATCGCAACACCAAAAAATAATTAATGTTAAGTAATAAAACTTTGGGAATACCTTTGTCTAGATAACAAATTTAAGTGATTGACATTGCAAAATGACAGGTTAATGTAAGTCAAAGATAAACCATTGCAAATGTGAAATGATGGTTCATCAATAACCAGTGTGCACCAGATTTTTCAATGCTGCAAGTAGACGTGCATGAATTGTGTTGTATAGATGCCGGATGTCAGTCTGTGATATGGAGTCCCCACGCCTGTTGCACTTGGTTGGTCAATACAGGGATGGTTAATGCTGGTTGTGGATGACACTGGAATTGTCTTCCGATGATGTACCACACGTGCTCTACTGGAGACAGATCTGGTGTTCGAGCAGGCCAAGGCAACGTGTTGACACTCTGTAGAGCACGTTGGGTTACAACAGTGGTATGTGGGCGGGTGTTATCCTCTTGGAAAATACCCCCTGGAATGCTGTTCATATTGAGCGAGGTGGCGCAGTGGTTAGCACACTGGACTCGCATTCGGGAGGACGACGGTTCAATCCCGCGTCTGGCCATCCTGATTTATGTTTTCCGTGATTTCCCTAAATCGCTCCAGGCAAATGCCGGGATGGTTCCTCTGAAAGGGCACGGCCGACGTCCTTCTCCGTCCTTCCCTAATCCGATAAGACCGACTACCTATCTGTCAGGTCTCCTTCCCCAAACAACCCGCCCCTACCCAATACTGTTCATGAAGGGTAGGAGAACAGGTAAAATCACCAGACTGACATAAAAAATTTGGTCTGAGTGGGGTAGCCACAAGAGTGCTCCTGCTGTCACACGAAATCGCACCCCAGACCACGGCTCCATGTGTAGGTCCAATACGTGTAACACGCAGTTGGTTGCAGGCTACCAACTGGCCTCCTTCTAACCACGACAAAGCCACCAACGGCACAGAGGCAGAACCAGCTTCCATTAGAAGACACAACAGATTTACACCCTGTCCTGCAATGAGCTCTCGCTTGGCACCCTTGAAGTCGCAAATGGCGGTGTTTTGTGGTCAATGAAACGCACTCTATAGGGCGTCTGTCTTGGAGCTGTCCTTGACGTAACCGATTTGTAACATTTCGTTGTGTCACTGTGGTACCAACTGCTGCTCAAACTGCTACTGCAGATGCAGTACGATGCACCAGAGCCATACGCCGAAGACGACGCTTTTCGGCAGTGCTACGTGGCTGTGCGGAGCCCCGTGTTCTTGCGTGGTACATTTTCCTGACCGTCGCTGCCAGCAATCACGTACAGTGCCTACAATCCTGCCAACCCTTTCGGCAGTATCATAGAAGGGACATCCAGTTTCTCGTAGCCCTATTAAGGACCTCGTTCAAACTCAGTGAGGTGTTGATAAAGGCGCCTTTGTCGCCTTAAAGGCTTTCTTGTCTAACATCAACCCATCACGTGCCATCACGACCGTTAGAGCATGTATTTAGGGCACACCTGATTTGCATCCTTATAATGGCGCTACTGACGACACTCTTGCGCGACTGGCTCGAAATACGAACAGACGTCATCTTTCACATACGCCTACCAGCTTTCATTTGTGTCGCACAATTTCTTCTTGGTGTTGTCACTTTTTGCTGTCAGTGCGTGTCGGGTAGTTTCTAATAAGCACACACTCCGCAGCAGAGTGAAATTTCGTGCTATTGCACAATTTTTGTACGAGGTATTACACGGGCGAGGATATGCGTGTGCATCTCCGCGCATGAACCACGTCTGTAGTCCTTGTTGATGTGAAGCATCTCCAGAGCGGCAGAGAATATGTCAGTGAGATAGTTCTGAGATTAAGTCCCTCTGTCGTACCATGCTTGGACCTATTTAATCTATCGCGAAGAACCAGTGATACGTTGACAGGGGGGCATACTGAAGGCCTCTTCCTGCAGTATCATGAGAATTTTCGTCAGTGTACTCTTACAGATTATGAAAATTCACAACAACATTCTTTGCGATCACCTCATGGTCAAAAAGTTATCGTAAATGCAAATAGTTCATCTGCCCCACAATTTTCTTAGAATCGTTGATTGATTCGCTACCGTGGTTGTGTGTCCGCGTTGAAGAGGGTATTGATATGGCAACCGACACGAGGACGGCTTACGTCTTTTACTGCCGCTCGTTCCACACTAGTTCCAGGATTTTCGTCCAACACGTGCAGCGCCTCCATTCTCCTCCATATCTGGTGCTCGGGCGAACAGCTTATCAGATGATACGTTGTGATCTGAATATTTGTCATCACCGTAGAGAGCACGAGTCGTAGGATACATCCATTTGCTGATACACAGCAGAGGGCACTATCCCCCAGCCCAACTGTAGATTATTACACGTTCCTTGCTAACAAGCTGTGGAAAAGTTAAAGGGACATGTGCTGATCCATACGTAAGTACAAACAGCACAATAACAATAAACACACAAGTGAAGCCACAATACAGCCCATAGCGTCACTTAGTTTTCTGTAGGACAACACACAGTGACAGGATTTAAACTACAGTGTAATGCAGCTTGAACCACACAACTGACTGAATTCTACCTGGAGCTGATGAACTTACAGTACATGAGCTAACAGCACAAGTCATACAGGAAGATATCGAACACTCAGTTGCTCCTGCTGACGCCCTGGCAATCTATCGACTGCGCTCATATCCGCAAAGTGTTTTACACGCTGCTGTAAACAAGCTTCCACATCACAAAAAGTCTGCGCCTCCGGACCACAGTGTACTGCATCTCTTTTTCTTGTTTCGACGACAACTGGTAACTCTCACAATGAACGACATTTCTCTTTACAGCCTATAGAGCAGAGCCTTAATTTACAATATTTTTAGCCCTCCTACTACCAGGATTATTTCCTCTCGCTGAGTACCACTAGGCCCATATAGGGCATAAGTAAATTATACCGGATATATCTGCAGTACTTTAATAAATCGACGTAAAACAGACGTTACAGTTTTTTTAACGGAAATGATTCTATTTCATAAATTAATATTACGTTGAACGAGCAAAAAGAAATTTAGATTGGGGTCGTACTGACCCCAGTGGTACTCAGCGCAAAAACCGTGAATAAACTTTAATAAGTGATAAATATAAAACCGAACCATTCATCATTTGATATAAGTGACTCAGAGAGAGAGAGAGAGAGAGAGAGAGAGAGAGTCATATATTTTGAAAAAAATAGCTTTCATAACAAGGGAGGTATCTTTTTCCAATATTCTTATGGGCTCATATTGACCCCAGTGCTACTACGCACGCTACAACAACAGATGGTGCAAGAAATCGGAACAATGGGAACAAAAATAAGAGGAAAATAATATATCATCGTTGCCAGTGACTTGTATAGAAGGTGTTCAATGTAACATTCATCATTCAATTTTCATAAATGCTGCATTTGAGAAACAAACAAACAATTTAAATAATGAGTGCGAATCCATCAACAATTTTAATGTGTTGACGATATGGCATGGCAAACAAATGCCCCAAGAACAAATAAGCTACCGTCGATTGTAATGATTGATTATCCATCTTGTTTTCATACTTCATGTAAGTCCGAACTTCATCCGTTCACATGAGTCAGCCTGCAAATATGACTTATCGAAGAGTTCAGAACTTTAGATTAAATCAAGTACTGCAACCTATATCACGTTATTCTATCCACTACCATGTAAAATGAGCTCGTATGCTAATCAGATTTAATCGTTGCACATAGAATTAGTATTGCTGGTATTACTGGGCTGATTTAACTGCAGGCATTCAGATCTTTCATAGAGCCAAATGTCTCACAAAAACTCAGTAGCAAGTGGATAACGGGATGTCAGTGCACATTTTAATGAAAGTGTCCCTATCTATGTGGTATAACAATAGTCATTCAAAATATGAAACCATCAGACAGGGGGTGCTCCTGGGCTCTATTTTAGGTCCCTTGTTGTTCCTATTATATATTAAGGACCTTCCATATGCACTGCCACAAAATGCAAATTTTGTCTTATTTGCAGATGATACAAATGTTAGTATAAAAAACAGTACTCGTGATTTCACTGAACAATCAGCTAATGAAATATTTGTAAGTATCAATGGATGGTTCAGAGCAGATGGATTGTTACTGAATTTTGACAGGATCCAGTACATACAGTTTAGTACCTCACAAAGAATACCTGACCCTATAAGTATAATGTATTCAAACAATGAAATTAAAGCTGTAGGTGGTGTCAAACGTTTAGGGCTACAAACTGACCACAGCCTAAATTGGAAAACTCACACTCTAGACTTAATGAAACGTCTTAGATCAGCTGCATTTGCAGTATGCGTGATAGCAGAAATAGGTGATTTAAAAATGAAGAAGTTTGTTTATTCGGTCTTCTTCCATTCACTAATGAGTTATGGAATCATCTTTTGGGGAAACTCCTCTCACAAAGAGAACATTTGCAAAATTCAGAAACGAGTCATTAGAATTACATCTGGTGTCAGTCCTAGATCATCATGCAGAGGCCTCTTTAAGAAACTTGGTATTCTATCTTCTACTTCTCAGTACATATACTCATGTCGTTTGTCATTTCCAACATGACTCTCTTTACACAAAATAGAGAAAAACATGATTATAATACCAGAACCACAGACAGTCTGTATAAGGACTATAAAAGCTTAACATTACTACAAAAAGGAGTGAAATACACGGGTACTCATATATTTAATAACTTAAATGAGTATATCAAAGGTTTCGTAACTAATAAAGATCGGTTTCAGAGTGAATTAAAGAACCTCCTGCTGGCCAACTTCTTTTACTCCACCGATGAATATCTTCTCAATCTCAAGGATTATACCTCATAACTCTGTCTGCAATAGAATTGTACAATATCCATGTATCTGAGTAAAAAAAAAAAAAAAAAAAAAAAAAAAAAAAAAAAAAAAAAAAAAAAAAACTTTGACTCTTTCCACGTTCCAGAGACTCCTCTCCAAGGGATCCATGGATAATGATAAATGTAATACATCACATCCCAGGCGAACTACCACATCCCAGGCGACCCTTATAGATTTCACGAAGCATAAATGCATAAAATCCCAACTTTCAGTTAGGTCGATTATGCTGTCATGTATTTTCAGTTTTCACCCATGTCAGTTTTCTCTATTAATTATGCTGCACTCACACACACACACACACACACACACACACACGCACACACACACGCACACAATACGTTTCGCAGTTCCTGTTACATATATACATGTTTTTGAGTCATCAGTTTTCTGGTTGGTTTGATACGGCCAGCCACTAATGTTTCTCTTGTACCAGTCTCTTCATTTCAGAATAGCACATACACCCTATGTCTTCAGTTATTCGTTTGTTATTTTCCAATCTATGACTTCCTCTACAGTTTTTGTCCTCTATAGCCCCCTCTAGCAGCATGCAGTGTATTCCCTGATGTCTTAAACTAGTCAGACTGGTAGCACTAATGGGCATTTCGTGCAGCTTTTTCAGCCTCATGATCCGCCCCATCTTCATGCGGCTGTTAGGCTTGTTAACACAGGGCTCGTGAAGGCACTGATGGCAGAGGGCGTGGCTCCATTGCAGTGGTGCCAGTTTATCGGTAGACCGGGTTTTACTAGGCGTGGTCTGCACCTCAATTGGTATGGGAAGGGGAGACTGGCAAAGCTTTATGTGACAGTGTAGTGGGTTATGATAGGTGTTAGAGCTGCACCCTTTTTAGATTGAAGTCAACTGATAGGTATACCTGCTTAAAAGATGTCCCTGTATCTAAGAAGTCACCTTCAGAGGACGTCATGTTTCAAAGTAGAGAAGAAATTATCATATTTCATCGAAATATAAGGGGTATTAGAGATAAAGTTAGTGAACTGCGTATAGATGTTGACTATGAAATATTGGAGTACCACTGCAATAATTTCCTGTACCAGGATACAGAGAGAGCTGGTTCTTTTCAAGGAGTTCCTTGCAGAGTGGGGGAGTGGCCATGTACGTAATAAACAGTATTCCGTTTGAGTACATAGACGTATCACGGCACTGCACTGAACAGTTATTTGAATGTTATGCAAAGCAGCTGAATTTAGTGGAACTAAACTTCTGATTGTTGTTGTTTGTAGGTACCCTAACTCTGACTTCAGAGCATTTCTGATCAAGCAAGAGAGGGTTCTTGATTCACTTTGTAGGAAGTACCAGAAGTTAGTTATATGAGCTGACTTCAGTATTAATTTTGCATATGATTGTGCAAGAAAAAGGATGTTGGTACATCTCCTTAACTCATATGATCTGATGCAGACTGTGTTTTTTTCAACTAGGGTACTGAGAAACAGTAGCACAGCCATAGATAATATTTCTGTTCATTCTTCATTACGAAATGGGCATTCTGTTAGGAAAAGGGTGAATGGTCTTTCAGACCATGATGCACAAATTTTTACATTAAGATGCTTATGTACGCAAAAAAAATGTTACATAGAATTAAAAACTATGTAGGAAAGCCATTCCAGCTGCAATAGAGAGTTGTTTAAACCTCGTCAGGGAACAAGAGTGGCAGGATGTTTATAGTGCCAATAACATAGATGATCAATATAATGCTTTCCTTAACACATTTCTCATGCTCATTGAGAGTTGCTTTCCATTAAAACGTTCTATCCGGGGTTCTAGCAGTAAAACGCAATCTGGGTGGCTGACTAGAGGGATAAGGATCTCATGTAGAACAAAGTGGGAATTATATTAAAATGTTAGAAGTATTCACAAACAAGCTACATTAGTCCAATACAAACAGTATTGTAAAAAAAATGGTTCAAATGGCTCTGAGCACTATGGGACTCAACTTCTGAGGTCATCAGTCCCCTAGAACTTAGAACTACTTAAACCTAACTAACCTAAGGACATCACACACATCCATGCCCGAGGCAGGATACGAACCTGCGACCGTAGCGGTCTCGCGGTTCCAGACTGTAGCGCCTAGAACCGCACGGCCACTCCGGCCGGCAAACAGTATTGTAAAGTGCTTAACAATGTTGTTAGGGAGGCAAACAGTATGTGGTACGCAAATAGAATAGCTAGTTCATACTATAAAATTAAAATCATATGCTCAGTTGCGTAGGAAGTGTCCGGTCAGCAGAACAAGGTCGGCAATATAAAGTCAGTTCGCAGTAAAAGTATTTCTGTTATTGATAAATCAGATAGATGTACAGTATTTAACAATCATTTCTCTGAGCATTGCTGGTGAATTAAATAAAAATTTAGTTTCTACAGGGAATCATATAACTCTCTTGGCAAATGCCTTTCCGAGATTTATGTCTGAAATACACCTCTGTGATACTGACAAGGGGGTGATTGACTCAATAATTGAATCACTGAAGACTAAAGATTCTCATGGATATGATGGAGTACCTAGCAGAGTATTAAAATGCTGTGCTGCACATGTTAGCCCTGTATATAGGCGTATTTGTAATTTTTCCTTGAGGAATGGTCAGCTTTCTGAATGATTAAAATACTCACAAGGGCAGGCCGCCAATTGTGAAATTCAGATTCGATTCATACTGCGCATAATAATAGCTCATGGCCAGAGGTGTAATGTGGCAAAGCACCAAGATGCACTTCTCAGCCGTTGTCGAGAAAATCGACAGTTAAAAGAAACCGTTGCGGTGAAATACTCTCTACGATTAATAATTTGCTACAGCGTCGTGGCGCAGCGGTAAGCGCTCGGGTTCATAATCCGAAGGTAGCCGGATCGAATACCGCGCCAGGCAACTTTTTTGTTTTTTGTAATTCAAATGTATATATATATACACACACACACACACACACTATATATATATATATATATATATATATATATATATATATATATATATATATATATATATAATTCCCGGCGATCAGTTGCAACAATTATGCATATAATAAGTTGAAAGTAGTTTGTCGTGGAAAAATAATACTTGAAATAAAACACAATATCACAAATATTATTCAAGTGGATACAATTTATTGAAAAGTTCGGTATACACTCGCACATAGTTAACAATTAGTGACCAGAAGTAGCTGGAGTACCGCACGAACCAGAGTGATAGTTATCATAGAAACATGGAAAGCAGAAAACAGCACGACATCGAGCACATCTGATAAACGATGCGTTTTTACAAGAACTTCCTTAACTCTTGTGCAGAAAGGTGTGCAGTATACTGCTGCATTCATTTCCAATAAGCTACCACAAGAATTCATAAATCTTAGCAGTAATCCAAGTGCTTTCAAATTGAAACTGAAGAGTTTCCTCGGAGGGTCACTCACTCTATTTTCTTGAGGAGTTCCTAGAAAAATTTAGCTGATTCTTTTGCTACAAAATATTGTTGATTGCGTTTACTTAAACTTATAGCTTGACTTTTTTTGAGTTCATAAAAATTTTATATTTATCTGTTATTACTTTTATGTTGTAATTTCATGTACTGTCACGTTAAATGACCTTGGAGATGTGCTTCTCAATGTGGTCCTACAGAACTTGACGAGTAAATAAATAAATAAATTAACACATGTCCTATCATGATGTTCCTTCTTCTTGTCGGTGTTGTCAATATGTTCCCTTTCTCGACGATTCTGTAGGGAAACTTCTCGTCTCTCATATTATTAGGCCATCTATTTTTCAACGTCCTTCTGTTCCACCACATCTCGACTACTTCGAATGTCTTCTGCCTAGTACTGTCCTACACAGCTTTTAATCAACCATCTCGAATCCTCAGCAGTAGGTAAGAGTAACCAATATTAGATCTGAAAACATAGTTTTAGAACCAAAAGTCAAACCTTCAGGATAAAGAGTAGAATTCTGGAACAGTTGTAGTTAACGAAATGAAAAAGATACCTGTTAAAGGAAACCATTTACCACTGATAGCACAGAACCCATCTTCCTCTGGCAGTAAGCTTCATTTAATAGATGCATTAAGAGTTATTCGTTCGGCAACGTTTTTATTCAGACAAGGGATCCCGAGAGGCTGCGGATATTCCTCCGCCGCGGTGTTCTTAAGCCGTGGTGCACGCTTCAGGTTCTCAGCCTGCTATCTTCACGAAGCTACGAGGGAACCAACTGTGCTTGCACGATTTCAGGAACACGCAGCAGACCTGTATCAGAAGACACAATCATCACCGAACGCCCCCATGCGAAGAATACCGAATGCTTTATGCGGCCCTTGGCCCTTCCTGACAGGCAGTAGGACCATGCGAGTTTATTTTTAGTATATATCACTTTAAGGCACGCTTGAAGACAGCCAGTACACCTAGAAGTCCATACTACCTACCACCACAGATCAGATAACGGCAGACATATTTTCGGATAATTTACTGCATTCAAACGACCAACGGGAGCAACCTACTCAGAAGAAGCCTTCGAGCCAGCGGTCACCAAAACCCAGGCAATAATTACAGGCCGAACCACCCGCAGTTTCCAACCAGACGAGGTTCTCCTTACCATATACGATCGTCGTATCCAGTTAACTAAAACATTAAACTATTTTGGAGTAACACTTGATCATTGAGTAACATGGAAGCTCCATCTACTAAACATTCGACAGAAAGCAAACAGTAGACGAAAATTACTAAAACTATTTATCGACTGAACATGAGGATTTCACCCCTCCCCAATCACCCGCACGCTGATCGGATCCATCCTCTGGTATGCAAATGTGACATGGACTTCCACTCCTTCCCTTTATCACGCGCTAGGGATCCTCAAACGCCACGCACTCCGCCTAGCCTCTGCCAGATTATAAAATTCGCCAGCCTATTCTTCCATCTTGAACACCTCCGAGTATCCTACGTTACCCGTAAACTTGATACTAACCACACACTAGCATATCCCGTGCTCACTGATCCTGGTACTGTGACGCACTTCTAGCACCACATTTCCCAACGCTACATCTCCACACCCTTCACCCAATGGAACATTAATCGCCTTCCCGTACCCGACCATGTAACCCACCCTGATATATACACGTTCTACCAGATCTAGGAGGTTGCTTCCGTCCAGCCTCGTCAGGGTTCCCTTCAATTCCTATCCTCTCCACTCACTTCGTAAGTCTTGTTTCGGAGCCTCACCCTTCTTTCCGTTACCCATTCCCTCCTCCAAACATCCACCCACATAGACTCCCTCCTAGACAATAAATGCTAAGTTCCCATGATACTCTTATCCCTGACAGTCTAAATTCACTGATCTCTTCACTTATCTATGTCGCTATTTTAATCAGTCAACAGATCGCCTTTCCGTTTTATCTTATGTAATTGTGTATCTGTTTCTATATATTTGTGTGCAACACTTTTTCCTTTCATGAGTGTCTTTATTTTAATTAATAACCAAATCAACCTTTTATATTTTAACTTATGCAACTGACGATAGGTCTTTTATTGTAGAAAACGATTATTTTTGCCAACCGCCATATCCAGCTGTTATATAATTTTTTTTTTAAATTTTTACTCCCGTGCGGCTGAAGAGCAGCTAATTGCATCCACTGACATCCCACTCCCGATCCATCTGGCTGGGGCAGGGATCGGGGGGGGGGGGGGGGGTGGAAGCGGACGAAATAAAAATGAACGGGCCAGAGCTCCCGCGGTCACGCCTCGGTGTCACACCTGTTGGAGCACAGACAAGTCTGCACCAGGCCGCATCCCTCCGGTACGCCGCTCAGAAGCCGTCAGCGCTCTCCCTGAGTGCTACGGTGTAGCTGAGCAGCAGTGGTTACGTCACGACCTACCTGAGGATCTGCGTCACGATTCAGACCACGACAGACTCTTGTTGTTGCTACGCTCACACTGATATCAAGGACGATCGTTATCGTTTCGCTGGTGAGACTGCAATAAATATTAATTCTCGAGTTAATTGTGGCATCATCAATCTATGCGTGCAATACAGACTACCGTACAACCTACGGACATAAAACTATCTAGAGAATCTGCTACACAGATGAAGCATTCGCATTATCCTTGTTTGTCTCTGCCACAGTGTAATTGACACACAAGTCATGTACAGATCACTGTATTTAGTTTCTGAACTATCTCCAAAAAATACGTAACTCCAGTGCTGTTACTATTTTTCGGCCCTGTGGAGTGAAATACCAGCGCTGCCATGGCTGTTCCGCATTGGCTGCGCAAGCCATCATATGTAGAGCTAGCCGGAAGACCACTGTACAGCAACGCCATCAGACTGTATCCAATTTGCGAGAAAAATTTTTGGATTGTGTTTCTCAGCACATGAGTTTAGATATTCTGTTCAGAAAACGAAAGGAGTAATATTACGCCATGTGATCTAACTTGGACAGCGAATCAACTGTTCCTCGGTTTTGAAGAAAATCATAATAAACTGAAATGGGAAGAAGAACATCATCCCAACATATATAAAGACAGCTTTATGAGATCCTTAAGTACTTAGTTGTAGAGACGGAATAAATAACTGGCTCCTTAGGTAACTCCCAGTTTGCGTCTCGCCCAGACTCCACGACGCTTCACTGTCCCTGTATTTTCAAACTGAGAAAAAGTCACCAAGGCATCTTTATTTTTGTCCAACTAAAGAATGGCATCACTAGATCCTAATGAACACGTTTCTCGAAAATTGATGTAAGTACAACAATTTTCTATACAGATATTTACTGGTAAAAAACCACTGTGGTTCCGAAACTTAATACCACTAAAATCGTTGGTACGTTACTAATTTGAAGAATTCATTCTCTACTTACGGTAGCAGGAAGCTTAGTTGCAGCTACGGCTGACATTTTTAATTCGACTCTGCTTAGTGTAACTTTGCTGTGCACAGCTACCTCTGTTGTCATTTCAACACTAAAGAAGATAAAACAGTCTTAGAAGTCTACCTAAGCTCAGGAATATGTTTCAGACATAACTGTTCCGCCCGAATTTACTTAAAAAGTTTTCATACATTCATTGAGGGTGACCTCAATAAATTCGCTCAAAGCAATGTATTTTACATCCCTGTAAGCTACCATATTTTAAAAAAAGGAATGAATGAAACATTACAACGATAACAATCGATAAAATATAAAAGTTCTGTATCTGTTAACTTCCTTTTAGTACGAAAGACAGAATTTTGGTCTACATGTATACTCTGTGGTAAATGATTCTTCTTTAAAAACGATTACCTATTTCAGCATGAGGCAGAAATATATAATAAAACTAATTTAAAAAGTGGTCACCGTTAGTCCCTAAGGCAGTCTCTGTGGGTCTTCTTGGTTTAAATTTGATGTTTCGTAATTAGTGTAGCTTTCATGACAATCGCATGCTAGAAAATAGACCCAAGTCTGTATGTTGTCTATAAAAAGGAACATCTCAGTTACTGGTGCCACGAGAGCCCGGAAGTATCACGGAGACACCGCACTCTCTTCTGAACACGGAGGTCATGCATTAATCCGGTACCTTTGGTGAACGAATATTCTCACAAATTAAAAAAATAAATTGGTTAATTAATGGTCTGTGTTTCAGACATGACTATAATACTCTCTTTATGCATAAGTAGCATCAGAACATTTCATAACGAGGAAATTAATACCTGGGAATGAAATAAGTAAGACTCGAGGCAGAATTTATTTTACGATTTTTTTTATTTCTTTCATTATTGTGAAGCTTGTACATTTTGTTACAATAGCGTTTGGAAGAAATTCTCTTCACTGATTTGTGATGGACGTTATGTGCCATGGTGTAATGTCTGCAGTCGGCTTTTATGACGAAAAGTTCAAATCAGTGACTCCGTGAATCTGCGGAAAAACCAAACACAACTGCATTAGTAAGAAGCATGAATACTATTGGTATGAATCAGATGACTTGACACTGAAATCTTTAAAATTAATATGCAAACATGGAGAAACGGTGGGAAGTTGAAATTACTGTTCAGCTGCTAAAACGTATAAGACCATCAGATCAAAGAAAACAAACGCTCTATTGAAATATTATGGCAAAGAGAAAAGTTCTCGAACTGTCAGAGAGATAGTATTCTTAAAAAAGTACAAATTGGTATAACTGTTAGGATCAAAAGCCATACATGATGACCAGTACTGTTTGAACAAGGTGATGCAGCTGCGGCAATAATGTGCATATATTTCACCACTGCCAGCAAATTAATATGCCAGCCGAAACTGGTATTATATGTAAAATTATGGCGAGTTTGACCGACTACAATAATAAAATTAAAAATAAATCAGTATCGTCCGTAGCTGTTCCTATATATGTTTTGTCTAAAACCTAATCGGTGTGTTGGAAAAGGGGCCATTTCCCAGAAAATAAATTTTACGGGAGACACAAAAAACCGATTTCACAACAGGTTTAACCATTGTGTCGTAGAATTGCTCTACAGCAGTTGGCCTCAGAGTGAAACAATATACACCAATACAACTAGAGTCATTGTCCGTAATCCAGTTGAATGTACTGGAGATGATTCTTCTTCGAATTATTACTTACTTTGTTAATATTAGATTGGTACAAATTATAACGTAAGACAGGTGTCAGCTTTACCTGGGGGCAGTTTTCTTTTCACGGATTTTCAAATTACATGTATTTTCTGTCTTTCGTTTAATGGTGGAAATGATATACAGTGGTGCTATAATATTCATTGTTTAATATTGCTTGTCGCTATACAGGATGTCTGTTAATAAATGCGTAACTGAACTCTATGGTGTCATGTTTCTCTTGAAAAGGATCCAGAGAAAAACGTTTGATAAGAAAGGTGGGTGCCACCTCTATGGAATTTTGACGCAAAGAAAATACGAACCGAACATATAAACAATGTTTTAATCTGTTTAAAATTAATTTAAGAAATTTTGTTGGTTGGTTGATTTGGGGAAGGGGACCAAACAGCGTGGTCATCGGTCCCATCAAAAATCTTGTGCTCCGTTTTGTTACTGTGGGTTCATTGAATCTAATCAAAATCGAAGCAGCGGTGAGAGCACTTAATGGAAGCTGGAGACTCTCTGCTGTGGTGACGACGAAGGATCAACCGACAGCATTTCCTGGAACACAAAATAGATTCTGCTGGCTACATTGAGAAGGGTGGTGCAATAATTTGCCGAAACTATGTAATCTGCTGGACCAACTATATGAAAAAGTCACTGAGAAGACGTCACAAGTGGAGAAGAACATAATATTGTTTCGTCAGAATGGATGGACGTGCCCACAACTGTGTTTAATCAACAGTAACATTGAGATAATGAGGAAGAAATGGCAGTCATGACTTTTACGTAAATTCCAGATACTCGCATCAATAACTGGACTCTTGACTTTTGGAGTAATTGCATTGTCTTTTAAGACGAATACATCGTAGAATAAGTGAAACTCTTACCTGAAACATACACTTCCACTGCGAAGCGTAGAATTATTCTCGTTGCCCTAACACACCTTAATTAATATACCGTTAATAATGAGAGCGTTGTCCTGATTAATGCAGTTTACCAACTTGTTCAAGCAATACTGGTGGTGTATGACTCTTAAATATACTAGCTGTACCAAAATTCAAAGTTTTGAGAAACTGATGGTTTTAAGAAAATTTAGACCACTCTTGCATAACTTACCCCGGCTTTGTTCTCAAACTGATGGCTTCACTGTACCTTGGGCAGCTTCACAAGAGACGTTTGGTTCTGGTGCTGGTGTGTTGTAGCTTCACATTTTGTGATTTCTTTCATATGTTCGCTTCCGTGTGCTTAGTAAATCTTTGTAACAATTGCTTAGTAATAAATCGTTTCGTACAATGTACCAATGAACGCAAGAACAACCTCCCAGTCTCGATCCCAGGAAATCCCTGGCTTTGTGCTGCGAAACTGCTTCTCAGGTCTGTTAACAGTGACGCAACAGCTGTATCATTAGACTCCCTCTATCGTGAAAGTTCGAACAGGTTCGCAGCACAATTTTGGGGGGATTGTGCATCAAAAGTCAGGTCTTCTTCTGAGTATCTGCTGACGAAATGATGTACTACTAGCATTTCTTCTTCTTGCTATCGCTTAGCTATATCTTTTCCTATTTTCTGAGGCAGATACCAGTCGCGCTTGGAGTTGTACCAAGACTCTACGAAAGAATCAGTCAACAAGGCCATCAATCGTTAGCTTTTGTTTTCAAGTAGAACACCAATAGTGTTAACAACAATATCAACGGCAGCAATACGCCCATAGAGATAAGGAAAATGGAATCAAGTTCATAGAATTCTTTTGGATTGGTAACCACAAAAATATTTTCGCTTTTAATTTTCGTGAAACCGTGAAGCGACTGTGTAGAGGTCTCTGCTCTGTGCTTTATAGGAACTTCTGTAGTAAGGTCTAAGAGACTTTTTGTAGCTGTATCGATTTTTTGTTCTACGAGTAATTCTGTAACTGAATTTTTGGAGTCGATGCGATTTCCTGTAACCGTTCCCAAGTATGTCACAACTGTACTGACTTTTTGGTCTTCGATATGTAACTGTGTGAGAGAATTTTTGGAGTCGATCTCTGGCTCCGCAACCGTTTCAGAGGGCGTCACTGCCGTACTGACTTTTTGGTCTTCGATATGTAATTGCGTAACTGAATTTTGGAAGTCGATCTCTGGCCTTGTGTCCGTCTCAGTAGATGTCACGTGTTGCGGTGAATTGTTCGAGGTATCAGAAGGCGACTGAGCGCTGGAAAGATTGGCTGTTCCAGAGAACGCCTGCGAGTCATCACAGACGACCACCAGTGACGGATAAGATCGAGCGAGTCTCCGCTTGACGCCCTGGCAGTCGAGGCCGGGGTTGTCACTCAGATGGAGGACCTTGAGAGCTGGCAGTCCTCGCAGGTCGTCGACATCGACGTCTGCGCTGTTGCAGCGGTCGGCATCCACAGTCTCAATGGAATCGCTGACCAGCGCGGGCAGTCGACGGAGACCAGTGTTGCCAGACAGATCGACACGGCGCAGATGGCGATTGCACTCGAAGCTGGAGGGGTCCACCTGATGAAGTCTGGAACAAACAGATGAGACCTCGACTACCGCTCCCTCTCGACGCCTAGGAGGAATTTTTCTAATATATGAGAAATTAAAACTATGAAAAATCTCAGCTATTATGTAGCTTCTAACCAGATAATCAACAATGCAGCACTTGATACGTGAACAAGAGGGATGGTGTGACTAAGATTGTTATTTTACGATTAAAATAAGCTGCTAGCAGTTGAAATTGCAGCACCGTTACCGACGACTGTGCCGCTAAAGTGGAGTTATTGAACGCAGATTTCCGAAATTCCTTCACTAGGGAAGACGAATGGAATATTCCAGAATTTGAAACACAAACAGCTGCTAGCATGAGTTTCTTGGAAGTAGATACCTTAGGGGTTGCGAAGCAACTCAAATCGCTTGATACGGGCAAGTCTTCAGGTCCAGATTGTATACCGATTAGGTTCCATTCAGATTACGCTGATACAATAGCTCCCTACTTAGCAATCATATACAACGGCTCGCTCACCGATAGATCTGTACCTACAGATTGGAAAATTGCGCAGGTCGCACCAGTGTTTAAGAAGGGTAGTAGGAGTAATCCATCGAATTACAGACCTATATCATTGACGTCGGTATGCAGTAGGGTTTTGGAATATATATTGTATTCACACATTATGAATCACCTCGAAGGGAACGATCTATTGATACGTAATCAGCATGGTTTCAGAAAACATCGTTCTTGTGCAACGCAGCTAGCTCTTTATTCACACGAAGTAATGGCCGCTATCGACAGGGGATCTCAAGTTGATTCCGTATTTCTAGATTTCCGGAAAGCTTTTGACACCGTTCCTCACAAGCGACTTCTAATCAAGCTGCGGGCCTATGGGGTATCGTCTCAGTTGTGCGACTGGATTTGTGATTTTCTGTCAGGAAGGTTGCAGTTCGTAGTAATAGACGGCAAATCATCGAGTAAAATTGAAGTGATATCAGGTGGTCCCCAGGGAAGCGTCCTGGGACGTCTGCTGTTCCTGATCTATATAAATGACCTGGGTGACAATCTGAGCAATTCTCTTAGGTTGTTCGCAGATGATGCTGTAATTTACCGTCTAGTAAGGTCATCCGAAGACCAGTATCAGTTGTAAAGCTATTCAGAAAAGATTGCTGTATGGTGTGGCAGGTGGCAGTTGACGCTAAATAACGAAAAGTTTGAGGTGATCCACATGAGTTCCAAAAGAAATCCGTTGGAATTTGATTACCCGATAAATAGTTCAATTCTCAAGGCTGTCAATTCAACTAACTACCTGGGTGTTAAAATTACGAACAACTTCAGTTGGAAAGACCACATAGATAATAGTGTGGGGAAGGCGAACCAAAGGTTGCGTTTCATTGGCAGGACACTTAGAAGATGCAACAAGTCCACTAAAGAGACAGCTTACACTACACTCGTTCGTCCTCTGTTAGAATATTGCTGCGCGGTGTGGGATCCTTACCAGGTGGGATTGACGGAGGACATCGAAAGGGTGCAAAAAAGGGCAACTCGTTTTGTATTAGCACGTAATAGGGGAGAGAGTGTGGCAGATATGATACGCGAGTTGGGATGGAAGTCATTAAAGCAAAGACGTTTTTCGTCGCGGCGAGATCTATTTACGAAATTTCAGTCACCAACTTTCTCTTCCGTATGCGAAAATATTTTGTCGATCCCAACCTACATAGGTAGGAATGATCATCAAAATAAAATAAGAGAAAAACAGAGCTCGAACAGAAAGGTTTAGGTGTTCGTTTTTCCTGCGCGCTGTTCGGGAATGGAATGGTAGAGAGATAGTATGATTGTGGTTCGATGAACCCTCTGTCAAGCACTTAAATGTGAATTGCAGAGTAATCATGTAGATGTAGACCGTCAATGTGGCATCCAACCCACGTCTAATTGACACGGAGTCTACTGCATGCTTGGAATTCAATTGATTAACATTTCAGTGCGCAATGTGGAAGTAGTAATGCAACACATTTATTAAAAATGCGAAATTTATTGTGGGACATTGCGAAAGACTCCGGCTTCAGCCCCTATAGTTTCATGAAGTTCCCATAGGTAGCGGCGCTATATGTAGCCTTCAAAATGGCGTCCGTAATGGAGGTGCGATCCACGCAGATACCCCTCATTGGTTTCTTTTGGCGGAAAACCAGAGCATGGGAGATACGCACTTGCAGAATGTCTACGGAGACCTGTCTGTGAACAAAAAGCACGGTGAGTCGTTGGGCGAGGCGTCTGACATCGTGGCAATATGGTCTCGCAGACCAGTCCAATCTCACGCGTATCAGCCCGACGAGCACAGCTGTGTCTCCTGCAGTATTGCATGTGCGGGTACACTAGTTCGATGTGATCGACAGGTCGTAATCAAACACATCGCTCCACAAGCGGACATCTCCGTTGGCAGTGCTGATACACTCGTTCGTCGCTTGGGGTACTCAAAGATGTGTGCCCGCTGGCTTCTTCGCCGCATAACAGAAAAACACAAAGGCCAACGAAAGACCATCTCAGCTGAATTCTTATGCGTTACGAGGGTGATCGTTACAATTTTTTGTCGACCATCCTCACAAGCGATGAAATATGGGTTCATCACTTCGTACCGAAAACAAAACGGCAATCGACTCAGTGGCGCCACATCGCCTCTCCTCTGAAGAAAAAGTTCAATACCGCACCCTCAACCGGTAAATTTAAGGCTACGGTCTTCTGGGACTCTGAAGGACTTATTCCGTATGAAGTCCTCCTTCATGGTACAACGATCAAATGTACTGTCCTACCCTCAGGATATTGTTGAAACGACTTCAGCGCGTTCGTCACCAGAGAATGCTATTCCTCATCCACCATATAGCCTGGATTTCGCATCTTCCGACTTCCACTTGTTTGACCCAATGAATAATAAACTATGTCGGAAGCAGTGCGAGGATGATGGGGAATTTATTAATGGGGAAGTTTTTGATGCAGCCAGACGTTGCCTCTGACATCGGCCGGTAGTGTGGTACCAAGAGGGCGTATAGGCCTCCCCACTAAGGTGGCATAAGGCTGTCACACTGAATGGAAATTGTAGCCGAAAGAGCGGGGAATATCATGGTGTATTGGAAAAATGGTTCAAATGGCTCTGAACACTATGGGACTTAACATCTGTGGTCATCAGTCCCCTAGAACTTAGAACTACTTAAACCTAACTAACCTAAGGACATCACACACATCCATGCCCGAGGCAGGATTCGAACCTGCGACCGTAGCGGTCGCGCGGCTCCAGACTGTAGCGCCTAGAACCGCTCGGCCACTCCGGCCGGCTGGTGTATTGGAATTCTGAATAAAATCAACTTGCTTACAGAAAAAAATATATTGCATTTCCTCTTGTAGATCTGTTACATATATATGTGTGTGGATGCCTGGGATCCCCCAAACCCCTGCATCCATTTTAATCAAATTTAGCACAGAAACAACAGAAACGACATGCCTAACGAGCAGTGGCGCTATAATAGCTCCAGAAGGAGTGGAGGCATGGGAAAAACCGTGTTTTCCCATCCCCTGGCGCATAGGCTGCCATGCACACCAGACATGCGTGGTTATGGTATTGGACAGCCACACCAACCTGTTTTGCTGAGAACCCTACATGTCAGTAGCAAGAAACGGTTTTCCAGTCCTGCATGATAGGCATTTTGTGTTGGAGTAATATCGGCCTTCTCTAGCAATCTGCTTTGCATGCCAGTCTGCATGTCAAAGGCAAATATATACAGCCCATGCTACATGGAAGGCATGCTGTGGTTTACTGAACTGTATTTCAGGGGCTAGCATGCTTATGAGCATGGCTAGGGACAGTTTGAGATGGATAGAGGGAGAGGAGGAAATGGATAGAGGGGAGGGGAACAGGAGGAGATGCATGAGGCAGTTGGAAGGTGTGCAGGGCTAATGGACAGGTGGGAAAGGAAGAGGGCAAGGCGGAAAGAGAGAGGGGGAGAGAGATATGGTCAGAATGTAAGGAAGATACTGTCGGAGAGATGCGTTGAAAAGTGGACAAAGAGACGCTGGAGCAGATGAAGAGACACAGAGATTTGGGAGGTGGAGATAAACAGCGGTGGGAGGAAGAGGTGGAGAGGGGGAGGAGAGCGTGTGTTCAGTATAAGTGTGGAATCAATACAAAAGGTGAAGCCACAGGGAAATAGCTAATTCTCGATACAGGAAAAGATCACACAGTGGGTTTTTCATTCAGAAATCGCATTTGTATGTTGGTTATGATTGTGTTATGTCTCGTGTAAGAAGGAGTAATGGAAATCAGCACATGTCAGAGTAAGCATCAAGAAAGTGGCGTATCAAGCCTACTGTTTGTTGTACGGCTGTATCGTATCTCATCCCGGTCAGGATCCCACGACTATCGTGGGAATATGGAACATGGTGGAATATGGAATAAATCAGAAAGACCATAACTGACGCCATTTTGGGTGAAATGTCAGCATGGCAACCACAGCTGCGGCTTCCACTGACATGATGGTAGAGAGAGATGAGCCAGCAGTGGTGCAACCGATATTGAAAACAGGAGTGGCACCTTATCATCTTTTCGGAAGTCGCAGTTTGCATATAGTATCACGATCAAGGCACTTGGTCTACGGAGGCCCTGAGGAGAATGAACTTTGCCAGACTGCGTTCGTCAGCGTCATACGTGCCAAATAGTTGTTGTTTGGAGTACCACTGAGCACAAAAGACGGATATTTTGGGTTCGCTTATCTGGTACTTGTCATAGCGGCTGCAACGTTCCTGTCATGTTAAAGCTGATACCTGTGCCCTTTCTTCGAGGTGTCTGTGACGTCATCTTTGAATAAGGTAATACAAGAATACACACTGCTGATGACATGCTGACCTGTCACCTCCAGCGGTCAGTGTGCCTGTCATGCGAAGGGCCCAGCTCCGCTTCCCAGTCGAGTCGAAGATTTCATTCGCTCTAAGTGTCATCCTCATCATTGTTTTATCATCATCGACGTGCAAGTCGCCGAAGTGGTGTCAAATAGAAAGACTAGCCGTAGGCGACCATAAATGCTATACAACCATCTCATTCCATTTGCGCTGATCTACCTCGGTACAGAGAGTCTTCTGTCGCTTCTCAGGCCAGCTCGTTCTCCTGATCTCTCACCAGTGGAATACATCTGGTTGTGGCACGCCACCAAACGCCAGCCCCTAAGACTGAAGGACTCTGGAGTTGAGTCGATGGAGCATGGAATCGTGTGTCTGTCATACTAGGTGTATCAAGCGATGTCCAACCAGGTTAGAGCCACTGAAGCTGCCAGTATTATGGGACAACGCTATGAAAATATACAATTGTCGTTGGAACTAGACGCATGGCATATTCAATTTCAATATTTCGTGATCCACAGCATCAAAAGTCTGCCGAGAATATAAAATTTCCAGCATTGCCTTCACCATGGTCAACCAAGTAGCCGCCGGCCTTCATTTAACGACTGAGAGCAACGGCGTTTGCATAGAGTTGTCAGTGCTAAGAGCCAAGCAACATTGCGTTAAACAACCGCAAAAATCAATGTGGGATGTACGACGAACGAATCCATCAAGACAGTGCGGCGAAATCTGACGTTACTGGGCTATGGCGGCGGATGACCGACACGAGTGTCTTTGTTAACAGCAGGCATCGTCTGCAGCGCCTGTCCTGGGCTCGTGAACGTATCGGCTGGAACGTAGACGCCTGGAAAAGCGTGATCCAGTCAGGTGAGTTCCAGTTTCAGTTGGTAATTGCTGACGGTGCGGTTCGAGAGCGGTGCAGGCCCTACGGACCGACGGACACAACTTGTCAACAGGGCACTGTGCAAGCTAGTGGTGTGGTCAGTATTTACATGGAATGAACTGTGTCTTCTGACCCAACTGACCCGATCATTGACTGGAAATGATTATGTTCGGCTGCTTGTAGAGCATTTGCAGCCATTCATGGACTTCATGTCATTTTTATGGATGACAATGCGCCATGTCACCGCGATTTGTTTGAAAAACATTATGGACATCTCGAGCGAATGACTTGGCCACTCACATTGCCCGATATGAACCCCACCGAACCTTTACAGGACGTAATTGAGAGATCAGTTCGTGCACAGAATCCTTCACTGGCAACAATTTCGCAACTATGGACGGCAACTGAGGCGGAATGGCTCAGTATTTCCGCAGGAGACATCCAACGGCTTGTGGAGCCCATGCCACGTCTTCTGCACTATGCCGGGTAAATGGAGGTCCAACATGTTTTTAGGGGGTACCCCATGTTCTTTGTCACCTCACCAACAAGCAGTGTGTTGAAGTGCCGTGTGGCGAGGGCCTCCCAACGGCTAGATCTGATCGCCTGAGTCTTTTGAGGTGATGCCACTTCGGCGACTTGCGCGTCGATGAGGATGAAATCATGGTGATGAAGGCGACACAGACACCCAGCTCCTGAGCGGAGAAAATCTCCAACACGAACCCAGGGCCCGCGGCATGACGAGCCAGCGCGGTGTCCGCTTAGCTACGGTGGCGGACACAACAGTGTATTGTAACAAAGTATATAATAGCTCGTATCAGTGAAACTGCCCGATATCCCAATGACTGAGGATCGACAGATCGATAGCTTTGAATATATACATATCAAACAAAGTTTTTCATCACCCCGGTTCCCTGAACTCCTGAAGATGACGTTGACTGTGGATATTGGATCACAGACACAGTCCAAAGATGTAAAAAACCATGCATGAGCAGCGCCTATTAGACGGAGGGGGTCCGACAGCCGATCAGTTACAGTCATTTCACCAGAAAGAAGGTACACGGTTTGTGTTGTTTGTAGTTCAGCCATGCCTAGATGGTCAATACCGCGGTTCGATCGCAGCCGCATTGTTACTTTGTGCCAGGAAGGAATGTCAACAAGGGAAGTGTCCGGGAGTCTCGGAATGAACCAAAGCGATGTTGGTCGGACATGGAGGAGATATAGAGAAACTGTCGATGACATGCCTCGCTCAGGCCGCACAAGGGCTACTATTGCAGTGCATGACCGCTATCTACAGATTATAGCTCGGAGGAACCCTGACAGCAACGCCACCGTGTTGAATAATGTTTACAACGCGGTAGAGATGGGTCCAACAACATGCCGCATGGACCGCTCAGGATTGCCATCATTTTCTCTTCACAGATGTGTCGCATATGCCATCAACTAGGCAATCGTCGGAGACGTGTTTGGAAGGAACCCGGAAAGGCTGAACGCCTTAGACACATTGTCTAGCGAGTGCAGCAAAGTGGACGTTCCCTGTTGTTTTGGGGCCGGCTGTTGTGGCCGATCGGTTCTAGGCGCTCCAGTCTGGAACCGCGCCACCGCTACGGTCGCAGGTTCGAATCCTGCCTCGGGCATGGATGTGCGGGATGTCCTTAGGTTAGTTAGGTTTAAGTAGTTCTACATTCTAGGGGACTGATGACCTCTGATGTTGTCCCATAGTGCTCAGAGCCATTTGAACCATTTTTGTTGGTTTGGGGTGGCATTATGTGGGGCCGAAAGGCCTTGCCGCAGTGGATACACCGGTCCCCGCGAGATCACAGAAGTTATGCGCTGTCTGGAGTGGTCGGCAATTGGATGGGTGACCATCCAGGCCGCCATGCGCTGTTGCAATTTTTCGGGGTGCACTCACCCTCGTGATAAGAATTGAGAAGGTACTCGACCGAATAGTAGCGGCTTAGGTCAAGAATACCATCATAACGATCGGGAGAGCGGAGTGCTGACCCCACGCCCCTCCTTTCCTCATCCTCCACTGAGGATGACACGGCGGTCGGATGGTCCCGGTAGGCAACTCGTGGTCTGAAGACGGAGTGGTTATTATGTGGGGATGACGTACGCCGCTGATAATGGAAGAGGCCGTAACGGCTGTAGGATAAGTGAATGCCATCCTCAGACTAATAGTGCAACCATAGCGGCAGCATACTGGCGAAGCATTCTACTTCGTGGACGACAGTTCGTACCCCCATCGTGCACATCTTGTGAATGAGTTCCTTCAGGATAACGACGTCGCCCGACTAGAGTGGGCAGCATGTTCTCCAGACGTGAACGCTGTCGAACATAGATTGAAAAGGGCTGTTTATGGACGATGTGACCCAGCATCCACTCTGAGGGATCTACGCCGAAACGCCGTTGAGGAATGGGAAAATCTGGATCAACAGTTCCTTGAACTTGTGGATAGTATGCCACGAAGAATACAGGCATGCATAAATTCAAGAGGACGTGCTACTGGGTATCAGAGGAGCCGGTGCGTACAGCAATGTGGACCACCATCTCTGAATGTTTCGCTGTATGGTGGAACAACATACAACGTAGAAGATAATAGACACGGGTTTCCCGGTAGATGTCGTGTTTCTTGACTTCCGCAAGGCGTTCGATACAGTTCCCCACAGTCGTTTAATGAACAATGTAAAAGCATATGGACTATCAGACCAAATGTGTGATTGGATTGAAGAGTTCCTAGATAACAGAACGCAGCATGTCATTCTCAATGGAGAGAAGTATTCCGAAGTAAGAGTGATTTCAGGTGTGCCGCAGGGGAGTGTCATAGGACCGTTACTATTCTCAATATACATAAATGACCTTGTGGATGACATCGGAAGTTCACTGAGGCTTTTTGCGGATGATGCTGTGGTATATCGAGAGGTTGTAACATTGGAAAATTGTACTGAAATGCAGGAGGATCTGCAGCGAATTGACGCATGGTGCAGGGAATGGCAATTGAATCTCAGTGTAGACAAGTGTAATGTGCTGCGAATACATAGAAAGAAAGGTCCCATATCATTTAGCTACAATATAGCAGGTCAGCAACTGGAAGCAGTTAATTCCATAAATTATCTGGGAGTACGCATTAGGAGTGATTTAAAATGGAATGATGATATAAAGTTGATCGTCGGTAAAGCAGAGGCCAGACTGAGATTCAGTGGAAGAATCCTAAGGAAATGCAATCCGAAAACAAAGGAAGTAGCTTACAGTACGATTGTTTGCCCACTGTTCGAGTGCTGTTCGGCAGTGTGGGATCCGTACCAGATAGGGTTGATAGAAGAGATAGAGAAGATCCAACGGAGAGCAGCGCGCTTCGTTTCAGGATCATTTAGTAATCGCGAAAGCGTTACGGAGATGACAGATAAACTCCAGTGGAAGACTCTGCGGGAGAGACGCTCAGTAGCTCGGTACGGGCTTTTGTTAAAGTTTCGAGAACATACCTTCACCGAGGAGTCAAGCAGTATATTACTCCCTGCTACGTATATCTGCGAAGAGACCATGAGGATAAAATCAGAGATATTAGAGCCCACACATACCAACAATCCTTCTTTCCACGAACAATACGAGACTGGAACAGAAGGGAGAACGGATAGAGGTACTCAAGGTACTCTCCGCCACACACCGTCAGGTGGTTTGCGGAGTGTGGATGTAAATGTAGATGTATATGTATGGTTTTCATGAGCAATGAGAAGGGCGGAAATGATGTTTATACTGATCTCTATTCCAATTTTCTGTACATGTTCCGGAAATCAAGGAACCGAGATGGTGCAAAACTTCTTTGATGTGTTCCGCCATAAGAATGCTGATCTCATTCAGTGCCTCAGCTGGCGCGCCCACCTGTTGTTGCTCAAGTCGAGGAGGGTGAGAGCTGTGAGCGAGCAGAGTGCGCCTGCCGCGACGCTGGTGAGGGCGCCGTCCGTGACGGAGAGCACCCGGAGGCGCCGCAGCTGTCGGCCGCTGAAGGTGTCGCCGCGGAGGACCCGGATGCCCGTCCCGGAGAGCTGCAGCATCTGCAGCGTCGCAGGCAGCAGGAGCGGGGGCGCCGTCACGCGGGGGCCATAGCACGCCAGCGCGACGTCTGCGTAATCGGCGGAGACCCAGCCGCAGGGGGGCGAGGCCGCCAGGGAGCCGCCGGCAGCGACCAGCAGCGCCAGCAGGAGAGGGACGAACCGCGACCGGAAGTACTGTGCAGCAGACAGCGAGTGTCGGTGCGCGCCACTTCAGGAGTGAGGGTACCAATGTGGGTCACCATTTGCTCTAGGTTTCCTGTATTTACGGACGTGACTCCACCAGTGGTCGCTCACACGGACTGGTCCACGAACACACGAGTCACTCCAGAATGAGATTTTCACTCTGCAGCGGAGTGTGCGCTGATATGAAACTTCCTGGCAGATTAAAACTGTGTGCCGGACCGAGACTCGAACTCGGGACCTTTGGCTTTTGCGGGCAAGTGCTCTACCATCTGAGCTACCCGAGCACGACTCACGCCCCGTCCTCACAGCTTTACGTCTGCCAGTATCTCGTCTCCTACCTTCCAAACTTTGCAGAAGCTCTCCTGCGAACCTAGGCAAAGGTCACGAGTTCGAGTCTCGGTCCGGCACACACTTTTAATCTGCCAGGAAATTTCACACGAGTCACTCGATTGCGAAAAGCCGATCTCGAAAGAGTCTTCACTCTGTGGCGGCTGGTGGCCGCGTGCTAATTTGCCACAGCACTCTGTAAATGTCGCACTATAATTAGTACGCCATTTCTCTTCGAATGATTGCTGGTATGCGAATAAACGAAAAAAAAAAATTTTGTAGAGCTCTCTACGCTATAACTATAC
Organism: Schistocerca piceifrons; assembly: GCF_021461385.2. NCBI lineage: Eukaryota > Metazoa > Arthropoda > Insecta > Orthoptera > Acrididae > Schistocerca > Schistocerca piceifrons. The sequence continues at coordinate 47,488,753 of NC_060144.1, forward strand.
TATTACAGAAACCAGTGTCGAGTGCTGAAATTACACTCAGCCGCGCTACGATCGAGTCGGATAAGGGAAGCAGCACCTACCTGTTTTCGACCGCGCATGCTCTAATGTGAACCCCTTTGAAGATGAGTCTCTCTACCAAATCCACCACAGACCAGGCCACCATGTTCGATATCTCTCCGGAAAACTGTTACCACTCGATTCTATTTTTTATTCCTATACATGTCTTTTATCGCTTGGTGACTAAGGTGCACATGTCCCCGCTTCGAAATCTTTATTGTGTATCGTAGCTCCAGATCTACGCTAAGTTGGAAGGTGGCAGTCTAATTGCGAGTTGTCACATCCAACGAATGTTAATACGAAATAGTGGTAATGCTTGTAGCTTATGCTGAAGCGTGTGCACTGGTACATGTTTAACGCAGTTTTCATTTTAAATACCTGACTCTGCAAAAATAATTCGAAATTGCTATGCTGTATGGCAAGGAATTCCCCAGAGAATGTTATTTTAGTACATATGTACGTACACCGTACATCAGCTATGAAAATGAAAAATGTCGTAGTAGTGCATTCGTACCATCGTTGATTAGTGCACCATAGCCCTTCCTTTCTGCACCGGCTACAACATTTGTCCCGTGTGTGTGTCGTCCTTAGTTAAGTTACATTAAGTAGTGTATAAGTCTAGGGACCAATGACCTCAGCAGTATGGTTCCACAGGAACTTACCACCAGTGGATGTCAGCATTCAAATACACACAGAGAATCATTACATTCTTGTTAGTATACTGCTAAATACTAATTAACTCGAACATCAGTTATGTCTATATCCAGAGTGGGCCATATGTCAGTAGTCGGTACCAACCCTTAGACTTTATTTTGCCTATTGTGGAAGTAGTCTGTTGTGAACTTCACTAGGGTGTACTATCCATAATTCAGCTGGCATTAGCAGTTAGAGGCTATGTTGCCTGTTGCTATCTGAGAAAAAATGAATACAAAGGTAACTACAGAACTGTGTGTATTTGTTTTCCATACATGCCAAAAATACCAAAAGATGTTATACGAATCAATAGTACAAACTAAACACTGGAAAAAGCCAGGAGGGTGCAGTGATAGTGTTATGAATAGCATACATTGCCACTCACCATATGACCATATAGTGGAGATGTTGAGTCGCAGACAGGCATAACAAAAAGACTGCTCTAGAAATAAGCTATCAGCGAAAAGGCATTCTTCTCAATGAAACAACATATACACGCATTACACATTCACGCAAACACAACTCACACACTCATGACCACTGCCTCTGGCTGCTGATTCCAGGCTGCAAACAACAACACATGATGGGAGAATCAATCTAGGTGGTAATGCTAAGAAGGATGCTATGGGTGGGAGGGGGAAGGATAGCAGGGTAGGGGTGGAGGACAGTAAAGTGCTGCTTGTAGGAGCACACAAGGACAAAGTGGGAAGAGAGTAGGGCAGCTAGCAGTTCAGCACTTCAGCAGATGGTGAGGGGAGGGGGGCAGTGGGGAGCGGGCAGCAGAGAGAACAGTGGGGGCACAGTAACTGGCCACAATTCTTGTCCTGGATGGTTGGGTTTATGAACTTTAGAAGTGTGGGAGGATTTGTAGATGGATGAATCTGATAGCTGATGGAGTCCTTTCGTCAGCTAATCCTTGTGGTTCGAAACCACTACTACCAGCTGAAAAAGTCTTTATCACGTGGTTTCAAACCACAAGGATTAAATGCTCGCAGGACTCGCCAAGCTGTCAGGTTCAGTCACCTATTAATCCTGCCACAGTGATCCGATCCAAAAATTCTGTACGATCTCCAGTATCTTTTCAAATCCTTTGTTCTGTTCCAGAACCTCTCCTCAATCTCTCTCCTCATTGCTACCATTGCCCACACTCCTACCTTCGGCATGGTGCCCAGAACACTCCATTGTGGCCAGTTGCTATGCCTCCACTGAAAGAATCTCAGCTCTGATAGATCAACACCTTCAGCCTATTACCTGCAGCCTACTCTCCAGACACTGACCATTTCCTCCACTGACTCTCCACATTTCTTATTCCTTTACCACATGGTGCCTTGCTCACCACTGTTTATGCTGTGTCCCTTTGTACTAACATCCCTAATACCCATGGAATTGCCATTATTGAATACTACCTTTCTAAATACCCAAAAGATTCCAAACCTACAACTTCCTTCCTGGTCACCATGACCAACTATACCCCCACCCAGAATTATTTCTTTTATGAAGACATCACTTGCAAACAAATCTAGGGTGCAAAAATGGGCATATGGCACAGTTATATGCCAACCTGTTCATGGGGCATCTAGGTGATTCCTTCCTAACCACGCAGAATCCCAAACCACTCACCTGGTTCAAACTCACTGATATCTTTGTAATCTGCAGTGAGGTTGAGGACACACTTCTCCACAACCTCAACACCTTCTCCCCCATTCGCTTCACATGGTCTTTGTTAATGTTCACTTCCACCTGAAAGATGACTACATCAGTACCTCCATCCCTATAAAACCCACCAACCCAGGCAATACCTCCACTTCGATAGCTGACACCCATTCCATACCAAGAAGTCTATTCGGCACAGCTTAGCCATCCATGGCCATTGCATCTGCAGTAACGAGCAGTCCCTCTCGAAACATATAAAGGAGCCCACTGAGGCCTTCACAGACTGTAGTTACCCTCCCAGCGTTGCACAGAAAGCGATCACCAATGCCTTATCTCTGCACCACCTCGTGGAGACCCATTCCCCTCATGACTCAATACCACCCAGGACTGGAGCAACTGGATCACATTCTCTGCCACAGTTTCGATGACCTCTCGTTGCACTCTGAAATGAGGTATGTCCTACCCATTACCCTTTCCACCCACCTGCAGTGATGTTCCGCCACCCACCAAACCTGCACAATATCGTTGTCTATCCCAATTCAACAATGGCTCCTAACCTCATGTCTTGTGGCTCATGTCCCTGTAACAGACCTAGATACTAGATCAGTCCTGTACATCCTCCTACCACCACCTACTCCAGTCCAGACACAGGCATCACCTTTCACTGTGCTGTGTTCTACATGGGTATGATAACCAACAACAAGCTGAATGGGTGCCATTCAACTATGGCCAAGAAACAGCTGTACCACTTAGTTTGTGAGCACACTGTCTGACACAACATTCTTCATTTCAATGACAGATTAATGGTCTGTGCCTTCTGGATCCTTCCTATCAACATCAATTTTTCTGAACTCTCCTACATATATCCTATGTTCTCCTACCACTCCTGGGCTCAACCTTGCTTACTAACTGTCGTTCACCCATCTTTCCCTTCCCCACTCCAGCATTACACGGCCTTCTATTCTACCAACACACCCAGTCTTTCTACCTATCTTTTTACCTGTACCCAGCTAGCTGCCCTACCCTCTTCCCACACAGTATGCTCCCACAAGCAGCATTTTATTGCCTCCCTCCCCAAACACCTTCCCCACCTTGCCTCAGTCTCCTCCTTACACTCCAAATGCTTCTCTCATCATGCGCTGTTGCTCGCAGCCTGGCCATGGCTTTCAGAGACAGCGGTTGTGTGTGTATGACTTGTGTTTGCGTGAATGTGCGTGTATACGTTGTCCAATTCAGAAGAAGGTCTTTTAGCTGAAAGCTCACTTGTTCAGCATTCTATTCGTCGTCTGCAACCCAAATTGCTATTGTATGGTGAGTAGCAATCTATCCTTTTCATAATATTCTCAATAATACGACATATTTGTCTGTATGGAGTAAAAACCTGGGAAATTACAAAACAAGGCAAAACAAGATCTGAAGCCATGCAAATGGATTTTTGTCTTACACCATCACATTATAGTTTCCCACCTTCTTCCTTCTCGACATCATCAAATGTCAATCCTAAATAAACTAGAAATGACTTGGTACAAGAATCCTTCACACTTCTCACTCTAATAAAACTGATAGAAAAGGAAATTATCTGCATATGTTGACTAACAAAATGTTTTGACCCATTGCACAGTGTGCCAGACGCATGTATTCCTCCTTTCTTGTCTAGACCCGAAATTAATTATTCTGGAATGCCTCACATGTGTAATCTGAAAACACTTAATTCCGTACCCATGTAACAGATGATTTCACACAAAGATTCGATTGCAAAAAACTATTCCAGCCTTTACCTTCGGCGATATTCATCCAGAAAATTTCCCATATAGCATTTGACGTTCATTTAGACCCCATACCCATCATAGTGATACCAAACGCGTTTCCTAACAACTGACTGTAAAACTGTGAATCCAGTCTCATCCTTAAACAATGTGAAAACGACATCTCTCCCCTGCAAGTAACATTCGTTGCTGGCACCATCCTAGTTTGTCCAAAAACTCTGAAACAAAAGCGTTCGACAAATAAACCAGGTTCTCAGTTGCCACGAGACCTGCCGACACCTCTCTTCATCACGAGTCCCTGCACCTACACCTACGTCTAATTGTTGGAGACATCACGAAATTCATGATCGGTGGAAGTATTCTTACATTCCAAAGACCACACAACGTCCAACAAATCTCATTGCTGCCCATTCCGCATTTCATTCATACCCTCAAGCCGTCTATCCCTGTAATGTTCACACCCCTTTTCAACGAACACAGCCATTTCTTCTGAAACCTGTTCTGAGCTGAATCATCCCAATTGCCTCCACTGACGTTATACCACAATGCCACCATTACAGCGTCCTCCACACAAGTACCCTCTCCCCGACAATATTTAAAATATATTTATGCATACTCTGTCCAAATACAATACGTTAATCCTTAATGATACATTTCGTCGAGCTTATCATACAATCTGAACTTATGCACATGTACAAAACTTAGCTGATAATCCAATTCCCATAGCTTATGAAGGAGATGCTATTGGCGACCAGATGAGCCACCAGGCAGGACCACAACGACTGTTCGGTATGCCCACTAAAAGCCTCAACCTTACTCATTTCTTCCAAATGTAATACTTCCATAGTTTATTCTATGCAAATCTTAATGACGGAGTTAGTATACAAACACCACCCAAGATGATGTAATACCGATCGTGCAGCATGCTCATCCTGGTAGCGATCCACAGCTCAAAAAAATATTACTCCCTTAGTAATTACAAGGCTTACTAAAAATTCACAGCTAATTAAATAGGAAACCATTTCCTAATGTCTAACTTCTCTGACGATAGTCGTTACGTTGGTTGTTTCTTGGAACAACTCTTGACATGCCGCAGTGTCCTACGCCCCAACTGCACATATCTGTCTGCATCCACCCAAAATGTTTCACGAGCTCTACTACTCACACTTGAGTCGCTCCGATATCACGTTCCTTTCTACGAACTCGTCACAGACACATTTTTATTCCAGTTGCGATCACAGAAGTGCGCAGCGAATTACTAAAAACAATATGTCAAATAGATATTTCACAAAACATACAATACTGCTACTTGTCACCAGTTATTACTTGTTGTACCTGAGAGGATGTTCTCATTTATCTACAGAATTCATTACCTCCCTCTACGATGTGGTCTTCCACGCAGGGTCCTACCCTAAGCCATGAAGTCACTCCCATCCCACTGTTCATTACACCCGGAAAACCTCCTGGTGATAGTTCCCACACCAACATAGCAGCATAACACTGTCTCCCCACCTTTACAACATCCATCCCCACACCCAAAAAATCCCTCTAAATAACACAGTAATGGCAGAATTCACACCCATGGCTCTAACAAAACTCTAAGAAAAGACGATAATACAGAATGTATGAACTACCAGATAATTTAAACTCAATCAACAGTGCACCGAACTCACACCTTCGTTTCCCGTCAGAACTCGAAATTTCAGTCTTTGAAGTGATGAATGATTCCAATTTTCTGTTCTTACAGTTTTCCGAAATACAGGCACACACACACACACACACACACACACACACACACACCTCAGCCCTCCCTCAGACTTCTTGACACCCCAGGCTCTTGATGAGAGTTAACTTAACGCGTTAATTGCTTCCATGGACCTGCCTCCGTGAGTCACAGACGGCTGTTGTGCATTGGCTAATGAGAACTTCCTCTAATGCTTGTAATGAGTTGGAGAACAATTCAGTCGTGTTCGGAGGTGCCTGGATTCAAACCTCTGTCCGGCCACCTCCATACCGATTTCCAGTGATTTCTTTAAATCGTTTTGACAAATACTTAGATATTACCTAGTCTATTACTTCCCTTACCTTTACGTAAAAGATATAGTACTATAGAAGTAAAACACAAATCTGCCTGTTTACATATCGAGTGATCACGATGTGAACAATTGTTTACGCAAAGCAAAACTACTTATAATGAAAGTTAAATATTCGTTTTCTTTGAAATCTGTCCTCTCTAACAGTACAAAAATCATATGAAGATACTTTGAAAACTCTAAAATGGGATACCCTGACATCTTGTATTCAGGAATCAGCCAGATCGAAGGATCAGTTAATTTGCTGTATATGTTTCTGACTGATTTCATGAAGCTTGGTTCACGAATACTACGCTGTAACATGTCAACGACAAGATCAGATGAAACGGGCCACACACTGAGGGTGAGAAAGGAAACAAACCGTATCGTTTTAAAGGAACCGTCACAGCATTAGATTGATTTAAGAAAATTACGAAGGCAAATCTGTGTGAACCGAATTTAATTTCATCCCACTCCTCTGGATTGTACAAGAGAAGGTAATAACGAAAGCTGGTGTTTAATACCCTGCTGACAACGGGGGTCATCTAAGACGGACAAAAAGCTCGGATTTTGAGAGAACGGGAGGTGAAACAAGTCGCCATCAGTGTCTTTCAACGTACTGTCAGAAAATTGCTTAATCGTTCTACTAAGGAACTTTCCGTTAATGTAAAACACTTTTAATCTACATGGTTAAGAAAAGCAAATTGGTTGACCTCTTTACGTGTTTAGGAATCAAAAGAAAATAAGCAAGAATGAAGTTGGATACTTACCATTTGGAGGTAGTTTTCTAATGTGTGAAGCTACAACACACCAACTCTAAGCACCAGAACCAAATGTAACGTGACCTTACTTTTCACTTGTCTTATATAGAAAGAAAGTGCTGATAAGTACTGATAAAACCCTACTCAGCGACGATAAGGGGGACGTCTTGGTGGAGCTTATCTCCAAGAGTCACATTAATGGCCTCCACACGACCAGTATCACGATTTTGTGACTGCTGCTTCACTTCGAAGACTGATGTGATGCGACTCCTGGCGCTTGTCAGGCTTCTGCAAGTCTCTTGATCTCTGTACAAGTGCTGCAAGCTACATACACTCTTCCTCTACTCTTTCATCCCATTGCCCTGTCAGTCTATTTTCACTTTTAGTTAAGTTTTACTATGAAGCTCTTCTCTCCCCAGTTCTCCGCACTACTTCTTCACCAGTTACTCGATGTATCCACTGAATCATTGGTATTCTTCTGTAACAATGTATTTCCATAGCTTCCGATTTCGTGACTGATTTGCTGTCAACGCTTCATTCCCGTAACGGGCTACTCTCCAGAAAGTGCTTTAGTAAAAGACTTCTTAACACTTAAATTTATAATCAGTTACTTTGCTGCCCGAATAGCAAAACCCGACTATCACTTTCAGTCTATCATTATCTACACTCACTACAGTATGATTTAATTCGAGTATTTTCCAGTACACCACTGGTTTAGTTGCTAACCATTCTATAACCTCTTTTAATGGCTCTAAGCACTATGGGACTTAACATATGAGGTCATCAGTCCCCTAGACTTACAACTACTTAAACCGAACTAACCTAAGAACATCACACACATTCATGCCCGAGGCAGGATTCGAACCTGCGACCGCTGCAGCAGCGCGGATCCGGACTGAAGCGCCTAGAACCGTTCGGCCACAGCGGCCGGCTAACCTCTTTAAAAGACACAGCCAGTGACTCTGGCATGTACCCACCTTACTACGATTCCACCGCGGCCGCTGAGATTGTTCGGAGCTCCAGTTATGTCCTCTACCACTACAAGGGCTAAAACAAATCTATCTAGCATGGCCGTCAATGCTGACACGCTTTTTTTTTGTAATCGTTGCTACGCTATTAATACGAAAAGTTCCATGTAAGTTGTGCCTTCCGCGCTTATTTGCTTTTCCTGATAGACCTCTCTAAAAGGACGCTGAGGCGCGAAGCAAGTTGTGCATATGAACTACGCAGAAGAGTTGCAGGCGAAATAGTCTCAAGATAGACGTGGAAACAGGAAGTGGTGGGCAGTGGATGGACTTTCAGCCTCTGACTCCATTACCAATTACATCGAATACATAGTTTTGTCTCTAAGAGTGATGTAGTTGCTTTTATTTCGATCTAATGTTTTCATTCAAGTTTAAACCAATAACTTATACCAACTACAAGGCCTTCAAAATAACAATGTTATGATGTATATTGTTATAGTGGGGGAGGATGCTGTATCTGCAGTATAGTATACCTACGAAGACATGAAGTCTGCTGTCGGTGTTCCAGTCCAGAGGTCGATTTTAGAATCTCGTGGAGGAACGCGCAACAGAGGCTGCCACAGGAAGATTAGTTTCCAGAATTTTCTGCTGTTTTTGTTGTTGTGAGACGTGAGGTTATGCTTTGTGCAGCGTTTGTAAATATCTCGAGCTCTACGTATTTCAATTCCCTATAATATACTACAGCTACTGGGAGAACAGTGTTAATTCTTCTGTGACAAAGTTTTATGAATTGTAAAATTCTATATATTTGTAAAATCTGTTACGTATCGTGTGGACGGTCAGGCCATATTTCAGCAATTGTGCACCACGTTAAAGTTGGAGACAAAAAGTTTTCAGAACAGTGGAAAAGGTGATATTTGCGAATGAGTTCAGTTTCTTTACTTTATTCACAAATTTACATGTTCTGAAAACGGAAATTTGTGATAGTTGTCAGAAGCTTTCATTTCAAAATGTTTTTAAATTGTACCCCACTTTTCATAATATTTTTTAAAAATTTGATTTCACTTTCTGATGAGTCGTTTGTAGTAGAGTAATTATGTAACACACAAATTATTAAGTACAGTATTGACAAGATTTTCTCGATTGCCACAGTTTCAGTCTTGAACAAAGCATATATTCCTACGTACATGACCATGTTCTACCTAGCAACAGCTCTGCACGTACCGGAAAACCTTATGTCTGAGGAGCAATTTTTATGATTTAAGAAGACTGAAGAGAAAGCTAAATATTTCAAAACAGAACAAGAAAATAAATAAATTAAATAAATAAATTAACCTTATACCACAGAGGTGGAAGTCTGAAAAATGTTCCATGTTATAACATTATCCCCTATATGGATTTCGAAGAAAGAGATCATTTGCTATTGGAAAGCAACGAATGTTATTTGAAAGCTACGATTAAGTCCGTTACGAATTGAGGAAAATAAGAAACATTATAAGGCCCTGTTTTAGCTATCTGTAATGGTACTCACATCAAGTAATGTGATGGAAACAAGGGAAACTTAAATTTGAAATACTGGAGTTCATTTCAATTCCACTCCGTTAGAAGCAGTAAAAATGGCTAGTCCAGTGCTAATGAAGTATCAGCCGCTCAACATGGTCATTGGTAAGCCTTGGGGATGAAGTACGTTTCAGTCAACAGTTGGAGTTCCCTCAGCCAGATCTCGGGATGTTTTAATAGTTCTCTCTTGTTCTGTATACAAGATCAGCTGGATATCACACCGTCTTAGCAGCTGAAAAGCTGTCTTGGGCGAAACATCACGCCACGTTATTGCAGTACTTCCTGATAAATTGCCTCAGCAGCTGTATTATCATCCACAACACGTGATATGGCTCGCCCATTATCTCGTAGTTAGTAGAAGTGGCAACGCAGCAGCAGGAGCAACGAGTTCTGCCTCTAATCTACCTGCACACTACACAAGCCACCGTGTTGTGCGTGGTGGGGAGTGCCTTGAATCACTACCCCAACCTGCTCCAATCGCAAATAGAGCGAGGCAGAAAAGACCGTCTGTATGCTTCTGTACGAGCCTTAATGCATCTCATGTTACTGGTTCTTATGCGAGATCTTCATTGGCGGCAGCAGAATCGTTCTGCAATCAGCTTCAAATGCCGATTCTCTAAATTTTCTCAGTAGTGTTCCTCGGAAAGAATGTCTGCTTCCCTCCAGGGATCCCATTTAAACTCCTAAGGCATTTCCTTAACACTTGCGTGTTGTTTGAACCTACCGGTAACATATCTTGCAGACCCCTTCTGAATTGTTTCCATGTCTTTCTTTAATCCGAGTTGGTGGGCATCAAAAACACTCCAGGAGTATTCACGAACAGGTCGTCCCAGTGTCCTGTGTGTGGTCTCCTAAATTTCTCCCAATAGACCGAATTCGACCATTCGCCTTCCCTACTACAAGCTTTTCATGCTCGTTCCATTTCATATTGGTTTTTATCATTACGCTTAGATATTTAAATGGCGTGACTGTATCAAGCAGCACGATGCTAACACTATGTTCTAACATTATGGGTTTGTTTTCCCTGCTCATCTGCATTACTTTACATTTGTGTACATTTAGCTGCGAATAATCATCACACCAACTACAAATTTGTCTAAGTCATCTTGTAACATCTTACGGTCGCTCAAAGACACAGTATCATCAGCAAACAGCAGCATATTGCTGTCCGTCCGGTCCTCCAGAAGATGTGATGTACATGTACAGACAAACAAATAATTACAATTTCGGAGAAAGTGGGTGATTTATAGTAGAGAAAGAGCCTCATAATTTGAGCACGTCATTAACGCGTAGATCCACCTCTGGCCCTTATGCATGCAGTCATTGGACTTGGCACTGATTGACAGAGTTGTTGGATGTTCTCCTGAGGCATACCTGCCAAATTCTGTCCAATCGGCCGTCAGATCGTCAAAATCCCGAGCTGGTTGGAGGGCCTCGCCCATAATGCTCCAACGTTCTCAGTTTGGTAGAGATGTGGCGACATTGCTCGCCAAGGTAGGGTTTGGTACGCAGGAAGACAAGCAGTAGGAACTCTCGCCCTGTGTAGGCTGTCATTTTTTTCTTTTTCTTTTTTTTTTCAGGGAATTCGTTGAGTGAGAGGTCGAAAAAGGCAAATGATGTTTACGGCATTCGACACTCCACATATTGTCTACCTTTGCAACCACAGTATTGGCTGCTAAAGACAGCAGAGGTGTCCAGTTGTGAGCACGGCACAAGGCTAAAAAGCGCAGTTGAACTGCTTGTTCGACGAGTAACTCGCAACTGTGCTACAGCGTTAGTGATTCGGATACAAATCGGAGCAATGGCAACGAGAAACAAAGTTATTGGATGCCGTTGGTATTGTCACATTCACAATAAGCTTAAGCACCTGTTTTCAGACGTCCTCACTTTTGCTTTGTTGTGAATACATACCGGAGTCAACTCTGATTTTCACGGATTGAATACAACGCATGGCTACAGCCATGCACATACATTCGTATCACACTGTTCTTTTGGTTAGCCACCTCCAGTCTCGAACCACTTCCCTCCAGGCTGAAGTGTTTTGTCAGACAAAGAACTTTTTAGTTTTACCATTAACGTCCCACTGATAATCTGCGAGATCATGTGAATAGTCTGCGATATTAACAGGCCTAACTACTTTTATGGCGATGTTGCTATCATCTTATTTTCCGCATTGATAACCTCTGTTATAACTTTCCACTTCAGAATAGCATTCACTTGTGACACTCTAAACTTCCGTAACCGTTGTGTTAAACTGAGTAACTTCCCGTTATAACACCATTACTTGTTATTGGATAATTGACATGCTGCCGAATAAAGATACGACAAAAGTTAAACGTTCAGAAAAATGTGCATTATACAGTCTCGGATACACTAAGCATCAAGAATTGATAGTTTTTCTAACTAAATGTGATATTTTGGGATGCATTTTCATTGTTTCCATTGTTGTGTAATAATTAACCTGCGCCGCATTTTTGTGAGTTTCGACGACCATGGTGCAATCGCAGTGCTACGAGAGACGGCAAGGACAACCATTGTTACATACTCTGCGCTAAACTCAATGTAGCATCGACTGATTCTACGAAACCGTATTGATCTGACCATTTCTATGCGTATGACTGTTCTGTTTATTGTATTCTTATCTCTGTGTTTATATGTGTATATGTTTTAATTTTTTCTATTTTCATTTTAATTCTTAATAAAATAACAATAATCTTTTACTTTCTGCAGGCCGCTAAACTACCACAAAATAACTCGCTTTACATACCAGATAATAATAATAACATATTAACTTTCCATCTTAGGTCATTTGCACACAAGAATTTATTTGTAATTTTGGTAATAGCAGTATTTGTAGCCATTTATTTATGAACATGCAAACTTGCCAAACCATTCAATCTTTTCTTTATGTCACTGTTGACAACGAAAAAAAATTCAATTGTCTAAGGGCTGAAAACAACCGCTCAAAGCTACAAGAAGAAACACTTATAGTTAAAATCGTCCGAACAAACTTCACAAATTCTGTGAGCATTTCACGCATGGGGCCACTGTTTTCTCTACTTTGTATATTTGTATGGGCTGACGAGGTTGGCCGCTTGCTCTTCATTTGTTCTGCACACACACACACACACACACACACACACACACATGTAGAAACACATCCCTATGCAATGTTAGCTTGTCTTCTTGAAAGTGTACCCCACAGACCTGCAGGATTCGATCAGCACCAATTTGACCGACAGCAAAAGCTAAGAGTTGTGAAATACGTTCCAGAACTTTCGAGTCAAATCTAGTATTTAGTGAATCCACAGCAATATCACAATTTAGAAAAATATTTGTACACTACCTCTGGCATTTGGTACATATCAGGATCACTACCTTCCTCGTAGCGTTTTGGCATCTTCCTTTTTCTAGGCAAAACTAGTTCCTAACTGTCAACTTCCTCCTCTTTCTTAATGGTTTCACTTCACAACTCAAAAAATATATCCCTTTGTGAAGCTAAACTTTCAGACAAAATTTCCACCAGTGTTTTGATTTCTCGGTACTACAATAGTTTTTTTCTGAAAAGAGGGAGAAGGCTGCTAATTCCTGCCGCAAAGCCGGCCAGTGTGGCCGAGCGGTTCTAGGCGCTACAGTCTGGAACCGCGCGACCGCTACGGACGCAGGTTCGAATCCTGCCTCGGGCATGGATGTTGTGGTGTCTTTAGGTTGGTTAGGTTTAAGTAGTTCTAAGTTCTAGGGGACTGATGACCTCAGAAGTTAAGTCCCATAGTGCTCAGAGCCATTTGAACCTGCCGAAAACTGAAATTAACATTTTCAGGGAAATAAGAAATCCGAATTGACACAGGTTTGAAAAAATCCACTAGCTTTCCCACAGACTTAACTTTTTACTTTTGACAGGCCTTCCAATAATTTCAAGAGAACGTCGTAATTAGTTTCCAGCGTCTTTAGTGATTGTACCTTTACATACCACCTCGTAGGACAGAATGGTCACAAAGTCAGTCTCTGAACGGTTTTTAGGCCATCTTCGTTGTCTTACTGGAGGGACAGGAACACCGCTAGCCTTTTTGGCGAATGTCTTACAAATGATATTGATTGACTAAGAATCACCAGAAAGTCACGCTTGTAACTAATACCTCTCATCGCATCTTGTACCACCAAATTCAAATAACGCGGCGAACAATTAACAAATTATGGCATCGTGGACGACTTCAAACAATTTCCTAGAACTTGTTGAAGCTACTTCTTAGAAACATATAAGAACTTCTTCAACTTGAAGATGTTTATCGACATATCTGAAACATGAGGATAGTTGTTCCTTGATTGATATGTCGGAAGTCTCATCTACTATAGGAGAAAAAAATGTTGTGCCTCCTTAATAGATTTTACAATGTTTTTCTGTGCATCGCTAGATAATAACGAGACAATTTCATTCAATATATGAGAAAGCCACTTATATGAAATTCGCTACAGCCAAGATTTCAAGTGCCGGCCAGAGTGGCCGAGCGGTTCTAGGCGCTACAGTCTGGAACCGCGCGACCGCTATGGTCGTAGGTTCGAATCCTACCTCGGGCATGGATGTGTGTGATGTCCTTAGGTTAGTCAGGTTTAGGTAGTTGTAAGTTCTAGGGGACTGATGACCTGAGATGTTAAGTCGCATAGTGCTCAGAGCCATTTGAACCATTTTTTGAAGATTTCAAGTCATGAGCATCTTCTGGTCTAAGCAGCAGCAATATTTGATGCTTCATGGGTGTGACCACGAACTGCTATTCCTTGCTGAATGAGGGGACGTTATTATCTTTAAAATCGCATTGTGCGCATTTTTCATATCATCTAATTTATGTGTTGACACAAGAGATGACTCGTTGGTACCTTGTTTCGTAGTTGTCAGGGCAGTCACGGACGAACGGTGAAGCGCACATTTTTCATGAACTCTGAAATGTTCGATTTCCTTTTGCACCGGGAAAATCCATTTCGAACAAATGCGTTACACGAATCCCTGTCTACAGAAGTAGCAGTTGCCGACGGAAGCGCTATACTGGAACCAAAAGCGTTTTTCACACACTTTGTCCAATTCTTTGTCGTTCTATATCCAAGGAAATGAGTCTTTCCGTCCTACATGTTATTACCTGTCTGGCAGTTTCTAGACGCTTCTTGCTGGTGTACTACACGAACTGGCGTAAAACACATTCTCGGGCGCCTTACTTGCTGTATGAGCAATTCCGCAGCAACAAGATTGTGTAGTGCATAAGGAGAACTACAGATTTCCAAGGCAGGACAAGATGCACTTGTTACAAAAACTGGTGTTTGAGCGTCTCAAGGAAGCTCGATACAATATACAGGATGTGCGTGATAGTTTCGGACATCAAACTGCGCGCGACGTAGATTACTCGTACAGTGATTTCAAGGGCAGCTGTGATGTTTGCATAACTTCAAGCAGTGCTAGAGAACTGGAAGACACAAGATAACTGAATTTCAAACATAGCGTCAGCTTGATGATGCACAGCAAACTGTTGTATCGGCCCCAAAATTATTGCATGAAATAAGCAAACTCATTTCATCTTTCAGTAAGGAATTTGTTTTTCACACCGACCAATCGAGACTTGAAGAGGAAATGCATATGAAAGGTAGATTAAAAGTTAGAGGTACCAAGAGAGCTGTCACAAAATCAACTAAAATCAATGCCTTAACGCACTGGTGTACAATTATGCCGATTGGCAATCTGGATGGTAAATTGGCTGGAGAGCTGTTTATTGTGCTGCGAGGAGTTGTAAGTGTTTGCGTATGACGATTCCTTCTCGTGTGCGTGATGTTGCAAGGGCAATATTTGCGTCACAGCAAGCAGGAGTGGGAAAACTGGGGTAAGAGAACTACAATTACGGTATGAGCACTGCTGCTTTTGGCCAATAGCTCGCCAAAATAAATTACTTTTGCTTGATTCCTGGTCTGCGTTTAAAAATCATACTCCTTTAGAGCAAATTATCCCTCCTGGAAGCGTGTGATATTGTAGTTTATACCATCTGGAACGACTGAATGTTTGTTTTTCCGTGCCTACGAAACATATTATCGCGCTATCTGCAGCTGCGCCTTAAATGATAGCCAGTTTCACGATAAGCTCCACGACTGTTTCACATTTGGTTGCATACCATCAGATTCTATTAGTTCTCATCATACCGTTAAACTAATGTGCTTCTAGTAGGATTCTTTAAGAGTGGATACCTAGCACCCCTGCACGGTTTATAACTCCCAAAGAGTTCGCCTTCGATTTTGATGGTACGAAACTTCGTGATCACTATGGCGCGCCAGTTTTCATTCAGTGTTCATGGTGCAAGTTGATTGTTTGTTTTCAACATTTCTTGAACGTCGACGATGTAATACATACACGGCACAGAGGGTTGATCTCTGTAACTCCTGTACAGTCATTTTCTGTTGCTCTCCTGATGCATACTTTCAAATGAGCCTTACTAAAGAGTGAACTCAAGGGGTCGCTTGTTAGAGCGTATATACAAAATAATAGTTGTCCTATCACTCTTCCCTGGGGCATTCCTGACGATAGCTTTCTCTTTGATGACTACTTGCCTTCGAGGACAACGTACTGGATTCTGTTACTTAAGAAATCTTTTAGCCATTCACATATATTTCGTATGTCGTATATGAAATAGAGAAAAGGGAAGAAACTATACAGTGTGGGTGGGGATTTAGTGACTTCCAGCCACATAGGTCATCGTGAAAATGCAATGACGAAAGTTGAAAACTTGTAACGGACTGGGACTCGAACCCAGATACACCGCTTTTCGTGAGCGGTTGTCTTGTCCGCTTCGGCCATCCGGATAGGATACCCGATCGGGCCGAATTTCCAACCTATCGCACGCTGCTATGCAGCGTGCCTCGTCCATTACCCCCTACTCGCAAATTGCGATTCCCGCAGGAAAAGGCCGACCACGGGGTGCCAAACTCCACAGGATCTAGTGTGTCGCCCGCATATGGGACAAGCCTCCATCTGTTGCTGTTTTGCTCGTTTCTTCCTTGAAGTACCCTGTACAGCGAAATATTTCATTTAGTACTGGGGTGTGGCATTTTTTCGGTAGTCACCTGTCTCTTCAAAATCGTGGTGTCAGTGCAGGTTACTCTTTACGATTTGTTTGTTGTATGAAGAACGTTCATTGATCCAGTGGCTATGCGCACAAAAAGATGTAGTCTAGCAATTTATCATCACAAGCCTTTAAAAATGAAATGGGAATGGTAGAAGAGAGGGGTGGGAATTCTAAATATATATTATGCAGCCATATATACTACGTGTACCGAAAATTTGCTATAAAACGATATTACAATACTCTGCAGAAGGAATTTAAAGCCTTTGTTGACAGTGAAAGAGCAAAACGTTACGACAGTCGACAGATGTGACTCATTGTTTTCTACCCCAGAAAGTACTTTGAGCTAAAGTTGCAAGCATGCAACCCACGAAAAGTTGGTGGAATTAATAGTGAGAATTCTGAAGTCGCACGCGTTATTCTTATGTCAGTTGCAACAGTTTTCGATGGAACTGAACGAAGAAAATGTACACTTTATCTACCGCTGGAAAGTACGTTGATTAAGTGAAGGGGCGTGCCTGGCACGATTTTTCTATTTAAAAATCGCTGTTGTCGAATTTATGAAGGAAAAAATGGTGCAGAAACGACTATTACAGCATTTGGAATGGATTGCAGACTTCGCGTTTCATGTGGACTCGATTGTATACTGCCCACAATAAGACATTCCAAAGTGAGAAAGAACTAATTTGTGATTTGATGTGGATGAAGAAGAAAATCGAGTTGTGAAAGGGACGGACTGAGACAAAAAAACACCGTCCATTTCCGTAAGCTCACTGCCATCAAAGAAAGTGGTAGGCTAGAAGAATTCCTCGTGGCTTTGAAAGAATTAAGAGAACGGTTTCCTAAAGGTTTTGCGGATACCGCCTGTCTTAACATCTGTTTTCGAGATCGTTTGTTGTTTGAGTTGCCAGAGCTCCTATGCATCTGTAAAAGTAACTGACCGATCAATAAGGCAATTCCCGTTTTAAAGACAAATCCGTTTGGCGTTGTGACTGTCCAGGACGCCTACGTTGCTTTACTCATGAAGAGTTGCCACGGCTCCATAATGAGACTGAAATAGCTCTACAATTCTTCGACCAACATGTATGTGTGAAAGACGGGTTTTCAGTTGTGAAACTAAATAAGTCACAATTACATCGGAACATGAGTGTGATTTTTTTTAAATTGTGCGTGTCTCTTGGTATGCCGATAATTTGTGCCAGACAACAATTATATTTTATCTTTGGTCTGCCAAAAATAATTAAAGGATGCTGAAAATTTGTTTTGTTTTTGATATATGTTATTGAGAAACGTGAAATATAAAACCGGGTCGTAAACAGTGGGTCTGCATTGATGTTTAAATGAGGTGCATTCGCAAATTTTACCTCTTTCCCCTCCTCACGCTCATAAATTGTGGGCTGGCGGTGGGGAAAACGTTGGTGGACGCGTCCAACAGAACAGATTCTGCTAAACAGGGGTGTTCGATACTAAAACCTTCCAGGGCGCGTTTTTGAAATTTAGACTCCTTAAAACGTTATTTCAATGTTTTTCTGAGCATTTTAACAGTGCGAATGGAACACTTGCTTTACATCGCTTCGGTTTCAACAAAAGTTCTATCGTACCACCTTTCAGAATTCGTCGTTCAGATTTTTTTTTCTCATGCCGGTGCGTGTATCCCATATGCTTGTACCTTCGCTAACCGTCTCCAGCGGGACATCGTGTCAGGTGCTTTTCAGAACTATACGAATACGGTGTCTGCAAGTGCTCTCCACCCATAGCCGTAGGATGTCGTGGGAAAAAAGGGGAAACTGAGTTTTGCACGACCGATGCTTTCTAAAAGCGTACTGGTTCTTGGACAGAAGCTTTTCCTTCTCAAGGAAATTCACTATATTCGATAGGAGAATATGGTCAAGAATTCTGCAGCGAACCAATGTTAGGGATATTGTTCGAATCGCTTCTTCCTGAAGTCGTTGAATCCAATGTAAATTGTAAGGATAGGGCCAGAACACGCGCAACGTCCGCCACATTTGAAACGTCTCCTTAGAAAAATTATGAATTACTATGCTGGTAAAACTCTTACGCTATCTGATTTTCAAACAGCTGAGCAAAACTGAACGTACTCAGCCATTTCTCTCTTCACTTATTTTGATCATCTCTAAAATGACACACAATATTTTTTTAGTGCAAAGCAGTATCACTTTCAATAATCCTTACAAAAGAATGGCCCTGATTAACAATAACCTACACCTTTCATGAATCACTTACCTCACAAAAATTATCGTTACTCGAACTACTGCAATACAGCGAGCGCCAATACTGCCAGCTAAATAAAAGATTCTAACTACTGAAGTCACTAACTACTGATCGGCATAGTTAGCAAATGAAAGATTTTGATGGAGAACAAACAACGTATTTACCTTCATAGCATTCAAAAGTCAATATATAATTTTGTGACATCCAATCAAACAAATTTCCTTTTTCTGACGGACACACGTCCAGATCGTCCGCTCTCAAAACTCTGACATCTCTCTCTCCACTTCCACCACAGCCGGCGGCTCACCTCCCACTGCCCAACGCGACGCGCTGTTCACGTCCAACTGCCCAACACTACACAAGCGAATATTCCAACAATGAGTCCATCCAGCCACAGACTGCACACATCACAGTCGGTGATCTTCATACACAGCGCTACGTGGCGTTACCAACATAAAAACATAAGCAATCTACTTACATATTGTTGTATGTGGAACATGTCAAAGTGCAGAAATTCTGTGTGTGCTTGTTGAAAAAGTACTTTCCACCAACGGAAGAATATCCTTTACTTCAACCACGCCCTATTCATTTTCATGTTCAGATGGAATACGACTTACAGGCACTGCACCAGTCTCCCACAGTCTACTGAAAGCGTGAGGAAATCCTCTGGACTCTGGTACTCGGGGGTTAGGAAATCGTCTACCGTATAGATTGCAAGGAGCTGCAGCGTTCCCAGTACAGAACCCGCGCCCAAATACCATATCACCGAACTCAGCATTTGTAAGTAAGTGCAGGGTGTTTAAACGATACAGTAGAAGTGACCAACAAATCACGATCGCAATCATTTTTGAAAAATTAAATCACGTAAACTGAAGTACAGCTTCAGAGCTTGAATTTCAAAACTGCAATGACAATCGATGAATAAAATCGCAGAAACTTGAGCCCCAACACGTGAAATGAAACCTTATCTCTGTAACCGGTTGTATCTCTGTAACCAATGAATGATGAACACACATTCTGTGGGATGTTTTATTCGAATTAGTCCATACAGCCACCTCTTGACATGTATACTATTACTCCAGGCAAGGTCTGAGCAGCCAAGGTGTCAAGGACAACTCCAGTCATATCCAGCACAAATCTTGCCCTCCGCAGCACAGTGTGAACCAGTTTGTAACTTCCTGGCAGTCCAAAAATTTGTGCCGAACCGGTATTCGAACCAGGAACACCAAGCCTCCGGAGTCTAGCCCCAGCCCTGCACGGAGTTTTACACTGCCAGGAGGTTTCATACATGAAGTTACCAAGGAAACAGAATAACGAAGTCTCATGTATTGTTCAGATTTTTGTGTGTCAACAGTGAAGAAAAAACAGACAGAATAGAAACAAAAAGCTTTAAAACAACATAGTCAAAGACGGCATCAAATATAATCTGATATTATAGAACTGTAAAGAATGAAACAGAAGGATGTTTTTCATAATCAACGTTGTTGTAATATGCGTGAATTGTGGTCAGCGTTGCTTTGCTTTGTGTTCAGCGTGTAAGAAAGACTGCTCTGTCTGCCTTATTGACTGCAGGGCTCGGCAGTGATTGATATTCCCTATCTGAATAGGAAACATTCTAAAACTTTGGTGTGATAAGACATTTAAAGTGCGCATTTATCTGCCTCATTTCTTTCTTCGCCGGTACATATTCATACTTCAGTTGTAATAATTACATTCTGAGCAGAGGTTGAAAATACCGCTTCAGCTGTAAATTTCTGTATTTTTACACACGACTGGTAAATAAATTTACAACTGAAGCGGTATTTTCAACCTCTGCTGTAATGCTCAGTTGTTGATGTTCTTCCAACAGGATAGTTTGTGCACTCAGAGACCACAAGTCAGTGGAAGGTTGATCACTTACAGGCCTCTGGTCCTGGGCTGTGAGTGTGTAATGTGAGACGACTCGCTCGCTTTCCATTATTTCCACTCAGATCAATTACTGGAACACAAATAACTTGACATAAAAAATAAGCTTATTTTCGTAAATGCTTTACAAGATGCACAAGATGCCCAATCTCTGCGGCAATTGGCAGTTTGAGAACGCATCCGTGCGCGGCGGTGTATCCCAGCTACCTGCTGCTCCCGAAGGAACGACCAGATGCTCTTGGTAGGCACAAGCAGATGCAGTTACAAGGCTCACGACAGGGAACAGTTTGTATTGGGCACGTTGACCTCGCCAGTTGTAACACGAGAAGTGGCAAAATTTAGTGAAGAATTCAGCATACTCCCACTCTAAAATGAGACTTCTAATTTTGTCCACTGAACATAAAATCAACAAGTAACAAAATTAAGACGTAAATTCCAAATCATGGAGAAACAAGAAAATAAATATTCATCGTCACCATCATCATCAGCCAATTCGATCACTTGATGATGTGCTGGCCTCTTTGAATCGGCATGCAACAAAGGCTCCCTACTTGTTCTTCCATTTCTGACAAACTTTAGCTTCCCGTTGCCAGTTCACTCCGGCTGCCTAAGTACTTGTCCCATCTCTGCGTTGGTCTCCCCTCGGTCTTTTATGGTAAATTGCGCTCCAGTCTGGTACATCTTTTGACCACTTGCCAACTTTCCTTCGAGCGACATTACAAGCCCACTACCGTTTCAAGGTATCCACTTTTTCCATTACGTCACTGACCTTTTTTGTCTACCTCATACCACCGGCTTTCTTTCTGTCTTTCTTTGCGGAGCCCAACACCGATCTTTCCATTCTTCTTTGTACTACTATTAGTTCCCTGACAATCAACTCAGTAAATGTCCATATCCAATAAATATCACTAAACACAACATCAAGGCGTACTCACTAAGAAAGACCTAGTGACAGCTGTCAATATTGAAGGAAACATTTTACAGATTCTTAAGTTAAAATGAGAACCTGAGATGTGGTTAATGTAACTGGCGAACTGGCAATGGGCACTCATTGTCAAGCATCCCCTTAGAAAAAATTTATTAATGACAGTGCTGGAAAACCTCTGCGTTATTTGATTTTCATCAGCTGAGCAAAACCGAACGTAATCAGACATTTCTCTCTTATTCTGATCAACAGTAAACTGACACACAATATTTTTAGCGCAACGCAATCTGACTTTCAATAATCCCTACAAGAGAATGGCCCTGACTAACAATAACCTATACCTTTCATGAAACACTTACCTAAAAAAAATTTTCGTTACTTGAACTACTGCAATTCAGCATGCGCCAATACTGCCAGCTAAATAAAAGATTCTAACTACTGATAGGCATACTTAGCAAATGAAAGATTTTGATGGAGAACAAACAATGTATTTACCTTAACAGTGTTCAAAAGTCACTATATATATATATATATATATATATATATATATATATATATATATATATATATATTAGTTCATAACATCCAGTCTTACAAATTTCCTTTTTCTCACGGACACACATCCAGATCGTCTGCTCTCAAAACTCTGCCATCTCTCTCTCCCCATATCCACCACTGCTCGCGGCTCACCTCCAACTGCACAACGCTACACGCTGTTCACATGCAACTGCCCAACAGTCCAATAGCAAATATTCTAACAAAGCAAACCAGCCACAGAGTGCACACAGCACAGTCAGTGATTTTCATACAGAGCGCTACGTGGCGTTACCAACATAAAAACCTAAACAATCTACTTACGTAGCCCCCACGATCATCACAAAAAATTTTACAAATTGTTTTGGGTAGTGCCCAATACAGAGTTGAAAAACATTTTTCATAATTACAATATCAAAGATATCAAATTACTTATTGATACACTGTTGGTCAAAAGCAAAAATTGTCCTCATAAAGACAGTCCTGATCATTCATCACAGTAGTAATTGCAGTTTTTTTTCAAAGTCTGAGCAATAAAAGAAAATGCACACAGAAGTAGTGATTTCCATGCAGTCTTGAAGAAGTAGTGTTATCCTTCCAACAGAAAGACAGTGCTGACTCTTGACATGCAGACAGATAATGGGCCACAACAGAGCAAACCCACAGCAGAGTCAGTAGAAATTTGAAGAATATTGGTAGGTAGGCCATCACAGAGCAGACCCACTGCAGTCCTGGTAGGGATTATGGTATTGGTGGGCCACCAGAGGTGCAGACCCACTGTAGTCCTGCTAGAGGTTGTGGATTGGTCGGCCACCAGAGGTGTAGACCCACTGTAGTCGTTGTAGAAATAATGGTATTGGTGGGCCATCAAAGCTGTAGACCCACCGTAGTCCTTGTAGAGATGGCCAACAGCCATCTGTTGCGACTCTGTGGGTGCACAATCACCATCGAAGAGTATTGTGGACAATATAGCAAGTCCATAAACCACTGCTTGTGCACTCACAAACTTTTTTGAATGTCCTTAGAACCAGCAGTGCTGTTAACCAGTCTCTTGATGAATTATCAACACACGTGCTACCACTGACAGTCCTTTTCTTTAACTTCTCACATATTGTACATATACTATGAAAACAGAAATATGAGCAGTGAAATGAAACTTAATTTGAAGAACTGGTGTCTATACAATTATAAATTTACGACATGAGAATACAGTTACAAAGGTACAGAAAAAATCATTAAAGAACATAATAATACAGATAACATCTGTAGTAATACAGGCTTTACAAAAGAATAGAAATAAACATATACATCCGTGTTACAGGAATTATGACATAAGTAAATAAATAAAAAATTTAGAAGAGCTTTCGAAAGATGAACTTCACACATAAGCATTAAAACAGAACAGAATAAATAATGTCTAAACATCTTTACAAAGTAAATAACAAAGTAGTAGAAAAATTGTGCAACATAACTTACCAGATAAACACATAAAGACAGGAAGAACACAACTACACAAGGGTACTCCAACACATAGCGGAATAACACAAAAGGACAGGGCAAGGTTTGTTTTCAGTCTGACATTTGGTACTGCAGTATTTATCGGATTTGATTTGCAAACAAAATTTTCTTTACTTCTTGGAGATCTCCCTCAGTTCATCTTTTTTTTTTTTGGTCATCAGTCTACTGACTGGTTTGATGCGGCCCGCCACGAATTCCTTTCCTGTGCTAACCTCTTCATCTCAGAGTAGCACTTGCAACCTACGTCCTCAATTATTTGCTTGATGTATTCCAATCTCTGTCTTCCTCTACAGCTTTTGCCCTCTACAGCTCCCTCTAGTACCATGGAAGTCATTCCCTCATGTCTTAGCAGATGTCCTATCATCCTGTCCCTTCTCCTTATCAGTGTTTTCCACATATTCCTTTCCTCTCCGATTCTGCGTAGAACCTCCTCATTCCTTACCTTATCAGTCCACCTAATTTTCAACATTCGTCTATAGCACCACATCTCAAATGCTTCGATTCTCTTCTGTTCCGGTTTTCCCACAGTCCATGTTTCACTACCATACAATGCTGTACTCCAGACGTACATCCTCAGAAATTTCTTCCTCAAATTAAGGCCGGTATTTGATATTAGTAGACTTCTCTTGGCCAGAAATGCCTTTTTTGTCATAGCGAGTCTGCTTTTAATGTCCTTCTTGCTCCGTCCGTCATTGGTTATTTTACTGCCAGGTAGCAGAATTCCTTAACTTCATTGACTTCATGACCATCAATCCTCATGTTAAGTTTCTCGCTGTTCTCATTTCTACTACTTCTCATTACCTTCGTCTTTCTCCGATTTACTCTCAAACCATACTGTGTACTCATTAGACTGTTCATTCCATTCAGCAGATCACTTAATTCTTCTTCACTTTCACTCAGGATAGCAATGTCATCAGCGAATCGTATCATTGATATCCTTTCACCTTGTATTTTAATTCCACTCCTGAACCTTTCTTTTATTTCCATCATTGCTTCCTCGATGTAAGGATTGAAAAGTAGGGGCGAAAGGCTACAGCCGTGTCTTACACCCTTCTTAACACGAGCACTTCATTCTTGATCATCCACTCTTATTATTCCCTCTTGGTTGTTGTACATATTGTATATCACCCGTCTCTCCCTATAGCTTACCCCTACTTTTTACAGAATCTTGAACAGCTTGCACCATTTTATATTGTCGAACGCTTTTTCCAGGTCGACAAATCCTATGAAAGTGTCTTGATTTTTCTTTAGCCTTGTTTCCATTATTAGCCGTAACGTCAGAATTGCCTCTCTCGTCCCCTTACTTTTTCTAAAGCCAAACTGATCGTCACCTAGCGCATTCTCAATTTTCTTTTCCATTCTTCTGTATATTATTCTTGTAAGCAGCTTCGATGCATGAGCTGTTAAGCTGATTGTGCGATAATTCTCGCACTTGTCAGCTCTTGCCGTCTTCGGAATTGTGTGGATGATGCTTTTCCGAAAGTCAGATGGTATCTCGCCAGACTCATTTATTCTACACACCAACGTGAATAGTCGTTTTGTTGCCACTTCCCCCAATGATTTTAGAAATTCTGATGGAATGTTATCTATCCCTTCTGCCTTATTTGACCGTAAGTCCTCCAAAGCTACTTTAAATTCCGATTCTAATACTAGATCCCCTATCTCTTCTAAATCGACTCCTGTTTCTTCTTCTATCACATCAGACAAATCTTCACCCTCATAGAGGCTTTCAATGTATTCTTTCCACCTGTCTGCTCTCTCCTCTGCATTTGACAGTGGAATTCCGTTGCACTCTTAGTGTTACCACCGTTGCTTTTAATGTCACCAAAGGTTGTTTTGACTTTCCTGTATGCTGAGTCTGTCCTTCCGACAATCATATCTTTTTCGATGTCTTCACATTTTTCCTGGAGCCATTTCGTCTTAGCTTCCCTGCACTTTCTATTTATTTCATTCCTCAGCGACTTGTATTTCTGTATTCCTGATTTTCCCGGAACATGTTTGTTCTTCCTCCTTTCATCAATCACTGAAGTATTTCCTCTGTTACCCATGGTTTATTCGCAGCTACCTTCTTTGTACCTATGTTTTCCTTCCCAACTTCTGTGATGGCCCTTTTTAGAGATGTCCATTCCTCTTCAACTGTACTGCCTACTGCGCTATTCCTTATTGCTGTATCTATAGCGTTAGAGAACTTCAAACGTATCTCGTCATTCCTTAGTACTTCCGTATCCCACTTCTTTGCGTATTGATTCTTCCTGACTAATGTCTTGAACTTCAGCCTACTCTTCATCACTACTATATTGTGATCTGAGTCTATATCTGCTCCTGAGTACGCCTTACAATCCAGTATCTGATTTCGGAATCTCTGTCTGAGCATGATGTAATCTAATTGAAATCTTCCCGTATCTCCCGGCCTTTTCCAAGTATACCTCCTCCTCTTGTGATTCTTGAACAGGGTATTCGCTATTACTAGCTGAAACTTGTTACAGAACTCAATTAGTCTTTCTCCTCTATCATTCCTTGTCCCAAGCCCATATTCTCCTGTAACCTTTTCTTCTACTCCTTCCCCTACAACTGCATTCCAGTCGCCCATGACTATTAGATTTTCGTCCCCCTTTACATACTGCATTATCCTTTCAATATCCTCATACACTTTCTCTATCTGTTCATCTTCAGCTTGCGACGTCGGCATGTATACCTGAACTATCGTTGTCGATGTTGGTCTGCTGTCGATTCTGATTAGAACAACCAGGTCACTGAACTGTTCACAGTAACACACCCTCGGCCCTACCTTCCTATTCATAACGAATCCTACACCTGTTATACCATTTTCTGCTGCTGTTGATATTACCCTAAACTCATCTGACCAGGAATCCTGTCTTCCTTCCACTTCACTTCACTGACCCCTACTATATCTAGATTGAGCCTTTGCATTTCCCTTTTCAGATTTTCTAGTTTCGCTACCACGTTCAAGCTTCTGACATTCCACGCCCCGACACGTAGAACGTTATCCTTTCGTTGATTATTCAATCTTTTTCTCATGGTAACCTCCCCCTTGGCAGTCCCCTCCCGGAGATCCGAATGGGGGACTATTCCGGAATCTTTTGCCAATGGAGAGATCATCATGACACTTCTTCAATTACAGGCCACATGTCCTGCGGATACACGTTACGTGTCTTTAATGTAGCGGTTTCCATTGCCTTCTGCATCCTCATGTCGTTGATCATTGCTGATTCTTCCGCCTTTAGGGGCAATTTCCCACCCCTAGGACAAGAGAGTGCCCTGAACCTCTATCCGCTCCTCCGCCCTCTTTGACAAGGCCGTTGGCAGAATGAGGCTGACTTCTTATGCCGGAAGTCTTCGGCCGCCAATGCTGATTATTTATCAAAATTTAGGCAGTGGCGGGTATTGAACCCGGGACCGAAGACGTTTTGATTATGAATCAAAGACGCTTTTATCTCAGTTCATCATTATTCCCAAAAAGTTCTATCTATACCTATTGTCCCTAAACCCTACTTTTTTGTTCATATCCTCTTTCAAAATAATTATTCTTCACTGTGTACAATTTTTTCTGCCAAAGCTTTTTTTATATAACTTCTCAATGCATTTCTTCCAATTCATTGCAACTCATTCTCTTATATAGCCTACCCCCTCTCTTAAGCTAACATAAATCTACTGAGCTCAGATATATATACTAATGAGCCAATGTGCTCATTTCAATAGTGTCATCTACCTCAAACATACTTCAAAAATCATGATCCCATGTCAAATACATCATTCAAAGATCTCATAGTATCACAATGGTTTTGAAAAAATATGAAGAGTTCACAAAGTACAGAAAAAATACAATTTCATGAGTGTGAAGTTATCCAACTGTGTAATGGTGTAAACATGTGTCACTGAAGTAGTAAATAAATGTTTGTCTTTCTCAGTGAAATGATCAGATAGCTTTATAATTCTGTGATAGAGAAATATGGTACCAATGTGTAAAGTTGTGTAAGCAAATACCATATTAGCTAGGGCTCCTAGGGCTTGCCACACGCTTAGTACACAAAGTAAACGTGTACCCCCTGAGGATAAATGTAATTATACCCTCAGATGTTACAGATTTCAGCAATGGAATGAAATGTCTCACAGAAAACCTTTATATCTTTGTAATTCAAAAATCTGAAAAATAAATGTTTTAAGTACAAAATTAATCACTCAAATACGTGTACTGTAGCGCTAAACTGTGCGTCTTGTTGTAAGATAATCTCTGTCATTACTTAAGGGTAAAACATTACCATGAACAAGAAAGTGCTATACTGTAATGTATTGTTGTGCTACGGAGAAGGGTGTCTCATTGTAGCTATACCACAAAAGTTACTACTAAAACATGGTTTACTTTCCAGAAGAATTCAGAAAAACTGTGCAGATATGAAACAGATACAGTGCAAAAGCAATAATATAAATTGTGTCACTCATTAGTACCGTTGTGATATAATCATGTAGCTGTCAAATGAACTAACCACTGTGTCATCTGGTAACTATCAGAAAGTACTTCAAATCCAGAATGTATTTCCAAGTAAACCAAAATGTTGCATTAAAATCTCATTAGCAGTACCGGTATATGTTGTAAGTATGTAAGCCTTATAGTCGTTACGTAATCATGAAAGAAACAAGGAAGAATGTACACACAATTAACACCGTGTCGTCTGTTCACTACAAAAATTACTGTCTAACCTGTCTAAATAAGTTCCCTAGGTTCTTGACTGGATAGTTAACTTCAAAACATAGTGGCGTGTTAACAGTTTCTAAGAGTGACAAAGCGTACTAGTAATGTGATGTGAAAGATTTTATGGCAAAGACTAAGTTAAAAAGATTATCTCTCAATAAACGGTTTTACATGTGAAATGTGGTGCAATCCTTTACTCCTCCTAGCACGCAGAGTTTCAACGTCAACGCAGTTATCATGTGGTATACGTCGGATTCTGTAAGGCCGATTGTAAACCAGAAAGAATTTGTGACCCAATTGTTTCTTCTTATGTGACAATTAATGAGCTTTAATGAGAACTTTCTGACCAATGTATAATTTCTTTGCATTTGCTTTACCGTGTAGTTTTCTCCTTTTGTCTGCAGCAGAATTTATATTTTTAGTAGCCAAATCAATTATGTCTTTTGTCGAAGTTTACGTGTATTCGGACAAGGTACAAGTCTCTGATTTACGTGTATTCGGAAAATGTACAAGCTCTCTGATTCTGTTTGGTGGTTGTTCATTCTTCAGTACAAGAACAGGTGGTAAAGCAGTTGAGTCGTGAGGCATTTCATTCAGCACATTTTGAAATAAGTGTAAATATCTGTCCCAATACTGATGCTTTCTGTGACAATAAAGTCTGCAGAGCTTATTGATTTCTTTAATAATCTGTCCAGACGGGTTATAATGTGGTGAGTACAATGAAATAAAAACAAGTTTGATTTTATGATTCTGAAGCATGCGTGACCAAACAACAGATTTGAATTACGGTCCGTAATCTGAAATGACTTTGGCAATGTGTCCAACTTCACGTAAGTAATTTTTAACAAAGGCGTTGGATACAGACCGTCCAGTGGCTTTACGTAACGGAGTGAAAGATGTTCTGACAAGAGGTCCCAAGTGATCGACAGCAGCAAACTCTTTTAATTTAGAGGGAATGATAGGAAACAACGGAACACGATGAGAGATACTAGATGGTTTAGCCCTTTGACAAAGTTTACAAGCAGACAAGACTCTTCGAATTCTCTTTTCCATATTGTTAAAATAACAAGTCGTCCGAAGAGTATGATAACATTTTCGTGGACCTCACGTGCGTAGCTGGATGAATGTACCAAATGAGCTGATTAACAAAATCGTCAGGAATGCAAAGTACCCATAGCTTGTCATCAACAGTGCAACGTTTGAATGAAGAGTATGTTGTTTCTAATCAGATAAGAAAGCCGAATCTGCTTGTTTATCGTTTCATGGCATTTACTTTTGATGTCTTTCCAAACTGGATCTTTATCTTGTTCATGAGCAATGTCCTTTAAAGATGTGGTCATGAAGTTTTCAAAGGCGACTTTCTGAATGTATAAAAGACTGAAATTTTTCTCGAGGTTGCCTTCTGTGTTACTTTTCTCAAGCCCAGCTGGTACACGCGATAGTGCGTCCGCAAAAATGTTCTCCTTGCCGGGAATGTAGACTTTTGTGAAGTGGAATTCTTGCAGAAACAATGCCCAACGTTTTAATCTGTCATGATTTAATTTTGAAGACATAAGAAACTGTAAAGCACGATGATCATTGTATACTTTTACGTGTTTACCAGAAAGAAAGAAACGGAATTTGTTGAATGCCTAAACGATAGCTAAAGCTTCTAATTCAGTAACGGAATAATTTTTTTAAGATTTAGTTAGCACTGGGCTAGCAAAAGCAATGGTTTTCTGAACGGTAGTGTCATTTTCTATGGCTTCTTGAAATAAATGGGCACCAAGACCGACTTTAGAAGAATCCGTGCTAAGGCAGAAATCTTGTGACAGATCTGTATCAGCTAGTACTGGCGCGTTAAGTAGCGCTTCTTTCAAAGTAATGAATTCCAACTGCGCCTGTTCGCCCCAGTTCCAAATAGTATTTTTTCCAGTGAGGGAACAAAGTTTTGGTGTAACAAGAATTTTCATATCCAGAAAACGACGGTAAAAATTTACGAGACCTAGAAAACTGCGGACTTGCTTTTTTGTGGATGGAACTGGAATGGCTCTGATTGCTTCTAACTTTTCAGGATCCGACTGAATGCTTTCAGAAGAAATAATATGACCGAAAAGCTTAACCTTTGACCTACCGAATTCAGACTTTTCCAAGTTAACTGTTATTCCAGATTCCGCAAAAATATGTAACACACTGTTGAAGATGCAATTATGTTGTACCCATGAGGCTTCTGCTATTAGAATATCGTCCACATATAAGGTGATGTGATGTTTTAAGAACTAAGGTAATATGGAATTTAGCCCACGAATGAATGTTGCCGAAGATATGTTCAAACCTAAAGGAAGTTTCCGAAATTGATAACAAGCGCCAAAACAGAGAAAAGCTGTGTATTTTCTACATTCTGGATGAAGTTCGACGTGATAAAAGCTGGATCTGAGATCAATGGAAGACAACACTTTTACACCGTTAAAATTTTGAAGAAGTTCTTCCAATGTTTGCAGCCTGTCTGTTTCAGGAATAATGATAGTATTGATTTGTCTCGAATCTAAGACAAGTCTGATCGATCCATTTTTCTTCCCAACAACATGTAATGGATTATTGTATGAGCTTACTGCAGGCTCAATAATGCCCTCGTCAAGCATAGATTGTATTTCTGTTCTAACGCGGTCCCTATAATGCGCTGGAATTACGTATGGTTTCACTAATTACTGAAATGGGACTACCAGAGTCAAGTACTGCCGTAAATTTTACGTCATTTACAGTAATGTGAATCACAAGATATGCAATGTTGTTATTTTTTACGTCGTGTTCCTGGAGTAAGATGTCCCTAATGTCTTCCATTTTTACGTAATTACTAGCTACGGCAGCTGCGTCGTCAGTTTCATAAGTACGTTTTGTGGCTGCCAGCGGTATGAGTCATTGCCTATTGTGTCTTTGTTGGCGCGCGTCGTTATTGGGATTTGGAGACCTAAGTTCTATAAATTCACCTTGCCGAGAGGGCCCTACCCTGTTTGAATCCTTCCAGTTCTGATGAAATTCGGGTCTGTCGTTATGATTATATCGTCTGTCGTCATGTCGGTAGTTTCCATAGTTTCTTTCTTGTCGGTCATGTGGTGGAGAATTTCTCCTGGAATCGTAACAGCGCGGTGGACCGTTGCGTCTGAAGTCTCCCTTGATAATAATTATGTTGGTTCCCCAATTGTCTGCTTCTCTGACTGTCTCTGTTATAGTCATTAGCGCGGAGAGGTGATCTTTCCCTGTAATTATTATTACTCTGCCAACGGTGGTCATATGGGTGGTGTCTGTTTTGGTCACGATTTGCGTTGTAAGAATAGCCTTGTCATGTCCATTTATTATTTCTGTCATCACCTAATTGTGACGGATGTGACCTGTAATTGTTGTGTTCCTGTTTTCGCGTCCCGCTATTGTCAATGTCAATTTCGAATTATTGTGACAGTCCCTGAAAAGCTACGGTGTCGTCTTTGCAACGTCCTGCCAAAATAATATTTCGTAAATGTTCAGGCAATTTGATTAAGCAAATGCGAATAAGTTCTGAGGGGCTGTATGGGTTTGACAGATACTGATTCTTGTGCAACATGTCTTCGAGATATTTGACGAAACTGGAAAATTCAGATTGTTCGAAATGTTTCGTCATTATGATGCTATGTTTTACGCGATCTTGAGTAGCTTGAGACCAATATGCTGAGAGGAAGGCATGATAAATTCTCCTTCACTGTGACAATCGTGAATGACCGATCGCATTCTTACAGCTGGTTCATTCTCTAAGTAGCCACACATCCACACATAAATTCTAATCTGTGCTCCAATGACCAGTTGGGAGGAAAACAATGAGAGAATTGACGAAGCCATGCTTGTGGATGAATGTCGTTGTCAGAATTCTTAAATGTTTCGAACAAATGGTTCAAATGGCTCATATCACTATGGCACTAAAGTTCTGAGGTCATCAGTCCTCTAGAACTTAGAACTAATGAAACCTAACTAACCTAAGGACATCACACACATCCACGCCCGAAGCAGGATTCGAACCTGCGACTATAGCGGTCGCGCGGTTCCAGGCTGTAGCACCTAGAACCACTCGGCCAACCCAGCCGGCAACTGTTTTGAATATACGTTTAGTAATGAACAGCTTATAGTCAAAATCATCATGTCGGCGAGTCGCATATCGGTCATTGTTACGTCGTTTCGGCGGTTCCATCTCAAAATTCGTTGTACCTTGCCAATTTCTTTCATAATTTCCGACGTGCCCTGTGTTATTATTTTGTGGCTGTTCTGTATTCTTATGTCCCTCTTCCATCAGAAATATGCAATTCTTGTATTACCTGTGTCAACTGATCTTGTACTTCGCGGATTTCTCTTTTGTACTGTGTATTGATTTGATTCCGATTTTGTTTGAATTTTCTAATATGTTCATACTCTTCTGTGTCAGTGATGGCTACCGGTCTTGTGTCATTCAGATCATCGTCTACCTTTGTAGATAAGTTAGTGAACTGATCCGAAAGTTCGGCTACTTTATCCGATAGTAAACTGATTTCCTCAGTGTGTTTTTCTGAACCAAGTTTCAGTGTGTCCATTTGTGTTGAAATCGCATCTACTGTGTCTTTTAAGTTTGCCTGAGTTTTTGCAAGTTGCGTAACCGAATCGGTAGATGCAATTGAATCAATTTTAACTTGCAAGGTGTCGTGATTTTCATGAACAACAGTTTGCAGTTCCTTTATGACTGGTTCGTGATTCTGCAATGCATTTTCATGACGCAAAAAAATAGGTTAAAAATGTTCACAAATTTGTGTTTTCACGTCATTTGACATTTCGATTCGATTTTAAGTAACTCAACAGTTGAACCTGCACGTGTTTGTTCAAGCGTGGTGTCTAACTTTTGAAGATTCTGTTCGATTGTGTCTAACTTTTGAAGATTTTGTTCCATTTGTTGGATTAGTTGTAATAGCAATGCACTGGTGTCTGTAACATGTTACTCAGTGCTATTCGGCAGTGCATTTGAACCGGCAATATTCGCATTTTGAAAAGCAGAAAATGAGTTTTGACTTATCTGAGAAAACGGTGAGGACGCAAAACCTGAATCTACAGTATTTGCAAGATTGAATCCTGTCATTTCGGTTTCCTGAGGCGAGCTGCAGCCGACAGATCGATCGATAATGCGTCCCTGTTCACTAATTGTTTTACTGTCTACACCAGTATTTGCCGCCTTGTCCATTTCCCTATGCACAGTTACCAAATTCGTATGTTGAACACTAGTTAATTCATTACACGGTGGCGCTTACACACTGCTTTCGTCTTCACTGTCATTTCTCAGTTTACTTTGGAGCTTAGTGTTACGTTTTTCACACGCCATAATTGTTACAATATTTCACACGATAACACAGAAAAGTACAATTTGAAGAGTAAAATAAGAAAACACATTAACATAGCACTGAAAATAATATCTAGTTAATTGCAAGCGCAGCTGCGAAATACTTGATGCAAATCTACATGCATGCCACAACTGTTTTACAGTACAGCAATGAAAAACTACAACTTCAAAGGAAATTCTCTCTACAATTACGCGCTAGCTATAAACAATAGCTTCACTAATTACACAAACTACAAAAAAAGAAAAAAAAAATCAATAGATTCCAGTGAGTTATCCGCGGCTAAGGATCGACATATGAAACATCCCCTTAGAAAAATTATGTATTACTGTGCTGGTAAACCTCTACGTTATTTCATTTTCATCAGCTGAGCAAACTGATCAACAGTAAACTGGCACACAATATTTTTAGCGCAACGCAATCTGACTTTCAATAATCCCTACAAAAGAAGGGCCCTGACTAGCAATAACCTATATCTTCGTTACTCTAACTACTGGATTACAGCGTGCTCTAATACTAAATAAAAGATTCTAACTATTGAAGGCACTAACTACTGATAGGCATTATATATATATATATATATATATATATATATATATATATATATATATATATATAACTTTTGAACACTATGAGGTAATACATAGTTTGTTCTCCATCAAAATCTTTCATTTGCTAACTATGCCTATCAATAGTTAGTGCCTTTAGTAGCTAGAATCCTATTATGACATCCAGTCTTACAAATTTCCTTTTTCCGATGGACACACGTCCAGATCGTCCGCTCTCAAAACCCTGCTATCTCTCTCCCCAGATCCACCACTGCTGGCGGCTCACCTCCAACTGCGCAACGCTACGCGCTGTTCACATCCAGCTGCCCAACACTACAATAGCAAATATTCCAGCAACGCTAACCAGCCACATACTGCACACAGCACATTCAGTGATTTTCATATAGCGCGCTACGTGGCGCTACCAACATAAAAACTTACAGATTTAATTTTAGGTACTTACAATTGAGAATCAACACAAAAATGGGAAGGATCGCATCACGGTTTCATTGGTTGGAGAGCTGACACACCTTCACCATAGGGTTCTTAATCTGCCCATCGGCAGTTTTCACGATCACTACTCGAACTTTATCATCACGAGCAGGAACCAGCTGTTTGATAAGACCCATCATCTGCACCGGCAAATCAAGTCATTCTCCTTGAGCAGCACAGGACCGCCGGTCCGGGTCCTCGCTACTACTTCCGGTGTCCACTTACTCCATTGCTACAGCTGATGCAGTTACCCTTCTCATACGACTTGAACACGGCGTCGAAATCACATACGACTCGATGAGTGCGTCAAAATCAGAGAAATACACTGTGGCTGCCACTAAATTAAGTTGGTTCTCCGTTGTTACCCCAGAACAGTTAAGGACGTCTAAGCAGTAAATGTTGTATGGAACATTTGCTTCGAGTTAGTCAATAGTGTGTTTGAGTGTGTGCATGTTTTTTTTTTTTTTTACAGGCACTCAACGGTGAGCTGATCAGCACGCTGGCATATTTTAAAAGAAACCAATGTGGATAAAATCGCTAAAATTGTTGCGCATGGTGATGTTGAAACCTAGAAATCGACTCTCTTACACTCACTCCCAGCTCAATCGCGGTGATCCACCCAATCACTCAATTTGACGAGGAAGAAGACAACGGATAAAGGGTGAAAGGTGCTATACCAGGGATGGAAACAGAAGTAAAACGACAGAGCAGCTAAAACAACGGCACAGCCAAATGTGACCGGGTGACCATTTACAAAGAACGTGGATGAGGAAGTCACTTTGTCAACACATGAAGACTATCTCGCTAAAATCTTAGGACAAATGTCACACAATTCCCAAAACTTCAAAACTGTAATCACATTCTTTGGAAAGTGATAACAGAGGAAAGGTCTGACAGCAGTTCTGCCCCGCTACCCTCTCGTCTGAAAACACAGTCTGACAAAATGTGGCGCACAGTGATCTGCACTCCACAAGCACCACACATTGGAGGGTCCCCTCGCCAGGGTAAGGATCAATGCGTCACAAGACTGTGGCCTATGCGAACACGAATGAGGAGAACCTGGCCCCGTCGACGTGGCTGCATGCAGGTTCGCTGTGGCCGCGTTGTGGGCTTCACTAGACGGAGCTTATTGTCCGTCACTTCCAGCCCATTCGTCCTCCCGTCGACGCGTGACTCTAGACCTCGACAGCGAGGCGACAGCCTGCAGCGGGGCGACACAGTGAAATAGCTGAGGATCGCGACACGCCTCCTTGGTTGCTGCGTCCGCCCTTGCAAACCCCGCAATACGCACCTGCCGCGGCACTCACCAGGTACACCCCTCCTTTCCCAGGTGTACGGGCTGGAGGAGGCCGTCCTGTTCTGGACTAATTTATCTGCCGAATAGAAGCGCTGTACAGAGTCAAGGGTACTCAGATAATTTGAACAGACAAGAAATTTAGTACTCGAATCGCGTCTCATCTGCTTCAGTGCTCGCAGAATCGCATATAATTCCACGTCAAAGACCGTACAGTCCTGAGGCAGTCGGACCTTGAGAACACGATCTGGGAAGACAACAGAGCAACCTACGGAGTCCCACTGCTTCGCGCCGTCCGTACACCATAGTCCAGCCGCGAACACACTAAAGGCCTACGAAAGTGGAGCAGACGCTTTCTTTCCGCTCCCCAAGACCTACGGCACTTTATGATATTCAGTGCATTCAGGTCTCTCAACCATGACAATTTGGTGTCGAAAAAACCTCACTGAGTCTTTACAAAGTAGAACAGTGTCCCTCATGTTGTGGTTGGCGGGAGAGCCAACACCGTGCTACTAGAGGAGGCCGAAAGGCACGCGTTTTAGCTCACGCAGGCTGGCGTGAGGTCTGGAACATGTCAAGGAAATTAGAATTTAGAAAAACGGACGTAGCTGGTGGAATACTTAACTTTAATCCATTAATGATGAACGTCGGTCTTGACGCTACATGATTCACAATATCAATAACTAATAATGGCGCCTTGCTAGGTCGTATCAAATGACGTAGCTGAAGGCTATGCTAAACTATCGTCTCGGCAAATGAGGACGTAAGTAGGCAGTGAACCATCGCTAGCAAAGTCGGTTGTACAACTGGGGCGAGTGCTAGGAAGTCTCTCTTTAGACCTGCCGTGTGGCGGCGCTCGGTCTGCAATCACTGATAGTAACTCAGGTAAGTGAAAAATATAACGAGAACCACTAAACACACACACACACACACACACACACACACACACACACACACACACTCTCTCCCTCTCTCTCTCTCTCTCTCTCTCTCTCTCTCTCTCTCTCTCTCTCTCACACACACACACACACACATAACATGCTGAAAACTGAAAACTTGTCTTTATACCCCATTCCTGTAACTTCCTGACTGTAAGTTGCAACTGATGTGTAGCTGTTGCGGCACTGAAGAAGGAGCAGAAAACACCAAAACCAGCCGCAAATCAACGAGCGCGGCACGGGACTCCTTACCGCAGATGCGATACTGTTTATGGCTATGGCAAAGACGGTAACACTTAAAACACTTCCTGAGGAACACCATTCTCCTGTTCGAAACGATCCGACAGCACGTCACCAAATCGAGACCTTAAAAAAGGGCTTAGACAGGAAGGACTGCATGAAAATGAGGTGGTGGCCATGAAAGCCCCACTCATGTAGTCTCCAAGATGTGTCGTACGCCTTACTGACGTCAAACAAATTTCCG
Organism: Schistocerca piceifrons; assembly: GCF_021461385.2. Taxonomy (NCBI): domain Eukaryota; kingdom Metazoa; phylum Arthropoda; class Insecta; order Orthoptera; family Acrididae; genus Schistocerca; species Schistocerca piceifrons. The sequence continues at coordinate 47,526,315 of NC_060144.1, forward strand.
AGACAGTAACTTTTTAGTAGGAAAGCCTGCTGAATAGGAGCCTCTAGCAGCGTCAACTTGTTGACTGTGGACCGAAATCATCGGTACTGAAATCGGCTAAGAAGTGGTATGGTCTCCAATAATCAGACTAACTGTTCTCTGCAGGGTCTTCCCGACACAGCTCGCTAAGGGCGTAGTCCGGTAACGATTGGGCCATCTGCAGTCCTTTTAGGGTTTCAAGAGAGGTGTCAAAATTCCCTCTCTCCAAGAGTCTGCCATACCAAAACGTTCGAGGACGATTTTCTTTGACGCTGTAGGCAAATGTCGTAGCTCTCAGTATCGGATTTGATGGTGACCAAGTGCATTATGACGGGCCTCAGACAGTGCTGATTCCAGCTTCCACATGGAGAAGGGGTAGTTATGGACTTATAATTATTGTATCTGAAGTCCAAGTCTCTACAGTCACACAGTGGTGGCGAAACGCCGGATCCTGGCTGGCACTGGCAGTTGTTCGTTGTTGTTGCTGTTGTTGCTGTGGCCTTCAGCGCATCTGCCATCGCCTGCGCAATGTCTCCTGGCGTTGTTTGGAGACATCCACGTTTCAGCACTGCTGCTGTTGGCAAACGACTATGTTTGCCAGAAATCCTCCTCATGGCTTACCATTCTTCGGTGAACAAGTGGAATCACTGTTGGAGTCCACGAACGCTTGCCATGACTTGTTTCTGCTCCCCCTAATTACGCTTCAAGCTTTGGATCTCTCGATCCGAAAGGCTGTGTGGTTTTTTTTTGTGTTATGGTTTTTAGGGGGCAAAACTGCTACGGTCATTAGTGCCCTGTCTGTGACTTAGGAAAAGGGTTAAAAAAAATGAAACTGGAAGCCAGCAGCAATAGGAACGAACTTCAAAAAATTGGAGAAACTAAAAACAGAAGGAAAGCTTAAAAAACCACTATAGAAGGGGGTTGGTTGTCCACAAAAAGAGCTTCAAATGACTGACGTCATCTCACTGGCACTAATAAACTCGAGAACGCGATCGGCTGAGCGCGTGTCATCTGCTAAAATGGAAGACTATCAGGCGACAGCTGTAGACGGGCTCGTAACGGAGTAAAATAGGGGCACTCAAGTAAAAGGTGTCTCACCGTCCACAGCTGAGAGCAGTGGGGACAGAGTGGGGGAGGATCGCCACTTAAAAGATGTCGATGGCTAAAAAGACAGTGCCCTATCCGGAGTCTAGTTAAAATTACCTCCTCCCGACGACGAGATCGGGAGGAAGAGGTCCAAGCACAGGGCAGAGCTTTCACGACCCGCAATTTATTATTGGGAAGTGTCGACCAATGTGCGTGCCATAAAAGAGCAACACGACAACATAAAACACTCCGCAGATCGGCGAAGGGAATCATGCGAGTAGCTGGCTGAAGAAGAGAGATTGCAGCCTTGGCCGCTATATCGGCCGCCTCATTTCCACAGATACCAACGTGTCCTGGGATCCAGAGGAACGCCCCAAGTGGAGCAAGTGGAGGCAGTCCTGAATCCGGTGGACCCGAGGGTGGACAGGGTAAAGAGCTTAGAGACTGAGGAGAGAGCTGAGAGAATCTGAACAGATAACATACTGTATCCGCTGATGGCGACGGATGTATTTGACAGCCTGGAGAACAGCGTAAAGCTCCGCTGTATAAATCGAACACTGGTCGGGAAGCCGAAATCGATTTGGGGTGTCGCCAACAATATAGGCACTGCCTACACCAAACGATGTTTTTGAACCATCAGTGTAAATGATGTGGCTTTCTTCATTTGTGCGCATAGAGCAGCAAATGCCCGACGATAAACAAGTGAAGGGAAACTGACAAAGGTCACGGAGCAGGCAGGTCCGGGGACGGAGCCAAGGCGGTGCTGTACCCCAAGTTGTCAAGAAAGTTTTAGGAAAGCGGAAGGAAAGAGAATGGAGCAGTTGACGGAAGCGGACTCCCGGTGGTAGTAGGGAGGAAGAGCGGCCTGCACACCCTAAATCCAAGGAGACGTCGAAAAAATGTCATGAGCCGGATTAGCAGGCATGAAAGACAGATGGCTAGCATAACGACTCAGAAGGACAGCTCGCCAATTGGACAGCGGAGGTTAGCAGTTTCAGCATAAAGGCTTTCCACAGGGCTGGTGTAAAAAGCTCCAGACACGTAATGCACGGTGGTGGATAGAGTCGAGACGCCGAAGAATAGACGGCCGAGCAGAGGAGTAAACTATGCTTCCATAGTCCAATTTCGAGCGCACTAAGGCGCGATAGAGGCGGAGAAGGACCACTCGTCCGCTCTCCAGGAGATACCATTCAGGACACGGAGGGTGTTGAGGGATCGCAGACAGCGAGCCGAAAGATAGGAAACGTGTGAGGACCATCACAGTTTTCTGTCAAACATAAGACCCAAGAATTTAGCGACGTCCGAAAACGGAAGGTTGACATGTCCTAGATGTAAGGAAGGCGGAAGAAACTCCGTACGCCGCCAAAAATTAACACAAACGGTCTTACTGTGAGAAAAGCGGAAGTCTGTTTCGATGCTCCAAGAGTGGAGGCGATCGAGACATCCTTGAAGACGTCGTTCACAAAGAGGGAGCCCGAAACATCAGGAAGGAGACAATCCATAATCGGATTTATGGCAATGGCAAACAGTACAACACTTATCTTCTGGTAAACCTTCCCGGATGTAGGGTCGTGGTCCATGAAACTCTTCAGCTCCTAACGTTTCGTCCAGAGCTGCGCTGGACATCTTCAGAGGGGTGTTTCTCCTCCGGTGAGTCTTGCCGACTCATGAAACTCTTCAGCTCCTAACGTTTCGTCCAGAGCTGCGCTGGACATCTTCAGAGGGGTGTTTCTCCTCCAGTGAGTCGGCAAGACTCACCGGAGGAGAAAGACCCCTCTGAAGATGTCCAGCGCAGCTCTGGACGAAACGTTAGGAGCTGAAGAGTTTCATGGACCACGACCTTACATCCGGGAAGGTTTACCAGAAGATATGTCATCCGGTCGTGAAAGCTTTCCTACTATGAGTACAACACTTAGCACGGAGCCCTGGGGTACCCCGTTTTCTTGGGAGAAAGTACAGGAGAGAGTAGTGTTCACCCGCAACTCTAAATGTGCGCTCTGCCATAAATTCGGGAAGAAAAAGGGGCAGCCGACCTCGAAAGCCCCAAGAGAACAGTGTGTGGAGGACGCCTGTCCTCCAACAGGTATCGTATTCTCTATCCAGATCAAAAAATATTGCTACTGTTTGGCGTTTCCGGAGAAAATTGTTCATAATATAAGTGGAGAGAGGAACAAGATGGTTAGCTGCAGAACGATGCTTTCGGAAACCGCATTGGGCTGGTGTTAAAAGACTGCGGGACTCCAGCCACCAAGCTAAACGGCAATTCACCATACGCTCCAAACCCCTACATACACTACTCGTGAGAGAAATGGGGCGTTAGCTAGAGGGGAGATGTTGTCCTTTCCAGGTTTCGGAACAGGAACGACGATAGCTTCCCGCCATCGTCTGGGGAAAGTACTGTCGGTCCAAATTCGATTATAAAGGCGAAGGAGGTAACGCAGACTATGGTATGATAAATGCCGCAACATTTGGATGTGGATACCATCCGGTCCTGGGGAGGAGGAGAGAGAAGAAGAGAGTGCATGTTGGAGTTCCCGCATGGAGAAAACAGTATTGTAGCTTTCGCGATTTTGAGAGGAGAAAGCAAGAGGTTGCACTTCCGCTGCACGTTTCTTCGGGAGAAACGCTGGCGGGTAATTTGAAGAGCTCGAAATCTCAGCAAAGTGCTGACCCAACGAGTTAGAAATTGCGACGGGGTCCACGAATGTACCATGCGCGCCAGTGAGCCCAGAGACCGGGGAGAAACTAGGCGCGCCTGAGAACCGTCGAATCCGACTCCAAACTTCCGAGGAGGGAGTGAAGGTGTTAAATGAGCTAGTAAAGAAGTCCCAACTTGCCGTCTTGCTATCGCGGATGACGCGACGGCATCCCGCACGGAACTGCTTATAGCGGATACAGTTGGCCAAAGTAGGATAGTGTCTGAAAACGCGAAGAGCACGTCGCCGCTCACGTATTGCGTCACGGCATGCCTCGTTCCACCAAGGAACTGGGGGGCGCCGGGGCAACTCGGAGGTGCGAGGTATTGAACGTTCCGCAGCCGTAAGAATAACGTCTGTAATATGAGTGACCTCATCGTCGACGCTAGGAAAGTGACGGTCATCGAATGTCGATAGAGACGAAAAAAGCGTCCAATCGGCTTGGGCAAACTTCCAGTGTCTCGGGCGCATATATGGCAGCTGTGGCTGCAATCGAAGGACACATGGAAAGTGGTCACTCGAGTGTGTATCAGCAAGGGCGAACCATTCGAAGCGCCGAGCTAGCGGAACAGTACCGACCGAAAGGTCTAAATGTGAGAAATTTGTTGTGGAGGCAGATAAAAATGTAGGGCCCCCAGCGTTGAGGCAAACAAGATCCGCTTGGTGGAAGACGTCTATCAATAGTGAGCCACGCGGACAAGGATGCGGAGATCCCCAAAGCGGGTGGTGGGCATTGAAGTCCCCAACCAGAAAATAGGGGGGCGGAAGCTGACCAAGAAGATGAAGGAGATCAGCCCGTGCCATTGGTGTGGACGATGGAATGTAGACAGTACAAATAGAGAAGATGTATCCAGAAAGGGAAAGACGGACAGCGACAGCTTGGAAGGAAGTGTTTAAGGGGATTGGGTGATAATGGAGAGTATCATGGAGAAGAATCATGAGTCCTCCATGTGCTGGAGTGCCTTCAAATAGAGGGGAGATCAAATCGGACTGACTGAAAATGGGGGAAAACAAAGCAGTCGTGGGGACGCAGCTTTGTTTCCTGAAGATAGAAGATGACCGGCGAGTAGGATCGTAAGAGGATCGACAATTCATCCCGATTGGCTCGAATGTCGCGGATATTCCAATGGATAATGGACATAGGGTGGACAGAAAATGGAAGAATGTGACCAAGGTTGCCCTCAACTCAACGACTGCTCAGACCTTGCGACCGACAGCGTGGAACGGCATTCAGCCGAAGGCAGAAGATCCTGATCCATATGTTGTTCGGGAGCAGCTCCTGCCACCAACGGTCGGCCGGTTGATCGGCCGCCAGCAGTGCGCCTCGGCGACACAGAAGACGGCCGAGGGCGGCTACCGCCAGTTGGTGCTGTAGATGAGACACGCCGTGGCGGAGAAGGAGAGGAACTAGATTTCTTATTAGCCTTCTTGGAAACAGGATGTTTAGATGAAGGAGGAACCGATGGTTGTGAAGTTGGGGTACGTAAAAAATCTACACGAGTAGGCTCTTTTTTGGAAGTCCGGGTGTCTGACTTTTGGGCTCACGATTTAGCAGAACCCGATGAAGGGTGAGCCACAGAGTGAGCAGGAGAGAGTGGGGAGGTTGAACAGGCGATCTTTTCGCTGGCCGATCTGACGACCGTGGCACTAAAGGTGAGATGACAAGTCTGCGTGGCTGCCTCCTTTGTTGGCAGAGGAGAGGCGAGGACAGTGCTGTATTTACCTGTCTGAGGCACAGTTGGCTTTCGACTGACGAATAATTTTCGAGCAGCAAAGGTCGACATCTTTTCATTAACTCGGATTTCCTGAATGAGCTTTTCGTCTTTGAAAATGGGGCAATCTCTAGAGGAAGCAGCATGGTCACCCATACAGTTGATGCAACGAGGGGATGGAGGTGGACAAGCACCCTCATGGGCATCCTTGCCACACATAACACATTTGGCCGGATTGGAACAGGACTGGCTGGTATGATTGAACTGCTGACACCAATAGCAACACGTAGGGTTTGGGATGTAAGGGCGAACGGAAATTATTTCATAGACCACTTTTATGTTCGATGGGAGTTGAACTCTGTCAAATGTCAAGAAGACAGTACAGGTTGGAACGATGTTCATGTCAACCCTTTTCATGACCAGATGAACAGCCTTTACGCCGTGGTCAGACAGGTAGTGTTGAATTTCCGCGTTGGACAATCCGTCGAGGGAGCGTGTATAAACGACCCCACGTGAGGAATTTAAAGTGCGGTGCGCTTCCACCCAGACAGGGAAGGTGTGTAGCAGTGAAGTATGCAGCAATTTTTGTGCCTGGAGGGTATTGACTGTTTCTAACTACAAGGTGCCATCTCGTAATCGGGAACAAGACTTTACAAGACCTGCAATTGCGTCGACACCCTTCTGAATAATGAAAGGGTTGACCGTGGAGAAGTCTTGACCTTTGACCTTCGTCAGACCGAGATACAACAAGGAACTGTGGCAACGATGGAAGCACTGTCCGTGGCTGAGACTCATTGAACTTTCGCTTGTGAAAGCAGACATAGTAGATGATGAGGAAACCATTGCGGAAGTATCCCCCATGATTACCGGCGTCTCCGATGGCGCGCTCCTTCCTTGTGGGGGCCCTCTCGGAGGGCACTCCCGCCTTAGGTGATTGTTCCCACCTCAGGTCACACCTCCTGAGAAACAGACAGAGGGGCCAATCGGCACTTTCGAAAGGTATCAGCTCGGGTAATCACCCCTCCCTGGGCCTGGCCATTACCAGGGGGTACGTACGTGTCCTACCTGTCCACCCGGGGCGGGGAATTATGCGTTATCCCATCACCGGCTATGCATGGGAATGCGTGGGTCGGCCTTCAGACACGCACAGTGAGGAAAAAAGAGAAAGGGAGGAACAAAGAAAGGGAAAGGAAAGAAGAGAGGTCTCAAACGCCACAGCGGAGAAAAGGGTAAAGAGAAGAGGTAAGGAAAAGAGAAGGACAAAGGAAGGACAGAGACTTGCAAGCAGAGCAAGTGAAGAATGTTTTACATTTTCGAGCGTCCGTCTCCAGACGTAGGCACAAAACATACTGCCACAGGGGGAGAAAGGGAAGGAATGAGGCGGCGGTGAGGGGGGGGGGGGGCGAAGATGGGGGATGGGGAAGGATGCGGAAAAGGAAGGTATGCAGCCCGGAAAGGAAGGAGGGCCAAATTAGCTCGGGGTCCCGTGCTCGCTACGCACATATCCACAAAAGAGTTGTGGAGCCCTGGGGGGGGGGGGGGGGGGGGCTGTGTGGTTGTCTGTTGTTTGGAGGTACTTAAACCGTCGAAAAGTCGCACTCCCGTTACGGATTGCTGAGAGGTAATCATCTGTCCACAAAAGCTTAGATTGCCTCCTAAGTTCACCTGAGGACTTTGGGAGGATAAGTCAGCAGCATGATGGATCACTTGTGTGACGTCGGCCATACATTTCTGGACGCTGCCTTAGTGTTCAAACACAGCCAGCTAGCTGGACAGCGTACAGTTGGCGTCTGTTCAGGTAATTCTCCATACAGTAACGTTCCACTGTAGGACGGGAGCCATTTATCAAGGGGTAGCACATTCATCCTGTCTTTCCGTTGGGAAGAGGAGCCCACAGTATTTGGACGCTCTGTCTTGTGGGTGAGATGGGTTCCCTAGGCCCATACCACACTCCATCGGGTCCAAAGACGAATCGTGAGAAATGTTAGACCGAGCGGTCATCGTCAAACTGCTTACTTCCAGTCTCCATTAGATGTCGCAAGTGACTTCTCCCTTACATCTAAGAGTGGTGTGCCCAGAGTTCTGGTATTTAAAACAGAGCTTTGGGTTGTTACCACACGGCCGAAAAGTTAAGCTAAAAATACCCGCCATAATATGCTCCATGAGTTTCTTGCTACTAAAAGTGGGGATGAAAGAGCCGGAGTTGATCAGATCATCTTCCACTCTTTTCATGTTAATCTGCACATCCACAATGCCTTCTTGGAACCATTCAATTTTCAGGTCATCTTTGGGGAGGTCTCTGTGCGTCAAAAGACCTTTACTGTAATTTCAGGTGATGTGGAGCTCAGTCTCAATGGCATACTTCCCAAAGCATTTGGCCTTGTGCTGATTCGTCACTTGTTGGGAACTTAAGGTTTCGACCAACACCATGCCATTTCGCAACCGCTTAACAGATTTTAACGTACCTACAATCCCCTAAAAACCCTTTTGAATATAAGAAGGTGAGATTTTTTCAGCGCTTTCCTCTTTCCTTTTAACCAATAAAAACAAATACTGAGCAGTTGCATGCATTCTGTTACAAAAGGCACTAGATTTCTTAAATATCCCTGAAGCACTGGCTACACGAGCCCTCTTATATCTGGTTGGGTGTTGGTACCTGGCAGTGGCTCACCCATTCCGCTAGGAGTTGGAAGAGAAAATTTCGAAGGATTCATCTCGGTCCCATGAACAGCTAAGGAAATAAAAGTCCACCTAAACAGAGCTCTGCATGCCTGAGAAAGCTGTAAAAATTGAGGTGCGGCAGGTGCCCCAGAGGTTGCCTGCTAACGACTGTTCCTCCTCAACAGTGATCAGCATGTAGCACGCTTTGAGACTGAGGTTTTTTTTTATAAAGGTTTTGTCATTCTCGCGATATGGGCCATCAAACCAAGATCCCCTTTCTCTAGGCCACACAACGTTCCTCCTCGGCGCCACACAGTGGTCGCTGAATCAAGTGACACAGGACTAGTGGTTACCTGTCCCCAGCTCACGAATCCAGAGGTCGCCAAGCCCATACTAGCAAACGAATGGTGAGCCCATGAGCGCTAGTTTATACAACAACCTCCTGAAACGTTTACTACTACTCATGGAATAGTCTGTACAGCCAATGTCAAGGGATATCAAATACGACTAAGAAGTTTAGTATATGTCCAACGTTTTTGTTCAGAATGACAGAAAACCTGGCCGGTGGCCGACCGCTGCAGGATCTAAAGCTAGGCATACATATGCGAGTTTTTCAGTGTTAGAGAGATTTTGAGAGTAATAAGTGCCGTGTAAAAGGATCTGAGAGTCAGCTCGTTGGGAGTGCCTGAGAGTCGGATGAGATCTCATATAGCCAGCCGTATATAGCCGTACTTTCCTAGTTTAGACCTCACGTGTGGACAGTTACCTTATGTCTCGAGAGTTGTTTGCCGTAGGTCTGAGACAGGAAAAAGTATAACAGCACTGTTGGAAGACCTATGAGTACGGAGAGGCCATTTGTGTCCCAGATTTGTGCGATATTTAAAGTTTGTACCCGATCTGGCGATCCACCGACAACAGAACCTCAACGTTAACTCATTATTTTTTGCTACATATAACAAAACACAATCTGCGAAACACCTTCCAAAGACAGAAACGAGTAATGAGAAGGATCATGTACGCCAGTAGGGCGCCCTGCATCTCTGTCAGGTAAGGGCCACATCAGCTGACCACCTTGCCCAACATCCTGTCTAGTGCACGTGGGATCTAGCATGTTAGCAACACTGTCTCCGATATCAGGACAACTGCGAGGCGTCCCACTATGAAATAAGCATGTACCACTAACACGTCAAAAGTCATTCCCCTCCACACCAGCAACAACAAAATGTACAAAATGAGGAATTAACCACATCACGAAATTAATCTTTTGGTAGGGAGGAGGAATCCGGCTGCAGGGCAATGTCGGTGGGGTAAGCAGTGACGGAAGTTGCCGTGAGGCAAGCAGGTTGATTGCACTGCCAGAACCAGTTTACCAGGAAACCGCTTCAGGTATATTTCTGCGGAAGCGTGTCCAAGGAACTACATCGACAACATGTAGTCGTCTCACTAAGTCCAGTTAGATGTAGATGTTTACTAATCGGACATAAGTTATTGATGACTCTGTACCGAGAGGAAGCCACTTCCATTATATAAATCAGGGGACGTACCTAGGTCCATACAAGCTCCGAACGAACACATGGTGATAACAGTACAACGGGACTGGATAAGGCCACACCGTCGCAATAAATAAGCAGGAATTGTTTAGTGACCACCTGCCACCTTAAGATGTCGTCCCGCAGGCAGCTCTCCGCAACATAAAAATTCTTGAATGTGATGCAACTTGAAGTAAATGCGGCCTACGTCAACGGTGAAGAAGACTCACTGGCTGTACGAGAGTGAACAGTCGTGACGTAATAGTCACGTGACAGGTAACATTCAGTATCATGGATCATACATGCAATGCAGACGCCTTACTTCTGATGTCTAAGAGACAGCCTCCTTCCGTGCGCGGCATCGTCAGAATTTCGTAATGTAACGTAGTTTCCATATAAATCGGCGAGACAGTTGTCACTTTTTCGCTTCCATTTTGGGCACGACAAAGATGTGATGCGATATAATATTCTTACACAAAGCATAGGTATCCATTACACGTACTTTCTGCAAAATGGTAACCGAGCGTCGTTCATGTTCCAGTACAGCACCATCAGTTTCAACAATAACAGAGTAACAATTCAAAACCTCTATCTTGAGTGAACAATGATCAACAACAACCCCCGAAGTTTTATAGTGATCCACATGAAAATCCACTATAAACTCAAAAGTCTGGTCAGGCGTAATCATCTCAATGAGGGTCGCAAAACTAGCATCTGCATGATATTGATGTGACGGTTGAGTCATCTCACCTTGGGTAATCGACTGACGGCCACCGTGTGCTGCGAGGGAGGTAATAGTAGAGGGATGGCGAAGAACGTGATGGTGAAGCAGTCAACTCATTGTTAACCAGAGAACGTGGCTTTGACTTCACCCTCAAACCCTTCCACCTGTTGATCCGTAATCAGCAGCAACTTAGCCTTGATCCACTCAGTCAGCCATCAGAGGGGCATTACTTGCTCGTGCGTGTAATTCACGAAGGATAGTATAATAAAACTTACACGTGTTCCGAAAGTCTCTCGCCCGTGCAGCACAATAACATATCAGTGGTTTTCGAACTCGCTGATTGGTTGGGTAACAGTCTAACGAGAGTAGGCAAAACTCCCACTCAAAAGGGAAACTCACGATCGCACCAGATCAGATTAAGTGATAAGAGGGCCCAGTGGAATGCCAGTCAAAAACTGAACACAGTTCAAGCATGAAAACAGGAAGGAAGTCTACTTGAAAGTGAAAAAAAAAGAGAAAAGAAACAGTGAACGGTCCACGACCGAGACCTGCAGTATTGGGCGAATGGGAAGAGAGACGGCGTCGCGGTTGCAGATCTGCTTCCAGCGAAGCTTGTGTGAAGGCTCAAAGGGGTCTGAGCACTGTGGGACTTAACTTCTGAGGTCATCAGCCCCCTAGAACTTAGAACTACTTAAACCTAACTAACCTAAGGACATTGCACACATCCACGCACGAGGCAGGATACGAACCTGCGACCGTAGCAGCGGCGTGGTTCTGGACTGAAGCGCCTTGTGTGAAGTTTTCCGCGCCAGTGAAGTTCTAACTGCAGAGTGAGAAGTAGCACCTCCGCTCCGCCATACTGTCTGCGTTCGTTTGCTAACAGCGGCGTCGGCCGCTTCGCTATGGCTACCATGGTTTCCACGTGTATTCCACGAAAATGTAGTGTGAGCTTTACTTTAGACACAACGATGCGACACGTTCAGCCCTGGTCTCTAGAAATCCACGATTCGCTTGTAGATGCAATTCATGTAAACTCTGATTAGGTCCACACGTGAAATTTATGGATCCCCTTCACGTTGCAAGATTACTGCCGTGACATGGTTCTCAAGTCCAGTTCAAGCGTCATGAACATTCCTTTAGTAAGGTGTCACTCGCCGATGCTGAAATTGGTTCAAATGGCTCTGAACACTATGGGACTTAACTTTGGAGGTCATCAGTCCCCTAGACCTAGAACTACTTAAACCAAACTAACGTAAGGACACCGCACACATCCATGCCTGAGGCAGGATTCGAACCTGCGACTGTAGCAGTCGCGCGGTTCTCGACTGAAGCGCCTAGAACCTCTCGGCCACCGCGGTCGGCTTGCTGAAATTGACTACGCCATTATTCCAGTGTTCAACCTTCCGATGGATGACAATTTCTGAACTACATATTGACTCCTTTATGGCGCTGCGGATCACGTCCCTCAGCGAATTGCGGATGTTAGGCGTGCAAAGGAAAAATTCTTGACCTTGTAGAGAATACAGATGGGAGGTCTGAAAATGCGATTCAAGCGACGTTCATTGGTGATAGATTAACTGTCTTTCATATATCATCTGCTTCGACATCAGACTCGTCTCTCACGACGAATAATGGACGTATCGTAATGGAACAAGCTGATATAGTGCGTGTCTTACACCAAGCAAGATCGTAAGAGATGGAAAAGAGCCACCGTGGGACAACAACCGAGTTAGAAAACTGGTGCGGAAGCAAAGGGAACTTCACAGCAAACATAAACATAGCCAAAGCCTTGCAGACAAACAAAAATTACGAAATGTAGTGTGAGGAGGGCTATGCGAGAGGCGTTCAATGAATTCGAAAGTAAAGTTCTATGTACTGACTTGGCAGAAAATCCTAAGAAATTTTAGTCTTATGTCACAGCAGTAGGTGGATCAAAACAAAATGTCCAGACATTCTGTGACCAAAATGGTACTGAAACAGAGGATGACAGACTAAAGGCCGAAATACTATATGTCTTTTTCTAAAGCTGTTTCACAGAGGAAAACTGCACTGTAGATCCTTCTCTAGATTGTCGCACAGATGACAAATGGTAGATATCAAAATAGACGACAGAGGGATAGAGAAACAATTAAAATCGCTCAAAAGAGGAAAGGCCGATGGACCTGATGGGATACCAGTTAGATTTTACACAGAGTACGCGAAGGAACTTGCCCCCCCCCCCCCCCTTCTTGCAGAGGTGTACCGTAGGTCTCTAGAAGAGCGTAGCGTTCCAAAGGATTGGAAAAGGGCACAGGTGACCTCCGTTATCAAGAAGGGACGTCGAACAGATGTGCAGAACTATAGACCTATATCTCTAACGTCGATCAGTTGTAAAATTATGGAACACGTATTATGTTCGAGTATAATGACTTTTCTGGAGACTAGAAATCTACTCTGTAGGAATCAGCATGGGTTTCGAAAAAGACGGCCGTGTGAAACCCAGCTCGCGATATTCGTACACGAGACTCAGAGGGCCATAGACACGGGTTCCCAGGTAGATGCCGTGTTTCTTGACTTCCGCAAGGCGTTCGATACAGTTCCCCACAGTCGTTTAATGAACAAAGTAAGAGCGTATGGACAATCAGACCATTTGTGTGATTGGATTGAAGAGTTCCTAGATAACAGAACGCAGCATGTCATTCTCAATGGAGAAAAGTCTTCCGAAGTGAGAGTGATTTCAGGTGTGCCGCAGGGGAGTGTCATAGGACCGTTGATATTCACTACATAAGTGACCTTGTGGATGACATCGGAAGTTCACTGAGGCTTTTTGCAGATGATGCTGTGGTGTATCGAGAGGTTGTAACAATGGAAAATTGTACTGAAATGCGGAGGATCTGCAGCGAATTGACGCATGGTGCAGGGAATGGCAATTGAATCTCAATGTAGACAAGTGTAATGTGCTGCGAATACATAGAAAGATAGATCCCTTATCATTTAGCTACAAAATAGCAGGTCAGCAACTGGAAGCAGTTAATTCCATAAATTATCTGGGAGTACGCATTAGGAGTGATTTAAAATGGAATGATCATATAAAGTTGATCGTCGGTAAAGCAGATGCCATACTGAGATTCAGTGGAAGAATCCTAAGGAAATGCAATCCGAAAACAAAGGAAGTAGGTTACAGTACGCTTGTTCGCCCACTGCTTGAATAGTGCTCAGCAGTGTGGGATCCGTACCAGATAGGGTTGATGGAAGAGATAGAGAAGAGCCAACGGAGAGCAGCGCGCTTCGTTACAGGATCATTTAGTAATCGCGAAAGCGTTACGGAGATGATAGAAAACTCCAGTGGAAGACTCTGCAGGAGAGACGCTCAGTAGCTCGGTACGGGCTTTTGTTAAAGTTTCGAGAACATACCTTCACCGAAGAGTCAAGCAGTATATTGCTCCCTCCTACGTACATCTCGCGAGGAGACCATGAGGATAAAATCAGAGAGATTAGAGCCCACACAGAAGCATACCGACAATCCTTCTTTCCACGAACAATACGAGACTGGAATAGACGGGAGAACCGATAGAGGTACTCAGGGTACCCCCCGCCACACACCGCCAGGTGGCTTGCGGAGTATGGATGTAGATGTAGATGTAGAACACTACGTAGACATTTACGACATTGATGAGTCCAGTGAAACCATTTTACGATCCACTAGTCACCATCTTCGATACCACAATTACACCTGAACATAATGAAACGCTCTTAGTTGCTTTTCAGCCAGAGGAAGTTTACAAACTTATTGTGGGATCGCCTTCTCAAAATTCCCCAGGTATGGACGGACTTCCCACGGAATTTTACGTTCGCTTTTGGCCGCTGTTGGGTTCTACCTTTACGCCCCTTTTGAATGAAGTGTTACAGGGAAGAGTAGTGCCAACCGCGTTCAAAGTTTAATCCAGAACCGCCCTCGACCGTCTGTTTCTGATAGCGTTCAGCCACTTACTTTGTTAAGCCTTGATTATAAGACAGTGGCGAGGGCAGGTAATAGGAGGATGTCATCTGTGATGGAGACGATTGTTGCAAAACGTCAAAGCTGCATACCTGGTCGTACCATCCTTAGCCTATAGTCGAGCATCGTGACCTAGTTTCGGTTCCTGTTGTAACGTCCGTCCCTAGTGCCCTTGTTTTCTAGACTTTGACAAGGCATTTGAGCGTGTTAATCACGACTTTTTGCTTCGGATTGTGGAGGCAGTTGGTTTAACTGTTCACACACGGCGAGTGCTCTCAAATCTGTTTACGGGTATTTCAGCTTCTGTGGTTGTTAATGGCCAGCTGACGCCCATGTTAAATATCCGTTGGGGAGTGCCTCAAGGATGGCAATGACATTGCTTTTGTGATCTCTCGAACCTCTACTTCAGATGTTAGCATCCCAACTGAGAGGTTGGCCGCTTTCAAAATGGCTCTGATCACTATGGGACTGAGGTCATCAGTCCCCTAAGAACTACTTAAACCTGAATAACCTAAGGACATCACACACATCCATGCCAGAGGCACGATTCGAACCTGCGACAGTAGCGGTCGCGTAGTTCCAGACTGAAGCGCCTAGAACCGCTCGGCCACACCGGCTGGCTTGGACGCTTTCCCGAGGGACTATAGCCGGTCGTGCATACGCGGATGACGTGATGGTTCTACTCCGCAATCCTGCAGAAATACCTCGGCTAACTGCTATAATCGATGATTATTGTCGGATTTCAGGTGCCTACTTGATGAAGGTAAATGCAGGCGTCTTCCTTTACGAGGTTTTGATGAGGCGGTTGTTTCATGGACTACTGCAACCGATCTGCATACGTCTCTTTGTATCACCAGTGATCGTTGTCCATTCAAAATGGCGACGATGAACTGGATGCCTGTTGCGGAAAAAAATTCATGGAGTGATACTAGAACATGAAAGGCGTTCTCTTTCTCTGCTCCAGAAAGTTTGAATACTGTATACATATCTGCTATGCAAGGCTTATTAAATGGATAAAATTTACCCGCTTCCCTAGATGATGGCGAGGGAACTACAACAATTGTCTGATTGTTTCTTATGGAAAAAATATATCGTTCGCTTAAGGTATGAGGTGGTCACGAAGCCTCGTTTGAGGAGGTTGGGCCTGGCTGATATACGAAGGAAGACGCAGATACTATATGTGCGACGTACTGTTTTGATGATGAATCAAGAAACTCACACATTCAAGTCTCGTTTATTTCTCTGTTAGTCTTGAACCCCCTAGTGATGTTGGTCGCATAAATTATAACTTAAAAGTCAGTCGTGACTTCTATCTTCTGATGAGCTATTTACGTGCTGACGTTTTATGGAGACCGGTCCTTGCCATGAAATTCCTCAAGACTCGTTGGGAATCGGTCTCTTGCCCGAACCTCGCTGAAAGAAAATCACCGCAAACAACCTGGACGACAGTATGGCTCAATGTCAATCGTCCGATTTTGCCGATGAGCGTAGCGTCCACGTGGTATAAGGAAGTAAATAGCTTGATTCCAACAAACGGGCCACTTTTCCGCATTGGGCTTAGCGACATGGATTTGTGTAGTCGTTATACGTCTACAGATACGATTCGACATCGCTTTACTTGTGGAGGTCATATGGCAAGTTGGTCTTGGATTAGGACCCAATGGCCTTCATTACTCGAGTATACACTACGGAGATAATATTGCACCCAGATTCTTCCTTCGTTATGTGGTTGATTGAACACATCGTTCATTATGTTTTAGAAGGCGAGGGGGAAGATCACGTGAACTTCACGCAGTACATGATCACGGGCTATAGGACGATACAACTCAGAGGTTCCCAGTTACCCTACTCCTACACGCAAGATTCGGTATGGTGTGAATCCTAATTAATAAATAACCGCAGCAAACTGTTCAAATTTTAGTGGTGTATTCCCTAGGGATTTATCTTGAAGGACATATACCCGTTTCCAACAATCTTCATTCCTTATTGGGAAACACCCCAAAAAGTAGTTTCTTAATGCCAAAACCAGTCTGCGGATTCCGAGACAGCTATGCATGCCAAATGGCTGTAATTTTTACCGTCTGTGTCTAAGATACCCCCCGATGAACCATGGACCTTGCCGTTGGAGGGGAGGCTTGCATGCCTCAGCGATACAGATAGCCGTACCGTAGGTGCAACCACAACCGAGGGGTATTAGTTGAGAGGCCAGACAAACATTGTTGCAGGGGCCACAGTCTGGATGATTGACTGATCTGGCCTTGTAACACTAACCTAAACGGCCTTGCTATGCTGGTACTGCGAACGGCTGAAAGCAAGGGGAAACTACAGCCGTAATTTTTCCCGTGGACTTGCAGCTTTACTGTATGGTTAAATGATGAAGGCGTCCTCTTGGGTAAAATATTCCGGAGGTAAAATAGTCCCCCATTCGGATCTCCGGGCGGGGACTACTCAGGAGGACGTCGTTATCGGAGAAAGAAAACTGGCGTTCTACGGATCGGAGCGTGGAATGTCAGATCCCTTAATCGGGCAGGTTCAAATGGTTCAAATGGCTCTGAGCACTATGCGACTTAACTTCCGAGGTCATCAGTCGTCTAGAACTTAGAACTAATTAAACCTAACTAACCTAAGGACATCGCACACAACCATGCCCGAGGCAGGATTCGAACCTGCGACCGTATCGGTCGCTCGGTTCCAGACTGTAGCGCCCAGAACCGCACGGCCACTCCGGCCGGCAATCGGGCAGGTAGGTTAGAAAATTTAAAAAGGGAAATGGATAGGTTAATGCTGGATATAGTGGGAATTTGTGAAGTTCGGTGGCAGGAGGAACAAGACTTCTGGTCTGGTGAAAACAGGGTTATAAGTACAAAAATCTAATAGGAGTAATGCAGGAGTAGGCTTAATAATGAATAAAAAATAGGAATGCGGGTAAGCTACTACAAACAGCATAGTGAACGCATTATTGTAGCCAAAATAGATACGAAGCCCACGCCTACCACAGTAGTACAAGTTTATATGCCAACTAGCTCCGCAGATGGTGAAGAGATTGATGAAATGTATGGTGAGATAAAAGAAATTATTCAGATAGTGAAGGGAGACGAAAATTTGATAGTCATGGGTGACTGGAATTTGGTAGTAGGAAAAGGAAGAGGAGGAAACGTAGTAGGCGAATATGGAATGGGGGTAAGGAATGAAAGAGGAAGCCACATGGTAGAATTTTGCACAGAGCATAACTTAATCATAGCTAACACTTGGTTCAAGAATCATGAAAGAAGGTTGTATACATGGAAGAGGCCTGGAGATACTAGAAGTTTTCAGATAGATTATATAATAGTAAGACAGAGATTTACGAACCAGTTTTAAATTGTAAGACATTTCCAGGGGCAGATGTGGACTCTGACCACAATGTATTGGCCACGAACTGCAGTTTAAAACTGAAGAAACTGCAAAAAGGTGGGAATTTAAGGAGATGGGACCTGGATAAACTGACAGAACCAGAGGTTCTAGAGAGTTTCAGAGCTTTCAGATATGAAATCGTGAAGGCAGCAGAGGATCAAGTAGGTAAACAGACGAGGGCTAGTAGAAATACTTGGGTAACAGAAGAAATATTGAATTTAATTTATGAAAGGAGAAAATATAAAAATGCAGTAAATGAAGCAGACAAAAAGGAATACAAACGTCTCAAATGAGATCGGCAGGAAGTGCAAAATGGCTAGTCAGGGATGGCTAGAGGACATATGTAAGGATGTAGTGGCATATATCACTAGGGGTAAGATAGATACTGCCTACTGGAAAATTAGAGAGACCTTTGGAGAAAAGAGAACCACTTATATAAATATCAAGAGCTCAGATGGAAACCCACTTCTGAGCAAAGAAGGGAAAGCAGAAAGTTGGAAGGAGTATATAGAGGGTCTATACAAGGGTGATGTACCTGAGGAAAATAGTATGGAAATGGAAGAGTATGTAGATGAAGATGAAATGGGATATATATACTGCGTGAGGAGATTGACAGAGCACTGAAAGACCTAAGTCGAAAAAAGGCCCCAGGAGTAGACAACATTCCATTAGAACTACTGATAGCCTTGGGAGAACCATTCCTGACAAAACTCTACCATCTGGTGAGCAAGATGTATGAGACAGGCGAAATACCCTCAGACTTCAAGAAGAATATAATAATTCCAATCCCAAAGAAAGCAGGTGTTGATAGATGTGAAAATTACCGAACTATCAGTTTAATAAATCACGGGTGTAAAATACTGACACGAATTCTTTACAGACGAATGAAAAAACTGGTAGAAGCCGATCTCGGGGAAGATCAGTTTGGTTTCCGTAGAAATGCTGGAACACGTGAGGCAATACTGACCCTACGACTTATCTTAGAAGCTAGATTATGGAAAGGCAAACCTACGTTTCTAGCATTTGTAGACTTAGAGAAAGCTTTTGACAATGTTGATTGGAATACTCTCTTTCAAATTCTGAAGGTGGCAGGGGTAAAATACAGGGAGAGAGGCTATTTACAATTTGTATAGAAACCAAATGGCAGTTATAAGAGTTGAGGGGCATGAAAGGGAAGCAGTTGTTGGGAAGGGAGTGAGACAGGGTTGTAGCCTATCCCCGATGTTGTTCAATCTGTATATTGAGCAAGCAGTAAGGGAAACAAAAGAAAAATTCGGAGTAGGAATTGAAATCCATGGAGAAGAAATAAAAACTTTGTGGTTCGCCGATGACATTGTAATTCTGTCAGAG
This sequence comes from Schistocerca piceifrons, assembly GCF_021461385.2. Lineage (NCBI taxonomy): Eukaryota > Metazoa > Arthropoda > Insecta > Orthoptera > Acrididae > Schistocerca > Schistocerca piceifrons. Next base: position 47,545,460 of record NC_060144.1, read on the forward strand.
ACAGTAAAGGACCTGGAAGAGCAGTTGAATGGAATGGACAGTGTCTTGAAAGGAGGAGATAAGATGAACATCAACAAAAGCAATACGAGGATAATGGAATATAGTCGAATTAAATCAGGTGATGCTGAGGGAACTAGATTAGGAAATGGGACACGTAAAATAGTAGATGAGTTTTGCTATTTGGGGAGCAAAATAACTAATGATGTTCGAAGTACTCTCCGTCTCCGTCTTCAGGCCACAAGTGACCGCCGTGTCATCCTCAGTTGAGGATGCGGGTAGGAGGGGTGTGTGGTCAGCACACAGCTCTCCCGGTCGTTTGGATGGTTTTCTTTGACCGGAGCCGCTACTATTCGGTCGAGTAGCTCCTCAATTGGCATCACGAGGCTGAGCGCACCCCGAAAAATGGCAACAACTCAAGGCGGCCTGGATGGTCACCCATCCAAGTGCCGGCCACGCCCGACAGCGCTTAACTTCGGTGATCTCACGGGAACCGGTTTATCCACTGCGGCAAGGCCGTTGCCATGTTCGAAGTAGAGAGGATATAAAATGTAGGCTGGCAATGGCAAGGAAAGCGTTTCTGAAGCAGAGAAATTTGTTAACATGGAGTATAGATTTAAGTGTCAGGAAGTCGTTTCTGAAAGTATTTGTATGGATCCATGTACGGAAGTGAAATATAGACGATAAATAGTTGGGCAAGAAGTGAATAGAAGCTTTCGAAATGCTGAAGATTAGATGGATATGTCACATAACTAATGAGGACGTATTGAATAGAATTGGGGAGAAGAGAAATTTGTGGCATAACTTGACTAGAAGAAGGGATCGATTGGTAGGGCATATTGTGAGGCAACAAGGGATCACCAATTTAGTATTGGAGGGCAGCGTGGAGGGTAAAAATTGTAGAGGGAGACGAAGTGATGAATACACTTAACGGATTGAGAAGGATGTAGGTTGCAGTAGGTACTGGGAGATGAAGAAGCTTGAACAGGATAGAGTAGGATGGAGAGCTGCATCAAACCAGTCTCTGGACTGAAGACCACAACAACAATATGTCTAAGATCGCCATCTTGAACGACGTTGAAAATTTTCGTCATATCTTTTTCCGTTTCCGAGATACAGAGGTTCAAAGCTATCCTAATGTACACGTAACATACGCACGTAAAATCCGGTGTGATGTGAAAACGTAGTTTATGAAGTGACATAGCTGTGAGAAATATGCAGCAAAGTCTCTGCGTTATCATCTGGGAACCCCATTTTGTGGCACTGAAGCACTTGCAAAATTATTTGCACGTAAAATCCCGTCTGTGGTGTAAAATTAGTTTTGCGTTATTTCCATTTCATATAAATAATTATGTATCTGTTACTGACCACTATATTTCATATCATATGAGTTACATGCCCAGCTACAGCGGGGAAAAGAAGGGAACCAGTGGAAAAGTGCTCCTAGCAGACCACAAGAAATGCTAATATCTTACTGTTTATTTAAAAGTAACAGGTGCTTCATTCTGCCTTCCTTAGTAGCTTTAAAAATTTTCCCAAAGGTTTTGGCATCCGAAAATGCCCACACTTTTTTATGCTGAAAGAGGAAAAGACAGTGGCAGTGGCAAAAGGACGGAAAAGTACTAAATATTTGACGATAGTAGACAGTGACTGCGTTGCAGAAAGTGAAGGAGATACTGGCAGTGTGAAAGAAAGAGAGGGGCACAGTGTCAGTGGAGTAGAGTTGACAGTGACAGAACGGTGCTAGGAAAAGCGTGAACGACACAGTAACAGGGGAGAGGTTAGGGATAAAGATAAAAAGGAAAAGGAAATGGGCGACAGCCAGTGAGTATAAGGCAGAGTATATAATAATGAGAAGATGGAAATGGGAGATAGTGGTAGTGAGAAGAGACAGCAGCAGTAGAGACGAAGGAATGAGATATTAGCAGTAAGAGAGAGCAAGAGGGAAATAGTGACAATGAAAGGAGACTATAGTGGTAGGACAGAGATGGGGACTGTGGCTTTGAGACAAGGCCAGTGAGAGTTAGAGAGACACAAAGAGATAATGACTGTGAGTTGGGCGAAATGAATGAATGAGAAAGGGAAACTGGGAGTGGATGGGTATGAGGGATTTACAGCGATGGACTAGTGGAGGTGACTGAGCTAAATTTAGTTGAGCTTGTGGGAGTTGAGGTCTGTTGCATGTTAAACAAAGAACGAATATGGTCGCATGCCAGAATCTTTGGGAATATTTTTAAAGGTGCTGACAAAGGCAGAATGAAGTAGCTGGTACTCCAATTGTCAGTCTCCCTAGTGAACAAGCGACACGGGGTTCGAGATACTGGATGATCGAACAAAGACATCCGAACACTAGACATCTTTTTTGATTTAAATAAGGCATCTGCTTGCGTCGTCCACAACATATTGCTCCACAACTTGGATCATTATGGAAAACGGGAAACAGCTCTCAATTGGTCCACTTCTTGCTTTAATAACAGAAATAAGAAGGTCATTCCTCACTGTAGTGTGAATGGCTATTATATGTGGTCCGAGTGGGGCGTGGTTAAATGCGCGGAGCCCCAGGGATCAGTGCTGGTGCCATTTCTGTAAATTATTTATATATATGATTTGCTCTCTAGTATTACAGATAATTTGTTAAATAGTTATGTTTGCTAATGACACTAGCTTTGTAGTAAAGGATGCTGTGCATGACGTTGGCAGTGTTTCAAACAGTGCAGTTCAAGACATAAGTTCATGGCTTGTAGAAAATTAACGCTAAATCAAATTAAGACGCAGCTTCTAACACACAGTTCAACAACACCTGATGTTTTAATTTCAGAAATTGGGCATAGATTTAGTGAAAGTCAACAGTTCATATTTCTACGCGTTCAGATATATGCAGGATGGTCCATTGATAGTGACCAGGCCAAATATCTCACGAAATAAGCATCAAACGAGAAAACTACAAAGAACGAAACTCGTCTAGCTTGAAGGGGGAAACCACATAGCGCTATGGTTGGTACGCAAGATGGCGCTGCCATGGGTCAAACTGATATCAACTGCGATTTTTAAATAGGAACCCTCATTTTTTATTACATATTCGTGTAGTACGTAAAGAAATATGAATGGACCACTTTTTTCGCTTTGTGATAGATGGCACTGCTATAGTCACAAACGTTTAAGTATGTGGTATCACGAACATTCCGCCGGTGCGGACGGTATTTGGTTCGTGATACATTACCCGTGTCAAAATGGACCGTTTATCAATTGCGAAAAAGGTCGATATCGTGTTGATGTATGGCTATTGTGACCAAAATGCCTAACGGGCGTGTGCTACGTATGCTGCTCGGTATCCTGGTCGACATCATCCAAGTTTCCAGACCGTTCGCCGGATAGTTACGTTATTTAAGGAAACAGGAGGTGTCGAGCCACATGTGAAACGTCAGCCACGAGCTGCAACAAATGATGATGCCCAAGTAGGTGTTTCAGCTGCTGTCGCGGCTAATCCGCACATCAATAGCAGACAAACTGCCCGAGAATTGGGAATCTCAAAAACGTCGGTGTTGAGAATGCTACATCAACATCGATTGCACCCGTACCATATTTCTATGCACCAGGAACTGCATGGCGAGGACTTTGAACGTCGTGTACAGTTCTTCCATTGGGCACAAGAGAAATAACGGGACGATGACAGATTTTTTGCACGCGTTGCATTCAGCGACGAAGCGTCATTCACCAACAGCGGTAACCTAAACCAGCATAATATGCACTATTGGGCAACGGAGAATCCACGATGGCTTGCGACAAGTGGAACATCAGCGATCTTGGCGGGTTAATCTATGGTGCGGCATTATGGGAGGAAGGATAATTGGCCCCCATTTTATCGATGGCAATCTAAATGGTACAATGTATGCTGATTTCCTACGTAATGTTCTACCGATTTTAATACAAGATGTTGCACTGCATGACACAATGGCGATGTACTTCCAACACGATGGATGTCCGGCACATAGCTCGCGTGCGGTTGAAGCGGTATTGAACAGAATATTTCATGACAGGTGGATTGGTCGTCGAAGCACTATACCATGGCCCGCACATTCACCGAATCTGACGTCCCTGGATTTCTTTCTGTGGGGAAAGTTGAAGGATATTTGCAATTTGATCCACCGACAACGCCTGGCAACATGCGTCAGCGCTTTGTCAATGCACGTGCAAACATTATGTATGGAAGGCGAACTACTCGCTGTTGAGAGGAATGTCGTTACACTTATTGCCACACGCATTGAGGTTGACGGACATCATTTTGAGCATTTATTGCATCAATGTGGTATTTACAGGTAATCACGCTGTAACAGCATGCGTTCTCAGAAACGATAAGTTCACAAACGTACATGTATCACATTGGAACAACCGAAATAAAATGTTCAAACGTACCTACGTTCTGTATTTTAATTTAAAAAACCTACCTGTTACCAACTGTTCGTCTAAAATTGTGAGCCATATGTTTGTGACTATTACAGCGCCAGCTATCACAAAGCGAAAAGAGTGGTCCAACTAAAACATTCATATTTCTTTACGTACTACACGAATATGTAATAAAAAATGGGGCTTGCTATTTTACAAAAAAAAAACGCAGTTGATATCCGTTGGACCTATGGCAGCGCCATCTAGCGGCCCAACCATAGCGCCATCTGGTTTCCCCCTTCAAGCCAGACAAGTTTCGTTTTTTGTAGTTTTTTCGTTTGACGCTTATTTCGTTAGATATTTGGCCCGGTCACGATCAATGGACCACCCTGTATATAAATTGTGGTGTCAAGCACTCTTTCGGGATCGTGTTCAAAAACTTAATGCTACTATTTTTAATATTAGAAAGGTATCTGGAATACGTGATAGTTCGTCACGAAAGGTAGTCTACTTTGCTTATTTTCATTCGCTTATAACGTATGGTATTATATTTTGAGGTACCACTTCCCATTCTGAAACGTTATTTTTGGCTCAGAAATGAGCGGTTCAGGCGATAAGTGGTGTAAGTTCGCTAACCTCTTGTCGACGCCTGGGTATTCCGACAATGGCCTCTCAATACATATATATACACTGTACTTTCTTGTTAACATTATCAGATTAATCCAAAAAATTTGCAGCTGTCACTCAGTTAATACTAGGCAGAAATCCAATCTACATTCGGGTCGCATTTCCATGAGTCTTATGCGGAAAGGCGTGCATTACACTGCCGCGTCCATTTTCAACAAGCTACCACAAGAATTCAAAAATCTTAGCAGTAATCCATGCTCTTTCAAATCTAAACTCAAGAGTTTCTCTATGGTTCTATCGAGGAAATCCTTTAAAAATTAAGCTGGTTCCTGCGTTATATTGTTGACTGCGTTTACATAAACTTGTGGCTTGTCGTTTTTTGGATTCACAAATATTTTATTTTATCTGTAATTGCTTTTCTGTTGTCATTTCATGTACTGACAAGTTCCATGACCTCGGAGATTTACTTTTCAATTTGGTCCTCCGGAACTAGACGCGTAAAGCAAAAATAAATAAATCCCAGTCTTTGTACAGATTTTATTCGTCTCTTCAGTCTTGACAGAGACCATTAATAACTGCGGACAGTGCCGATATTTCTGTACTATGAATTTAAGAAGTGGCTACCATCTGTTGGAGGTGGTTATAGAGGACAAACCGAAGACAGCTTTTCCGTTAACCCTAGGCCATTGCCAATATCTGAGGATACCGACCAGACAGGAGAATCCTCCTGTAATGTTCCAGCGTTTGTTGGACGGAGTGCTGAACAGGTTGAAGCCTAACCAATGTCTATTTTACCTGGACGAAATAAGTGTGTCCTCAAAGGACATTGGAAGAACGAAGACAATGTCTGGGGGAAATAGTCCTGGAATCTTATGCCGCACATCTGACGTTGAGTATGGAGAAATGTCATTACGCATTAGAGTATGTAAGTCACTTGGCGCATATCATTAGCAAAGTTGGAGTGAGAATGGACCTAAAGCTGGTACAAGAAGTGTGAGATTTTCAAGTGGGAAAGGTGAGTAGGGAACTGCAGATTCAAACTACACTCCTGGAAATGGAAAAAAGAACACATTGACACCGGTGTGTCAGACCCACCATACTTGCTCCGGACACTGCGAGAGGGCTGTACAAGCAATGATCACACGCACGGCACAGCGGACACACCAGGAACCGCGGTGTTGGCCGTCGAATGGCGCTAGCTGCACAGCATTTGTGCACCGCCGCCGTCAGTGTCAGCCAGTTTGCCGTGGCATACGGAGCTCCATCGCAGTCTTTAACACTGGTAGCATGCCGCGACAGCGTGGACGTGAACCGTATGTGCAGTTGACGGACTTTGAGCGAGGGCGTATAGTGGGCATGCGGGAGGCCGGGTGGACGTACCGCCGAATTGCTCAACACGTGGGGCGTGAGGTCTCCACAGTACATCGATGTTGTCGCCAGTGGTCGGCGGAAGGTGCACGTGCCCGTCGACCTGGGACCGGACCGCAGCGACGCACGGATGCACGCCAAGACCGTAGGATCCTACGCAGTGCCGTAGGGGACCGCACCGCCACTTCCCAGCAAATTAGGGACACTGTTGCTCCTGGGGTATCGGCGAGGACCATTCGCAACCGTCTCCATGAAGCTGGGCTACGGTCCCGCACACCGTTAGGCCGTCTTCCGCTCACGCCCCAACATCGTGCAGCCCGCCTCCAGTGGTGTCGCGACAGGCGTGAATGGAGGGACGAATGGAGACGTGTCGTCCTCAGCGATGAGAGTCGCTTCTGCCTTGGTGCCAATGATGGTCGTATGCGTGTTTGGCGCCGTGCAGGTGAGCGCCACAATCAGGACTGCATACGACCGAGGCACACAGGGCCAACACCCGGCATCATGGTATGGGGAGCGATCTCCTACACTGGCCGTACACCACTGGTGATCGTCGAGGGGACACTGAATAGTGCACGGTACATCCAAACCGTCATCGAACCCATCGTTCTACCAATCCTAGACCGGCAAGGGAACTTGCTGTTCCAACAGGACAATGCACGTCCGCATGTATCCCGTGCCACCCAACGTGCTCTAGAAGGTGCAAGTCAACTACCCTGGCCAGCAAGATCTCCGGATCTGTCCCCCATTGAGCATGTTTGGGACTGGATGAAGCGTCGTCTCACGCGGTCTGCACGTCCAGCACGAACGCTGGTCCAACTGAGGCGCCAGGTGGAAATGGCATGGCAAGCCGTTCCACAGGACTACATCCAGCATCTCTACGATCGTCTCCATGGGAGAATAGCAGCCTGCATTGCTGCGAAAGGTGGATATACACTGTACTAGTGCCGACATTGTGCATGCTCTGTTGCCTGTGTCTATGTGCCTGTGGTTCTGTCAGTGTGACCATGTGATGTATCTGACCCCAGGAATGTGTCAATAAAGTTTCCCCTTCCTGGGACAATGAATTCACGGTGTTCTTATTTCAATTTCCAGGAGTGTATTATAGGAAGTTCATAAGCGGGTTCGCTGATATAACGCGACCACTCATACAGCTGTTGAGAAAAGGTGTGAAACTTGCGCGAACGGAGAAACGTCAGGGGCTTTCGAAGAGGTGAACACTGTCTTGACGTCGAGTCCAGCGTTAGTTTTGTCCTGCAATGCATTTAATCATGCGCTCAGGTGTGTTCTGAGTCGGGAGACCAATAGTGAAGAATACCCTATTGCTTTGTACCGTGACAAAAGAGCCGGGAGTAACTATTCGACCACAGAGGGTGAAATGTTTAGCCTCACACAAGGGTCGATGTATCTCGGTGTCACCTTTATGGGGAGATGTTTAATGTGGCGACCGATCAAGCTGCTCTGAAGTGGTTATTAGGGTTGAAGGACCCGTTAGGCAGTCCAACGAGATGGGCATTAAGACTCTGACTGCAAAGCAGCATGGTGTGCAGGTTCCACCGAGTTAGGTAGGATATGCGATGTGAGAGGCCTTGTTTGTCAGGGATGTACTCAGAATAAATCCATAACCAGACGAACAGGTGTCACTACTGTAGTTTTTGGCTCCAAATATTACTGCTAGTGACTGCAGAGGTGATGTGGTCTGCGGTGACAGTAGGCTGGCGCAGCCAGGCTGAGAAGATGGTGCCTGAGATGTGGATCTAGGAATCGCTGCTGGTGAGGAGGAGATCTCGTAGGCAAAAGAGCGATCCAGCGGTGTGGGTGCACCCTCGCCAGCCCGCTCTATGTCCCCCACGTGACCGTTTCTAGCCCTCCGACTGGCTGGCAGAGCGGCACCACAACGGATCCCTCAATCCCTCAGTTAGCGCTCCCTGGTCAGCAGTACCCGATGTGGGAATGCTGTCCACGCAGGTAAGTGCGTGTAAAACAACATCCAGTGCTGCACAAACCATGGCCCCAGCCACTGTTCCATTATAAGATGCAATACCAGAGTCACAAGAACAAAATGAAATGAAAAAAAAGTCCATTAAGTCTCTCGACAACCCAGTCAACCTGAATGCTTACCACCAACACACCTCCCCCTTCTGCAGGAGCCGTTTATGGGGTAGGGAATGATTCAGCAATTACAGTTTAAATCAAGAATTTAGAGGCTCCGTTGCATTTAGTAGGGTACCTAAATAATGGAGAAATCCTTTGAAGTGGCAAAATGACGATGTTGACAATGCCAATAGTACGCGGACAATCAGTTTCTACACATTAACTAAGTTTGGCCACTCTAGTGCCACAAAACTAGGAAAGAAAGTGGCTCTTTTGATTTATATGACTGATGCGATGCCGTCGTGGCTGTGGAGCACAGCTTGTCGACATTTGGTTTCAGACAACAAGCATGTTCAATTATTGTGATTCAAAATGGTTCAAATGGCTCTGAGCACTATGGGACTTAACATCTATGGTCATCAGTCCCCTAGAACTTAGAACTACTTAAACCTAACTAACCTAAGGACGTCACACAACACCCAGTCATCACGTCGCAGAGAAAATCCCTGTCCGCGCCGGGAATCGAACCCGGGAACCCGGGCGTGGGAAGCGAGAAATTATTGTGAGAGGGGCTAGCCTCACTCAGTGTAACTTTCCAGCAGAGAGGAAGGGAAGGGCATGGTGCAGGCAAGCAGCTGTCTCCATCTTCAGCACATCAGTGGTGGTGCCGATTACACGACCATGGATGGTACTTAGGGACAACAAGTGCAAGTGATAGTTGATTTTGGAACAGGTTAATTCGCGTTCCTACAGTACTACCAAGACCATAGGACCACGTCAGGAGACATCGTGAAGGCTGATAGCTGCAGGAGCGGATTTGAGACCCACCGGCGCGAGTGCTTCCTCCATTAAGTAGACACGCTGGACTTGGTTGGTGCCACAGCACAGGGAGCAGGTCGCTGTTACTCCAGCAACAGGCTGACTCCTGAATGATAATAAAGAGTAGGAGAATGCTTTCAGTGTTGAATCACGTCGGAATGAATTAGGTGTGATGTATTAGAAACTATATGTGGTACCACCAAGTTCAGGAGTGTGGAGAGAGTACAAAATTTAAGGCGCTACCTCTCACCGACCGCCTTCACTGCACGACCGAGAGCAGCGGCGTTTGCGTAGAGTCGTCAGTGTTAAAAGACAAGCAGCGCTGCGTGAAGTACCCGCAGAGCGTACGACGAGCTAATGTCGTGTGACGAGGACCTCCTGTCGGGTAGACTGCTCGCCTGGTGCAAGTGTTTCCATTTGACGCCACTTCGGCGACTTGCGCCTCGATGGGGATGAAATGATGATGATTAGGACAACACAACACCCAGTCCCTGAGCGGAGAAAATCTCCGGCCCAGCTTGGAATCGAACCTGGGCCCTTAGGATTGACAGTCTGTTGCGCTGACCACTCAGCTACCGGAGGCGGGCTACGACGAGCTTATCCGTTAGGACAATGAGGTTAAATGTAGCGTTAATGGGCTATGGCAGCAAACAACCGACGCCAGTGACTTTGATGATAGTACGACATCGCCTGCAGCGCCTCTCCAGGGCTTGTGACCAAATCGGTTGGACCTTAGACGACCAGAAAACCGTGGCCTGGTCAGATGAGTTCCGATGTCAGTTGGTAGGAGATGATGGTAGGATTCGACTGTGGCGTAGATTTCACGAAGCCATGGATCCAAGTTGTCAGAAAGGCACTATGGCTCCATCACGGGGAGGGCTGTTTTGTACATGTAATGGACGGGGTTCTCTGCTCCAACTGAACCAATCATAGACTAGAAATGGTTATGTTCGGCTACTTGGATTGCCATATTTGGCCATTCAGGGACTTCATATTCCCAAACAACGGAGCAATTTTTATGAATGACAATGTGCCACGTCAGGATATTCTGGAGAATTCGAGCGAATGATTTGCCCATCCAAGTTGCCCGACCTGAATCACATCGAACATTTATGGTATATAAACTAGAGACCGGTTCCTGCACAAAATCGTCCACCGGCAACTCTTTCGCTACTATAGACGGCTGTAGAGGCAGCATGGCGCAGTATTTCTACAGCGGTCTTCCAGCGACTAGCGGAGTGCGTGTCACGTGGAGTTGCTACACCACGAGGGAAAAAAAGGAGGTCCGACACGATATTAGGACGTATTCTATGACTTTTGTCTCCTCAGTGTGTTTTCAATTGGTCTTTAAACTTGAAAGCCACCTAATTGTTCTGTGTTTAGAGTCTGGCCAGAAGGTGGCTAAAATTAAAGTATGCTGTTAGTTGTTATCCATTTGATTTTCTTTTTGATTTCCTCCATCGCATCAGCTTCCTTGACTGTTGCTTTAGTGATTTGGATGAAACAACTAAATAATGGTCCAGTAAACAATCATCTACAGTCGTGCATCGGAATGATGATTTGTCAGCCGTCATAGCCGATTAGTCCCAGACTTCGCAGCACTGTTCTGGTGATTTTGGAGTAGCATTGGTTGAACGAATTTTGCTCCCACACAGTAGCATATATAGCACTAACAAGAGAGAGAGAGAGAGAGAGAGAGAGAGAGAAGAGAGAGCGGAAATTTTTGTGGGAACTCGAATAATAATAGCGACATAGTATGGATCCAAACATACACACACTCTATCATTACCTTCTGCCTCAGAAAACATTTTCGTGATTCCATTCCATACCGCGTGCGCACAAACACGTTTTAAGGAAAACTAGTCTGCCGATATGATGTTATCTTGTGGCTGATAATTTATCGCAACTTCAATGGAAAACTTGTCTGTCAAAATGATGTTATCTTGTGGCTGATATTTTATTGTAAACTCAAGAGCTGATTGCTGCTGAGAAAAAGTTCTTGAAATTCGCGTTGAGAGGCTTGAAAAACAGTTTCATATTTTTCCTTGTCTACGCCGAAGCAGGCAGGTTTTCCCACAGTGCTCCAGGATTCGATATTACTTGTGGCTTTACGTTCGTTGCTTCTGATAATTCTACATCAACTGATGTAAAACAGAATGTGCCCGTCTCTACATGATGACCTGTGCTCATGTTGCAGCAGTACGTGCCTTACCGTCCTACTGACACTTATTTACTTAGTGTGTTAGTTTGTTATCTAATGTTGCCACCGTTACTCATTTAAAGTAGGATTTAAAGGTAAAGGCAGAAGCCGACCTCGGGGAAGATTAGTTTGGATTCCATAGAAATGTTGGAACACGTGAAGCAATACTGACCCTACGATTTATCTTAGAAGAAAGATTAAGGAAAGGCAAACCTACGTTTCTAGCATTTGTAGACTTAGAGAAAGCGTCTGACAATGTTGACTGGAATACTCTCTTTCAAATTCTAAAGGTCGCAGGGGTAAAATACAGAGAGCGAAAGGCTATTCACAATTTGTACAAAAAACCAGATGGCAGTTACAAGAGTCGAGGGGCATGAAAGGGAATCAGTGGTTGGGAAGGGAGTGAGACAGGGTTGTAGCCTCTCCCCGATGTTACTCAATCTGTATATTGAGCAAGCAGTAAAGAAAACAAAAGAAAAATTCTGAGTATGTATTAAAATCCATGGAGAAGAAATAAAAACTTTGTGGTTCGCCGATGACATTGTAATTCTGTCAGAGACAGCAAAGGACTTGGAAGAGCAGTTGAACAGAATGGACAGTGTCTTGAAAGGAGGATATAAGATGAACATCAACAAAAGCAATACGAGCATAATGGAATGCAGTCGAATTAAGTCGGGTGATGCTGAGGGAATTAGAGTAGGAAATGAGACACTTAAAGTAGTAAAGGAATTTTGGTATTTGGGGAACAAAATAACTCATGATGTAAGGCGCTCAGTCCGGAACCGCGAGACTGCTACGGTCGCAGGTTCGAATCCTGCCTCGGGCATGGATGTGTGTGATGTCCTTAGGTTAGTTAGGTTTAAGTAGTTTTAAGTTCTAGGGGACTAATGACCGCAGAAGTTAAGTCCCATACTGCTAAGAGCCATTTGAACCATTTTAACTCATGATGGTCGAAGTAGAGAGGATATAAAATGCAGACTGGCAATGGCAAGGAAAGCGTTTCTGAAGAAGAGAAATTTGTTAACATCGAGTATAGATTTAAGTGTCAGGAAGTCGTTTCTGAAAGTATTTGTATGGAGTGTACCCACGTATGGAAGTGAAACATGGACGATAAATAGTTTGGAGAAGAAGAGAATACAAGCTTTCGGAATGTGTTGCTACAGAAGAATGCTGAAGATTAGATGGGTAGATCACATAACTAATGAGGATGTATTGAATAGAATTGGGGAGAAGAGTAGTTTGTGGCACAACTTGACAGGAAGAAGGGACCGGTTGGCAGGACATGTTCTGAGGCATCAAGGGATCACCAATTTAGCATTGGAGGGCAGCGTGGAGGGTAAAAATCGTAGAGGGAGACCAAGAGATGAATACACTAAGCAGATTCAGAAGGATGTAGGCTGCAGTAGGTAATGGGAGATGAAGAAGCTTGCACAGGATAGAGTCGCATGGAGAGCTGCATCAAACCAGTCTCAGGACTGAAGACCACAACAACAACAACAACAACAACTTACACGGACATTAAAATTCGAAGAATATCAGTAGCTCAGCAACGACGGCAGTGCCTTAGCCCGCGCTGTTTGCTACCGCCAAACTTGCAGCGCAAGTGACGTCAGTCGCTGCTGCTTGATTGCTGTTTACTTTCTATGTCGTACTGTCGCTATCAACACACATCGATAAAACAAATATCGCACTGGACTAATCTGGGACTACTCTGTCCAATGTGCACTTAAACTTCCACTTCAAAACGAATTTTGTTTGTAACAAGAAACAAACTGGTGCTTCCCGTCCACATTGGGCACCGCATGAATGACTTGGCTAGCACAATTTCTTTGGGTTGACACCAGCTACGCAATAAAAAAAACGAAACTGCAAATGTTTACTGAAACATCAGAGAAAATGCTCCTCACGACTCTTAGGAGAGACACCGTGGATATGTCGCGTTAAAATATCTTTGCATTTTTATCCCTTTATCACCGGCAATCTTAGCAGCGAAATGACATCGATAAGTTCACCAGTCAGACTAGGACGCCATACCGCAGAAGTAAGGTTTCGTCTATAATACGGTTGTCACTTATTAGTTTTGCATGTGACCTCCACCGCCACACTTCCAGCCGTCTGTTCGCTAGAACTATCTAAACACCCGTAGCATTGATTTCGCACAATTCAGTAACAAAACCGAGCTCATTACCTCCACCTCCATACGCCAAGTATGTGTAATCATAGCTCACCACGGCGTAAATAACTTGTAGTTCACCTGGATTGTGTGTAAAGTGTGTCTTCTTTCGGAATGAAAAGTGTGTTATTCGATATTCATGCGAGGGGACTGGTTATATAGCTATTGGTTACCTCAATACTTATCAGAAACAGAAAAATACTGACGTTTGACTGTGTGTTATTGTGTAAACTGCAGAAACTCTGTCGTGTTTGCTACTTCTGGAACAATTCTTTCCAGCTTAGTGGCTCCAAAGTCAATTAGGCCACAACATTATTCCTACTTACTGCTCACTTCAGTGATTGGATGAAAGTGAGTAACATACGGTGTAAAGGCGTTAGATTGAGATGGAGAGGTGCATATAACGCGGATGTTAGAAACCTATTCTCATGACAAATTTGACGTCGCCTACTTCTATGAGAAACAGCTATTCGGAGTGGATTGAAGTTGACAGACATATCTTTAGCGTTTCCGGTTCCGAATACGCGGCTGCTGAAAAGTTCAGTGGATAATGAAGCATCAACTTCAGAGGTATACATTATACCGTACACCTGTCGGAGATTTCAATAAACAGGGTAAGAAGAAGTTTGTGATTGACTGCAGCCATAATAGGCATTTCCAAGCGATAATGGTAAAGGAGTGGGTACTGAACGACCACTTCTGTAGTTGTACGAAACTTACGTTGGTGTAATAGTATGTTACTTCCCTTAGCAGCGACCGTGTTGTGTTTGATAATGTTGATACTGCTATATGAATCAGTGACTGCGAAAGTGGAGTACTGACGACTAGGATATATATGGTAAAGTTCACCAAGAAGCAATGCAAAAAAAATGGTTCTGAGCACTATGGGACTTAACATCTGTGGTCATCAGTCCCCTAGAACTTAGAACTACTTAAACCTAACTAACCTAAGGACATCACACACATCCATGCCCGAGGCAGGATTCGAACCTGCGACCGTAGCAGTCCCGCGGTTCCGGACTGCGCGCCTAGAACCACGAGACCACCGCGGCCGGCAGTAGAAGCAACGCAAATTCAGTTTCTGTGCAGTTCAAATACAAACTGTAATACGAACAGTATTGTGTCGGCTATATTTGGGGCAAATCACCTAATATATATAGACGAAAATGAATTTACATACCAGCGAGGCAATCCGCGAATAATTCGAAAGAAGGTAAAGAAACAACCAAACCTTCATACTGTAGAAGAGTGCAATTTTACGAGAGCAAAGTAGTGTGTTGCATCAATAAATATAATGCAAATGAGTTTCACAGTAAGAATAAGTGAGATGAGATAAATTTGTACCTCTACTAAAAATTGTACTACGTATAATGTTGAGACTAAGGCGCAATTGATTAACAATTGCTTGATTATTAACTGATATATTTACTGTACCTCGCAAGATTAGGGCCTTCAGGTTCCCTCAGTGAGTAAACGTTACCGGTATCATTGATATATGGATGTTTGAATGTACGAAATTTAAGAAATGTTTGTGTGATTAACATCGTTGTAACCATGTTCCTCATTCCTTTCCTGGTGAGTGAGTGTAGTTATATATGAAAATGAGTAGCAGCAGTACAGGAAGAATATCTTGGGAGAAGAAGTCACTTGTCACAATAAGATAAAGAAATAATAGGCTATAATTATAAGATGAGATGGAAGGAACGAAACAGAAATAGAAAGGCACGAGAAAGCGTGGATCGTTTATGGGATGAGAGAGTTAATGGAACCCTGTTGAACGGAAAGATAACACATGAATTAATCGAGAGGAAACCTACTGCAGCCACGGAAGGATGATTGGTATTTGACATTTCAGGTGAGGTACCGAGGATACTAGTGACTATGAAACGGATAAAGTAAATAGAGCGTTTGAAAATCAGTGTAGCTATTCTGTCGCACCTATAAAGGACTGATGTGATACATAACGGAATATTACCCACGCATCTTACGTAAAAATTCATAGTTACCACGAATCGTCTGGAGCTCTCACTATTTTTGGCGTGTTGAATTACATCCCGGTAGTAAAGTTTTGGCAGAACCGAAAACTAGACTAATTCTTGTTTAATTTGAGGTTGAAATATTTTTCAAATTTTTTTGTACTCCATGTCTATAGGAGAGCGATTTCCTGCACGGTACGGCGGATCGTTTTTCGTAGTTTGAAGGGACACTCAAAAATATCCCGATGCCGTTCACTACATTTTTTGTAGTGTAATTTGATATGTCGAAAAATAACTGAAGGAAATGTTTCATGAAATTGTCTGCTGACAAACTTTCGATGTAGTGCATGATTGATCTGTGACATCTTAAGGTATAGTTTAAGAGCTAGTTTTTGTACTGGTCTTGATACTGAACAAAGCACGTCGTTGACAACTCATACGGTAGAAGCGATATTAATACGGCTGGCGCTTAGATACAACAGGATGTCTTCAGAATAAAAGTGGTAGTTGCGAGTATAAAGCACAGATTGATTATCGTTGATATATAGCGAGCGTAGCAATGGACTACGGGCTCAAAGCTGGAATACACCACAGCGCGCAGACGTCTCGTTGACATGTGCGTCTCAGCTACCAGTCGCACCAAACACCATTATACTGTTCCAGAAACAAGTCTGTTTGTTTTTTATAAGTATCGAAATCAGCAGTTTCAAAGACCTTGTGGACACCCGGTAAAATTTGGTCAGTCGATTTACAACTGATAATGGTATGTTTTCTGTCGTCAGTGACTATGATTGATACAATTTTCAAACAACTTACGTGAATTCAGCCAGGTAGTATTTACAGCGACCGCCAATATTTCGGCTGGAGTACACCCAGACATTTTCAAGGCACAAACTGCAACGGAACCGAGGGGTTCTTGCAGTAATTCATGAAAGATAACACACGCACTGAACACTAGTGTCACCAGAAATGACCAAAGTCGGAGGTAGTGATAGACTGCGAAATAGCAGGTGAGGTAACATTGACTCTGTCTCGACCAACTTGTAGGGTTAACAGAGACGGATCATATTAGGAACTCAGTTGATTTCTTAGGTCGTTTAGAGGGAATGCGGTTGAATGACTCTGATATTTTAGTAAGTTTTGATGTGCTCTCTCTCTTCACTCGTGTTCCGTCTGCCTGATTCGTTGCGGTTAATTGAGACTAGGTTTGGTGTTGAATTAACTAATCTCATTCGATATGTGTTGACATCTAGTTACGTTTTATTCAATGACCAGTATTACGAGCAGACATATGGAGTTGCGATGGGTAGCCCGTTGCCTCCTGTGATTGCAAATTTGTGTATGGAAGACTTCGAGGAACGTGCTTTGGAGTCGGTGCCTTTGGAATTCACCTGTTTCTTGAGATATGTTGGTGATACCTTTGTTGTTTGGCCTCATGGTAGGGAGAATCTGAATGCCCTTTTAGAACACCTGAATTCGATCCACCCGAACATACGTTTTACGATGGAGGTGGAAGAGGATGGTTGCCTTCCAATTATTGACGTTTTGGGTTGGAGGAAGGATGATGGATCATTGGGACATGCAGTTTACCGGAAACGGATTCACACTGGCTTGTACTTACAGACTGATATTTGTCAACATCCGGCTCAGCGTGAAGGGGTACTTCGTACCTTGGTACACAGGTCATACGTCATTTCCGAAGCTGAGACTTTTCCATTTGGGGTGGCCCATCTTGAAGCACATTTCGTCAGAATGGTTATAGCGAAAGACAGATTGAACGTGAATTGCACTATCGACCAACTGTGTATCGGGTGACTGACGATAATACTCAGTCGACACCTAAGTCTACTGCCTTTTTGCATCTCCAACAAGACCAGTCGTATTTTACGGAAATACGATGCGAAATGAATTTTCCGACCTCCATCTAAAATTAGAGTGATATTTGGTTCTGTTAAGGATGATCTTGGTTTGCGGAATGCGGGGCATATCGCATTCTTTGTAGCTGTGGCATGGCATACATTGGTCAGACTTTACGACCGTGGAAGACCGATGTGTTCAGCACAAACGGCATACACGATTACAGCGGCCAAGTAGACCTGCTCTTACCGAACACAGTTTGGATACTGGTCACCCTATGTTATATAACAATACCGCGATATTGGCATGCATGTCCAGCTGTTGGGACAGTGCTATTAAGGAAGTTGTTGAGATTAAATTAGCGAGCAAGCTTGCTTGTAAACCGGGCTGGAGGTTTTCAATGTTACCTCACCTGATAGTTCGTAGTCTTTTAGTCTTTAACTATCGATACCTCTCACTTTAATCATCTTTTCTGGCACTAGTGTTTAGTGTGTATGTGTGTTATCTTTCCTGAATTGCTCCAAGAACCGAGGTTTTAAATCTGCTTGTACATCACCTACCCGATGCACTTTGTGGCATGAAAGTGGCGGGGTGTACTCCCACCGAAATATCAAATGGTTGGTTCAAATGGCTCTGAGCACTATGGGACTTAACATCTGAGGTCATCAGTCCCCGAGAACTTAGAACTACTTAAATCTTACTAACCTAAGGACATAACACACGTCCACGCCCGAAGCAGGATTCGAACCTGAGACCGCAGCGGTCGCTCGGTTCCGGACTGAAGAGCCTAGAACCGCTTGACCACAGCGGCCGGCACCGAAATATCAGCGATCGCTGTAAATATTACCTGGATGAATTCCCGTAAGTTGTTTCAAAATTGTATACGCCAGGAGTAACTCAGGTCTCACATTGATTAATACAATTAGTGTCTTAATGAGTTTTCGGAAGCCCAATTGATATTATCATTTATATTAGGTACTACGTCAACTGCTGTTCAACACTCTTCAGTTTCTGCGGGTGGTAAATTTAAATGCCTATAGTCTTCTGGTGACTTTGGGTTACCATTTTTTTGGTACCGTTCGAATTAAACCATTTTTCAAATTTACCCATATTTCGCAGTTGTAAACTTTACTGTCTTCAAGGAGTGATGGGCGTGTTCTCTTTAACACCAACCAATAAAGAACAGAGAGTACATGTGGAATATGCACGGGTTTTCTCTTAGACTGGGTGGTAGGTTGAATTCTCTGATGAACACTCGACAGACGGCTTGCAGTTATCGAAGTCAGACAGCGTTCAGAGTAAGTATACTTCGACTGTCAAAAATTTATCAATAAATTGTGGAAGTGTTCGTAAAGTAACAAAGTTCACGAATTTACTTCCTTCCAGGGAATTTGTCGTGCTCAAATTATTCGTGGGAGCGAGAGTCCACTGAAACCCGAAGTAGAAAGCTCTGAGATATTTTAGCGGGTCATCTACATGTGTAGCGGAATTATAGATTAGACGCCATAGGAAGGGCTGTGTTCAATGCAATTAACAAAAATGTTGACTATATTGAAGCGTAATTTGAGTATTATCTAGTCGCGTATAACAGATCCAGGTGAAATCAAGTTAATTGTCGGATGCTTTTACTGGCCGTCTAATTCCGCTGTGGCAGTTTTAGAATAACTCAGGGAGAGTCTACGCTCAGCATCGTGGAAATACCCAGATCACCCAATATTAAACCTCCAGAGTACAGATTTAAACAGTCTTACGAAGTTCTTTTGGACACGTTTCCTGAAAACGGCCTTGAGCAGCTAGCTCGGCAGCCCACATGCAGTGGAAATATTTTAGGCTCTGTAGCTACAAACAGGCCTGCGTCAGTATAGAGAGAGGGATTAGTGACCATGATGTCGTCATAACGACTTCAGTCATTAAAGTTAATAAATCAGTGAAGAAGGATTTATGAACAAAGTTTAAACAGAGTCTAAAGCATACTCTGGAGAATGTCAAAAAAGTGGATCAAGGGAGGGAAGGACACACCGTTGTTTATCAACGAAATTAGAAAAGTGATGAGGAAGCAAAGGCTGTTGCACTCTTGGTTCAAAAGAGAACTCGGTAATGACGGCAGGCAAAAATTAATAGAAATACCTGCGTCCGTAAAAAGATTGGCGGGTGAAGCTTACAACTACCAGTGTCATACCTTAGCTAAAGGTGTCGCCGAGAACATTCTGATACAACGTAAAATCGCAGAGTGTGTCTAAGGCTTCTGTCTAGCCACCTGTTGACCAGGCTGATGTGGCAATAGAAGAAAGTTGGGATTTTAAATTTCGATTTTAACAAATTGTTCACGCAGGAGAATGATACAAACGTACCGTCGGTTGACCACGGCACAGAACAATACTCATAAGCACCCGTGGCGTAGAGAAATAACTGAAAGTGAAAAAAACTTCTGAAGGAATTGCGTTTACGGCGAATCTCTCGCCCAGCGCAAAGTCCCAAGCGACTGGCGAAAAAAAAGAGGATGATTCGTGTATATATAGCTAAGGTATATATATAGATAAGGTATATATAAAAAAGGTGTCTATATAGATAAGGTCGATGGTCGAAGTAGAGAGGATATAAAATGTAGACTGGCAATGGCAAGGAAAGCGTTTCTGAACAAGAAAAATTTGTTAACATTGAGTATAGATTTAAGTGTCCGGAAGTCGTTTCTGAAAGTATTTGTATGGAGTGTAGCCATGTATGGAAGTGAAACATGGACGATAAATAGTTTAGACAAGAAGAGAATAGAAGCTTTCGAAATGTGGTGCTACAGAAGAATGCTGAAGATTAGATGGGTAGATCACATAACTACTGAGGAGGTATTGAATAGAATTGGGGAGAAGAGGAGTTTATGGCACAACTTGACTAGAAGAAGGGACCGGTTGATAGGACATGTTCTGAGGCATCGAGGGATCACCAATTTAGTATTGGAGGGCAGCGTGGAGGGTAAAAATCGTAGAGGGAGACCAAGAGATGAATACACTAAGCAGATTCAGAAGGATGTAGGTTGCAGTAGGTACTTGGAGATGAAGACGCTTGCACAGGATAGAGTAGCGCGGAGAGCTGCATCAAACCAATCTCAGCACTGAAGACCACAACAACAACAACATATAGATACGGTAAAGGAACGGACCCGCAAAATTAGAGACTGATTCCTTATAAGCAAACATGACTGTATAGCTAACGGAACCGCTGGAAGCGAGGTCCCATTGTACGTTTTCTTAAACGTTATGTTCGCGCAGGGATCGAGCGAATTGCTGAGAGACCACCAGTAACAAATTCGTCCACGCAAATTGCCCGATCCTGGCACAGAGTTTCTGGTTGGAGGTTCAGCACCGGCCTGGACGCAGCAGCCCCCGCTGCCGCCCTTCCACGGTCGTCTCTGTCTCGCCAACCTTTGTGGTCCGGGAATGCGCCGCTTTTCCCGGAGGCCGTCCCACGTGTTGCCTCTGCAGTCTTCGAGATGCCTCCCGTCTTCGCTTGCTCCTCCGCCTCTGGGCACGCATGCACACCCTCTGCACGTGTTTTCGGCTGGTGTTTCCGGGCGGTCTCAGAACATGTGCCGGCGTGTACCCCGTAGCTCGAGACAGGTCTCAGTTTCGGTTGCCGTCTCCTCATTGTCACCTTAGTCCAGCCTTAATCCCCACCGTCGTTAGCTCATCTACACTACAGGGCGACAGTGAGGGGGTTAGTCGATGTGACCCCACGGGTGTCGCGAATTGGGCAACAGAATTGCGAGCTTTCGTCAGACGCCGACAGTGGTCGTGTGGGATGTGGCAGACCCAATGGTGCGCGCCCGCTGAGCCACGTGTCCGGCGTGGCGGCTTTGGACTACGAGCGCCCCTCCACAGCCGCAATGAAGAACTACCGGCGGCATCGAGACTGCCAACTTGCACTCGGAGCCTCTTTGCTACGACACCATTGCTCTGCCTAGTACACCGAGCCCTCCAAGCTGCCCTCCAGTACTAAACTGGTGATCCCTTGATGCCTCAGAAATATCCTACCAACCAACCCTTTCTTCTAGTCGAGCCAGTCACATTTTATATCCTCTCTACTTCGACCATCATCACTTATTTTCTTCTCTAAATAGCAAAACTCATATTCTACTTTAAGTGTTTGATTTCCTAATCTGATTCCCTCAGCATCACCTGATTTAATTCGACAGCATTCCAAATTACTCGTTTTGCTTTTGTTTACGTTTATCTTCTATCCTCCTTTCAAGATACTGTCCATTCAGTTCCACTGCTCTTGCAGGTCCTTAGCCCTCTATGACAAAATTACAATGTTGTCGGCAAATTGCAAAGTTTTTATTTCTTCTCCATGGATTTTTAATCCTACTCCAAATTTTTAGTTTGTTTCCCTTACTTCTTGATCAATATACAGATTGAATAACATAGGCTACAACCCTGTTTCACTCCCCTCTCAACCACTACTTCTATTTCGTGGCCCCCGCCTCTTATAACTGCCATCTGATTTCTGTACAAATTGTAAATAACCTTTCGCTTCCTGTGTTTGACCCCTGCATCCCTCAGAATTTGAAAGAGTGTATTCCAATAAAAATTTCAAAAGCTTTCTTTGAGTCTACAAATGCTAGCAACGTAGGTTTGACTTTCCTTAATCTATCTTCTAAGATAAGTTGTAAGGCCAGTATTGCCTCACGTGTTCCAATATTTCTACGGAATCCAAACCGATCTCCCCTGAGGTCGGCTTCTACCAGTTTTTCCGTTCGTCTGTAAGGAATTCGTGTTAGTATTTCGCAGCCACGAGTTGTTAAACTGATAGTTCGGTAATCTGTACACATGTCAGCACTTGCAGTAGGTAACTGCAAAATTAATGAATTAAAGTGTCCAATATCTTGGATAAAAATTCAATGGTTGCAGTACAGAAGATCTGAACTTACGAAGATACAATACAACACAACTTTGAAAGCTGGTACGGAATTATTCGCTTTGGACATGAAAAAAGAAGGAAAGGACTCTAGTCCAGTTCAACAAACATCATCAGTCAGTTATTTTGAAGAAAATGGACATGCTATACTTCTTACCACAGATCCCCTCTGTTCACCATTCTCTCTGAAAGAAACTGTTCAGGACGAAGAAGACAGAAGATGTATTTTTGTGTTAATTGAAACAAATTCATGCAACGTACGTACAATTATGACGATAATATCAATATTACTGCACATATTGCGCTCAAGTACTGTTAATTCAAAGTGTAATCAATGGAATTTTGTACTAATTATGGTGATAATATTGATATTACTATATTTAACTTATGCTACGGTATTAATACTATCCCATATTGCGCTCAAGTACTGTTAATTCAAAGTGAAATTCATGCATTTTTCTAATAATTATGGTGGTAATATTAATATTACTACAGTTAACTTATGCCACGGTATTAATACTATCCCGTGTCAGGACCTGTATCCCTATGGGTATTTTTATTAGCTTTCTCAGATTTTTTTGTAGTGTTCCACAAACCGTTCAATATCTAAAAATAAATAAAACTGACTTATACTATTACACCAATAACCCCTTTACATATAGGAATCACTCACTTTTTTTCTCAGTTGCTTGAGACTTTGCCCTGGGCGAGAGATAAATGCAAGTTAAGTAAGGGGCCAATGCTGTAGAATACTCTATGTAAAACCCAAATGGAACTCCACCAGGACCCGGTAACTTATCTGCTTTCTACTCTTTCGGTTATCTTTCTGTTCCTTCGATGCTTATTACTATGTCCTCCATACGATGGTCAAACAATGGTATATTTGTGATTCTCCTGCTGGAGCGGTTCTTAAATGCGAAATTCAAAACTTTATTTTTGCTGCACTGGTCAACGAGTGACTGGACACAAGTCTTAGATCCACTCAGCTATTTTACACTGCACCAGAATTTTCTCGGATATGTCGGTGACAGTTGTTGTAAGCTTCGCGCATCAATCTTTTTACATACTCACCAATTTATGTTAACTTTTGCCTGTTGTCATTTATGCGTTCTCTTTTGAACCGAGGGTGCAGTAGCCTTTACTTCCTCAGCACTTTTTGAATTTAGTTGTTAAACCATAGTGGGTCTTTTCTGTCCTTAATATAGTTACTCGGAACTGCTTCTCCAGAGTATGATTTAAAATCCGTTTAAATTCTGACCATAATTCCTCTTCGTCTATTGTACTGGAACTAATTATATCAGTTGTACGCTAAAAACTGTTTGTCTGCTCCTTCTATCAGAAATACCCTCCTAGCCTTCTTGAATGATTTAGTAACTTTAGTAACCAAAGTCGCTATGGCAACATCATGGTCATTAATCCCTATCTCATTAGAGACGCCGTCGATTTCGTCAGGCCTGTTTTTGTAGCTACAAAGACACTTCCATTTTGTGTGAGCTGTCGAACTAGTTGTTCAAGTTAGTTTTCAGAAAACGTGTCCTGAGGAACTTCGTAAGACTGTCTGTTTGTACCACTTACAATTAATACATAGACGTTTCAGACTTTACTCTGTAGGTTAAAGTGGTCTCTAGTTAGTATTACATGCCCTGGGTATTTCCACGCTATTGAGCGTAGACGCCGGCCTCTGTGACCGAGCGGTTCTAGGCGCTTCAGTCCGCAACCTCGGTGCTGCTACGGTCGCAGGTTCGAAACCTGCCTCGGGCATGGATGTGTGTGATGTCATTAGGTTAGTTAGGTTTAAGTAGTTCTACGTCTAGGGGACTGATGACCGCAGAAGATAAGTTCCATAGTGTTCAGAACCATTTTTTTCATAAAATATCGGTAATTAAGGATTTGTATTTGAAACGAAAACAGGAATTTCGGGTCCAATATGTAATTATAAACAAGAAAACTTGCATTATTCATAAGAAATTATTATGAGTTTTATTGTTACGAGATGTAGGTATTTCAAATTGAAAGAAAAATAAATGATACTGGGGAGATTTGAACCAACGCACCAATAACCGCAGATGGCTCCCATGCCAATTCGCTATCGACTGCGTTGTATGCTGAAAGTGGATTAATTACGAACTGTATTGTGTACGACGCCGGGAAAACTTCAAAGCCGTAAATTTATGAAAAACATTAAGAACAGCCTATTTCTCGGCGCTTTTTAACCGTATTCCACGCGCGTGTTTCACTACGGAACAGAAAGCAGCCTCAGCCATTTTCATACTGCGCATTAACGGCGCGACAATCAGAGCACAACGCTGAAGAGGCTGTGACTGTACACGGTTTTTGAAATAAAAACTACGTAGCTAAAGCGTGATTAAGAAAAACGTTGATAGTCGTTAATACATTTCACCAATCATCGCGTTTGTGTTTGCTTACATCAGGTTTATTCTTATGATGAAAGGATTATAGCAACAGTTCCTGTGGAATCTGAGCAACGTGTAGCTGCATACTGGCCTTCAGATCGGTAGAGATCGAACGAGTCCCTGGTAAAGGCGTTCTTTTAGATATCACCAGAGCCATGAACCACATCGATTCAGAACAGGTGATGTTGCAGGCCATTTACCTGGAAAACCTCTGGAGATAAGGCGTTCGTGGTAGGTTGCATTAAGCATATCTTTCACCGGGCGGGCGACATGCGGTGTTTCTCAGTCTTGCTTGAAAACAGTGGGTTTCCCACAGTTGCCCTCTACCAGAGCAGGAACGACGTGCTGTACAAAGAGATCAAGATAACTTCCAGACCTTACGATACATCTTATAAGCCCTCTGCAAGTATTCTCTACAAAGATGATCGAATTTACTGCCCTGCAAGAAACGTTCGTGCTCAAATCTTTCATGGGACTGAGAGCTGGCTGAACCCCGAATTAGAAAGTTCTGAGATGTCTACCAATTTACTGAAAGTACATCGAAAAAACAGATTAAACGCCATAGAAGGGCGTCTCTTCAATGCAGTTGACAAAAATATCGTCTCTCCCTCGTCTTTACAGGAAGATACAGTGTTACGAAATCAATGACTTCGCTACAGACGAGACCTAATGAGAACAAATTTTCACGCTAAGCAAAAAGAAAGTGATGCTGTTTGATCCTCAGGAATCAGTCAGGTCGACAGTAGACTTCATTTGCAAAATATTTTTTTATGTTATTCATTGCGCTGGATTGCACATACATTTTGATGCATTATTTGTGCATAAATGCCGAATTTCTAATCAGTGTACTGTAGCATAAATTTAATAATAGCAGGTTTATGCCCTATTTGCGAAAAAAAGAAACCAATCTTGTCATTTTGAAAGGAATCATCACGGTATTAGATTGTTTTAAGAAAATTATAAGTGGAAACCTGCATAAAAAAGTGTAATTTTGCCCCACTCTTCGCGATTGTATCTACCAAGTACTTTTACGTTTATGTGATGCAATTTTTATGTGCGCGGTTAGCGTGTCGTGTACGACTTCGTACGAGACGTTATGGAGACGTCGGCTGCAGAGTGGATCTGCAACAGTCGCCTCAGGGAAGCCGCACAGGAGCAGCAAAGAGTAGCACACAGTATAACACAGAAAACAGAAGATACCTTAACTCGTATTTCTCCAAGCAAATGAAGGAGAATTACAAATATTGCAGCAAGAAACACAGTCCCACTATCACAATGTCCGCAAGGAAAAGTCTCTCCGTACCAAAGCACGAATGACGAAGACGCAGCCACGAGCAGGCGCCGTCTGTGAAGCGGTTCCGAGCGCAGTTGCGTCGAGTCGCTGACGCTGACCATTTTATACTGAGGCGACAGAGGGCGCTCCAAGTGCGGGCCGCCAGATCCGGCGCAACCTTCAATCAAAAGAATGTATTCGGGAATTGGTTGCATACTTTCAACCACAAGGATCCCTTACCAACTCAGCAGATTGCATCCTCTCCTACCGGATATTCAACACCCCCGAATAACTTACACCATCGGCAAACACGACTCTAATAATCCTACTGTTTCCCCTCTCCTCTCCAACCCTAGTGTGCTACTGCCCCTCCACCCACAAATTGTGCCAACTCTACGCTGCAGACCCTCCACGTCTTTTCCCAAAGAAATTTCAACTGCCTCCCTCTCCCAGATAACGAACTCTGCCCTGAAGTATACCCATCCTACCGCCTCTGAACCCACCTCACCCTGTCTACACCCGCCGGCCGGGATGGCCGAGCGGTTGTAGGCACTACAGTCTGGAGCCGCGCGACTGCTACGGTCGCATGTTCGAATCCTGCCTCGGGCATGTATGTGTGTGTTGTCCTTAGGTTAGTTAGGTTTAAGTAGTTCTAAGTTCTAGGGAACTGATGACCTCAGAAGTTAAGTCCCATAGTGCTCAGAGCCACTTGAACCCAAGGGCTCCACCCTCGTCCTCTTCCCACACCACACTTCCTCCTTTTCCCATTCCCTGTCGCTCCCCACCCCCTTTTCCTGTCGAATTATAGATACCAATGCCAGCTACCCACCACTCTCCTAGTCCCCCACAGTCACCCCTATCTCATCCTATCCCTCCATATACATCTTTCTTTTCCTCAACGATCTATCATCCCAGGACAGGTCCTCCTCCAGTTTTAGTAAAACTGTACAGTGCTCCATTTTTTTATAGACAATGTCTCTTCTGTAGGGTTCAATGTTCTTCAGGTGTTTCTAAACATTGTATCTGTCCACTTTTTTATCCCTGTTTTTAAAATATCATGAAGACATTATTGCTTCTTACCTTCATGCATTAACGCCACCTTACAACAAAGTTTTAAATTCATAATAAATAGGTCACCTTGTTTTGTGTTTATGACCCAAGGTACAGCATATTGTCTACTGGCTGAAGACCGAGTTGATTGTACCGCTGCAAGTCCACTCCCCCCCCCCCCCACAAGGGGTGAGGGGGATGAAATAGCAATAAAGGAAAAAAAAAGCTCTCAAGCAGTCTCACGCCGAGCCCGATGGCGACTCTGACCGAGTCTACGACGCAGCGCTGCCGAACCAAGGCTGCGCCAGTGCACCGCCGACTGTGACCGCGACCGATTCTCACCTTGCAGAGTTATTCCTATTAGATGAGGACGATGTCTTGTATTCTTTCATAGAGAATCAGTTTACTTTATCCATGCTTTTTATTGCTTTCTTACAGAAATAAATTTCTATTGCTCAAAGCTATCCGGTCTAATGTTACTCCAACTGCAGTACTGGCTAAAATGCTCCTCATGACGAGAGCTTCATCGTTGTATGACAGTGATTTAGTTTTTGCAGTGGAGTACTTAGCTTCCAACGTCAAAGCTCCTCCATCAATACAGTCCATTAGGGGATGTATATTGCAGATTTGCTTGGATTTCGGACTTGATGAAAACTAGGATGTTAAAATAATATTTTCCAACATACTTATGAATCCGCTTAACAGCAGATGTATTTTGCGTAAGCATTTGCAACATACTGATGAATCCGTTTAACAGTAGACGTATTTTCCGTAAGCATTTTCAAAGATGTTCACACATTAACTGTTTTCTACCAACATGACTGGCAAAACTGATTTTACGTCATTACACTGGCCACACTGCGACCGACTTAAAATGGTTTGCACCGCTCAGTTTTTACCCTATGTATGTTTTTTGACCTACTGTCAAAAAATTACATTTACTTTTTTATAACGAAAATTTAGTGATTTACAATAAACTGTTAGCACGGTTTTAAAGACAATAGATGATGATTCATTCTGAATACATTTTTAAATACTATTCTTTTGACTTTTGTGTGGAAATTTGGTTGTGACATCATTATAACAATACCTATCGTAAGACGATTAATTACATATTGATTTCACGTTGGATTTTATTCCTATCGTAGTTAAGGTACAGTACAAAGCGCCAGAACGGAATTTCACGTTAAAGTTCTGTACGATGGTTGCATAATATCCAAACGACTGAAAGTCAATAGTGTTTATATCATAATGTTAGAGAATCGTTACTGAAAAAGTTAACTATAACTCATTTAATTGGTTTTTCGTTATTGACGTCATATATAAAGTACACAGATGACGTTACATACATCAGATGACTGATAATGTTCCAAAAGTGTGTTTTTAGGTAAGCTGAAATCTACGAATTTTGGTAATTAATTATTGGTTTACTTACAACATCGATATTTCTCCTGGCGTTTCTATGGTAACGAAATAATGCAATCATTACAATTATATTATAAATTTTACTGAAATATACGACAGTATGTTAACTGCCGACTGCAGGTTTTCTAACTAATTATAACTTTCTGTTATGTACAGTTAAATGATCTGAAATAATGATGATGATGTTGATTTGGTATATAAATGAAACATACCGTTTAGTTTGTTGATAGAAATGAAGGAAAACCATACTTTCTAATTTTTATCCGTTACAATCTGCTAAATTTTTAGTGATACCGAACCATTCATTAACTACCCTGTAACTAACGCTGTTACACCGAGCACCTGCTTCATTTCTACATCTGCATCTACATCTACGTCCATACTCCGCAAGCCACCTGACGGTGTGTGGCGGAGGGTACCCTGAGTACCTCTATCGGTTCTCCCTTCTATTCCAGTCTCGTATTGTTCGTGGAAAGAAGGATTGTCGGTATGCTTCTGTGTGGGCTCTAATCTCTCTGATTTTATCCTCATGGTCTCTACGCGAGACATACCTAGGAGGGAGCAATATACTGCTTGACTCTTCGGTGAAGGTATGTTCTCGAGACTGTAACAAAAGCCCGTACCGAGCTACTGAGCGTCTCTCCTGCAGAGTCTTCCACTGGAGTTTTCTAGCATCTCCGTAACGCTTACGCGATTACTAAATGATCCTGTAACGAAGCGCGCTGCTCTCCGTTGGATCTTCTCTATCTCTTCTATCAACCCTATCTGGTACGGATCCCACACCGGTGAGCAGTATTCAAGCAGTGGGCCAACAAGCGTTCTGTATCCTACTTCCTTTGTTTTCGGATTGCATTTCCTTAGGATTCTTCCAATGAATCTCAGTCTGGCATCTCCTTTACCGACGATCAACTTTATATGATCATTCCATTTTAAATCACTCCTAATGCGTACTCCCAGATAATTTATGGAATTAACTGCTTCCAGTTGCTGAACTGCTATTTTGTAGCTAAATGATAAGGGATCTATCTTTCAATGTATTCGCAGCACATTACACTTGTCTACATTGAGATTCAATTGCCATTCCCTGCACCATGCGTCAATTCGCTGCAGATCCTCCTGTATTTCAGTACAATTTTCCATTGTTACAACCTCTCGATACACCACAGCATCATCTGCAAAAAGCCTCAGTGAACTTCCGATGTCATCCACAAAGTCATTTACGTATATTGTGAATAGCAACGGTCCTATGACACTCCCCTGCGGCACACCTGGAATCACTCTCACTTCGGAAGACTTCTCTCCATTGAGAATGACATGCTGCGTTCTGTTATCTAGGAACTCCTCAATCCAATCACACAATTGGTCTGATAGTCCATATGCTCTTACTTTGTTCATTAAACGACTGTGGGGAACTGTATCGAACGCCTTGCGGAAGTCAAGAAACACGGCATCTACCTGGGAACCCGTGTCTATGGCCCTCTGAGTCTCGTGTACGAATATCGCGAGCTGGGTTTCACACGGCCGTCTTATTCGAAACCCATGCTGATTCCTTCAGAGTAGAGTTCTAGTCTCCTGAAAAGTCATTATACTCGAACATAATACGTGTTCCAAAATTTTACAACTGTTCGACGTTAGAGATATAGGTCTATAGTTCTGCACATCTGTTCGACGTCCCTTCTTGATAACGGAGATCACCTGTGCCCTTTTCCAATCCTTTGGAACGCTACGCTCTTCTAGAGACCTACGGTACACCTCTGCAAGAAGGGGGGGGGGGGGGCAAGTTCCTTCGCGTACTCTGTGTAAAATCGAACTGGTATCCCAT
Source organism: Schistocerca piceifrons (assembly GCF_021461385.2). Classification (NCBI taxonomy): domain Eukaryota; kingdom Metazoa; phylum Arthropoda; class Insecta; order Orthoptera; family Acrididae; genus Schistocerca; species Schistocerca piceifrons. Next base: position 47,575,843 of record NC_060144.1, read on the forward strand.
CAGGTCCAGCGGCCTTTCCTCTTTTGAACGATTTTAATTGTTTCTCTATCCCTCTGTCGTTTATTTCTATATCTACCATTTTGTCATCTGTACGACAATCTACAGAAGGAACTACAGTGCAGTCTTCCTCTGTGAAACAGCTTTGGAAAAAGACATTTAGTATTTCGGCCTTTAGTCTGTCATCCTCTGTTTCAGTACCATTTTGGTCACAGAGTGTCTGGACATTTTGTTTTGATCCACCTACTGCTTTGACATAAGACCAAAATTTCTTAGGATCTTCTGCCAAGTCGGTACATAGAACTTCACTTTCGAATTCATTGAACGCCTCTTGCATAGCCCTCCTCAAACTACATTTCGCTTCGCGTAATATTTTTTTGTCTGCAAGGCTTTGGCTATGTTTATGTTTGCTGTGAAGTCCCATTTGCTTCCGCAGCAGTTTTCTAACTCGGTTGTTGTACCACGGTGGCTCTTTTCCATCTCTTACGATCTTGCTTGGCACATACTCATCTACCGCATATTGTACGATGGTTTTGAAGTTTGTCCACTGATCCTCAACACTATCTGTACTTGAGACAAAACTTTTGTGTTGAGCCGTCATGTACTCTGTAATTTGCTGTTTGTCACTTTTGCTAAACAGAAAAATCTTCCTACCTTTTTTTATATCACTATTTACGGCTGATATCATCGATGCCGTAACCGCTTTATGATCGCTGATTCCCTGTTCTGCGTTAACTGTTTCAAATAGTTCGGGTCTGTTTGTCACCAGAATTTCTAATATACACTCCTGGAAACTGAAATAAGAACACCGTGAATTCATTGTCCCAGGAAGGGGAAACTTTATTGACACATTCCTGGGGTCAGATACATCACATGATCACACTGACAGAACCACAGGCACATAGACACAGGCAACAGAGCATGCACAATGTCGGCACTAGTACAGTGTATATCCACCTTTAGCAGCAATGCAGGCTGCTATTCTCCCATGGAGACGATCGTAGAGATGCTGGATGTAGTCCTGTGGAACGGCTTGCCATGCCATTTCCACCTGGCGCCTCAGCTGGACCAGCGTTCGTGCTGGACGTGCAGACCGCGTGAGACGACGCTTCATCCAGTCCCAAACATGCTCAATGGGGGACAGATCCGGAGATCTTGCTGGCCAGGGTAGTTGACTTACACCTTCTAGAGCACGTTGGGTGGCACGGGATACATGCGGACGTGCATTGTCCTGTTGGAACAGCAAGTTCCCTTGCCGGTCTAGGAATGGTAGAACGATGGGTTCGATGACGGTTTGGATGTACCATGCACTATTCAGTGTCCCCTCGACGATCACCAGTGGTGTACGGCTAGTGTAGGAGATCGCTCCCCACACCATGATGCCGGGTGTTGGCCCTGTGTGCCTCGGTCGTATGCAGTCCTGATTGTGGCGCTCACCTGCACGGCGCCAAACACGCATACGACCATCATTGGCACCAAGGCAGAAGCGACTCTCATCGCCGAAGACGACACGTCTCCATTCGTCCCTCCATTCACGCCTGTCGCGACACCACTGGAGGCGGGCTGCACGATGTTGGGGCGTGAGCGGAAGACGGCCTAACAGTGTGCGGGACCGTAGCCCAGCTTCATGGAGACGGTTGCGAATGGTCCTCGCCGATACCCCAGGAGCAACAGTGTCCCTAATTTGCTGGGAAGTGGCGGTGCGGTCCCCTACGGCACTGCGTAGGATCCTACGGTCTTGGCGTGCATCCGTGCGTCGCTGCGGTCCGGTCCCAGGTCGACGGGCACGTGCACCTTCCGCCGACCACTGGCGACAACATCGATGTACTGTGGAGACCTCACGCCCCACGTGTTGAACAATTCGGCGGTACGTCCACCCGGCCTCCCGCATGCCCACTATACTCCCTCGCTCAAAGTCCGTCAACTGCACATACGGTTCACGTCCACGCTGTCGCGGCATGCTACCAGTGTTAAAGACTGCGATGGAGCTCCGTATGCCACGGCAAACTGGCTGACACTGACGGCGGCGGTGCACAAATGCTGCGCAGCTAGCGCCATTCGACGGCCAACACCGCGGTTCCTGGTGTGTCCGCTGTGCCGTGCGTGTGATCATTGCTTGTACAGCCCTCTCGCAGTGTCTGGAGCAAGTATGGTGGGTCTGACACACCGGTGTCAATGTGTTCTTTTTTCCATTTCCAGGAGTGTATTATCGCCACGAGTCGGTTCTCTGTTTAACTGCTCAAGGTAGTTTTCAGATAAAGCACTTAAAAAAATGTCACTGGGTTCTTTGTCCCTGCCACCCGTTATGAACGTTTGAGCCTCCCAGTCTATATGCGGCAAATTAAAATATCCTCCCAGAACTATAACATGGTGGGGAAATCTACTCGAAATATTTTCCAAATTATCCTTCAGGTGCTCAGCCACAACAGCTGCTAAGCCAGGGGGCCTATAGAGACATCCAATTACCATGTCTGAGCCTGCTTTAACCGTGACCTTCACCCAAATAATTTCACATTTCGGATCTCCGTCAGTTTCCTACGATACTATTGCACTTCTAATCGCTATAAACACGCCTCCCTCTTCACTGTCCAGCCTGTCTCTGCGGTATACATTCCAATCTGAGTTTAGGATTTCATTACTGTTTACGTCTGGTTTCAGCCAAGTTTCTGTCCCTAGTACTATATGGGCGTTGTGACCGTTTATTAATGAGAGCAGTTCTGGGACCTTTCTATAGACGCTCCTGCAGTTTACTATTAGCACATTAATATTGTTATTCCCTGTTGCATTTTGCCTACTCCTACCTTGCCGCGTCTCAGGAGGCGTCTTGTCGGGCCTAGGGAGGGAATTCTCTAACCTAAAAACCCCCATGTGCACTCCACACGTACTCCGCTACCCTTGTAGCCACATCCGGCGTGTAGTGCACGCCTGACCTATTCAGGGGGACCCTACATTTCTCCACCCGATAGCGGAGGTCGAGAAATTTTCACCCCAGATCTCCGCAGAATCGTCTAAGCCTTTGGTTTAAGCCTTCCACTCGGCTCCAAACCAGAGGACGGCGATCGGTTCTGGCAACGATACTACAAATAATTAGCTCTGATTCCACCCCACGAGCGAGGCTTTCCGCCTTCACCAATTCCGCCAACTGCCTGTACGAACTGAGGATGACCTCTGCACCCAGACGGCAGGAGTCATTGGTGCCGACATGAGCAACAATTTGCAGTCGGGTGCACCCAGTGCTCTCTATCGCCGGCGGCAGGGCCTCCTCCACATCTCGGATGAGACCCCTGGCAAGCAGACAGAGTGAACACTGTCCTTCTTCCCCGACCTTTCCGCTATCTCCCTAAGGGGCTCCATCACCCGCCTAACGTTGGAGCTCCCAATAACTAATAAACCCCGTGTGCCTGCTCAGACCTTGCTCAAGGAGCAGCCAAATGTCCACTCACAGGCAGAGCGGGCGATGCCACACGGCCAGCCTCCACATTTACCCTCCGCCTCGTGCGCCGCGAACGCCGCTGAACCCGCCACTCCCCTTGGGGAGAGGATGGCCCAACCGCGCCCGGTACCCGCGAAGATGTCTCGACAGCAGGGACAGTGGGTGAAGCATGTAACACCTGGGGTATACCATGCGACGCACCAGACTCCCCACTGCCTGAAGACGGCTGACCGCGGCCATCAACACGCACAGCTGTTCGCGAACAGTGGCCAGCTCCTGCTGCGTCCGTACACAGCAGTCACACATCCTATCCATCCTAAGGAATCAATTTACTGTAGAGAGTTAATCAACTTTTAACTAGACTGCTAATTCACTAAAGGCGGCTGATTGTTGACTAAACTGTGATTGCTAGCCACTTCTTGTAGAAAAGAATGAAAATAGCACTACCTGTCTCTGGACTGTATTCAAAACAAACACTAACACTACTGGCACTGTGGCTGACTAAAGGGACTCTCTCTGACTGTATTCAAAACAAACACGAAATCTATGGAACACTATTACTAACACTCGACAATTAAAGCTTCCTAAAAGCAAACACACACGGAAGAAGAAGTGACAAGTAAGAAAAATACAGTTAATACTTAAATTAAGGTAGCTCGCTGCACAACAGACGTGAAGTAGGCGGCAGTTACGACGACACTGCGCCGCTATCCCACAACAGGATATTTAATGCACGAAAGAACTACTACTTCTACAGGCCAGGTTTAATAACCTCTTAGTAACTAAGGGCGGTAGGTATATTAAAGGGGAATCTTTAATGCTCACTTAAGCACTTTGAAACGGAAAGATTGTATGTCATGAATGTTAATAAATCTAATATAGTACAAATTGCTCTAAATATCACTCAAGTAATCTGTCCATCAAACAGTCTCACGCAGTCCGTATATTTTCAGCCACGCTTCTGTCGAGATTATATCCTCTTCAGGAGGACTGGAACGAGGTCTTGTCGACCAAGAAAAGAAAACTCAGATAGTGCGAGGGGAACCAGAAACCCGATACTGACGCCTGTCCACATACCCGTCCAGTGCTACTTCCTCACCGCGCGACTTCTACGGTCGCAGGTTCGAATCCTGCCTCGGGCATAGATGTGTGTGATGTCCTTAGGTTAGTTAGGTTTAAGTAGTTCTAAGTCTAGGGGACTGAACATCTCAGATGGTAAGTCCCATAGTGCTCAGAGCCATTTGAGCCATTTTTTGAGCTACTTCCTCGATAATAAAGCTTCAAGTTTCCAGTTCCTTGAGAGTGATCGTGGGCTTTTAGAGACATTTTTAGCACAATATACAACACCAGTTAGGTATCGTGCCTTCTTAGCAGCAGACAAACCAAACTGGTCGCAACATTACGCCACATGTTTACGGTATTTGCCGCTAACTTCCGTGAGCAAATGGAATATTTTCCTCAGTACATGAAATCCACGCGATGAGTCGTCCATTATCTCGTAGCTAATGGAAATGGCAAAGCAGGAGCAGATGTAACGGTTTCTAGTCACTGGTGTTTCTGGCATGTAATGAGCTTTTCGTAGTTCATAGTCTAAATATAGGCAGAAGAGGCAATTCGTGATTCACTAAAGGCACTATCGTATACTAATGCCTTTCCTGGTAAAGGGTGTTCCTTATTTGTGGGTGGAAAAAAAAAAACTTATGTTCTTAAGCCAGAGGAACGTGATGGCCATTCCACCGGATCTGTACGACGTATCCATCTCTAGGAAAACCAGATATTCGGGTATCCCTAGACAGCTGGCCCGTAATGCGGTAGGGCACGATCGCTGTGGAAGGAAGCTGGAATCTGTCTTTGGACAGCAGCCATGGCAACAGGTCTTCATTTAACAACGGCAGATGGCGGCCTGTTCTTAGCGTACTGTAGCCTGAATGAAGAAGGGACCAACAAGATGAGGACCCTACAAATTTTAAGTGTGCTGTGGTGGTATTGTATGCTTTTAATCATCATAATCCATTGGAAGATAGGCACTGGCTTGATGCCATGAGCTATGTATTCATTTTCAAATGTAGTGTTGCTTATACTCTTCAAAACGACGATACCGCCGTATCCTTGTAAGAACCACATACTTAATAAATAATTTATTGTTACTGAACAATATTGCAGTTATTTTCAGTTGACTTAATACGTGTGCAGGGAATGAAAAATCGTGGTTCGATTAAGCATCTCATGAATGCCTTGAGTTTAATCTAGATTGTCTGACAAAGTTTCAAGACGTTTGTAACACTCAGATATTGTATCGCTTAACAGTAGCGTCGACATATACTTTATAGTGCTACACCATTTCACTTTAATAAACTTTTGAAGATGAGGATTTTTTTTGCCAGATTCTTATAAGCTTTTGTGAGAGGGAGGAGGGCCAATAAGTAATGCAACACATTTTTTTTCTAAAAATTGGTTTTTGTTATTTAGGACCCCATTTTTTTGGTCATCTGTCTTCTCATTAGTTTTCTAAGATGTCGTGGTCTCCTGACCTTCATTGCTTACATATTCCGTCCTCACAATCGTATTCCGCACATCAAGACGCTTCATTCGAACCCAAACTCGATAAGATAAAATCAATGTTGTATGAATTCATGTAAAAAGTACGCAAATAACAAGTACGCACCAGGATTGAAATAATCAAGGCTGCAGTACATACACACATTCAAGACACGACGGCCACAAGAGCTTTTAGTTCGGGAGAGGTAGACCGCATGTCAAGAGGCCAGTCCCTTCGGAGGACGTTTCAGCCTATCTACGTCAGACCGCGACCACCCGTGGAGCGGACAGCGTTTGGCCGAGTGAAAGGGGAGAACGACGCCGTGTTCAGCTTAAAAGCAAATTCCCCTACATTGTGTGGGAGCGCCTAGCCTACGCATTCTTTACAAACATAGCACGCAGTTTCAGGGGTTTTCACAGGGAGACAGCAAACGCCAAATGCCGATTCTACAGATTTCCGGATTGGTCGCCTCAAACTAAACGTCATTCTCCTGTTTTAGAAGAACAATGCTGATTGGCAGATGATATTCCTGACGTCTTGAGCTGAAGGAGTAATGGAAGAGGCCAAAAGGTATTCCCCTTCACGTCTGGCATGCAGAGGGGTCGTTCCATTGTCGCTCTTGGAGCGAGAACATGTAAAGAGAGTGTGAGCACTCGTACATGTACTCAAAGAGTGAGGAACAAGTCTCTCCTCAGTACTTCACTGGGAGAGCACCTCTGTCGAGAGTGAATCGGAGTGCGACTCTATATTGAGTCCTTGTGATTAAGCGTTTTTCACTGTGTTGGCCACCACACTTATTGTGTGGTGTGAATGGACAGAATTACAGTTAAACTCCTGCTAGCGAATTTTTGAGTGGCAACATGGTGGACTGGTTATCTGACCGGTGTACCACGCCAATAGTTGGACTAGGGGCGAATAGGAGTCCTTGACTTCATCAAGGCGTAGGGAGAGTTTGATTGGCAAAGGTCAATCCAGATAGAACAAGAGTTATCTTATTTGTCAGCAGCAAGCGGCGCAGACAGCAGTCATCGCAGCTTACGGTATTGTGCGCTACAGCTCTTGCGAGCCCCATATTTCCTCCACAACAGTACACTTCACTGCATTTCACATGCGACAGCCTCGACCGTACCTAGCAACATTCTAACGGATAATTATTCAAGTTGATTAGGTGCGGCTCTCAGCCATTCTGCCAAGTAAATAACAATTTTAAACTTTGTATAGAAATTTCATTAGCGAATCCTATCCTTGAGAGATAACTTCACATTCTGAAAAGAACCTGGAATTAACTTGTTCAGTTCATAACTAAAAGTGCTATTGTGATTTCTCAGAATTTTTGCAAATTAAATAATAATTTTCGTTAGTTTCATGTTTTTCTTACACTAACTAGCACCACTCCAGTACCCAAGTATCCCATTAGTAATGTAAGAAATTTTATGAATTTTTGTGTCATTTCCTTACAGTGAACGAATCCAGTTCTTCTAAAAGTTTTTCAGGCATTTCTCTTTAGAACGTTAGGAGCGTCTGTCTGACTTCTGTAGTAGTGTGGGGATGGAAATTGCATCTTGCAGGAGCCGCAGGGTAAAGGGTACATCTCAGATTAATCCGTTGCGCAGAATGACAGAATAGCACAGACACGTTCATCACAGTTTGATGCAGTCCGCCTGTGCCAACCTCTCCATCTCAGTGTAGCACTTTCAATCAACGTCCTCATCCATTTGCTGGATGTTATCCAATCTCTGTCTTCCTATACAGTTTTTGCGCTCTACAACTCGCTCTAGTACCACGGAACTCATTCATAGATGTCTAACAGATGTACTATCGTCCTGTTCCCTCTGTTTGTCAGTGTTTTCCACATATTTTTTTCTTTTCAGATTCTGCACAGAACCTCCAGATTCCTTACCTTATCAGTCCACATAACATTCAGCATTCGTCTGTAGCACCACAACTCAAATGTTTCGATTACCTTCTGTTCTGGTTTTCCCATAGTCCATGTTTCACTACCATACAATGCTGTGCTCCAAACGAACATTCTCAGAAACTTCTTCCTCAAATTAAGACCTATGTTTGATACTGGTAGACTTCTCTTGGCCAATAATGCGCCCTTTGCCAGTGCTCGTCTGCTTTTGATGTTCTCCTTGGTCTTCCCATCACTTGTTATTTTGCTGCCTAAATAGTAGAATTCCTTAATTTCATTTACTTTGTGACCATCAATCCTCATGTTTAGTTTGTCGCTGTTATCATTTCTGCTACTTCTCATTAACTTCGTCTTTCTTGGATTTACTGTCAATCCATACTGTGTACTCATTAGACTGTTCATTCCATTCAGCAAATCATGTAATTCTTCTTCACTTTCACTCAGGATAGCAACGTCATCTGCGAATCGTATCATCGATATCCTTTCACCTCGAATTTTAATTCCGCTCTTGAACCGTTCTTTTATTTCCATCGTTGCTTCTTTGACGTACAAATTCAACAGCAGGGCCGAAAGACTACACCCCTGTCTTACACCTTTTTTGATCCGAGTACTTCCTTCTTGGTAGTCCACTCTTATTATTCCCTCTTGGCTCTTGTACGTATTGTATATTGACCGTCTCTTCCTGTAGCGTACCCCTATTTTTCTCAGAGTTTCAAACATCTTGCACTACTTTACATTGTCGAGCGCTTTTTCCAGCGACAAACTCTATGAACGTGTCTTGATTTTTCTTTAGTCTTTCTTCCATTATCAACCGCAACGTCATAATTGTCTCTCTGGTGTCTTTACCTTTCCTAAAGCCAAACTGATCGTCATCTAACACTTCCTAAATTTTCTTTTATATTCTTCTGTACATTATTCTTGTCAGAAGATTGGATACATGCATTTGTAAGCTGATTGTGCGGCAATTCTCGCACTTGTCAGCTCTTGCAATCTTCAGAGTTGTGTGGATGATGTTTTTCCGAAAGTCAGGTGCATGTCGCCAGACTCATACATTCTACATACCAACGTGAATAGTCGTTTTGTTGTAACTTCCCCCAGTAATTTTAGAAATTCTGATGGAATATTTGATCCTAAGTTCTTCAATGCTATCTTAAATTCTAATTATAATACTGGATTCCCTATCTCTTCTAAATCGCCTCCTGTTTCTTGTTCTATCACTTCAGAGAAATATTCCCCCTTCAATGTACTCCCCCCACCTACCCGCTCTCTCCTCTGCATTTAAAACCGAATTTCAGTTGCACTCTTAATGTTACCACCCTTGCTTTTAATTTCACCGAAGGTTGTTTTGACTTACCTGTATGCTGTGTCAGTCTTTCTGACAATTATTTCTTTTTCAATTTCTTCACATTTTTCACGCAGCCGTCTCGTCTTAGTCTTCCTGAAGTTCCTGTTTATTTCATTCCTCACTGACTTGTATTTCTGTATTCCTGAATTTTTCCTGAAATTTTTATGTTTTCTTTTTTCATCGATCAACTAAAGTATTTCCTCTGTTACCCATGGTTTCTTCACAGTTATCTTCTTTGTACCTATGTTTTCCTTTCCAACTTTTGTGATTGCCCTTTTTGGAGATGTCCGTGATTGCCCTTTTTGGAGATGTCCATTCCTCTCCAATTGTACTGCCACTGAACTGTACCTTATTGCTGTATCTATAGCCTTAGAGAACTTATAGCGTATCTCGCCATTCATTAGTATTTCTGTATCCCACTTCTTTACATATTGATTCTTCCTTACTATTCTTTTCAACTTCAGCCTACTCCCCATCACTATTAACTCTTTGACCGCTGGGGACATGTTAACTCGTCATGCCTCGCCTTTCCCCTGACGCGTAGGACGTGTATAAGCGTAGCCCTTGGGTTTTCCACACAGCACTAAGAACGTGTTGTCTCGAACCGTGCCACCAGCCTTTTCACCGCTAGGGACGAGTTAAGGCGATGATGAGTCCTCAACAGAATCTCGAAGCTGTATTTCAAATGGTTCAAATGGCTCTGAGCACTATAGAACTTAACAGCTGAGGTCATCAATCCCCTAGGACTTAGAACTACTTAAACCTAACTAACCTAAGGACATCACACACATCCATGCCCGAGGCAGGATTCGACCCTGCCACCGTAGCATAGCGAGGTTCCGGACTGAACCGCTCGGCCACCGTAGCAGGCGAAGCTGTAGTCCTCAGTCCTTTACATCAGGGGGGAGAGACAGAGTTACAGCCAGCAGTTCCCCTGAATCCGAGGAATCAGGAAGTGACAGAAAAACACTTAGGAAAAGAGGGCGCTTAAGTGACACGTCTGACAGGTAAGAAACCGATTTGCAGCCGTTAAACCATTACTTTGATTACTCGATATCATAACAAAAATGTCAACTAGATACTTACCCAAGCATTCATTCATTTTTTGTGATATTTATGTCTGAAGAACTGTTGTATTTTGTTGCAGACGAAACAAATGGTTTTTACTTTTACGCTAGAGAAAATGCTATAGAATTTGTGAATTCTCTTCTGTTAAAGTGGAAAGACTCTGGATTTAACTCAAAGTAATGTTTTGTTGGTATTTGCCTTCTGGTTGTCGTGCAAGTTGGTCCAGAGATACACTTCTCAACACACCAGTTTTAAGCGAAATTATGTACCGACACTATTTTTGTCTACTTCTGAGAATGTTGTACTTCAGTGATAACTCCGCGAGCACTGGAGGCGACAGTCTTTTAAAATTAGAAGATTGTTGACGAAGTTCGTAAGACATTTCGTAATTCATTTCGTCCACATCACAAGCTTTGCTCAAATGAAAGTCTCTTGCTGTTCAAAGGACGATTATCTTTTAAGCACTTTATTCCAACCAAGCGAAGTAGATTTGTACTGTGTGACTGTTGTAGTGGGTTTGTTTTGGATTTTACCGTGTATACAGCACAACAACAGACACTGGGTTCTACAATGTAGGGAAAAGTGGCGAAGTAGTGGCAACTCTTATGGACCCGTATTTGGAACACGGCCATATTCTGCATGTCGGTAATTGGTACTCCTGCCCAGAACTGTTTCTCTGACTTATTAACGATGGAATAGCCGCACATGCATAAGCATAGGCGCTTTCGGTGTTGTTGTGGTCTTCAGTCCTGAGACTGGTTTGATGCAGCTCTCCATGCTACTCTATCCTGTGCAAGCCTCTTCATGTCCCAGTACCCACTGCAACCTACATCCTTCTGAATCTGCTTAGTGTATTCATCTCTTGGTCTCCCTCTACGATTTTTACCCTCGACGCTGCCCTAAATTTGTGATCCCTTGATGCTGCAGAATATATCCTACCAACCGCTCCCTTCTTCTACTCAAGTTATGCCACAAACTCCTCCCCAATTCTATTCAATACCCTCTCATTCTTCTGTAGCACCCCATTTCGAAAGCTTCTATTCTCTTCTTCTCCAAACTATTTATCGTTCATGTTTCACTTCCATACATGGCTACACTCCATACAAATACTTTCAGAAACGACTTCCTGACACTTAAATCTGTACTCGATGTTAACAAATTTCTCTTCTTCGGAAACGCTTTCCTTGCCATTGCCAGTCTACATTTTATATCCTCTCTACTTCGACCATCATCAGTTATTTTGCTCCCCAAATAGCAAAACTCATCTACTACTTTAAGTGTCTCATTTCCTAATCTAATTCCCTCAGCATCACCACACTTAATTCGGCTACATTCCATTATTCTCGTTTTGCTTTTGTTGATGTTCATCTTATATCCTCCTTTGAAGACACTATCCATTCCATTCAGCCGCTCTTCCAGATTCTTTGCTGTCTCTGATGGAATTACAATGTCATCGGCGAACCTCAAAGTTTTTATTTCTTCTCCATGGATTTTAATACCTACTCCGAATTTTTCTTTTGTTTCCTTTGCTGCTTGCTCAATATACAGATTGAATAACATCGGGGGGGAGGCTAAAACCCTGTCTCACTCCCTTCCCAACCACTGCTTCCCTTTCACACCCCTCGACTCTTGTAACTGCCATCTGGTTTCTGTACAAATTGTAAATAGCCTTTGGCTCCCTGTATTTTACCCCTGGGAAATAAAAATTTTTATTCTATATCTCTGTGCTATCAATCTATTGCACTCTTAATTTCATTTTCATCATGCGTTCACTCTACTATATATGCCAATCACAAGTTTACATTGTTTCCGGGCCTTATTTTCGCGCCCAATTTCATCCAATTATACGGCTTGGAATGTTTTATAGGACGTACTTTTTTCACCAAAATCAGAGAGAAAATACCGCATTTTTGACGTTTTTTTACAAAATCTTGAATTTTGCGCTTAATTTATTCAGTACTGGAAAGTGCTACGTAAATGAAACTGTATACTTGAGAACCTTGTTAGGTTACTACATGCCAAGTTTCACGTTCGTCATAGCATTAGTCCAGGAGAAGCAAGAATGCAAACTACGAAATTTTTTAGGACGCCTATTTTTTGGCCGATTTTACCAACAATTTTCTGGGTTAATATGGCTCGTAAAATTCTTTTCGTTATTATTCTTAAGATAACGCATAACGTTGTACAAGATGAACAAATTTTATTTCTTAACAAAAGCTATTGCTCGAGACTGTACAGTTCAAAGTCGCCAAAAATTCGCGCTGGCTCTGCGCATGTGGTAATAAGTCCAGAAGAATTCAGCTCCAGGGTGGGTTGGGCAGCGCGGACCGCTCCGGTCCCGGCGGCGGCTCCGAGGGACAGATGGGACTTAACGCAGGCCGCGGCGCCTCAGCGCGTCAAGCAGATGGTGCGCGTCTCCAGCGGTCAGAGGCTTAAATTGTGGTCCAAGTCTAGATCTGCTCCTGGGTGCGCCTCACAATCCAGTATCTGATTTGGGAATCTCTGCCTGACCATGATGTAATCTAACTGAAATCTTACCATGCCGGGTGCGGCCTTTTCCAAGTATACTTCCTCCTGTAGTGAGTCTTGAACAGAGTATTCGCTATTACTAGATGAATTTTGATGCAGCATTCAATTAGTTTTTCTCCTCTCTCATTCCTTGATGCAAGTCCACATTCTCCTGTAACATTTTCTTCTACTCCTTCCCCTACAACTGCATTCCAATCCCCCATGACTATAAGATTTTCATTCCCTTTACGTAGTGCATTACCCTTCCAATACCCGTATATACTTTCTCTATCTCTTCATCTTCAGCATGCGTCTTCGAAATGTGTACTTGAACTATCGTTGTCGGCGTTGGTTTGCTGTCGATCGCTGAACTATTGACTGTCGCACAATCTCTGCCCTTCCTTTCTATTCATGACGAATCCTACTCGCGTTATACCATTTTCTGGTGCTGTTGTTATTACCCTACATTCATTTGACCAGAAATGCTTGTCTTTCACTTCACTGACCCCTACTGTATCTAGACTGTGCCTTTTCAGATTTTCTAGCTTTCCTACCACGTTCAACCTTCTGACATTCCACGCCCCGGCTTGTAGAACGTTGTCTTTTCAATGGTTATTCGATCTTTTTCTATGGTCACCTCCCCCTTGGCAGTCCCCTCCTGCAGATCCGAATGGGGGACTATTCGGGAATCTTTTGCCAATGGAGAGATCATCATGACTCTTTTTTAATTATAGGTCACATGTCCTGTGGATTCACGTTATGTGTCTTTAATGCGGTGGTTTCCATTGCCTTCTGCATCCTCATGCAGCTGATCATTGCTGTTTATTCGGGCTTTAGAGGCAGCGTCCCACCACCAGGAGAAGAGAGTGCCCTGAATCTCTGTCCGCTCCTCCACCCTCTTCGACAAGGTCACCGGCAGAATGAGGGTGACTTCTTATGACGAATGTCTTCGGCAGCCAATGCTGATTATTAGTGGAAATTTAAGCGATGGCGGCATGCGGACCCAGGACCGAGGACGTTTAGATTACTAATCAAAGACGCCCATACGCCGTGTTATTTGCCACTCTTTTGGCTACAGAACCATATTTTTGAACATACTCTCCGTTCAATGCGACGCTCTCGTGGAACCTTACTGCGAGAACGAGTATGCCTGGTACTCCTCTACTGACTGACGTCGGAGCCAACGTCATTCTAAATCAATAACTTCCCAGTCAGCTACGTACTGCTACCCTCGGCGTACATCCTTCGTTGTTTTTGACAGATGGGAGGTGTGAGATCAGGTCTGTACTGAGGATGAGGAAGAACAGTGTAATTAAATTTTCTGAGCTCCCCTTGCAAGGGCGGACTTGTTTGAGGCCTAGCGTTGTTAAAGAGAAGGGGAGGTTGCTGTTTTGGTTCCAGTTCGAAATAATGAACTAACTCAGCGCAAGCACCTTCGCACAGATAGCCCAGCGTCTTCTGTTAGGCGCCTAGGAACTCAGCGGGCAAACGCCTTTGAATACACCAAGTGGTGTAGACTGTGTCAGCACTAACAACAGAGACATCTAGTGGTGCAACGAAGTGTTTGACTGTGATCTGTCGATGACCTCGAAAGGGAGGATTCACGCGTTCCACACTGCAAGGGTCACAACTGTGTGCGGCGGACGGCACGCGGCAGGTGGGAGGTCTGACCCCTCCTCACCCAACGGCTCTCCGTGCTTTCTTCCACTGCCAGGACTCCTTAGATATTTTGAAGGCTACGTATAGCGCCACCACCCAATGGAACGTCGTGAAGCCAAACTAAAAGGGGCGAAGTGGGAATATTCCATTATGTGCCAAACCAAATTCCGCATTTGTTCAACAAAAGTTGACCCAGAATAAAACGTATTGCATTATTTACTGAACGCCGCTTGTAGTACGTCATACGGGAAACGGTGATTATCGTTCAGCTTGCGTGTCACTCTTTCTGCAAACTAACCCCCGTCAGTTCACTGCGACTTGTGTTGTGCCCAAGCCACAAGCTGAATTATGTATGGCTTCATAGCCGATTCCGATCCTCAAGATTTCATTTGCAACAGAGCCAGTTTCAAGGAATTTCACGATAACTTACAACCCTCTTCACCTCTGCGGCTAATTGTTGCTCTATTTGGATGGCACTGGTGGGAATCAAATACACGGGTGCTTCCCTCCCCTGATCCACCTGTAACAAAGAATCATCACTCATAACTCGAAACTGTGCACTCTAAGAACGAAAAAAATAAAATAAAATAAAATATAAAACTAAGCACCATGAAGGAAATATCCAAATACGACCGAAAGCAAATGGTGTACATGTGTACAGAAAAACCAATGATAACGATTTCAGAAAAGTAGCATTACTTATTCTACAGAAAGAGCTCCACAAATTGTGCAAGTCAATGACATGATGGTCCATGTATATGTGTACAGACAAACAAATGATAACGATTTCAGAAAAGTTGCATTATTTATTCAACAGAAAGAGCTCCACATATTGTGCAAGTCAATGACATGATGGTCCATGTACATGTGTACAGACAAACAAATGATAACGTTTTCAGAAAAGTTGCAATATTTATTCAACAGAAAGAGCACCACAAATTGTGCAAGTCAATGACATGATGGTCCATGTACATGTGTATAGACAAACAAGTGATCACAATTTCAGAAGAGTTGCACTACTTATTCAACAGAAACAGTTCCACAAATTGTGCAAGTCAGTGACATGATGGTACATGTACATGTGTACAGACAAACAAATGATAACGATTTCAGAAAAGTTGCATTATTTATTCAACAGAAAGAGCTCCAGAAATTGTGCAAGTCAATGACATGATGGTCCATGTACATGTCTACAGACAAAAAAATGATAACGATTTCAGAAAAGTTGCATTATTTATTCAACAGAAAGAGCTCCACAAATTGTGCAAGTCAATGACATGATGGTCCATGTACATGTGTACAGACAAACAAATGATCACAATTTCAGAAGAGTTGCATTACTTATTCAACAGAAAGAGCTCTACAAATTGTGCAAGTCAATGACATGATGGTCCATGTACATGTGTACAGACAAACAATTGATAACGATTTCAGAAAAGTTGCATTATTTATTCAATAGAAAGAGCTCCACAAATAGTGCAAGTCAATGACATGATGGTCCATGTACATGTGTACAGACAAACAAATGATAACGATTTAAGAAAAGTTGCATTATTTATTCAACAGAAAGAGCTCCACAAATTGTGCAAGTCAATGACATGATGGTCCATGTACATGTGTACAGACAAACAAATGATAACGATTTCAGAAGAGTTGCATTACTTATTCAACAGAAACAGTTCCACAAATTGTGCAAGTCAGTGACATGATGGTCCTTGTACATGTGTACAGACAAACAAATGATAACGATTTCAGAAAAGGTGCATTATTTATTCAACAGAAAGAGCTCCACAAATTGTGCAAGTCAATGACATGATGATCCATGTACATGTGTACAGACAAACAAATGATAACGATTTCAGAAAAGTTGCATTATTTATTCAACAGAAAGAGTTCCACAAATTGTGCAAGTCAATGACATGATGGTCCATGTACATGTGTACAGACAAACAAATGATAACGATTTCCAAAAGTTGCATTATTTATTCAACAGAAAGAGCTCCAGAAATTGTACAAGTCAGTGACATGACGGTCCATGTACATGTGTACAGACAACCAATGGTAACGATTTCAGAAAACATGCATTATTTATTCTACAGAAAGAGCTCCACAAATTGTGCAAGTCAGTAACATGATGGTCCATGTACATGTGTACAGACAAACAAATGATCACAATTTCAGGAGAGTTGCATTACTTATTCAACAGAAACAGCTCCACAAATTGTGCAATTCAGTGACATGATGGGCCATGTACATGTGTACAGACAAACAAATGATAACGATTTCCGAAAAGTTGCATTATTTACTCAATAGAAGGAGCTCCAGAAATTGTGCAAGTCAATGACAGGATGGTCCATGTACATGTGTACAGACAAACAAATGATCACAATTTCAGATGAGTTGCATTACTTATTCAACAGAAACAGCTCCACAAATTGTGCAAGTCAGTGACATGATGGTCCATGTACATGTGTACAGACAAACAAATGATAACAATTTTAGAAAAGTTGCATTATTTATTCAACAGAAAGAGCTCCACAAATTGTGCAAGTCAATGACATGATGGTCCATGTACATGTGTACAGACAAACAAATGATAACGATATCAGAAAAGTTGCATTATTCATTCAACAGAAAGAGCTAAACAAATTGTGCAAGTCAGTGACATGATGGTCCATGTACATGTGTACAGACAAACAAATGATAACGATTTCAGAAAAGTTGCATTATTTATTCAACAGAAAGGGCTCCACAAATTGTGCAAGTCAATGACATGATGGTCCATGTACATGTGTACAGACAAACAAATGATAACGATATCAGAAAAGTTGCATAATTTATTCAACAGAAAGGGCTCCACAAATTGTGCAAGTCAATGACATGATGGTCCATGTACATGTGTACAGACAAACAAATGATAACAATTTTAGAAAAGTTGCATTATTTATTCAACAGAAAGAGCTCCACAAATTGTGCAAGTCAATGACATGATGGTCCATGTACATGTGTACAGACAAACAAATGATAACGATATCAGAAAAGTTGCATTATTCATTCAACAGAAAGAGCTCCACAAATTGTGCAAGTCAGTGACATGATGGTCCATGTACATGTGTACAGACAAACAAATGATAACGATTTCAGAAAAGTTGCATTATTTATTCAACAGAAAGGGCTCCACAAATTGTGCAAGTCAATGACATGATGGTCCATGTACATGTGTACAGACAAACAAATGATAACGATATCAGAAAAGTTGCATAATTTATTCAACAGAAAGGGCTCCACAAATTGTGCAAGTCAATGACATGATGGTCCATGTACATGTGTACAGACAAACAAATGATAACGATTTCAGAAAAGTTGCATTATTTATTCAACAGAAAGAGCTCCACAAATTGTGCAAGTCAATGACAAGATGATCCATGCACATGTGTACAGAAAAACAAGTGATAACGATTTCAGAAAAGCAGCATTATTTATTCAACAGAAAGAGCTCCACAAATTGTGCAAGTCAATGACATGATGGTCCATGTACATGCATACAGACAAACAAATGATAACGATTTCAGAAAAGTTGCATTATTTATTCAACAGAAAGAGCTCCAAAAATTGTGCATGTCAATGACATGATGGTCCATGTACATGTGTACAGACAAACAAATGATAACAATTTCAGAAAAGTTGCATTATTTACTCAACAGAAAGAGCTCCACAAATTGTGCAAGTCAATGACATGATGGTCCATGTACATGTGTACAGACAGACAAATGATAACGATTTCAGAAAAGTTGTATCATTTATTCAACAGAAAGAGCTCCACAAATTGTGCAAGACAATGACATGATGGTCCATGTACATGTGCACAGACAAACAAATGATAACGATTTCAGAAAAGTTGCATTATTTATTCAACAGAAAGACCTCCACAAATTGTGCAAGTCAATGACATGATGGTACATGTACACGTGTAAAGACAAACAAATGATAACGATTTCAGAGAAGTTGCATTATTTATTCAACAGAAAGTGCTCCAGAAATTGTGCAAGTCAATGATATGATGGTCCATGTACATGTGTACAGACAAACAAATGATAACGATTTCAGAAAAGTTGCATTATTTATTCAACAGAAAGAGCTCCACAAATTGTGCAAGGCAATGACATGATGGTTCATGTACACGTGTACAGACAAACAAATGATAACGATTTCAGAAAAGTTGCATTATTTATTCAACAGAAAGACCTCCACAAATTGTGCAAGTCAATGACATGATGGTACATGTACTTGTGTAAAGACAAACAAATGATAACGATTTCAGAGAAGTTGCACTATTTATTCAACAGAAAGTGCTCCTGAAATTGTGCAAGTCAAAGACATGATGGTCCATGTACATGTGTACAGACAAACGAATGATAACGATTTCAGAAAAGTTGCATTATTTAACTGAAAGAGCACCACAAATAGTGCAAGTCAATAACACGATGATCCATGTACATGTGTACAGAAAAACAAATGATAACGATTTCAGAAAAGTTGCATTATTTATTCAACAGAAAAAGCTCCATAAATTGTGCAACTCAATGACATGATGGTCCATGTACATGTGTACAGACAAACAAATGATAACGATTTTAGAAAAGTTGCATTATTTATTCAACAGAAAGAGCTCCAGAAATTGTGCAAGTCAATGACATGATGTTCCAGGTACATGTGTACAGAGAAACAAATGATAACGATTTCAGAAAAGTTGCATCATTTATTCAACAGAAAGAGCTCCACAAATTGTGCAAGTCAATGACATGATGGTCTATGTACTTGTATACTGACAAGCAAATGGTAAAGATTTCAGAAAAGTTGCATTATTTATTCAGCAGAAAGACCTCTACAAATTATGCATGTCAATGACATGACAGTCCATGTACATGTGTACAGACAAACAAATGATAACGATTTCAGAAAAGTTGCATTATTTATTCAACAAGAAGTGCTCCAGAAATTGTGCAAGTCAATGACGTGATGGTCCATGTACATGTGTACAGACAATTAAATGATAACGATTTCAGAAAAGTTGCATCATTTATTCAACAGAAACAGCTCCACAAATTGTGCAAGTCAGTCACATGATGGTCCATGTACATGTGTACAGACAAACAAATGATAACGATTTCTGAAAAGTTGCATTATTTATTCAACAGAAAGAGCTCCACAAATTGTGCAAGTCAATGACGTGATGGTCCATGTACATGTGTACAGAAAAAACAAATGATAACGATTTCAGAAAAGTTGCATTATTTATTCAACAGAAAGAGCTCCAGAAATTGTGCAAGTCAATGACATGATCGTCCATGTACATGTACACAGACAAACAAATGATCACAATTTCAGAAGAGTTGCATTACTTATTCAACAGAAACAGCTCCACAAATTTTGCAATTCAGTGACATGATGGGCCATGTACATGTGTACAGACAAACAAATGATAACGATTTCAGAAAAGTTGCATTATTTACTCAACAGAAGGAGCTCCAGAAATTGTGCAAGTCAATGACAGGATGGTCCATGTACATGTGTACAGACAAACAAATGATCACAATATCAGATGAGTTGCATTACTTATTCAACAGAAACAGCACCACAAATTGTGCAAGTCAGTGACATGATGGTCCATGTACATGTCTACAGACAAACAAATGATAACGATTTCAGAAAAGTTGCATTATTTATTCAACAGAAAGAGCTCCACAAATTGTGCAAGTCAATGACATGATGGTCCATGTACATGTGTACAGACAAACAAATGATAACGATTTCAGAAAAGTTGCATGATTTATTCAGCAGAAAGAGCTCCACAAATTGTGCAAGTCAATGACATGATGGTCCATGAACATGTGCACAAACAAACAAATGATAACGATTTCAGAAAAGTTGCTTTATTTATTCAACAGAAAGAGCTCCAGAAATTGTGCAAGTCAGTGACATGATGGTCCATGTACATGTGTACAGACAAACAAATGATAACGATTTCAGAAAAGTTGCATGATTTATTCAACAGAAAGAGCTCCTTAAATTTTGCAAGTCAATGACATGATGGTCCATGTACATGTGTACAGACAAAGAAATGATAACGATTTCAGAAAAGTTGCATTATTTATTCAACAGAAAGAGCTCCACAAATTGTGAAAGTCAATGACATGATGGTCCATGTACATGTGTACAGACAAACAAATGATAACGATTTCAGAAAAGTTGCATTATTTATTCAACAGAAAGAGCTCCACAAATTGTGCAAGTCAATGACACGATGGTCTATGTACATGTATACTGACAAGGAAATGGTAACGATTTCAGAAAAGTTGCATTATTTATTCAGCTGAAAGAACTCCACAAATTGTGCATGTCAATGACATGACAGTCCATGTACATGTGTACAGACAAACAAATGATAACGTGTTCAGAATAGTTGCATTAATTATTCAACAAGACGTGATCCAGAAATTGTGCAAGTAAATTACATGATGGTCCATGTACATGTGTACAGACAATCAAATGATAACGATTTCAGAAATGTTGCATTATTTATTCAACTGAAAGAGCCCCACAAATTGTGCAAGTCAATGACATGATGGTCCATGTACATGTGTACAGATAAACAAATGATAACGACTTCAGAAAAGTTGCATTATTTATTCAACAGAAAGAGCTCCACAAATTAAGCAAGTCAATGACACGATGATCCTTGTACATGTGTACAGACAAACAAATGATAACGATTTCAGAAAAGTTGTATTATTTATTCAACAGAAAGAGCTCCACAATTTGTGCACGTCAATGACATGGTGGTCCATGTACATGTGTACAGACAAACAAATGATAACGATTTAAGAAAAGATGAATTATTTATTCAACAGAAAGAGCTCCACATATTGTTCAAGTCAATGACATGATGGTCCACGTACATGTGTGCAGACAAACAAATGATAACGTTTTCAGAAGAGTTGCATTACTTATTCAACAGAAACAGTTCCACAAATTGTGCAAGTCAGTGACATGATGGTACATGTACATGTGTACAGACAAACAAATGAAAACCATTTCAGAAAAGTTGCATTATTTATTCAACAGAAAGAGCTCCACAAATTGTGAGGGTCAATGACAGGATGGTCCATGTACATGTACACAGACAAACAAATGATCACAATTGCAGAAGAGTTGCATTACTTATTCAACAGAAACAGCTCCACAAATTTTGCAATTCAGTGACATGATGGGCCATGTACATGTGTACAGACAAACAAATGATAACGATTTCAGAAAAGTTGCATTATTTATTCAACAGAAAGAGCTCCACAAATTGTGCAAGTGAATGACATGATGGTCCATGTACATGTGTACAGACAAAAAACTGATAACCATATCAGAAAAGTTGCAATATTCATTTAACAGAAAGAGCTCCACAAATTGTGCAAGTCAGTGACATGATGGTCCATGTACATGTGTACAGACAAACAAATGATAACAATTTCAGAAAAGTTGCATTATTTATTCAGCAGAAAGAGCTCCACAAATTGTGCAAGTCAATGACATGATGGTCCATGAACATGTGCACAAACAAACAAATGATAACGATTTCAGAAAAGTTGCTTTATTTATTCAACAGAAAGAGCTCCAGAAATTGTGCAAGTCAGTGACATGATGGTCCATGTACATGTGTACAGACAAACAAATGATAACGATATCAGAAAAGTTGCATTATTTATTCAACAGAAAGAGCTCCTTAAATTTTGCAAGTCAATGACATGATGGTCCATGTACATGTGTACAGATAAAGAAATGATAACGATTTCAGAAAAGTTGCATTATTTATTCAACAGAAAGAGCTCCACAAATTGTGAAAGTCAATGACATGACGGTCCATGTACATGTGTACAGACAAACAAATGATAACGATTTCAGAAAAGTTCCATTATTTATTCAACAGAAAGAGCTCCACAAATTGTGCAAGTCAATGACATGATGGTCTATGTACATGTATACTGACAAGGAAATGGTAACGATTTCAGAAAAGTTGCATTATTTATTCAGCTGAAAGAACTCCACAAATTGTGCATGTCAGTGACATGACAGTCCATGTACATGTGTACATACAAACAAATGATAACGATTTCAGAATAGTTGCATTAATTATTCAACAAGTTGTGATCCAGAAATTGTGCAAGTAAATTACATGATGGTCCATGTACATGTGTACAGACAATCAAATGATAACGATTTCAGAAATGTTGCATTATTTATTCAACTGAAAGAGCCCCACAGATTGTGCAAGTCAATGACATGATGGTCCATGTACATGTGTACAGATAAACAAATGATAACGACTTCAGAAAAGTTGCATTATTTATTCAACAGAAAGAGCTCCACAAATTAAGCAAGTCAGTGACACGATGATCCTTGTACATGTGTACAGACAAACAAATGATAACGGTTTCAGAAAAGTTGTATTATTTATTCAACAGAAAGAGCTCCACAATTTGTGCATGTCAATGACATGGTGGTCCATGTACATGTGTACAGACAAACAAATGATAACGATTTAAGAAAAGATGCATTATTTATTCAACAGAAAGAGCTCCACATATTGTTCAAGTCAATGACATGATGGTCCACGTACATGTGTACAGACAAACAAATGATGACGTTTTCAGAAGAGTTGCATTACTTATTCAACAGAAACAGTTCCACAAATTGTGCAAGTCAGTGACATGATGGTACATGTACATGTGTACAGACAAACAAATGAAAACCATTTCAGAAATGTTGCATTATTTATTCAACAGAAAGAGCTCCACAAATTGTGCAAGTCAATGACATGATGATCCATGTACATGTGTACAGACAAACAAATGATAACGATTTCAGAAAAGTTGCATTATTTATTCAACAGAAAGAGCTCCACAAATTGTGCAAGTCAATGACATGATGGTCCATGTACATGTGTAGAGACAAACAAATGATCACAATTTCAGAAGATTTGCATTACTTATTCAACAGAAAGAGCTCTACAAATTGTGCAAGTCAGTGACATGATGGTCCATGTACAAGTGTACAGACAAACAAATGATAACGATTTCAGAAAAGTTGCATCATTTATTCAACAGAAAGGGCTTCACAAATATTGCAGTCAATGACATGATGGTCCCTGTACATGTGTACAGACAAACAAATGATAACGATTTCCGAAAAGTTGCATTATTTATTCAACAGAATGAGCTCCAGAAATTGTGCAAGTCAACGACATGATGGTCCATGTACATGTGTACAGACAAACAAATGATAACGATTTCAGAAAAGTTGCATTATTTATTATACAGAAAGAGCTCCACAAATTGTGCAAGTCAATGACATGACGGTCCATGTACATGTGTACAGACAACCAATGGTAACGATTTCAGAAAAGATGCATTATTTATTCAACAGAAAGTGCTCCAGTAATTGTGCAAGTCAATGACATGATGGTTCATGTACTTGTGTACAGACAAACAAATGATCTTAATTTCAGAAGAGTTGCATTACTTATTCAACAGAAACAGCTCCACAAATTGTGCAAGTCAGTGACATGATGGTCCATGTAGATGTGTACAGACAAACAAATGATAACGATTTCTGAAAAGTTGCATTATTTATTCAACAGAAAGAGCTCCACAAATTGTGCTAGTCAATGACATGATGGTCCATGTACATGAGTACAGACAAACAAATGATAACGAATTCAGAAAAGTTGCATTATTTATTCAACAGAAAGAGCTCCAGAAATTGTGCAAGTCAATGACATGATGGTCCATGTGCATGTGTACAGACAAACAAATGATCACAATTTCAGAAGAGTTGCATTACATATTCAACAGAAACAAATCCACAAATTTTGCAATTCAGTGACATGATGGGCCATGTACATGTGTACAGACAAACAAATGATAACGATTTCCGAAAAGTTGCATTATTTACTCAACAGAAGGAGCTCCAGAAATTGTGCAAGTCAATGACAGGATGGTCCATGTACATGTGTACAGACAAACAAATGATCACAATTTCAGATGAGTTGCATTACTTATTCAACAGAAACAGCTCCACAAATTGTGCAAGTCAGTGACATGATGGTCCATGTACATGTCTACAGACAAACAAATGATAACGATTTCAGAAAAGTTGCATTATTTATTCAACAGAAAGAGCTCCACAAATTGTGCAAGTCAATGACAGGATGATCCATGTACATGTGTACAGACAAACAAATGATCACAATTTCAGATGAGTTGCATTACTTATTCAACAGAAACAGCTCCACAAATTGTGCAAGTCAGTGACATGATGGTCCATGTACATGTCTACAGACAAACAAATGATAACGATTTCAGAAAAGTTGCATTATTTATTCAACAGAAAGAGCTCCACAAATTGTGCAAGTCAATGACATGATGGTCCATGTACATGTGTACAGACAAACAAATGACAATGATTTCAGAAAAGTTGCATTATTT
The DNA here is from genome assembly GCF_021461385.2 of Schistocerca piceifrons. NCBI lineage: Eukaryota > Metazoa > Arthropoda > Insecta > Orthoptera > Acrididae > Schistocerca > Schistocerca piceifrons. The sequence continues at coordinate 47,600,845 of NC_060144.1, forward strand.
ATTCAACACAAACAGCTCCACAAATTGTGCAAGTCAATGACAGGAAGATCCATGTACATGTGTACAGACAAACAAATGATAACGATTTCAGAAAAGTTGTATTATTTATTCAACAGAAAGAGCTCCACAAATTGTGCAAGTCAATGACATGATGGTCAATGCACATCTGTACAGACAAACAAATGATAACGATTTCAGAAGAGTTGCATTACTCATTCAACGGAAACAGTTCCACAAAATGTGCAAGTCAGTGACATGATGGTCCATGTACATGTGTACAGACAAACAAATGATAACGATTTCAGAAAAGTTGCATTATTTATTCAACAGAAAGAGCTCCACAAATTGTGGAAGTCAATGACACGATGATCCATGTACATGTGTACAGACAAACAAATGATATCGATTTCAGAAAAGTTGCATTATTTATTCAACAGAAAGAGCTCCACAAAATGTGCTAGTCAATGACATGATGACCCATGTACACGTGTACAGACAAACAAATGATCACTATTTCAGAAGAGTTGCATTACATATTCAACAGAAAGAGCTCTACAAATTGTGCAAGTCAGTGACATGATGGTCCATGTACAAGTGTACAGACAAATAAATGATAACGATTTCAGAAAAGTTGCATTATTTATTCAATAGAAAGAGCTTCACAAATATTGCAGTCAATGACGTGATGGAGTATGTACACGTGTACAGACAGACAAATGATAACGATTTCCGAAAAGTTGCATTATTTATTCAACAGAAAGAGCTCCACAAATTGTGCAAGTCAATGACATGATGGTCCATGTACATGTGTACAGACAAACAAATGATAACGATATCAGAAAAGTTGCATTATTTATTATACAGAAAGAGCTCCAGAAATTGTGCAAGTCAGTGACATGATGGTCCATGTACATGTTTACAGACAAACAAATGATAACGATTTCAGAAAAGTTGCATTATTTATTCAACAGAAAGAGCTCCACAAATTGTGCAAGTCAATGACATGATGGTCCATGTACATGTATACAGACAGAAAAATGATAACGATTTCAGAAAAGTTGCATTATTTATTCAACAGAAAGAGCTCCAGGAATTGTGCAAGTCAATGACATGATGGTCCATGTACATGTGTACAGACAAACAAATGATCACAATTTCAGAAGAGATGCATTACTTATTCAACAGAAACAGATCCACAAATAGTGCAATTCAGTGACATGATGGGCCATGTACATGTGTACAGACAAACAAATGATAACGATTTCCGAAAAGTTGCATTATTTACTCAACAGAAGGAGCCCCAGAAATTGAGCAAGTCAATGACAGGGTGGTTTATGTAGATGTGTACAGACAAACAAATGAACACAATTTCAGATGAGTTGCATTACTTATTCAACAGAAACAGCTCCACAAATTGTACAAGTCTGTGACATGATGGTCCATGTACATGTCTACAGACAAACAAATGATAACGATTTCAGAAAAGTTGCATTATTTATTCAACAGAAAGAGCTCCACAAATTGTGCAATTCAATGACATGATGGTCCATGTACATGTGTACAGACAAACAAATGATAACGATTTCAGAAAAGTTGCATTATTCATTCAACAGAAAGAGCTCCACTAATTGTGCAAGTCAGTGACTTGATGCTCCATGTGCATGTGTACAGGCAAACAAATGATAACGATTTCCGAAAAGTTGCATTATTTATTCAACAGAAAGAGCTCCACAAATTGTGCAAGTCAATGACATGATGGCCCATGTACATGTGTACAGACAAACAAATGATAACGATATCAGAAAAGTTGCATTATTTATTCAACAGAAAGTGCTCCACAAATTGTGCAAGTCAATGAGACGATGATCCATGTACATGTGTATATAAAAACATGTGATAACGATTTCAGAAATGTAGCATTTTTTATTCAACAGAAAGAGCTCCACAAATTGTGCAAGTCAATGACATGATGGTCCATGTACATGTGTACAGACAAACAAATGAAGACGATTTCAGAAAAGCTGCAATATTTATTCAACAGAAAGAGATCCACAAATTGTGCAAGTCAATGACAGGATGATCCATGTACATGTGTACAGACAAACAAATGATCACAATTTCAGATGAGTTGCATTACTTATTCAACAGAAACAGCTCCACAAATTGTGCAAGTCAGTGACATGATGGTCCATGTACATGTCTACAGACAAATAAATGATAACAATTTCAGAAAAGTTGCATTATTTATTCAACAGAAAGAGCTCCTCAAATTGTGCAAGTCAATGACATGACGGTCCATGTACATGTGTAAGGACAAACAGATTATAACGATATCAGAAAAGTTGCAATATTCATTCAACAGAAAGAGCTCCACAAATTGTGCAAGTCAGTGGCATGATAGTCCATGTACATGTGTACAGACAAACATATAATAACGATTTCAGAAAAGTTGCATTATTTATTCAGCAGTAAGAACTCCACAAATTGTGCAAGTCAATGACATGATGGTCCATGAACATGTGTACAGACAAACAAATGATAACGATATCAGAAAAGTTGCATTATTTATTCAACAGAGAGGGATGCACAAATTGTGCAAGTCAATGACATGATGGTCCATGTACATGTGTACAGACAAACAAATGATAACGATTTCAGAAAAGTTGCATTATTTATTCAACACAAACAGCTCCACAAATTGTGCAAGTCAATGACACGATGATCCATGTACATGTGTACAGACAAACAAATGATAACGATTTCAGAAAAGCTGCATTATTTATTCAACAGAAAGAGCTCCACAAATTGTGCAAGTCAATGACAGGATGATCCATGTACATGTGTACAGACAAACAAATGATAACGATTTCAGAAAAGTTGTATTATTTATTCAACAGAAAGAGCTCCACAAATTGTGCAAGTCAATGACATGATGGTCCATGTACATGTGTACAGACAAACAAATGGTAACGATTTAAGAAAAGTTGCATTATTTATTCAACAGAAAGAGCTCCACAAATTGTGCAAGTCAATGACATGATGGTCAATGTACATGTGTACAGACAAACAAATGATAACGATTTCAGAAGAGTTACATTAGTTATTCAACGGAAACAGTTCCACAAATTGTGCAAGTCAGTGACATGATGGTCCATGTCCACGTGTACAGACAAACAAATGATAACGATTTCAGGAAAGTTGCATTATTTATTCAACAGAAAGAGCTCCACAAATTGTGCAAGTCACTGACACGATGATCCATGTACACGTGTACAGACAAACAAATGATAACGGTTTCAGAAAAGTTGCATTATTTATTCAACAGAAAGAGCTCCACAAATTGTGCACGTCAATGACATGATGACCAATGTACACGTGGACAGACAAACAAATGAACACAATTTCAGAAGAGTTGCATTACATATTCAACAGTAAGAGCTCTACAAATTGTGCAAGTCAGTGACATGATGGTCCATGTACAAGTGTACAGACAAACAAATGATAACGATTTCAGAAAAGTTACATTATTTATTCAATAGAAAGAGCTTCACAAATATTGCACTCAATGACATGATGGTGCATGTACACGTGTACAGACAGACAAGTGATAACGATTTCCGAAATGTTGCATTATTTATTCAACAGAAAGAGCTCCACAAATTGTGCAAGTCAATGACATGATGGTCCATGTACATGTGTACAGACAAACAAATGATAACGATATCAGAAAAGTTGCATTATTTATTATACAGAAAGAGCTCCACAAATTGTGCAAGTCAATGACATGATGGTCAATGTACATGTGTACAGACTAACAAATGATAACGATTTCAGAAGAGTTGCATTACTTATTCAACAGAAACAGCTCCACAAATTGTGCAAGTCAGTGACATGATGGTCCATGTACATGTGTACAGACAAACAAATGATAACGATTTCAGAAAAGGTGCATTATTTATTCAACAGAAAGAGCTCCACAAATTGTGCAAGTCAATGACATGATGGTCCATGTACATGTATACAGACAAACAAAAGATAAGGATTTCAGAAAAGTTGCATTAGTTATTCAACAGAAAGAGCTCCAGAAATTGTGCAAGTCAATGACATGATGGTCCATGTACATGTGTACAGACAAACAAATGATCACAATTTCAGAAGATTTGCATTACTTATTCAACAGAAACAGATCCACAAAAAGTGCAATTCAGTGACATGATGGGCCATGTACATGTGTACAGACAAACAAATGATAACGATTTCAGAAAAGTTACATTATTTTTTCAATAGAAAGAGCTTCACAAATATTGCACTCAATGACATGATGGTGCATGTACACGTGTACAGACAGACAAGTGATAACGATTTCCGAAAAGTTGCATTATTTACTCAACAGAAGGAGCTCCAGAATTTGAGCAAGTCAATGACAGGGTGGTCCATGTACATGTGTACAGACAAACAAATGATAACGATTTCAGAAAAGTTGCATTATTTATTCAACAGAAAGAGCTCCACAAATTGTGCAAGTCAATGACATGATGGTCCATGTACATGTGTACAGACAAACAAATGATAACTATATCAGAAAAGTTGCATTATTCATTCAACAGAAAGAGCTCCACTAATTGTGCAAGTCAGTGACATGATGCTCCATGTACATGTGTACAGACAAACAAATGATAACGATTTCAGAAAAGTTGCATTATTTATTCAACAGAAAGAGCTCCACAAATTGTGCAAGTCAATGACATGATGGTCCATGTACATGTTTACAGACAAACAAATGATAACGTTATCAGAAATGTTGCATTATTTATTATACAGAAAGAGCTCCACAAATTGTGGAAGTCAATGACATGACGGTCCATGTACATGTGTACAGACAACCAATGGTAACGATTTCAGAAAAGATGCATTATTTATTCAACAGAAAGTGCTCCAGTAATTGTCCAAGTCATTGACATGATGGTTCATGTACATGTGTACAGACAAACAAATGATCACAATTTCAGAAGAGTTGCATTACTTATTCAACAGAAACAGCTCCACAAATTGTGCAAGTCAGTGACATGATGGTCCATGTACATGTGTACAGACAAACAAATGATAACGATTTCAGAAAAGTTGCATTATTTATTCAACAGAAAGAGCTCCACAAATTGTGCAAGTCAATGACATGATGGTCCATGTATATGTGTACAGACAAACAAATGATAACGATATCAGAAAAGTTGCATTATTCATTCAATAGAAAGAGCTCCACTAATTGTGCAAGTCAGTGACATGATGGTCCATGTACATGTGTGCAGACAAACAAATGTAAACGATTTCAGAAAAGTTGCATTATTTATTCAACAGAAAGAGCTCCACAAATTGTGCAAGTCAATGACAGGATGATCCATGTACATGTGTTCAGACAAACAAATGATAACGATTTCAGAAAAGTTGTATTATTTATTCAACAGAAAGAGCTCCACAAATTGTGCAAGTCAATGACATGATGGTCCATGTACATGTGTACAGACAAGCAAATGTCAACGATTTAAGAAAAGTTGCATTATTTATTCAACAGAAAGAGCTCCACAAATTGTGCAAGTCAATGACAGGATGATCCATTTACATGTGTACAGACAAACAAATGATAACGATTTCTGAAAAGTTGTGTTATTTATTCAACAGAAAGAGCTCTACAAATTGTGCAAGTCAGTGACATGATGGTCCATGTACAAGTGTACAGACAAACAAATGATAACGATTTCAGAAAAGTTGCATTATTTATTCAATAGATAGAGCTTCACAAATATTGCAGTCAATGACATGATGGTCCATGTACACGTGTACAGACAGACAAATGATAAAGATTTCCGAAAAGTTGCATTATTTTTTCAACAGAAAGAGCTCCAAAAATTGTGCAAGTCAATGACATGATGGTCCATGTACATGTGTACAGACAAACAAATGATAACGATTTCAGAAAATTTGCATTATTTATTATACAGAATGAGCTCCACAAATTGTGCGAGTCAATGACATGACGGTCCATGTACATGTGTACAGACAACCAATGGTAATGATTTCTGAAAAGATGCATTATTTATTCAACAGAAAGTGCTCCAGTAATTGTGCAAGTCAATGACATGATGGTCCATGTACATGTGTACAGACAAACAAATGATCACAATTTTAGAAGAGTTGTATTACTTATTCAACAGAAACAGATCCACAAATTGTGCAATTCAGTGACATGATCTGCCATGTACATGTGTACAGACAAGCAAATAAAAACGTTTTCCGAAAAGTTGCATTATTTATTCAACACAAAGAGCTCCACAAATTGTGCAAGTGAATGACATGATGATCCATGTACATGTGTACATAAAAACAAGTGATAACGATTTCAGAAAAGTAGCATTATTTATTCAACAGAAAGAGCTCCACAAATTGTGCAAGTCACTGACATGATCGTCCATGTACATGCGTACAGACAAACAAATTATAACGATTTCAGGAAAGTTGCATCATTCATTCAACAGAAAGAGATCCAGAAATTGTGCATGTCAATGACATTATGGTCCATGTACATGTGTACAGACAAACAAATGATAACGATTTCAGAAAAGTTGCATTATTTATTCAACAGAAAGAGCTCCAGATATTGTGCAAGTCAATGACATGATGGTCCATGTACATGTGTACAGACAAACAAATGATAACGATTTCGGAAAAGTTGCATTTTTTATTCAACAGAAAGAGCTCCACAAATTGTGTAAGTCAATGACTTGATGGTCCATGTACATGTGTACAGACAAATGATAACGATTTCAGAAAAGTTGCATTATTTCTTCAACAGAAAGAGCTCGATAAATTGTGCAAGTCAATGACATGATGGTCCATGTACATGTGTACAGACAAACAAATGATAAAGATTTCAGAAAAGGTGCATTATTTATTATACAGAATGAGCTCCACAAATTGTGCGAGTCAATGACATGACGGTCCATGTACATGTGTACAGACAACCAATGGTAACGATTTCTGAAAAGATGCATTATTTAATCAACAGAAAGTGCTCCAATAATTGTGCAAGTCAATGACATGATGGTTCATGTACATGTGTACAGACAAACAAATGATCACAATTTTAGAAGAGTTGTATTACTTATTCAACAGAAACAGATCCACAAATTGTGCAATTCAGTGACATGATGGGACATGTACATGTGTACAGACAAGCAAATAAAAATGTTTTCCGAAAAGTTGCATTATTTATTCAACACAAAGAGCTCCACAAATTGTGCAAGTGAATGACATGATGATCCATGTACATGTGTACATAAAAACAAGTGATAACGATTTCAGAAAAGTAGCAATATTTATTCAACAGAAAGAGCTCCACAAATTGTGCAAGTCAATGACATGATCGTCCATGTACATGTTTACAGACAAACAGATTATAACGATTTCAGGAAAGTTGCATCATTCATTCAACAGAAAGAGCTCCAGAAATTGTGCGTGTCAATGACATTATTATCCATGTACATGTGTACAGACAAACAAATGATAACGATTTCAGAGAAGTTGCATTATTTATTCAACAGAAAGAGCTCCAGATATTGTGCAAGTCAATGACATGATGGTCCATGTACATGTGTACAGACAAACAAATGATAACGATTTCAGAGAAGTTGCATTATTTATTCAACAGAAAGAGCTCCACAAATTTTGCAAGTCGATGACATGATGGTCCATGTACATGTGTACAGACAAAGAACCGATAACGATTTCAGAAAAGTTGCATTATTTATTCAACAGAAAGAGCTCCACAAATTGTGTAAGTCAATGACATGATGGTCCATGTACATGTGTACAGACAAACAAATGATAACGATTTCAGAAAACTTGCATTATTTATTCAACAGAATAAGCTCCACAAATTGTGCAAGTCAATGACAAGATGGTCTATGTACATGTAGACTGACAAGCAAATGGTAACGATTTCAGAAATATTGAATTATTTATTCAACAGAAAGACCTTTACAAATTGTGCAAGTCAATGACATGACAGTCCATGTACATATGTACAGACAAACAAATGATAACGATTTCAGAAAAGTTGTATTATTTATTCAACAGAAAGTGCTCCAGAAATTGTGCAAGTCAATGACATGATCGTCCATGTACATGTGTACAGACAAACAAATGATAACAATTTCAGAAAAGTTGCATTATATATTCAAAAGAAAGTGCTCCTGGAATTGTGCAAGTCATTGTCATGATGGTGCATGTACATGTGTACAGACAAACAAATCATAACGATTTCAGAATAGTTGCATTATTTATTCAACAGAAAGAGCTCCACAAATTGTGCAAGTCAATGACATGATGGTCCATGTACATGTGTACAGACAAACAAATGATAACGATTTCAGAAAAGTTGCATTATTTATTCAACAGAAAGAGCTCCACAAATTTTGCAAGTCATGACATGAAGGTCCATGTACATGTGTACAGACAAACAAATGATAACGATTTCGGAAAAGTTGCATTTTTTATTCAACAGAAAGAGCTCCACAAATTGTGTAAGTCAATGACTTGATGGTCCATGTACATGTGTACAGACAAACAAATGATAACGATTTCAGAAAAGTTGCATTATTTATTCAACTGGAAGAGCTCCACAATATGTGCAAGCCAATGACATGATGGTCTATGTACTTGTATACTGACAAGCAAATGGTAACGATTTCAGAAAAGTTGAATTATTTATGTAACAGAAAGACCTCCACAAATTGTGCAAGTCAATGACATGATGGTCTATGTACATGTGTACAGACAAACAAATGATAATGATATCAGAAAAGTTGCATTATTTATTCAACAGAAAGTGCTCCAGAAATTGTGCAAGTCAATGACATGATGGTCCATGTACATGTGTACAGACAAACAAATGATAACAATTTCAGAAAAGTTGCATTATTTATTCAACAGAAAGAGCTCCACAAATTGTGCAAGTCAATGACACGATGATTCATGTACATGTGTACAGAAAAGCAAATGATAACGATTTCAGAAAAGTAGCATTATTTATTCAACAGAAAGAGCTCCACAAATTGTGCAAGTCAATGACATGATCGTCCATGTACATGTGTACAGACAAACAAATGATAACGATTTCAGAAAAGTTGCATTATATATTCAAAAGAAAGTGCTCCTGGAATTGTGCAAGTCATTTCATGATGGTCCATGTACATGTGTACAGACAAACAAATGATAACGATTTTAGAAAAGTTGCATTATTTATTCAACAGAAAGAGCTCCACAAATTTTGCAAGTCAATGACATGAATGTCCATGTACATGTGTACAGACAAACAATTGATAACGATTTCAGAAAAGTTGCATTTTTTATTCAACAGAAAGAGCTCCACAAATTGTGTAAGTCAATGACTTGATGGTCCATGTACATGTGTACAGACAAACAAATGATAACGATTTCAGAAAAGTTGCATTATTTATTCAACAGGAAGAGCTCCACAAATTGTGCAAGCCAATGACATGATGGTCTATGTACTTGTATACTGACAAGAAAATGGTAACGATTTCAGAAAAGTTGCATTATTTATGTAACAGAAAGACCTCCACAAATTGTGCAAGTCAATGACATGATGGTCTATGTACATGTGTACAGACAAACAAATGATTACGATATCCGAAAAGTTGCATTATTTATTCAACAGAAAGTGCTCTAGAAATTGTGCAAGTCAATGACATGATGGTCCATGTACATGTGTACAGACAAACAAATGATAACAATTTCAGAAAAGTTGCATTATTTATTCAACAGAAAGAGCTCCACAAATTGTGCAAGTCAATGACACGATGATCCGTGTACATGTGTACAGAAAAGCAAATGATAACGATTTCAGAAAAGTTGCATTATTTATTCAACAGAAAGAGCTCCACAAATTGTGCAAGTCAATGACATGATGGACCATGTACATGTCTACAGACAAACAAATGATAACGATTTCAGAAAAGTTTCATTATTTATTCAACAGAAAGAACTCCAGAAAATGTGCATGTCAATGACATGATGGTCCACGTACACGTGTACTAACAAACAAATGATAACGATTTCAGAAAAGTTGCTTTATTTATTCAATAGAAAGAGCTCCACAAATTGTGCAAGTCAATGAGATGATGACCCATGTACATGTGTACAGACAAACAAATGATCACATTTTCAGAAGAGTTGCATTACTTATTCAACGGAAACAGTTCCACAAATTGTGCAAGTCAGTGACATGATGGTCCATGTACATGTGTACAGACAAACAAATGATAATGATTTCAGAAAAAGTTGCATTATTTATTCAACAGAAAGAGCTCCACAAATTGTGCAAGTCAATGAGATGATGACCCATGTACATGTGTACAGACAAACAAATGATCACAATTTCAGAAGGGTTGCATTACTTATTCAACAGAAAGAGCTCCACAAATTGTGCAAGTCAATGACATGATGGTCCATGTACATGTGAACAGACAAACAAATGATAAAGATTTAAGAAAAGTTGCATTATTTATTGAACAGAAAGAGCTCCACAAATTGTGCAAGTCAATGACATGATGACCCATGTACATGTGTACAGACAAACAAATGATCACAATTTCAGAAGAGTTGCATTATTTATTCAACAGAAAGAGCTTTTCAAATTATGCAAGTCAGTGACATGATGGTCCATGTACAAGTGTACAGACAAACAAATGATAACGATTTCAGAAAATTTGCATTATTTATTCAATAGAAAGAGCTTCACAAATATTGCAGTCAATGACATGATGGTCCATGTACACGTGTACAGACAGACAAATGATAACGATTTCCAAAAAGTTGCATTATTTATTTAACAGAAAGAGCTCCAGAAATTGTGCAAGTCAATGACATGATGGACCATGTACATGTGTACAGACAAACAAATGATAACGATTTCAGAAAAGTTGCATTATTTATTATACAGAATGACCTCCACAAATTGTGCAAGTCAATGACATGACGGTCCATGTACATGTGTACAGACAACCAGTGGTAACGATTTCAGAAAAGATGCATTATTTATTCAACAGAAAGAGCTCCAGAAATTGTGCAAGTCAATGACATGATGGTCCATGTACATGTGTACAGACAAACAAATGATCACAATGTTAGAGGAGTTGTATTACTTATTCAACAGAAACAGATCCACAAATTGTGCAATTCAGTGACATGATGGGCCATGTACATGTGTACAGACAAGCAAATAAAAACGATTTCCGAAAAGTTACATTATTTACTCAACAGAAGGAGCTCCAGAAATTGTGCAAGTCAATGACAGGATGGTCCATGTACATGTGTACACACAAACAAATGATCACAATTTCAGATGAGTTGCATTACTTATTCAACAGAAACAGCTCCACAAATTGTGCAAGTTAGTGACATGATGGTCCATGTACATGTCTACAGACAAACAGATGATAACGATTTCAGAAAAGTTGCATTATTTATTCAACAGAAAGAGCGCCACAAATTGTGCAAGTCAATGACATGATGGTCCATGTACATGTGTACAGACAAACAAATGATAACGATATCAGAAAAGTTGCATTATTCATTCAACAGAAAGAGCTCCACTAATTGTGCAAGTCATAGACATGATGGTCCATCTACATGTGTACGGACAAACAAATGATAACGATTTCAGAAAAGTTGCATTTATTATTCAACAGAAAGAGCTCCACAAATTGTGCTAGTCAATGACATGATGTTCCATGTACATGTGTATAGACAAACAAATGATAACGATTTCAGAAAAGTTGCATTATTTATTCAACAGAAAGAACTCCACAAATTGTGCAAGTCAATGACATGATGGTCCATGTACATGTGTACAGACAAACAAATGATAACGATTTCAGAAAAGTTGCATTATTTAACAGAAAGAGCTCCACAAATTGTGCAAGTCAATAACACGATGATCCATGTACATGTGTACAGAAAAACAAATGATAACGATATCAGAGAAGTTGCATTATTTCTTCAACAGAAAGAGCTCCATAAATTGTGCAAGTCAATGTCATGATAGTCCATGTACATGTGTACAGACAAACAAATGATAACGATTTATAGAAAAGTTGCATTATTTATTCAACAGAAAGAGCTCCATATATTGTGCAAGTCAATGACATGATGGTCCATGTACATGTGTACAGACAAACAAATGATAACGATTTCAGAAAAGTTGCATTATTTATTCAACAGAAAGAGCTCCAGATATTGTGCAAGTCAATGACATGATGGTCCATGTACATGTGTACAGACAAACAAATGATAACGATTTCAGAAAAGTTGCATTATTTATTCAACAGAAAGAGGTCCACAAATTTTGCAAGTCGATGACATGATGGTCCATGTACATGTGTACAGACAAAGAAACGATAACGATTTCAGAAAAGTTGCATTATATATTCAAAAGAAAGTGCTCCTGGAATTGTGCAAGTCATTGTCATGATGGTCCATGTACATGTGTACAGACAAACAAATCATAACGATTTCAGAATAGTTGCATTATTTATTCAACAGAAAGAGCTCCACAAATTGTGCAAGTCAATGACATGATGGTCCATGTTTATATGTACAGACAAACAAATGATAACGATTTCAGAAAAGTTGCATTATTTATTCAACAGAAAGAGCTCCACAAATTTTGCAAGTCAATGACATGAAGGTCCATGTACATGTGTACAGACAAACAAATGATAACGATTTCAGAAAAGTTGCATTATTTATTCAACAGAAAGAGCTCCACAAATTGTGTAAGTCAATGACTTGATGGTCCATGTACATGTGTACAGACAAACAAATGATAACGATTTCAGAAAAGTTGCATTATTTATTCAACAGGAAGAGCTCCACAAATTGTGCAAGCCAATGACATGATGGTCTATGTACTTGTATACTGACAAGCAAATGGTAACGATTTCAGAAAAGTTGCATTATTTATGTAACAGAAAGACCTCCACAAATTGTGCAAGTCAATGACATGATGGTCTATGTACATGTGTACAGACAAACAAATGATAACGATATCAGAAAAGTTGCATTATTTGTTCAACAGAAAGTGCTCCAGAAATTGTGCAAGTCAATGACATGATGGTCCATGTACATGTGTACAGACAAACAAATGATAACAATTTCAGAAAAGTTGCATTATTTATACAACAGTAAGAGCTCCACAAATTGTGCAAGTCAATGACACGATAATCCGTGTACATGTGTACAGGAAAGCAAATGATAACGATTTCAGAAAAGTTGCATTATTTATTCAACAGAAAGAGCTCCACAAATTGTGCAAGTCAATGACATGATGGTCCATGTACATGGCTACAGACAAACAAATGATAATGATTTCAGAAAAGTTTCATTATATATTCAACAGAAAGAGCTCCACAAAATGTGCATGTCAATGACATGATGGTCCATGTACACGTGTACAAACAAACAAATGATAACGATTTCAGAAAAGTTGCTTTATTTATTCAATAGAAAGAGCTCCACAAATTGTGCAAGCCAATGACATGATGGTCCATGTACATGTGTACAGACAAACAAATGATAACGATTTCAGAAAAGTTGTATTATTTATTCAACTGAAAGATCTCCACAAATTGTGCAAGTCAATGACATGATGGTCCATGAACATGTGTACAGACAAACAAATGATAACGATTTCAGAAAAGTTGGATTTTTTATTCAACAGAAAGAGGTCCACAAATTGTGCAAGTCAATGACATGATGGTATATGTACATGTGTACAGACAAGCAAATGATAACAATTTCAGAAAAGTTGCATTATCAATTCAACAGAAAGTGCTCCAGAAATTGTGCATGTCAATGACATAATGGTCCATGTACATGTGCACAGACAAACAAATGATAATGATTTCAGAAAGGTTGCATTATTTATTCAACAGAAAGAGCTCCACAAATTGTGCAAGTCAATGATATGATGGTCCATGTACATGTGTACAGACAAACAAATGATAACGATTTCAGAAAAGTTGCATTATTTATTCAACAGAAAGAGCTCCACAAATTGTGCAAGTCAATGACATGATGTTCCATGTACATGTGTACAGACAAACAAATGATAACGATTTCAGAAGAGTTGCATTATTCAACGGAAACAGTTCCACAAATTGTGCAAGTCAGTGACATGATGGTCCATGTACATATGTACAGACAAACAAATGATAATGATTTCAGAAAAGTTGCATTATTTATTCAACAGAAAGAGCTCCACAAATTGTGCAAGTCAATGAGATGATGACCCATGTACATGTGTACAGACAAACAAATGATCACAATTTCAGAAGGGTTGCATTACTTATTCAACAGAAAGAGCTCCAGAAATTGTGCAAGTCAATGACATGATTGTCCATGTACATGTGTACAGACAAACAAATGATAAAGATTTAAGAAAAGTTGCATTATTTCTTGAACAGAAAGAGCTCCACAAATTGTGCAAGTCAATGACATGATGGTCCATGTACATGTGTACAGACAAACAAATGATCACAATTTCAGAAGAGTTGCATTATTTATTCAACAGAAAGAGCTCTTCAAATTGAGCAAGTCAGTGACATGATGGTCCATGTACAAGGGTACAGACAAACAAATGATAACGATTTCAGAATATTTGCATTATTTATTCAATAGAAAGAGCTTCACAAATATTGCAGTCAATGACATGATGGTCCATGTACACGTGTACAGACAGACAAATGATAACGATTTCCGAAAAGTTGCATTATTTATTTAACAGAAAGAGCTCCAGAAATTGTGCAAGTCAATGACATGTTGGTCCATGTACATGTGTACAGACAAACAAATGATAACGATTTCAGAAAAGTGCATTATTTATTATACAGAATGAGATCCACAAATTGTGCAAGTCAATGGCATGACGGTCCATGTACATGTGTACAGATAACCAATGGTAACGATTTCAGAAAAGATGCATTATTTATTCAACAGAAAGTGCTCCAGTAATTGTGCAAGTCAATGACATGATGGTTCATGTACATGTGTACAGACAAACAAATGATCACAATTTCAGAAGAGTTGCATTACTTATTCAACAGAAACAGCTCCACAAATTGTGCAAGTCAGTGACATGATGGTCCATGTACATGTGTACAGACAAGCAAATAAAAACGATTTTCGAAAAGTTGCATTATTTACTCAACAGAAGGATCTCCAGAAATTGTACAAGTCAATGACAGGATGGGCCATGTACATGTGTACACACAAACAAATGATCACAATTTCAGATGAGTTGCATTACTTATTCAACAGAAACAGCTCCACAAATTGTGCAAGTTAGTGACATGATGGTCCATGTACATGTCTACAGACAAACAAATGATAACGATTTCAGAAAAGTTGCATTATTTATTCAACAGAAAGAGCGCCACAAATTGTGCAAGTCAATGACATGATGGTCCATGTACATGTGTACAGACAAACAAATGATAACGATATCAGAAAAGTTGCATTATTCATTCAACAGAAAGAGCTCCACTAATTGTGCAAGTCAGTGATATGATGGTCCATGTACATGTGTACAGACAAACAAATGATAACGATTTCAGAAAAGTTGCATTATTTATTCAACAGAAAGAGCTCCAGATATTGTGCAAGTCAATGACATGATGGTCCATGTACATGTGTACAGACAAACAAATGTTAACGATTTCAGAAAAGTTGCATTATTTATTCAACAGAAAGAGCTCCACAAATTTTGCAAGTCGATGACATGATGGTCCATGTACATGTGTACAGACAAAGAAACGATAACGATTTCAGGAAAGTTGCATTATTTATTCAACAGAAAGAGCTCCACAAATTGTGTAAGTCAATGACATGATGGTCCATGTACATGTGTACAGACAAACAAATGATAACGATTTCAGAAAAGTTGCATTATTTATTCAACAGAAAGTGCTCCAGAACTTGTGCAAGTCAATGACATGATCGTCCATGTACATGTGTACAGACAAACAAATGATAACGATTTCAGAAAAGTTGCATTATATATTCAAAAGAAAGTGCTCCTGGAATTGTGCAAGTCATTGTCATGATGGTCCATGTACATGTGTACAGACAAACAAATCATAACGATTTCAGAATAGTTGCATTATTTATTCAACAGAAAGAGCTCCACAAATTGTGCAAGTCAATGACATGAGGGTCCATGTACATGTGTACAGTCAAACAAATGATAATGATTTCAGAAAAGTTGCATTATTTATTCAACAGAAAGAGCTCCACAAATTGTGTAAGTCAATGACTTGATGGTCCATGTACATGTGTACAGACAAACAAATGATAACGATTTCAGAAAAGTTGCATTATTTATTCAACAGGAAGAGCTCCACAAATTGTGCAAGCCAATGACATGATTTTCTATGTACTTGTATACTGACAAGCAAATGGTAACGATTTCAGAAAAGTTGCATTATTTTTGTAACAGAAAGACCTCCACAAATTGTGCAAGTCAATGACCTGATGGTCTATGTACATGTGTACAGACAAACAAATGATAACGATATCAGAAAAGTTGATTATTTATTCAACAGAAAGTGCTCCAGAAATTGTGAAAGTCAATGACATGATGGTCCATGTACATGTGTACAGACAAACAAATGGTAACAATTTCAGAAAAGTTGCATTATTTATACAACAGAAAGAGCTCCACAAATTGTGCAAGTCAATGACACGATGATCCGTGTACATGTGTACAGAAAAGCAAATGATAACGATTTCAGAAAAGTTGCATTATTTATTCAACAGAAAGAGCTCCACAAATTGTGCAAGTCAATGACATGATGGTCCATGTACATGTCTACAGACAAACAAATGATAACGATTTCAGAAAAGTTTCATTATTTATTCAACAGAAAGAGCTCCACAAAATATGCATGTCAATGACATGATGGTCCATGTACACGTGTACAAACAAACAAATGATAACGATTTCAGAAAAGTTTCTTTATTTATTCAATAGAAAGAGCTCCACAAATTGTGCAAGCCAATGACATGATGGTCCATGTACATGTGTACAGACAAACAAATGATAACGATTTCAGAAAAGTTGTATTATTTATTCAAGAGAAAGAGCTACACAAATTGTGCAAGTCAATGACATGATGGTCCATGTACATGTGTACAGACAAACAAATGATAACGATTTCAGAAAAGTTGGATTTTTTATTCAACAGAAAGACCTCCAAAAATTGTGCAAGTCAATGACATGATGGTATATGTACATGTGTACAGACAAGCAAATGATAACAATTTCAGAAAAGTTGCATTATCAATTCAACAGAAAGTGCTCCAGAAATTGTGCATGTCAATGACATAATGGTCCATGTACATGTGCACAGACAAACAAATGATAATGATTTCAGAAAGGTTGCATTATTTATTCAACAGAAAGAGCTCCACAAATTGTGCAAGTCAATGATATGATGGTCCATGTACATGTGTACAGACAAACAAATGATAACGATTTCAAAAAAGTTGCATTATTTATTCAACAGAAAGAGCTCCACAAATTGTGCAAGTCAATGACATGATGGTCCATGTACATGTGTACAGACAAACAAATGATCACAATTTCCGAAGGGTTGCATTACTTATTCAACAGAAAGAGCTCCACAAATTGTGCAAGTCAATGACATGATGGTCCATGTACATGTGTACAGACAAACAAATGATAAAGATTTAAGAAAAGTTGCATTATTTATTGAACAGAAAGAGCTCCACAAATTGTGCAAGTCAATGACATGATGACCCATGTACATGTGTACAGACAAACAAATGATCACAATTTCAGAAGAGTTGCATTATTTATTCAACAGAAAGAGCTCTTCAAATTGTGCAAGTCAGTGACATGATGGTCCATGTACAAGTGTACAGACAAACAAATGATAACGATTTCAGAAAATTTGCATTATTTATTCAATAGAAAGAGCTTCACAAATATTGCAGTCAATGACATGATGGTCCATGTACACGTGTACAGACAGACAAATGATAACGATTTCCGAAAAGTTGCATTATTTATTTAACAGAAAGAGCTCCAGAAATTGTGCAAGTCAGTGACATGATGGTCCATGTACATGTGTACAGACAAACAAATGATAACGATTTCAGAAAAGTGCATTATTTATTATACAGAATGAGATCCACAAATTGTGCAAGTCAATGACATGACGGTCCATGTACATGTGTACAGACAACCAATGGTAACGATTTCAGAAAAGATGCATTATTTATTCAACAGAAAGTGCTCCAGTAATTGTGCAAGTCAATGACATGATGGTTCATGTACATGTGTACAGACAAACAAATGATAATGATTTCAGAAGAGTTGCATTACTTATTCAACAGAAACAGCTCCTCAAATTGTGCAAGTCAGTGACATGATGGTCCATGTACATGTGTACAGACAAACAAATGATAACGATTTCAGAAAAGTTGCATTATTTATTCAACAGAAAGAGCTCCACAAATTGTGCAAGTCAATGACATGATGGTCCATGTACATGTGTACAGACAAACAAATGATAACGATTTCAGAAAAGTTGCAGTATTTATTCAACAGAAAGAGCTCCCGTAATTGTGCAAGTCAATGACATGATGGTCCATGTATATGTGTACAGACAAACAAATGATCACAATGTTAGAAGAGTTGTATTACTTATTCAACAGAAACAGATCCACAAATTGTGCAATTCAGTGACATGATGGGCCATGTACATGTGTACAGACAAGCAAATAAAAACGATTTCCGAAAAGTTGCATTATTTACTCAACAGAAGGAGCTCCAGCAATTGTGCAAGTCAATGACAGGATGGGCCATGTACATGTGTACACAAACAAATGATCACAATTTCAGATGAGTTGCATTACTTATTCAACAGAAACAGCTCCACAAATTGTGCAAGTTAGTGACATGGTGGTCCATGTACATGTCTACAGACAAACAAATGATAACGATTTCAGAAAAGTTGCATTATTTATTCAACAGAAAGAGCGCCACAAATTGTGCAAGTCAATGACATGATGGTCCATGTACATGTGTACAGACAAACAAATGATAACGATATCAGAAAAGTTGCATTATTCATTCAACAGAAAGAGCTCCACTAATTCTGCAAGACAGTGACATGATGGTCCATGTACATGTGTACAGACAAACAAATGATAACGATTTCAGAAAAGTTGCATTTATTATTCAACAGAAAGAGCTCCACAAATTGTGCTAGTCAATGACATGATGGTCCATGTACATGTGTACAGACAAACAAATGATAACGATATCAGAACAGTTGCATAATTTATTCAACAGAAAGAGCTCCACAAATTGTGCAAGTCAATGACATGATGGTCCATGTGCATGTGTACAGACAAACAAATGATAACGATTTCAGAAAAGTTGCATTATTTATTCAACAGAAAGTGCTCCAGAAATTGTGCAAGTCAATGACATGATCGTCCATGTACATGTGTACAGACAAACAAATGATAACGATTTCAGAAAAGTTGCATTATATATTCAAAAGAAAGTGTTCCTGGAATTGTGCAAGTCATTGTCATGATGGTCCATGTACATGTGTACAGACAAACAAATCATAACGATTTCAGAATAGTTGCACTATTTATTCAACAGAAAGAGCTCCACAAATTGTGCAAGTCAATGACATGATGGTCCATGTACATGTGTACAGACAAACAAATGATAACGATTTCAGAAAAGTTGCATTATTTATTCAACAGAAAGGGCTCCACAAATTTTGCAAGTCAATGACATGAAGGTCCATGTACATGTGTACAGACAAACAAATGATAACGATTTCAGAAAAGTTGCATTATTTATTCAACAGAAAGAGCTCCACAAATTGTGTAAGTCAATGACTTGATGGTCCATGTACATGTGTACAGACAAACAAATGATAACGATTTCAGAAAAGTTGCATTATTTATTCAACAGGAAGAGCTCCACAAATTGTGCAAGCCAATGACATGATTGTCTATGTACTTGTATACTGAAAAGCAAATGGTAACGATTTCAGAATAGTTGCATTATTTTTGTAACAGAAAGACCTCCACAAATTGTGCAAGTCAATGACATGATGGTCTATGTACATGTGTACAGACAAACAAATGATAACGATATCAGAAAAGTTGCATTATTTATTCAACAGAAAGTGCTCCAGAAATTGTGCAAGTCAATGACATGATGGTCCATGTACATGTGTACAGACAAACAAATGATAACAATTTCAGAAAAGTTGCATTATTTATACAACAGAAAGAGCTCCACAAATTGTGCAAGTCAGTGACACGATGATCCGTGTACATGTGTACAGAAAAGCAAATGATAACGATTTCAGAAAAGTTGCATTATTTATTCAACAGAAAGACCTCCACAAATTGTGCAAGTCAATGACATGATGGTCCATGTACATGTCTACAGACAAACAAATGATAACGATTTCAGAAAAGTTTCATTATTTATTCAACAGAAAGAGCTCCACAAAATGTGCATGTCAATGACATGATGGTCCATGTACACGTGTACAAACAAACAAATGATAACGATTTCAGAAAAGTTTCTTTATTTATTCAATAGAAAGAGCTCCACAAATTGTGCAAGCCAATGACATGATGGTCCATGTACATGTGTACTGACAAACAAATGATAACGATTTCAGAAAAGTTGTATTATTTATTCAAGAGAAAGAGCTCCACAAAATGTGCATGTCAATGACATGATGGTCCATGTACACGTGTACAAACAAACAAATGATAACGATTTCAGAAAAGTTTCTTTATTTATTCAATAGAAACAGCTCCACAAATTGTGCAAGTTAGTGACATGGTGGTCCATGTACATGTCTACAGACAAACAAATGATAACGATTTCAGAAAAGTTGCATTATTTATTCAACAGAAAGAGCGCCACAAATTGTGCAAGTCAATGACATGATGGTCCATGTACATGTGTACAGACAAACAAATGATAACGATATCAGAAAAGTTGCATTATTCATTCAACAGAAAGAGCTCCACTAATTCTGCAAGACAGTGACATGATGGTCCATGTACATGTGTACAGACAAACAAATGATAACGATTTCAGAAAAGTTGCATTTATTATTCCACAGATAGAGCTCCACAAATTGTGCTAGTCAATGACATGATGGTCCATGTACATGTGTACAGACAAACAAATGATAACGATATCAGAACAGTTGCATAATTTATTCAACAGAAAGGGCTCCACAAATTGTGCAAGTCAATGACATGATGGTACATGTACATGTGTACAGACAAACAAATGATAACGATTTCAGAAAAGTTGCATTATTTATTCAACAGAAAGTGCTCCAGAAATTGTGCAAGTCAATGACATGATCGTCCATGTACATGTGTACAGACAAACAAATGATAACGATTTCAGAAAAGTTGCATTATATATTCAAAAGAAAGTGTTCCTGAAATTGTGCAAGTCATTGTCATGATGGTCCATGTACATGTGTACAGACAAACAAATCATAACGATTTCAGAATAGTTGAATTATTTATTCAACAGAAAGAGCTCCACAAATTGTGCAAGTCAATGACATGATGGTCCATGTACATGTGTACAGACAAACAAATGATAACGATTTCAGAAAAGTTGCATTATTTATTCAACAGAAAGAGCTCCACAAATTTTGCAAGTCAATGACATGAAGGTCCATGTACATGTGTACAGACAAACAAATGATAACGATTTCAGAAAAGTTGCATTATTTATTCAACAGAAAGAGCTCCACAAATTGTGTAAGTCAATGACTTGATGGTCCATGTACATGTGTACAGACAAACAAATGATAACGATTTCAGAAAAGTTGCATTATTTATTCAACAGGAAGAGCTCCACAAATTGTGCAAGCCAATGACATGATTGTCTATGTACTTGTATACTGAAAAGCAAATGGTAACGATTTCAGAAAAGTTGCATTATTTTTGTAACAGAAAGACCTCCACAAATTGTGCAAGTCAATGACATGATGGTCTATGTACATGTGTACAGACAAACAAATGATAACGATATCAGAAAAGTTGCATTATTTATTCAACAGAAAGTGCTCCAGAAATTGTGCAAGTCAATGACATGATGGTCCATGTACATGTGTACAGACAAACAAATGATAACAATTTCAGAAAAGTTGCATTATTTATACAACAGAAAGAGCTCCACAAATTGTGCAAGTCAATGACACGATGATCCGTGTACATGTGTACAGAAAAGCAAATGATAACGATTTCAGAAAAGTTGCATTATTTATTCAACAGAAAGACCTCCACAAATTGTGCAAGTCAATGACATGATGGTCCATGTACATGTCTACAGACAAACAAATGATAACGATTTCAGAAAAGTTTCATTATTTATTCAACAGAAAGAGCTCCACAAAATGTGCATGTCAATGACATGATGGTCCATGTACACGTGTACAAACAAACAAATGATAACGATTTCAGAAAAGTTTCTTTATTTATTCAATAGAAAGAGCTCCACAAATTGTGCAAGCCAATGACATGATGGTCCATGTACATGTGTACTGACAAACAAATGATAACGATTTCAGAAAAGTTGTATTATTTATTCAAGAGAAAGAGCTCCACAAATTGTGCAAGTCAATGACATGATGGTCCATGTACATGTGTACAGACAAACAATTGATAACGATTTCAGAAAAGTTGGATTTTTTATTCAACAGAAAGACCTCCAAAAATTGTGCAAGTCAATGACATGATGGTATATGTACATGTGTACAGACAAGCAAATGATAACAATTTCAGAAAAGTTGCATTACCAATTCAACAGAAAGTGCTCCAGAAATTGTGCATGTCAATGACATTATGTAGTGGGACGAAATTAAACGTCACCCATCCACCAAGTCAGCCCAGTTTGCAGGTGACTATAAGTTTAATTTAGTTTTTGTTTATGTGTTTTCTTATTATTTGTAATAAATGTGAATTATCTAAAAGTTTTGTATTTTTTTTATGTGTTTCATGTACGGAGAGATCGGCGCAACGAACGGGGACAGCATCTTCGTTGCCGCGACCAGAGAGGAAATTGCTGGCCGCTATACGTCGCGGGTCGACAGCCAAGGAGCAACAGAAGATCCTGGAACCGAGTTGTTGCGTCGTGTTTCTAAAAAATTAAAAATGAATTTTTATACTCTTTTTGTACAACAATGACGTCATAATGATCTTAACCTTATTGAAAATTTAGTCACTGTCTGTCAACGCTCAAGTTCACATCTGTATGTGTAGGAAGCTAATAAAATAGTGTATGTTACTAAAGGTGAAACAAGTGTCTTGAAGATTTATTTATGAAGAGTTATGTGAACGGATTAATAATATATTTGACAAGATTATTGATTCAGACAGCGTTGGCCGAAACTTTGAATCTAAAAAGTTTATTTAATGTGTGATTCTGATATCGATTAGATCAAGATAACGTGTGTCGATATAATTTTCTGAGGAGAAACAAACGAAATTTAAATTCGGAAAAGTTACAAAAACCAATTGGCCCAAGTGATGTAATTCTCTGCACACGACTCAACTGATGTTTTACAGTTTCGTTCAAGAACCATCCTATGACAATTTAAAAGAATATGAATCATTTTTGAAAGTGGGTTGTAACTGACGTAGGTGACGAAGTCTGCACATGGTCATACATATATCAAACGAAAAACCTAATACGTCGTTACACCGCACCGTGGCGACCGTGACAGGACTTGTGTGCAACTAAGGCACACAGGTACGAATCGAAACATCAAGAGTCCTTCGGAAGTCAACGCGAGTTTTCATGGAGCCTTCACCAGCCAGCGGCGACTTCGCGGGTGTGGGCATCTGACGGAGTGCAGCCAAGGAGTACGGTCACGCGGTTGTTCCACGAGAAGTCGCATCTGTTGGGCAGCAGCTGAACGCTGCAAACCCCGACAACCTTTTTTCTCCCTAAACTAATAGGCCCAGTACGTCAGCTGCGGGGCGTTCCTCCGGCTGGTATTAGAGGTGTTGCTGAGGGCTTCGCCTGTCTACGGCGGTGCCGGGCGTGGTTGCAGCCAGCGACGTTTCCGGTGTTCGACTCAGCGTCCTGCCGGTTGCGGAAGCGGGGTCGCAGCATCTCAGCGGCTGCATCGACGGCTGTTACATCTGCAGCCCATAGCAGCACACTGATCATCGGGAACTACAAATTACAATATTAGTGTCCGGTGAGTTTGTTTCAAGTTGGAAGTGGAGTGTTGTACATAGGGAGTGTGCTTTTATAGGATTGTTGATTGCAAATCTGTGTGTGTAAATAGTTAATATTTTACAATAATGTCGGGAAGTGAAATATCAGACGAAGAGCAATCTATGTCCTATAGGAGCATGAGAGCCCTTTTTAGGGCGATCGCTAAATTAAAACAGTCTAACGAGGAATCTACTGCTAGATTAAAAGAGGAACTAAAACAGGAATTAAAACAGTCTAACGAGGAATCTACTGCTAGATTAAAAGAGGAATTAAAACAGTCTAACGAAGAATCTATGGCTAGATTAAAACAGTCTAACGAGGAATCTACTGTTAGATTAAAAGAGGAACTAAAACAGGAATTAAAACAGTCTAACGAAGAATCTACTGCTAGATTAAAACAGTCTAACGAAGAATCTATGGCTAGATTAAAACAGTCTAATGAGGAATCTACTGCTAGATTGAAACAGGAACTAAAACAGGAATTAAAACAGTCTAACGAGGAATCTACTGCTAGACTTAAAGGGGAGCTAACAAAATCAACAGACAGGTTGCAGGAATATCTTAATGAAACCAGTCGAGAATTAAGTGGTAAAATAGAGTCTTCTAAAGTTGAAATGCAGGAAAAATTAGTAGGACTTAGTAATAAGATTGCTGATAATTGTAAAAGGTTAGAAGAACATATCCAGGAATCGCGCGGGGAAAAAGCTCGCATGCGACACAATATTACTGACTTATCCGAGAGACTAGATAGTGTCAATATCTTAGTTGTAAATGAAATACAGAAAAATAACAATATGTTACGAGATGAACCTTCTATGCAAACGGAAACGGTTCGTAGAGAATTATTGGAATCTATTAAAGAGGTCTCTACCAAACCTGTAGAGATTTCTTCAATAGATAATGTAGAATTAGAAACATTAACTCATCAAGTAGAAAAGGACCATACCGAAATCGAAAACATGAAATTTTTAATTACTGAAATATGCAGTAATCTTGAGACTGCCAAAGATAATAATATTGACGAAGGTACAGAGCGTTCACATCGTGAACACAGTGAAGAATCGATATTAGCTAATCGCGTATCCAATACAGAAATGCGGATACAGGAAATTACGAAACGGTTATCGGAATTAGATAATAACGAGAACATTTCAGGTAGCAGAGGTAATAACATAATCAGAGACAACAGTCGCATCGAATTTGCTAGCACGGATGGCAACAATATGAATAAGGCAGTCACGGCAAGCCAATCCGATGCAACTCCGTCTCTGCCAGCTAAACAGAATCCGACTATTTCTCTCGCAGAATGTCTGGATGACATAACAACAAATTCAAATGTAGCAAGTCGATTTCCTGTATTCAAACCAGGAGGCGAACTGCACCCTATAATCTTTATAAAAGCTTTTGAAACATCATTATCTCCTAAATGGAGTAATGAAAAACGCATTCAATTTGTAATAGGACATTTAGAAGCAGAAGCTGCGGAGTGGGCAGTACTGCATAGAACTGAATTCAGGGATTGGGATGATTTTGTTAAGCAGTTTAAACAAAATTATTGGTCCAGAGGAAAACAACAACACTTAACTTTAGAGTTGTTAGCCCCTCCTCCATATTCTAAACGGTGGAGAGGTTATAGGAATTATTTTGAATGGAATTTAAACCGTGCTAAATTAATTGAAAGTCATCTAATACGAGTCCTAAGTAGTAGGTTACCGTATTACATAAAGGAAAGAAAAATGTTATTCTACGAATTATACAAAACCTTAATAATGGGGACGAAACAGTTAACACCCGGGGTGTGTGGTTATATTTTAACGACTTGTTGTATTGGAAAGCACAGAGGGAACACCAGAGATGGAAAATCTGCATTCCGGAAACTGTTGTGGACGAGTTAATTACTTATATTCATGAAGGTTACGGGCATTTCGGAATTCATAAATGTATTAAACATCTAATGAAGTATTATTATTTCAAAAATATGTCCCGTATTGTGAGAAGTATTATTAGGGCTTGTGAAACCTGTCAAAAGGTTAAAGTTAATAACAAATCCAAGTGTTATAAATTATATGCTGTAATTCCTCGAGGTTTGTGGGATCTACTGTCATTAGATTTTTTCGGCCCTCTGCCTCGGAGTTCAGGAGGATTAACATATGTGTTTGTTGTAATGGAATGTTGATCCAAACATGTGAAACTGTATACTTTGAAACGAGCGAATACAGCAAGCGTTATACGCTGCCTCACCCGAAATTACTTTGTTAACTGGGGCATTCCTAAACGACTTATGTCTGACAACGGTAGTGCTTTTATTAGTCAAAGATTTCAAGATATGATAAGACAATATGGAATCAAACATATCTTAATTTCGAAATATCACCATCAAAGTAATTTAGTAGAAAGAGTCATGAAAGAATTAGGACGATTATGCAGAACTTATTGTGCACATAAACATACTCGGTGGGCCAAACTAATGCCTGAATTCGAAAAGATATTAAATGAATTGCCTCACCTAACGACGGGATTATCACCTATAGAAATTTTAGGCAAACGAATTATAGGTGAGCCTTTACTAGCTGCTTTACCTTGGCCACCAGTAAATGAGATACAACAAGATATTCCAGACGAAAAAGTTTGCGAACAGATTGTAAAAAATGCCGAACGGAGGATTAAAAGTTATAATCAACAGGCTGTAGAACCCTCATTTCAGGTAGGAGATCTTGTGTTAGTACGATCTCATCCTAAAAGTTCTAAGATCGATAAGGAATGTAGAAAATTCTTCTTTATCTTTGAAGGTCCATATGTTGTACATAAGATTGTACATCCCAAAGCATTACTTCTTATGGAACCTTCATCAGGTGTAATTAAAGGATTATATAGTGTTGATCAAATGAAACTCTTCATTCCTAAATAAGTTAATATTTAGTATATGTTACACACGGAAGAGCGTTCATAGTTTATTCATGTGAAGTTTTTCGTGATAGTTACGTGTTATTTTAAATAAATGACAGAAAGCTTAAACATGTGTTCTACAATAATCTACTGGTACTTCAAAAAGAGAAAGATAACCAAAAGGGGGATTTATATGGAGGAAATTTTGCTCTTAGGTCAAAAGGAATTTTGCATATTTCAAATTTACTCGGATAGTAGGAACCAAAGGGGATGGTTAATAGTTTTAGGGACCATGGGCGTCCAGAGCTATATGGCTCACGAGAACATAGCAGAGTGCCTTTAATAGAGGTTTGTAATAGTGTTAATATAGAACACACCAAACGGGGCTCTCTCGCTTGTTTCTCCTAAATAAATGGCCATTACCCAACAAGGTGTCCGAAGGTAAAGAAAGCCGTGCCGAGATTCTAAAGAAAGTTTTGCTTGATTTCTTCTTGACCTCAGGCGTAAATAAGGCATTAGGGAAGAGAATGATGTAAAGTAAATAGTACTATTAGTTATTGTGAGAAACTTATTAGTAATATACATTCTTGAAAAGAATAACTCTAGTAAATAAATGAAACTGAAATTAATCTATCACAATTTGAACGCTCTGTCCTAATGTACAACGTTAAAGAACGTACTAAATTAGTATTTATTAGCAACTATTAACTGAAGAGGAGCAATCTCCCTATATTCGGTTACGAATTACCATAAGAGCACAATTAAGAGTAAATGACAAATAGTCACAACGGTATCGTGTTAAAAGGATTAAATCTATCTAATAGCAAGGACTTGAGGTTACGTAAAATGTGAGGAAAATGTATTAACAGTTAAATATTGTATATTGAACAGTTTTAATTCCGGTTAAAACCTGACAAACTGAGCTTGTGGGTGGGGTATGTAGTGGGACGAAATTAAACGTCACCCATCCACCAAGTCAGCCCAGTTTGCAGGTGACTATAAGTTTAATTTAGTTTTTGTTTATGTGTTTTCTTATTATTTGTAATAAATGTGAATTATCTAAAAGTTTTGTATTTTTTTTATGTGTTTCATGTACGGAGAGATCGGCGCAACGAATGGGGACAGCATCTTCGTTGCCGCGACCAGAGAGGAAATTGCTGGCCGCTATACGTCGCGGGTCGACAGCCAAGGAGCAACAGAAGATCCTGGAACCGAGTTGTTGCGTCGTGTTTCTAAAAAATTAAAAATGAATTTTTATACTCTTTTTGTACAACAATGACGTCATAATGATCTTAACCTTATTGAAAAGTTAGTCACTGTCTGTCAACGCTCAAGTTCACATCTGTATGTGTAGGAAGCTAATAAAATAGTGTATGTTACTAAAGGTGAAACACGTGTCTTGAAGATTTATTTATGAAGAGTTATGTGAACGGATTAATAATATATTTGACAAGATTATTGATTCAGACAGCGTTGGCCGAAACTTTGAATCTAAAAAGTTTATTTAATGTGTGATTCTGATATCGATTAGATCAAGATAACGTGTGTCGATATAATTTTCTGAGGAGAAACAAACGAAATTTAAATTCGGAAAAGTTACAAAAACCAATTGGCCCAAGTGATGTAATTCTCTGCACACGACTCAACTGATGTTTTACAGTTTCGTTCAAGAACCATCCTATGACAATTTAAAAGAATATGAATAATTTTTGAAAGTGGGTTGTAACTGACGTAGGTGACGAAGTCTGCACATGGTCATACATATATCAACGAAAACCTAAATACGTCGTTACACCGCAATAATGGTCCATGTACATGTGCACAGACAAACAAATGATAATGATTTCAGAAAGGTTGCATTATTTATTCAACAGAAAGAGCTCCACAAATTGTGCATGTCAATGATATGATGGTTCATGTACATGTGTACAGACAAACAAATGATAACGATTTCAGAAAAGTTGCATTATTTATTCAACAGAAAGAGCTCCACAAATTGTGCAAGTCAATGACATGATGGTCCATGTACATGTGTACAGACAAACAAATGATAACGATTTCAGAAGAGTTGCATTACTTATTCAACGGAAACAGTTCCACAAATTGTGCAAGTCAGTGACATGATGGTCCATGTACATGTGTACAGACAAACAAATGATAATGATTTCAGAAAAGTTGCATTATTTATTCAACAGAAAGAGCTCCACAAATTGTGCAAGTCAATGAGATGATGACCCATGTACATGTGTACAGACAAACAAATGATCACAATTTCAGAAGGGTTGCATCACTTATTCAACAGAAAGAGCTCCACAAATTGTGCAAGTCAATGACATGATGGTCCATGTACATGTGTACAGACAAACAAATTATAAAGATTTAAGAAAAGTTGCATTATTTATTGAACAGAAAGAGCTCCACAAATTGTGCAAGTCAATGACATGATGACCCATGTACATGTGTACAGACAAACAAATGATCACAATTTCAGAAGAGTTGCATTATTTATTCAACAGAAAGAGCTCTTCAAATTGTGCAAGTCAGTGACATGATGGTCCATGTACAAGTGTACAGACAAACAAATGATAACGATTTCAGAAAATTTGCATTATTTATTCAATAGAAAGAGCTTCACAAATATTGCAGTCAATGACATGATGGTCCATGTACACGTGTACAGACAGACCAATGATAACGATTTCCGAGAAGTTGCATTATTTATTTAACAGAAAGAGCTCCAGAAATTGTGCAAGTCAATGACATGATGGTCCATGTACATGTGTACAGACAAACAAATGATAACGATATCAGAAAAGTTGCATTATTTATTCAACAGAAAGTGCTCCAGAAATTGTGCAAGTCAGTGACATGATGGTCCATGTACATGTGTACAGACAAACAAATGATAACAATTTCAGAAAAGTTGCATTATTTATACAACAGAAAGAGCTCCACAAATTGTGCAAGTCAATGACACGATGATCCGTGTACATGTGTACATAAAAGCAAATGATAACGATTTCAGAAAAGTTGCATTATTTATTCAACAGAAAGAGCTCCACAAATTGTGCAAGTCAATGACATGATGGTCCATGTACATGTCTACAGACAAACAAATGATAACGATTTCAGAAAAGTTTCATTATTTATTCAACAGAAAGAGCTCCACAAAATGTGCATGTCAATGACATGATGGTCCATGTACACGTGTACAAACAAACAAATGATAACGATTTCAGAAAAGTTGCTATATTTATTCAATAGAAAGAGCTCCACAAATTGTGCAAGCCAATGACATGATCGTCCATGTACATGTGTACAGACAAACAATTGATAACGATTTCAGAAAAATTGTATTATTTATTCAAGAGAAAGAGCTCCACAAATTGTGCAAGTCAATGACATGATGGTCCATGTACATGTGTACAGACAAACAAATGATAACGATTTCAGAAAAGTTGGATTTTTTATTCAACAGAAAGACCTCCAAAAATTGTGCAAGTCAATGACATGATGGTATATGTACATGTGTACAGACAAGCTAATGATAACAATTTCAAAAAAGTTGCATTATCTATTCAACAGAAAGTGATCCAGAAATTGTGCATGTCAATGACATAATTGTCCATGTACATGTGAACAGACAAACAAATGATAATGATTTCAGAAAGGTTGCATTATTTATTCAACAGAAAGAGCTCCACAAATTGTGCAAGTCAATGATATGATGGTCCATGTACATGTGTACAGACAAACAAATGATAACGATTTCAGAAAAGTTGCATTATTTATTCAACAGAAAGAGCTCCACAAATTGTGCAAGTCAATGGCATGATGGTCCATGTACATGTGTACAGACAAACAAATGATAACGATTTCAGAAGAGTTGCATTACTTATTCAACAGAAACAGTTCCACAAATTGTGCAAGTCAGTGACATGATGGTCCATGTACATGTGTACAGACAAACAAATGATAATGATTTCAGAAAAGTTGCATTATTTATTCAACAGAAAGAGCTCCACAAATTGTGCAAGTCAATGAGATGATGACCCATGTACATGTGTACAGACAAACAAATGATCACAATTTCAGAAGGGTTGCATTACTTATTCAACAGAAAGAGCTCCACAAATTGTGCAAGTCAATGACATGATGGTCCATGTACATGTGTACAGACAAACAAATGATAAAGATTTAAGAAAAGTTGCATTATTTATTGAACAGAAAGAGCTCCACAAATTGTGCAAGTCAATGACATGATGACCCATGTACATGTGTACAGACAAACAAATGATCACAATTTCAGAAGAGTTGCATTATTTATTCAACAGAAAGAGCTCTTCAAATTGTGCAAGTCAGTGTCATGATGGTCCATGTACAACTGTACAGAAAAACAAATGATAACGATATCAGAAAATTTGCATTATTTATTCAATAGAAAGAGTTTCACAAATATTGCAGTCAATGACATGATGGTCCATGTACACGTGTACAGACAGACAAATGATAACGATTTCCGAAAAGTTGCATTATTTATTTAACAGAAAGAGCTCCAGAAATTGTGCAAGTCAATGACATGATGGTCCATGTACATGTGTACAGACAAACAAATGATAACGATTTCAGAAAAGTGCATTATTTATTATACAGAATGAGATCCACAAATTGTGCAAGTCAATGACATGACGGTCCATGTACATGTGTACAGACAACCAATGGTAACGATTTCAGAAAAGATGCATTATTTATTCAACAGAAAGTGCTCCAGTAATTGTGCAAGTCAATAACATGATGGTTCATGTACATGTGTACAGACAAACAAATGATCACAATTTCAGAAGAGTTGCATTACTTATTCAACAGAAACAGCTCCACAAATTGTGCAAGTCAGTGACATGATGGTCCATGTACATGTGTACAGACAAACAAATGATAACGATTTCAGAAAAGTTGCATTATTTATTCAACAGAAAGAGCTCCACAAATTGTGCAAGTCAATGACATGATGGTCCATGTACATGTGTACAGACAAACAAATGATAACGATTTCTGAAAAGTTGCAGTATTTATTCAACAGAAAGAGCTCCCGAAGTTGTGCAAGTCAATGGCATGATGGTCGATGTATATTTGTACAGACAAACAAATGATCACAATGCTAGAAGAGTTGTATTATTTATTCAACAGAAACAGATCCACAAATTGTGCAATTCAGTGACATGATGGGCCATGTACATGTGTACAGACGAGCAAATAAAAACGATTTCCGAAAAGTTGCATTATTTACTCAACAGAAGGAGCTCCAGCAATTGTGCAAGTCAATGACAGGATGGGGCATGTACATGTGTACACAAACAAATGATCACAATTTCAGATGAGTTGCATTACTTATTCAACAGAAACAGCTCCACAAATTGTGCAAGTTAGTGACATGATGGTCCATGTACATGTCTACAGACAAACAAATGATAACGATTTCAGAAAAGTTGCACTATTTATTCAACAGAAAGAGCGCCACAAATTGTGCAAGTCAATGACATGATGGTCCATGTACATGTGTACAGACAAAGAAATGATAACGATATCAGAAAAGTTGCATTGTTCATTCAACAGAAAGAGCTCCACTAATTGTGCAAGTCAGTGACATGATGGTCCATGTACATGTGTACAGACAAACAAATGATAACGATTTCAGAAAAGTTGCATTTATTATTCAACAGAAAGAGCTCCACAAATTGTGCTAGTCAATGACATGATGGTCCATGTACATGTGTACAGACAAACAAATGATAACGATATCAGAAAAGTAGCATAATTTATTCAACAGAAAGGGCTCCACAAATTGTGCAAGTCAATGACATGATGGTCCATGTACATGTGTACAGACAAACAAATGATAACGTTTTCAGAAAAGTTGCATTATTTATTCAACACAAAGAGCTCCACAAATTGTGCAAGTGAATGACATGATGATCCATGTACATGTGTACATAAAAACAAGTGATAACGATTTCAGAAAAGTAGCATTATTTATTGAACAGAAAGAGCTCCACAAATTGTGCAAGTCAATGACATGATCGTCCATGTACATGTGTACAGACAAACAAATGATAACGATTTCAGGAAAGTTGCATCATTCATTCAACAGAAAGAGCTCCACAAATTGTGCAAGTCAATGACATGATGGCCCATGTACATGTCTACAGACAAACAAATGATAACGATTTCAGAAAAGTTTCATTATTTATTCAACAGAAAGAGCTCCACAAAATGTGCATGTCAATGACATGATGGTCCATGTACACGTGTACAAACAAACAAATGATAAGGATTTCAGAAAAGTTGCTTTATTTATTCAATAGAAAGAGCTCCACAAATTGTGCAAGCCAATGACATGATGGTCCATGTACATGTGTACAGACAAACAAATGATAACGATTGCAGAAAAGGTGCATTATTTATTCAACAGAAAGAGCTCCACAAATTGTGCAAGTCAATGACATGATGGTCCATGTACATGTGTGCAGACAAACAAATGATAACGATTTCAGAAAAGTTGCAGTATTTATTCAACAGAAAGAGCTCCCGAAATTGTGCAAGTCAATGACATGATGGTCGATGTATATGTGTACAGACAAACAAATGATCACAATGTCAGAAGAGTTGTATTACTTATTCAACAGAAACAGATCCACAAATTGTGCAATTCAGTGACATGATGGGCCATGTACATGTGTACAGACAAGCAAGTAAAAACGATTTCCGAAAAGTTGCATTACTTACTCAACAGAAGGAGCTCCAGCAATTGAGCAAGTCAATGACAGGATGGTCCATGTACATGTGTACACAAACAAATGATCACAATTTCAGATGAGTTGCATTACTTATTCAACAGAAACAGCTCCACAAATTGTGCGAGTTAGTGACATGATGGTCCATGTACATGTCTACAGACAAACAAATGATAACGATTTCAGAAAAGTTGCATTATTTATTCAACAGAAAGAGCGCCACAAATTGTGCAAGTCAATGACATGATGGTCCATGTACATGTGTACAGACAAACAAATGATAACGATATCAGAAATGTTGCATTATTCATTCAACAGAAAGAGCTCCACTAATTGTGCAAGTCAGTGACATGATGGTCCATGTACATGTGTACAGACAAACAAATGATAACGATTTCAGAAAAGTTGCATTTATTATTGAACAGAAAGAGCTCCACAAATTGTGCTAGTCAATGACATGATGGTCCATGTACATGTGTACAGACAAACAAATGATAACGATATCAGAAAAGTTGCATAATTTATTCAACAGAAAGGGCTCCACAAATTGTGCAAGTCAATGACATGATGGTCCATGTACATGTGTACAAACAAACAAATGATAAGGTTTTCAGAAAAGTTGCATTATTTATTCAACACAAAGAGCTCCACAAATTGTGCAAGTGAATGACATGATGATCCATGTACATGTGTACATAAAAACAAGTGATAACGATTTCAGAATAGTAGCATTATTTATTCAACAGAAAGAGCTCCACAAATTGTGCAAGTCAATGACATGATGGTCCATGTACATGTGTACAGACAATCAAATGATAACGATATCACAAAAGTTGCATAATTTATTCAACAGAAAGGGCTCCACAAATTGTGCAAGTCAATGACATGATGGTCCATGTACATGTGTACAGACAAACAAATGATAACGTTTTCAGAAAAGTTGCATTATTTATTCAACACAAAGAGCTCCACAAATTGTGCAAGTGAATGATATGATGATCCATGTACATGTGTACATAAAAACAAGTGATAACGATTTCAGAAAAGTAGCATTATTTATTCAACAGAAAGAGCTCCACAAATTGTGCAAGTCAATGACATGATCGTCCATGTACATGTGTACAGACAAACAAATGATAACGATTTCAGAATAGTTGCATTATTTATTCAACAGAAAGAGCTCCACAAATTGTGCAAGTCAATGACATGATGGTCCATGTACATGTCTACAGACTAACAAATGATAACGATTTCAGAAAAGTTTCATTATTTATTCAACAGAAAGAGCTCCACAAAATGTGCATGTCAATGACATGATGGTCCATGTACACGTGTACAAACAAACAAATGATAAGGATTTCTGAAAAGTTGCTTTATTTATTCAATAGAAAGAGCTCCACAAATTGTGCAAGCCAATGACATGATGGTCCATGTACATGTGTACAGACAAACAAATGATAACGATTTCAGAAAAGTTGTATTATTTATTCAAGAGAAAGAGCTCCACAAATTGTGCAAGTCAATGACATGATGGTCCATGTACATGTGTACTGACAAACAAATGATAACGATTTCAGAAAAGTTGGATTTTTTATTCAACAGAAAGACCTCCAAAAATTGTGCAAGTCAATGGCATGATGGTATATGTACATGTGTACAGACAAGCAAATGATAACAATTTCAGAAAAGTTGCATTATCAATTCAACAGAAAGTGCTCCAGAAATTGTGCATGTCAATGACATAATGGTCCATGTACATGTGCACAGACAAACAAATGATAATGATTTCAGAAAGGTTGCATTATTTATTCAACAGAAAGAGCTTCCCTAATTGTGCAAGTCAATGATATGATGGTCCATGTACATGTGTACCGACAAACAAATGATAACGATTTCAGAAAAGTTGCATTATTTATTCAACAGAAAGAGCTCCACAAATTGTGCAAGTCAATGACATGATGGTCCATAAACATGTGTACAGACAAACAAATGATAACGACTTCAGAAGAGTTGCATTACTTATTCAACGGAAACAGTTCCACAAATTGTGCAAGTCAGTGACATGATGGTCCATGTACATGTGTACAGACAAACAAATGATAATGATTTCAGAAAAGTTGCATTATTTATTCAACAGAAAGAGCTCCACAAATTGTGCAAGTCAATGAGATGATGACCCATGTACATGTGTACAGACAAGCAAATGATCACAATTTCGGAAGGGTTGCATTACTTATTCAACAGAAAGAGCTCCACAAATTGTGCAAGTCAATGACATGATGGTCCATGTACATGTGTACAGACAAACAAATGATAAAGATTTAAGAAATGTTGCGATATTTATTGAACAGAAAGAGCTCCACAAATTGTGCAAGTCAATGACATGACCCATGTACATGTGTACAGACAAACAAATGATCACAATTTCAGAATAGTTTCATTATTTATTCAACAGAAAGAGCTCTTCAAATTGTGCAAGTCAGTGACATGATGGTCCATGTGCAAGTGCACAGACAAACAAATGATAACGATTTCAGAAAATTTGCATTATTTATTCAATAGAAAGAGCTTCACAAATATTGCAGTCAATGACATGATGGTCCATGTACACGTGTACAGACAGACAAATGATAACGATTTCCGAAAAGTTCAATTATTTATTTAACAGAAAGAGCTCCAGAAATTGTGCAAGTCAATGACATGATGGTCCATGTACATGTGTACAGACAAACAAATGATAACGATTTCAGAAAAGTGCATTATTTATTATACAGAGTGAGATCCACAAATTGTGCAAGTCAATGACATGACAGTCCGTGTACATGTGTACAGACAACCAATGGTAACGATTTCAGAAAAGATGCATTATTTATTCAACAGAAAGTGCTCCAGTAATTCTGCAAGTCAATGACATGATGGTTCATGTACATGTGTACAGACAAACAAATGATCACAATTTCAGAAGAGTTGCATTACTTATTCAACAGAAACAGCTCCACAAATTGTGCAAGTCAGTGACATGATGGTCCATGTACATGTGTACAGACAAACAAATGATAACGATTTCAGAAAAGTTGCATTATTTATTCAACAGAAAGAGCTCCACAAATTGTGCAAGTCAATGACATGATGGTCCATGTACATGTGTACAGACAAACAAATGATAACGATTTCAGAAAAGTTGCAGTATTTATTCAACAGAAAGAGCCCCCAAAATTGTGCAAGTCAATGACATGATGGTCCATGTATATGTGTACAGACAAACAAATGATCACAATGTTAGAAGAGTTGTATTACTTATTCAACAGAAACAGATCCACAAATTGTCCAATTCAGTGACATGATGGGCCATGTACATGTGTACAGACAAGCAAATAAAAACGAATTCCGAAAAGTTGCATTATTTACTCAACAGAAGGAGCTCCAGAAATTGTGCAAGTCAATGACAGGATGGGCCATGTACATGTGTACACACAAACAAATGATCACAATTTCAGATGAGTTGCATTACTTATTCAACAGAAACAGCTCCACAAATTGTGCAAGTTAGTGACATGATGGTCCATGTACATATCTACAGACAAACAAATGATAATGATTTCAGAAAAGTTGCATTATTTATTCAACAGAAAGAGCGCCACAAATTGTGCAAGTCAATGACATGATGGTCCATGTACATGTGTACAGACAAACAAATGATAACGATATCAGAAATGTTGCATTATTCATTCAACAGAAAGAGCTCCACTAATTGTGCAAGTCAGTGACATGATGGTCCATGTACATGTGTACAGACAAACAAATGATAACGATTTCAGAAAAGTTGCATTTATTATTCAACAGAAAGAGCTCCACAAATTGTGCTAGTCAATGACATGATGGTCCATGTACATGTGTACAGACAAACAAATGATAACGATATCAGAAAAGTTGCATAATTTATTCAACAGAAAGGGCTCCACAAATTGTGCAAGTCAATGACATGATGGTCCATGTACATGTGTACAGACAAACAAATGATAAGGTTTTCAGAAAAGTTGCATTATTTATTCAACACAAAGAGCTCCACAAATTGTGCAAGTGAATGACATGATGATCCATGTACATGTGTACATAAAAACAAGTGATAACGATTTCAGAAAAGTAGCATTATTTATTCAACAGAAAGAGCTCTACAAATTGGCCAAGTCAATGACATGATGGTCCATGTACATGTGTACAGACAAACAAATGATAACGATATCACAAAAGTTGCATAATTTATTCAACAGAAAGGGCTCCACAAATTGTGCAAGTCAATGACATGATGGTCCATGTACATGTGTACAGACAAACAAATGATAACGTTTTCAGAAAAGTTGCATTATTTATTCAACACAAAGAGCTCCACAAATTGTGCAAGTGAATGACATGATGATCCATGTACATGTGTACATAAAAACAAGTGACAACGATTTCAGAAAAGTAGCATTATTTATTCAACAGAAAGAGCTCCACAAATTGTGCAAGTCAATGACATGATCGTCCATGTACATGTGTACAGACAAACAAATGATAACGATTTCAGAATAGTTGCATTATTTATTCAACAGAAAGAGCTCCACAAATTGTGCAAGTCAATGACATGATGGTCCATGTACATGTCTACAGACTAACAAATGATAACGATTTCAGAAAAGTTTCATTATTTATTCAACAGAAAGAGCTCCACAAAATGTGCATGTCAATGACATGATGGTCCATGTACACGTGTACAAACAAACAAATGATAAGGATTTCTGAAAAGTTGCGTTATTTATTCAGCAGAAAGAGCTCCACAAATTATGCATGGCCGGCCGCGGAGGTCTCGCAGTTCTAGGCACGCAGTCCGGACCCGTGCGACTGCAACGGTCGCAGGTTCGAATCCTGCCTCGGGCATGGATCTGTGTGATGTCCTTTGGTTAGTTAGGTTTAAGTAGTTCTAAGTTCTGGGTGACTGATGACCACTGCAGTTGAGTCCCATAGTGCTCAGAGCCATTTTAACCAAATTATGCATGTCAATGACATGATGGTCCGTGTACATGTGTACAGACAAACAAATGATCACGATTTCAGAAAAGTTGCACTACTTATACAACAGAAAGAGCTCTACTAATTGTGCAAGTCAGTGACATGACGGCCCATGTACATGTGTACAGACAACAAATGTTCAAAATTTCAGAAGAGTTGCATTAGTTATTCAACTGAAAGAGCTCCAGAAATTGTGCAAGTCAGTGAATGATGGTCCATGTACATGTGTACAGAGAAACAGATGATAACGATTTTAGAAAAATTGCATTATTTATTCAACAGATATAGCTCCACAAATTGTGCAAGTCAATGACATGATGGTCCATGTACATGTGTACAAACAAACAAATGATAACAATTTCAGAAGAGTTGCATTATTTATTCAACAGAAAGAGCTACAGAAATTGTGCCAGTCAATGACATGATGTGCATGTACATGTGTACAGACAAACAAATGATAACGATTTCAGAAAAGTTGCTTTATTTATTCAACAGAAAATGCTCCACAAATTGTTGAAGTCAGTGACATGACGGTCCTTGTACATGTGTACAGACAAACAAATGATAACGATTTCAGAAAATTTGCATTATTTATTCTACAGAAAGTGCTCCAGAAATTGTGCAAGTCAATGACATGATGTGCATGTA
Source organism: Schistocerca piceifrons (assembly GCF_021461385.2). Lineage (NCBI taxonomy): Eukaryota > Metazoa > Arthropoda > Insecta > Orthoptera > Acrididae > Schistocerca > Schistocerca piceifrons. Next base: position 47,640,619 of record NC_060144.1, read on the forward strand.
CATGTGTACAGACAAACAAATGATAACGATTTCAGAAAAGTTGCATTATTTATGCAACAGAAAGAGCTCCACAAATTGTGCAAGTCAATGACATGATGGTCCATGTACATGTGTACAGACAAACAAATGATAACGATTTCTGAAAAGTTGCATTATTTATTCAACAGAAAGAGCTCCACAAATTGTGCAAGTCAATGACATGATGGTCCATTTACATGTGTACAGACAAACAAATGATAACGATTTTAGGAAAGTTGCATTATTTATTCAATAGAAAGAGCTCCAGAAATTCTGCAAGTCAATGACATGATGGTCCATGTACATGTGTACAGACAAACAAATGATAACGATTTCTGAAAAGTTGCATTATTTATTCAACAGAAAGAGCTCCAGAAATTGTGCAAGTCAATTACATGATGGTCCATGTACATGTGTACAACACAAACAAATGATAACGATTTCAGAAAAGTTGCATTATTTATTCAACACAAAGAGCTCCACAAATTGTGCAAGTCAATGACATGATGTTCCATGTACATGTGTACAGACAAACAAATGATCACAATTTCAGAAGAGTTGCATTACTAATTCAACAGAAACAGATCCACAAATTGTGCAAGTCAGTGATATGATGGTCCATGTACAAGTGTACAGACAAACAAATGATCACAATTTAAGAAGAGTTGCATCACTTATTTAACAGAGAGAGCTCCACAAATTGTGCAAGCCAGTGAATGATGGTCCATGTACATGTGTACAGACAAACAAATGCTAACGATTTCAGAAAAGTTGCATTATTTATACATTAGAAAGAGCTCCACAAATTGTGAATATCAATGACATGATGGACGATGTACATTTGCACAGACAAACAAATGATAACGATTACAGAAGAGTTGCATTATTAATTCAGCAGAAAGAGCTCCACAAATTGTGCAAGTCAATGACATGATGGTCCATGTACATGTGTACAGACAAACAAATGATAACGATTTCAGAAAAGTTGCATTATTTATTCAACAGAAAGATCTCCACAAATTTTGCAAGTCAATGACATGAAGGTCCATGTACATGTGTACAGACAAACAAATGATAACGATTTCAGAAAAGTTGCATATTTTATTCAACAGAAAGAGCTCCACAAATTGTGTAAGTCAATGACTTGATGGTCCATGTACATGTGTACAGACAAACAAATGATAACGATTTCAGAAAAGTTGCATTATTTATTCAACAGGAAGAGCTCCACAAATTGTGCAAGCCAATGACATGATGGTCTATGTACTTGTATACTAACAAGCAAATAGTAATGGTTTCAGAAAAGTTGCATTATTTATGTAACAGAAAGACCTCCACAAATTGTGCAAGTCAATGACATGATGGTCTATGTACATGTGTACAGACAAACAAATGATAACGATTTCAGAATAGTTGCATTATTTATTCAACAGAAAGAGCTCCACAAATTGTGCAAGTCAATGATATGATGGTCCATGTACATGTGTACAGACAAACAAATGATAACGATTTCAGAAAAGTTGCAGTATTTATTCAACAGAAAGAGCTCCCAAAATTGTGCAAGTCAATGACATGATGGTCCATGTATATGTGTACAGACAAACAAATGATCACAATGTTAGAAGAGTTGTATTACTTATTCAACAGAAACAGATCCACAAATTGTCCAATTCAGTGACATGATGGTCCATGTACATGTGTACAGACAAGCAAATAAAAACGATTTCCGAAAAGTTGCATTATTTACTCAACAGAAGGAGCTCCAGAAATTGTGCAAGTCAATGACAGGATGGGCCATGTACATGTGTACACACAAACAAATGATCACAATTTCAGATGAGTTGCATTACTTATTCAACAGAAACAGCTCCACAAATTGTGCAAATTAGTGACATGATGGTCCATGTACATGTCTACAGACAAACAAATGATAATGATTTCAGAAAAGTTGCATTATTTATTCAACAGAAAGAGCGCCACAAATTGTGCAAGTCAATGACATGATGGTCCATGTACATGTGTACAGACAAACAAATGATAACGATATCAGAAATGTTGCATTATTCATTCAACAGAAAGAGCTCCACTAATTGTGCAAGTCAGTGACATGATGGTCCATGTACATGTGTACAGACAAACAAATGATAACGATTTCAGAAAAGTTGCATTTATTATTCAACAGAAAGAGCTCCACAAATTGTGCTAGTCAATGACATGATGGTCCATGTACATGTGTACAGACAAACAAATGATAAGGTTTTCAGAAAAGTTGCATTATTTATTCAACACAAAGAGCTCCACAAATTGTGCAAGTGAATGACATGATGATCCATGTACATGTGTACATAAAAACAAGTGATAACGATTTCAGAAAAGTAGCATTATTTATTCAACAGAAAGAGCTCCACAAATTGTGCAAGTCAATGACATGATGGTCCATGTACATGTGTTCAGACAAACAAATGATAACGATATCACAAAAGTTGCATAATTTATTCAACAGAAAGGGCTCCACAAATTGTGCAAGTCAATGACATGATGGTCCATGTACATGTGTACAGACAAACAAATGATAACGTTTTCAGAAAAGTTGCATTATTTATTCAACACAAAGAGCTCCACAAATTGTGCAAGTGAATGACATGATGATCCATGTACATGTGTACATAAAAACAAGTGATAACGATTTCAGAAAAGTAGCATTATTTATTCAACAGAAAGAGCTCCACAAATTGTGCAAGTCAATGACATGATCGTCCATGTACATGTGTACAGACAAACAAATGATAACGATTTCAGAATAGTTGCATTATTTATTCAACAGAAAGAGCTCCACAAATTGTGCAAGTCAATGACATGATGGTCCATGTACATGTCTACAGACTAACAAATGATAACGATTTCAGAAAAGTTTCATTATTTATTCAACAGAAAGAGCTCCACAAAATGTGCATGTCAATGACATGATGGTCCATGTACACGTGTACAAACAAACAAATGATAAGGATTTCTGAAAAGTTGCTTTATTTATTCAATAGAAAGAGCTCCACAAATTGTGCAAGCCAATGACATGATGGTCCATGTACATGTGTACAGACAAACAAATGATAACGATTTCAGAAAAGTTGCATTATTTATTCAACACAAAGAGCTCCACAAATTGTGCAAGTGAATGACATGATGATCCATGTACATGTGTACATAAAAACAAGTGATAACGATTTCAGAAAAGTTGCATTATTTATTCAACAGAAAGAGCTCCACAAATTGTGCAAGTCAATGACATGATGGTCCATGTACATGTGTTCAGACAAACAAATGATAACGATATCACAAAAGTTGCATAATTTATTCAACAGAAAGGGCTCCACAAATTGTGCAAGTCAATGACATGATGGTCCATGTACATGTGTACAGACAAACAAATGATAACGTTTTCAGAAAAGTTGCATTATTTATTCAACACAAAGAGCTCCACAAATTGTGCAAGTGAATGACATGATGATCCATGTACATGTGTACATAAAAACAAGTGATAACGATTTCAGAAAAGTAGCATTATTTATTCAACAGAAAGAGCTCCACAAATTGTGCAAGTCAATGACATGATCGTCCATGTACATGTGTACAGACAAACAAATGATAACGATTTCAGAATAGTTGCATTATTTATTCAACAGAAAGAGCTCCACAAATTGTGCAAGTCAATGACATGATGGTCCATGTACATGTCTACAGACTAACAAATGATAACGATTTCAGAAAAGTTTCATTATTTATTCAACAGAAAGAGCTCCACAAAATGTGCATGTCAATGACATGATGGTCCATGTACACGTGTACAAACAAACAAATGATAAGGATTTCTGAAAAGTTGCTTTATTTATTCAATAGAAAGAGCTCCACAAATTGTGCAAGCCAATGACATGATGGTCCATGTACATGTGTACAGACAAACAAATGATAACGATTTCAGAAAAGTTGTATTATTTATTCAAGAGAAAGAGCTCCACAAATTGTGCAAGTCAATGACATGATGGTCCATGTACATGTGTACTGACAAACAAATGATACCGATTTCAGAAAAGTTGGATTTTTTATTCAACAGAAAGACCTCCAAAAATTGTGCAAGTCAATGACATGATGGTATATGTACATGTGTACAGACAAGCAAATGATAACAATTTCAGAAAAGTTGCATTATCAATTCAACAGAAAGTGCTCCAGAAATTGTGCATGTCAATGACATAATGGTCCATGTACATGTGCACAGACAAACAAATGATAATGATTTCAGAAAGGTTGCATTATTTATTCAACAGAAAGAGCTCCACAAATTGTGCAAGTCAATGACATGATGGTCCATAAACATGTGTACAGACAAACAAATGATAACGATTTCAGAAGAGTTGCATTACTTATTCAACGGAAACAGTTCCACAAATTGTGCAAGTCAGTGACATGATGGTCCATGTACATGTGTACAGACAAACAAATGATAATGATTTCAGAAAAGTTGCATTATTTATTCAACAGAAAGAGCTCCACAAATTGTGCAAGTCAATGAGATGATGACCCATGTACATGTGTACAGACAAGCAAATGATCACAATTTCAGAAGGGTTGCATTACTTATTCAACAGAAAGAGCTCCACAAATTGTGCAAGTCAATGACATGATGGTCCATGTACATGTGTACAGACAAACAAATGATAAAGATTTAAGAAATGTTGCGTTATTTATTGAACAGAAAGAGCTCCACAAATTGTGCAAGTCAATGACATGACCCATGTACATGTGTACAGACAAACAAATGATCACAATTTCAGAATAGTTTCATTATTTATTCAACAGAAAGAGCTCTTCAAATTGTGCAAGTCAGTGACATGATGGTCCATGTGCAAGTGCACAGACAAACAAATGATAACGATTTCAGAAAATTTGCATTATTTATTCAATAGAAAGAGCTTCACAAATATTGCAGTCAATGACATGATGGTCCATGTACACGTGTACAGACAGACAAATGATAACGATTTCCGAAAAGTTGCATTATTTATTTAACAGAAAGAGCTCCAGAAATTGTGCAAGTCAATGACATGATGGTCCATGTACATGTGTACAGACAAACAAATGATAACGATTTCAGAAAAGTGCATTATTTATTATACAGAGTGAGATCCACAAATTGTGCAAGTCAATGACATGACAGTCCGTGTACATGTGTACAGACAACCAATGGTAACGATTTCAGAAAAGATGCATTATTTATTCAACAGAAAGTGCTCCAGTAATTCTGCAAGTCAATGACATGATGGTTCATGTACATGTGTACAGACAAACAAATGATCACAATTTCTGAAGAGTTGCATTACTTATTCAACAGAAACAGCTCCACAAATTGTGCAAGTCAGTGACATGATGGTCCATGTACATGTGTACAGACAAACAAATGATAACGATTTCAGAAAAGTTGCATTATTTATTCAACAGAAAGAGCTCCACAAATTGTGCAAGTCAATGACATGATGGTCCATGTACATGTGTACAGACAATCAAATGATAACGATTTCAGAAAAGTTGCAGTATTTATTCAACAGAAAGAGCTCCCAAAATTGTGCAAGTCAATGACATGATGGTCCATGTATATGTGTACAGACAAACAAATGATCACAATGTTAGAAGAGTTGTATTACTTATTCAACAGAAACAGATCCACAAATTGTCCAATTCAGTGACATGATGGGCCATGTACATGTGTACAGACAAGCAAATAAAAACGATTTCCGAAAAGTTGCATTATTTACTCAACAGAAGGAGCTCCAGAAATTGTGCAAGTCAATGACAGGATGGGCCATGTACATGTGTACACACAAACAAATGATCACAATTTCAGATGAGTTGCATTACTTATTCAACAGAAACAGCTCCACAAATTGTGCAAGTTAGTGACATGATGGTCCATGTACATGTCTACAGACAAACAAATGATAATGATTTCAGAAAAGTTGCATTATTTATTCAACAGAAAGAGCGCCACAAATTGTGCAAGTCAATGACATGATGGTCCATGTACATGTGTACAGACAAACAAATGATAACGATATCAGAAATGTTGCATTATTCATTCAACAGAAAGAGCTCCACTAATTGTGCAAGGCAGTGACATGATGGTCCATGTACATGTGTACAGACAAACAAATGATAACGATTTCAGAAAAGTTGCATTTATTATTCAACAGAAAGAGCTCCACAAATTGTGCTAGTCAATGACATGATGGTCCATGTACATGTGTACAGACAAACAAATGATAACGATATCAGAAAAGGTGCATAATTTATTCAACAGAAAGGGCTCCACAAATTGTGCAAGTCAATGACATGATGGTCCATGTACATGTGTACAGACAAACAAATGATAAGGTTTTCAGAGAAGTTGCATTATTTATTCAACACAAAGAGCTCCACAAATTGTGCAAGTGAATGACATGATGATCCATGTACATGTGTACATAAAAACAAGTGATAACGATTTCAGAAAAGTAGCATTATTTATTCAACAGAAAGAGCTCCACAAATTGTGCAAGTCTATGACATGATCGTCCATGTACATGTGTACAGACAAACAAATGATAACGATTTCAGGAAAGTTGCATCATTCATTCAACAGAAAGAGCTCCAGAAATTGTGCATGTCAATGACATTATGGTCCATCTACATGTGTACAGACAAACAAATGATAGCGATTTCAGAGAAGTTGCATTATTTATTCAACAGAAAGTGCTCCAGAAATTGTGCAAGTCAATGACATGATGTTCCATGTACATGTGTGCAGACAAACAATTGATAACGATTTCAGAAAAGTTGCATTATTTATTCAACAGAAAGAACTCCACAAATTGTGCAAGTCAATGACATGATGGTCCATGTACATGTGTACAGACAAACAAATGATAACGATTTCAGAAAAGTTGCATTATTTAACAGAAAGAGCTCCACAAATTGTGCAAGTCAATAACACGATGATCCATGTACATGTGTACAGAAAAACAAATGATAATGGTTTCAGAAAAGTTGCATTATTTCTTCAACAGAAAGAGCTCCATAGATTGTGCAAGTCAATGACATGATGGTCCATGTACATGTGTACAGACAAACAAATGATAACGATTTCAGAAAAGTTGCATTATTTATTCAACAGAAAGAGCTCCACAAATTGTGTAAGTCAATAACATGATGGTCCATGTACATGTGTACAGACAAACAAATGATAACGATTTCAGAAAAGTTGGATTATTTATTCAACAGAATAAGCTCCACAAATTGTGCAAGTCGATGACAAGATGGTCTATGTACACGTATACCGACAAGCAAATGGTAACGATTTCAGAAATATTGAATTATTTATTCAACAGAAAGACCTTTACAAATTGTGCAAGTCAATGACATGACAGTCCATGTACATGTGTACAGACAAACAAATGATAACGATTTCAGAAAAGTTGCATTATTTATTCAACAGAAAGTGCTCCAGAAATTGTGCAAGTCAATGACATGATCGTCCATGTACATGTGTACAGACAAACAAATGATAACGATTTCAGAAAAGTTGCATTATATATTCAAAAGAAAGTGCTCCAGGTATTGTGCAAGTCATTGTCATGATGGTCCATGTACATGTGTACAGACAAACAAATCATAACGATTTCAGAATAGTTGCATTATTTATTAAACAGAAAGAGCTCCACAAATTGTGCAAGTCAATGACATGATGTTCCATGTACATGTGTACAGACAAACAAATGATAACGATTTCAGTAAAGTTGCATTATTTATTCAACAGAAAGAGCTCCACAAATTTTGCAAGTCAATGAAATGAAGGTCCATGTACATGTGTACAGACAAACAAATGATAACGATTTCAGAAAAGTTGCATTTTTTATTCAACAGAAAGAGCTCCACAAATTGTGTAAGTCAATGACTTGATGGTCCATGTACATGTGTACAGACAAACAAATGATAACGATTTCAGAAAAGTTGCATTATTTATACAACAGGAACAGCTCCACAAATTGTGCAAGCCAATGACATGATGGTCTATGTACTTGTATACTAACAAGCAAATGGTAACGGTTTCAGAAAAGTTGCATTATTTATGTAACAGAAAGACCTCCACAAATTGAGCAAGTCAATGACATGATGGTCTATGTACATGTGTACAGACAAACAAATGATAACGATATCAGAAAAGTTGCATTATTTATTCAACAGAAAGTGCTCCAGAAATTGTGCAAGTCAATGACATGATGGTCCATGTACATGTGTACAGACAAACAAATGATAACAATTTCAGAAAAGTTGCATTATTTATTTCAACAGAAAGAGCTCCACAAATTGTGCAAGTCAATGACACGATGATCCATGTACATGTGTACAGAAAAGCAAATGATAACGATTTCAGAAAAGTTGCATTATTTATTCAACAGAAAGAGCTCCACAAATTGTGCAAGTCAATGACATGATGGTCCATGTACACGTGTACAAACAAACAAATGATAACGATTTCAGAAAAGTTGCTTTATTTATTCAACAGAAAGAGCTCCACAAGGTGTGCAAGTCAATGACACGATGATCCATGTACATGTGTACACAAAAGCAAATGATAACGATTTCAGAAATGTTGCATTATTTATTCATCAGAAAGAGCTCCACAAATTGTGCAAGTCAATGACATGATGGTCCATGAACATGTCTACAGACAAACAAATGATAACGATTTCAGAAAAGTTTGATTATTTATTCAACAGAAGAGCTCCACAAAATGTGCAAGTCAATGACATGATGGTCCATGTACATGTGTACAGACAAACAAATGATAACGATTTCAGAAAAGTTGCAGTATTTATTCAACAGAAAGAGCTCCCAAAATTGTGCAAGTCAATGACATGATGGTCCATGTATATGTGTACAGACAAACAAATGATCACAATGTTAGAAGAGTTGTATTACTTATTCATCAGAAACAGATCCACAAATTGTCCAATTCAGTGACATGATGGTCCATGTACATGTGTACAGACAAGCAAATAAAAACGATTTCCGAAAAGTTGCATTATTTACTCAACAGAAGGAGCTCCAGAAATTGTGCAAGTCAATGACACTATGGGCCATGTACATGTGTACACACAAACAAATGATCACAATTTCAGATGAGTTGCATTACTTATTCAACAGAAACAGCTCCACAAATTGTGCAAATTAGTGACATGATGGTCCATGTACATGTCTACAGACAAACAAATGATAATGATTTCAGAAAAGTTGCATTATTTATTCAACAGAAAGAGCGCCACAAATTGTGCAAGTCAATGACATGATGGTCCATGTACATGTGTACAGACAAACAAATGATAACGATATCAGAAATATTGCATTATTCATTCAACAGAAAGAGCTCCACTAATTGTGCAAGTCAGTGACATGATGGTCCATGTACATGTGTACAGACAAACAAATGATAACGATTTCAGAAAAGTTGCATTTATTATTCAACAGAAAGAGCTCCACAAATTGTGCTAGTCAATGACATGATGGTCCATGTACATGTGTACAGACATACAAATGATAACGATATCAGAAAAGTTGCATAATTTATTCAACAGAAAGGGCTCCACAAATTGTGCAAGTCAATGACATGATGGTATATGTACATGTGTACAGACAAACAAATGATAAGGTTTTCAGAAAAGTTGCATTATTTATTCAACACAAAGAGCTCCACAAATTGTGCAAGTGAATGACATGATGATCCATGTACATGTGTACATAAAAACAAGTGATAAAGATTTCAGAAAAGTAGCATTATTTATTCAACAGAAAGAGCTCCACAAATTGTGCAAGTCAATGACATGATGGTCCATGTACATGTGTACAGACAAACAAATGATAACGATATCACAAAAGTTGCATAATTTATTCAACAGAAAGGGCTCCACAAATTGTGCAAGTCAATGACATGATGGTCCATGTACATGTGTACAGACAAACAAATGATAACGTTTTCAGAAAAGTTGCATTATTTATTCAACACAAAGAGCTCCACAAATTGTGCAAGTGAATGTCATGATGATCCATGTACATGTGTACATAAAAACAAGTGATAACGATTTCAGAAAAGTAGCATTATTTATTCAACAGAAAGAGCTCCACAAATTGTGCAAGTCAATGACATGATCGTCCATGTACATGTGTACAGACAAACAAATGATAACGATTTCAGAGTAGTTGCATTATTTATTCAACAGAAAGAGCTCCACAAATTGTGCAAGTCAATGACATGATGGTCCATTTACATGTCTACAGACTAACAAATGATAACGATTTCAGAAAAGTTTCATTATTTATTCAACAGAAAGAGCTCCACAAAATGTGCATGTCAATGACATGATGGTCCATGTACACGTGTACAAACAAACAAATGATAAGGATTTCTGAAAAGTTGCTTTATTTATTCAATAGAAAGAGCTCCACAAATTGTGCAAGCCAATGACATGATGGTCCATGTACATGTGTACAGACAAACAAATGATAACGATTTCAGAAAAGTTGTATTATTTATTCAAGAGAAAGAGCTCCACAAATTGTGCAAGTCAATGACATGATGGTCCATGTACATGTGTACTGACAAACAAATGATAACGATTTCAGAAAAGTTGGATTTTTTTATTCAACAGAAAGACCTCCAAAAATTGTGCAAGTCAATGACATGATGGTATATGTACATGTGTACAGACAAGCAAATGATAACAATTTCAGAAAAGTTGCATTATCAATTCAACAGAAAGTGCTCCAGAAATTGCGCATGTCAATGACATAATGGTCCATGTACATGTGCACAGACAAACAAATGATAATGATTTCAGAAAGGTTGCATTATTTATTCAACAGAAAGAGCTTCCCTAATTGTGCAAGTCAATGATATGATGGTCCATGTACATGTGTACCGATAAACAAATGATAACGATTTCAGAAAAGTTGCATTATTTATTCAACAGAAAGAGCTCCACAAATTGTGCAAGTTAATGACATGGTGGTCCATAAACATGTGTACAGACAAACAAATGATAACGATTTCAGAAGAGTTGCATTACTTATTCAACGGAAACAGTTCCACAAATTGTGCAAGTCAGTGACATGATGGTCCATGTACATGTGTACAGACAAACAAATGATAATGATTTCAGAAAAGTTGCATTATTTATTCAACAGAAAGAGCTCCACAAATTGTGCAAGTCAATGAGATGATGACCCATGTACATGTGTACAGACAAGCAAATGATCACAATTTCAGAAGGGTTGCATTACTTATTCAACAGAAAGAGCTCCACAAATTGTGCAAGTCAATGACATGATGGTCCATGTACATGTGTACAGACAAACAAATGATAAAGATTTAAGAAATGTTGCGTTATTTATTGAACAGAAAGAGCTCCACAAATTGTGCAAGTCAATGACATGACCCATGTACATGTGTACAGACAAACAAATGATCACAATTTCAGAATAGTTTCATTATTTATTCAACAGAAAGAGCTCTTCAAATTGTGCAACTCAGTGACATGATGGTCCATGTGCAAGTGCACAGACAAACAAATGATAACGATTTCAGAAAATTTGCATTATTTATTCAATAGAAAGAGCTTCACAAATATTGCAGTCAATGACATGTTGGTCCATGTACACGTGTACAGACAGACAAATGATAACGATTTCCGAAAAGTTGCATTATTTATTTAACAGAAAGAGCTCCAGAAATTGTGCAAGTCAATGACATGATGGTCCATGTACATGTGTACAGACAAACAAATGATAACGATTTCAGAAAAGTGCATTATTTATTATACAGAGTGAGATCCACAAATTGTGCAAGTCAATGACATGATGGTCCATGTACATGTGTACAGACAAACAAATGATAACGATATCAGAAATGTTGCATTATTCATTCAACAGAAAGAGCTCCACTAATTGTGCAAGTCAGTGACATGATGGTCCATGTACATGTGTACAGACAAACAAATGATAACGATTTCAGAAAAGTTGCATTTATTATTCAACAGAAAGAGCTCCACAAATTGTGCTAGTCAATGACATGATGGTCCATGTACATGTGTACAGACAAACAAATGATAACGATATCAGAAAAGTTGCATAATTTATTCAACAGAAAGGGCTCCACAAATTGTGCAAGTCAATGACATGATGGTCCATGTACATGTGTACAGACAAACAAATGATAAGGTTTTCAGAGAAGTTGCATTATTTATTCAGCACAAAGAGCTCCACAAATTGTGCAAGTGAATGACATGATGATCCATGTACATGTGTACATAAAAACAAGTGATAACGATTTCAGAAAAGTAGCATTATTTATTCAACAAAAAGAGCTCCACAAATTGTGCAAGTCAATGACATGATCGTCCATGTACATGTGTACAGACAAACAAATGATAACGATTTCAGGAAAGTTGCATCATTCATTCAACAGAAAGAGCTCCAGAAATTGTGCATGTCAATGACATTATGGTCCATGTACATGTGTACAGACAAACAAATGATAGCGATTTCAGAGAAGTTGCATTATTTATTCAACAGAAAGTGCTCCAGAAATTATGCAAGTCAATGACATGATGTTCCATGTACATGTGTGCAGACAAACAATTGATAACGATTTCAGAAAAGTTGCATTATTTATTCAACAGAAAGAACTCCACAAATTGTGCAAGTCAATGACATGATGGTCCATGTACATGTGTACAGACAAACAAATGATAACGATTTCAGAGAAGTTGCATTATTTAACAGAAAGAGCTCCACAAATTGTGCAAGTCAGTAACACGATGATCCATGTACATGTGTACAGAAAAACAAATGATAATGATTTCAGAAAAGTTGCATTATTTCTTCAACAGAAAGAGCTCCATAGATTGTGCAAGTCAATGACATGATGGTCCATGTACATGTGTACAGACAAACAAATGATAACGATTTCTGAAAAGTTGCATTATTTATTCAACCGAATGAGCTCCAGATATTGTGCAAGTCAATGACATGATGGTCCATGTACATGTGTACAGACAAACAAATGATAACGATTTCATAAAAGTTGCATTATTTATTCAACAGAAAGAGCTCCACAAATTTTGCAAGTCGATGACATTATGGTCCATGTACATGTCTACAGACAAAGAAAAAATAACGATTTCGGAAAAGTTGCATTATTAATTCAACAGAAAGAGCTCCACAAATAGTGTAAGTCAATAACATGATGGTCCATGTACATGTGTACAGACAAACAAATGATAACGATTTCAGAAAAGTTGGATTATTTATTCAACAGAATAAGCTCCACAAATTGTGCAAGTCGATGACAAGATGGTCTATGTACACGTATACCGACAAGCAAATGGTAACGATTTCAGAAATATTGAATTATTTATTCAACAGAAAGACCTTTACAAATTGTGCAAGTCAATGACATGACAGTCCATGTACATGTGTACAGACAAACAAATGATAACGATTTCAGAAAAGTTGCATTATTTATTCAACAGAAAGTGCTCCAGAAATTGTGCAAGTCAATGACATGATCGTCCATGTACATGTGTACAGACAAACAAATGATAACGATTTCAGAAAAGTTGCATTATATATTCAAAAGAAAGTGCTCCAGGTATTGTGCAAGTCATTGTCATGATGGTCCATGTACATGTGTACAGACAAACAGATCATAACGATTTCAGAATAGTTGCATTATTTATTCAACAGAAAGAGCTCCATAAATTGTGCAAGTCAATGACATGATGGTCCATGTACATGTGTACAGACAAACAAATGATAACGATTTCAGTAAAGTTGCATTATTTATTCAACAGAAAGAGCTCCACAAATTTTGCAAGTCAATGAAATGAAGGTCCATGTACATGTGTACAGACAAACAAATGATAACGATTTCAGAAAAGTTGCATTTTTTATTCAACAGAAAGAGCTCCACAAATTGTGTAAGTCAATGACTTGATGGTCCATGTACATGTGTACAGACAAACAAATGATAACGATTTCAGAAAAGTTGCATTATTTATTCAACAGGAACAGCTCCACAAATTGTGCAAGCCAATGACATGATGGTCTATGTACTTGTATACTAACAAGCAAATGGTAACGGTTTCAGAAAAGTTGCATTATTTATGTAACAGAAAGACCTCCACAAATTGAGCAAGTCAATGACATGATGGTCTATGTACATGTGTACAGACAAACAAATGATAACGATATCAGAAAAGTTGCATTATTTATTCAACAGAAAGTGCTCCAGAAATTGTGCAAGTCAATGACATGATGGTCCATGTACATGTGTACAGACAAACAAATGATAACAATTTCAGAAAAGTTGCATTATTTATTCAACAGAAAGAGCTCCACAAATTGTGCAAGTCAATGACACGATGATCCATGTACATGTGTACAGAAAAGCAAATGATAACGATTTCAGAAAAGTTGCATTATTTATTCAACAGAACAGAGCTCCACAAATTGTGCAAGTCAATGACATGATGGTCCATGTATACGTGTACAAACAAACAAATGATAACGATTTCAGAAAAGTTGCTTTATTTATTCAACAGAAAGAGCTCCACAAGGTGTGCAAGTCAATGACACGATGATCCATGTACATGTGTACACAAAAGCAAATGATAACGATTTCAGAAATGTTGCATTATTTATTCATCAGAAAGAGCTCCACAAATTGTGCAAGTCAATGACATGATGGTCCATGAACATGTCTACAGACAAACAAATGATAACGATTTCAGAAAAGTTTGATTATTTATTCAACAGAAAGAGCTCCACAAAATGTGCAAGTCAATGACATGACGGTCCATGTACATGTGTACAGACAAACAAATGATAACGATTTCAGAAAAGTTGCAGTATTTATTCAACAGAAAGAGCTCCCAAAATTGTGCAAGTCAATGACATGATGGTCCATGTATATGTGTACAGACAAACAAATGATCACAATGTTAGAAGAGTTGTATTACTTATTCAACAGAAACAGATCCACAAATTGTTTAATTCAGTGACATGATGGTCCATGTACATGTGTACAGACAAGCAAATAAAAACGATTTCCGAAAAGTTGCATTATTTACTCAACAGAAGGAGCTCCAGAAATTGTGCAAGTCAATGACAGGATGGGCCATGTACATGTGTACACACAAACAAATGATCACAATTTCAGATGAGTTGCATTACTTATTCAACAGAAACAGCTCCACAAATTGTGCAAATTAGTGACATGATGGTCCATGTACATGTCTACAGACAAACAAATGATAATGATTTCAGAAAAGTTGCATTATTTATTCAACAGAAAGAGCGCCACAAATTGTGCAAGTCAATGACATGATGGTCCATGTACATGTGTACAGACAAACAAATGATAACGATATCAGAAATGTTGCATTATTCATTCAACAGAAAGAGCTCCACTAATTGTGCAAGTCAGTGACATGATGGTCCATGTACATGTGTACAGACAAACAAATGATAACGATTTCAGAAAAGTTGCATTTATTATTCAACAGAAAGAGCTCCACAAATTGTGCTAGTCAATGACATGATGGTCCATGTACATGTGTACAGACAAACAAATGATAACGATATCAGAAAAGTTGCATAATTTATTCAACAGAAAGGGCTCCACAAATTGTGCAAGTCAATGACATGATGGTCCATGTACATGTGTACAGACAAACAAATGATAAGGTTTTCAGAAAAGTTGCATTATTTATTCAACACAAAGAGCTCCACAAATTGTGCAAGTGAATGACATGATGATCCATGTACATGTGTACATAAAAACAAGTGATAACGATTTCAGAAAAGTAGCATTATTTATTCAACAGAAAGAGCTCCACAAATTGTGCAAGTCAATGACATGATCGTCCATGTACATGTGTACAGACAAACAAATGATAACGATTTCAGGAAAGTTGCATCATTCATTCAACAGAAAGAGCTCCAGAAATTGTGCATGTCAATGACATTATGGTCCATGTACATGTGTACAGACAAACAAATGATAACGATTTCAGAGAAGTTGCATTATTTATTCAACAGAAAGTGCTCCAGAAATTGTGCAAGTCAATGACATGATGTTCCATGTACATGTGTGCAGACAAACAATTGATAACGATTTCAGAAAAGTTGCATTATTTATTCAACAGAAAGAACTCCACAAATTGTGCAAGTCAATGACATGATGGTCCATGTACATGTGTACAGACAAACAAAAGATAACGATTTCAGAAAAGTTGCATTATTTAACAGAAAGAGCTCTACAAATTGTGCAAGTCAATAACACGATGATCCATGTACATGTGTACAGAAAAACAAATGATAACGATTTCAGAAAAGTTGCATTATTTCTTCAACAGAAAGAGCTCCATAGATTGTGCAAGTCAATGACCTGATGGCCCATGTACATGTGTACAGACAAACAAATGATAACAATTTCAGAAAAGTTGCATTATTTATTCAACAGAAAGAGCTCCAGATATTGTGCAAGTCAATGACATGATGGTCCATGTACATGTGTACAGACAAACAAATGATAACGATTTCATAAAAGTTGCATTATTTATTCAACAGAAAGAGCTCCACAAATTTTGCAAGTCGATGACATGATGGTCCATGTACATGTGTACAGACAAAGAAAAAATAACGATTTCGGAAAAGTTGCATTATTAATTCAACAGAAAGAGCTCCACAAATTGTGTAAGTCAATAACATGATGGTCCATGTACATCTGTACAGACAAACAAATGATAACGATTTCAGAAAAGTTGGATGATTT
Organism: Schistocerca piceifrons; assembly: GCF_021461385.2. Classification (NCBI taxonomy): domain Eukaryota; kingdom Metazoa; phylum Arthropoda; class Insecta; order Orthoptera; family Acrididae; genus Schistocerca; species Schistocerca piceifrons. The sequence continues at coordinate 47,657,555 of NC_060144.1, forward strand.
ATTCAACAGAATAAGCTCCACAAATTGTGCAAGTCGATGACAAGATGGTCTATGTACATGTATACCGACAAGCAAATGGTAACGATTTCATAAATATTGAATTATTTATTCAACAGAAAGACCTTTACAAATTGTGCAAGTCAATGACATGACAGTCCATGTACATGTGTACAGACAAACAAATGATAACGATTTCAGAAAAGTTGCATTATTTATTCAACAGAAAGTGCTCCAGAAATTGTGCAAGTCAATGACATGATCGTCCATGTACATGTGTACAGACAAACAAATGATAACGATTTCAGAAAAGTTGCATTATATATTCAAAAGAAAGTGCTCCAGGTATTGTGCAAGTCATTGTCATGATGGTCCATGTACATGTGTACAGACAAACAAATCATAACGATTTCAGAAAAGTTGCATTTTTTATTCAACAGAAAGAGCTCCACAAATTGTGTAAGTCAATGACTTGATGGTCCATGTACATGTGTACAGACAAACAAATGATAACGATTTCAGAAAAGTTGCATTATTTATTCAACAGGAACAGCTCCACAAATTGTGCAAGCCAATGACATGATGGTCTATGTACTTATATACTAACAAGCAAATGGTAACGGTTTCAGAAAAGTTGCATTATTTATGTAACAGAAAGACCTCCACAAATTGAGCAAGTCAATGACATGATGGTCTATGTACATGTGTACAGACAAACAAATGATAACGATATCAGAAAAGTTGCATTATTTATTCAACAGAAAGTGCTCCAGAAATTGTGCAAGTCAATGACATGATGGTCCATGTACATGTGTACAGACAAACAAATGATAAGAATTTCAGAAAAGTTGCATTATTTATTCAACAGAAAGAGCTCCACAAATTGTGCAAGTCAATGACACGATGATCCATGTACATGTGTACAGAAAAGCAAATGATAACGATTTCAGAAAAGTTGCATTATTTATTCAACAGAAAGAGCTCCACAAATTGTGCAAGTCAATGACATGATGGTCCATGTACACGTGTACAAACAAACAAATGATAACGATTTCAGAAAAGTTGCTTTATTTATTCAACAGAAAGAGCTCCACAAGGTGTGCAAGTCAATGACACGATGATCCATGTACATGTGTACACAAAAGCAAATGATAACGATTTCAGAAAAGTTGCATTATTTATTCATCAGAAAGAGCTCCACAAATTGTGCAAGTCAATGACATGATGGTCCATGTACATGTGTACATAAAAACAAGTGATAACGATCTCAGAAAAGTAGCATTATTTATTCAACAGAAAGAGCTCCACAAATTGTGCAAGTCAATGACATGATCGTCCATGTACATGTGTACAGACAAACAAATGATAACGATTTCAGGAAAGTTGCATCATTCATTCAACAGAAAGAGCTCCAGAAATTGTGCATGTCAATGACATTATGGTCCATGTACATGTGTACAGACAAACAAATGATAACGATTTCAGAGAAGTTGCATTATTTATTCAACAGAAAGTGCTCCAGAAATTGTGCAAGTCAATGACATGATGTTCCATGTACATGTGTGCAGACAAACAATTGATAACGATTTCAGAAAAGTTGCATTATTTATTCAACAGAAAGAACTCCACAAATTGTGCAAGTCAATGACATGATGGTCCATGTACATGTGTACAGACAAACAAATGATAACGATTTCAGAAAAGTTGCATTATTTAACAGAAAGAGCTCTACAAATTGTGCAAGTCAATAACACGATGATCCATGTACATGTGTACAGAAAAACAAATGATAACGATTTCAGAAAAGTTGCATTATTTCTTCAACAGAAAGAGCTCCATAGATTGTGCAAGTCAATGACCTGATGGCCCATGTACATGTGTACAGACAAACAAATGATAACAATTTCAGAAAAGTTGCATTATTTATTCAACAGAAAGAGCTCCAGATATTGTGCAAGTCAATGACATGATGGTCCATGTACATGTGTACAGACAAACAAATGATAACGATTTCATAAAAGTTGCATTATTTATTCAACAGAAAGAGCTCCACAAATTTTGCAAGTCGATGACATGATGGTCCATGTACATGTGTACAGACAAAGAAAAAATAACGATTTCGGAAAAGTTGCATTATTAATTCAACAGAAAGAGCTCCACAAATTGTGTAAGTCAATAACATGATGGTCCATGTACATGTGTACAGACAAACAAATGATAACGATTTCAGAAAAGTTGGATGATTTATTCAACAGAATAAGCTCCACAAATTGTGCAAGTCGATGACAAGATGGTCTATGTACATGTATACCGACAAGCAAATGGTAACGATTTCATAAATATTGAATTATTTATTCAACAGAAAGACCTTTACAAATTGTGCAAGTCAATGACATGACAGTCCATGTACATGTGTACAGACAAACAAATGATAACGATTTCAGAAAAGTTGCATTATTTATTCAACAGAAAGTGCTCCAGAAATTGTGCAAGTCAATGACATGATCGTCCATGTACATGTGTACAGACAAACAAATGATAACGATTTCAGAAAAGTTGCATTATATATTCAAAAGAAAGTGCTCCAGGTATTGTGCAAGTCATTGTCATGATGGTCCATGTACATGTGTACAGACAAACAAATCATAACGATTTCAGAAAAGTTGCAATTTTTATTCAACAGAAAGAGCTCCACAAATCGTGTAAGTCAATGACTTGATGGTCCATGTACATGTGTACAGACAAACAAATGATAACGATTTCAGAAAAGTTGCATTATTTATTCAACAGGAACAGCTCCACAAATTGTGCAAGCCAATGACATGATGGTCTATGTACTTATATACTAACAAGCAAATGGTAACGGTTTCAGAAAAGTTGCATTATTTATGTAACAGAAAGACCTCCACAAATTGAGCAAGTCAATGACATGATGGTCTATGTACATGTGTACAGACAAACAAATGATAACGATATCAGAAAAGTTGCATTATTTATTCAACAGAAAGTGCTCCAGAAATTGTGCAAGTCAATGACATGATGGTCCATGTACATGTGTACAGACAAACAAATGATAAGAATTTCAGAAAAGTTGCATTATTTATTCAACAGAAAGAGCTCCACAAATTGTGCAAGTCAATGACACGATGATCCATGTACATGTGTACAGAAAAGCAAATGATAACGATTTCAGAAAAGTTGCATTATTTATTCAACAGAAAGAGCTCCACAAATTGTGCAAGTCAATGACATGATGGTCCATGTACACGTGTACAAACAAACAAATGACAACGATTTCAGAAAAGTTGCTTTATTTATTCAACAGAAAGAGCTCCACAAGGTGTGCAAGTCAATGACACGATGATCCATGTACATGTGTACACAAAAGCAAATGATAACGATTTCAGAAAAGTTGCATTATTTATTCATCAGAAAGAGCTCCACAAATTGTGCAAGTCAATGACATGATGGTCCATGTACATGTCTACAGACAAACAAATGATAACGATTTCAGAAAAGTTTGATTATTTATTCAACAGAAAGAGCTCCACAAAATGTGCAAGTCAATGACATGATGGTCCATGTACATGTGTACAGACAAACAAATGACAACGATTTCAGAAAAGTTGCATTATTTATTCAACAGAAAGAGCTCCACAAATTGTGCAAGTCAATGACATGATGGTCCATGTACATGTGTACAGACAAACAAATGATAACGATTTCAGAAAAGTTGCATCATTTATTCAACAGAAAGAGCTCCGCAAATTGTGGAAGTCAATGACATGATGGTCCATGTACATGTGTACAGACAAACAAATTATAACGATTTCAGAAAAGTTGCATTACTTATTCAACAGAAAGAGCTCCACAAATTGTGCAAGTCAATGACATGATGGTCTGTGTACATGTATACTGACAAGCAAATGTTAACGATTTCAGAAAAGTTGCATTATGTATTCAACAGAAAGACCTCCACACATTGTACAAGTCAATGACATGATGGTCCATGTACATGTGTACAGACAAACAAATGATAACGATTTCAGATAAGTTGCATTATTGATTCAACAGAAAGTGCTCCAGAAATTGTGCAAGTCAATGACATGATGGTGCACGTACATGTGTACAGACAAACAAATGATAACGATTTCAGAAAACTTGCATTATTTATTCAACAGAAAGAGCTCCACAAATAGTGCAAGTCAATGACATGATGGTCCATGTACATGTGTACAGAGAAACAAATGATAACGATTTCAGAAAAGTTGCATTATTTATTCAACAGAAAGAGCTCCACAAATTGTGCAAGTAAATGACACGACGATCCATGTACATGTGTACAGAGAAGCAAATGATAACCGTTTCAGAAAAGTTGCATAATTTATTCAACAGAAAGAGCTCCACAAATTGTGCAAGTCAGTGACATGATGGTCCATGTACATGTGTACAGACAAACAAATGATAACGATTTCAGAAAAGTTGCATTATTTATTCAACAGAAAGTTCTCCAGAAATTCTGCATGACAATTACATGATGGTCCATGTACATGTGTACAGACAAACAAATGATAACGATTTCAGAAAAGTCGCATTATATATTCAACAGAAAGAGCTCCACAAAATGTGCAAGTCAATGACATGACGGTCCATGTACATGTGTACAGACAAACAAATGATAACGATTTCAGAAAAGTTGCAGTATTTATTCAACAGAAAGAGCTCCCAAAATTGTGCAAGTCAATGACATGATGGTCCATGTATATGTGTACAGACAAACAAATGATCACAATGTTAGAAGAGTTGTATTACTTATTCAACAGAAACAGATCCACAAATTGTTTAATTCAGTGACATGATGGTCCATGTACATGTGTACAGACAAGCAAATAAAAACGATTTCCGAAAAGTTGCATTATTTACTCAACAGAAGGAGCTCCAGAAATTGTGCAAGTCAATGACAGGATGGGCCATGTACATGTGTACACACAAACAAATGATCACAATTTCAGATGAGTTGCATTACTTATTCAACAGAAACAGCTCCACAAATTGTGCAAATTAGTGACATGATGGTCCATGTACATGTCTACAGACAAACAAATGATAATGATTTCAGAAAAGTTGCATTATTTATTCAACAGAAAGAGCGCCACAAATTGTGCAAGTCAATGACATGATGGTCCATGTACATGTGTACAGACAAACAAATGATAACGATATCAGAAATGTTGCATTATTCATTCAACAGAAAGAGCTCCACTAATTGTGCAAGTCAGTGACATGATGGTCCATGTACATGTGTACAGACAAACAAATGATAACGATTTCAGAAAAGTTGCATTTATTATTCAACAGAAAGAGCTCCACAAATTGTGCTAGTCAATGACATGATGGTCCATGTACATGTGTACAGACAAACAAATGATAACGATATCAGAAAAGTTGCATAATTTATTCAACAGAAAGGGCTCCACAAATTGTGCAAGTCAATGACATGATGGTCCATGTACATGTGTACAGACAAACAAATGATAAGGTTTTCAGAAAAGTTGCATTATTTATTCAACACAAAGAGCTCCACAAATTGTGCAAGTGAATGACATGATGATCCATGTACATGTGTACATAAAAACAAGTGATAACGATTTCAGAAAAGTAGCATTATTTATTCAACAGAAAGAGCTCCACAAATTGTGCAAGTCAATGACATGATCGTCCATGTACATGTGTACAGACAAACAAATGATAACGATTTCAGGAAAGTTGCATCATTCATTCAACAGAAAGAGCTCCAGAAATTGTGCATGTCAATGACATTATGGTCCATGTACATGTGTACAGACAAACAAATGATAACGATTTCAGAGAAGTTGCATTATTTATTCAACAGAAAGTGCTCCAGAAATTGTGCAAGTCAATGACATGATGTTCCATGTACATGTGTGCAGACAAACAATTGATAACGATTTCAGAAAAGTTGCATTATTTATTCAACAGAAAGAACTCCACAAATTGTGCAAGTCAATGACATGATGGTCCATGTACATGTGTACAGACAAACAAAAGATAACGATTTCAGAAAAGTTGCATTATTTAACAGAAAGAGCTCTACAAATTGTGCAAGTCAATAACACGATGATCCATGTACATGTGTACAGAAAAACAAATGATAACGATTTCAGAAAAGTTGCATTATTTCTTCAACAGAAAGAGCTCCATAGATTGTGCAAGTCAATGACCTGATGGCCCATGTACATGTGTACAGACAAACAAATGATAACAATTTCAGAAAAGTTGCATTATTTATTCAACAGAAAGAGCTCCAGATATTGTGCAAGTCAATGACATGATGGTCCATGTACATGTGTACAGACAAACAAATGATAACGATTTCATAAAAGTTGCATTATTTATTCAACAGAAAGAGCTCCACAAATTTTGCAAGTCGATGACATGATGGTCCATGTACATGTGTACAGACAAAGAAAAAATAACGATTTCGGAAAAGTTGCATTATTAATTCAACAGAAAGAGCTCCACAAATTGTGTAAGTCAATAACATGATGGTCCATGTACATCTGTACAGACAAACAAATGATAACGATTTCAGAAAAGTTGGATGATTTATTCAACAGAATAAGCTCCACAAATTGTGCAAGTCGATGACAAGATGGTCTATGTACATGTATACCGACAAGCAAATGGTAACGATTTCATAAATATTGAATTATTTATTCAACAGAAAGACCTTTACAAATTGTGCAAGTCAATGACATGACAGTCCATGTACATGTGTACAGACAAACAAATGATAACGATTTCAGAAAAGTTGCATTATTTATTCAACAGAAAGTGCTCCAGAAATTGTGCAAGTCAATGACATGATCGTCCATGTACATGTGTACAGACAAACAAATGATAACGATTTCAGAAAAGTTGCATTATATATTCAAAAGAAAGTGCTCCAGGTATTGTGCAAGTCATTGTCATGATGGTCCATGTACATGTGTACAGACAAACAAATCATAACGATTTCAGAAAAGTTGCATTTTTTATTCAACAGAAAGAGCTCCACAAATTGTGTAAGTCAATGACTTGATGGTCCATGTACATGTGTACAGACAAACAAATGATAACGATTTCAGAAAAGTTGCATTATTTATTCAACAGGAACAGCTCCACAAATTGTGCAAGCCAATGACATGATGGTCTATGTACTTATATACTAACAAGCAAATGGTAACGGTTTCAGAAAAGTTGCATTATTTATGTAACAGAAAGACCTCCACAAATTGAGCAAGTCAATGACATGATGGTCTATGTACATGTGTACAGACAAACAAATGATAACGATATCAGAAAAGTTGCATTATTTATTCAACAGAAAGTGCTCCAGAAATTGTGCAAGTCAATGACATGATGGTCCATGTACATGTGTACAGACAAACAAATGATAAGAATTTCAGAAAAGTTGCATTATTTATTCAACAGAAAGAGCTCCACAAATTGTGCAAGTCAATGACACGATGATCCATGTACATGTGTACAGAAAAGCAAATGATAACGATTTCAGAAAAGTTGCATTATTTATTCAACAGAAAGAGCTCCACAAATTGTGCAAGTCAATGACATGATGGTCCATGTACACGTGTACAAACAAACAAATGATAACGATTTCAGAAAAGTTGCTTTATTTATTCAACAGAAAGAGCTCCACAAGGTGTGCAAGTCAATGACACGATGATCCATGTACATGTGTACACAAAAGCAAATGATAACGATTTCAGAAAAGTTGCATTATTTATTCATCAGAAAGAGCTCCACAAATTGTGCAAGTCAATGACATGATGGTCCATGTACATGTGTACATAAAAACAAGTGATAACGATCTCAGAAAAGTAGCATTATTTATTCAACAGAAAGAGCTCCACAAATTGTGCAAGTCAATGACATGATCGTCCATGTACATGTGTACAGACAAACAAATGATAACGATTTCAGGAAAGTTGCATCATTCATTCAACAGAAAGAGCTCCAGAAATTGTGCATGTCAATGACATTATGGTCCATGTACATGTGTACAGACAAACAAATGATAACGATTTCAGAGAAGTTGCATTATTTATTCAACAGAAAGTGCTCCAGAAATTGTGCAAGTCAATGACATGATGTTCCATGTACATGTGTGCAGACAAACAATTGATAACGATTTCAGAAAAGTTGCATTATTTATTCAACAGAAAGAACTCCACAAATTGTGCAAGTCAATGACATGATGGTCCATGTACATGTGTACAGACAAACAAATGATAACGATTTCAGAAAAGTTGCATTATTTAACAGAAAGAGCTCTACAAATTGTGCAAGTCAATAACACGATGATCCATGTACATGTGTACAGAAAAACAAATGATAACGATTTCAGAAAAGTTGCATTATTTCTTCAACAGAAAGAGCTCCATAGATTGTGCAAGTCAATGACCTGATGGCCCATGTACATGTGTACAGACAAACAAATGATAACAATTTCAGAAAAGTTGCATTATTTATTCAACAGAAAGAGCTCCAGATATTGTGCAAGTCAATGACATGATGGTCCATGTACATGTGTACAGACAAACAAATGATAACGATTTCATAAAAGTTGCATTATTTATTCAACAGAAAGAGCTCCACAAATTTTGCAAGTCGATGACATGATGGTCCATGTACATGTGTACAGACAAAGAAAAAATAACGATTTCGGAAAAGTTGCATTATTAATTCAACAGAAAGAGCTCCACAAATTGTGTAAGTCAATAACATGATGGTCCATGTACATGTGTACAGACAAACAAATGATAACGATTTCAGAAAAGTTGGATGATTTATTCAACAGAATAAGCTCCACAAATTGTGCAAGTCGATGACAAGATGGTCTATGTACATGTATACCGACAAGCAAATGGTAACGATTTCATAAATATTGAATTATTTATTCAACAGAAAGACCTTTACAAATTGTGCAAGTCAATGACATGACAGTCCATGTACATGTGTACAGACAAACAAATGATAACGATTTCAGAAAAGTTGCATTATTTATTCAACAGAAAGTGCTCCAGAAATTGTGCAAGTCAATGACATGATCGTCCATGTACATGTGTACAGACAAACAAATGATAACGATTTCAGAAAAGTTGCATTATATATTCAAAAGAAAGTGCTCCAGGTATTGTGCAAGTCATTGTCATGATGGTCCATGTACATGTGTACAGACAAACAAATCATAACGATTTCAGAAAAGTTGCATTTTTTATTCAACAGAAAGAGCTCCACAAATCGTGTAAGTCAATGACTTGATGGTCCATGTACATGTGTACAGACAAACAAATGATAACGATTTCAGAAAAGTTGCATTATTTATTCAACAGGAACAGCTCCACAAATTGTGCAAGCCAATGACATGATGGTCTATGTACTTATATACTAACAAGCAAATGGTAACGGTTTCAGAAAAGTTGCATTATTTATGTAACAGAAAGACCTCCACAAATTGAGCAAGTCAATGACATGATGGTCTATGTACATGTGTACAGACAAACAAATGATAACGATATCAGAAAAGTTGCATTATTTATTCAACAGAAAGTGCTCCAGAAATTGTGCAAGTCAATGACATGATGGTCCATGTACATGTGTACAGACAAACAAATGATAAGAATTTCAGAAAAGTTGCATTATTTATTCAACAGAAAGAGCTCCACAAATTGTGCAAGTCAATGACACGATGATCCATGTACATGTGTACAGAAAAGCAAATGATAACGATTTCAGAAAAGTTGCATTATTTATTCAACAGAAAGAGCTCCACAAATTGTGCAAGTCAATGACATGATGGTCCATGTACACGTGTACAAACAAACAAATGACAACGATTTCAGAAAAGTTGCTTTATTTATTCAACAGAAAGAGCTCCACAAGGTGTGCAAGTCAATGACACGATGATCCATGTACATGTGTACACAAAAGCAAATGATAACGATTTCAGAAAAGTTGCATTATTTATTCATCAGAAAGAGCTCCACAAATTGTGCAAGTCAATGACATGATGGTCCATGTACATGTCTACAGACAAACAAATGATAACGATTTCAGAAAAGTTTGATTATTTATTCAACAGAAAGAGCTCCACAAAATGTGCAAGTCAATGACATGATGGTCCATGTACATGTGTACAGACAAACAAATGACAACGATTTCAGAAAAGTTGCATTATTTATTCAACAGAAAGAGCTCCACAAATTGTGCAAGTCAATGACATGATGGTCCATGTACATGTGTACAGACAAACAAATGATAACGATTTCAGAAAAGTTGCATCATTTATTCAACAGAAAGAGCTCCGCAAATTGTGGAAGTCAATGACATGATGGTCCATGTACATGTGTACAGACAAACAAATTATAACGATTTCAGAAAAGTTGCATTACTTATTCAACAGAAAGAGCTCCACAAATTGTGCAAGTCAATGACATGATGGTCTGTGTACATGTATACTGACAAGCAAATGTTAACGATTTCAGAAAAGTTGCATTATGTATTCAACAGAAAGACCTCCACACATTGTACAAGTCAATGACATGATGGTCCATGTACATGTGTACAGACAAACAAATGATAACGATTTCAGATAAGTTGCATTATTGATTCAACAGAAAGTGCTCCAGAAATTGTGCAAGTCAATGACATGATGGTGCACGTACATGTGTACAGACAAACAAATGATAACGATTTCAGAAAACTTGCATTATTTATTCAACAGAAAGAGCTCCACAAATAGTGCAAGTCAATGACATGATGGTCCATGTACATGTGTACAGAGAAACAAATGATAACGATTTCAGAAAAGTTGCATTATTTATTCAACAGAAAGAGCTCCACAAATTGTGCAAGTAAATGACACGACGATCCATGTACATGTGTACAGAGAAGCAAATGATAACCGTTTCAGAAAAGTTGCATAATTTATTCAACAGAAAGAGCTCCACAAATTGTGCAAGTCAGTGACATGATGGTCCATGTACATGTGTACAGACAAACAAATGATAACGATTTCAGAAAAGTTGCATTATTTATTCAACAGAAAGTTCTCCAGAAATTCTGCATGACAATTACATGATGGTCCATGTACATGTGTACAGACAAACAAATGATAACGATTTCAGAAAAGTCGCATTATATATTCAACAGAAAGAGCTCTACAAATTGTGCAAGTCAGTGACATGATGGTCCATGTACATGTGTACAGACAAACAAATGATAACGATTTCAGAAAAGTTGTATTATTTATTCAACAGAAAGAGCTCCACAAATTGTGCAAGTCAGTGACATGATGGTCCATGTACATGTGTACAGACAAACATATGATAACGATTTCAGAATAGTTGCATTATTTATTCAACAGAAAGATCACCACAAATTGTGCAAGTCAATGACATGATGGTACATGTACATGTGTACAGACAAACAATAGATAACGATTTCAGAAAAGTTGCATTATTTATTCAACAGAAAGACCTCCACAAATTGTGCAAGTCAATGACATGATGGTCCATGGTCACGTGTACAGACAAACATATGATAACGATTTCAGAAAAGTTGCATCATTTATTCAACAGAAAGAGCTCCACAAATTGTGCAAGTCAATGAGAAGATGGTCCATGTACATGTGTACAGACAAACAAATGGTAACGATTTCAGAAAAGTTGCATTACTTATTCAACAGAAAGTGCTCCAGAAATTTTGCATGACAATTACATTATGGTCCATGTACATGTGTACAGACAAACAAATGATAACGATTTCAGAAACGTTGCATTATTTATTCAACAGAAAGAGCTCCACAAATTGTGCAAGTCAGTGACATGATGGTCGATGTACATGTGTACAGACAAACAAATGATAACGATTTCAGAAAAGTTGTATTATTTATTCAACAGAAAGAGCTGCACAAATTGTGCAAGTCAATGACATGCTGGTCCATGTACATGTGTACAGACAAACAAATGATAACGATTTCAGAAAAGTTGCATTATTTATTCAACAGAAAGACCTCCACAAATTGTGCAAGTCAATGACATGATGGAACATGTACATTTGTACAGACAAAGAAATGATAACGATTTCAGAAAAGTTGCATTATTTATTCAACAGAAAGAGTTCCACAAATTGTGCAAGTCAATGTCATGATGGTCCATGTACATGTGTACAGACAAACAAATGATAACGTTTTCAGAAAAGTTGCGTTATTTATTCATCAGAAAGAGCTCCACAAATTGTGCAAGTCAATGACATGATGGTCCATGTACATGTGTAGAGACAAACAAATGATAACGATTTCAGAAAAGTTGCTTTATTTATTCAACAGAAAGAGCTCCACAAATTGTGCAAGTCAATGACATGATGGTCCATGTACATGTGTACAGACAGAGAAATGATAACGATTTCAGAAAAGTTGTATTATTTATTCAACAGAAAGAGCTCCACAAATTGTGCAAGTCAATGATATGATGGTCTATGTACATGTATACTGACAAGCAAATGGTAACGATTTCAGAAAAGTTGCGTTATTTCTTCAGCAGAAAGAGCTCCACAAATTATGCATGGCCGGCCGCGGAGGTCTCGCAGTTCTAGGCACGCAGTCCGGACCCGTGCGACTGCAACGGTCGCAGGTTCGAATCCTGCCTCGGGCATGGATCTGTGTGATGTCCTTTGGTTAGTTAGGTTTAAGTAGTTCTAAGTTCTGGGTGACTGATGACCACTGCAGTTGAGTCCCATAGTGCTCAGAGCCATTTAAACCAAATTATGCATGTCAATGACATGATGGTCCGTGTACATGTGTACAGACAACAAATGTTCAAAATTTCAGAAGAGTTGCATTAGTTATTCAACTGAAAGAGCTCCAGAAATTGTGCAAGTCAGTGAATGATGGTCCATGTACATGTGTACAGAGAAACAGATGATAACGATTTTAGAAAAATTGCATTATTTATTCAACAGATATAGCTCCACAAATTGTGCAAGTCAATGACATGATGGTCCATGTACATGTGTACAAACAAACAAATGATAACAATTTCAGAAGAGTTGCATTATTTATTCAACAGAAAGAGCTACAAAAATTGTGCCAGTCAATGACATGATGTGCATGTACATGTGTACAGACAAACAAATGATAACGATTTCAGAAAAGTTGCTTTATTTATTCAACAGAAAATGCTCCACAAATTGTTGAAGTCAGTGACATGACGGTCCTTGTACATGTGTACAGACAAACAAATGATAACGATTTCAGAAAATTTGCATTATTTATTCTACAGAAAGTGCTCCAGAAATTGTGCAAGTCAATGACATGATGTGCATGTACATGTGTACAGACAAACAAATGATAACGATTTCAGAAAAGTTGCATTATTTATGCAACAGAAAGAGCTCCACAAATTGTGCAAGTCAATGACATGATGGTCCATGTACATGTGTACAGACAAACAAATGATAACGATTTCTGAAAAGTTGCATTATTTATTCAACAGAAAGAGCTCCACAAATTGTGCAAGTCAATGACATGATGGTCCATTTACATGTGTACAGACAAACAAATGATAACGATTTTAGAAAAGTTGCATTATTTATTCAATAGAAAGGGCTCCAGAAATTCTGCAAGTCAATGACATGATGGCCCATGTACATGTGTACAGACAAACAAATGATAACGATTTCTGAAAAGTTGCATTAGTTATTCAACAGAAAGAGCTCCAGAAATTGTGCAAGTCAATTACATGATGGTCCATGTACATGTGTACAACACAAACAAATGATAACGATTTCAGAAAAGTTGCATTATTTATTCAACAGAAAGAGCTCCACAAATTGTGCAAGTCAATGACATGATGTTCCATGTACATGTGTACAGACAAACAAATGATCACAATTTCAGAAGAGTTGCATTACTAATTCAACAGAAACAGATCCACAAATTGTGCAAGTCAGTGATATGATGGTCCATGTACATGTGTACAGACAAACAAACGATATCATTTTCCGAAAAGTTGCATTAGTTATTCAACAGAAAGAGCTCCAGATATTGTGCAAGTCAATGGCATGATGGTCCATGTACAAGTGTACAGACAAACAAATGATCACAATTTAAGAAGAGTTGCATCACTTATTTAACAGAGAGAGCTCCACAAATTGTGCAAGCCAGTGAATGATGGTCCATGTACATGTGTACAGACAAACAAATGCTAACGATTTCAGAAAAGTTGCATTATTTATACATTAGAAAGAGCTCCACAAATTGTGAATATCAATGACATGATGGACGATGTACATTTGCACAGACAAACAAATGATAACGATTACAGAAGAGTTGCATTATTAATTCAGCAGAAAGAGCTCCACAAATTGTGCAAGTCAATGACATGATGGTCCATGTACATGTGTACAGACAAACAAATGATAACGATTTCAGAAAAGTTGCATTATTTATTCAACAGAAAGAGCTCCACAAATTTTGCAAGTCAATGACATGAAGGTCCATGTACATGTGTACAGACAAACAAATGATAACGATTTCAGAAAAGTTGCATATTTTATTCAACAGAAAGAGCTCCACAAATTGTGTAAGTCAATGACTTGATGGTCCATGTACATGTGTACAGACAAACAAATGATAACGATTTCAGAAAAGTTGCATTATTTATTCAACAGGAAGAGCTCCACAAATTGTGCAAGCCAATGACATGATGGTCTATGTACTTGTATACTAACAAGCAAATAGTAATGGTTTCAGAAAAGTTGCATTATTTATGTAACAGAAAGACCTCCACAAATTGTGCAAGTCAATGACATGATGGTCTATGTACATGTGTACAGACAAACAAATGATAACGATATCAGAAAAGTTGCATTATTTATTCAACGGAAAGTGCTTCAGAAATTGTGCAAGTCAATGACATGATGGTCCATGTACATGTGTACAGACAAACAAATGATAACAATTTCAGAAAAGTTGAATTATTTATTCAACAGAAAGAGCTCCACAAATTGTGCAAGTCAATGACACGATGATCCATGTACATGTGTACAGAAAAGCAAATGATAACGACTTCAGAAAAGTTGCATTATTTATTCAACAGAAAGAGCTCCACAAATTGAGCAAGTCAATGACATGATGATCCATGTACATGTCTACAGACAAACAAATGATAACGGTTTCAGAAAAGTTTCATTATTTATTCAACAGAAAGAGCTCCTCAAAATGTGCATGTCAATGACATGATGGTCCATGTACACGTGTACAAACAAACAAATGATAACGATTTCAGAAAAGTTGCTTTATTTATTCAATAGAAAGAGCTCCGCAAATTGTGCAAGCCAATGACATGATGGTCCATGTACATGTGAACAGACAAACAAATGATAACGATTTCAGAAAAGTTGTATTATTTATTCAAGAGAAAGAGCTACACTAATTGTGCAAGTCAATGACATGATGGTCCATGTACATGTGTACAGACAAACAAATGATAACGATTTCAGAAAAGTTGCATTATATATTGAACAGAAAGAGCTCCACAAATTGTGCAAGTCAATGACATGATGGTCCATGTACATGTGTACAGACAAACAAATGATAACGATTTCAGAAGAGTTGCATTACTTATTCAACGGAAACAGTTCCAAAAATTGTGCAAGTCAGTGACATGATGGTCCATGTACATGTGTACAGACAAACAATTGATAATGATTTCAGAAAAGTTGCATTATTTATTCATCAGAAAGTGCTCCAGAAATCGTGCAAGTCAATGACATGATGGTCCATGTACATGTCTACAGACAAACAAATGATAACGATTTCAGAAAAGTTTGATTATTTATTCAACAGAAAGAGCTCCACAAAATGTGCAAGTCAATGACATGATGGTCCATGTACATGTGTACAGACAAACAAATGACAACGATTTCAGAAAAGTTGCATTATTTATTCAACAGAAAGAGCTCCACAAATTGTGCAAGTCAATGACATGATGGTCCAAGTACATGTGTACAGACAAACAAATGATAACGATTTCAGAAAAGTTGCATCATTTATTCAACAGAAAGAGCTCCGCAAATTGTGGAAGTCAATGACATGATGGTCCATGTACATGTGTACAGACAAACAAATTATAACGATTTCAGAAAAGTTGCATTACTTATTCAACAGAAAGAGCTCCACAAATTGTGCAAGTCAATGACATGATGGTCTGTGTACATGTATACTGACAAGCAAATGTTAACGATTTCAGAAAAGTTGCATTATGTATTCAACAGAAAGACCTCCACACATTGTACAAGTCAATGACATGATGGTCCATGTACATGTGTACAGACAAACAAATGATAACGATTTCAGATAAGGTGCATTATTGATTCAACAGAAAGTGCTCCAGAAATTGTGCAAGTCAATGACATGATGGTGCACGTACATGTGTACAGACAAACAAATGATAACGATTTCAGAAAACTTGCATTATTTATTCAACAGAAAGAGCTCCACAAATAGTGCAAGTCAATGACATGATGGTCCATGTACATGTGTACAGAGAAACAAATGATAACGATTTCAGAAAAGTTGCATTATTTATTCAACAGAAAGAGCTCCACAAATTGTGCAAGTAAATGACACGACGATCCATGTACATGTGTACAGAGAAGCAAATGATAACCGTTTCAGAAAAGTTGCATAATTTATTCAACAGAAAGAGCTCCACAAATTGTGCAAGTCAGTGACATGATGGTCCATGTACATGTGTACAGACAAACAAATGATAACGATTTCAGAAAAGTTGCATTATTTATTCAACAGAAAGTTCTCCAGAAATTCTGCATGACAATTACATGATGGTCCATGTACATGTGTACAGACAAACAAATGATAACGATTTCAGAAAAGTCGCATTATATATTCAACAGAAAGAGCTCCACAAATTGTGCAAGTCAGTGACATGATGGTCCATGTACATGTGTACAGACAAACAAATGATAACGATTTCAGAAAAGTTGTATTATTTATTCAACAGAAAGAGCTCCACAAATTGTGCAAGTCAGTGACATGATGGTCCATGTACATGTGTACAGACAAACATATGATAACGATTTCAGAATAGTTGCATTATTTATTCAACAGAAAGATCACCACAAATTGTGCAAGTCAATGACATGATGGTACATGTACATGTGTACAGACAAACAATAGATAACGATTTCAGAAAAGTTGCATTATTTATTCAACAGAAAGACCTCCACAAATTGTGCAAGTCAATGACATGATGGTCCATGGTCACGTGTACAGACAAACATATGATAACGATTTCCGAAAAGTTGCATCATTTATTCAACAGAAAGAGCTCCACAAATTGTGCAAGTCAATGACAAGATGGTCCATGTACATGTGTACAGACAAACAAATGGTAACGATTTCAGAAAAGTTGCATTACTTATTCAACAGAAAGTGCTCCAGAAATTTTGCATGACAATTACATTATGGTCCATGTACATGTGTACAGACAAACAAATGATAACGATTTCAGAAACGTTGCATTATTTATTCAACAGAAAGAGCTCCACAAATTGTGCAAGTCAGTGACATGATGGTCGATGTACATGTGTACAGACAAACAAATGATAACGATTTCAGAAAAGTTGTATTATTTATTCAACAGAAAGAGCTGCACAAATTGTGCAAGTCAATGACATGCTGGTCCATGTACATGTGTACAGACAAACAAATGATAACGATTTCAGAAAAGTTGCATTATTTATTCAACAGAAAGACCTCCACAAATTGTGCAAGTCAATGACATGATGGAACATGTACATTTGTACAGACAAAGAAATGATAACGATTTCAGAAAAGTTGCATTATTTATTCAACAGAAAGAGTTCCACAAATTGTGCAAGTCAATGTCATGATGGTCCATGTACATGTGTACAGACAAACAAATGATAACGTTTTCAGAAAAGTTGCGTTATTTATTCATCAGAAAGAGCTCCACAAATTGTGCAAGTCAATGACATGATGGTCCATGTACATGTGTAGAGACAAACAAATGATAACGATTTCAGAAAAGTTGCTTTATTTATTCAACAGAAAGAGCTCCACAAATTGTGCAAGTCAATGACATGATGGTCCATGTACATGTGTACAGACAGAGAAATGATAACGATTTCAGAAAAGTTGTATTATTTATTCAACAGAAAGAGCTCCACAAATTGTGCAAGTCAATGATATGATGGTCTATGTACATGTATACTGACAAGCAAATGGTAACGATTTCAGAAAAGTTGCGTTATTTCTTCAGCAGAAAGAGCTCCACAAATTATGCATGGCCGGCCGCGGAGGTCTCGCAGTTCTAGGCACGCAGTCCGGACCCGTGCGACTGCAACGGTCGCAGGTTCGAATCCTGCCTCGGGCATGGATCTGTGTGATGTCCTTTGGTTAGTTAGGTTTAAGTAGTTCTAAGTTCTGGGTGACTGATGACCACTGCAGTTGAGTCCCATAGTGCTCAGAGCCATTTAAACCAAATTATGCATGTCAATGACATGATGGTCCGTGTACATGTGTACAGACAACAAATGTTCAAAATTTCAGAAGAGTTGCATTAGTTATTCAACTGAAAGAGCTCCAGAAATTGTGCAAGTCAGTGAATGATGGTCCATGTACATGTGTACAGAGAAACAGATGATAACGATTTTAGAAAAATTGCATTATTTATTCAACAGATATAGCTCCACAAATTGTGCAAGTCAATGACATGATGGTCCATGTACATGTGTACAAACAAACAAATGATAACAATTTCAGAAGAGTTGCATTATTTATTCAACAGAAAGAGCTACAAAAATTGTGCCAGTCAATGACATGATGTGCATGTACATGTGTACAGACAAACAAATGATAACGATTTCAGAAAAGTTGCTTTATTTATTCAACAGAAAATGCTCCACAAATTGTTGAAGTCAGTGACATGACGGTCCTTGTACATGTGTACAGACAAACAAATGATAACGATTTCAGAAAATTTGCATTATTTATTCTACAGAAAGTGCTCCAGAAATTGTGCAAGTCAATGACATGATGTGCATGTACATGTGTACAGACAAACAAATGATAACGATTTCAGAAAAGTTGCATTATTTATGCAACAGAAAGAGCTCCACAAATTGTGCAAGTCAATGACATGATGGTCCATGTACATGTGTACAGACAAACAAATGATAACGATTTCTGAAAAGTTGCATTATTTATTCAACAGAAAGAGCTCCACAAATTGTGCAAGTCAATGACATGATGGTCCATTTACATGTGTACAGACAAACAAATGATAACGATTTTAGAAAAGTTGCATTATTTATTCAATAGAAAGGGCTCCAGAAATTCTGCAAGTCAATGACATGATGGCCCATGTACATGTGTACAGACAAACAAATGATAACGATTTCTGAAAAGTTGCATTATTTATTCAACAGAAAGAGCTCCAGAAATTGTGCAAGTCAATTACATGATGGTCCATGTACATGTGTACAACACAAACAAATGATAACGATTTCAGAAAAGTTGCATTATTTATTCAACAGAAAGAGCTCCACAAATTGTGCAAGTCAATGACATGATGTTCCATGTACATGTGTACAGACAAACAAATGATCACAATTTCAGAAGAGTTGCATTACTAATTCAACAGAAACAGATCCACAAATTGTGCAAGTCAGTGATATGATGGTCCATGTACATGTGTACAGACAAACAAACGATATCATTTTCCGAAAAGTTGCATTAGTTATTCAACAGAAAGAGCTCCAGATATTGTGCAAGTCAATGGCATGATGGTCCATGTACAAGTGTACAGACAAACAAATGATCACAATTTAAGAAGAGTTGCATCACTTATTTAACAGAGAGAGCTCCACAAATTGTGCAAGCCAGTGAATGATGGTCCATGTACATGTGTACAGACAAACAAATGCTAACGATTTCAGAAAAGTTGCATTATTTATACATTAGAAAGAGCTCCACAAATTGTGAATATCAATGACATGATGGACGATGTACATTTGCACAGACAAACAAATGATAACGATTACAGAAGAGTTGCATTATTAATTCAGCAGAAAGAGCTCCACAAATTGTGCAAGTCAATGACATGATGGTCCATGTACATGTGTACAGACAAACAAATGATAACGATTTCAGAAAAGTTGCATTATTTATTCAACAGAAAGAGCTCCACAAATTTTGCAAGTCAATGACATGAAGGTCCATGTACATGTGTACAGACAAACAAATGATAACGATTTCAGAAAAGTTGCATATTTTATTCAACAGAAAGAGCTCCACAAATTGTGTAAGTCAATGACTTGATGGTCCATGTACATGTGTACAGACAAACAAATGATAACGATTTCAGAAAAGTTGCATTATTTATTCAACAGGAAGAGCTCCACAAATTGTGCAAGCCAATGACATGATGGTCTATGTACTTGTATACTAACAAGCAAATAGTAATGGTTTCAGAAAAGTTGCATTATTTATGTAACAGAAAGACCTCCACAAATTGTGCAAGTCAATGACATGATGGTCTATGTACATGTGTACAGACAAACAAATGATAACGATATCAGAAAAGTTGCATTATTTATTCAACGGAAAGTGCTTCAGAAATTGTGCAAGTCAATGACATGATGGTCCATGTACATGTGTACAGACAAACAAATGATAACAATTTCAGAAAAGTTGAATTATTTATTCAACAGAAAGAGCTCCACAAATTGTGCAAGTCAATGACACGATGATCCATGTACATGTGTACAGAAAAGCAAATGATAACGACTTCAGAAAAGTTGCATTATTTATTCAACAGAAAGAGCTCCACAAATTGAGCAAGTCAATGACATGATGATCCATGTACATGTCTACAGACAAACAAATGATAACGGTTTCAGAAAAGTTTCATTATTTATTCAACAGAAAGAGCTCCTCAAAATGTGCATGTCAATGACATGATGGTCCATGTACACGTGTACAAACAAACAAATGATAACGATTTCAGAAAAGTTGCTTTATTTATTCAATAGAAAGAGCTCCGCAAATTGTGCAAGCCAATGACATGATGGTCCATGTACATGTGAACAGACAAACAAATGATAACGATTTCAGAAAAGTTGTATTATTTATTCAAGAGAAAGAGCTACACTAATTGTGCAAGTCAATGACATGATGGTCCATGTACATGTGTACAGACAAACAAATGATAACGATTTCAGAAAAGTTGCATTATATATTGAACAGAAAGAGCTCCACAAATTGTGCAAGTCAATGACATGATGGTCCATGTACATGTGTACAGACAAACAAATGATAACGATTTCAGAAGAGTTGCATTACTTATTCAACGGAAACAGTTCCACAAATTGTGCAAGTCAGTGACATGATGGTCCATGTACATGTGTACAGACAAACAATTGATAATGATTTCAGAAAAGTTGCATTATTTATTCATCAGAAAGTGCTCCAGAAATCGTGCAAGTCAATGACATGATGGTCCATGTACATTTGTACAGACAAACAAATGTTAACGATTTCAGAAAAGTTGCATTATTTATTCAACTGAAAGAGCTCCACAAATTGTGCAAGTCAATGACATGATCGTCCATATATATGTGTACAGACAGACAAATGATAACGATTTCTGAAAAGTTGCATTATTTATTCAACAGAAAGAGGTCCACAACTTGTGCAAGTCAATGACATGATGGTCCATGTACATGTGTACAGACAAACAAATGATAACGATTTCAGAAAAGTTGCATTATTTATTCAACAGAAAGAGCTCCACAAATTGTGCAAGTCAATGACATTATGCTACATGTACATGTGTACAGACAAACAAATGAGAACGATTCCAGAAAAGTTGCATTATTTATTCAACAGAAAGAGCTCCAGAGATTGTGCAAGTCAATGACATGATGGTCCGTGTACATGTGTACAGACAAACAAATGATCACGATTTCAGAAAAGTTGCACTACTTATACAACAGAAATAGCTCTACTAATTGTGCAAGTCAGTGACATGACGGCCCATGTACATGTGTACAGACAAACAAATGTTCAAAATTTCAGAAGAGTTGCATTAGTTATTCAACTGAAAGAGCTCCAGAAATTGTGCAAGTCAGTGAATGATGGTCCATGTACATGTGTACAGAGAAACAGATGATAACGATTTTAGAAAAATTGCATTATTTATTCATCAGATATAGCTCCACAAATTGTGCAAGTCAATGACATGATGGTCCATGTACATGTGTACAAACAAACAAATGATAAAAATTTCAGAAGAGTTGCATTATTTATTCAACAGAAAGAGCTACAGAAATTGTGCCAGTCAATGACATGATGTGCATGTACATGTGTACAGACAAACAAATGATAACGATTTCAGAAAAGTTGCTTTATTTATTCAACAGAAAATGCTCCACAAATTGTTGAAGTCAGTGACATGATGGTCCTTGTACATGTGTACAGACAAACAAATGATAACGATTTCAGAAAATCTGCATTATTTATTCTACAGAAAGTGCTCCAGAAATTGTGCAAGTCAATGACATGATGTGCATGTACATGTGTACAGACAAACAAATGATAACGATTTCAGAAAAGTTGCATTATTTATGCAACAGAAAGAGCTCCACAAATTGTGCAAGTCAATGACATGATGGTCCATGTACATGTGTACAGACAAACAAATGATAACGATTTCTGAAAAGTTGCATTATTTATTCAACAGAAAGTGCTCCACAAATTGTGCAAGTCAATGACATGATGGTCCATTTACATGTGTACAGACAAACAAATGATAACGATTTTAGAAAAGTTGCATTATTTATTCAATAGAAAGGGCTCCAGAAATTCTGCAAGTCAATGACATGATGGCCCATGTACATGTGTACAGACAAACAAATGATAACGATTTCTGAAAAGTTGCATTATTTATTCAACAGAAAGAGCTCCAGAAATTGTGCAAGTCAATTACATGATGGTCCATGTACATGTGTACAACACAAACAAATGATAACGATTTCAGAAAAGTTGCATTATTTATTCAACAGAAAGAGCTCCACAAATTGTGCAAGTCAATGACATGATGTTCCATGTACATGTGTACAGACAAACAAATGATCACAATTTCAGAAGAGTTGCATTACTAATTCAACAGAAACAGATCCACAAATTGTGCAAGTCAGTGATATGATGGTCCATGTACATGTGTACAGACAAACAAACGATATCATTTTCCGAAAAGTTGCATTAGTTATTCAACAGAAAGAGCTCCAGATATTGTGCAAGTCAATGGCATGATGGTCCATGTACAAGTGTACAGACAAACAAATGATCACAATTTAAGAAGAGTTGCATCACTTATTTAACAGAGAGAGCTCCACAAATTGTGCAAGCCAGTGAATGATGGTCCATGTACATGTGTACAGACAAACAAATGCTAACGATTTCAGAAAAGTTGCATTATTTATACATTAGAAAGAGCTCCACAAATTGTGAATATCAATGACATGATGGACGATGTACATTTGCACAGACAAACAAATGATAACGATTACAGAAGAGTTGCATTATTAATTCAGCAGAAAGAGCTCCACAAATTGTGCAAGTCAATGATATGATGGTCCATGTACATGTGTACAGACAAACAAATGATAACGATTTCAGAAAAGTTGCATTATTTATTCAACAGAAAGAGCTCCACAAATTTTGCAAGTCAATGACATGAAGGTCCATGTACATGTGTACAGACAAACAAATGATAACGATTTCAGAAAAGTTGCATATTTTATTCAACAGAAAGAGCTCCACAAATTGTGTAAGTCAATGACTTGATGGTCCATGTACATGTGTACAGACAAACAAATGATAACGATTTCAGAAAAGTTGCATTATTTATTCAACAGGAAGAGCTCCACAAATTGTGCAAGCCAATGACATGATGGTCTATGTACTTGTATACTAACAAGCAAATAGTAATGGTTTCAGAAAAGTTGCATTATTTATGTAACAGAAAGACCTCCACAAATTGTGCAAGTCAATGACATGATGGTCTATGTACATGTGTACAGACAAACAAATGATAACGATATCAGAAAAGTTGCATTATTTATTCAACGGAAAGTGCTTCAGAAATTGTGCAAGTCAATGACATGATGGTCCATGTACATGTGTACAGACAAACAAATGATAACAATTTCAGAAAAGTTGAATTATTTATTCAACAGAAAGAGCTCCACAAATTGTGCAAGTCAATGACACGATGATCCATGTACATGTGTACAGAAAAGCAAATGATAACGACTTCAGAAAAGTTGCATTATTTATTCAACAGAAAGAGCTCCACAAATTGAGCAAGTCAATGACATGATGATCCATGTACATGTCTACAGACAAACAAATGATAACGGTTTCAGAAAAGTTTCATTATTTATTCAACAGAAAGAGCTCCTCAAAATGTGCATGTCAATGACATGATGGTCCATGTACACGTGTACAAACAAACAAATGATAACGATTTCAGAAAAGTTGCTTTATTTATTCAATAGAAAGAGCTCCGCAAATTGTGCAAGCCAATGACATGATGGTCCATGTACATGTGAACAGACAAACAAATGATAACGATTTCAGAAAAGTTGTATTATTTATTCAAGAGAAAGAGCTACACTAATTGTGCAAGTCAATGACATGATGGTCCATGTACATGTGTACAGACAAACAAATGATAACGATTTCAGAAAAGTTGCATTATATATTGAACAGAAAGAGCTCCACAAATTGTGCAAGTCAATGACATGATGGTCCATGTACATGTGTACAGACAAACAAATGATAACGATTTCAGAAGAATTGCATTACTTATTCAACGGAAACAGTTCCACAAATTGTGCAAGTCAGTGACATGATGGTCCATGTACATGTGTACAGACAAACAATTGATAATGATTTCAGAAAAGTTGCATTATTTATTCATCAGAAAGTGCTCCAGAAATCGTGCAAGTCAATGACATGATGGTCCATGTACATTTGTACAGACAAACAAATGTTAACGATTTCAGAAAAGTTGCATTATTTATTCAACTGAAAGAGCTCCACAAATTGTGCAAGTCAATGACATGATCGTCCATATATATGTGTACAGACAGACAAATGATAACGATTTCTGAAAAGTTGCATTATTTATTCAACAGAAAGAGGTCCACAACTTGTGCAAGTCAATGACATGATGGTCCATGTACATGTGTACAGACAAACAAATGATAACGATTTCAGAAAAGTTGCATTATTTATTCAACAGAAAGAGCTCCACAAATTGTGCAAGTCAATGACATTATGCTACATGTACATGTGTACAGACAAACAAATGAGAACGATTCCAGAAAAGTTGCATTATTTATTCAACAGAAAGAGCTCCAGAGATTGTGCAAGTCAATGACATGATGGTCCGTGTACATGTGTACAGACAAACAAATGATCACGATTTCAGAAAAGTTGCACTACTTATACAACAGAAATAGCTCTACTAATTGTGCAAGTCAGTGACATGACGGCCCATGTACATGTGTACAGACAAACAAATGTTCAAAATTTCAGAAGAGTTGCATTAGTTATTCAACTGAAAGAGCTCCAGAAATTGTGCAAGTCAGTGAATGATGGTCCATGTACATGTGTACAGAGAAACAGATGATAACGATTTTAGAAAAATTGCATTATTTATTCATCAGATATAGCTCCACAAATTGTGCAAGTCAATGACATGATGGTCCATGTACATGTGTACAAACAAACAAATGATAAAAATTTCAGAAGAGTTGCATTATTTATTCAACAGAAAGAGCTACAGAAATTGTGCCAGTCAATGACATGATGTGCATGTACATGTGTACAGACAAACAAATGATAACGATTTCAGAAAAGTTGCTTTATTTATTCAACAGAAAATGCTCCACAAATTGTTGAAGTCAGTGACATGATGGTCCTTGTACATGTGTACAGACAAACAAATGATAACGATTTCAGAAAATCTGCATTATTTATTCTACAGAAAGTGCTCCAGAAATTGTGCAAGTCAATGACATGATGTGCATGTACATGTGTACAGACAAACAAATGATAACGATTTCAGAAAAGTTGCATTATTTATGCAACAGAAAGAGCTCCACAAATTGTGCAAGTCAATGACATGATGGTCCATGTACATGTGTACAGACAAACAAATGATAACGATTTCTGAAAAGTTGCATTATTTATTCAACAGAAAGTGCTCCACAAATTGTGCAAGTCAATGACATGATGGTCCATTTACATGTGTACAGACAAACAAATGATATCGATTTTAGAAAAGTTGCATTATTTATTCAATCGAAAGAGCTCCAGAAATTCTGCAAGTCAGTGACATGATGGTCCATGTACATGTGTACAGACAAACAAATGATAACGATTTCTGAAAAGTTGCATTATTTATTCAACAGAAAGAGCTCCAGAAATTGTGCAAGTCAATTACATGATGGTCCATGTACATGTGTACAAACAAACAAATGATAACGATTTCAGAAAAGTTGCATTATTTATTCAACAGAAAGAGCTCCACAAATTGTGCAAGTCAATGACATGATGTTCCATGTACATGTGTACAGACAAACAAATGATCACAATTTCAGAAGAGTTGCATTACTAATTCAACAGATACAGATCCACAAATTGTGCAAGTCAGTGATATGATGGTCCATGTACATGTGTACAGACAAACAAACGATATCATTTTCCGAAAAGTTGCATTATTTATTCAACAGAAAGAGCTCCAGATATTGTGAAAGTCAATGGCATGATGGTCCATGTACAAGTGTACAGACAAACAAATGATCACAATTTCAGAAGAGTTGCATCACTTATTCAACAGAGAGAGCTCCACAAATTGTGCAAGTCAGTGAATGATGGTCCATGTACATGTGTACAGACAAACAAATGCTAACAATTTCAGAAAAGTTGCATTATTTATTCATTAGAAAGAGCTCCACAAATTGTGAATATCAATGACATGATGAACGATGTACATTTGCACAGACAAACAAATGATAACGATTTCAGAAGAGTTGCATTATTAATTCAACAGAAAGAACTCCAAAAATTGTTCAAGTCAATGACATGATGGTCCATGTACATGTGTACAGACAAACAAATGATAACGATTTCAGAAAAGTTGCATTATTTATTCAACAGAAAGAGCTCCAGAAATTGTGCAGGTCAATGACATGATGGTCCATGTATATGTGTACAGACAAACAAATGATACCGATTTCAGATAAGTTGCATTATTTATTCAACAGAAGGAGCTACAAATTGTGCAGGTCAATGACATGATGGTCCATGTACGTGTGTACAGACAAACAAATGATGACGATTTCAGAAAAGTTGCATTATTTATTCAACAGAAAGAGCTCCACAAATTGTGCAAGTTAATGACGTGATGGTCCATGTACATGTGTACAGACAAACAAATGTTCACAATTTTTGAATAGTTGCACTACTTATTCAAGAGAAAGAGCTCAACAAATTGTGAAAGTCAATGACATGACGGCCTATGTACATGTGTACAGACAAACAAATAATCACAATTTCAGAAGAGTTGCATCACTTATTCAACAGAAAGAGCTCCACAAATTGTGCAAGTCAGTGAATGATGGTCGATGTACATGTGTACAGACAAACAAATGCTAACAATTTCAGAAAAGTTGCATTATTTATTCATTAGAAAGAACTCCACAAATTGTGAATATCAATGACATGATGAACGATGTACATTTGCACAGACAAACAAATGATAACGATTTCAGAAGAGTTGCATTATTAATTCAACAGAAAGAACTCCAAAAATTGTTCAAGTTAATGACATGATGGTCCATGTACATGTGTACAGACAAACAAATGATAACGATTTCAGAAAAGTTGCATTATTTATTCAACAGAAAGAGCTACAGAAATTGTGCAAGTCAATGGCATGATGGTCCATGTACATGTGTACAGACAAACAAATGTTCACAATTTTTGAATAGTTGCACTACTTATTCAAGAGAAAGAGCTCAACAAATTGTGCAAGTCAATGACATGACGGCCTATGTACATGTGTACAGACAAACAAATGATCACAATTTCAGAAGAGTTGCATCACTTATTCAACAGAAAGTGCTCCACAAATTGTGCAAGTCAATGACATGACGGCCTATGTACATGTGTACAGACAAACAAATGATCACAATTTCAGAAGAGTTGCATCACTTATTCAATAGAAAGAGCTCCACAAATAGTGCAAGTCAATGACATAATAGACCATGTACATGTGTACAGACAAACAAATGATAACGATTTCAGAAAAGTTGCATTATTTATTCAACAGAAAGAGCTCCAGATATTGTGCAAGTCAATGGCATGATGGTCCATGTACAAGTGTACAGACAAACAAATGATCACAATTTCAAGAGAGTTGCATTACTTATTCAACAGAAAGAGCTCCTCAAATTGTGCAAGTCAGTGACATGATGGTCCATGTACATATGTACAGGCAAACAAATGATAACGATTTCAGTAAAGTTGCATTATTAATTCAACAGTAAGAGCTCCAGAAATTGCGCAAGTCAATGACATGATGGTCCATGTATATGTGTACAGACAAACAAATGATACCGATTTCAGATAAGTTGCATTATTTATTCAACAGAAGGAGCTACAAATTGTGCAGGTCAATGACATGATTGTCCATGTACGTGTGTACAGACAAACAAATGATGACGATTTCAGAAAAGTTGCATTATTTATTCAACAGAGAGAGCTCCACAAATTGTGCAAGTTAATGACGTGATGGTCCATGAACATATGTACAGACAAACAAATGTTCACAATTTTTGAATAGTTGCACTCCTTATTCAAGAGAAAGAGCTCAACAAATTGTGCAAGTCAATGACATGACGGCCTATGTACATGTGTACAGACAAACAAATGATAACGATTTCAGAAAAGTTGCATTATTTATTCAACACAGAGAGCTCCAGAAATTGTGCAGGTCAATGACATGATGGTCTATGTACATGTGTACAGACAAACAAATGACAACGATTTCAGAAAAGTTGCATTATTTATTCAGCAGATAGAGCTCCAGAAATTGTGCAAGTCAATGACATGGTGGTCCATGTTTATGTGTACAGACAAACAATTGATAACGATTTCAGAAATGTTGCAATATTTATTCAACAGAGAGAGCTCCACAAATTGTGCAAGTCAATGACATGATGGTCCGTGTTTATGTGTACAGACTAACAAATAATAACGATTTCAGAAAAGTTGCAGTATTTATTCAACAGGAAGAGCTCCACTAATCTGCAAGTCAAAGACATGATCGTCCGTGTACATCTGTACAGAGCAACAAATGATAATGATTTCAGAAAAGTTGCGTTATTTATTCAACGGATACGAACTCCAGAAATTGTGCAAGCCATTGACATGATGGTCCACGTACATGTGTAGAGACAAACAAATGATAACGATTTCAGAAAAGTTGCATTATTTATTCAATAGAAAGAGCTCCACAAATAGGGCAAGTCAATGACATAATAGACCATGTACATGTGTACAGACAAACAAATGATAACGATTTCAGAAAAGTTGCATTATTTATTCAACAGAAAGAGCTACAGAAATTGTGCAAGTCAATGACTTGATGGTCCATGTACATGTGTACAGACAAACAAATGATAACGACTTCAGAAAAGTTGCATTATTTATTCAACAGAAAGAGCTCCAGAAATTGTGCAAGTCAATGACATGTTGGTTCACGTACATGTGTACAGACAAACAAATGATCACAATTTCAGAAGAGTAACATTACTTATTCAACAGAAACAGCTCCACAAATTGTGCAAGTCAGCGACTTGATGGTCCATGTACATGTGTACAGACAAACAAATGATAACGAATTCAGAAAAGTTGCATAATTTATTCAACAGAAAGAACTCCAGAAATAGTGCAGGTCAATGACATGATGGTCCATGTACATGTGTACAAACAAACAAATGATAACGATTTCAGAAAAGTTGCTTTATTTATTCAACAGAAAGAGCTCCACAAATTGTGCAAGTCAATGACATGATGTTCCATGTACATGTGTACAGACAAACAAATGATCACAATTTCAGAAGAGTTGCATTACTAATTCAACAGAAACAGCTCCACAAATTGTGCAAGTCAGTGATACAATGGTCCATGTACATGTGTACAGACAAACAAACGATATCATTTTCCGAAAATTTGCATTATTTATTCAACAGAAAGAGCTCCAGGTATTGTGCAAGTCAATGGGATGATGGTCCATGTACAAGTGTACAGACAAACAAATGATCACAATTTCAGGAGAGTTGCATTACTTACTCAACAGAAAGACCTCCTCAAATTGTGCAAGTCAGTGACATGATGGTCCATGTACATATGTACAGACAAACAAATGATAACGATTTCAGAAAAGTTGCATTATTAATTCAACAGAAAAAGCTCCAGAAATTGTACAAGTCAATGACATGATGGTCCATGTATATGTGTACAGACAAACAAATGGTACCGATTTCAGATAAGTTGCATTATTTATTCAACAGAAAGAGCTCCACAAATTGTGCAAGTCAATGACAAGATGGTCCATGTACATGTGTAAAGACAAACATATGGTAACATTATCAGAAAAGTTGCAATATTTATTCAACAGAAGGAGCTCCACAAATTGTGCAGGTCAATGACATGATGGTCCATGTACGTGTGTACAGACAAACAAATGATGACGATTTCAGAAAAGTTGCATTTTTTATTCAACAGAAAGAGCTCCACAAATTGTGCAAGATAATGACGTGATGGTCCATGTACATGTGTACAGACAAACAAATGATCACAATTTTTGAATAGTTGCACTACTTATTCAAGAGAAAGAGCTCAACAAATTGTGCAAGTCAATGTCATGACGGCCCATGTACATGTGTACAGACAAACAAATGATCACAATTTCAGAAGAGTTGCATCACTTATTCAACAGAAAGGGCTCCACAAATTGTGCAAGTCAGTGAATGATGGTCCATGTATATGTGTACAGACAAACAAATGCTAACGATTTCAGAAAAGTTGCATTATTTATTCATTAGAAAGAGCTCCACAAATTGTGAAAATCAATGACATGATGGACGATGTACATTTGCACAAACAAACAAATGATAACGATTTCAGAAGTGTTGCATTATTAATTCAACAGAAGGAGCTCCAAAAATTGTTCAAGACAATGACATGATGGTCCATGTAAATGTGTACAGACAAACAAATGATAACGATTTCCGAAAAGTTGCATTATTTATTCAACAGAAAGAGCTCCACAAATTGTGCAAACCAATGAAATGATGGTCGATGTACATGTGCACAGACAAAAAATGATAACAATTTCAGGAAAGTTGCATTATTTATTCAGCTGAAAAAGCTTCAAAAATTGTGCAAGTCAATGACATGATGGACCATGTACGTGTGTACAGACAAACCGATGATAACGATTTCAGAAATGTGGATTTATTTATGCAACGGAAGGAGCTCCACTAATTGTGCAAGTCATTGGCATGATGGTCGATGTACTTGTGTACAGACAAACAAATGATAACGATTTCAGAAAAGTTGCATTATTTATTCAACAGAAACAGCTCCAGAAATTGTCCAGGTCAATGACATGATGGTCCATGTACATGTGTACAGACAAACAAATGATCACAATTTTTGAATAGTTGCACTACTTATTCAAGAGAAAGAGCTCAACAAATTGTGCAAGTCAATGTCATGACGGCCCATGTACATGTGTACAGACAAACAAATGATCACAATTTCAGGAGATTGCATCACTTATTCAACAGAAAGGGCTCCACAAATTTTGCAAGTCAGTGAACGATGGTCCATGTATATGTGTACAGACAAACAAATGCTAACGATTTAAGAAAAGTTGCATTATTTATTCATTAGAAAGAGCTCCACAAATTGTGCAAATCAATGACATGATGGACGATGTACATTTGCACAAACAAACAAATGATAACGATTTCAGAAGTGTTGCATTATTAATTCAACAGAAGGAGCTCCAAAAATTGTTCAAGACAATGACATGATGGTCCACGTACATGTGTACAGACAAACAAATGATAACGATTTCCGAAAAGTTGCATTATTTATTCAACGGAAAGAGCTCCACAAATTGTGCAAATCAATGACATGATGGTCGATGTACATGTGCACAGACAAAAAATTATAACAATTTCAGGAAAGTTGCATTATTTATTCAACTGAAAAAGCTTCAAAAATTGTCAAGTCAATGACATGATGGTCCATGTACATGTGTACAGACAAAAAAATGATAACGATTTCAGAAATGTGGCTTTATTTATGCAACGGAAGGAGCTCCACTAATTGTGGAAGTCAGTGGCATGATGGTCGATGTACTTGTGTACAGACAAACAAATGATAACGATTTCAGAAAAGTTGCATTATTTATTCAACAGAAAGAGCTCCAAAAATTGTCCAGGTCAATGACATGATGGTCCATGTACATGTGTACAGACAAACAAATGACATCAATTTCAGAAAAGTTGCATTATTTATTCAACAGATAGAGCTCCAGAAATTGTGCAAGTCAATGACATGGTGGTCCATGTTTATGTGTACAGACAAACAAATGATAACGATTTCAGAAAAGTTGCAATATTTATTCAACAGAGAGAGCTCCACAAATTGTGCAAGTCAGTGACATGATGGTCCGTGTTTATGTGTACAGACAAACAAATGATAACGATTTCAGAAAAGTTGCAGTATTTATTGAACAGGAAGAGCTCCACAAATCTGCAAGTCAATGACATGATGGTCCGTGTACATGTGTACATAGCAACAAATGATAATGATTTCAGAAAAGTTGCGTTATTTATTCAACGGAAAGAGCTCCAGAAATTGTGCAAGCCATTGACATGATGGGCCACGTACATGTGTAGAGACAAACAAATGATAACGATTTCAGAAAAGTTGCATTATTTATTCAATAGAAAGAGCTCCACAAATAGTGCAAGTCAATGACAGAATAGTCCATGTACATGTGTACAGACAAACAAATGATAACGATTTCAGAAAAGTTGCATTATTTATTCAGCAGAAAGAGCTACAGAAATTGTGCAAGTCAATGACTTGATGGTCCATGTACATGTGTACAGACAAACAAATGATAACGATTTCAGAAAAGTAGCATTATTTATTCAACAGTAAGAGCTCCAGAAATTGTGCAAGTCAATGACATGTTGGTTCACGTACATGTGTACGGACAAACAAATGATCACAATTTCAGGAGAGTAACATTACTTATTTAACAGAAACAGCTCCACAAATTGTGCATGTCAGCTACTTGATGGTCCATGTACATGTGTACAGACAAACAAATGATAACGAATTCAGAAAAGTTGCATTATTTATTCAACAGAAAGAGCTCCAGAAATAGTGCAAGTCAATGACATGATGGTCCATGTACATGTGTACAGACAAACAAATCATAACGATTTCAGAAAAGTTACATTATGTATTCAACAGAAAGAACTCCAGAAATTCTGCAAGTCAATGTATGACGGTCCATGTACATGTGTACAGACAAACAAATGATAACGATTTCAAAAAAGTTGCATTATTTATGCAACAGAAAGAGTTCCACAAATTGTGCAAGTCAATGACATGATGGTCCATGTACATGTGTATGGACAAACAAATGATAACGATTTCAGAAAAGCTGGAATATTTATTCAACAGAAAGGCCTCCACAAATTCTGCAAGTCAATGACATGATGGTCCATGTACATGTGTACAGACAAACAAATGATAACGATTTCAGAAAAGTTGCATTATTTATTCAACAGAAAGAGCTCCTCAAATTGTGCAAGTCAATGACATGATGGTCCATGTACATGTGTACAGACAAACAAATGATAACGATTTCAAAAAAGTTGCATTATTTATTCAACAGAAAGAGCTCCAGAAATTGTGCAGGTCAATGGCATGATGGTCCATGTACATGTGTACAGACAAACAAATGACAACGATTTCAGAAAAGTTGCATTATTTATTCAACAGAGAGAGCTCCAGAAATTGTGCAAGTCAATGACATGGTGGTCCATGTTTATGTGTACAGACAAACAAATGATAACGATTTCAGAAAAGTTGCATTATTTATTCAACAGAAAGAGCTCCGGAAATTGTGCAGGTCAAAGACATGATGGTCCATGTACATGTGTACAGACAAACAAATGACAACGATTTCAGAAAAGTTGCATTATTTATTCAACAGATAGAGCTCCAGAAATTGTGCAAGTCAATGACATGGTGGTCCATGTTTATGTGTACAGACAAACAAATGATAACGATTTCAATAAAGTTGCAATATTTATTGAACAGAGAGAGCTCCACAAATTGTGCAAGTCAATGACAAGAAGGTCCGTGTTTATGTGTACAGACAAACAAATGATAACGATTTCAGAAAAGTTGCAGTATTTATTCAACAGGAAGAGCTCCACAAATCTGCAAGTCAATGACATGATGGTCCGTGTACATGTGTACAGAGCAACAAATGATAATGATTTCAGAAAAGTTGCGTTATTTATTCAACGGAAAGAGCTCCAGAAATTGTGCAAGCCATAGACATGATGGTCCACGTACATGTGTAGAGACAAACAAATGATAACGATTTCAGAATAGTTGCATTATTTATTCAATAGAAAGAGCTCCACAAATAGTGCAAGTCAATGACATAATAGTCCATGTACATGTGTACTGACAAACAAATGATAACGATTTCAGAAAAGTTGCATTATTTATTCAACAGAAAGAGCTACAGAAATTGTGCAAGTCAATGACTTGATGGTCCATGTACATGTGTACAGACAAACATATGATAACGATTTCAGAAAAGTTGCATTATTTATTCAACAGTAAGAGCTCCAGAAATAGTGCAAGTCAATGACATGTTGGTTCACGTACATGTGTACGGACAAACAAATGATCACTATTTCAGAAGAGTAACATTACTTATTCAACAGAAACAGCTCCACAAATTGTGCATGTCAGCGACTTGATGGTCCATGTACATGTGTACAGACAAACAAATGATAACGAATTCAGAAAATTTGCATTATTTATTCAACAGAAAGAGCTCCAGAAATAGTGCAAGTCAATGACATGATGGTCCATGTACATGTGTACAGACAAACAAATCATAACGATTTCAGAAAAGTTGCATTATGTATTCAACAGAAAGAACTCCAGATATTGTGCAAGTCAATGTATGACGGTCCATGTACATGTGTACAGACAAACAAATGATAACGATTTCAAAAAAGTTGCATTATTTATGCAACAGAAAGAGTTCCACAAATTGTGCAAGTCAATGACATGATGGTCCATGTACATGTGTACAGACAAACAAATGATAACGATATCACAAAAGTTGCATTATTTATTCAACAGAAAGAGCTCCAGAAATTGTGCTAGTCAATGACATGATGGTCCATGTACATGTGTATGGAGAAACAAATGATAACGATTTCAGAAAAGCTGGAATATTTATTCAACAGAAAGGGCTCCACAAATTCTGCAAGTCAATGACATGATGGTCCATGTACATGTGTACAGACAAACAAATGATAACGATTTCAGAAAAGTTGCATTATTTATTCAACAGAAAGAGCTCCACAAATTGTGCAAGTCAATGACATGATGGTCCATGTACATGTGTACAGACATACAAATGATAACGATTTCAGAAAAGTTGCATTATTTATTAAACAGAAAGTGCTCCAGAAATTGTGCAAGTCAGTCACATGATGGTCAATGTACATGTGTACAGACAAACAAATGATAACGATTTGAGAAAAGTTGCATTACTTATTCAACAGAAACAGCTCCACAATTTGTGCAAGTCAGTGAGATGATGGTCCATGTACATGTGTACAGACAGACAAACGATTACATTTTCCGAAAAGTTGCATTATTTATTCAACAGAAAGAGCTCCAGAAAATGTGCAAGTCAATGACATGATGGTCCATGTACATGTGTACAGACAAACAAATGATAACGATTTCAGAAAAGTTGCATTATTTATTCAACAGAAAGGGCTCCAGAAATTGTGCAAGTCAATCACATGATGGTCAATGTACATGTGTACAGACAAACAAATGATAACGATTTGAGAAAAGTCGCATTACTTATACAACAGAAACAGCTCCACAAATTGTGCAAGTCAATGACATGATGGTCCATGTACATGTGTACAGACAAACAAATCATGACGATTTCAGAAAAGATGCATTATTTATTCACCATAAAGAGCTCCACAAATTGTGCAAGTTAATGACATCATGGTCCATGTACATGTGTACAGACAAACAAATGATCACAATTTCAGAATAGTTGCACTACTTATTCAAGAGAAAGGGCTCCACAAATTGTGCAAGTCAATGACACGACGGCCCATGTACATGTGTACAGACAAACAAATAATCACAATTTCAGAAGAGTTGCATCACTTATTCAACAGAAAGAGCTCCACAAATTGTGCAAGTCAGTGAATGATGGTCCATGTACATGTGTACAGACAAACAAATGATAACGATTTCAGAAAAGTTGCATTATTTATTCAACAGAAAGTGCTCCACAAATTGTGCAAGTCAATGACATGATGGTCCATGTACAAGTGTACAGACAAACAAATGATAACGATATCAGAAATGTTGCATTATTTATTCAATGGAAAGAGCTGCAAAAATTGTGCAAGTCAATGACATAATGGTCCATGTACATGTGTACAGACAAACAAATGATTACGATTTCATAAAAGTTGCATTATTTATTCAACAGAAAGAGCTCCACAAATTGAGCAAGTAAATGACATGATGGTCGATGTACATGTGCACAGACAAACAAATGTAACGATTTCAGAAAAGTTGCATTATTTATTCAACTGAAAGAGCTTCACAAATTGTGCAACTCAATGATATGATGGTCCATGTACATGTGTACAGACAAACAAAGGATAACGATTTCAGAAAAATTACTTTATTTATGCAGCAGAAGGAGCTCCACTAATTGTGCAAGACAGTGACATGTGTTTCATGTACATGTGTACAGACAAACAAATGATAACGATTTCAGAAAAGTGGCATTCTTTATTCAACAGAAAGAGCTCTAGAAATTGTGTAAGTCAATGACATGATGGTCCGTGTTTACGTGTACAGACAAACAAATGATATCGATTTCAGAAAATTTGCAGTATTTATTCAGCAGAAAGAGCTCCAGAAATTGTGCAAGCCAATGACATGATGGTCCATGTACATGTGTACAGACAAACAAATGATAACGATTTCAGAAAAGTTGCATAATTTATTCAACAGAAAGAGCTCTAGAAATTGTGCAAGTCAATGACATGATGGTCCATATACATGTGTACAGACAAACAAGAGATCACGATTTCTGAAGAGTTGCATTATTTATTCAACAGAAAGAGCTCAACAAATTGTGCAAGTCAATGAGATGATTTCCATGTACATGTGCACAGACAAACATGTGATCACTATTTCAGAAGAGTTTCATTATTTATTCAACAGAAAGAGCTCCATAAATTGTGCAAGTCAATGACATGATGGTCAATGTACATGTGTACAGACAAACAAATGGTAGCGATTTCAGAAAAGTTTCAATATTTGTTCAACAGAGAGGGCTCCAGAAACTGTGCAAGTCAATGACATGATGGTCCATGTACATGTGTATAGACAAACAAATGATAACGGTTTCAGAAAAGATGCATCATTTATTCAACAGAAAGAGCACTAGAAATTGTGCAAGTCAATGACATGATGGTCCATGTACATGTGTACAGACAAACAAATGATAACGATTTGAGAAAAGTTGCATTATTTATTCAACAGAAAGAGCTCCACAAATTGTGCAAGTCAATGACATGATAGTCCATGTGCATGTGTACATACAAACAAATGATAACGATTTCAGAAAAGTAGCATTATTTATTTAACAGAAAGAGCTCCACAAATTGTGCAAGTCAATGACATGATGGTCCATGTACATGTGTACACACGAACAAATGATAACGATTTCAGAAAAGTTGCATTATTTATTCAATTGAAACAGCTACAGAAATTGTGCAAGTCAATGACATGATGGTCCATGTACATGTGTACCGACAAACAAATGATAACGATTTCAGAAAAGTTGCATTATTTATTCAACAGAAAGAGCTCCATAAATTGTGTAAGTCAATGACATGATGATCCATGTACATGTGTACAGACAAACAAATGATAACGATGTCAGAAAAGTAGTATTATTTATTTAACAGAAAGAGCTCCAGAAATTGTGCAAGTCAATGACATGATGGTCCTTGTACATGTGCACAGACAAACAAATGATAATGATTTCAGAAAAGTTGCATTATTTATTCAACAGAGAGAGCTCCAGAAATTGTGCAGGTCAATGACATGATGGTCCATGTACATGTGTACAGACAAACAGATGATAACGATTTCAGAAAAGATGCATTATTTATTCAACAGAAAGAGATCCAGAAGTTGTGCAAGTCAATGACATGGTGGACCATGTACATGTGTACAGACAAACAGATGATAACGATTTCAGAAAAGTGTCAATATTTATTCAACAGAAAGAGCCCTACAAATTTTGCAAGTCTATGACATGATGGTCCATGTACATGTGTACAGACAAACAAATGATAACGATTTCAGAAAACTTGCATTATTTATTGATCAGAAAGAGATCCACAAATTGAGCAAGTCAATGACTTGATGGTCCATGTACATGTGTACAGACAAACAAATGATAACGATTACAGAAAAGTTGCATTATTTATTCAACAGAAAGGTGTCCAGAAATTGTGCAAGTCAATGACATGATGGTCCATGTACATGTGTACAGACAAACAAATGATAACGATTTCAGAAAAGTTGCATTATTTATTCAACAGAATGAGCTCCAGAAATTGTGCAAGTCAATGACATGATCATCCATGTACATGTGAACAGACAAACAAATGATAACGATTTCAGAAAAGTATCATTATTGATTCAAAAGAAATAGCTCCAGAAATTTTGCAAGTCAATGACATGATGGTCCATGTACATGTGTACAGACAAACAAATGATAACGATTTCAGAAGAGTTGCATTATTTATTCAACAGAAAGAGCTCCACAAATTGTGCAGGTCAATGACATGATGGACCATGTACCGGTGTACAGACAAACAAATGATAACGATATCAGAAAAGTTGAATTATTTATTCAACAAAAAGAGCTCAAGAAATTGTGCAAGTCAATGACATGATGGTCCATGTACATGTGTACAAACAAACAAATGATAACGATTTCAGAAAAGTTGCATTATTTATTCAACAGAAAGAGCTCCACAAATTGCGCAATCAATTACATGTTGGTCCATCTAGATGTGTACAGACAAACATATGATAACGATTTCAGAAAAGTTGAATTACTTATTCAACAGAAAGAGCTCCAGAAATTGTGTAAGTCAATTACATGATGATCCATGTACATGTGTACAGATAAACAAATGATAACGATTTCAGAAAAGTTGCATTATTTATTCAACAGAAAGAGCTCCAGAAATTGTGCCAGTCAATGACATGATGGTCCATGTACATGTGTACAGACAAACAAATGATAACGGTTTCTGAAGAGTTGCAATATTTATTCAACAGAAAGAGCTCCAGAAACTGTACAAGTGAATGACATGATGGTCCATGTACATGTGTACAGACTAACGAATGATAACGATTTCAGAAAAGTTGCATTATTTATTCAACAGAAAGAGCTCCACAAATTGAGCAAGTCAATGACATGATGGTCGATGTACATGTGCACAGACAAACAAATGATAACCATTTCAGAAAAGTTGCATTATTTATTCAACTGAAAGAGCTTCACAAATTGTGTAAGTCAATGACATGATGGTCCATGAACATGTGTACAGACAAACAAATGATAACGATTTCAGAAAAATTGCTTTATTTATGCAACAGAAGGAGCTCCACTAATTGCGCAAGTCAGTGACATGTGGTCCATGTACATGTGTACAGACAAACAAATGATAACGATTTCAGAAAAGTTGCATTCCTTATTCAACAGAAAGAGCTCTAGAAATTGCGCAAGTCAATGACATGATGGTCCGTGTTTATGTGTACAGACTAACAAATGATAACGATTTCAGAAAATTTGCAGTATTTATTCAGCAGAAAGAGCTCCAGAGATTGTGCAAGTCAATGACATGATGGTCCATGTACATGTGTAAAGACAAACAAGTGATAGCGATTTCAGAAAAGTTGCATTATTTATTCAACAGAAAGAGCTCCTGATATTGTGTAAGTCAATGACATGATGGTATATGTACATCTGTACAGAGAAACAAATGATCACAATTTCAGAAAAGTTGCATTACTCATTCAACAAAAAGTGCTCCACAAATTGTGCAAGTCAAAGACATGATGGTCAATGTACATGTGTACAGACAAACAAATGGTAACGATTTCATAAGAGTTGCATTATTTATTCAACAGAATGAGTTCCACAAATTGTGCAAGTCAGTGACATGATGTCAATGTACATGTGTACAGACAAACAAATGATAACGATTTCAGAAAAGTTGCATTGTTTATTCAACAGAATGAGCTCCAGAAATTGTGCAAGGCATGATAATCGATGTACATGTGTACAGACAAACAAATGAGAACGATTTCAGAAAAGATGCATTATTTATTCAACAGAAAGAGCTCCTGATATTGTGTAAGACAATGACATGATGGTACATGTACATGTGTACAGAGAAACAAATGATCACAATTTCAGAAAAGTAGCATTACTCATTCAACAGAAAGTGCTCCACAAA
This sequence comes from Schistocerca piceifrons, assembly GCF_021461385.2. Lineage (NCBI taxonomy): Eukaryota > Metazoa > Arthropoda > Insecta > Orthoptera > Acrididae > Schistocerca > Schistocerca piceifrons. Next base: position 47,698,703 of record NC_060144.1, read on the forward strand.
TTGTGCAAGTCAATGAAATGATGGTCAATGTACATGTGTACAGACAAACAAATGATAACGATTTCAGAAGAGTTGCATTATTTACTCAGCAGAAAGAACTCCAGAAATTGTGCAAGTCAATGACATGATGGTCCATGTTTATGTGTGCAGACAAACAGATGATAACGATTTCAGAAAAGTGTCAATATTTATTCAACAGAAAGAGCCCTACAAATTTTGCAAATCAATGACATGATGGTCCATGTAGATGTGTACAGACCGAAAAATGATGACGATTTCAGAAAACTTGCATTATTTATTCATCAAAACGAGTTCCACAAATTGTGCAAGTCAATGACTTGATGGTCCATGTACATGTGTACAGACAAACAAATGGTAACGATTTCAGAAAAGTTGCATTATTTATTCAACAGAAAGATGTCCAGAAATTGTGCAAGTCATTGACATGATGGTCCTTGTACATGTGTACAGACAAACAAATGATAACGATTTCAGAAAAGTTGCAATATTTATTCAACAGAATGAGCTCCAGAAATTGTACAAGTGAATGACATGATGGTCCATGTTAATGTGTACAGACTAACGAATGATAACGATTTCAGAAAAGTTGCATTATTTATTCAACAGAAAGAGCTCCCCAAATTGAGCAAGTCAATGACATGATGGTCGATGTACATGTGCACAGACAAACAAATGATAACCATTTCCGAAAAGTTGCATTATTTATTCAACTGAAAGAGCTTCACAAATTGTGTAAGTCAATGACATGATGGTCCATGAACATGTGTACATACAAACAAATGATAACGATTTCAGAAAAATTGCTTTATTTATGCAACAGAAGGAGCTCCACTAATTGCGCAAGTCAGTGACATGTGGTCCATGTACATGTGTACAGACAAACAAATGATAACGATTTCAGAAAAGTTGCATTCTTTATTCAACAGAAAGAGCTCTAGAAATTGTGCAAGTCAATGACATGATGGGCCGTGTTTATGTGTACAGACTAACAAATGATAACGATTTAAGAAAATTTGCAGTATTTATTCAGCAGAAAGAGCTCCAGAGATTGTGCAAGGCAATGACATGATGGTCCATGTACATGAATAAAGACAAACAAATGATAGTGATTTCAGAAAAGTTGCATTATCAATTCAACAGAAAGAGCTCCACAAATTGAGCAAGTCAATGACATGATGGTCGATGTACATGTGCACAGACAAACAAATGATAACCATTTCAGAAAAGTTGCATTATTTATTCAACTGAAAGAGCTTCACAAATTGTGTAACTCAATGGCATGATGGTCCATGAACATGTGTACAGACAAACAAATGATAACGATTTCAGAAAAATTGCTTTATTTATGCAACAGAAGGAGCTCCACTAATTGCGCAAGTCAGTGACATGCGGTCCATGTACATGTGTACAGACAAACAAATGATAACGATTTCAGAAAAGTTGCATTCTTTATTCAACAGAAAGAGCTCTAGAAATTGCGCAAGTCAATGACATGATGGTCCGTGTTTATGTGTACAGACTAACAAATGATAACGATTTCAGAAAATTTGCAGTATTTATTCAGCAGAAAGAGCTCCAGAGATTGTGCAAGTCAATGACATGATGGTCCATGTACATGTGTAAAGACAAACAAATGATAGCGATTTCAGAAAAGTTGCATTATTTATTCATCAGAAAGAGCTCCTGATATTGTGTAAGTCAATGACATGATGGTATATGTACATCTGTACAGAGAAACAAATGATCACAATTTCAGAAAAGTTGCATTACTCATTCAGCAGAAAGTGCTCCACAAATTGTGCAAGTCAAAGACATGATGGTCAATGTACATGTGTACTGACAAACAAATGGTAACGATTTCAGAAGAGTTGCATTATTTATTTAACAGAAAGAGCTCCAGAAATTGTGCAAGTCAATGACACGATGTCCATGTACATGTGAACAGACAAACAAATGATAACGATTTCAGTAAAGTTGCATAATTTATCAACAGAAACTGCTCCTCAAATTGTGCAAGGCAATGACAAGATGGTCCTTGTCATGTGTACAGACAATCAATTGATAACGATTTCAGAAAAGTTGCATTATTTATTCAACAGATATAGCTCCACAAATTGTGCAAGTCAATGAGATGATGTCCATGTACATGTGCACAGACAAACAAATGATCACGATTTCATAAGAGTTGCATTATTTGTTCAACAGAATGAGTTCCACAAATTGTGCAAGTCAGTGACATGATGTCAATGTACATGTGTACAGACAAACAAATGATAACGATTTCAGAAAAGTTGCATTGTTTATTCAACAGAATGAGCTCCAGAAATTGTGCAAGGCAATGACATGATAATCCATGTACATGTGTACAGACAAACAAATGAGAACGATTTCAGAAAAGTTGCATTATTTATTCAACAGAAAGAGCTCCTGATATTGTGTAAGTCAATGACATGATGGTACATGTACATGTGTACAGAGAAACAAATGATCACAATTTCAGAAAAGTTGCATTACTTATTCAACAGAAAGTGCTCCACAAATTGTGCAAGTCAATGACTTGATGGTCCATGTACATGTGTACAGACAAACAAATGATAACGATTTCAGAAAAGTTGCATTATTTATTCAACAGAAAGATGTCCAGAAATTGTGCAAGTCATTGACATGATGGTCCTTGTACATGTGTACAGACAAACAAATGATAACGATTCAGAAAAGTTGCAATATTTATTCAACAGAATGAGCTCCAGAAATTGTGAAAGTCAACGACATGATGATCCATGTACATGTGAACAGACAAACAAATGATAACGATTTCGGAAAAGTATCATTGTTGATTCAAAAGAAATAGCTCCAGAAATTTTGCAAGCCAATGACATGATGGTCCATGTACATGTGTACAGACAAACAAATGATAACGATTTCAGAAAAGTTGCATTACTTATTCAACAGAAAGAGCTCCAGAAATTGTGTAAGTCAATGACATGATGATCCATGTACATGTGTACAGAAAAACAAATGATAACGATTTCAGAAAAGTTGCATTATTTATTCAACAGAAAGAACTCCAGAAATTGTGCAAGTCAATGACATGATGGTCCATGTACATGTGTACAGACAAACAAATGATAACGATTTAAGAAAAGTTGCAATATTTATTCAACAGAATGAGCTCCAGAAATTGTGCAAGTCAATGACATGATGGTCCATGTACATGTGTACAGACAAACAAATGATAACGATTTTAGAAGAGTTGCATTATTTATTCAACGGAAAGAGCTCAAGAAATTGTGCAGATCAATGACATGATGGTCCATGTACCGGTGTACAGACAAACAAATGATAACGGTATCAGAAAAGATGCACTATTTATTCAACATAAAGAGCTCCAGAAACTGTGCAAGTCAATGACATGATGGTCCATGGACATGTGTACAAACAAACAAATGATAACGATTTCAGAAAAGTTGCATTATTTATTCAACAGAAAGAGCTCCACAAATTGTGCAGTCAATTACATGTTGGTCTATGTACATGTGTACAGACAAACATATGATAACGATTTCAGAAAAGTTGAATTATTTATTCAACAGAAAGAGCTCCAGGAATTGTGCAAGTCAATGACATGATGGTCCAAGTACGTGTGTACAAGCAAACAAATGATAACGATTACAGAGTAGTTGCATTATTTATGCAACAGAAAGAGATCAACCAAATGTGCAAGTCGATGACATGATGGTCCATGTACATGTTTACAGACAAACAAATGATAACGGTTTCTGAAGAGTTGCATTATTTATTCAACAGAAAGAGCTCCAGAAATTGTGCATGTCAATGACATGATGTCCTCGTTTATGTGTACAGACAAACAAATGATAACGATTTTAAAAAAATTGCTTTATTTATGCAACAGAAGGAGCTCCACTAATTGTGCAAGTCAGTGACATGTGGTCCATGTACATGTGTACAGACAAACAAATGATAACGATTTCAGAAAAGTTGCATTATTTATTCGACTGAAAGAGCTCCACAAATTGTGCAAGGCAATGACAAGATGGCCTTCTCATGTGTACAGACAATCAACTGATAACGATTTCAGAAAAGTTGCATTATTTATTCAACAGATAGAGATCCACAATTTGTGCAAGTCAATGACATGATGGTCCATGTACATATGTACAGACTAACAAAAGATCACGATTTCTGAAGAGTTGCATTATTTATTCAACAGAAAGAGCTCAACAAATTGTGCAAGTAAATGAGATGATGTCCATGTACATGTGCACCGACAAACAAATGATCACGATTTCAGAAGAGTTGCATTATTTATTCAACAGAATGAGTTCCACTAATTGTGCAAGTCAGTGACATGTGGTCCATGTACATGTGTACAGACAAACAAATGATAACGATTTCAGAAAAGTTGAATTATTTATTCGACTGAAAGATCTCCACAAATTGTGCAAGGCAATGACAAGATGGTCCTTCTCATGTGTACAGACAATCAATTGATAACGATTTCAGAAAAGTTGCATTATTTATTCAACAGATAGAGATCCACAATTTGTGCAAGTCAATGACATGATGGTCCATGTACATATGTACAGACTAACAAAAGATCACGATTTATTCAACAGAAAGAGCCCTACAAATTTTGCAAATCAATGACATGATGGTCCATGTACATGTGTACAGACCAAAAAATGATAACGATTTCAGAAAACTTGCATTATTTATTCATCAGAACGAGTTCCACAAATTGTGCAAGTCAATGACTTGATGGACCATGTACATGTGTACAGACAAACAAATGATAACGATTTCAGAAAAGTTGCAATATTTATTCAACAGAATGAGCTCCAGAAATTGTGAAAGTCAATGACATGATGATCCATGTACATGTGAACAGACAAACAAATGATAACGATTTCGGAAAAGTATTATTGTTGATTCAAAAGAAATAGCTCCAGAAATTTTGCAAGCCAATGACATGATGGTCCATGTACATGTGTACAGACAAACAAATGATAACGATTTCAGAAAAGTTGCATTATTTATTCAACAGAAAGAGCTCCAGAAATTGTGTAAGTCAAAGACATGATGATCCATGTACATGTGTACAGAAAAACAAATGATAACGATTTCAGAAAAGTTGCATTATTTATTCAACAGAAAGAACTCCAGAAATTGTGCAAGTCAATGACATGATGGTCCATGTACATCTGTACAGACAAACAAATGATAACGATTTAAGAAAAGTTGCAATATTTATTCAACAGAATGAGCTCCAGAAATTGTGCAAGTCAATGACATGATGGTCCATGTACATGTGTACAGACAAACAAATGATAACGATTTTAGAAGAGTTGCATTATTTATTCAACAGAAAGAGCTCAAGAAATTGTGCAGATCAATGACATGATGGTCCATGTACCAGTGTACAGACAAACAAATGATAACGATATCAGAAAAGATGCATTATTTATTCAACAGAAAGAGCTCCAGAAATTGTGCAAGTCAATGACATGATGGTCCATGTACATGTGTACAAACAAACAAATGATAACGATTTCAGAAAAGTTGCATTATTTATTCAACAGAAAGAGCTCCACAAATTGTGCAGTCAATTACATGTTGGTCCATGTACATGTGTACAGACAAACATATGATAACGATTTCAGAAAAGTTGAATTATTTATTCAACAGAAAGAGCTCCAGGAATTGTGCAAGTCAATGACATGATGGTCCATGTACATTGGTACAGACAAACAAATGATAACGATTTCAGAAAAGTTGCATTATTTATTCAACAGAAAGAGCTCCAGAAATTGTGTAAGTCAATGACATGATGATCCATGTACATGTGTACAGAAAAACAAATGATAACGATTTCAGAAAAGATGCATTATTTATTCAACAGAAAGAACTCCAGAAATTATGCAAGTCAATGACATGATGGTCCATGTACATGTGTACAGACAAAGAAATGATAACGATTTCAGAAAAGTTACATCATTTATACAACAGAAAGAGCTCCAGAAATTGTGCAAGTCAATGACATGGTGGTCCATGTACATGTGTACAGACAAACAAATGATAACGATTTCAGAAAAGTTGCAATATTTATTCAACAGAAAGAGCTCCACAAATTGTGCAAGTCAATGACATGATGGTCCAAGTACGTGTGTACAAGCAAACAAATGATAACGATTACAGAGAAGTTGCATTATTTATGCAACAGAAAGAGATCCACCAAATGTGCAAGTCGATGACATGATGGTCCATGTACATGTTTACAGACAAACAAATGATAACGGTTTCTGAAGAGTTGCATTATTTATTCAACAGAAAGAGCTCCAGAAATTGTGCATGTCAATGACATGATGTCCTCGTTTATGTGTACCGACAAACAAATGATAACGATTTCAAAAAAATTGCTTTATTTATGCAACAGTAGGAGCTCCACTAATTGTGCAAGTCAGTGACATGTGGTCCATGTACATGTGTACAGACAAACAAATGATAACGATTTCAGAAAAGTTGCATTATTTATTCGACTGAAAGATCTCCACAAATTGTGCAAGGCAATGACAAGATGGTCCTTCTCATGTGTACAGACAATCAATTGATAACGATTTCAGAAAAGTTGCATTATTTATTCAACAGATAGAGATCCACAATTTGTGCAAGTCAATGACATGATGGTCCATGTACATATGTACAGACTAACAAAAGATCACGATTTCTGAAGAGTTGCATTATTTATTCAACGGAAAGAGCTCAACAAATTGTGCAAGTAAATGAGATGATGTCCATGTACATGTGCACCGACAAACAAATGATCACGATTTCAGAAGAGTTCCATTATTTATTCAACAGAATAAGTTCCACAAATTGTGCAAGTCAGTGACATGATGTCAATGTACATGTGTACAGACAAACAAATGATAACGATTTCAGAAAAGTTGCATTGGTTATTCAACAGAATGAGCTCCAGAAATTGTGCAATGCAATGACATGATGGTCGATGTACATGTGTACAGACAAACAAATGATAACGATTTCAGAAAAGTTGCATTATTTATTCAACAGAAAGAGCTCCTGATATTGTGTAAGTCAATGACATGATGGTACATGTACATGTGTACAGAGAAACAAATGATGACAATTTCAGAAAAGTTGCATTACTCATTCAACAGAAACTGGTCCACAAATTGTGCAAGTCAATGACATGATGGTCAGTGTACATGTGTACAGGCAAACAAATGATAACGATTTCAGAAGAGTTGCATTATTTATTCAACAGAAAGAGCTCCACAAATTGTGCAAGGCAATGACAAGATGGTCCTTGTCATGTGTACAGACAATCAATTGATAACGATTTCAGATAAGTTGCATTATTTATTCAACAGATAGATATCCACAAATTGTGCAAGTCAATGACATGATGGTCCATGTACATGTGTACAGACAAACAAAAGATCACGATTTCTGAAGAGTTGCATTATTTATTCAACAGAAAGTGCTCAACAAATTGTGCAAGTGCATGACATGATGGTCCATGTACATGTGTACAGACAAACGAATGATAACGATTTCAGGAAAGTGGCATTATTTATTCAACAGAAAGAGCTCCACAAATTGAGCAAGTCAATGACATGATGGTCGATGTACATGTGCACAGACAAACAAATGATAACGATTTCAGAAAAGTTGCATTATTTATTCAACTGAAAGAGCTTCACAAATTGTCAAGTCAATGACACGATGGTCCATGAACATGTGCACAGACAAACAAATGAGAACAATTTCAGAAAAATTGCTTTATTTATGCAACAGAAGGAGCTCCACTAATTGTGCAAGTCAGTGAGTTGTGGTCCATGTACATGTGTACAGACAAACAAACGATAACGATTTCAGAAAAGTTGCATTGGTTATTCAACAGAAAGAGCTCTAGAAATTGTTCAAGTCAATGACATGATGGTCCGTGTTTATGTGTACAGACAAACAAATGATAACGATTTCAGAAAATTTGCAGTATTTATTCAGCAGAAAGAGCTCCAGAAATTGTGCAAGTCAATGACATGATGGTCCATGTACATGTGTACAGACAAACAAATGATTACGATTTCAGAAAAGTTGCATTATTTATTCAACAGAAAGAGCTCCTGATATTGTGTAAGTCAATGACATGATGGTACATGTACATGTGTACAGACAAACAAATGATAACGATTTCAGTAAAGTTGCATAATTTATTCAACAGAAAGAGCTCCACAACTTGTGCAAGGCAATGACAAGATGGCCTTGTCATGCGTACAGACAATCAAATAATAACGATTACAGAAAAGTTGCATTATTTATTCAACAGATAGAGCTCCAGAAATTGTGCAAGTCAATGACATGATGGTCCATGTACATGTGTACAGACAAACAAAAGATCACGATTTCTGAAGAGTTGCATTATTTATTCAACAGAAAGAGTTCAACAAATTGTGCAAGTCAATGACATGATGTCCATGTACATGTGCACAGACAAACAAATGATAACGATTTCAGAAAAGTTGCATTATTTATTCGACTGAAAGAGCTCCACAAATTGTGCAAGGCAATGACAAGATGGTCCTTCTCATGTGTACAGACAATCAATTGATAACGATTTCAGAAAAGTGGCATTATTTATTCAGCAGATAGAGATCCACAATTTGTGCAAGTCAATGACATGATGGTCCATGTACATATGTACAGACTAACAAAAGATCACGATTTCTGAAGAGTTGCATTATTTATTCAACAGAAAGAGCTCAACAAATTGTGCAAGTAAATGAGATGATGTCCATGTACATGTGCACCGACAAACAAATGATCACGATTTCAGAAGAGTTGCATTATTTATTCAACAGAATGAGTTCCACAAATTGTGCAAGCCAGTGACATGATGTCAATGTACATGTGTACAGACAAACAAATGATAACGATTTCAGAAAAGTTGCATTGGTTATTCAACAGAATGAGCTCCAGAAATTGTGCAATGCAATGACATGTTGGTCCATGTACATGTGTACAGACAAACAAATGATAACGATTTCAGAAAAGTTGCATTATTTATTCAACAGAAAGAGCTCCTAATATTGTGTAAGTGAATGACATGATGGTACATGTACATGTGTACAGAGAAGCAAATGATCACAATTTCAGAAAAGTTGCATTACTCATTCAACAGAAACTGGTCCACAAATTGTGCAAGTCAATGACATGATGGTCAATGTACATGTGTACAGGCAAACAAATGATAACGATTTCAGAAGAGTTGCATTATTTATTCAACAGAAAGAGCTCCACAAATTGTGCAAGGCAATGACAAGATGGTCCTTGTCATGTGTACAGACAATCAATTGATAACGATTTCAGATAAGTTGCATTATTTATTCAACAGATAGAGCTCCACAAATTGTGCAAGTCAATGACATGATGGTCCATGTACATGTGTACAGACAAACAAAAGATCACGATTTCTGAAGAGTTGCATTATTTATTCAACAGAAAGTGCTCAACAAATTGTGCAAGTGCATGACATGATGGTCCATGTACATGTGTACAGACTAACGAATGATAACGATTTCAGAAAAGTGGCATTATTTATTCAACAGAAAGAGCTCCACAAATTGAGCAAGACAATGACATGATGGTTGATGTACATGTGCACAGACAAACAAATGATAACTATTTCAGAAAAGTTGCATTATTTATTCAACTGAAAGAGCTTCACAAATTGTCAAGTCAATGACATGATGGTCCATGAACATGTGCACAGACAAACACATGAGAATGATTTCAGAAAAATTGCTTTATTTATGCAACAGAAGGAGCTCCACTAATTGTGCAAGTCAGTGACTTGTGGTCCATGTACATGTGTACAGACAAACAAACGATAACGATTTCAGAAAAGTTGCATTCTTTATTCAACAGAAAGAGCTCTAGAAATTGTGCAAGTCAATGACATGATGGTCCTTGTTTATGTGTACAGACAAACAAATGATAACGATTTCAGAAAATTTGCAGTATTTATTCAGCAGAAAGAGCTATAGAAATTGTGCAAGTCAGTGACATGATGGTCCATGTACATGTGTACAGACAAACAAACGATAACGATTTCAGAAAAGTTGCATTATTTATTCAACAGGAAGAGCTCCTGATATTGTGTAAGTCAATGACATGATGGTACATGTACATGTGTACAGACAAACAAATGATAACGATTTCAGTAAAGTTGCATAATTTATTCAACAGATAGAGCTCCAGAAATTGTGCAAGTCAATGACATGATGGTCCATGTACATGTGTACAGACAAACAAAAGATCACGATTTCTGAAGAGTTGCATTATTTATTCAACAGAAAGAGTTCAACAAATTGTGCAAGTCAATGACATGATGTCCATGTACACGTGCACAGACAAACAAATGATCACGATTTCAGTAGAGTTGCATTATTTATTCAACAGAAAGAGCTCTAGAAATTGTGCAAGCTCTTTCAGTTGGATAAATAATGCAACTTTTCTGAAATCGTTATCATTTGTTTGTCTGTGCACATGTACATGGACATTGTTTCATTGACTTGCACAATTTCTGGAGCTCTTTCGGTTGAGTAAATAATGCAACTCTTCTGAAATTGTGATCATTTGTTTGTCTGTGCACATGTTCATGGATATCATCTCATTGACTTGCACAATTTGTTGAGCTCTTTCTGTTGAATAAATAATGCAACTTTTCAGAAATCGTGATCTTTTGTTTGTCTGTACACATGTACATGGGCCATCATGTCACTGACTTGCACAATTTGTGGAGCTCTATCTGTTGAATAAATAATGCAACTTTTCTGAAATCGTTATCATTTGATTGTCTGTACATTTGACAAGGACCATCTTGTCATTGCCTTGCACAATTTGTGGAGCTCTTACTGTTGAATAAATTATGCAACTTCACTGAAATCGTTATCATTTGTTTGTCTGTACACATGTACATGGACATCTTGTCATTGACTTGCACAATTTCTGGAGCTCTTTGTGTTGAATAAACAATGCAACTTTTCTGAAATCGTTATCATTTGTTTGTCTGTACACATGTACAGAGAAACAAATGATCACAATTTCAGAAAAGTTGCATTATTCATTCAACAGAATGAGCTCCACAAGTTGAGCAAGTCAATGACATGATGGTCGATGTACATGTGCACAGACAAACAAATGATAACGATTTCAGAAAAGTTGCATTATTTATTCAACAGAAAGAGCTTCACAAATTGTGCAAGTCAATGACTTGATGGTCCATGAACATGTGTACAGACAAACAAATGATAACGATTTCAAAAAATTGCTTTATTTATGCAACAGAAGGAGCTCCACTAATTGTGCAAGTCAGTGACTTGTGGTCCATGTACATGTGTACAAACAAACTAATGACAACGATTTCAGAAAAGTTGCATTCTTTATTCAACAGAAAGAGCTCTAGAAATTGTGCAAGTCAATGACATGGTGGTCCGTGTTTATGAGTACTGACAAACAAATGATAACGATTTCAGGAAATTTGCAGTATTTATTCAGCAGAAAGAGCTCCAGATATTGTGCAAGTCAATGACATGATGGGTCATGTACATGTGTACAGACAAACAAATGATAACGATTTCAGAATCGTTGCATTATTTATTCAACAGAAAGAGCTCCTGATATTGTGTAAGTCAATGACCTGATGGTATATGTACATGTGTACAGAGAAACAAATGATCACAATTTCAGAAAAGTTGCAATACTCATTCAACAGAAAGTGCTCCACAAATTGTGAAAGTCAGTGACATGATGGTCAATGTACATGTGTACAGACAAACAAATGATAACGATTTCAGAAGAGTTGCATTATTTATTCAACAGAAAGAGCTCCAGAAATTGTGCAAGTCAATGACACGATGTCCATGTACATGTGTACAGACAAACAAATGATAACGATTTCAGTAAAGTTGCATAATTTATTCAACAGAATAAGCTCCACAAATTGTGCACGGCAATGACAAGATGGTCCTTGTCATGTGTACAGACAATCAAAAGATCACGATTTCTGAAGAGTTTCATTATTTATTCAACAGAAAGAGTTCAACAAATTGTGCAAGTCAATGAGATGATGTCCATGTACATGTGCACAGTCAAACAAATGATCACGATTTCAGAAGAGTTGCATTATTTATTCAACAGAATGAGTTCCACAAATTGTGCAAGTCAGTGACATGATGTCAATGTACATGTGTACAGACAAACAAATGATTACGATTTCAGAAAAGTTGCATTGTTTATTCAACAGAATGAGCTCCAGAAATTGTGCAAGGCAATGACATGATGGTCCATGTACATGTGTACAGACAAACAAATGATAACGATTTCAGAAAAGTTGGATTATTTGCTCAACAGAAAGAGCTCCTGATATTGTGTAAGTAAATGACACGATGGTCCATGTACATGTGTACAGAGAAACAAATGATCACAATTTCAGAAAAGTTGCATTACTCATTCAACAGAAAGTGCTCCACAAATTGTACAAGTCAATGACATGATGGTCAATGTACATGTGTACTGACAAACAAATGATAACGATTTCAGAAGAGTTGCATTATTTATTCAACAGAATGAGTTCCACAAATTGTGCAAGTCAATGAGATGATGTCCATGTACATGTGCACAGACAAACAAATGATCACGATTTCAGAAGAGTTGCATTATTTATTCAACAGAAAGAGCTCCAGAAATTGTGCAAGTCAATAACACGATGTCCATGTACATGTGTACAGACAAACAAATGATAACGATTTCAGTAAAGTTGCATAATTTATTCAACAGAAAGAGCTCCACAAATTGTGCAAGGCAATGACAAGATGGTCCTTGTCATGTGTACAGACAATCAAATGATAACGATATCAGAAAAGTTGCGTTATTTACTCAACAGATAGAGCTCCCCAAATTGTGCAAGTCAATGACATGATGGTCCATGTACATGTGTACAGACAAACAAATGATCACGATTTCTGAAGAGTTGCATTATTTATTCAACAGAAAGAGTTCAACAAATTGTGCAAGTCAATGAGATGATGTCCATGTACATGTGCACAGACAAACAATTGATCACGATTTCAGAAGAGTTGCATTATTTATTCAACAGAATGAGTTCCACAAATTGTGCAAGTCAGTGACATGATGTCAATGTACATGTGTACAGACAAACGAATGATAACGATTTCAGAAAAGTTGCATTGTTTATTCAACAGAATGAGCTCCAGAAATTGTGCAAGGCAATGACATGATGGTCCATGTACATGTGTACAGACAAACAAATGATAACAATTTCAGAAAAGTTGCATTATTTGCTCAACAGAAAGAGCTCCTGATATTGTGTAAGTAAATGACACGATGGTACATGTACATGTGTACAGAGAAACAAATGATCATAGTTTCAGAAAAGTTGCATTACTCATTCAACAGAAAGTGCTCCACAAATTGTACAAGTCAATGACATGATGGTCAATGTACATGTATACAGACAAACAAATGATAACGATTTCAGAAGAGTTGCATTATTTATTCAACAGAAAGAGCTCCAGAAATTGTGCAAGTCAATGACACAATGTCCATGTTCATGTGTTCAGACAAACAAATGATAACGATTTCAGTAAAGTTGCATAATTTATTCAACAGATAGAGCTCCACAAATTGTGCAAGGCAATGACAAGATGGTCCTTGTCATGTGTACAGACAATCAAATGATATCGATTTCAGAAAAGTTGCACTATTTTTTCACCAGATAGAGCTCCAGAAATTGTGCAAGTCAATGACATGATGGTCCATGTACATGTGCACAGACAAACAAAAAATCACGATTACTGAAGAGTTGCATTATTTATTCAACAGAAAGAGCTCAACAAATTGTGCAAGTGAAAGACATGATGGTCCATGTACATGAGTACAGATTAACGAATAATAACGATTTCAGAAAAGTTGCATTATTTATTCAACAGAAAGAGCTCCACAAATTGAGCAAGTCAATGACATGATGGTCGATGAACATGTGTACTGACAAACAGATGATAACGATTTCAGAAAAATTGCTTTATTTATGTAACAGAAGGAGCTCCACTAATTGTGCAAGTCAGTGACATGTGGTCCATGTACATGTGTACAGACAAACAAATGATAACGATTTCAGAAAAGTTGCATTCTTTATTCAACAGAAAGAGCTCAAGAAAATAGTGCAAGTCAATGACATGATGATCCATGTTTATGTGTACAGACAAACAAATGATAACGATTTCAGAAAATTTGCAGTATTTATTCAGCAGAAAGAGCTCCAGAAATTGTGCAAGTCAATGACATGATGGTCCATGTATATGTGTACAGACAAACAAACGATAACGATTTCAGAAAAGTTGCATTATTTATTCAACAGAAAGAGCTCCTGATATTGTGTAAGTCAATGACATGATGGTACATGTACATGTGTACAGAGAAACAAATGATCACAATTTGAGAAAAGTTGCATTACTCATTCAACAGAAAGTGCTCCACAAATTGTGCAAGTCAATGACATGATGGTCAATGTACATGTGTACAGACAAACAAATGATAACGATTTCAGAAGAGTTGCTTTATTTAATCAGCAGAAAGAGCTCCAGAAATTTTGCAAGTCATTGACATGTGGTCCATGTACATGTGTACAGACAAACAAATGATAACGATTTCAGTAAAGTTGCATAATTTATTCAACAGAAATAGCTCCACAAATTCTGCAAGGCAATGACAAGGTGGTCCTTGTCATGTGTACAGACAATCAAATGATAACCATTTCAGAAAAGTTGCATTATTTATTCAACAGATAGAGCTCCACTAATTTTGCAAGTCAATGGCATGATGGTCCATGTACATGTGTACAGACAAACAAATGATAACGATTTCAGAAAAGATGTATTATTTATTCAACAGAAAGAGCTCCAGAAGTTGTGCAAGTCAATGACATGATGGTCCATGTACATGTGTACAGACAAACAAATGATAACTATTTCAAAAAAGTTGCATTATTTATACAACAGAAAGAGCTCCACAAATTGTGCAAGTCAATGACATGATGGTCCATGTTTATGTGTACAGACAAACAGATGATAACGATATCAGAAAGGTGTCAATATTTATTCAACAGAAAGAGCTCCACAAATTTTGCAAGTCAATGACATGATGGTCCATGTACATGAGTACAGACAAGCAAATGATAACGATTTCAGAAAACATGTATTATTTATTCATCAGAAAGAGCTCCACAAATTGTGCAAGTCAATGACATGATGGTCCATGTACGTGTGTACAGACAAACAAATGATAACGGTTTCAGAAAAGTTGCATTATTTATTCAACAGAAAGAGCTCCAGGAATTGTGCAAGTCAATGACATGATGGTCTATGTACATGTGTACAGACAAACAAATGATAACGGTTTCAGAAAAGTTGCATTATTTATTCAACAGAAAGAGCTCCACAAATTGTGCAGTCAATGACATGTTGGTCCATGTACATGTGTGCAGACAAACAAATGACAACGATTTCAGAAACGTTGCATTATTTATTCAACAGATAGAACTCCAGAAATTGTGCAGGTCAATGACATGATGGTGCATGTACATGTGTAAAGACAAACAAATGATAACGATTTCAGAAAAGTTGCATTATTTACTCAACAGAAAGAGCTCCAGAAATTGTGCAAGTCAATGACATGATGGTTCATCTACATATGTACGGACAATCAAATGATTACGATTTCAGAAAAGTTGCATTATTTATTCAACAGAAAGAGCTCCACAAATTGTGCAAGTCAGTGACATGATGGTCCATGTACATGTGTACAGACAATCAAATGATAACGATTTCAAAAAAATTGCATTATTTATTCAACAGAAAGAGCACCACAAATTGTGCAAGTCAATGACATGATGGTCCATGTACATGTGTACAGATAAACAAATGATAACGATTTCAGTAAAGTTGCATTATTTATTCAACAGAAAGTGCTCAAGAAATTGTGCAAGTCAATGTCATGATGATCTATGTACATGTGTACAGACAAACAAATGATAACGATTTCAGAAAAGTTGCATGATTTATTCAACAGAAAGAGCTCCACAAATTGTGCAAGTCAATGACATGATGGTCCATGTACATGTGTACAGACAAACAAATGATAACAATTTCAGAAAAGTTGCATTATTTATTCAACAGAAAGAGCTCAACAAATTGTGCAAGTCAGTGACATGATGGTCCATGTACATGTGTACAGACAAACAAATGATAACGATTTCAGAAAAGTTGCATTATTTATTCAACAGAAAGAGCTCCAGAAATTGTGCAAGTCAATGACATGATGGTCCATGTACATGTGTATAGACAGACAAATGATACCGATTTCAGAAAAGTTGCATTATTTATTCAACAGAAAGAGCTCCAAAAATTGTACAAGTCGATGACATGATGGTCCATGTACATTTGTACAGACAAACAAATGATAACGATTTCAGAAAAGTTGCATTATTTATTCAACAGAAAGAGCTCCAGAAATTGTGCAAGTCAATGACATGATGGTCCATGTACATGTGTAAAGACAAACAAATGATAACGATTTCAGAAAAGTTGCATTATTTACTCAACAGAAAGAGCTCCAGAAATTGTGCAAGTCAATGACATGATGGTTCATCTACATATGTACAGACAATCAAATGATTACGATTTCAGAAAAGTTGCATTATTTATTCAACAGAAAGAGCTCCACAAATTGTGCAAGTCAGTGACATGATGGTCCATGTACATGTGTACAGACAAACAAATGAAAACGATTTCAGAAAAGTTGCATTATTTATTCAACAGAAAGAGCTCCACAAATTGTGCAAGACAATGACATGACGGTCCACCTCTGGCCCGTTATTCGGATTATCATTATCTTGCAGAGTTGCTGAATGTCTTCCTTCAAAATGGCGCATTAGACCGAACCTGTTGGGGGAACCTGCTCTAAATTCTCTCAGATAGCGAGAGACCCGGTGACGTTGTTGGCCACCTTATGAGTCGGCAAGCAAGAACAAATGCAATAGAAACTCTCAATGTGGGGTGGGATGCGGGTGGGGGGAGGGTAATATCTTCCTGAAATGTAAGCCCGGGATGGCTTGTCATGAAAGGCAACCAAACGGGACGTAGGGTATCGTCGACCTACTGTTGAACTTAAGGTTACAGGAGATGAAATCGAAAGTGGTTCTGCTATGAAAAGTAATGGTTCCCCAGACCATCACTCCTGGTTGTATGGCCATATTGGGGGCGACAGTCAGTTTGCTACCCCACCGCTGTCTGGGGCGTCTCTAGACGCGTCTTCGCTGGTTGTCTGGGCTCAGTTCGAGGAAGGAGCGTGCCGATATGAAGTTGTAGATTCGCATATTATACTGTTCGCGTCGTTTCTGCGTAATGTTTCATTGATTGTAGAAGTATACATTTTTATAGTGAAATATTGTGAAATTTCAAACATTCGCAAGTGCCACAATAAACTTGTACTGTTCTTGTTAATTGCAGGCGTGAACTTAATTGGGCTCTTTTAAAATTGTTTGATAATGGTTGGCCTATCTCCGTTCTTCTAATTTCATTGTACAATTACGTGAGAAGTACGCTACTTTCAGAATTTTCGTACACTTACAAAATTATATTTCCGTTAAGTTACCGATACGAGTGTTTTGAGTATGTAATTTATTCCATTGTAAATAAGCTTTAGTGGTATACAGTTCTGCTAAGAATACATCACCCCTGAATTTCATAGCGTATCAACGCAAATTTTCTAACATATTGCGTTACATCTAGTTTTTCCCTTAAAGAGGAGTAGCCCTACATACTATCTGCTTTTATAGTAAATTAACTCTGTTTTCGAGTTTGCTAACAACTATAATGAACCTAAAAACGTTTTAGGAAACTGATACTTTTTACCACTGTGTCGCGTTAATAGATATCTCGTTTTGTGTATTAGTTTCAATTCTTGTACAGAAGTAACAACTTTTTAGGTTAGTAGATTAAAAGATAATCAGTGGGCTTCGTTTAATGTTATTTCTTTACTACCTTATAATTCATTGCACCAGCCAAACTTGAGCCTCACTACCAGTGCTGTTCTCGAACACGGGATGAGTTGTTACACATTCCTAAGCAGCTTGACATCACCCTGACTACTGTCAAACGTTTGGTGGCTGCTGCGAATCAATGTAATGGAAGAACTCCCGAGAGTCATGTACCTGTGATACCTATACCACAGGTACCCCAAGTACTATTCTTTCTCGTGGATCCTGTCTCCTTTCCAGAAAGTACAGGATCTATCTTTACTCATCTAATTCACTGTGAATGGCGTGTCAATGCTAGATCTAGGAACCCTGTACAGGGTAGATGGGGACCAGGGGGGACTCAGCGTGTTGTACCAAACCCCCTAACCAACATGTTTGAGTTGCTTTCACTGAAACTGAAACTGAGCCAATGAGACTCAATTCACGTGTTTTAGAGAAACTGGTTTTGTCCAGTGCTAGGAGGAGACAAACTCAAAGGGTAGGGGTCTACTAGTCGTCAGATTTTCAAACGAACGGTGAATGATGGTACCCCTTAGGGAGATGGTAGCAGGGGACAGGCAAGGACACCAGGTGCACTCAGTGTGTATGCCTGAGGGCCTCATTCAACATGTTGAAGAGGCTATTCCAGCAGCCATTCAGGGAATAGGGTGCAACCAATTGCGGATTGTGGCGCACGTTGGAACAAGTTGTGCCTGTCATCTGGGCTCTTATGTCATTCTTGGATAATCCCAGCGACTGGCAGAGAAGGTTGAGAAGAGTAGCCTTGCGCATGAAGTTTTAACGAAGCTCACAATTTACGGCACTGTCTCCAGAAATGATGGTCACCCTCTGGTTCTGAGTCGAGTGGAAGGACTAAAGCAGAGACTTCAAAAGCTCTGCGACAACCTAGGCTGCGACTTCCTGCACTTGCGCCATAGATCCCCACAAATAAGTCTGTTGTGCCCTACACATCAGAGGCTGTTACTCAGGAAGCTGGCTGTGTGGGGCACACACAAGTGTTTTTCGATTAGGCGACTCTCCATCCAATCCAGATAACGATGGCTGCAGAAAACCCTGGACTATCTGTGTAAGAGTGAAACAAATTGCTCCCAAAGGTAAGAATATTAAAATACTAATGGTAAACTGCAGAAGTTTGCCAGAGTTTGAAGCGCTCATGAGAAGCAACGAACCTTACATAATGTTAGGTACAGAAACCTGGTTGAAACCTGAAACTGATATTAGTGACATTTTTGGGGAAAATTTAAGTGTATATCGAAATGGTAGACAAATGGGAAATGGAGGTAGTGTATTTGTCGCAGTAGACAAGAGGGAACTCAAATCCATCCAGATAGAAATTGAAGCTTCATGTGAGACTGTTTGGGCAAGACTCGGTGTCGTAAGTCGGCGTAAGATGATAACAGGATCCTTCTATCGCCAATCAGGCTCAGCTCCTGATGTAACCGAAAACTGTAGAGAAACCTCAGTTCACTTGTACGTAAGTTCCCGAATGATACTGTAATCATCGGTGGAGACTTTAATCATCCAACAGTTAATTGGCAAAACTACAGTTTTATTAGTGTTGGTTGTGATAAGACGTCCTGTGAAACTTCACTAAATGCCTTCTCTGAAAACTACCTAGAACAGATAGTTAGGAACCACACTCAAGAATGAAATATATTTGGTCTAATGGCAACAAATAGACTTGACCTTTTTGAGGATGTCTGCATAGAAACTGGTATCAGTGACCATGATGCGGTTGTGGCAGCAATGATTACCAAAGTACAAAAGGACAACTAAAATAAGCAGAATTATATACACATTCAGTAAACTAAATAAAAAATCAGTAGGGCATATCTCAGTGAGGGACTTCATACTTTCAGCACAGGGCAGGAGCACGAAGAGGAACTCTGGCTGAAGTTTAAAAGAGTAACTGACCATGCACTGTATAGATATGAAACGAGTAGAACAGTTAATTATGGGAGGGAACCTCCAAGGTATAGAATCACTCTAAGGAAACTTTTAAAGAAACAGAAATCACTTCATAATAGGTGTAAGACAGTGCGTAGGGCTATAGAAAGAGAGATACTGAATGAAAAATGTTTGGCTGTCAAGAGAGCAATGTGTGATCCTTTTAGTGACTACTGTAGCAGAACAGCGTCATGTGATCGTCCACAGAACCCAAAGACATTCTGGTTGTATGTAAAGGCTGTTAATGCCAACAAAGTTAGTATCCAGTCCATACTGAATGAGACAGGAACCGAAGCTGAGGATACCAAAGCAAAAGCTGAAATGCTCAACTTACTTTTCAAATGTTCCTTTACAAAGGAAAACCCAGAAGAACTGCCCCAGCTTAAGTCCCGTGCCACTGAAAAGCGAATGAAATAAGTATCAATGTCAGTAGTGTTGAGAAACAGCTGAAATAGTTACATTTGAACAAAGCTCCAGGTCCCGATGAAATCCCTGTCATTTTCTATACTACATGTGCGGCTGAGTTATCCCCTCTTCTAACTATAATCTATCGTAGATCAGATCCCCCAAACAAAAAAAAAAAACAAAAAAAACTTGCCCAGTTCATGGAAAAATCACAGATCACACCTGTTTACAACAAGGGTAGTAGAAATGATCCACAATACTATCGCCCAATATCCTTGACATCGATTTGTTTTAGAATCTTAGAACTCATTCTGATATATTGTGAGGTCAGACATAATGAAGTAGCTTGAACAGAATGACCTCCGCAATGCCAACCAGCAAGGATTTCGAGAACATTGATCATGTGAAACCCAACTCGCACTTTCCTCATATGACATACTGAAAGCTTTGGGTCAAGGGAACCAGGTAGACGCAGTATTTTTTGATTTCTGGAAAGCATTTGGCCCAGTACCACACCTACGCTTATTGTCAGAAGTACAATCATATGGGGTATCAAGTAAAATTTGTGACTGGACTCAGGACTTTTTGGTAGGAGAACCGCAGCATGTTATCTTGGATGGAGAGTCTTCGTCAGATGTAGAAGTAACTTCGGGTGTGCTGCAGGTAAGTGTGCTGGGCCCTCGCTGTTAATTTAATATGTTAATGACCTTGCAGACAATGAAGGGATGCACACTGATGGAGCTGAAGTGTTGTCCAAAATTAATTTAATCAACCGCAAGGTCCTGAAATATTTTAATGTACCACTGGGAGGCCGCTGCTGTTTACCCCTTTAACGACTGTAGAAGGGTTTTTAGAAAAATATGGTTTTCCAGATCTGTAAGGATGCCGAGCTTTCACCCCTTATGTCTGATATACAAGAATTTCACATTCTTAGTTATGTCTGTAATTACATGGTCTTCAATTTTAAGATATGTTCCACGGACGCTATTATTTTTACATATATGTTCTCTCAATCGTGTTGCGAATTCCCTACTAATATGCCCTATTTAGGTACAGTCACATGACCCACAGTTGATTTTATAAACTCGAGGTTATTTAATTTGTTATTCTTATTATCGGTGTGATAGCGTAAGAATAAACCCAGATTATTACGTGTGTCATGAAAGCATACCCTAATTTTTTCAGGAAGGTGTCCGTAGTAAGTTATAGAAGAAAATTCAGTTTCATCAGTGATGGGTAAAAGAGTGGTTTTTCTTTCTTTTTTTGTGTTAAGAATGACAGTGTGTGCAAAAATGTTTAAAAAAAATTGACTTTTTACAGATTTCAAAATTTGTATGTTATTGCCTGTGCCTGTTTTTAACCGTTGTGTTACTCTTCACTGGTCTGAAATATAATTTACGATTTATTATCAGAATTATTGGCACATGTTCCTAGTCTCTTTTCTTTCTTTTTATCGTTGTTTCGAGTTTTCATCCTACTCTGCACCTATCGACCAGGATTTGTCTATTTCCCATGTTCTTACATAATATAATACTTCTCTTTATGTTCCATTATAGTATTATTGGATCGGCTGCACACCTGCCCCTCTCCCAACCCCCACCCCCAATTCTGTACTCATGTCGCAATTAAACTTTATAAATTTTTGTATTTGCGTGTAAGCCTACTATTTCTGTACAAGCATACATGTCAAACATATGTTGTACTTCTGTGCTATCTTTTTGATAATGTGACGTGTTTAGTCTCACTCCAGTTGCATACTCCATTCAGAACATGAGTTTGTTGTTAAATTGGTTATGTATTTCCTCACTTTGTTACTATATGCTTTCTAATCAAATATATCCAGCCTTCTCATTTACGGTTTCAACACTTCCCTACCTTCCTCCTCCCTCCTTGTCTTTGATAGCATAATTTAACATTTTATTTACAAAATGTGAAGCATTGTACACATAACCATTTATATGGTTATTACAAAGAATGTAGCAACCAGTCGCGGAAACATTATTTATCTTGTTGCAAATCGATTTCTACTAATATCAGTCATCATCGGTGCATTTTTCTAACCGATACATGCCATAAGTGGAAGTACTGTCCTTGGCAGATTCATATCATGAAGTAGTTTCCATATATTTTAATCCATATTTTTCCCATATGTCTAACGTCACAACATGTTACCACTAGAGCCACTTCTTGGCCATTTTGTTATCTTCGACGCTATGTTATGCCTTGCTCAATTCTACATCTGCGTCTATGCCTGTACTCTTCAAACCATTGTGAAGTGCGTGGTAGAGGGTACGTCCCATTGTACTAGGTTTTTGGGTTTCTTCCTGTTTCATTCACATATGGAGCGGAGCAAGAGTAATTGTTTGAATGCCATTGTGCATGCAGTAATTATTCTAATCTTTCTCTCACGGGATCTATGTGAGCGATACACAGAGGATTCTAAAGATGGTTCTTGACACTTTGTTAATAGACTTTCTCGGGATGGTTTACGTTTATCTTCAAGAGCCTCCCAGTTCAATCCCTTCACTATCTCTCCCATGGTTTAAACAAACTTGTAACCATTCGTGCTACCCAACTCTGTAGACGTTCAATATCCCCTGCTAGTCCTACTGCTACAGGTCCCAAACACTTGAGCAATATTCTAGAACCGGTCGCACGAGTGATTTGAAGCAATCTCCTTTGTAGACTGATTACACTTCCCCAGTATTCTTCCATTAAACCGAAGTCTTAACACCTGCTTCACCCACCACTGAACCTATGTGATCATTCCATTTCATATCCCTACAAGGTGTTACACCCACGTATTTGTATGAATTGGCGGATTCCAGCAGTCACTGATATTATAGTCATAGGAAACTATGTTTTTTCGTTTTGTGAAGTGAAAAATTATACATTTCACAACATCTAAAGCAAGTTACCAGTCTCCGCACCACTTTGAAACCTTATCATGATCTGACTGAATATTTATGCAGCTTCTTTCAGATAGTACTTCATTCCAGATAGTTGCATCATCTGCAAAAATCCTGATTTTTACTATTAATATTGTCTGCAGGGGCAACAGTCTGGATGATTGACTGATCTGGCCCCGTAACACTAACCAAAACGGCCTTGCTGTTGTGTTCGAACGGCTGAAAGCAAGGGGGAACTACAGCCGTAATTTTTCCTGAGGGCATGCAGCTTTAATGTATGATTAAATCTTTTTAATATAATCCATTATGGAGTCGAGGTAGCAGTTGTCGTTATACTGGTTATCACTGTTAGCACTCAACCGTGATTCTTATACATATTTTAACAACGCGTTTCAAGAGACAATGCTCTCATCATCAGGTTGTAAAGTCTATGTCATTAAATTGAACGGACTAAAAAGACAAAATACCATCACAAATAGTTGGGAAGTCCATAGAGTAAAACAGAATTAAAGGTATATTGGACTGTGGGTCCTCGTCTTACATTGAAGTTGTTGACACAAGTCAATGGCCGTCCCATAGCTACCAGATATGCTGTCGCACTGCGCCGGCTCGGGAGCTGTAGTGGACTGACGTGCCTAGGTGTTGTGGCGTGGTTACAGCCGTGTGCTTGACGGTAACGCTATGCTATTGGGCGCCTGATTTCCTTATTGCATTGGTCTGCCATCATTAGCCTCTCGCAACTCCGTCAGTGACATGGTACAAGTTTGTAATTCCGTCCGAGACAGCAAGGGACTTGGAAGAGCAGTTGAACGGAATGGACAGTGTCTTGAAAGGAGAGTATAAGATGAACATCAACAAAAGCAAAACGAGGATAATGGAATGTAGTCGAATTAAGTCGGGTGATGCTGAGGGAATTAGATTAGGAAATCAGACACTTAAACTAGTAAAGGAGTTTTGCTATTTAGGGAGCAAAATAACTGATGATGGTCGAAGTAGAGAGGATATAATATGTAGACTGGCAATGGCAAGGAAAGCATTTCTGAAGAAGAGAAATTTGTTAACATCGAGTATTGATCTGTCAGAAAGTCGTTTCTGAAAGTATTTGTATGGAGTGTAGCCATGTATGGAAGTGAAACATGGACGATAAATAGTTTGGACAAGAAGAGAATAGAAGCTTTCGAAATGTGGTGCTACAGAAGAATGCTGAAGATTAGATGGGTAGATCACATAACTAATGAGGAGGTGCAATTTTGTCATATGATGACATGTTGGAGACCGTGGCTGTTTTTGAAGACAAATGTTGATCGTGTTAGGACAGCAACCAGCCACAAATTTACTTTGAGTTCCTTTATTCAAAGGAAACCGTTACCGGTTTCGAATCGTTGCGATTCATCATCAGACGGTTTACACGCTTT
This sequence comes from Schistocerca piceifrons, assembly GCF_021461385.2. Classification (NCBI taxonomy): domain Eukaryota; kingdom Metazoa; phylum Arthropoda; class Insecta; order Orthoptera; family Acrididae; genus Schistocerca; species Schistocerca piceifrons. The sequence continues at coordinate 47,723,560 of NC_060144.1, forward strand.
CTTTCTACATTTGGTGTGTTTTTTACAGATTAATTGTCCTAAAATATAAATAAAACACAATTACCAACACGCCACACACAGACGGTTGCGTTGCAGATTTTCGTTGCATGTGACTTACGTGAAACGTCGGTTTCGAGTGATTGTTTCTATAACGTTCATCCAATCGATGTAAATGCATTCCCACTGCATCCTCGTTGTTGCACACGTAATAGTTCTCACTGTACACTTTAAATTTGTCGCTGAGTTCATTCCAACCACGCACCACATGTTTTGGTACATACAAAGAGCTTACAAACATATGGGTGTCACAGATGCTATGATATATCGTAACATTTGACGATGATGTCCTATGTTTGGAAAGGATCATATATTCTTTTACAAAACTGTAATTTCTTTTACATTACTGCAGAGAGATTGAATTTTTTTTTATATATATAAATCTGTTATTGCTAATTGAATTATAAAGTTTTTTATATAATATAGTAGGTGCGTTAAGCTCCATACGTGGGTACTGTCTGCGAAATTTATTGCGAATAGAGTTGGTAGAAGAGACGTGATAATTCTAAAAGTCAAATAAACATGATGCGTCAGTTTTTCACGCAGCTCATTGTTTCTCAAGTCATAGCTCCAGAACTGTGATAGGTAATGCTTATTATCCCGACAGCGATTGTTGCCAGACATAAGGGATATGTTTACCATGTTTGGTTGAAGTCAGTATAATGGTGTAGGAGATGTGGAACATACACACATAGATCTATTTTTGTAACATGTCTGGGGGTCTCTGATACTGCAGCTACTTACAACAACAAAATTTTCAGTGTTCTTATTAGCACTGTTTCCCCATTTTAGTTGATAAAAGGGTGCATACTTCTTAAGTCACTATGTGTCACAACGTTCAGAATTAAAATGCAATTGTATTGTGACCATAACGGGCTGTCCGTTTTACTATTTTTCCTGATTTAAGGGTTGGCAACATTTGGTGGTAGAGAGGGATCTCCTGGCGGGAGCGAGCATTGCGGGTAACAGGACAGTACCTAAACGCACGCTGTAGTGACCTGGTGTGTGAAAGACGTCGGCGAGAATGCCGCCAAGTGAGAATCGCGTGCCGTGATCCGCTTCCTATTCGCGATACGAATAACATGTACCGAATTTTTTTCGCGAATCAAAATGGTTTACGGCGAAGGTGTTATGAAGAACGAGTGTGTTTACGTGGAGTAGGGAATTTAGTGGAGGCGGAACAAATATTCGTGACGAAAAGAGAACTGGAAGCCCTTTCATTTTAACTGATGAGTTGGTGCCAGAAATCGAGGAAACTGTCTGTGAAGACCGCCGATAGACAGTGGATGAAAGTTATGTAATGTTTCCACAACTCTGCACAAGTATCTTTTACGACAGACTCACAGAAAGTCTGGGATATCTGAAACTGTGCGCAAGATGGGTCCCGAAACAGCTGACAGAACAGCACAAGAAAAATCGAGTGAATAGCACCAGCGGCTGGCATTGAAAGGGTGAGTGCCTCTACAACATCTGAAGCGCATCAAAATCCGTGATGTACAGTCAGGAGGGTCCTCTTGTGTGCTCTGTTGTTACTGTAGATGAAACGTGGGTGGCTCATTATATATTTGAGACAAAAGACAGTCGTCACAGTGGCGTTACACGAATTCTGCGTCTGTGAAAAAATTCAAAACCACAATTTCGGGCAAAAAAATGATGTCTTCAGTGTTTTGGGACCAGCGAGGCCCCATTTTGGTCGAATTTCTGCCTCGGGGAGACCATCAGCGCGCAGTGATATCGTGAGATCCTGAAGGAGCATTCGAAACAAAAGGGGATGGTGACTGACGAGAAGAGTGCGCCTGATTCACGACAGCGCCCGTTCCCACACAGCTTCAACCACCAAGGTGCTCTTGCACTCACTTGGTTGGGATGTTTTGCACCATCCCCCTTATCGCCCCGACTTGGCGGCTTTAGACTATCATCTTTTCAATTCCTTGAAGGCGCACATTAGTGGAATTAAATTTTCAATCGATGAGCAGGTGCAGAAAGAGGTTCTGATGTGGGCGAAGGAGCTGGCGGGAAAATTCTTCGTGGAGGGTATAATGATGCTTGTGTTACGGCTCAAGACGTGCACTGAACGGGATGTCGAATAGTAGTCAACAAGTGTATTGACAACTTTGTTTCCTAAAAAATGTCAAACGTGTGTGAAATCTTATGGGACTTAACTGCTAAGATCATCAGTCCCTAAGCTTACACACCACTTAACCTAAAAGTATCCTAAGGACAAACACACACACCCATGCCCGAAGGAGGACTCGGACCTCCGCCGGGACCAGCCGCACAGTCCATGACTGCAAACTTTGTTTCCAATACACGGTTACTAGATTAATATAAATATCTAGCACATAGATTCTGACCACGCCTCGTATACATATTTCAACATCAGATTCGCTATGGAGACCGAAGCAAAAGAAAGACTACCGTTCCTAGACGTCATGTTCAAAAGAAGAGCTGATGGTACCCTGGGCTACCATGTGCATCGGAAAATAAGCACACTGACTTGTGTTTCCATGCAGAGAGTTGTCACCACCCTTCACAGAGGAATGGGGTGCTATAAACCACCATTTCAGACGCAGAGAGTCTCTTCCAGGAGGTGCATCACCTCAGAACTGTATTTAGAATAAAACAGGCACCCACGATAGCAGATTAGGCGCGCTCTCCTCCCCACCACGACAGTACAACCAGATGGAAGACGCCACAGAGGAAGAGGCAGCCATGGTATTATGTCGTTCACTGGCGCACTATCGGGAAAAATCGGACGAATATTGAAAACGGACCGAGTAAAAACTGTCTTTTGCCCGTCCAATAAAAGACGAGCATTAAAAGTATCCGGACACCTGGCTGAAAATGACTTACAAGTTAGTGGCGCCCTCGATCGATAATGATCGAATTCAATATGGTATTGACCCACGCTTAGCCTTGATGACAGCTTCCAGTCTCGCAGGCATACGTCCAATCAGCTGCTGGGAGGTTTCTTGAGGAATGGCAGCCCATTCTTCACGGAGTGCTGCACTGAGGAGAGATATCGATGTTGGTCGGTGAGGCGTGGTACGAAGTCGGCGTTCCAAAACATCCCAAAGGGGTTCTATAGGAATTAGGACTCAATTCAGGCCAGTCCATTACAGGGATGTTATTGTCGTGTAACTACTCCGCCATAGGCCGTGCATTATGAACAGGATCTCGATCGTGTTGAAAGATGCAGCCGCCATCCCTGAATTGCTCTTTAACAGCGGGAAGCAAGAAGGTACGTAAAATATCAATGTAGGCCTGTGCTGTGATAGTGCCACGTAAAACAACAAGGGGTGCAAGCTCCCTCCATGAAAACCAAGACGACATCATAACACCACCGCCTACGAATTTTACTGTTGACACTACACACACTGGCAGATGACGTTCACTGGGCATTCGTCATACCCACACCAAGCGATCGAGTTGCCACATTGTGTATCGTGATTCTTCACTCAACACAATGTTTCTCCACTGTTCAGTCGTCTAGTGTTTACGCTCCTTACACCAAGCGAGGCGTCGTTTGGCATTTACCGGCGTGAGCAGCCGCTCGACCATGGAATTCAAGTTTTGTCACCTCCTACCTAACTGCCATAGTACTTGCAGTGGATCTGTATGCAGTATAGAATTTCTCTATGATGATCTGGATAGATGTCTGCCTATTAGACATTACGACCCTCATCAACTTTCGGCCGTCTGTGTCAGTCAACAGACGGGGTCGGCCTGTACGCTTTTGTGCTGTACGTGTCCCTTCACGTTTCCACTTCACTATCACACCGGAAAAAGGGAACTTAGGGATGTTTAGGAGTGTGGAAATCTCGTGTACAGACGTATGACACAACTGACACCCAATCAACTGACCATGTTCGAAGTCCATGAGTTCCGCGGAGCGCCCAACTCTGCTCTCTCAAGATTTCTAATGACTATTGAGGTCGCTGATATGGAGCACCTGGCAGTAGGTGGCAGCACAATGCACCTAATATGAAAAACTTATGTTTTTGGGATGTCCGGATACTTCTGATCGCAAAGAGTCTATTGAACAGACAGTGCGCACAGTGAAGACCTTTGCCGTTTAGGTGGTAATGGATAATAATTGCAAAAAATGTTAATGTATGGTAACGCTATCATTTTGACATAGCCTCAGGTAGTGGCGTGAGCAGTTACGTAAACTACTCCACAGTGTGGCTGGCTCACACGCTATAACTCTGACCTAGGGACGTCACCATGGTATTTCTGAGACGCCACAAACTCCCCAGTGGGAGGATCGGGTGCCGTCACATGAGGCACGCAAGAGTGTCGGCGAAATAGCGGCCGCAACAGCGGGTCGCTCTCTTGCCTGCCAGCTTCCTTAGCCTCTGGACGTGTCCAACAGTCCTTTCTCTTGAGGGCGACACGATGTTCCCGTACAATGTGGATCTCGTGGTCTAGTAGCTATTGTTGCTGCCTCTGGATCACGGGGTCCTGGATTCGATTCGCTGCCGAGTTGGGTATTTTCTCTGCCCGGGGACTGGGTGTTTGTGTTGTCATCATTTCCTCATCATTTGTGACTGTGGATAGACTGGACTGTGTATAAAAATTGGGCTGCGTAAAACGTGGGACTTTGTACGGTCGCTGATGGCCCCGCAGTTGAGCTCCCCACAAACCAAACATCATAATACGTGCCATGTCTGTTCACTCTGCGACTGTAGTCAGTTTTTCTGCATATTGTACCCCTTAAGCCTAGTTTACACGACGACATTGTATTGCGCCACTCGTTGAGTAGAATGAGTTGCACGCAAATGGTTTCATATTTGACTGTAGACACGGCGAAACCAGTATACACTTCAGTTTCGTCGTTTTGTGGTTCCTGAGTCGTGTCTGAAATGAAAGTTTTGGCAGCTGCACGTCGCACGACTTGTTATGGAGTTAAAGCTCGTTGCGTGGAATCGCTGCATATGAAAAACAATAAGAAGCGTGTTTCGATTCATGACTGGGTGAAGAAAAGACGTCAGCTCGGTTGCTCAGCGCCCTTGCTGAAATAATTTGTAATGGAAGACCCAAGAAGTTCTTTTTAAACATCTTAGAATGTCACCAGAAGTGTTAACGTTTGGCCGGCCGGGGTGGCCGAGCGGTTCTAGGCGCTACACTCTGAAACCGCGCGACCGCTACGTCGCAGGTTCGAATCCTCCCTCGGGCATGAATGTGTGTGATGTCCTTAGGTTAGTTAGGTTTAAATAGTTCTAAGTTCTAAGGGACTGATGACCTCAGAAGTTGGGTCCCATAGTGCTCGGAGCCATTTGAACCATCTGTTAACGTTTCTTCTATATAGAGTTAATTATGCGATAAGGAATAAAGATATTGTAATGCACGAAGCACTGTCAGCAGAACTGAAATTACGTATCACATTGCATGCATTACAATCGAGAACACTCGGCATGCTATATGATGCGGTTTTAGTTCGTTATGACGCTTTTTCATTAACGCCAATAATTATTAACAGTTGTAATCATTAATATTAACTGCAGTAATTATTTCAAGCAGGCTGCATTAAGTAGAGAATGGTTTGCAAACTACTCTCTTGAAGATAGAATTGTAGTGGCAATATTTCAAAATTCAAACATATGTGAACGGGGAGCACTGCTGCGACGTTGTAAATAGATAAATATTGGATAAGGAATGTTGCTTCTTTATCTGCGTAGCCTTCTCTCCTGTCAACAATATTCCTATATAAAAAAAAGAGAAAAGCCAGCTCGAACGATGGGATTTTAGTCTTGCAGCCAAGAACATTTCTACAGCAAGAATTACATTTGCTTGTATTTTTCTTAATTCAGTTGTTTGTGTGTTCCTAATTCAATAAATTTTGTCCTACAGCTCAGATGTTCTGATCGCACATGACGGTCTCTGGCGCAGCAATATGTTGCTTATTTTTGTAAAAATGGTTCAAATGGGTCCGAGCACTATGGAACTTAACATCTAAGCTCCTCAGTCCCCTAGAACTTAGAACTACTTAAAGCTAACTAACCTAAGGACATGACACACATCCATGCCCGAGGCAGGATTCGAACCTACGACCGGTGCGGTAGCGCGGATCCAGACTGAAAAGCCTAGAACCGCTCGACCACACTGGCTGGCCCATATTTTTGTAATCAACATCACTGAAATCTCACAAAGACCTATGCAAAACATAGATATCCAAAAGCAAACGTTATTCTCCGTTCCCCACTGCATATTTCAGTTTATTCTCCGTTCCCCACTTCATATTTAAGTTTGTCTACACTCTACGAACACACATAATCGCGAAAGTCATGCATCTACTGTCTCCGAAGTCGGAACACTCTGAAACTGTTTAGTTTCACCGACGAGTTGCGCAAACGCGCGGCGCGCATGCGTAGTGGCCGGTAGCGCATTTGCCTGCAACCTAGTGTCGTCGTGTAAACTAGACTTTACTGGTAGCTCTTGGGAATGAAACTCTGGAATTTCTCATTTTTCGAGCAGCAAAAACACCCCGGATACCACTGAAGCTCCTGATACCATTCTGACATGTACAAACTGGTGTCTTTCCCACCGTTCTGGCGATCCTACGTGCTGGCAGCCACAGCGACGCCTAGCAGTCTGTTGCCGCGTGCCGCTTATCTGCTCAAGCCGTCGGCACACGGACCGTGCTGTCGAACGTTAACGTTGAGCCTGCCGAGGAGTTCAACGTGCTGCTGAACGCTCAGGAACGATGAGACTTGTGCATACGGTACGTGGGCCCCAACGTGGTATACACGATCGCAAAGCACTCCAGCGGCAGTTGAGGGATGTTTCTAGTTCGTTAATCACACTGTTTACTCAACGGGCGCGCGTAAAATTCCCACGTTAGCTCTATTAAAACGCACATTTCCTCCATCGTCCATGAAAAGGAAAGTATCATGTTCAATCAGTAAGGACACAGGCTTATAAAAGTTCCATTACAAACAGTGCGTTGCAAATTTGGAATACTTCTCAGCATAAGATAAACATTATTTCATCATTCTCACATTTTAGTAAAACCCCAAGGTCAGTCTTACTTGATCACTGTTCCTAGCCAGTAGCAGAATATTTGGAACATGTGAATCACGAAGCGTAAAAGAAAAAGGAGCAAAATGTCTTTATACAAGTAGCGCAAGCTGTCCTGTACATTAAGCCAATCGAACAGTTACCCCTCAAAACAAGGTGAACAAATATTTACATAACATCAAATATTATAGTATATACTTATATTGAACTAATAATAAAGTATCAGACGCTAATAAAAATGCGAATGTTAGGAAACAAAAATTTGGAAGCGCCAAGATGCGAACCACCACCTCATTGAACATCAAAACAAGAGAGGAACGCTACTCATTACGCTAAACCAACATCACACCACTTAAAACTTACCATATTACATTACCCCTTGCTGAAAACCATAATCGTAGATATGTTACTAATTGAAATTTAATTATAATAAATTGTACCAAGAAAAACGCGTTTGGGGTGGATCTTCAGTGTGTCGCTGTCTTCAAATAGCCTACTCTCATAGTACGCAAGTTACAAAAATTCTTTTGACACGAATATGATGTTTCTCATTATTTTATTGGAACGAATCACACAGTTAACAACGGGTTTTCCAGTGATTCTCAATTTTCTGGTGCTCAGAAACGGCATATATACATATAGGCTTGAAATGAACGCCAATATGGCGCCTCACAACTCTTACTGAAGGGAGACAGCGTGCTTGTGACGTAGGTGGCGTTGTGCCAACTAATTGGTCAACGCTCAGACGCACGCTCAGAATATCTGTCACGCCAGATATTGCTCTGCACGTTTGGAAAGACTCCCGAACGTGCTATTCCACGCTATGACGTCAGAAACTCAGCACGCTCAACGCTCAGATATTCTGAGCGTGCGTCTGACCGTTGACCAATGAGATGGCACAACGCTACCTACGTCACACGCACCCCGTCTCCCTTCAGTAGAGAGTTGTGAGGGGCCATATTGGCATTCATTTCAAGCTTATATGTATATATGCAGTTTCTGAGCACCAGTAAATTGAGAATCACTGAAAACCCATTGTTAGTTGTGTGATTCATTCCAATAAAATGATGAGAAACATCGTATTCGTGGTAAAAGAATTATTGTAACTTCCGTATTATGAGAGTAGGCTATTTGAAGGCAGCGAGACACTGAAGGTCCACCCAAAACGCATTGTCCTTGGTACAATTTGTCGTAATTAAATGTCAATTAGTAGCATAATTACTTACGATTAACGTTTGTAGCAAGGGGTAATACAATATGATTAAATACCCAGAGTGTGTTGTTTGTTTATCGTAATGAGTAGTGTATCTGACCAATAATGAGATTTTGTTCGGGCTGTAGTTCGCGTCTTAACACTTCCAAATTTTTTTCCTAACATTCGCGTTTTTATTAGGTTCTGATACTTTATTATTAGTTTAAGTATTTGCTATAATATTTGATGTTATGTAAATATAAGTTCACCTTTTTTTGAGGGGTGAGTTTGTTCGGTTGGCTTAATCTACAGGACAACTTGCGCTACTTGTATAAAAATATTGTTGTGTACATAGTTCCGCGTAGTCAGCGTGTACACAACTTTTCCACTAGAGCGCGCCCCGCTAAGCACAACAGCGCAGGCGCAGCGCTCATCCGTCTCCGCACTACGAGATGGCGCTACCATAGAGACGGACCAAATTCTGCTCTCACCGATCTGCGTATTAATATGTAATGCAGCCAATGAGATTACTGCTAACGTAGAACCTTCTCTCCTCGCGGATCACACTCGCGCAGTGATACCTGAACGTGCGAGGTATTATAATGAGTGTACAGACCTCCGATTACTCAGTCTGCATTAGTCTGTACGAGTGTGCATTTATCTGCAGCAGTCTGTACCAGTCTGCATTAGTCTGTACCAGTCTATAGTCAAGTTTCAGTCTGCACCTAAGAAGATTATCATATTCCTGTACATAGCCATGAAGATAAATGTATAGACACTTTGTCAAGTATCAGAGATATGTGAGAATAAGATTAACGTGCCAATACCAAAGGAACTTCAGATTGTCAATTGTAAATTGCATCCAGAACCAAGTTAAGCAATTTTATGTTTGCTATTATTTTAATAAATGTGTGTGAAAATTAATCTAGTTCTGTTTAAAACTGGTCACTGTCAATCTGCTACTCTAAGCGTGCAAGATAAACACGCCACGATAAGATCACGAGACATATTGCTGACACTCGCCTACTTTGTTAGAGCGACAAGTCAAACAATCTGATGGTGTGTGCACCGAAGGTCTTAACAGTACGCATACCACAGATATTTTGCTCCTTTTTCTATTACGCTTTGAAATTCACATGTTGCAGAGATTCTGCTGCTGGGTAGGAACGGTGGTCAAGTAAGACTGACCTTAGGGTTTTACTAAAATGTGGGAATGATGAAACAATGTTTATGTTATGCAGAGAAGTATTCCAAATTTGTATCGCACTGTTTGTAATGGAACTTTTATATGTTCTGTCCTTATTGATTGGACATGGTACTTTCCTTATCGTGGACGATTGTGGAAATGTGCGTTTTAATAGAGCTAACGTGGGAATTTTACGCGCGCCCGTTGAGTAAACAGCGTGATTTACGAACTAGAAACATCCCTCAACTGCCGCTGGAGTGCGTTGCGATCGCGTATACCACGTTGGGACCCACGTACCGTGTGCTCGAGTCGCATCGTTCCTGAGCGTTCAGCAGCACGTTGAACTTGGCGCGCTCAACGTTAACGTTCGACAGCACGGTCCGTGTGCCGACGGCTTTAGGCTAGACAACGTGTTGGGCGATGAGGGCCCAACCGAGAATGCGAGCACGGCGTACGGCCGGCCGCCGCTACGTCGCGTCGCACGCCGGGGCGAGCCGCCATCACTGTAGGAGCCGCCGCGGGCCACGCAGCCGCCTCTCGCAGCCGCCCCCGACGCCGCCCCCGCCGCCAGCTCTGTGTGACGTAAGGTCGCTGTAGTGCACTGCGCTAACCAAAAAATTCGGCGAACTTCCGCCGAGTCATCTTTCCATCAGAATAGAGCGAGACCTTTTTTGTGTACAGGGTGATTATAATTAAATATAAACTTTCAAACCGCTGTAGAAATAACACCACTGGTCAGAATGACGTCAAATTGCGGCCGATTATTATAGGAGAATGGGGAAGAGGTATGATGGGAGAAAAAAAAATAGTGTGAAAATTGATCAATAAATGCCGCTGTGGTGTCACAGTATAGTCTGTCGGTAAATTTGCAAGTAGGCTGTTTAGGTTTTTATGTTGGTAACGCCACGTAACGCTCTGTATGAAAATCACTGGCTGTGCTGTGTGCAGTCTGTGGCTGGTTGGCATTGTAGGAATTTGCTATTTTAGTGTTGGGCAGCTGGCTGTTAACAGCGCGTAGCGTTGCGCAGCTGGAGGTGAGCCGCTAGCAGTGGTGGATGTGGGGAGAGAGATGGCGGAGTTTTGAGAGCGGATGATCTGAACGTGTGTCCATCAGAGACAGTAAATTTGTAAGACTGGATGTCATGAACTGATATATATACTATGACTTTTGAACTCTGTTAAGGTAAATACATTGTTCTCTATCAAAATCTTTGATTTGCTAACTATGCCTATCGGTAGTTAGTGCCTTCGGTAGTTTGAATCTTATATTTAGCTGGCAGTAGTGGCGCTCGCTGTATTGCAGTAGTTCGAGTAACGAAGATTTTTGTGAGGTAAGTGATTCTTGAAAGGTATAGGTTACTGTTAGTCAGGGCCATTCTTTTGTAAGGATTTTTGAAAGTCAGATTGCGTTGCGCTAAAAAAATATTGTGTGTCAGTTTAGTGTTGATCAGAATAAGTAAAGAGCGAACAGTCTGAGTACGTTCAGTTCTGCTCAGCTGTTTGAAAATCAAATAACATAAGGGGTTTACCAGCACAGTAATTCAACAATTTTTCTAAGGGGACATTTCAAACTGAAGAGCGAGCGAGCGGGTCTCCACTCTGCCTACTCAGCTACGTCACTAGTCGCTTCTACAGGCTGTTTCACAACGTAGTACCGGCTCTGCTCCGGCGCGCGCTTTAAATCTGTGGCGAAGTCGTGTACAGATACCTCTTGGCTGCGTTCATTTTTAGACAAATGCATTAAGACAATAAGGAATACAATACACGATAGCTTCTTCCGAAACACAATATTATAGAGTAAATAATATTAAGATAAGAATGGAAATCAGGATTATACCACAAACATAGAACCGAAAGCCTGTTCAGTGTGAATGTATTGAATGCTCCTCTATTGCTATTCGTGAAACGAATCCCATATAATGCGATCAATATGTACAATTTAAGCCTTGCTCTTACTTTGTGTTTCTACTAAAAGGCAGAAGTTTACTTCGAAGGACTGCATTGAAACTTAACAATTTTTGCAACACGAAGAGTATTTAAAAAGTAAGCAGAAATTTATAATTTTGTGTGTTGTATTAGTACAATTTGCATTACTTTTTTGCCACTGCCTTCGTAAACATGTCTCAGAAGTATGTGTACAATATTACGCATATTGGGTATTTACTCTGTTGTCAGATGTAAAAAAGGTTACGTGTGTTTTGGTAGCATCAACGATTTTTATATAAAAATAGATTAGAGAATCTGTATCAAATTTTGATAGAGGGATGGAGTAAAGTGTATGAAATTTTTAGAAATGTTAAATACTGCTTTTGGTGAGCCTGTTATGAGCGAACCAGGGGCATACAAGTGGTATAAACATTTCAAAGCAGGCGTTAAAAGACAGCGGTTTTACAAGCATGGATGAGATTAAAAATGAACAGTTAAGAGATCTATAAACTATCCCGAAGAAACAGTTCCTAAAGAATTTCGGGAATTGGAAAAAGCACTAGCGCAAGTGTATAGTATTTAATGGTGAATATTTTTATGAGGATAATATTGCTGCATATTAACAAATAAAGTTCTTAGCAAAAACTAAAAATTAATATGTGAACGCTCCACGTATGTCAAGATTTTTGCTTAGAAGTCCAGAATCGATGTACATGTTCCGAATAAAATTTCAGCAGAGTTTAGAAAAGCTATTGCACACATATTTCAAGCAATATGTCTCAGAATAAGGTGAATAGTGACCGAGACAGAGCTTTAGTGTTCCATAAGCATCAAAGGTTTTACGTGATTTTGAAACAGTCTATAACGATCGGTTTCCTCCCAAGATTATTAGTTTTCTTTCGCGGCGATTCCACTAAACCATGTGGCTTGTTTTTCACGTTCCTTCCGTAGGCGTCCTATTCTACCAGACTGACGTTTGCATAAATTGCAGCCCTTTACTGGGACTGGTAATATTAGCCAACAGTTCTTTTGGGGTCGCCTCTTTAACACACGCTGTAATAACGTCAGAGACGATCGAACGCCCGTTACTCCGCAAATACCTCCTCTTCCTCGTATTCTGCACGTTTTCTTGCAATCCTAGACGATTATCCATCACTTCTGTACATCGAAGTACATCAGTAAGTATACAAAGTTTGACACTGGCAACTAAGATCCCAGGAACAGAAACGACGTATATCACTGCAAGCCGATCCACACCGCTACACCGGTAACGGGCAACAGATTTTGGGTGCCCCTGTGGGCCGGTGGCAGCATTCTTCCGGGAAAGGCCACTTCCCCCACCAAAAGCGATGCTCGCTCTTGAGTTTACAGACAGACTATACGTAAATGGAAACACCTGTCATGCGCACGACCCACTGAAGTTAGCATAAACACGCCGGGTACGAGGCTTTTCCTCCTTTCGCGTCTGCGACGTTCGCCATGACTGTCTCAATGGAGGGTCGCGCTCTGCTTGTAAAGCTGTATTACAAGAACGATGACGGTGCACACGTCGCTTTGCAGAAGACTGAAGGGTTTGAAAAAAGGCGTTGGTCCGATAACTGCTGTGGGTCTGGAGAAAATGATTCGGAAATTGGAAAATACGGATTCTCTTGGCGTGCAACCCGGTAGCGGGAGGAAACGAATTGATTCGGCGTCAGTGGAAGCAGTGGCCACAGCAATGCAGGAGGAGACGATTGGTGGTGTGCAAACGTATAGTGCATGGAGCATTGCCCGAACACTGGATATACCCGTGAGCACGGTGCATAAAATCCTACAAAATATCCTTTGCTATCAATTCAAAATTACCCTTGTGCACGAGTTGCTTCCTGTTGACCTGCTAACAAGAGAGACCTTTGCTTTAGAATTTCTTGCTCGCATGGAAGTGGACAATGATTGTCCGTGGATTTTGTGGACAGATGAAGCCCACTTCCATCTGACAGGATATGTCAGCACACAGAATTGTCGAATATGGGCAACGGAAAATCCACACGCAATCCACCACTACCACATCATCGTCAAAAGGTCACTGTATGGTGGGGGTTTTCGGCATCATTTATTGTAGGGCCATATTTTTTCGAAGAGACAGGCGCGTCGAGTCCTGTTACCTGTACCGTCACTGGTAAGAGCTATGAGTTTCTTTTGCGCACCCACGTCATTCCAGCTCTCCAACAGTATGGATTTGTGGCTGGGATCATTTTTATGCAAGATGGCGCATCTCCGCACACTGCAAATCCAGTTAAGCAGCTGCTGAAGCGCCATTTCGGAAATGCTAGGATTATCAGCCGCCATTTCCATACAGCCTGGCCATCCCGATCACCTGATCTTTCATCTGTGTTTCTGGCTGTGGGGCTATCTGAAAGATGTCTCCAGTGTTCCGATTGCAAACTTAGCTGCATTGAAGGCACGCAGTGCGCAACACATTCTGAACATGAGCCGGAAACACTTCGTTCAGTTGTGGAAGATGCTGTTTCTCGATTTCAACTTGTTGCAGAAAACGGTGGACAGCATATTGAACATGATTTGCACCAGTCACACGGAAATTAATAGTCCGATTTGATTTTTATTGGTGCTTTTTATGCGGTTTTTGCATCAGGATATGACCTTTCCGTGGTTGACAGGCTTACGTAACTAACAGTATCACACCTGTAAACCCATGCACACTGAGTAGTACAGTTTGTTTAGCGTCAGACTTACACCTTGGGCAACAATGGAAAGTGGGGTGGTACGAAGGTTGCCCTACTACTTATGTCAGTACACAGAATCGTCGAATATGGGCGACGGTTCATTTGTCATTTGTAGTCGACCACTATCGAATTGTGATGCTTGCAGCGCCATCTATTGCTCCATTTTTCTAACTATTTATATTTTTCAGCCGTACGTTTTCCCCCTTCTCCGATAATATTTCGTTGCAATTTGGCGTCATTCTGACCAGCAGTGTTATTTCTTCAGCGGTTTGAAAGTTTAAGTACAACCACCTTGTAGATCCATTCGGTCTCAGTCCCAGATTGGTAACCATGCCTGATTTACGTCCTCGCCAACCAGCGGAAAATACCGAATTAACTCCTGATGCTGCAACTGCGGTCCCTGACGGGCCTGGTCGCATTATTTTACTGCAACAGCAGACAGGTTGCCTGTCACTTGAAAAAAAAAAAAAGGTATACGGGCACGGCTTAACACGATAACTCGCAAACGTAAAGCCAGAGCGGCCGAAAATGCCGCTACTCCGGACCTTTCAACTGTCCCTGAAGTTGAAACAGAATAATTTGGATTGGATTGGATTGTTTGGGGGAAGAGACCAAGCAGCGAGGTCATCGGTCTCATCGGATTAGGGAAGGAAGTCGGCCGTGCCCTTTCAAAGGAACCATCCCAGCATTTGCCTGGAGCGATGTAGGGAAATCACGGAAAACCTAAATCAGGATGGCCGGACGCGGGATTGAACCGTCGTCCTCCCGAATGCGAGTCCAGTGTGCTACCACTGCGCCACCTCGCTCAGTAAACAGAATAATTATTAGCAGGTATAGCCAGTACGCTTCCACCCGTAACTTTTATACGTTCCTTTACTGGAGAGCCAGGCGAAAACGTAACAACATTTTAGCAAATGTCAGCGACGCGGGACGCAACATGCGCATGGCCCGACCATATTTTGTTACATGTCACCAAGCTGAAGCACCCAATTTTGATTTCTTGGCAAAGGGGCTAGCAGAGAGCTACTTCGACAAGCGAGGGTTAGCTATTACGTGATCGATTGTCCACCCTTAGACAGAAAAGCGGGTGAGGACTTTGAACCATTTTCAGACAGAATTAGGGCCGTATCTTGTCGCACATACACCCTAGTAAGTGACAATACACTTAATGAAGTGTAAATTGTAGAATCTGAAGCGAGAGCATTCTATATATTCACAAGCGGAATCAATTCACGTACAGGGAGAGGTAAATGAAGCCTTCCCACCCCCCCACCCCCCCCCCCCCCCCTCCTAGCTCGAGGCAGTCAGACTTGCTCTATTGCGCGAGGAGCTGGAAGATTTGTATTCGCCCCCGTTTGTGCCAGCGAAGCGCGAAATGTGTTCATTAATGTCACGAACTGCCAGAGATGCGGGAAACCCAACCACACGGCCGAGCGGTGCTGACCTTCCTATTGTAAGAAGTGCCATACAGTCGGCCACGAACACGATCGTTGTTCGCAAAATAAGTGGCCTAATTCCCCCAAGAGGAACGTGCCAGGAGGTAATAAAAGAAACAATCAGTCAAACTGCAGTACTACTACACGGGGGAGCGACCGTGGGGCTGGTTCTGCCATCCACTCTCGCTCCCAATGAAGTACATGAACCCCATAAAAGGGGAAGAGCCCGGTGACGTGGCCAATTTAGTTTTAGAGCTTGGGAGTGTGTGGGTGCTATTCTGTCATTCTGCGCAACGGATTAATCTGAGATGTACCCTTTACGCTGTGGCTCCTGAAAGATGCAATTTCCGCCCCCACACTACTACAGAAGTCAGACAGACGCTCCTAATGTTCTAAAGAGAAATGCCTGAAAAACTTTCAGCAATTAATATCTTCTGGAGTCGTCCGCTGTAAGAAAATGACACAAAAATTCACAAAATTTCTTACATAACTAGTGGGATACTTGGATACTGGAGTAGTGCTAGTTAGTGTAAAAAGAAACATGAAACCAACGAAAATTATTATTTATTTTGCAAAAATTCTGAGGAATCACAATGGCACTTTTAATTATGAACAAGTTACTTCTGGGGTCTTTTCGGAATGTGAAGTTACCTCTCAATGATAGGATTCGCTAATGAAATTTCTATACAAACTTTAAGATTGTTATTGACTTGGCAGAATGGCTGAGAGCCGCGCCTACTCAACCTGAATATCTGTTAGAATGTTCCTAGGTACGTTAGAGGGTGTTGCGTGTGAAATGCAATGAAGTGTACCGTTGTGGAAGAAATATGGGGCTCGCAAGAGCTGTAGTCCACAATACTGTAAGCTGTGATGACTGCAGTCTGCTGACAAATAAGATAACTCTCGTCCTATCTGGATTGACCTTTGCCAATCAAACTCTCCCTACACCTTGATGAAGTCAAGGACTACTATTCGCCCCTAGTCTAACTATTGGCGTGGTACACCGGTCGGATAACCAGTCCACCGTGATGCCACTCAAAAATTCGCTAGCAGGTGTTTAACTATAACACTGACTGTTCACATCACACAATAAGTGTGGCGGCCAACACAGTGAACAACGCTTAATCACAAGGACTCAATATAGAGTGGCACTCCGATTCGCTTCTGACAGAGGTGCTCTCCCAGTGAAGTACTGAGGAGAGACTTGTCCCTCGCTCTTTAAGTACACATACGAGCGCACACGCTCTCGTGACGTGTTCTCGCTCCAAGAGCGACAACGGAACGGCCCCTCTCCATGCCAGACATGAAGTGGTATATCTTTTGGTCTCTTCCATTACTCCTTCAGCTAAAGGTATCGGGAATATCATCTGCAAATCAGCATTGCTCTTCTAAAACGGGAGAATGACATTTCGTTTAAGGCGACCAATCCGGAAATCTGTAGCATCGGCGTTTGGAGATTGCTGTCTCTCTGTGAAAACCTCTGAAACCGCGTGTTACGTTTGTAAAGAATGCGTAGGCTGGGTGCTCGCACTCAATGTAGGGGAATTTGCTTTTAAGCTGAACACAGGGTTGTTCTCCCCTTTCACTCGGACAAACGCTGTCCGCTCCACGGGTGGTCGCCGTCTGACGTAGATAGGCTGAATCGTCCTCTGAAGGGACCGGCCTCTCGGCGTGCGCTCCGCCCCTCCTGAACTAAAAGCTCTTGTGACCGTCGTGTCTTGAATGTGTGTGTCTGTGTGTGTGTGTGTGTGTGTGTGTGTGTGTGTACGCCATCCTCGAGTACCTCAACCCTGGTGTGCACTTGTTATTTGCGTATCATTTACATGAATTCATACAACTTTGACTTTATTTTATCGAGTTTCGGTTCGAATGAAGCGTCTTGAAGTGCGGGATATGATTGCGAGGGCGGAATATGTAAGCCCTGAAGGTCAGAAGACCACGACGTCCTACAAGGAGAATCTCAGAAGAAAGACTGTCAAAATTCTTGTGGGTACTGGAGCCCTGGTTAGTGTCCTTTTTATCAGTAATAATGGCAACCGTGTGCTAAAACCGCCACGCTGCAATATAAGTCGACTTGGAGACGAGATGATCATTTCTCCAGGCACCTGTACAATAGACCTGCGCATTGAAGGGGAAAAAGTCTTTGATACAGAAATAGTGAGTAAATGCAGAAGGGATTTTGATATCATCCTGAGGAACGATTTTCTGACACTATCAGGCTGTGATAGATTATGTGACATGCACTGTTCGGTTCAGTGATACTATAAAGGCTCCTTTGAAAAAAATTAAATTTGTTTACTACTTCTACTATTACTACTAGGCTAATTACTGTTTAGCTCTACAGGACCTTTATACTGAAATGTTTCCCACACCACATTGTATTGTCCTTCTATGTGTGTGAGTAACTGTATGTCCACTGTTGTGGGTAAATATATACAGTGTACACAGGGCGATGTGTGAAACTGATAGCGATTACATGCTTCCGCTGTTGTAGAAATCTGCTGCAGTGCTGCAGATACCGTGTTGAGCTGAAAGTGGTAGCCAAAATATGGTGAAATATTCTTCGGGGCTCTGTTGCATAGCAGTCAGATTGCTTTCAGGTCTGAGAAATGTCCAGGCACTATTGTGGATTTCAATGATCCATGAAGTGACTTCTTTTCCGAAGAAAGCATCGAACTATTTCACTAGAACTTAACGCTCCCGTCGGAACTGTTCTCAAGCTGGTATTTATTATTAAATCACAATAGAAGTATACGCTGGTTGTAGAATAACACGTACCTTCTTGAAATGAACAATATTTTATTGTTCTGATTTCCTTCCATATACACATATATTTTACAATGTGAATCAAAATCTCGCAATGGTGTCGATTTTTACATCACAAGAATGGCTCTCCTCTTGTAAAATTACTCTCAACAAGACAAAAGCTCTGTATCCTAAGAATAATTACGTGAACGGTGACCGACACAGAGTAATAAACAATATCTTTGTCTCTCTCTCTCTCTCTCTCTCTCTCTCGCACTGTCACAGCAAGTTACGCTGCATGATACATCATAATACACAGCTCTGTCCGGACAGTGAGCGTGCGTCTGATTCACGAGGAACCTCACAAGTTCCAAATCACGTGAATTGGTGTTGAAAACTATCACACCTGTAACAATTAGCCGTGGAAAGGGAAAGCTTCTCTGGATTGAAGTCAAAGAGCTCGTACCACCGAGATCGGATTTTCTGTCGACTAGCTCGCCAAGGATAACTTTCTCGACAGGATGCAAATCCATGTTAAGAGAGGTTTACGTAGTAAGTAAAAGGGAACAGGCTTCAAATAACTGTGTGTGTTGACAATATTGGTCGCCGGGACGTAGAAATCCCACATGGCACAATACTAGCCAGTGGCGAAGAAGTTACGCAGACAGAACTTTCGAACCAGAAACATTTCGTTCAAATGGCTCTAAGCACTATGGAACTTAACACCTGCGGTCATTAGTCCCCTAGACTTAGAACTACTTAAACCTAGCTAACCTAAGGACATCACACACATCCATGCCCGAGGCGGGATTCGAACCTGCGACCGCAGCAGCAGCGTGGTTTCGGAACGCGGCGTCTAGAACCGCTCGGCCTCAGCGGCCGGCTGAACCAGAAAAAGTGTCAGGAGAAAAGGCGTAAGCAGTTACTTGTCAGAAAGGTTTGCGCACTGGCATCTTCGACAAGAAACCTGTTGAAAGAGAATTTGGCACATTTGCTGGAGTCAGAGCAATGCCTTTTGTATCCAGTTTTAGAGGAATATGCGTGGTTGATCGAGGAAAGGCAATACTTTCCGGCAAGTGACCTCTAAAACATGAAATTCGTACGAGGGACGCTAGACCGATTGGGCAGATGCCGTGTCGTTTACCTCATCATTCACAATCTTTGGTTGAAGATACGAATGAACAGCAACCGGCTGCAGGGATAATTCAATCCTCTGCAAGCCCATGTCCCAGTCTAGTTGTCGTTTTGCTAACAAATGAATCAATGCGGAGAAAAACCTGTCGTCTATGTGTCGATATGAGAGCGGTAAACACAGTTACGACAACGGGAATTGCAAATACTTTACCAGCGTGGACATGCGTCCTGGATGTTATCAGATTCCGTTTACACCAGAAGACGGACCTAAAATTATTTTTGTGGCCCTATCTGTACTCTGAACTCTTACTATGCCTTTTGATCTAAGAAATGCTCCCACCACTTTTCAAAGGTTTGCCGACTTGTTATTGAGAGGTTTAAAAACTATCATGAGTCTTGTGCATCTCGCCGACATCATAATAATTGCAAAACCAATGGAAGACCATGCCGGAAGATTAAGAAATGTACCGTCTAAATTGAAAAGTGAACACTTTAGTTTAAAAGTAGAAAAATGTTCTTTCGCACTCACAGGTTCAGTACCTTGTGCACATCATTAGTTAAGATGGTGTCAAACCAGATCCTACGCTAACGGAAGCAGTGGATGATTTTCCAACCCCAAGAAATGTTAAAGAGTTACAATCTTTCCTAAGTTCAGCCAATCACCATAGGCGTTTTGTGCTGGATTATGTTACAATAGCAAAGCCATTAACAAAATTACTAAAGAAAGATGCAGTATTTGAATGGACAGATGAGTGCGAAGCAGCAGTGAGGGAAATTTGAGAAATTTTGACTAGTTCAGCTTTAGTGACATGTCCATATTTTGAAAACCTTTTATCCTTTCCACGGACGTGTCATACCACGCTGTCGGAGCAGTTTTAAGTCTGGAATATAATGGACGGGAAAGTGCAATTGGTTACGCCTCCAGACAAGTGAACTCATCATAAATTAATTGCAGTACTACCGAGAAGGAGCTGCTAGCTCTCTTCTTTGAAGTAAATTACTTTACGTGTTACGTGCACGGACGTCAGTACGCTGTGGTTACGGGCCATGCTGCTTTTGTATTGACGTTAAGTTTAAAAAACTCTAGTAGTCGTTTCATTAGATGGGCATTGAAGTTATCAGAATAGGATTACACATTTCGGCATAAGCCTGGCTGCCTGCACACCAATGCCGACGGCCTAAGCCGAAAGGTTACAGACAGATGATGTTTCCATAGAAGAATTGAAAGATCACGAGAGAGAGGTGTAGAATGCCACCGGTAAGTATCACTCTCTGATTTTGTTACAGAAGACGGCATACTACACTACTGGACATTAAAATTGCTACGCCACGAAGGTGACGTCCTACAGACGCGAAATTTAACCGACAGGAAGAAGATGCTATGATATGCAAATGATTAGCTTTTCAGAGCATTCACACAAGGTTGGCGCCGGTGGCGACACCTACAACTTGCTGACATGAGGAAAATTTCCAACCGATTTCTCATACACAAACAGCAGTTGACCGGCGTTGTATGGTGAAACGTTGTTGTGATGCCTCGTGTAAGGAGGAGAAATACGTACCATCACGTTTCCGACTTTGATAAAGGTCGGATAGTAGCCTATCGCGATTGCGGTTTATCGTATCACTACATTGCTGCTCGCGTTGGTCGAGATTCAATGGCTGTTAGCAGAATATGGAATCCGTGGGTTCAGGAGGGTAATACGGAACGCCGTGCTGCGTCCCAACGGCCTCGTATCACGAGCAGTGGAGATGACAGGCATCTTACCCGCTTGGCTGTAACGGATCGTGCAGCCACATCTCGATCCCTGAGTCAACAGATGGGGACGTTTGCAAGACAACAACCATCTGCACGAACAGTTCGACGACGTTTGCAGCAGCATGGACTATCAGCTCGGAAACCATGGGTGTGGTTACCCTTGACGCTCCATCACAGACAGGAGCGCCTGCGATGGTGTACTTGACGACGAACCTGGGTGCAAGAATGGCAAAACGTCATTTTGTCGGATGAATCCAGGTTCTGTTTACAGTATCACGATGGTCGCATCCGTGTTTGGCGACATCGCGGTGAACGCACATTGGAAGCGTGTATTCGTCATCGCCATACTGACGTATCACCCGGCGTGATGGTATGTGGTGCCATTGGTTACACGTCTCGGTCACCTCTTGTTTGCATTGACGGCACTTTGAACAGTGGACGTTACATTTCAGATGTGTTACGACCCGTGGCTCTACCCTTCATTCGATCCCTGCGAAACCCTACACTTCAGCAGGATAATGCACGACCGCACGTTGCAGGTGCTGTACAGGCCTTTCTGGATACAGAAAATGTTCGACTGCTGCCCTGGCCAGCACATTCTCCAGATCTCTCACCAATTGAAAACGTCTGGCCGAGCAACTGGCTCGTCACAGTACGCCAGTCACTACTCTTGATGAACTGTGGTATCGTGTTGAAGCTGCATGGGCAGCTGTACCTGTACACACCATCCAAGCTCTGTTTGACTCAATGCCCAGGCGTATCAAGGCCTTTATAACGGCCAGAGGTGGTTGTTCTGGGTACTGATTTCTCTGGATATATGCACCCAAATTGCGTGAAAACGTAATCACATGTCAGTTCCAGTATAATATATTTGTCCAATGAATACCCGTTTATGATCTGCATTTCTTCTTGGTGTAGCAATTTTAATGGCCAGTTGTGAATATCGCAAGACTGTTGCGTAACAGAGTAGTAATACCTAAAGAACTGCAACATCGGATAACAGCACAGTGACATGAAAGTTTACAGGCCTACCATAATGGGCGACGAGCCTCAAATGGAAGAATAGCCTTGAATTATTGGTGGAGAGGTCGACAAACAGACGTTAGGAAGTATATACAAAATTGTCTGCCTTGGGCGCAAAGAGCGCCTCCACGAAGGACTAAAGTTCCGTTGCAAAAATACCAGAAGCATCGAAACCACCTCAAATTGTGGTCCTTTTCTACAAAGAACCAAGAGTAATACATATAAATTATTGATCACTTTTCAGGGTACTTACTTTTGGTACAACTTGCGGGTATGACAGCTGAAACTGTTGGTTGCGCCTTTGTCAGTCACTTGGTTCTGACGTTCGGAAGTACCGACCCAATACTCACCGACCATAGTTCAAATTTTATGTCGGCACTGCCTGCCAAATGTTACGAATCAAAAAATGGTGAACTACGCCCTTTCACCCTTAAAGCCAACGGGCGCCTAGAACGAGTGCACAAAACTATTGTGCGAATGCCGTCGCACTGTGTAGGGTAGAGCCGGTTACATTGGGGCAGGTATGTAGGATTTGTCGCCTGATCTTACAATAGCCGTGCCCATGAGGCAACTGCATATTCCCCATACGAAGCAGTCTACGGTAGACTCATGAATTCACCTCCTGAGATTGAAAAATTGCCCCCTGATGTCAATATAGGCGAAGTAAAAAGACAAGCCCGCCATCTCAAAGCTATATGGAACCAAGTTAAACACAGTAACTACGAAGCCACACAAAAACAGCTAGAACACAGCAACAAAGGCACTACCATCCCTCATTATAAATCAGGTGATTTGCTATTGCTCCGAAATCCTGTGGTAGAAAAGAGACGAACTAAGAAGTTCAGTCCTCGATACAAAGGTCCCTTTATCGCCCGTCACCTCCCCGATGAGTGGGGAAATTCAGTTACCTGATCGTACTACAATTGAACACTTCAATCGGCTAAAGCCTCATCATGGCCCAGTTGTGCCGCCTCGAGCAGCACCGCCTACTTCTACCGCTAAAGTTGCGCCGACGGGAAAAGGTGTCACCACAACAAAGCAGAAAAAGAAGAAAGATAGGGCGTTACCAGCATGTCCTCGTTATGCTTTAAGAAACAAGCATCCCTACGCCCTGAGGTCCAGGAAGTGGAAAATGTGCAGTGATAAGAATGTCATAACAGGAGAGGATAGATACAAATCATTTAACTATTTGTTTGTTTCTATAAAATGTATTAGCCAGACAGAACTGAGTGCAATAATGTTTCACGCAGTTCCGCTAGAATAAAACAAAACATTTGCAAGGGTTGCTTGTGGTCTTTTATGCTTCCCTTTGTGTCATGTTATAATATAAGTTGTAGTGTTAAGCATCAGCAGCTAGAACAGAGGAAAATGATAAGATGCAAGTGATGAGAACGAACTGATAAGCGAGCTGATAAGTGAACGCTCTTTCTGTTGCAGGAAAACGTGAAAGTCTGAGTAAGCTTGTGATACAGCAGTCACAAGTTACGTAAGTTAGACATTACCTACCACTTACATTCGATCGTGAACAAAAAAAAAAAAAAAAGATGTTACGAATCCGCTGTGGTCGAGCGGTTCTAGGCGCGTCAGTCCGGAACCTCGCTGCTGCTGCGGTCGCAGGTCCGAATCCTGCCTCGGGCATGGATGTGTGTGATGTCCTTAGGTTAGCTAGGTTTAAGTAGTTCTAAGTCTAGGGGACTGATGACCTCAGGTGTTAAGTCCCATAGTGCTCAGAGCCATTTGAACCATTTGAGCTGTTACGAATCCATGATAATGCATTCCTTACCTTTAATTGATGCAGGCCCAGGAAGACAAAAGACCCCCAACGAGGCATATAGGAAACCGAGTCACTTTGCATAATGTCACTTATAGTTAAACAGAGGCTAAATATGGCAAAAGGCCTCTCAAATTGTCAGTGGTAATCCATTTCTCAGAGACACTTGTGGTCGTAAGTCAAGGCAATTGTTGGATGCACGTGAAGAACACAAGCAGTGCTCCACTCGAGAGTTAATCAGAAATTACTTCTTAAGACACAATTTTAACACCTACAAAATCCAGAGAAAGTTAATTGCCATGTCACTCATTGTTACTAGTACCTTTGGATAACTTGAGGCCAGTCGTTGTGACCGAGTGGTTCTAGGCGCTTCAGTCTGGAACCCCGCGACCGCTACGGTCGCAAATTCGAATCCTACCTCGGGCATGGATGTTTGTGATGTCCTTAGGTTAGTTAGGTTTATATAGTTCTAAGATCTAGGGGACTGATGACCTCAGATGTTAAGTCCAATACTGCTCAGAGCCATTTGGAGCATAAATTGAAACACAAAAATCTCGCATTTACAAGTAACAACCGTTACCAGTACACAACTGTTTCATCTCTTCCTGTAATGCTTCACACGTGGTGCAGTTGTATCTCCTAAGTATTACGAGATGTTTTTTCATTCAGTGATTTCTATTGTGACGAGCAAATAGCTGTGTATACCTAAAGAGAGTGTAATACAAAACATAACACGATACCCATTCCCATTACTTTTGACGTCAACCAATGTTATTTACACGAAGATGAAATAGTTCATTAAAACAGCTTACTTCTATACAATACTTAAAACTTACACGAGTTGTATTAAAACCATACTTCTAAACAAAGCTACGACTATTTTTTTCTCTTAGACTTCGCACGCTGAGGCAGCAGTTCAGTCCCATTTAGGTTCAAGATTGTTGAGTATTATCTGATAGTAAGGAAAATTTATTATGAAACAGGAAAATAGTAAAGATAAGCTTACTTTCGCCACCTTAGCGGCAACAGGGCCGTAAGGCTGTCTATAAAGGTTTCTACCCGGTGGGATCATTCACCATCTCCCTGGTAAACGTATTTTAATCCTCCTGGTGGTAAACATTAACCAAATTACATTTTAACTAAAGTTCCGTCTTGATCACAACACTTATGTCTCATTTTCATTTGATTATGTCATGTACAAAAACGTTCAGTACAGTTAAGAGGAAGCTCAGACTGTGCTGTTGGGAAATACCACATACATATACTCCATATTACTGCAGCTATGTTCATTTGAAGCTAGCAATTGAGGGAAACATTCCAAATACGAGAATGTACCTTATTATATAAATACAGGAAATAATTATTCGCTCTCACTAACAAACACTGTGCACTTTAAGCAACGAATACTATTCGTGCTGAATCTAGTGTGCGTGCCATGACTCATTTTACTTCAGTAATTTAGGTGCCGTAATAATGTCCACTACAACGGAAGATAGGAGAAGATTAGGCCATGAGAACTGGTATAGTTTGCGGGCTTTCGAATGATAAATAATAAATTAAATGAGGTGGTGCGATGGCCCTCAACTACGTACCCTCCGACTCAGAGTTGAAATATTAAAAGTTTTGGGTGGTTTCATTGTCTAGGGGCTGGGATACGTAGTTGCCGCATTATAAGCCAAATACTGCTGAGTCTACAGTATACAACATGAATACACACATGAATCGAATGATCGAAGGTTCTTGTTGTTGTTGTTGTTGTTGTGGTCTTCAGTCCTGAGACTGGTTTGATGCAGCTCTCCATGCTACTCTGTCCTGTGCAAGCTTCTTCATCTCCCAGTACCTACTGCAACCTACATCCTTCTGTATCTGTTTAGTGTATCCATCTCTTGGTCTCCCTATACGATTTTTACCCTCCATGCTACTCTGTCCTGTGCAAGCTTCTTCATCTCCCAGTACCTACTGCAACCTACATCCTTCTGTATCTGTTTAGTGTATCCATCTCTTGGTCTCCCTATACGATTTTTACCCTCCACGCTGCCCTCCAATACCAAATTGGTGATCTCTTGATGCCTCAGCACATATCCTACCAACCGATCCCTTCTTCTAGTCAAGTTGTGCCACAAACTTATCTTCTCCCCAATTCTATTCAATACCTCCTCATTGGTTATGTGATCTACCCATCTAATCTTCAGCATTCTTCTGCAGCACCACATTTCGAAAGCTTCTATTCTCTTCTTGTCCAAATTATTTATCGTCCATAATTCACTTCCATACATGGCTACACTCCATACAAATACTTTCAGAAACGACTTCCTGACACTTAAATCTATACTGGATGTTAAAAAATTTCCCTTCTTCAGAAACAATTTCCTTGCAATTGCCAGTCTACATTTTATATCCTCTCTACTTCGACCATCATCTGTTATTTTGCTCCCCAAATAGCAAAACTCCTCTACTACTGTAAGTGTCTCATTTCCTAATCTAATTCCCTCAGCATCACCCGATTTAATTCGACTACATTCCATTACCCTGGTTTTGCTTTTGTTGATGTTCATCTGATATTCTCCTTTGTATAGGTTTTGTATAAATATGGCTACTGTAAATCCCGCGAGCCACCACCACGGGTTGTAGCATATCCCCAGCCAGATGGTGAATGCCGTGAGTGTTGAGTGAGACTACTTCGCAGGCACGGCCCTCCCAACAGGTTGAGGTATAGAGTTTTGTATAACTGTGCAAATTTGTTAAAGACAATTTTATGGGAAAGTCGTTCTGAAACCCCAGGAGTAAAAACAAAGTAACTATGTGTTATGAAAATGTTTGATGGCTGGTTTGTCCTTCTTAAAGGCTCATTCTGTATTCGTATCTATCACTTACTGTTGGTTTACCCCTTGTTTATTGTGAGTCACTTGAGCCTCCACTGACGCAATTCCCAGTTGCGAGTGTTGGAGTCGCTGGTACTCGACGCGTCCTCATTCGGCCAGCCGGCTACCTAGCCGATTCGGCTCCGGGTCCGTACTACGGTCGGGTGACCACGCCCAGCTCGTCACCGCCACGGAGCCCGCCGCCGCCTCGGCCCCACACATGCAGTCGACTACCGGCCGCCACACCGACACTGGCGGCTTCGCAAAGTGTGTGAAGAACAGTCATTATATGAAGAGAGACTCCCAATAATGAACAACTCAAGTGATACCAATGGATCGTGATAATGCAAAGTAAAAACTCAAACTTTGTACCCCCTGCCACTACTGCACATTTCATAACCAATTTTCCTTAACATGAGAATTCAAATCTCCATTAGTTATAAGATCCCTCTTCTTCTTTTTTTAAAAATACACTCAGTATCTGTCGCCTTGCATGTACATGAAAAGAATTTTTTTATGTTTTGAATTGGCCTTTAAGAGTGACTCATGTCAGCCAATGTGATAATCACAGTCTCGTAACCGGCTCTCATGCAAGGGGGAGGGAACTGTACATGGTAACGGATAATAATGGGATTTTTTGTTGTTGTTGTAGCCTACTTGCATCATTTTGACTTCGCCTCAGGCAGTGGCGTGAGCAGTTACGGAAACTACTCCATAGTATTTGTGGCCGGCTCCCACGCTGATACGCTGAACTAGGGACGGTATTGCTAAGTGAGACACGCCCACTTTGTGCCAAAATCCTGCCAGTGGGAGGATCGGATGTCACCATGTGAGGTATGCAAGAGGATCGGTGCGGTAGCGGCCCCAACAGCGGGTCACGCTCTTGCCTGCCAGCTTCCTTACCTTCTGGACGTGTCCACCAGTCCTTCCTATTGAGGGCGAAATGATCTTTTTGTACCATTTGCTGTTCACTCTGCAGTCGTAGACAGTTTTCGTGAATATTGTAACGCTTAGTCACAGTTCTTGGGAATAAAACCCATTTTTCCTCTGAATCCTGGCATGTCTCATTTTACGTGTATGGAAAACACACCTGATGCCCACCGGAGCTCCTGACACAGTTCTGACACGTTGAGCCGAGAACACCAGAGGCACACTCGACTGATGTATACCAACAAGTCAGTGGTCGCAGAGCACTGTTTGTCCGAGAATCACGCGCTGGAGTACGAACGTACCAGGATCTTGGCACAGACTTCCAAATACTAGGACAGCGCCGTACCAGGGACGATCTCACCGACAGAGACTTCGGCTATAATCTTAGCAAGGGTTGGGAAGCAGCACTGAGTTTAATTAAGAAGACTTTCAGCAAACGAAACGATCTGGCGACCGGGGTGGACAGAGATCTTACATCAAAGACGCCGACGCTAGCGTCTCCAAGATCGCTAACACCGACGCGTGGGCGCGGACGCGAACGGCTGACGGAGTAGGGAACATCAGTCAGCCGCGCCCCCTCAGGAGCTCAGTTCGTCAACGCACCTAATGATGACGACATGTCTGATCGCCGAAGTATTGTACCCGCCGAAGTACTGAACCGGCAGGACACCCGTGGACTGTTCAATCATGCAGAAAAGAGCTTTAGAGGATTTCAGGGCTCAGAAGATTGGAAATTTACGGAACCAATTTCTCACACTGCATCGGACTTTGCGCCGGTCTGTAACTTCCTGAGAATTTAAAACACTGCGCCGTGCCGGTACTAGAAGAGGAGCCGTGCAGGTTTCTGGGGTCGAATCCCGGCGTTGGTTACAGCTTTAAACTTCCAGCCCACTTCATACATCAAGTTGTCTAGGAACGTTAATTTTAAAGATTCATCTCCAGTTTACATTCTGGTGTGTCATTAGCGAAGGGATTTAAGAAAAAAGTCAAGATGATTTTCCAGAACAACAACAATTTGTATTTGTTTTTTTACTCTTCAAAAGAGTGAAACACTACGTTTCTGCGAAAATTGCGAAATATGTCATCATTATCTTTCCCTAAGTGTAGCACGTAGAATAGACTCCACTATCTGTGTTCCTGCACGCAGAGAGCAGTAATGGCCCCATACTCGCTATCTTATCGAGAAAGTATTTAATTTTTTCTCTTGATGGAAAGGTCTCAGATTCTGATTTGATATCTGATACGGCATTCAAAGCGCGCAGTTGGCTCAGTTCTTTGTTCAGCGACTAACGTTCGCGGTGCGCTTGTGGCAGCGACACTAAGCGGCCAAAAGTCACAGGGAGGCACTCGATGAGATATCGACCGGTGTCTGCTGACATGGCTTCCCGCAGTCCGCTAAGGATTCGACTGACCCGCAGTAGACTCTCGATCGCCCCTTGCAAACTGCTGATCTCGCAAACACGAATTCTTGTGCAATTTTCGGAGACGCTATGGTCCATTGGCCTTGCGCCAATCATCATCCCGCGTTCAAAGGTTAACTCCCGACTCACTGCCTCGGTCACCACACACTTGCCGACAACAGACGTTCAGATGTCCTTTCTGCAATCTCGCTACACACCGCATCTGCCCATAACACTCTGGCTCCATACGGGCTATATCTTCAGATCGAACCACCCTTGCCGTGATCTGTGGCGATCCCGTTTACCTCCCTACTCGTAAGACAAAATCAGGATACAACGCAGTGTCTCCACTACGCCTCACATCGAGATGACGTGAAAAACCGCCAGCCGTTGTGCCCGTGCGGTTCTAGGCTCTTCAGCCTGGAACCGCGTGACCGCTACGGTCGCAGGTTCGAATCCTGTCTCGGGCATGGATGTTTGTGATGTCCTTAGGTTAGTTAGGTTTAAGTAGTTCTAAGTTCTAGGGGACTGATGACCACAGATGTTAAGTCCCATAGTGCTCAAGCCATTTTGTGAAAAACCAGTCATTTCTCGTGTC
This sequence comes from Schistocerca piceifrons, assembly GCF_021461385.2. Lineage (NCBI taxonomy): Eukaryota > Metazoa > Arthropoda > Insecta > Orthoptera > Acrididae > Schistocerca > Schistocerca piceifrons. Next base: position 47,753,321 of record NC_060144.1, read on the forward strand.
ACTCCTATCCCGCGGTCTAGAGAACTACAAATTTCCCCACGTAATTCCGTCTTCAACTTTGAGACAGTTGTGGGAGCTGTAGTCAATCATGTGTACCATACGAAGGATACTGGCTGGTAGGACCAGCTCGGTCTACATACATCGAATGACGTCTGACACTGACTGCTTTGTAATCGTTACTAACTTCAGCTAGAAGACACCAATGTGTTTGAAGCTTTTTTCCAGCTGTTCTTATTTTTGTTTTCTTCTTTCCACCTCTTACCCTATTATATCTCTTACTCCTTTGATCAAATAATATTTTTCCCTACATTGATTTTTTCTGTATTCTTGTCATAGGTTTCTGTTAGATACCACAACCCACATTCGACAAGAAAGTTGTGACGAATTTGCTTGATGAGAATAACACTCAAATTTCTCAAATTTCACATATTCGTTACCACACATATTGTCATTGACATTATTATTGTTATTACTCGTAGTGGTGACAGTGTTGCTATCTGATTTCTTATTTAACTGTTCTGAACGCAAAGTTTCTGCAAAAGAATTCATCTGCGGAATCTACAGTAGAAGTAAAAATAAAAATAGATTAAAAACAAAGCATGGAAATTATAATATAAACGCGACACACCTCTCATTCTGTTGCACTGCAACAAGTCATAACCACGAAAAAATTACATCATCAAAATCTCCAAGCATTCTCAACCGACTATACAGACTGTCGCAGAAAAAGCTGAGTAGCTCCGTGGTGTAGTGGTTATGATACTAAACTGCTGCATGGAGGATCGTGAGTCCAGATCTCACCTGAACTGAAAAATTTTAAGCTCTATATGCGGTTCGAGTACATTCTAGAAGTATCCACAAATGTCAAGAATCATTGTTCTGGAATATTCTGCAGCTGTATGTATACTGTATGTATTCTGGTCGGAGGCAGTTCGCTCCGCACTCTTGTATGTGCAAGTGTTCAATAAACCTTCGTTAAGTGAAGTTAGTGTTCGTCATTCATCTAATTACACCTTTTTCTGCGTGACATTATTCTGGTGGAGACGTTGGGTCTTGGAACTTGTGATAGCGCACATTATCGACGACACAGTGGCTCCCATCAGGCAACGACAGAGCCGCTGTTTACGCGGCGAGAAACCCGAGTTCGAGCCATATTCAACAGATCACAAGCTATCGAAGAAGTAGAGGGCGTTGCGATGACAGCAACTGTGTGCCACCACATGAGACATCCTTCCGGGTTCTCTGGTGATGGTGGCCAAGACCCAAACAAGTGGCTGAGCGTACTGCCAAATTTAACAAATGGGATGACACCGTGTGTTTGGCTAATGTATTTATCTACTTCGAGGGCACTGCCAAGCAATGGTATGAGAACACCGAGGAGAAGTTCACAAGCTGGGAAGTATTCCAGGCGGAACTGCGCAAGTATTTCGGCGACACACAACGACAGAAGTGCAAGGCTGAAGATAAATTAAAGTGCAGGGCACAGCGTCTGGAAGAAACTACAGCATCTTACATTCAAGACGACTTGTAGCTGTGTAAAATAGTGGATCCTAGAATGGAGGAGGAAAATAAGGTTGCACATCTCATGGTGGGTTTTGCTGAGTACATGTATCAAACCCTCCTCCTAAAGGAGGTTTCGACATTAGACGACTTCATAAAATGATGCCAGTGTATCGAGACAATGAATCAAAAAAGAATTACACGCAAGACGTTTGAACGGCTTCCAAACGTCGTATCGATGTCTGTGATAGAGGAAGAAACTGATTTCACAAGTGTTCTTCGTCAGATAGTGAGAGAGGAAGTTCAGAAGGCACTTGGATTGCACGGCGAGCAAAAAGCCGAGACGCTTCAAGAGGTCATAAGGGAGGAAGTAGACCAGACATTGAACCTAATCTCTCGTCCTTCATTTCCCTTTAAAACAGTGAAAAAGTCGAGATCCGGGCAGAGTTGCGTTCATGCAATGCCGCATGAGGAACCTGTATGGGCACCAAGGAAGACTGACGTCTGGAGCACCCACGGTAACCAATCACTATGTTTCCACTGTGGACGACCGGGACATGTAGTGCACTATTGTCGAGAAAGGCGGCGGATATCTGATGACGCACGCGCCAGAAGACAGCAGACCGATCTTAGCTGAAGCCAACTCCGGGACGACGAAGATGAACAAGAAGATGTGGGTGCAGGATGACGTAGGTCACCATCGCCGCAAGCTAGCCGCTGGAGGGGACTTTACCCAACACGCCGATCAAGGCCTCCATCGCCGTTTATAAGCTCCAGGCGATCACCTAGCAGCCGCAACTTGGAAAACGAAAGCGTGCGATCTTCCTTGGAATTCGTCAACAACAAAACATCTCTGCTGAGGGTGGCTAACGGGAAATATATAAAACCTACAGGATGATGTACCATTCGTTTGGGTATAACAGCCATACACAGCCCTTAGAATTCATCGTCTTACAAGAGTGTAGTCGTGACGTTATTCTCGGAAGGGAGATTTTGAAAGCTCCTCAGTCAGTTATAGATTGTGGACGATCGAAGATTGTGCAAGACGAGATGAGATATTGTGGACGGGAAGATGCACATCTGAGTGTGTGGAGACTATGTGTACTTGATGAAGTGATCATTCCTGTAGTCAGCGTTAGAAAGGTAACTGTCACGTATCATGCCATGCATCAACCCACTGATCTTGTAGTGGAATGTAAGAGAAGTATACCACAGAAGAACAACTTGGTCATCGCAGCCTCTGTCGTCTCGTTTAAGAACGGATTCGGTGAATTATGGACAGTTAACTGTCGCCGAGAGCCGCAGATCCTTCCAAGACGCATGTACCTAGCAAACGCTGAGCCGTTAACTGAAGAACAGCTAAGCGACATAGAAACCTCCCACGCCGAGTCTGTGGGCGAAATTAGTGGTATCACTACGAGACAAGATCTTCTAGCTCGACTATCACCAGTTATCACAAGGGAACAACAGAAGAAGCTACTTGCCATTCTTCAAGAGTTCTCTGGATGCTTCAACCCACAGGTAAAGAGCGGTTAATCACCGGATTAGCACTGGAGATGATCAACCAATAAGCCAGAGAGCATACTGTGTTTCAGCAATGGAATTTCGAATAATTCGCGACGAGAAAATGATGAAGAAATCACTCTGCCTTCGCAGAGCCCATGGTCATCACCAGTAGTCCTCGTCAGGAAGATGGATGACAGTTGGCGCTTTTGTGTTGTTTACAGGAAGCTAAATAACTAAAACTGAAGTTCACCCTCTTCCAGGAATTGACGATACACTAGATTTTCTGAAGGGGGCTAAGTTTTTCTCAGCCATGGACATGTACTCCAGTTACTGGCAAATCGAAGTAGATGAGGCTGATCGTGAGAAAACTGCATTCATCACCTGTATGAGTTTAAGGTAATGCTGTTTGGTTTGGGTAATGCACCAGCAACTTTTGAATGGATGATGGATAATCTACTAAGGCACCTGAAGTGGACGATGTTTCTTTGTTATTTAGATTTTATAGTGTTCTCAGAGACATGTGATGAACATATAAAAAGACTAAGGGCCGTTCTTAAGTGTCTACAACAATGCGGACTGAAATGTAATCGAAGAAAGTGTCTTTTTGGAGCAAAAGAAATCAAAAGACTTGGACACCTTGTGTCAAACGAAGGTGTGCAGCCAGACCCAGGAAAGGTGAGATCTACAACGGAATTTCCTATTCCTAAAAGTATTAGAGATGTGAGAAGCTTCCTCGGATTATGGCATTATTACTGTCATTTTATCAAAGACTGTTGTATCAAAGCCAGGCCACTCCAAGGGTTGTTAAAAGCTGATGTTAACTTTACCTGGGGTGTTGCTTAACAAGATTCTTTCGATGTGTTGCGATAAGCTCTGACAACTGACCCTGTACATGTTCTGTATGATAAGGGAGCACCTACAGAGCTAAACACAGATACCAGTGGGCATGGGATTGGTGCTGTCATGGTGCAAATTTCGGATGGAAAAGAGAAGGTTACAGCCTTTGCTTCTAGGACACTCACAAAAGCCGAGAGAAACTACTCACCTGTAGAAAGGGGATGTCTTGCTGTGATCTGGGCCACGTGAAAATTTCGACAGTATCTCTATGGCCATTCACAGTTGACAGACCATCATTCACCTTGCTGCCGCATCCTAAAATCATCTTGGTTCAATATTTCGGCGATCCAAAGGTCCACCATCTTCAGGAGGAAGATGCTGCTACTAAGTCCAGCTAAAAAGTGATGCCGAGGCTGCAATTCGTCGTCATGTATGGGCATCCGCACCGTACACCGCGCATGCGCCGCCCGTCTCCTTTGCTGCCCTCCAAGACTGGACAGCTGGCGTTGTTCACAGTAGACCACCGGCGGCAACTGAAATTAGGTTGGCAGTGAATTTATTTGGTAGAGACACAATGGTTCTCCTATTAGCAGCACGTGGAACCCAGTACTGTCCCGCATCAAAACAGAACGTTCTTCGGTGCAGCGAGTTCGAGCGTTTAAAAATGAAAAAAATGGCTCTGAGCACTATGGGACTTAACTTATGAGGTCATCAGTCCCCTAGAACTTAGAACTGCTTAAACCTAAGGACATCACACACATCCATGCCCGAGGCAGGATTCGAACCTGCGACCGTAGCGGTCGCGCGGTTCCAGACTGTAGCGCCTAGAACCGCTCGCCCATTCCAGCCGGCTGTTTAAAAATAGTCTTCGGTTAAGATACATTGTTGCCGCCGGTGTTCCAACAATGGCGGCACCACCTCCCCAGCCTTGTAGGGCAGCAATTATAATGGGCGGCGGAGTGCTATTTAAGAGGACAACAGCCTCGGCATCAGTTTTCAGTGGTACTCAGCAGCAACAGCGTTCTCCTGAATATGGCGGACTGTTGGATCTCCGAAATATTGAATCAAGATGATCTTTGGATCCGGCAGCAAACCCCAGGAGACTTTCAAGACTTATTACGTAGGGAAAGCCTACGAAGTCACCTCGTGTACCTCTATGGGCAGGAGACGATGAAACTTCTACAGAAGTTGGATAAACTTCGGAGGAAGACTGGAAAGCTCCTGAGTACATCCGTCTTCTTGCTGAGGTGGCGTGATGAAGGTATTATTTCAAATTTGCCACATTAGTTCACCTTATTAGTAGCAAGAGGGCTAACAGGATTAAGATACATGCTAGTCAAGCACTGATAAGAGACCACATTAGTTTTACTCGTAGACAGCTGGACATCGTTTCAGACAAATGTCGACACACTGTGGCCAATCTTTCTACGAGTAGTAACGCGATGGATGGACCGACAGTGGGGGTGTTGGAGAATGATTTATACTTTGCTTCTATTCCAAAGAGACTTCCGCTACACAAATTATCTGCTCTGTAGAACACAGCCTCCGTGAGGACCAGGCGGAAGAAATAAGGCAATAAGTGGCCCACAGATTGCGTCGGGCTCGGCCACCGCGGAATAACGTCTCTTCCGCACTCCATTAGGAATGATGATGGAGAAGCAGTTTTGCCAGCTGACAAGGGGAATGTCATAACTGTATTGACACATGATGCTTACGTCCTTGAAATGGACTTCTTCTCAACGACCTGGCTTACGAAAGACTGTCTTGTGATCCCACAGAAAGGATTAAGCCCAAGAAAGCTCTTCGTCCGAAGCTTGATGTAAGAAACTTCATCCCGGTGCTGTCATTCCGTCTAGGTTGTATAGTCTGTCAAAGGTACACAATGAACAGCTTCCTCTACGCCATATTTTTATTCATTTGGATGCACACTCTTACAACCTGATGAAGTATTTAACAACTCTTCTCAGTAAGTATGTTGGCGAGTGTGAACACAATATTTCCAATTCGGTGGATTTTATTCGTCGACTGAAATCTTTGACGCTGGGTGCTTCGGATTTAGTAGCGAGTTTTGATGTAGTATCTCTATTTACACGAGTTCCTTTGGAAGTGCTCTTGAGTTTGATCACAGAAAAACAGGATGGAGAGTTGATGAAGCTTTGTCGTTACCTGCTTGAAGGGATAGCTATGCGTAGTGCTTTATCTACCCCCATAGTCGCAAATTTATTTATGGAAGACTCCGAGGATACGGCACTGAGGACTTTTGCTTTGCAACCAGCATTCTTCTTGAGGTTAGTAGATGACATCTTTTTCGTCTAACCTCATGGACATAATGCTCTCAACAGATTTAAGGACTTCAGCATTAGATTTACTATGGAGGTTGAAAGTGATGGGATGCTTCCATTTCTGGACGTCATGTTTTACAAAAAACAAGATGGTACACTAGAACACAGTGTTCACCGAAAGCCCGACACACACCGATCGGTGTCTGTCTGCTAAAAGTTGCTACCCACCATGCCAATTCAGTGGCGTCCTCAGCAATCTGGTATGCAGAGCGTATGCAATTTCCGACGCGGACAGTTTAACGCGAGAACTTGCACATTTGACGGCCGTTTGTAAGGAAAATGGATACTCTGGGAAGCATATTCGTCTGGATATGGAGTGTGGACCTTTCCCGAAGGTGCATGGAGGGGAGCGTAGATCTGCCTTTATTGCTTACGCTGGGGGCATATCGTTTAAGATTGGAGGACCTTTAATGAGTCATAACATTAAGAGTGTGTTCCGTCCATCTTGCAAGATTAGGGTTCTGATTGACTGTAAGACAAATGATTTGAGGCTTAGGGAGGCTGGCAAACATAAAATTTCATGTCAGTGTGGGAAGGCGTACATAGACCGATTCGCAGAGGTCAAGAGAGGTGCGCGAAACAGCGCCGTCATACGAGGCTACAACACCAGGAAAAATCGGCGGTAGCAGGAAATTGCTTAAACGAGGGACACGGGATGAAATTTGACGAGACTGTGTTAGATGGAAACACTTCGGGTTTCAGGAACAGTGTTTAAGGAGGCAGTTGAAGTCCGGTTGGCGGACAATTTGATTCATAGAGAGAATGACTTTCCACTTAGCAGTACGTGGAACCCTGTTGTCCCGTGTCAAAACACAACACTCTTCGGCGTAGTCAGTCTATGTGTTTGAAAATGGTCTTTGAGTGCGATATATGGTTGTCCCGGTGTTCTACTACGGCGGCGCCACCTACCGATTCTTGGATGTGCGGCACACGCACCGTGTATGGTACGGAGGTCAGTGTAGGACGACAATTTGCAGCGTTCGCATGTTTGCAGCAGGAGACAGCAGCAGCGTTCTCCTGGTGATGGCGGACAGTTGGATCGCCAAAATATTGAATCAAGTTTGATTTTAGAATCCGGCTGTAAATCCTAACAAAATTTCAAGACTTATTATGCCGGGAAAGCCTATGAAGTCAAAACGCAGTTGCACATTAACACACAGAGCACAATACAGGGTCTCTCAGTACTTAGCCATATCTGTAACTTTTCCTTTAGGAGTGGTCGGTTTCCTGACCGATTAAAGTACTCGGTAGTGAAGCCACTTTATAAAAAGGGAGACAGAGATAATGTTGACGTTTTGGCGTATGTTCACCCCAGGTAATTGACTAACACGTCAACAGAGAGTGTGTGGGGTGGCGGGTTGAAATAATTGTAAATGTTCCTATTATTTATGCTGTTTGCCGTTCTCAACACTGGCTCTCCAACTACAATATTGGCAACCAGAAAGTGATTAGCAAAACGTGAAGCCTGTAATTAGAATTCCTAGTGCCCACTTCATCTGAGAAATACATTTATAGCTACAGCTTATAGCTCTGAGGAATTAGGAGATTGTCTGGGATTCATAATCAAAAACCACTCCCTCTAAAATGTTCACTATATTCTGAAAGTCACAGACCAAAAAGAATCCACACAATCCAACTACCAGAGCAGTTCAGAGTCTAATGCGCTGATGCCACTATAACTGTTCAAATTAAATGTTTAAGTGAATGCTCGCCATAACTTGATAATAATGTTCATCAAACGCCACGCTAAATAATGGTAGAATGTCTGTCCTGCGGCGGCACGTGAAAATACGACATACGCAAACTGAAGATAGATCATTAAAGTCATCCCAGAATGAACACTTCACTCGAAAACGCGTATCCCGAGTAACTTATTACGGCATCCGAGGCTGTTTTTAGCAATGATACCGACGCGACGCGACGCGACTCCCGGCACAGGTGGTGCGCTAATCAGCGTCTGGAGAGAACTGGGGCCTTCTTTTTCTCGCGCAGCGTTCTTACATATAAAGCCGCGGTGCGGACGGCTAAGGGAACGCCTGATCAAATCTGCTCTCCCGACTAGCCACTGGGCTAGTAATGCACCACTTTAAGCTATCGAATAAATCATTGCTTCCTTTGCTGATGACTGATGAAGCTCCCAATTTAAATGTGCAATCAGCACACAGGTAAGTAATCATAATAAAACTCTGACGTGGCTAAGTCAAATATTTTGGGCGAGAGAATTAATTTAATCATACTACATGCAGTAGACAAGCTCTGTACTTGCTCTTTGGAGATACGCTATAGCTATAGTTTTATAGTTATTCTGTTGAAACTTCTCACATTTTTATGATTATAGCGGATCTCCCTTCGACTTAAATTTAAACATCATAGCTTTATTTATTCGCCTACTTATTCTATCTTGCTTCCTTAATTTCTAAGACAAAAACCAGAAAATCATGAATTTCAACTAAAATTTTACTTTATCAGATCCCGAATACTGTTTCTACTAAATTATCATGCAAAAGGAATCTAAATATAAATTTTTAAGTTTCTAGCCCTTTTCTGTTGCACCAATGATTTTTACAGAAAAACATCCAAATTTCGAAAATGGTTAAAGTTATTGAACTTATATCCAACACATATTGATTTTGTATTACTCCTGACATGCTAGAAACGTTTCAGGTTATTTACTTCATTTTAAAGTATTGTGCAATATTTATGACGTCAGAGCTAGTTACAGAGGACTAGGCTGGCACACAATGGAAAGACTGATGTTAATTTTATAAGGTGTGAGTAGCTGCTTCCCTACAAGTGCAAAACTGCCGCAATGTCAGATAACGCAAAGAAAGTAATAAGGGCCTGTGACTCCTGATTGAACTGCAGTGGCAGTGTTGACATTAATTGATTCAAAATTGATCCCTTTTAATTAAAAAGGGGTGCACATTGATGTTATATTCAGCTATTGAACACCAGATGCAAATGTTGAACATAAAATTAATTAAGAAAGTGACTTGGGATTTCAACTACTTGATTGAAAACAGATGCAGTTGATTAGCACAAATTTATTTTAACTCACGACCTTCAATCATCACATTACATGACTCTCCTAACAGGCAGTGGTAATAAATTGCGTTTGCGTGGAGTAAAGCGCGATAACTCAAAAGTAATTCCTATCGACTGACCCAGGCGTAACGCGAAGTGCAAGAAGAATTCTACAATACACAGCCCATGAAACCCTTGTGGAAACTTTGCAGGCGTGATCCAACAAATTAATCAGTGGCCTAACTCAAGCCGGAGCGGGCGCAATATCACCGAATTCAGCGTGGCGGGGCGTCGTCGTTGTGCGGACGTTGGCCTGCCTTCTGGTGCTGCAAGGCTGCGCTCGTCTATTCACTCCTAGCTATCTTGCTCAGTACATAGCTGAACGAAAACTTTCTATCTCCAAGCTCAATCGTTCCGTTTGCTAAGTCCTAAACTGCAGAGATGCTCACTCTCTCTCAGGCAAGCTGAGTAAAGAAAGCCACGTCCGCACTCTAGGCAAGCTGGGAATGGAAGACCACTATGGATACTTCTCCCAGTCCGCTCTTCGCCTCGGTTTCCCCTCCAGCAAAATCACTTACGCCAATTGCAGTGCAAGTCACATTAATTATGCATCGCTTCCCAGTGCCAACCAATGCCTGCTCTGGGAAGTGAACAAATTCCCACAAAATTTACCTTCTTCTCAACTTCAGCTATTTAGCTCCTCACAGGCCACCCATGAAGGTTAGAGTCTGCACAAAACACCAATTTTTCAGGAATTCTGACTCCCAGGAGAGTACTTCAAATTCCTTGCTCCTACATTCCCATCACAGGCCGGCGTATTTCATTCTGTCGCTCTTCACTTGATTTACTTCAGACTCTGCAGACCGTGAATTCAGCGTGAAGTTGCTATAGTCACGAACACGCATATTTTGGCCTCTGTTGACCACTCCACCATAGCTTTGCGCAACTTTCTCGCATGTTTCACTGAAAACGGGATAACGGACATTTATCAACAGGCATACAAGTTCGCCATCTGCTTCCCTGTACACCAGCATGGGGTCAACCATCCACTCCCTGCCACTCATCTTAACGCAGCTGGAGGCCGCACCCTGTTACCGCTTTCTCAGAGCTTGAGCTGCCCTAAGCTGCCTATTGTCGCTTCCCTTCGCCACTCTCCATCCGGCCATGGTCAACTCTGAATACTTCCCTGGGATAAACAAGCCTCCAGTAAATAGACGCATTTCCACCAGGTTTTCATGTCGTGTGAATTACTTTAAAACCATCACCCAACATTAATTATTCCAATATGTCCATACTATACCCTCTACAACATGCATTGTGCCTTGTCAGTCATTTTTGTTCAGCCCTACTGTTCACTCAACGTGAGTTACGTGATCTTTAATGACTTCATGTAAGGGGCATAGCTCTTGCCATCTTACACTATGCCATCGGAGCTTGCTAAAGTTATCGAGAAGGTTGTATATATAAGGTTACCGGAGCATTTAAATTCACATAATTTTCTGTCCAATGTACAGTTTGGTTTCAGAAATGGTTTAACAACTGAAAATGCTATATTCTCTTTTCTCTGTGAGGTTTTGGACGGATTAAGTAAAAGGCTGCGAACGCTAGGCGTTTTCTTTGATTTAACGAAGGCCTTTCACTGTGTTGACCACAAAATATTGCTGCAGAAGTTGGACCATTATGGGGTAAGGGGTGTAGCTTACAATTGGTTCGTCTCTTACTGTAAGACCAGAAAGCAGAAGGTAATTTTCTGCAATATTAAGAGTGGTAGTGATGTTCAGTCCCAATGGGGCACTGTTAAGTGGGGCATTCCCCAAGGGTCGGTGCTGGGGCCACTGCTGTTTCTTATTTATATAAATGATATGCCTTCTAGTATTACAGGTGATTCAAAAATATTTCTGTTTGCTGATGACACCAGGTTGGTAGTGAAGGATCTTGTGAGTAATATTGAAACAGTATCAAATAATGTAGTTCATGAAATAAGTTCGTGGCTTGTGGAAAATAATTTGATGCTAAATCACAGTAAGACACAGTTTTTACAGTTTCTAACTCTAATTCAACAAGAACCGATATTTTGATCAGACAGAATGGGCAAATTATAAGCGAGACGGAACAGTTCAAGTTCCTAGGCTTTCGGATACATAGTAAGTTGTTGTGGAAAGCCCATGTTAAGGATCTTGTTCAGAAACTAAATGCTGCTTTATTTACCATTAGAACAGAATCTGAAATAAGTGACAGTTCTACACGAAAAGTAGGCTACTTCGCATATTTTCATACGCTTATGTCTATGGTATTATGTTTTGGGGTAATTCTTCTGATTCAAAAAGGGTATTTTTGTCTCAAAAACCGGCTGTTCGAGCTATATGTGGTGTAAGTTCGAGAACCTCTTGTCGACCCCAGTTCAATAGTCTGGGAATTCTGACATTGCCCTCACAGCATATATTTTCTTTAATGTCGTTTCTTGTTAGCAGTATTAGCTTATTCCCAAGAGCAGCTTTCACTCAGTTAATACTAGGCAGAAATCATATCTGCATATGGAATGCACTTCCTTGACTCTTGTGCAGAAAGGAGTGTAGTATTCTGCTGCATCCATTTTCAATAAGCTACCACAAGAACTCAAAAATCTTAGCTGTAGCCCAAACACTTTTACGTCTAAACTGAAGAGTTTCCTCATGGCTCACTCCCTCTATTCTGTCGAGGAGCTCCTGGAAGAGCTGAAAAATTAAGCAAATTCCAGTGTTACATTGTTGATTTTCTTTATTTAAACTTTCGACTTGTCGCCTGAATATGTTTCTTATATTTTCTTTTATCTGTTTCTACTATCGTGTTATAATTTCATGTATTGACTCGTTCCATGACCATGGCGAGTTCTCCTTAATTTGGTCCCACGGAACAATAAATAAATGAATAATAAATAAAAATTAAAAGAGTGGTTAGAATTCAGTGATGTGACAGGATCGATCATTCTAACTGAAAAAGTCTGGTAAGCATGGGCTTTAAAATGCATACTTTAAGAGCTTGCTCATCTTTGCTGCGGGGAAACGCATCTCTTCTACTGAACAAGTGCTCATGGGTTTTAAGGCAAGTATTTTAGAGCCCTTGTTTACCAGACTTTTTCTTAGAATGATCATTGCTGTCATATCCCTGGATACTGACCATCCCTCCCGGAACACCCTTTGTTTAAATCGCCCACGCTGACACTCGGTCATTCCAGTTGCTTTCAGCCGCCCACAGTTCCAGTCAGCGCTTTCTACAGTTCCAGTTCCTGTTGCCTACGGTGATCGGACATTTCTCTTCTGTAGTCATCGGTTGGTACGAGTTCAGTCATCGGACAGTTAAGGTCGAGCGCCGACTTCTGGTCGGCGTGGTAGTACAAGCATTTGTCTGTTGAGAGGCAGAACTGAGAAACTCTGTATCTGCAGTCCAAACTGAACTTCAAGTACAGTAATTAGCCAACATGTACTATGTTAGGTTAGAATAGGTTCAGAACTTTCATGTAAGTGCCACGTTACATCAATAAAGCCAAGCCTGAGTACATTTTAATTCACATTATTTTAATAAATGAGTGACTACAACAGTCACTTGTTAGTAATATTTTATTAGCAAGCCGCGTTTCGGGAGCATGCTGTTATCATGAGGTGCATTTACAATGACTTCTACATTGCAATTAAAAGGAAAAGAGGTTGGTTACCTTTGCTGTGTGTACCAGTCAGTTTAAGTGTCGAAAAAGACGCCTGTTCAGGAACACAAATACGTCATAATGTATACATTATGTGATAAGCAAGATTAGTCATTTAGTTCGTGCGTTTACTTACCTTTTTGTTGGTAATTTAGTTGTCTCCAATGGAAACTAACCACACTTCATATTAATTACAATTTAAATGTAGTTGTAAATGCACGTGAAGATGGCAGCATGCTGCTGAAACGGGTCGGGTTAAAAGAATATTAGCAACAAGTGACTGTTGTAGTATATATTAATTCATAAAAGTCTTACAGTACAGTCGCAACACTCTATGACATTCTTATAACATGGATAAGTTTAAGTATGTTCTATTTTAGATATATTCCCTTTGATGTGACTGTGGTAAACGTACTGGGAGGCCGCTTTTCTGTAGCCACAGAACTCTGTATCTGGGGCTTAGTTCCTGCTGTGTTTATGTTGGACACCTGAGTGCTTGGTGTACAACAGCACTTTTATGGCACAGTGTATCGCGATGTTCTCTTTCTTGTTCTCATTTCCTCGAAGAAATTTCTTAGCTATTCCATGACTTTTTGGAGTAAACAGAACACCGCATACTAATGACGTCGCAGTGTTAATAGTGCTATACGTTAAATTTCACAGTTTCATCCTTAGTGACTGACGGAAAGAAGAAGGTAAGGGCTAGATGCTTCAGTTCTCAATCCGCGCACTCCTTCATCACTAACTGCGGTTATAGCTCGTGGTAATGGAATTTCAAAACTATGCACACGTAAGATCGATTTCCGTTAGTTCTGGTAAGGAAATACGCCGCTCCTATTAAAACTGAGGCAGGATAGCATGTGAGAGTAAGGCAAAATGTAATTTCAGTTAATCTGGTACACGTAGAGTACATCTGGAAGACAACTTGGCTAAATTTGTAAGTGTTCTGGCGCCGCAGAGGTGGAATGCCCTCGAGAGGAGACGGACTTAGACGGCCATTATGGGGCTCCGCTGCCGCGCAGCGCTCTGCTCCCACGCCTCACCGTGAGAACACTACGAGCAACGGCGTTCCACGTGGCCAGCACGTGCGAGAACTCCGTCCACGCACATCCGGCCGCTTCAGTGCTCACTCGCTCTCGATACTGTTGGATCTGCCCTCGCTGTTCTGCCACTGCTTGATAACTACCTCCCTTGTCACTCGGATTTGTCTCTCTCTCAGCCTTGTTGTCATCTTTGTGGCAAAGGCTTCAATTAGCGTCTAGGTTGGCTGTACTTGTACCGGTGTGTTGCCTTCTCCCCACTCTACCTGTATCGTTTCGCTCTCCTACCGTTAGTCTCGTATGCTCTTCCGCAGACGTCTGCCCTTCTTGGCGCAATCCTCCGTTCGTCCATTCAGCCTGATGCAGTAAGGCAGCAGCACCTCTTCTCCGTGGCGACTATTGCAAACATACGGATGGAGTCGCCAGTGGACCAGTTGGAAGTCGTGGACGGAGGACTGGGTATGAAGTACCGCTTGGTCCGGCATAAATAGATTGTGAGACAGTCTGTGAATCGGTTTCAACAAAATCTGTCTTGGAAGTGATTGTGAAGTACGATGTTGATTCAGTCTACGTCAGTACGTAGAAGATTATCGAAATGAGAAATGCCCCTGTCATAGCACGAAAAAGGCGAAAATGTCGTGGGTAAAGTTAGGGATTTTGAAGAAGGGAAGTAGCTTTTCCATTTTACTTGGCAGCTTCAAAGACATTTAAATTATATGCCCCTATAAAAACTTTTTTACCTATTACATGTAAGCTATTCAGCCATATGATATAATAATACACTACTGGCCATTAAAATTGCTACACCAAGAAGAAATGCAGATGATAAACGGGTATTCATTGGACAAATATATTATACTAGAACTGACATGTGATCACATTTTCACGCAATTTGTGTGCATAGATCCTGAGAAATCAGTGCCCCCAACAACCACAGCGGCCTTCACACGCCTGGGCGTTGAGTCAAACAGAGCTTGGATGGCGTGTACAGGTACAGCTGCCCATGCAGCTTCAACACGATACCACAGTTCATCAAGAGTAGTGACCGGCGTATTGTGACGAGCCAGTTACTCGGCCAGACGTTTTCAATTGGTGAGAGATCTGGAGAATGTGCTGGCCAGGGCAGATGGCACCCCATACCATCACGCCGGGTGATATGGCAGTATGGCGATGACGAATACAAGCTTCCAATGTGCGTTCACCGCGATGTCGCCAAACGCGGATGCGACCATAATGATGCTGTAAACACAGCCAGGATTCATCCAAAAAAAATGACGTTTTACCATTCGTGCACCCAGGTTCGTCGTTGAGTACACCATCACAGGCGCTCCTGTCTGTGACGCAGCGTCAAGGGTAACCGCAGCCATGGTTTCCGAGCTGATAGTCCATGCTGCTGCAAACATCGCCGAACTGTTCGTGCAGATGGTTGTTGTCTTGCAAACGTCCCCATGTGTTGACTCAGGGATCGAGACGCGGCTGCACGATCCGTTACAGCCACGCGGATAAGGTGCCTGTCATCTCGACTGCTAGTCGTACGAGACCGTAGGGATCCAGAACGGCGTTCCGTATTACCCTCCTGAACCCACCGATTCCTTATTCTGCTAACAGTCGTTGAGTCTCGAGCAAGGCGAGCAGCAATGTCGCGATACGATAATTCACAATCGCGATAGGCTACGATCCGATCTAAATCAAAGTCGGAAGCGTTTTGGTACGCATTTCTCCGCCTTACACGACGCATCCCAACAACGTTTCACCAGGCAACGCCGGTCAAATCTTGAGAAATCGGTTGGAAACTTTCGTCATGTCAGCACGTTGTAGGTGTCGCCACCGGCGCCAAGCTTCTGTGAATGCTCTGAAAAGCTAATCATTTACATATCAGAGCATCTTCATCCTGTCGTTTAAATTTCGCGTCTGTAGCACTTCATCTTCGTGGTGAAGCAATTTTAATGGCCAGTAGTGTAATATTGACTACTATGGCCGGACAATGTTCTTGTAAAAAGGCGTGGATATGTCGAGATGTTTTGATTTAAGTGTCTTTGAAGTGGCCAGACAAGTTGAAATGCACCGATTGTGGTGATACTACGTTGTAGAATATACATTCCTCATGTATGGAATCGACGACAACTACTATCGTACGGTTTCTAAGGCACCCGGGCCAAGGAATGAGATTACTCTTTTGGTTTATAGTGGACCTGAAGACAGCGTAAGTGTTGCGCCGAGAGGAGTCGTTTTAAAGACATTTCTTTGATGATACGGTTGTGACGGTCGTTTTCTTTCTTTATATCATCTGCCGTTGACCCACATCCTCGACAACTATGGTCTTCCACAAATCGCATCCCTTCATGTTCTATGTTTCTCCCAAAGGCGATGGCATCTCCAGCAGTATATGTGTCCATGTCACGAGACCAGAGTCGTGCTACTGTGATCTGACGAGCATATTAGCCAACGCACATTAATGTCTTGACCTCTAAAGTCGCCTGACATTACCCCAATGAAACACATCCTGGACGCTGTTCCGAACCATCTCCGTTACTGGCCGTGCTGCATTACCTGTCACAGAACTCCGGAATCATACCGAGCAGTTGTACAGTCGGTGAGACACGAAATCGCTGCTGCATGGTTCATATGTGTGGGAACAAGTGGCTTTTCTTTTTACCACTCTTAATAATATGCTGCCATATTAAAGATATGCAGACTGAAGCAACGTCTGTATATCTGGCAACAGATATTTCGTAAATGGACGACAGTTAATACAAGCCTAATGCTAAGGTGTACCGATATGTTTTATAACTCTGTCTGAATTAAATTCTCACATGCGATGAAGACGTAACCGACCAACTTGATCGGAGAAATAACTAATATTTTGCAGGTCTGAATGCGCATTTTTTTCATTTTTTCCCCTGCATGAACATAGTACACTACTGGCCATTAAAATTGCTACACCACGAAGATGACGTGCTACAGACGCGAAATTTAACCGAAAGGAAGAAGATGCTGTGATATGCGAATGATTAGCTTATCAGAGCATTCACACAAGGTTGGCGCCGATGGCGACACCTACAACGTGCTGACATGAGGAATGTTTCCAATCGATTTCTCATACACAAACAGCAGTTGACTGGCGTTGCCTGGTGAAACGTTGTTGTAAGGCGGAGAAAATGCGTACATCACGTTTCCGACTATGATAAAGGTCGGATAGTGGCATATCGTGATTGCGGTTTATCGTATCGCGACATTGCTGCTCGCGTTGGTCGAGATCCAATGACTGTTAGCAGAATATGGAATCGGTGGGTTCAGGAGGGTAATACGGAACGCTGTGCTGGATCCCAACGACGTCGTATCACTAGCAGTCGAGATGACAGGCATCTTATCCGCATGGCTGTAACGGATCGTGCAGCCACGTCGCGATCCCTGAGTCATCACTTGGGGACGTTTGCAAGACAACAACCATCTGCACGAACAGTTCGACGACGTTTGCAGCGGCATGGAGTATCAGCTCGGTGACCATGACTGCGGTTACCCTTGACGCTGCATCACAGACAGGAGCGCCTGCGATGGTGTACTCAACGACGAACCTGGGTGCACGAAGGGCAAAACGTCATTTTTTCGGATAAATCCAGGTTCTGTTTACAGCATCATGATGGTCGCATCCGTGTTTGGCGACATCGCGGTGACCGCACATTGGAAGCGTGTATTCGTCATCGCCATACTGACGTATCACCCGGCGTGATGGTATGCGGTGCCATTGGTTACACGTCTCGGTCACGTCTTGTTTGCATTTACGGCACTTTGAACAGTCGACGTTTCGACGTTACATTTCAGATGTGTTACGACCCGTGGCTCTACCCTTCATTCGATCCTTGCGAAACCTTACATTTCAGCAGGATAATGCACGACCACATGTTGCAGGTCCTGTACGGGCCTTTCTGGATAGAGAAAATGTTCGACTGCTGCCCTGGCCAGCACATTCTCCAGATCTCTCACCAACTGAAAACGTCTGGTCAATGGTGGCCGAACAACTGGCTCGTCACAATAAGCCAGTGACTCTTGATGAACTGTGGTATCGTGTTGCAGCTGCATGGGCAGCTGCACCTGTACACGCCATCCAAGCTCTGTTTTGACTCAATGCCCAGGCGTATCAAGGCCTTTATTACGGCCAGAGGTGGTTCTTCTGGGTACTGATTTCTCAGGATCTGTGCACCGAAATTGCGTGAAAATGTGATCACATGTCAGTTCTAGTATAATATATTTGTCCCATGAATACGGGTTTATGATCTGCATTTCTTCTTGTTGTAGCAGTTTTAATGGTGAGTAGTGTAATAGTAGGTGGTATCCTTCTTACCAGTCTTTCACAACCCTGCCGTTAATTTCAAAAGCAACTGCATAGTGTGTTTCTGGTTGCTTGCCTGCACGTACAATTGCGAAGCAGAGAGGTTTAGAGCTATTTTAGAGCCATTGTTGGTAAAAGCAGTCAATTGTAGGAGTTTCTCCGACGGTAACTGGAACCATTAACAATGGGGAACTGGGGCTAGCAAGTGATCAGCGCCCTGAGTCGATCGTGGGGTGCCGCGGAGGGAAGACACTTTGGCACACCGCTAGAGTGAAGCCTTACACTCTCACTGCGTGAGAATCCTGAAGAAGCTGCTGACATCTTCTGCAGGTATCTCCAGGAGTTGTCTGAATGCATTCGCGGGATCTGCTTCCAGGTGGTGGAGAGAGTATTTTCCTTGGCGTTCTCTTACAAACTCGTGATATTTCCTTTGAATTGTGAGATACGTGTCGGAGTTGCAACCGGATGTGTTCCATATTACATAAATGCGATGCAAATTACATTTTGGTTTCTGTCAGTGTAAAAATTGCGGGGTTAATCAATTTCGGGGCGTTCCCTGTGCCTGAGTAACCAGGTACTCTGTGTCTTAGGAGTGTCCAGTTACAATGCCATGGTCTTTACCGATTTATATTCGAAGTCATCGATCCGTTACCTCTTCTAATTTTGATCCAGTTAAGTTATTGTCTATGTAGTTCCATTTTAATTTTGCTTATCCGTGTATTAACGTAATGGAAACTTTCTCCGACAACAGATCTTTGCTGTGGCCGAGCGGTTCTAGGCGCTTCAGTCGGGAGCCGCGCTGCTGCTACGGTCGCAGGTTAGAATCCTGCCTTGGACGTGGATGTGTGTGATGTCCTTAGGTTAGTTAGGTTTAAGTAGTTCTAGGTCTATGGGACTGATGACCTCGGATGTTGTCCCATAGTGCTTAGAGCCATTTGAACCATTTGAATTTGAGCAGACCTTTGTACCTGAAGTTTTCCTTACGAATCTGGAGTGAATAGTTATTTTATTACATGTGATGCGTCGCCTATTGCTTAGGTACTGTAAGGTATGCCTCTTTAGGTGGGTGCGTTTCGTTGACTGTTCTTGTTTTTCCATATTTCTGGAAGAGTGTGGGATGTTACATTCCCGTACAAAAAAAGTACTGGCAGTTTCCAACATTTCACTTTCTACTCAATGGAAGTAAATGGTGATCGGAAGCCCTCATAGACATGATAGACATGTCAGGATGTCAGCGTAAGTTGGCACACGTAAACAACATCTCTGTGATAGACAGAACCATCGCTAGCGTGCGTTACTCTTTTCCGTGTTTCGTGTTGTTACTGGGCCTGGTAGGGTACTCAAAGGGGAGGAACAGAGTGAGATGTTGAATGATGACTGTTAAGGACACTGAGGCACCGCGTACTCGTGTGAAACAGTCTTATCAGCACCTAACAGAGTGGGCTGATTGTGTGGTTCCGTTTAGCTGGCCGGTCGAATGGTGCAATATCCAGACTTTTGGTGCATTCAGATGTGACAGTGGCCTCATGTTGGACTGCAAAGGAACGTGATTGCAGAGTTACTCCTTAACATTCTGGTCGATAACATCTGACGACTACACGCGAGGATCACCGTATTGTGCACCAAGGATAAAGTGGCCCCTAATCATCCGTGCCTGCCGTCCAAGAACAAGTTACTGACAGCATGCGGTATCCTCCGCTGCGCTGCACCATTGGTGGGAGAATAGCAGCAGCAGCAGCAGCAGCAGGACAGGTGAATTGCCTACCCGAGCGTAAGCCGCCGTTAACACCACAACGCCGACGGCTGCTGATGGTTGACGTAGCACTGCTTTCAGCGATGAATGGTGGTTGCGCACCAGCTTAGCTGACCGTTGTCGGCGAGTATGATGGTGCTAGTATAACACTATCGCCCGTATTACCTGTAATTGTCTTATCTAACTTCTATGTCCGTTTTTGCTTAATGTAACTTCTGTATAACCATACTCTTCAGTCTAAGATCTATGTAAATGTTTCACTCATCATTTGTGACCATTTGTGTAATTGTAATTAACCTATGGGTACAATTTTAAAAGTAAAAGAACGATAATGCTAAAACTTTGCTTGTAATACTGGTTCATGCTTAGGGGATGTAGGTTTGTAAGCACGTAAAAGATGAAGAGAAGTCCCTCTGCAACGAAAGTGGTTTGGCAGGAATAGAGATGGTGGAATTGGCGGTCGAACCGCGAGGCTCCTTTGTGGCAAGAGTTAGTCGGTGGCAAGCAGGCAAAGTGTTTGTGTCACGTGAACTGAACGAGGCGAGATGGACTGCAGGATTATATAATATAGCCCCAAAAATAGACGAAATCTGGCTTGTTATGCATGGCAAACTTTCGCTAGCTTTGTACTAAAAAAATCCGATGCTGGGAAGAGAATTTTCAGAGCTTGTTACACAGCAAGAGTTTCTTCTAGTCCATGTTGCTGACGTTATTCTGAAAGATAAATGTGTATCTTGACGTTAAACTGATGACGCAATAGACAAAGATCTTAACATCGGGAAAGAGATATGTAACTATCGCCAGTGCGTTTCAGAGGAGAAAAGTCAACTTGTATAAGAAGTTTAAAAGGCAATAAGTGCAAAGTGCAGAAAAAGAAACTAACAATTTCAAATCGAGGATAAAAATAGTGAATACTTTCCCAGGAACTACACTGGTAAAATATCAGTAAACATTGAACACTGCCTAAGAAAAGCTAACGTAAAATTCGGCTTCCAAACGAATACTTTAAGAAAGCGGCTGCACCATGACAAAAAAAATGGCTCTGAGCACTATGGGACTCAACTGCTGAGGTCATAAGTCCCCTAGAACTTAGAACTACTTAAATCTAACTAACCTAAGGACATCACACACATCCATGCCCGAGGCAGGATTCGAACCTGCGACCGTAGCGGTCGCGCGGTTCCAGACTGTAGCGCCAGAACCGCTCGGCCACCAGCGGCCGGCGCATCATGACATTCGTCGGAAATTAAATAATTTTTCGTATTCAGGTGTATACAGAACAAACTGCGGCGATTGCGATAGGTACCATATAGAACAAAATGAACGCCCGTTTAGAACTAAATATAAAGTGATCGCAGAGCAGGACGGCTCCCGGTGAATTTTTATTTTTTTATTTATTGTACATAACTTATATTTTTGAATACGTGCTATACATAATATTGTTTTTTTTGTTCATTAACATATAAATAAGTGATTGAAAACATTATAAATTAAAATAATTGAAATATAAGTAAAAATAGATAAGTGATGTATCATTGAGTAATGGTGTACATTGCTTTTTTTTCCTGCTATCTTGTGGAGGAGTGTTATGCGTTGTGGTGTTCATACTTCTGTGTTTTCGCTTACTTCTACGTTACAGGTTCTCCTTTCCTGTTAGTACAGTACTCGGAGTAGGGTATTACAATATTTTCCTTAGTCTATGACTGTTTTTGTCCTCTTTTGTCAGGTTTTGTGTGTGTTGATGTTGTGTTTTTCTGTGTGATACTTGTGTGTTTTGTGCAGTGTGGAGCCGTTGCGGTGTTTTGGATATGGGTTTTGGTGCGTTATACTTTATGTCATGGGCTTTTGTTATGGTTTTTCGTCTAGGTGAGGTGGGGTTGATTCAAGATGAGTCAGTTGTGTCATTGTTGGTGCTAGGTCGGGGAATATTTTGGAGGTGTTCTGAGCTACTGTACGCGCTGGATAGATGTATTTAAATTTTGGTTGTCGTGTCGTTGGTGGTTTGTTTGTCAGTATTTCTTCCATGTCTGGTCTTTTGTGGAGGACATGGGATCCATATCTTGCTCTGAGTTTGGCGAGCCTTGTCTGGAGTGGTATCATGTCTGTGATCTGGTATACTTCATTGCTTGGGGTGCGAGGTGGTAGTTTTGCGATGCTGCGCAATAGTCGTCGCTCTGTTGCGTATAGTTTTTTTGCTATAGTCTTCGGTATACCGCCTAGTGGCGCTGAGACGTATTCGTAAATAGGTCTGATGTATGTTTTGTACGTGTGTATGGCTGTCCTGGTGGAACATCCATACAGTCGGGCTTGGACTTGTCTGATATGGTTTTGTCTTCGTCTTGTTTTGTTTAGTAGGTGCTCAAGATGAGTCTTATAGTTTAGGTGTTTGTCAAGGAATAGCCCGAGATATCTTGCGGAGTCTGCGAGTTGTAGGGGTAGGTTCCAGAATCTGAGGGTGATGTCGTTGCGTTTTTGTTGTCGTTTTCGAGTCAGGTTTCGGTGCTGAATAGCACTGTTTGTGTTTTTGTGGGGTTTGGTCTTATCCTCCATTTTGTCATCCAGTCTTCGAGTTTGGTCAAGTATCTTGTGGCCTTTCGTTGTATGGTGTCTGTCCGGAGGCCTGTGCACCAGTAGGCGGTGTCGTCCGCATATAGCGCCAACTTTTCGTTGGCGTCTCTTGGGGTCGGTACGTCATGCGTGTACAGCGCGTACAGTAGCGGAGATAGTATAGCTCCTTGTGGGACGCCTGCTTCTGGGGTGAATGGTTCTGATGCTGCGTCGTTTACATGGACTTCCGGTGATCTGGATGCGTACGAGGCGCACTAGTTTGGGAGGGATGCCTAGTTTAATTAGCTTGTAAAGCAGTCCGTTGTGCTACAATCGGTCGAAGGCGCGTTCTATGTCTAAAAATATGGCTAGTGCGCCATATTTATATGAACAAGTGTGGTTGCACGTAAGTACTCATCTACGGATATGTCACAAACTATGGGAATTTCACAGGCCGCTTCTAAGGGAAGACTGCTGGAAGAAAAGGAGCTATCCAGTGGCAAGAGGAAATACCCTGAGCGTATTCGTAACGAAGCAAGAGTGTTAAAGGCAAAATGTTTACTTCGACGTCTTTTGATCTCTTGGCGAAGTGTGTGGGTCTAACGCAGCGGGCTGTGGGAGGCGCGGGAGGAACGTTTCGGCGGTGCCCTCCTGGCCTGCTGCTGCTGTGTGGTGGGCACAGCGAGAGACTCCCTGCAGAGCCGCCCGCGCGCTGTCGCAGCGAGAAATCGACTGGGCTCAGTAACAAGTAAACAACCAACTTCCAAAAAATGCCTCTGAGCACTATGGGACTTAACATCTGAGGTCATCAGTCCCCTAGAACTTAGAACTATGTAAACCTAACTAACCTAAGGACATCACACACATCCACGCCCGAGGCAGGTTTCTAACCTGCGACCGTAGCGGTCGCGAGATTTCGGACTGAAGCGCGGCCGGCAACCAACTTCCCTTCAGGTCTTATGCTGAACACGTTGACTTTTATGATTTGTTTTGCATAATTCACACTTTCAACTTTTTCCTTTTATTTCTGCCCAGTCATGCTCTTGCCCGCAATAACCACTTCCATTCCTAGACTAGCATAAAATACATTTTTCCTGTAACAAATTTTTTGCTTGCCGTGCCATTCTGTCATTAGAAACAAAAGTCGTTTCGATTGTTCATATGAATTGTAGGTTACTTTTAGATAATGCGTTCTACTGCCATTTTACTTTTTGCATCTGTATTTTATATTTACCTGGTTGTTCTACATTGTGTGAGCTCAGCACAATTCTGCACCCTCTACTGACGTACACTACCTGATACAAAGTGTCCGGACAGTCGTTTACAAGACAGCACTGACCACTATACGTCATGGCACGTGGACCCACCTGTATAAAATTAGGCGAGGAGTACAGTGTCTCAGGCACAGAAGCGGCAACGGGAGAACGAGTCGGTCAGTGGGTGTCACCTGAGTAACAAATCTACCAGGGAGATTTGAGCCCTTCTTAAGCCACCCAAGTTGGCTGATGGCGATATGGCTGCTAAGTGGAAACCTTGAAGGAGCAATCAACCAAGACCGGGCATACCGCTTGTACAGACGGACAAGGGCCATCAAGTGTTGTGTTCTGCCCATTCGTGTGAGACACGTTGTCTAGGAAGTCCGCTTTCTTCGATCGCTAGACAACAATTCAAGCCTATCGTACTAATATTTTTTTATAGTAAGAGAACTGACAATACGTAACTTTGAGAAATGTACAATGAGATGTCGCAAGCAAAGGGCGACATGAAACATAAGCAATCTCTTCAGTACTTACGTTTCGTAATACAAGCGAAACAGTATAGTCCCTAAGTCACTGCCTAGACTTCAACACTGGGCTGCGGTTAGGCGGCGCGGTGCTTATATGCTCTTCGCGTAGAGGCCGCTCCTGTCTGTGTCGTCCTAGAGAGGGCTCCGTCAGCGTACATAAGCACTCAGCTACGGACATGGAAAAAAACCATGTAAATTTCACAGCCCTCTCCGGTCTAACGTTCTTGCCCTTCGTGCCGGCGCTTGATGTTACGCCGGAACATCAAGCGTTGCGGAGGGTCGTAGCAAAATACATGTTCCACCAATCAGCTGAAGGAATCACCCGTCAGCTCCAGCAATCCAGGTGCCAGAATGACTCTACGTAGAGAGCTAGAAAGAGTGGGGGACGTCAAGCAGCACCTAAGCTGCGTACTAGTCAGTAGTGAATGCTAAGTGATATTTGAGTTGCCAGTGGACAGTAAATGACTGGGAACGAGATGTTTGGAGTGATGAAATGCGCTGTACCCTGTGGCAGTTGCGATGGAGTGGTTTGGGGTTGGCGAATACCTAGAGAAGTCACCTGGCATCACGTGTAGCGCCAACAGCGAGGTACAGAGCAGGTGACGTTTCGGTATGGGCGTGTTTTTCGTGCTTAGGCTGTGGTCGATTCATTGCGAAAAAAAAAAAAAAAAGCAGTGAATGCGGAAGGTTGTTGTGGGCACATTTTACAGCAGTGTGTAGTTGAGGAACAGTTTGGTGACAATGACTGTACCATCTTGAAAGTGCAGCCTGTCATAAAGCAGCATCTGTGAGGCAGTGGTTTGTGGACGGTAACATTCCTCAAGTGGAATGGCCTGTCCAGGGGTCCACAGCTCGTGGTCGTGCGGTAGCGTTCTCGCTTCCCACGCCCGGGTTCCCGGGTTCGATTCCCGGCGGGGTCAGGGATTTTCTCTACCTCGTGATGACTGGGTGTTGTGTGATGTCCTTAGGTTTAAGTAGTTCTAAGTTCTAGGGGACTGATGACCATAGATGTTAAGTCCCATAGTGCTCAGAGCCATTTGAACCTGTCCAGGGTCGCAATGGAACAGTGTCAGAACGTCAACTTGCTCCAGGCTCCAGCCTCCAGTATCATTATCTTCTCTGACTTCGGCTGCCATTCCTCCAAAGACACGCAGGCGCATAAATGAAAGTGTCCCTAGCAAAGCCGTTATAAATCCGAATGGTGGACGCACCACATACACAATTCTGCTATTCGCATACTTTTGATCATATAGTGTAGTATATCTCACTGTTGTAAGCACGACGCAGAAGCATCAAGAGCACTTTGGGACGTTGTGACGATTACTAGGTCACGTTACTCAGTAACAAGCCTACTGTCTATGTTTCCACCAATATGCATTCATTTCTTTATTTTTCATATTTTACAGCATCTACTTGTATTGAGTCTTTTCTGTTTTCTAGCTGAGATGATGGCTGCTTAACTACTGAAACATTTCGACGCCCTCGTTAATTTGTACGATCAAGGCAGTTTCAATAAAACCATTGTCAACATTAGATCACTTGCTGCTTAGACAGTTTCTACATTAATGGAACTACTTTTTTCTAACAATAATTATTGTGAATGGCTTTTTTTGTTTAATAAATATAATTTTGTAATAAAAAGGAAATGCATGCTTCAGTTAGCTTCCTTGGGCAGAGTTTATCATCGACGGAAAAAATTTCATATACTGGCAAAAATAACTGGATGATATTTGACGTCATAGCGATGAAAAAATTCGTAATTAAATGATTTAGTTGCTTCTTTTTATAAAACGGTCATTCAATCTGAAATTTGACGAAAACAGGCAGAGAGAGAGACAACCACTTCCAGACGTCTCTTGTAGGGCAAAAAAAGAAAGGGTAATTCATATGATACATTATTGAAAGTAATGTTTTACGAAGACTGAACGGCACATCGGCTTCAAGTAGAGTCCAAATTGTTGTCATCTTAAGGACCCGATCTTGTATGCAGTGACTGGTAACTCTTCCTCCACACTCATATAGCCTGAACCATACATTAATCTTATTTTCTGTTTCTTCAAGTTGAAGTCAGTGACAAATGAACATAAAGTTCACAGTTGGCTTTAAAGTTGTCAAATGGGGAAAATGCTATACTGACTTCTCCCTGCATTTGACGTTTCGTTGGTTAAGATAACGACGATGCCCGCAATCTAAAAGTCTTTTTTATCAGAATGTGTACAATGTGATAATGCCTTAAGATAACATTCCACATCATCGGGCCTGTATACTCTTCGTCTATAGAACAATACCGCCTGGTTTCGTAATTGCTGTTAAATGCCTGTGCATCAAATGCCGGTCTTTTACTTTTTCTTTCTATTTCTGAGCTTACTTCATCCTTAAGAGAAGCAGCTAACGGAATTTATCACTTTGTTTCATTATGAAAGTGAATGCTTTACTTTGTAAATAAATTTATTTACACTCAAATTCGTCCTTGGTTATAGCTTGTTGGCATACAATATAAAATATCACTCTATTGTCACACTGTAACACGAGGTCAAAAAAGTGATCCCTGACAAGATCTCATAAGAATAATTTCAGCGCTAATCTTCAACTCAAATAGTACGAAATGTTTTGTATTACTACTATAGTAGCTGCACAGCTGATGCCAGGAAAACGCGAAAAAGGAGGCAGTATACAGGTTGAGTCAACTAACATTACCGCTGGATATATTTCGTAAACCACATCAAATACTGACGAATCGATTCCACAGACCGAAGGTGAGGAGAGGGGCTAGTGTAATTGGTTAATACAAACCATAAAAAAATGCACGGGAGTATGTTTTTTAACACAAACCTACGTTTTTTTAAATGGAACCCCGTTAGTTTTGTTAGCACATCTGAACATATAAACAAATACGTAATCAGCGCCGTTTGTTGCATTGTAAAATGTTAATTTCATCCGGAGATATTGTAACCTAAAGTTGACGCTTGAGTACCACTCCTCCGCTGTTCGATCGCGTGTATCGGAGAGCACCGAATTACGTAGGGATCCAAAGGGAACGGTGATGGGCCTTAGGTACAGAAGAGACTCGAACAGCACATTACGTCAACATGCTAACACCTTTTTATTGTTCTTTTTCACTGACGCACGTGTACGTTACCATGAGGGGTGAGGTACACGTACACACGTGGTTTCCGTTTTCAATTACGGCGTGGAATAAAGTGTGTCCCGACGTGTCAGGCCAATAGATGTTCAATGTGGTGGCCATCTTTTGCTGCACACAATTGCAATCTCTGGCGTAATGAATGTCGTACACGCCGCAGTACATCTTGTGTAATGTCGCCGCAGGCTGCCACAATACGTTGTTTCATATCCTCTGGGGTTGCAGGCACATCACGGTACACATTCTCCTTTAACATACGCCACAGAAAGAAGTCCAGAGGTATAAGATCAGGAGAACGGGCTGGCCAATTTATGCGTCCTCCACGTCCTATGAAACGCCCCTCGAACATCCTGTCAAAGGTCAGCCTAGTGTTAATTGCGGAATGTGCAGGTGCACCATCATGCTGATACCACAAACGTCGACGCGTTTCCAGTGGGACATTTTCGAGCAACGTTGGCAGATCATTCTGTAGAAACGCGATGTATGTTGCAGCTTTTTGGGCCCTTGCAATGAAGTGAGGACCAATGAGGTGGTCGCCAATGATTCCGCACGATACATTTACAGTCCATGGTCGCTGTCGCTCTACCTGAGCCAGCGAGGATTGTCCACGGACCAGTAATGCATGTTCCGTAGATTCACTGCCCCGTGGTTTGTGAAACGCGCTTCATCGGTAAACAGGTATAACTGCAACGCATTCTCTGTTAATGCCCATTGACAGAATTGCACTCGATGATTAAAGTCGTCACCATGTAATTGCTGATGTAGCGACGCATGAAACGGGTGAAAGCGGTGACGATGCAGTATGCGCATGACACTACTTTGACTCAGTCCACCGGCTCTCGCAATGTCCCGTGTACTCATGTGTGAGTTCATGGCAACAGCGGTTAGCACACCAACTGCACCCGCTTCTCCTGTGACGGGCCTGTTACGGACCCGTTTGCGTGCTACGACCATACCTGTTGTACACAGTTGGCGGTAGATGTTTTGCAATGTGCGGCACGTCGGATGCTCTATGTCCGGGTACCGTTCTGCATACACCCTGCAGGCTACAGCTGCATTTCGTCGACACTCGCCATAGATGAATATCATCTCCGCCTTTTCAGAGTTCGAATACATCATGGTCACAGTTCCTACAACACTACACTATCATATACGTCTGGTAACACGGTGTACTACAGTTGGTCTGTGTGCGGAGACGAATGCAGAATAACAATAGCAGCAAGCGCTACATGCGGACACTGCGACAGCTAGACCAAACCACAACAGTGCACTACAGCCACACTCGTAAACACGGTCGTCATCGTAAACATGTCCCTGCAGATGCTGCTCGCCGACCGTGGCCTGTGTTTGTTACAACATGCAACTGATCGTCGGAGGTTTAAAGCGTCAACTTTAGGTTACAATATCTCCGGATGTAATTAACATTTTACAATGCAACAAACGGCACTGATTACGTATTTGTTTATATGTTCAGATGTGCTAACAAAACTAACGGGGTTCTATTTAAAAAAACGTAGGTTTGTGTTAAAAACGTACTTCCGTGCATTTTTGTATGGTTTGTATTAAACAATTACACTAGCCCCTCTCCTCACGTTCGGTCTGTGGAATCGGTTCGTCAGTATTTGATGTGGTTCACGAAATATATCCAGCGGTAACGTTAGGTGACTCACCCTGTATACGTTATGTTGGTAGAAGAGCCAACACAGTGTTACGAATGGAGGCCGAAATGCACGCGTTTTAGCTCACATAGGCTGGCGTGAGGAGGGAAGAACTATACTGACGTGAGGTCTGGAACATGACAAGGAATTAGAATTCAGAAAGCGGACGTAATTAGTTTGATACTTAACTTCAATCCATTAATGATGAACGTCGCTCTTGACGGTACAGGATTCACATTATTATCTGTTCAGAATAGTAACTGAATATGGCGCCTTGCTAGGTCGTAGCAAAAGACGTAGCTGAAGGCTATGCTAAACTGTCGTCTAGGCAAATGAGAGCGTATGTAGACAGTGAACCATCGCTAGCAAAGTCGGCTGTACAGCTGCGGCGAGTGCTAGGGAGTCTCTCTAGACTAGACCTGCCGTGTGGCGGCGCTTGGTCTGCAATTACTGATAGTGGCGACACGCGGGTCCGATGTATACTAACGGACCGCGGCCGATTTAAAGGCTACCATCTAGCAAGTGTGGTGTCTGGCGGTGACACCACACGTTACGTGCTCAGACAAACCGTATGACCGTTGGTCACAACAAACTGAAATAGACAAGGGATGGAAAAGATCCAGTTGTCGTCTTTGGCTTCATCATTGTTCGACAGGTAACAACGTGTCAAATCATTTTTCCTGAATAATGTAATCGTGCTATCTTGATCTCTTATTTATATGTCGTAGCTGTAACGGGAATGGTGTACTGAAACTGCTTAGAAAATTTGCATTGACCTTCCTGAATTTTTTAGCTCTGTTGTGATGTCTCCTTTTTATCGAGTAAGGCAAGAATCCATGCTAACACCATTGTGCTAAATGCAGCTGGTGGAGAAAAAAGAGGTTCAAATGGCTCTGAGCACTATGGGACTCAACTGCTGAGGTCATCAGTCCCCAGAACCTAGAACTACTTAAACCTAACAAACCTAAGGACATCACACACATCCATACCCGAGGCAGGATTCGAACCTGCGACCGTAGCGATCGCGCGGTTCCAGACTGTAGCACCTAGAACAGCTCGGCCACCCCGGCCGGCAAAAAAGAGGTAACGCAAAAAGAAAAACAGTGTACCACACCTAATACGTTGTAGGAAAACCGTTGGCATTCGAAACACCTTTCACTCGTCTCAGTATACATAAATACAGGTGATGTATGATTTGCAAGGAAATCTTATACCATTCTTCCTGCAAAATAGTGTCAAGCTCAGTTGACGACGATGGAGGTGGATGGCAGCAACGCATCCTTCTCTCCAAAGTAGGTCACAAAGCCTGATTAATACTGAGGTGTGGTGACTGTGGAGCCCAGGGTAGATGCGCCAATTCATCAGCGTGCTCACAAAACAAATCGTGAACGATGCAAGCTGAGTGAACAGCGGCCCCGTAGTCTTGGAACACAGAATCACTGTCGAGGGACAAACATCATCCAAAATGGTCACGTAATCCTTGCCAGTAATGCAACATTGCAGAAAACCCATGGAGTCTATGCAACGCCATGATATAGTGAAATGATTATATCAATACCCTAAGCTGTCGAGAGGCGTTGATTACCATCAACGGTGACACCGAGGGCACAGAGGATAGTGCGACTGCAAGGATTTATTCCTTGCACGCTCCCCGTGAGACCCACATTGCCAACTTCACACACTACACTGATGTATATCAACGCCTGTCGAGAGCTTAAGCCATTGATTTAATTATCATTTCATTCTCGAGAGCCGCATGGTCACCGATGGTATCTGTTCTTTCGGACATGTCCGAAAGAACAGCTACCATCTCCATGTACCATGATATAGTTCTCCAAATCTTCATCGAACCCCCGACATGTTTCATCTTGCGATGGAAAGAAATAGTGTGAAACAGGAGTCATCCGACCGAAAGACATTCCTCTATGTTCCCCAGTCCAGGTTTCGTGGCTTCGACAACACGTCTTCCTGTTACGGGCATCTGCATCACTGATGAGTGGTTTTGGAATTCCAGCTGTCCCCGCAAATTCGCGGGAAGAACGACTGCCGGAAAGCCTCCGTGCGCGCTCGAATCTCTCTAATTTTACATTCGTGATCTCCTCGGGAGGTATAAGTAGGGGGAAGCAACATATTCGATACTTCATCCAGAAACGCACCCTCTCGAAACCTGGCGAGCAAGCTACACCGCGATGCAGAGCGCCTCTCTTGCAGAGTCTGCCACTTGAGTTTGCTAAACATCTCCGTAACGCTATCACGGTTACCAAATAACCCTGTGACGAAGCGCGCCGCTCTTCTTTGGATCTTCTCTATCTCCTCCGTCAACCCGATCTGGTACGGATCCCACACTGATGAGCAATACTCAAGTATAAGTCGAACGAGTGTTTTGTAAGCTACCTCCTTTGTTGATGGACTACATTTTCTAAGGACTCTCACAATGAATCTCAACCTGGTACCCGCCTTACCAACAACTAATTTTATATGACCATTCCACTTCAAATCGTTCCGTACGCATACTCCCAGATATTTTACAGAAGTAACTGCTACCAGTGTTTGTTCCGCTATCATATAATCATACAATAAAGGATCCTTCTTTCTATGTATTCGCAATACATTGCATTTGTCTATGTTAAGGGTCAGTTGCCACTCCCTGCACCAAGTGCCTATCCGCTGCAGATCTTCCTGAATTTCGCTACAATTTTCTAATGCTGCAACTTCTCTCTATACTACAGCATCATCCACGGAACTTCCGACACTATCTACTAGGTCATTTATATATATTGTGAAAAGCAATGGTTCCATAACACTCCCCTGTGGCACGCCAGAGGTTACTTTAACGTCTGTAGACGTCTCTCCATTGAGAACAACATGCTGTGCTCTGTTTGCTAAAAACTCTTCAATCCAGCCACACAGCTGGTCTGATATTCCGTAGGCCCTTACTTTGTCTATCAGGCGACAGTGTGGAAGTGTATCGAATGCCTTCCGGAAGTCAAGGAAAATAGCGCCTACCTGGGAGACTGTATCTAATATTTTCTGGGTCTCAGGAACAAATAAAGCGGGTTGGGTCTCACACGATCGCTGTTTTCGGAATCCATGTTGATTCCTACAGAGTAGATTGTGGGTTTCCAAAAACGACATGATACTCGAGCAAAAAACATGTTCTAAAATTCCCTGCTACTGAAGGTTTAGTCGCGTTGCTTTAGTGCTGGCAGGGTTCGCGAGTGCCACATTTAGATCTGCGGTGACTTTTGCAGCTGTCGTCCCCTTACTTTTTGGTCACAGACCATTCGTCACCATTACTAACACACACTTTCATCCGCTTTGTGACACAGCGGACGACGTTTCTCCGCTTTCCCTGTACGCAGTATAAATTTTGGTACGGTGTCTCTAGAAACATCAAACACTTCGGCTGCCTTGGTTGTGGAAGAACACACTATACGAACACAAACAGTTTTCCCACGTTCGAATCCACTTATCTCCGTCATTCTGCACTCACAACTACACAGAACTCTCTTCTGACCATGGCCGTCTTTAACTTATTGGAGGCCCTGTGCACAACGTGATCCCTATGACCTTGATAGAGCACTATTTTTTTAGAATAGACAAAGAAAGTAGACAAGCGAGTTTATAGATATATTTTTATTTCCTTACAGTCACATTAAATGAATGAATAAATAATATAATAAAATCCACAAAAGTAACTCTTTTACCATTCGCAGGTTGGTGCTTAAAAATCTATGTCGACTGAAGAGGTGGGCAAAATCGTTAATCACCTCTTCAGAACCTATACTTTTGAGCATATCACATTCTATGGACATTTTTTTATTGTTTTATGTATTTTATTTATTCCAAATTACAGACCTGTTATCTGATGTTTCAAAACAACTCGTACATCGCACAATTTCTGTTGTTCATCTTTTTTGCAGTTTTCTTTTCTTTCGTTTTATCTGCAACATTTACAAAGAATAATACTTTTCAAAATAACAGTAATTTGAGGTTGAAATATAAAGATTTTTTAAGAAGAATATAAAAAGATGGTAGGATTGAAAAGAGATTTGTTAGTGCCATCACGGATTGTGACTGATGGTGACCTCGGAATCGTTTCTTCAAGCTGTTGACCGCCAGTCACACGCACGCACACACACACACACACACACACACACACACACACACACACACACACACACACACAAATGGTTATTAGTAGAGAAATAGTATGGCTAATCCTATGTATTAACTTTGGATGATTACAGCATTTGGTGATTTCCTGACCGGATCGCCAACACCTTATGCTTATTTTCTGTCACATCTCGTCTTCCTCCTCCTGTTCCACTTCATTGTCACTGTTTTCGCTGTCGCTGTCGGTATTGCTGTCCACCCTCTGGAGATGCTATGAACATCAGCGATAAACTGGTTAATCTCTCTTGAAGCGTTGTGCTTCTTGATTTATTTTTTATTCTTTTCAGTTTGGAGTAGGAGTGTTCCCCACTGCAGTTGGTTACCGTCATGCTTCAAAAGATTCTCAATGCGATTTCCACGTTTGGAAATGTGTCTTCAATTCTGGTTTCTTTCAAAAGGTGATATATTTCCAATATATTAATAGTTCCCCCAATTTTGCTATTAACTATTTTCAAGTATTTCGTTAAATGCATACAATCCATTTGAAACTCTTACCCGCCAATGTCTTCAAAAACAATTTGATCAAATTCTTTGCAGCTTTGTCTCACCTCTTCGGAATTCAGAGTTTTCAAGCGAAAAAAATAAACCAAAGAGCTGACTCATGTTCTCATACGAATATAATCGGTGTTTTACATCTCAGGGTGTCAATAATGGGAATAAAGTTTTCTACTCTGAATTTCTCTTTCCCATTCATTTGGAGTGACGGTGCAGAGCCATCAAAAACCTCTGGAGTGAGCTTCTACGTTCCGTTCTTTGAGATATGTCGTTGTAAACAGATTGCAGGTTTCTTTCTCTGGCGCTTATTGCATCAGCTCGGGCTGGCCATCTGGTTTGTGAAAGACCTTTAACGACTTTTTTTCAATCTAAGTGTTCTGTTAATATGTTCAAGCGGCGGGTAGAGCTCGACAAAAAGTTGTAACTTTATGAACCATTTCAAAAAACTTAGTTGCCTCTGATACACACACAGCAGCTTGGACACCTACCAAGCTTAGTGAATGTCGCGCACAACGTATAAAGGTGGCAAATTCACATTTCTCATTGATTCTCGCTTGTAGACCAGTATACTTCCGTGACATATTTGAAGCATTCTCGTAGCTTTCTTCTCTGCAATCTTTCATGAGAATATCATGATTCCCTAAAAAATTCAAAATGGTTTCCGCTAAATACTCAGATTTACGGTCTATAATAGATATAAGTTTCAGGAACCTTTCAACAGCAACACGGTCTTTACGTATCGAGTTACAGAAGTCAGCTGGTCAACATGAGACAGATCGGGCGTACTGTCAACGCTAATAGAAAATATTTTGCTAATTTAACTTCATTTATAATTTCTTAGGATCTGTTTTGTCATTACGTCAATAAACTAATAACAGCTGTTCGCTGATAAATAAGAAGTGTTACCTTTTCTAGGATTCCCAAATTTTTGTAAGTGATCTCCAATTCACTCAGTAATTCTACACATCCCAAATAACTTCCATTGTTCGGAGATCCTAGGATTTCATTGTCACCGCAAATGGAAGCCCTCTCCACGCCAAAAGCTTTACGACCGCTACAATCCGTTTAAGTACATTTCTCCAGCAATCCACTTCTGTTTGACGTTGAGATAATAAGTCTATATCTATTCTACCAACCGCTTTACTTCGCGCCGGATAAGTCATCATAGGTTGCCTATGTGCTGGGCTACTTTCATGTGTTAAATCTGTGTAATTAACGTGCTTCCAACCATTACATCCACTCGGAGAACATAGATTTACATCAGAAGGGTTAAAAAGCAGGTTGAAAAACGAAACACAAAGTTTTTGGGATACCAGAGCTGAGTCACTAACAACTACAAACAAAACAAACGTCACAACACCGCACACAAATACAGGGGAATTTCCGATCGTCGAGTCGGTTTATTGAAGTCGGTTGGTCACGTTTAATTTTACGTCGCTATTCGCTCCGTGCAGAACTGAGCACTGCGCAAAGGTAATAAGCAAGTAGGTACTGTAGTCAGTCACTATCGTTCGATTTTTTCGGAATGAATATGTTTTACGGAGTCCCAGGAGTAGACAACATTCCATTAGAACTACTGACAGCCTTGGGAGAGCCAGTCCTGACAAAACTCTACCTTCTGGTGAGCAAGATCTATGTGACAGGCGAAATACCCTCAGACTTCAAGAAGAATATAATAATTCCAATCCCAAAGGAAGCAAGTGTTGACAGATGTGAAAATCACCGAACTATCAGTTTAATAAGTCACAGCTGCAAAATACTAACGCGAATTCTTTACAGACGAATAAAAAAACTGATAGAAGCCGACCTCGGGGAAGATCAGTTTGGATTCCGTAGAAATGTTGGAACACGTGAGGCAATACTGACCCGACGACTTATCTCAGAAGAAAGATTAAGGAAAGGCAAACCTACGTTTCTAGCATTTGTAGGCTTCGAGGAAGCTTTTGACAACGTTGACTGGAATACTCTCTTTCAAATTCTGAAGGTGGCAGGGGTAAAATACAGGGAGCGAAAGGCTATTTACATTTTGTACAGAAACCAGATAAGAGTCGAGGGACATGAAAGGGAAGCAGTGGTTGGGAATGGAGTGAGACAGGGTTGTAGCCTCTCCCCGATGTTATTCAATCTGTATATTGAGCAAGCGGTGAAGGAAACAAAAGAAAAATTCGGAGTCGGCATTAAAATCCATGGAGAAGAAATAAAAACTTTGAGGTTCGCCGATGACATTGTAATTCTGTCAGAGACAGCAAAGGACTTGGAAGAGCAGTTGAACGAAATGGACAGTGTCTTGAAAGGAGGATATAAGATGAACATCAACAAAAGCAAAACGAGGATAATGGAATGTAGTCGAATTAAGTCGGATGATGCTGAGGGAATTAGATTAGGAAATGAGACGCTTAAAGTAGTAAAGGAGTTTTGCTGTTTGGGGAGCAAAATAACTGATGATGGTCGAAGTAGAGAGGATATAAAATGTAGACTGGCAATGGCAAGGAAAGCGTTTCTAAAGAAGAGAAATTTGTTAACATCGAGTATAGATTTAAGTGTCAGGAAGTCGTTTCTGAAAGTATTTGTATGGAGTGTAGCCATGTCTGGAAGTGAAACATGGACGATAATTAGTTTGGACAAGAAGAGAATAGAAACTTTCGAAATGTGGTGCTACAGAAGAATGCTGAAGATTATATGGGTAGATGACATAACTAATGAGGAAGTATTGAATAGAACTGGGGAGGAGAGGAGTTTGTGGGACAGCTTGACTAGTAGAAGGGATCGATTGGTAGGATATGTTCTGCGGCGTCAAGGGATCACCAATTTAGTATTGGAGGGCAGCGTGGAGGGTAAAAATCGTGGAGGGAGACCAAGAGATGAATACACTAAGCAGATTCAGAAGGATGTAGGTTTCAGTAGGTACTGGGATTTGAAGAAGCTTGCACAGGATAGAGTAGCATGGAGAGCTGCATCAAACCAGTCTCAGGACTGAAAACCACAACAACAACAATAAACATCGGTTATCGTTTGGTGATCTGGCAGGAACTAGTGGGTGCCTGCTGGTGGCCGCTGCTGACACTGGCAACGCACTGAGGCGATTGCAGCGATGGCGCCCGTTGTTAAGTACAACAGCGCAACTTGGAGGCTTGGCTATCATCTGCATTTATGTTCAAGCCTGTATTTCTCGTCCTGTTTCCACATTTTTCCTACTGCTGTATGTCGCCCGTCAACAATCCTGTTTCACTAAATTATGTTTACCAAGACTTTCTGCAACCAGTGACAAATATCTGTTACTTCTGTAGCATTCTGGAACTACTTTTAATCTGAAGAGATACCAGGGTATTATACACAATGGGTTGCAAGCCACGCCCGCCAGTCCGTCTGGTATAATTCGCCCTCCAGTACTGTTAACCTGAAAAGTACTGACTGAACGCAGCGCATTTTTATTGTACAAGGAAATACATGGCAAAAGGGTACCAGTAAATCTACGTAGGGTGTTTTCTTTTTAGATGTACAGCTGAATTCGAGTGGGAGGGAAACGAATTCACTAATACTTACTCCATAAATATGCAAGAGATTATAACTGTCAGTAACAGCCTTCACTACTGACAGTAAAACATATTGTTTCTGGTCGATTGCACAAAACCTATGACTGCCAGTGCCTCAGAAGATGAAGAAGGTTGGAGGCAGAGTAATTACAAATGCTTATATCACAAGAGGATGGGTATGTTTGTCTGTCTAATGCAACTGCACAATCATCTGCTATGTATTGTCTCCCAGGCATCCACATTATATGCACACATCATCGACCACTGATGATTAGTCGTTAACATTGCAATCATTCCTGATAGAGTCTAGGTACTCCATGACGGATACTGTGAACGCAAGAGCCTGTTTCCACTGACTAGGGAAAAGGCGCTTTATC
The DNA here is from genome assembly GCF_021461385.2 of Schistocerca piceifrons. Taxonomy (NCBI): domain Eukaryota; kingdom Metazoa; phylum Arthropoda; class Insecta; order Orthoptera; family Acrididae; genus Schistocerca; species Schistocerca piceifrons. Next base: position 47,791,046 of record NC_060144.1, read on the forward strand.
TAGCCCAGAGAACACGACCTGTCATTAGAAATCCCACTCATTGTTTTGCTCTACTGGTAGGAGCAGTAAATGACCAATGAAATTGCCTGCATTCTGTTCCTGATATCTGACTGATGGGTACTTACGTATAACAACTTCGTGGATCGGTTTTGGACCTCATGAGCTCGGGAGCCGACCAGACGCCATCCTGGATGTAAGAGTTGAGTCGCGGGCCTTCACAGACGGAAGAGAACGTTTTAATCTGTGTATTTCAACTCAAGAGGGAGTGATGTTTTGTGATACATAAAGTTATTATTATGGTTGGAAAGAGTTCTTAAGGGCAATCCCGTGCTGGGCTGCGGAATCCTGTACTTTATTGATCGTGTACCTGCTCGGAGGGAAGCAAGAGGATCTGATTAACGAACGAAGCGGACTAGCAAGATCTAACAGAGCACAATAAATTCCATTTGTCCTATGGGAACTTGAATTGTGTTATTTTCGTGTGTGTCGTTTTCCTTTTTCGAGTTTGTTCTGTTACCCTGCTCTGTTTATTGAGGAGATTATCAACAGGCGCTGCTAGAAACAAGTTGCAAATTGTTTAGTGGCTATGCTGTACGTTTTCCACAATAAAATTTACAATAGAAATAGAAAATGACAAATTCATCAGCATCCTAGACCTAAAAATAAGAAAAGATTATAACCAAAACAAATTTGAAATTTACAGGAAACCTACAACTGCAGACTTCATCGTCAACAAAAATTCATGCCATCCTAGGTCACATAAATAAGCATGCCTTAAAACCATGACAACAGAATCATAAATTTACGACTGGAAGAACAACCAATAAAAAATGAAATTACAACACCACAATACGTAGCACACAAAATAATTTCGAGCCAGATATAGGCCTCAAAATCTACCAAGACCATGCTAAACGTCAACAGGAAAACGAACATAAAGACACCACTGAAAAGAGATGAAAAACCAAAGTCAAACCGATATATGTACCAACTACATATACAGGGTTGTCCAATGATCGTGACCGTGCCAAATATCTCAAGAAATAAGCGTCAAACGAAATAACTACAAAGAACGAAACTTGTCAAGCTTGAAGGGGGAAACCAGATGGCGCTATGGTGGGCCCACTAGATGGCGCTGCCGTAGGTCCAACGGATATCAACTGCGTTTTTTTCAATAGGAACCCCCATTTTTTATTACATATTCGTGTAGTACGTAAAGAAATAAGAATTTTTTAGTTTGACCACTCTTTTCGCTTTGTGATAGATGACGCTGTAATAGTCACAAACATATGGCTCACAATTTTAAACGAACAGTTGGTAACAGGTAGGTTTTTTAAATTAAAGTACAGAACGTTGGTACGTTTGAACATTTTATTCCGGTTGTTCCAATGTGACACATGTAGCTTTGTGAACTTGTCATTTCTGAGAACGCATGCTGTTACAGCGTGATTACCTGCAAATACCACATTAATGCAATAAATGCTCAAAATGATGTCCGTCAACCTCAATTCATTTGGCAATACGTGTAACGACATTCCTCTCAACAGCGAGTATTTCGCCTTCCGTAATGTTCGCAAATGCATTGACAATGCGCTGACGCATATTGTCAGGCGTTGTTGGTGGATCACGATAGCAAATATCCTTCAACTTTCCCCCAGAAAGAAATCCGGGGACGTCAGATCCGGTGAACGTGCGGGCCATGGAATAATGGTGATTCGACGACCAGTCCACCTGTCATGAAATATGCTATTCAATACCGCTTCAACCGCACGCGAGCTATGTGCCGGACATCCATCATGTTGGAAGTACATCGCCATTCTTTCATGCAGTGAAACATCTTGTAGTAACATCGGTAGAACATTACGTAGGAAATCAACATCCATTGCACCATTTAGACAGCCATCGATAAAATGGGGGCCAAGTATCTTCCTCCCATAATGCCGCACCATAGATTAACCCGCCAAGGTCGCTGATGTTCCACTTCTCGCAGCCATCGTGGATTTTCCGTTGCCCAATAGAGCATATTATGCCTGTTTACGTTACCGCTGTTGGTGAATGACGCTTCATCGCTAAATGGAACGCGTGCAAAAAAATCTGTCATCGTCCCGTAATTTCTCTTGTGCCCAGTGGCAGAACTGTACACGACGTTCAATGTCGTCGCCATGCTATTCCTGGTGCATAGAAATAATGTACGTGTGCTATCGATGTTGATCTAACATTCTCAACACCGACGTTTTTGAGATTCCCGATTCTCGCGCAGTTTGTCTGCTACTGATGTGCGGATTAGCCGCGACAGCAGCTAAAACACCTACGTGGACATCATCATTTGTTGCAGGTCGTGGTTGACGTTTCACATGTGGCTGAACACCTCCTGTTTCCTTAAATAACGTAACTATCCGGCGAACGGATGATGTCGTCCAGGATACCGAGCAGCATACATAGCACACGCCCGTTGGGCATTTTGATCACAATAGCCATACATCAACACGATATCGACCATTTCCGCAATTGGTAAACGGTCCATTTTAACACGGGTAATGTATCACGAAGTAAATATTGTCCGCACTGGTGGAATGTTACGTGATACCACGTACTTATATGTTTGTGACTATTAAAGCGCCATCTATCACAAAGCGAAAAAAGTAATCCAACTAATACATTCATATTTCTTTATGTACTACACGAATATGTACTAAAAATGGGGTTTCCTATTTTTAAAAACGCAGTTGATATCCGTTTGACCTATGGCAGCGCCATCTAGCGGGCCGACCATAGCGCCATCTGGTTCCTCCTTCATGCTAGACGAGTTTCGTTCTTTGTAGTTTTGTCGTTTGATGCTTATTTCGTGAGATATTTGGTTCGGTCAATATCAATGGACCACCATGTATAGGCAAAATATCGCACAAAATAAACAATTTGTTTTGCTACACGAAAATACAGCATTTTACGCTACCAATAACTTGCAAAGCTGAGATCAGCACAGAAATAGCTTTTACATCGTGCAGAGGGGATGAAGTTTTATTGTTTCATTTTAAGAACACAAAGGCAACCAGTCAAACTGATACCTACACTTAAGGAATTAACACAAATATATATCCGAATGGTATCCTAAACGAAGAAACGGACCTCAAACGAGAAAATTAAATGGAAAACTTTATTGGCAAAACAGAAAAAGAAAAAAAAACATAATCATAACAGAATAAACATTTCTTATAGACAATAAAAGATTACACATCTACATAATGTAAAATGTCTCTGGCAAAAAAAAAAAAAAATTGTAAACGTAAACCATTAATGGACCGTTCTGTTATTTTATAATTGTCGAAAAATACCACGAAATTTCTGTAGAAAGTAAACACGTGAGCTATGTTAACAACTTTGTACATAAAATAATTTATGTTGTAAGACGATTTGGGGACGTCATTCCATCTAGACGTACGTGTATTAGAGTGAAAGAAACTGGTGCACCTGCCTAATATCTTTTAGGACCCAGGCGATAGGCAGAAGAGCCGCAATACGACGTGGCATGGACGTGACTGATATCTGAAGCAGAGCTGGAGCGAACTGACGCCATGAATCCTGAAGGGCTGTCGATAAATCAGTAAAGAGTAGGAGCGGGTGGAGATCTCTTCTGAACACCACGTTGCAAGGCATCCCAGATATGCTCAATAATGTTCATTCTGGGGTGTTTGGTGGCCAGCGGAAACTCACAAGAGTGTTCCTGGAGCAATTCTGGACGTGTGGGATGTCTCATTGTCCTGCTGGAATTGCCCAAGTCCGTCGGAATGCACAATGGACATGAATGGATGCAGGTGATCAGACATGATGCTTACGTATGTGTCAACTGTCAGAGTCGTATCTAGACGTATCAGGGGTCCTATATGACTCCAACTGCAAGCGACCCACACCATTATACAGAGCCTCCACCACCTTGAACATTTCCCTGCTGAAATGCAGGGTCCACGATTTCATGAGGCGTCTCCATACCCGTACACGTCCATCCACTCGCTAGCATTTGAGACTCGTCCTACCAGGCAACATGTTCCCGGTCATCAACAGTCCAATGTCGGTGCTGACGGATCCAGGCGAAGCGTAAAGCTTTCTGTCGTGTAGTCATCAAGGGTAAACGAGTGGGCCTTCGGCACCGAAAGCCCATGTCGGTTGTGTTTCGTTGAATGGTTCACACGCAGACAGTTGCTGATAGCCCAGCACTGAAACCGCAGCAATTTGCGGAAGTGTTGCCCTTCTGTCACGCTGAAAGATTCTCTTCAGTTGTCGCTTGTCCCGTTCTTGCAGGATCTTTTTCCGGCTACAGCGATGTCGGAGATTTTATGTTTTACCGGATTCCTGATATTTACGGTACACTCGTGAAACGGTCGTACGAGAAAACCCCACTTCATCGGTGGTGCGCCAACTATAATACCACGTTCAAACTCACTTAAATCTCGATAACCTGCCACTGTAGCAGCAGTAACCGATCTAACGACTGTTCCAGACACATTCAGATTGTTTACATAACTCTGTATTTGAATATGCAACCCTATACCACTTTCTTTGGCACTTCAGTGGAGAATCTCCTACTACTATCAGATTGACAGTGGAACGATCTATAATTATGTAACCGTCGAAAAACTAGTATTAAATTTCACTATTATTCTTCTGTAGAAAGTAAATAAGTGACGTATGTTAAAAACGATGTACATAAAAGAAATTACGATGTTTTATGGACATCGTTCCACCTAGGCGTATGTGCAATATAAGATAAAATTTGATAGTACTATTACCTAGACGTAGAATAAAATTATATATGAACATACTAACAACGGGAAAATTTGAAAATGTTACATATCCCGAAACAAGATTTCGTGGAGCTATACAGGGTTTTACAAAAAGGTACGGCCAAACTTTCAGGAAACATTCCTCACATACAAAGAAAGGAAATATGTTATGTGGACATGTGTCCGGAAACGCTTACTTTCCATGTTAGAGCTCATTTTATTACTTCTCTTCAAATCACATTAATCATGGAGTGGAAACACACAGCAACAGAACGTACCAGCGTGACTTCAAACACTTTGTTACAGGAAATGTTCAAAATGTCCTCCGTTAGCGAGGATACATGCATCCACCCTCCGTCGCATGGAATCCCTGATGCGCTGATGCAGCCCTGGAGAATGGCGTATTGTATCACAGCCGTCCACAATACGAGAACGAAGAGTCTCTACATTTGGTACCGGGGTTGCGTAGACAAGAGCTTTCAAATGGCCCCATAAATGAAAGTCAAGAGGGTTGAGGTCAGGAGAGCGTGGAGGCCATGGAATTGGTCCGCCTCTACCAATCCATCGGTCACCGAATCTGTTGTTGAGAAGCGTACGAACACTTCGACTGAAATGTGCAGGAGCTCCATCGTGCATGAACCACGTGTTGTGTCGTACTTGTAAAGGCACATGTTCTAGCAGCACAGGTAGAGTATCCCGTATGAAATCATGATAACGTGCTTCATTGAGCGTAGGTGGAAGAACATGGGGCCCAATCGAGACATCACCAACAATGCCTGCCGAAACGTTCACAGAAAATCTGTGTTGATGACGTGATTGCACAATTGCGTGCGGATTCTCGTCAGCCCACATATGTTGTTCGTGAAAATTTACAATTTGATCACGTTGGAATGAAGCCTCATCCGTAAAGAGAACATTTGCACTGAAATGAGGATTGACACATTGTTGGATGAACCATTCGCAGAAGTGTACCCGTGGAGGCCAATCAGCTGCTGATAGTGCCTGCACACGCTGTACATGGTACGGAAAGAACTGGTTCTCCCGTAGCACTCTGCATACAGTGACGTGGTCAACGTTACCTTGTATAGCAGCAACTTCTCTGACGCTGACATTAGGATTATCGTCAGCTGCACGAAGAATTGCCTCGTCCATTGCAGGTGTCCTCGTCGTTCTAGATCTTCCCCAGTCGCGAGTCATAGGCTGGAATGTTCCGTGTTCCCTAAGACGCCGATCAATTGCTTCGAACGTCTTCCTGTCGGGACACTTCGTTCTGGAAATCTGTCTCGATACAGACGTACCGCGCTACGGCTATTGCCCCGTGCTAATCCATACATCAAATGGGCATCTGCCAACTCCGCATCTGTAAACATTGCACTGACTGCAAAACCACGTTCGTGATGAACACTAACCTATTTATGCTACGTACTGATGTGCTTGATGCTAGTACTGTACCTTCCTTCAATTGGGCCAAGTGGCGGTGAATCGAGGAAGTACAGTACATACTGACGAAACTAAAATGAGCTCTAACATGGAAATTAAGCGTTTCCGGACACATGTCCACATAACATCTTTTCTTTATTTGTGTGTGAGGAATGTATCCTGAAAGCTTGGCCGTACCTTTTTGTGACACCCTGTATAATCAACAAGAAATAACAATTCTATGTAATGTGATAGTATTCTCAATGTAGCTGAATTGCTACAGACCATTTTTGATTGTGTAAGGGAAGTGATTCACTTGTCAAATCGAGGCTCATTTACGAGTTTAAGAGTCGCCAAAAGTTTTTCCCGCATATTTCTGCGGAACAGTGCAACACGTACTCTGCCTCGCGTGCCCCACATCACTAAGAGGGCTTGTATTCTGGTAGGTGTCACTTGGCGCGAAACCGGCGAAGCTCGAAGGAGGAGACGGAAGGAGCGTTTCCTCATAGGAATGCTTAACAGGCGGCCGTCGACTGTCCCACACCGTCACGACCCCAGTAGGGGTACGAGAGCTGACAGGAGGAAAGGATTCTCGCCTTTCGCTGCGGTCGAGGACTTTTTTCTTTTTTTTACAAATTTGTGTTACATTATATGGTCCATCCCTTAAGCATATATGGACCTTACAATCTCTATTACATTTATTACTTCACATATTCTTTAATACAATGATTAGTCTATTCTCAAGATTTCTATACGATTTTTACAAAATTTCTTCAAAATAATTTTCTTTTACCTTTTTGCTGCTATTTTACATTAGTTGGATTTTACTTCCTACAAAATTTCTACAAAATGTTTTTCTTTTACTTTTCTACTACTTTCTTCATTTATTCTACTTTACAATTGTTTATTCGGCCTACTTAGTCCTACTGGTTATTCCAGTAGGTTACCATCCCTAGGGACGTGGACCTGGGCCTCTACTATTTGCTAACCACTGCTTTTTTTTCTATTTTATAATCTCCCATCACCGAATTCCCATCACCTTCTCTACTCTACATATAGCGTTCCTACTACTTTTCTACATTTTGAGCGCTATCTACTTTGTCTACTCTACGGTCTATTCGTTGGCTGGACTGGAGTGGAGGAACCTTCTTCTTGGTGGGACGATCCAGCTCGCAGTGTCCGACCTAGCCTAAGGTGGCCAGTACGGTCCGACCTGGAAGGCGGACGGTCCAGCGCGACCGCGGCCCCACCGTTCTTTTCCCGTCGCTCCGGTCTCCTTCCCAGGGGAGGGGTGGGAGCGTCCGACTCTCTTCCTCTCCTCCGGCTCCATCTCCTTTTTCTGTCCGGTGGGCACCTGGGGACTGGGGAGCCATATCTCCCCTAGTGCTTGTCGTGGTCGAGCTATTAATACAATATCATATGTTGTACATTTGTAATGCTACATCTGAATTCAATGTTGTTTTCTTATCTACTATTTTTACTTTTTCTTCATCCCATATTATGTCACGTATGTTGTTACTGTTCAGTCGATCCCTTTCCTCTTGTACATCTCTGGTGAGAGTGGTGCACTCTAACACAACATGCTCTGGGGTGCCTGCCTGGACCCCACATTCGCACTCTCCTGACTCCTTTTTCCCTATCCTGTGTAAGTACATAGGACAGGGTCCCTGCCGTCTGAGGAAGTGTATGAGACCTTTGCTTGGCTGGAATTTTTTATATTTTAGTCTCTCTCTTATGTTCGGAAATATTTCATGAACCCTTCTTGCTGTTGATGAATTATCCCATTGCTGTTGCCAGATGTTTATTACTTCTTCTCTTATCTCCCTCTTATTTCTCAGGTGTTTTCCCATTATCTCCCTGATTTTATCGAAATTTCCCTTTTTTAACCAGTAATTTGCTGCTTTTCGCCTTATTAATAGACCTAATGGGCAAAGGCCCATTAACACTAGTAGCCCATCTGTTGGTGTTGTGCCCAAAGCCCCTATTGATCTTAGTAGTATGTTTCTTTGTACTCTTCTCACAGCCATGGAAGCCTTCAGAAGGCGTAACCTGTGGGCCCATAAGCTTGACCCATATCCCATCATCGACACCAGCAGACTGCCGTGGTATAATTTCACTACATTTGGTGGTAGATGGAATCTTTGTTGTCCTTTTCTGATCAGTTTATGCATTATTGATAGTGTTTTTCTTATCTGTTCGATAGGACTCCACGGTCAAGCGATACGGCATTCGGGACAATTAGCGAACAATTCATCTCCCACTCAGACCAAGAGTTTGATGTATCACTAATGTGCTTGTTGCTGGTGCACGAAATATTGTGGAATCTCTGTGATTTGTTGCTCAGTGCGGTTTTTTGTACTAAAGTAAATCAAGCGCAAAAAAAAAAAAAAAATCGGACCAAAGTTGTGACTGGATTCAAGACTTCCTGGCAGATAGAACTCAACACGTACCTGTTAACGGAACAAAACTGGCAAATGGAAAGGTAATTTCCGGAGTTCCCCCAGGAAGTGCGATAGAACCGCACTCCTCTCCCAAGACGATTTCCAGTTCTTGCACGGTTCTGTAAGTTTACCAAGCGCATCTCAATCAATTGCCGAAACAAGCTTTAGTGGACCTATATAATCAAGAAGAAATAACAATTTGTTGCTGATTTTTTCAAAAGTATAAACAATGCGACAGCGTTTTGAATGTAGTTGAGTTGCTACACAGCATTTTTAATTTATATTGGAAGTGACTCAGGACTCCTCTGTCACGAGTGCGCTGCGAGGGACTTTAAGGTTAAAATGGTTCAAATGGCTCCAAGCACTATGAAACGTAACATCTGAGGTCATCAGTTCCATAGACTTAGAACAACTTAAACCTAAACTAAGGACACCACACTCATCTATGCCCGAGGCAGGATACGAACCTGCGACCGTAGTAGCACCACGGTTCCGGACTGAAGCGCCTAGAACCGCTCGGCCACAGCGGCCGGCACTTTAAGGTTAAGTTTGTTACTTGGCTTGTGTGGACATGTTCTCGTCTCCATGTCAATTTCTGTCTGCAGTGGAATCCTTAAGAACACAGTTTATTCCTGAATGGTTCAAATGGCTCTGAGCACTATGGAACTCAACTTCTGAGGTCATCAGTCCCCGAGAACTTAGAACTAGTTAAACATACCTAACCTAAGGACATCACACACATCCATGCCCGAGGCAGGATTCGAATCTGCTACCGTTGCGGTCTCGCGGTTCCAGACTACAGTGCCTAGAACCGCACGGCCACTTCGGCCGGCCTTATTCCTGAGATTGCTTAATTACTTACCTGACGGTGTCGCGCCCGATCTCGTAATGCTGTGTACCCCTTTGTACTTTTCTCTTTCCTAAATTTCTTTCGCCAGGCTATTCAGAATTATGTCAGTTGACATTTTGTGAAGGTGGTACCTAAAATTAATTATGGGTTATTAATGCATATACACTGAAGCGCCAAAGAAACTGGCATAGGCATGCGTATTCAAATACAGACATACGTAAAAAGGCGGAATACGGCGGTGCGGTCGGCAAAGCCTATACAAGACAGCGAGTGTCTGGCGCAGTTGTTAGACCGGTTACTGCTGCTAGAATGGCAGCTTATCAGGATTTAAGTGGGTTTGAACGTGGTATTATACTCGTCGCATTAGCGATGCCACACAAAATCTCCGAGGTAGCGATGAAGTGGCGATTTCTCCGTACGACCATTTCACGAGTCTACCGTGAATATCAGGTAAAACTGCAAATCTCCGACATCGCTGTTGCAGAAACAAGATCCTGCTAGAACGGGACCACCGACGACTGAAGAGAATCGTTCAACGTGACAGAAGGGCAACCCTACCGCAAATTGCTGCAGATTTCAATGCTGGGCCATTAACAAGTGTCTGCGTGCGAACCATACAACGAAACATCATCGACATGGAATTTCGGAGCCGAAAGCCCACTCGTGCACCCTTGATGACTGCACGACACAAAGCTTTACTCCTCGCCTGGTCCCTTCAACACCGACATTGGACTGTTGATGACCGGAAACATGTTGCCTGGTCGGACGAGGCTCATTTCAAATCAATATATAAGAAACTCTCAGCTTCGATTGCGGTAATGAAACCAACCTTTACCTAGGTTTCAGCCCAAGTAATTGAGTCTTCTTCAGAAGATATACCTGATTCTATAATATGTCTACGAGGGCAAGGTCTAGAAATAAAACTAAAAGAGCCTGAATAGGCGTAGTCACATTTTGAAAATGCGGTACATAGGTACTAAGTCACCACCAAGACTTAACTGCGGTGAGCGCCTCGTGTGGTGGGCCTCGGGAACTCACGTGAAACTCTTGGTGGTGACTTAGTACCTATGTACCGCATTTTTAAAATGTGACTACGCCTATGCTGGCTGTTTTAATTTCTAGACCATGCCCTCGTAGACATATTACAGAATCAGGTATATCTTCTGAAGAAGGCTCAATTACTTGGGCTGAAACCTAGGTAAAAGTTGATTTCATTACCGCAATCGAGGCTGATAGTTTCTTATATATTTGATTATCACGATTGCTGACTGGGCTGCAATGTTGAAAGTCTATCATTTCAAATTGTATCGAGCTGATGGGCGTTTACAGGTATGAAGACAACCTGATGAATCTGTTGACCGTGCATGTCAGCAGGGGCTGTTCAAGCTGGTGGAGACTCAATAACGTTTTGGGGCGTGTATCGTTGGAGAGATTTGGGACCCCTGATACGCCTTGATACGGCTCTGACAGGTGACATCCTGTCTGATCACCTGCATCCATTCATATCCATTGCACATTCCGACGGACTTTGGCAATTCCAGCAGGAATGTGCCACACCTCACACGTACAGAATTGCTACGGAGCGGCTCCAGGAACAGTCTCCTGAGTTTAAACACTTCCATTGGCTACCAAACTCCCCAGACATGAACATTTTTGAGCGTATCTGGGAAGCCTTCCAAGTCCTGTTCAGAAGAGATCTCCACCCCCTCTTACTCTTACGGATTGATGGACAGCCGTGCATGATTCATGATGTCAGTTCTCTCGAACACTACTTCAGACATTAGTCGAATCCATGGCTCGTCGTGTTGTGGCATTTCTGCGTGCTCGCTGGAGCCCTACACGATTTAGGGGGTTGTACAGTTTCTTTGGCCTTAGGTCTTGCTTTATTACCGAGCGGGGTGACACAGTGGTTAGTGCACTGGACTCGCATTTGGGAAAACAACGGTTCAAACCCGTTTCCCGGCATCCTGATTTAGTTTTTCGATCATTTCACTAAATCGTTTTAGGCAAATGCCAGGATGATTCCTCCCCAACCCTTCCGCGTAATCCGAGCATGTGCTCCGTCTCTAATGACCTCGTTGCCGACGGGACGTTAAACACTAATCTCCTCCCCCCCCCCTCCCCTCTTGCTTTATTATCTTGTAACAGCAAATTTTGGTTATAACAAGGCTAAGTGGAAATTAAGGGAACTGAAATAAATTTGGTGTAAAGACGTTAAGTGATTTGAAGCCGTATAATTCATACTAACATAGCTGCCTGCGACTGGCACATACCTTTGTAATTATTTATTTCCCTGGTGTAGAAAGAATCGAGATGATTTGTTCATTTGACATGCACGAGCTGCTGACAGCGTTGCCCGACGAAGATGGTTGTAAGCGGATCCGTTTTATTATTATTCTTGTCGATTATCTGTTTGCAGGCTAATTTGGAATGTCCCACCAGTCATAAATTATTGTGTTATTGTTCCTCGTAATATCGGCAGACCGTGTCAAATATACTTCATTTCGTGCGAGATACTGGCAGCCAGAGGTTGTCACTATTAGCTGTTATTTTTTAAAAATTGAGGCTTTGGCATTCCATAATACTACATGAACATTTGAAATTATTATGATTTATCATTCTTGTCTTATTAGCCTGGGCTGTGTTTTGAGCTTCTGTATTCTGTAACATCCGAGACTAGTGGTCTGCGTGGTGGAGTCAATAATATTGTTTACTGAATGACTGTTAAGAGATCGATAATACTGAAGCGGGGTACTGTGTTTAACCTCGGTGAGTCTTTAACGAAAATTTTTCTGTACAGGAGGTATCTGTCACTAGACTTGTGTGAGTGGTTGTGAGTCTGTCGAAGCAAACGGACCTGTTCGATTGGCGTTAGCTCTGCGTGGGAGTTGGCGACCTCTGTCTTCGCGGGCTGCTACAGAGTGACAACTGCACCGAGCCCGGGGCTCTTGCCGGGCTAACCGGCTTTTCACAGGTACAGCCACGCTAAGTAATCTAGCAGTTCAGCACAGCTGCTCGTGCGAGCTGTTCAATTGGTTCAAATGGCTCTAAGCACTATGCGACTTAACATCTGAGGTCATCAGTCCCCTACACTTAGAACTACTTAAACCTAACTAACCTGAGGACATCACACACATCCATGCCCGAGGCACGACTCGAACCTGCGACCGTAGCAGCCGCGTGGTTCCGGACTGAAGCGCCTAGAACCGCTCGGCCACGTGTGAGCTGTCTCGCCCTCGCACCACAGCAGTGAAAAACAGTGCATCGCCTCAAAGTGATTCATTAACGGGTTTCGTGGCAAATTTATTTTTAGCACTGTGTCAATGAGAACTCGTAATGAAATTCAACATACGTTAACTAGAACTGACAGTAAAATGAACTGACAGTAATATGCAACATCTCTTTTAATATTTTTATGATGGAATGCACGAGGGCAGCTAAGTAAGGAACACGGTATTCCTGACGACTGTTGCAGCCTTATGATGACTGCCGTTTTAGGACAAACTCTAAATTGGCAAATTTACATTTCATTGCAATTTTATTTAAGCGCTAAACCTAAAAACATAGAATTTCAGTGAATATTACTTATTTTGCTTTTCACTAAAGGGTCAATGTCTTGTACCAGTTTTCGAGTAATGCTAATTCGGAGACAAGCCGTTAAGTTGAAGTTTGCCAGTGAGTTTCTGTGGGCGGACCTCGTTCTCCTCGCTGCGTAAAAAAAAAAAAAAGAAGCAGTATGGACAAGTAGGTCTAAACACCGACATACCGTAGCTGCAGACTTGTAAAATCGTGAAAATTTACGTTGAGGTAACAGAAGCTTACGAGACTGATTTTGCTATGAAACTAATCACACAAAAGTCACTCTGTAGGCCTCTAAGCTGTAGCTGTAGCCGAGTTTCCACACTGTCAGCATAACCCGAAAATCAATTAAACTGCGCAACCCTTTGCAAGCTGAAGAGCCGTATAGTAACTTGATCTAACTACAGATTAATTAGAAATTTATTTTCAGAGTGAAAATTTGGGAAAATCTTTGTCACGTTTATATCTCTGCTCCCCTTCTTCAGTCATATCGCTTAAAAGCGTCCTTTTTTCCGCCTTCCAGGAGTCCATAATCTTTTGCATGCAATATATTGTATTGTTGCTGTAAACAATTTTTTCGTTATGTTCAAAGTTTTGAAGCACGTTAATAGAACAAAAGAAAGTAAGCTTATCAAGACACCATCGCATAAAATAAACATACAGACTAGGCATCCTTCACTGATATATTGATGTTTGTGTCTCACCGCTTTGAAGTTCCTAACCCGACGACCTTGCTACTTTTCATTCCTTTAAACACAATTACTGTCCTTTTTCAGGGGAGACGCCACCCTGAAACTTCAATTTTTTTCCAAAATATTCAAGCGTCTTTAGAATGTTTACTCCTAGATCCCAAAACGATTTGGCTCTATTCGAACCACAGTAACGTCTAAGAAATGTTTGAAATACGGACTGCGTAAGAGGCAATGTCACATAGAAAGATGCCAAAAATAAATGTTGATTTTCATCACCGTCAAACAGAATCATCTTTACTCTGAACTGAGCATAAGCTCGGATTAGGGAAAACATGTTGCAAGATTTCCAGGAAAACTGAAGAGAAACATTTGGCAGGCAGTCATTGCAAACCTGTTACTTTCTCTGTTGAATGAGCAAATATAGATTTAGGGAATACAGTTGAAGTACTGTTCAGTACAATCAACAAGCTCCAGGGAAACAGACGTTTGATTACAATTAGATATCCCCACCGGTGCACCTGCTCAAGAACACTGTGAATACATTTTTATTCAGAAAATTCAAGAAAAAGGCTACCCAACGTTATGGTGCCGGTCAATTCTTAATGAGTCTTTTTCTTATAGTAGCATTCATTTTTTGATAAAATATTCAAATCCATTTTACCGTAATTGTGTGTTTCTAAGCTGAGCACCTTTTTTTATCATAAACATTAACCAATCTGAGCGAAATTTTTGCACGCAGTAGTCTTGATGTGTTTGCATCCTTCTATGCATTAATATTATCGAAAAATTAATTTGTTTATTTTGTCATCACATTTTATGTACCGATAATTAAAGAAAACTGAAGGCTAAAATTTGAAATAAACACCGAAAACCAGTTATTAATATTTCTCATAAAATGAATGCACAGAACCGTTGAATTATGTCTTGTGAATGCAGCTACAAAATCTGACATGTGAGAATTGCTGTGTGATTAACAAAAGTCGTTTTTCAAAAGCATGCCAGTAAAATCGTATTAAATATTCTAAACTCGAGAAGCAATGAAGTTATGGACTTCATGTTGTGACTTGGCAAGACAGCCAAGCCACTAGGAGGTAGCCGAAAGGCACGCGTTTAAGCTCACGCAGGCTGGCGTGAGGTCTGGAACAGTTAAAGGAGTTGAGTCCAGGAAAAACAATACGTAGCTTCTGGAATACTTAACTTTAATCCATAATTGGTGAACATCTGTCTGACGGTACATGCATCACAAGATAAATAGCAAATGATAATGGCGCCTTGCTAGGTCGTAGCAAATGACGTAGCTGAAGGCTATGCTAACTTTCGTCTCGGCAAATGAGAACGTAATTTGTCAGTGAACCACTGCTAGCAAAGTCGGCTATACAACTGTGGCGAGTGCTAGGAAGTGTGTCTAGACCCGCCGTGTGGCGGCGCTCGGTCTGCAATCACTGATAGTGGCGACACGCGGGTCCGACGTATACTAACGGAGCGCGGCCGATTTAAGGGCTACCACCTAGCAAGTGTGGTGTCTGGCGGTGACACCACACTTCAAAACTTCGTTATTTGCTACATCTTTACATGAGAGACACGAGTTTAAAATTTGCTTGCTGTCGGCAAAGAGGAAGAAATTTTAAATTTTAGGGTAGAGTCTCTCCTTATAGGCAATGGCAGGCCACCTCCACGAGGGCCTTGCCTAGTACGGCGGTGCGGGTATCCAGGATCGTTCCCCTTCGCTCTGTCAAGGAGTATGGGAGTCAAGGATCGTTCCCCTACGCTCTGTCACGGATTATGGGACTTCATCATCATCATCATCTCACCTTAAACAGTGCCCCGTATATGCTGTATGTTCGCACTTAATGGTAGACCGAACCTAATATGGTCATTCCTCTGAGGGCAGCGCATTGTTTGCAGTTGTCCTGATGTACCGCGCTGCGCTACGTAAAGAGACTGCCGTCAAATTTTACGGGGAGCGCACACAACACAAGCTGCGAGCGAGCGTGGGCGCTCTTGCTCGCCGGGCCGCATCTTCAACTGGCCTGCCGTAATCTACGACTAGAAATTAGTTTTACACGTGTTGAAAGGTTGCAAAACAGCGGCTAGTCAGTTCTTTAAGATAATTTATTTTGAGTTTCATGCTGGTTTGCTCATCCAACTGAGGAAAAAAGTACGGATTGAATTTCATGTCATTTGTCTGCGTTTCCGCTGCAAAAATTTTGTATTCGGTATCCGCCCGTACAGATTTTGGTTCCAAGACGACTCAAGCCGAGTGCTGCTGCTACTCCTTAGAAAAGGCTTGGCCTTTGGGATGGTCTCGTCAGTCTTCATTCGGGAATATTTTACAAATTTAAAGATACAGTTAGCCGACTTTGTGTCGTTTCCAGTGAACACAATGTAGAGATAGTCTCTCTTTGTCCCCTATTAAACTTATTTACAATATTTAATACATTTACAACGATTATATTAAACTACTTTTCAACATTTACAAATTTTTCAATGATTCGTCATTGTAGCTAAAGCATAGAGCAAACAAGTCAGAAATGGTTTAAAGTTCCCTTCGGTTTGGAGTTTTTGCAGCCTCTGCAATCGTTTCGTCAGTCTTCATTGCTGACGGTCTTCTTCTTTCCCGTAACAGTTTGAAATTAGTCCGTCAAACTGGTAGCCGTGATACTCTGCATCTCCTCATTTTCGCTAATGACTAAACTTTCGGATACAGTTTTGATATTAATTTATTTATTCTTCCGTTCCATACTTCTGAGACGCTATTAGTGCGATGGCGCATTCCACTGCAGTCCAAGGCCTATGTTGGCATATGTTCGTTATCGAGCAGCTGGTCGACAAATTAGTCATAAAAGTCCTGAAACTTTCAGGCGTGCTCTCCTCCATACACAGCCAACCATCATCCAACATTTCCAGGGGAAGATGTGCTGCAGCAGAACTCATTCTTATGTGGCGGCGTATTTCCCGATTTTCCTTGCACGCTGGAACGAAGCCTCAGCACTGCACTTGTTTCTACAAACATTGATTAAAATGATAATTGCAACCAGTAATCTCTGTTCCAGGAAACAAACTGTTAGCTGCTTGGACGATGGCAGTTTTGAAGTCCATCACAAGTGCAGGGTTCCATCAAGGCCTTTTAGTTTTAAAAGCTTCAAAAACGTTCATATACTGTATTTCTGGCATTTTATTTGGCAGCAAAGCGCAGACGACTGGAATGGTGTTTGTCTCCTCCCAGATGCTATTAATATCGGCGTGGAGTATCAATAACTGTCCAAACTCCTTGCTCTAGCGCTTGAACGTTCCATCCACAGAGAATGACTCGAGTTTGATAAACTTTTCGCTGATAAACACCAGTATTCTGTCATTCGGTCTCCTGTCATCATTTGCAACTAAAAAATTGCTATGATCCTTCATCAGTGAATTACACTACTGGCCATTAAAATTGCTATACCAAGAAGAAATGCAGATCATAAACGGGCATACATTGGACAAATATATTATACTAGAACTGACATGTGATTACATTTTCATGCAATTTGGGTGCATAGATCTTAAGAAATTAGTACCCAGAACAACCACCTCTGGCCATAATAACGGCCTTGATACGCCTGGGTATTGAGACAAATAGAGCTTGGATGGCGTGTACAGGTACAGCTGCCCACGCAGCTTCAAAAGACAATACCACAGTTCATCAAGAGTAGTGACTGGCGTACTGTGACGAGCCAGTTGCTCGGCCACCATTGACGAGGCGTTTTCAATTGGTGAGAGATCTGGAGAATGTGCTGGCCAGGGCAGCAGTCGAACATTTTCTGTATCCAGAAAGGCCCGTACAGGACCTGCAACATGCGGTCGTGCATTATCCTGCTGAAATGTAGGGTTTCGCAGGGATCGAATGAAGGGTAGAGCCACGGGTCATAACACATTTGAAATGTAACGTCCACTGTTCAAATACCGTCATTGCGAACAAGAGGTGACCGAGACGTGTAACTAATGGCACCCCACACCATCACACCAGGTGATACGCCAGTATGGCGATGACGAATACACGCTTCCAATGTGCGTTCACCGCGATGTCGAGAAACACGGATGCGACCATCATGATGCTGTAAAGAGAACGTGGGTTCCTCCGAAAAAATGACGTTTTGCCATTCGTGCACCCAGGTTCGTCGTTGAGTACACCATCGCAGGCGCTCCTGACTGTGATGCAGCGTAGAGGGTAACCACAGCCATTGTCTCCATGCTGATAGTCCATGCTGCTGCAAACGTCGTTCAATTGTTCGTGCACATGGTTGTTGTCTGCAAACGTTGCCATCTGTTGGCTCAGGGATCGAGCCGTGGCTGCACGATCCGTTACAGCCATGCGGATAAGATGCCTGTCATCTCGACTGCTAGTCGAACATTTTCTGTATCCGTTGGGATCCAGCATGGCGTTCCGTATTCCCCCCTGTACCCACCGATTCCATATTCTGCCAACAGTCATTGGATCTCGACCAACGCCAGCAGCAATGTCGCGATACAATAAACCGCAATCGGGATAGGCTACAATCCGACCTTTATCAAAGTGGGAAACGTGACTGTACGTATTTCTCCTCCTTACACGAGACGTCACAACAACGTTTCACCAGGCAACGCCGGTCACCTGCTGTTTGTGTATGAAAAATCGGTTTGTAACTTTCCTCACGTCACACGTTGTAGGTGTCGCCACGGCGCCAACCTTGTGTGAATGCTCTGAAAAGCTAATCATTTGCATATCACAGCATCTTCCTCCTGTCGGTTACATTTTGCGTCTGTAGCACGTCATATTCGTGGTGTAGCAATTTTAATGGCCAGTTGTGTATTTTCTTGGAAGGTTCGTAGTGCTTACGATGTGTGGTAATAATCTGCTGTTGGTGGAATGTGAAAATTACCGGAATGCGGGACAAATTAGGCATTTTGAGGTACACTTTTATTAAGTCTTCCAATGCGGGACGGTACGGCAGGATCCCGGACGGATGGCCGCCTTTTAAGTCATAGCCTCGATTACAGAGCTGCCGTAGTTCTTCAACGTAAACTGATGAAACTGTAGTGTCTGTTTCTTTTTCAAGCTGCCGGCCAATGTGGCCGAGCGGTTCTAGGCGCTCCAGTCTGGAACCGCGCGGCCGCTCCGGTCGCAGGGTCGAATCCTGCCTCGGGCATGGATGTATGTGATGTCCTTAGGTTACTTAGGTTTAAGCAGTTCTGAGTCCTACGGGACTGATGACTTCAGATGTTAAGTCCCATAGTGCTCAGAGCCATTTTTTTCCAGCTTCTTCGCACTCACAAAATGTTTACGCACTACATTTGCTGCTTTATATGGAATACAAACATGTCTAACTTCCCATAAAACTGCGTTATTTTGTGGATAGCCTCCCTTTACTTTTTTTTAAAGATTAAACAACATCAGTAAGTTAGGTCTTGTTTGTTTGTATAGTCCACCATACAATGATCCTCGTTGGAAATCAGTAAAGGCTTCCCTTTGGCGCACTTGGTTAATTCCATTACCTCAGCACTAAAACACCGAACACTACGAGCCAGTCAGAGGTAAACTGCAGTACTGAAGTCTGGGACAAAGCCACCCACAAAATGAACTGGTGTGGGCGCAGGGAACTTTGTGCAGAAAATGGGCTGTGGCCTGCCCCAGAAGGCGTCGCAGGTAGCAGTGGACAGGCTGGTGTATCCTGATTGCTGAACACTCTCTCCACTACCTATAATGTCCTGGGCTCCGTGCAAATGTCAACACATTCACTCTCCGTACAAGTGTCATTCCGTGCAACTGTCATAAACTCCTACTTGCCTTGTTTGCTGTTTAAGAAAAGTTCATTCGGCCTTCTTACAGTCCTTCTCGCCTCTGACAAGTTGACACGCAATTTTAATAAGCTCGGAAATGTAGACTATGATCCTATACTGTTGGCAATTATGTCTTTCTTGGAGCCATTGTAATCGGCCTTGTGGTATCGTTACGTACAGTAGATGTCCAGTCTTGCTATAAATTTAAGGACTTTGAGATTATTTATTCTGATCATTTAACTGCTCTTTAAAATGCGTTTTTATTGGAGCTGTGACTATCGAACTTCATTGTGAATTTTATGTACCGTAGATACCAAGTGTAAGTTTAAAGGATTTGATATTAATTATTCTGGTCATTAAACTGCCGGTTAAAATTGAATCTTCTTGTGGCCGTTGTGCTCTGGCCTAAGTCATGACGTCAGGTTTTATAGAATAGAGAAATTTACTGAGTATTTCTGAATTCGTATTGTCTTCAAATGCGTTATTGTTCAAATGCATGTAAACAAAAGTCCTCACCTTCCGCTACGTTCCCTTGGATATTCCTAAGAATATATGTATCACCACCTCAAAAGCGAAGTATTTACAGTATTATTATTCAGTAAGGACTGGTGTATCTAACAGTTAGAGACTGGATCTGACCTTTTACCATCATTTGAACTGGAGACTCGGCGTTTAACTGCCCAACAATCCCTCGTTTATAGTGGCTGGCTATAGCGGTGGCAACGGATGTACAGCGTCGGCTGGAAGTGTAGACTGGAACTGTAGAACTGCAGCTGTGGGACTAACAGAGCAGGAACTGGACCTTAGTTATAAATCATAGCTTCAAAAGTCATGGAAGTTTAGTAATACCATCTTCTCTGAATACGAAGACGCATATCAGGGCAGTTTATAAAACCGATAAAATTCCTACCGAATCGTAAAATAGTGTTGGGGTCTGATTTATCGATTTCCTCCTTGTTTTACATGTAAGTTTAACACATCAAATATGAACCATACTGAATGTGGTTATTCCATCAGTTTTACACTGTGAAAATGGCTGCACAGTTACTAGGTGCAGAATGCGGTAATCTTAAGGTCCCGGTGGACATACTGTAGGTCACAGTTATACAAAACACAGCAAGTACTCTGTAAGTTGTGTAACAGTTTTGGGAGCTATTCCTACGCCTCTGATTAAGCACAAGTTAGTAATCTTATGGTTCCAGTGGGTGTGTTGCAGAATACTGCCAAATAGACCATAGCAAATGTCGTGTCGTTCATGACACATAGGTGTATCTGCTATGGAGTGCATTGTAAAGAAGGAGACTATTCTAGAAATTTTTGTGCACAGTGACGGTAAGTTACAGTTTTGCTCTAATGTGTCGACGTTTGAGGCAATGTGTTACAGTTTTTCTGTAAAATGGCGATGTATGGGGCGACGTATCGTGTATTTGCCACTATGTCATCGCTTGAGTTAACATTATCAGCAAAAGATGACAAATGTTTTGTTTGCCAAGTTAAAGATGGAGTCACAGAAATGTCTGGGTGACTGTAATTGGGTATGGGTACTTGAAAACATAACAGAACCCATTTCTTACCTGTATAGATATGCATTACTAGTGTTCAATATGCTATTTCATTGAATTGTTATGTAGTCTCCACTGTATGGCAGCATAAATCTCTCCGCAACAAGCGTACTTTAACCTGTAAGTTAAATGAATAGTAATTTCATTTGTGTTTTGTGATGTTGCAGACGAAATGTTCACATATTTTGATAAATGATGCCCGAAACAATAACGGTGCATGTATGATCATAAAACGAAAGGACTAACAGCTTCTCGCATTTTCATCCATCAGTTGACCATTGCCGAAAATCTTCTCGTGACATTCCTGCAGTGATATGGAGAATTTGTGACATGGATGGTTATCTGAAGGGTGGGATTTATGATGGAGTAGTGAACAGTAGTTTGAAATTCTAAGAAAAATGAGCATAAGCTAAAGGTGGTACATTGTTATCAATAACGACAGTCTGATACATACAGTCACGGCATTAGTGCTCGCCTTTGTGACCCTCTATATTAAGAGCATGCCGCTGGATGTAGGACGCAGCGGTTAACTATTGATGGGAAACTTGTGGGGAATAGGCTACTGTGGAAAGCTGCATCAAACGCCAAAAAGATCCAATTTTGACGCAACATGTGCTGATTTCAACAAAAAATTCAGCGATTTCAACACCAAACTGAAAAGTCAAGTTCGATTCCCTGTTGAGCTCAGTCTGCAAAACGAGTAAATGAATGTAGGTTGTGAACTACACCATTTCTCACATCTGGTACGCTTGCAAACAGCATGTACAGAAACCGAGTCACTCATCACAAATTTATACGAGGAATCGCTTAGAAATGCAATGGTGGCACAAACTCTAGATCGCTTTATGATGATCAGGAGCAGTACTGAAGTTTGATGTAACGTCTGCATCGCGATCGTAAGTGACTTAGTGCTATCTTGCACTGAGATGGGTATAAACTGCCAACGATGTTGCTGAATGAATCACATCGCTATCCATTGGAATTGATTTAGAAATCCTGTGGACACATCCAGTGTCCTCTGTACAGCGCAGAACATGAAAGTTATTCAACAAATATTAGCTGCAAATGTTCTGTTAGGTGGTTTCTCTCACGTATCCTTTGCAGAGTCTAAAACCAACTACATAACTACGTCTGATTCTTCAATGTAGAGGTTCAACGGCAGGGGAGCACAACTGCTTTCTCGTCTCATCCCCTTTTCAATGTGAGCCCTTCTCCCTTGGATTTACATTCTTTCCATTCGCTATAGATTTTTGTCCATGTTGTTCAGTATCCATCTCTCCCTGTAGCATACACATATTTTTCTTAGATTTTCAAACATATGTTTGCTACCCCGTGCAAAATCTTAAAATATCCGTTAAGCGAACAGATTTCGAAGAAAATTCGCTTATTTCGTGGATATAACTCTCACCTTTCAGAACTACTACTGCTTATTTCCTCCTGCTCTGCGTTCTCTGTTGCTCAACAAGAAACACGTTTGACTGATGGGCATGCTCAAATTTCTTCAGGTTACTGTACACTCTCTCAGAACAATGGAAAATGTCAATTTGCGAATCTGAATGTCGTAAACATTTGATGACACTTACCTCCGGAGACCTAAAAACGATTGTCCAACCCAAGCTACGCAGAATCGCCGCTGTATTGGTAGCTAAAGGTAGACCAACGTGCTGTTAAGCTTGTGGTTATAACGCGTGACTCACCTGTGTTGATGCTCTCCAAGTGTGCACTTTGGTCTTGACAGCTTGTTAATCAGCCACACTTTTAGGATCCCTCAAGTGCCTCAAGTGCAGTTGATTGACCGGGACAGCTGGACTGGATTATTTTTCAGAAAGTGATGCAATGTTAAGGAGCAGACCAACATTTCAAAGAGCCAAAAGCTATCGCTTATCTCAAGTGTACAGCTGTGCACCTTCAATGTGGCGGCATAGCGACCTTCTGTGATCAAGCCAGCAGGCAGAAGACTGTGCTCACGCTGCGTACACTCTTCCAGCGCTCGAGCCACACGCTGCTGCACGTGTGGTTGGGTGGTTGGTTGGTTGGTTTGTTGACTCGGGTTAAGGAATGCATTAGGAACGTCATCTGTTGCATATATGACTGGAATGCAAATGATACACGTCAACACAGACATGAACACCATAAACAGCAGTAGATTAACTGGCATCAAGTCACAAAAATATGTATACAGCTGTAAATAATAGTAACAATCACGATTTAATTGGCATAGCATTATTATTGGTATACAACATCAACAACAGCACCGTCTATGAGCCGAGTGGTTTCATTCTAGCTATGTGGTTCCTTCGTTTTTAGGTCAATAGAACACGATATTTAAAATACAAATATCTCACATAGAATGTCGTAAATACTAGCGTGTGCCATGTAGTTTTGTTCTCCTTTGCCGAGACATTACATGCTGTTGAAAAAAAGTATACTGAGACAACTGCAGCTACTCGGCAGTTAAAAATAAAGTGTATTAATCAGTTTGCACTTGTCTCGTGCTCGAATGTCGACGTGATACAATGTATGTAATGTTTTTATAAACTGACGTGTCCGCCCCAGTAGCTGAGTGGTCAGCGTGACGGATTGCCGTCCTCTGGGCCCGGGTTCGATTCCCGGCTGGGTCGGAGATTTTCTCCGCTCAGGGACTGGGTGTTGTGTTGTGTTCATCATCATTTCATCCCCATCCGGCGTGCAGGTCGCCCAATGTGGCGCCGAATGTAATAAGACCTGCGATATGGCGGCCGGACCTGCCCCGCGAGGGGCCTCCCGGCCAATGACGCCAAACGCTCATTTCCATTTCCATTTTCCATATACTGACGTAGCACTGCCTGTCAGAATGACGGAAGGTCGAAACGCGTAAGGTTGATAAAAAATAAAAGTGCGGTCAAGACGTAAGTAAAGTTATTGAAAGTAAAAGAACAGCTGTTCCCTCGGCCTCCTGAGCGCCGTGCTGGCGGATGAGGTCTCTGGTTGTGGCGTACTCATTTTATATACGAGAGGAAGGAAGCTTGTGCAGACTGTTCAATATTACCAATGCGTTATATTATGAAAGTGAAATATGCAAAGCTTCATTAGGCTTAAACACCACGAACTAAGTACAGAGTGAGGATAAAAGAAAACTCGTCATGAGGTACTGCCCACTGGCTTCTGTCTCGGGTTCTCTGGCGAACGTTTGTTTGACAATTTTTACATTTCACCAACACGAGTGATTGGCACTGTGATAGCTTCACCTTCCAGTGATGCTATACGCTGCGGCAGTCGGATGGAAGGGTGTGGGTTCGGCCGATGCCTCGGGAACTTTACCTGCCGTCATGTGTAAACCCAGCAGCGACGTATGGGTATGTGGCGTTGCGATACGGAGACGTTTTTAATGGATATGGTGCGATCCCCCTGTTCCGCTTAAGGAACCGCTACTTGAGAAAAGATAAAAATCCATTTTACAGCGTTTTGTACTGAGTACAGTAGAGGAATATTTCGGAGATGACGACTTTATCAATACGACAGTACAGCCTGTCATACGGTAACGCCTGTGAGGTAATGGTTTGCGCACAGAAACATTCCAGAAATGGACTGGCCTGCCCACTGTTCCGACGTGGACCTAATGCAGCTCTTTCAGGATGTGTTAGGACGTTGACTTTTCCCCAGACCTTAGCACATCACTACCTCCTCGGGTTTCAGCTCTTGAGGAAGTATTTCACAGACATTTTGACACCTTATTAAAAGTGTCCCCAGCGGAGTTCAAGCCATTATAAAGTGGAAGGGTGGAAACACTCCATATAAATGTCCAGTATAGTCAGGTCCCTAGAAGAACATCCCTGACAGTTCACGCACGTGGCCTGTATTGTCTGCTGGGCCCACACTAGCGTTAACACCAATTCTTGAATTCATAAGCGTTATAATGGTGATGCTGTCGCGTCGCCACCCTTACAACTCATGGTAGCGCGTTGTGGCGCTTAGTGGCTACAAAGTCTTTGTCCTGTGCTCGTCGCTTATCGCGGATCCTGGGTTAACCGATTCTGTTAGTGTTAACGAAACGCCGGCCGCGGTGGTCTCGCGGTTAAGGCGCTCAGTCCGGAACCGCGCGACTGCTACGGTCGCAGGTTCGAATCCTGCCTCGGCCATGGATGTGCGTGATGTCCTTAAGTTAGTTAGGTTCAAGTAGTTCTAAGTTCTAGGGGACTGATGACCACAGATGTTAAGTCCCATAGTGCTCAGAGCCATTTGAACCATTTTTGTTAACAGAAAAATTGTAACGTATCATATTGTTAACTGCAAACGTAAGTGATACGATCTCTTCCTCAAGCTGCAACAAAGTAGGCAGGGGCACTAAGTTAAAGAGAGAGTATCGTGAGCTCGTATGTATTGTACGACGCTATTTTGAGGAAGGTAGGCGTGAGGAGGGGGGGGGGGGGGGCGGGAGGGTGCGGGAGATACTTACGTCGTGTAGAAAGTCATCGAACGAAATGCAGCAGTTACAAATTTGGAACATTCTCTGTGGAAAAGATACAGAGTGAGATGAGCGCTGAAGAACTGCAGGAACCAACTGCTGTCGTTTCGATTGCAAGAGAAACCAAAGTGCGTGCTGCCAAAACAAAGGTACTCGATAATTTTCAAAAGGATGCTATTCAGCTTCATATTTGACTATTACCAGCAGAAATTGTCTTCTACACGGGAAAACTTGCTTCTGTTACTGCGGGACAGTGAGTTGCTTTTCGGAGGAGAAACCAGCCTTTCAGTGGTACAAAATGCGATACAGTTTTTTTGGAAACCGTTTTCTGGGAGACGTGTTCTGCTTGAACTGGGGATATCGTAGCCGGGAGAGATCATTCTTTGAGGGAAGTATCAAAGTGTAAACCTCACGAAATCGTTTGGTTGGACGAAACTTGGGTAAATGTTGGTCATACTAGACCGGCTGCTTGGGCAGATGGCACTACTTCGGTAGGAAAAGGCAATCGGCTCATTCTTTTACGCCCTGGAGCAATCGGCGTGTTTGTTCCAGATGTTTTCAGATGCTCTTTCGTTTTTTTCCGTCAAATAAATCTGAGGAAATGGTGGTAACGAAATGTAAACCACATTTCGTACTCTCTAGGCTTCCAAATATAGGAAAGAAGTTTCGATGCTGCTCCGTATTACTCCATTCAGTTGAACAAAGCCCCAACACGTAGCAACGAGAAGGATGACATCGCGGACTGGCTAGAGAAGAACGGCGGAGATTCCTTTTAGAGGGAAGTGCAAGGAAAGAGGCAGAACTGCTCGAAACCGTGAAAGAGCGTAAGTCACATAGTATTGTTCACGACACTGAGCAAAATGAAAAAGAAAATGTTTATAGAATGTGGCGCCTTCTAATACACCATTGCCATTCCAATGTAACAGAATTATTGCTACACACAGAAATAAAAGTTTGAAACTGAAATGCATTGAATTCCTAGCGTGTGAGTCGTAAGGCTGTATTACTCCCACTAAATGGTAAACGTTTGTCAAACAGGTGTGGAACATCGTGGAAGAGGCATGGCAACGAAACCGTCCGCTGGAACGATGGATGGAAGACTTGACAAGGTGATTAAGGGGTGGCAGCAGCAGCAGCAGCAGCAGCGGTGAAGATAGTGTCAGTGACATAGGAGATGAGGCTGCGGAACCAACCCTCTTCCATGGGCGTCTGAAACATTTTTTCCAGGGACAGGGGCAACGCTCTAAATGTGTTCTTTTTCATATAAATAAGTTGGTAAATTTCGAGACATGTCATGCCGCAAGAGGTATATTTTATAGGTGAGACAAAAAAACTTTTTATATGGCAGAGGATTAATGTTAATCCACTCAGTATATGAATATAATTCCTGCACTGAAGATTGGAGTGGTCGGCGTCATATGCGCTCTCTCGTAGCGCTGTTCCCTCTTGCGTAAGATACAGATAAGAGACGGATGTACGCATTAAAACATATACTGAAATACTGAAACGTCGTAATCTTTACTATATCGCGACGTATATTTACTAAACTACGAAGAGAGCACGTTTCGATGCCCCGAGGTTATTAACGTTTGTTCACGTTTCAGTAGTACGGTGCTGCAACGGCTCCAGAATTATCTCGTGGGATTGTCGTAGTAGGCCGGCCGACAAGGAGTAACAACCAATAACCACGCGGTGGCACTGGGAACAAATGTACCCGTAGCTGCGGCAGGCCCGGCTATAAAAGGTGTCAGGAAACTTGTGGCCAGATGGTGTAAGTTCAAAAAAAAAATGGCTCTGAGCACTATGAGACTTAACATCTATGGTCATCAGTCCCCTAGATCTTAAAACTACTTAAACCTAAGGACATCACACAACACCCAGTCATCACGAGGCAGAGAAAATCCCTGACCCCGCCGGGAAACGAAACCGGGAACCCGGGCGTGGGAAGCGAGAACGCTACCGCACGACCACGAGCTGCGGACAGGTGTAAGTTCAAATGGTTCAAATGGCTCTAAGCACTATGGTACTTCTGAGGTCATCAGTCCCCTAGAACTTAGAACTACTTAAACCTAACTAACCTAAGGACATCACACATATCCATGTCCGAGGCAGGATTCGAACCTGCGGCCGTAGCGGTCGCGCGGTTCCAGACTGTAGCGCCTAGAACCGATCGGCCACTCCGGCCGGCGATGGTGTAAGTATATTAATTTAGTAAGCATTCCATATTGTAGAAGTGTGCTATGCTTTTATATTTAAAATGAAATATTCCTAGTGAAGCAGAATCACTACCTGTAAAACTATTTTTGTGGTTCAAAGGAAAGAAAGACACGTTACGATCAATATTGCTGTATGAAATTACAATACATTGTAATCCTTAACTTCACTGATATTCATTTAATGTAATAATGTTGGTTTTGTGGCCATTGTTATGTTTACTTAGCACAAAGTCAAACCAGTAAAAAAAGTAGAAAAATGCATGCAGTGAGATACACAAAAAACCGTTTAGAAGATATTGTATCAGCAGAAGACTTGCTTACGGCCACTGTTTTATTGCTCTCTCCCATTGATGGGGCATAGGGTTTAGATGAGTGATTGTACTGGCAAACCGTTTTTAATTTTGCGACAACTTCTTTTTCGCCGTCGATAAAGATTAGTTTGCCAACAAATGGACATCCGGTGATCTCCAGGTCCGGGTTGTTTCGAATCCGCAGCTCACTCAGATTCGGTAGTTTGGCAAACGAGTGTTCCCGCAGGTTAGTGAGGCTGCAGCTAGAGACGTCAAGAGTGTCCAGCGAACTGGAGACGGGGAACGGTTCCCTGGAAGACAGCGTCAGCGGGTTTCCAGACAGGTTCAGAGAGAGAAGCTTTGGCAGCTCACTGAAGTCGGAAGAAAGAGCACTCAACTTGTTGTTGGACAGGTCGAGATGTTGAAGTTCTTTCATCCGCTGGAAACTGTCAGGCAGTATCTACGAAAGAAAATGAAAACTAAAATTAATTAAATTGAACAAGCAAATTAAAAGTGCAAGACACTAAAAGAATATTAAGGGAAAAATTTAGGTGTAATGTGTATAGGGGTTTTTGAAACTGACTGTCAGGGTTTCAAGATCCTTAGCATCTTTCATACAAGTGTTGAATGTGAGCACCATTCGTCGCACAGCATTACGTCGAGTCGACAGGAGAGTTTTTCCGAAGTCTTGGTCATCCTGTCTAGAGCACTGTTGCAACAACTGCTTCATTACTCAAGTTCGTCAAATGAGCTGGTAGCGGACGCACACGAACATGATCATTTATGAACCCCCAAAGGTAAAATGCACATGACGTCAGATCGGTCGAACGTGGAGGTGTTTTTTTTTTTTTTTTTTTTTTTTTTTTTTTTTTTTTTTTTTTTTTTTTTTTTTTGGTGGGGTTTAAGGGCGCTCAACTACGGAGGTCATTAGCGCCCAGTCACAAGTGTTAGAGCACATGGAATCTAGTAAAGCTCAAGGGGAGGGGGGACACCAGAAAGTCCGTACAAAGATGCTGATAAAATAAGTAAAAAGGTTAGATGTCTTTGGACAAGCCAGTCAAAGTTATAAAACGCAGAACACGAGCAGCTGCTCGAGCGTCATCAGCTAAAATATCCGGTAAAGTAGATGGCAGGGACAGGACAACACGAGATTGACTAAAGTGGGGACACGACAATAAAACATGGCGCACTGTGAACGCTTGACCACAAGGGCACTGCGGGGCTGGGTCACCGGAGAGCAGGTAGCGGTGGCTAAACCGGCAATGCCCAATCCGCAACCTGGTCAGAAGGACCTCGTCTCGCCGAGATGGTCGGGAGGAGGTTGTCCAAGCAGTTGGGAGCGGTTTTACTGCCCGGAGCTTGTTTCCTTCGAGGGATGACCAAGCATCCCACCACAACGACACAAGCCTCTTACAAACAACCCCACGAACGTCAGATGACGGTACACAATGGGAGGCTGGCCGAGGCAGGAGGACTGCAGCCTTGGGTGCAGCATCTGCAGCCTCATTCCCAGGCACTCCTACATGTCCGGGAACCCACAGAAAGCTGACAGGAGAACCATTATCAGCGGAAGAATGGAGGGACTGCAGGATCCGTTGCACCAAGGGATGGACCGGATAGGGAGCTCCAAGGCTCTGAAGAGCACTGAGGGAATCAGAGCAGAGTACATACGATGAATGGCGGTGGCGGCGGGCATACTGAACGGCCTGATGGAGAGCAAAAAGCTCGGCCGTAAAGCTGGAACATTGGTCGAGGAGCCGGTATTTAAAGGTGGCGGCCCCGACGACAAAGGCACAGCCGACACCATCGTCAGTTTTGGAGCCATCGGTGTAAATAAAGGTATGACCGGCAAGTCGAGCATGAAGTTCGACAAACCGTGAGCAATACACTGCAGCCGGAGTACCCTCCTTCCGGAGTGAGCTGAGGTCGAGATAAATTTGAACCGGAGCCTGGAACCAAGGTGGAGTCGGGCTCTCACCCTCTCTGAAGGTAGTAGGGAGGGCAAAATCCAATTGTCGAAACAGGCGACGGAAGCGGACTCCAGGGGGCAGCAGGGCAGACACATACAACCCGTACTGACGGTCGAGAGAATCAGCGAAGAAGGACTGATAGGAGGGGTGGTCGGGCATCAACAACAGCTGGCAGGCATACCGACACAGCAGTATGTCGCGCCGGTAGGTCAATGGTAATTCGGCAGCTTCAGCATAAAGACTCTCGACAGGACTAGTGGAGAAGGCTCCGGTCGCAAGACGTAACCCCGATGGTGGATGGAGTTGAGACGGCGTAAGAGGGACGGCCGAGCACACGAGTAGACGAAGCTCCCATAATCCAGCTTCGATCGGACTATGGACCGATACAAGCGAAGCAGGACAGTGCGATCCGCTCCCCAAGATGAACCACTAAGAACTCTGAGGACATTAAGGGAACGTGTACAACGGGCCGCCAAATAAGAGACATGCGGATACCAACAAAGTTTCCTGTCCAATGTGAGCCCTAGGAACTTGGTTGTTTCCATGAATGGGAGAACAACGGGACCGAGATGCAAGGATGGCGGAAGGAACGCTTTATATCGCCAAAAGTTGATACAAACCGTCTTCTCTTCAGAGAACCGGAAGCCATTTGTCATGCTCCATCAGTATAGGCTGTCTAGACAACGCTGAAGGCAGCACTCCAGGAGGCATGTTCTCTGGGCACTGCAGTAGATCGCGAAGTCATCGACAAAGAGAGAGTCTGAGACATTAGGTGGAACGCAATCTATAATCGGATTGATCGCGATGGCAAAAAAGGCTACGCTCAAGACTGAGCCCTGAGGCACTCCGTTCTCCTGGAGGAAGACGTTGGACAATACGGAACCCACACGTACCCTAAACTTTCGATCCGTTAACAAGAAATCAATAAAAAGGGGCAGGCGACCGCGTAGGCCCCACCTGTGCATAGTGCGGAGGATACCTCCTCTCCAACAAGTATCATAAGCCTTCTCCAAATCGAAGAACACGGCTACCGTTTGGCGCCTTCGCAAAAAGTTGTTCATGATGAATGTCGACAAGGTCACAAGGTGGTCAACAGCGGAGCGGCGGCGACGAAAGCCGCATTGGACATTGGTAAGTAGCCGTCGAGATTCAAGAATCCAGACTAACCGAGCATTAACCATGCGCTCCATCACCTTACAGACACAGCTTGTAAGAGAAATGGGGCAGTAACTAGAAGGAAGGTGTCTATCCTTCCCGGGTTTGGGTATAGGAATAACGACGGCGTCACGCCAACGCATGGGGACCTGACCTTCGGTCCAGACTCGATTGTAGGTACGAAGAAGGAAGCTTTTGCCCGCCAGAGAAAGGTGTGCCAGCATCTGAACGTGAATGGCATCTGGCCCCGGAGCAGAGGACCGGGACAGTGCAAGCGCACGTTGTAGTTCCCGCATAGTAAAGGGGGCATTATAAGTTTCCAGATTCAGCGAGTGGAAGGAAGGTCGCCGAGCCTCTTCTGCCTCTTTCCTGGGAAGGAAGGTAGGGTAGTAATGGGCGGAGCTTGAAACCTCCGCGAAAAACCGGCCGAAGGCGTTGGAGACAGCCACAGGATCAACAAGGACCTCATTACCTGAGGTCAGGACAGGTACCGAGGAGTGGGCCTTAATGCCCGACAGCCGGCGCAGGCCACCCCAAACGACAGAAGAGGGAGTAAAACTATTAAAGGAGCTGGTCAAAGAGGCCCAACAAGCTTTTTTGCTGTCTTTGATGACTCTACGGCATTGCGCTCGGAGTCGTTTGTATCCAATACAATTCGCCAACGTAGGATGGCGGCGAAAGGTGCGTAAAGCACGTCGTCGAGCACGGATAGCGTCTCTACAAGCCTCATTCCACCAGGGGACGGAAACGCGACGTGAAGAAGAGGTAGTACGAGGAATGGAACGTTCGGCAGCATTGATGATAACAGCCGTGAGGTATTCGACCTGACTGTCACAAGTGAGAAAATCGTGGTCCGGACAGGTCGCCAGGGAGGAGTAAAGTCCCCAGTCAGCTTTCGGTATGTTCCAGCTCCAAGGACGTGGGGATGGGGTGTGGTGCAGGAGATGAACGACACAGGGGAAGTGGTCGCTGGGATAGGTGTCAGAAAGGACATACCACTCGAACCGACAGGCAAGAGTGGTAGAACAGATCGAAAGGTCCAAGTGGGAGTAGGTATGAGTAGAGTCCGAGAGGAAAGTCAGGGCGCCAGTATTGAGGCAGACAAGATTGAGATGGTTGAAGACATCTGCCAGGAGGGAGCCTCTCTGACAGGATGCTGGAGAGCCCCAAAGGGGATGATGGGCATTGAAGTCGCCAAACAATAAAAACGGCGGAGGAAGCTGAACAATCAGGTGCATCATGTCAGCCTGACTAACTGCGGATGACGATGGAGTGTAGATGGTACAAACAGAAAAAGTAAAGGCAGAAAGAGTAATACGGACAGCTATTGCTTGGAGTGAGGTGGTCAATGGGATGGGATGGTAATAGACATCGTCCCGAACGAGCAACATGACCCCACCATGAGCTGGGATACCGTCCACAGGGGTGAGGTCATACCGCTCCGAGGTATAGTGGGTAAAGGCAATACGGTCAGTCGGGCGCAACTTGGTTTCCTGGAGATGAACGACGAGCGGACAGTGCAGGCGGAGGAGCAGTTGTAATTCCTCCCAATTAGATGGAATACCTCTTATGTTCCAATGTAACAAGGCCATCGCTAGTCAAAAAAGAGGGGGAACGAGACGGGGGAAGAGCTGGTCACCTCGACAGCCGCGGAGGGCCAGGTTTCGAGGGAACAACGCTCCAACCGGCGGGAGGCACATCCTGTTCCATCGAGTCGTCGTCAGCTGCGGCCGCTTTCCCAGGTTGTGTAGGAGGGGCAGCATCATTTGCCGACGAGAGGCCAGCTGAGTGCCTGGCAGCAGAGCGTCCCGGCGAAACTGAGGACGGCCAGGAGCAGCGACTCACGGATGGAGCGTCAGACGAAATGCGCCGGGGTGGAGAGGGGGATAGAGACGTCTTCTTGGAGGCCTTCTTGGAAGGCCGAGGAGGCACAGGGATGGTGGGCTGGACGCATAGAAGGTCCTCACGCGCGGGGTCCGTTTTGGAACGCCGGACCTCGGAAGCTGGGGTCCGGAATGTTTCCCCGATGGACGCCTGAGAAGAGGATCGCTTCTCAGGCGGCGGGGGGGGGGGAGGAGGAGGAGGAGGAAGGGTGGCCCCTGGGGCAGAGGGGGCGGGGGCCACGGGGGAGGAGGATTTGGAAGGGAGGGATTTGGGAGGCAGAGGCATGGATCCCGGATGGGGGGAGGAGGCGGAGGGGGGACAGGATAGGGGTGAGGATACCGCGGAAGGAGTGGACACAACTGAGGCAAACGAAGTGGTCAACGGAATGGGATGGAGGCGGTCATACTTCTTCCTGGCCTCAGAATAAGAGACGATCCAAAGTTTTGAGTTCTTATATCTTCTTCTCCTTCTGATACGCAGGGCAGTCTAAGGATCTAGGTGAGTGGGTGCCAGGACAATTAACGCACCGAGGTGGTGGGGTGCATGTATGTTCCTCACGAAGAGGACGTCCACAATCGCCTCAAAGGGGCTCAGCCTCACACCGTGACGACATGTGCCCAAAGCGCAAACATCGAAAACAGCGCATGAGAGGCGGGACGTAAGGTCGCACGTCGCACCGGTAGCACATCACCTTTACCTTCTCCGGGAGAACGTCCCCCTCGAAGGCGACGGTCTTTGGGGCCGCGCTGGACTCGCCGGACGAAATGCACGCCTCGGCGCTCGAGGTTGGCCCTGAGCTCCTCATCAGATTGCAGCAGGAGGTCCCGATGAAAAATAACCCCCTGCATCCTATTTAGTGCCAGATGCGGGACAATGGACACTGGGATGTCCCCTAGGCGGTCGCGCGCCTGGAGCGCCGCCGACTATGTGGCGGAGGTGGTCTTTATAAGAATGGACCCCGAACGCATCTTACTGAGAGCCTCGATTTCCCCGAAGATGTCCTCAATGTGCTAAACAAAGAACATGGGCTTGGAGGTGGCGATCGTCCCCCCCATTGGTTCGAGAACAGACCAAATAGCGGGGGAAGTACTTCGCCCCAAGCCGGCGGGCCTGTCCCTCCTCCCAGGGAGTGGCCAAGGGGGAAAGGGCAGGAGAACCAGAACCAGAGACAGTACCTTTCCTTTTGAAAGACTCGGCCACAGAGCGACCTGATACGTGTTGACGTTTCATCTGCGAAACGTCCGCCCCGATACCACCCACTCCGACCAGGGGCTCTCCCCACGGGCGCCACCCAGCCTCAGCAAGGGCCACCTGGCAGGATGACCGTTGCCGGGAGTCCTGATGCCCCAAGGAGACGTGCATCTACTCCTTGGCCGACGTTGGGAGGGTGCAGCTTAGGTATCGGCAGTACAATCCCTGTGTTGTCAGGGGGCTACAACCTAGAGGGTACATGACGACCCCACCACAACGGGTTGGCTACCGTGCTGGATTTCTGGTGCCATGGAAAGTCCATCATGATTGTAGGTGCAGATGGGGACGCACTATGGGCGTAACTTGTACAACCCATCAGGCGTTTAGGTCCAATTTGAAGAATAGCGGGTATGGTTACAACGCCGGTACAATGCTGAGTGCCAAGGTCTTAGTGCACTGAGGACCAGTGGTACACAACGTAAGGTGTCCTTCCCCAAAAGGCTCGTACTTCTGTAGAATTTTGAAAAATGGAGGTCAAACCCCAAGGGGGACCATCACATGGAAGGCCGAAACGGTTGAAACTCCTTTGAGTCGCCTCTTACGACAGGTAGGAATACCTCGGGCCTATTCTTACCCCGGACCCGCAGTGGGCGAACGTGGAGGTGATATCTTGCTGCCAAACAAAGTTCTATGGTCAGCTTCCTCCAGCTGAGGAAGATCAGAAACACCAGTTACAGTTGCTCCACCGAAAAAGAACGGCCAGTAAACTTTCCGCCGGGATGTGGCACACAAAACTTTCAGCTTAGGGGAATCTTGTTCACCAGTACTATCTCATGTTTTTCTAAAATGTTTATTACTTTTTCCACACAATATGTTTGTTTCATAATCTGCTTGTTAAACAGAACTCGGGTAGCCTCGCGGTCTGAGGCGCCTTGCCACAGTTCGCGCGGCTCCCTCCGTCGAAGGTTCCAGTCCTCCCTCGGGTGTGCATGTGTGTCGTCCTCAGCGTAAGTTAGTTTAAGTTATATTAAGTAGTGTGTAAGCCTAGGGACCAATGACCTCTGCAGTTGGGTCCCATGGGAATTTACCACAAATTTCCAAAATTTTACAACGCGCACATTATGTAGCCTTTGTTGTTTCTGATTCTGATACACGTAACTTACATTCAAGCTTTTGGACTAACCTCAGATATTTTTCTGTTTTTGGGAAATGTATCACTGGCGCCATGTGTTCCACTGCCAGTGTCTCATCCTGTCCCGAAAAACGCATTCTCCTTCTAGTCAGTATTCATACATTCTAATTAGGGTCACTCGAAGTCCTCAAATCGTATACGTTAAAAGCAGGAAGCTCGAGAATATTATGGAAAAGTATCAAGGGCTACCTATTGTTTTTTTTTTCCTGCTAGATAACCAAATGTGTCTACAGCTCTTTCGTTGAATTATAATCCAGGATCATTTTTGGCTTATTATCAGGCCAGTCAGTGATTTAACTACCACGGTTGAGGGTAACCATTGGTACAACATTCTTATTTCTCGTAGGAATATAACTGACCGCTGTACTGTCACTTGTGAACTAAAACGAAGAGCTATATATCTCCTTGTTTGTCAAATTTTGTGGAAGCTTAAACATATTTCTGCTTGTAGTTTCCAGCATCGTTAATACTCTTAAGAAGCAGCTGCCCCAATTTTATGATGTAAAAAAGTTATCACATGTTATATTTTGTCTTAGCAAACTCAGAAGTGAGATTAGCAATTTCCCTCATTCTCATATCTTTTAGTGGTGTTACTCCTCACTTGTTTCCTTATAAGTTTGGACTTTCAGTATATGTAAAGATTTACTGTATTTAGTTAGTATTTTGATCTCATACTTGGTCGGTTTACTTAGGACATCAACCTCTAAATTCTCCTAACTCTCTGTCGACAGCAACGTTTTATCGAGGATTACAGAATTTAGGTAGGACTTCTACCGATTTCTCCCAAAGCCTATGAATTATAACAAATTTATAAGTATGTATTCCTGCGTCTCTGGTGGATATCTTAGCAAATTGCAGGACAAACGATAGCCAACAGAAATTTCATGCAACGCAGTTGCTCGAAATGTGTTCCGATCAGTATCCTTATGCCAGAAACTTATTTTAGATCGATATACACCCAGAAGGAATAAGAGACCTAAGTACAAATGAAATATAGGATCATCACGTTTGTCCATTCTTGAGAATAAACTCGTCGCCCCTCAAAATTTGGCATTTCTATTATTTCATTTTGAAGTGCTGTACACAATACTAGTCCAAATGTAGATCTTACGT
The DNA here is from genome assembly GCF_021461385.2 of Schistocerca piceifrons. Lineage (NCBI taxonomy): Eukaryota > Metazoa > Arthropoda > Insecta > Orthoptera > Acrididae > Schistocerca > Schistocerca piceifrons. The sequence goes on from NC_060144.1 coordinate 47,827,618, forward strand.
CGCTTATTCTGCTGGAAGCGCTCTTTCATCTATTGAGGAATTTATTAATCCCTTAGACACATATTCAGTCAGTGAATTTCCGTGGTGTCACAACTGAAATTGAGCAGACACAATAAATATGCGAGAAACAATAAAGGTGCGAATAATTGAAAAATGTGAATCAATTTCATGGAAGAATCAAGAAAAGAGCCCATAGATGTAAACACAGAGGGTATGTTGATTGTTCAAAGTTCGTTGGAACGACAAAAATGGCTATTACCATAAAGTAAAAAAAAAAAAAAAAACTAAAAAATATTTGACATTGGAGTAATCATATTGATATTGGGTCATTATGTCCAGAATGTGAAATATCACTATTACGGTGTATGGCCAAGCCACTTAAATAATTTTAAACGCTTTTAAACACCTACTTCTCATGCAAACATTCATTTTCAAGTTATCTTGTTATCTAAATCCCGAGAAAAGAAATTTAAAGCCTTTTCTGGTCTTACGTTCATAGATCCGAACGCAACAGTGGGGTTAAGAAGACTTAAAGTTTTTTTTTTTTTCGTAAACCTATACCTGCAGGTAGTCTAATTTAGTTACTTCTAAGGCGTTGCTTGCGGATTTCTATTACACGTACAAACTGAAAAATTCCAGATAAAAAATATTACAGTGTGCTCCATAGACGTAGAAAGACTAACATACCGTATAACTTCCTCAAATATTTATGATGTTAACCCTTTCCCTATCGTCGTGTCACAGAGGCCCGTCAGCGATGTTTAATATCTTTTGTATTAGTAACTATAGATTTTATATTAATGAATTTTGTGATTTCTTCCCTAATTTGTCAAGTTAGTCATAATTTTGAAAAAACAATTATAAAAATTTACCTCTGGATTTATATTAAATTGTTGGAGCGGGTCAGTGCGGTTAGAAGCAATTTTTCAACGAGACATCTGGCTGCGCAGCGTCTGCTACGGCATGTGCCATTGTCGACTCGCGCTGTTATTCTTTCACTGTTGAACTGTCCTCCTTATGATAAGAACTTGTTTATTTTTGTGTATTATTTCATAACAGTTGTCTGTAATACAAACTGAAAATATTACGCAGACGAATAATTTAGTGCAAATTCTGTTGAGTGTGACTTATTGCTTTGTCGTAATGGAAATAAAATATGGGCTACAGCTCCTCAAGTTGGAATTTCTAGTAGGCGGAGCCAAAAGGATGCACAGAAAGAAGGCCAGGAACCTCCAAGTTATTTGGTTAGTAGCCGTGATAACGACGAATCTGGTTTTATGTTGTTCTCTCGTGTACCCCTGATGGACAAAATGTGTATGTGAACCAATAAGGAAGGGCGAACAGTTTATGAGGACTGGGTTGACATAGATACGCATAAAATGAAAAAGTATCTTGATGCTCTGATCCTGACTAGAGGTTACAAATCAAAAAATGAAGAGATCAGTCAGCTCTGGAGTGTTGAGAATGGCTGACCACTGTTCAATGAAATTATTTCTCGCAAGCGCTTCCATGCTATTCTGAGGGTGATATGCTTTGGTGATGCAGCAGCCCGACGTGAATATAGGTCAGGCGACACATTGGAACCAATCAGAGAAGTTTTTGAGATGTGGGAAATTACACTTAAGGATACCTACATTCCAAGATGGTGCATGACCACGGATGAACAGTTGGTCACATATCGAGGACGCTGTCCATTTCGACAATACATACCTCAAAATCTGGTGGATACGGATTGGAATTCTGGGCAATTTGCGACCGTGTAACAAGCTATTGCTGGAAGATGAAAGTGTATTTGGGGAAGGAGGAAGGAACCAGAGCCGTGCGATTTGCAGAAAATTTTGTGAAAACCCTGGTTATTGAACTTTAAGAATCTGGACGTAATATCCCTGTGATAATTTTTTTACATCTCACGATTTAGCTCTTTATTTGCTGTCACAGGGTCTGACAGTTGTTGGTACTATACGAAAAAACAAAAGTGAACTGCCTGCTGATATTTTTACACCGAAAAGATATAAAGTGTACTGTTATATCATTTGGTTTTCAACCAGCTATGATGATAGATTCTGTTGTTCCTAAGAAAAACAAAGTTGTTACCTATCATAGCACTCTTCATGTCCAGCCAACGGCACCGTCATCACAGGAAAAGAAGCTCGTAGTTATAATGACATACAGTGCCACAAAGGACGGCGGTGACAACAAGGACCAGAAGACGCGATGTTGCAGTGGAAAGAGAAAAACAAGGCGGTGGCCATTGGTGGCTTTCTCCAAAGTGATCGATGTAAGTGTAATGAATTCATACATAATTTAAATCATGCTGGCTTGTAATAAAAAGTGTGACGTCAGACTTTCACCATCAGTTTGGGAAAGCAACTAGCAGGGTAAAGAAGTCAATGAATTCATTAGTAGCAACGGATCCAGGAAGGGCAGTGAAACCACAATCTAAGAAAAGGAGAAAAAGTGCTTATTGTGTAGAGAAGAAAGATAGAAAAAGTCAAACAACATATTAAAAGTGCACAAAATTTGCATGCTTGGAACATTCTGCTATTGTCTATAGACAATAAAAGTAAAGGCCACCAGCAAAATATAAAACTGTGTGTTTTTAATGCAAATTTTAAATAAATAAAACTATTTTAGAAGTATATATAATTCGAATGTCTTTCACATCAAAAACAGTCAAAATAGTTTCAATTTATGTCAATTTAAACAACACGGGACTGAGAGGCCCGTGTTGCGGACAACGTGATACGGATTTTCTGGTAAGCACATGGTTAATAAAAGTGGTGTGTACAGGTGATCTGACACTTCGACTTACCCCTATAATAGTATTTATAACGTCCCATGTGTCAATAAAAAGAAAGTGGGTTTAATGAAAGATGCATTATCAGGGGAGTTTATTACAGAGTTCAGAGGAATGAGAGCAAAACTCTTCGAATCTGCAAAACTCTTCGAATCTGAGACACAATGTGTAAACAGAAAGTATAATGTACAGTTTGGAAGGTGTGAAATGATCATCAGCAAAAGAACTAAGCACTGATGGTTACTGAGAATGTGTGTTAGATGATAATGATGAAACGACTGTGCAATATATAACTCACTCCGAGCTGCATACTCTTTCAACTATGAAGCAATGTAAGCTAGCGCTTTTGGCAAATGATTGTAAGTCTTTCAGACTAGCTGATGAACTGGGCACTGTTGCATGTGGTTATTGCTGTGCAAGTAACAACTGATTTACCAGTTACCGCCTGTAATCGTGACCTATACATTATAGACATAGAAAATATATAAACTGAGAATGTAAGCAATGTGTGTGTGTATGTGCGCTAAATGATGCTGTCGATATAGAGAAGATGTAAACTGAAACTGTAACCTAATGTTGTAGATGTCGGTATAGAGTATGTTGTAAATGTATTTGCAACTGTATGTCGTATGGGTTTTATCTCAATGTAATTTTCCATAATATATTATGAACTACATATCTCAATGTTTTACTTATGATCTATACCTGTCATGCCTATGTGACATACAAATCTTTTGTTGGCTTAGAAGCATGCTGATTGATCCATATCCAAAGAAGAGACATTGCTTAAAATTTGAAAAATCACAACAAATGGCTTGTATAAAACTATGTACAGTTCTGTGGTACTTACTCATCGGCCGCTTAATTTTAATGCCTGGAAAATATTGGACTGTGTTTGGGAGATCGAAATAGTATTGTGTCTTGGGTAGGAGGCCCACTGACCTATTTCCAAGAACGTACCGTGGCTTAAGAGAGGCAGTGGCATGATGACGTCATCCTGTCGCTGCTAGATCTGCATCCCTGGCCTCGCCTCCAAATGCGACTGTCCGAGGAACGGTCAGTGTGGCACTGCTCCAAATCTCTTCATCTCCGAGTATCACTTGCAACCTACGTCCTCAACTATTTGCTGGACGTATTCCACTCGCTGTCTTCCTCTACAGTTTATGGCCTCTACAGCTCCATCTAGTGCCATGGAAGTCATTCCCTCATGTCTTAACATATGTCCTATCGTACTGCCCCTTGTCAATGTTTTCCACATATTCCTTTCCTCTCCAATACTGCGCAGAACCTCCTCATTCCCTACCTTATCAGTGCACCTAATATTCAGCATTCGTCTGTAGCACCACATCTCAAATGCTTCGATTCTCTCCTGTTCGGGGTTTTCCATAGTCCATGTTTCACTACCATACAACGCTGTGCTCCAAACGTAATTCTTCCTCAAAGTAAGGCCTATTTTTGATACTAGTAGACTTCTCTTGTCCCAGAATCCCATTTTTGCCAGTGCTAGTCTAATTTTGATGTCCTCCTTGTTCCATTGGTCATTGGTTATTTTGCTGCCTAGGTAGTAGAATTCCAGAACTTCATCAGCTTCGTAGACGTAAGTCCTGATGATATGTTCCTAACTGTTCTCATTTCTGATACTTATCATTACTTTCGCCTTTCTTCTGTTTACTCTCTTTCTCTGTTCTGTTCTCATCACACTGTTCATTCCATTCACCAGATCACGTAATTCTTCTTGACTTTCACTCAGAATAGTAATGTCATCAGCGAGTCATATCATTGATTTCCTTCCACCTTCAATTTTAAACCCATTTCTCAACGTTTCTTTTATTTGATTCTTTGATGTACAGATTGAACACTAGGGGCGAAGGATTAAATCCCTGTCTTACACCCTTCTTAATCCCAGCACTTCGTTCTTGGTTGTCCACTCTTATTATTCCCTCTTGGCTTTTGTACATATTGCATATTACCCGTCCCTCCCTATAGTTTACTCTTTTTTTTTTTCAAATTTCGAACATCTTGCACCATGTTACATTGCCGAACACATTGTCCAGATCACAAACCCTATGAACGTGTCTTGATTTTCTCTGGTCTTGCTTCCATTACCAACCGCAACGTCAGAACCGCCTCTCCGGTGCCTTTACCTTTCATAAAGCCAAACTGATCGTCATCTGACGGATCCTCAGTTTTATTTTTCCATTGTTCTGTATATTATTCTCTACAGGAACATAGATGCATGAGCAGTTAAGCTGATTGTGCGATAATTCTCGGACTTGTCAGCTCTTGTAGTCTTCGTAATTGTGTGGATGATATTTTTCCGAAAGTCAGATAGTATGTCGCCAGACTCATTAACTCTACACACCAACGTGAATAGTCGTTTTGTTGCCACTTACCCCAATGATTTTAGAAATTCTATCTCTTTTGCTTTATTTGATCTTAAGTCCTGCAAAGCTCTCTTAAATTATGATTCTAATACTGGCTTCCCTATCTCTTCTAAATAGACTCCTGTTTCTTCTTCTAACACATCAGACAAATCTTCCCCCTGATAGAGGTCTTCAGTGTACTCTTTCACCTATCCTCTCTCTCCTCTTAATTTAACAACGGAATTCCCGTTGCACTCTTCATGTTACCACCCTTGCTTTCAATTTCACAGAAGGTTGTATTAACTTTCCCGTATGCTGAGTCAGTCCTTCCGGAAAGCATTTCTTTTTCGATTTCCTCACATTTTTCATGCTACCATTTCGTCTTAGCTTCCGTGCTCTTCCTATTGATTTCATTCGTCATCGACTTGTATTTCTGAATTCCTGTATTTCCCCGAACATTTTTGTACTTCCTTCTTTCATCAATCAACTCAAGTGTTTCCTGTGTTACCCCTTGTTTTTCGCATTTACCTTTTTTGAACCTTTATTTGTCTTTCCAGCTTCTGTGATTCAGCATCCTCATATACTTTCGCTTTATTTTCATCTACAGCTTGCGACGTCGGCATGTATACCTGAACTATCGTTGTCGGTGCTGGTTTACTGTCGATTGTGATAAGAACAATCCTATCACTGAACTCTTCACTGTAACGTACTCTCTGCCCTACCTTTCTATTCATACCGAATCCTACTCCCGTTATACCATTTTTTGCTGCTGTTGATGGTATCCTACACTCATCTGACCACAAATCCTTGTCTTCTTTCCGTTTCACTAAAATTACCACTACTGTGGGTAGACTGAGCCTTTGCATTTCCCTTTTCAAATTTTCTAGTTTCCCTATCACGTTCAAGCTTCTGACATTACATGCCCCGACTCGTAGAACTTCTTTCGTTGGTTATTCAGTCTTTTTCTCAATGTTGCCGTCCCCTTGGCAGTCCCCTCCTGGCCATCCGAATGGGGGACTATTCTGGAATCTTTTGCCAATTTTTTCAATTACATGGCTTGTGGATACACGTTATCTGGCTTTACTGCAGTGGTTTTCATTGCCTTCTGCATCCTCATGCTGTTGATAATTGCTGATTATTCCGCCTTTAGGGGCAGTTTCCCACCCCAAGACCTCTGTCCGGCCGGTTGGGGTGGCCGAGCGGTTCTAGGCGCTTCAGTATGGAACCGCGCGACCACTACGGTCGTAGGTTCGAATCCTGCCTCGGGCATGGATGTGTGTTGTGTCCTTAGGTTAGTTAGGTTTAGGTTGTTCCAACCTCTGTTGTTGAATCTCTGTCCGCTCCTCCGCCCACTTTGAGAAGGCCGTTGGTAGAATGAGGGTGACTCATCCCAATTTACATCAACTAATTGTCTGATCATCCAAATTTTGTCATTCATAAACAGAAGATCGTCTATCGAGGGTACTACAAGCTAAGGAGCAACAGAATTTTTTTATGTAATCTAGAAATGGTGTATGTTTGGTAATCAACTTCCATGAATATACAGCCCATAACATTGAAAGAGATTCCAGTAACAAAGGGTACTTCTGACGACTACTAGTAGAATTACGACAAGAGAGAGATGCAAAACGAAGAATGGAGATTTTTAATGAATCTAATACTACAACCCAACTAAAGAAACCACCAATGAGAGATGAATGAATCGGCCTGTTCAGAATTTCAGATAATATGAATAGCTTTCTTCGTGACTTAACAGAAAACATTAGAGAACCTCCTTAATGTGAATTCTAAGAGATCTTGTGAATTTAAATGTAAAATGATATTAAACCGAGCTACGTTCGTACTTCTAGCAGGTGTCTTAAACTATGAGCAGCTACCTGTGATATGCGTCCGAATGAGAGGTCCAGAGAGATCAGGTTGCCGAAACTATGAAGCTGAGTACCATTTATAATTCTCCAGCCATTGTGCTGGCAGCGAAGAGTCGTTACATTTTTGCTGATGTACAAAGGGCACCAGCCAATGCAGACAGCCTCACTGCCATCACGTGAAAAGTCGCAGTTCACTGGAAATGTGGAGCCGGCAGCAGAAGCGACGAGGAAGACTAGCAGTGGCAGAGCGTTCCTCTGTGCAGCTAGCATCCTGCAACCACCATGCCCAGCAGCTACTTGTTATTCAATTTCATTATTTCAGCCACATAAATCCAATTGTAAAAACAAATAATAAAATAAAAAACAAAATAAAACTATCATGGTATCTCTCTCATATCATCAAACTATAAGATTCTGTCGAAAGCTCTGAAAACTAGGACAGAAGAACAGTCACACCCACAGCCGGAGAGTATCAAGAAGGTTTCAGGAAGGGGCGATCATGCGTCGAACAGATAATTGACCTGAAACTCTTCCTTTCGTACCTGAAACTTGTAATGCCACAACGAAGCATAGCCAAGGCGCAGCAGTTGAATAAGTGAACGCTCATGCCATCTGTTGGATAGCTGCACAAACAAAAGCACAGGTGCTTCCACCTGGCGGCACTCAAATGAAATAGCACTACGAGTAAGACAGTATCTGAATAGTGCTGTGCTCGGACGATGATATAAAGAATAGGATAACATTATTACGTATAGTAAAATATTAATTTTATATATATATATATATATATATATATATATATATATATATATATATATATATATTGGCATGTGAATTTGGCAGTAGAGAGAGGTGTTCTGTTCAGATGCAGAACAGAGATTACACGGCGCGAAAGTGATGGTTTAAGTACGGTATGGTTATGCTAATAATAACAGGAATGACCAGAGACAGGAATATGGAGTGAGAGCAATGAGGACTAATAGAGATAGAAGAGGTGGAAGAGGTTTTGGTGGAAGAGGTAACTACAATGGCACACCACAGTACCAGTCAGAAAACGAAGAACCGCCACAGTAGAGGGCCGAACTGGAGCGGAATATGGGGGTAGGCCCCAACAACAGTGTAATAGGAACCAACATTATCACCAAAATAAGAATTACAATATTAATAGGCAATATAACAGACAGAAAGTAAACTATTGCAATAAGAGTGAACAGAATGAATACCATGCTTGGTGTGAGAAAGATATGAAGCAATGGGGGAAGAGAGAATGGGACTCTGAATTAAAATTGGTACAAGGTTTAACTGGATTTTGTAGAAAGAAGGAACTAGATACATATTACAAGCTAAGGAAAGCCTATCAGGTAGACATAGATGATACCTTGCCAACAAATGAACATAATAGCATAACTAATATTAAAGAAGGGATACCCAAAAGGGAAAAGGTTGGTACTTGCAGAAATATAGGAAAGATTATCATTGGTAGTACTGGAAAAGAAGTAGGAAGTGTAGTTATTGAGAGTAAGTCTCTCAATAATACTAGTGGTGAGGAAGGATATGATCACTGGGTAAATGACTTACATGGGTTAGGTACAGGATTAATAGAGTGTGAGAGGGAGCTAGGAGAGGCTACTCAAAGTAGATACGAGACAGTTGAAGAAAGGGGTAGAATTGAAAGAGAGGAGAATATTGAAGATATTCCCGAAAGATGTAGTGAAATAGAGGAGGAATCAGTAAGTAGTACCAGTGATCGCAGTGATGAGGAAACTAGTAGTGAGCGAGAGTGCTGAGGAGATAATGGACAGAGGTGCTACTACTGTGTAGTGCGAGTACACAGATGGAGCATAATTTGCAAGGAGAGTTTTTCAAAGGAAATAATTCAAAGAGTGGCCAGGAAGGTAACAGCTTGGTAGACATGGGTAATGAAATCATTAGTGTAGAGGGGTAAGTATTTAATGGTAAATGTGATATGGTGATAGTAGGTGAACCTAGTCGAGAACATGAGAGGTTATATGGTACCCAAAGAGCAGAACTAAGTGAAAGAGAGTATCCCACCCATGCTGAAAGGGAAACACAAGTTTACCTTGTCAAAAGAGGCAATTGTAGTGATCATTGCTAAGAGGATGAAAGTGTGATAGGTGATAATGCAAATTCCTCAATAAAAATGCGTCAAAACACAGTAGGAGAGACAAACAGAAAAACACCACAGAGAGAGTTTGTCACAGAGAGGGAAAAGGAACCACCTGATAAGTATAGTGATAAGTTAGTGCAAGGAATGTTAGCAGATTGGACTAATGAGGCAACTGAACAGGATCTGCTAAGAGAAGAGGAAGATGAGTCATCAGTTAGGTTAGGCCAACCCTTAATAAGTGTACAGTTGTATGATGTAAGTGATATGCATTATTAGATACAGGTAGTGAGATAAGTCGTATTTCTGAGTCCTTGTGGAAACATATTAGTAGTAAATATGAGATTCCAGAAATGTCTGTGTCTGGACTCAAGATAGTAGGTGCCACAGGGAAGTAAACCTGTGAAGAAACAAGTGTATTTGTCTTTCAAAATGGGCAATTGTAAGATGGAAAGTGTGTTTTTAGTTATTCATAATTTAAGAATAATATGTTTAAAGGTTCAGATTGGATGATGGAAAATCAAGTAATAATTAATTGTGACCAAGGCCTGATGCTGTTTAAATATTTGCGTACAGAATATACAGTGAATTTTGCAGGACAATGGTAGATGAGAGGGAATCATTAGGTTGTCTCAAAATAGTGGAAGGGTCAGTAGTGGAATGTTGTGAAGAGTGGGAGGAAGGAAATGTTGGTGAAAGTGAGAATCTATGGTTAGACAAGAATAGGGTGTTCCATCAGAAGGTGAGTGAAGTGGACGGTGTTGATAGTTTCCCAGTTCTTTGCGGTATTGATAAACAACAAAAGGAGGAGCTGTTTAATCTGTTAGTAGAAAACGAACAGGTGTTTTATGAGGAACCAGGAAGAGTAATCGATTTTGAATTTTGTATTATATCATCTAAACTGTCTAGTTTGTCACACTCTCTTTCTATTATTGAATTTAGCTTCCTGGCATCCAGTACAACTCTAATTCCACCATCCTTTTTCTGTACACACATAATCGGATTATTATAATTGCTATTACTTCTTTCTATTGCTCCCAGACTTTTACCCTCCACGCTACCCTACAATACTAAACTGGTGATCCCTTGATGCCTCAGAATATGCCCTACCAACCGATCCCTTCTTCTAGTCAAGATGCGCCACAAATTTCTCTTCTCTGTAATTCTATTCAATACCTCCTCATTAGTTATGTGATCTACCCATCTAATCTTTAGCATTCTTCCGTAGCACCTTGTTTCGAAAGCTTCTATTCTCTTTTTGTCTTAACTATTTATCGTCCATGTTTCACTTCCATACATGGCTACACTCTGTACAAATACTTTCAGAAACGATTTCCTGACACTTAAATCTATACTCGATGTTAACAAATTTCTCTTCTTCAGAAACGCTTTCCTTGCCATTGCCAGTCTACATTTTATATCCTCTCTACTTCGACCATCGACCTTATCTATATTGTTATCAGGAGAAACAAAACTGGCGTTCTACGGATCAGAGCGTGGAATGCCAGATCTCTTAATCGGGCAGGTAGGTTAGAAAATTTAAAAAGGGAAATGGATAGGTTAAAGTTAGATATAGTTGGAATTAATGAACTTCTGTGGCAGGAGGAACAAGACTTCCTGTCAGATGAATACAGGGTTGTAAATACAAATTAAAATGCAGGAGTAGGTTTAATCATGAATAGGAAAATAGGAATGCGGGTAAGCTACTACAAACAGCATAGTGAACGCATTATTGTGGCCAAGTTAGATACAAAGCCCACGCCTACCACAGTAGTACAAGTTTATATGCCAACAAGCTCATCAGATGACGAAGAGATTGATGAAATGTATGATGAGCTAAAAGAAATTATTCAGATAGTGAAGGGAGACGAAAATTTAATAGTCATGGGTAACTGAAATTCGGTAGTAGGAAAAGGAAGATAAGGAAACGTAGTAGATGAATATGGAATGGGAGGAAGGAATGAAAGGAAGCCGCTTGGTAGAATTTTGCACAGAGCATAACTTAATCATAGTTAACACTTGGTTCAAGAATCATAAAAGGAGGCTCTATTCATGGAAGAATCCTGGCGATCCTGGAAGGTCTCAGATAGATTATATAATGGTAAGACAGAGATTAGGGAACCAGGTTTTAAATTGTAAGACATTTCCAGGGGCAGATGTGGACTCTGACCACAATCTATTGATTACGAGTTGTAGATTAAAACTGAAGAAACTGCAAAAAGGTAGGACTTTGTGGAGATGAGACCTGGATAAACTGAAAGAACCAGAGGTTGTAGAAAGCTTCAGGGAGAGCATTAGGGAACGATGGACAAGGATGGGGAAAAGAAATACAGTAGAAGAAGAATGGGTAACTTGAGAGATGAAATAATGAAGGTAGCATAGGATCAAGTAGGTAAAAAGACGAGGGCTAATAGAAATCCTTTGGTAACAGAAGAGATATTGAATTTAATTGATGAAAGGTGAAAATACAAAAATGCAGCAAATGAAGCGGACAAAAAGGAATACAAACGTCTCAAAAAATGAGATCGACAGGAAGTGCAAAATGGCTAAGCAGGGATAGCTAGAGGACACATATAAGGATGCAGAGGCGCGTATCACTAGGGGGAAGATAGATACTGCCGACAGGAAAATTAAAAAGACCTTTGGAGAAAAGAGAACGACTTGCATGAATATCAAAAGCTCAGATGGAAACCCAGTTCTAATCAAAGGAGGAAAAGCAGAAAGGTGGAAGGAGTATATAGAGGGTCAATACAAGGGCGATGTTCTTGAGGACAATATTATAGAAATGGAAGAGAATGTAGATGAAGATGAAATAGGAGATATGATACTGCGCAAAGAGTTTGACAGAGCACTGAAAGCCCTGAGTCGAAACAAGGCCCTGGGAGTAGACAACTTTCCATTGGAACTACTGACAGCCTTGGGAGAGCCAGGCCTAACAAAACTCTACCATCTGGTGAGCAAGGTGTATGCAACAGGCGAAATACCTTCAGACTTCAAGAAGAATATAATAATTCCAATCCCAAAGAAAGCAGGTGTCGACAGATGAGAAAATTACCGAACTATCAGTGTAATAAGGCATGGCTGCAAAATACTAACACGGATTCTTTACAGACGAATGGAAAAACTGGTAGAAGCCGACATCGGGGAAGATCAGTTTGGATTCCGTCGAAACGTTCGAACACCTGAGGCAGTACTGACCCTACGACTTATCTTAGAAAATAGATTAATAAAAGGCAAACCTACGTTTCTAGCATTTGTAGACTTAGAGAAAGCTTTTGACAATGTTGACTAGAATACTCTCTTTCAAATTCTGAAGATGGCAGGGCTAAAATACAGGGAGCGAAAGGCTATTTACATTTTGTACAGAAACCAGATAAGAGTCGAGGGGCATGAACGGGGAGCAGTGGTTGGCAAGGGAGTGAGACAGGGTTGTAGCTTATCCCCGATGTTATTCAATCTGTATATTGAGCAAACAGTAAAGGAAACAAAAGAAAAATTCGGAGTAGGAATTAAAGTCCATGGAGAAGAAATAAAAACTTTGAGGTTCGCCGATGACATTGTAATTCTGTCAGAGACAGCAAAGGACTTGGAAGAGCAGTTGAACGGAATGGATAGTGTCTTGAAAGCAGGATATAAGATGAACATCAACAAAAGCAAAACGAGGATAATGGAATGTAGTCGAATTAAGTAGGGTGATGCTGAGGGAATTACATTAGGGAATGAGACACTTAAAGTAGTAAAGGAGTTTTGCTATTTGGGGAGCAAAATAACTGAGAATGGTTGAAACAGAGAGGATATAAAATGTAGACTGGCAATGGCAAGGAAAGCCTGCCCTCAAATACTAAATTGGTGATCCCTTGATGCCTCAGAACATGTCCTACCAACCGAACCCTTCTTCTAGTCAAGTTGTGCCACAAACTTCTGTTCTCCCCAATCCTATTCATTACTTCCTCATTAGTTATGTGGTCTACCCATCTAATCTTCAGCATTCTTCTGTAGCACCACATTTCAAAAGCTTCTATTCTCTTCTTGTCCAAACTATTTATTGTCCATGTTTCACTTCCATACATGGCTACACTCCATACAAATATTTTCAGAAACGATTTCCTGCCACTTAAATCTATACTTGATGTTAACAAATTTCTCTTCTTCAGAAACGGTTTCCTTGCCATTGCCTAGTAATGAACAAAAAATCCCTAATCGAAAAACTCTAGGCCAAGGATAGGAAGATTTTGAGAAAGATCTTAGATCCCATCAAAGAAAATGGGGAATATAGATGACGTAATAATCATGAACTGTATTCCCACACAGAGAAGATGAGCCTTGGAAGACTCACCAATCCTATGATCACCTACTTTCAGGAGAAGAAAACAAAATGGGCCTGGTTCACATAGATGGAGAAAGATCTTGAATAAGTGGGGATTACCAATGATGACACCTTGGAGCGTGTCCCACTCAAAGAGGAACTTATGGCGTGGACCCAGGAGAAGAAGGAGCATCACCGACAACGAATGCGGGAGCACTGGGCAAACATCAGAACACGTAAAGCCCCCCACTCATACAGCTATTATTGGTGGAGACTTCAATCTACATTCGATTTGTTGTCGAAAATACATGTTCAAAGCCGATGGTAGACAGAAAACATGTTGCGATATTGTACTAAATGCTTTCTCTGAGAATTACTTTGAATATTTAGTTCATGAGCCCACACGAATTGTAAATTGTTGCGAAAACGCATTTGACCTCTTAGCCACAGGTAATCCTGATCTAATAGAGTGGGTCATGACTGATATAGGGATTCGTGAACACAAGGTCATTGTAGCGAGGGTCAAAACCATATCAACCAAAACCACTAAAAACAAATGCAAAATATATCTATTTAAAACAGGAGATAAAAGTTCGCTTGATACCTTCCTAAGAGAGAGTTTCCATTCCTTCCAAACTAATTATGTAAGTGTAGACCAGATATGGCTCAGATTCAAAGATACATTATCGACAGCAATAGATAGATTCATACCGCATAAGACAAAAAGAGACAGGACTAATCCACCATGGTACGCAAAACACGTCAGAACACTGTTGCAGAAGCAACGAAAAAAGCATGCCAAATTCAGAAGAACGCGAAATCCCCAAGACTGGCTAAGTTTCACGGAAGCTCGAAATTTAGTGCGGATGTCAATGCGAGATGAAACATTGTCTCAAAATATGGTAGCAAACCCAAAGAGATTCTGGTCGTATGTAAAGTACACCAGTGGCAATAAACAGTAAATACCGTCACTGCGCGATAGCGATGGAAATGTTGCCGATGATGGTGCCACTAAAGCTGAGTTACTAAATATAGTTTTCCGTGATTCCTTCAGGAAAGAAGACGAAGTAAATATTCCAAAATTCTAAACCAGAACAGCTGTTAGCACTTGTCCGTCCTCTGCTGCGCGGTGTGGGATTCTTGCCAGGTAGGATTGACGGAGGACACAGAAAAAGTGCAAAGAAGGGCAACTCGTTTCGTGTAATCGCGCAATAGGGGTGAGAGTGTCACTGATACGATACGCGAGTTGGGGTGGCAGTCACTGTAACAAAGGCACTTTTCTTTGCGGCGAGATCTATTAACGAAATTTCAATCACCAACTTCCTCTTCCTAATGCGAAAATATTTTGTTGACGCCCACCTAGGTAGGAATAAGGGATCATCATAATAAAATAAGAGAAATCAGAGCTCGAACGGAGAGATTTAGGTGTTCCTTTTTCCCACGCGCTATTCGAGAGTGGAATGGTAGAGAAGTAGAATGAAAATGGGTCGATGAACCTTTCGTCAGTCATTTAAGTGTAAATTGCAGAATAACCATGTAGACGTAGATGTAGATGTAGATGAAAGCAAGATAGTTGAAATAACGTAGTCCAAAGATGGCCTATACGTAATGAATGAACGAAAATAAAACATTTCCAATACAGACAAACAGAGAAAAAACACTTCCGATTCATACAGACTGATCAATATAGGCAAGTTACGTTTACGTAACATGCGAAACTGGGTTCTGAGATAGGTAAATACCTGTACACTCATTGACATAAACCTCGACCGGCGGCCGGCCGCTTCAAAGGCTAAGTCCTAGTTACAGTAAGCGAGTCAGACGCATTACGTATTCCAGGCCGTAGCAGCCGCGACTTGGAGACACCAGCTATGGTCACTTCCCAGCCCGCTGTAGGATCACATCGGTTCGTCTTCTTCCTGCTGGTACTGTAACTGAGATTTGACAACAAGGCAACTTATGTTTGGCAACTCTGTGATCGACTACTTCCTGGTGTGCACGGAATTTAGCCTCAAAGTTCACTTGATTTTACCTGCCATTTCCTTTGAATAATCTGAGTTTTTATCGCTTGAAGGGTAACAAAAGATTGTAAATTTATGGTTTTCAGCCCAGGAAAGTCATTGCAGGTATAAATCGCAACTAATCTCGACCTTTAAATAGCGGTTTACGAGTTCTAGGCACTATTGCCGTCGTAAGAGGACGCTCAGACCCATACCTCTTCACCAGCTCTGTGGTAACGTGCTGACCTGTGGAAAAGCGTCTGTTATGGTATGCAGTTCCAGTCTCACTAACTGCGATGTTTTTATCCCTTCTGTGAAAGAGCTACAAGGAGTCGGATCAAACATCAATAAGGAAATCGCAAGAAAATACTTTCGGCTCATAGTGCAATGTTACAATGCTGCACAACAGGCAACGTCTCTTTCCGCTGCTGACAAGCGAATTTTAGGTTTCTAGGAATACGTAACTATATTTATGAAATGCCACATTTGCATACCTCTTGAGTACGACACAGCATATCAATGAAATACAGACCCAATCAAAATCTAAGTGAGTAGTATTTACTAATTCGTGTCGATAGAGGCACATTTGTGTACAGATATTCGGTTTTATTAAAACATACTTTCGTCGTAAGGTTATCGTGGTTAGTTTTATTTCATTTCTTATAATACAGTGCACAATTTTCGTAAGGTTTCCTTTAGTGTTGTTAAAACAATAGTAAACATGAGAGAGAAATTAATCATCAACGATATATGCGAATTCTCTGATGTTATCTATGACAGTATGACAATGCACGTGCAGTTTATTGATTACATGCATGTAGAAAACTTGTTCTGAGTTAAAGCTGTCAAACAAAGTTTGAAGAAGAATAAAATCTCACTACCACACGACAGCTAATGTAGAAAATACTTTTCTGACATATTATGGCACGATGCGCTCTCCCTACACATCTTCGAGATGCATCTGCTGCCTGCTGTCTATTAAACCTGAACAGAACAAAATGTCACAGTAGTTAGCCCTTTTTCCACATGCGACTACTTTGGGTTGAGAAGTGAAGGGAAGTATCTTCAAAGTTCCATTAGATTGACAACGTCAGCAGACAGCAGAAATGCGTTTTTAAAAATGTAGCACTGAATGTAATCGAACTCGCGAAATCTTATCTACGCTACTAGCTGACACGTAGCTACAACAGCTCCAGAGCTCAACTATTCCTCCAGAACTTTTTGATTCCACAGCACTGTGAGATTATGCATATGGCCAGGTCTTGACTTCTGAGAGACAAACAGTTACAGCTTTTCTTTTTTTCTTACTGAACGACGTTTTCTACAAACAGATAGCGCAATAGAATAGGTCAAGTGGAAAGGAACACTTTCTATTTAAACTTCTGCATCCTACTATGTTGGCAGTTCTGTGTAGGTGGCAGTTACGTGATTTTATTTCGGTGATTACAAAATATAGAGTGGAATGTATGAACTGGGTAGCCGAGGCAGCTAGTTCATGGTGATTCGGTCAACCAAGTAAATGAATTTACTGAACATGGTGCAAATTACTACCGGACGACTGTGTGTCAGAATTCTCATCCACTGTGGCGCAACGGCGTTACGATAGAAAAATGAGAGAAGAGGATTTCGTGGTCTTTTGGACGGATCGTAGGTTGTTATACTTATGGTCTGGGTTGGATTCCCACTTCTGTCAATGATTTTAGATAGGGAGAGACAGAGTCCATTCTCTCCTGGCTACACCAAGTGAAGAAGATGTAATGGCAGTGTGGTCTGAAAATTCACATTAAAGATGATTTTCCTTCTCTACCAAGTGGACGGTAGGTTGAACCACAATAAAGTCTGGAGTGGCGACATGTAGAAACTCTATCACCAGTAACCTTTCTTATACTAGTTATTTATTTCAAGTGACGAAACAAACGCTATGTATGGTCACAGGACACTTATTCCATCTTTTATCTGAGTTTCTGTATGTCGATAAGATTGGTTCTGAACTGGGAATGCAACTCAGACCGCCCTTAACGCGGAATTTGATCCCTTCGTGACAATACAGCTCGGCTACAATTTGTTGTTTGTTCAAAACTGCAGATTCCTTAACATCTCCACATATTACGCGTGAATGGGATCGAATCCTGGCCCGGCACTAAAGATTTAATTATGTATTATCAAGCTCTAGCATGAGAACACCTATCTGCTGGTGGATAAGAATTTTGATTTTTAATGTATTTTCATTCGTTGTCAACACTAACGATATCTGACGTTTTTAAATCCCAGTGAGACACAGAACTATTTGCGAGATGACTGTAAGTTCAAGATGTTATTCTGAGCAACTAGTGGAGAAAAATTCGGTAGCTGACGTCTCTTTGTGTGTAGTCAACGATATGTGTGGGGCTCTATTCCCAGTGAGCGCTGAACTCTTCGACATATTATTTCTAGTTCAAACATGCTCACATATCACTGCTGGCGCAACAAACCCGTGTTCAACGTTCGTTTTCTCTAGAATATAACAGCGATAGGTGCCGGATAGGAGTCCTGGGAAGGAAAAAATTAATGTTTCGTCTCGTCATTTCAGTTAAAACATCTAGCTACTGCCGCGAAAATCTGATATGTCACATTTGACTGTGCTTCGATAGCAATCCGATTAGGTTCTGGGTTCGAATCCGTGTCCAACACAAAGCTTTACCTCACGGCATTTCAAGTAAGTTACTTGTGAAGAAGCAATATTTAACATCTCTCGTAGTTCGTTAACAGGGACAATAGATGATGGGTAGGAATTCGCGTCTGTTAAACATGTTTGCGTTATGCAATTTAAAGCTGATATTTGCTAACTGATACTGTCTAAAATCGAGGTATATCACTCTCTGTATGCTTAATCAGGAATGACTGTTAGTTTCCGTCAGTAACGAAATCTTTGCTTAGTCTGCATGAGCTGGGTTGAATCCATATGCGGAACAAGACGGTTCGTCGTGTCATTTGAAGTTCATAGATACTCTCAACTAGCTGCTCGTGAATAACTTAAATTTTTAATGTCATTTTGTGTTAAATAATAAGTACGGTATGTTACTTTGAAGAGGAAATCATGAATACGACGAACTTACTACGTGCATTACCAATCTGACGTAATAATGAGAGTGGTATCATTCCAGGTATGTCATTTATTGTAATAAATGTGAGCTTACAAGCCTTAAGGACAGTCTTATCTGTGATAAGGTGTTCCCTGATATTTGTAGTACCGTGGTATTACTTTACATCTTGAGTTATTGCGGTACGGAGCAGTGTTTTCTAGTGGTGACTTGTTGGAACTATTTTCAATAGTCAAACGACTGTACCAAGGAGCGATTAGAGGACCTGCTAGACAGCTTTTTTTGAATAGGACAATGTTCCTGTACAATAATTTTTAGATTAGTTACAATAAGCTTACGCTGCAAGAGAACTCGCTTGTATTTTTCAATATGTGGTCTGTTGTCGGTTTGAAGGCCTTACATTGCAACGGCAACTTAGTGCAACTCCACCGAGAGCTGTCTGGAGTAGGGTGGAGATAGCAATGTGAAAGTTGCGAGATGTCGAAGACGATCTTCATATTCCTAATGCGATTAGGTCATCGTATACTCTTGACGACGTTTAGCACCTGTGCGGTCAGTCAACCAATTTCAGAATTCATGTTGAGTAATCCTGCTAAATTCCCATAATATTGTCTTTTTATATTGATGAGTAATATGGAGTAATATGGAATCAGTAACTAAATGCTAAGAATATATTTGCATTGTGCCAACTCAAAGATCAATAGACATAGATTTTTATATTTAGATATTTATTTTATATTTAAAGCCATTCTCGTTCTGCGTTGGAATAAACATTATTCATTATTTGATTGTTCTTGTTACGATTGTTATTGTCATTCTCTCACTCGCAAGAGTTTTCACATTCCTATTTGGTATCGATGCACATGAAGAGTGGCTATGAAAGAAGGGAATACTGAATGTTACGTCATGCAGAATACACTCATTTACTTCTGCTCCTTGTGATCAACGCTACAGGAGAAGTGAGATACATAAAGTTGGCAGTGTGAGGACAGACATGCTGGCACAACTCTGCAACTACACAGTGTTACCAGATAAAATGGTGCTGCGGACTCGAAAGTGTAGTACGGACTTTGCCACAGTAGCAGACAGCTGCTAATTTTGGACCATGACCGTGGATTACACTTCGGTCAGTGCTGGTTAGAGTGCTGCAACTGTAAATGGAAGGCTTCGTTTGACAGTCTTGTGCTGATGCTGTCTGAATAAATTATGCCATTGGATAAAAAGCGGTTTAGTTTTGAGACCTAACCCACAAGGGGAGAAGGCACAGTGGTGTGCTTCAGGAATTCCAAGCAATAAAACACAAAAAGCAACCCAGGAAGGGTTCGAACAGCTACTTTCATGCAGAGACATGCATTTCGAATCTGTTCATCGTTACGAGGTCAAACAAGAGGGTAACATTACTGAAACAATGATCAGGCTACTTAGTATACAAGAGAGCATACAGATTTCAAGGAGGAAACGTATGAAGACGCAGACTTCCTCGTTATCAATATGTGCGGCATATCTTTCGTGTTAACGAAAGTAATATCCCGCTTTAACTCTTCTTACGTCTCAAATGAAATGAATGCCACGAGGAATCGAATATTTGTTGACTGCGTCTCTCCTTGCTTCCATCCGTACCAACATATTTCTTCATTCTCGTGGTAATCATGACATTCTTTTTGTATGCTGCAAAAGATTGCACGTGGACAAATTCGACATCGAGGTGCAAAGCGTATGGTATCTTACATTATATTCAATTCGAATAAGCTTCAGATATATTTTTACTCCGTTTGTATTTTTAGATGATTATGAACGTTACGGAAAATTATCTCACATGCTTTATGTTGAATGAGAAACATTGAATGACCCGTTTTGCTTTCCCTACGTTGAAATGATATAATGTCGGCGTCAACAGCCTTCTTCCACGCCGGAAGCTGAAACTTGTATCATTCTGGATTAATGATAATTGAATGTCTCAAATGTAGACATAGCCCACAAGGCGACGTCAGAAACCATCATGGGAGAACGCCGCATAAAAACCAAACGTGCGCGCGCGTCTCCACTCTGAACGACCGTATCGGAGATTCACGGCAAGCATTTCGCTGAAGAGCTGCCTCGTAAGAGAAGCGAGAAATGGCAGCGTCGTAGCAAGTATTTGTCAACACTCTGATAGTGCATTTACTTCCGGGTGTAGGCCGGCGTTGCCTCGCTAAATTCACTTCACATTCGTTTTCCACATCGAAGACTCGTACGATAGACTCCACTGTAAGATGAGACACTTAGAAAGTATAATTAATTTCTGGACTCCAAGAACGGCGTTCTTCACATAAGTAACACCTGTTTGTGTGCTTTAAGGTTGTGTTTTGAGGCTCAGGCAACATCGCAGTGGCTATAGTCCGTCTGTGGTCGCCAGTGTGTCGTTAGCTCAGAGGTTATTCGTCATATTGTGACTTTTCTAACGCGGGACATTCTGAATCGGAATACTCCCCTTTCATTATTAGTTCCGGGACGTGACTATTTTCCTCGGACAAAGACCAATGCTGTGAATTGGATTCGCGGACATGCCATTCACCACCTAGTTGGACAAACTGTAGACTCTGTACTCGATTTTTGGACATACCTCAACGACCGTCATTTTGTCGTTGTCCGCCACCCAAAATACAGACAATTTTTCTCGAACTTCCTTGGGAGTGCTTTCCACGACCCGCCTCGCAGCTGGAATGTGTTAAGTCAAGAGTGAAGAAGGTTTCCAGTTTGAACCAATGAACATTTCTGAACTACTGAACGGAACACACCAATTTCGGGAAGACGTGACTCAACATATTACCAGCGGGGCGCAGAAGGCGTCTGATCAATTACACAACAAAAATAAACAAAACAAAAATCAAAATAAAAATAAAATTCAGAAAAAGGAAGATTTTGTTTTGTTTGTAATGATAGCCCTAACCTTGAATTCCCATATTTCCCCTGGTATATAGGCAGCTCTTGGGGTAGGTTTAGTCAGGAGCCAACGCCTGAAGTGGACCAGATATTTTTTTTTTTTTGTTATAGGATGAAAAGTGGCGGTGGCACTTAGTTTCTTTTTTTATTGCCATTTTCCTAAGGGGCTTTAAAATAAGAGAGAAAAAAAGGGCTAATCGTAAAAAAAAAAAAAGAAAAAAAGCAAAATTAAAAAAAAAGAGGTTCCCTTGTGCGTTGCGGTGGTCGTACTGTATGACATAGCAGTTCCAATCTCGGTGGAAGCCGCTGACTACAACCTTTTATTTTCCATTTTAATTAATGGAGTTGAAAACGGCTAGTAAAAATTCTTTATTCGAAATCTGAAGAATGCCTTTAAACATCAATCTTCGTCCGATTCGACTTAGTAAATTAAGTTAATATCATGGATGTCTGCTTTGCAAATGCCAAGGTGCTTCACTGTAAAACAGATCCTGAAAAGATTCAAAGCGACTGTCAACGATATAAATTTGAGTTTTGTTCGTCATATAGGTCTAACATGTCAGAAGGTTGTTTATGAAGTGCACATGTTGATTAATATAGTTCCCCTCTTCTAAATTTTTGCAATATCATTTAACTGTAGACGTTTTCTAACACCGGCGTTAGCAATTCCTTTCCGTTCTCTGAAACCTCCAAAACGACAAATTTTTCTGCTCTAAATCTGATGACAACTATCACTTCCGATCAACATTAAATACTTCATGAACCCATACATGGAACTCCAAATGTGCGGTGTTCCTGCATTGCTACAGAGCATGCATTGCAAGGTATTCACACAGTTTATCGCATAGAGTTACCATAAGGAATGAAACAAGAACTGTAATACACTTTACACCATAGACGCTCACCACGGCTTGACGAAAACATCCGAACATTGACCAAAAGTTGCACAAATAATTGAGTTTGAAAGGAAAAGAAACGAAGTATGAAGCATTTATAAATTCATCGAATGTAGCGAGGTGGTTTAATTTCGTCCCAGTCTATAAAATTAATTTCGGGCCATACTCAGTTCTTGCCGATTAATGTAATATAATACCCGCCTAATTATCAAAGCGTCTGTCTCCGTTGCTTTTGAGCGTGAATGGAAATCGTAGAAATTTTCTGTGGAGCAACATTTAAAAATAAAGCGTTTTAAATCATCAAAAGCGATGAGCGGGAGCAGGCGCTTTCGATAAAGAACGGGGGAGTGCAGCGCCGCTGCTGTCGCCACGGCCGCTCCCGGTAGCCAGCAAATGGATCCCGGAGCTTTGCAGCATACGGCGTCCAGAGGAGGACAGTCTGCAGGAAATCTGCCGCATAATCGTTACTGGATAAAATTTTGATATCGGTGTGTCAGAAAGCGAAATAGATTGAATCTGCTCTACCATTACATTCACGTCTTCAGCATTCAGACAGAAGAGGCTATAAAATATTTTATGCCAGCTGCTCTCGATCCACTGACATTACGAACAGAAACAACGCACGCTACCGCTAGACCACAGGCGTAATCAGCCTAGTGTTTTTCTATCATGGGACAAGTTTTCCTCCAGGAAGTGCCGCAGTCTACAGTGTTGCCAGATTGTGCAGATAACCAGACTTAGAGAATTAGCGAGTTGGCCAGTTGTTTTGTCCCATGTCGCGATCGGCGCGGACTTAGCCTCTGAAGCGGCCGGCCGCCGGTCGAGTTTTATGTCAAAGAGTGTACATTTCTGGCTGTTGACTGACAGACACATGGTATGCTCTGAGGATTCAGGTCCCATAAGATCGTTTTCTTTTTTACGCTATTTCATTAAATTTATATTACGAACGACTTTCAAACAGATATCTTGAAATGGACTCCTTGCACCCAAGGAGGAAATGTTGCCTTTATGAGTATTAGCATACTGTGCGGTTAACGGGGAGGCACTGTAACACCAGATCATGGGTGTCAAATGTCGTCTTTTTGGATCCTTTGCCACATAAAATTAATATCGTCGCCAAAATTCTTTGAACCGTCAATTTACTTTGAAAATCTTTTCTTAAGGAATTTACTTTATTTACTAGCAATTCATCAGGAACATTAACACATTTAATCACACTAGGTGAGAGTGGAAGTAGTTGCCAGGAAGTAACTGATGGAAAATGAAGTCACTTTTAACAAATGTGAATTTTATTTCTAAAAGCTTTTTTCAAATACAGATTTAAAATTATAAGCAGAAAGCCACCCTCAAAATATCAAGTTACAATTTTATTTAGAGGCAGGAAGAACAATATTAACCGTATGAGCCTTCGGGCTGAGAAGCTCGCCTGCTCCCTTTCAACACGGCCGTAGTCACGACCGCTCACAACAACCTCTGAAAGACTACACTGGTGCAAATCTGCAACACACCAGATTACTTTAAACAAAAAAAATTTAACAACTGACACAAACACGTAAACTATGCACCCCGTAAGAGGGATGGAAATGGTACAACACTCAAATTATTTGCCACCGAAAGTGCAATTTTTTTGAAGGACTCTTACGGTCAAAGGGTGGCAACCTTATAACCTAAAATGACTATTTAAATAAAATACTTATATAAAATGTACAACATGCTCTAGATTACACACGTACCACCTCGCAAGATAAAAACGGAAAGAATGGTGGGACGACTTCAAAACAAAGCGGCTGGTGACCTCACCAAGAAAACGAGTCGAATTTAACAAGTAAATGAAACAACATATCCCCAATCATTTGACTTCTAATAAACTGCGATTTCTGGCGAAGACCTGGTGCAGCACCCCCAACGCTCTCCCGAACCATCCGCTGCCAGCTGCTTCAACGGACGCAGGATGGCGCGCCGATCTCCCGTCTCAAGGCGTCGCAGCTCGCTCCGGCTAGCCCGATGTCGTGGTTTCGCTCCTCTTGCTCTCGTGTGAACCGCGAAGCCACTACCCCTTTCTATACGGCGCTGCCCACTGGACTCACGTGGGGACCTCACATGCTCCGACGCTCAAGACGGACAAGTCATCTCGTGTCTCAGTGCGCGACCGACCAACCGACCGATCCATCCGCCAATGACCGTTGCCCGAGCAACTCGAGCAGACTGGCGGCCTACGCGCAGACTCAGATGCACGAACCGAGCTCATAGCGCCGCTTAAATGCACGTGAGCAGGCAACTTCTCCCTTTTCCCTCCAGAGGGAGACACCAAAACTGCGATTGCCACAGCGGCGCCACCGCCAGAAACGGAGGGCGACTGCTTTACACTACGCGCTGCGGCGCGCTCGTCAAAACAGCTAATTTTACCACGGCTCATTCTTAATAGGGTGTGTGTACATATATAATTTATATCGTCGACAAAATTCTTGACAGGGTGTGTGTTGAGTGCATACTCTGCAAGTTGCTGGACGTACCGCAATACGTGTACGCCCCCAAAACATCACACACTCATTCGATGTGATTCAAGTCGCGCGTACGGGCAGGCCAGTCCATTCGCCGAATATCGTCTCGTCCCATAAGCCCCTACTGAAGCAAACCAAGCGCTGAATCATGTGTGAGACACAGAGGCGAGCGAGTGCGCCAGGAATTACCCCAGTTCACTGCTAGTAACGCCACGTCACCTTAACGCGTCTGCATGTAGCGCGCAAGTATTCAACCACAATTTAGCATGAAATTAAAAATCAAAATTTATGTTTAAAACTTTGTTAAATTATAGTTCAGTGTAATAATGTTCCAAATACCAAGTCTTGATGCTCTAAACTTAATAGTTTACGGAAAAATGCCGTCTTAAGAGAAAAATCAGAGGCGCTAAATAATAACGCTAGGAAGCCATAATTTGGTCTGAAGGTGCAGTTAGAAGTTATAAATAAGTGATGCTGGTTTCCAAAAACATAAAATAAAAATTAACCCCAGAATCCGCGTTTTTCGGAAAAATCAGAGGCGCCAAATAATGGACTTAGAAACTTGAAAATTTGTTTTATGCTTCAGTACACCCTAAAACTAATAACAGAGAGTCCGCGTTAATCTACCTCTTATAGTTTTTGAGTAATTAAATAAAAACTAATTTTGTAACTAAAAAGTACCTAAATGTTGTAGATTAAGTACTTGAAATTTTAATGATAGAGGATTTTGGTTAAACCAGATGATCAAACATATAAAATAATAAAGCTACACCATGTTTAAGACTTGTAACATAAATAGCAACTGATATAAGTCTTAGCAAATGTATGGTTCAGGGGTAACAATCTACCGTTAGTTCCACTAAATAAATTCTATTAAGCAAAGTTTTCATTCTAGCGAGCTGAAACATTCTACGTGCTTTCAAACTGCTTATCTGCATACCAGCAAAAATTAAGAAGTTTCTGCAAACAGTTGGTAACTATATTATTAAAGATTATGTGCCCGAGATAGCGGTCGTTTGTAGACTGCCGCCGTATGCAAATAGACAGACAACAGATGTTTTCTCGGCAGTCCGCGCCGGCACCTTATAAATACAGCCCCTGAAGCAGTAGGAAGGTTCACTTCGCTCTCAGACACTGACAGGTCCACGCCAGTTAAACGTCTGGTCGCGCTCTGCCTCGGATGACGTCAGAGCCGACCCGTGATAAGCACGTATTTGGCAGTGAAAACGGATAGTGAACTCGCGAGGACTGTACACCGTCCTGGATCGTTTAGAATTCGGTAAAATAACTGTTAGTGTGCCGTCCGTGTGAAATTCAATTCCGCGTGGCAAGTGGTGAATTTATTTCCACTTTTATGGCGAGCATTAATTTTTGAACATTTATTGCGTAGTTTCAATTGAGTGATGTTAGTCAGGGCGAACAACAGTCTGGTAGGATAGGTTGTGCCAAAGGAAGCGGACGACTGGCCCTCCTGTGTCTACATCTACATCTACATGATTACTCTGCAATTCACATTTAAGTGCTTAGCAGAGGGTTCATCGAACCACAATCATACTATCTCTCTATCGTTCCACTCCCGAACAGCGCGCGGGAAAAACGAACACCTAAACCTTTCTGTTCCAGCTCTGATTTCTCTTATTTTATTTTGATGATCATTCCTACCTATGTAGGTTGGGCTCAACAATATTTTCGCATTCGGAAGAGAAAGTTGGTGACTGAAATTTCTTCGCTTTAATGACTTCCATCCCAAATCGCGTATCATATCTGCCACACTCTCTCCTCTATTATGTGATAATACAAAACGAGCTGCCCTTTTTTGCACCCTTTCGATGTCCTCCGTCAATCCCACCTGGTAAGGAACCCACACTGCGCAGCAATATTCTAACAGAGGACGAACGAGTGTATTGTAAGCTGTCTCTTTAGTGGACTTGTTGCATCTTCTAAGTGTCCTGCCAATGAAACGCAACCTTTGGCTCGTCTTCCCCACAATATTATCTATGTGGTCTTTCCAACTGAAGTTGTTCGTAGTTTTAACACCCAGGTACTTAATTGAATTGACAGCCTTGAGAATTGTACTATTTATCGAGTAATCGAATTCCAGCGGATTTCTTTTGGAGCTCATGTGGATCACCTCACACTTTTCGTTATTTAGCGTCAACTGCCACCTGCCACACCATACAGCAATCTTTTCTAAATCGCTTTGCAACTGATACTGGTCTTCGGATGACCTTACTAGACGGTAAATTAGAGCAACATCTGCGAAAAACCTAAGAGAACTGCTCAGATTGTCACCCAGGTCATTTATATAGATCGGGAACAGCAGAGGTCACAGGACGCTTTCCTGGGGAACACCTCATATCACTTCAGTTTTACTCGATGATTTGCCGTCTATTACTACGAACTGCGACCTTCCTGACAGGAAATCACAAATCCAGTCGCACAACTGAGACGACACCCCATAGGCCCGCAGCTTGATTAGAAGTCGCTTGTAAGGAACGGTGTCAAAAGCTTTCCGGAAATCTAGAAATACGGAATCAACTTGAGATCCCCTGCCGATAGCGGCCATTACTTCGTGCGAATAAAGAGCTAGCTGTGTTGCACAAGAACGAGGTTTTCTGAAACCATGCTGATTACGTATCAATAGATCGTTCCCTTCGAGGTGATTCATAATGTTTGAATACAGTATATGCTCCAAAACCCTACTGCAAACCGACGTCAATGATATAGGTCTGTAGTTCGGTGGATTACTCCTACTACCCTTCTTAAACACTGGTGCGACCTGCGCATTTTTCCAATCTGTAGGTACAGATCCATCGGTGAGCGAGCGGTTGTATATGATTGCTAAGTCTGCCGAACGTGGCGCAAACTTTTCGTCGCTTTACCGAAGAATTTTTGCTCGGATTAGACTTTCGCTCTCCATACGTACTTCAGCTGGACGGAAGTATGGATAAACAGCGAGAAATAAGTGCTTGACAATAAACGCAAATCCCACACAAGCCTGCAGATGGCGGTCTTGTATTTTATCCCGCACGGCACCTCAGCGATGCCCACCACACGTTGAAAGGCAAGTGCCAGCAGTGGCGAAAACAGCTCCCTCTGTAGCTGCGGGTGCGTTATGTACGCGCTGATTGAAGTCTAACGTGTGCGAATTGTTGGTGCTGGTGTGTTAGCGAAAATGTTAGGAGTTTCAAGAAGCATTGTATTGAAGATTTATACCGCACACAGCAAAAGTGGGAAAACACCATCCACTAAATCATAACTTGGATCGTAGATCGCATCAGCAAAGTACTCAGAAAACGCAGTATTGATGCAGTGGTTAAACCAACAAGAAAGGTGCGTGAATATTTCTGAGGGTGAAGAGATACTCCATTTCGGCAGCTGCACGATGGTACAGTGTGAGCCCTGTTCCGAGAGCGCATCCATCGCATGCGACGCGACTGGCAGTTGTATACCGTTAAGTTAATAGAACATATTCCTCAGTAATACATCTACGTATATGTCAGACCTGAGTTTCTCCTGTCCTATACAACTTTCAAATAACTTCCGGGAATTCAGCCAGGTAACACTTTCAGCGACCGCTGAAAGTGTTACCTGGCTTATTTCCCGGAAGTTATTTGAAAATCTACATACATACTCCGCAATCCACCATACGGTGCGTGGCGGAGGGTACCTCGTAACACAACTAGCATCTTCTCTCTGTGTTCCACTCCCAAACAGAACAAGGGAAAAATGACTGCCTATATGCCTCTGTACGAGCCCTAATCTCTCTTATCTTATCTTTGTGATCTTTCCGCGAAATATAAGTTGGCGGCAGCAAAATTGTACTGCATTCAGCCTCAAATGCTGCTTCGCTAAATTTCCTCTGTAGCGATCCACGAAAAGAACGCCTCCTTTCCTTCAGAGACTCCCACCCGAGTTCCTGAAGCATTTCCGTAAGACTCACGTGATAATCAAACCTACCAGTAACAAATCTAGCAGCCCGCCTCTCAATTGCTTCTATGCTCTTCCTGAATCCGACCTGATAGGGATCCCAAACGCTCGAGGAGTACTCAAGAATAGGACGTATTAGTGTTTTATAAGCGGTCTCCTTTACAGAAACAAATCGTGAACGATGCAAGCTGTGTGAACAGCGGCCCCGCCGTCTTGGAACACAGAATCACCGTCGAGGGAAACATTCTACCAAGAGATAGACCTGATCATCCAAACTGGTCACATAGTCCTTACCAGTAATGCGACATTGCAGGGAACCCGTGGAGTCCATGCAACACCACGATATAGTGAAATGATAATTAAATCAATACCCTAAGCTGTCCAGAGGTGTTACTTAACATCAACGGGGACAGTTGAAAATGTGTACCCCGACCGGGACTCGAACCCGGGACCTCCTGCTTACGCGGCAGTCGCTCTATCCATTTGAGCCACCGAGGGCACTAAATTGTGTCACGTTTGGAGCAAGACCGATAGTTGAACGTCTCGAACCATGGAAGTAGATTTTGCAGTATCAGTTAAGAGACAAAAAAATGGTTCAAATGGCTCTGAGCACTATGGGACTTAACTTCTGAGGTCATCAGTCCCCTAGAACTTAGAACCACTTAAACCTAACTAACCTAAGGACATCACACCGATCCATGCCCGAGGCAGGATTCGAATCTGCGACCGTAGCGGTCGCGCGGTTCGAGACTGTAGAGCCTAGAACCGCTCTACCACTCTGGCCGGCCAGTTAACAGACAGCAGAACAAATTTGGTACATTGCTAAAGGAGAGAGTAGCTTTCCCATCTTCAGATATGAATCATACTCTTAGCCTGACGGAATTTGTCTAAGAATGAAACGGAGTGCATTCCAAAGAAGGAAACTATGTGGTTGCACCTTCTCGAACACGAATTAGAGACATTGTTGCTAACATCGAAGCTGAAATGCATTTATTACCTAAACCAGCTGCAGAAAGCATGCACGCATAGAATCATCCAGGATATTGCTTACGACCAAACCACGTTGTAGTAGTTTGATGGAAGTTGAAATGAAAGATGTCCGAGATTTAAAAGTCTGATAAAGACATTGTTCCAGCAGGTAAAGGGAAGAGTCCGAACTGTTGCGGAGAAAGGTACTGTGAATGCAGGTCGATCAGACAACGCAAGCGTCACATAATGCGAGATGTAATGCAGAGGTAGTGACATATTTTGCAAATGTAACGACGAATGAAAACTTAATTGGGTACCGTCAGTTTCAAGTTTTCGTGCGTGATAAGGAACCTGTGCAGCCTATTGAATTCACTGAAACTTTTAGAGGACCAATGCCTAATTCACGGACTGAGTCACAAAAAGCTGTACTTAGATGCATCCACAGAGAGGGATCAGTAATGACAATGAGTGTTCCTGATTATTATAATAGTTATGATGATTTTGAACGTGTGTTCCTTGTTAAGTACTGGTCAGATGCTCGTCAAGAAAGATTAAGGAAGGAGGTTTTTAACATGGAACCTCTTCGATCAAAAAGGGAAACCTTAGAAAATATTTCGACAAGTACCTGAACACACAAAATATTGGGAGAACGCCATGTCACAGGCAGATGTCATCCGAATATTGAAGGCCAAACTGCCGATGCTTATTAGAGAAAAATTAATTAACACGACAGAAGCGAATATTGAGAGAGATGGAGCATGTATACCTGTAGCATTCTGGAATCAGTTATGAACTCAACATTGAGTAAAAGATTGCGATCAAGATATCTGAGTGACAGAGTTTTACTAAAGACCAATAGACCGATTTGGTTAGTGTTTTTTTTTTTTTTTTTTTTTTTTTTTTTTTTTTGAATTCATAAAAGTTTTTGAAACAAAACTCAGAATGATCAAAGGATATTCTTGTCATCCAAATGTCATGCCATATGAACCAAATTGTTTGCCGTCGTACCCCATTCCGTGGCCAAAGTGTGCTACTGTTTCAAAAGCAATTAAGAAGATGCTAGAAAGTCAGGTTATTGAACCATCGCTGAGCAAAAGCTGGGACTAATGTACGGTTGATGGTGGATACCAGAGCAATCAATAAGATTATCATTCCAGTGAAAGAATCAATGACACTTTGGTCAACTCACAATATCTGTATCATCCTGACATGTCATAGGATTGTTCCTTAGCTCGGATGCTTTGTCCATTGACTTGGGGGTTTTCCTTTTTCAGATTAGAAACACAGATGGGGAACCTGCCATTCTCCTTAACAATTTACCACAGTCTGACAACGCTGGTGTAATTTTACTATTCTGCAACTAGAAAAATCCCGAGGTTTTGAGGCAAAGAACTCGTTGAGATGCAATCGGAGCGCATTTGCACCCGGAATAGAAGTTCCTTGAAGGTTGTTTGATAGAGAGTGGAAAAGGTGAAAAACTGAGGGCGCAAGATCACGTGAATAAAAAGGGTGCGGAATGACTTCCTAATCCAACTTCCGTACAATGTTTTTGCCAGTTAGCAGAATGAGGGTGGGCGTTATCGTGGAGTTGCATCACTTTACACAGTTTTTCTGGTGGTGGTTCTCGGATTCCGTCTGCGAGATGTCTCAGTTGTTGACAATGAACGTCAGCAGTCATGGTTACACTCAGGGAAGCAATTCGTAGTACACCATACCGTCGTTATTCCAGCACATGCATAAAATAATCTTTTGAGAGTTTGTCTGAGACTGAGAAATATGATAGTCAAAATAATGAATTCGAAGTTTATTAATGAATGATGGTACGTACTGACAGTGTTACCTCCATCTGTGTAGAAACGTGGGATGTCTACAAGATAATTATCCCAGATAGGGGACATAAGAA
This sequence comes from Schistocerca piceifrons, assembly GCF_021461385.2. NCBI lineage: Eukaryota > Metazoa > Arthropoda > Insecta > Orthoptera > Acrididae > Schistocerca > Schistocerca piceifrons. The sequence continues at coordinate 47,859,278 of NC_060144.1, forward strand.
AGGTAGTTAGTGATAAGCCCGACGGAGATGGCAAGTAATCATTATGTAGCGCATAATGGTGTACTGTTTTATCGCCATAATGCACGGAACAGTGACTGGTGTGTTTTCATTCCAGAAGGAAGCCAAGCAGACGTAATCTGGTGCACCCATAGGATTTGGCTAAAGGCGCCGCAAAAATTATTGAATATTGAATATACGAAGGAAAATAGAGCAATTGGTACGGAAACGTTTGATATGTCAAAAGGAAAAACCTTCAAACCGAGAGTCAAAGGGAAAATTAAACCCTATTTTTGTCGAGAAACGTCGCCAGGTCGAACGCGACGGGCGTTTGTGAACACTTTCCATTTGCATGTACAAACACCCAATACGTCATTTCAGTCAGTGGGTTGTTTTCGAATATGCCTTGAAGAGGGCAACCGGCACCCAGTAATCCGACGATTATTAGAAATTAAATTCCTCAAGTCAGCAATTCGAATGATAACGCATAAAATTTCACGAGCAGATATAGAAGCAAATTTTGGAGATTCATGGTATCAAACAGACTCATATCACGCTATCATTCTGAAACGAATCACATACAGGTATTCTTCGATTTCAATAGGTTCATGCACATTTACTGGTCAAGTAAAGAAACTGCATAGACGGATTATTTGCTGTTGTTCAAGGATGTTTTTCATAACTTAACCCATATCTCGACCCAGTGCACTGTCTATGAGCTAATTTTTGACAGGAAGAACAATGAATGTGTTAAGCCATTACCCAGGACTGCAAGACAAATGACCTCTTTCGCAACAACAGAGAAGAGAAACTTTTACTTTGACACCAGTTCGAAGAGAGTACAAGAGTTTGAGGCAGGGGAAAAAAAACCTTGTACGAAGCCACACTGAGTCTTCTACGTTAGCCAAAAGCAAAAAGAAGTAGCAGCTGCTATATTCTGAATGTAAACTGAAATTTTGCTCTTAAGCTATATTCTGTGAATCTGAAAATCGGGCACCGACTTGTATTTAAACCTGAACTCTGGCTCATATGTCACTAATAGTACTGTTTTATTTAGGTAATCAATTGAACTTCATGAAGGTTTTTAACAAAGAGGTGGCTAAGCCATGTCTCCGCAGTATCCTTTCTTTCAAGAGTGCTAGTTCTGCAAGGTTCGTAGGAGAGCTTCTGTAAAGTTTGGAAGGTAGGAGACGAGGTACTGGCAGAAGTAAAGCTGTGAGTACCGGGCGTGAGTCGCGCTTCGGTAGCTCAGATGGTAGAGCACTTGCCCGCAAAAGGCAAAGACCCCGAGTTCGAGTCTCGGTCGGGCACACAGTTTTAATCTGACAGGAAGTTTCATATCAGCGCACACTCCGCTGCAGAGTGAAAATCTCATTCTGGAAACATCCTCCAGGCTGTGGCTAAGCCATGTCTCCGCAGTATCCTTTCTTTCAGGAGTGCTCGTTCTGCAAGGTTCGCAGGAGAGCTTCTGTAAAGTTTGGAAGGTAGGAGACGAGGTACTGGCAGAAGTAAAGCTGTGAGTACCGGGCGTGAGTCGTGCTTCGGTAGCTCAGATGGTAGAGCACTTGCCCGCGAAAGGCAAAGGTCCCGAGTTCGAGTCTCGGTCGGGCACACAGTTTTAATCTGCCAGGAAGTTTCATATCAGCGCACACTCCGCTGCAGAGTGAAAATCTCATTCTGGAAACATCCCCCAGGCTGTGGCTAAGCCATGTCTCCGCAGTATCCTTTCTTTCAGGAGTGCTAATTCTGCAAGGTTCGCAGGAGAGCTTCTGTAAAGTTTGGAAGGTAGGAGACGAGGTACTGGCAGAAGTAAAGCTGTGAGTACCGGGCGTGAGTCGTGCTTCGGTAGCTCAGATGGTAGAGCACTTGCCCGCGAAAGGCAAAGGTCCCGAGTTCGAGTCTCGGTCAGGCACACAGTTTTAATCTGCCAGGAAGTTTCATCCTGAGAAATTATTTGAATTTGCACACTTCATTGCTGGACCCAACGCTGAAAACCAACATTTATAACAGGAGATTGCATTCAATTAGCAATTTGTGGTAAGGTCTTATGGGACCAAACTGCTGAGGTCATCGATCCCTAAGTTTACGCACTACTGAAGCTAACTTAAACTATCTAGCGTTAAGGACAACACACACACCCATGCCCGAGAGAGGACTCGAACCTCCGAAGGGGGGAGCCGCGAGGACCGTAACAAGGCGCCCAAGACCACGCAGCTACCCCGCACGGCGACATCGCATTCAAAATGACGTCACTGGCAGCGGTACTATTTAAACTGGTACAAAAGGTAGATGCAATACTGCGAAAGATTTAACCCACAGATTACTATAAGGTCTTAAACAAATTCTAGGCGATTAATTAAGATGCTGAACAGGCATGGGCATACAATAGGACATACACTACTGGCCATTAAAATTTCTACACCACGAAGATGACGTGCTACAGACGCGAAATTTTACCGACAGGAAGAAGATGCTGTGATATGCAAATGATTAGCTTTTCAGAGCATTCACACAAGGCTGGCGCCAGTGGCTACACTTACAACGTGCTGACATGAGGAAAGTTTCCAACCGATTTCTCATACACAAACAGCAGTTGACCGGCGTTGCCTGGTAAAACGTTGTTGTGATGCCTCATGTAAGGAGGAGAAATGCGTACTATCACGTTTCCGACTTTGATAAAGGTCGGATTGTAGCCTATCGCGATTGCGGTTTATCGTATCGCGACACTGTTGCTCGCGTTGGTCGAGATCCAATGAATGTTAGCAGAATATGGAATCGGTGGGTTCAGGAGGGTAATACGGAACGCCGTGCTGGATCCCAACGGCCTCGTATCACTAGCAGTCGACATGACAGGCATCTTATCCGCATGGCTGTAACGGATCGTGCAACCACGTCTCGATCCCTGAGTCAACAGATGGGGTCGTTTGCAAGACAACAACCATCTGCACGAACAGTTCGACGACGTTTGCAGAAGCATGGACTATCAGCTCGGAGACCATGACTGCGGTTACCCTTGACGCTGCATCACAGACAGGAGCGCCTGCGATGTTGTACTCAACGACGAACCTGGGCGCAAGAATGGCAAAACGTCATTTTTTCGGATGAATCCAGGTTCTGTTTACAGCATCATGATGGTCGCATCCATGTTTGGCGACATCGCGGTGAACGCACATTGGAAGCGTGTATTCGTCATCGCCATACTGGCGTATCACCCGGCGTGATGGTATGGGGTGCCACTGGTTACACGTCTCGGTCACCTCCTGTTCGCACTGACTGTACTTTGAACAGTGGACGTTATATTTCAGATGTGTTACGACCAGTAGCTCTACCCTTCTTTCGATCCCTGCGAAACCCTACATTTCAGCAGGATAATGCACGACCGCATGGTGCAGGTCCTGTACGGGCCTTTCTGGATACAGAAAATGTTCGACTGCTGCCCTGGCCAGCACATTCTCCAGATCTCTCACGAACTGAAAACGTCTGGTCAATGGTGGCCGAGCAACTGGCTCGTCACAATACGCCAGTCACTACTCTGTGGTATCGTGTTGAAGCTGCATGGGCAGCTGTACCTGTACATGCCATCCAAGCTCTGTTTGACTCAATGCCCAGGCGTATCAAGGCCGTTATTATGGCCAGAGGTGATTGTTCTGGGTAGTGATTTCTCAAGATCTATGCACCGAAATTGCGTGAAAATGTAATCACATGTCAGTTCTAGTATAATATATTTGTCCAATGACTACCCGTTTATCATCTGCATTTCTTCTTGGTGTAGCAATTTTAATGGCCAGTAGTGTAATTTAGTTGAAGGCTTGGCAAAAGCTACTCAGCAGCCATAGATAACAAGACATTATCAGGTGGTTACAGATATGGGCACACAACTCACATAGCGTTTGATAATTTAGATTGCATTGATAAAATTTCAGGAAAAAGTACACTGTGCACGGAGCAGTTGGAATAGTCTGTTAATTTAGCCATATAGGAAGTGAGGACCTTGAAATAATCACTTCTTCAGGTATTGAAATGATACTACATGGTTCTAGAGACCTTTCTGAGACACATATAACGTATATATGTAGACTGGAGTCACAAATGATGATTTGTACCATGGTTGTGACACAAACCCAGGTTTTCTGCTTACTAGGCAGATGTGCAACACACTACGCCATCCTGGTGTAGTGGCTTTGTACAACTGCATGGACGACCTTACAACGCCTCTGTCCTCAAGTGGACTCAGGTGTGAACCGGAATTTGGATTGATGAAGGAGACGTGTGAGGTTAGTCCGTGCAGGTGAACAAATCGGCTGTGCCAAAGTGACGTACTTAGCGTGTCTGCCTTGCGAGCGGAAGACCTGGGTTCGAATCCCAGCCTTGGTACAAATTTGAATTCTTCGCTTCAGTCTGCGTATACAAACTTCTTCAGTTCTTCCACTTGACAGCAACGAGGAAAGATATTGACATTCTTTCTGGAAAGATGACGTTTTAATGAAATTTTCCGAGGTGTTGGCCAAGTTACTATAAACCAACAACAAGTTTGATGATTCTTATCGTTGATTCTTCTAATAGTGCAGTCGACCTACACAAAAGAGCCCAAGAGATAACTATTGATAAAGATTTGTTATGGGCAATGCCTTCTTCAGATTTGATTGTGTTCCTTTGTGGTTGGAGTTCAACTGTGTGATATTGACAGATCATAGTGAAAATCCAAAAGTTGACTACTTCCTCCAACAGACTCTTCTGGATCGTCTTAAGCTACTGAAAATGAAACACCTGTCATGGCCCAAGAAACAGCTGAGAAAAGTGGAGAAAAGCGTTTGTCGTGGAATACAATATGGCCAGAGATTCAAGAGAATGAAAAGCCAAAACTTGATAATATTTTCGTAATGAGTCACCATTTTTCAGAGCAATCAGGAAATTGACAGATTCCAGTGGGTAATGGGAAGTATTGGTTCAAGCAGAATTATTAGCAGGAGGTTCAGTGAAGCGTTTTTAGACAGCAGGCGCTAAGCGTTGTAAGCGACTCCATCAGTGTCACAGTCACCGCGCATCGGAGAGTATTTATCCACAACTCAAGTTCCATCCGAGATGCTGAATGTACGCTTAAAAGTAGTTATCGATACTACATCTATTGAACCTGCTTCTTACGACAACGAGAGGATTGAATTACCTGATTTATTGAACCGCATTTTTAACGGCTGTAAAGAAGTCTGCACACGTACAGTGATGGGTAAACACGGAAAAAAGGTTCAATACTACTGCAAGTATGGTGAGTTTATGTACTTGTTTGTTCGGTTGACGATAAGCACCTGTACCAGTTACTTCGAACTATACTTGGACGCAAATTACAACGTGACTGATTCATTTTTTCCATAAAACCAGTATTAATGCTAGATGGTTCCTAATGTACTTAATTAACTTAATTCGGTTGCGCCGAGAAAATTGACCACTGGTTACCGAATTGCGACGAGGCGTGTTTGGAATCAGTCATACAAAAGACAATATGGTTTGTTACTAAACGATGATACATCGGATTCTTTCCAAAGGGCCAATAATGGATATAAAGCAAGTCATCACAATTTATGAAAACGATTAAAAGTACGTTAAATCAATTTGATGATAGTTTCGCTAAATTTATTTTCCTTTAAATTTATTCTGTTAAAGCATATTTAAATGTTCCTGATTTCCAGTTTACTATTAAGTCAATGGACAATACACACTGATTAATTTTTATTTCCGAATGAATTTCTGTTATCGGAAGACTTGAGAAACGATATCACGAAAGAAAATTGTTAATTTCGCATCACAGTGCGCCTTCAAAGTTCACGTGAATGAAGACATACAGGTAGTACTAAAAACGGAACGAGAAATCTTTGGTCGGCTATTCGCAATTAGCCTTGAAGAAGGAAGGACGTCCCGTCGATATTGAGGTCATTAGAGATGGAGCACAAGCTCGGATTGTGTCAAGCATGGGGAAAGAAACCATCCCGGAATCACGGGAAACCTAAATCTGGATGGCTGGACGCTGGTCTGAACCGTCGTCCTTCCGAATACGATCCACTGCGCCACCTCACTACGTAATTAACCTTGAAAAAAAAAAAAGGGAGAACACCGACATTTCCACTAGCGCCAATGCCACCTGCTCTTTTCTGGTGTACCAGTGAAATGTTAAAAACATACTTGTACACATTTGGAAAGACATTTTAAGTCTCCAGTCCACATGCTTCAGCCTACACGAATCGACGCCTAAATAATATGGTTTTTAGTTCTTGCGTCTGATCGATTTCTCCTGCCCACAAACTTTTGATTAAGAGACTAAGTGTATTCTCATACAGCTTTAATCAAATAATGCTGCAGAGATACATATTATACTTGATCGCTATTGAACACATTCAATCAAAGACTGCAACTAGAAAATCTACAAGGGTGCGATACATCATACAGATTTCCAGGCCCTTTACAACCCAGGTTAATCAGTTTTTTGGGAAGTCTTATGTTTTTTCCCTTTAAAGAGGCTTCAGCACAGTTCTTCGCCAATTATTTGGAGAACGACACTTCGGCATCAATAATGCAAATGAAGAAAATCTTTATAGCGTTTCAGACTTCATGCAACTCCTATTATACGAGAGTGTGCTGAAAAGTTATACCTCCGAATTTTTTATTCTGTTCTCATTATCCGTTGAGGTATTGCATATCATACGTATTACTGGGTCGACATTCACACTTTGCCGACGCAACGTGCAACCCTCTGCCGCTAGAGGGGTCTGAATTGTATCGTGTAACATGGCAGTATGTACCGTAACTATGTCGCTGGGGGAGAAACTGAAAGCCAAGTGTTCGTCCACACATAAAACAGCCTGTCTTTCAGCATGAGAACGCCAGACCACACACGAACGTTGCGACGTCTGCAGCGATCCGACACTTTATGTCCTCTGTCATCGACCCTGCTCCATACTGTCCCGAATTGGCCCCATTCAATTTTCACCTGTTTCGAAAACTTAAGCAACATGTTCGAAGACTTCTCTTTGATAGTGATGAAGCTTTGTAGTCGGAGGTGCGGCTGCAGCTCTGTCAAGATTCATTACTATTAAGTCAATCGGCAATCAACAGATGTTAATATTTATTTCTGAGTGCAATTAAACATTCTACAGTGACGGTAGCAACAAAGCGATCTTCCGTTGGGAGAAATGTGTTCGTCACCAAGGTGACTGTCTTGAAGAATAATGAAGAATAAAGATGTAGACAGTTAATAAAGTTTGTTTTATTTAAAAATCTTTAAGAATTTTCACATAAAAATTCGGAGTCATTAGTTTTCAACACGCCATAGTGTAAACAAAAACCACGTAGTAAAAACTGACCAAAATTGATTATGAACATCAACGTAAAGAAGCAGATAGGCGAATTACGATTCATATTAGCACAATGCCACCAACTCCAGAAACTGTAAGAACAGGCAGTGAAATTGTTGTTTTAGTAATTCTCTGGACAATATGCATAAAAACTAGTAATGGTAAATTTGGTTACCATGTTCAGCAACTAAGACAAAAGACAATAAAGACGTCCACTGCAGCGATCGCACAGAATTAGCATCGAAGTTGGGATGCTAATTATGTCTACGTCTGTCAGCATTCAAGGTATTTACAGGCCGCTTTTAAATAGAGGAAATGTTAGAAGTTTTATAACTTTTTTTGTACGAGACTAACAAACAAGGTTTTCATCATCAACTGATGATACAGTGATTTTCATCGACGAAAAACTGACGTTATTCAAGAGTTTACTCCCCTGAAGCGCCAGAATAACTGATATTGGTATGAATATTCAAATTCAGAGATGTATAAACAGAATACGGTGCTGCGGTTGGCAACGCCTATACAAGACAACAAGTGTCTGGCGCAGTTGTTAGATCGGTTGCTACAGTGACAGGTTAGTATACACGTGACATTATAGTCGGCGCACGAGCGATGGGACACAACAGCTCCGATGAAGTGGGGATTTTCCCGTACGACCATTTCACGAGTGTACCGTGAATATCAGGAATCAACTAAAACATCAAATCTCCGACAACGCTGTGGCCGGAAAAATATCCTGCAAGAACGGGACCAACGTCGACTGTAGAGAATCGTTCACCGTGACGGAAGTGCAACCCCTCCACAAATTGCTGCAGATTTCAACGCTGGGCCAGCAACAAGTGTCAGTGTGCGAAGCAGTCAACGAAACGTCATAGATATGGGCGTTCGGAGCCGGCGGCCCACTCGTGGAGCCTTGATGACTGCGCTGCACGAAGCTTTACGCCTCGCCTGGGTCCGTCACCTCCGGCGTTGGGATGTTGACGGCTGGGATCGTGTTGTCTGGTCGAACGAGTCTCGTTGCAAATTGTATCGAGTGGATGGAAGTGTACGGATATGGGGACAGCCTTATATGGAGACAGCCTCATGACTTCATGGATCCTGCATGCCAGCAGGGGACTCTTGAAACTGGTGAAGGATGTGTAATAGTGCGGGGCGTGTGCAATTGGAGCGATATGGAGCCCCTGATACGTCTAGATAAGACTCTGGCAGGTGGCACGTAGGTAAGCATCCAGTATGATGAATTCCAGCAGGACAATGCGACACCCCGCAAGTCCAGAATTGCTACAGAGTGGCTCCAGGAACAGAGTTTAAACACTTCTACCAGGCTCCAGAGACATGAACCTTATTGAGGATATCTGGGATGCCTTGCAAAGTGCTGTTCGGATTCTTACGGACGTATGGACAGCCCTGGAGGATTCATTCATTTGCCTCCAGCAGTTCTTCAGACATTAGTCGAGTCAATGCCACGTCGTGTTGCGGCATTTCTATGTGATCGCCGGCGGTCCTATACGATATCAGGCAGGTGTACCAGTTACTTTGGCTCTTCAGTGTATCTGACTTACAGCAGCGCAGAATTGTTAATGAGGCGAGATTCGATATTCATATATATTCAAACGAATTAGTCAGTCAAGAAAGATAATGAGTAGTTCATGAAAAAATAAAAGCTCCAATTCAAACATTATTTCACCATGCTGGAACTCGTAGCATTAAGTTCAAAAAAATGGCCCTGTGCACTATGGGACTCAACTGCTGTGGTCATAAGTCCCCTAGAACTTAGAACTACTTAAACTTAACTAACCTAAGGACATCACATACATCCATGCCCGAGGCAGGATTCGAACCTGCGACCGTAGCGGTCGTCCGGTTCCAGACTGTAGCGCCTTTAACCGCTCGGCCACTCTGGCCGGCGTAGCATTAAGTCGCACAGAATTTACACACATTAGGAAATTTATTCACTGACAGCGAATTTCTTGATGTGATTTACTAAAATATCACACAAGAAGAGTTGGTACCGGAAGTACCGTGGACGTCCGTCCGCAGCAGGATTATCGCCGTCGACAAACCAATCAAGCGGCCCGCGAGAGTGACAACCTCTGGAGCTCCAGCAGCACCAGAAAGAGAGACGCGCGCTGAAGGAACCGTGCACGAGCAGAAGTTGTCATTTGAAAGTTGTAAGTCAGCCCGTGTATTGCTAGGGAGTTCCTGCAGAACGTTCGTCATGTCTTCAAGTCTTCATGTCGTCGAGTGAGATAGAAACAGTGGCCAACAGATGGACAGTCTCCAGGTAGAAACAGAATAGTGAATACAGAGTCCGCCAGAAAAATGTATACACACTTTATAAGGAACGAAAAGTATTACTTATGTGTTAATTTTACATTTAATAATTGACCACACATGTTGTACAACCTTCAGTTTAGCACATGGTTACTTTAAATGTTCAAAACGTTCACCGTTGGCGGCTATACACATAACAGAACGATGAACGGTCGCCGCAAGTACGTCAGTCAATGTTATAATGGAGAGCTCTGCACATGTCGCCATCTCCTAGCGAAATTCCTCCTGCGTGCGTGGCTTACGTCGACAGACGTCATCATTCACAGTTGCCCACAAGTAAAAGTCCACAGGTGTTAGATCTGGCGACCGTGACGGGAACTCAATGGGCCCTCTTTGTCCAATACAATGCCCCGGAAAACTGTCATCAAGGAAAGCTCTTGTGGCTAGGTGGTAGTGTGGTTGCGCCCCGTCCTGTTGGTAGAAGACCTCTTCATCAGCTCCATAAATCGCACGTATACCTATCAAAATTGATGTTCGTAACATTTCTAGGTACACTCCTCCAGTGACAATAGCACCAAAAAAAAGGGGGGGGGGGGTCCTACTAAGCCCCTAGATGATAGTCCACACACCATACATGAACCCCTGGTAGATTGACTGCTTTCTGCTTTATACAAATAAATATGCAGATTTTCCGGCGCTCAGTACACACTGTTATTCCGATTCACGGTTCCATCAAGTTTAAATTGCGCCTCGTCGCTCCGCACTACCTTCGTCATAAATTGTTCGTCATCAGTTACCATTTGCTGATACCATTCGAAAAATTGCATTCGGCGATCAGAATCGTCATCATTAATCGTGTGCAGTAATCGTTTAAAGTAAAGTTTCCACTTTGCAGCTTTCAGAATTCTTCGTACACTTGTACTGCTAACCCACACTTCACGGGGACACTGCGTAGTAGACTTCTGTGGAGAATTAACAAAGGTATCTAACACGACCGGCAAAGAAGCAGGACTTGTAGCTGTACGCTGTCGTCCTGATCTTCCTCTGTAAATATCACAAATCATCCCACGCAATTCAAACTTGTCAATGATGTGTTTAATTGTTAGATGGTTTGGCAGTTCTGTGTCAAACTCCCGTCTGCGCTGATGTTGCACTTCAACGGCATTATCAAACTTGAAAAACCACTTCACAATACATTTTCGTTGCCCGAATGTCAAGCGTGCTCCAGCGATCTTGTTTTCTCAATAGCGAGATGAAAGTACTAATATCTGCTGAGCCAAAGACCATATTACAACACACTCAAATCGAACGACAATATCTTTATCTGGATAAAGAGTGACAAAGAGTGTATACTTTTTTACGGCAGACTCTGTAGAATAATCGTGTACGGACAGAGACCGCCTGCCAAGAGATTTAACTGTTAGTTTGGGACTGTATTCCGAATTGTACATCAAGATAGAAGATTAGTTTCCATCCGAATGTAGTTCAGAGAACATTATTTTGATTGTGTTCGTAGAACTACAGTCAACGCGCAACAGATAGGCTAAACCGGCATTCTATAAATGCGGTAAGGACCGTTACCAAAGTTGAGTAATACATTTTACTAGTCACTATTCTGTGTTACTTTCATGGTGCGTGCGTGCTGTCCTAGAACCCACACACCCGTCCTACAGGGGCACCTGTGTTAGTCTTTTTCAGCGGCAACGAGACTTTCATGAAAGCGGACGCCCCCAGTACACAACACTTGACATCAGCTGTGTCAAGAGTCTTAACGCAGACAAGTGTATATTGGTACTGCCTGCCGAAAGGGAAATGCGACCGTCGTAATGAAGACCGAATATTATGGGCAACACCTGGCTCACCGACGTATAAATTGGCCTCTCTGCTCAAGCCGCAAGTGGAAAAGACTGACACGTATATAAAGGCTCAGGACTTTTCACTGAGAAGCTGAAGTAACTAAAACATGGACCAACGACGTCCTGATCAGCTTTGATGTTTCTTTGTTTACTCAAGTGCCACTCGGTCATTCTCTGTGGCATATTGGTTCCATAACTCCGCAAGACATCACCAAGTTCTTTCATGCATGTCCACCACGAGCTATATCGTGTGGAATATCAACCTCTACGAACAGCTGGAAGGCGTCGCCATGCTTAGTCCAGTAGTGGCCGACTTCTTCATGGAGCATTTCGAAGCACAATCCAACTTTGGCACAGATAACAGCGGCGATGTTTCGTGGCATGGAAGCAATGAAACCTTGGTAGGTCTCTGGAGGGAGTTGGTGCCACATCTGCACACACAAGTCACCTAATTCCCACAAATTCCGGGGAGGGGGGGCGATGAGCTTTGACGCCACATCCCACATGTGTGCTACCAGGTTCAGATCTGGCGAGTTGGCGGGACCACGACATAAATTGGAACTTGCTACTGTGTTCCTCGAATCACTCCATCGTTCTCTTGGCCTTGTGACATGGCGCATTATCTTGTTGAAAAATGGCACTGCCATCGTGAAACATAACACAGAACAACGATGAAAAACCTTTTTTGCTGAAAGTACCTTATTCTTATGTTCTTTTAGGGTGGGAATTCCAAATATGATACTTAAAAAACTGTATCACCCACCATTTCTTCATATTTTACAGTTAAATTTATTAAATTAAGCGATTGCTTGAAGAATTTAGCAGCTTTTATATAGTTAAAATAATGTAAAAAGGAGGTGTAATGAATGTAGATGGCATTGGTAGCACTGATGAAAAACATTTGCTATCAAAGAAAGGTCGATTCTATTTTTGTGTTAACAGATGGTGTTTTGTTTGCTGTCAACCTAACCTCATTTTCCCGTTTCCTGTACATATGCTCAGTGCAATGTCTAATCGTGATTGTAGAAACTCTGCTGACAGTTTTTGTTATATTTGTGGTGAATTTGTTACTAAAAACCACCAAAGAAACATTATAGACTTTGTGAAAAAGGTTTATCTATCATACTTTAGTTCTAGGTGATCAAGATAAATCTTGGGCGCCGCATAAGATATGTTGTGTGTGTGTTGAAGATTTGAGAAAATGGTCCAAAAAGGAGAAAAAAGCCTTTAGTTTTGCTGTTCCTATGATATCGAGGGAGCCAAGAAACCATTCTGATGATTGCTACTTTTGCAGTGTTGATATTACCGGTCTTAATTCGGAAAAAAGAAGGTAATAAGCTACCTTAATCTTCTGTCCGCCATCCGACCAGTAGGGCATGGTGTAGATTTGCCTGTTCCTGAACCACCAAATGATTTAAATTCTATTCCAACAGAAGTATTTTCTGATAATGTGATTTAGATGAACCAGATGATGATGAATTCCATTGTAATACAGAAAGTCTAGAGCCCAAATTGTTTACTCATACCGAGCTTACCGATTTGGTTACTGATTTGGGCTTAACGAAAGAAAGAGCTGAATTGCTTGGCTGTAGATTAATAGAAAAGGACCTATTGCCAGTTGGGACCAGCATATACATGTATAAAGAGAGAGAGCAGCAATTTTCCAAGTTTTTTCAACAAGAAGGTGATTTAGTGCACCGCTCAGACATTCCCGGTCTGATGAATGAGTCTGGTATTGAATACAAATAGGAAGACTGGAGGCTGTTTATTCATCCAAAACTAGTGATGGAAAAACGTTACCAAGTCCACTGGAACATCAACATGATGGGTGTTGGTCACTTCAATGAGAAGTTCAGCAATTGACTCATTGCAGAAAAAGCTACACAAAAAAAAAGAAAAAAGAGAAAGAAAATACAGGCCAATTCCAGCTGAAGAGTGAAACCTCTATTAACACATATCATTGTTGTAAGTAGCTTACTGTAAATAAAAATCACGCTTATGTTGTAACAAGGCGTTTCATTAACTTCCACGTTTACCGTATAGCATAGAATTTTTATACTATATAACAAAAAGCATATTGCTCGAAACCTGTAGGTGATACAAAAAAACTAGGGTTAGATTTGGATTCAGCTCATGTCGTTGTTGTTGTCTTCAGTCCTGAGACTGGTTTGATGCAGCTCTCCATGCTACTCTATCCTGTGCAAGCTTCTTCATCTCCCAGTACCTACTGCAACCTACATCCTTCTGAATCTGCTTAGTGTATTCATCTCTTGGTCTCCCTCTACGATTTTTACCCTCCACGCTGCCCTCCAATGCTAAATTTGTGATCCCTTGATGCCTCAGAACATGTCCTACCAACTGATCCCTGCTTCTTGTCAAGTTGTGCCACAAACTCCTCTTCTCCCCAATTCTATTCAATACCTCCTCATTAGTTACGTGATCTACCCATCTAATCTTCAGCATTCTTCTGTATTACCACATTTCGAAAGCTTCTATTCTCTTCTTGTCCAAACTGTTTATCGTCCATGTTTCACTTCCATACATGGCTACACTCCATACAAATACTTTCAGAAACGACTTCCTGACACTTAAATCTATACTCGATGTTAACAAATTTCTCTTCTTCAGAAACGCTTTCCTTGCCATTGCCAGTCTGCATTTTATATCCTCTCTACTTCGACCATTATTTTGCTCCCCAAATAGCAAAACTCCTTTACTACTTTAAGCGTCTCATTTCCTAATCTAATTCCCCCAGCATCACCAGACTTAATTCGACTACATTCCATTATCCTCGTTTTGCTTTTGTTGATGTTCATCTTATATCCTCCTTTCAAGACACAGTCCATTCCGTTCAACTGCTCTTCCAAGTCCTTTGCTGTCTCTGACAGAATTACAATGTCATCGGCGAACCTCAACATTTTTATTTCTTCTCCATGGATTTTAATACCTTCTCCGAATTTTTCTTTTGTTTCCTTTACTGCTCGCTCAATATACAGATTGAATAGCATCGGGGAGAGGCTACAACCGTGTCTCACTCCCTTCCCAACCACTGCTTCCCTTTCATGTCCCTCGACTCTTATAACTGCCATCTGGTTTCTGTACAAATTGTAAATAGCCTTTCGCTCCCTGTATTTTACCCCTGCCATCTTTAGAATTTGAAAGAGAGTATTCCGGTATTTCAGCTCATAAAAATCTATAAAGATCAGCTGTCAAAGTAAAAAATGTTTTCAAAAAAATTTTTTCGTTGGGCTGTGTAATCGTCACGAAGAGGTGCACGTGGTATTCAATCAGTGTACGATAAACTTCGGCCGTCCTGATGACTTGCACGAGCTCCACTGGCCCTCTGGATGCCCACATGAATATTTCCCAGAGCAAGACGGAGCCGCCACCAGCTTGTTTCCGTCCTGCAGTACCGGTGTCAAGGAGCTGTTGCCCTAGAAGACGATGGATTCGCACCCTCCCTTTGGCATGATGAAGGCATCGGACTTCACCGGACCGATAGTCACGTGCCCGTTTCAGTCGTATTTGTCTATGTCGTGGTGTTAACATTGACACATACATGGATCATACGTAGGCTCATCGTTAGCAGACACGCATGTACTCTGTCCAACATTAAGTATGACGTTAATTCCACCACTGTTCGCCGCCTATCGTGTTTTACCAGACTGCTCAGTCTATGAAGCCTGACATCTCTGATGAGAGGTGGCTGCCCAACACCACGATGTCTCGACGTGGTTTCCACCTTGGTTTGATCACTTGTTGAAGACACTCTCCCCAGCACTGCTCCAACACTCGACAAGTCGTACAGTCTCCGAAATGCTGACCCTCCGGGCCATCACAAGCTGATGTCGGTCAAACTCAGGTAGAAAGCGCGCGTTCGCCAGTCTAGACACGGACAGCACGCTTCCTGATACTGCGTGCACCGTCATTCCTCGCCAGGTGACGCTCCTATCGCATGGACGGGTTTGTATCGATAGTAGGTCAGTGGTGGTAATGTCCTCGCTAATCAGTGTATATTATCACCTTATTCGAATGGAAAGATGCAGGAAGTAGAACTAAAATATATAAGAAAAATAGTTACCTGCTGTAAAATAAATTCGTCGTTGTATGTTTCACATTCCTCTCGTCTTCAGCAAGTGAATCGTTGAAGTAAACTAATGTTGGCGCCCACTATCTGCGGTATATATAGACAAGTGTGGGACGGGAGGGGAGGCAGAGAAGTAGAGGCGGAGATGAGCGTCAGAGATATTGTGGGTGGGATAAGATGACAGTCACGAGATAAGAGAAATTTTTTTATCAGCCATTGTCTATTGGCTGCTGACTCGTGAGACGTGTTCACTTTCGCGTTGATTTTTATCACTTTTTACACTGGGTTAAGTTGCATGAACAGCTGCGCTGCGCAAATCCTTAGGTGGTAATTAGCTCTACGTTATTTCCGTAGCCAAAGAACGATTACGTCCACACTGCAGAAAGATATAAAGACAGAGTTAGATCGGTTACATCTGTAAGCGTAACATGGTTTCTTCCTCTCAGTAGGCAAGACATTTATATTTTTCGTGCATCGCTTCTCAACCTCAGATGGATAGTGGGACACGAACAGCACGCTCCCTGCGTACACCGTCATTCCTCGCCGGTTAATGCTGGCTGTGGAGCATGCTGCAGTCATCGTCCCATGACGTCCCTCATGTGATCTATTGGAGACAGAAATAACCATAATAAATTCTGTTTTGTAATAAAATATTTATCGTTGAACTCAAATGGCTACAATAATTGGTTCGTTGCTCAGTAATAGTAGACAGTCGTACATGCTGAGTAATGTGTTGTTCGTTCTCCACTTGTCACGTAGATGGCTACCTATGGGTTTACTGTCGACTTTTATCATCTGGTTGATAACAGTATACTACTTAGTGTGCTAACACTATATAAATTATATTAATTATATAAAAATGTTAGAAGAACTCACACACCGAGCGAAGTGGCGCAGTGGTTAGCATGCTGGACTCGCATTCGGGAGGACGACGGTTCAGTCCCGCGTCCGGCCGTCCTGATTTAGGTTTTCCGTGATTTCCCTAAGTCGCTCCAGGCAAATGCCAACATGGTTCATTTGAAAGCGCACGGCCGATTTCCTTCCCTGACCTTCCCTAATCCGATGAGACCGCTGACCTCGCTGTTTGGTCTCTTTCCCCAAAAACAAACCAACAACAACAACAAGCACTCACAATCGAGCTGCAGTAGAGCATTACAAACAGTATTGTAAGGTGCTTAAAAATATTATTAGGAAGACAAAGATTATGTGGTACGCAAATAGAATAGTTAATTCACAGGATGAAATTAAATCCATATGGTCAGTTGTGAAGGAAGTGTCTGGTCAGCAGCGCACGGTCGACGATACAAAGTCAGTTTTTAGTAAAAATGTGTCTGTTACTGATAAGTCAGATATATGTACAGTTTTTAACAATCAATTTCTGAGCATTGCTGGTGAATTAAATAAAAACTTGTTTTCTACAGGCAATCAGATAATTCTAGTGCAAAATGACTTTCTGTGAATGATGTCTGCAATACACCTATGTGACAATGACAAGGAGGAGATTGAGTTAATAATTAAATCAATGAAGACTATGGACTCTCATCGATATGAAGGAGTACCTAGCAGAATATTAAAGTACTGTGTTGCACATGTTAGTCCTGTACTTAGCCAAATTTGTAATTTTTTCTTTAGGAATGGTCAGCTTTCTGAATGATTAAAGTACCCAGTACTAAAGTCACTTTATAAAAAGGGAGAATGGAATAATGTAGCCAATTTTAGACCTATTTCTATGACACCAGTGCTTGCTAAAGTTATTGAAAAGCCTGTATATATAAGGATAATTGATCATTTTATTTTACATAATTTGCTATCAAATGTACAGTTTGGTTTTAGAAGTCGTTTAACAACTGAAATTGCTATAGTCTCTTTTTTCCGTGACGTACTTCATGGATTAAACAAAAGGTTTCGAACTCTAGGCATCTTTTTTTTATTTAAATAACGTGTTTGATAGTGTTTATCACAAAATATTGATCCAATAGTGTGACCCTTATGGAATACAGGGAGTAGCTGACAATTGGTTCACGTCTTACTTTGATAACAAACAGAAAAGGTCATTATTCGCAGTGTTGAGAATGGCTATGATGTGAGACCTGAGTGGGGCACGGTCAAATGGGGGTGCTGCACGGATCAGTGATGGGGCCATTCCTGGTCCTTGTTTATATAAATGATATGCCATCTGGTATTACATGTGACTGTAAAATATCTGTTTGCTGATGGTACCAGCTTGGTAGCAAAGGATATTACGTGCAACGTTGGCACTGTTTCAAATAGTACAGTTCATGGCTTGTAGAAAATAAACTAACACTAAATCACAGTAAGACTCAGTTTTTACAGTTTGTAACAAACAATTCAACAAAACCCGACGTTTTAATTTCACAGAATGGGCATATGTTTAGGAAACTGAACAATTCAGATTTCTAGGTGGTCAGATAGATAATACATTGTTGTAGGAAGCCCACATTCAGGATCTTGTTCAAAGACTTAATGCAGCTGCTTTTAGTGTGGTGTCACCGCCATACACCACACTTGCTAGGTGGTAGGCTTTAAATCGGCCGCGGTCCGTTAGTATACGTCTGACCCGCGTGTCGGCACTGTCAGTGATTGCAGACCGAGCGCCGCCACATGGCAGGTCTAGAGCGTCTTCCTAGCACTCGCCCCAGTTGTACAGCCGACTTTGCTAGCGATGGTTCACTGACAAATTACGCTCTCATTTGCCGAGACGATAGTTAGCATAGCCTTCAGCTACGTCATTTGCTACGACCTAGCAAGGCGCCATTATCATTTGCTATTTTTCTTGTGATGCATGTACCGTCAGACCGATGTTCACCAATTATGGATTAAAGTTAAGTATTCCAAAAGCTCTGTACTTTTTTTACTAGACTCAACTCCTTTAACTGTTCCAGACCTCATGCCAGCCTGCGTGAGCTTAAAGGCGTGCCTTTCAGCTTCCTCAGAGTGGCTTGGTTGTCTTGCCAAGTCACAACAGTTTGGCGACGAGAATTTTGCGTTCGTATTGATTTACTTGTCTCATGGCTTCGCCACAATCTCCAGATGTACTGTCCGCATTTTATCGCTTGCAGAATCAGCAGACGCAGGCCTTATTGGATGCCCTTGGACAGCTCATCCAGGGTCAACGTGCACTGCAAAACGATGCGGCAGCCGCCGCTCCACTGCTCACGCAGCCACAACACGCAGTTGCACCACCTTTTCGTCGTTTTGATGCGGCACTGGAAATCTGGACGGAGTGGTCACGCCAATTTGGATTTCATCTCGCCGCCTACAGAATTCAAGGTAGTGAGCGGCAGCCTTTTTTGTTAGCATCCGTAGGCGTCCAGACCTACTGTGTGATAGTGAAATTATTTCCCGGACGCGACGTAACAACTCTGTCCTACGACGAAATTTTGTCTGCATTAGATGCATATTTCAAAGAATCAGTCAATGTAGTTGCGAAAAGGTATACCTTCTTTCGTACAAAACGTACGGCCGGTCAGACTAATAGAGAGTGGGTTGCAACCTTGCAAGGCCTTACTAGGGATTGTGCTTTCGAGTGTGAATGTGGACTCCCTTATTCAGATACTATGGTGCGTGATGCGACTGCACAGAACATTTCTGATGTTCGTATAAGGGAACAGATTTTGAAACTAGTCAATCCCTCCCTTCAACAAGTGATGGACATATTGGATCGGCAGGACACACTTGACTTTTCTCGGGAATCATCTGAAACTTCGCCACCCGTGTGTCAGGTTAACTGGCCCGCCGGGTGAGCTGCATGGAACAGTAAACAGTCCTCGTGCCCGGCCGCGCCAAAGCCGCCTGGCTCTCAGCCACACGTCCCGCATCGGCAAGCAAATGCAGTGAAGTCATGCCCGCAGTGTGCTACTCGACATTCGTGTGAGAATTGCCCGTCACGCCAGGCTATTTGCTTTTTCTGTAATAAAAAAGGACATGTTCAGAGTGTTTGCCAGAAAAAGCTCAGATCGGACACTCACGACCATTCCAGGCCCATTGCTTCACGCTGGAATTGGAATCGAACCACGGATACTCAGTCTCGCGACACTTCGCCTATGGAAATTCATGTAGTTCATGCCACTCCGCCCAGTGCCACTCTCTCTAACAGTGACTGTATTCGTCCCACAAAACGTGTGGTGCGTCGACATCGACGGAAATCCCGTCAAGTCGCAAGTGATTTTGTACCAGTGTCAGTTCACGTTGCACGAGACAGTCGCTCTTGTCGTCAGCAGGACAATAAACTTTTTGTTGATTTGGACTTTAACGGCAAAGTGATACCGTTCCAGCTCGATACTGGAGCTGCAGTTTCACTTCTCAATCACGAAACGTACAAACAGCTGGGCACACCTCCGTTGCATGCCGCAAATGTTAAGCTAACTAGTTATTCCGGACAAGTGATCCCTGTGTTAGGACAGTGCAGCCTTCTTGCAACATACAAGGGACAAACAAAACTTGTGTCATTTTACGTCCTTCGTTCTTCTTCTGCAGTGAACTTGTTTGGTTTCGATTTATTTCAGTTGTTTCACTTGTCTATAGTCAATCAGGTCCTATCAGTGAACCAGACTGTGCCTTCAGACAGTGTTTCTCGTCTATGTAAAGAATTTGCAGACATTTTTGCACCGGGCCTCGGTTGCGCTAAGAACTATAAAGCACATTTGGAACTGAAAGTCAACGCGCAACTGAAATTTTTCAGAGTGCGCAATGTTCCCCACGCATTGCGTGATGAGGTCGCAAAAACATTACACGATTTGGAATCACAGGGTGTAATTGAACGTGTGCAGGCCTCTCTCTGGGCTTCACCCTTAGTAATTTTGCAAAAACCTTCCGGAAAATTGAGACTTGGTGTGGACTTCAAGGCAACAGTGAATCCACAACTAGTGACTGCAAGTTTTCCTTTACCCCCCCCCCCCCCTCCCCACCGGAAGATCTTTTTGACAAACTGTGCCCGGGTAAATACGAGTATTTTTCGAAGTTGGACCTAGCAGATGCGTACTTGCAAATACCGGTGGACGAAGAATCCCAGCGCGTTTTGGTTGTTAACACGCATCTTGGTTTGTACCGATTCAAAAGACTGCCATTCGGGTGTGCATCCGCCCCTGCATTGTTTCAGCAATATCTACAAACTGTTTGTGCATCGGTCCCTACTGCAGCGAACTATCTGGGCGATATTGTGATCTCCAGAAAGACGGACGAAGAACATTTAGCCAATCTCAGAACATTATTTCAGGTCTTGCGACAAAATGGTCTTCGCTTGCGGAAGGACAAATGTGTGTTTTTTGCTCGTGACTTACCCTATCTGGGACACGTACTCAATGCCCAAGGCATACATCCCAGTCCAGAGCACCTCCGTTCCATACAAGACTTGCCTTCGCCGCAGAATTTGAAGCACCTACAGAGTGTGCTGGGGAAAATAAATTACTATCATCGCTATGTACGCCACGCCTCTTCCATTTCAGCTCCGCTTCATCGCTTAAGCCGTAAGGGTGTTCCGTTCGTCTGGACGACGGAATGCGAACGCGCCTTCCGCCAGTTGAAATCGGCGTTGCTTTCAAATACTTGCCTTACGCCATTCGATCCCCGGAAGCCCCTTTTGTTGATGGTAGATGCATCGGATTTCGTGATCGGTTCTGTGCTTGCGCACAAAGATGGTTCGCACGATCGCCCTATTGCCTTTGCGTCCAAATTGCTCTCGTCTGCGCAAAGACATTATTCACAGATCGAGAAAGAAGCATTGGCTCTCGTATTTGGTGTTGCAAAGTTTCATGATTTCTTGTATAGTCGTCCCTTTACCATCATCACAGACCACAAACCTTTGACATCGCTTTTTCATCCGACCAAGCCTGTACCTCCACGTACAGCGCAGAAATTCATTCGCTGGTCTATTTTCCTCTCGCAGTACCGCTACGATATCTTGTATCGGTCCACTGCTAAGCACGGAAACGCCGATGCGTTGTCCCGTTTGCCTGTTGCTGAGGATAGAGCATTCGATTCCTCCGAACTTGCTTGCATGTTCATTGATTCGGAAACCGATGACGTGGTATACTCGTTTCCGATTTTCGTCGTGTAGCTACAGCTACAGCTGCCGACCCTGTCCTTGCTACCGTTCTGCGTTTTGTTGCTACGCAGTGGCCTTGTCAAAGTCACGGATCGAGGATCCGTTGGTTCGCCGATTTTTTGCTCACAAGGAGAAACTTTTTGTTCGACGTGGTGTTTTGCTGTTGCGTTCTGATAATAATCAGTCCAGGGTTGTGGTCCCACGTTCGTTACAGTCCTCTGTCTTACGGCTTCTCCACCAAGGACATTGGGGTATAGTGAGAACGAAACAACTTGCTCGTCAGCACTGAACTTGGCGCGGAATCGATGCTGCGATTACGTATATGTGCTCTTCTTGCATGGCGTGTGTCGAACAACATTCCGCACCACCGCGGAAATTCTTTGCATGGCCGAAAGCCACTTCCCCTTGGCAACGCTTACACATCGATTTTGCTGGTCCATTCTGGAATGCTCGATGGTTGGTTGTGGTATATTCATTTAGTAATTTTCCTTTTGTTGTCCGGATGTCTTCCACGACGTCTTCTGCCGCCATCCAAGCGTTGTCCGCTATCTTTTGCATTGAAGGTCTTCCACAGACTATTGTTTCCGACAATGGCCCACAATTCATGTCCACAGAATTTCAGTCATTCTGCAAGGCCAATGGTATTCAACACCTGACGTCCGCGCCGTTTTCGCCACAGTCAAACGGTGCCGCTGAACGTTTGGTCAGGACTTTCAAGTCACAGATGTTGAAGTTGAAAGAGTCGCATTCACGGGAGGACGCGTTATTGCTCTTTTTGTCCTCGTATCGCTATCAGCCTCGAGATGGTCGCTCGCCGGCTGAGTTGCTTCACGGTCGCCCTCATCGATGTCTTTGCTACATCTGCCGCATCAGGTTCCTGTGCAGCGGCAGCCACCTGCTTTTGCTCCAGGCGACGTTGTATACTATCGCAACTATCGAGGTTCACAGTGTTGGCTCGCAGGGCGCATTCTCCGCTGCCTCGGCCGCGCGATGTATCTGGTTTCGGGGGCCTCTGGTGAGGTGCGTCGGCATCTCAATCAGCTGCGCCTCTTTCGTCGCACGGGTTCTGCCGCTCCCCGTCTGCTTTCAGCGACGGTGCCGTCCGGTCAGCGCCCTGGGGACCCATCTACTGGCTCGCTTCAGCCCCATGTGTTACCGACGCTGCCTTCCATTTTGCCCCATGGCGATGCGCCGCCACCGCCGCCGCCCCCTGTTCTCCCGCCGGCCACGCCCGCGGTGGACGCGTCGCTGCAACCGCCGGGCGCCTCCCTGGGTCGCGCGCCGCCGTTCGCTTTCCGTGACCAGTTGTCCTCCGCCATGGACTTCTTGCCTGCTCCGGACCATATGTCGTCTTCGCCCGTCGGGTGCCCGGGCTCGATGGAGGTCGACCCTTCCGCCCCTCCTGTCTCTCTAAGGGCGCATACACCACATGTGGGCGTGCACCCTTGACTAGGATTTCAGGCGTTTCCTAGCTCCCCTCGGACCGAATGGCAGGGTGCGGGTGGCACAGCCTCGCCTGTTGTTAGGCTCCCCACCTCGTCGCATACGTCAACATGGGGTCCTCCCCACGGCGGGCGGAAGCCTTATAATACAACCGTACGCCGATTTGCGGGGGAGGAATGTGGTGTCACCGCCAGACACCACACTTGCTAGGTGGTAGGCTTTAAATCGGCCGCGGTCCGTTAGTATACGTCGGACCCGCGTGTCGCCACTGTCAGTGATTGCAGACCGAGCGCCGCCACATGGCAGGTCTAGAGCGTCTTCCTAGCACTCGCCCCAGTTGTACAGCCGACTTTGCTAGCGATGGTTCACTGACAAATTACGCTCTCATTTGCCGAGACGATAGTTAGCATAGCCTTCAGCTACGTCATTTGCTACGACCTAGCAAGGCGCCATTATCATTTGCTATTTTTCTTGTGATGCATGTACCGTCAGACCGATGTTCACCAATTATGGATTAAAGTTAAGTATTCCAAAAGCTCCGTACGTTTTTTACTAGACTCAACTCCTTTAACTGTTCCAGACCTCACGCCAGCCGGCGTGAGCTTAAAGGCGTGCCTTTCGGCTTCCTCAGAGTGGCTTGGTTGTCTTGCCAAGTCACAACATTTAGTATTCGAACGGTATCTGAAGTACGTGATAGCTTGACACGAAAATTAGCCCACATTGCTCATTTTCATTCGCTTATGTCGTATGGTATTATATTTTGGGGTAACTCTTCCCATTCTCAAAGGATATTTTCCGCACAAACGGGTGGTTCGAGCAATAATTGGTGTAGATTCGGGAACCTCTCGTCGCCCCTGTTCATTAGTCTGGATATTCAGACATTGGTCTCTCAATATACATATTCTTTACTGTCGTTTCTAGTTAAAAATATCGGCTTCTTCCCAAGGATTAGCAGTTTTCACTCAGTTAATACTAGGCAGAAATCCAATATGAATTTGGATTGCACTTGGTTGAATCTTGTGTAGAAAGGCGTGTAGTATGTAGCTGCATCAATTTTCAGTAAGCTAGGTCAAGAGTTCAAAAATCTTAGTATTTATCCACACTGTTTCAAATCGAAACTGAAGAGTTTTCTCACGGGCCACTTCTTCTATTCTGTCGAGGAGTTCCTTGAAAAATTAAGATGACTGCTGTGTTATATTGTTGATTTCGTTTACGTAAAGTTAAGCCTTGTTTCTTTGGGTTCCGAAACAATTTATTTCATTTGTTATTACTTTCATGTTGTAATTTCACGTACTGGAGATTTGTTCGTCAACTTGATCCAACGAAACTAGACGTTAAAATGTAAAAAATTTAAATTCATTAGAGGGGATTTAGTAGACGAAGTTTTACATAGGAACTCGCGTCCGGGAACGTCATCCAACGGCGCTGCAGAGCGTCAAACTTACAGATACTAGCGTGTGTGAGTGTATGTACAGCCGTGCTCAAAAGTATCCAAACGACATGAATTGCATTTCGCCTGATTCGCATGCAACACACATAACGCAGCTGTCTAGCAGGTCCTCTCATCGCTCCTTGGTACAGTCGTTTGACTATTGAAAATGGTTCCAACAAGTCACCACTAGAAAACACTGATCTGTATCGCAATAACTCAAGATGTAAAGTAGTACCACAATACTAGAAATATCAGGGAACACCTTAACACAGATAAAACTGTCCTTAAGGCTTGTAAGCTCACATTTATTGCAATAAATGACATACCTGAAATGTTATCACTCTCATTATTACGTCAGATAGGTAATGCACGTAGTAAGTTCATCGTATTCATGGTTTCCTCTTCAAAGTAACATACTGTACTTGTTATTTAACACAAAATGACATTATAAATTTAAGTTATTCACGAGCAACTAGTTGAGAATATGTATGAACTTAAAATGACACGACGAACCGTCTCGTTCTGCATATGGATTCAAACCCTGGTCTTGCGGACTAAGAATTCGTGACTGACGGAAACTGACAGCCATTATTAACTAGGCATACAGAGAGTGATATATCTCAATTTTATAGTTAGAAAATATCAACTTTAAATTACATAACATAACATTTTTAACGGACGCGAATTCCTACCCAGTATCTATTGTCCCTGTTAACGAACTAGGAGTGATGTAAAATATTGCTTCTTCACTAGTAACTTACTTGAAATGTCGTGAGGTAAAGCTTTGTGTTGGACAGGTATTCGAACCCAGAATCTAATCGGATTGTTATCGGAGCACAGTCAACTGTGACATATCGGATTTTCTCGGCAGTAGCTAGATGTTTTAACTGAAATGACGAGACGAAACGTTAATTTTTTCCTTCCCAGGACTCCAACCCGTCGCCTATCACGATTATATTCTAGAGAAAACGAACATTAAATATGGGTTTGGTGCACCAGCAGCGACATGTAAGCGTGTTTGCACTAGAAATAATATGACGAAGAGTTCAGTGTTGGAATCGAACTCCACGCATATCGTTGTTGACTATACACAAACAGACGTCATCTACCAAATTTTTTTCCACCAGCAACTCGAAATAACATCCTTGAACTTACAGTGATCTCACAAATAGTTGTGTCTCACTGGGAGTCAAATACGTCAGATATCATTAGTGTTGACAACGAATGAAAAAGCAGTAAAAAATCAAAATCATCATCCACCAGCAGATAGGTGTTCTGATGCTAGAGCTTGATAATTCGTAATGAAAACCTTTTTGCCGGGCCAGGATTCGAACCCATTCACATGCAATATGTGGAGATGTTGAGGAATCTGCAGTTTTGAACAAACAACAAATTGCAGTCGAGCTGTATTGTCACGAAGGGATCAAATTCCGCGTTAAGGGCGGTCTGAGTTGATTTTCCAGTTCAGAACCAATTTCATGGACATACAGAAGCTCAAATAAAAGATGGAATATGTGTCCTGTGGCCCTACATAGCGTCTGTTTCGTCACTAGAAATAAATAACTAGTATAAGAAAGGTTACTGGTGATGGAGTTCCCACATTTCGACACTCCTGACTTTATTGTGATTCAACCTAACGTCTACTTGGTTAAGAAGAAATATTATGTTTAATGTGTATTTCAAACCACAATGCCATTATACCTTCTTCACTTGGCGTAGCCATAAGAGAATGGAATCTGTCTCTCCACGTTAAAAATCATCGGCAGAAGTTCAAATAGAACCCAGACCACCACCATACGAACCCACCATCAAAACAACAGACCAACAAACCTTGTTACTGGAGACACATTTTTCTGTCGTCACACTGTTGCGGCACACTTGATGAGAATTCTGACACACAGGCTCCCTGTAGTGGCTTGCATCATGTTCAGTACATTCATTTACTTGGTTGACCGAATCGCCTTGAATTAGCTGCCTCGGCTACCCAGTGCATATATTCGATTCTATTTTGTAATCACCGAAAAAAAAAACATAACTGTCACCTACACAGAACAGCCAACAGTGTAGGATGCAGAAATTTAAATAGGATGTGTTCCTTTCCATTTGAGCTATATGTATGTTGAAATAGTCGTGCAGTGCAAAAGTTGTAACTGTCTGTGTTTCAGAAGTCTAGATCCGGCCATTTGCATTATCTCACAGCACTGTAGAATGCGGAAGTTCTGGAGGAACTATTGTTGACTTCTGGAGCTGTTGTACCCATGTGACAGCTAGTGGCATAACAGTAAGTGTCGCGCACTGTAGATGAGAGGTTGTGAGTTCTATTACATTCGCTGCTACATTTTTTAAAACGCATTTTGCTTTCTGCTGAAGTTATCAATGTAATGGAACTTTGAACATAATTCCCTTCACTTCTCAACCCAAAATAGTCGCATGTGGAAAAAGGGCCAACTTCTGCGACATTTTGTTCTTTTCAGCTTTAACAGACAGCCAGGCAGCAGATGTATCTCGAAGCTTTTGTATTATGTATGGGGAGAGCGCATCGTGCCAAAATAGTCATAAAAGTATTTCCTACATTAGCTGTCGTCCGGTAGTGGCATTTTATTCTTCTTCAAACGTTGTTTGACAGTTTTAACTCAGAACAAGTTTTCTACATGCATGTAATCAATAAACTACATGTGCATTGTCAGACTGTTATAGATAACATCAGAGGATTCGCATATATCATTAATGATTAATTTCTCTCTCATGTTTAGTACTGTTTTAACAACACTAAAAGAAACCTTACGAAGATTGTGCACTGTATTATAAGAAATGAAATAAAACTACCCACTTTAACCTTACGACGAAAGTCTGTTTTAATAAAACTTAGTATCTGTGCACAAGCGTGCCTCTATTGGCACAGATCAGTGAAATACTACTCACTTAGATTTCGGATGGGTCTGTGTTTAATTGGTACGCTGTGTCATACTCAGCAGGTATGCAAATGTGGCATTTCATAAATAAAGTTATGTATTCCTAGAAACCCAAAATTTGCTAGTCAGTAGCGGAAAGAGGCGTTACCTGTTGTGCAGCGTTGTAAGTTTTTCACCATTGCACTATGAGCTGAAAGTATTTTCTTGCGATTTGCTTATCAGTTCATTTCCTTCATACTAATGACCCTGGCATGTGAGTCTTAAGTGAAGAACAATACTCAATTTCGTATCGTTGACGGTCGTTTCGAATTTCTTCAGAGACGCTTGTATTGTGAAGCAGCTCGGCAGTCAGAAAGCCGAGATCTGTGACCATTAACACAACTTACTGAGTAGAGGTGCCAATAGGATTTGATGTGTGAAGGTTTTCTTCTGATTTCGTTACAGAATTTTTTCTGGAATTTCGCAGTTCCATAAAATAAACCACAAGAAAAAGCTTGCACACGCTGGCCCTTACCACGGTTAGAACTGACGACTCCTTGAACTGTTGCAACAAGAGAGACAGCTGCCAGCACGCTGCTCTCATCATGGTATTGATCGCTCAGCCTCATAACGCACGTGAAAGATAATAAAAGTTGTCACTTATGTGAAGAATAGCATTTCTTTAGTCAAAAAATTGAATTTTCTGTCTCATTGTCTTAGTTTACGTGAGGCTTATGTAGCACGAGTCATTCAAATGGAAATTGAATATCAAGTGTTTTGTGGCGGTGTTCGTAGCGACAAGCAATTCGCTGTAGAAACGGCTTACGAAGTTACCGCCACACTTTTAATAGCGGGCCGACCGGTCCGCTGGAACAGTGAACAGAAAGATGAAAGCCCAAACACTCAGATTAAATAAAAGTCGGTACTTATCTTTATTCACGAAGATACAGAAACAAGGTCGTGAACTCCGTGTCTACGGAAATCTGTCTAGTTCAAGTCGGAGCGGCTAGGTCAGCGTCGGCTGACGACAAACAACAACTCTGCTGCGATGAACACCCAACTGACTAGCAAGTACACAATTCGGTGGCGAGTACACAACTGAGCGGCGAATGCAGAACTGTCCTAGCGCTCGCGACTCCAGCGCTTAAGAAGCCAGAAGCCAGCGGTGGCGCGCGCAGACTTGCGGCGATTTGCTGTCTCGCTGGCGCTGCTTTTGCGGACGGCGTCCGGACTTTGATGCTGCCAACCTTTTGGCAGCGGGCTCGGGTGGCATTACTGGCTAAGATATAACAAAGTGAATTTAGCGAGTCAATTCAGTACCATACGCGGAAGTGATTGCATTGTCATAGTGTTGCCAAATGTTTGTGACGATGTTGCCAATTCTCGGCTGTGCTAGGAACAGCCCTGTAGCGTTATAGGAGGAGAATCCCGTGCTCGTGTCATAGCAGGATACGGAGAGGAGGCGCGGGGTTTGGTTAATGTGCAGCGTTTTCTCCTACCAGTTGTGTCAAACATTCGGGTGTGTAATCTTCCATCACGATTACAGTTTCCCACAAAATATATACGAATAAAACACTTACCTTGTTACTTTGCGACAAAAGATTATTTCAGTACAATAAAAAGTCTTTGGAAATGAACTTCGCCCACCTGTCACGAAAAGTAAGATAACACTTTGCACCTCGAAATCGATTGCATCTATGTGCATTCTTGAGATCATACAAGTAGAATTTCATGAATTGCACGAGAATGTAGAAAAATGTTGGTGCGAATGGAAGCTGTAAGAAACACAGTTACCTAATTATTCTGCACCACGTAATAATCAATTAATTTGAAAATTCAGAAGAGATGAAACTGAAAATTATGCCCATTAAGACAGAAACTAAAGTGCAGATGCGGGTACTGTGCAGATCTGCGCTTTTTCATCTTCAGATCTATACAAATAATTTATACTAACCAGAGTATTCATTGCTTTCGTAATGTTCCGCTCTTGTTTAATCTTCTGATGATGAAATGGATCCACACCCATGTGTCTGATTGTTTCTTTGTATCCTTCCATCTACTATGTTTGTGTGTTATTGTTCGGTGTTGATAAAGCAAAATATTATGCCTGCTCCCACGAGGTATTAAAACGAAGTCGCAAGAAGGCTAACGAACTATAATCAAAATACAGTGAGACGCCAATTTGTCTGTCGTCATGGTGTTAAGTCGACAGAAATAGTTGGGTGTTATTGCCTGCATGACTAGCATCTCGTTGTCGTCCTCTCTTATTGAGATTTTCATATTACCCTGAACACAAGACGCCGAGATAAATGTGTATATTCTCCGTGACAAAACATCCCACATTCCATTCATCCTGATCCATTCCTTACGTGCATCGGCGGCAATGAGTGATAGGAAAGCTGTTGTGAGGTGACAATGGTAGTAATAACGAATCAATAATCAAGGATGTTTACAGCATTACAGACGATTAACAAAATAACCAAGAAAAGCTGAGTGTTTAATTGGCGCACTGCGTAGGTGTCCTTACCACTTAGTTACTGAATTCTGTTCTGGTTGTTTGCAGAGAGAAAAATGGTTCAAATGGCTCTGAGCACTGTGGGACTTAACTTCTGAGGTCATCAGTCCCCTAGAACTTAGAGCTACTTAAGCCTAACTAACCTAAGGACATCACACACATCCATGCCCGAGGCAGGATTCGAACCTGCGACCGTAGCGGTCGCGCGGTTCCAGACTGTAGCGCCTAGAACCGCTCGGCCACTTAGGCCGGCGCAGAGAGAAAAGAATGAATCCTGTAGCCATACATATGGCTAGTACAACGAGATATTACCTATCAACTATCCTTGCTTTACATCAAGAGACGAACATGGCGTCACTGAGCTGATATTTGAAATACATTTCTGTTTTCTCTCTCTGTCTCTGTCTCTCTTTTTATTTTTATTTTTATTTTTTGAGGCAAGCATCGAGAAGCGCAATAATAAGCAAGTAGGCATATAACCGGTTTACAGTTATTTTCATCGGGATACATAATGCAAAAATGCAACTTTTAAGTGTATTATTGCGTAATTCCAGTTATTGACGTTCTATTCGTGAGCTTGCTCGCATTCAGTGGGGTGAAACTTATCAAAGAAGCAAGCCAAACACAAATATTTCTTGCACCATGCGCAACACACAAACGAAATCTCGCTTCACTGACGTGTTGTCCGAAATATTGCATGGAAAACATATCTGCTTCATTTTGCCAAATACAGCTCTATCAGATATCAATTTGGATGCGTACCAAGTGTATAAAAGTAAATCTTGAAATACGCAGAAAGGCACGTAGAGGTATTCGGCTGAAACATAGCCATGACCAAGATTGTAACTGGGGTCGACAGCATCGTCGTCTACCACCTTAACAACTCGAACGGTGACAGTGCTCGGCCGGTTACTTACGTTTACTGGTATCAAAGCTACAGCATGAAAACACAAAAATGTTAATAACCCGAAGATCATTAATTTTGAAACCCATAGAAAGTAAAGCAGTTATCAGTCGGAAAAGTGGTTGGAACACCACAATGCTTTAATAGGCACGGTCTTGTTGGAGGTGGTATGCCGTTGCTTTCATCCGACCTTTGAGTTGACTTACCTAGCCAGTTAATAGGGGAACCTACAGATTGACGTGGCTTTCGGACAGCAGTGCAACTCGGCATTTTTCACATCAACAAACACTGCCCGAGGGGAAATAAGTGTAAAATGGCACATAAAAAGCGTGGGACTGAAGAGGGACCGAACCTGAGACCTTCGTATCCGTAGTCTTGCTCTTTATCACCTTGCCATCATGCAGCCAACACTGTGGTTTCTGCTTGGCATTAAAATTAGGATCTCTCGTTTGCGCCTGCGTTGGCACTTGCGTGTCCCTTAGGGGACCTTACATTTGGGATTACTTTCGTATACGTGTGTGTAAACGCTTCCAATGCCCACCTCGAAGATAAGGATACACAGTCTAGCTTTCACATTACAGACACTCCTCAGTTTGTGGATGAACGCAGAATTAGGTTGATAATCATTTTGAATATTTAGCAGTACTGTACCCATTGGTGTTGAAATCGTTTTCAACCAATGATTCCCACAGCTACAGGAACACTACTTGTGATACCTGTTGGACAAAATACTAACGCGGTGCTATTAGACGAAAAGATCAACCTGACACAAACTGTGGGAAGTTTGTTTTACAACCTTCGTACCTGGATAAAGAGCTTTTCCTATTTGAGATATCCGTGAACGATGCTGCATAAGACAACTTAAGAAGAAACTAAATTCCTTCACCTACGCCAGTGTTTAAAGAAATCGTCTCAACGGCACTAAATTGTGGTTTGTGAATCGATTACCGGCCGTACTCTGCCGCATTTCGCTGGCTGAAAGGCAAAAAGCTTACTGACAAATTTCACAGAAGGAAAAGGGGGATGAAATGTCTCCCACTGTAAGGTCATGTTGTTTTATTTAAATGATTGCAAAATCAGGTAAAACGAACAGTGAGGTTGTCAGTATAAGCACAGTACTCTTGTCAGAATGATGTTGCACCGCCCAGGGCCCGTAATGATAAAGGGCCCGTTTAGATCAGGCATATTGTATACAGAAGTGGAAGAGAGAGCACCACTAAATTCTACAATTCTACACACAGAAATTACTGTTACAGTGTACTTATGGAGCCCAATGAGTGAATTGCATATTTTCCGGTGAGAAAGAGCACTGGCAAACAGACTTCGCTACATTAGGTTACTTAAACTGGTGTCACTCTGAGCTATAATTTATGAACAGCGACTAAGTGTAAGGACAATGAGAAGGATGTGGGTTTTTCAACTGTGAAATACTTTCCTACATCATACAAGCGAATATTAAATCTGAACTAATATTGCGAAAATTTTGGACTTGGATAGCTTAGAATGAAAATCTTTCTGTTTATTGCAAAGGAAAACAATTGATTTTCTAAAACATTCTCTGTCATACGCAACTTGAAACAGGTCACGTCGACCAAACCATATGGAAGAACTGACAACGACGTGTATTGGAAGGCAGTAAGATCCCTTGGCTTTTGGTTTAGCAGTATTCGACAGCCATTTCTAGGCGCAAGTAAATGAAGAAAGGCAGCGTGTTTCTGTTATCAAGTAACGTCTTCACCGATTACTTTAGTTTCAAAGTGATCTACGAGTAATTGCTGATCCTTGATATTATCATGAAAAGAATTCCGTAGACAGGGAAAGAACCTGTTCTTGAGCAACTACTTCTATAATGACCAAAAGGCCTTAAATGATCTTCAGGCACATGTGTTGCAACAGCGGTATGAAGAAAATGATAGTAATAATGACGGTAATAATGGAATTATCCGGTAACTTCAGACTTCATAGTGGATTTTCTCGAACTAAGAAATTTGCTGAATTAGTGAAAATTTCAAAATGGCTTCAAATCGAGGCTATGACGCCTAGAAGAGTCTTTGCATCCTGCTAACGTGAGAATAACATAATCTCCACGTCAGAAGCTTGCTTCTACTTAACCATTTAATAGACTCGCATTTTTTCCACCGTGACTAATTTTTTAAGCTAAGCACATCATCCGTTACTGCACACTCCTGGGGCTGGGAAATGTGGCCACAATGGTCAGTTGGGACGAACTATCACAAGTGCAATGCGTGGGTTCAGGCATTTACTTTTAAGAGGCACAAACAGATTTACTTTACCTCTGGTAACCTCAAGAGAAAGATGTTATAATCCAGAATCCACATTAAACATCACGTTCCTCCATTCCCAACTGGGCAGAGCCGGTTTACGTTGGGAAATGACATAGGTGGAGGTCAGGGTAAACAGAACAGTAAACTTACTTACATTAGAAAATTTTATTTTATTTGATGAACCGATAGCCATTTAAAGGAACAGGGCTCTTATTTTACTTGTACTTGATTGAACTAGTGCCGTTGAAAAATTTGGTTCTGGACTGTGATTCGAATTCGTATCTCCTCTTTCGAGGATCTGAATCCCTCGGAACAGTATAGTTCAATCGTTTCGTTCCTTTTCCCAAGACTGCAATCTTCTCTAGGTCACCTCCAAAGGTAAGTATGTAGGTCCGAATCCTGATCCAGTACAAAAATATTCATAAGTTCATTTCAAGCCCTATCACGTGCACACCGGCCTGCTAGTGAAAATTAACGTACATTTTTAATGTCTGTTCGCGTGTTGCCAGCAGCCAGCCGGAGTGGCCGTGCGGTTCTAGGCGCTACAGTCTGGGGCCGAGCGACCGCTACGCTGCCTCGGGCATGGATGTGTGTGATGTCCTTAGGTTAGTTAGGTATAATTAGTTCTGAGTTCTAGGCGACTGATGACCTCAGAAGTTAAGTCGCATAGTGCTCAGAGCCATTTGAACCATTTTTGTGTTGCCAACAATTTCTGGTCAAACACGCACACATCTTACTGGACGATAAAGAAGAACAACAGGAGTGCAGTTAAATTGTCACTCAGGCACAAAAATTTGTATCGTTATTTTAGATTCAAACACCTAGCACCTGGCAAGAAAAACCGATACATAACATTTGATTTTACTTTGTTAACAATCCGTCACAGAACTTATCATGCGCTTCATCTTTAAATTTGTAGACACTTTGTAACTTCTAAATTGAGGTGTATCAGACATCTTTCGTGGTTAGTTAACAGGGATGAAAGAGTCTTGATAGGAGTCCCGGTTTATTACAAAAACTGTCGTCTTTTATTTTCAAGTTTAGATTTGGTAACTGATATTGGCAAAAAATTTCGGTAATTCATGACTCCTCGTGGCTAGTGAGCAATATGATATGATTATATTAGATTAGATTAATACTTGTTCCATACATTATGAGTACGACATTTCGTAATGAAATGGAACGTGTCATTTTAATGAAAGATTTCTTTACATACCAGTATTCAATTTCTTTACAATTTTTTACCCTCTCTCTCATTCTTTTTTATTTCTCTCTCTCCCTCTCTCTCTCTCTCTCTCTCACACACACACACACACACACACACACACACATTCTCTTCTTATTTTTGTTTGTTTGTTGTGCTCGACTATTGGCGAGGCACGAAAACGTCCGTGAATGAGTTTCTTAGTTTTGAGAAATATAAAAACAACTATGATAATTACTGATTTATAATTCTCAGTTAGCAGTCAGTTCGGAGTATTATTGGTAACTACGCTCCAGTCCCTAAACCTAGTTACAGAAATGTGAATCAGACGCATTACGTATTCCACGCCGCAGCAGCTGCGTCTTTGAGACGCCAGCTATGGTCACTTCCCAGCCCGCTGTAGGCTCACATCGGTTCGTCTCCTTCCTGCTCTTACTGTAACTGAGATTTGGCAACCAAGGCAAGGTATGTTTGGCAACACTGTGACCGACGAGTTACTTCCTGGTGTGCACGGAATTAAGGCTCAAAGTTCACTTGATTTTTTCCTGTCATTTCCATTGAATAATCTGAGTTATTATCACTTGAGGTGTAACAGAAGATTGTAAATTTACGGTTTTCATCCCAGGAAAGTCGTTGCATGGGGAAATCGCAACTAATCTCATCCTTTAAATAGAGGTTTACGAGTTTTAGCCACTACTGGCCTTGTAAGAGGAAGGCACAACACGTACCTCTTCGCTAACTACGTGGTGACGTGCTGACCTATGGAAAATCGTCTGTTATGGGTCGCGGTTCCAGTCTCGCTCACATTAACTTTTTTATCCCTTCTGTGAAAGAGCTACAGGCAGTCACATCAAACATCTATAAGCAAATCGCAAGGAAATACTTTCAGCTCATAGTGCAATGGTGAAAAACTTACAATGCTACACAACAGGTAACGCCTCTTTCCGCTATTGACAAGCAAATTTTGGGTTTCTAGGAATACATAACCTTATTTTTGAAATGCCACATTTGCATACCTGCTGAGTATGACACAGCGTACCAATTAAACACAGACCCATTCGAAATCTAAGTGAGTAGTATATTACTGATTCGTGCCAATAGATGCACGCTTGTTTACAGATACTCAGTTTTATTAAAACAGACTTTCATTGTAAGGTTAACGTGGGTAGTTTTATTTCATTTTTTATAATACATTGCACAATTTTCGTAAGGTTTCTTTTAGTGTTGTTAAAACAATATTAAATATGAGAGAGAAATTAAGTATCAAGTATATATGCGAATCCTTTGATGTTATCTATAACAGTCTGATAATGCACATGCAGTTTATTGATTACATGCATGTAGAAAACTTGTTCTGAGTTAAAACTGTCAAACAACGTTTGAAGATGAATAAAATGCCACTACCAGACGACAGCTAACGTAGGAAATACTTTTATGACTATTTTGTCACGATGCGCTCTCCCCATACATAATACAAAAGCTTCGAGATACATCTCCTGCCTGGCCGTCTATTAAACCTGAAAAGAACAAAATGTCGCAGAAGTTAGCCCTTTTTCCACATGCGACTATTTTGGGTTGAGAAGTGAAGGGGATTATGTTCAAAGTTCCATTAAATTGATAACTTCAGCAGACAGCATAATTGCGTTTTAAAAAATGTAGCAGCAAATGCTATAGACCTCACAACCTCTCATCTACAGTGCGCGACGCTACTAGCTGTCACATAGGTACAGCAGCTCCAGAAATCAACAACAGTTCCTCCAGAACTTCCGCATTCCACAGTGCTGTGAGATAATGCAAATGGCCAGATCTAGACTTCTGAAAGACAGACAGTTTCAGCTTTTCTTTTGCACTGCACGATGGTTTCAACAAACAGATAGAGCAATAGAGTAGCTCAAATGGAAAAGAACACTTCCTATTTAAATTTATGCATCCTACACTGTTGATAGTTCTGTGTAGGTGACAGTTACATTATTTTATTTCGGTGATTACAAAATAGAGACGAATGTATGCACTGGATAGCCGAGGCAGCTAGTTCATGGCGATTCGGTCAACCAAGTAAATGAATGAACTGAACATGCTACAAACCACTACAGGGAGCCTGTGTGTCAGAATTCTCATCGAGTGTGCCGCATAGCTGTTATGATAGAAAATTGAATCACGGAGAAGAACAGACCTGTTGGATCGATGATATGTTTATATACCGACGGTCTATGCTCGATTCCAACTTCTGCCGATGCTTTTTTATAGGGAAAGACAGATTCTATTCGCTTCTGGCTACGCCAAGTGAAGAAGGTATAATCGCACTGTGGTCTGAAATTCACATAAACATGATATTCCTTCTCTATCAACTAGACGTTATGTTGAACCTTTCTTATACTAGTTATTTATTTCTAGTGGCGAAACAAACGCTATGTAGGGTCACAGGACACTTATTCTATCTTTATTTGAGCTTCTGTATGTCGATAAAATTGGTTCTGAACTGGAAAATCAACTCAGACCGCCCTTAACGCGGATTTTGATCCCTTCGTGACAATACAGCTCGACAACAATTTGTTATTTGTTCGAAACTATAGATTCCTCAACATCTCCACATATTGCACGTGAATGGGTTCGAATCCTGGCCCGGCAAAAAGGTTTTCATTATGAATTATCAAGCTCTAGCATGAGAACGCCTATCTGCTGTTGGTGAGTAATAAAGATTTTTAATGCAACACTAACGATATCTGACATTTTTCACTACAAGTGAGACATACAACTATTTACGAGATCACTGTAAGTTGAAGGATGTTATTTCGAGTTGCTGGTGGACAAAAAGTTGGTAGATGACGTCTGTTTGTGCATAGTCAACAACGATATGTGTGGGATTCGATTCCCAGTCAACACTGAAGCTTCGTCATATTATTTCTAGTTCAAACATGCTCATATGTCGCTGCTGGTGTAACAAACCCATACTTAACGTTCGTTTTCTCTAGCATATAATAGTGATAGGCGACGGCTTGGAGTCCTGGGAAAGAAAAAATTAATGTTTCGTCTCATCATTTCAGTTAAAACATCTAGCTACTGCCGAGAAAATCCGATATGTCACAGTTGATTGTGCTTCGACAACAATCCGATTAGATTCTGGGTTCGAATCCCTGTCCAACACGAAGCTTTTCCTCACGACATTTCAAGTACGTTACTTGTGAAGAAGCAATATTTAACATCTCTCGTAGTTAGTTAACAGGGAAAATAGATACTGGGAACGAATTCGCGTCCGTTAAAAGTGTTATGTTATGTAATTTAAAGTTGATATTTTCTAACTGATACTGTGTAAAATTGAGATATATCACTCTCTGTATTCCTAGTCAGGAATGGCTGTCAGTTTCCGTCAGTCACGAAATCTTAGTCTGCAAGACCAGGGTTTGAATCCATATGCAGAACGAGTCGGTTCGTCGTGTCATTTGAAGTTCATACATATCCTCAACTAGCTGCTCGTCAATAACTTAAATTTGCAATGTCATTTTGTGTTAAATAACAAGTACAGTATGTTACTTTGAAGAGGAAATCATGAATACGACGAACTTACTACGTGCATTACCTATCTGACGTAATAATGGGAGTGGTAACATTTCAGGTATGTCATTTATTGCAATAAATGTGAGCTTACAAGCCTTAAGGACAGTCTTATCTGTGTTAAGGTGTTCCCTGATATTTCTAGTATTGTGGTACTACTTTACATCTTGAGTTATTGCGATACAGATCAGTGTTTTCTAGTGGTGACTTGTTGGAACCACTTTCAATAGTCAAACGACTGTACCAAGGAGCGATGAGAGGACCTGCTAGACAGCTGTGTTAATGTGTGTTGCATGCGAATCGGGCGAAATGCAATTCTTCGTAGTTCGGGTACTTTTGAGCGTGGCTGTACATAGGCAGGGTGATTCCGCGATGATGTCACAAACTTTCAGGGATGATGGAGAAGGATAAATGTATCACTTATGAAGTAAGGGTCCCTGTACCGGAAAAGGATGAGTCCACAGTTAAAGGTGAAAACCATTATGACACCTCTGAAAGTGGAATACGCTTACCGATGCTATTGTTGCTAATAGTGTAGGATAGACAACTTTCAGAGGTGGTAATAAGGACCAAACCAAGAAAAAGTGTCTCGTAAACATGGGCTCTAAAATGCATAGCTTATGGCTTATGAGTACCTGTTGAATAGAGGAGATGTGTTTCACACTAGCGAAGATGAAGAAGTGCTCATAGCTCCTCAGGTATGCATTTTAGTGTCCGTGTTTACTATAATTTTTTTCGTCTTGGTCCATACTACCACCTCTGGAAGTTGCCAGCCGTACATTCCTAGCAACAGCTGTATCGGTAGATGTATTCCATTGTCAGAGGTATCAGAATGATTTTCGATTTTAATTTTCGACTCGTTCGTTTCTGAACCAGGGATCCTTATCGCAAAGGGATACATTTACCCTTCTCTATCATCCTCGAAAGTTCGTAACTTCATCACGGAATCACCCTGTATATAAACAGATTTACAGACGCCGGCACCGATATGTTTGACGCTCTGTAGCGTCGTTGTGTGTCGTTTCCGGACACGGGATCCTATGTAAAACTTGAGCTACTAAGTCCCCTCTACAACCTCTAGAACAGTTTAACGTGTACTGTGAAATACGAGGTAAAATGCTAGTTCCACCTCAAATCGCCTCGCAACGTTATATCCCAATATTTAAACCACTTGACTGCATCAAACAGGACACTAGTAATAACCGAACGTTACAGATCTGATCTTCCTACTCATCCGCATTAGCTGACATTTTTCCACATTCAAGGCTAGCTACCATTCATCATACCAACAGGAAATTTCGTCTAAGTCGTCTTGTATCTTAGTCACTCTTAGTCACTGAACTTCGACACCCTACCATACACCACAAGATTATCAGGAAACGACCGCAGATTGCTGCCCGTCCTGTCCACAAAATCATTTATATTTATAGAGAACAACAAGGGACCAGTGCTATAGAATACTCTTCGTATAATCGAACTGGATCTCTACCCGGCCCTAGTGATTTATTTGCTTTCAAATCCTTCAATTATTTTTCTACGCCAGGTATGCTTATTACTATGTCGTCCATACGGAGTCTGACCGATAGTCAAAAGACGGCATATTTGCACGATTCTCCTGTGTGAACGATTTCTTGAACGTGAAATTTAAAACTTCAGCTTTCGTTTTGCTGTCTGCAACTGAAACTGGAGACTGATCAGCAAGGGACTGAATAGAAGCCTTATAGCTGCTTAGTGATTTTACGTAGGACTAAAATTTTCTCGGGATCTCTGGTCGTTATTTTATGCTTCGCATGTACATCTTTTCACAGACGCACAAATCTCTCCTATTCTTCGTTTATCGTCATTTATGCGTTCCCTCTTGAACAGCCGAATTACGTTATTAAACCATGATGGGTTCAAAAAATTGTTCAAATAGCTCTAAGCACTATGGGACTCAACATCTGAGGTCATCAGTCCTATAGACTTAGAACTACTGAAACCTAACTAACCTAACACACGCATCCATTCCCGAGGCAGGATTTGAACCTGCGACCGTAGCAGCCTCGTGGTTCCGGACTGAAGCGCCTAGAACCGCTCGGCCACAGCGGCTGGCTACCATGGTGGGTCTTTTCCATCCTTTATCCTCTTACTACGAACGTAATCCTCCAGACCACGATATACGATCTGCTTAAACTTTGCCCATAATTCCTCTACACCCATCTTACTGGAACTAAGTTATGCCAATTCACTAAGTGAGATGTTAGTAACTGCTTATCTCCTCTGTCTAGCAGAAACAATCTCCTAGCCTTCTTGACCGATTTACTAACTTTCGTAATCACAGCTGTTATACTGACATCATGTCCACTAACCCCGTGTCTATACTGACTTTGTACAAAGCTTCAACTCCCGCTTCCATGGCCTCTAATCTCTCCTTCCCATATACGTTCCACGACTCGCTAAACATCTCAGAGATTTCCGCTCGGGCATCAGCCAGCTCTCGGTCGCAAGAACAATTTGAAAACGAGAACATTCCTTGAGGGCAGTAAATTCGTGAACTTTGTTACGAATACTTCGACAGTTTATTTATTAAAATGTGACAGTCGGCATGTCTTTATTCTGAACGCCGTTTGACTTCCCTTGCTGCTTACCAACTGACGAGTGTTCATCAGAGCACCTCAGGCTACTGCTGAGCCAAAAAAAAAAAAAAAAAAACCCTCATCTGCACTCCGCAGGTACTGTGCCACCTGAGTAGCTGCTTCTTTTGTGTAGTGCACCACTGTTCCCTCGAGGGAAGTCCTACAAATCCCCACACGATAACGCAGGTCTAGAAATCTGCAGCCAAGACAGTCACAGAGTCGCCGGAGCCTTTGATTGAGACCTCCACTCGTCTCCAATCCAAAGGACCGCGTTCAACTCTGGGAACGTTAATGCAGATTGCTAGTTCTGCTTGCACCCCGCGCGCGAGGCCATTAATCTTCACCACCTCCACCAGCCGCCTGTACGAACTGAGGATCGCCTGCGACAGCGGTCGGTGGTGCCGACGTTCGCCACAACATGTAGACCATTGCACCCTGCACTCTCGATAGCAACAGACAAGGCCGTCTCCACGTCTCGCCTCCCCCCCCCCCCCCCCGTCTCCCACCACGGCAGACATACCGTGTGCACACTGGCTTTCTTTCCCGACGTGAACGGTATCTGCCTGAGCTCAATAACGCACCTAACATTGGAGCTCCCAGTAATTTGTAAACCTCCTCTCCCCGTGTGCCTGCTCGGAACTTGCTGATCCTCTTGCTGTCAGGTGACCTTAACAGAGGACTGACGCGAGTACATCGCCTTTATTTTTGGGGGGACATCACACCAGTTTAAAGTATTGTCCTTTTGTCTGAATGTGAAATCTGGGATCTTGAAAACGGCCCTAGACACCGTCCTAGGACCGGAACTGTGTGGTGGTCGGCGGAATGGAATGGGGCT
This sequence comes from Schistocerca piceifrons, assembly GCF_021461385.2. Taxonomy (NCBI): domain Eukaryota; kingdom Metazoa; phylum Arthropoda; class Insecta; order Orthoptera; family Acrididae; genus Schistocerca; species Schistocerca piceifrons. Next base: position 47,900,575 of record NC_060144.1, read on the forward strand.
GCTGATACTTCTGCTCGCTGACTCTCATTGTCTGTCTCCGGACGCGTGTGCTAAACACCTGTTAAAGAGCATAAATAAAATACTCTAGATACTGCTGACCGAAAAGCACGAATGTTAATCAGGGTACAGTCTAGGAGGCTGAAGTCAAATGACGAATGAAATGAATGTGTTAAATTCCTTAAAATTCACAAGTTATTATTCATAACTAAATACAGTTCATTAGTGGTTGCGTCTATTTTAGTTATTGCTCGAGCCCCCAGTAGCGATACTCAACACGGTACAAATGTTAATAAAGGTTGTTGAATGCTGGAGAACATCGACTGATATCTAGGAAATGATCAGTTCGCTAAAAAATGGCCTAATCCCGATGATCTAAAGTTCACTCGACACTAGCGCGTATTCTTATGCAACGAATGTCACTTAATATACAAAGTCCCTACTGGTTTAATCACAGTTAAGTCCAATGGCACCGTTTCAGAACCAATCACCTAAACGTGGTGAAAATAATTACAGTCCAACCTGACCGTATCAGAAGCGCCGTTTGTATCCCAAAACACAGTTCATAATGCTCAAAAATAAACCGAGTCCCACAGTAGCGCGTAAGGGCTAAGTGTGGCGGCACCCGAGTGAAAACAGAGTCCCACATCTCCAATGTTGCAGCAAAGTCCCGTTTGCCTGCAAAAACAATCACCAAAAGACGAAACACGTGTAAAACGCAAGTACCTACTGTCTTCCACATCACTAATATCCTCTGTCCGGTTTCGTCTTGAAAAATTCTGTTTGCGGGCATTTTCGGAATTCGGCTTAGTTAAACTGTTCTGGAACCGCAAAAAACTATCACCGAAGTGTCGCATCGGGCAACACAGGTCTGGCGTCAGCAAAGGCGCGCAGAACTCTGTCCTAAAGCTCTGTGTCAGCTCCGCTTAAATACCCTCGAACCGAAATGCCCAGCTATGTCACGTAACTGCTTTCCATTGATCACCACTTTTGTGCGTAATTTCTTACATAGAAGATCAATGTTAATTCAGTTTGCGCCGCTATATGCGCTCTCAAATTCTCATCAAAAAACATCTATTAACCAGGTTCGTAGCTGAAGCGTTTCTCCAGAATTAATGTCCCAATATTTTGCAATTATCCTTGGAGAGTGCGAAAATAGTTTTGGCTATTTGTGCCACTAAATAACATTATAGTTCATTATAAGGTACCAATTTCCATACAAATTTGAAGCGCTCTTTCTGATGCACTGATCAGAATTTACGTATATTCAAAGGTTAAACAGAGATGAGCAAAACTATACAAAACTTATTACTAAACATAGACAAAACATCGTAATAATTACAAATATCACCAACAGATTATGCTGAAATGTGCATGACGACACCCCTATCAAACACTGCCTTGCTGTTCGTGTATGCGTCTTCTATTATTAGTTTTAATTAATTATTGTCAACAAATTAATAAAATTGGTCTCTTGCCAGTGAAATATTATTGCTGCAAATTATTCGAGTATGTCGGTCGTTGTGTTTCGACGAGACCTTCGAAATGAACACTCACTTATTCTGTATCTGCATCGGTTCAAAAGTTATAAATTATTCAGTGAATTGCACATACTGCAGATTTGTTTATTTGACATATTTTGATATAAAATTTGTATAAATCATACCAGCGTTTCGGCTGATTAGTCGCAACTCCTCTCTCATTTTCAGTATTGTACTCTGTCGTACTAATTTGCGTTTACGTGTAATCAACGCAAACGTGGATAAATCATTGCCTTAAAGCCGTGAGCTGGAACGGGGTAAAAGGGACCATGCACCTGACGCCATCCTTTGGAAACCGACGCCCCGCCGCGTTATAGTGACGTCAACATCTCGGATGGATTTCTTGTGTGTCTCGTGTTAGCTGTTGAGTGTGGCTGTTTGTGAGTTTTATGTGAGCAAAGTTCTATAGTGTAAGTTATTTTCGTTCAAATTTTTGTAATGTGAAATCATTCAACGCGTATTGTACAATTTTTAATAATGAAACAGGTGTATGTGAAAGTATAATATGCAGAAGTGTGCATAACTTCAACTACGTTGAGTTTGCTTAACCGTCTAATTTCTTTCAGTGAGGGTTTTGTAATAAGTACGAGGGCAGTTCAATAAGTAATGCAACACTTTTTTTTCTCGGCCAATTTTGGTTGAAAAAACCGGAAATTTCTTGTGGAATATTTTCAAACATTCCCGCTTCGTCTTGTATAGTTTCATTGACTTCCGACAGGTGGCAGCGCTGTACGGAGATGTTAAAATGGCGTCTGTAACGGATGTGCGTTGCAAACAACGGGCAGTGATCGAGTTTCTTTTGGCGGAAAACCAGGGCATCTCAGATATTCATAGGCGCTTGCAGAATGTCTACGGTGATCTGGCAGTGGACAAAAGCACGGTGAGTCGTTGGGCAAAGCGTGTGTCATCATCGCCGCAAGGTCAAGCAAGACTGTCTGATCTCCCGCGTGCGGGCCGGCCGTGCACAGCTGTGACTCCTGCAATGGCGGAGCGTGCGAACACACTCGTTCGAGATGATCGACGGATCACCATCAAACAACTCAGTGCTCAACTTGACATCTCTGTTGGTAGTGCTGTCACAATTGTTCACCACTTGGGATATTCAAAGGTTTGTTCCCGCTGGGTCCCTCGTTGTCTAACCGAACACCATAAACAGCAAAGGAGAACCATCTGTGCGGAATTGCTTGCTCGTCATGTGGCTGAGGGTGACAATTTCTTGTCAAAGATTGTTACAGGCGATGAAACATGGGTTCATCACTTCGAACCTGAAACAAAACGGCAATCAATGGAGTGGCGCCACGCCCACTCCCCTACCAAGAAAAAGTTTAAAGCCATACCCTCAGCCGGTAAATTCATGGTTATAGTCTTCTGGGACGCTGAAGGCGTTATTCTGTTCGATGTCCTTCCCCATGGTCAAACGATCAACTCTGAAGTGTATTGTGCTACTCTTCAGAAATTGAAGAAACGACTTCAGCGTGTTCGTAGGCACAAAAATCAGAACGAACTTCTCCTTCTTCATGACAACGCAAGACCTCACACAAGTCTTTGCACCCGAGAGGAGCTCACAAAACTTCAGTGGACTGTTCTTCCTCATGCACCCTACAGCCCCGATCTCGCACCATCGGATTTCCGTATGTTTGGCCCAATGAAGGACGCAATCCGTGGGACGCACTACGCGAATGATGAAGAAGTTATTGATGCAGTACGACGTTGGCTTCGACATCGACCAGTGGAATGGTACCGTGCAGGCATACAGGCCCTCATTTCAAGGTGGCATAAGGCCGTAGCATTGAATGGAGATTACGTTGAAAAATAGTGTTGTGTAGCTAAAAGATTGGGGAATAACCTGGTGTATTTCAATGCTGAATAAAACAACCCCTGTTTCAGAAAAAAAAGTGTTGCATTACTTATTGAACTGCCCTCGTACATCGTTTTGTGCAAGCCACTAATATAGTGACTGTCCAAGTGTGCACATGGGTCAACAGGTTTTCTTGATTTTCTACTGAAGTGTTTGGAAGTAAATACTTATATCAAGAAGATGTGTAACACCAAAGTTTAGGTTAGAGTGCTCCAGTTACAGTGTATTGATAAACTGTAGCACTACAGATTAATTGTGACAGGTACTTCGAAATTCATTTCATTTTGTTTATAGATTTTGTGGAACACCGATATGCCACGCAAGAGCTGTGTATTTGGATGCAGATCGAATTACAAATCAGAGACTGAGAAGACAATAATATTTTCACTGCCATCCGTTGAAAATCGCCGTAATGCATGGCTTCGTCACGTCCCAAGCGACTTCTCTAAACTCAAACGGACAGGTGTATATGTGAAACATTTCAAAGAATCACACGAAATTCGAGTAGACAAAATTATGGACAAAGCTGTACTAAGAGTGTATCCACGAATAATCACGAAGGGAACAGAAGATGCCGTGGCAACTATATTTCCAAACACGCCATCCTATTGCTCTAAAACCGTCACAAAAGCATAATCACTTGTTGATGTAGAAGAAGACAACCTGCGAAAACCCATTCAGGATTGTATTGAATCCAATAAGAACCATAGTTTGGACAAGAAGAGAATAGAAGCTTTCGAAATGTGGTGCTACAGAAGAATGCTGAAGATCAGATGGGTAGATCACATAACTAATGAGGAGGTACTGAATAGGATTGGGGAGAAGAGGAGTTTGTGGCACAACTTGACCAGAAGAAGGGATCGGTTGGTAGCACATGTTCTGAGGCATCAAGGGATCACAAATTTAGCATTGGAGGGCAGCATGGAGGGTAAAAATCGTAGGGGGAGACCAAGAGATGAATACACTAAGCAGATTCAGAAGGATGTAGGTTGCAGTAGGTACTGGGAGATGAAGAAGCTTGCACAGGATAGAGTAGCATGGAGAGCTGCATCAAACCAGTCTCAGGACTGAAGACCACAACAACAACAACAAGCACCACCTTGCACAGGACGCACTAAAGAGTTTAAATCACATACTATCACGCTTAAAGACAAGAAAAATTAGTAGTAATAAGTGGTTAGTGATTAATGATAGCGATAAACTGCGAATTTGTCTGTTGGGAGTTTATAGGAGAGTGCCTTGTGTCACTTCCTTCAGCACAATAAATTGTGATTCGAGTTACAGTTTAAATGTTAATACAACCAGTAATCTCTTTGTTCATGCTCCTTCAAGTAACTAAAAGAGACTCAATTCTGTAAACAATTCAGACAGAGTTATGTTACAAATGGAAGAAAAGAAGGTAGTGTCAGATGTCAGAAGTAAGTTAGACTGTGCCATCCAATGTCTGCAAACTACACCTAACTATGATGTCATTGAATATATAAATTTTTTTGTTGACTAACTTGCACTGTAACAGATATCAAAAAACAATAGGCAGTATGATAACAAAACTTTGATCTTAGCATGTTGTTTGTATGTGCATCCACTCTCTACTTACAATACCCAGAGAAAATGCATTTTATGTTCCTGCCACAACCTCGTTCCTTACAGAAGTTTATTTGTAATTACCACTGAGACAGTTCCTCACTTGAAAGTAGGAAGTATATGAAAACTAGGATACAGTATTTAATACTACATGAACTGTTTGTGTCTCTTTTAATGGATGAGATTTATGAGCAGTCACAGCTTTCATTTAAGTGTGTTGAGATCTATGGAAGTGATATTTTTGATGCTGAGACATTTATAATACAGCCCAGACTGTTGTGATTTCTTCTGTTCTATTCAAATATGTTGATCTAGTGGATATTATACCTGTTGCAAGTATGTCAGCTGAACAGTTAAAATCTTTAATCAGTAATGTTCTGTATATGGAAGAAGAGATTTTCAAAGTTGCCAGACTTATTGCTGATAATAGCAGTGTGAACAGAAAGGCTTTTGAACTCTTCAGTCCAAATAAAATCCTACAGCCCAGTGTTGTACACTGTACTGTGTTGTACATCTGGATTCTCCTAAAAAATCGTTTTTCATGTTTGATGCATTCCATATATTAAAATCTGTGAGGAGTAACTGGGAGTCAAAGTGAAATGTAAATAAGACACTGCATTTTTCTGACATAGATAACAATTCAGTCATTTTGTCAGTACAATATACTCATCTAGAACTACTATTTTAAAAAGAGAAAACTCATTAATTAATTATGATCACATACTTTCATTCAAACTTTTGTACTCATCTTCCATACAAAAGCAGAATGTCAAATTAGCTTCAAGACTTTTCAATGAAACTTAATTTAGTTGCATTAAAACATGCAGCAATATACATTCCTGACACATCTAGAGAGATAAATCAAACTAGTGTTTTCTTCAGATTATAGTGCAATGTTGGAAAGTTGTTAATGTTAAAAGTGTGTTTGAAGGCCAGAGGTCCATACAGAGAAGCTGTTAGAACTACCTTTGGTAATCAGATTTTTTAAGTGACATGCTTCACTGGCTAAAAATTTGGAGACTGTCTGTCCCATCAAATATTGGTCTTCCACCACAGACATTTCAATCTTTGATTTTAACCATACAATGGATTCTTGAAGTAATTCAATATTTATTTGAAAAATATGGTGTGGATAACATTCTGCTAGGGAAATTTCAATCTGATAATTTGGAAAGTCAATTTGGATCATACCATCAACTGAGTGATACCAATTATTACATAAGTTACATTCAGGTATTTGAGAATGAAAGAAAGCTTAGATTTAAGAATTATGTACTGTTTGCTGCTCACAATGACACTAAACAGCTGAAAATTTTATTTCCTGTGCAGCAGAGCGATGATCAGAATATTGATATAGTACATATGTTTGCAGATATAGTAAGTAAGAGTTTCAAAGTAGAGGACATTCCAAATGATATATTACCATCACTGATTTACATAGGAGGTTATGCAGTTAGGAAACTTTTACAGAAGCCAAAATGTTAAATATGCACTGTGGGTTTGCAGTTGGATGAAGAAATTGATGTAGATTCTTAACAAAGACTTGAACAGAGGCAGACTATTTTTGCCTTCTGAGGAAAGAGTATTCACTGTGGCTCTGACATGGACATGGTATCTTCACTTCTGAAAAATCATCTGCAACAGTTGATGACATATGGGAAACAGCTTCCAGTTGCTCATAAGTTAGAGAAGATTAGAGGACACTAACGTCATGGATGTTGGGCGCAAATGTGTGTTGCATAACTCCCTGTCAAACGAATTAAAGAATATCTTTCTGTGTACAAACAAGATTCTTCTTAATAATGATGAGAAGATTATAATAAAAGAACAGATTTCACTGATAGTTCCAGAAAAATTAAGGAATTTAAGTCTGTTCTACAACATAGACACAAAATGTGTAACACACAATTGTACATCACCTCATCTCAAATAAATGAAATTATTTATTTTATTATTTGTTATTTTGTTATATATTTATAGTTAAATTGAACCCAAACTGTGACTTTCCAATTACTGAGGATTTATTTTAAAGATGTGAGTGTCAGTGTGTGTGTTTTAAAACTGAGTTCCAGCTGTGCAGGAAATACAGTCATTTTCAATTCCAGCTGTGCAACAAATATGGACATTTCGGTTTTCATGAATAGTTCTGCCCCTGAATGTTGCAGAGAATGTAGAACCCTCAACCCCTATGCACTCCTTTAGTGATGAGTAAATTAATTATAAATGTAGCACACTGGAATATTCTCTGTTGCAACTTAGTACTTTAAAAAAGTTCAGTACAATGTGACTTAAAAAATTTATCATTTCATGAAAGTTAAAATTAACAACATAAATAAATATATAAATATAAATAAATAAAAAATATAACAACTGGTTAATATTCCTGCTGTTAGTTTGTAAAGTTCGTTCATTAATTACAGTTTCACCTTCATTCAGGTGTACATGTCAGTGGCTACAGTAAGTGGTTTCTGTCTTTTTTTGTCTTAGCGGTTTACATGAATACACAACATCGGTCTTCAAGTGGTTTCTATATCAAGGTGAGTGGATACCTAATATCCTGAAGTGATAGTATGTTTACTGCATTTCTCCTCCCTAATTTGTCAATAAGCAGTAACTCTGTCAGAGATTTCCGCCAGTTAATTATTTAAAGGGAGTTAACTATCAACCTCAGCCACAATTTGACATTTTTTACACAGGGCTGAATTGTTAAAGAAATGGAAGGTACTACAGAATTTTAGTTGCCTGTTACTTATTTTTGTAAATCGAGAAAGTAAGCTGAAGCTCCAGATTTACATAAGAAATTATATAATCTCTGTAAGACAGTTTATTATCAAATTAATCAGCTCTGAATGACAAATATGGCCTCAGAGGCATGATTCCCATCAGCTCTAGCTCATGTAACTTTATTAGAGTACTGACTTATTTCTTTGATGATTGGTATAATGTTACCTTTAAAAGAATTGGTGACTCCTCCCTTGTTGGTTTATAAATTCCGGCTTACAGTGAACAATCTTTTCTGTATTTGTTGTATTTACAGTTAAAAGACAAATAAAGTTCATACACCTGATGAGAGATGTAATTTGGTTCATACTTACGTGAGGCAGCTGATCTTCAGTGTAAAATAGGCGAATAACGTTCTCTGTGAGAATCCTTTCAATAATGTGCATAAGTTTTAATTTATCTCGCACTTTTATGCAGGGAAAATTTAGAATTCCAGAGACCAATTAGTAATTAAAACGAAACAAAATTGCATAAGGCACTGCATATAGTATGAAATAAGGACTGTTCAGCAGAAGAGACTGAAAACCAAGAGCATGTGGTTATATCACTTATGTTGAGTGTATACCTTAAATTACACTATGCTGCAAAGCTGTGTTCCATTGTGGTGAAAGGGCACAGTACCACGCAACATTGAAAATAGGTACAACATTCTTCGTTATTCTTGTCAGATCAACATATCTTTTGTAATAATAACTCAATTTCACTTAATACACAATAGCCGGATACCAGTGTAGGAAAGAAGGACAATTTATTTATTTAATTGACCACATGTGCGCTCCCACAAAATAAATCCTTACATCCAGTTTGGTGAGATCTGTGAAATGAATGAATGTGTGGTCATCTGCTAACAGCAGATAGTGAATGTGCACTATATGATCATCTTCGAGACGGTCCTTTGGTCACCTTTGGTGGACCCAAACAAATGAAATTTACCTGAGCTTTGAGCGCCTGAAATGTGGCTGACCAATACGATAGCAAGGTGCGCCCCCACCTCGGTGGAGGTGCGAGATGACCTGAAGAACAGCCATGTTTCAGCACTCTGGCGCTGGATCTAGTGTTGGTAAGATCTGTCTTAGGTGTGCTCCGTAAAGACAAAAGAGTGGAGAGATGTTATGCATGTGAAATACTTAAGAGTAGTTTGGAATAATTATTTCTCTATTTTAGGAACTTTTGGGGGGAGAATTACATGACAGGCAGGTAATATTAAGGGGATCGTAGTAATCTTCGGAAGTGACCAACGGTCACAATGAAACCCCGTGTAGCAATAACTCTAAAGTTTTTGCTCACATTTGTATTGCTTCACCAGAAACTTGCTCAATGGTCATTCTCTTTAGAAGAATATGACTACAAGATTACATCCAACACAACGATAATGTGGTCGCAAATGCCTTATCCAGAGTTTTGTAAGGATTATCTGACCACTGAAATTCGATGGAGCAGTTGCATGATTTTAAGGAGCTATTAATAAAAAGGCCTTTTCCCTGATGGTGTTACCTGGAGATGTGCATGGAAGTGAGAGTTTTAGAAGACACTAATCTGAGATGGCACAAAGTTAAACAAAATCCATGAGCCATGACACAAAATAACTCAGTGCTATAACATAGATTATAAAGATATTTTCCAACTGCTAAAACCTGATTCAGATATGTGGTTTGTAAGTATTCCTACTGGAGACCATGACCATCTTACTATTGTACATTCATCTGACATGGGGGATTTCAGAGTAGAGAAATATAAGAGAAAGAGTGCACTGCACTGCTACTTTTAAAATCTACATCGGTGGGTTCACCAATTGCTACGCACCTGTGTTGTCTGTCAGAAGGCCAAACGAATGAATGTATCTAACAATATACCCTTCCATCCAATTTTGGCCTCTAAACCAGGGGTAATCATGTGCTTTGACAAATATCTTGTAGCTGAATATCGTTTATTCTTTAAATGTTTTAGATTGCATGTTACTAAAGCTGTACAGCAGCCCCTATAGTCAAAAGAATTGGGGAAGACAATACTCCTAGAGTTGAGAAACCACAGACCACACTTTCTAATAATTCCCCGAATTTTACCTGTAAGGCATGGGAGACCTTTCTAGAAGAGGAACACATCAGGCAAATTTTGATCTCGAAATATTGTCCTGAACCCAATCCCACTGAAGATTTTTAGAGAGGTCAACCATTTCATAAGATCATACATTCCTCGCCAATAAACTACATCATTTGAGTTCATGAACCTTTCTGAGCAAATGGTAAACAAATTGCTCAATGTGTCCACATTCCACAGGTCTGCTGAAGTCATGCTTGAAGCGGAGAATTAGTGGGTTAACCCTCTCACATACACTCCTGGAAATTGAAATAAGAACACCGTGAATTCATTGTCCCAGGAAGGGGAAACTTTATTGACACATTCCTGGGGTCAGATACATCACATGATCACACTGACAGAACCACAGGCACATAGACACAGGCAACAGAGCATGCACAATGTCGGCACTAGTACAGTGTATATCCACCTTTCGCAGCAATGCAGGCTGCTATTCTCCCATGGAGACGATCGTAGAGATGCTGGATGTAGTCCTGTGGAACGGCTTGCCATGCCATTTCCACCTGGCGCCTCAGTTGGACCAGCGTTCGTGCTGGACGTGCAGACCGCGTGAGACGACGCTTCATCCAGTCCCAAACATGCTCAATGGGGGACAGATCCGGAGATCTTGCTGGCCAGGGTAGTTGACTTACACCTTCTAGAGCACGTTGGGTGGCACGGGATACATGCGGACGTGCATTGTCCTGTTGGAACAGCAAGTTCCCTTGCCGGTCTAGGAATGGTAGAACGATGGGTTCGATGACGGTTTGGATGTACCGTGCACTATTCAGTGTCCCCTCGACGATCACCAGTGGTGTACGGCCAGTGTAGGAGATCGCTCCCCACACCACGATGCCGGGTGTTGGCCCTGTGTGCCTCGGTCGTATGCAGTCCTGATTGTGGCGCTCACCTGCACGGCGCCAAACACGCATACGACCATCATTGGCACCAAGGCAGAAGCGACTCTCATCGCTGAAGACGACACGTCTCCATTCGTCCCTCCATTCACGCCTGTCGCGACACCACTGGAGGCGGGCTGCACGATGTTGGGGCGTGAGCGGAAGACGGCCTAACGCTGTGCGGGACCGTAGCCCAGCTTCATGGAGACGGTTGCGAATGGTCCTCGCCGATACCCCAGGAGCAACAGCGTCCCTAATTTGCTGGGAAGTGGCGGTGCAGTCCCCTACGGCACTGCGTAGGATCCTACGGTCTTGGCGTGCATCCGCGCGTCGCTGCGGTCCGGTCCCAGGTCGACGGGCACGTGCACCTTACGCCGACCACTGGCGACAACATCGATGTACTGTGGAGACCTCACGCCCCACGTGTTGAGCAATTCGGCGGTACGTCCACCCGGCCTCCCGCATGCCTACTATACGCCCTCGCTCAAAGTCCGTCAACTGCACATACGGTTCACGTCCACGCTGTCGCGGCATGCTACCAGTGTTAAAGACTGCGATGGAGCTCCGTATGCCACGGCAAACTGGCTGACACTGACGGCGGCGGTGCACAAATGCTGCGCAGCTAGCGCCATTCGACGGCCAACACCGCGGTTCCTGGTGTGTCCGCTGTGCCGTGCGTGTGATCATTGCTTGTACAGCCCTCTCGCAGTGTCCGGAGCAAGTGTGGTGGGTCTGACACACCGGTGTCAATGTGTTCTTTTTTCCATTTCCAGGAGTGTACATATTAGAATGTACCATACCAAAAGGAGAAAGAATACACCAGACCTCCATGTTCATTACAGCCTCTGCACAATTCATTAAGTCAACTTATGATAAAAAAAACTCAGGTAAGCTAAGATATTACAGACTGGTGATAAAATATTGTTGAGAATGCACTGCAATCCCTCACTTCTACAAAATACGAACAAGGGATGATACTTGTTATATGCTCACCTGTATAAGATTATCAAAATATCACATGAAGGATCCTGTTTCATTGCCTAACTTGATTCCAAGATTATAGGAGTATACTATCAGACTATCAGATTCAAACCATAGTACATGATGTCTTATTTATTGAATATTGCTCATTGCAAGGTGACAATCATTAAATGTTCATAATATTTTCTTTTATTGTACGTATCTATTTGTACTACTAGCTGATAAACAATAAAGTTAACCAGAATGCGGATAACTCATAATCGGTTAGGGAGAATCATGATTTACTTGGTACATTTAGAATCTTGGAAGGAATAGACAGTTCCTTTCAGGTTAACAGTTGATTTGTTAATATTTTGTTTAAGTGCTAAATGGGAAAATACTTTTTTTAAGATTACTCTTAAAAATAGTTTTCCTCCACGAACAGTGATTGTGGAAACGAAAAATGTTAAATTCACATGTTAAGGTGAGCCCTTCTCCATGTTAATTTTGGCAAATAGAAGGAACATTTTTTTAAAACCATTAAACATATAGCTCTGAAATTAGGACTACATGTTCAATGAATATTTCTCTACAAAGTTGTAATGCCATGTTAAGAAATATTTATTGGTTTTTGTTTTACAATTTTTTCAGAGTGATGCTCATTTTTTCTCTAAAATTTTGGACTTTTTCTTCTATAACTCTTGAATTATACAATATTCTTTTTACAATTTGTTATAAAAATAAAGGAAAAGAAGTAAACAATATTGTGTATAAATTTCACTGAAATACTGTTAGCAGTTTTTGAGAAAATGGTTCTCAAAGATGAAATCTTTAAAGTTATGGGAAATGGCTTCCAAAGGTTTTTAATACATTCCTGCCCCATACGGTGAATTATCAGCTTCATTTTCATTTTCAAGTGTTAGTTTCCTTTTCATTGGTCTTTCCTTCCCTTTTTCTGCATTTTGTAGGCTTTTGTCTCTTGTTCCTGCACCTCTTAGTCTATCTTCATCAATTACGCACATTGTAGAAATGGTGTTGTGTCCTGGTTGGAAACCTAACGTTTCAGCACATCACATTTGATAATGTTTACTTCACCGTATGTTGCCACTGCATCATACACTCAAAAATGCAATGTTTTTATCTTTACAAACACTATTTTGGGAAACCTAATCCAAATTAAATTATTTACCTTTCATTTCAATTTTGTGTTTTCCCATGTAAACACTTTTCCAATGAACTTGGCTGTGATAAATCTCTGAATATGGGCTTAATTACATCAATTACAGCATCTGGCAAACTGTTTTTATGGGCATATTCCTTTCCTGATTGGTATTTACACCATGAGTCATCACCTGTGGGGCACAGTGCATGTTGTGAGTGCTCATTTGTTGATGCAGTATGAAAAAATAAGGCCCCTACTGCTCTCCTCATGTGCTCAGTGCTTCTTGTCTTTTGCCTAATTGCACACCCATAATACCTCTGAAATCTATCAATTGCTTCATCTGCCAATCTTCCTCTTCCTGCAAGGGTCTTACCTCACTAAGCTTCTGGGATCCTAATGTCTGATTTACTTTGTGCAAGCGAGCCCCCATGCGCTTATACACACGTCCAATGTACTTCTTTTTTTAATGCGAATGTCATTGTCATAAGGCTTGAGTTCCTCTACAACTTTATATCCCTTAGAATCACCATCTCCTAGATAGTTAGTGTATCATACATTATACCAATCCCGTGATCTGGAAAAATTGCTTCCATCGCTCCACTCGTGCCGTGAAAATTTACTTCACAGCTTTCATTATGTTCATCCTTGGTATTGCCCTTGCATCTACAATGTTTTGAGAGAATAGCAACATCAATTACTTTGCAACTGTCTCCACTGGTATCTGTCACAACTCCATTTAGAGATTTATGACCTCTACGTTGCCATGATCCACCTAAAGCAACAGTTAAATCTCTATAATACCCATTATCTGTCACAGCTTCTTCAACTGCTTTCTTCACTGTTGCTTGAGCAATATCTTTAGCAGAAGATCCCACCAATTCATTATAAAATCCAAACTTGGTTGGTGATTTTGGCAAGTTCATAATTCCACATAACATTGTCCCTGCAGCACTGCTCTTGCCAATGCAACGCAAGCCATACACTAGCCTAACATTTATATCATACACCTTCTTTCCACTATTACCACTACAAGGAATACTGTTAGAATTAGAAAATGAAACTTCTGCATCACATTTGTTACACTTCAATAACATTTTACATGCCAAACAAATGGGTGAAGTTATTTTCAATCCACTCTTCTTTCTTTGCAAACTTGGCATAATACGTTATGTTTCAAAGTATTAGAGAGCAAGGAAATGTTAATTATTTCCTTCACATCATTACTGCCACTTTCATAGTTATCAAATTTTTCTTTGCTGTCACAAAGTTTCTTGCTGGATGAAGTTCTATCACATTCATTTGGAGTAGTCGGTGTAGCAGTCTGAGCAGCATCTCCCTTCGAACCAACAAAAGATTTCTTCTTCCACTCGTTGTGCCTTTTCTTAAACACTCGACAGGCGATTGCTGAAACGGGGCGTATTGATATCCACAAACCAAATACGTAAAACAGGTACGAGAAAAATTCGTCAAATACGCAAAATTGAACATCTAAACGACACAAAGGAAACTCCACAAGTCAACAAAAACGGTATAACGTTTATGTTTACCAATATGAACAGTCACTTGTCACACAGATATAGCAATATAACACTGGAAAACAAAACACTGTCTAATTCCGCAAAGATACTCTGCTTGCAGCCAGCGAGCGGTGCCGTCAGAGGTGTCACACCAAGCCGCTACAACAGTTTACGCGGTGCTTCAACTTTGCAGCGATAAAAAACACACTTAGAATTTACTTAGAAGGGTGAAAATTGATTTGTTTTATTCAGAAAACTCCAAATAACTTTATAATGAAAAAACCAAAAGACGTTAATTTTGTCATTTTCAACGTTCTGGCTCCTCTTAAAGCGAAGTGATCCATAATGATTACTTCAGACACAAAATGCTGCCATAGTGACACACCATGAGTTTATGTATTGAGCTGTTAATATACCACATAAGCACTGACTGGACTCTAGAACTAAAATGCAGGGACCTACTTGTACATACAACTTGTATTATAGAGAGGACAAGAAGCTAGTCACATTAGTTTTAAGTCAAGCAGAAGCTAGAAAGCAATTTTTAACGAGTTGTTATCCAAGATGAGTGTCTTGTAGTCTTCTAACTGAAGTAAAATAAACGATTAATTTGTGTTAGCAATTGAACGGAAAGTTTTCAGTTGCACACTATGAGAGTAATACAGTGTTGTAGTACTGTATGTAATATGAGCTATGACTTGTTCAATGGGTACAGGTTGTATAGGTTAATTGACGTATTTAGCAACTGTAATAAAAGTTAAATTAAGACCAGACGCGTTTCGCTTTATTTTAAAGTATCTTCAGTGCTCATGGTAGCAATATGGTTTTTTCTATTGCAGTTTTGTTTTGGTCATTAACAGTTCGCATGCTTTAGTTATTGTTGTAAACAGCTTTTATCTTTTATTCTTTTCGTTACTCACGTTTTTTTTTATTGTTTATTCCACAACACTTTCATTGCACACAATGCATTTACACTTCTGTGCACTATCCTCTCGTCATTTTGCATGCTTTGTTTTGCGATTGGTGAATGCGTTCATGTTCTGTTTGTTTTGATAGTGGTGGAGGCGTCTGCTATAGCTCTGTTAGTGGTTATATTTTCTGACTAGGCGGTGAGTCTGCGTGAGGGAGAGACAGACAGACAGAGAGAGAGAGAGAATTATATTTTTTTAAAACTTTGTTTATGTTACTCTATTATTTTTATTAATATACTTTTTTTAATGGGGGTGTTTATCTTTGTGTGTGTGTGTGTGTGTGTGTGTGTGTGTGTGTGTGTGTGTGTGTGGGTGGGTGTGTGCAGTGCATGCACACACACAGAGAGAGAGAGAGAGAGAGAGAGAGAGAGAAAAGTTTTTCTTATCAAAAATGGGTTCAAACGGCTCTGATCACTATGGGACTTAACTTCTGAGGTCATCAGTCCCCTAGAACTTTTTTTTTTTTTTTGGTCATCAGTCTACTGACTGGTTTGATGTGGCCAGCCACGAATTCCTTTCCTGTGCTAACCTCTTCATCTCAGAGTAGCACTGGCAACCTACGTCCTCATTTATTTGCTTGACGTATTACAATCTCTGTCTTCCTCTACAATTTTTGCCCTCTACAGCTCCCTCTAGTACCATGGAAGTCATTCCCTCATGTCTTAGCAGATGTCCAATCATCCAGTCCCTTCTCCTTATCAGTGTTTTCCACATATTCCTTTCCTCTCCGATTCTGCGTAGAACCTCCTCATTCCTTACCTTATCAGTCCACGAAATTTTCAACATTCGTCTATAGCACCACATCTCAAATGCTTCGATTCTCTTCTGGTTTTCCCACAGTCCATATTTCACTACCATACAATGCTGTACTCCAGACGAACATCCTCAGAAATTTCTTCCTCAAATTAAGGCCGGTATTTGATATTAGTAGACTTCTCTTGGCCAGAAATACCTTTTTTGCCATTGCGAGTCTGCTTTTGATGTCCTCATTGCTCCGTCCGTCATTGGTTATTTTACTGCCTAGTTATCAGAATTCCTTAACTTAATTGACTTCGTGACCATCAATCCTGATGTTAAGTTTCTCGCTGTTCTCATTTCTACTACTTCATTACCTTCGTCTTTCTCCGATTTACTCTCAAACCATACTGTGTACTCGTTAGACTGTTCATTCCGTTCAACAGATCATTTAATTCTTCTCCACTTTCAGCGAATCGTATCATTGATATCCTTTCACCTTGTATTTTAATTCCACTCCTGAACCTTTCTTTTATTTCCATCATTGCTTCCTCGATGTACAGATTGAAGAGTAGGGGCGAAAGGCTACAGCCTTGTCTTACGCCCTTCTTAATACGAGCACTTCGTTCTTGATCTTCCACTCTTATTATTCCCTCTTGGTTGTTGTACATATTGTATATGACCCGTCTCTCCCTATAGCTTACCCCTACTTTTCTCAGAATCTCGAACAGCTTGCACCATTTTATATTGTCGAACGCTTTTTCCAGGTCGACAAATCCTATGAAAGTGTCTTGATTTTTCTTTAGCCTTGCTTCCATTATTAGCCGTAACGTCAGCATTGCCTCTCTCGTTCCTTTACTTTTCCTAAAGCCAAACTGATCGTCACCTAGCGCATTCTCAATTTTCTTTTCCATTCTTCTGTATATTATTCTTGTAAGCAGCTTCGATGCATGAGCTATTGAGCTGATTGTGCGATAACTCTCGCACATGTCAGCTCTTGCCGTCTTCGGAATTGTGTGGATGATGCTTTTCCGAAAGTCAGATGGTATGTCGCCAGACTCATATATTCTACACACGAACGTGAATAGTCGTTTTGTTGCCACTTCCCCTAATGATTTTAGAAATTCTGATGGAATGTTATCTTACCTGCTGCCTTATTTGACCGTAAGTCCTCCAAAGCTGTTTTAAATTCCGATTCTAATACTGGATCCCCTATCTCTTCTAAATCGACTCCTGTTTCTTCTTCTATCACATCAGACATTTCTTCACCCTCATAGAGGGTATTCTTTCCACCTATCTGCTCTCTCCTCTGCAATTAACAGTGGAATTCCCGTTGCACTCTTAATGTTACCACCGTTGCTTTTAATGTCACCAAAGGTTGTTTTGACTTTCCTGTATGCTGAGTCTGTCCTTCCGACAATCATATCTTTTTCGATGTCTTCACATTTTTCCTGCAGCCATTTCGTCTTAGCTTCCCTGCACTTCCTATTTATTTCATTCCTAAGCGACTTGTATTTCTGTATTCCTGATTTTCCCGGAACATGTTTGTACTTCCTCCTTTCATCAATCAACTGAAGTATTTCTTCTGTTACCCATGGTTTCTTCGCAGCTACCTTCGTTGTACCTATGTTTTGCTTTTTAGAGATGTCCATTCCTCTTCAACTGTACTGCCTACTGCGCTATTCCTTATTGCTGTATCTATAGCGTTAGAGAACTTCAAACGCATCTCGTCATTCCTTAGTACTTCCGTATCCCACTTCTTTGCGTATTGATTCTTCCTGACTAATGTCTTGAACTTCAGCCTACTCTTCATCACTACTATATTGTGATCTGAGTCTATATCTGCTCCTGGGTACGCCTTACAATCCAGTATCTGATTTCGGAATCTCTGTCTGACCATGATGTAATCTAATTGAAATCTCCCCGTATCTCCCGGCCTTTTCCAAGTATACCTCCTCCTCTTGTGATTCTTGAACAGGGTATTCGCTATTACTAGCTGAAACTTGTTACAGAACTCAATTAGTCTTTCTCCTCTTTCATTCCTAGTCCCAAGCCCATATTCTCCTGTAACCTTTTCTTCTACTCCTTCCCCTACAACTGCATTCCAGTCGCCCATGACTATTAGATTTTCGCCCCCTTTGCATACTGCATTACCCTTTCAATATCCTCATACACTTTCTCTATCTGTTCATCTTCAGCTTGCGACGTCGGCATGTATACCTGAACCATCGTTGTCGGTGTTGTTCTGCTGTCGATTCTGATTAGAACAACCCGGTCACTGAACTGTTCACAATAACACACCCTCTGCCCTACCTTCCTATTCATAACGAATCCTGCACCTGTTATACCATTTTCTGCTGCTGTTGATATTACCCGATACTCATCTGACCAGAAATCCTTGTCTTCCTTCCACTTCACTTCACCGACCCCTACTATATCTAGATTGAGCCTTTGCATTTCCCTTTTCAGATTTTCTAGTTTCCCTACCACGTTCAAGCTTCTGACATTCCACGCCCCGACCCGTAGAACGTTATCCTTTCGTTGATTATTCAATCTTTTTCTCATGGTAACCTCCCCCTTGGCAGTCCCCTCACGGAGATCCAAATGGGGGACTATTCCTGAATCTTTTACCAATGGAGATATCATCATGATACTTCTTCAGTTACAGGCCACATGTCCTGTGGATACACGTTACGTGTCTTTAATGCAGTGGTTTCCATTGCCTTCTGCATCCTCATGTCATTGATCATTGCTGATTCTTCCGCCTTTAGGGGCAATTTTCCACCCCTAGGACAAGAGAGTGCCTTGAACTTCTATCCGCTCCTCCGCCCTCTTTGACAAGGCCGTTGGCAGAATGAGGCTGACTTCTTATGCCGGAAGTCTTCGGCCACCAATGCTTATTATTTATCAAAATTTAGGCAGTGGCGGGGTTCGAACCCGGGACCGAAGACATTTTGATTATGAAACAAAGACGCTTCCCCTTTTTTTTCTTTTTTTTTCTTTGAAATTCATTTGATATTGACGGCGAGCTTTTTGCGCTGACTCAGCCACTGACGTGCGATCAGTTTCCACAAAACGCTAGGGCTCGTCCGGGATTTGAAGCCGGGACCTCCTGCACCCTTTTTTTTGTTTTTTTTTTTAGAAAGCCCCTTAATAAAATGGAACTATATATAAAAAAAAGAAGAAACCTAAGTGCCACCGCCACTTTTCATCCTATAACAAAAAAATCTGGTCCACTTCAGGCGTTGGCTCTTGGCTAAACCTACTCCAGAGAGCTGCCTCTATATCAGGGGAAATATGGGAAATCAAGATAAGGGCTGTAATGTTGGCAGAAGAGCCAACACTGTGTTGCTAGAGGTGGCCGAAATGCACGCGTTTAGTTATACGCTGACTGGCGCGAGGTCTGGAACAGTTAAGGGAATTAAAAATGGTGGAAATGGCTCTGAGCACTATGGGACTCAACTGCTGAGGTCATTAGTCCTCTAGAACTTAGAACTAGTTAAACCTAACTAACCTAAGGACATCACAAACATCCATGCCCGAGGCAGAATTCGAACCTGCGACCGTAGCGGTCTTGCGGTTCCAGACTGCAGCGCCTTTAACCGCACGGCCACTTCGGCCGGCTAAGGGAATTAATAGTAGCAAATAAAGTACGTAGTTGATATAATACTTAACTTTAATCCACAATTGGTGTACATCGCTCTTGACGGTACAGGTTATAATGTCAATATCAAATGCTATGGCGTCTTGCTAGGTCGTAGCAAATGACGTAGCTGAAGGCTATGCTAACTATCGTCTCGGCAAATGAGAGCGTATTTGTCAGTGTAGCATCGCTAGCAAAGTCGTCTGTACAACTGGGGCGAGTGCTAGTACGTCTCTCTAGACCTGCCGTGTGGTGGCGCTCGGTCTGCAATCACTGACAGTGGCGACACGCGGGTCCGACGTATACTAGCGGACCGCGGCCGATTTAAAGGCTACCACCTAGCAAGTGTGGTGTCTGGCGGTGACACCACAAGGGCTATCCTTACAAACAACAAAATCTTCCTTTTTTTTAATTTTATTTTTATTTTTTTTAAATTTTGTTTAGTGTAGTTTTGTTGTGTACTTGATCAGAGGCCTTCTGCGCCCCGCTGGTAATATGTTGAGTCACGTCTTCTCGAAATTGATGTGTTCCGTTCAATTGTTCAGAAATGTTCATTGGCTCAAACAGGAAACCTTCTTCTCTCTTGGCTTAACACATTCCAGCTGCGTGGCGGCTCGTGGAAAGCACTCCAAAGGAAGTTCGAGAAAAGTTGTCTGTATTTTAGGTGACGGACAACGACATAATGACGGTCATTGAGGTGTGTCCAAAAATCGAGTACAGAGTCTACAGTTTGTCCAAATAGGTAGTGAATGGCGTGTCCGCGAATCCAATTCACAGCACTGGTCTTTGTCCGAGGAAAATAGTCACGTTCCGGAAATAGTAATGAAAGGGGAGTAATCCGTTCCGCGTTAGAAAAGCCACAATACGTCGAACCAAGTGCCAAACCTCCGCCGCCGGTCCGCATACAAACCGATGTTCATCATTGTCTGGCACTCCACACGTGGAACATAGAGGTGATTGGGCGAGGTGGATACGATGAAGGCGAAATTGGTTGATTTGCTTACCGTTGACAGTTAGGTACCAGACAGATTGAACATTCGTGTCAAGGTAACAGGCGAACACCGCGCGCCATACATACCGCCAGTCAACCTGGGGGAACTTTTGTTCAATCGGGTTAGATGGACGACCTAATTGGAGAACATTGTATACTGCCTTTGTCTTGAGTAAAAGTTGTCTTGGTAAGGTGAGGCGTAGATAACTGAGTTCAAGAAAGAAGTATCGTATATAATGGAACTGGGCCGGAACATCCGAGATCATCACTGGGGCTGACAGTGAGACCGGCGAATATGCCGACAGGAGGAGACCAGTGAGGCTCGTTGGGCAACGTGTCCATACCGTCATCTGGGAGCTGACAAATAGGGCGCGAGCTCTATCCGCACGTGAAAGAGACCTATCCCACCTCGTTCACGGGGAAGAGTAAGGGTTGCATAGTTAAATTTGAACAACAGCCCATAGCTGACGAAAGATGTCATCGCTGCCAACATGCGACGTGCCACAGTAAGCGGGAAAGGTAGAACTTGTGCTACATGGGGAACTCGGGATGCGATATATATATTGACATATCGAGCTCGTTGGAGAATATCTAGAGATCGAAGGCGATGGTCCATAAGACCTCTGTTCATTAAAAGGAGGCGTCGGCAGTTGATGGTGGCTGAACGCCGGAGATCAGATGAAAAATCTATTCCCAAACATCGAATGGTATCAACGGTGGTGAGAGGTGTAACGCACTCCACGGGAAGTCCCGTGCCAATGAACATAACTTGTGACTTACGTACGTTTAAAGAGCTACCCGACGCCTCACCATAAGTCGCTACCCACGTCAAAACAGCTCGAACCTCGTCGGCATTACGTAAACAGATGACTACATCGTCAGCATAGGCCGTGCAACAGAATCGGTAGCGATCTATGGACAACCCTACCAAACGTTGTCTTAGTCCACATAGCAAGGATTCCAAGGAAAAGGCGTACAAAATTGCTGATAGAGGGCAACCTTGACGTACGGATCGACCTATTTTTATCGGTGGAGTGAGTCTGCCATTGTACATAATCCTGAACGAGGCACCCCGCAGAAGGCGCACCACTACCGTGATAACGGCGACTGGGAAACCCATATGGTGGAGTACGGCCGTAATGAACGAATGGTCAACCCTATCAAAAGCTTGACTAAAGTCCAAAGACGCAAGTGCCCCAGAGAGGCGTTGTGCCTGGGTAACGGCGATCATATCCCTGTAGCGGCATAAAGCCGTGCGGATATTATTATCCCCTCCCAAAGATGCTTGGTCTGGCGTCAAAACATATCGGGCAACGTTTTTAAGTCGCGCCGCCAAAAGGCGAGTGAAGATTTTCATATCACTGTTAAGGAGGGTGAGGGGCCGATAATCACTGATATTGTTGCCACCATGCGGTTTATGTACAGGAATAATGATTCCTTCCATGAAAGCGTCCGGCACAGGTACTTCCGGAGACATCAGTTCCCGACAGATGGAGGTGAAGGTGGACTCTAACAAATCACGGAAGGTGCGATAAAATTCGAGGGGAAGACCGTCGGGTCCTGGGGGACTTCCTCATCAGTCACCTCTGACATCAAGTCAATCGCCGTATCTCCTGGGATACCACCGAAGTTGAGATGTGTGACTTCCTCGATCAACTCTGGGTAATGTGGAATTGCGGCGTATAGCTGCTGGTAGTGGGCGTGAAGCACATTCCCTATTGCAGATTGGATTACGTAGCGGCGCCCTTCTTGATCTGTTAGGACGTGAATTAATTTTTGGCGTCGATTTTGGCGTTCTTGGATGATATGGTACATCGACGGATGTTCATGAGGCATGCGATCAGCTGTACGAGATCGTACTATCGCTCCTTCCAAATGCCTTCGCATGAGATTGGAGATTTGGGCCTTAGCATGGTTCATCCTTGTATGGCGCTCAGGGGAGGCTGGCATCGTGGAGCATTCTCGTAGGATCCTGTAGTAAAAGTCCATAGTGCTCTTCCTCCAGGCGACAACATCTTTGCAATACCGGATTAAAGTTTTTCGAAGAGCAGGTTTTGCACACTGGATCCACCAGGATATGGTAGACGGATACGTGGGACGGCGTCTATTACATGTGATCCAAGTGTCTTCTATTAGAAGTCGACTGTCAGGTGAATTAAGAAGTGCCGTGTTCAGTTTCCATAAACCACGTCCGTGCCATACTGCCTGTCTTGTGAGAACAACATCACAGAAGTAAGCCTCATGATCAGAGAAAGCAACAGGCCAGATTTCAGCCTGTCGAGTGTGTTGAATTAGGGATCGCGAGATGTAGATGCGATCCAGTCGGCTAGAGGTGTGCGCAGTGTAGTACGTAAAGCCCAAAAGATCACCGTGAACATGTCTCCACGTGTCAACAAATTGTAGCCGCGTGACGACTGTTTCCAGAGCTGCGCATGGTGAGTGACGCGGCAATTGATCCTGAGGTCGCTGGGTGCAGTTGAAGTCTCCACCCATGACCCAGTCATCGTGTGGTCCCATAAAGAGGGGTGTGACTTCATTCGCGAAGAAGGCATTGCGTTCACGGCGGTAGCTGGAGCCCGACGGCGCATAAATGTTGACGATGCGTACACCAAAGAGAGTAAGGGCCATACCTCAGCCGTTGGGGAGGTATGGGACATCTTCGGCAGGAAGGCCTTCGCGTAAGAAGATGGCAACACCACTACCGGTGTCCGAAGCGGGAGAAAGATGCACCGTGAAGCCATGTGGTGGTGAAAAATCGGCGACATGCACTTCCTGAAAAAGCGCAATATCTATGTCCGCATCATAAATCATATCGCGGAGTAGCGCTAGTTTGTGGGGCGCACGAATGGTCGCGAGGTTAATCGTTGCGACACGATAATGCTGGTGTTGGAGTCCCACAGGTACAGGTGGCGCTCCTTCTTCAGGAGCGAAAGGTCGTCGATCTTGCCGGTCCGCTGAAGAGGCTGCTATTGTGGAGAGTTTGCGGGCGCGGGCGCAACCGATGGGGGCGCCCCACCATCAGTACCGTCCACCTCACTCCCTTCGATCTCCACGTCGTCTGCCCAGGAGACTGATACTGCGGTAGGGCATCGGCTGTGCACATCATCCACGTGGAGAGGAGACGGAGTTTTCGTCTCATCGGATAGGCTCTCTTCAACGTCGACCTGTGGGGGCGACGGCGCCATTTAGGAGGGGTGGTCGTTGCCTGTGGCGGGTCGTTCGCATCATACTTTTGGTCATCAATGAGCGGTTTGCCGTCCATCTTCGGGTCTGCATCCCTGGTATCCATCCGTAGAATGGATTCATCAGGGGGTGTACGGCTACGTTTCTTTCTCTTTCGTTTCGACCCTTGTTTTCGAACATGTCGTTCAGAGTCTGATTGCGGGTGGCTTTCGTCTGACTCCGGACCAGTCTGAAGGTAAGCAGAAACAGGTACCACTCCCGGATCAACGTCCATCTCAGTAGCATTTTCAGTCACAGTGCTGCGAAGATTCAGCAGGTCAGGATCTGGCGTCTGTGGCACCTCAGAAGGATTCTCAGTAGCGATTGCGTCTACCTGATCAGACGACGTCAACGAAGCAGGAAGACCCTGTGTAGGGGTGCTACCTTCCTTGGCAACCTTGGCATATGTGACAGGGATCTGAGTGATCACCGCTGGGGACGCTTCCTCGCCGACCGGCGTATGGATCAGGCGGCGTCGCATGCAGGCGGATCTGACGTGGCCTTCTTGTCCACAACCGGCACATGTTCGGGGTTGGCCGTCGTACATGACAATGGCTCGCACCCCGCCAATTGTCAGGTATGATGGTATATGTTTTTTCAGTTCAATTTTGACCTGACGCTCACCAGGTCGTGAAGGTTTGCCATTTTTCCTCTATGTAACCGATGACGTTACCGTATGGTTGTAACGCAGAGATAACTTCGTCCTTCGGCACTTCAAAAGGTAGTTGAAACACTCTAATCCTGCGTTGACCGTACTCTGCGAGTTCAAGTGTTACAGCTCCGACGTGACCATCAGAGTATTTGAACTTAAGTCCATTGGCATGGCGGCGAATAACATCTTCACACACCTCGGTGTTTGTCATTTTGATATAAACGACACTATTCATGATCGAAAAATGGATTCCGATTACGTGGTTAGGATCTAAACGAACTTCTTCACGTATGAGCGTTTCAACTTCATGTGCACGAGGTCGCGCATGTTCAACTGGGAAGGAAACTTTAAGGGTCGCACGGCGGTAAGCGCTCGACATGTTGTTCACGGTGGACGGACACAAGCCTTAAAGCTACGACGCGGAAGTAAACAACGCCTGCAGCGGAGCACTGGCCGGCGCGCGGGGCCGTCCGCACGCTGCCAAGGCTGAGAGCCGACGCTCCCCTAGACCACGGGTCTACCTCCCCTAGAACTTAGAACTGCTTAAAGCTAACTAATCTTAGGACATCACACACATCCATGCCCGAGGCGGGATTCGAACCTGCGCCCGTAGCTGTCGCTCGGCTCCAGACTGTAGCGCCTAGAACCGCACGGCCACTCCGGCCGGCTGTTTTTCTGTAAAGGACTTTTCTCCTCCTTCCTGTAAAATACCTTTACTTATATTTCTGTAAAAAATAAAAAAATGAATAAAGAAAATAAAAGAAGGTGTAGAGACAGGCCACACCGATAGTGTAACTGCTAAGACCGTCTGCCTCTAAGAAGTTTTTCATTTGTAATGCTGTGTTTCAAGTAAGGCAGTGTTCAACCTAAAGGTTGGTTTGAAGACTAAAGTGTCGTAATAGGCATGATGGTGTGTTCTTGACTTCCTCACACCTCTTTACCGACTTATACAGGCAGTTATGGGGGACCTTGTTCAGGATGGTCAGGTGCAGGCAGATGAGGTTGGGGCATCGCTTAGTTTTGAAGCAAAACGTCAAGGGGAACTATAATGAAAATTTATTCACATTCGGTACACAGTGTCACCCCGAGGACGCCGCCAGTTCAGAGGTGTTGAAGCAGGGGTACTGAGAGGAGGCCACCAGGGAGGTAAGGATAGGTGCGTCTGTTCGGTTCGGGAGCCAGCAGACAAGAGAGCATCAGCTTCATGGCTACGTATCTTCGCTGATCGCCCCAGGTTATCGCATATACATCTCCCTCTTCACGACTGTTTCCCTCTGAGTGGACGGCCGGATTAGGGGCACCAAGCACTCAGCATTGTTGCCTGTGGGTAACTGAGTGGTATTCACACGGACAGCTCGTGGTGTAGCCTTGGTGGGTAATGCCAACTCTGACCAGGGCTTTTATGGTAACTGAAGTTGAAAGGCAGATAATAAAAATTTGTTTTTTTTTCCTACCATAAGTCCTCGTGAACTAGCAGCCCCGCCCACTCTTCCCCTTTCTTCAGGAGCAGTAATTACAATCCGAAATATTTAAAGAAGTGTGAAGTTGACCCTGAGACAGAGTGGTGTTGGGCGTAGAGGCCTTACAGACTAATAGGAGCGAAAGGCTCTACTTATTACTTTCAGTTAGTTACTTCGAAGGGCATTCTATGATCCTAAGTTTACAGTAAATTAGTAACTGGTAATTGCTGCTGCCCGATGGATGAACCACTGGCATATTACCAATCACGAAGTGTTGATTTCAACCGCTTGTACGTTACTTTAGACAGTGCTACAGTCCTGCAAACAGAGAAAAATTCTTCGCCAGACGATTCTGTAGGAAATGTCAGCACTTTTAAATGCTTCCTGTTATCGGCATAACATCTTCGATGCAAGGTATATTACTGATATTTCGTACCATGGGTAGCACTAGTGCAAAAACAGTCTTAGCTGAACCGCAGATGTGGACACAGCTCACTCTTTTCCTTCACGAGACATTGAACACAGTGGGTATAGTAGCCTAATACATGTCGTCAGTTGCAACTTATACTGGCGAGTGTGTTGCAAGGAGGATTGCTCAAGGGCAATGCTAGGGATCTGTCAGTCTCCAACTTCCTCCTGCAAATGCGAGAATAGTCTGTGACTCTCATTCACACAGGGAAAGATGGCCAGTCATAATCGTCAGTTCTGCACTATGGTCTATGTGCTAGAAATATGAAGAAACCTGACTGCATCGGTATAGGACGCTGTCTGGTGTACTTCGATGTATATTGTTGAATGGACATGCTGCACAGGCATCTATCTGCATTCGCAACCTAGTGTATTGTACTTGCAAAGTAGTGGAGGGGTGATCTAGTGATGATACAGAAACTGGAAAGCATTCTGCTGTGTCATTGTTTGGTGTTCAAATTACAAAACAACTAATAAAATTGCTAAAATTGATCATACTGTCAATTGTGATGCTTCTTACTGTACATCACCCAATATCAATGGAGTCTTTCCCCTACCATCCACCCACTGGTACGCTGTGGATAAGCGCATAATGACTGCCTGCCACCACTTGTTCGAGATGAAGAGAGCCTTGTCAGAACGCTGGATATCCGCTGTCACTGTGGAGCATGGAATTAAATGTAGGGGTCATCACCTTCAGACACTTGTTTGGAAGCATTCCTCAATGGTGCAGACTCGTCCTATTTCCATTTGCTGTGATGTCCTCGACATTTTTTTTTTCACCAGTAAGATAACAGCACCTCTTTTATTTTTACTACCCCACATGTGTTGCGAACAGCACCTTCTGGCGATAGTTAGGACTGAAACATTAATGATGTACATGATTGAAATTGAGGAAAAAATCCTCTACAAAATGGAACACCAAGACATCTGCTGCCCCACCACTGTGGCAGATGAGATTAACTCTATAGGTCATCTCCTGCAGATAACCATTTGCCACGAACTCATCCAGTTTCCATATGTTGTGATGTCTTGCACATTCTTGTCAATGAGAAACATCACCTCTGTGCTTTCTTTCTATTATCCCGTACGTTGTGGAAGTTGCACAGGTTGCACCATGTTATGATCAGCTTTCTGTGAGAGCTAATGGATTGAAATGTTTTAATGTCGATTTAGCACATGACACAGACCTCGAAGTTAGGGTAGAAAAGCGAAGTGTATGGTGATGCATAAAGCAACAGCCATACACTGACTGAGTGTGTTACAGCTGCAAAACAATGTATTAAACTGCTTATGAAAGAACAACTCAGGAACCCTATTTTGTGATCAATAGTCTGTTGGATATGGTGTTCCTTCAGTACAGATGACAAGACTGTTCACAGGCCTGTGCAAGCAACTCCAACAACAGGCCATCTGCTCAAATGGAGCATAATATATATGTAATATGCTCAATGTGAACACACAGATGGTATTTGTTTTTGGATGTATCGAAAGAGAGAGACACGGTAAAATCCTATAGGAAGTTCTATTACATGGAGTCGTATTACTGGTTAAGTTTGAATGCAGATAGTTCATAGTTTTTTAGCTACTCTGGATGTTACAAAATAACGATGAGGCGTGGCCCCAGACATGCTAAGTGACTGTATCTGAAGTGAATGTAATGCCCTTGTGCATGACAATTAGTAATTTCAACGCACACAATGTTCTCAAAATACACACAGTTTTCTCATAAAACTAATGGAAATCCACTATATCTATTCTTGTGGAATCATTATTGTTTTAATTATTATTGTCATGAATGTGTGTTTAAAAATAGGTATTACTGCAAATCCTGAGTCATTTCACACTTTCTAACTTCCAATTATATAGTAGACACCACCTGATTTATAGGTCGTTGCGGAACCTAAGAATGGTAGTGTTTTCCCAACGTGTGAGCAGACTGTGTGAAACAGGCTGTTCTGTGATGATCAAATTGCTTACGAAACTAGAACGCAAAAATCTGCTGACATTGCGAATGATTGACTGCTAGATGACAAAAACTTTACACGCAAAAACTTGACTAGTAGTTCAGGACAGCACCACTTTGGTAAAGCAGGACTTGCCATTGTGTACACAACAGCAACGTCCTCTTGGACTATAGCTGATTGTTGTTGATTATGGTTTTTTTTACATGTAGGGAAATGGCTGTATTCTGTAATGTTATTTCACATGTCTGAAATGTTTGTAATACACACATACATGAAAATTAATTTACTGGCACTGGTTTGAATGTGGGGATGTTCTCAAGCCGCGTAATTTCGTCCATCAAACTGAAAGACAGCACTCCGACATCTGCAGTTTGGTCATCCATAATCGGTGGTAGCGCTCTGGTTTTGTTGCACTTCATTGGATGGCGCAATATGATGGGAGGCGGGCTGAGAGAGAGATGTGAATTATATCCTACGGTCGAACGCAAAAACTATACCGATTTTGCTCATAAAACTAAAAGAAAACGGACTGCCCTTGTTTTTATGGAAAGAGAACATTTATTATCATCATGATTTGTTTTCTTTTTTTAATACATGCTCACTTGTAGGAGGTGTGTTGACATTAAATACAAGTGTTCTCCATCGCAGAACAGCCTGTGCTTGTGGGCGGGGGGTGGTCCGGCGTGTGTGTGGCCACCCAAAGCAGGTGTGCTCCGGTCAGGGCGCAATTACATTGTGGCGTGCGTACTGTAAGACCTTCAGTACACACACCATCAGATTAATTGACTTATCGCTCTAACGAAGTACGCGAGTGTCAGCAGTATGTCTCGTGGTCTTATCGTGGCGTGTTTATCTTCTGCCGTTAGGTCAGACTATAGAAATGCCACATGCACGCTTAGAGTAGCAGATTGATGGTGAGCAACTTTAAACAGAACTTGATTAATTTTCACACACATTTATTAAAATAATAAAAAGCATACTTAACTTGATTCTGGATGCTGTTTACAATTGTCAATCTGAAGTTTCTTTGGTCTTGGTACGTTACTCTTATTCTCACATATCTCTCATACTTGACAAAGTGTCTATTGACTTATCTTCATGGCTATGTACAGGAATATAGTAATCTTATTAGGTGCAGACTGAAACTTGACTATAGACTGGTACAGACTAATGCAGACTGTTACAGACTGGTGCAGACAAATGCAGACTGACTAATCTGAGGTCTGTACACTCATTATAATACCTCGCGAATTCAGGTATCACTGCGCGAGTGTGTTCCGGGAGGAGAAAAGGTTCTACGTTAGCAGCAATCTCATTGGCTGCATTACATATTAATACACAGATCAGCGGAAGCAGAATTTGGTCCGTCTCTAAGGCAGAGCCATCTCGTAGTGCGGAGACGGACGGGCGCTGCACCTGCACTGTTGTGCTTAGCGGGACGCGCTCTAGAGGGAAATTTGTGTACGTGCTGACTACACGGAACTATGTACACAACATACATTTTAGGCAAACAAGCAAATTGCACTCGGGGTGCCCATCAGGTATCTCACTTTCATGCAAGCGCCTAGGCTGTGCTACCACATTCACACCAAGTTGGGCAGCCAGATGCAGATGACGAGCACCCACTTGACCACTGGCAGGAGGCTGCTGGGAACATAGGCACCACCCAGAAGTGGTAGCAGCTGGCTGTTTCAGAACACCTGTACTCTGACCTAAGGTGAGGAAAGAGAGGGATGGGGAGGGGTGAGGGGAGGTACAGAGGCTTTATTTTCGCTAGTTTATGACCATATAATGAGGAGAATGCTTGATCAGCTGGCTCACTCTCTCCTGTTGCTCTCTTTTGGAACGACGATTTCCCTAGTCCCCAGTACATGCGTTGCTTTATCACCCATTGAATACAAGAGCTGGTTTTTTTCACAACAGTTTTGATGCGTAATTAGAACAGTGAAGCATTTTCCATCATCTGTGGTTATGTGTATTGGCACTCCTTAATTCCTATTACCTGGGCTGCAGAGTGATCGTTGAGTGATGTAGTGGAAGGCGTCTGTAGCGAACTCTGGCGTCAAACAGCGATACAATACAGCCCTCAACTGTATGATTACAGGTAATACACTCATTAAACTCCCCCCTGTCCAACGCTAGGATCTCTTCAGTTGAACACAATTCCTGCCAATTCCTTCCACTCCAAAGATTTTAGGTGAAGGGTAGCGTTTGAATATAACTGCCACTGGTTTCAAGTGGTATTGTTTAATTCTTTCCCAGACGGGATAACACCAGTGGTACGGCATTGTCAATTTTTGACCTGTATTGCGATTTTTGGCACTCTTTATGTAACACTGTGCAAATAGTAATTAGGACCACACTTTGATTAATTATGTAATTAGGACCGATCATTTCTTCAGTTTCCCAAAAAAATAAATAAATTAGGCTAAACTAACCTTCCTCTCCTGCATCTGGACAGTTTCCGTGTGTTGGGGGGTGCACTTGGCCTTTCTGTACAGAAAGACTGGGGTTTGAGTCCTGGAAAGATAACCACTATTTTTAATTTCTGGTCAATTCCCGAGTGGGGGTGGGATGGGGTGAGACATCAGCACGGCCCTCGGACAACGAAATTACCGCCAAAATTCTAAATTGCCACGAAAATTCGAAATTCTTGCCAATAGGGCAGGTGGGGGAGGGGTTGGATGAGGAGGGGGTGAATACCTACATGCTGCGAGGGGAAAACACGTGACGTCATCCGGAGGTTGGGTTGGGGTAGGGGTTTGGGGACAATTATTCGATCAATTTAGTTAATTTGCATATCAATTTGACATCAAAATTGCGCCAGAGCCGCCCTTATTCCACTACTGTTGGACAATAACTGCGTCTACATATTTTGAACATCCATGGCTCATGGTAAGTCACCGTGGGTGGCAGTATCACTTACTCACATGGGGGTACTTAGACAAAGGAACAATGAAAAACACTATTGGGATGTTACAATGACTGACACAGTGCTAAAGTTTATTATAACACCATAATGTGAAGGTATCATTTTAAAGTATTCCTAACAGATGCTCAGCAGACCGGTTTGGTGTCAGAGAGATTGGTAGAAGACATTCAATACTCTTTTGTTATCTTCCAACTGGTTAAAATTTGGAGTTGATGCATCACTGTGTAATCTCTTGTTTCTGGAAAATACTTAGTACGTCAGGAATAAGGAACAAAGCTTATACGAAATATTTGTCTAGCTCGGAGCTCTACATAGCGTCGAAAGCGAAATACACAACATAACAACACGTAATGTTTAAAACGGAACAATATCTCAGTAGTCATGGAATTCTTCAGCAGTAGCGGGATGCAATTACGATGGCGCGGACTGTAGCTGCAGGAACTAAAGTACATAACTCGATGAAAATGGCTTCTGGAATACGTAGAACTTGTAATACAAAAAAATACTCTAGTTTCGATAAAGGATGGCGATAGGAACAACCGAAGGTGCAGGTTAGTGAGGCTTGGGTGCTGGAAGGAAGGGTTGCTTTTGACAGATGGCAAGCAAGTAATTTCAACTCCACTCGGCGATTTCCAGAGCAGCTTTCGCATTGCGCACTGCGGCGGTTGTCTGTTCATTCCGAAGTTAGATGGTGAAAATTACGGTATAACTAGCCTTCAAGGTATGCTTTGGACACAGGAAGGGATTAATAGGGTGAAGATAAATTGGTTGGCGGGCAGACTGGATAGCGAAATCAGAATTTAAAGTGTTCCAATTTCTTACTCTGTTTTATTCCTAGGGGATCACTGAATGGGGTATCATCCATATTAAATTTCTACAAACCAGTAGGGTTAGGTGAACGCCGAGACACAGGTATACCGATTAAACATCTAGAGCTGGATAATATGCATGTAAGGTGATAGCAAAAGTCATTGCGATGAACGAATTCAGGGCGGCGGTTGACAATGTCCATCTGGTCACAAAAATCATTCATAACTTCATGTTACTCTCTTCTCTACTGTCCGAGTAAGTCTGGGTAGTAAAGTAGGGTCGCAAGTGATGACAGTGGGTTTGGCAATGGTAAAGTAATTTTATGAACCGCACACTAATAAAATATTTGAATCTAGCCGTGGCATCTGCAATTCGTAAGGTGCACGTGCAGTAACATCGTATGAAAAAGCACATAATGTACATAATGACGAGAGGGTCGGCGGGGAGGACCAGAGATAATGAGTAAGAGAAGCAACGATGTCGTTGTGTTAACCATGCACGTTTTATTAGGACACCAACGTCTCTTTTTAGCAAAGGTAATTGGTGTTGAGAGGCTCACGTAAGTTCTCATTCGGCGGTTTGTAATGTTGGTGAGGGCGGCAGGAACATCACTGTTCGCTGGTGTGGGGGAGTTCATAATGAATTTCAGAGTAAAATATAATTTATCAGTTCTGCAGGTGTGTTTATTAGTGCCTGACCTCCATGTAAAGTTAGGTTCGTGCATTTGATTTTCTAATAATGGTGTAATAATAGTAAAAGCACAATCGTTGTACACGATATGATAAAAGAGTTCTCAATTACATGTCTTGTCCGTATCCTATTTTTCTGTGTAGCCTCCATCACGTTCTGTGGCCGTTCACCAATGTTGTGGAAGAACATGTATCCCCTGCTGTTAAAAGCTCTTGCCCTGTAGGCTTAGCCATGTTTTCACTGCATGACTGACACTCTCATCATCTTCAAAGTGTGTTCCCCGTAGAGAATCTTTAAGAGGTCGAAGGAGATGGAAATCCGATGGTGCTAGGTCTGGACTGTAGGGTGCATGAGGCAAATGATGTTAACCCAATTAGGCGAGCACCTATTTGAATATCCGAGGATCTCGATCATTGCAGATACACTTCCAATGCTGACCGACAATAGTGAGCCGTGGCGGCTCATATCGATAGTGCCACTCTGGTGGTTTATCTTTCCAGCCACGGCGAGGGCGGTAAGCAGCGCCCTCTGGGGCCTACGCGAGGCGTAACGAGGCGAGGTCCGGTGGTGGGTGTGCTCCGGGACTTGGTGGAAGACGGTTGTCGGGTTGCCGCAGCGAGTGTGGGACCGGACCTATCGCATGGAGATATACAAGTTGGCTCTGAACGGAAGGCGCCGTAGCAAGCAGCGGGAAGCGGGCGTCCTGTAATTTGTGTGAAGGAGTAAAGATTTTTGCATTGGATGTCCCTGTGGTTCCCGAGAGTTGAGGTGGCTGCCTTCGGAGCAGAAAATTGGTAAGAGCTTGTGTCTACGCTCTTTTCCGTACGATGTTGCTGCCTGCCGTTAGAAACGGGTTAAAATCAGGCGCTTGTATTGACTATACGGGAACTGGTGATGTAAAATTACATTTGTGAGTCTCACTTGTACTGTGACAATTTAGAGGCGAAAACTGTGGTGGTTTCATTAGGTCTTGTTCTTTGCTGTGCAATTAAGGGAGTCAGTTATTTGGGGTAACTGAGGGAGCGCCATTATGTTGGTCTAAGTGATACATTCTCCACGTTTTGTCTATGGCTTTGCGAATCGAAATCGTGGGGGAGTACACGTGTGAGTAATTTGCTATTGTATTGATGGTTACGTTGTAAAGACTGTTCTCTGGTGTGTTAAATCACGCGCTGATTTGTAGCCAATCTAAGCAGAAGTTATCATTGCTACTTGCTTATGGGCTACTGTCCTTATGATTGGCGTTGTTTGTCTTTTGATTGTGGGTGTGCTCACGTTTAAAAAAAATTACGGCTACTCTTCATAAGGGTTGTCTAGTAAGGAAATTGATTAAGCTTTTATCATATGCTGGTCTGTTTGCTTATCACATTGGCTTTCTATGCAGTAACTGAAGGAATGTGTATGGTGGTTCAAGATTGTAGGCTGAATAATATTTGAACTGGTGTTGAGGTTAAGGGCGAGATCAGCATCCCGCAAACCTGCACGCTGCGCGTAGTTAAATGTTCCGCTATTGGGGAGCCGGCTCTCTGACTTGAATTTTGTAAGGATACGTGATGAGTGCATCGCTGTAGTTTTTCGCGTGCTAAATTGGGGGGTGTCGGTGCCGTACTAGGGCTAGACTTGTGATGTATGTTACGTTGAAAGGGAATTAACTGTACCAAACTTAAGAGAGCTTTTAGTTTGTTTTAGGTCTGTACATGGAATGATGCTGATATTTTGTCGATTGCGGTAGTAACTTCCTGTGTGGGGAGATCCTCTGAGGGACTTGTACTATTGCAGTGCAGTCCATCTGAAACGTGCTGCTTAAAACTTGGGATTCTGATGTTATATATTACTGTTTAATCTTAAATGTCTTGGATGTAATATGGTTGTTGAGGATTATGTAATTAATTTTGATCGCTGGTTCCTTAAAGGAACCATTTCGTTTTAAAATATGTGCTCGGTCAGAGCCTATTTAAATATGATTTTAACTCATCATTCAAATTTTTTAGTCTTTTGTTAAAAGGCTTTCAATTAAATGATTGCTATTTGACTGTTTAAATGTTTGAGTGACTTAAAGGAAAAGAATATTATTTTGTAATTTGTACTGATTGTTCCTTTTGGGTAATACCTGACTTACGTGTTCAATAAATGAGTGTCTAGTCAATGGTGATGCACTGTTCTATTGCTAGCCTAACCATTCCACTCCACAGCCTATTGAGCTGCTTTGTGTCGAAATTGTGTTCAGAACAACCCTCTTCCTGACACCTCAAATAGTAGAGCAAATTGTCGAGTAGTGATGCGCCGATCGGCAAGAATAGTGGCATCCGGACTGTTCAGCATGCTGGAGCAGCAGCTGTGACAGGACGTCCCGAGCGTGGCTGACAATGGAGCTCTGTTTCTGCGTTTCCTGAGGCTGTAACTGACTTATCTGTCGCCCAGTTGTACTCCCATCAACTGCAGCATCGCTGTATACTGCACACAAACGTTTATGGATGTTTACCACTGTTTCCTTTTCTGCATACAAGAATACATTTGCCAGGACGGTTCTAAACTTTACCGGCGCCCAGAACAAACATCAAATGTGAAGCACCAACAAGGACGTTTGTCTATGAATATTAAAGGATTCTTTTTTTAATACAAGGGTGGGGTATTACTTACTGAAGAACCCTCGTACTTCTCAACAGTGTACAGGTTCACCAAGTGGATTCTACGATGCAGTGCAGTGAGTGAATAAACAGGTCTCGTTGCTATTTCAAAGCCGCTGAGCTCCGCCTCTGAGCGTACCCGCCGGTGGCGAGTGTTCTGACGGCGAGGGCTCAAGTGCAGGGAAAGCCCGCCACGCTTCCAGCTTCCTCACCCCAGACAGCGGCGGAGCGGTGACGCGACTGCAATGAAAGTGTGGAAAATTCCAGCATGTACCCCCCCCTCCCCCCATTCCATACTGACTCATTTGTTCCTCTAAACGTTACATCGCAATGTAAGGTGGTTAAAGTACACTACTGGCCATTAAAATTGCTACACCAGGAAGAAATGAAGATGATGAACGGGTATTCATTGGACAAATATATTATGCTAGAACTGACATGTGATTACATTTTCACGCAATTTGGGTGCATAGATCTTGAGAAATCAGTACCCGGAACAACCACCTCTGGCCGTAATAACGGCGTTGATACGCGTGGGCATTGAGTCAAATAGAGCTTGGTTGGCGTGAACAGGTACAGCTCCCATGTAGTTGCAACACGATACCACAGTTCATCGAGCCAGTTGCTCGGTCACCATTGACCAGACGTTTTCAGTTGGTGAGATATCGGTAGAATGTGCTGGCCAGGGCGGCAGTCGAACATTTTCTGTATCCAGAAAGAGCCGTACAGGACCTGCAACATGCGGTCGTGCATTATCCTGCTGAAATGTAGGTTTTCGCAAGGATCGAATTAAGGGTAGAGCAACGGGTCGTAACACACCTGAAATTTAACGTCCACTGTTCAAAGTGCCGTCAGTGCGAACAAGAGGTGACCTAGGCGTGTAACCAATGGCACCCCATGCCATCAAGCCGGGTGATAACGCCAGTATGGCGATGACGATTACACGCTTCCAATGTGCGTTCACCGCGATGTCGCCAAACGCGGATACGACCATCATGATGCTGTAAACAGAACGAACCTGGATTCATCCGAAAAAATGACGTTTTGCCATTCGTGCACCCAGGTTCGCCGTTGAGTATACCATCGCAGGCGTTCCTGTCTGTGATGTAGCGTAAAGGGTAACCGCAGCCATGGTCTCCGAACTGATAGTACATGCTGCTGCAAACGTCGTCGAACTGATCGTGCAGATGCTTGTTGTCTTGAAAACGTCCCCATCTGTTGACTCAGGGATCGAGACGTAGCTGCACGATCCGTTACAGCCGTTCGGATAAGATGTCTGTCATCTCGACTGCTAGTGATACGAGGCCGTTGGGGTCCAGCACGGAGTTCAGTATTACCCTCATGAACCCACCATTTCCATATTCTGCTAGCAGTCATTGGATCACGACCAACGCGAGCAGCAATGTCACGATACGATAAACCGCAATCGCGATGGGCTACAATCAGAACTTTATCAAAGTCGGAAAAGTGATGGTACGCATTTCTCCACCTTACGCGAGGCATTACAACAACGTTTCAGATGTAAACTTTCCTCATGTCAGCACGTTGTAGGTGTCGCCACCGGCGCCAACCTTTTGTGAATGCTCTGAAAAGCTAATCATTTGGATATCACAGCATCTTCTTCGTCGGTTAAATTTCGCGTCTGTAGCACGTCATCTTCGTGGTGTTGCAATTTTAATGGCCAGTAGGGTAAATAGTTCTGTGTAGAGATAACACACATCAAAAATAGTTTTGCATCACATCGATTCCGAGAGTTCAGGAAACTGTACAGAAAATTGGAATAGAGATCAACATATACATCATTTCCTCCCTTTCTATTGCTCATGAAAACCACACAGTGCATGTTCTACCACCATACAGCGGGACATTCAGAAATGGTGGTCCATATTGCTGTACACACCGGTACGTCTGATACCCTGTAGCACGTCCTCTTGCACTGATGCATGCCTGTATTCGTCGTGGCATACTATCCACAAGTTCATCGAGGCGCTGTTGGTCCAGATTGTCCCACTCCTCAACGACGATTCGGTGTAGATCCCCCAGAGTGGTTGGTGGTTCACGTCGTCCATAAACAGCCCTTTTCAATCTATCCCAGGCATCTTCGATAGGATTCATGTCTGGAGAACATGCTGGCCACTCTAGTCGAGCGATATCGTTATCCTGAAGGAAGTCATTCACAAGATGTGCACGATGGAGCCGCGAATTGTCGTCCATGCAGACCAATGTCTCGCCAATATGGTGCCGATATGGTTGCACTATCGGTCGGAGGATGGCATTCACGTATCGTACAGCCATTAAGGCGCTTTCCATGACCACCAGCGGCGTAGGTCGGCCCCACATAATTCCACCCTAAAACAACAGGGCACCTGCACCTTGCTGCACTCGCTGGAGAGTGTGTCTAAGGCGTTCAGTCTGACGGGGTTACCTCCAAACGCGTTGCCCACGATTGTCTGGTTGAGAGCACATGTGACACTCATCGGTGAAGAGAACGTGATGCGAATCATGAGCGGTCCATTCGGCATGTTGTTGGGCCCATCGGTACCGCGCAGCGTAGTGTCGTGATTGCAAAGATGGACTTTGCTATGTACGTCGGGACTGAAGTTACGCATTATGCAGCCAACTGTGCACGGTTTGAGTCGTAACACGACGTCATGTGGCAGCAACTTGTTCGCGTTGTTGTCAGGGTTCCTCCGAGCCATAATCCGTAGGTAGTGGTCATCTATCGCAGTAGTAGCCTTTGGGCGGCCTGAGCGAAGCATGTCATCGACAGTTCCTGCCTCTCTGTATCTTCACCATGTCCGAACATGGACAACATCGCCTTGGTTCCCTCCGAGGCGCCTGGACACTGCTTTTGTTGATAGCCTTTCCTGGCACAAAGTAACAATGCGGACGCGATCGAACCGCGGTATTGACCGACTAGGCATGGTTGAACAGACAATATGAACCGTGTACCTCCTTCCTCGTGGAATGATTGGAACTGATCGGCTGTCGGACCCCCTACGTGTAATAGGCGCTGCTCATGCATGGGTGTTTACATCTTCGGGCGGGTTTAGTGACATCTCTGAACAGTCAAAGGGACTGTCCCTGTAGAATAACCACATTCAACGTCTATCTTTAGCATTTCTGGGAACTGCGTGATACAAAACTTTTTTTATGCGTGTAATTATGATTTCCGTAAGGAGGTCTGTATAGACTTGTGGGCCTGCAAAAGAGTAAATGCATAACAGTTGCTTTCTACCTTCTTGATCTGACAGGTTACAATCTGCGATTTCTAGATTGCTATCTTTCCAACATCTGTGTCCTAGCTGCTAGCAAAATTATCGTTTCCCTCGGTGTAATGGTGACAGTTGTTGATGATGATGGTCTCGGATGTAGACATGTAGCAGCGGTGTTAATTCATTGTTGGATCAAATTTACCTTCGGTTGTATTTACCTGAAAATTGCATGCAACGGGAAATGAGCCATGGCTGGCTCGTTTTACGCTTTGCATTAATCCCTGATTGCTATTCTGTGATTAGTCAAAATGGTTCAAATGGTTCTGAGCACTATGGGACTTAACTTCTGAGGTCATCAGTCCCCTAGAACTTAGGACTACTTAAACCTAACTAACCTAAGGACATCACACACATCCATGCCCGAGGCAGGATTCGAACCTGCGACCGTAGCGGTCGCGCGGTTCCAGACTGAAGCGCCTAGAACCGCTCGGCCACTCTGGCCGGCCAGTGATTAGTCTCCCTCATTTATCGCGATTATACTGTTATCCTCTCTCTCCGCAAGTCGCAGCAGCAGCGTGTATCGATATTCGCACCCTTGTACTATGTTTGGCCTTGTGCTTGTAGTTTCCGGCTGTGCCGTGTGTGGCCAGTTGGTCGGTTGGCGTGGAGCAGTAAGGAAGTCTCTGTGGCACGTGTCTGGCTGGAGCCGCTGGCGGCGTCCACGTGCGGTCGGAGTGTGTGGTGCTGTTCCCACTGCTACGAGGTCCGTTGCTCACCGATCCCGGACACGAAAGTTTAGTCTTTACTTAATCTACCAGCCAGCCCCAACTGTTCACATTGTGTCGTTTTAATTTCGTCGTGGGCTGTTGGGACATTCCCGCGAGAAACAACGTGTGTTTTCAAGTTGGCGAAATTCTAGCCGTCCTCCTGTGGAGTTTAACGTAACTTAATTATATTTGAAGTGCACCAGCGGAATCTTCTGTCTTGTGGCCGTTAACGTTCCGGTTAGCTACCCTGGGTGTTGACGTAAATTCAGGAAGTGTATTTTCCTCGTCGTGTAGTGTCTGTCCAGCACGGCGTGTAGTTTGACAGCTGAATGTGTAATTCGTTGTGGCCGCCGATACCTTCTGCGTTGTTCCATTGAACTCCCTGTTGTGCGTTGGTCGGGTGGAGCGGAAGTTATCCTGTCGCTTGGTCCATTGACAGTCTGTCGGTTGGGTTGCCGTCGGGTTGAGAATTGTTGGACCGACTGACTGTCTCACCTAAATGAGTGTTGGTGTTTGAATCCCAGGCCGACCCTTGGAAACTTCTGAGGGCCGTTTGATGTGGTGGCTTTTCTTGTCCTTATTGTTTGTTTGTGCATGGGTTCTAGCCGATTTTAAATTAAACTTGTTTCGCCCTTAAGGCGTGAGATTGTTTGGGCCTTCAGCCTAATTTAGAGAAATGTTTTAAGATGAGGCCTTCTGCCTTTTAAAATTCAAATTCTTGTTTTTGAGTCTTAAGTGGTTGGCCTTCAGCCGGTTTTAAATTAAAGTTGTTTTGCCCTTGAGGCGTGAGATTGAATGGAATTAAGTTCTAAAATTAATGTTTGGCTTGCTCTGTTTCTAATGTTTTCTTTACTCTTGTAATGATAGTCAATTGAATAAAGTAGTATGTTCAAGTGTAACTGACAGCCACTCATTTTGGCCTTTTTCCACAAATTAAACTATCTGTCCTGTCCTGCGAGTATAGCAGGGGATTTCAGGAATGCAAGACGTAACGGGGCTCTATTTGTTACGTACGTAAAGGCTCATTGTTTGTTTCAGTGACTTATTGCTACCTGGGTAAATATAGTACGAACATGGTAACACCGTTCTTCTGAAGCTAATGGGGTATTATAGGTACAGGGTGACGGAACACAAGGTGAAAGAGTGTTTACTGTGTGCACAGGAAGAGGGGTTCACTGATTTGGGCTTGGCGTGCTTTGACGGAAAATTTCATGATGCGTGAAACATCTGATTCGGCTGAGCGTTACCGTTCACTGCAGAAAGCTTGCGAACAGCTGTTGATACCTGGCGACGTTGGCCCCAATCGCTTCCCTGTATTCGTATAAGATCTCTGCGATCCACTCTGTGTCGCGAGGCCGTGGTTTTACTCTTTGGTCGCTTTTCGCCTATTTAAGCGCTCAACGATGTGGGGAGAGGGCTGGTTTTGGTCGGATGGTTGGCGCTCCCGTCTGTAGTCTGGTGGTCGGAGGTCGGTCTCTGCGCGTGCTCCGCCTCTTTCTGTCACGTGAGCAGAGGGCCTGTGGCCGGAGGCGTGGGTGTACTGCGTCTAGTGAGAGGGCGATGGTCTCGTCTGTGCTGCTAAACGATGTGAACCGGTGAAAGAGCCTTTGAAGTCTATCAGCCCACAACTGGATAAACTACAGAATCAAACGGAGGGATTATCTAGGAACTTAAAGTCCAGCTGTATTTGTATGCTGAATCTACATCTACATCTACATCCATATTCCGCAAGCCACCTGACGGTGGGTGGCGGAGGGTACCTTGAATACCTCTATCGGTTCTCCCTTCTAGTCCAGTCTCGTATTGTTCGTGGAAAGAAGGATTGTCGGTATGCCTCTGTGCGGGCTCTAATCTCTCTGATTTTATCCTCATGGTCTCTTAGCGAGAGAGAAGGGAGCAATATACTGCTTGACTCCTCGGTGAAGGTATGTTCTCGAAACTTCAACAAAAGCCAGTACCGAGCTACTGAGCGTCTCTCCTGCAGAGTCTTCCACTGGTGTTTATCATCTCCGTAACGCTTTCGCGATTACTAAATGATCCCGTAACGAAGCGCGCCGCTTTCCGTTGGATTTTCTCTATCTCTTCTATCAACCCTATCTGGTACGGATCCCACAGTGCTGAGCAGTATTCAAGCAGTGGGCGAACAAGCGTACTGTGACCGACTTCCTTTGTTTTCGGATTGCATTTCCTTAGGATTCTTCCAATGAATCTCAGCCTGGCATCTGCTTTACCGACGATCAACTTTATGTGATCATTCCATTTTAAATCACTGTTAATGCCTACTCTCAGATAATTTATGGAATTAAATGCTTCCAGTTGCTGACCTGCTATATTGAAGCTAAATGAAAAATGATCTTTCTTCCAATGTATTCGCAGCACATTACACTTGTCTACATTGAGATTCAATTGCCATTCCCTGCACCATGCGTCAATTTTCGGGTACCAGCTGGCGGTATACTACAGCATCATCCGCAA
Organism: Schistocerca piceifrons; assembly: GCF_021461385.2. Taxonomy (NCBI): domain Eukaryota; kingdom Metazoa; phylum Arthropoda; class Insecta; order Orthoptera; family Acrididae; genus Schistocerca; species Schistocerca piceifrons. The sequence continues at coordinate 47,942,575 of NC_060144.1, forward strand.
AAAGCCTCACTGAACTTCCGATGTTATTTTTTCTTTGCACTCCGACCGAGGTGTCATCCTCAGGATGCGGATAGGAGGGGCGTGTGGTCAGCACACCGCTCTCCCGGTCGTTACGATGGTTTTCTTTGACCGGAATCGCTACTATTCGGTCGAGTAGCTCCTCAATTGACATCACGAGGCTGAGTGCACCCCGAAAAACGGCAACAGTACATGGTGACCTGGTCACCCATCCAAGTGCCGGCCACATCCGACAGCGCTTAACTTCGGTGATCTGACGTGAACCGGTGTATCCACTGCGGCAAGGCCGTTGCCTCCGATATCATCCACAAGGTCATTTATATATATATTGTGAATAGCAACGGTCCTACGACACTCCCCAGGTGGCACACCTGAAATCACTCTTACTTCGGAAGACTTCTCTCCATTGAGAATCACACGCTGCGTTCTGTTATCTAGGAATTCTTCAATGCAATCACACAATTGGTCTCGTAGTCCGTATGCTCTTACTTTGTTCATTAATCGACTGTAGGGAACTGTATCAAACCCCTTGCGGAAGAAACACGGCATCTACCTGGGAACCCGTGTCTATGGCCCTCTGAGTCTCGTGGTCGAACAGCGCGAGCTGGTTTTCACACGCTCTTCTTTTTCGAAACCCATGCTGATTCCTACAGAGTAGATTTCTAGTCTTGATTAAACATTTCCTCATTCATACGTACGATCTCGTATTCTCTTTTGATCTGCATTACTGTTCGCTTGAGTGGTAGGCAGTAACGGGGTGGGCTGCCAGTTATTCCACCTCTGTACCCAGCTGGTACAACAGGTGGTGAGGAAAAGCTTCCCCTACAGTTTTGCCTCGGAATGGTGCCTTTGGGATTGTTTTGGTTGCTACGATCCGTATTCCTGTTAGTACTAGAACCCTGGCCTAGTTTCTTCGGAGATTAACCGGGGGAGACTGCATTTACCTCACTTGTGTGTTTCTGTTTGGCTTGCTTACGGGTACAGTCCCGCGACCGAAGCTTCATCGGTCCTGTATCTGGCGACAGCGCCTCCTCATATGACGGAGAACAGGAGCCAGTCGACGGTCAGCGACCTGACCGGTCTGGACACATCGGCGGCAATTGGCCACTTCCGCAAACACATGGCGTTGCTCACCTCTCCTTGGGGGCGGGGCTACGAATTTAGAAGCCTCGTCCCATAGGAAGGCAACGCTGACGGCTCGGCTTCATTCAGGGAAGGCGGGGCCTGGGGCAGGCAACTTCAACCTGTGTCCGTATGTCTGGGTTTATCCCTTTTGGTATCGCCATCTATTGCTCGATACTCTGCTTCCTCTCTGAGCGTACCATTTCGTGCGGCATCTGGCCCTAATACATACGTGCAACACGAAACATCCAGAATTCTGTCAGTAAAAGCCTCAAACTCCTCATTCGGTATTCGCCGCAAAGTAGACAACTGATCCCGCTAATAACTCATTCCTCTTTTGTCACAGTGGCGCTCTACTAGTCCACTTTCCACGACGTCAAACTTCCCTCGTTCTTTAACTCTTCTACGGATTCCACATAAATCCCTGCATTGACCACGAACTTCATACAGGTGATGTTAAGCATAAAACCTTCGAGCCACGCACGTATTTTACGTGTCCTGAACGTTTCGAACAAATATGTTTACGTTTTCATTTGGTTTTCCATAAAAAAAGAGGGTGTAAATTTCACAGTGGGAAGGGTGCGGTAAGGATGTAGTTATGGCTAGTGTGGTTGATATTTCTGTGACTCCACTGCAAGAACTCCGGTTTTATCCAGCAGTCTGCCTTGGCTAGTTTACTATCGGCCTCGCAGGTGGTGTCTACAGCGGGAAAGTTAATAACGTCTGCTTCTTCAGATACGTTAATGGCTACTTGTGTTCCTTCGAGTGCACTCGGGGGAGGAGGCGGAGGTGGGCGTGGATTTTCTGTTGTAGCTCCTCAAGCTGTTTCCCCGCTTCTACACTCTGAATTAAAAACTGTTCATGATCAAGAACGGCCTGAAGGTCGATTTTTATCCTTACATTATCATTCGAGTTAATGGTGGCTGTCTGTGCACAAAGTCCCCCATTTTGTTTGACTCTAACATTCTAGTCAACTATTTTTCTAGCCTTTGGTTCTTTTGGATTAACCGCTCTACTTGTTTTTAAAATGCTTCTACTGGATTGAGGAGGGAGCTTTCCGTGCTGCTTCTTGACCTCCTTCTCGTTTCTGGAGGATTGGTTGTAAAAATGAACGCAACAAGCGAAGCAATATAATGAAAACAGACTCCTACAATGGACACTGTGCACGTAAGCACTCACCAAAAGACAAATTGCAGGTGGCACTTACAGTTTGAAGGGTCGGCGGCATGCATGCGTCGGCGGCGGTGGAGGCGACGCCGGAGGCGTTGGAGGCGGCGTGGAGGTAGAGGTGGCAGCGACGGTGGTGGAGCGTGGAAGACCCAGGCGTCGATCCTGGACCCTCAGGGTGTCGACGGTGAGTGCGATGGCGACGGTGGTGACTATTGCAGCCCTCAGGGGCTCAGCATTCGTTTGCTGGGTACGGGCTTGGTGATCCCAGGGTTCATCAGTTAGGGTCTGGTAAAAGCTGCTGGTCCTCTAAGCACGGTTAATGCTTCAGTGACCACTGTGTGGCACAGCGGTGGAACACTGTGTCATAGGGAACGGGGGTCTTGGCTCGAGCGTCCGGATTGCGATGAGAGTAAAAACCTCTATAAAGAAACTCCTCAGTCGCAAGGTGTAGTGGGAACTGATGAGATTTACGGCTGTTGAGGTGGGACAGTCGTTAGCGGGCAACATCTGGGGAACCTGCCACACTTCGAATGAGATTTTCACTCTGCAGCGGAGTGTGCGCTGATATGAAACTTTCTGGCAGATTAAAACTGTGTGCCGGACCGAGACTCGAACTCGGGACCTTTGCCTTTCGCGGGCAAGTGCTCTAGCAACTGAGCTACCCAAGCACGACTCACACGCCTCGTCCTCACAGCTTTACTTCTGCCAGTACCTCGTTTCCTACCTTCCAAACTTTACAGAAGCTCTCCTGCGAAACTTGCAGAACTAGCACTCCTGAAAGAGAGAATATTGCGGAGACATGGCTTAGCCACAGCCTGGAGGGTGTTTCCAGAATGAGATTTTCACTTTGCAGCGGAGTGTGCGCTGATATGAAACTTCCTGGCAGATTAAAAGTGTGTGCCGGACCGAGACTCGAACTCAGGACCTTTGCCTTTCGCGGGCAGGTGCTCTAGCGACTGAGCTACCCAAGCACGACTCACGCCCAGCCCTCACAGCTTTACTTCTGCCGGTACCTCGTCTCCTACCTTCCAAACTTTACAGAAGCTCTCGTGCGAAACTTGCAGAACTAGCACTCCTGAAAGAAAGGATATTGCGGAGACATGGCTTAGCCCTAGCCTGGGGATGTTTCCAGGATGAGATTTTCACTCTGCAGCGAAGTGTGCGCTGATATGAAACTTCCTGATAGATTAAAACTGTGTGCCGGACCGAGACTCGAACTCGGGACCTTTGCCTTTCGCGGGCAAGTGCTCTAACAACTGAGCTACCCAAGCACGACTCACGCCCCGTCCTCACAGCTTTTCTTCTGCCAGTACCTCGTCTCCTACCTTCCAAACTTTATAGAAGCTCTTGTGCGAACCTTACTGAACTAGCACTCCTGAAAGAAAGGATATTGCGGAGACATGGTTTAGCCACAGCCTGGGCGATGTTTCCAGGGTGGGATTTTCACTCTGCAGCGGATCTTCTGTAAAGTTTGGAAGGTAGGAGACGAGATACTGGCAGAAGTAAGGCTGTGAGGACGGGGCGTGAGTCGTGCTGGGGTAGCTCAGATGGTAGAGCACTTGCTCGCGAAAGGCAAACGTCCCGAGTTCGAGTCTCGGTCCGGCACACAGTTTTAATCTGTCAAGAAGTTTCTGCCACACCTCATTTGTGTAAGGCTGAGTTACACAGGTCGCACGTCATGGCAAGCGGCAGTAATTTTTTTGAATATTTTGCTTGCGAAGAGAGCGAACGGTGGGGAAGCATCCCACGCGGCTCACACCAAATTGTTCAGGACGGTCAGGAGCGAACAGGCGAGGCTGGGGCGTCCCTACGTTTTGAAGCAAAATGTCAGGTTAAACCAAAATGAAAATTTATTCAGATTCTGAATGGAGTGTCACCAAGAGGACGCTTCCAGTTGAGTGGTGTTGAAAAAGGGGAGGGGGGGTTGAGAGGGGGCCATGAGGGAGACAAGGCTACGTAAGTGTGTCTAGGGCCTCCCGTCGGGTAGACCGTTCGCCGGGTGCAAGTCTATCAATTTGACGCCACGTCGGCGACTTGCACGTCGATGGGGCGAAATAATGATGATTAGGACAACGCAACAAGCAGTCCCTGAGCGGAGAAAATCTCCGACCCAGCTGGGAATCGAACCGGGGTCCTTAGGATTGACATTCTGTCGCGCTGACCACTCAGCTACCGGGGGCGGAGACAAGGCTCGGTGCTTCTGTTCGGTACGGGAGGCAATCTTTGTGCCTACGTCTCTTCGCTGATCGTCCGAGAGCCTCACGTCAGACATCCTTCGCACAATTTTGGTCCCCTGTGGGCAGACCGCGAGAGTAGCATTTTGGGTTACAAAAACTGTACGTGGGCGAGCGTTGTCTTGTTGGAAAATATCTTCTATATGCTGTTCAAGAATGGTAGCACGAAAGGTCGAATCACGAGGCTGATGCAAAAATTAGTATTCAGGGTGCGTGGATAACCACCAGAGTGCTCCCGCCGTAATTGAAGTCGCATCGCAGACCATAACTCCAAGTATGTATCGAGCGTGTCTGACACGCAGGCTGGTCCCAGGATCCCAAGAGGCCTCCTTCTGACACAATGCCGTCGCTGGCACCGAGGCAGAAACAGCTTTCATCAGGAAACAGCACAGACGTCCAGCCTGCACTCTAGTGAGTTCTCCCTTCACACCACTGAAGTCTCAAATGGGGGTGGTTTGGAGTCAGTGGAACGTACGCAACAGGGCATCTCTCTCGCAGCCGTCCTTGAAGTAACCGAATTGTAACCGTTCGTTGCGTCACTGTGGTTCCAAGTGCTGGTCAGACTGTTGCTGCAGATACAGTGTGACGGTCCAGAGCTATACAACAAACATGCTGGTCTTCACTCCCGTCAGTGGCATGTGATCGCCCGGAGCCCAGTATTCTTGCGAACGGTCATTCTGTAGGCCACCGCTGCCAGCAGCCACCTACGTTTCTACCAAGTCTTTCTGCAGTCTGGCAAATGGAACATCCAGGTTCTCGTGGCCCTATTAAACGACCTCGTTCAAACTCAGTGACGTGTTGATAATGGCGTCGCTATCACCTTAAACACATTTTTGACTAACGTGAACTCACAACATACAGTCTCAAGGTAACTACCACTCACGATCGCTACAGCGTGTGTTTTAAAGCAAACGTGACTTGCATCCTAATTTTTCCGAGACACCATCTTACATCTCGAAATTTCCATGAACTCAGACGCCTAAAACGGATTGTAGTCCCAAATAACAAACAAATCTCTGAGTATACAATTGAAGAAATGTTTTGTATCAAAACTGCATACCGCCGTAGTGGTTTCAATTCGAAACCACTCAAAAAATCGGTAGTTCAAACTCAAATTAACGTTAAAATAACCTTAGATATGCTAGAAATAAAAAAGTTGAGGTTCGCCGATGACATTGTAATTCTGTCAGAGACTGCAAAGGACTTGGAAGAGCAGTTGAACGGAATGGACAGTGTCTTGAAAGGAAGATATAAGATGAACATCAACAAAAGCAAAACGAGGATAATGGAATGTAGTCGAATTAAGTCGGGTGATGCTGAGGGAATTAGATTAGGAAATGAGACACTTAATTCGAAACCACTCAAAAAATCGGTAGTTCAAACTCAAATTTACGTTAAAATAACCTTAGATATACTAGAAATAAAAACGTTGAGGTTCGCCGATGATATTGTAATTCTGTCAGAGACTGCAAAGGACTTGGAAGAGCAGTTGAACGGAATGGACAGTGTCTTGAAAGGAAGACATAAGATGAACATCAACAAAAGCAAAACGAGGATAATGGAATGTAGTCGAATTACGTCGGGTGATGCTGAGGGAATTAGATTAGGAAATGAGACACTTAAAGTAGTAAAGGAGTTTTGCTATTTGGGGAGCAAAATAACTCATGATGGTCGAAGTAGAGAGGATATAAAATGTAGACTGGCAATGGCAAGAAAGCGTTTCTGAAGAAGAGAAATTTGTTAACATCCAGTATAGATTTAAGTGTCAGCAAGTTGTTTCTGAACGTATTTGTATGGAGGGTAGCCATGTATGGAAGTGAAACATGGACGATAAATAGTTTGGACAAGAAGAGAATAGAAGCTTTCGAAATGTGGTGCTACAGAAGAATGCTGAAGATTAGATGGGTAGATCACGTAACTAATGAGGAGGTATTGAATAGAACTGGGGAGAAGACGCAACTTGACAAGAAGAAAGGACCGGTTGGTAGGACATGTTCTGAGGCATCAAGGGATCACAAATTTAATCACAAATGTAGCATTGGAGGGCAGCGTGGAGGGTAAAAATCGTAGAGGGAGACCAAGAGATGAATACACTAAGCAGATTCAGAAGGATGTAGGCTGCAGTAAGCACTGGGAGATGAAGAAGCTTGCACAAGATAGAGTAACATGGAGAGCTGCATCAAACCAGTCTCAGGACTGAAGACAACAACAACAATATACTTACTTCACTGTTAGTGATCTCATCAATATGGCCACTTTAACAAAAAAAACTCATGTCACCATATCCTACAATCTTGTACCACAACCTCTGCGCTGATTGTTGCTTTGAACGCTGTAGCTTCTACAATGGACATCATTCGTACAAGTACCTCAGTGTAGCACCAAATGTCGCTGTCATTCAACATTGTCCGTGGTTTGATGCTAAACGCATTCGTACTTCTAAACGAAATTAATAAAATTGTAGGCACAGGCAGAAACCACTGGCAGTCAAATGGTTAAATCAACGAAATTCACTGACATTCAGTATTCAATTATCACTTTACCTTTTGTTATACTTCATTGTATGAAGTCACAGTATTTTCATTTCGTTAATCTCTGGTGTATAACATCCACTTTCTCAGTAGAAAGCATAGAAAATCGAAAACCAGAAGAAATTCTAATTGTAAGAGCGTGCAAACGCTTGCCGGGCCCATACTTGCCACGGAATTGGGACAAAGCTGGGAGTTCGTGCTTCTTTAGCTGCATAGCAGGAGCACGCGACTACTGTCTCTCACTCCCAGGGTGAGCTCCGCGTGATGGTGATCGAAATCGTCTGAGAGCAAGTGCGGGAACTGCCCGGCGCGTGCTCCAGCAACGCCTGCGAAGCGAGTTACAGGCAACCAGCGCTACATACGCGTTTTCGCCACACTGCTGTTCTAGAGGGCGGTGCGTGACTTTCGGTAGCTGCCACACCTCCATATTATGGCTGTACGGGTGGTGCATTTCCTGCTAAGACAGACAACAGAAGTTTAGAGAGCCCTAGTGCTTTCCTCAGCTCAACACAGTGCAGATGTTTGGCGGGTTTGCCGCCAGGTGGCTGTTGTCTATAGGTGGGAGGCAGATGTCTCGTCTGCCCGATATATTACAGTGTTACCGCAAGGCTTCCTCAACTGCGAAAATAACTTACGCGATACTATCGTCACATGCTCTACATGGGATAATCATTTAAAAAATCTCTACACAAAACACATATGAGGCAGATGTGGTTTCTTTTATGAGTCAGCAAGGAAGGATTATGACCTACTCCACAACGTAGTAAAGCATTCGTTCGACTAAGAGCTTCTACAGATTTCAAGTATCATTGTTTCCTTTGGGGAACGGTTCCCTGATTGCAGTATATATATTTTTTATCTTCTAAATCAAAAAGAAAGAAGCTCTTGCAAGGGCATCACACCAGTTTGAATAGTTACCTTTCAATAAAAGTAGTTTTCAAATGGGGAGAAACATAAATGAAAAATATTGGACAGAAAGATAAAAATATGAAGAGTCAAAATGACAAACTTTCCAAGTGCTAATGTGAAATTTTTGAGGAGAATGGAAAGATTCTGCACCTCTATACACAACTGATTTGTGTCCGAATTAGACACAGGTTATTCTGATACCACAGAATAATGCACACCGCATCATCACAAAAAAAGAAAGATTAGAAAATATATACTTTGTTAAGGACGTTGCAAGTGTCATACTGGGAAAGCGATTGGTTCCAAGCGCCAATAAGAAAGTTTCTAAATTTTATCCTTCACAGATGAAGAGAGCAGTCACTTTTAATAATGCTGTTTATTTTCTCTAATAGCGCCGTTCCTGGTACCGAACTGACGGTGTCATTCTCAGACACCTGTTAGGGTTTAACGTCCCATCGACACTAAGGTCATTAGATACGGTTAACACATTCTATACAGAATGCAACATCACTTAATGCAAGTGCTTCACGTAAAGCACATTCTGTAAGATGATTTGCCTGTAGTAATCATTTATACTGGACTCACGTAAAAGATTTCTGTCGTGAACCCAGTACGATATCTAAATAAACAGACAGCCTACATTCCTTCAATTAACCTGACGATTTTGTAATGACCTTGGCAGTATCTATCACCGTGAAGCAACGATATCGCGTTTTGATTGGTCATTACGTGAAGGAACTGGAATGGAATAGTTGAGTTTTCCTTGTATACTGATTTCGATGAGGGCTGTTTTTCCTGGGTAATGCTGCATGTGGAGAACTCAAAGATACATTGAATACCGCGACTTCACTAACAGCGCGCTGTCGACGCTGATTATTTCTCAGTCCGCGGCGTCCTTTATATGTGCTGCTGGATGCTTTTCTAATGTAATCAATGTAAAATAAAAGTTATTGAATCCCTGAGCTGGTTGCCATATGTTCAGTGTACGAATATTGGCACATACGTGTGTGCCTACATATTCTAGCATATTTTTAGTTTTTATTCATGCCTCTCAAGAACCAAATGTTGCCCAAGATGTGTGAGTCTTACCACTGAGATCAAAATAGTGGCCATTCTTTAGCTATGTTTACATTTACTGACTTTATACACACCCTACTCTGGAGTTCTGAAATGATGTAGAAGTTGTGAACGTTTACCGCTCCTCTTCATAGATTTCCATTACACTGAAGCGTGTTCGACTATCCAATTTATTAATCAAACGCAGTCTTCTAGAGTGCTGGTTTCTTTTTTCACTATGTCAGCAGAATCAGAATAACCGTGGTTTATCGTGAGTGCATGAAGCTGAGCAATTCAACCACTGGCACAGACATACACGCGCGCGTGCATACACACACACACACACACACACACTCACACACACACATACATGCACTAAGCCACTGTACTGATAACACTTTAATCTTACCAGTGCTGCAGTGTTGTGGAAAATCCAGATAGCATGGTTATCTACTTCACTTTTCATTATCATGTTTCAGTGAATATTTTTGTGGCAGCTCATGTGTAACACTGTAAATCGTGGCCATTTTTCTATCGTTTATAACACTGCTTAAAATTTCCTCTTGAATTATATTTGATCAATCAGCAGAAAAAGTTGTGCCGAGTAGAATACGAAGCACTACTTTCTCATGGAAAACTTCTAGTCAGCCAGCAACATTAAGACCTTTCAGGTAGAGGTTTTCATGGTTTTCCTAAAGCGCTGGAAATAAGTATCAGGATAATTAGTTAGAACGCTAGTTATATCTCCACCTGTGTCTCATCCAAACTTAAGCTCCTTCGCTTATGACGTCACCGTCAAAGTGGTGGTAAACCTCCATTTTTCTTTCTTTCTTAGATAGACCTCAGCCTGACTCTGCCATTTCTGACATCGTGTGGATGATATTATGACACACTGGTGACCAATCCGTAATTATGGATTACGCTTGGGTTGTTTCCTGTTTTGTGTTTGCTGTGTTTTCTCTAAATAAGTGTAACTGAGTGCCGGGATCGTTCCTTTGAAAAAAGCATGGCCAATTTCCATCCCCATTCTTATTCACCTGGAGTGTGTGCTCTCTTTTTATTAACTTTATCACTGACAGGATGTAAAATCCGTATATTCCTTACATGTAGTGTTGTAAGGGAAGTATCGCCAACTTCGCCTGAAAGAAGGTGTAATGGAAGTTACACAGCTGAAATGATTAGTCGTTGTCTCTATTTTCGGACTAGGCTGATTACTGAAATGTCTGATGCTCAGTCTTGTCAGTCAGCCTGGGATGTTTCTTCATTCTCTCTTGTTCCACCTTCTGCAATGATCTGTTTACTTACTCTATGGTCTTGAGACAACTTTAAACTGTAGCTCTTTCGGTAAGTCAAAGTCTTTCAAAGATCGGGCGAAGGCAAGAATATGGTACCTGCAGTAGCAGCAAGCACAGTGTGGGGAACTGTAGGGTTGAAACAAAACTTCAATTTGAGGACAACGGTACATTATTTTTCACGGTACAAGTTCACAAGCTGTGGTCAGAATTATTGATACCAAGCAACTCCACATTGCTGCTTTGTAATGTAATGATTGTTTTCAATTAATTCCATTCCTTTTAATTTTTTTTTAGCCCATATACAGGGTGTCCCAAAAAACACCGACAAACTTTAGGGACCGGTTCGTTATACCAATAAAAGAAAGACTGGTCTAGCAAACAAGGGCTCTACAATGCATACCATAAGGGCTATGAACACTTGTTCACCTTCGCTAGTGTGAATCCCATCACTTCTGCTCAACAAATCCTCAAGCTCTTCAGGCATGCATTTTAGAGCCCATGTTTACTAGAGATGGTTTTTCTTGTTTCTGTCCGTACTACCTTCTCCCAAATTATAGAAAGCAAAGTCCTCGCAGTAGAACAGATCTGTTTCATAGTATCTAAGATGAAAATGTGCTCATAGCTCTTAATATATGAATTTTTAGAGCCCATGTTCACTGGACGTTTTTTCTCTTACATTTTGGTGTTAGGAACCTATACGTAAAGCTTATCAGAGTTTTTTTTTTTTTTTGGGACAACCTGCATATTGCTCATTCATGTCAACATCACTACAATGAAGGAAGTTTTAATTATTTTATACCTAGTTAGAGATGGCTGTTATCAGTATTCTGCTGTTTCATAAGTAACATTTCTGTTTCATATGAACACTGTAGTACAGTCTCTCCTATACGTCTCACAATTCGTGGAGGAGGAAATTTCTGAGAATGTGTGTTTGGAGCACAGCACTGTATACAGGGTTTTACAATAAGGTACGGCCAAACTTTCAGGAAACATTCCTCACACACAAAGAAAGGAAATATGTTATGTGGACATGTGTCCGGAAACGCTTACTTTCCATGTTAGATCTCATTTTATTACTTCTCTTCAAATCACATTAATCATGGAATGGAAGCACACAGCAACAGAACGTACCAGCGTCACATCAAACACTTTGTTACAAGAAATGTTCAAAATGTCCTACGTTAGCGATGATACATGTATCTACCCTCCGTCGCATGGAATCCCTGATGCGCTGATGCAGCCCTGGAGAATGGCGTATTGTATCACAGCACTCCACAATACGAGCACGAAGAGTCTCTACATTTGGTACTGGGGTTGCGTAGACAAGAGCTTTCAAATGCCCCCATAAATGAAAGTCAAGAGGGCTGAGGTACGGAGAGCGTGGAGGCCATGGAATTGGTCCGCTTCTACCAATCCATCGGTCACCGAATCTGTTGTTGAGAAGCGTACGAACACTTCGACTGAAATGTGAAGGAGCTCCATTGTGCATGAACCACATGTTGTTTCGTACTTGTAAAGGCACATGTTCTAGCAGCACAGGTAGAGTATCCCGTATGAAATCATGATAACGTGCTCCATTGAGCGTAGGTGGAAGAACATGGGGCCCAATCAAGACATCATCAACAATGCCTGCCCAAACGTTCACAGAGAATCTGTGTTGATGACGTGATTGCACAATTGCGTGCGGATTCTCGTCAGCCCACACATGTTGACTGTGAAAATTTACAATTTGATCACGTTGGAATGAAGCCTCATCCGTAAAGAGAACATTTGCACTGAAATGAGGATTGACACATTGTTGGATGAACCATTCGCAGAAGTGTACCCGTGGAGGCCAATCAGCTGCTGATAGTGCCCGCACACGCTGTACATGGTACGGAAACAACTGGTTCTCCCGTAGCACTCTCCATACAGTGACGTGGTCAACGTTACCTTGTACAGCAGCAACTTCTCTGACGCTGACATTAGGGTTATCGTCAACTGCACGAAGAATTGCCTCGTACATTTCAGGTGTCCTCGTCGTTCTAGGTCTTCCCCAGTCGCGAGTCATAGGCTGGAATGTTCCGTGCTCCCTAGGACGCCGATCAATTGCTTCGAACGTCTTCCTGTCGGGACACCTTCGTTCTGGAAATCTGTCTCGATACAAACGTACCGCGCCACGGCTATTGCCCCGTGCTAATCCATACATCAAATGGGCATCTGCCATCTCCGCATTTGTAAACATTGCACTGACTGCAAAACCAAGTTCGTGATGAACACTAACCTGTTGATGCTACGTACTGATGTGCTTGATGCTAGTACTGTAGAGCAATGAGTCGCATGTCAACACAAGCACCGAAGTCGACATTACCTTCCTTCAATTGGGCCAACTGGCGGTGAATCGAGGAAGTACAGTACATACTGACGAAACTAAAATGAGCTCTAACATGGAAATTAAGCGTTTCCGGACACATGTCCACATAACATCTTTTCTTTATTTGTGTGTGAGGAATGTCTCCTGAAGGTTTGGCCGTACCTTTTTGTAACACCCTGTTGATGTGAATAATGGAAAACAGGAAAAGAAGATAATCGGAGCGTTTGAGATGCGGTGATGTAAGAGGATGTTGGAAATTAGGTAAACTGATAAGCGATGAGGAGGTTCTGCGCAGAACTGGGGAAGAAACTAACATGTGGAAAACTTGGACAAAAATATGGGTAGGGATGATGGGTCTTGTGTCATGCCGGCCGCGGTGGTCTCGCGGTTCTAGGCGCGCAGTCCGGAACCGCGCGGCTGCTACGGTCGCAGGTTCGAATCCCGCCTCGGGCATGGATGTGTGTGATGTCCTTAGGTTAGTTAGGTTTAAGTAGTTCTAAGTTCTAGGGCACTGATGACCACAGATGTTAAGTCCCATGGTGCTCAGAGCCATTTGAACCATTTTGAGCCTTGTGTCACGACAAGTAGTAACGGCCATGGTACTTGAAAGAGCTGTAGAGGGTAAAAGCTGTGGGGGGAGACAGAGGTTGAAGTACATGCAACAAACAATTGAGGACGGCTGGTGCAAGTCCTACTCTGAGGTGAAGAAACTGGTGCAGGAAAGGACCTCGTGCCATCAAAACCAACCAGAGACCCGAGGACCGAGCAAAAAGTGTCTTATTAGTATGCTGAGATTGCAAATTACAAATTAGTGTGTTTCATATTTAACTGATTTTGTTTTGGTGTGTTAGGACCGTTTTTACAAATTAGGCAGTTTTCAATGTGTCTTCTGTGCAGACTATTTGCCCCACCAGCTTTACGTTTTTGTTTTGATTCGTTTTGCAGCAGATCACATTTCATTTCGTTGTTTCTACTTGTGATAATCCACTCCCTATTAGCTAATGCTAACACTAATACTAGCAGGAGAGAGTGTTGGAACAGTTTTCAGACTTTTGACTCTAGCCAGCCTTTAACAGAAGTTTAATGTATTTTCTTATTCCATTTTCAAAGAAGAGCATTCACTTCACGTGCATTGCAGTATTTTTCTTAAATCACCAACAAGCAAGAAAAATATATGTGAGGTACTCCTCCATGGAACAGTATCGTTATGCCCTTACGAACAAATTTTCTATTCAAATTTAAAAGTATAGCAGTGGAGATAGTCATGTCAGTAAGGTACTTAATAGCCCACGTGTTACGTTACTGTACTGCTACACAGAGACCGCCAAAACCAGCTTTTGATATTTCTTACATGATTTCTTTTTGTGACACCCGAGACATTATTTTGTGCAGCGCTTGTAAATATCACAAACTGTACGCGGCTGAGTGCTGTATAATATATTAAAGCAATTCTCAAGACTTTTAATTCATTAGCTATACAATTTTGTGTTGAGTGAAATTCTGTATGCTTTAAAATGTAGTTACGTAATCTGCGGACGTTTAAGCCATACTTCGTCGGACGTGGACCATATTGTACCTTCAGAGAGGTTTTTTGCACCACGGAAAACGTGATATTTGCAAATTAACTGATATTATTTAGTTACTTAAAAACGTTTCTTGTCTCGAAAATGGAAATTTATGTACATTGCCAAGAGGTTCTGTTTCAAAATGTTCGCATTTCGTAACTGATCTGTGATACGTTTCATCTCAATTTGGCAAATATTATGTTTTCCATATTACAAAAAACCTATTTGGAGATACAACATGGTCTACTACTGATGACGTGTGGCTTTAACGTCCACACGTTATGTACCTACATTTTGAAATATACAGAATTTCACTCACCACAAAATTATACAGCTAATGAATTAAAAACCCTGAGAATTGCTTTATTATATTTCAAGACACTCAAATATGTAAAATTTATTATATTTACAAACGCCGAACAAAATAGTGTCTCGGAAGTCACAAAAAAGATAAGAAATACCGAAAGCTGGTTTTGGCGGTCTCTGGTGATAGTTCTTTCAGTGATTCTAAAGCTCGTGAATAGAACGAAACAGAGACCAGGAAGCATCATTCCTTCCTAGGAACAAGCTACGGAAACATTAGCCACTGGACGGAGAGAATGCTAATAGCTGTTGTAAACGTGAAAGACCTGCCAACAATTCATCAAAGAATTCTGTTTTCAGAACATCGAGGGAGGATGGTACTAATGCTATGATAAGCCCGCCCGGCTAGCCGCGCCATCTAACGCGCTGCTTCCCGAGCGGGAAGGCATGCCGGACCCCGGCACGAATCCGCCCGGCGGATTAGTGTCGAGGTCCGGTGTGCCGACCAGCCTGTGGATGGTTTTTAAAGCGGTTTTCCGTCTGTCTCGGCGAATTCGGGCTGGTTCCCCTTTTTCCGCCTCAGTTACATTATGTCGGCGATTGCTGCGCAAACGCCGGCCAGAGTGGCCGAGCGGTTCTAGGCGCTACAGTCTGGAACCGCGAGACCGCTACGGTCGCAGGTTCGAATCCTGCCTCGGGCATGGATCTGTGTGAAGTCCTTAGGTTTAAGTAGTTCTAAGTTCTAGGGGACTGATGACCTCAGTAGTTAAGTCCCATAGTGCTCAGAGCCATTTTTTTTTTTTTTTGCTGCGCAAACACTGTCTCCACGTACGCGTACATCATCATTAATCTAGCACACAAACATTTGGGGTTATAGTAGTCTGGTGTCAGACGTTCCCGGGGGGACCGAACCGCGTAATATAACGCTGGGTTCGGTGTTTGAACCGCTAAGGGCGACGGCAGGACGAAGCCTCTCCGTCGTTTCTAGGTCCGCAGTTTAAATACACAATACAGTGCTATGATGGCAATTCACTGATGTTATTTCACTACGCCAAGAGAACACGGCACCCAAGTGTCCACTGCTTCCTTGAGTTCAAGTCTCGAGGGGGTAGCGTTATGTGCAGTTGTAAAGAATATTTCTCGTCTTTAGGCGCGGAAAAGCTGTGATATGTATTAAAACGTACGCTGTAATATAGTTGCAGATATACAGGGTGTTTGGCAATTCATGTTACACGCTTCTAGAGGTTGTACAGGGGCCTTAGTAGGTCATGTTTTACTTAGGCATCCGTGTTCAGAAACGTCATCCAACGACGGTACAGAGCGTCAGCTTCACAGGAGGCAGACCCTGTAAACGTGTTAATATACAGGGTGATTTCGTGATGATAAAAAATTTGTAAAATGAAGGAAAAGGATAAATGTTTCAGTTTGAGGCGAGGGTCTCTGTACCGGCCACGACTGAGTCTTCAGTTTAAGGCGAAAATCGTTCTGATGCCTCTGACAGTGGGATACATGTACCGATACTTTTGTTGCTCAGGTTGCAGGGTATGCAACTTACAGAGGTGGTAGTGTGGACACTGGCAATACGTTTTTTGTACATTTATTTATTTGCAGACGTTGTCCAGGGAATATGTAGAAGTATACTAATGGAACCAACATTCATGGTGATCTGATAACTCAGAACCCAACAATCATAATAAATCTGTCAGCGCAGATATTGCGCCTAACGCAATTGTTGGAGCTAAAGCCAGGACCTCTACCTTGTTCGAACCGGAAGAACTCGTGCTAACTGTGAAACCATCAGTGAAAAGGAGGAAGAAAAGTGCATCGCTATTGACATACCAGGGAACCCCAGACAGTCAGAAGGCAGTGAAACAGACAAGGACTGACACAAAAAAGGTGCTCCAGCTACTAAACCAGGGAGGAAAATAAATCGGCTGTTAAAAGCAATTACTGTGTTGTGTGTAAAAGTACCATCAAAAAATCGGACAGCAAGCGGACCGGATTCAGTGCATTTTCTGTAAGAAGTGGCGTCATAAAAGATGCACAGATGAAGAAGATCTGTGCAACGACTGAGCGGGAAAACAGCAAAGATAAATCTCAGAATAGTCGCTAATTGCAATAAAATCTTTTATTTTACATTACTTGGCAATGAAATATACACTACTGGCCATTAAAATTGCTATACCACGAAGATGACGCGAAAAAGCGAAATTTAACCGACAGGAAGAAGATGCTGTGATATGCAAGTGATTAGCTTTTCAGAGCATTCACACAAGGTTGGCGCCGGTGGTGACACCTACAACGTGCTCACATGAGGAAAGTTTCCGACTGTTTTCTCATACACAAACAGCAGTTGACCGGCGTTGCCTGATGAAACGCTGTTGTGATGCCTCGTGTAAGGAGGAGAAATGCGTACCATCACGTTTCCGACTTTGATAAAGGTCGGATTGTAGCCTATCGCGATTGCGGTTTATCGTATCGCGACATTGCTGCACGAATGGCAAGACGTCATTTTTTCGGATGAATCCAGGTTCGTTCTATTTACAGCATCATGATGGTCGCATCCGTGTTTGGCGATATCGCGGTGAACGCACAATGGAAGCGTGTATTCGTCATCACCATGCTGGAGTATCACTCGGCGTAATGGTATGGGATGCCATTGGTTACACGTCTCGGTCCCTTCTTGTTTGCTTTGACGGCACTTGAACAGTGGACGTTACATTTGAGATGTGTTAGGACCCGTGGCTCGGCCCTTCATTCGATCCCTGAGAAACGCTACATTTCCACAGGATAATGCACGACCGCATGTTGCAGGTCCTGTACGGGCCTTTCTGGATACAGTAAATGTTCGACAGCTGCCCTCGCCAGCACATTCTCCAGATCTCTCACCAATTGAAAACGTCTGGTCAATGGTGGCCTAGCAACTGGCTCGTCACAATACGCCAGTCACTACTCTTGATGAACTGTGGTATTGTGTTGAAGCTGCATGAGCTACTGTACCTGTACACGCCATCCAAGCTCTGTTTGACTCAATGCCCAGGCGTATGAAGACCGTTATTACGGCCAGAGGTGGTTGTTCTCGTTACTGATTTCTCAGGATCTATGCACCCAAATTGCGTGAAAATGTAATCACATGTCAGTTCTAGTATAAGCTATTTGTCCAATGAATACCCGTTTATCATCTGCATTTCTTATTGGTGTAGCAATTTTAATGGCCAGTAGTGTATAATAAAACTTCTGAGGGTATCAAATTTATTCTGTCATCTTATCCGTATCTTCAGGGTGATATATATATTCTATGGGACAGTTACGATTTTACCATATTCATCGGTTTTCAATCAGAAGAAACATTTCAAACGTGTGGTCTTAATTTCGTTTTGAAAGTCTGAAAATTTCCTGCTATAATTTCGTGTAGAAGCAATGGTGTATATCATCTTCCTTCGACGTACTTTAATCATCATTTAAATGAAGGCCTTTCCTGTGACTATGAAACGTTGAGGCCCTACAGTCTTGTATATATGTTTAATACCTGTTTCATTTTCTGTTTTGAATGTTGAAGAGTTTCTCAAATAATAATACATGTTACAGATCCATAACTGAGAGCAAGTTACTGAATTCAGATTTCTTTAAAACAAATTTTAGCCACCTTGCTAACTGGTAATAATTTTTTACAATACATTGCATTTATTAAGTCGGAAGTTAAAGCTTACGTGCTGAAAAGTTTCCCCAAGAAACCATGCATAGTGATGTCGCGTTTACGTTCTTAAGACGTTCTTACTGAACTCTTGATCCGTTAAAGATAATGGTAGTCACTGTGTTAATGTGGTATCAGTGATATTCACATATGATATGGGAAATGGAAGTGTAGTTGAACACACGGATTATACGTAATCTCATTTACTTGCGGATTAGGTGCAATAACAGCGATGATACGTCCAAAACTGTTGTCTTCGGTATATTTTTACTAAGCTGAGGCATTGTTATACGTTGAATATATTCACTATGTTCGCATTACTGTGGCGGAAATTGTTTTGTAGCCATCGGTTTAGAATAATAAATGTGTAGTGAAAAAAAAAAGAAATACCTTTGTGAACACTAGTGCATTCGTACGTCAGTCACGCGGTTCCCCGACACCGAAAACTGCGCAGTCCTCTACAAGCAGTCACGCCAACAGCAGGAAGCTAAGAATGGCACCGTTTTCTTATCGCTTGAGATGTCACAGAACACAGGAGTTTGCTTATCAAGTAGGAGCAATCACTGATGATATCTTTCTGAATTATAGCGCTTCACCGCAACGGATGTAGCTTTGAATTCGACGGCTGCTGCGCGCGCGCTCTCGTGTGTGTGTGTGTGTGTGTGTGTGGGTGTGTGTGTTTGTGCGTGTGTTGAGTACAAATGGTTCAAATGGCTCTGAGCACTATGGGACTTAAATGCTGTGGTCATCAGTCCCCTAGAACTTAGAACTACTTAAACCTAACTAACCTAAGGACATCACACACATCCATGCCCGATGCAGGATTCGAACCTGCGACCGTAGCGGTCACGCGGTTCCAGACTGAAGCGCCTTTAACCGCACGGCCACACCGGCCGGCTGTTGAGTACAAACCACAAAAATAATTATAACCGAAAATGATGTAATGAATATGCAGGGAGTACCAGAGCTATGTTCCCAACCCATTTCACGAGGGTTGTACAAGGGAGTTGTTTCGGGTGAAGTGCATTTTAGACAAAGTAACAACGTCAAATTGCGTGACAGACCACCTATTAAATGGAAACATGTGAAAACGTGAGGTTATAAGGCCGACTTGATAATGTGGTGCGAAACAATTATCGTTAGACGCAATTGTGAGAGCCTAACATTTCTTATCAGAGGGGTTCTCTAGTATCTTGCGCCATTTCGAAATGTCTTGTGATCAGTTCTTTTAGTCCTACGTTATAAGCTCTTGTAAGAGGTCTTACACTACTGGAAATGGAAAAAAGAACACATTGACACCGGTGTGTCAGACCCACCATACTTGCTCCGGACACTGCGAGAGGGCTGTACAAGCAATGATCACACGCACGGCACAGCGGACACACCAGGAACCGCCGTGTTGGCCGTCGAATGGCGCTAGCTGCGCAGCATTTGTGCACCGCCGCCGTCAGTGTCAGCCAGTTTGCCGTGGCATACGGAGCTCCATCGCAGTCTTTAACACTGGTAGCATGCCGCGACAGCGTGGGCGTGAACCGTATGTGCAGTTGACGGACTTTGAGCGAGGGCGTATAGTGGGCATGCGGGAGGCCGGGTGGACGTACCGCCGAATTGCTCAACACGTGGGGCGTGAGGTCTCCACAGTACATCGATGTTGTCGCCAGTGGTCGGCGGAAGGTGCACGTGCCCGTCGACCTGGGACCGGACCGCAGCGACGCACGGATGCACGCCAAGACCGTAGGATCCTACGCAGTGCCGTAGGGGACCGCACCGCCACTTCCCAGCAAATTAGGGACACTGTTGCTCCTGGGGTATCGGCGAGGACCATTCGCAACCGTCTCCATGAAGCTGGGCTACGGTCCCGCACACCGTTAGGCCGTCTTCCGCTCACGCCCCAACATCGTGCAGTCCGCCTCCAGTGGTGTCGCGACAGGCGTGAATGGAGGGACGAATGGAGACGTGTCGTCTTCAGCGATGAGAGTCGCTTCTGCCTTGGTGCCAATGATGGTCGTATGCGTGTTTGGCGCCGTGCAGGTGAGCGCCACAATCAGGACTGCATACGACCGAGGCACACAGGGCCAACACCCGGCATCATGGTGTGGGGAGCGATCTCCTACACTGGCCATACACCACTGGTGATCGTCGAGGGGACACTGAATAGTGCACGGTACATCCAAACCGTCATCGAACCCATCGTTCTACCATTCCTAGACCGGCAAGGGAACTTGCTGTTGCAATAGGACAATGCACGTCCGCATGTATCCCGTGCCACCCAACGTGCTCTAGAAGGTGTAAGTCAACTACCCTGGCCAGCAAGATCTCCGGATCTGTCCCCCATTGAGCATGTTTGGGACTGGATGAAGCGTCGTCTCACGCGGTCTGCACGTCCAGCACGAACGCCGGTCCAACTGAGGCGCCAGGTGGAAATGGCTTGGCAAGCCGTTCCACAGGACTACATCCAGCATCTCTACGATCGTCTCCATGGGAGAATAGCAGCCTGCATTGCTGCGAAAGGTGGATATACACTGTACTAGTGCCGACATTGTGCATGCTCTGTTGCCTGTGTCTATGTGCCTGTGGTTCTGTCAGTGTGATCATGTGATGCATCTGACCCCAGGAATGTGTCAATAAAGTTTCCCCTTCCTGGGACAATGAATTCACGGTGTTCTTATTTCAATTTCCAGGAGTGTATATCCTTGGTGAGCAGTTTTATGGCCATTAGATCACGGTCTAGGACACCTTTCTGCTTCGTCTCCTACTGTGGCAGACATCAGAAGTGCTATAAAGACGTAGTTCGTCAATTTCCAAAGTTAAAAGAACTCAGTTCCTGTTTATAGTTAGTAGCGCAACGGTCGGCAGGTGATGTAATCCGAGCGCGGTCAAAGACAGAGGTGTGAAGCCGGCGTTTGCGCGTGTGCGCGTGTGCGCGTGCTGCGACCGAGGACGGCTCTCTGTGCACGCGCAGAACACGAGCCTACTACGTCAGCCAAGCAACACGACTATCAGTGCATTGCCTACTCTGCAATTTTTTTCACACGATTTTAAAGAAAGTATATGGCAAAAATTGTTTCCTTAGCATTTAGCATTTTAGTTCAATACGACAGGCCCACGGTGAACAGCCTTTCTTCTCCTTAATGGCCATAGGTATTATGAAATTTCTAAATTCAGTAATCCACCACACGAAATTCCAATAGCTTGCTTTGAAAAATACGTATTGCTATAACTGTACATTTGGTACAGTATAAGTCACATCGTTCTGTGCATGAAACGTAGCTAACATATTGAATTTCTTTTTAAACTTTGAAGGAGATCTATATCTACCTCTAAATGAAAGGGTCATTTCTTCCCTCCAAATCCAGAATTTAAAACATATAACTTATTATCAGTTTAATAAGTCACAGCTGCAAAATACTAACGCGAATTCTTTACAGACGAATGGAAAAACTGGTAGAAGCGGACCTCGGGGAAGATCAGTTTGGATTCCGTAGAAATGTTGGAACACGTGAGGCAATACTAACCTTACGACTTATCTTAGAAGAAAGATTAAGAAAAGGCAAACCTACGTTTCTAGCATTTGTAGACTTAGAGAAAGCTTTTGACAATGTTAACTGGAATACTCTCTTTCAAATTCTGAAGGTGGCAGGTATAAAATACAGGGAGCGAAAGGCTATTTACAATTTGTACAGAAATCAGATGGCAGTTATAAGAGTCGAGGGGCATGAAAAGGAAGCAGTGGTTGGGAAAGGAGTGAGACAGGGTTGTAGCCTCTCCCCGATGTTATTCAATCTGTATATTGAGCAAGCAGTAAAGGAAACAAAAGAAAAATTCGGAGTAGGTATTAAAATTAATGGAGAAGAAGTAAAAACTTTGAGGTTCGCCGATGACATTGTAATTCTGTCAGAGACAGCAAAGGACTTGGAAGAGCAGTTGAACGGAATGGACAGTGTCTTGAAAGGAAGATATAAGATGAACATCAACAAAAACAAAACGAGGATAATGGAATGCAGTCAAATTAAATCGGGTGATGCTGAGGGAATTAGATTAGGAAATGAGACACTTAAAGTAGTAAAGGAGTTTTGCTATTTCGGGGGTAAAATAACTGATGATGGTCGAAGTGGAGAGGATATAAAATGTAGACTGGCAATGGCAAGGAAAGCGTTTCTGAAGAAGAGAAATTTGTTAACATCGAGTATAGATTTAAGTGTCAGGAAGTCGTTTCTGACAGTATTTGTATGGAGTGTAACCATATATGGAAGTGAAACTTGGACGATAACTAGTTTGGACAAGAAGAGAATAGAAGCTTTCGAAATGTGGTGCTACAGAAGAATGCTGAACATAAGGTGGGTAGATCACGTAACTAATGAGGAGGTATTGAATAGGATTGGGGAGAAGAGAAGTTTGTGGCACAACTCGACTAGAAGAAGGGATCAGTTGGTAGGGCATGTTTTGAGGCATCAAGGGATCACAAATTTAGCATTGGAGGGCAGCATGGAGGGTAAAAATCGTAGAGGGAGACCAAGAGATGAATACAGTTAGCAGATTCAGAAGGATGTAGGCTGCAGTAGGTACTGGGAGATGAAGAAGCTTGCACAGGATAGAGCAGCATGGAGAGCTGCATCAAACCAGTCTCAGGACTGAAGACCACAACAACAACAACAACAACTTATTATTCAATATTTTTTTATATCTTTGCTGTCTTTCCATGTGTTCGACATTCAGATTGCAATAGACTTTCCTACACTTCCGTTGTACTCATGTGTCTCTGATTCGTTGACGCTGTCACTGACACTTTTTCAGTTCTTTGTCGTTTCCCAAGTGCTTTCCACAAAAAAAAGTTCTTCTGCTAGGGGAAAAGATGGCAATCAAATGGTTCAAATGGCTCTGAGCAGTATGGGACGTAACTGCTGTGGTCATCAGTCCCCTAGAACTTAGAACTATTTAAACCTGTCCGAGGCAGGATTCGAACCTGCGACCGTAGTTGTCGCGCGGTTCCAGACTGTAGCGCCTAGAACCTCTTGGACACCCCGGCCGGCGATGATAATCACTCAGGCCAAGTCCGAGCTATAAGTTGTGTTATGACCAGGCGAAACGACAATTGTCTGGCCATAAATGTGGATTCTTGGATTGCTCTGATACATTACACATCTGAGTTACAAGATATGAAATCTTAGTTCACATTTTTACATGCATGATAAAGAGATTTACTTAAATTAATACAACCCTTTGCCACAGGAGTGCTTGACAATTTGCAACTGTCATTGACTATTGAAACATCACTAGATGCATACAGCCGTAACTCTTCTTTTGTAATACAATGTTCAACATTTACAAAATTACGTTTCCGTTTGAGACTTGTGTAACCCTTTAGTTCTACTTGACGACATTGACTGCTTCATCTGAGGATAAGAACTGGGCAGAACACTTTCGTACTCGGCTCTGTATTGACCTATGTGCGGGGACACTGCTGTGCTGAGGGAGAGGCCGGTGCGTCTCCCATTTGTCGCTGCGGATTGCTGCGGGACGTCGCTAATATCTGTCTATCGATGTCCGTTGGATACTTTGGTACGCTGCGAGATCACAGGACTGTATCACGAGGTCGATTTATGCTGCCTAAGCAAATCCTACCTCAGTGCAGCAGAATGCAGGCGAGGAGCGTTATTGTGAAGAAGCACAATGCAGATGGACAACAACACATGCCGTATGCTTCTGCAAGGCGTGACGTAGTGGGTGACCAGTCACGTCGACCCATTTCTGGCCTGTCCACCAGGCGTAAAGTCGATTCCAAAACACTGTGGCCACAACGCTTTACTTTCTCAGATATTATCCGGCTTCTTCGGTTTTCTTGGTGTTGTGTCGGCTACTCTGGGAGTCAGCATTGACACAAACAAGGAAGGAGAGAAGTTCCGATGGCCGGTGGCAGGAAGACAAAATCATCTGTACATAACACAGATTAATGGAACACTTTATTCCTAAACAGGAAATAAACATAACTTCTCTTTATGAGGTGGCTTGACCTGCTACCTGCATGTACTTTGACAATCTACAGTGACAAAGAAAATCGTATAGGAATGCGTATTCACAAACAGACATATGTTAAAGCCAGAATACGGCGATCCAGTCGGTAATGCCTATATACCACAACAAGTTCAAAAATGGTTCAAAGGGCTCTGAGCACTATGACACTTAACTTCTGAGGTCATCAGTCCCCTACTTAAACCTAACTAACCCAAGGACATCACACACATCCATGCCCGAGGCAGGATTCGAACCTGCTACCGTAGCGGTTCCATACTGTAGCGCCTAGAACCACTCGGCCACTCCGGCCGGCGACAACAAGTGTCTGGCGCAGTTGTAAGATCGTTTGCTGCTGCTACGATGGCAGATTAGCAATATTTAAGTGTGTTTGAACGTGGTGTTATAGTCGGGGCACGAGCGGTGGGACACAGCGTTTAAGAGGTAGCGATGAAGTGGGGATTTTTCCATATGACCATTTCACAAGTGTGCCTTTAATATCAGGATTCCGGTAAAACATCAAATCTCCGACATCGCTGCTGCTGGAAAAAGATCCTGCAGGAACGAGACTAACGACGACTCATGAATCCATGGACCCTGTATGTCGGCAGGGGTCTGTTCAACCTGGTGGAGGCTCTTTAATGGTGTGGGGCGTGTGCAGATGGAGTTATATGCGATCCTTGATACGTCTAAGATTCTGACAGGTGACATATTTGCAAACATCCTGGCTCACCACCTGTGTCCATTCATGTCCATTGTGTATTCCGAAGTCGTTGGGCAATTCCAGCAGGACAATGCGACACCCTACACGTCCAGAATTGCTACAGAGTTGGTCCAAGATCACTCCTCTGAGTTTAACACTTCCGCTGGCCACCAAACTAGCCAGACAAGAACATTGAGCATATTTGGGTTGCCATTCAATGTGCTGTTCAGAGGAGATCTCCACCCCTCGCGCTCTTACGGATTTATAGACAGCCCTGCAGGATTCCTGGTGTTGCGGCACTTCTGCGTGCTCGCGGGGACCCTGCACGATATTATGCAAGTGTACCACTTTTTTCGGCTCTTTTTCGTATTACTACTCGCAGAATGCAGGCCAAGTATCGCCTTCCTATTACTCGATACTGATGCTCGCGAAGACTACGGCCCAATGGGCTCGACCAGCCATGGGCGGCTGGTCATGTCAGTGTTGACAGGGGGCGCTTAACTCTGTCTTCCTGGTGTGGCGCTGCTCGCTGTTTCCATTGGCGCGCGGGTGAGCGCCTTCTTTATGCCGTTTCGCGGCGCTGCGCTGGTCGGAGTACAGTTGATGCTTGAGGACTGCACAGTCAGAGATTGCAGATGGTGTGATTCGACGCAGCAGCGCTTTGTTTCTGGACTTATATGCGAAATTCAGGTGTCGTCACCTGTAAGATTGTGGTTTAGAAATGCCTCACCTTGCTTGTCATACCGAGGAGAAAAGTCAGGGCAGCTCCCATTTGTTGTTTTTCAGAGCTCATTCGTCAAAAGCCAGCAGTGACTCGTGGCACACGCTCCACTATAGGCCAAATCAGCACTAACACTTTGATAAAGAACTGATCGTGAAAATACAGGAAAGTGCAAGTCAGTCCACCAATAGTGAGACGTCTATCTTATCGAACATGTGTCGACAGTTCTTGATTTGAGTACGTGAGTCATATCTGAAGGTCACATTAACTAGTTTTCATCACGAATATATGTTCGTCGGCCGTTAACCAATATGTACCAGTTTCGAACTGAACTTCATTGATAGCGGTCTCATTAACTTGGATAATCCGCCAGCGAATTTCGATAGGCCCGATCATTTTTTGTATTCAGAAAAGGTATTACATAAAGACCTTTGAGCTTAACAAGATCTTTATTCGGTCACACATAAATAAATCGCACGAATAAGCAGTAAACGAATGTTCCTTCTTGCTGTTAGCGTCGTACTGGCGCTAACGATTAGGATAGTCTATGACGTGGCGGTGGGGTGGAGGAAGAAAAGTGTGGACGGGGGGGGGGGGGGGGGGGGAAGGGGGAGGCACTGCGCGGTACATCAGACCAACACGTTCTTTACTTTTAGAATGAAACATTCACACAGCGCATCCATTTTGTTCATGCGCATAGCAGTACAGCTACAGTGTGTTATTTACGGCATTCGTCATATTTGATAAACGTTTCAAAATATCAAAAAGAATTTACGGCAAATAATTACACCCAGAAGGGGTAGTATTTTGCCGCATGATTAATAAGGGAAACTTTCCTATCTGCCACAATACAGACATTTTTCGATGGAATAGTGTTATTTGTAAGGGCCATCGTTAGCTGTTAAAAAGTGAATATTTGTGGGTTTGAAACATCAGAAGTAATGAAATTACGCCTTTATTTTTATGCTCACGGTGAGCCTCATTATAAACTATAGAATGCTTTAGCCCTCAGTTCAAAAAAATGGCTCTGAGCACTATGGGACTTAACTTCTGAGGTCATCAGTTCCCTAGAACTTAGAACTACTTAAACCTAACTAACCTAAGGACATCACACACATCCATGCCCGAGGCAGGATTCGAACCTGCGACCGTAGCGGTCGCGCGGTTCCAGACTGTAGCGCCTAGAACCGCTCGGCCACTCCGGCCGGCTAGCCCTCAGTTGCTGGTTTAATATTACACTCTGTTTCGGGAGGTAACTTCGATGGCTTGCTGAAAAGTGAGGCCTCCGGATTTCTTATGCGAAAACTGTTGAAACTTTTCAGATAAAACAAGTGTTATTAATATTCTATATCTTGGATCTTCATGCCTACATATTAATTTCTCACCATCGTCACTCCGGCGGCGAACACATTTCTCCCAGCGAGAGACCGCTTTATCGATATCGTCACTGCATAACGTTTGATTCTTTTGATGGAGCCACAACCTCAGCTCTGCTTGCACCACTTACACGTTATTGAAGCGAAGTCCTCGAACGTGTTCCTTAAGTTTTGGAAAAAGATGAAAATCGGATGGTGTCAATTTGGGACTGTACGGAGGATGATCGGTGACAGAGTATCCAAGGCGTCGGGTTGTTGCAGATGTCGCAGCGCTCGTGTGTACAGTGGAATTATCATGCTAAAGGAGAGGGTGCGGCATGTATGGACGAACAGACGTATTTGCGCTACACACTGCCATGTTACACAGTACAATTCGGAGCCCTCTAGCGGCAGAGGACTTCAAATACGTAAACATGAATAATAAATTTGTATCATGTTGATAACGTTTTTTACATTTAAAACGTCTTAAGAGTTTTCACGCAAAAACTCAGAGCATTACTTTTCAGCACGTCCATTAGCAAGTTAGTAATGTAATTTGTGTACACCATACCATGTTTTGGCGAAAGAAACTACTCGTTGCCCTGTTGCTTTTACTGCAGATTCATTTACTATGTAAATTAGCACTCTGACAGTAACCAGTCGACACACTGAATCACTGACTTCTTTTTGAAGTGATCCTTATGTTTCTGAGAAATCCACTTTACCCTTTTCTTTTAGTCACCCTGCCACAAATGCAGCTCCCATCTCGCTTATAGCTTTCACGCTTCAAATTAAGCTCATTGGACATAAAACTAGGCACTCCAGTACGCACAGTGTGCACACATGAATCGTTAAGTCTTTACAGATGGCGCAGCGATCGAGTCATGTTCGCAACGCGCGAGCGCGCGCACTGCCTCTACGTGAGGCAGTAGCGCTTAGTGAGACATTTACGTTTCAAGCGGAGGTTTTACATAAACGCGGGTAAGGGTAAGGACGCGAAAGAGGTGGCAAAAAGGCGCATCCGTGTTTGGCAGTTCACACGGTGCGGAAAGTTGCGGGATTTATTGGTGTTTCGCGGCGGACTATTCAACGTGTCTACAAGCAGTGCTGAAACACCCGTAGCCACGAAACACGGCGTCAGAGTTCTGGTCGAGGGAAGATCCCGACTGAGGGGGACTGGAGACGCGTTTCACGGATTGTAAGACGAAACCATTCCCAAGCCGACGGGAACTGCTGCAGGCGGTAAATGAATGTCCATTCCAACCTGCCAGTGGGAGAACAATATGACAGGAACTGCATGCAATGAACATTTGAAATGGTCACTCGCAAGAGGCCATTTTTCACACAGGCACATCAAGACGACAACAGCGAAGTCCACTGGGATGCAAGAAAATGCGACTAGTTTTCTGAACGCTCCCCCACCCTGTTAACTCTCGTTTGGCCGTTGTCAGTGACAACGGGGCATAATTTTCTTCCAAGCTATTTTGTGAAATCATCTGCATTTCACACTCCACGGCAGATGTGTTTCCATGTTCACCGAACCTCACCGTCAACTATAAATGCAGTGGGCACCAGGTCGTCGAGGTTGGACTGTGGATCATTGGTGAGGTTCACCTTGTCAGACGAATCACTTTTCTCGTTGGACCAGATATCGAAGGTCGTGACCGGACTCCAGATACGCCGTCATCTGGGCGACCGGCTTCCCGAAACATGCACTGCGCCTCACACGTAGGTAGGTACGGAGAGCTACGCAGGACATTCGCCTTTACTTACATGCGTCCTGTGATTGCAGCTGAACCCACCATCACTTGTGCGAACATTACTGCATATCATGCTTGAAGTCCTTCACGTGGACTAACGCGCTATTGAGGAGGTGGTCTAAGCGTTTTGGTTGATCAGTGAATTGCTTCCTCAAACGAACACTTCGCATCATCACCACAACATAAGCTAGAACGGTTTGGGCTAGGAAAAAGTGGTGTCTACAGCATACTTCCTTGTGTTGCATCCGCCAGTGTGGACCGAAGAGGAAAAGTTATACTGGTGTGCCATCTACTCTACATCACAAAACACGCAATAGTTTCCGGCGTACTGAATAGAAATAGTTTTCTACACGAATAAACGGGAAGCAGTCTTGATCGCTTAATTTTTTAATAGTGACCGGTTTCGATCTTTTTATCAGATCATCTTCGGACCGTCAATGTCTGCCGGAGGCGGTGGCGCATGGCAATCCTCTTGTTTGTGGCTGGTGGTGTATGCGCCACTGCCTCCGTAGACATTTATGGTCCGAAGATGATCTGATAAAAAGATCGAAACCGGTCACCATTAAAAAAGTTAAGCGATCAAGACTGCTTCCAGTTTATTCATAATAATTACAGATCACTGTTTTCCTATATAAGAACTATGTTCTTTAAAAAGTTAGGTTTCTACATATTGCGATACTACAGTAGCAAAGACTCTCAATTACTGTACATACAGGGTGACAGTTACCGAACTGTATGAAAAAACGTTAATTAGTTACAAACTACAGCGTGCACACTCTTTATTCAACATGTAAACTACACTACAGGTATTCGGATTTGGGTTTTGACATGTTCGATAGCCGGCCGAGGTGGCCGAGCGGTTCTAGGCGCTACAGTCTGGAACCGCGACCGCTACGGTCGCAGGTTCGAATCCTGCCTCGGGCATGGATGTGTGTGATGTCCTTAGGTTAGTTAGGTTTAAGTAGTTCTAAGTTCTAGGGGACTGATGACCATAGAAGTTAAGTCCCATAGTGCTCAGAGCCATTTGAACCATTTTGTACATGTTCGATACGCCTGCCATCATTGGCGATGATGTGGCGCAGATGAATAGCGAAATTCTGCATGACTCGCTGAAGTGTCCGAACGTCGATGATATCTATGACCTCCTCGATGGCTGTTTTCAGCGCAGCTATAGTTTTGGGGTTACTGCTGTACACTTTGTCTTCAACGTAGCCCCACAAAAAGCAGTCACACGTGTTCAGATCCGGAGAATATGGTACCAATCGGGGCCCATGCCAGTGGCCTCTGGGTACCCCACAGCCAGAATGCGATCCCAAAGTGCTCCTTCAGGGCATACTCTCCTTCGGTTGGATCGAGCTCCGTCTTGAATGAACCACATCTTGTCGAAATGAGGGTCACTTTGGATAATGGGGATGAAATCATCTTCCAAAACCTTCACGTACCGTTCAGTAATCACCGTGCCATCGAGGAATATCGCATCGATTATTCCATGAGTGGACACTGCAGACCACACAGTGAACCGTCGACGGTGAAGAGACTTCTCGATCGTGAAATACGGATTCTCAGTCCCCCAAATAAGCCAGTTTTGCTTACTGACGAACCCATCGAAACTGAAAGTACGCTTCGTCGCTAAACGAAACCATACATACGCATTCTAATTCCCATAATTCCCCGCGGCCAATCGTGCAGTTTGAACGTCCTAACGCCAACCGTTCAGACGTTATGACAATTTTGTTTCACATAGTTCATTAATTGTCACCCTGTAAGTCGTGGGTTATATTTTATCAGCTGCAGTCGATACAACTTTAAGCTGTTTCTGGTTCTCCCTTGCTACAGGAATATCTCTGAATTTCGTTTAGATGAGGAAAAGATGCTTCGCCTCATAACGCTTTGTAGGTTATTACTGGATAAATTTTTTGACATAGCTTTGTTCTAAATCAATGCACTCTGCCCTACCTTTTACTTATCAGTTGCTTATGAAGTTAGATTCTGAAAGGAATGGGGAAATCCGACCTATGATTGCATTGTTCGTCTGAAAACGTTTCGCAGCAACGAATTTATTTGGATGTGGGTATTGATGGAGATCAAATGGTAATAATCTGTCGAATACCGGGTATAGACCACAAATTCCGACTTTTGATATCTTCCAGAACGAATTTGTATTCTGCAGTTGAGTTTGCGCTGGACTGAAACTTCCTGTCAGATTAAAACTGTGTGCCACACCGGGACTCTAACCTCGTATTTCTCCCTTTCACGGGCAAGTGCTCTACCGACTGAGCTATCCACGCACGAACTACTCTCACAGCTTAACTTCCTCCAGGACCTCCCCTCCCACCTTCCAAACTACTACAAGCTTTCAGGCATCATTTAACAAACAATTTTCATTCATTTAGTCTAGAACACTTGCACAATAGTTGCAAAATACGGGTTTAACACTGTGACAGATAACACTTCCTAATGTGAAAAATGTTATAGAATGGAACTGGGTTAAATTTTTTAATCTGCTTCTGCTACCTAAGAAAATAAGCTATCTGATTTTTTCCTGGCATACTTCTAGCTTCTCGAATTCTCGGATAGCCAGCCGGTGTGGCCGAGCGGTTCTAGGCGCTTCAGTCTGGAACCGCGCGATCGCAGGTTCGAATACTGCCTTGGGCATGAATGTGTGTGATGTCATTAGGTTAGTTAGGTTTAAGTAGTTCTAAGTTCTAGGGAACTGATGATCTCAGCTGGTAAGTCCCATAGTGCTCGGAGACATTTGAACCAATTCTCGGATAACCGGAAGGGTGACGTCGCAAATACTCCACGATATTTCAGCAAACACATTTGTTCCCATCTTCATGTGGTCCCTGATGAATGATGCTCCGCTTATGCCGGCGCCTTGCGTATGCTGACCATTGCCCCCTCCACCAGTCCACTCCTATTCCCATGCGCGCTGCCGCCGCGGCGAAAGTTGGCTGTGGTGGAGAAAGGGGCGTCCGGCTCCGAACAATGGTCTCCAGTGTCCACATAATGTCGAGCGCGGAAATCACTGTACGGGAACGCCTTTCTTTTTCTAGGCTCAATGCTGGGTTTCACGCCTGATTAGTTGTAGGCTGCTGTCTTCATTAATTAGAGCATCTTGGACCGTGATTCCTTTGGCGTCTTTAATCACGTAGTCCAATAAGGAGGGATATTGCCGAAGGATTTTCGTGTTGTTTTAGTCCATGTTTAATCATCTCGCGTGATTCAGTGTGGCATCTATGTGCACGGCACCTCACTTCTACCGTGCGTACAGTTTCGCCAATGTGTCCTTTGCAGCGCTGACAAGGGATTTGTAAGGCTCATGATTTCCTAAGGCCTAGTCTAGATTGACCTTCACTGGGGCTCATAGTGTCAATGTTGGACGAAATACGTATTTAACATTATGTCACTCCCAGATCCTGCATATTTTTCTGGAAGTATTACTGCCAACGGGACGCAAGCTAGTAACTCGTGCTCCTCCTTTTCTTCCTGCTGTCGTGTCGGTACAGTTTGTCTAAACGCACGCCTTATCTGTTTGTTGCTGTAGCCATTTCGTCGGAACGTCGTCTCGAGAAGCATCAGCGCAGTTGGAAGGGTGTCTTGGTCGCAGATGGATCGAAGCCTGTGAACAAGAGTTTGTGAAACGCCTTCACGTTGGGGGTTGTGGTGACTACTGGAGACATGCAAATACAGATCAGTGTGTGTCGGTTTCCTACACGCATTGTGTCCCAGCTTGCCACGCGTCATCCGTTTCACTATGAAACTGGAGATCGCCGTCCTGTTCCATTTCCGTAGTAAACTGTACCTTCGGCTGTAGGGAATTGAGGTGATTAAGAAATTCACTTAAGCTGTCCCCTCCATGTGACCAAATGACAAACGTGTCATCCACGTAACGATAGCTGGTTTTTCTCTGTAGGCGACTTGTCGGATCTCTTATCTTCATGTATGCTGCGTGGCCGGGACGTCCGCCAGCGGGCAGGATGACCAACTCAGGCTTCACACGTAGGTCGAGGATGGTCACTCTTTCCGTCTTTCAAATGTCGCTCTCCGGTGGTGTGGCCCTGGCCAGCGCACGCCACGTTACGCGGCTATTTCTGCGGCCTCATTCGCACATAACGCCTGCGTGGCCCGTTCCACACAGACTTTGATGCCCAGAATCGGTAGTGATAAAGTGGTCGGGGCGAAGTTGAGCCCTTTCCCGAGCACCGACACTGCTGCACCGTCGATCGTTCCCCTTGTAAAGTTGATCACCGTTCACTTGCGTGGTTTTCCGCCGTGCAGCAAGACGGTCATACGTCGTGGTCTCCTACAGCTAAACAGAGACCACTGTCTCGGAGCACTGTCTGCTAGTGGTCGTTTGACACCACACACCCACTCCCATTAGATAGGAGAGAGAGCAGACGCTATCTTGACATGGACAGCCGGCCGAAGTGGCCGAGCGGTTCGAGGCGCTACAGTCTGGAACCGCGCGACCGCTACGGTACGAATCCTGCCTCGGGCATGGGTGTGTGTGTTGTCCTTAGGTTAGTTAGGTTTAAGTAGTTCTAAAGTTCTAGGGGACTGATGACCTCAGAAGTTAAGTCCCATAGTGCTGAGAGCCATTTGAGATGGACATACGGAAGTTTTTCGAGAAGGAATGCAGGCAGCGACGAATGTAGTGGATTCTCTCTCTTACCAACGCCACGCCGGCTCGTCTTGGCATGCTAGTTGCTGCTGCAGTTCTTATTTGGTAAGATTTAGAAAGTGACGTCAAAAACTGAATCTTAATACCAGGTTTCAATTACAGCCCTGTCAAGTAACTTTTTTTTTTTTTTTTTTTTTTTGCGTCAGGACACATGTATAAATAATGGCGCCCTAGCTGAGCATATAATTCTTACTGCTTGGTGTTGCCTGTGGGTATTCATCACATGATCAGTAGCGTTGTACACAGTTAACGAACTTCACAGCTCTTATCATAACGCAGTCATGCTTCAAATCTGCTGTAAGTGCTTTATGAAAAGTGTATTGTGTTATACGAGGGGTAGTCAAACGAAAAAGAGACAGATGGAAAAAAGTACCTAAAATGCTTATTATTCCAAAAGTAATCGCCATAACTGTTGATACACTTATAATGAGACAAGACGCCAATGCCTTCACGGAAAAATATTTGCACGTGTCTGCAGAACCATGATTGTACACCTAATTCAGAAGTCAAAAAATATGGAAATTGCATGGGGAGAGATCTGTACTGTTTGGGAGACGCGTAAGATCTACCCATAGAAACTCCTGCAGCATTCTGGAAACAAAGTTGACCACCAACATATGTAAAGAAAAAAGTTAACAAAACCATGTTGCAAAATGAAATATTACCGAATCATAAGTTAATTTGTTACATCAATGCTATTGTTTACAAAAGAACTTGATTCTCTCACTACAGACTACAAAATGACTACGCTCCAGAAATTAATTGTATCATTCACAGCAAATCTTATCGTCTTAGCATATTAGCATAGTGAACGGAACTAGAATGACGAGACTCATGCAAGTGAACTGGTAATAGCAGTAGCAGGCGGAGGATTTTTGTTCCATTTCAGTGCGTTTCCATTAGTTCAAAGAGAAAGGGGGCGAGGAGGGGAGGAATTTCCCGCCAATTTTATGTCACGTAATTGCCCGAAATGTATTCTGATGATGTCAGGTTATATCCTGACCTTGAATGTAGCACACAAAAATGCCCTACAATCGTGGGGGATCACGTGACTGGTATCAGGTTACACCCTGCCCTAGTACAATTGCCTCAGGTGTAACATGACATCCCGTAAGACTTATCTGATCAGTGACATTAATTTCGCTCCTGAACTGCCCCTGCTATAGTAACTGGTACTGTGATTTCTAACTTGAAGGGCTGTGGGCGCCTACGTTCCATGAACGTAGGTTGAGAAATAGTTTTAGGACGAGAAGGACACTTTACTGTATATGTGAAAATGTTAAGCTTCACATATATTCGATCTGAAGTTTTCCCGGCGTATTTCCAGTTTGAACAGTTCTCGGGTATCCGACCGGGTAGCGTCGTAGCTTCTCCACAATATTTCGGCAGACGTACACGTTGCCATCTTCAGGTGGTTCCTGACGAATGCTGTGCTGTTTCTCTCCGTGCCCTATATACACTAGCATTACCCCCTCCACCGTTCATCTCCTGGTATCTTTGGTGCGGCCGGCGCGGCGGTTACTGGGGGTGTGGGGGGGGGGGGCGGGAGGGGGGGAGGAAGCGGCGCCTGGGTCTGAACTGGGTCTGAAGTCTCCCAGCTGCCGCCGTCGTGGGCGGTCTTCGATCTCTGGGATCGCATCTTTCTCTCCAGTCTGAGTGCAGGGTTCCTAGTCTGACTAAGTTGAAGGCCGCTGCCTTTATTAATTAGATCGTCCTGTATTCGGATTTCGATGATGGCCTCTTTAGTAACGCAGTCCCAGAAGTGGGAGGACTGACAGAGTACTTTTGTTTTTTCATAGTCCATAGTGTGGCCAGTCTTTATACAATGGTCAGCCACGGCTGATTTAGTGGCCTGGCGTAATTCGGTATGGCGCTTGTTTTCGCGGCACCTCTCTTCTACAGTGCGGTCTGTCTCCCCAATGTATGATTTTCCGCACTGAAAGGGTATTTGATAAACGCCTGGTTTTCGAAGGCCTAGGTCATCTTTCACTGAACCCAGTAGAGTCAAGGTTTTTGCAGGGGGTCGGAATACACATTTCACATTGTGCTTCCCCAGGATTCTGCCGATTTTTCTTGAGGTGTTTCCGACCTGTGTTCTTCTGTTTCTTCTTCTTGTTCTCTTGGCGCAGTCTGTCTGAGTGCGTGTCTTATTTCTTTCTGGTTGTACCCACTTTCCCGAAATGTTGTCTCTAGGTGCTGCAGTCCTGCTGGAAGGCTCTCCTGATCGCAGATCGATTGTGCCCTGTGAACAAGTGTGCGCAAAACGCCTTCACGCTGGGAGCTGTGGTGGCAACTGAAGGCATTTGGGTACAAATCGGTGTGTGTAGGTTTTCCGTACACAGTGTCCCAGCTTGCCGTCAGGTTTCCGTTTCACCAGGACATCAAGAAACGGTAGGGCACCATCCTGCTCCACCTCCATCGTGAACTGTATGTCGGGATGCAACGAGTTGAGGTGTTCGAGAACTTCATTTAAGCTGTCCCGTCCATGTGGCCAAACAACGAACGTGTCCAAGTAGCGGAAGAAACAAGTTGGTTTCTGTTTGGCTTGTTCTAGTGCCTTCTCCTCGAAATTCTCCATGAAAAAGTTGGCTATAACCGGTGAAAGAGGGCATCCCATGGCGACGCCGTCTGTCTGTTCTGTCTGTCTGTCTGCTCCCCCACCACCTCCAGTAGCCGCGGCGCCGGCCGCACCAAAGACACCAGGAGAGGAACGGTGGAGGGGGTAATGCTAGTGTATATAGGGCGCCGAGAGACACAGCACAGCATTCGTCAGGAACCACTTGAAGATGGCAGCCTGTACGTCTGACGAAATATTGTGGAGAAATTACGACGCTACCCGGTCGTATACCCGAGAACTGTTCAAATTCACATATATTGTTGCTCAAAGTTCTGAAAACGTTTCATGAGTATGAGATCTGTTTCGACGCACACAAGTGCACAAGTTAAATTTCAGAATTTAAGAAAATATGAAATGTGTGGTCCAAAGAGTGCACAGTCAGGAAAAAGTGTGTTTGCTTGGCAAAGCTATCAACGTTTGGCAACTATCAGAAAATGCGTCAAGTCGACAAGGAAGACAATGTCTCACAAGACAGCGGTAGAAACCA
Source organism: Schistocerca piceifrons (assembly GCF_021461385.2). Taxonomy (NCBI): domain Eukaryota; kingdom Metazoa; phylum Arthropoda; class Insecta; order Orthoptera; family Acrididae; genus Schistocerca; species Schistocerca piceifrons. The sequence continues at coordinate 47,979,161 of NC_060144.1, forward strand.
TTCCAGCCAGCCCTGCTTCAGACTCGAACACATGTGGAACGTCACTCACTATTCGCTGGCCAGTGTGGCCACGCTTTACCGACCGTGGCCGGGACTCAAGCGTGGCTGGGCCATGGAACGTGTCAACTTTCTGGCGAGGATGACCGATGTCGTGACAGGCTACTGTACAGCAGGGAAGGGACACGTTGAGGTGGTCAGGCGTCGGCCGAAACAACAGTGATGACACCGTTTATAAAGGCTACCCAAAATGGGTGTAGCTAAGGGGTTGTTAACTGCTGTATTCAATACAGGGCGCGAACGAAAATCGTGTGAGTGAACAGAAATATCGCAAACACTGCCTGTGTACACTCAGTGCGTGCAGCTAGCGATAGTGCTTTATGACTCCGTTTGCTTATCGCTGTAGAGGTACGCCATAAGCCATCTAGCGAGGCTCCGTTGTAGCACAGGACAGTGCATCTCAGCACGGAATGCCCTGCCTCGTTTTCGTGTAATAAAACTGCTGTGGCGAAAGACGCGAAGTTATATACGACCACCATTGTTGCTGAGGTCTTCAGTCCGAAGGGTGATTTGATGCTTCCCTCCAAGCTACTCTAACCTGCACAAGCGTCTTTATCTCTGAATAACTGCTGCAACCTACGTTCTTTTCACAGTGCATATTTTATTAATCTCTTGGTCTTCCTCTGCAATTTTGACACCATCATACTTCCTCCAATAACAAATTTCTGATCTCTTGATGTCTGAACCCATCTGAAAGATCGCAATCACCCGAATGTGAAAATGAAGAAGACAGTGTAGTCGTTTATATCCTGGGTGTTAAGTCGTTGATTCGTTGAATGTTAGCATTTCTGCTATAGCCTTACTATACACCTCCCCCCCCCCCCCCCTCTTTAAACGCCCAGGAAAGGTAAGAAGCACAAGAAGAAAACAGAGCGTAAAAAGAAAAGTGGAGGCAATTGAGAAATGTTTTACACAAGCAACATCTGCAAAACTTTGTGAAGTGTGTAGAACCTGAAGATAGTGATATGTGCACGAAACGTGATGTGTGGTTTCGAAACCTAAATACTGCTATCTCAGCAGCCACCTGTATTGAGAAACTGCAGCTACTGATACTGATACCAGGTAGCAGATACAGAAATACATAGCCACTTCCTCACATTATTTGATTTCAGAAGCTTGTAAAATAAAGAACAAGAAAGATATTTGGGCATGCTCAGAAGCGTACTGTGCGCATCCGTTGCAAGACGACGCGCTAGCTGTTGTTCTGGAATGTTAGCTAACCCATGACGAAGACTGCAGCAGGCAAAGTACTAACCAGGCTGAAAATGGCGAAGAAGTTAAAAAGGTAAGAAGATATATGACAAGATGAATAAGAGAAGCATATCTCCTAATGAAAAAAGAGAGAGTTTAAAAACTGGACTCACAAAATTCTACCCCTTACGACCAAAACGGTTAAAATGGCAGCCAGTGAAGGAAGTATACACATGTATTTTCTGCACTTATTTGAAAATTATTTGTTTCGTCATAAGCAGTGCCACACGAAAGAAGTACACAGAGATGGACCTGATGCTTTTGTGTATATGTTAAGAGCCGTGAGACAAATGTTGGTTGCAGGAGTGTGCAATGTGTCCTGGTGCAGAAGCGATTACGCATTCAGGATACTGACAACGACGTAAACTATGCATTGTCGGAGGGAAGAGAGCTGGTGAAGATGAAAGAGACACAGAGAAGTTTCTTACAGACGTTAGGTATTGTCGTGAAAGAAATAGCTCACCATCATACCCGAAGGATTCAGGAGCAAGCCCTAGCAGAAATAAAATCAGCCACAACCCAGAATACCGACACATTAGTTCTTCATTTCGACTTTGCTGAGAACTAGTCTGTTGCTTAGCAGAACGAAACTCAAATTTACCATTGGCACGCATCACATGTATCAATATCATGTGTTGCTCACTTCCTTGGAACATCACACTGTTTTGCTGTTGTCTTTGGAACGCTAGCGTAAAAGGAGGCGCAAAACTTACTAGGTCGTAAATCCGCAAGACTGAAACATTTACTTACCTATATTTATACGTTTAGGACGACTCCAGGTATTCCTATTGTGTCCGATCAAAATCACATATATAAGATAAAATTGCCTCGAAAACTTAGCTCGAAAGCTTGCAATAAAATTTGACATAAAATTTAAACGTGTATTTCATGTTGACTGTAGCAGAACTTGTGCCTGTGTCATGACGTATTGTTTAATATTATATCGTCATTTGTAAACATGACATTTTGTCTATAATATCCTCCTTCAAAACCAGCAGTTCCTTAATTTCATTATACATTTACGCGAAAAAAGTATATTTCGAGAATTTTCGGTTTTCTTTCCATGTTAATTGCCTCAAAACTCATGAAGCGATTAACACGGAAAACAAACCGAAAATTCTTATCTTGCACTATAACGTCAATTGCAAAATTTATCTGTGTCCTTTAGAACTTTCTGGGCATAATATCTTCGTTCAAAGCCAACATTTCTCTAATTTAATTATCGTATTTGCCAGCGTATAAGATCCACTTCCGTAAAATATGCACCCCAGTTTTTAATACTTTCTTTTTCAGTGGAAAAACGTCTTACGTAATCCGTTTACTGCAAAACAATGATAACACATACTGTATGTGCACGTACATAAAATATCTAGGCAATATAAGCAAGATAAAGTGCTCGCCTTTTAATTTTCGTCACTCCAAGTACCCCTGAGAAAGAGATGATGGGAGACATCGTCAAAACATCCTTAACCCGCTGCATTCTTTGTTCCAAATAAAAGGTACCCCTTTTTCAATAACTTGGTCAAAGGTTCACAGTGGCATAATTTTCGACAAATCTGCATTAATAAGTAGCCAAACTGAGAAATAACTGTAATTCCTTCATGTTTGTACATGCAGGGAAATTACCATCTGCTTCCATAAGACAAGAGGCTTCTTTCACCATAGAAGAACTTGGAATGTGGCATAGATACTGAACACGAGACTCCACATAACAACATTTTCCAGTTTTAAACTTAAGTGTACCCCTTGTATACATGATAAAATGATCTTTATCCATTTGCTTCTCAATTGTCTTTGAAAAATCTATGATATTATCACGATAAACCAAACACGTAGCTGACTTCAACGCTTGTAATAAAATATCTGAAAACTGCTGAAATGCAGCAGATACATTTCTCGAACCAAAAGGCATTGAGGAGAGACGGAATGCAAATTTCGTCCCTATTCTGCCAATGCTATTTTACCCTTTGAATAGGTACACTTTTCAAAAGAACTATAAGTGATAAAACAATGAAAATTAATGTAACATATATGCCTCAATTTACGAGTATAATGAACATAATACCTCTCATGATTTTGAAGAAAAATAATTTCTTCTTTTACTAGTAATATTTAACTTTTTTACAATGATTATTATAAAACAGTTTCTGATTGTTTGGTGGTTCTCAATTTAATTGAAATAACTTATTAGCATCTGTAGTACAAATTGACCAAATTTCATGTTTCTATCCACATTAGTTTATGAAATATTGGTATCTCAAAGTAAAAAATATAGTTTTGAGAAAAATCCATTTAAAATTTAATATTGTGATTCTATTATAGTTTTTCGCGAGAATTACTTACCACTAATATTTTCCTGCACCATACTGAGCATCATGTGAATCATACTGATCTTCTTTTCTTCTCTTGGTGCTTCTTCTTTTCTGTCTGGCTTCTTTTGTACATTTTAAATTAGTAATATTCTCTATCTAATTGCGCCAAGGATTTTGCAGTATTTCCACTAGACTTTGTGCCCAGTAATTGCAAAAGATCCAGTTTTCTAATTACACAATAATTGATTCATAGAATAGCATAAACAATTTTGAGGGTTGTAAGCTGAAGAAATATAATTTTCGGTAACCGGTTCCGAATGACAGAATTGACACATTCATTTAAATTTTGGGTTTTTCCGTGGAGACATTTCTTCATCAAAGTATCTTCTCCAAGATCTCTAAGTATGGGTTTAATTTCATTCATTACTGATGCAGGTAAAGAACGTTTGTGGTCATATCTGTCACTTCTCCTGTACTTGCACCAAGTGTCAGGATCATTCAGGTAAAGACCGTGCATTGGATTTTCATTTGGAAAGCTTGTGAGAAAAGATAGCCCTTACAGATTTTTTCATGTTTTCTAAATTCTCTACATTTCTTCTTATGGTCAAGCCATAATAATCCTGTAATCTATCTATTTCAACATTTGTCAGGCGACCTTTACCACAAATCTTCTTACCATCTTCCAACACTATTTTTTACTTTTCTTTCAATAATCTTCTCAAACTGGACCCCATTCTCTTCTACCGTGCCTAATGCACTCTAATTTAGAAATTGTAACATTAGGACCATAGGGTTGTTCTGCACATATTCGGTCATAAACCTTGCTGTCACCATCCCTTAACTACTCTGTGTATGTAACACCTGTGTTTGCCACTGAAAGATTAAAAATCCTGTGAACTCCTGCTACTTCCATCCCACCACTTGAACCAGTATAATTCATCTGATAGTTATGTTCATGCTCTTTCTCATTTCCACTGCCGGAAGTTTTACAGTACTTGCTTAGAATCGCTACATCAATTACCTTGCCGGTATCAAATGATGTAGCTGTCACCATGTAGTGAAGCGCGTCCACGTTTCTGCCAGCTGCCATCAAAACATGCACTAATATCACCACTTTCACTGTCATCACTTTCCTTGAGTGCTTTTTCAGCTGCTTCCTTCATTGAGGAACAGCAGTACCAATAACTTTATTATTAGTCACAAATTTTGCAAGAGGGTTTGGAATGTCAAGTAATGCACTCAAGAGTTTGCCTGCCTCCATCCTTTACCAATAGATCCGAGACCAAAAACTAGCCTTACGTTGTTCTCATATGAATTATTATTTGCCATTTTTGATGTCATTGTTGTAGCAACTGCACCACATTTTGTACAAATCAATGTCTGGTTTGGCACAGTCCATTTACGAAGACGCTGATTCTCGCCCAAAAGATATGTCACCACCACATATTCTGCAAACAGTATTTTTGGAAATGAAATCACAGAGCATGCTAAGGTTGACCATGATATCTCCAAACGAATGTTCCTCTCCACAAGCTGACTGGGAGGAAATGCCTTGAAGACACTGCAGTTTCTTTCTTGATGTGCTGATTTCCTTTATGTCTAACATTCTTACGTCCTTTGACCCACTAACCTCATTTATCTTTTCGTATTTATTTCCTCTAACTTTTAATTCAGGCGAGAATTCCTTTATTCGCGGCATTTTTATGAAAACAGGTGGAACCAAAGAAAATACAAATCAACACTCACTCACAACACTCACTCACAAGAAACTTCACAAAGTACAAACGCCGGCCGCGGTGGCCGAGCGGTTCTAGGCGCGCAGTCCGGAACCGCGCGACTGCTACGGTCGCAGGATCGAATCCTGCCTCGGGCATGGCTGTGTGTAATGTCCTTAGGTTAGTTAGGTTTAAGTAGTTCTAAGTTCTAGGGGACTGATGACCACAGATGTTAAGTCCCATAGTGCTCAGAGCCATTTGAACCATTTGAACCGAAGTACAAACATTAACGGTCGAACACAATAACAAATACGATCGGAAATATGAGTATCGATAGTAGATACAGGGTAGGAGACATTGAAGCGTTAAAACAATAGAAACATCGAATAATATACAAGGAGTAAAGGAATGCTGTTCATTATCTCTGCATGGCGCAACAGGAAGGCGTGGCATTTAAATGCCAGATTGCACAGAGTGTCAGGGAAACCATCATATCTCACGAAAAAATTGTCGTATTTATATAAAAAAAACAGTTTCACGCAGGAAAGACCCGGCATTTCAAATATGCTAAAATCTGAAAATCGAATTTTTGAAGCCCACTTCCTTCCGTCTCCCCTTGCCATATAGCCCTGAAGACACAATGAATGTTGTCTTTTTTTTTTCTTTGGCGCTATAGGAATCTGATGATAGCCTCATTTCATGTCCAAAGTAGCGAAATAGTTGCAGTTTCCTAACTTATCGAAATGTTCCTCTATATGTAGCATGGTTACCCTGCCCACCGCTGGCATTTACATAAAAGGTGACATGTTTTCGCACTTTCGATAACTTCTTGGGTACTAGTACCATATATGATGACGAAGGGCTGGATGATGATTTAATTATTCCTACGTCTTTTTCTTGCTAGTTACTTCGTTCCATGACTGACTGAAAACAGTAGTACAGTTGACAGCGTCTTTTCACCACTGGTATTGCAATACCATGTTGGGATATAGGGATTGTTAAATCTGTGGCTGGCTACTATTCCCTTCAGTCAAATAACCAATTAAATCTGTCTAGCACTGGATATAACAGGCTTCTCTCTGATTCCGACAAATGTGTCATTTCCTCTCCAAATTATTTCTAAGAAGTGGTGTGATTGTTTATACACTATTGGCCATTAAAATTGCTACAAAACGAAGATGACGTTCTACAGACGCGAAATTTAACCGACAAGAAGGAGATGCTGTGATATGCAAATGATTAGCTTTTCAGACAATTCATACAAGGTTGGCGCCAGTGGCGAAACCTACAACTTGCTGACATGAGGAAAATTTCCAACCGATTTCTCATACACAAACAGCAGTTGACCGGCGTTGCCTGGTGAAACGTTGTTGTGATGCCTCGTGTAAGGAGGAGAAATGCGTACCATCACGTTACCGACTTTGATAAAGGTCGGATTGTAGCCTATCACGATTGCGGTTTATCGTATCGCGACATTGCTGCTCGCGTTGGTCGAGATCGAATGACTGTTAGCAGAATATGGAATCGGTGGGTTCAGGAGGGTAATACGTAACGCCGTGCTGGATCCCAACGGAGTCGTCACACTAGCAGTCGAGATGACTGGCATCTTATCCGCATGGATGTAACGGGTCGTGTAGCCACGTCTCGATCCCTGAGTCAACAGATGGGGACGTTTGCAAGACAACAACCATCGGTTCGACGAAGTTTGCAGCAGCATGGACTATCAACTCGGAGACCATGGCTGCGCTTACCCTTGACGGTGCATCACAGACAGGAGTGCCTGCGATGATGTACTCAACGACGAACCTGGGTGCACGAATAGTTAAACGTCATTTTTTCCGATGAATTCAGGTTCTGTTTACATCGCGGTGAACGCACACTGGAAGCGTGTATTCGTCATCGCCATACTGGCGTATCACCCGGCGTGATGGTATGGAGTGCCCTTGGTTACACGTCTCGGTCATCTCTTGTTCGCATTGACGGCACTTTGAACTGTGGACGTTATATTTCAGATGAGTTACGACCCGTGGCTCTACCTTTCATTCTATCCCTGCGAAACCCTACCTTTCAGCAGGATAATGCACGACCACATGTTGCAGGTCCTGTACGGGTCTTTCTGGATACAGAAAATGTTCGACTGCTGCCCTGGCCAGCACATTCTCCAGACCTCACACCAATTGAAAACGTCTGGTCAGTGGTGGCCGAGCGACTGGCTCGTCACAATACGCCAGTCACTACTCTTGATGAACTGTGGTATCGTGTTGAAGCTGCATGGGCAGCTGTACCCGTACATGCCATCCACGGTCTGTTTGACTCAATGCCCAGGCGTATCAAGGCCGTTATTATGGCCAGAGGTGGTTTTTCTGGATACTGATTTCTCAGGATCTATGAACCCAAATTGTGTGAAAATGTAATCACATGTCAGTTCTAGTATAATATATTTGTCCAATGAATACCCGTTTATCATCTGCATTTCTTTTTGGTGTAGCAATTTTAACGGCCAGTAGTGTACTTCTCTCACTGGCGACGACTTCTGGCTACTGTTCTTCTGTAATTGCATTCCTCTCAGTGAAGGTTGTTCCGCAGCCATTATCTGTTGTGTTAATACCAAAATGGCCAAACTCCCTACAACGAATACAGCAAAGGGCCCTGCACTTGTCAGCAGTGTGGCCTGACCACTTACGTCACCTACAGTTTGACGCACTTACAGATAAACTGCAGGTGTTGTTATCAGACGAGTGCAACGAGATAAAATGGCAAGCCTCATCTCTTAAAAAACTACTAGATGTGCAGATGAGGGAGTGGCAACCTCATCTTCACCCCGCCCCCCCCCCCCCCGCCCATCCGTGAGTTTATACCTCTGACAAATACATTTATAGCCAGTGCTTCTGCTTCTTCCAGTAAGACATCAGTATTCTTGTCATCTCTTCCACCCCTAAAGAGTATGTACTTCACGAAAATGTACGAAAACGGTCGGTTGAAGCCTCAGAACCTTCTCCCAGACACTGCCTAAGCAGAGACAACATGACCCTATAGTAATTCCTCTTTCCTCTGAGCATCTCTCTGCTAACCCCTTAGCCAGTACCACGAAGCTTGCCCCATTTCTTAGGATGTCTACTGGTTCCACATACGTTCAAGTATTTTACAACAACTTAAATCATGTTACATTCATTTGAAATGAGCAGACACAGCCAAGGTCTCATACATTGTGCAGAAAATGTGGATACATTCGCACTAGGTTTTTTTTAAGACAAGGTGATAAAAGTGGCCACATGAAAACTGTTCCTTACTCTAATGTATAAGATGCCTTACCCACCTGGATTATTAGGTGTAATTCAATAATACTTTATTTAGATTCTGAAAGTTTTCTTTAACGTTTTAAGCTGTGTCCAGCAAGAGTTCCGCAGTGCCTACAAGCTTGGAAGAACTGTGGCATCATCATCATCTCTGGCCTCATCGACTGGACACCAGCTAATGAATAAGTTTCTCTCTCTCTCCCCCTATTCCTGTATTCATCACACACATCGGTGGATGCCTAAACAATCTGGTCGACGAGCCCTTATATAACCGGTGATTTCAGAGTACGGTCAGTCTTAAGTTCATTTTATACTTTTATTTCGAATCTCTCCCTTCCAACGCTCTCCTCTACCATTCTGACCAGGCTACTACTTCTTACGCCTCTACACTAGACTGTGGCTCAGCGGATGTGCAAGAACAGCAGATGTTTAGGTACCCTAGACCCTTTGGGAGTAGGCTGGAGACTGAGATCATTTTTCGCAATGACTTCTAACCAAACTGCACGCGCATGGAATATCGCCACCGTTGTGAGACTGGATTCGTGATTTTCTGTCAGAAAGGTCACAGTTCGTAGTAACAGACGGAAAGTCATTGTGTAAAATAGAAGTAATATGCGGCGTTCCCGGAAGTGTTATAGGCCGGCCTGGGTGGCCGAACGTTTCTGGGCGCTTCAGTCCGGAACCGCGCGACCGCTATGGTCGCATGTTCGAATCCTACCTCGGACATGGATATTTGTGATGTCCTTAGGTTAGTTAGGTTTAAGTAGTTCTAAGTTCTAGGGGACTGATGACCTCAGATGTTAGTCCCATAGTGCTCAGAGCCATTTGAACCATTTTTTAAAAGTGTTATAGGCCCTCTACTGTTCCTGATCTATAGTAACGACATAGGAGACAATCTGAGCAGCCGTCTTAAATTGTTTTCAGATGATGCTGTCATTTACCATCTTATAAAGTCATCAGATAACCAAAACGAATTGCAAAACCAATTAGATAAAGTATCTGTATGGTGCTTAAAGTGGCAATTGACCCTTAATAAAGAAAAGTGTGAAGTTATTCATATGAGTACTAAAAGAAATTCGCTAAATTTCGATTACGCGATGAGTCACACAAATCTGTAAATTCAACTAAATACTTTGGAATTACAAGTACAAATAACATAAATTGGAACGATCACATAGATAATGTTTTGGGTAGAGCAAACCAAAGACTGCGATTCATTGGCAGAACACTTAGAAGGTGCAACAGATCTACTGAAGAGACTGCTTACACCACGGTTGTCCGCCCTATGCTGGAGTACTGCTACGCGGTGTGGATCCGCATCAAGTGGGACTGACAGATGACATCGAAAAAGTACAAAGTAGGGCAGCTCGTTTTGTATTATCGTGAAATAGGGGAGATAGTGCCACAGACATGATACGTGAATTAGAGTGGCAATCATTAAAACAAAGGCGTTTCTCGTTGCGACGGGATCTTCTCATGAAATTTCAATAACCAATTTTTTTCCTCCGATTACGAAAACAATCTGTTGGCACCCACCTACATAGGGAGAAATGATCATCACGATAAAATAAGAGAAAAATTTCATTGCTCTTTTTCCACGTTCGCAGTTCGAGACTGGAACGGTAGAGAGACAGCTTGATGGTGATTCATTGATCCCTCTGTGCGAGGCAATTTTCAGTGAATAGCAAGGCAATCACGTAGATGTAGATGTAGACTGTAGTGACTGCACTCGTTTTAATTTTTCGCCAACTCAAAGTTTATGTAGAAAAGTATGTGTATCTGACCCTGTAATACTTTATTTAGGTCCTCACTGCTAGTCTCTGCTCCACTCTCTAGGTGTGAACTTGTGATAGAAATTTTCAATACAGAATGAGATCAACTTGTAGTTGAACAAAGCAAAAGAAAAACCTGCACCTCTCCTCATCACCATATAAGTAAAGGATAAACAGCTGTTTTCCTCTTGTCCATGATGTCCTTGATGTTATCCACAGGCAGTTCGGCGGCAGGACGGCTGGAGTGCATTGCTAGACGACACTTGCACTATGTGTTCAAAAGTACCCGGACACCTGGCTGGGAGCGACTTAAAGTTCGTGGCGCCCTCCATCAGTAATGCTAGAAATCATTATGGTATTGGCCCACCCTTAGCCTTGATGACAGCTCCCACTCTCGCGGGCATACGTTCAATCAGGTGGTGGAAGGTTTCTTGAGGAATGGCAGCCCGTTCTTCACGGAGTGCTGCACTAAGGAGAGGTATCGATGTCGGTCGCTGAGGCCTGGCACAAAGTCGGCTTTCCAAAACATCCCAAGGGTGTTCTATAGGATCTACGTCAGGACTCTATTCAGGGATGTTATTATCGTGTAACTACTCCGCCACAGGCCGTCCATTGTGAACAGGTGCTCGATCGTGATGGAAGATGCAATCGCCATCCCCGAATTGCTCTTCGAAAGTGGAAAGCAAGAAGGTGCTTAAAACATTATTCTAGGCCTCTGCTGCGATAGTGCCACGCAAAACAATAAGGGATACCAGACCCCTCCATGAAAAACACGACGACACTATAACACCACATCCTCCGATATTTACTGTTGGCACTACACGCGCTGGCAGATGATGTTGACCGGGCATTCGCCATACCCACACCTTGTCATCGGATCGCCACGGCGTGTACCGTGATTCGTCACTCAACACAATGTTTTCCCACTGTTCAATCGTCCAATGTTCACGCTCCTTACACCAAGCGAGGCGTCGTTTGGCATATACCGGCGCGATGTGTGGCTTATGACCAGCCGCTCGACTATGAAATCCAAGTTTTCTCACCTACCGCCTATCATAGTCCTTGCAGTGGATTCTAATGCAATTTGGAATTCCTGTGTGATGGTCTGGATAGACAACTGTCGATGGTCTCTGTCAGTCAACAGACCAGGTTGACCTCTACGGTTTTGTGTTGTCTGTCTCCCTACACGTTTCCACTTCTCTATCACATCGGAAATAGTGGAATTAGTGATGTTTAGGTGTGTGGAAATCTCGCGTACAGACGAATGACACAAGTGACACCCAATCACCTGACCACGTTCGAAGTCCGTGTGTTGTGCGGAGCGCCCCGTTCTACATCTACATCCATACTCCGCAAGCCACCTGACGGTGTGTGGCGGAGGGTACCTTGAGTACCTCTATCGGTTCTCCCTTGTATTCCAGTCTCGTATTGTTCGTGGAAAGAAGGATTGTCGGTATGCCTCTGTGTGGGCTCTAATCTCTCTGATTTTATCCTCATGGTCTCTTCGCAAGATATACGTAGGAGGGAGCAATATACTGGTTGACTCCTCGGTGAAGGTATGTTCTCGAAACTTCAACAAAATCCCGTACCGAGCTACTGAACGTCTCTCCTGCAGAGTCTTCCACTGGAGTTTATCTGTCATCTCCGTAACGCTTTCACGATTACTAAATGATGCTGTACGAAGCGCGCTGCTCTCCGTTGGATCTTCTCTATCTCTTCTATCAACCCTATCTGGTACGGATCCCACACTGCTGAGCAGTATTCAAGCAGTGGGCGAACAAGTGTACTGTAACCTACTCCCTTTGTTTTCGGATTGCATTGCCTTAGGATTCTTCCTTTGAATCTCAGTCTGGCATCTGCTTTACCGACGATAATTTATGGAATTTGCTTCCAGTTGCTGACCTGCTATATTGTAGCTAAATGATAACTTTCAAAATGGCTCTGAACACTATGGGACTTAATTTCTAAAGTCATCAGTCCCCTAGAACTTAGAACTACTTAAACATAACTAACCTAAGGACATCACACACATCCATGCCCGAGGCAGGATGCGAACCTGCGACAGTAGCGGTCGCGCGGTTCCAAACTGTAGCGCCTAGAACCGCTCGGCCACTCCGGCCGGTTAAATGATAAGGGATCTTTCGTTCTGCTCTCTCACGGTGTCAAATGACTACTGAGGTCACTGATATGGAGTACCTGGCAGCAGGTGGCAGCACAACGCACCTAATATGAAAAACGTATGTTTTTGTGGGTGTTCGGATACTTTTGATCGTATTGTGACATGATGTTGCGATGAGGAACCCATGTCCCTCAAGGAAAAGTTGGTGCAATGGTGATGGTGGTGAAGCGAAGTCATCCCACTGACGAAGACAGCTGAAATAGCTGTTGGTCAGTAACTTCTGTTAATCGGTGGAATGAATAACCAATCCAGTGTTGCAAATTTTACTTTTTTATTCACTCAGTGTCTAGTTTTAGACCGAGACCCACTTTCAAATCATCGTAACATACTTGAAAATGTATGCGCTGTAGCGGTTCGTAGCACATTTTTAACATGGTTTTCCCATCTTTGGAAATACCATTTTTGACTATGTTACGATGATTTTAAAATATGTCTCTGCCCGAAACTAGTCGCCGAGTGAATAAAACAAAAGTAACATTTGCAACTTTGGATCGCTTTTTCGTTGTACCTTAGTGACGTTGAAAGCGGACTGCTTGTCGGTGGTTTACAAGGGAATATTATGTCCAATTCTGACACGGTGTGGCCAGAGGCGATAGATGCGTCTCAGCGAGAACAACAGGCTGGCTAGAGCCCGGACTCAGCAAACACAGGCGTGTAGATCACAGAGTATTGGAAGCCTGCAATGCGTAAGTGACGAGAATGAGATGTATATATAGAAGCAGGCAGGCTCACACCCCACAGTGATGATGGACAAAAGCCAGACACGGCTGAGGCGCACCCATTCCTTTTTCAGTTCCGAGCGCATCACAGCGTTCAGTCATGGAAGTGCGGTCTTCTTAATGGACTGAAAGGTGGGGGATGCCACTTCACTGACACCATATTTGTTCAGCGAATGGGACCTTGTGAGGAGAAATTATTGGGCTTCTAAGAATGTGGCATCCGTAGGAGTTTTGAAATGAGAAGTCAGGGTTGACAGGAATAACCTTGTGATATGTCAGATGGAAAACATGAGGTGCACCTATGGATGATGTCCATACCACCAATCACTCAGAGGAACCTTAATGGCTAATCTCAGGTGGAATGAAGTCCAAAAATAGGAAAAGAGCAGTAAGCAGAACTGTGTGCCGTTGGTTCGGGGGGGGGGGGGGGGGGTTGGGAGGAGAGAGAGCGTCGCCACTCCGGCTCACACTCTGCATGATTCCTCCCCCTCCCCCCCCCCCCCCCACCCAACACCACCAACATCCAACACTGCAGCACCACATGTAAGTCTTCTCCAGCATGTTCTAAAGGTCACGGCAGACACCATCAGACAAAGTGTGTCCTGTCAGCAGCCCTAAGTGGAAACAACCACTTCTAGCCTGTTATACAGGCCGAGTATGGCACGTAGGAGATGAAAAGCATTCGGAGTACAGACGGTAATACCGTTAAAGAAAATCTTTAATTGGCAGTAACGTGCCTATAAACTGCTCCCATTAACACTCCAAACGCATGGTAGCCTGTAAAGTTATTGTGTTACCTTATTTAATGTTCCTTATATTTAATAAATGATGGAAAATTGGATTGAATTTAACATTTAAATCTAGAATTCTCGCAGTCGGAAGCTAGTATAAGAAAGGGAGATTAGAAACCTTGTTTGGTTTATTAAATGTATACATTTGTTTCCTGATAACAAGTATTTTCAGCAGTACCGGCTCTCTCACTACCTTGACAGTATGTAACGCTACGGAGTCTACATCATATAAATAATTTTCCGTTAAGAGCTCTTTTTTAAAGGCTAAATCTGTCGCACATTGTCTTCCGTTTCTTGGATGTTCTGCAATTTCAATTGTAGCCCCTCTGCCAGTCTGAACAAATTATTATTTTCTACACTATTCACAGGTGGCTTTATACTTGCTAGTGTGTGTGAAATGTCATGTATTGCATTCACTATTGAATAAAATTTGAGTTTTATTGTTGCTAATAAATAACATAGGTTTGTAGTCGCAAGGCTTCAAATTCTTTCCAGAGCTATCAGAAATTTTGCCAGCATCTGATTTCGTAACTACTGAATAACATAAAAAGTTAATAGTTAGCGTTACACCAATCTGTATTTCTTCTTTTGTACTCATCTGGGTCCGCTGCATCGTATATGCCAAATAAGGAGATTATGTATTACGTTATGAGACCAAGACGTTGCTCTGTTTGATTATATTGTTTGTTATTATAGCTATTTCGGTGTGTTTGTTACGTTCAGGTTATATCAGCTGGTCGTGATATCCACATGACATCGATGTTTCAGTTACTATCGCGTTATTGAATAAATTTGCTCCTTTGGTGTTGTTGGAGATGCAGCAGATGTTAAACTTTGGCTGGAACATTTATTTGCGTAGTTGTCGAACTGCGAAAGTTTATTTCATAAGAATGTTTCGTTATGGCTGAAGATGTGAATAACGGCGAAATAGGCCTGTAGTAATATACAATATAATGAAACACAACAGTGTTTTGGTCTCATAACATAATACTCTATATATTTTCATCATTTGACGTATCTCCTGTATCTTATCAGCAACATCTGTTCAAGTCGCACGTTACTTTATCTCACCCGTGATTGCAATGTGAAATTGTCACCTGACGATAGCCTGAGGCTCTTGTTTCGTCTCCTGCATAAAGATAAGATTGCAGCTTTCAGTGAAGAAGGAGAAGGCCCTCTGAAATCATTTAGAAGTATTGTATAAGAAACTAACAGGTACAGTTGGCGTTGTTGTGGTCTTCATTGTGATGCAGCTCTCCCCACAAGAGTTTCCTGTTCCAAATCTTTGCATCTCCGAACAACAGCTCCAACATTCATTGCTCTGAACCTGCTGACAGTGTTCAAGTCTTGATCACGCTCTTGAGATTCTACGTCCCACACTTTTCTGCATTACCACATAAACTACCCCTTGATACTTCAGGACGTGTGCTAAGAACCAGTCCTTTTCTGTTTCCATGCTTTGCCATAATTGATTTTTGCCCCAGTTCACCCTGGTACACTTCGTTAATTATTCGATGTGCCCATCTGATCATCATTCTTCTCTAGTACAACACTTCAGAAGAACCTAATGTCTTTTCGTCATTACTGTTTATCGTAGTAATTTCACTTTACTGCCAACAGTGGTATGTTTGTTAATACGAATCCTATAGCTCCTAGATTCTACAGCTTGCATAAAAAACATAAATATAGCACGCCAATATGCTCATTATAGTCAACAAAATCTCTGCCGCTATCTGCTTACTAGCAGCAAAGATTACATCATAAAAGCGAAAGTTAAACGTAAGTTGGGTTTATGAAAGTCCATAGATTTCGCTGATACAATTAAAGACATATAGGTCCCAATCTGTTTAAAATTAGTATCGTTTTAACTCACTAACTTATTTATGAAAGCTTCCACTGACGAATGTATCATCTTGCTCACATTATATAATCGTCTGCACAGATCTGAAATAAATGTATAATAATTACATGAAACAGCCGTTGCTACTCAAAAACATATAAAACAGAATTATTTCCCTGTTTATAACGCTTATTGTAGACTGTCTGATGGTCTAGCTATGGATACCCTCTTCGTCCCCTACTATTTCAATGTCCTAGTACAATTTAGAAACCAATTACTTTCTGAATGAGCACTAAGTTGCAGAATTAAGTACTGGATCAAAGTATGAGGACGAAAGTGCTGTGTTAAAGATCAGGCATTGCTACACAATTGATATATTTCGTCATTCAGTTCCAACATTATTTATATCTACAAGGTGTTTCCCAATTCATGCTACCTATATCTACTGGTTGTGTAGGGGATTAGTAGATCAAGTTTTACATAGGCAGCCGTGTCCGGAAACGTCATACAACGACGCTTCAGAGTGTCAAAGTGCCGGTGTTTGTAAATACCTAAATATAAAGGGTGATTCCCTGATGGTTCTAAAAACTATCAGGGATAATGGAGACAGATAAATGTATCAATTTAGGGTAAGTGTTCCTGGTTAGGAAACGAACGATTCGAAACTTACAACCAAAAACCTTTCTGATACCTCTGACAGTGGAATAGATGTACTGGTACAGTTGTTACTAAGAATGTAAGGTAAGCAATTTTCAGAGATGGTAGTATGGACCAAGACAAGAAAAAAGAGTTTAGTAAACTTTAGCTCTAAAATATATACCTGAGAAGCTATAAGCACTTGTTCATCTCGGCTAGCGTGAAACATCTCTTCTATTGAACAAGGTGTACATTTTAGAGCTAATGTGTACTAAAGCTTTTACTTATTTTGGTCCATACTACCACCTCTAAAAGTTACATACCCTACATTCTTAGAAACAACAGTACAGGTACATGTGTTCCATTGTCAGAGGAACCGGAATGATATTTGGTTATACTAGTAAGTTTCGATTCGTTCGTTTCCCGAACCAGAGACCCTTACCTTAAATTGAAACATTTATCTCTCTCCGTTATCCTTGAAAGCTCGTAACATCATCACGTTTACAGGCGGCGCCGCCTATAACTTTGACGCCCTTTAACATCATTGGATGACGTTACCTACGTAAAACTTGGTCTGCTATGTCCCCTCTACAATCAATCCAAGTGTGTTACATGAACTGTGAAAACCCTCTGCAATTACATCACTACAAGCCAAGCTTCAGTGCGTAGGTGAAAGTATCTACACTACTGGCAATTAAAATTGCTACACCACGAAGATGACGTGCTACAGAAGCGAAATTTAACCGGCAGGAAGAAGATGCTGTGATATGCAAATGATTAGCTTTTCAGAGCATTCACACAAGGTTGGCGCCGGTGGCGACACCTACAACGTGCTGACATGAGGAAAGTTTGCAACAGTTTTCTCATACACAAACAGCAGTTGACCGGCGTTGCCCGGTGAAACGTCGTTGTAATGCCTCGTGTAAGGAGGAGAAATGCGTACCATCACGTTACCGACTTTGATAAAGGTCGGATTGTAGCCTATCACGATTGCGGTTTATCGTATCGCGACATTGTTGCTCGCGTTGGTCGAGATCCAATGACTGTTAGCAGAATATGGAATCGGTGGGTTGAGGAGGGTAATACGGAACGCCGTAGTAGTCGAGATGACAGGAATTTTATCCGCATGGCTGTAACGGATCGTGCAGCCGCGTCTCGATCCCTGAGTCGACAGATGGGGTCGTTTGCAAGACAACAACCATCTGCACGAACAGTTCGACGACGTTTGCAGAAGCATGGACTATCAGCTCGGAGACCATGGCTGCGGTTACCCTTGACGCTGCATCACAGACAGGAGCGCCTGCGATGGTGTACTTAACGACGAACCTGGGTGCACGAATGGCATAACGTCATTTCTTCGGATGAATCCAGGTTGTGTTTACAGCATCATGATGGTCGCATCCGTGTTTGGCAACATCGCGGCCATCGCACATTGGAAGCGTGTATTCGTCATCGCCATACTGGCGTATCACCCGGCGTGATGGTATGGGGTGCCATTGGTTACACGTCTCGGTCACCTCTTGTTTGCATTGACGGCACTTTGAACAGTGGACGTTAAATTTCAGATGTGTTACGACCCGTGGCTCTACCCTTCATTCGATCCCTGCGAAACCCTACATTTCAGCAGGATAATGCACGATCGCATGTTGCAGGTCATGTACGGGCCTTTCTGTATACAGAAAATGTTCGACTGCTGCCCTGGCCAGCACATTCTCCAGATCTCTCACCAATTTAAAACGTCTGGTCAATGGTGGCCGAGCAACTGGCTCGTCACAATACGCCAGTCACTACTCTTGATGAACTGTGTTATCGTGTTGAAGCTGCATGGGCAGCTGTACCTGTAAACGCCATCCAAGCTCTGTTTGACTCAATGCCCAGGTGTATCAAGGCCGTTATTACGGCCATAGGTTGTTTTTCTGGGTACTGATTTCTCAGGATCTATGCACCCAAATTGCGTGAAAATGTAATCACATGTCAGGTCTAGTATAATACATTTGGCCAATGAATACCCGTTTATCATCTGCATTTCTTCTTGGTGTAGCAATTTTAATGGCCAGTAATGTAGTAAATTTTACGCTATTTCTCTATCCTTCTGCACTCGAATATTGCGTGGGAAAATCTAACGCTTAAATCTTTCCGTGTGAGCTCCGATTTAATTTATCTTATTATGAAGATCATTACTCCCGTTGTAGTACGTGAACCAAATATTTTCCTTTTCGAAAGAGATAGTTGGTTATTTAAATTTCGTGGAAAGCTCTCGCCGCAGCGAATAACGCCTTTGTTGTAACGATTGTCACACGAACTCGTAGATCATGTCCGTGACAATCTCGTCCCCACTTCGCGATAATCCAAATCGATCTGTGCTCCTTTGGACTTTGTCGATGTCCTGCATCAATCCTGTCTGATAAGGATCCGGACCCGCACAGCAGTAACCTAGCAGAGGATGGACAGGCAGTCTTTTTGTGGCTCTGTTGCATCTTTTAAGTGTTCTGTCAATAAAACGCAGTCTTGGATTCACTTTACCATTACCAGTTAGATCGTACCAATTTAAGGTGTTCGTAATTGTGAGCCCTAGGTATTTAGCAGTACTGACAGCCTTTATATTTATGTGATTCATCGTGTAACCGAAATGTAACGGATTGTGTTTAGCCCTTATGTGGACGGCCCCACACTTCTCAATATCTGGGGTTAATTTCCGCTTTTCACAGTATGCAGATACATTGTCTGAAACATTTCGAAATCAATTTTGATCTTCTGATGACTTTACTGTACGATAAATGAGACCATCCCCTGCTAACTGTCGAAGAGGGATACTCAGATTGTCTCTAAATTTTTTATATAGTTTAGGAAAAGCACGGGGCCTATAACAGTTCCTTGGAGAAAGCCACATATCGCTTCGGTTTTACCCGATGAGTTGCCGTCAGTTGCTCCGGGATGTGACCATTGTGACAGGAAATCACGGATCCAGGCGCGCAATTTAGACGACGCGGTACAGCATTGTTTGCTTAGAAGCTGCTTGTCAGCATTGGTATCGGAACCCTTCTTGAGACTTACATAAATGGGATGCATTTGAGATGCCCAATCACTAGCACTCAGTACTTTATGAGAATAAAGCGCTACTAGGCATGCTGAAAAATAAGGACACAGATTCAATTCTGTTGACAATTATTACGATATTATCATAACACAACTACAGTGAAGTCCGAATCCGAAGGCTGGGTCGTCAATGAAATACACTTACCACTGATATCACGTGCATTACGAGCACCAAGCGTACAGTCAGAACAGAACTGACCTAGTGGACCTGGAGGGTAGTCATTCATACAAACTTTGAAAATTCCAGAATTCAAGTATTCAGACTTGCATGGAATATTTCACAATATACAAACACTACAAACATAAGATTTTCAAGAACCTTCCAGAAGTGATCAACACTAATCAACTGATTTTCGGGTTTGATGTCACGGCCCGCACCATGCCA
Source organism: Schistocerca piceifrons (assembly GCF_021461385.2). NCBI lineage: Eukaryota > Metazoa > Arthropoda > Insecta > Orthoptera > Acrididae > Schistocerca > Schistocerca piceifrons. The sequence continues at coordinate 47,999,210 of NC_060144.1, forward strand.
CCGACACTGACCTCTACACCAGACTTCATGTTCCACAGGTCGCGGCAGTATTATAAATTTATTGGACTCATTTAGTGTTTACAGAGAAACAACAGCTATGGAAACTGTAAACATTGCCACGTCCCAGCACCCACATAGTCACAAACATACGTGTACAGATTTGCATTCTACGGTGCGTCGTTTTATGTTCCGTTGTCTGACTCTTCACTTCACACTGTAGTACACACTACACAACCAACCGCTTTCAGTAGTAACGTTGTAGCCGGCCGGAGTGGCCGAGCGGTTCTACGCGCTACGGTCTGGAACCGCGCGAACGCTACGGTCGCAGGTTCGAATCCTGTTTCGGGCATGGATGTGTGTGATGTTCTTAGGTTAGTTAGGTTTAAGTAGTTCTAAGTTCTAGGGGACTGATGACCTCAGAAGTTAAGTCCCATAGTGCTCATAGCCATTTGAACCATTTTAGTAACGTTGTACGAAAAAAATATTGTAATGCTACACCACTTCTTCACTTGGCTGACAGGAATCAATCAGAAGTTACAAAAACTTGTTCATTATCCCGTATGTCGTAAAATTTGTGATAGGCTTGGAAAAAATTTGAAATCTTCAGAATTATGAGCTACGTTTATATTAACAGTATCAAAGTTACAAATCTGTTGAACAACAGAGATAAAATCAAATCTTTGTCACAGAATTTATGTATAAGATAACCTCCAAACGCCGAGTAAATCTGTTGGTCAATGAGAACTGTATAAATTAAGTTATCGGAACGTGAGAGAGCCTGGAAACTACGAGATACACATTGAAAGTATTCGGAACGTCTTTTAACGGAAAAGCATCCATACGACGAGTTTATGACATTTTACATAGCGTTAGAAATATCATAAATACGACAATATTGGGAAAAATTAAACATATAATACAGAGTACCTTTAATGGAGTAATCAAAATTTTCTTTTTTCCTTTTCTTAAATTTAGTTTCAACTGTGCAGAAGTTATTTCCTACGTCTCTAATGATTAAAATGGCTCTGAGCACTATCGGACTTAACATCTTAGGTCATCAGTCCGCTAGAACTTAGAACTACTTAAACGTAACTAACCTAAGGACATCACACACATCCTTGCCCGTGGCAGGATTCGAACCTGCAACCGTAGCAGTCGCGAGGTTCCGGACTCAAGGGCCTAGAACCGCTCGACCACAGCGGCCGGCTCCTACGTTACGTTAAATGTAACAGATTCTAGGTAACATAATAAATATAGTTTGTAACCAAACTTTGACTTAACACTTAATTTCTATATTAGTGGTTCCGACTTTCAGCTTTCAACTGATGGTAACCGATGAACCTGGTATGTGATAAAGTGAATCATATTTGCAGAACACCGCGATTGTGTTTCCTGTTTAATATTACATATGATAGCAGGACTTTTGTTTGGTGGAACTATGAGTATGAAAGTAAGTAGGCTGTTATCGTAGACCAAACCTGAAGGCGCTAGCGCAAGGGGGTTATTGGTTTCAGTGACAAATTTACTTAATTTGAAAAGTGATTGTGCGAGGTGGCATATTAATATTGTGCGTCGAACAACCTCCCTGGAATTGTGTGGTTCTGATACAAATGTTGTCGGCTTATCGCGTAGCTAGTTGATGTTATTTACACGTAATTAAGGTGAAGAAATCGGTCACGAGATTTATAGGAACAGTAGGTTTTATACTGGCAGTAATGGTGTCAGTTGTTCTCGTGGTTACGAGGAAGATTGCGCCTTTTGGGAGTTTCTGATCAGAATAACGCATTAATACACTTTCCTCTAGTCAAGTTATTTATGGAACAGTTTGACATTCTGCAGGCGAAACTAAGTACAAAGTGAAGCTCTTTCGAAAAAAGTTTATTTCCTTCTTAACCCACTGCACTGGTATCATTGCAAATATCACTTTATTGATATGGACACCAGATTGCATTTTCCCCTTTTTCAGTATTTCAATGCACTTTTCGCTTCACGGAATACTTCGGATTTGAGTATTACTATATGCCCTGTTTGCTGCGTAACTAGTCGTTCCATCTCCGATGATATTGATGGCTTTTGTGACAGTACCTATAATTGTATGTCTGCAGCATCATTTTATCTGCGGCAGTATATGGTTATAAAGAAAAGCAAACAATTTCAGATAACTTGTGTGGTGGAAGGGTTTGCTTGTTGAAAGCTTATGACTCAAACTACATATAATACGTACATCATTTATCATACTGAAGTATTGCCTTTGGAGGAGTGGTTTAAGATATTGTATTGCTAGGTGCCTTGTATATCCGAAGTTTTTTTTCAATTTCTCTAAGATAATGCATCAGACGAATCTTTTTTAAAGTTTTGTGTGAGATAGAGGCAAGATGAGACCACGATAAGCAGGCCAAAAGGAAAAACGAGTGACAAAACGGATTAGAACTGTAAAGAAGTAAGCTGGGAGAATATTTGAACGAAAACCTAAGGGAAAATCCGAAGGATTTGTAGCTAATTATAATGAGAATTTGGTGGGACATGTAAGGAAAGAACTGAATAAAGTCTAGATAACTTTAATGGAAAAATTGAATACAATGCTCTTGTGACAGTAACCTTCATCGCTATCAACATAACGTGTTTACACGAAACCGTTTCGAAACAAGAAGTTAAAGAAAGTAAAAGCCATTGAAAAATTAGAAGTCGAGAATCAGCATTTGAAGCGGGAGTTATATACTCTAAAGAAGAATTTAACGACGTGAAATACTTAAACGGAAACATAAATAGGTGATGAGATGAACTGGACGATACGAAAACAGAAACTGTATTCAGATGGCATAAGTTTAATCAGCACTGAACTTCGTATTCATGAAGCGGTAACAAGGCTTTGCCAGGCAAGGATGAAACACCACCACCTTGTAGTAACACGAGGAACATCGGCTGATAGAAATAACTTGTCATCTAGAAACAAAACCAAAGGCTTATATACCAAATACAGAAAAAGTTAAGAAGCATTAGCGTGACTAGAGTTGGAGATTGTTGGAATGGGGTAAGTAAGAGTACTGGAAGCCAAGCAGTGGAGGATATAAGAATCGCACTGGGCAAGGGGTTAGCCCAGTTGATCCTCCAGTAAAAACACATCCCACTACTTCACTGAAAGTTTTTCATGGACCACAGCCTTTCTCGTGGGACACGGGCATGAAAATTAGTTATATAAGGAATCAATTAGAGTGCAATGCCCTGCAGAATAATAAATTTAACATGTAAAGGTTTGAAAGCTATTGGTTCTTAAATAAATTATTTAAAGTAAAGTTTTGATCAGACGGAAGGCAAATAGGTTGCCCTTACAATATAAGAATTTGTGGATTAGGTACTGAAACAGTGTGAAGCGCTACTTAACTTACGCTCAATATTTGGATGAATGACTTTAATGGAATTCATTTGCTAGAGATACTCCTAGGTAAAGTGTCTGACGCAGTTGAAGAGGGACTCCTGGATTGGACATAAGAAGTTTGCTAGCAGTTCTTTGAGATTATAGACCAACTGGATTATTTGAATAGAAAAATTAGAATCGACTAGTAGAGGAGCAAATAGTATCGATTTCAGTCAGGATTGAAAGCAGAAAGAGACAGCCGAGGTTATATCCAGCAAGTGAATTGTGGACGATAGAGAAAATGCTCGATAAGAGGAATAATGTCGTTGGAAACGATCAATATTATCAAAACGAGAGAAGCTTTACCAGAAGGTAGGAGGTTAGGGAGAAGATGCTCTACATCAGGGAGGCAGGAAATGTGGCAATCCATTAGGTTGCTGCAAACTATACATAGATTAAAATATTCAAGTTCATGTCACATTTATGCATTTTCAGGAGTAAGAAAGCTAAAAAGCGTTTGTAACGTGCAAAAATTTTTGTTACAATTTTTTCGTTTCGCATTACACAATATGGAGCAAATGGCTCTAAGCACTATGGGACTTAACATCTGAGGTCATCAGTCCCCTAGACTTAGAACGACTTAAACCTAACTAACCAAAGGACATCACACACATCCATGACCAAGGCAGGATTCGAACCTGCGACCGTAGCAACAGCGCGGTTCCGGGATAAAACGCCTATAACCGCTCGGCCACAGCGGTCGGCTATCACGCAATAGAGCCGACTCAACTTAGTCTCGACGAGAAAATGGATGTTTAAACTTTGTAAAATATATGTTTTAATGTGTATTCCTTTGACACCTTATAGTATCTACAGACCGAGAGAAAAAGCTGACGAAAACCAGATCACAGTCAGAGATGCTCCACCACCAGAGCGAGTGGGTAGCAGCGCAAGTCTGCTACGCTACAACTACTGCTGCTGGCCACCAGAAACTCTACTGAAGGCCACGGAGAATGAACTTAGCATGTACGAGGGATAATCACCGTTCTACGATTCTTCGAAAAATGGTTCTTAGTTCGATCCTCGAGGAAGGAAGCGTGTGCAGTCGCTGTTATGACGCAGACGGGTAATGGTCGGTCGTAGTGATGTGTAACAGGACACTGATGTGTCATAGTTTGATTCTGAATTATCGTTCGTCATCAGTAATAATATACTCCGACAAGTCAAATGAAATTAATTTGTTCGAGATTTGGCTGCCACTCTTGAGGTTGGGAGTCTAATCGATTGGTTTAATACTGAGAAGTGTTGATGTCTGCGTGGCAGTCTAACGTGATTGCTATACGAGGGTATGATAAATGAGATTCGGAAGACAGATAAGTGGGCGTCCGTGTAACGCAACGCACTGTGGATTATAAGTACGGAAATATCGTACGAAATTATAATGTAGATCTGTTGATGAATTTTGAAGAATAGTTGGTCGTACCGGCTATTAAACGTTGTGGAGGTTTCTTTCCTTTGGTTAGAGATTTATGTGAATGCTGCAGAACTTGCCACAAGTTGTGTGTGTTGTATTTGCGATCTCGTTATCGTGTTCTTGTCCGCAGCGAATAAGATACGTGCAGCATATAATTTTGTTCAACACTTTATTTAGACGAGAAGTTTATATTAAGCTGACATAACAGCATGAGAAACATTATGAAACATTTCCAGTGCAACGAATATTAGCAGTTTTTTGGTAACTAAGTGAGGAAAACAGTAACACGAATACTAAAAAATCAAAGCATATTATTAAATTCATGGACCGCCCGCTGCAGCAAGCAGAAAACGTCTCACAGCGCTCCTGGCGGTCAGCGTGCGACCACTGTTGATATGCGCCGGCCGATCAGCTGATTAGCTGACATCTGCTGCGGCTGACGCCCGACGCCGCTATACCAGCCCCCTTCAGGAAAGTGGTGCGCCGTCCTTGGATGATGCCGGAAGTGACGTCCCTGAAACGTGGCGGGAAGTGTACCCGTCGTCCGGAGAGAGTTTGCTGTTCCATTGGAGCCGGTGATGGTGCCGGTGGAGGTTGCTGGGTGGTGTGCGGAGGTTTCGCGTGATTGCGTTGCAGATGTGAATGTGAAGAGTCTGGTAGGACGAACGCTGGTTTCACTCTATCAATAGAAACGGTATTCATCTTGCCGTTGATGGTGATATCAAATGTTTTGTCGCCTCTAATGACGACACGATGCGAACCAGTATATGGCTGTAAGAGTGGTGGTTTGACGCCATCTGATCGCAACATTACGTGTTTACAGGATCGTAACTCTCCGGGTACGAATGCTTGTCGCGGTCGGATCTGCGTCAATCTTTCTCTGAGGTGGGCGACAAATATTGGTGCACTGACATCGTACAACGAAATCACGTGTGGCTCCACGAACTCACCGGGAAGCCTTAGGGCTTCTCCACATACCAGTTCTGTCGGTGACGCGTCTAGATCCGTAGGCCGGGCAAAACCAGTGGTAAGACAGAGGTACATTGTGATTCGTGGCACATTAAGGTGGTTTTAAGTGATCGGTGCCAGCATTCAATCATGCCGTTACTGGGAGGATAGTAACTTGTTGCTGTGTGATGCAATGCGCCGCAAAATTTACTTAGTTGGGCAAGGTGGTCAGATACGAACTGCCGTCTTCTGTCCCTGATTACATGGCCTAGTGTGACACAAATGCACTGATTAGCGTCCCACTGTAAATGTTATCTACCACAGTGGCTTCTGGCCAGCTCGTGAACCGGTCTAGTACTGTCAGTAATTAACGTAGTCCTTATGAAGCTGACGTACTACATCGATATTAATATGGGCAGACCGTGCAGTTGCGTCTGGAAATTTGCCGACCGGCGCAGAGACATGGCGAGAAATCTTGCTGCGCTGGCTCTGTACGCACGCGCGAGCCCGCGTGTGACAGTCTTTTTATATTCCGGGACACACAAAACGGCTAGCTATTAGTCTACTTGGTGGCTTCACACCGTGGGTACATAAATTGTGTAGACTTTCGAAGGCTTGCTTGCTTAGCGATGTGGGAACGAACGGACGAGTTTTGCCAGTTGAAACCTCACAATATAGCTTTGCGTTTGTAGCTGGAACGTCGATTGCCTCAAGGTCAGACGTGGCACGTTGTAAACAATTTCGAAGTTCCAGGTCAGACTCCTGTGATTGGGCTAGCTGTGCGAAATCGACGTTCTTCGTGATACTGCTCACCCGGGATTGACAGTCTGCAACGACATTTTCGATTCCCGATGTATGCCGTACATCAGTAGTGAATTGTGCGATTAACTCCAGTTGATTATATTGTCTCGAAGAACATTTGTCATTATTTTGCCGAAAGGCATATGTGAGGGGCTTATGGTCTGTAAAAATGACAAAAAATCTGTGAGACGCCCTGCTAAACCCGCAGGACAGGTAGTTTAAACTGTGGAAAGGGGCCAAAATAAGGGCTGTCAGTTACGCTCGAACATACAACTTTATTATTTGATCAAACGTTACAAGAGCCCAGGCTTAATCTTTAGGACTTAATTACTGCCTGAAGGCCACTTTAATTTAAAAACGGCTGAAGTCCAATAACTTAAAGCGCTAGCATGACCAGAAATTTAAAAGGCAAGCCTTATTTTACAACAGTTCTTGATTTAGGCTGAAGACCCAAATAATCTCAGATTTTCAAACAATTTGAGTTCAAAATCGGCTGAAAGCCCAACAGTTAAGGCTAAACAACATTTTTTTTTAACCAAGGCCTAAAGTAAAACAGTTCTTAATTAGGCAAAAGTCAACCAAAACAGCCTTATCTTAAAACAGTTCCTTAGTTAGGCTGAAGGCCAAAAGAATCAGACACTTCAAGAGCAAACAAGTTAAATTCAAATCAGCTGAAGGCCTAACACTTAAAACTCCATAACATTATTTTTTTTTAAATACCAAAGGCCTTGCCTGAAACAGTTCTTTAAATTAGGCTGAAGGCCAAAAGAATTTTACACCTTACAGGGAAAACAACCTTAATTTAAAGAAAGAAAAAAAATCGGCCAGAAGCCGTACAAGTACAAACAACAAGAGCAAATATACAAAAGGTAGTGCCCCCAAGGGCGCTCAGATGTTCGAGGGTCGGCCTGGAATTCAAACACTAACGCTCGCTTAGGTGAGACAGGCAGTCGGGCCAACCACTCACAATCTGACGAAAAATAGGCGTCTGACAATACAGTATCCTAAACCAGTACTCCAAATGCAATACTTCAGTATGATAAATGATATATTACATGTACTTTCAGTCATATGCTTTCGACAAGCAAACCCTTCCACCACACAAGTTATCTGAAATTGTTTGCTTTTGTTTATAACCATATACTGCCGCAGATAAAATGATGCTGCGGACATACAGTTATAGGTACTGTCACCAAAGCCATCAATATAATCAGGGATGGAACGACTAGTTACGCAGGAAACAGAGCATTCACGCCAGTCTATCTGCAATCATATGCACTAAGGATAGGTGTTGAACTTCGTTCTATCCCTGCATCAGAAATTTACGTCAACGGCGAAGGCAGGTAACCGGAACGTTAACGGCCACAAGGCAGAAGATTCCGCTGGTGCACTTCAGTTCAAATAATCAAACACAGTGAAAGTCCACCAGAGGCTGGCTAGAATTTTCCAGCCTGAAAACCACGTTATTGCTTGCAGGAATATCACAACAGCTGACAACGAACCCCAAACGACACAATGTGAACAGTCATGACTTGCTGGTAGATTAAGTCAAAACTCAACTTTCGTGTGCAGGATCGGTGAGCCACGAACCTCGTAGCACTGGGAACAGCAGCACCACACTCCGACACCTCACAGTGGCCGCCAGCGGGCCTGGCCAAACTACGCGCCGTGCAGATCTCCTCGCTGCTCCACGCCAACCGACCAACTGCCCAGGCGCAGAAGTGGTGAAAGGACCGAATATACGTCGGCCGATGAGGCAACCAAACAAACGACCAACCAACAGTAGCCCCGCTTCAGTCTCCCTCCGTCGGCAGTTCATGGGTGTCGCCAGTGGTCGGCGAGCACTGGCTGTCGGCGCCTCACCGGCGCTCCTTCCCCAACTTCGCTGCTGCTGCCTCCCGACTGCACTCCTGGTCCGTCTCCAACTGACTAGTCAGACACACGACGACCCGGAAATACTATCGGTCGCTCCAGAGATGGTACGACAGTGCACTTATCGATACGCGCTGCTGCTACCGCTCACGGGCAAGTAAGGCAGGAAGTTAGCGTCGCCAGTAAATGGCATAATAAAACGATGCGGCGGTACCGTAATAGAAGATGACAAACAATAAATGGGATAAACGCGAAACAACTGTGTAGGGAAATATTAAATGGACTCATAAACCGCCAACAATTCGCAGTCTTAAGCGCCCCCTTGTTGCTGCGCAGGAGATATTTTCACGAAAGCTAATGCGAGATTCTGCCAGGCTCCGCCTACATATTGTTGCAAGGCAGCATCTGTGGTGTCACCGCCAGACACCACACTTGCTAGGTGGTAGCCTTTATATCGGCCGCGGTCCGTTAGTATACGTCGGACCCGCGTGTCGCCACTATCAGTGATTGCAGACCGAGCGCCGCCACACGGCAGGTCTAGAGAGACTTTCTAGCACTCGCCCCAGTTGTACAACCGACTTTGCTAGCGATGGTTCACTGACAAATTACGCTCTCATTTGCCGAGACGATAGTTAGCATAGCCTTCAGCTACGTCATTTGCTACGACCTAGCAAGGCGCCATTATCATTTGCTATTTATCTTGTGATGCATGTACAGTCAGACCGATGTTTACCAATTATGGATTAAAGTTAAATATTCCAGAAGCTACGTACTTTTTTTACTAGACTCAACTCGTTTAACTGTTCCAGACCTCACGCCAGCCTGCGTGAGCTTAAACGTGTGCCTTTCGGCTACCTCACAGTGGCTTGGCTGTCTTGCCAGTCCACAAGAGCACCGATTGCCGTCTGGTTAGCGTCTACTGCCAGCGCGAGAGGTGCTTCCAAAGGCGGGTGTGCAAGAAGGGCTGCGTCTGCTATACTTTAATTGGCCGCCTCGAACGCGTTTTCCATCGACATCATCATACCAGCGTTTTGCCTTTAACTTTAGGACCAGTTAAAGCTGTCGTGACAGGCTCTCGGAGCGTCGACGTATAAGATTGGTGACGTCCGTAGAAATTAAGTACTCCCAAGAACCGTCGCAGTTCTTTAGCAGTTTCTGGCCATGGACTACTCAATATAGCCTCTACTTTTCGTGGTAATGGTTTTTGTGTTGGCAGAAGAGCCAGCGCCGTGTTACGAATCGAGGCCGAAATGCACGCGTTTTAGCTCACGCAGGCTGGCGTGAGGAGGGAAGAAGTATACTGACGTGAGGTCTGGAACATGGCAAGGAATGAGAATTCAGAAATCGGACGTAATTAGTTTGATACTTAACTTTAATCCATTAATGATGAACGTCGCTCTTGAAGGTACATGAGTCACAATATTATCCGTTCAGAATACATTCTTGAAGTAATTATAGTAACTGAACATGGCGTCTTGCTAGGTCGTAGCAAATGACGTAACTGAAGGCTATGCTAAACTGTCGTCTCTGCAATTGAGAGCGTATGTAGTCAGTGAACCATCGCTAGCAAAGTCGGCTGTACAACTGGGGCGAGTGCTAGAGAGTCTCTCTAGACTAGACCTGCCGTGTGGCGGCGCTCGGTCTGCAATCACTGATAGTGGCGACACGCGGGTCCGACGTATGTTAACGGACCGCGGCCGAATTAAAGGCTACCACCTAGCAAGTGAGGTGCCTGGCGGGGACACCACAATGGCCGTGATTCGTTTGATGAAATCCGATGGCCTAAAAAGGTATCCTGTGTCTGGCCAAAAACACATGTTGAGGTGTTCAACACTAGCCATATTCGTCAAGGCGTTGAAATACCTCAATCAGGTGCTGTTTGTGTTCTTCTGGGGTCACTGAAAAGGTATCACCAAGATATGCAAAACAATACTGCAAGCCTTGCAAAACAGAATCTAAAAATCTTTGCCATATCTGGGCAGCATTTCTTAATCCGAACGATATAAACAGGCTTTCCAACAGACCGAAAGGCGTTTGATGACCGTTTTCTGAAGGTCTCTTTCGGCAACAGGAATCTGTGTATATGCCTTTGCGCAATCTAATACGCTAAAATCCCCTTTTTCCACATAATGCGTAATTGTAATCTTTCAAGAGACGAACAGGGTAGTGATCGGGTATTGTCGTGGCATTCGAGGTTCGGTAATTGTCACAAGGATGGCATGCACCGTTCTTTTTTGGCACTAAATGGAGGGGTGAATGAGGCCTTCAGCACTGTATTAAATTCGCCGGCCGAAGTGGCCGTGCGGTTCTAGGCGCTACAGTCTGGAACCACGAGACCGCTACGATCGCAGGTTCGAATCCTGCCTCGGGCATGGATGTGTGTGATGTCCTTAGGTTAGTTAGGTTTAACTAGTAAGTTCTAGGGGACTAGTGACCTCAGAAGTTGAGTCCCATAGTGCTCAGAGCCATTTGAAGCATTTTTTTTTGTATTAAATTCCTCCTTGGCAACAGCGCATCGGTCAGGAGCAAGGCGCCTGGTGCTACACGAAATTGGAGGGCATGTGGTAGTATTTGTATAATGTACCGTGTTGTGACACAGATTTTGTGGGGTCCCAGGAAGCATTTTGGTGTCTCTTCGACTGGATCAATTTGGCGTGGTATACTGCCGCGCCACGCCGGAATCCATGGGCAGATAGCCCCATGACATTGTCTATTTGGCGGGCATTGGCGACGTCCGGCAGCAGTTGATAATGCGCTAAGAAATCGGCTCCGATTATAAGCTCGGTTACGTCCACCACGGTGAAATTCCACTTTAATGCACGACGTAATCCCAGGTCCAACTCGATGTGCTGCATTCTATTCGTCGCGAATTACTAACCGCGGAAAGGCAAAACTAGGTGGCTGGCCGATACTTATGTAACTGGGTCCGTCGCAAAATACTTACGTCGGAACAAGTGTCCACAAAAAACTTGCGCCCTGTCTTGCGATTTGTCATAAGAGACGCAAGGACGGCGACCGACAGCCCCGAGCGATTACTTCTGCCTTTCGCTTACAAATGAGAAAGGTACGCGGCGAAATACACTTGTGCTCCTGATTTCCGAATTTCCTCTGTTACGAACACGTGCGCCCGGGTTGAATCCTCGGCCGCGGCGGAGTTCGCCGAGGAACGACTTGCAGCTCTCCTCTAGTGTACCTGTCGAAGAGTAGTTCGCTCATCTGCTTACTGAGCTCGTCAATCTTGCTCACGAGACTGTCGTAATCCGCTAGCGTTAATACGGAGGTGCTGCTACACCCCGTCTTAATTTCAGAGCGGGAGGTCGGTAGGACGGTGTCTTGAATTCGATACCCCAGGTCCGCAACGGCATCTAGCGACATATCCGTTAACTATCCAACATTTTGGATAGTTTGGAGTATTGGTCGCGTGTACCATAGAAGGTGACACATCTGCTGTAACAGTTGGAATACAGAGTGAGTATCGGCCAATTAGGATTATTATTATTGCGTGTTCTAAGCTATTTGAACCACGCTTTCCTTGTCCTCATGATCTGTTGTGAATTTTATGTTTTTGTGGAAAGAATTTAATACTGCTAGTAGTTCTTTGAGCTCACATTTTGTTCCATGAAATAGCATAAACTTCCTGGATCTTAAAATCACCAACCACCAACAAAAACACAAGTTCAGCATGCACAGAAAACGCACAAACAGAGACATAACACTGGACAACTCATCATGCCATCCCACCACACAGAAACATGGTACATTTAGGTCCATACTACACAGATTTAGAAGAAAACACCGTCAAGAAGGGGCAGATGTAATAAAGAGCACTACCACACACTGCTACACAGCCATAACAATTGACAATTTAAGCAGACAAATACACAAAAGCAAGACAACGAATGGACACACTGTGAAAGAACAAATATTTGCCAGCATCCCATACCAGGGCCCCATATCACAAAAAATCGCCAACCTTTCCAGAAAAACAAATGTAACAGCTGAATTCTCAACCAATAATAAGTTAGGAAACTTACTCATCCATAACACAAAATCAAATTCACAAACATACGGCAACAGCGGAGTGTACGGAGTATCGTGCCTCAGTTGTCCTGCCTACTATACAGGGAAAACAGGCAGAAACTTCAAGACCCGTTTTCAAGAACATTTAAATGCTTTCAGACTCAAGAATTTCGAAAAGTCAGTCATTGCACGACATATGTTGGAAACGAAACATGTCACCAACAGTCTAGAAAACAATTTGATAATACTATACAACTAAGCCGATGGTAGGAACTCAAGTCTGTTAGAACAACTGGAGATATACCTCCACAAAATCAAAAAAACCAGAATCTATGTTAAATGGACAAACAGATTTCGCAAGCCATAGATATTTCAGCAATTTTAAAGACCTATTCTAAAGTTATTTCTTGCATATCTCAATTGTTTAATAGTTACATCTTTAGCACTACGAATAAATTCATCTTTGACAACATCACGTACAAAAACATCTGTGAAGTGTGTACGAACATGTGTGTGCAAATGTGCCTCTTGGATGAAACGACATGTACTAAAACGATGGAGAAAAGTCTAGTGAAGCAGTGGATACAATTGTCGGCTTTGACCAATGACGTCATACATTACTCATAGATAATAATTAAAAGAGATCACTACATATTGCTCAAAATATTCTTCGTGTGCATTTATTTAAATAATTGTTTGTTTGCAATTCATTCGGTACTTAATTTCATTCGTAGTGATATTGAGGTAATTTGGATTATTAGTTTCTTATTTTAACACAATTTTTAGTATCTCATTTTCGTTTGTAGGTATGGATTTAGCTGTTCCGATGAATCTGGATGATTTGAGAGAGGCTATGGGCGTAGACATGTTGGCCACGATTTCTTTTTTACAAATGTGTGGTCCCGTTGCCGAGTATGTTCGATGTCGTGAGTGCGGAGAACATACGAGCCTCACAAGTGTTTCTCGTCGCCGTACTCACGACTTATTCGTATGGCGGTGCAGCAAAGATCGGTTGTGGCGTTCCGTTAGACGAGGGACGTGGTTCGCAAAATCTAAGCTAGCCTTGAGAGACATTATGAAAATCACGTATTGTTGGTTTTCTGAGATATCCTGTGTGGCTGTGTGTCCATGAATGTCGTGTGAGTAAGCGTACAGTTGTGGATTGATACTCTTTTTGTAGGGAAGTTTGTGGGGAATACATGAAGTATAGAGGGTCGTTGGGGGTGGGGAGGGGGGGGGGGTTGCTATGGTCGAAATTGACGAGTCGCATTTTGGCAAAAGGAAGTACAACAGGGGGGAAACTCCGGTGTGATTTTGAATTTGGGGGACTGTAGTTTCAGGTCAAGAGTGTGACGATGTAGTGTTTAAAGTAGTACCCAATCGAAGGGAAGAAGTTTTGGACAGCTTAATTGAAGATCACGTTGCAGAGGGTTCCATTGTAATTTCAGATGGTTTTTCATCATACAGGGATTTAGAGGAAAGGATTTGTCAGCGTAGTTAATCACAATATTGAGTTCAGATAATTAAGCACAGGGGCTTGCACAAATAGCATAGAGGGTTATTGGTCAGCTGTGAAATCTTTTGTAGGGAAAGGGAAACGCCGGATTTCCCCACTTCTAAGTCACTTAGAGGAATATTCATGGAGGCGTAGTATTCCCCAAACATACTGGCCTTTTAAATGTATTGTTAAACCTGTTGGGCAAATGTACCGTGCAAAATATGTTAGCTAATTTCACATTAGGATGGGGGTGGGGGTGAATGTATGAGTCTGTGCGTGCATGTGTGTCTGTTTGTATGTTTGTCCGTGTCTGTGTGTGTGTGTGTTCGTAATGTTTTGTTTATTGTGTGTATGGGTATGTGATTTTTTTATTGATGTCCTTCCAGGCGATCTTCGGTTCTTTTAAGAAGTTCCCGTGTGGTAAGTTCAGTTTTCCATTTCTTTCTTTTACTGCATTTGACTATTTTCAATTATTTCGTTGTTGTATTACGCCATTAAGTATGTTTTCGTGTACTCCAGTACGTAATAGAAATTTCGCAGCTGTCGTTCTTCTTCCGTTTCCCAGCACTAGTATCAGTACGGTGTTTTCGAATCTGTACTAGAAATATTAAAAGCGAAACTCCCGACACAACTAAAATTTGCATCCCGCCCTTCAGTTGACCTTTACACTGACACTACCTAATCGAAAAGAACGACATATGTAACATTGATGAGATTTACCTACATATGTCAACTGGAGAGTAGGATACAAATGGATATAGCTATATAGCTCAGCTAAAGAATGGGATACGACTGTCACTGCTGTGACCAAAACTATAACTTTTAGTCGATACTATTAGCATCGAAGGCGAAAAAAAGCTGGATCTCATAGTGAAGTACGGGATACAAATTATATATGTGTCGTCTTATTGCTTCTTCGCGTTGTTCAACTGAGGCACTGGTTGTAAATGTAACTTACGTCCATTTCCACGTTTTCGTTAGCAGTGTACATATATTTAGGTCAACGGAAGTATGGGATACAAATATTATGTACGTAGTTCCTTCTGCCATCGGTAATACTACTATCTACGTAAGAACAGACTATTAGTGGTAGAAGAGGCGAAAGAAACAACCCATCTAAAATTTGTATCCCGTGCTTCAGTTTCACAGAAATAATACGATACAAAACACGCGACATCTTGCCCTGATATATGTCAACTATTTTTTTCGTCTCTCGTATTCCTTTGTTTCTGAGCAGTCTTGTCAGCTCTTTCATCTGTGCAATAAATGCTCTCTGGCCAACTCTGACGTCATTGGTCAAAGCCGACGGGTTGTATCCTCTGCTTCACAAGACCCAACATGTGTGTATAAATGTGCCTCTTGGAAGAAGTGACATGTACTAAAACGACTGAGTAAAGAATGTTTTCCGGTGCTAAAACGTTAAAAATGCTTTCCTTGGATTATGTGGTAGGTTTATACTGTTCATTTTCCACTATTTTGCACATATTTTTCACGTTCGACTTACGAAATTCATAATCTAACATTAAAGCTTTTCATGAAAGGAATATGCATTTCTCTCATTCAAGAGAAGAAATAAAACATGTATTAAGACAAATTACACCTGACGATGGACGCACAGGGTCCGAAATGCATCGTGTAGTTAATAAAACACGAAAAAGTTGTGACTGAAGGTGTTGTTCAATTCATAACTGAAATATATAATATTTCATTAAAGTATAATACGCCTGTAGGATTATTAAACAAGGTTGTGTATGCTCACATTGAACCGAAATAGTACTCTATTGGTGTTTGTCAATTTGGTTTCGTACTAGAAGGAAGTCGTTGCTTTATTTGTGCGAGTACATATCCCACACGTACGTTTAAGCAGACGACAGCATTGTGGTGGAATCAGTCACAGTGAAAGTTAGATTTTGTTATCACCAGTAGTAAAAGCTTCTTAGTGGCAGTGGTGCGTACTAAAGCTCAGCAGTGCTAGGTAGTAGAATATTAATTAATGCTGTTGCTAACATTGATTACAACGTTACGTCGTTGTGACAGTGTTGATGGTTTTTCTTTTTTTTGTGAATAGAACTGTTGGTTAATTTCATATCAGTCGATTGCTCCTAGCGTGTGTTCCATCATAATACTCGGAGAGTGACGTTGATACGTGGTGTCTATGCGTCGGTGAGAGTCGTTTTTTTCTGGACTACGAAAAGTTGCATGCTGATGAGGAGAGCATATTCAGGTTTCAACGTTGTTGTATTTATTTAATGCCTGCCAAACTAGTCTCATATGTGTTGGTTATTGTAGAAACTCTGGAATTCTTCTTGTTAATTAAAGTTTAAAAAATCATGACTGATCTTCCGACAAGTTCCATCATATCCAGAGCGGTGTACCATCCATTGTTTGTTGTCAGCTGGGAAGAGTACACCAGAATTGATAAGGTGGATATTTTCTAATCTGTCCGCTGCAACACAAGGTGTCAATCTAATGTGCATGGGGAACACATGTTCCTTTAGAAGAGAAACAATCTGATCAAAGATCAATAGTAAACTAAAAGGGAATGAGGGAGGCAATGAAGTGACAGTAATGCTTTACATGGGGAGTAATGAGAGTTTCATTAACATCGCTTGTTGGAATTTATTAATAAGAGAACTGCATGGTTAGTGACAGAAACACACTGACGGAAAAAAAACCAAAACACCGACAACCGCTTGTGTAACATAACGGAGAGTTGGTAGGCGTGTTTCCACATCTCAAAGCTGATGCCTACTCAAATTCCGTGCCAGTCACATAAGAGTGAAGCTAGAAGCGCCACTATGAGGATGAAAATCAGGTTTCCTTTACATACACTTGTAACGGTCGTGAGCGTTAGTTACCTTTGAGATTGGACGTGGTGAGTTGATGTGAGTCAAGAATGTCTTTAACGCGACAACGACGCCATCACAAACACCTCACTGAGTTTGAACGAAGTCGTGCAATAGGGCTACGAGGTCCTAGATGTTCCTTTTGTGATGCTGTAAGAAGTTTTGGCGGGAATGTAGTCAATGTACATGATAGCTGGCAGCGGTGGTCAAGAGAATGTACGGTCGCAAGAAGGCCGGCCTGTGGACTGCCACGTTGCACTACCGGGGCGGAAGACCGTCCTGTTCGGCGTACGGCTCTGGCGCATCGTACTGCGTCTGTAGCAGCAACTGGAGAAGCCGTTGGTGCCATAGTGACACATCGAACTGTTACAAATTGGTTACTTCAAGGTCATCTCCTAGCACACGTCCTGTAGCGTACATTCCACTGACCTCAAGCCACCACCACTTGCGCCTTCAGTGGTGTCAAGTGAGAGCTCATGGGTGGAGAGGATGGAGGTCTGTTGCCTTTCCTGATGAAAGGTGGTTCTGCCTCCGTGCCACTGATGGTGTGTGTTGGTTAGAAGGAGACCAGGCCCTGCAGGCAACCTGTCTGTGTGCCACACTGGACCTACACCCAGAGTGACTTCATATGACAGCGAAAGGGCTCTTGTGGCTATCCCGTGCCTCCTGACTGGAAATTTATACCTCAATCCGTAAATGAGCAGCATTCCGGGGGATCATTCGACAAAATTTCGGGAGAACTGCCGGATGTTTGTAACTTCCTGCCACAATCCCACATTCCAGGGGATGTTTTCCAACAGTATAACGCTCGCCCACATACCGCTGTTGTAACCCAACATGCTCTACAGAGCGTCGACAAATTGCCTTGGCTTGTTCGATCCCTAGATCTATATCCGATAGGGCAAGAATGGGATATCACCGGACGACAGCTTCAGCGTCATCCACAAGCAGCATTAACCTTCCCTGTATTGACCGACGAAGTGCAATACGCACTGAAATCCATCCCATAAACTGAGAGATCTGGTACCTGTACAAAACACAATTATGAGTGTTTGCTTGGTTTCATTCAACCATTCAACTTTCTGGCGGCTACACCGGTTACTAATGTACCAGTATTTCACATTTTCAATGGCTTATCTCTCGCTTACGTTAACCTGGCATCTTGCAATGTTAATCGCTTAGATATATTACCTAGACAAATGCCTTCCCAAAATTTCATTTATATAAATTACTTTTGGATGTTTTTTTCTTTCATTGTACTTCAATGGATGGATTGGATGTTCACTAGTGAAAACAGACTAGGATAATATATCGCAGAAGAACGGCAGGAACTAAAGTTTTATGAGGCTAAGAAATAAGGTGCGGCAAGACACTGTGGAACCATAGTGTTCAGGAAAATGTGTGTCTGGAATAGTTAGGGATCACATCTCTCTCTGATATTCTTGTCCAAAAGGACTAAACATAAAGAGCTGAAGTTTACACAGAAGTAACTTCCGATAAAAATCTTGTGTTTCAGAAAATAATTTTTTGGAAAGAATAAGAATTATCAGGCATCTAGTAAGTTAATTGTGCCCATTTTTGAAGATGACTATTTCATTAAGTCATTAAGGTAAGCAAGTCACACAATTACTTTTTCAGACATTGACATTCAATTTACTGTTCAAAATTTCAAAAGATTTCTTCGAGAACTAAATTTAAAAAACACAGTCGTTTCGAAATCCCATGTATCTGAGGATCTTTCTGACTGTGAGAACAATGAACTGAATAGCCTATTTAGAATGTACTGTGACAGGAAACATAAAACGTAGATGAAATATCTTAACGAATCTGACACCATATTCTATGACTTACACCATACCACTACAAGAACGCCAAAGAAGGCCATAGGACGAAGAATAGAGAAATACAGAATAGAGATACCTCTAAGGTAGATTGATATGCTCTGGAAGAGCAGAATAGAAACAGATTAGGAGCTGAAATCCTTAGCGAAAAATTTAGACAGAAACCTGAATGTTAGCAGAAACCTTGAGAAAGTATAGTTACTTCATCTCTGAGTGCGTGGCATATTCTTGGCGACAACGTACAGAAGAAGTGAAACTATTGATAGTTACAATTATTTCACATTTGTGAACCTATAGAATTATAATCGCATGTTACCCTGATCAACAGTTTTTCAGTTTCTTTCTATCTGATATTCCTATACCTCACTGCAGCAACCTCCTAGTCAGTTTATTACAAACAAGTGAGGAGGAAATAACATCAAGTGTCGTATGTGCTTCACACACTATATAATCGATGGATTATAGGATATGAAGAAAATTTGGGCAGAGGTCTTCTTAATAAGGCCTCCTCAGTACTCAAAGCTGTGTCATTTCAAATCTGACATTATGTGTTTGGAAAACGGACATTTGAAACCACGCTGCTTGAGCATCAGAAAATCTTGTTAAGGTAAGCTGCCGTGAAGTCTCTAAGCACACAATACTTTCCAACTTGCGCGGTAGTGTGGACAAAATACCACCTGCAAAAACACACGTAATAACACCGAACAACAACAGTTAATAATCTCAATGAATAAAATGCTGGGGAATCACTTGAAGGAGCACACTAATTGCTGTAGTTAGTTTCGTGTTCCATTGACCATTTGTACGATAAATGGTAATGATGTGGAACGAGTTATTTTACATACACATCGCAAATTAATCTCTAAATATGGCTACGTGCTGCACATTCATTAGCTTTTTAGTTTTCTGTTTTTCGAATTATTAGTATTAATTACACAGATGTGAGTTAGTAATTGCTACCTACCACCTTTTACACGTTGCGATAATAGAAATTCCTCTACAGAATGGAGGGAATTTTCAACGAGAAACTTTTTCAGTTTCTTGTAAAAATTTTCTGTGCTGTCTGTCAGGAATTTTAAATCACTGGGCTACTGACGAAAAATTTAATTTCGAACAATGTGCTCTCCTTTTGTGCTGGTGAATCCTTCATGTGAAGTAATTAGCGTTATTTTTGCTCCTGGTATTTTAATTATGTACAACATTTTTCCTTTTCAATTGCAGTGGGTTGCTTACAACAAGCTTCATGAGGGAATGAACATACGGTGAAGCAGTAGTTATAATGCCAACTCCCTAAACAGAGGTCTACAACACGATGGTGGGTGAGCAGCACGTTATTCTTCCACACGTTTTACAGCAAAGAGTTAATCCAAAACACTATTCGATATGACATTTTTTGTAAACCCTCGTCGCCAGCTTCGTAAAGGCCTCGATGCTACTGCTGTGGTGGCCGAGTTACCACCGCTGTTGGGGTAGGCCGAGCTTTATGGGTTCATGAAACGGTTTCTGGTGCAGTGCAAAGCTAAGACAGTTTCTTCTTGCTACTATTATACAGCTATGCTCCAGGATTAGGTAACAGGATAGGAGAACGAAGGTTCTACAACACTCCAACTAATCAGTAGCAAAGTCACACAAATGAGTTAAAAATGTGTATTTATCTTTGTGACTTGTCGAATTGTGAAGTCTGCAACATTGCATGTAATGCTCGTATAACACGAAAAAGGCCCTCAGTGGCTAAGTGCAAGTAATCGTAGGTAAAGTTCACAGTACATAGCTAATGTAATTTACAACAACAGTCTGTTCACTTCTAAGAGTTCACTAAACGACGTTCCCTGCCTACGTCAGCCCTGGACGATGATCTGTAACCAACCGGACGAGAGCTGCTCTTCTATCTTCCTGATAGGCTTCTGCCCGTTGTCGTCCGGTCACCAGCTACCATCTTTGCGCCTGTGATGCTTTTGCCCTGGCCGTGTCTTGTTCGGACGACGCAGCAACATCGTTGAATGAAAATATGCAAAATACGTTAATTTACTGATATGTCTGTCCCCAGGGTTTGCAATGATTATAATGCTAATGTGGTTGACTAGGAGTTGTTACTGTCAGACTGTCCCGGTTAACATATTAAACAAATGCTGTTGGAGCAGAATTCAAAACTGTTTGGTGGATTAATATTTCTAGCGGTTGTTGAAGCCTTGTATAAAAGGTGCTGTTATGAGAATATCGTACTTGAAAGTTACAGGTGCAAAATTTGTATTCGGTGGCACGTGTAAGTCCTGTGCTTCTGTGTTCCGTCAGAAAAATAATTTTAATATGAGCACTAGGTGCCATTGTGCTTATAATTTGACCACTTGTGCCCTTGTTCACGACAGTACCAAACTTATAAATTAGGCGTACCTATTGGCTACGGTAGCAAGGTTTAATTGCTGAAACAACTTTTCTGTGGTAATAGTGTTTCCTGGTGTTTTGGATCTAGGTGTCCTGCCCAGATTGCTGAGTCCGGTTATGCGACCAAGTTGGCTAAGCAGCTTGTGCTGCCGTAAACGGCCACACAAAACAAACCCGTGGATTCTCGATTCCTTTTCTTTCTTAAAAAAGCAAGTTTTTTGCTCTTTATAGTAGTATTAGTAACTACAGTTTGTCCATTAGAGGAAAATTTGCAAAGAGGGAAACGGGTTTATTCATTTTATCAACAGCACGTGGTGGGGGCCAGGACTGGCTGTTCAAGTGTAACTTGATATATGCCAATTTGTTTAATGTGTATTAACCTGAAAGATATTTAGAAGAAAGTTTGTGCCCAGTTGTTAAATTTTTGCTTTCACACTTCTTAATTTGGCGTAATGGAGATTACGATCAGAGCAAGACAATGCTTGTGTGAAGGTTTTCCTTTGTTATTAGTCGTCGTGTACAAGTCTTTCAGAAAGAATGGCTCGTTAAATTCAGTGATCAACAGTGATCTTTGTTGCTGTTACCTGATAATTTGGTGCTAATAGTTGTCTGAAATTATTTTTATACAATTGAGCAATAATGGTATCTAGCTAAAAGCTAATGGGTCAAAGAAAATGGTGGAACAATTATACTGTTCTTTAGCTGCTGTTAAAGCTATTTTTTTAAAAAGAAAGGGAGGGGAAGAGTTTTTTAGGAGTGTGACGTCTTGTAGGGGTGTTGCCTTGTAGCTTTATTTAATGCTGATTTACCTGTAATCGGCTCATCATGTTGGATATTAGTCACTGTTTATGCTACTGCCAGTGAAGCTTGTTTTGTGTCTTTTGGAATAAATTAAAAACTGAAACGTGGATCCTCTACTGGACTCAGTGTTTCTACTCCAGCATCCCTTGTGCCCCGCTCCCCTATCTACCAGTCCCTAAATGTCCTTTTTTCAGGTTAAAATCTCATCAACCACTGGTTTGGTATTTCTATATGCGCAGAACTGAGTATGATGTGTCTGTTTAAAATTCACTGTGAGATCATTCGCAGAAAACCAATCAGTGGCACTTTTAAGAACAGTGTTTAACTTTTCTTCTGTTGCTGCATGTATGCTTCGAATGATTTTAGTACTAGTGTCATCGGCAAAAAAACTAATTCTGGTTGTTGTATAATAAGCTGCAGATGAAGCAGACCCTGTGGAACCAGACGGGCATGTGACATTCCACCGCTGGCGCAAGTCAGGACAGTAAAGTGGTTTGTGTACGTGTGTGTGCGGGCGTGCGCCAGTCGGCTGCATCGACAGAGTGCGATAAGATAAGCAGGCTCGGAGACGTGAAGAAAATGTCTCAGCCATAACATGCTGTGTTACCCAGTCCTGTTACGAATTGAGCCATGTGTGAAGGGAACGGTCCTCAGAGGACTACTTTGCGTAATTCTGATCGCGAATTTTGATTATTTAAACTCAAAAGAACGCGTTCTGTTTCTACACAACTAAAGCAACCACGTCTGACTCTGACAACAAACACCGAAGGAAAATAAAACACGAAAACTCATGTAAAAAATTTCGTAAATAATAAAGGAAATGACTGTAATTTTCATTAATTGAAACTTCCTGGCTGAATTGCTGTGGTCCATGTATAAAACGTGTCCTTCCTGAGGTTTCCTTGCCGACTTTGTTTCGACATTGTGTTTCCTCGACAGATTTTCAATATAACAACGGGTTTTATGAACGAATTGATGGGGTGACCATGGGTAGCTCTCTGAGCCCTGCTATTGCTAATCTATTTATGGAATTTTTCGAACAACAAGTCTACAGTCGGCCAAAAAAAGCCCTTTGAAATGGTATCGATATGTGGATGACACCTTTGTGATATGGAATCATGCTGAAGAGGAACTAAGTGATTTTTTGGTGCACACAAACACTTTCAATCCAAAGATACAATTCACCATGGAGAAAGAGAGTAATGGACAACTAAATCTTTTGGATGTATTGGTTATTAAACGGGCAGATGGGACTTTAGGGCACAAGGTATATAGGAAAGACACACACACCGATCGTTACCTACATAAGTATTCGAATTATCATCCCAGGCAGAAGAGAGGAGTCATAAAAACTTTAGCGGACAGGGCTAATAACATCTGTGAGCCAATTTATTTGCAAGATGAATTAAGCCATTTGCGAACGGCTTTCAAGAGAAATGGGTACACTGACAACGAAATAGATCGAGCACTCCACCCTAGAAGAAAAGTGTTCGAAAATACACGACAACAACCGTCGGCTGGAAAAGTTTTTCTTACATTTATTCATAACATCACGGACCGTATTGGAAAAGTTTTGGCCAAGTTTCAAGTGGAGACAATCTCTCGACCTACCAAGAAAATTAGTGAAAGTTTAAGATCGGTGAAAGACGCACGACACCCCATAGCTACTCCAGGTGTGTATAAAATTCCGTGTAGCTGTGGCATGGTTTATATTGGAACAGCTAAAAGGAGTGTTAATACCCGCCTAACGGAACACAAATTGGGACAAATTAACAAATCAACTGTAGCGGAACACGTTTTCAAAGACGGTGATCACTAAATAAAATTTAGTGGGACAACCGTGATAGCTAGGACCTCACATTATTATACCCGCATGTATAGAGAAGGTATAGAGATCTACAAGCACGAAAATAATTTTAATAAAAAAGAATAAGGATTAAAACTAGACAAGATATGGCGGTGGTCGACTTTTTACCAACGAAGTGACAATCGATTAACTGTAATCGAGAGAGATGGCACTAGCCAGAGATAGTTTTAAAGTCGAAAGCACGTGATGAGTGGTGGCGCCATATAAGCGCTCTATATAAGGGGGACCTCCAGCGCCTAGCAGCCAGTCGCCGACTCACCTCAGAAGATGTTGTCCACAGTAGGCAACGAAACGTCAGGATGGAGAAGAAATCTTATATATTGACCACGGCGTTTCCGGCCCGGAAGTTTTATTAAATGAAGGCGCCGGCCGTGAAAGCTTACATGTTATGATTTGACTATAATTTTGTTGAGTTATAACTGTAAGCGGCAAATAAAATTGCACTTGATCGTGAGTATGTCGTAATTTGACGTCATATTGGATGCTAACAGAGATCACGTAGCTGACAGCTGACAGGCACGTGATTGCCACCTGTAGCGTGCCTTGCACCAAGAGCTGGCGAGCCGCCTAACTGTGATTGGTCGGCGTTCGAATTTAATAGAGGACGCCGCAACTTAGAGGGGCTGGCACGTACTTCAACAAAACACGTAAAGGCACCCTATAAAAAACGCTACACGCATGCATGATGACGCACCCCTGCAAAGTAATACGTAAAATGCATGGAATAACAACTATAATAAAATAAATAAATAACACACTGGCAGTAAATAAGCGTGGATCAACAATGTCAACAAATACAGTAAACACGTTTCTCTTAAATTACATTGATTTCTAAAGAAATCAAATACTGAGGAACGTTTGTCGGAAACGAGAAAGTAATTACATTTGAAACTACACCAAATACCTTGAGTCGTTACAAGGGGACAGAACTTGGCATTGCAGCTTATCTTTTTGTAGAGACGAGTTGTGGCGTCTGCGGCGACTCGGTGATGCTGGCGGCGTAATTATTTTGGCTTTATCAGCCATGAAATTACAGTGGATTAGTCCTATGGCTTGGAATGTCATACTTCACGCGGTAATATCATTACCCGTATCATTCCTTCGGTGACAGGTCGGTAAGACGTAGTTGCTGCAGTATGAATCCAGGTTCGTATATGAACGATAACAACGTTCCTTATTACCTGTGCAGTTTTAAAACAGTATAAAATTCCCTTTTTACCCGGCCGATTGCGAAGTTACAGTCCGTTCATTTCTAACAATCGCGGCCGTGAATTCACGTTTCTGGCGACAACAGTAGCACACATCATAAACAGTTTAAGACTCTCCACGGCCACAGTTAACGCTGTAGCATGAGTGACAGCTCTTTAAATTGCACACGAGATAGTAAATTCAAAGTAAATTAGTTGATGCAACTCAGTTAAATGAAAAAGGTACGGTTCTAGCCGCGACAGTCAAGAGTCCATTCACAGAAACATTGCCACTGCTGTTTAAGTATTGCCGCGCGGGATTAGCCGAGCGGTCAGGGGCGCTGCACTCATGGACTGTGCGGCTGGTCCCGGCGGAGTCTCGAGTCCTCCCTCGGGCATGGGTGGGTGTGTTTGTCCTTAGGATAATTTAAGTTAAGTGGTGTGTAAGCTTGGGTACTGATGACCTTAGCAGTTAAGTCCCGTAAGATTTCGCACACATTTTTTTTTTTTTTTTTACAGTATTCATAACCTAACATTGTGTTTCATAACGTCCATGTCGAAATTTAGGTAATACTGTGACTGAAAAATGAGAAACAGGCCACAAATTTTCATGTGCTTCTGTGTGACTCGATTACACAACAGACACGCTTACACCATGACGGTGCACGCTCACACCGTTCGACTGCCAACTATCGATATCGCTCTCGCATCACAGTGCTGCATACTGCATTGGTTCCACAAGGCGAATTTTAGAAAAGCCTTGAAAAGAACATCAAACATACATTGACTCTTCTGCGTACTTAATTGAAAGACATTCGTGTGGCAATATTAATAAAGCTAAACCAATCACATTGAAAGGAGTCTACTGGGGTACACACGTACGTGGGACCCGAATATGATGATAATACTAATGTAAACTAAAATGAAACTGTTATTTTGCAGCGTACAAGTCAAGCGCCAGCACGACAGGCAGGACGTTAGAGCAGAGGGGGCACTGAAGAAGATGTCAGCCAGACCGACCCCTCTCTAGGACGACAACGAGACGCAGGCAGCATCTAAACGAACAAAACAGAGACCAGTTGAAGACTAGGAGGTCTACGAGCTCTGTCGCAGCGATTTACGAACTGTATATTTCACTCGTATTAGGAATTGTATATACTGCAGAGATTTCTTATTTTGTCTGTCGCCCATTACTTGCGACACATCATTGTATTGTCATTTATCTTACTGTAACCAAAATTCATTAATACTATTTCTTTGAACTGTTGTCTAGTGATCTGAGAGAGGTTTCCTGGGCACCCCGTATGCGACGAGTAGGCAGGACATTGACGTCAAGAAGGTCAACTGATCCCGTAGCGGCATCCTGTTGTTTGCTCATAGGCTTTTCTGTTTTGCTGGCGCCTTAATTCTACTTTGTCTTTTCCTTGCAGGCCGGCCGGAATTGCCATGCGGTTCTAGGCGCTACAGTCTGGAACCGCGTGACCGCTACGGTCGCAGGTTCGAATCCTGCCTCGGGCATGGATGTGTGTGATGTCCTTAGGTTAGTTAGGTTTAAGTAGTTCTACGTTCTAGGGGACTGATAACCACAGCAGTTAAGTCCCATAGTGCTCAGACCCATTTTTTTCCTTGCAGAGGTGTATTTGCTTGCTTTAATAGTGTCTCTTCTAGTGTTTTTGCTAATAGTGTTTTCAGGTGGGTGTTGCAGATTTTTCATTGCTTTTGTACTTATTGCTTGCCTTGTCTGCATTTGTTTCTTCCAATATGCCCACCCCACCTATCCCGGCCCCTGCTCAGGAACCACAGCTGCAAGCGTCAGATGCATTTCAGTTTCAGAGCCAACAAATTTCAAAGCTGCTAAACACGGTGCAGCAGCTACTGGCCAATGCTGTTCGCCCAGTAGAACAACAAACTCACATACAGCAGCTCTAACAAGGGAACCTCCCCAACGCATCCCCCTCAGATTTAGTTATAAGTTGGCACAGTGGATAGGCCTTGAATAACTGAACACAGATCCAACAGGAAGAAGTTGTGTGGAACTATGAAAAAATAAGCAAAATATACAAACTGAGTAGTCCATGCGCAAGATAGGCAACATCAAGGACAGTGTGCGGTCAGGAGCGCCGTGGTCCCGTGGTTAGCGTGAGCAGCTGCGGTGCGGGAGATCCTTGCTTCAAGTCTTCCCTCGAGTGAAAAGTTTACTTTCTTTATTTTAACAAAGTTGTGATCTGTCCGTTCGTTCACTGGCGTCTCTGTTCACTGTAATACGTTTAGTGTCTGTGTTTTGCGACCGCACCGCAAAACCGTGCGATTAGTAGACGAAAGGACGTGCCTCTCCAATGGGAACCGAAAACATTTGATCGCAAGGTCATAGGTCAACCTATTCCTCCACAGGAAAACACGTCTGATATATTCTAGTCGACACTGGTGACGGTATGTGCATCACATGACAGGAATATGTTGTCGACCCACCTAACTTGCACACTTGGCGAATGGGTAAAAAGATTCTTCTACCTTGCCCGATTTAGTTTTCTTGTGGATGTCATAAATACTCCCAAAAAAGTGATGAAAACATAAGAGTTTGTCACATAAACTGAAAATAAAAAAATTAATCTTTTCACTCGAGGGAAGACTTGAACCAAGTACCGCTCGTTCCACAGCTGCTCACGCTAACCACGGGACAACGGCGCTGCTGAGTTCACACTCTCCTTGATGTTGCCTATCTTGCACATGCACTACTCAGTTTGTATATTTTGCTTATTTTTTCATAGTTCCACACAACTTCTTCCAGTTTTCTCGATTGATCTGGGTTCAGTTTTTCAAGGCCTATCCACTGCGCCAACTTATAACTAAATCTGAGGGAGGTGCGATGGGGAGGTTCCGTTGTATGTGTTATATCGCACTTTCGGAGGTTTCATGAACAAGAAGAGGAATGGCTTGAATGGTTGCAACATTTTGAAGTCCACGTAATATTTTACAACGGACCAGGTACTGTGCAGCTCCCCTGTTTATTACCCACGGTAGGAAGAGCAGTGTTTAGACTCATTCAGAAGTTATTCCTCAACGCAACTATGAGTGAATTTAGGTATGATCAGGTTATAGATTCGCTAACTATTATGACCAACAAGTGAATGTGGTAGCAGCTATTTACCAATTCTTTAATTGCAAGATACAGTCAGAACAAACTTATCGAGATTGGGTAACAGATTTGCAGCGTATGACGAGGAAATGCAAACTGAAAAATGCTTGCGGTGTTTTATATTCAGATATTCTATTGCGTGATACGATCGTGTACAAGGTACCTGGTGTCAGAGAACTTGTGGTATCGATAGTTACGATGCCACGGCTTATGTTGGCACTACGACAGACACCGACGACAGCGCCCTCTAGACGGCGCTGGAGAACTCTACAAGGATCGCTACAGATTCTCCCCATTTCATCAGGTGCAGACAGCGAGGAAACATCGCTTCAGCTTAGTTTGCTATTGAGACTTTGCATCAATTACGATGGGGCCACAATGTCGCACCTACGTGTCATCACCTAAAGTTATGCAACATGTTTGCATATGTTTACACACTAGTCTACATCTACATTTATACTCCGCAAGCCACCCAACGGTGTGTGGCGGAGGGCAATTTACGTGCCACTGTCATTACATCCCTTTCCTGTTCCACTCGCGTATGGTTCTCGGGAAGAACGACTGCCGGACAGCCTCCGTGCGCGCTCGAATCTCTCTAATTTTACATTCGTGACCTCCTCGGGATGTATAAGTAGGGGGAAGCAATATATTCGACACCTCATCCAGAAACGCACCCTCTCGTCGAAACCTGGACAGCAAGCTACACCGCGATGCAGAGCGCCTCTCTTGCAGTCTGCCACTCGAGTTTGCTAAACATCTCCGTAACGCTATCACGCTTACCAAATAACCCTGTGACGAAACTCGCCGATTTCTTTGGATCTTCTCTATCTCCTCCGTCAACCCTACCTGGTACGGATCCCACACTGATGAGCAATACTCAAGTATAGGTCGAACGAGTGTTTTGTAAGCCACCTCCTTTGTTGATGGACTACATTTTCCGAGGACTCTCCCAATGAATCTCAACGTGGTATCCGCCTTGTCAACAATTAATTTTATATGATCATTCCACTTCAAATCGTTCCGCACGCGTACTCCCAGATATTTTACAGAAGTAACTGCTACCAGTGTTTGTTCCGCTATCATATAATCATACAATAAAGGATCCTTCTCTCTATGTATTCGCAATACATTACATTTGTCTATGTTAAGGGTCAGTTGCCACTCCCTGCACCAAGTGCGTATCCGCTGCAGATCTTCCTGCATTTCGCTGCAATTTTCTAATGCTGCAACTTCTCTGTATACTACAGCATCATCCGCGAAAAGCCGCATGGAACTTCTGACACTATCTACTAGGTAAAGGTGCTTTAACTGTATTTGCAGTACCGACGTGTATTACCTTTTCCTGCTCCTACCCATGCGCCGCCTTCCCGACGGGATACAAAAGAACTGGTTTCCAAACAGTCCGATCCATTATTTCAGCACATAGTGCAGATACTAGATCAGTACGATATAGATGCCTTGTCGGTTGATCAGTTTGAGCAGCCAGCAATTTGTCGGGTTGAGTCGCCCCTTGCCCGCGAGCGGACCATTAGGCAGTGCCAACTTGCGCACACAAAGCCACATAAACAATTCTCTTCGCCGTGTTAACAGCTCTCTACGCACGCGAACGGAATTAAGTCATGCCCCCGGTGCTATTCATTGCGCGAATCCCAAGACAGAACTTACCGACGGTGTCGGTGTTGAGACAGGGATTAGTGATCATGATGTTGTCATTACGACTATGATTACGAAAGTTAAAAAGTCGGTCAAGAAGGCTAGGAGAGTGTTCTTACTAGAAAGAGCAGATAAGCAGTTGTTAGCATCCCACTTAGTAAATGAATCGACCTCATTTACTTCCGGTACGATGGACGTGGAAGAATTATGGGCAAATGTTAAACACATTCTAAATCACGCATTGGACAAGTATGTGCCGAAAAAGTGGGTTACGGACGGAAAAGACCCACCGTGGCTTAACAGCGCAATTCGGAGAATGTTCAGGAAGCAAAGGCAGTTGCACTCGCGGTACAAGAAAGATTGGGAGAATGAGGACAGGCAAAAGTTACTATTCGTGCTGCTGTAAAAAGAGCGATGCACGAAGCATTGAACCACTACCATCGTCATACCTTAGCAAATTATATTGCTGAAAACCCAAGGAAATTCTGGTCGTCCGTATAATCGGTAAGCGGGTCGAAGGCTTCCATCTTGTCACTTAATGATCAGTCTGGCCTGGCAACGGAAGACACAAAACGAAAGCTGAAATTTCAAATTTACCATTTCAGAAATCTTTCACGCAGGAGGATCGTACAAACATACCGCCGTTTGAGCCTCGTACAGATTCCCGTATGGAGGACATAGTGATAGACATCCCTGGGGTTGTGAAGCAGCTGAATGGGTTGAAAATAAATAAATCGCCAGGTCCTGATGGGATTCAAATTCGGTTTTACAGAGAGTACTCTACTGCATTGGCTCCTTACTTAGCTTGCATTTATCGCGAATCTCTTGCCCAACGTAAAATCCCGAGCGACTGGAAAAAAGCGAAGGTGACGCCTGTGTATAAGAAGGGTAGAAGGATGGATCCTCAAAATTACAGACCAATATCCTTAACATCGGTTTGTTGCAGGATTCTCGAACATATTCTCAGTTCGAATATAATGAATTTCCTTGAGACAGAGAAGTTGCTGTCCATGCATCAGCACGGCTTTAGAAAGCATCGCTCCTGCGAAACGCAACTCGCCCTTTTTTCACATGATATCTTGCGAACCATG
Source organism: Schistocerca piceifrons (assembly GCF_021461385.2). NCBI lineage: Eukaryota > Metazoa > Arthropoda > Insecta > Orthoptera > Acrididae > Schistocerca > Schistocerca piceifrons. The sequence continues at coordinate 48,029,982 of NC_060144.1, forward strand.
GATGAAGGGTATCAGACGGATGCCATATTCCTTGACTTCCGGAAAGCGTTTGACTCGGTGCCCCACTGCAGACTCCTAACTAAGGCACGAGCATATGGGACTGGTTCCCAAATATGTGAGTGGCTCGAAGACTTCTTAAGTAATAGAACCCAGCACGTTGTCCTCGATGGTGAGTGTTCATCGGAGGTGGGGGTATCCTCTGGAGTGCCCCAGGGAAGTGTGGTAGGTCCACTGTTGTTCCCTATCTACATAAATGATCTTTTGGATAGGGTAGATAGCAATGTGCGGCTGTTTGCTGATGATGCTGTGGTGTACGGGAAGGTGTCGTCGTTGAGTGACTGTAGAAGGTTACAAGATGACTTGGACAGGATTTGTGATCGGTATAAAGAATGGCATCTAACTCTAAATGTAGATAAATGTAAATTAATGCAGATGTATAGGAAAAAGAATCCTGTAATGTTTGAATACTCCATTAGTAGTGTAGCGCTTGACACAGTCAAGTCGATTAAATATTTGAGCGTAACATTGCAGAGCGATATGAAGTGGGACAAGCATGTAATGGCAGTTGTGGGGAAGGCGGATAGTCGTCTTCTGTTCAATGGTAGAATTTTGGGAAGATGTGGCTCATCTGTAAAGGAGACCGCTTATAAAACACTAATACGACCTATTCTTGAGTACTGCTCGAGCGTTTGGGATCCCTATCAGGTCGGATTGAAGGAGGACATAGAAACAATTCAGAGGCGGGCTGCTAGATTTGTTACTGGTAGGTTTGATCATCACGCGACTGTTACGGAAATGCTTCAGGAACTCGGGTGGTAGTCTCTAGAGTAAAGGAGGCGTTCTTTTCGTGAATCGCTACTGAGGAAATTTAGAGAACCAGTATTTGAGGCTGACTGCAGTACAATTTTACTGCCGCCAACTTACATTTCGCGGAAAGACCACAACGATAAGAGAGATTAGGGCTCGTACAGAGACATATAGGCAGTCATTTTTCCCTCGTTCTGTTTGGGAGTGAAACAGGGAGAGAAGATGCTAGTTGTGGTACGAGGTACCCTCCATCATGCACCGTATGGGGGATTGCGGAGTATGTATGTAGATGTAGATGTAGATGTAGAAGACTACAAGTCAAGACAAACACAGTGCTACACTTGTTGCAAGAAAGATCACTTACAATCCATATGTTTGCAATGGAAAAAACATAAGAATTCTGCCCACTCTTATAAATCTAGTCACAAGGCCCATGTAATCAATGCAGTGTATTCAAAGCCTGCAACTGGCATTAGCAAAAGTAGCAAGTGAATGGTTTCTTCCGTGCTATGCCAGTCCAACAAACATTTTGTTCATTTGTGTATTTGTGTAAAATTTCAGTTGCGAAACCCTACATTTCCGCAGGATAATGCACGGCCGCATGTTGCAGGTGCTGTACGGGCCTTTCTGGATACAGAAAATGATCGACTGCTGCCCTGGCCAGCACATTCTCCAGATCTCTCACCAACTGAAAGCGTCTGGTTAATGGTGGCCGAGCAACTGGCTCGTCACAATCAGTACTGGGTACTGATTTCTCAGGATCTAGGCACCCGAATTGCGTGAAAATGTAATCACATGTCAGTTCTAGTATAATATATTTCTCAAATGAATACCCGTTTAGCATTTGCATTTCTTCTTGGTGTAGCAGTTTTAATGGTCAGTAGTGTATGTTGTGCTTTGTGTCTTGATGAACTGTGGTATCGTGTTGAAGCTGCATGGGCAGCTGTACCTGTACACGCCATCCAAGCTCTGTTTGACTCAATTCCCAGGCGTATGAAGGCCGTTATTACGGTCAGTGGTGATTGTTCTGGGTACTGATTTCTCAGGATCTATGCACCAAAATTGCGTGAAAATGTAATCACATGTCAGCTCTAGTATAAAATGTCAAATGAATACCCGTTTATCATCTGCATTTCTGCTTGATGTAGCATTTTTAATAGTTAGTACTGTATGTTGTGCTTTGTCCCGTACATTGCTGATGATAAAAGTGAGACATATACGTAACAAATGCTAAATATCTCAAGAAAATGACTTGTCTTAGTTGCTTCATTACACATTTCGAAACAAGTAATTGAATTAATTGACAGCACGACACAGCAGTGACTGCGTAAGGGCTACATAGTGCTCTACACAGTTTTATCATCATTATTAGTGTTGCTAGACTCAGAGCATTAACAGCCTGGAGTCGTCCAGTTTCTGCCAGTTCAGGAGTAAGCAGCGCAGCAATGAAGTGATTTACTACCATCACTTCATTGCTGCACCATCTGAACTTGTTTGATTTTAAATGGAAATGCATTGTACAGGTTAATCAAGCGTCGCAATGTAGGGGACTGATGCAGGGGAAGGATGTTTTGTTACAAGTGTGTGCCCTCAGCCTCGATAGTTAGTTTTCTTTTCTGAAAAAGATTTGCGTGCTGAAATTGCGATGCACACGATTTCCTTCTTCATTCAATCTAAAACACACACACAAGTAAATATAATTCAACTTTCATCATTTTAAAAATGAAATTGTTCCAAGAAAACTCTTTCGTTCTGCAGTTTACTTAGGTGTTGAAGTTAGTGATTGTGGTGTGCGTACTGTAAGACCTTCGGTACACACACCATCAGATTATTTGTCGCTCTAACGAAGTAGGCGAGTGCCAGCATTATGTCTCGTGGTCTTATCGTGGCGTGTTCATCTTCTGCCGTTAGGTCAGACGATAGAAATGCCACTTGCATGCTTAGAGGAGCAGATTGACGGTGACCAACTTTAAACAGAACTTGATTAATTTTCACACACATTTATTAAAATAATAACAAGCATAAAAATAACTTAACTTGGTTTTGGATATAATCTATTTATATTATGAGTAAATTGTCTCGTAAACAAGGTTGTTGAGAAGTAAATCATATAAGGCAATATCTATATAAAATCCTAGACGTCAGGATAATGGTTTAGGATTGGGCAAGAGAAACGAAGAGTCGTGACTGAAGCCTTTGGGCATGTTGAAGTGACTGCACCATAAAGTCCATTTCTTTTTGCTTTTTTTGCGGGTTCGACAACTGAGTAGTGACCAATGTGAATTGAATTCAATGTACCAAGACATGTGAACTCATTATTTTCTTCAGTTATGTGCAGAGATACTAGAGGTGCTCAGCAGCAAATTACCAACAACCATAGCTGGCGATTATCATATCAATAATGTGATGACCAGCATCTTCACTGCTCTTCATAACAGAGATTCTTCCTAAATCCAAAAGACATGTAGAGTCACTTATGTTGAAGTATGAATACCAGTAATAAACTGCTCCATAACCATGAACAGAGGTAGTGTAAGTCGTGTATATTTCTATTGTCTATTGTCAAACCACAATTTATGAAAGATGTTTATATTTTATTAATAGGATTAAGTAGGAATAATTAATATTTGTCATGTTGGAAATGATTGTGGTGGCAGGGAATGTCTGCACCAAAGTATTGTTGGCAAGAGAGACCGCACATTCACATAATTTTAAAAAGGGCGGGAGAGGCAGCGTATGGATACATTTTAAGAAAAGAACGGGAAAGACCGCGCATTGATACATTTTGTAATGGTAGCCGGGATTGTCTGCACCAGAAAGCATTGTTGGCAGGAGAGACCGCACTTTAGCTTTCGTAGGAAGCGAGTAGTAAGCGAGAAGTGAAGCGAGTCGGTAGCAGGTCTGAAGAGAGAGGTTGAGAGGAGCGGTGTGCCTGCCAGCCACCAGCTATGATTTACAAGAGATTATAAACGGATGTACAGAGACATCAGCTAACTATTATCATAAGAGGGACTAATATTATTGAATTATTTTTTTGAGAAACTCAAGACTACTGAAGGTATGTTTGAGCAATGCTAGTTGTAAGATTATTGTAAAAAGTAAGTCCTATTTGAACGTTTGTAAAATCATTTCATTCAGAATATAATTAATTTTTGCCAGCAATATTGCATTACTGATTATAATCCATCCCAAAAACCATCAACGTAAAACTTTGCAACATTTTATTGTTGTCAAGAAAAAGTTTGATTATGAATTACGTAACTTCAGTCAAATTAATTAAAGAATAACGTCAGCTTTGCTATTAAAGAATAACGTCAGCTTTGCTATTAAAGAATAACGTCAGCTTTGGTAATAAATACAGCCACTTGTTATGACAGCCCACCAGCAGCTAATAGAGTATAGTAAAACAGAGTAAGTATATTCATGTCGCAGTTCGATGTAGCAGTCAGATGGCGATCCAGTAACAGTAAAAAAGGTAAGGAACAGTTTTGGGTTATTGCAGGTAACGACTGAGGGCCACGACGACGACATATTCTATGTTTCATCGAAATAATCAGCAAATCACTTTTAATAAGCAGCATTTAAATTTGTATGCGAAGATTGAGAAAGAGAATTAATTTCAAAGGGAAGATTTCATTTGTTATTATTAAGCAAGAGGTAGAAATCCTAGGTTCCATAGGTTATTGTAGAAGGGAAGGTTGCGTGACAAAAGAGATATAGAGGAGACGGGAAGGTTTCACTTGGCGACATCCAATCAGTAAGACTCTTTTGTGAATCTACTGTGAAAATGAATATACTGACCCTGACAATTGTGTGAATAGGCTAGTGTTAAGTGGCGCAACGCTTATACAAAAGTGTATACCTTTAATTCACAGCCCATCGGCAATTCTGTTTGCTCTATTGATTCTGCGTTGAAAAGTGTTTGTTCAGTGTTGAATCCGCTTTGAACAGTGATATATTTTGTTGCGTGTGCTAATTATATACAATGACCCGCAGAATAATTACTCGTTCTCAAAGCGATAAAAGTGTAGAAGATACTGAAGAGAAATTCTTTACAGGAATAGACAGAAATAATACGTGTGAAAAAGGCGATAGTGAAACTTATGTGGACAATCACACACTCTCGATTCTGGAAGAAATCGAAACGGTTAAGGAGACAAATATTCAAATACAAGAGAGGCTCACGGAAATCCAATCACACACAATTGAGGCGAAAATTTCTACAGACACTGAAATCCAGAATATTAGGGATAAATTAACAGAACAAGTTCTGACACTAACTGACAAAATAGAACATATAGAACACATAGAAATCAATCAAGACTCAGAAAATTTGAAAGCAGATTTTAAGAAAGTAACCAAAAGTAATCGTAAATTACGAAACGAATTTACAGAAAAGATCAACGAACTCACTACAAGAATAGACTTGTTAGATACTAACAATGACAGTAAATCAGATGACACTACACCAGTCTCAGTTCAACAGATTTCTAATTGTAAAGATACGCAAATTAGAAATGTGCAACAAACAATCACAGACCTAGAATCACGTAATAATCTGTTACATCTGAAAATCAATTCTTTACAGCAAGGGATAGATGACACACAAGAAACAACTGCAAACAATCAATTTCACCAGAACACACACCTTTACGACATGCCTTAGATGCACAATACATATAATGTCGGTAGACTTCAGAGAGTAAGAGATTTTAATCAGGCAGAAAGACACATAAATTCATACGCACAACATTACGAAAATAATTACACACAAAGACATGACAGTTTCGAACACAAGCATTTCATTTCAGTGAGAAAGTTTAAAACATTTAAAAACGACAGGACGCAAATACATCCACTGGACTGGATCCAACAATTCAATGCGGCACTCCCATCCTCACGGCCAGTTCAACATATGCTAGAATTTATTATTAGTTTCCTTGAAGGGGAACCAGCGAGAAGAATGCGACCAATTGCTAGACAGTGTTTTTCAGTAGAAGCATTCCAGGAAGCATTTCTAGCAGCATGTTGGTCAGATACCACACAGAGTAGCATTAAAGATCGGCTAATTAGTCTGCCAGATTTCGAGAATTCTACTTTCACAACAATCACACAATTTGTCAAGTATATAGTTGAACAAAACCAATACCTCAATGAGCCATACAGTCAGTCTGCATTAATACAGCTGTGAATTTCAAAACTCTCCAGCGCATTAAAAGTGTCATTATTAAAAGGCCATCAAAAGGACAGCGTGTACGTATTTAGAGACATCCTGCAATTGCTAGAGGTACACCAGGCAGATTATGCGTTTGTTAAGAACTTTTCACGTCATAATGCAAACGAGACAAACAATGCTAATTTTGTGCAAACACGATTTGGCAATAACATTCGTAATAAACGCTTTCACAGTGAAAATGAAAATTTTAATCGAGAATACACACATGAGTTTCATGAACAGCAGTATAACAACAATGTACATTACAATTCAAGACATCAACAAAGCCATCCACATAACACGACACATATACCACAGGAAATGCCGAACCGGTCAAACTTTCACATGACTCATCTCCCAGAAAATGGGACGGGTGCAAGCAATTACACGGGTCAGCCGCAAAATACACAAAACGAAAAAAGACAGCCTTTTAGAGAAACACGCGTGCCTCGCCGTATAACCACAGCTACAACGACAGAAGGAGAGAAAACGAACACCGACCGCAAAGGACATTCTACATTGATAATTTTCATAGACATTCAAACACTGCACAACAACCAAAATATCGTATGAATGTACCAGCCACAAGATTTCATCCGCCACCTACCGCTAATAATCAAAACGGTAGAACAGTACAGCTCATAGAAAGCACACAACACTCCCCAACAGAAAATGAAATGTCAGAACATTTATGACTAGAGATAGCCTGTGATGAATGTCTAAATGAAGACACTATTGGTAAGGACAGGGAAAAGATAACGATAGAGAATGCCATTACATTCAATGACGTGCGAGACACATTGTTACACGAAAAACCGATCATGCAGAAAACCTTAAGCCACCCAATAATCCAGATAAATTTAAAGTCACAAAATATTTTAGCAATAATTGATTCAGGTTCACCAATGTGCGTAATTAACGAAGACACATTTAACAGATGCAATAGCAATAATGATTACCCAGTATTCCCATTAAAAAAAACTAAAGTTAAGGGAGCATTTCCAGGAAAAAGCATTGAAGTCAAAAGACAGACACAATTAACGTTTGTTTTTACAGGGCAAACTTTCCACAGCAATTGTTCGATAGTTCCACATTTAACAACTGATATAATATTAGGAATGAATTTTCTCGTACAGTACGACGCCAAAACAGACACAATTAACGTTTGTTTTTGCAGGGCAAACTTTCCACAGCAATTGTTGGATAGTTCCACATTTAACAACTGATATAATATTAGGAATGAATAGAGTCGTTAAGTACGACCCAAAGATTGACTTTAAATCGTCATACCTAACATTACAGAAGGAAGACAGTGAAGTGGTAGTGAGATTTCAAAACACAGTATCCTCAGAAGAACAAAATATGCAGAGGATCGAGATTATTGGAGATTCTAAAGATAACGATTGTTATCTCACACTATACACGAATACACATAATAACGACATGGCAGAGGAACAAGTGTACAATGTATTAGAGACAATTACACGCAAGGTTGGAGACAGTATAGCAAAAGACGACACAGAACGCACAGAATTAGAAAATATTCTTGTGCAACATAAAACAGTTTTTAACAATGTTTCAGGAACGATGACAGGATTTATATATGAATTTCAGGTGAAACCACACGAGACTTTCAAAGCAAAACACTATCCAATCCCGCATATACACACAGAAGCAGTTAAGTAAGAGTTACGAGCAATGATTGATCAGGGTATAATCGAACCAGCAGCAAGCAAATATGTAAATCCATTACACATCGCTGAAAAGAAGGATGGTTCGCTCCATTTAGTTTTAGATTCTCGTCAGGTCAATAAAATAATCATTACAGAAACTGACAGGCCACAGACGTTAGAAGAGTTACTGCAAAAGTTTCATGGCACCTCTATATATACCACCCTCGATCTCAAATCAGGATTTTGGCAAATCCAGTTGCATCCAAATTGCCGAACGTATACGGCATTCCTTTCCTTTGGTGAATGTTACCAATTTTGTAAACATCCGTTTGGACCAACGATTTCGTCTACAGCCTTTATACGAGGAGGCATGAATACAGTTCTCCCACAGGATCTTAAAAATAAAATTACTACATTTGTAGATGACATTCTATTCGCAGCAGAAAACTGGGAACAGCACAACCTCATCCATCAACAATTACTGAATACCTTCGAGCTGACCGGTGTAACTATAAATCTCCGTAAATCTGAATTTGCTAAGCCTCAATAAAATTTCTAGGTCATATCATTGCACCAGACTCCGACAAATTGCAAGCATTGAAAGATATCGACGTGCCCACAAATAAGAACGAACTTCGGAGCTTTTTAGGCCTTATTAATTATTTTAGAAAATTCATTCATTATAAAGCAGTAGACACACACTTGCTATACCAGCTCACAAGTAAAAATACAATTTGGCCATGGAATGAAGACGCTGAAGCTGAATTCGAGAATTTGAAAGAAGTGTTACTAAGGGTACCTTTGTTATCACATCCTGACCCAACACAAAATTTTTCCATTGCAACAGATAGTTCAACTACAGCACTAGTACTACATAATTTCTAGGAAGTAGAGGCGGAAGGTAAGACAATCGTTAAACATATTGCGTTTGCAAACAGGATACTTTCTCTAGCAGAGCGCAATAATTCTGTAACAGAATTAGAGACGCTATGCGTAGTATGGGCATTTAAGAGATTCCGTCATTATCTATATGGAAGACACACCACAGTATATGCCGATCACCGAGCAATCCAGATTTTATTATCAGCAAAACTTACGCATGATAGATTAAGCCGTTGGAAATTATATCTACAAGAATTCGGCTTTACTATTGTACACATTCCAGGCACGCAGAATATTGTTGCCGACGCACTATCGATATCTGTTCACTATAAACGACTAGAGGAAGAAAATACCTTCTGCCACAACAACCATAGTATTATGTATATCAAACAAATAGCTTCCGAAAACTTTATATCATCAGCATTACAGGACATAGAGAGAGAACAGCAGAAAGATGAAACACTAAAAGAGATTGTAACGCTTTGGCGAGACAAGAGCAACGCAAAAATCAGACATAATTACACTATACTTAAAAATATTCTGTTTATTCGCTCATACCCAGACGGTAACAATTGGCTTTTATGCATTCCAGAATGGACCAGAAACAAATTGATATGGTATACGCACCTAAGCTATGCAAATTACAGAGCTAGGAAATGCTTTCTAATTATTCGACAAAATTGTCACTGCCGCAATATGAAAAAACACATTCGCAAAGTTATAGCATCATGCAAGATATGTCAGAAAGCTAAATCATCAACAGTATCACATATTCCACCACTGTAACCCATCATACCGGTTAAGTTAAGACACATGGCAGCAGTAGACCTTTTCGATCAAATCTCCAGAACAAGTAAAGTTTATAGTTATATTCTAGTAGCCGTAGAACTGACATCCAACTTTGTAACATTTTCTGCGCTGGACCGGAAGCTGTGGCTGCAAGGGACGTCAGGATTCTGGTCGTAACCCGCCACCTCCTGAGGGCCATAATCAGATGTAGAAGGCTTCGGCTGCTGCGGCGTCGGCTGGTCCAGCTCCATAGATAGGACGAGAGGAGGCGGAGGAGGCGAATGCTCCGTCTCCATGAGGTCGTCCCTCGGTGTCGTGGTGTCACCCTCTGTCGGCTGCTGTGACCGCGCTGTCCTCGGTATCCGTGAATCTGGGGGAAGAGGCACGGGAGGATCACCGTGCACACGACAGTGGCGAATTTGATTGAGATGTCGGCGCTGCAATCCGTCGGCACCTGAAATGAGATGCATGCTTGTGCCAAGTCGATGAAGGATCTCGCCTCGCGCCCACCGTCTCCTGTCGCTGAAAACCTGTAAAACACAGTATCTAACATTCTGCGTGGTGTCTGTTTGTTCTAAGTCGTGTCTCCCTACCACTTTCGCGCAACGACGCTCTGACCGTGTTTTTTAGGGAATTGACTAGTTTGAACCTGCGACCTGTTACTGGTGAGGAGACGCCAGACCACACATGACATGTAGAGTTCAGAAGAGTTCAGTGAGACTAGCGATGATATAACCAAATACTTAATGATTTCAGCGTCAGCTCCACTGCACTCCCGCTGCAGTCCGGAACCGCGGGACTGCTACGGTCGCAGGTTCGAATCCTGCCTCGGGCATGGGTGTTTTGTGATGTCCTTAGGTTAGTTAGGTTTAAGTAGTTCTAAGTTCTAGGGGACTTATGACCTAAGATGTTGAGTCCCATAGTGCTCAGAGCCATTTGAACCATTTTCCACTGCACTCCCTCTAAGGGAATCTTAATACTAACTAAATTTACTGGAAGGGGTTCACGGCTTTCCTATTTTTAATTAGCTGGTAAAATAACGTCGAAAAAGCAGTTAAGTTTACAATTGGAAATTTTATTCTACTCACAAAACATTGTTTATAAATTGCACTATTGACATAAGGAAATGTTTCAATACAGAATGGTAAAAAAAAAACTGCGTTCAACAAAAATGTGAACGAATATTCCCTGAGTGGGTTTCCAAGTTCTACAATGGATCGAAGGATGACCTATGCCATAACACATCTATAATCTAGTTTTAAATTAAGCTTCACAACAGAGAAAACTATCGAAATGGTCTACAGTGACCCTCAATTATCTGTAATTACTTATCTAACTTGTCGTAAATTACAGTGGCTGATGTGGCTTCTCAATAACTATATACAGAAAAATCATCGCGTTTCAGATTTTTACTTCAAGTGGCAAATGTGAACACCATGAGCTTTAATTGACGATCGACACTAGTATTACGCAAAAAGGGGGTGTAACAGATGAGACTTCTGCATTTCTGAGTGAAGCTTTATGCGCTGTTATGCGGCATCGCGTGCGTTCATTACCTTGTCGGTTTTCGTCAGGGGGCGGCGAGCAGCACAGCTCCGCTCACCTCGCCGTCTCGGAAGTAACTCTCTCCTCTAACTTCTCCTTACTACAATTTACCAAAGTTGGTTTAAAAAAAAACTATCTGGCTGTGTTTTCATCTGACCAATCAGGGTCTCAATGTTAACCATAAGCTCCGCCTACAAAAATTCTGTCTATCCAATGAGAAACGTTATACTTTTCGTGGTGGGGCAATGTTTTTAAAGTTTGCAACGTAACAAAGACACGAAAAAGTCTCACGCTAAAACATGCGGCTGGGGTGGCCCTTTTTGTGTTATCATAAGATCTATACTGTTCTTCTGGAGGGCTCAACCTTTAAAATGGGCTGGGGGGTGGTCCTGACGTAACAGAGACGCGAGAAAGTCTCACGCTAAGGCTCTAGCTTTTAACATGGGCTGGGGGGTGGTCCTAACGGTTAGCTGGAATTCCTTCGGCGCCGGATGCTGGGGAGGGTGGAGCGGCCGTGAAGCAATTCCGCCGGCGATCGTCCATCTTGTGGATGAGATCGATAGGAGGCCAGAAACAGTTGCATTGCTTGAGCCCTGGTGTGTGCGGTGCGAAGTTTGGCCATCTGCTGCTTGAAGATTTGGACAAAACGTTCCGCCTCGCCGTTTAATTGGGGATGGAACAGTGCACCGGTTATATGCTGTATGTCATTGTGTTCACAAAATGCTTCAAATTCATTAGACGTGAGCTGAGGGCCGTTATCCGACACTATGACCTCAGGTAAACCTTCGAGGCAAAAAATAGACAACAACACCAGAATTGTGCTAAGTAACAATGTCGAGTTCACTGGCACAGCAAAAGGAAGCGTATTTTAAGAGTCTACCACAATCAACCAACGAGTATTCCAAAAAGGTCCCGCAAAGTCCACGTGCATTCGTTGCCAAGTACGGAGCGGAGCAGGCTGATCTTCTGCAAATGCGTGACACTATGGCGTCATCTTTTCTATTTGGGTGTCCGTACCCTGCCAAGTACAGCGTCGACGCGCAAACAGTTTCGTACGAACTACAGATGGGCAAACTGAAACACTTAACTGTTTCGAAACAAATGAAACAGTACAATGTAATGTTTCGATACGCTGTTTCGAAACAGTGAAACAGTTCGTGTTTTGTATTCTAATAAACCTACACATTTTATCATCTTGAATGTCTACTGTATAAGTATGTGCACATAAACACAAATGAGGTGCGAGAGCGCTAATCGTTACGCGGAAAGTATGAAACTATCACTTGGGCGGCTTGGCAGTTTCGTATTTCCTGAAGCAAATGCGCTGCTTTCGTGTTGTGTGACTTTCATACTTTTCAATTGGCTGAGGACAGCCATAGCTGAAGACAGAAGAACCACCACGAACGGAAATGGAGATGGGAGCAAACTGCAGAAACAACGGATATGCTACTGGGATTCCCACATTCCGTTAGTATGGGTAATATACCCATCCTGCTAATTTCCACGCACACAAAGGGAACCATTGTGGATAATAGGCACCGTGACTATAGACTCACAAATAACGCCAAAAAATTCGAATAAATAACAAAATATAACAGAAAAAAAAGTTGTCTTTCAAGATGTTCCCAACCGTTACTATAAAGTCACCATGCTTCCCACCCCTTCCCGTTCACCATTACACTATCAGTGATATGCCAAACAGATTGCTTGCAATTATACCTAGATCAAATTTATGTATATGTCTAATAACTGTCACTCTACGCCTTTTTGTTATTCAAAATGTTGTAGGATTACTTGCGTTTCTTAATACGATTACTGTACATGAAAAGAGAAGCGTATGTTACAAAAAAAGTGTAATTTAATCGAATGACTTTCACATATTTATTATTTTGAATGTGAATAGTATGCATTGTTTTATTGTTTGGTTAGTGTTTATCAAGCAGATGTTACGCCATTTCGTAATAGGACAGTCAGCTAGAAAAGAAGCTTTATTTTCGGATATCTTAAGCTTCATTCTATTGCTTGACAAAAAGATTTCGACACTCTTGAAAGTGTTCCATGAAGTGTTATGTTTTGTTTCAGTAACTGTGCCGAGCCCGAATGTCGTACGACACAGAGCGGAATGAAACATCACTGTTTCGATACAATTAGTCCGTCAAGCGCAGGTGGACTGAAACAGCCTTATTTTGAAACAACGATACAGTTTCTGTGTCTGGCTCGAGATTGAATCTGGTGCGGTTATCCGAGATAGGGGCGGAATGAAACACCACTGTTTCGAAACAGTGAACCACAGCCGTTCCCAAAAACAGTTCCACGTATCGATACACTGTATCGAAACATAGAAACAGTGGCCAAGCGTAGTACGAACAATCACCCAGGGTCCTTGGCGAAGTAACTTCAACACTTCTGTGTGCAAGGTTTTGGGGATGAACACACGTTAGTGTCCGCTGTCATTTTGAACCAGAATCACTCCTTTCTGTATAGCGAGGGCATGCCGACGTACAAAGTATCGGCGCATTGCAGAGTTCTTTATGATATGCAATGAGCGAAGCCAAAATATGCGTATGTGTTTCAACAAAATGTTCCAATCGGAATCAGGTTCCGACGCCTGTGCAATTTTCCGATAGTTCAGAGAAAAAGACTGAAGCAATTCAGAATCCGGAGCATCGTTGTGACAAGAAGATGCGGCAGAAGCGTCAAAGTCTGTATCAGGACCAACTAGACGACGTGAAAGTCCGCATTACCATGTTGAGCTGTCCGACAACACACAATCTCGTTCTGATATTGAGACAACAACGAAGCCCATCGCTGCAATTTTTGGGCAGTTCGTACGGGAATCGGCTTCATGGGATGAATCGAGGACTGCAACGGCTTGTGATTCGTTACTAACTAGATTTTTCTGCCATACAAAATGTGGTGGAATTTGGTGACATCATACACAATAGCCAATGCCTCTTGCTCTATTTGTGAATAGTTACACTGGGCAACACTTTTGATGCGAAAGCAATCGGCCTGTCCTTACCAAAAATTTTGTGAGGAAGCACTGCACCGATTCCGTTTAAGAGGAAGCGTAAACTACGAACACAACAGGTTTGTCAGGATCAAATTGAACCAAGCGACGATCACTGAGCAAAGAATCTTTATGTTTTTGAAAAGCGTCTTGCACTCATCTGTACAAAGGGGACATTCTTGCGATGGAAGCGGTGCAATGGAGCCGCGATTTGTGCATCATTCGGTATGAACCGAATATAATAGTTCATTTCCCTAACACTGACTGCAATTCTGTGACATTTTAAGGACCCGGCAAATCTCTTATGGCTAATAAATGCGACTGCAGAAGATGTACACGTTGATTGTTTATGACATGACCAAGATACCGGAACTCAGGATTAAAAAAATCACCAGTCTAATAATTCTTCAGTCCTGCATCAGATAACATCTGAAGTAAAGCACGCAAAGTTACAATGTGTTCTTCAGGTGTACGACCTGCTACGACAGTATCGTCCAAATAGTTTGAACAGTTTGGTACTTGAGTAGTCAGCTGTCCCACATATTGTTTGAAAATGGCAGGGATCGAATGTAGGGTAGAGCCATGGGTCGTAATACATCTGAAATGTAACGTCCACTGTTCAAAGTACCGTCAATGCGAACAAGAGATGACCGAGACTTGCAACCAATGGCACCCTATACCATCACGCCGGGTGATACACCAGTATGGCGATGACGAATACACGCTTCCAATGTGCGTTGACCGCGGTGTCGCCAAAATCGGATGCGACCGTCATGATGCTGTAAACAGAAGCTAGATTCCTCCGAAAAAATGACGTTTTGCCGTTCGTGCACCCAGGTTCGTCGTCGAGTACACCATCACAGGTGCTCCTGTCAGTGATGCAGCGTCAAGGGTAACCGCAGCCACGGTCTCTGAGCTGATAGTCCATGCTGCTGCAAACGTCGTCGAACTGTTCGTGCAGATGGTTGTTGTGTTGCAAACGTCCCGATCTGTTGAATCAGGTATCGAGACGTGGCTGCACGATCCGTTACAGCCATGCGGATAAGATGCCTGTCATTTCGACTGCTAGTGATACGAGGCCGTTGGAATCCAGCACGGCGTTCCTTATTACCCTCCTGAAGCCACCGGTTCCAGATTCTGCTAACAGTCATTGGATCTCGACCAACGAGAGCAGCGATGTCGCGATACGATAAACCGCAATCGCGATAGGCTACAATCCGACCTTTATCAAAGACGGAAACGTGATGGTACGCATTTCTCCTCCTTACACGAGGCATCACAACAACGTTTCACCAAGCAACGCCGGTCAACTGCTGTTTGTGTATGAGAAATCGGTTGGAAACTTTCCTCATGTCAGCAGGTTGTAGGTGTCGGCACGGGCGCCAACCATGTGTGAATGCTCTGAAAAGCTAATCATTTGCATATCACAGCATCTTCTTCCTGTCGGTTGAATTTCGCGCCTGTAGCACGTCATCTTCGTGGTGTAGCAATTTTAGTGGACAGTAGTGTATGTGTGTAGTGTGTGGACTATGGGAGCAACCTGTAGCCTCCTCCGCATTAATGCTACTAATTGAGAAAAAGTAATTATTGATGACTTATATAATCAGTCTTATAAAATGACTATAATAAGTATGATCTTTTGAAAATAATTTAGTTTCCAAACTGAAACAGAATGCAATCGTCTAGTTTTTACCTTCAGAAAAATTCATTTTATTCGTCAGCGGGTTTATTAATCCCCCCTCAGTTGAGAAGCATTTCTCTAAACCATCAAAGATGTATGTACAGAGTAAGTGAAGCTGAAGGAAAGTAAGAGAAGAAAAAATTACCTCTCATAATTGGCAATATCTTCTCAATGTGACACAGTGGTAGAAGAACCACGTACATTGCGAAGGGAACCGCAAGGAGGAGACTTCTGGAAAGGGATACGTCGCAAAAGGCTCTCATCGGCGCCTATGCTTTCGCGTCTTCAGTGCGTCAAACGACGCAGAAACCAGACTCTGTCCGACTAGAGGCGTGCAGTATCGCCCGACAGTCGCTTTTTCGTCTCTTTGCGAGATATGCGAGGCGTCGTCAGGACCGACGGCCTATTGAGGTGTTTAACCCTCAGACTGTGGAGGGCGCAGTTGAGATCGGATGTGGTTCTGCGACGTTTGCGGTCAGGTTTTTTGTACCGCCGCTTGTGTCCAGTCGTTCGGGCTACTGTGAACATTGTTTATTTACACGCTGTTGTCAAGGACTAAACGTTGGCCTTTCGTCTAAACTCGAAACTTCGTGATGAGTAAGGTGCGAACACTCCAGTGCTTCACTGTGGAATCAGCCATGTTCGCATTGATTCCCGGTTTGACGAGGAATCAGAGACCCAGTCATATAAATCGCCAGATCTTAATGGCGCAGAAAATGCGTTGAGTTTGTTTACAAATAATTTTTGTGCTACCGGTCACGGTTTTCTTTTATTTACATTTTACACGACCGCCTTTGGTGAAATGAGTCCCATTCCCAAGGGCGTTTTCTCTCTATCGTTTTTACGTAATGTTTTTTTATGTATGGAGTTATGCTTTTTTCTGTTAACTTCACAGCAATATATAAAAACTCGCCATTTCTCGTTGGTTATCAATGTTAATGTGTAGCTAGTGGCAAAATTTGGAGGATTTCTGTTTAGAGTTTGCTTATGAGCCATTTGTACGGTGTTTCATAACTGTTAAACAATACACACAGTTTTCTGTTCAGAGTACGCACTGAGAGTAACTTTTATAAGCAGTTATAAAGGAGTTTCTAGATGTAGTCAACGTAGATAATGTTCCAGGTCTTCCGCAGAGTATGGTATGTTTTTGTACAGAGGATAATTGCCTTCATAATTTGCTTGTATCTGTTTCACAATCAAAGTGCCATTATTTTTATGGAGCTACACTGTAGAAGTATCTGAAGAAATCCACTAATTCATCTCCAAGTTTTTTGTTTAATGTTTTTTTCTGCATATTTTCCGTAATGTGAGTAAGTCTCCAGTTCTTCTAATAAATCAGTTTTATGTATTTTATTTACTAGTTGGAGTAATTTGACATTGTTCTTTACTTTTCCTAAGGGTGACCTTTATTTATGTAGACCAACTTTTTTGACTACTGCTGATGTGTGTCTGTTGTGTATGTAAGCTTTAGTGTGTTCCGGGTACTCGACGTTGAAACTGCGGCCTGTTTGGCACAATACGAATAAAAGAAAATTGTAACTGTTAGAGGAAAACTTATTTACAAACAAACTCTTTGTTTTCAGACTCGTAGGCTTTCACAAACCGTTTGTAATGGATCAAAACACAAAATTATTTGGTCTATTTGGAAAAAGGGGTGAAAAGTAACCATCAACATCCCCACCGTTTGGTACCTCTGTGGAATCTAATCATGAATGAGCGGATTCAGCCACATATCATACCCGTTGAGGCTTCCGTACTGTGTGTCTCGCGAATTTGAGGCCAGTGACACTGCCATTCTTAGCGGCGTTTCCTAGAAGTTCTGTATAATAAGGTAAACCAGTATCAGGCACCACGGCTAACTAAAGATCGAAAAAAACACCAGACAGTCATGAAACTCACGGCTGTTGAAGGTGATTCCTCCGTTTTCTGTGTCAATAACAACACACTGTGTCACCCCACCACTGAAGGAAATAGTAAAACTATGCGGCAGAATATTGGCTAAGCAGACCTAGCACTATGGTTCTTCCTGAGATAAGGTTGGAAAGATGGTATGAAATTAAAATAACCGATTGCTCAATGACAGTCCGTATGCATCGTTCCCTTATCGTGTCTTATCTTTCCCGTCGCAGACGTTATCTAAGTGCCTTACGTCTCGAAGTTTCTTTGATGTGAGTGATATTATTTGCTGAGCTTCGTGCGCTGTAGCTGTTTTTCTGTTTAAGAAGCTACCGCTGCCTGAAAATGTTTATGGTGAGTACTAACTTATTTCATTTTCCATTCGTAAAGAATGTTTACTAAGTGACGTTCCACTTGCGACATCTTCTGGTAGCAAGATCAGGTGACAGACAACAATGGCACAGTGCATGACGCACTAAGTCTGTATTCTGCGGAATTAGGGTACAACACTCCATCTGGCAATGGTGAGCCATGTTAACCTCATTTTGCTTCCCCAAATCACGTCACCCGAATAAAGAGATGATAACTAGCGTTAACCTCTAATTCACGTTTTCTTAAGTTTGTGTCCTCTGGTAAACTCGACACAGATTGGACATTTATCATCAACTCCCCCAACAAAATATAACTTCACGTCAGCTATTGATTTAATTGGATGTTCTCAAAAACCGGATGGTGCAGTAATGACATACTTATACAGCTATAATGTATATTGTTGCCAAAAAAAATTTGCTTGAGCTACATCGCGTTGGGGGCTATACATTTAACGTTTTAAAACATAGTGGCAATGAGACAATGGCAGGACGTATATTTCCCTCTATCGATGCAACATTACTCAAGTAGTATGTGCATATGGTTTCTTAGCTCTGTTTCGTCACTGAAGATACAGTCACACAGTCAGGTTTGTTGTGAAGATCGCTATACATTTCCATTTCTTCCAAAAGTTCTTCTGTACTTCTTTCTCAGCAAAATGTAATGTTTCCAAGTTTTCTTGTATACTATTCTCTGTGTAGCTAAGTTGGGGCATGCGAGCAGCAAAAGTTAATTTATTTAAATTTGGCAAATATAAAATTTAGGGTACACAGAGCAATGAAGTTTATAAATGCAAGTCATGTTGTGTGGTTCATTTTTAAAATTTGATTTATGAGTTAAATTACGTTGTATTTTATTATTTGTAGAGAAACTAATCTGGATAATCCAAACTGGAACAAGTTAGCAATTTGATATGAGACTTTGGTTATTTGTGTTATGTAGACACATATCACTGAGTGTCATGGATGAGGTAATTGTGCTAAGGTGTTGTTTGTTTTGATATGGGGTCACTGCTCTGAATGAATTTGTTTTTCATGCTGCTGTGAAGAGTATTGATGGTGGCAGACGTGTACCCACTTCTGTGTGCTGTCAGTTTAATTGTGTGAAGATCTTGTAGTTTACATTCAGTATCTTGGTACAGTCAACCAAACCATTTCTTCTATTCTATTATAGCCATATAATAAGCTATCTATAATAAACTATTCTGCATTATCTGATATGATAGTCGGTTTCCTGTATATTTCGATTTCGTATTTGCCATTATTTTTGCTAATGTATTAAGATAAAATGTTTCAACAGAGAATTTATGTTTTTGTATAGTTTGTTAAGTTAATTTGCAAAATTATCTATTTCTTCTTCTATCCCAACAAACAGAATAAGTTTATTATCCACATATCATTGATAATATTTAATTAATTTGGTTGTTGATGTATTATTTTTGGAAAAAAGAGCCATGGTTACCCCATCATTTATGTAGCAGTTGGCCAGGGGACTAGCTAGGTAGCTGTCTACTACTACTCCATCTTCTTATATACAAAATTTGTAATTGAATATGTATGACAGTACTAGGGTTAGAATTCTGACAATTCAAGTTAATTGGATCCAAGCAGATTAATTTCAATTAATAGGATTGTTTCATCTACCAGCACATTTACATATAAATTAACTGCATTAAATCAGTAAATGAACCAGTCCTTGGAGTGGAAATATCTGTAAAGCTTTTTATGAGTTTATTGCTGTTGTTCATAGAAAAATTATCCTCAGCTTTGTAAGTTCTAGATGGAGTCTCATTAAGTTTCTTGCCAATTTGTCTGAAATGGGCTCTTCTGTATATTGCCAATTGATCATATTGGACGGTTTGCTTTATACATTTTACATTCTGATTACTCTTCTGGAGGTGTTTATTAATGTGCGTTTAGATATTCCACATGAGGAGAAGACGAAATTACATTCTTTCAACACTTTTTTAAGTTTTGTCTGTAATTTGAGGATTGGATCACAATTGACTTTCCTTATGAAGTTATTTAAGAAGAAACCTTTTGTCATAGTTAGTTAATAATCTTCTCACACTATTACAGCAAAACTTCCTTTGCAAACTTTTATTATTAATGTTTGATTGTCTTAATGTTGTTTTGTTTCTTTTTGTGAGATTCTTTGATTCATCTGGAGTATTGCATTGTGCGTTTTTCATCTATACAAATTTCAGTATAATTTTAGTTTATGGCCTGTTGGATTATCCCCATTACTTAGCACTATATCACATACACTATTACTTGTTTAATATTATTTGTGCAATCTTGAAGTTCAGTACTAAGTTTGGGGCTGTTTTTCAACAAATTTAGACCAGGGTCTCTGAAAAGAATGGATGTTTACCACCAACTGAAAAAGTAAATTAATTCATAACTTAAACCTTGAAAATGAGTCACACAACAAAGCTGGTATTTATAAACTGAAGTGCTCTGTATGCCCTAACTTTTATAGTGGCTTAACTGGCAGGATATTCAAAATTTTGTATGGAGAACACATGAATGCACTCAGGCTAAAAAACTTAAGTAAATCAACTTTTGCTGCTCACATGGCACAGCATAACGACACAGAGAATAGCGTGCAAGTAAACTTGAAAAAACTATATGCTGCTGATAAAAGAGTGCTGATGAAGTTGTTGGAATAAATGGAAATATACTGGCACCTTCAAAACAAACATTACTGTGTCTTAAGTGACCATACAAGGACACGAAATGTACTTAGAAAACTCTCTCTCTCTCTCTCTCTCTCTCTCTCTCTCTCTCTATATATATATATATATATATATATATATATATATATATATATATATATATATATATATAACGATTGTTCCCCTTTAGGAGAGCGATTGAACTTGAATTCATAATTTCATCTTCGGATGTTTTTCTTCTTTGCTTCCCAAAACCTCCTCATCCTCTCAGAATGCTCCTTCTTCCGTTCCACTGTCCATTTTTTACCAGGCTGACGCGATGTTCTTTCCCCAACCCTTCACACTTGTGATTTTATGCCGGCACTCGGTGCGATCTTCGAGATTTTTTATGTTGATCTGCTGTAGATCCCTCTGGACTTCTTTCAGCCATTCTGTGCCACATTTACTCCTTGTTATAATATTGAATAATTTCTTTGCTGTTCTGGAGTCTTCCATCCTGTTGATGTGTGTACAAAATTTGGCTCGGCGCTTTCTGATTTCATCTGTTACTATGTTGATCTTCCTATAGAGTTCGTTTTGTGGCCTCTTCATCCAAATGCCATTTTTGTTGGTTGGACCGTAAATCTTCCTGAGAATTTTTCTTTCCTGCTTTTCTATTTCCTTAATTTTTGAATGACCATCAATCACCATTGTTTCACCTGCATAGATTGCTTCTGGAAGAATCACTGTTGTATAGTGCCGTAATTTTGGGTCTGTCGAAATGCACTTCTTGTTGTAATGCGTCCATGTTAGCTTGTAGGCCTTCTGGAGCTTGGTGATTCTTTGTTCATTGGCAATTCGGTTTAATCCTGAGGACTGTATAGTTTCACCGAGGTATTTAAAAGGCAGACTTGTGCAATTTTACCATATTTTGTTATTAAAGGGGATTTATTTTCTGGCTGCCTTTCCATATATTGGGTTTTTCATAAGATATCTGGAAATTTCATGTAGTTTTTCCACTGCGTGAATCGCTTCTGTTCTGTTATTGGTGATAATTGCAATATCGTCAGCGAAAGCAACGCACTTGACTTTAATTCGGATCTCTTTCTTGATACCAATTTGGATACCCTTTACCTGAGGTTCCCATTCCCTGATTATCTTTTCTAGAACAATATTGAAAAGGACTGGGGATAGTCCGTCCCCCTGTAGAACTCTAGATTTGATTTCGAAGGGTTCTGATACTTCGCCCATGAATTTCACTTTGGCCGTTGTTCCTGTAAGTGTAAGTATATATATATATATATATATATATATATATATATATATATATATATATATATATATATATATATACAGGGTGTTACAAAAAAGGTGTAGCCAAACTTTCAGGAATGTTTCCTGAAAGTTTGGCCTATGTGTACATGTGTCCGAAAACGCTTAATTTCCGTGTTAGAGCTCATTTTAGTTTAGTCAGTATGTACTGTACTTCCTCTATTCACCGCCAGTGGGCCCAATTGAAGGAAGGTAATGTTGATTTTGGTGCTTGTGTTGACATGCGAGTCATTGCTCTACAGTACTAGCATCAAGCACATCAGTACGTAGCATCAACAGGTTAGTGTCCATCACGAATGTGGTTTTGCAGCCAGTGCAATGTTTACAAATGCGGAGTTGGCAGATGCCCATTTGATGTACGGATTAGCACGGGGCAATAGCCGTGGCGCGGTACGTTTGTATCGAGACAGATTTCCAGAACGAAGGTGTCCCGACAGGAAGACGTTCGAAGAAATTGATCGGCGTCTTAGGGAGCACGGAACATTCCAGCCTATGACTCGCGACTGGGGAAGACCTAGAACGACGAGGACATCTGCAATGGACGAAGCAATTCTTCGTGCAGTTGACGATAACCCTAATGTCAGCGTTAGAGAAGTTGCTGCTGTACAAGGTAACGCTGACCACGTCACTGTATGGAGAGTGCTACGGGAGAACCAGTTGTTTCCGTACCATGTACAGCGTGTGCAGGCACTATCAGCAGCTGATTGGCCTCCACGGGTACACTTCTGCGAATGGTTCATCCAACAATGTGTCAATCCTCATTTCAGTGCAAATGTTCTCTTTACGGATGAGGCTTCATTCCAACGTGATCAAATTGTAAATTTTCACAATCAACATGTGTGGGCTGACCAGAATCCGCACGCAATTGTGCAATCATGTCATCAACGGTCTACCCGACGGGAGGCCCTAGCCACACGACATTTCCATTTCCAACACAGATTGTCTGTGAACGTTTGGGCAGGCATTGTTGGTGATGTCTTGATTGGGTCCCATGTTCGTCCACCTACGCTCAATGGAGCACGTTATCATGATTTCATACGGGATACTCTATCTGTGCTGCTAGAACTTGTGCCTTTACAAGTACGACACAACATGTGCTTCATGCACGATGGAGCTCCTGCACATTTCAGTCGAAGTGTTCGTACGCTTCTCAACAACAGATTCGATGACAATGGATTGGTAGAGGCGGACCTATTCCATGGCCTCCACGCTCTCCTGACCTCAACCCTCTTGACATTCATTTATGGGGGCATTTGAGAGCTCTTGTCTACGCAACCTAGGTACCAAATGTAGAGACTCTTCGTGGTCGTATTGTGGACGGCTATGATACAATACGCCATTCTCCAGGGCTGCATCAGCGCATCAGGGATTCCATGCGACGGAGGGTGGATGCATGTATCCTCGCTAACGGAGGACATTTTGAACAGTTCCTGTAACAAAGTGTTTGAAGTCTCGCTGGTACGTTCTGTTGCTGTGTGTTTCCATTCCATGATTAATGTGATTTGAAGAGAAGTAATAAAATGAGCTCTAACATGGAAAGTAAGCGTTTCCGATGTCCACATAACGTATGTTCTTTCTTTGTGTGTGAGGAGTGTTTCCTGAAAGTCTGGCCGTACCTTTTTGTAATATCATATATATATATATATATATATATATATATATATATATATATATATATATATGAGAGGTGACTGCCATAGTTAACCTAGTAAATAAAAGAAAACATTCATGTAAAAAAACTTTCATATTACATCACCAGTATATCTTAACATGTTAAATGCATAGTGTCCTATATGATCCAGCCTAAGAAAAAGAAGCTTTGCAATATTATACATCACAGCTGTAGAAACATGCTATTACTGCGCCTTCTGTCCGCTCCTGGTAGCTGAGTGGTCAGCGCGACGGAATGTCATACCTAACGGCCCGGGCTCAATTCCCGACTAGTTCGGAGATTTTCTGCGTTCAGAGAGTGGGTGTTGTGTCGTCCTTATCATCATCATCTCATCCCCATCGACACCCCAAATCGCCGAAGGAGCGTCAACTCAAATCTTTTCCTAAAATAGGTGATATTTAGAAGCTTTTGTAAAGAAGAAAATCATGAATATTCTGATATATTATAGAACCGAAAGAAAGCTAAATTTGTACAAGAAATCCTTACTACCATCTGGCTATGGACTGCAGCCTGAAACCAGTTATCGAAGAATAAAGCATTCATCGAAACCTGTACTGGTTGCAGTTGTTTCCTTCAAATCCACATTTTTAGCGTTTACAAAAGACCCTTTATTTCTCTGAGGGTCACTACCTCTGTTCCCTTATGATGTCTTCTACAATGATGGAGAATGGATTGTTGCAGGGTTATTTTCTGATGTGCTCAAAACACTTTTGTTTGAAATTTTGTGTATTTGTCCAATCTGTTTTATTTCTGTTGGGCTCTTTGCATTTTTCTTCTTTTAGTTTTTCTGATTGTTTATCACAACTTATTTTGTCTCTGCAGTGTTCTGTCTTCAAGTGGGCCAAATAGCAGTATCAGTATTCCTACGTGAGCTATTAATGGACGTCTCAGCACATAGATGGAGTCTTTTTAATTTTGTCATAGTTGTCATCCACATTTGAGATTATTCGTCCGAACTTTAACATCACACATACCCTGTCCAGTGATAACGATGAAAATCTTCCCTGAATCTGAGTAGGCAGGTGCTAAGTTGGTAGGCATGCCTCTGAGAGGGCACCGGCATATTCTTTTCACGCCCTTGCCCAGTCCAATAGAAATGTCTGACTGTAATGTCTCATACTCTAATGGACGTTGAGGTACAATTTTCCCTCCTTTGTAACATTAGCGGCCAAGGTCAAAAAGTGGTCCGAAATCCTATGACACTCCTACCTATGTTTATTAATGAAACAGGTAATACCAGATCAACAGCTTACAATATTAGAAGGTATACCAACAATCTGGCGCACTTTTGGGCTGCCTTCTCTCCCGACGAAGAGAAATGACGTCTTCATCCTTATCAGTGATGTCATTCATGACATCATCTATAACTCTGAACTAGTGATGCAGTCAGTGACAAGATCACTCTTATTGATGATGTCATCATTCTGATCAGTGACATCATCATTCTTATCAGTGGGAATCCACCTTATCTCCAGACTATCATAGCACAGTATTAAAAATCCAAGATATCGGAAATAATTCAGTTGCACTATCGGAAAAGATTAAAAACCTCTCCTCTCCGCATATCTCCAACCGATCGCAGGGCAGCACTGTATATCTCCAAGCAATCACAGAACAGCATTAAAAAATCGAAGATGGCTGAAACAGTCCAACTTCGTTAGCGGGAAGAATTAAAGTAACCTCTGCTCCCCGTATCGACAACCAACCACACAGGGCACTACTCCATACTTCCAGTTAATTTTAGTAAAAACTCAAACTCCATCCAAACAGGCCTCGGTAGGCGCATCGGCACTGACCGACCGCCGTTTCAACCTAAGCCGGTATGGAAGAGCACGTTCACAGCGCGCCGCTCTCCTGGCTGTCGACAGCTTTTGTGGCCTGATCCGCTATTTCTTCCCAGCCGTGCTCAACAGACCCGGACGGTCACCCATCCAAGTGGTAGTGAAGCTAGACATCGCTTAACTTCGATGATCTCACGGGAACAGGTGTTACAACCGCAGCAAGGCTATTCGTAGCTAATCTTAGCGCAGTATCCTAAACACAAGATGACGAAAGTAGACCAGTTATATGCATTATACGCCATGTCGTCTCCTTTTTCCATCCAAACAGAGCATAGTCCTCAACGGATATATAAAACTGGTGTCAGATTTCATTATTTATAGCTTTCATTTCCCTACCGCCAGCCATTCAGTGCGCTATATTAAAAAATAGCCGCCAATGTGCAGTA
The DNA here is from genome assembly GCF_021461385.2 of Schistocerca piceifrons. Classification (NCBI taxonomy): domain Eukaryota; kingdom Metazoa; phylum Arthropoda; class Insecta; order Orthoptera; family Acrididae; genus Schistocerca; species Schistocerca piceifrons. The sequence continues at coordinate 48,055,736 of NC_060144.1, forward strand.
AAAGACACGTAACACTCGGATTAAATTCAAAAATATTAATTAATACCGAAAGACATTTACTTTTTGCGCATTTCTCTCTCTACTTTCTTCCATTAAGAACCTAGTATTCAAATGCAAGAGCGAAGTGAAAAGTAGCCCAGTACTGATTGTGCTCTAAAGTTTCCGAAAGAGCTGAATTATTTACCAAAAAATACATCACACACCTCTCTCCCATCCAGTCAGAGCCCAGTGTTACGACAGGGACGTAACGCCATCTGGTCCGTGGTGAGAAGTACCCTAAGTATTTTTTTTTATCAAAAAATACGTCAAAAGATCTGAATTATCAAAAATGCCACACATGTTGTCAACTATGTTTGCATTACTGACTTCCAAAAAATCGTTTATGGGCTGACTCATTAGCCATATCGGTAAATTTCATTCGAAGATACATATCATTCTACGTGGAATACTGAATTGTGTTTACAACATGTTCCCTATAAGTAATTAAAAACCAACATTTGCTCGTAAAATGTGAATAATGAGTTAGGAGTATGTAGTTTCCGCTGTCAGTAATACCTAAAATACTATTCCGTAAACCTTGAAAATGTGAAATAAAATCAATTCCTGTTTCACATATTGGCTGCTTAGTGTCTCAGACTGATGGCTCCACTCTTAAAAAGCATCATGTGATCGATCTCCATACTGTCAGTTGTTCTTACAGTCACCAACAGGTGTCTATACTGGTGAAAACGTTTTAAGTTTGATCTATGGACCATACTTGGCTTAAGACAAAGCCGTAAATTAATTATTTTCCACATCTATGTCGTCGCAATATTCTAAACTGTCAGCAAAAACAGTCTACAATGCAAAAGTGCAATGTGAATGGCGATTGTCACTGTATTTCCATCTTGTTATTTTCCATCCATAAAACATGAACGTAAACTCTGAAGTATGTGATACGGGGTGAGAAGAGAGCGAAGTTTATATATTACTAGAAAATTGTAATCGATAACATGTACTGGAAATAACTGGGACGCATTTGATGTTACTAGGCTCAAAATAATTACTTTACCTCTGCTGTGACGCTCATCAAAAAAATATGTCCCTATATTCTAAAATGCATCAGAAACTGTAATGTTTACACTGCAACAATATCTAATATTCTACAGCGTATTCAGTCTGATATGTGTGCCCTGTCAATTCCTAATGCCTTTTTTTCGTCACCAATTCAAGATGGGGGAAAAAACACATCGGTGACGAGTATTAGAAAAATGGCTGCTTCTGCATTCAGAACTATGGCGTATTAAAAAAAAACTGTAATTAGCTACTCAAACATCTAATAAAATTTCCACCACATATGCAGAAATGTTTTTTTACGCAACCAAGGAATAAAGTGTTCGACTTTTGAAAGAAACATAGTATTTTATTAAGATATATCACTTAAGCTGCAGAGCGATATGCATTTTTTGTACACACACTCACGAGAGACTTCGAAAGACGGTAACAGTGACTGATATGACATTTCCAAAGACAGCGTTGTATCTCGAAAATAAAGTTTTGTATCATTCAGGATATTTTTGTGAGATTTCTCACTCTCTGCAAGAACAATAAAGCTTCATTAAATATTTCAGTATCTAAATTGTAGTAATTAGTGATTAAAATGGGCACAGCTTGCATGATTATTGCAATGAATGCACAATACCTACGAAAATCAGAGCGACAGAAAATTGCTTTATTCCTCAGGTTTCTCACACATTGCGAGCGGAGTGACGTTTCAAATGAAATACTGCCAGATCAAAATTATGAGTGTTAAGTATTAAAATATTCGAAGCTTGCACATTGGCACTACTGATATGAAACTATACGTTAAGCAGCACTCGTTTGCGACGGACCTTCGATAGGCATGCCATACTTGTAAGCTGTATTGGCCTTTAAATTAAATGTTTTCCCTCTTCTGAAGTATCCGTACAATTTATTAAAATACACCAGCTTGTACCCTTGTCGTAATGTGCAAGATCTCTATGAAAATTCGATCGGCGATAAAGTTTTACTGCTGTATATGCAAGATTTCATACACTTTCAAAGCATAATAAATCTTCAAATTTAGTATTTCCAAATCTAAATTGTCTTTATTATATATTAAAATTCTCATAGTTCACTTATTGGCACTACTGATGAGAACTTTAAGTATAGCATCGCTCTTGAGAATTAGACAGGTGTGTTATGACTGAGTATGCTACTATGAAAAAGGGAAGTTCATTATTTTAACGATAGTGATTATTACTTCACAATTGATGAAGTACATAAATTTGTATACTAACATCCCATTTTATATGTCAAAACCGATCGTTGACACTGAATTTATTAGGATAAACAGGATTCTAAACACAGTACACGAATAAAGGCAAGGTGCACATTTAACACAAACAAATATGTGTCCGCACTTCCATCTCATTATGGAAACAAATTTTAAACAGGTGAGCTTTGTCAGAAGCTCTCAACATTTTTTGGTAAGAGTTGCACGTTTTCCCCTTCCGTATCCTACTGAGTATGAGTATAACTTAATGTTCTCATATGCGACTTCACTTTTAATTTTCCCTCCAATTTTAGACGATAATTGACGATTCTCTAAGTTCCTCTTCAAAATGTAGTATGTTATTTTCATGTGAATTATTCCATAACACTTTCAAAGGCAGCAAGAACTCTTCCAATTCATTTGGGTTGGTACATTTTATCAATTTTTTAGAAACATCTTCCAACTATCAACGTCATCCTCTTCTTCTTTTTCCTCTTCTCATTCGTCGTGATAATTTTCCTCGTCGTAATCATCATTTTCTCCTTCTGCACCTTCTGCTGTCATAAATACAGTGTTTTTAAAGGCTTCATCTCTCTTATTTTGGAATAGTTGTCCTAATCTCTGAGAAGCAGTTCTGATGGAAAGCTGAAATCCCCTCTTCCTGAACCTCATCTTCCTCTCTTCTGCCAAAACCTTCCGAGATATTTTAGGCGAAGCTGAATTATGGTCTGAGATTGAGAATAATGTCCCATTAATATGTCTGTTAATTAAAGGTAAGTGACCATATAAATACTGGTACTTTACTTTTCTACTCACTAAGTCTGATGGCAAGTTGAAGTGCGCTCATCTTCTTTTCCCCTGACAAAATCTGGTGTGATATTCTACACCCGACGTTCCCCACTGCTCGATTACGGTGTGAAACTGATAATAACATCTCATTAATACCCCTGTTAAGTTGTTACAAGAAAATACATAAATACTGTTATTTTACATTTTTACTCACTGAGTGTGATGGGCGATTGATTCATTACACAATAGGGTCAGATTTTTTAATGTGCTCTGCACATTTCCTTCTTAAGCAGGGTTCTGATTCATATCATCTCCTTAATCTGATTCCTAGTGTGCTAAAAGGTATTTTAAAATTTTCTTCTGCCTTTCTCATCCACAAACGCTCAGCGGCTTGTTATGGCATTTTACAGTCTTCTGCAGTCGAATTTGAAACCATGTGAAACAGAAAAATAGCATTTCATTGGGTCAATAATGGAAAGTGGATAATGATGCTCAGTGATAAATGATAGTAAGAATGATTGTCAGTGATCAATGACGCTTAGTGATAAGTGATGGTCAGGGATCAGTGATGATCGGTGATTAATGATGGTCAGTGGTCACTGACGGTCGTTGAACAATGATAGTCAGTAATCACTGACAGGCAGTGAAAAATCGTGGTCTGTGAACAATTATCGTCAGTGATCAGTGAAGCTCAGTGATCAGTAATTGTGACTGACGCTAGTGATTAAAAACTTCAGCACTGGCTGTTAAAATTCTTTAATTAAAAAATCAACATCGGTTTCGCATCCGCGAAGTTGCATCTTCAAGTGATCTGTACAAGAAATCGAAACATTAGAGAATTGTAGTGACTTTACAAATAGATGTCATACCATAAAGCGCCATATATCAATGAGAGCTGAGTCCTCACAAGTTTCTTCATTTTTTAAACAGTCACGTTGCGGCAGAGTAAATGCTACGAGTCTGTTGCCACCGTTCGTCGTCGAAATGAAACCAACAGCGCGCTAAACGCCGGTGTCTATGACCAAACTGATTGGGTACGCGCCGAACCCATAAGAGAGGGGAAGCCAGATAAAATTATTTAAATTTATGACTCCCATGTAGTTATAGGAACTAGGAACACCACATCAGCATGTGTCAAATTCGACAGAGAAGTATATTAGAGCCTTGAATGCCTTACCGTTCCGTATAGAGAACACAAAAGTACTTGTGGGTCCGTGCGAGATAGCGCCAGCGGGGATCTAAGTGACGCCATCTACAACGAGAAAGGTGGCGGTATGTTTTACATACTGTGTGGTCACTAGAAATTTCTTTTTTCATACATTAATATTTTAAAAAAAGGTGAAAAACTTCAAGATACAAGTTAATACCCCTCTAAGAAAACTGGCTAATTACATGAACTTTTATGAATGCCACACTGTACTGTTTATAACATGCAGTTGACGCTAAATAGCGAAAAGTGTGAGGTGCTCCACATGAGTTCCAAAAGAAATCCGTTGGAATTCGATTACTCGATAAATAGTACAATTCTCAAGGCTGACAATTCAACTAAGTACCTGGGTGTTAAAATTACGAACAACTTCAGTTGGAAAGACCACATATATAATATTGTGGGGAAGGCGAGCCAAATGTTGCGTTTCATTGGCAGGACAATTAGAAGATGCAACAAGTCCACTAAAGAGACAGCTTACAATACACTCGTTCGTCCTCTGTTAGAATATTGCTGCGCGGTGTGGGACCTTTACCAGGTGGGATTGACGGAGGACATCGAAAGGGTGCAAAAAAAGGCAGCTCGTTTTGTATTATCACGTAATAGGGGAAAGAGTGTGGCAGATATGATACGCGAATTGGGATGGAAGTCATTAAAGCAAAGACTTTTTCGTCGCGGCGAGATCTATTTACGAAATTTCGGTCACCAACTTCCTCTTCCGAATGCGAAAATATTTTCTTGAGCCCAACCTACATAGGTAGGAATGATCATCAAAATAAAATAAGAGAAATCAGAGGTCGAACAGAAAGGTTTAGGTGTTCGTTTTTCCCGCGCGCTGTTCGGGAGTGGAATGATAGAGAGATAGTATGATTGTGGTTCGATGAACCCTCTGCCAAGCACTTAAATGTGAATTGCAGAGTAGTCATGTAGATGTAGATGTAAGTGGAAGCATAGAGCGTATCGACAGTATTTCAGGATACATGTTTGTTTCTTAAGAAGGTCAGTTGTGTTAATTGAGAATAAAATTAAATATAACCAAGTCTTACGAAAATAACAGTGTCTTTTAGGGATGCAACTGTTACGTGGGCTGACCATTATCTAATCATTATCTACCTAGACAAACGAAACCGGATAGGAGGATTTTGTGGCGCCGCGCGGTTTGCGCGCTAAGAGTAGTTTCGGGGAACTTTTTTACTGACGGGTGAATTTCAACCTCTTGTTAAATGTTGAGTGTAATGCCCTTATTTTCATAGCGCAGCAGCTGCAAATTTGAATGGAGCCCGGTATTCGAATGGCCTGTTTCGTGTGGATGGGCGCTTAAAGCTGACCTTGAGCTCGTGTTGTTAATACGTTCTCTAAACCGTACCCCAAAGCTTCGTCCTGTCTGATCTATGTACCTGAAACCACCAATCGTCACACGTGATGCAATACGCATCTGGTGACTTAAAGTTATCTCTGTTTGTCTCCTCCCACGCCTACATTTTAGGCCATTACTCTTTGGGGCAAACGTGTCTTGCTTAGTAACATATCGTATCACCTGTGTTACGAAGTCTGCTTATTATGTACCAAAACGCACGGTACAAATAGACCCTTATATCTGGCTCATCTGCGCTAGTCAGAAATGATACGTGGACAGCAATTTACACGGATAATCCTTAACAAACGACTCCGTGACACGAAGTAAAACTTTGACGATGGATAAACAGTAGATGAGACAATCAATTGCAATATCTTCTAACACTGTTACTCGAAAGACGTCCAAACAACTGTTGTCAAATGTAGCTCACATCATGCCTCTTACATACAGAAGACCGCTGCTCTCAGTATCACAAACGACAGCGTGGGCAAGATTATTTCCGAAACACACTAGCAGAATGTGTTCCTTTCTTGACGTCACAACACGTGTCTCCCTAGGATTTCGTGCGATAAATGTAGATGTCACCAGAATGAGATTTTCACTCTGCAGCGGAGTGTGCGCTGATATGAAACTTCCTGGCAGATTAAAACTGTGTGCCGGACCGAGACTCGAGCTCGGGACCTTTGCCTTTCGCGGGAAAGTGCTCTACCAACTGTGCTACCCAAGCACGACTCACGTCCCTTCGTCGCAGCTTTACTTTCGCCAGTTCCTCGTCTCCTACCTCCCAAACTTTACAGAAGCTCTCCTGCGAACCTTGAAGGACTAGCACTCCTGAAAGAACGGATATTGCGGAGACATGGCTTAGCCACAGCCTGCGGGATGTTTCCATAATGAGATTTTCACTCTGCAGCGGAGTGTGCGCTTACATGAAACTGGCGGAAGTAAAGCTGTGACGACGGGGCGTGAATCGTGGTTGGGTAGCTCAGATGGTAGAGCACTTGCCCGCGAATGGCAAAGGTCCCGATTTCGAGTCTCGGTCCGGCACACAGTTTTAAGTTGGTTTGTTGTGGTAAATTTTCTGTAACATAAAATTTAATGCATTGTTCCTCCTCAAAGAACTCTCACTTGGAGATGCGTGAGAGCAAACATGCTTTCTTGGATAATGACGGAGATAAGAAATTACAAAGGGGAATCTCTTCATTCCGACTTAGCCGGCGCATACTGATTTCAAGATAATCATCTCTTGATTTATACACCGCTGTAAATTTCCACACAACGACATACTGCCGAGAGAATACAGGTTTCCCCCAAGTATTGAGCTGATAAGCCTCACTTTACTTTTTCTTGTTGGAAGAAGTCTCTACTTTCTTAATCGATGTCATCATAGGACTTGCAGACGTCTGCACAGTGCACTGAGGTAATCTCCAAGCACGTTCTTTATCAATAGTGCCAGTTAGCGAGCTGTGAATGTTTTAATAAGTAATACAGAAAATTTGAAGCTTCAATCTGCTTGAAAAGTGTGTGAAATCTTACATATAATATAAGTTCACTTTCGCTCGATTTTCCGTAGGGGTCTTGCGTATTGCGATAGGCATGCAAGCTGTATGTATTTTAATAAGCTAAATAGATACATCAGAAGGAGAAAAATATTTAATTAAAAGTCCAAAGACATTGCAATTGTGGAACGCCTATCGAAGGTTACCCGTAAATGAGTTCTGCTTACCCCAAAGTTTTTATTAGTAGTGCCAATATACAAGCTGTGAGTACTTCAATACGTAATACAGACAGTTTACATGTGGTAATATTTTTTTTGAAGCAGCATTCTGTTTGCAGTATGTGAGTAAGTTGACATATAACGCAGTTTTATTTAGCCCGAAATTTCGTAGAGATCATGCGCATATTACGATCAGAGGAAAAATCCTCCTGTCGGAGTGCAAAAACGTCGAATATATTCCTCTTCAAAAGACTGACAGAAACGTGGTGAACCAGCTCCCTCAATTCTGATTCCGACTTCCTCACTAAAGATTTTGGTTTGCAAACATATTCGCGCTTTCTTAGCAAAGAACATTCCGATTCCAAATCCTTTAACTCTCTCTCTCTCTCTCTCTCTTTGTAGTTAAGCCTTCATGCTCACTGCAACTCCCTCTCACTGCCACTGCCTGTATATGTCTCTCTCCCACTGTTTAATTTGTCTCCCACTGATTTACGGTGTATCCCACTGCCAATGTGTCCTCTTTCACTTACAGCGTCTCCTTTTAACTTTTTCCCACACTCACTGTTTCCACCATACACACGGTATCGTGCAGGTACGTAATTAGACATCAAAGCAAAAACGACATGTGAACATGATGTTTTTGTTCTCAGGGGTTGAAACCTTAGGGTTCGTATATATGTATAATTATTATTATCAGACTGGGTGGTTAATTATAATTTCATGAAGCATGTTTAGTTATAGTGTACTCTGTGAAGGAGCGATTCTTGCGGCCCACTACGGTAAAATTTACATCGGAAAATGAAAATAATGACGGAGATGCTTTAACACCTTCATATATGCATAAACTGAATATGTTATCTTAATAATATCTGGGCTGGGACATCGTGATTACGAAAACTAGTTGTATCGGCTGTAATGGCGGACAGCAATAGGGCAAGATCGTAACTAATAAAACTTTCAATTACTTCTGGAATGGGCAGAGTTGTCCTATAAATAAAAAAAATGTTTTCAATAGTAACAAACAACATTCTGTATTCTTAAAACAATTTACATAAATTAATAATTATTACACTTATTACAGACCTCTTAATATGGAACGTAGAAAGAATGCGTTTTGCTAGGTCAGCAGAACTACTCGAAGAGGTACAATGTCTTCTCTTTTATCACACACATGAAAATTAACAGAGTATACATTGTCTTCTTAGGTATTTCTTCATAGATAATAAATCTGTATTTGTCCTTTTGACTCTAGGCACTTCACACAAAAAATGTCAGTATTTTTCACATATTACAGGAAAATATGAAGTCATTTTTTCAAGTATATTCACAGGGAAAAATACGCCAGGAGATGGCACAAATGCCATCCCAACAACTGATACTGTCCATACTCAAAACTCATGGTTTTTCGAGGTTTTCTCAGGAACCGCTCATCAACAAATGGTGCTTTTGCAATCTAACCAAGGACCATCCTGTACCACACCTAGAACCACAGATTTGCTCAATTGGCCTGGGCAGGACGAAGTGTGCAATGTTTAAAATATGTACTGTACTGTAGAGTAGCTACAGTAAGTTAGTTCTTCCAGTAGGTGTAGAAACGGTCGCTAACCCAAGGGCTATCCAAAATACTGGATCCCTTATCTCTATGACCAATAGTACTCGCTGCTTTTTGGGACATGTTGGCATGGACCAATAAGCGTGAAAGCTTTGTGAATTTACATTCTGAAATATTTAATATGAATCTTCATAGCTTTTGAGAAGTGTGAGAAGTCCCTCATACACTCCTGGAAATGGAAAAAAGAACACATTGACACCGGTGTGTCAGACCTACCATACTTGCTCCGGACACTACGAGAGGGCTGTACAAGCAATGATCACACGCACGGCACAGCGGACACACCAGGAACCGCGGTGTTGGCCATCGAATGGCGCTAGCTGCGCAGCATTTGTGCACCGCCGCCGTCAGTGTCAGCCAGTTTGCCGTGGCATACGGAGCTCCATCGCAGTCTTTAACACTGGTAGCATGCCGCGACAGCGTGGGCGTGAACCGTATGTGCAGTTGACGGACTTTGAGCGAGGGCGTATAGTGGGCATGCGGGAGGCCGGGTGGACGTACCGCCGAATTGCTCAACACGTGGGGCGTGAGGTCTCCACAGTACATCGATGTTGTCGCCAGTGGTCGGCGGAAGGTGCACGTGCCCGTCGACCTGGGACCGGACCGCAGCGACGCACGGATGCACGCCAAGACCGTAGGATCCTACGCAGTGCCGTAGGGGACCGCACCGCCACTTCCCAGCAAATTAGGGACACTGTTGCTCCTGGAGTATCGGCGAGGACCATGCGCAACCGTCTCCATGAAGCTGGGCTACGGTCCCGTACACCGTTAGGCCGTCTTCCGCTCACGCCCCAACATCGTGCAGCCCGCCTCCAGTGCTGTCGCGACAGGCGTGAATGGAGGGACGAATGGAGACGTGTCGTCTTCAGCGATGAGAGTCGCTTCTGCCTTGGTGCCAATGATGGTCGTATGCGTGTTTGGCGCCGTGCAGGTGAGCGCCACAATCAGGACTGCATACGACCGAGGCACACAGGGCCAACACCCAGCATCATGGTGTGGGGAGCGATCTCCTACACTGGCCGTACACCACTGGTGATCGTCGAGGGGACACTGAATAGTGCACGGTACATCCAAACCGTCATCGAACCCATCGTTCTACCATTCCTAGACCGGCAAGGGAACTTGCTGTTCCAACAGGACAATGCACGTCCGCATGTATCCCGTGCCACCCAACGTGCTCTAGAAGGTGTAAGTCAACTACCCTGGCCAGCAAGATCTCCGGATCTGTCCCCCATTGAGCATGTTTGGGACTGGATGAAGCGTCGTCTCACGCGGTCTGCACGTCCAGCACGAACGCTAGTCCAACTGAGGCGCCAGGTGGAAATGGCATGGCAAGCCGTTCCACAGGACTACATCCAGCATCTCTACGATCGTCTCCATGGGAGAATAGCAGCCTGCATTGCTGCGAAAGGTGGATATACACTGTACTAGTGCCGACATTGTGCATGCTCTGTTGCCTGTGTCTATGTGCCTGTGGTTCTGTCAGTGTGATCATGTGATGTATCTGACCCCAGGAATGTGTCAATAAAGTTTCCCCTTCCTGGGACAATGAATTCACGGTGTTCTTATTTCAATTTCCAGGAGTGTATAATAGGATACGTGATACATACTTTTATTCATTTTCGAGATATCGACGCTTACATTGTCTTTGGAGGTGATACGTCTTTCGTTGTTAACGTCCTTGGTCGCCCTTGTGAGGGTGCGTACAAAATACGCTTGTCGTTCTTCAGTACATTAACTGGATCCCATTTATTTGCAGTAATTACATGTTTCTAGAGATACGTTCACTTCACTCTCTTCTCGCAGCGTGACACATACTTTAAAGCTGACAGTCATGTTTTATAGAAGGAAAGTAACATGATGCAAACACAGTGGTAATCGACATCAGAGATATTTCGTAATAAATACCTTATTTCTTCCGAAAATGGAATTTATTATTCCTTACTTGCTTGAAAAAATCATATTGTGAATGTGTGATGGAACTTTCACCAACTGCGACATGGTCGCGTATGCAAACAGTGATCCAATACTGTCAAACGTTTTTTATTTCAGTCTTTGATCACAATGTTAATTCTTTAGACGATGAACGGTTTCCGCCCGTAATGACCATCCTCAGATCTTTTTTACACCATGTCCTAAAGTGATGTTTTGACGATGCCATTATGGCCTTAAAACTTTAGGACATGGTGTAAAAAAGATCTGAGGATGGTCATTACGGACTGAAACCGGTCATTTGATGGAACTCTCATTAGGTATTGGTGTAGTTCATTACTGGTTTCGTTTTTCTATAACGACTCACCGATTTGTTGTTTTGGCCCCTTGTGATGCATTATGTTTGTTCCCACTCCTAAACCATCGATGAAAAAAAAAGTTAGAAAATGACACATTACGCATTTGCACAGTGTTGCAGCGTAAACAATACTTTTTTGATGTATTGTAGAATATTGTGACATTTTGATGACAAGTGTCACAGCTGACGTAAAATAATTATTTTGAGCATTCCATCATCTTTCTTGTAGATAACATCAACTGGGCCCCATTCATTTTTAATATATGTGTTCGATTACAGTTTTCTAGTGATGCATGGACTTCACTCTTCCGTGAACCCCTAACACATACTTTAAAGTTGACAATCACGTTTTATGGACGTAAAATAACATGATGTAAATACTGTGGTAATCGACATAAATATTTCACTTTTGCATTGTTGAACTTTTAAGCTGCTTTTTATAATATTTTGATATTATAGATTAATTAAAGACTCTATTGCGTCTAAAACCAAGTGTGATACGTAAGTCGAACTTAAAACATTTTTACCATTTCAAAATCTGTTGGTGACAGTGAAAACAACCGGTGATAAAGAGATTAAAAATCCGAAGCTTTTTAACAATGAAGCCATCTGTTGGGGACACTAAGCAACTGAGATGTAAAACGGGAGTTGATTTTATTTCGCGTTTTTAAGGTTTGCAGAACAGTATTCTACGTGAAACTGATGTTAGACGACTACATATTCTTAACATGGTTCTTTAATTTTATAACCAAATTTTGATTTTGATTATTTATAGGGAATATGTTATACAGTCTTTCAAATATTCCATATCGAGTAATATATAGCCCTGAACAAAACTTATCAATGTGACATGATTCAGGTTGAATACCTGAAAATGTTTGCTTATACGAGTGCGGTTTCGTGTCGTATCGTTGTAGTTGTTATACCGAATATCAGCGTTGTGTACGTGCCTTTTCGGCGTTGGTATTTTCGTAGTTTTAGCCCCAGATCAGCTGGGAAGTTTTTGGTGTGCGAAGTCCTAAGTCCACCACGGAGGAGTCCGCGGAGCAGCCCTCGCGGTCCTCCGACTCTCCCACTGTCGCCCCTCGGGGTGAATCGCGTCGGGCACGCCGCTCACCCCAGCTTCCAGTCGCGCGTGATGTTCCGCCCACCTCGCTTGAATCGCGCCAACCGCCACAAATCGCCGATGGATACCACCGGCACTGAAACCGATCCGCGTGAAATGGTTCAAATGGCTCTGACCACTATGGGACTTAACTTCTAAGGTCATCAGTCCCCTAGAACGTAGAACTACTTAAACCTAACTAACCTAAGGACATCACAAACATCCATTCCCGAGGCAGGATCCGAACTTGCGACCGTAGCAGTCGCACGGTTCCGGACTGAGCGCCTAGAACCGCTAGACCACCGCGGCCGGCGATCCGCGTGAAGACTGTCCCGTGTCAGGGTCCGTTCATCCGTGTTGTCGTCGTCGGATGACTCACCTGACCGCTTAGTGATTGATCTTTCTCGCAGTGAGGCGGCGAACACATCGGCTCTGTCTGGCCACCATTCGGCTGTACCTGTGAGTGCACCTCTTCGTACGCTGTCCCGCCACCGTGACGCGTCTTCTGCACACCCTGACCCAGTCAGACAGTCCTCTGGCCGTCGCTCCAGACGCTCCACCGCACACGCGGGCTGTGGTGACAGCGGATCGTGTTCCAATACCACCCTCCCGGGGGACGCCGCACCAGATGGCCCTGTGGATGCTCCTGACGCTCCTTCTCAAGAGATCCCGTCAAGCCCTCCAAAGAAAGAGAAGATTCTCTCCATTGTGGTATATCAATTATACAAAACTGAATACTGAGCTCCAGCGGCTCATCTTCGGCCAATTGCGAGCTGTTTACCAAAAAGATCATGTGAATTGACAGTAGGGGCGACTATCTTACCATTATCGTCTTTGTCAAATGTAAGACAATGCCTTACTTTACCCACCAGACGTCGGGTAATAGCCGAACGAAAATCGTAATCAAGGACATCAACGACTTGACACCAGAGGTTACGGCAGAGGAGGTCAAGGACGAACTGCTTCGGCTCCATTTCGAAGATCCTTTGGTCCACCAGTATAGCAAGATGGATCCTGAGACCCGGGTGTTGACCCCCTGCCCTACCCACGTCGTCTTCTATTCCTGGAGGGAGGACATAGAGCGGATTTACCAAATCCGGTATCTTCTGTACACGAAAATCCGGACTGAATGGTACAAGGGCCGCAACAGGCCAGCCACCTGTTGCAAATACCAATGTTTACGACATACTGTGCATTACTGATCCCTGCTGTTGCAGTGTGTTAAGAGTGCTGGCCCACATTTAGTGGAGAACTGCACACTCCCAGCTTTGGAGAAACCTACCTGCAGGTATTTGGACACATCTCATGAACCCCAATACATGGCATCCTGGAGGGGGTGCCATGTTTACCAGAAGGCACTGAAGTCTTCTTGTCCTCCCAATAAGAAACCAACAACAAATCGACCTCCTCCACCACAATGGAACACGACCAACTATCCTGTTTTGTGGGTCCAGCCTGATGCACCGCCCTCAGCTGCCACTCTGGCACCAGTCACTCAGACATCAGATGGTTCTATGGCTCCTGGGCCCCTTACTTCCCAGACTCCCATGACATCCTTTGCTGCTGCAGCTCGGTCTCGTCCTTGTCCATCTTCCGTGACAGCTTCTACTGCTCACTGACTACAGGAGCCAGCTTCAGCTCCCCCCATTCCATCTGTGGCTCTATCCCAGCCCTTTGCCCCTACCCCAATGTGCCTATTACTACACTGGCACCTGCCTGCCGCAGGGGCAAGCAAACCACCCAGGACCCTCCCCCAGCGGTGGAGACTGATTCGTCCTTTCGGGCGCACATGCTCGAAATCCTCCAGGTCATCTCCTTTCTCATGAAACCACACATCTGGGTTGTTATTCGTGACACTGCACAAAAAATCCGTCGGTCAGAGGATGGGATCTCCGAGGTCATCGCCCTAGTGGAAGGGCTTAGTCAAATATTTTTGTATTGGCGAATCGACCACCACACCACCACCACCAGCCCCCTCAGGATCTTGTCACCTGCATTTTTAATAGCAGTGGCATAAAACGGATGAAGATAGAGTTGAACCCCTTCCTCCATGACCATCATGTGGGTGTTTTACTGGTGACAGAAACACACCTTAAACCGGCAGATGCTTTCCACCTTTGCAACATGGTGTCTTAGTGCTCTTACCTCCTTGACTGCCATGGTGGAGGCACGGTAGTGTTCCTCAGCAGAGCTCTTGTCCATACCCAAGAGACTCTCCAGCCAATGGAACACATAGAGACCGCAGCAGCTACCATCTCCACATGCCTTGGTGCTATTACCTTTGCAGAAGCGTATTTGAGCCCAAACAAGATTGAAGCAGACCTCTGCACATTGGTATTCTTCAATAGGCTCATCGTTGGGGCACATCTCAATGCCAAGTACCCAGCTTGGCATTCTCGAGTCTCTAACCCCAGATGTCGGCTCCTCCTTCACCTGTAGGATACTTTAGCGCTATTGGTCTATGGCCCGCATGTACCTACCCATATCCCAGTCCGTCCGAACTGCCAACCAGGCGTTCTGGATGTGGCCATCTTCAAAAACATCACCGCTCAGTTTTCACTGGAAGTTCTCCATGAACTGGCCTCTGACCATGAGCCAGTCAGTACTCTTGCACCACACCAGTGCTGTCCTTTCATTCGATGTTCGTTCCAATGTGACCCTCACCAATTGGGACAAGTTTGCTAGGGTACTTAATAACACCACTCTACACGACCTCGATTTGACAACACCGGCCAATATAGTCTGTACCCTGAATTACCTTACTGCCAAAATACAGAGAGCAGTGAAACCCTCCACCTCGGGATTTAACCCCCCTGGACGATTTGCCTCCCCTGTTGTGGGAGCTGAAGGTGGAAGCAGTTTCACGATCCTCAGGACAAACGCCAAATGAGATGCCTCCAGCATGAATTGTGCCACCGGCTCACTGACTGGAGGTCTGAACAATGGGAGGACAGGATGTCCGCTTTCCTCCTCCACCATAAGTCTGACTGGGCTGTCATTCACACGCTGTGGTGTACTATGCCAGCGACTGCCCATTATATTCGCACAGTAGTGGGCCTGTCATACGATACCCTCCAAATTGTGGAAATGCAGGCGGTTGCATTTGAGGCCCAAAACCGCCCCCTTGTCCAAGACCTTTCTCCGGACGGACTACAGGACGAACATGAAGTCCTGGCAGCTGTTGCTGCTTTCTGCAATTGCCCACCCCAGTCTGCCCCCTCCTTGCGTCCATGGCAGCATATTGTTCAAGGTAAATGTGGCTGGTCGGCCTCTGGATTGAACGGAATTTTAAATGAACATCTTTGCCACTTTCCCTGCAAGCCACTCATCTTGTTCATCAAGATTTTAAACTGTTTCACGTCTGGCCTTTTCCACCCTCAGTGGAAACAAGCCAAGCTGATTGTGATCTCCAAGAGGTTCAAGGACCCTACAGTCCCCAGCAATAACAGGCCCATCAGCCTCCTAAATACTAAGGCGAAAGTCTCCCCTCAGTGGAAACAAGCCAAGCTGATTGCATTCCCCAAGAGGTTCAAGGACCCTATGGTCCCCATCAACAACAGGCCCATCAGCCTCCTAAATACTATGGTGAAAGTCCTTGAATCCTTGATTCTTCACCGGCTTTTCCAACCTCTGGCAGCCGCTGGGACGATCCGTCCTGAACAGTTTGGATTCACTTTGCATGTCTCTGCCGAACTTCAAGTCCTATGGATCACTTAACACGTCAGCAATGGCTTCAACACCGCCAAGTCGACAGATTTCGTTTTTCTGAACTTGCAGAACGCCTGCGACAAGATCTGGCAAGACACCCTAGTAACCAAGATGCTGACGCAGACCCCTATACCAGAAGTTTGTGTCAAGATCGTGGATGACTTCCACCACAGTAGTACTTTCCTTGGGGCTCAACGGGGAATGCATTCTGGCATTTGCCAATTGTCGGCAGGCACTCCACAAGGTTCGGTTTTATCTCCCATCCTTTTTAATATCTATGTAAATGATATGCCAGTCAACCCTGAGTGCCACCTAGCACAATATGCTGACGACACAGCACTATATACCACTGGACGCATTACTGTCGCCGTCGTCGCCCGCCTCCAGCGACAGGTGGAGGCCATCATAACCTGGTGCCGGACAAACAAAATAGCTCTCAATGCCGCCAAAACTACGGCGGTCTATTTCACGAAACGGCACCCAGTCCTCCGCCACAGTATTTCGATTGCAGGCGTGCAGTTACCCTGGTCCCCAACAACCACCTATCTCGGGGTCCAGGTGGACCACAAGTTGCTCTTCCACTGTCATGCGGAGTATGTTGCCAACAAGGGGCAAAAGCTGACCAGGATTTTGTACCCACTCTTCTGCTGTAGGGAACTTAATCTGCATGCCAAGCTCTGCAACTAGCGAACAGTTATCCTGCCTGCCCTCACGTATGGCTCTGCTGCATGGGCCACGATTAGTGTCACCAAGATGCGGACATTGTAGCGCCTGCAGAACAAGGTGCTAGGTGGAGCCTGCACACCACGCCACTCACGAGAATTGTCACTCTCCACGAGGAAGCGGATATCATCCCCCTCAAGACGACTATACACAACAATGCGCAGCTGCTCTATGAGAAAGTGGTTGCCCTGTGGGACACTGTCCATGGGGTACGCCTCATTGGAACCTCACTTCCACATCGACATCCGGTTCCCCTAACCATCCAAGAGAAATCGGATTCCGACCATGGATAACGATAGGCCTGGCACGCCCACCACCAACGCATCCTTTGCGGGACTAGTTCCCATTCTACATCCAACACTTTCCCATCCTACCTGCCCACGTTGGTCTAAATTTTTCTGCCTGACTGATGTAGTACTGTCATCGTCGGAGGGTGGTACGGGACTCCAAGTCCCACCACCACACCTCCAAAGTATATTACAGTAATGCAGTGTTACTGCCCTGTGGATAAATTTACTGCCTCACCAACACAGTTAGACCGCAAAAGAGCGGTAATGCTGTACTGTAACATATCACAAAAAAAACGATGTGACTGGTGAGTCAGCCCATAAACGATTTTTCGGAAGTTATTAATGTAAACATAGTTGTGACAATATTTGTAGTATTTTAGGCAATTCAGATGCTTTAATGTATTTTTTTTTAAAAAAAGTACTTTGGAGATCTGTCTGCACAGAACAGGTGGGGTTATATTCCAGTAGTAATACTAGTCTCCCATTGGAGGAGAGAGAGGTGTCTGAAGTATTTTTTGATAAATAACTCGGCTCATTCGGATACCTTTGGGCACAACCCATATGGGGCTACATTTCAGTTGGCTCTTTCATTTTAATACTAGGTTATAATTGGAGCAAAGGAGAGAGAAGTACACAGGAGGTAAATGTCTTCCAGAATTAATGAATATATTTGTCTTGAATGTGAAGGTTGCATAATGTTTACTTCATATTTGACACTATTTTTAGTACTACACTGTGATTGGTTGGAGATAGGGACGATGTTCAAATCGAAAATAATGTAATTTGACACCATTTTTACATAGCATTTAAATAGCATGCTGTAGTTGGTTGCAAAAAAGTTGCGGATTTAGTTATACTATATGTGGTCAGTTTCCATTAACTTGGATTTTTAATACTGTACTAAGATTAGCTGGATATAAGGAGTACTGCAATGTGTGATTGCCTGGAGACGGAAGAAGGGTAGTGGTTTCATAATTTTTTCCACTAATACAATGTTACTGTCTCTGCCATCTTCCAGTTTTTGTACTGCGCCATGACTGGCTGGAAATAAGGAGTACTACACTGTGATTGGATGGGGAAGGGGGAGGGGCGGGTTTTTTAATATTTTCCACTAACACAGTTGCAGAATTTCTGCCATCTTGGATAATACTGTGCTGTCATTGGCTGAAGATAAGGGGGAACATTGATAAGGATTACAGTGTAACTGATAAAGATAATGACATCACTCACAAGGAAGATGATGTCACTGTTATAGGTCGCGGGAGAGAGGACAGTACAAAAGTGCCCCAGATAGTTGATACCCACACTGCTTACAAGATGTTCGTTTAGTCATCACGTTTACTGTTTATTGGGGCTGTAAATGTATCAGCTGGAGAACCTTTGGTCTGTAAACATCACAGACGCCACAGATCAACCAAAGTGGGATTGGTGTGTCGGTTTGCAAAATTGTACCTGCGTCTCATTGATGGCCAAAGCAGGCTTGTATGGACCAAAAACGGGAAGATGATGCAGTGTCAGGTCTACAACAATTACATTCATGAATACGTCAGTAACATGTAGTATACATTACTTCAGTCCAGCTCATTAAATGCCACTTATCATTTATTGTTTCTCACATTCAGTATTGAGATTTGGCTTCAGTATGTAAGATATAATAGTTGCATTAAGTTTGTTTCTTATATTTGTAGGCTAAAACTGCATAATCAATTCAACACCCCTTTGAGTATTTGAAAGATTTTCTTATACGAGCTTAGACTATTGCATGTCTCCTTTATGTCACTGTGTCGTGGTATAGCGCATAACAACAAGTCTGACACCTTTTACAGTGGAATGCATTATAACGCTATACAGGCAGAAAATATTTAACCTAAATATACATACTTCTTCTTTGTTCCAGAGTATTTTCGGATTTTTGGTGTTGTTGCCGTGGATATCTGGTGGCACAACAATGCATATGAATATGAATATGAGCTGCGGGTGGTACCCATCGCTGGACTACGAGCGTGTGGCGATGGAGTGTTCTGGGCCGTTGGTGACGAAAGTACCGACGATGTTGTCGAGCGATCTGAAATTGTTGCGTTTTACTGGGACCAGCATCACGTCGTTGGACAGCACCAGCTTCGAGGGGCGTAGCTTGGCCGAGCTCACGACCCTGTCTGTGACCGGCGGTGCGCTGGCCAGAGTCGCGGCTAACGCCTTCTGCCCGTTGCCCGCCCTGGCGAAGCTCGACTTGTCTCATAACCAGTGAGTGCTCGTTACTCTCCTCTAATGTGACGTTTGGTAAACCACTGTGAATCTCCTTCAATTATTACTCACTTATGGGAAACGTCACCTATGCCTCAAGTTTCTTCATTGACGGGAACATCTTTAAGCTAATATTTTTATGTTGAATCCTTCGTTTAGACACACATTTTTTAATCTCCTTAACAGTGGAGGAAATGCAAGTAATTTGTCTTACTACAGTAATGAGATTTTATGTCAATTGTTAAAATGAGTCTCATTCAACATGTTCACCGTATGCTCGAAAGAAGTTACCGTCTCTGCACCATAGATGACGTTAACAACTAGCCAATGGAATCATTGTTAAGGACATAACTGTTATGTTAGTGAATGTAGCCTCTTTATCAATTGAAATAGAGTAATATATAACGAATGCAAAATTCTTCTATTTATCAATAATAGATTTCAGATTGAAGTTCTGAGAAATTAGACTTGTAGAATATCATTTTCAGAACAAGATATCAATTTTCCGGAATAAAAAATTATGTTAGTACCAGAACTAGCTACATGGACGTCGTTGACCACTTTCCACATTTTATTAGCCTTTCCAATTATACCAAATACCTTATTTAGCAGTACTTTTCTTTTCAGGAAGCATCTTGAACAGTTAGTGTACTACGTCTACATCTGCTTTACCACTCGGCAACTCACACATACACACCTGGTAGAAGGTTCACTGAACGACCGTCACACCGCTTACAATGAATCGCTTGTTACACAGCCCCACAACTGCAAGTTTCAATGTTTATCTTTTCCTGTAGTTTCATAGTAATATATTTTTGTGTATAAGCGGTTTAATCTCGCGATTTTATCTCCAAGTGTAAATTAAGGCAATCTGTAGCGCTCTTTTAATTTTTGCTGAACAGCCAGCTACACAGTTCATTAAGGCATCAGCGTCCTTTGGTGGCACGTCAGGAGGGTAGCAGGTTGCATATCTACGTTTCTGTCTGGTTTTATAGTTTACTTCTTCAGTTAGTCCTGTAAGAATGGGTAGGATGTTTGCATGCCGTGTCAGACGCAGGAGGAGACTGTTGTGCTATCGGTTCAGAAGAGAACGCGCAAATGACGACAGGCAACATTTAATACAAATACGGACTTCTGTAAAAAGATCGCTGTGCGAAGCTTATAACAAGTACCATCCTCATGCCTTAGTTAAACATCTTGCCGAGAATCAAAGAAAATTCTAATCCTACGTAAAATCGCTAAGTTGGTCTAAGGCTTCCATCCAGTCAGTTGTTGATCAGTCAGCTGTGGCAGCAAAACTTAACAAAAGTAAAGCCGAAGTTTTAAATTTTTTATTTAAGAAATCGTTCACGCAGGAGAGCTGTGAAAACATACCATCGTTTCACCATTGCACAGAGTCCCTTATGTATGACGTAGTAACAAGCATTGCGTGCGTAGGGAAAAAACTGAAAGAAAGGAAAACAAATAAATCGCAGGTCAGGATGGAATACCAGTTCGGTTATACTTACTTTTGTAATAATTTAATAAAAATGTTCACATTACAGAATAAATAAAACTGAAACCCACTGATGATGGCACAGTGGTGCTGAAACATGTTTGGGTACAGAGAAAAAAGGTGTTTTGCATATCTGGTGGACTTCACATCCTACAATTTTAACTGCAAACAGGGTCAACACAAGGAGCTGCAAATCCAAATCATGAATATCAAGACTCTACGGCATTAGTCCCTTACTTAGGTTACATTTAGGGCGAATCTCTCCCCCATCGCAAAGTCTGAGGCGACTGAAAAACAAAAAAGATCACTCCTGTATATAAGAAGAATAAAAGAACGGACCCGCAAAATCACAGACCAATATCCTTAACAATGCTTTGCTGCAGAATTCTAGAATATATTCTGAACATTAAATTTTCTAGAGACAGAAAAGCTTATGTGCTCCAATGAGCACGGTTTGAGAAAGCATCACTCGTGTGAAACTCAGCTTGCCCTTTTCTCACACGATATACTGTGAGGTATGCATGAAGGGCAACAGGTAGATTCCACATTTTTATATTTGCGTGAAGCGCTTGACACGGTGCCCTACTGCATACTGGTTACGAAGGAACGACCATATGGAATAAATTCCCACATATGAATGAATTCTTAAGCAATGGAGCCCAGTATATTGTTCTAGACGCTGGGGTGTCATCAGAAACAAGGCTGTCGCCACGGATGCCTCAAGTAAGGACCGTTGCTATTTTCTGCAAGCTTAAATAACCTGGCGGGCAGGGTGGCCAACAGTCTGCGGTTGTTCCTCGATTATTCTGTGGTGTACGGCAAGGTGTCCGAGTTGAGTGAGTGTAGGAGGATAAAAGATGTCTTAGACAAAATATCTAGCTGGTGTGATGAATTCCAGCCAGCTCTAAACGAAGAAAAATTTACGTGAACGCGGATGGGTAGGTAAACAAGCCAGTAATATTCGGGTACAGTGTTATTAGTGTCGTCCTTGATACAGTCACACCTTGTAAATATCTAGGCGCAAAGTTGCAAAGCGGTGTAAAATGAATCTAGCATGTGAGGACTGCGTTAGGAAACGCAGATGGTCAACTTCGGTTTATTGTGGGAATTTTAGGAAAGTGTGGTACATCTGTGAGGCAAACCACATGTAGGACACTAGCGTGTCCTATTCTTGAGTTCTGCTCGAGTGTTTGGAATCCGCACCAGTTCGAATTAGAGGAAGACATCGAAGCAATTCAGAGGCTGTTCGATTTGTTACCGTTAGGTTCCACCAAAACGCAAGTGTTACGGAGATGCTTCAGGAACTCAAATGAGAATTCCTGTCTGAAGGTGACATTCTTTTCGAGGAACCCTGTTGAGACAACTCATAGAAAAGGCATTTGAAGCTGACTGACGAACGATTCTACTGCCGCCAGCATACAGTGTGCGTACGGACGGCGAAGATAAGATACGATAAATTAGGGCTCATAGGGAGGCACATAGACAATCGTCTTCCTTTCGCTCTATTTGATAGTGGCACAGAAAAGAAAATGACTAGTTGTGGAACAGGGTACCCTCCGCTAAACACAGCACGGTGGCTTGCGAGGTATGTATGTAGGTGCAGATGTAGAGCATCGGTCATTACACTGTCCACCAGCGGCCGGGAAAAAAGAAGATCCCTGCAAGCCCTCAATTCTCTTATTTTGTTTCGATGATCGTATCTTCCTGTGTGGGTGGGTGTCAACAAAATATTTTCGTAATCGAATAACGCCTTCGCTCTTTCGTTTGCACCCCAGCTCGCGTATCATATCCGTGACAGTCTCTCCCCTGTTTTGCAATAATGCGAAACGAGCTGCCTATCTTTGATCTTTTTCATGTCTTCCGCTAATCCTACCTGGTAAGGATTTCATACCACGTTGCAGTACTCTAACAGAGGGCGGGCACGAGTAGTGTAGTGGATTTGTTGGATCATCTAACTGTTCTGCCAATAACACATCGTCTTCAGTTAGCCTTCCCTACAAAATACAACAGTTCGAAGTCAAGTTCTTCGTAGGTCTTATCCGTAGCGATTTAGGTGAACGTGATTTATCGTGCAACAAGCTGTGGTTCAAATGGTTCAAATGGCTCTGAGCACTATACGACTTAACTTCTGAGGTCATCAGCCGCCTAGAACTTAGAACTAATTAAACCTAACTAACCTAAGGACATCACTCACATCCATGCCCGAGGCAGGATTCGAACCTGCGACCGTAGCGGTCGCTCGGCTCCAGACCGTAGCGCCTAGAACCGCACGGCCACTCCGGCCGGCCAACAAGCTGTGATCGTCTCCTAAATCGCTTATACAGAACAGGAACATCAGAGAGCCTGTAACACTTCTTAGAGAACGCTATATATCGCTTCTGTTTTACTCGATGACTTTCCGTCAATTACTACGAACTCTCACCTTTCTGATATAATTCACGAACCCAGTAGCACGATTGAGTAAATAAATAAATAAATAAATAAAAATCTTTCCATCAATTGCTACGAACTCTCACCTTTCTGACAGTAATTCACGAATCAAGTAGCACGATTGAGTCACCAAAGGCATGAACGTTTATCAGAAGATGCCAGTGAGCAACGATATCAAAAAGATTTTGGAAATCTAGAAATATGGAATCAATTTGAGATCTCCTGTCGGTGGTACTCCCTATTCCATCAGGGTAAAGAGCTCGTAGTGTCGCACGAGAACGATACTTTCTGAAGACGTGTTGACTTTCAGTCAATACATCTTTTTTAGGTAATTCATACAAATCGAACACAGTATATGTTCCAAAATCGAAATGCCAGTAGTCGTGAATGATATGGGTCTGCAATCCAACTTCCTGTCTTGATATTCATGGTTTGGATTTGCAGCTCCTTGTGTTGACCCTGTTTGCAGTTAAAATTGTAGGATGTGAAGTCCACCAGATATGCAAAACACCTTTTTTCTCTGTACCCAAACATGTTTCAGCACCACTGTGCCATCATCAGTGGGTTTCCGTTTTATTTATTCTGTAATGTGAACATTTTTATTAAATTATTACAAAAGTAAGTGGATGTTTAGTTCAAACAACAGTTCGTTTCTTTTTGTTAATACCTTTACACTTGGTGTGAATGTTTTTTTTTCAGATCAGTTGTATATTATTTACTATAGGTATCTTGACATCTGCAACCAAACGATGCTGATGAGAAATTTTGCTGGGAGTTAACCTACCATCTACAATGTAATTTAGTTTATCGCCATATTTCGCGCATATATTCGTTTTTACTTACATTTTTGTGTGGCAAACCCATTTCATATCGTGATGCACAAGTAAATATAGCACGTACTTTCCACAAATAAGGTCGTAAAACACTTCTCATTTCTCCAAAACACCAGAGAGTTTGGCGCCAAATTCGAATTTTGTTTACGTTTTATCTCTCTTTCTTTCTCTCTCTCTCTCTCTCTCTCTCTCTGTGTGTGTGTGTGTGTTTTTTGTACGCTTCTTAGCTGTTACTGTTGTCTTTTACATGGTGTTCCTCTTGTATGGTGAGTCTTTCCAGATTGTAGTGTATCCATTTTTCGTGTGGTGTGTGTGTGTGTGTGTGTGTGTGTGTGTAGACTTTATCTTTTTGTGTTGTCTTTCTTGTAAAGTTCCTTTAAAGTGTTAAATAGTGCGGCCTTGAACAGTGTAGTGTATTCACTTACTACACTCTGCAAGGCCACACTATTTAACACATTAAAGGAACTTTACAAAAAAGACAACACAAACAGATAAAGTCTACACACACACACACACACACACACACACACACACACACACACGAAAAACGGTTCCATACAATCTTATTTGTGGAAAATACTTGCTATATTTACGTGTGCATCACGACACCTCACCATGATGCGGAGAAAAAGGGCTTGCCACACGAAAACGTAAGTAAAAACGAATATAGGCGCTAAATATCGCGACGAACTAAATTACATTCTAGATGGTAGGTTAACTCCCAGCAAAATTTATCATCAACATCGTTTGATTGCAGATGACAAGCTACCTATAGTAAATAATATACATATGACCAGAAAAATCATGCACACCAAGTGTAAAGGTATTAACAAAAAGAAACGAACTATTATTTGAACTATCTATCCACATAATTTTGTAATAATGTAATAAAAATGTTCACATTACGGAATAAATAAAACGGAAACCCACTGATGGTGGTACAGTGGTGCTGAAACATGTTTGGGTACTGAGAAAAACCGGTGTTCAGCATATCTGGCGGAACTCACATCCTGCAATTCCTTTCTTGAGTGTAGGTGTGACCTGCGTAACTTTGCAGTCTGTAGGTACAGATATTTCATCGTTAGAGTGATTGTATATAATTGCTAAGTATGGAGCTATTATATCAACCTACTCTGAAAGGAACCTAATTGTTCTACAATCTAGACTGGAAGACTTGCCTTTATTAAATGGTTTGAGTAGCTTCACTACACAGAAGATATCCGTTTCTGAGTTACTCATATTGGTTTCAATTTTTTATTCGAATTATGGCATATTTACTTCGTTTTCTTTGGTGAAGGAGTTTCGGAAATCGTATTCGTAATTCCTCTTTCGTGGCACTGTCATCATGAGCGTTACCATCGCTATCATGCAGTGAAGGTATTGACTGTGTGTTGCCACTGATGTATTTCAAATAAAACCAGAATCTCGAATTTCGAGATAGAGTTTCGTTGTGGAAGCTATTAAAATCGTTTCGCATCAAAGTCCGCCCTAAATACCGATCTCTTGTAAGACTTCGCCAATCTTGGGGATTTTGCGTTCTTTTTAATTTGGTATGCTTTTCTCGTTGCTTCTGTAACAGTGTTCTGTCGTGCTTTGTGTACCACAGAGGATCAGTTCCTTTTCTTACTCATTTCTTTAGTCCCGCCTGTTATTCATTTATTAAGTATAATTCTCTCAATTGCTTCTGATACTATTTGCTTGAATTCAAGCCACTCCTCGTCTACACTTACATAGTTAGTTCGAAAGGAGTGGAGACTGTCTCTTAGGAAGCTTTAAGCGATCTTACGTCCGATATTTTTAAAAGATAAATTCTGCGTTTACTTCTGGTGGGGATGGATATTACAGTATTCAGTCTCGCTACAACCTCTTGCAGTCACTAATCCCTGTATCCGTCATGCAGCTATCTATCTGCCCAGGAGTATGTATTACTATGAACTCAAATGTTTTTTCACAAGCGTTTACGCTCCAAGTGGGTTTCGTAAACAAAATGTTGAAAACAATTTTCGCATTTAGTTCAGTTTCAGTCTGTTTTACACCCACCAGAGACGTTGAGCACACATTTTCTCCAATACACTGAAGATTGGTTGAAGTCGCCACCAACTATAACAGTAGAAATGGGGTACTTTTTTGAGATAATACGCTAGTTTTCTTTGAACATTCCAGCAACTGTACCATCACCGGCAGGTCGTTGGTAAAAGGGCCAATTATTAATTTAGTGCGCTTGTTAAGCCTCAACCCGTACTAACCCACAGAAACCATCTACTTCAATTTCTCTACAACGTAAATTGCTTGTAACAGCAACTAACACACCAATACCAACTGATGTTTATCTAACCATTCTGAACATCGTCAGGCCCCTTGTAAAAATTTTGGGCTGACTTTACCTGTGGCGTTAGCCATCTTTCAGTGCCTATAACCTACTTGAGCTCCAGTCCTCCCTCCTCCACCCCCTTACCTAAGTGGTCAGTGCGTCTGATTGCAATGCAGTGGACCCAGGCTCGATACCCGATCAGCTCATTTGATCAGGGCATTGCTATATACTTTTACACACATAGTACCAAACAAGGAAGCTTTTCCAAAATTTTACTTTTCTTACCACTTCATAATGTGGCTTGCTATTCTTAGAAATTAGGCGAACAAGTCTGTGTATTAGTTTTTTAATATTTGTCTTGGAAGTGCCGCAACAACTTTTTTTTTAAATTTATATCTATTGTACATACCAGTTTTTATTTCACACAAAGATTGTAATAAATTTAGCAGTAATGAAAGCACTTTCAAACATTGTGTACCACAGGAAATTGCGTTGTAGTATGTACAAAGTCAGTAGCAAATTTCACCTTTTTTTCTTCAATGGTTCACCAGAAAATGTTCCTTATTCAATGTAAAACGAAATGTACTGGAAATCCATAAAAAAGATTTTATTATCGTTTATAACTGAAAAAAGTATCTTTTGGTAGCCATAACATTACATCTGGATTTCATGTAGATCTTTAGCTTTAATCTTCTAATATGGACCTTCTGGGGTGCCCATTTGGCAGTATCCTTCACTCACATTTCATAACTAGAAATACGCACACCAACAGTCTCCTTCAATTACTTTTCAGTGAAGGAACATGTATCAAATTCAAGTCTCATAAGGGTTCTGATTCTTCCAATGTCACCATCACTGAACGAAAGACAAGCATCATATGAGGAAATTTTAAAAACAGTAGATGGGCAAAATGTTGCCTTTGGACGTCTCCTCTAAATGAGGTTATCGAAGCCTTCTTTCGAGTTTCGTGTTCCACCATGTGTGCATTTCTTTAATAAAACTTAATTAACTGCATCGTAAATGTGCTCAGGCACTTCTATTCTCTACAGATATCTTCTCTGATGGCAAGAAATCATAAAATATCACAAACAAGGACAAAGTCTTGTACAAAAGGGAGCATTGCACTGTGTATTTGTTGGAACAAGACGACTTTTACATCATTTGTATCACAAATTAAACTCTGAAAATCGGAGATAATATTTCTAGCATGGTCCAGAACTATATGGTGGAAAAAAACTGAACACTTTTGGCTGATTTTACATACAACCTCCCCCTCAAGGGGCCCCATTACCTCCAACACTGGAGCTTCCAACTACCAGTGGGCTCACCTTCTGTGAATGCCTAGATCTCGCAGGCCGAGATGCTTCGTCTGAAAAAGGACAAGCGACCGGATGTGCCTCACGATCTTTACCCACCACTGACAGCGCCTGAAATTTGTTTGTGAGACGAACTAGTGAGGCCTTTCCATCGGCCTCCATAAAGGTCTTTCGCTGCCTGGCGTATCTAGGAACGACCTCCTACTCGACCAACGTGTGAGATGTCAGCCTCAGTGCGGACAATAACCGTGGCGGCCACATTAGTGGACCAATCGGAGGAGACACGGATGTGCCATACGTCCCTTGGATCCCTACATATGGTCCCCCACATCGATGCCCTTTTGCAACAGCCTCAGACAGCATGATCGAAGACTGCACTGCTTGGAACTGTGAGCGATGGATCACCAAATCATCCTGCATTCCTCAAGAACTATACGAATTTAACTGCTAAGCACATGTATGTCGAAATAAGTCGGTTTTAGTTATAAGCTCATATAAATAAGTCAGAAATGAATGCTGTACTCTCCTGCTGGAGCAGGAGCAACCTCTTTACTTAGAGCAACCGCTTTACTGAGCTGTCCAACCAACACTGACTGTTCAGCCCAAAACAAATGCCTGTGGAGCTGCAGACGGCGGAACTATACACTAGATTGTGCCTAATAATCCTGCAAACACGCAAGAAAGTTACGAATTAAGCAACTAAGCACACACATAAATCAAAATAAATCGTTTCTGGTTTGGGGCTGGTGGATCTAAATCGCAAATCAATGTCGTACTCTCCTGTCGTGATACTTCGAACAATGTCTACAAAAATTTCAAGTGTACATCATTCGCTCTGAAAACAAATGAAAGAACATGTCATATGCCTTCTGTGAAATATACCTTCTCATGCAATTTATTGTTTCTAAGGTAATTCTTATGAAAACCTTATAATGTTCCACAAATTTCAGTAATTTAATTACGATACACATTTCTCACTTCTTTGGACATTTCATACTGATTTCCTAATTACAAAATATCTTTTAAATTAAATCATCTTTATATATTGGCAAATTACAGGGGTCGCCAGTTTTATGGAACATTCAATGAATGTAAATAAAAATCATAGCCTAATGTACTCTGATATTCCTGTTTGCATGCAACTCGAGTTTATAATATGGTGATTAAACTCTTTTAACGACTGAAGAGGTGAAAACAAAGTAAAACTTGTCACAACAAAAATGCCAAAATGAAAAATCTGATTTGATGCAGACCTCCTCTCTAGTTTATACAATGCAAGTCTCTTCATCTCCGACTAATTACAGCAGACTACAACCGTCTGCACCTGATTACTGTATTCATGCCTTTGTCTCCATTTACAGTTCTTACACTAATGCTTCCCTCCATAACGAAACAAACGATTCCTTGATGCCTCAGGAATTTCAGTGATGGGTTTCAATGCTGAAGAAATGTTAACCGATGTGTATGGACATAAAACAAGGTTAAGTTATACTACAATCGTATTCCGACTACAAACACCTTTTCAGTGCAAAATCTACAAAAATGTAATTTTAGCTTGGCATGGAGGATGTTATGTAAAGCTATGCCATGGAGGAAGTTATACCACATGTTTCATCATTTATCGTAGAAGATATCTGTACCCTATCTGGTATTGTTCATAGACCTGTCAAATCAAAAGTGACCGCGTGTAACCAAATCTCTCATACCCCTAACAACTGTGGGCGAGTTACAAATTTTTAACATTAAACATTCAACACATTAGTACTAGCATTGTTAGCTGTGATAAATTAGCTGACGAGTATCTGATCCTACTTATTAGTCTTTTTCTACTATGCTGGCGTTTGTACACTTCCGAGTATGACATACGTCTGAAGAGTAATTCATATTCCTCAAGAAAATGAAAAACAAAGACCTTAACGTGTAGTGAGACACGACAGAACAGAACCAAACTCCAATTCGTCCATATTGGTTTGGTCTTGCCCCGTATCCTTCCTCACCATTCTACAACCGATCTTATTTTTCACCACTAATGACTTAGATGCCCAATGAAAGTTAAATATTGTTCCCTTCTTTAAGAAGGAGATAGAAGCATCAATTGACAGCCAAAGTAAAAACTGAAGAGACCTTAGATACAACAAAGGAAATATTAATTCTTTGGTTGTTATGGTCTAACATCAGCCACTTTGTAGATCAACTCACAGGATTAGGTTCCACCAATTACATAAACAATAAAATATTTTGGATTTCATGGTTCTTGTTTCAGCTTAAGTGTGCTGTCACAAAACATGTCTGACCAAGGGAAGTAAGAGTAGAAAAATTATAAGGTCTTATTAAACAGACGGAACCCAATCCTGAAACTACAGAGGAAGAAACGAGTCAACTGAAAAGGCTATGCAGAAGAGAGGATAGTTGTACAAGACATATGATGTGTATGATACATTGATTTGACACACAGAAGAAATGGCTGAAACTAAATTTCTGGGAAAATATGAAACTGGAATTTGTGGGTCAAGTCTGTGAGACACTGATAGTAATATGTATGCAGAGAAGAGGGGAGAGTAAGGTAACTGCTCAAACAGGCCATTGAAGCGGTGTATTTAATGAAGCTACTTAGTGAATTTTGTTTCATGTAACTGACTCATAATTGAATTATGCCCAGCAGATACTATTTTACTTTCATTCAAAATTTTTTGGCCATTAGCAGTATAATATCTACGACTATCATTTAAATATATGTATGTTTCTTGTTTCAGATTGGATCTTCTAGATGCATTGAGCTTCAAGTGCAACAAGCATCTGAGAACTGTAAACCTCTCTGACAATCCCAGTCTGCATCACTTGCCTCTATTCGCCAGTTCATCGATAGAGACCATGTATATAGAGAATTGCAGCCTGACGAGCGTAGATGTTGCTGTAGTGAAGAGAATGACAGCGCTGAAGACCCTGTCATTGAGTGGCAATCGTAATCTACACTGCCTGTCTGAGAAAAAACGGCTGGAGGAGGCTCTGCCTGATCTCTCCGTCATCTGCGAAGATTCTGTAGAGTATCGTCCCTCTCAGCCCACCACTGGTGGTCGAGAATCCCCTCCACCAAATTTTCACAATAACACACAATCAACAATACATCTAACACGAAATGATGTTGGAAATTCTGCATCTCAGCTTCAACAGTCAGCATGGACTATTACTGTTGTTGTCTTCACAATCATTGGGGTCTGTCTGAAGTTATCAGTCTAAGGACTGGTGCTATTAGATGTGGCATAGTCTAGCCTTTTCCTGACCTTTGAGCTACGTAAATTGAAACTCCTATATCAGACATTGATTCATAATAGTAAGCCTATTCATACTTAATGTTGCATCAAATACTCATTAACATTCAAGTGAGAATGGATATCCAATGTCAAGACTGAAATTTTGTTGAACCTTGATGAATTCAATGTTAAATTGCATTTCAATGTTAATTAGCACTGTTAGTGACTAACTACAGAATTTTATTCTGCCACATGTGCTATATATTGGTTCCTGTATGTTTCACACTTTGCAGCCAATATTTAGTTTTAAAACTGTATTAGAGATTAATTAGTACTCGAATGAGGCTAAATTATAAGCTTCGAATTTATTAAATCTTTTAGCTATCGGTTGGTGGCAAAATGACGATTGATACTCAGGTATGAGACTCTAAATTCTGTTGAATTTAGTTTATTTCTCATACGATTGCAGATGGTTGATGCTGTTGCTAGCATTCGATTATATTTTAGTTACCTTTTGAGTAACAGTGTATAGTCAATTTTTAAGCTGAAACATTGTCTTTGATGTGCAGTGGTAATGTAATAACAATACACATCTTGCTGTTTCTAGCATTCGATTACATTTTAGTTACGTTTTGAGTAACAGTGTATAGTCGGTTTTTAAACTGAAACATTGTATTTGATGTGCATTGATAATGTAATGACAATACACATCTTGATTAACTTCTCATGATCGAGATTCACAATCATAGAGAATTTTTTGAAGAATATCCCATCCGCCGTTGACTGTAGAAATTATTTATTTCACGATTGCAATTTCGGCTTTTGGGCCATTTTCAAGTGGTATTGAACTCAGTCTGCCTGAGTTGTGAATATATTTTTGCTCCAATGGCCTTAGTTCACACGTAAACTGTGCGTCAGAACATTAATTTGTAGCGATTTGTGTGAAAAATGTTAACACTGGTAACAGTTCACGAAATTTACATAATTTAAAGCTACAGAGCTTTGCACTTTGCACTCGTTTCATGTTGCTGTACTTCTACAGTGAAGATGCTTATTTTTGACGATGACATACGGTATGTGTGTCTCAGAGGATTCTGAAGTCTTGAATATGCTAAAACAAAATCTTTAGCAATACCACTTGAAAATGGCCCAAAGGCCGAAATTGCAATCGTGAAATAATTTCTACAGTCAGCGGCGAACATACCGCCTTTTAAAAAATATTAACATCTGGTTAGTATTCATAAGAGGATACATAACCAACGATTGTTTTAATATTCTATTGGAGATTGGTTGCTGTAAGCAGCCAATTCTTTACCAAAAAATGTATTGATTGCAGGTAGTATGCAATTGAAGGCATAAAGCTGACGTACAGTTTTACTGGCTTCTACAACAATTATTCATAATTATAAGCCTAAATTGTAAACAAATAGTTACAATTCTGTTATACATTGCTTAGCACACAAGTGAGTGTGCAGGGTATTATATTAATAAGCCTGGGAACAACACTTGGTTATTATTGATTAGGAGATATATATTCAACACCAGAGTCATGATTGTACTACAAATTGTTTAGTTTTATAATTAGTATAAATAGCTATAAAATGTACTGAATGTCAGGTTGCATTGAAATAATGATATTCAGCCTAAGAAGCAATTAGACATTGGTTACCATATAGACAAGGCTATATAGCGAATGTTTGAGATTTTACTAATTTTATGAAAAATGCTCAAATTACAATATGTAGCAAGTTTTGACAATAATAATTTTACTTTATGTTACCAAGTATCTCATAAGCATGTATTGCTAATCCATCAAATATAAGCTCACACCACACAAGAAAGTACAACTGATGTAGAATTCTGAATGCTTTTACATGTTTGACATCACATGAATGTGGAGTACATCCGATGTTTATCATAAAAATTCTGTTTGAGATTAATAAAGTCTTCTTATGTTTACAGAATTTATGAATGGTTTAAGTTAAGATGTTTCTGTCATGTGGCTTTCAGCCATCTTTTGAAGTTAATTAATTAAACTGCTGGCTGCTCTGTCAGTTGCCCTTAACTTGCCACCAAACTAAGCTGATATACGTTTTGCATTCTATATGGATTTAACAATTTTTGCCATCTTGAGCAAATAATTAAATGTTCAATAAGTTTCATTTAATTTATGTCTATGGCCACAAATTTTTTGTTAACAGATTACCAGTTTCAGACTATAATGACCATCATCAGATCTGTTTTATAAAAACAAAGTCCTAATGTACTGCAGCCATAGTGGCATTGTTAAATGTTAAGTGCAAAATCAGCACCAGCATCGTCAAATATATATAAATATGCTGGTGCTGATTTTGGATTTAACATTTGACGATGCCACTATGGCTGCAGTACATTAGGACTTTGTTTCTATAAAACAGATCTGATGATGATCATTATAGACCGAAACCAGTAGTCTGTTAACAAAAAGTTTGTGACCATAGATGTAAATTAAAGGAAAGTTACTGTATATAAGGGTCACTGTTTTATTTGCGACAATGTCGCAGCTTGTGAGATTAAATGATCATATCCACAGTCGGTTTCCAGTAGATTGCTCCTCAGTATGGCAGTAAACTGTCAATTATGTGGTCCTTCACCTCAGCGGGTAGGTTGCTTTGAAAGTTTAGTGAACCTCAAAATAAAATTGACGACTCGATGACAAGTTCAACAACGAGTTCAACACTTTCATGACTGATGGGGCACATATACCTCTCTGTAGCTATGACCCATCAATTGGAGCAGTGCGCCTGTTTCACTAAAATTGACTCAGATCACCGCCTCTTCCATTACAACAATCTCTGAAGTAAGTGAGTTATCTTACATGTAGTGGATTTGGTTTGAAACTTTATCACAAGGCTCAGCAATTCTACTGGCTTCTACAATACCTGTATTTAGTGGGACATACATGCCCAACAAACTTCATAGACTGTAGAGAACATCTTCATGCAATATTGCACAGTGATCTTTAAATTTCATGTTGAAAAGTGTGTGTGGTTCTCATATTTTTAACTGTCAGAAGAACAAATGTGTTTTGGTATTGTACTGTTAAGCATTTTCCCATATTTTTCACCCTATTAAAAACACTTTTAAAACAAAAAATTAACTTTGAAAATCGTCATTTATCACGGGTTTAGTTAGGCTAAACAGACACAGATGTGCCATCTCAATGATATTTATAGAATATTAATTATTCGTAATCTCATTTTTTGGTAGAGGCTATACACGAAGGTGCATGAGCCCATCCCAACATGTAACGAACTGTGCTAAGTTCACTTGTGATTAATGAAGCTTTCGTCCCTATAGGTGTGATACTGACATATTTGTATGTTGATAAGATGTTCAGAAGTTCTCAGCAACGCACACAATTTGCAGCTCACCACACACAGAAAATCATCGACTAATACGCCGATAATCTGAGAAGTAAATCGAAAATATAACGCAGACTATAGAATCTGGAAAGTGAAATAAACATGTAGAAACAAAAACTCAAGTGCTACATTAACAAAGAAACTAGACTGCTCACCAACAGCATCAACACTGATTATTAAAGAAAAGAACTGTTTGTTCGTTTAGGAATAACACTTTGTATCAATAAATATTTTTACATGGCATTTTCATATATGCACCACATTTACAATATACATATACATAGTTGAGCTTACTATTATGAACATGGCATGTTGCATTGCATTGCATGCTTCAGGGGTTCACTCATGAAATGTGTTAATGATCAGTTTCCCATATTTGTTCCAACACAGTTGCCTCCAAGCTCTTCAAGGTGCAAATGCTGTTGTGATGATACCTCTGACCCTGCTGTTCTTTAAATTAGAATTGGACAATTACTGATAATTTACAAAAAAACTAAGTCCTATAAAAAGCGTTTACGTTACTACTCGCGAAATACAGGATTCAAGAACTTACTGTCATACATATTTTAACTAACTATGAAAATCACTTCAGCAAGTACACAACTAGAATGAATGTGATAGCAGCCATGAATATCACCTCACAACTGACGACTGACAGATGACTACACTTACTGGAAAGGATAGCCTGCTGCATGCCAACAAATCGTCTAACGAAACACAGAAAATAGGTGGTGTGGCATATAAAATATTGTTTGACAATACATCACTCTGAGATCATGATATCCTTTCGTTTTTCAATGGAGTCTCACTCGTGATAGGTACGTCACAGTGGTTGGGAACAAAATTTCTGTGGTCCGATTATACCTGCATTCTTTTCCGTATATTTAATTTCAATACGTACGGCTTTGGTATTCCTAGCTCTCATGAGATTAAGATTATAAGATGACAGAAGCGCTGCCCTAAACTCGGTTTATTATGATCAGGTTCAGAATGTTTTACCGTTCACGTGTATATCACGGCGATACGATACTCTCTCATTTATTCACCGTAATGAGTTCGATACATCAATGCTGCCCAGTGAACCACAAACATTGGCAAAGTGTGTTGGGTCGCATGTCTCAACGAAACGATACAGACAGTCATACAATAACTGGCGCCACAGTGAAGGGGTAGCTGTGGAAAGGTCGGACGGACATATGCTTCTGAAGAGGGGCAACAGCCTTTCAGTAGTTGCAGTGGCAACAGTGTGAATGATGATTTGGTCTCGCCTTGTATCAGTAGCCAAAATGGCCTTGCTCTGCTGGTACTGTAAACGGCTGAAAGCGAGGGAAACTACAGCTTTCATTTTTCCCTGGTTCATGTAATTCTGCTCTATGGTTAAATTATGACGGAAAAATATTCCAGGAGTAAAACAGTTATCCTTTGCGCCTTCAGGCGTGGATTACTTAGGAGGATGTCGTTATCAGTAAAAATAAAACTGGAACTCTACGGATAACAGCGGGAAATGTTAGATCTTTAATCTGGTAAATATCTTAGAAAACTCGAAAAGGGTAATGGAAAAGTAGAAGATAGATATAGTGGGGTAGCGTCTTTGATTCATAATGAAAACTTCTTCGTTTCTGGGTTCTATCCCCGCCACTGCCTAAAATTTGATAAATAATCAGCATTGGCGGCCGAAGATTTCCGGCATAAGAAGTCAGCCTCATACTGCCAACGGGTTTGTCAAAGAGGGCGGAGGAGCGGATAGAGGTTCAGGGCACTCTCATGTCCTAGGGGTGGGAATTGCCCCTAAGGCGGAAGAATCAGCAATGATCAACGACATGAGGATGCAGAAGGTAATGGAAACCACTGCATTAAAGACACGTAACGTGTATCCACAGGACATGTGGCCTGTAATTGAAGAAGTGTCATGATGATCTCTCCATTGGCAAAAGATTCCGGAATAGTCCTCCATTCGGATCTCCGGAAGGGGACTGCCAAGGGGGAGGTTACCATGAGAAAAAGATTGAATAATCAACGAAAGGATAGCGTTCTACGAGTCGGGGCGTGGAATGTCAGATGCTTGAACGTGGTAGGGAAACTAGAAAATCTGAAAAGGGAAATGCAAAGGCTCAATCTAGATATAGTAGGGGTCAGTGAAGTGAAGTGGAAGGAAGACAAGGATTTCTGGTCAGATGAGTATCGGGTAATATCAACAGCAGCAGAAAATGGTATAACAGGTGTAGGATTCGTTATGAATAGGAAGGTAGGGCAGAGGGTGTGTTACTGTGAACAGTTCAGTGACCGGGTTGTTCTAATCAGAATCGACAGCAGACCAACACCGACAACAATGGTTCAAGTATACATGCCGACGTCGCAAGCTGAAGATGAACAGAGAGAGAGAGTGTGTATGAGGATATTGAAAGAGAAATGCAGTATGTAAAGGGGGACGAAAATCTAATAGTCATGGGCGACTGGAATGCAGTTGTAGGGGAAGGAGTAGAAGAAAAGGTTACAGGAGAATATGGGCTTGGGACGAGGAATGAAAGAGGAGAAAGACTAATTGAGTGCTGTAACAAGTTTCATCTAGTAATAGTGAATACCCTGTTCAAGAATCACAAGAGGAGGAGGTATACTTGAAAAAGGCCGGGAGATACGGGAAGATTTCCATTACATTACATCATGGTCAGACAGAGATTCCGAAATCAGATACTGGAATGTACGGCGTACCCAGGAGCAGATATAGACTCAGATAACAATATAGTAGTGATGAAGAGTAGGCTGAAGTTCAAGACATTAGTCAGGAAGAATCAATACGCAAAGGAGTGGGATACGGAAGTACTAAGGAATGACGAGATACGTTTGAAGTTCTCTAACGCTATAGATACAGCAATAAGGAATAGCGCAGTAGGCAGTACAGTTGAAGAGGAATGGACATCTCTAAAAAGGGCCATCACAGAAGTTGGGAAGGAAAACATAGGTACAAAGAAGGTAACTGCGAAGAAACCATGGGTAACAGAAGAAATACTTCAGTTGATTGATGAAAGGAGGAAGTACAAACACGTTCCGAGAAAATCAGGAATACAGAAATACAAGTCGCTGAGGAATGAAATAAATAGGAAGTGCAGGGAAGCTAAGACGAAATGGCTGCAGGAAAAATGTGAAAACATCAAAAAAGATATGATTGTTGGAAGGACAGACTCAGCATACAGGAAAGTTCAAACAACCTTTGGTGACATTAAAAGCAACGGTGGTACCATTAAGAGTGCAACAGGAATTCCACTGTTAAATGCAGAGGAGAGAGTAGATAGGTGGAAAGAATACATTGAATGCCTCTATGAGGGTGAAAATTTGTCTGATGTGATAGAAGAAGAAACAGGAGTCGATTTAGAAGAGATAGGGGATCCAGTATTAGAATCGGAATTTAAAAGAGCTTCCGAGGACTTACGGTCAAATAAGGCAGAAGGGATAGATAACATTCCATCAGAATTTCTAAAATCATTGGGGGAAGTGGCAACAAAACGACTATTCACGTTCGTGTGTAGAATATATGAGTCTGGCGACATACCATCTGACTTTTGGAAAAGCATCATCCACACAATTCCGAAGACGGCAAGAGCTGACATGTGCGAGAGTTATCGCACAATCAGCTCAATACCTCATGCATCGAAGCTGCTTACAAGAATAATATACAGAAGAATGGAAAAGAAAATTGAGAATGCGCTAGGTGACGATCAGTTTGGCTTTGGGAAAAGTAAAGGGACGAGAGAGGCAATTCTGATGTTACTGCTAATAATGGAAGCAAGGCTAAAGAAAAATCAAGACACTTTCATAGGATTTGTCGACTTGGAAAAAGCATTCGACATTATAAAATGGTGCAAGCTGTTGAAGATTCTGAAAAAAGTAGGGGTAAGCTATAGGGAGAGACGGGTCATATACAATATGTACAACAACCAAGAGGGAATAATAAGAGTGGACGATCAAGAACGAAGTGCTCGTATTAAGAAGGGTGTAAGACAAGGCTGTAGCCTTTCGCGCCTATTCTTCAATCTGTACATCGAGGAAGCAATGATGGAAATAAAAGAAAGGTTCAGGAGTGGAATTAAAATACAAGGTGAAAGGATATCAATGATACGATTCGCTGAAAGTGGAGAAGAATTAAATGATCTGTTGAACGGAATGAACAGTCTAACGAGTACACAGTATGGTTTGAGAGTAAATCGGAGAAAGACGAAGGTAATGAAGTAGTAGAAATGAGAACAGCGAGAAACTTAACATCAGGATTGATGGTCACGAAGTCAATGAAGTTAAGGAATTCTGCTACCTAGGCAATAAAATAACCAATGTCGGACGGAGCAAGGAGGACATCAAAAGCAGACTCGATATGGTGAAGAAGGCATTTCTGGCCAAGAGAAGTCTACTAATATCAAATACCGGCCTTAATTTGAGGAAGAAATTTCTGAGGATGTACGTCTGGAGTACAGCATTGTATGGTAGTGAAACATGGACTGTGGGAAAACCGGAACAGAAGAGAATCGAAGCATTTGAGATGTGGTGCTATAGACGAATGTTGAAAATTAGGTGGACTGATAAGGTAAAGAATGAGGAGGTTCTACGCAGAATCGGAGAGGAAAGGAATATGTGGAAAACACTGATAAGGAGAAGGGACAGGATGATAGGACATCTGCTAAGACATGAGGGAATGACTTCCATGGTACTAGAGGGAGCTGTAGAGGGCAAAAACTGTAGAGGAAGACAGAGATTGGAATACGTCAAGCAAATAATTGAGGACGTAGGTTGCAAGTGCTACTCTTAGATGAAGAGGTTAGCACAGGAAAGGAATTCGTGGCCGGCCACATCAAACCAGTCAGTAGACTGATGAACGAAAAAAAAAAAAAAAAGGGAATTTTAGAGGCAGGAACAACAGAATTTGTGCACAGGTGAGTGCGAGTTATAAATACAAATCAAATGAAGGTAATGCAGGAGCAGATTTAATAATGAATAACAAAATGACAACAGGTTAAGGCACTATGAGCAGCATAGTGAAGCCATATTGCAGCCAAGAGAAAGGCAAAGCCACCACCCACCACAGTAGTACAAGTTTACATGCCAACTAGCTCTGCAGATGAAGAGATTGAAAGCGTCTACAATGAGAAACAATAAATTATTCAGATACTTGAGGGAGAGGAAATCTTAACTGTGTTCGGTGGCTGGCAATCGGTAGGAGGAAAAGAAACAGAAGGGAATACAGTCGGAGGATGTGGACTGGGGGAAAGGAATGAAAGGGGAAGCCACCAGGCAGTGCTTTGCTCAGAGCATAATTTAACCATCGCTCACACTTGGTTTGGCTCTGAGCACTGTGAGGCTTAACATCTGAGGTCATCAGTCCCCTAGAACTTAGTGCTGCTTAAACCTGACTAGCCTAAGGACATCACACACATCCATGCCGGAGGCAAGATTCGAACCTGCAACCATAGCGGTCTTGCGGTTCCAGACTGAAGCGCCTAGAACCGCTCGGTCACCCCGGCCGGCTCACACTTGGTTTAAGAATCGAAAAACAATGCGGTGTACAGGGAAGAGACCTGGTGTCACTGTAAGGTTTCAGACTGTTTGTATAATGGTGAGACAGAATTTTCGCAGTCAGATTTTAAAGTGAAAGAAATTTCCAGTGGCAGACGCTGACTGACCACAATTTATTGGTTACGAATGGCAGATTAAAACTGAAGCATTTGCAAAAAGATAGGAAATTAAGGAGACGGGAATTGGATAAGTTGAAAGAACCAGCGGTAACAGAGTTTCAAAGGGAGAATTAGACAATCATTGACTGGAACAGGTGAATGGAATACTGGACAGTAGAATAAGAATGGGTGGGTTTGAGAGATGAAATAGTGAAGGCAGCAGAGGATCAAATACGTAAAAGGACGAGTCGTAGCAGAATCCTTGACTATCACAGAAGATACTAAATCTCATTTTCGAAAGGAGAAAATATAAAAATGCAACAAATTAAGCAGGCTAAAGGGAGTAGAAACGTTAGAAAAACTAGACTGACAGGAAGTGCAAGATGGCTAAGCAGGAGTCTCTCGAGGACAAATGTAGCTCTATAAAAGCTTGTATACCTAGAGGAAAGGTAGATACCGCCTATTGGAAAATTAAAGAGGACTTTGGAGAACAAAGAAACAGCTGTAAGAAAATCAATAGCTCAGACAGGAAACCAGTACTGAACAAAGAAAGGAATATATAGAGGGGCTACTCAAGCGAAATCAACTTACAGGCAATATTACAGAAACTGGAGAGGAAGTAGATCAAAATGAGATGCGAGAAGAATTTTAGAGAGCAGTGAACGACCTATGTAGAAACAATAGCCCTACATTAGATGGCAATCCCTCAGACTGGCAGATATCCTTCAGAAAGCCAGCCACGACTAAACTACTCCACCTCGTGTGATATTCGTGGGACACGGAAATACTCTCAGATTTCAGGATGGATGCAATAATTTCAATTCCAAAGAAAACAGTTGTGCACTAGCGTACTACCAATTTAACAAGTCACAGGGGCATATCACTGGCATGAATTATTTAAAGAAGATTGGAGAAACAGATAAAAGCTGACGTCGGGAAGATCAGTTTTGGTTCCAGAGTAGTGCTACAACAGGTGAGGCAATGACGACCTTGCGATACATCTCAGAAAATAGGTTAAGGAAAGGTACACTTACTTGTATAACATCTGTAGATTTGCAGAAAGCTTTTGACAACGTTGACTGGACTACCCTCTTCAGATTTCTGAAACTAGGAAGAGTAACACGCAGTCGGCGAAAGATTATTTACAACATTGAACCGTGATTCATTTTCAAAGTTATTTACTAGCGATTCATCAAGAACATTAACACATTTAATCACATTATGTAAGCATGAAAGTAGCTGCCAGGGAGTAACTGATGAAATCATAACCAAATTTCTTTTAACAAATGGGAATTTTATTCACTTTTTAGTGCCTAAAAGCATTTTTTTAAAAGAAAGATTTACAATTATAATCAGAAATCACAATGTAAATATCAAAGTTTCAATTTATTCAGAGGCAGAATGAAACAAGTTTTGACTGTATGAGCTTTCGGGCAGAGAACCTTGCCGCTCCCTTTTGACACGGCCGTAGTTACGACCGCTCACAGCAGCCTCTGAAAGACTACACTGGTGCAAATCTGCAACACACCAGATAACTTTAAACTAAGAGTTTTAACAATTTACACAAGCACACAAACTATGCACCCCCCGTAGGAGGGATGGAAATGGTAAGAACACTAACAATTAAAATATTAACCTTGCCACTGAAGGTGCAACTTGATTTAACTTCTAACAAAAGTCTTACGGTGAAAGGGTGGCAACTTTATATACTAAAATGACCATTTAAATAAAAGCCCATGAAATGCAATCTTATATAAAATTCTACAAGGTTGGCCAAACAATAGTTAAGATGCTATACAGTACACAGATACCGCCTCTCAAGATCATAGGCAATAATATCAAAGTTTCCAAAGATCAAGACATATTTCAGGTACTAGGCCGTTACACTCCAAGCAATAAATTCGTTAACACACCAAATCCGACAAACATGACAGAGGCAGCTACTAACGTACGATTGATAGGGAGATTACCGAACAACCCGAACCGCAGGTTGCTCTAACCCGCCCCTACTCCACAAGGGAAAAACGGACCACCCAATTTATAAACAACCACCTTCCTGCGGCTGGGCAAACGGAAAAGAATGGTAGGACGACCTCAAAGCAAAACGGCTGGTGACCTCACCAACAAAACAAGTAGAATTTAACAAGAGTAAATCAAACAAGATATCACCAATCACTTAACTCCTAATGAACGGCGATTTCTCGAGAAGGCCTGGCGCAGCACCCCCAAATCGCTCTCCCGAACCGTCCGCTGCCAGCCGCTTCAACGGACGCAGGAAGGCGCGCCGATCTCCCGTCCACGGCGTCGCAGTTCGCGCCGGCCAGACTGATGTCGTGGGTTGACTGCTGCTGCTGCTCTCGTGTCGACAGCGAAGTCACTAACCCTCGCTATACGCCGCGTCCCACTGGACTCACGTGGTGACCTCACATGCGCCGACGCTCAAGACGGACAAGTTATCTTGTGTCTCAGTGCGTGACCGACAACCCGAATGATCCAACCGCTAATGACCATTGCCTGAGCAAACTCGAGCAGACTGGCGGCCTAATGCGCAGACTCAGATGCAGGAACTAAGCCCCGACCGGACGACTACTCGCTGAGTTCTCTTACTGGCGGAGTGGAAAGACTCTCATTTTGCCGACTTTAAAAGTTGATCCGAACGACAAACATACTGGCACTCCGAACGACAGACAGAAACTAACTGCCTAACAAATGACGCCGGCCGCGGTGGTCTAGCGGTTCTAGGCGCTCAGTCCGGAACCGCGCGACTGCTACGGTCGCAGGTTCGAATCCTGCCTCGGGCATGGATGTGTGTGATGTCCTTAGGTTAGTTAGGTTTAAGTAGTTCTAAGTTCTAGGGGACTGATGA
Source organism: Schistocerca piceifrons (assembly GCF_021461385.2). Taxonomy (NCBI): domain Eukaryota; kingdom Metazoa; phylum Arthropoda; class Insecta; order Orthoptera; family Acrididae; genus Schistocerca; species Schistocerca piceifrons. The sequence continues at coordinate 48,098,613 of NC_060144.1, forward strand.
CCACAGATGTTAAGTTCCATAGTGCTCAGAGCCATTTGAACCATTTTTGAACCTAACAAATGCGGACGAGAGACAGACCCAGACTGACCGACTGGCGAGCTCATAGCACCCCTTAAATGCACGTGAACAGGCAACCTTACCCCTTTCCCACCAGAGGGAGACACCAAAGCTGCGACTGCCGCAGCGGCGCCACCGCCAGAAACGGAGGGCGACTGCTTCACACTACGCGTTGCGTCGCACTCTTCAAAACAGCAATTTTTACCACGGCTCAAGCATGTACGGAAACCAGCCGGCAGTTACAAGAGTCACTGGCCTGAAAGGGAAATGGTCGTTGAGAAGAGAGTAAGACAGATTTGTGGCCTATTCCAAATGTCATTTAATCTGTGTACTGAGCAAACTGTGAAGGAACGGACATTGGAGTTCAGGGAGAAGAAATAAAAACTTTAAATTTTTGCCACTGACATTGTAATTCCATCATGGACGCCAAAGGACTTTGAAATGCAGTTGAACGGAACGGACAGTATCTTAATAAAGGCAAACGAATGGTAATAAATTGTAGTCGAGTTGAATCAGGTGATCATGAGGGAATTACATTAGGAAATGAGACATTAAAATTAGTAGATCAGTTTTGCTGCTTGGAGAGCAAATTAATATAAAAAGGCCGAAATAGAGAAGATATGAAGGTGTAAAATTGCAATTTGAAGAAGAGGAATTAATCAACATTGAATATAAATTTAATTAAGGAGTATTTTCTGAAGGCATTCTGGGATGTAACCATGTATGGATGGACTCACATCCGGGAGGATGACAGTTCAAACCCGCGTCCGGCCATCAAGATTTAAGTTTTCCGTGGTTTACCTAAATCACTTCATGGAGATGCTGGGATGGTTCCCTTGACAGCGCACGGCCGATTTTCCTTTCCCACCCTCCCCTAATCCGAGCTAGCGCCCAGTATCTTCGCTGTCGACGGGATGTTACACAACTACTCTACCCTAATCTACTACTTTTAGCATGTATGGAGGTGAAACATGAACAATTAACAGTTCATAAAAGGAGAGAATAGAAGCTCTAAAAATGTGGAATACAGAAGAATGTTGGAGATCACATGGGTAATCTTACTTTAATATAACAATTAAGAAAGTGCCGAGTCGAATTTGGAAAACAGCAAATTTGTGGCATAACTTACTGGAAGAAGTGGTTGGTTCATAAAACACATCCTGAGAGATCAGTTTTGTGTTGAAGGAGAGAAAACTGCAGAGGAAGACCAAGATACGAGAACAGTAAAGAGATTCAAAAGGATTTAGATTACTCGGAGATGCAGAGATTCGCACAGGGTAGAGTAGCGTGGAGAGCTGCATCAAACTAGTATTCAGGCTATAAACCACAACAACAATAACAACAGTGTTACAGATAAAAGAATTTAAAACTGAAATCAAGTTCAGTTAATGCACCTGCATCCACAAGCTTATCCATACGCAGCACTATGCAATATGTACCCTTGGCCCATGGGAGGTTTAAGGTCGCATATGCCTGTAGCATTGATGTTCAGCGACATAGACACTTTTCATTAATACAGAATGTTATACTCCTGTATGAAATTGGGAGGTAACGTCTAATAGGACTGTACCTCGATAATTTAAGCACTAATTTCCCTATAATTTCACGTCGACTGACCGCTGAACCGTCCGAAGATGCTCTCTTTGTTTGCAGAACAGTTTTCTACCATGGCAATTAAACGACATTGGATCTTCCACATCCCTTGAGGCTTTGCTCGAAACGTACTTTTCTGAGGCTTATTGAACGCTGCTGTTGAGTTTTTGCCTTTTGCACTCCATATCATTGTCCTCAGACGCTCTGCGGTTTGTATCCTACCATTTTTGCTAAGAAAAACAGAAAACGTCTTGGACTGTTTTGAGCACCAATTGAAAGGTACTAATCAACACGCCTGTAGTTTGGTAACGAAGCAGAATCTCTGCACGAATTATCCAGGAGTAACTTTTCACATCGATGTGAAATGGATTTAGCACATAAATTCGCTTGTAGAGACAACGAATGGCGGACTTCAGTTTATTAGAACTGTAGGAAAGTGTAGGTCACGCACAAAGGAAATCGCGTGTAGAACAGTTGTGCGACGAATTCTTGAGTACAGTTCGAGTGTTTGGGAGCACCAACAGGTCACATTATTGGAAGATGACGAAGCAATTTAGAACCGTGCAGCCTGCTAAACCCGCAGAGCAGGACAAGTAGTAGGAATTGTGGAAGGGGGGCCAGAATGAGCGGCTGTCAGTTACACTCCAAACATAACACTTTATTTAGTTGTCCAAACATTACAGTGCAGCTTCTAAGCTCGACTATCGTCGACAGAAATCTTTAATTCTAAAGCAGCTGAAAGCCCATGAATGAAATACAACTGATTTTACTTTTATTTGAGGCAAAAGGCTCTAGGCTTTAACCTAAAATAGTATTTAAGCCCAAGCGATGTAAGAATGACTACTCAGCTAGATTAAGTTTTTAAAAGCGGCTGAAGGGCCATAAATTTAAAACGACATAAATACAATAACTTGCAGAAAGCCCAACCTTTATGACCAATAAGAAACATTACTTCAAAACGGCTGAAGGTCTTTAATTTTTTTTAAAAAAAAGATGCAACCAGTTTTCCAAGCCAGAAGGCCCAAAGGTTTTAACCTTAAGTAGTATTTAAGCCCAAGTGATGTAAGACTTGATAAGTATGAATCCAAAATTTTAAAGTGGCTGAAGTCCCATCATTTTAAGAACAACACAACTATAATAAATTTTCAACAAGCAGAAGACCCACAGCTTATCTTGAAAGAATGTAATACTTGATAAGTAAGATTCTTAAAACTTACAGCGGCTGATGGCTGATGCTTGTAGAAAACAACAGAATAAATTTTCAACAGGCAGAAAGCCTTCGATTTTAAAAACGCAGTTACAAGTATACAAATTCAAACCTTCGGCTATGAGCTATTTAAAACACACAATTAAATGCCAATAAGAAAGGCAGTATACGCAACGGCGCTCAGAAGTTTCCAGGGGGATCAGTCTGCCTTTGAAATCTTAACGTTCGTTTAGGTGAGACAAGAAGTCGGCCCAACTATACTCGATCTGCCGGCAACACAACCAACAGACAGTCAGAGACCCACCAACAAGACGACTTGCTAACCACCGACCAGTATATGAGGATTCCAAAGCCAAAACGTTACAGGCACAACTGCCCACAACCAAATATACATTAAGGTGTCAAAAACTACACACCAGGCTGGACAGCGACAACAGGTGAGGAAAGGACACTGTCTGAATTTATGTCAGCGATCAGGGCAGGTAACCGGAACTCTAACGGCCACAAGGTAGAAAATCCCGCAGGTGCACTTGAATTTCAAACCGACAAATACAGTTAATTCCACCACACGGCGGCTAAATCTTCACGAACACTCGCTGTTGCTCCCAGGAATACCGCCAACAGCGAACCACCAACCAAGGGGACAACATGAATAGCACTCAGAACAGCCACCACATGCTCCGACACTACGTAGAGACCGCCAGTGGGCCCGGCCGACTGCACCACACGGAGACCTGCTTGCTGACCGGCTCCAACCGACTGACTGGCTGCACACCGCCAAGCCAGACCTATAAGCACCATACCAAAGGTGGTATACGGTGCAAATATCGATACACACCACTGCTGCCACACGTAGAAAGAGAAGAACCACGGCATGACCGCAGTAACCACGGGAAACCAAACACAGAGAAGCAGCCAAGTTTTATAGCAACGCATAAGCCGGGGTCAGGCCGGCTCAAGCTTCTCGTAGTTTTGATTAACAAACGTGTAGAAAATGCTCCATGATCTCGAATGTCAGTTCCCTGGAAGGGAGACGACACACTTATCACAAAACATTATTGAGAAAGCTTAGAGATCCAGCATACTGCATCTACACAAACGGCTGTGAAGTACACGGTGGAGGCTACGTCCCATTGTACCCATTATTAGGGTTTCTTCCTGTTGCAGTCACGTATGGAGTGCAAGAAGAATTTTTCTTTAAGTGCGTCCATGGGTTGTCTAGTTATATAATCCTGTCTTCATGATCCCTATGACAGCGATATGTAGAGTTTTGCTGTATGTTCCTTGAATAGTCACTTAAAAATTGTTCTTCAAACTTTCTAAGTTTGCTTTGTCGAGACACTTTATATCTAACTTCAATTTTCAGCATCCTTCTAACACTCTCAGATGGGTCAATCAAATATGTAAACATTTCAGATGCCCTTCTCTGTATACATTCTATATCCCATATTACTCTTATAATAACATTATTTATTTATGGTTCATTTAAATTTTTATAATTTTTTTGCTTTAAAATTTTCACATATTGGTACTATATTATCTGTAGATGTAAAGTAAAGTGTGCTGTACAGGAGTTTGAAGATCTTTGCATTGTATGTAAGTAATGCATGAAAATACTATGTACATTGTTTACTACCTTATAACTTTATGATGACATTTTGTATTTAAAATATTTGTGTGTATAAATTGTTGATGTTCATATAAATTTGACAATTTAAGAAATGGTCACGCTTAGGAACAATGTAAGAAACAGCGTTATGTAAAAATGTGCTTATGTTTGAAACGAAAGTGGCTCTGGGGAGTGGAAAAGGTGGCAAGGGTGAATTGGTGCGCTACGTGGAAAAGGTGGCAAGGGTGAATTGGTGCACTACGTGGAAAAGGTGGCAAGGGTGAATTGGTGCGCTACCTCAGTCTGTAGGCAGCAGTGATTGAGGCAACACCTTTGTGAAGCAGCAGAAGCTTTGCCTGCAAATTTGCACAAAATTTCCTCGGATGGAGACTGCAAACGGCTTACGGCGTAGCTACGAGTTGTTGGGCTACTGTATGTAAAATTGAACGACGCCAGGAAGAGAAATTGAGCCCATACCCGCGAGATACTTGCAGGTCGTACTGTGGGTAGTGTAGCCGTCATAATTGTTCGCTGCGCCCAAGTCTACAGCCACCAGATAGGATTTTTTGTATTTTTACTTTTGTACAGCGTGAACCATTAATTTAAACTGTGTTTTCAATAATCATTCTTTAACTTTAAAGAAACTGGTTCGCACTCTTATTTCATCCTAATCATAAAGCCATATAGAGTTCCTTCCTGGTGTTTGATTAATCCGAGTATCCAGCTTTACAGTCTTATGAAGTGCCAAGTTAATATAAAGAGGCACCATTTAAATTGTTTATGTGTATATAATAAAAAAAGTTTTCTTAATTATTGCAAAGTGTTATAGTAAAAGTTTGCTTACGTAAAAATTCAGAGTGAAGCCAAGTTACTTGAATCTGTTAAATGACTCCACAGAATTAGTTGACAGCGTAATAGCTTCTGAAAGTAAATTCCAGTAAGAAAGAGGTTTTCTTGAAGTGAAATGTTCAGTACAAAAAGTGTGTGCTTTAGCATATAAGTATTTTAGTGTTTAAGTTTGTTGATTATGGAAAGTGCTTTTCTAAAGGTCTCCACTGGCCAAGTTTTTTTTAGCTTACTTGATGTTTTCTACTGGGTTTCTCTCTTTTAGAAACGTAATGTATAAGGCTGTAGTCCAACATTGCTTAAATGGAGTAATATTTATTTGAAGAACCAAATTAAACAGTAGCAAGAAAGTGGGTAAAATCATACTTCTGCTTTTCCTATACTTCACAGTTTCATTGCCTGGATAGGCTGACGACCATTAGTAGGCATTTTAAAACACTAAATGAACTTGGAACTGAGTTGTCCTAGGTTAAGTAAATTATTATTCATACTACGTTTCTATCTAACAACTGGGTAAGATCTTAGGAAAAGAAGTGAGTATTCTGATTTACTTATCCATTAGACACAACACATGATCAAATCATGTAAAAAGGCTAACTCTATTGATTAGCTTTCTCATAAACAGGACTATCCTCCCATAGTGTACTTCGTTTGGAATGTAAAATAAATTTTATTAAGAGGGTTATACGTGGCAACATAAAGACAGGGTTTCTATTATTGAGGCAAAAGCATAATAAATTACTATAGTAGTGGTAGGGTTATACGTGGCTTTCCCGTGACAGGACTATTTCTTCTGTAGGGGTATAGTATACGTGGCACCTGATAACAGGCCCTTTTACACCAGTTAAAGTCCATATGTAGTTAAGCACAGTTATTCATTTTACAGATAAGTAGGATTCTTTTGGAAGAAGTATAAAGGTCTCAGGGGCACGAATTTGTTAAAGCAGTTAAGAGAAAGGTACAGCAGTATAAATTACTTATATGTGGTTTAAGCAAGTATTAAAAATGAACTAAAGGTTAACTCGTTTGTAGTATTTAATTGATTGAGAATGTTGGCAAAATTTAGTGAACTAACAACATTTACTTTTTCTAAACCAGACATATATTATGCTAAACAAGTTGTAGGTGGAATTCCCTAAACAACTAACAGATACTTTAATACTTCCCTGAGTGGATCCTGGTTGGCAAAGACAGTTTAAGTCGGTGATCAATGGGTATGGCCCTAACGATGTGGATAACGCAAGCTGAATTGATCTGACGCTGATCGGACTCTGATGGATACAATGTACTGAAGTTTCTCTAGATAGGTACAGTTGAGAACAAGAGGCGATTGAGATCTGTATGCCTTGACAATGCCGGAGTGGCACTAATTTTACCTGCGTACTCCATGCAGCAATGTGACTTGCAGCTGGCGAGATGTGTGCGTTGGAGGAGGTGAGAAGTTGGGGCGCCACCTGTGAATCGATCGAGGCCACGAAAGAAATGTAAAAATCTCACAGTCTAACGACCATGAAGACGGATCGCAATTTATACCAGAGCCCTGAAATCATGGTAATTGATGTGTCGGCAGCTGGGCCAACACCTTGTAGATCGAGATGGCTGAAAATGCACGCTAGACTAACGCAGACGGGCGTGAAGTACTGGAACAGGCTACGTAATTAATGCTATGAAGAAAAGTACGTAGCTGGATTAATACTCATCTTTAATCAATCATTGTGGTACATCGCTCTTGACGATACACAGGAGACTTTAATTACAATCACTGTAAGGCTAATGGCGCCTTGCTAGTTCATAGCCATTAACTTAGCTGAAGGCTATTCTGTCTCTCGGCTAATGAGAGAGAAAGGCTTCGTACATCTAGTCGCTAGCTAGGTCGTCCGTACAACTGGGGCGAGTGCTTGTTCGTATCACGAGACCTGCCTTGTGGTGGCGCTAGGTCTGCGGTCACACAGTGGCGACACGCGGGTCCGACATGTACTAAATGGACCGCGGCCGATTTAATCTACCACCTAGCAAGTGTGGTGTCTGGCGGTGACACCACAGTAATTTCAGTGTGTGACACACCCGTTCGCTGAACATACCAAGGACCAATGGGGTTCACTTATATGACAGAGTGCACGACGATACCAAACGTCAAGACTGGTAAACCAAAAACGAATAAGTGTACCCTCGGCAAATGAGTAGTCCGACTTGTTTTAAGTCGCACTGTCAGTACAGTAAGAAATTCACCACATGCCCCCAGTCTACTCTCAAGTCAAGTCAGTGTCAGGACACACATGCCGGAGCCTCGACTATAAGTGCCTTACCAGACCAAAGTCCTGCACCCAAGTGCTTCGCATCTCTCCAGAAAAAAATTCCGTTTTCCCACAAAATGCATGAACGACACCGCCTCCACCCTGTCTTGAGCCAATCTCAAGGCTCTAGGGGAGCTAAGTCTCCCCTCCCACACGACAGCCCAAACTCATGTCGAACCAGAGCAAGAGTTAGGAAACCTGCATCTCTAAAAAAAGGAAACTTTCAATTTTTGGCTTTTTTAAGTTTTGGCAGAAGGAGATGCGATAATTTTAATCTGAAATCGTGTCGCTTCTGACAGCACCAAGCGAACAGATACAATCTAGCTTATCTTTATCTAAATCGCTTGTACCTTGGAGCTTGTTCATTTTGTTGATTATTGTCTACCCCCTAGTCTTCCTCCTCCGAATCTACTTCTTCCTTAATATATATATATATATATATATATATATATATATATATATATATATATATATATATAATGACTTTTGAACACTATTAAGGTAAGTACATTGTTCTCCATCAAAATCTTCCATTTGTTAACTATGCCTATCAGTAGTTAGTGCCTTCAGTAGTTAGAATCTTTTATTTATCTGTCAGTATTGGCACACGATGTATTGCAGTAGTTTCTGTAACGAAGATTTTTGTGAGGTAAGTGATTTATGAAAGGTATAGGTTATTGTTAGTCAGGGCCATTCGTTTGCAGGGATTATTGGAAGTCAGATTGCGTCGCGCTAAAAAAATATATATATATATTGTGTGTCAGTTTACTGTCGATCAGAAGAAGTAAATAGAGAAATGTCTGAGTACGTTCAATTTTGCTCAGGTGGTTGAAAATAAAATAACGTAAGAGGTTTACCAGAATTGTCATTCTTAATTTTTCTAAGGGGACGTTTCAACCTGTCTCGATGAGGGGCTGTCCTGTCTGCCATGTATGGCTGTGGGCCTGACCGGAAATATTTACTAAGGGATGGGCTTGCCGCCAATTGGTTCAGCTCCCAACAAGCCATTGCTACGAGCTAAGAATCATAAAAATACCTCATGCCTTTAGCGCCCTACCAGACTTCATCAATGTCTGCTCAGGCCATTAACTTTGTAGAGTCCCGCTCAAGGTCTGTCGGATTGTAACAAAATCTTTAATAATGTTCCACATGCGAAGAATAGGTGCGAGAGTAACTTGTCTCCTCTTGGGTTAAGCGATAAAGCAGGAGGGTAAAAGTGATGACATTTCTGTAAACAGTGATCAGGAGCAGGACAGAGAGGAATCGATTTTATTGATGGAAAAATAGGTAGAAATTATTGAGCTGGTGAATGAGACTTCTATGCTATTAAGCCCATCTCAGATTAAGAAAGAAGCAGATTCAGAGGAGGAAGACTAGGGGGTAGACAATAATCAACAAAATGAACAACAACAGATTGATTTGTATGCCTTACTACACAGTACAAATGCACAGCTGATAGCACAGAACAATAACACTTCAATCCTAAAGTAATAAATGCTAGCACAAAACAAGAACTTGCAGGCTCAAAATGAAATGCTTGATAGCCAGAATAAAATTAGTCATCAACAGGCTAAGGTTACTAAAAGTCTATCTGAGAAAATGGAAAAACAGTCTAAAAACACTGCCAGTATAAATGAAAAACTTTAGAAACGGAGTGAACAAATGAGGAGGAGTAACCATAAGCTAGAAAAAATTAATAATAAAATAGATTTTTCGAGTGAGGAACTTATTAACATGACGAATTATTTGAAAGATTTAGGTGAAACTGTTAGTAATATACAGGCAGAAATTTGGGACGTAAATGACAAGTTTGAAACTGAAGTAGAGAAAAATACAGGAACAGGTCGAGGCTATGGTAGAGTTAAAGGTTGAGGAAAATTTCCCATGTTAAGAAAGCAATAACGAAAGCGAATGAAGAACAGATTCTTCAAACTGAGAATGACTGTTCAAGAGACTGAGAAAAACCTAGAAACGAAAGTAGAGCATTGTGAAGAGAAGTGTTGCAATAACACTTCCAGTATACAGGGAAAAGTTAGTGACCTAGAAAGGAAGATTACGTGTAATAGCCCTTATGTGGTAGATAGAACACTAATTTACAAGATATTAGAGGGAGAAGAAAACTTCAACCCTTACAGAAAACACAGTGGATTATCCCTTGTGGATTTTATTAAGAACTGCGAAAGACTGTTTCCTAAAAATATCACAGATCAGAAGATACTAAACGATGGGAGATTAAAAGTACTGCAGCAATGACCTTCAGTGAATTTAGACAGAAATTGTTCTACGAACATTGGTATGAGAAGATACAAAACAGCCTCTGGCAAGAGTTTACAATAGTAAGAATGTTCCAACGTAAAGGCCAAATGACCACGAAAGAATTTTGTGTCATGGTATAGGAGACTGGCTCACTTAAGGAATCTCTGAGTGATGGGAACTCTGGAAGAAATTAGCAAAAGACTCCAAAAGATATGTAGGCAGTAGTCACCGTACTTTTTCTGCATTTTTAGAAAAAGTGATTGACGAAGACCACTGGCGAGAAAACACCTTCTGTCAGAATAATAACCGGTGGAATGAAAGCCATTATAGAAATAACAGCAATGATGAGCAGAACAATAACCAGTATCATGTTAATACTGTTCAAAGAGGAAGAGGCAGAGGAAGATTTTTCTCTAACCATCGCAGCAGAGGACGTGCGCCGCGAAATAATTCCCATAGAGAGGAGTTAAACTCAATAATGTAAATCTTGACCAGATGGACGGACATGGGAACAAGATACAACAGGCCCAAACGCAAGAAATATTCTCGACGTAGACAGAGAAGCTTCAATACGCTGCAGATCGGTGCTCATGAGAGATCGGGCACTAGGCCTGCCGCAGCAGATGATACTGCCCATGAATCGCAGTAGGCCAGTTACGGACGTATTTCTTGTGCTAACAAGCCACTTCAGCGAACCGTTGTGGCGAGAATTAATTCTATAGCAGTGCAGACGGAGAGTGACGTCAAAGGACAATCAGCTGAGGCAGTGAGTACGCCAGTAGACGGGGCATCACCCCCTATAATCAGATCAGAGGCTACAGACAGACAACGTGCAATAACTGAGATGGAGAAGAGTTTGTACAGAATTTATGATTGGCATATACTGATGAGTAGCCTGTATGGCGGTATAAAGCAGTGTAACAAAAACGAAGATAACATTACTACGACAGGAAAGGAGGTAAAGGAGAAAGGTTTATTGTCTGGAGCCATGCAGAGCATGCGCGCTGCCAATACAATTAAATCAAAAAGCACCGCGCAGAGGACACTTGCCTCTAATGTTAGGGAAAATGAAGAGTCGTAAGTAGACGTCAAGTAAGAGATGCAGATTTACACTTTGCTGAAGAATCATTCCGTGACAACGAATCTACGGGTAACATTTCTGTCATTTATAAACCTGGTTTGAAGGAAAACGAATTTGTGCGATTGATAGAAATCCACAAAGATTATAAATTTTATGAAATGCAAGCTGATGACGTCAGGGAAGATAAGGAAGACAGTTCTGATGAACACCAAGAGAGGTAGAGAAACTGCCTGCTACAAAGTTAAACAAGAGGAACTCGTCACTATAGAACTGATTCAGAAATGCTTGAGTTACGAGGCTAGTGACGATCTAGACTTCTCAAAGAAATTGAGAAGGGCTTTCATGTTAGAAGCTGACAGTGACAGCGCAGATGCCGACTTAAATGAAAATGAAGAAATCAATCGATCTAGTGATTTAGAATCGGAGGAACAGAAGCTTACTGAGAAACTTTGTCTGATAGAAATGAGAATACCAGAGAATGAGATTATTTCGTGTGAAAAGTTGCGGAAACTGGAGAGTAAACAGGAAAAGGAAGTTAGTCAAGGGGAAATAAAATCTGTAAATGATGAGACTTCTGGAGATGCAGTGATGTCAATACAGGATACGGAAGACATAGCAGATCCTAAGAAAAAGGAACCACCAGAGGAAATGATTAGTAAACAGCAACAATTAAAGATCGTAAGGGAAGAAAAACACCACCTGACCAACTAAAATACAGTCAGTCATTCATTAGTTGTATTTTATTTTCATGCAGTATCCCACTATTGTAATTACCTCATGTAGTTGGCCGTGGTGGCCATGCGGTTCTAGGCGCTGTAGTCCGGAACCGCGCGACTGCTACGGTCACAGGTTCGAATCCTGCCTCGGGCATGGATGTGTGTGATGTCCTTAGGTTAGTTAGGTTTAAGTCATTCTAAGTTCTAGGGGACTGGTGACCTCAGATGTTAAGTCCCTTAGTGCTCAGAGCCATTTTTTGAATTACCTCATGTACACCGTTCAGGTGTTTGTTTATTTTCTTCTCTGCAGTTACGAGAGATGTTTACAAAATAGCTTGTTTCAGCAGTTAGCCACCAGATGGCGGTATTGTCTTGAAGTTGTCGTGGCGCACAAGTCACATGATGTTTCAGTTTTGTGTTGACTGTAGCAGAGGACACACGGCAGCCCCTAGTGGCTTCCACCACTGTTGCATTTTATTTTAATTCTGACTATCTGACGCTGTCAGGTATGACCGCAGCTTTCGTATTTTTTGGTACGTTATGCTGTAACATTTAGTTTTAATTTTGTCCGAAGAAGGTGTCCCCTGTGACACCGAAACCTAGGTTACGAATTAATTGTGTTCACGACTGAGGGGTGTGTTTTTCAAAATTTTATATGTAAAAATATTAGGAGATTCCAAAGCGAAAATGAAGTGTCGAAATCAGTGAAAGTAAGTTTGACAGTAATTATTGTCAACAGATACCAAAATTTTACAAAATGTTTGAAGGGGTACTGCTTATTAGAAAAGGGAAAAATAGTGAAGAATGGCAAGTCTGTTGGTCATCACAGTTTGAAAGAGAATTAATTGATTACTTTCATTTGGCACATGGACATTGTGGAGCGAAAAAGTGCCATCAGAAAATTGCAAGTATTGTCAAAATTGGGAGTAAGGTTTTGAAAAAGATTGCAGAACATTTAAAGTCATGCAGTGTTTGGCAAAGTCAGAAAGTGGCTAATAGTACCAACAGAGGTGCTATGCAGAGTCTAAAACTACTAGATAACTTAGAGCTACTATCTGTGGACCTATATGGGCCCCTACCTAAAGCAGCTGGAAATTTCACCTACATTCTAGTTATTATGGATGTATTTTCAGAATTTATTAAGCTGTATCCAATCAGAAAAGCCACATCTCAAGCAGTTTTCCAAAAACTGATGGAATATTTTAATGAAATAGAAATATCAAGAGAGTACTATCTGACAATGGCTCGCAATGTATTGCAAAATTATGGTTAGAGGGAATGGAGCAAAAAGGAATACAAGTAACATTCATTTCAGCCTACCATCAATCTAGTAATCCAGTAGCACGGTATATGCAAGAACTAGGAAGACTACGCAGGACATACTGTCACCTAGACCATAGAAACTGGGGCAAGTTTATTCTAAAATTTGAAGTAATCATGAATTCATTACGACAGGAAACCACTGGTTTCACACCTGAAGAATTATGTTAGGCCATAAGACTAAAAGTTTCATAGAAGAAGTGTTAGAATACCCACCCAGTAAAGAAATAGAAATGGTAAAGGGAAAGGTAACATTGAGAGAATTAAGTAGACGAAAATCAGAAGCAAAGCCAAGCGGGACGATGAAAAGATAAAATTTTCAAAATTTAACATTGGTGAACTAGTACTTGTTAAAGCTCACGAACAATCTAGTCAGGTAAATCACGAGATTTCAAAATTTAAATACGTTTACTATGGTTCTTTTGAAATTCAAGGAATACTACACCCTGATGCGTACTTTCTGATTTATCCTAAGTCCAGAAAGCCTCTAGGAACTAGAAACATCATTGACCTAAAGAAGTATATAGCCATAAATGTCTAAAGATTTGTAACTATTATTATTATCCAATGTCTGTATTATGTATAAATGTCTGTCGAGTTTCAGTTTCTGAGATACTTTTGTATAAATGTGCTATGATGGAAAATTGAAGCAACTGTGTCACTTAGAGGACAGTTAAGTGAAATAATGCAGGGTACAACAAACCTATGGTTTTGATGAAAAAGGTTGCCAAAAATTATGTCAGAATAAAAGGGGCAGCCTAAAAGGAAGAATGCACAAAGTGATCTTAAAGTATATGTAAAATGTACTGCTTTTGATCTCATAAAGAGGTAGTGTATCCTGTTGGTTCATAGGAGCCAAGAAGGACTGCCATAATACCCATACTGGAGGCATCAAATTTTTCTATTAAAGTGTAGTAATTTTGTATTATTAATATTAAAACGTTGATGTGTAAAATGTGTTTTTATGGTGTAACTTGTAACAGACTTAAGTGTATAGTGTTTGTTCAGGAGGACAATGCTTTAACGTAAACGAAGCAATGAAACCTAATATTTTTGGGTATTTCAATTTTGCTCACCGGTAGGGACACATTATTGAAACAGGGGCATTCTTTTGCTTTAAAATTTTCGCATATTGGTAATACATTACCTGTAGATGTAAAGTAAAGTAAGTTACACTGGAGTTTGATGTTCTTCGCATTGTATATGAGTAAAGCATGTAAAATACTATGTACATTGTTTATTACGTTAAATAGCGTTCTGATGATATTTCGTATTTAAAATATTTGTGTGTATACATTGTTCATGTTCATCTGACAATCTGACAATTTAGTAAATGGTCACGCTTAGGAACAATGTAAGAAATAGGTGTAATGTAAAAGCCAGTGTCCTTTTGATTGAAACGAAAGTAGCTCTGGGAAGTGGAAAAGGTGGCAAGGGCGAATTGGCGCGCTACCTAGAGCAAGCGCGAGAAGTAAGTCACACAGTCTGTAGGCAGCAGTGATTGAGGCAACACCTTTGTGGAGCAATAGAAGTTTTGCCTGCAAATTTGTATTAAAATTCCTCGGATGAAGACTGCAAACGGCTTACGGCGTAGCTACGCGTTGTTGGGCTACTGTATGTAAAATTGAACGACGCCAAGAAGAGAAATTGGGCCCATACCCGCGAGATACTTGCAGGTCGTACTGTGGGTAGTGTAGCCGTCATAATTGTTCGCTGCGCCCAAGTCTACAGCCACCAGGTAAGATTTTTGTATTTTTACTTTTGTACAGCGTGAACCACTAATTTAAACTGTGTTTTCAATAATCATTCTTTAACTTTAAAGAAACTGGTTCGCCCTCTTATTTCATCCTAATCATAAAGCTATATAGGGTTCCTTCCTGGTGTTTGATTAATCCGAGTATCCTGTTTTACATTCTTATGAAGTGTCAGGTTAATATTGCTTACGTAAAAATTCAGAGTGAAGCCAAGTTACTAGAATCTGTTAAATGACTATACAGAATTAGTTCACAGTGTTAATAGTTTTTGAAAGTAAATTCCAGTAAGAAATACGTTTTCTTGAGGTGAAATGTTCGGTATAACAAGTGTGTGCTTTAGTGTCTAAGTATTTTAGTGTTTAAGTTTGTTGATTATGGAAAGTGCTTTTCTAAAGGTCTCCCCTGGCCAAATTTTTTTTTGTTTGCTTCAAGTTTTCTACTGGGTTTTTCTCTTTTAAAAACGTATTGTATAAGGGTGTAGTCCAACATTGTTTAAGTGCAGTAATATTTATTTGAAGTACCAAGTTAAACAGTAGCAAGAAAGTGGGTAAACTCATACTTCTGCTTTTCCAATACTTCACAGTTTCATTGCCTGGATGGGCTGGCGACCATTAGTAGGCATTTTAAACCACTAAATGAACTTGGAACTGAGTTGTCCTAGGTTAAGTAAATTATTATTCATACTGCGTTTCTATCTAACCGCTGGGTAAGATCTTAGGAACGGAAGTTAATAGTCTGATTTACTTATACATTCGATAAAAGACACGGTCACGTTGTGTAAAAACGCTAACTGTGTTCCCGTTTCTATGCGTTTGGGCGCTGATGACCACGCTGTTTAGCGCCCGAAAACCTCAAACCACACACACACACAAAAACGCTAACTCGCTTGACTAGTTTTTCCTATAAACAGGACTATCCTTCTATTGTGTAATTTGTTTGGAAAGTAAACTAAATTTTAGTAAGAGGGCTATACGTGGCAACATAGAGGAAGGGTTTCTGTTATTTAGGTTAAACCACACTAAATACCGGTACAAGTAGTGGTAGGGTCATACTATATTGTGCGGATCCCACAGACTTGACCAGTGTCCTATGATACCTCGCGCAAGTGATTTTTAACCAGTTACCTTTGTAGACTGGTTACATTTCTGCATTATTCTGCTATTAAGTCGGAGCCTACCACCTGTTTTATATACGATTGAGTCCAAGTGATCGACCCATTTCACGTCCCTACAAAATGTTACAGACATGTATTTGTGTGAATTAACCGATTCCAACTGTGACCCACTGATATTATGGTCATAGAACAGTAGGTTTCTTCGTTTTGAGAAATGCAGAATTTTACATTTCTGTACACTGAAACCAAGTTGCCAGTCTTTGCACCACTTTGAAATCTTAACAAGTCTTGACTGAATATTTAAGCAGTTTCTTTCAGACAGTACAAAATAGATAACTGCTACATCTGCAGAAATTCTGAGGTTATTATTATTATTGCCTGCAAAGTCATTAATACACACCATTAATAGCAAGAGTCGCAACACGCTTCCATGAGGCACACCCAAAGCTACTTCTACATCTGTCGACGACACACCATCCAACATCAGTTGCTACGGTCCCACTGCTAAAGAATGACTCTGCAGGCAGCAATGTACCCACTGCGTAATGACAGGGAAGAGGAGAAATTACGGCTCGTATGGATGCATTTGGACAGACGTTTTTCCGTCGCTCCACTTACGGAACTAACAGGAAAGAGAATGGCCGGCTATGGCACAAAGTACACTCCGCTACGCTCCGTATGGTGCTTCGCGGTGTATGTAGATGCAGAATGAGTGACTTCAGCCGGGTATGGTGCCAGAAGAAACATCTGGGCTCTGGTCCTTGTCCGTCTGAGGCTATTCTCAAGCGTAGACGGAGTGTTGCACAGTGTCACCGTGACGTCTCCTGGGTGTTCATTAACATTTTGTCCGGTGTGTTAACATGGCAGTTGGGACACTAAACTTAGAAAAGTCCCGCGTTCTGGCCCTACACGAGCCAATCAGACCCAAAGCCCGACGTGGCGTCCTTTGTCAGTGCGTCGCTGGATGTGATGTTTTACATTCTTATGAAGTATCAGGTTAATATAAAGAGGCACCATTCAAATTAATTATGTGTATATAATAAAAAAAGATTTCTTAACTATTGCAAAGTGTTATAGTAAAAGTTTGCTTACGTAAAAATCCAATCAGAGTGAAGCCAAGTTACTAGAATCTGTTAAATGACTATACAGAATTAGTTCACAGTGTTAATAATTTTTGAAAGTAAATTCCAGTAAGGAATACGTTTTCTTGAAGTGAAATGTTCGGTATAACAAGTGTGTGCTTTAGTATCTAAGTATTTTAGTGTTTAAGTTTGTTGATTATAGAAAGTGCTTTTCTAAAGGTCTCCCCTGGCCAAATTTTTTAGTTTACTTCACGTTTTCTACTGGGTTTTTCTCTTTTAAAAACGTATTGTATAAGGGTGTAGTCCAACATTGTTTAAGTGGAGTAATATTTATTTGAAGTACCAAGTTAAACAGTAGCAAGAAAGTAGCCAAAATACATACTTTGCTTTTCCAATACTTTACAGTTTTATTGCCTGGATAGGCTGGCGACCATTAGTAGGCATTTTAAAACCACTAAATGAACTTGGAACTGAGTAGTCCTAGGTTAAGCAAATTATTATTGGTACTGCGTTTCTATCTAACCGCTGGGTAAGATCTTAGGAAAGGAAACCGCTCTCCGGTCGCTGTCGGGATTCCAGACCTCGGAAACGCCACCACTCCGTCAAGTAACCCCTGCGTTGGTCTCGCGAGGCTGAGTGCACACTGTTCCAGTCCACCTGCCGAGGATAAATGCCGGGCATTACAAGGAATCGAACCCAGGTCACCCGCATGGCTCTCACAACTGTTGTACTGCCTTGAAGACATGAAAAATACCACAGTTGACTAAAGACGGAACAGAACAACACCACCTCATTGCGCCACCGCACCACTGAAGGAAACAGTAAAACTATGCGCCAAAACAATGACCAAGCAGATATACCATCATGCTTCTGGCTGACAATAGTTGTAAAGGTGGCGTCATTAATTATTATTAATTGTTGTTATTCATTCTACTGATAAATGACTAATACTCAATGTTGTACGTGGATCGTGTCATTAAGCGTAACAAGAAATTTATTCATTGGGATGGTGACGAAACCGTAAAGTTGTCATTTTTGTAGTAAATAAGTCAACCAGTTTCGAGTCGTCTCACGCCACGAAAAGTAAATGTTGTAGGTCACACAAAAAACTATCATATTCCAGAAAACTGATGATTATCCATCTAATATTTGTGATAGTTTAATTACTTTGTCACTTAAAAGGTAAGCACAGTTTCTTAGTTACATTCAGAGTACCCCTTACAGTACTGTTAAACTGATTATCCATGAGTAACGTATTTTTAAAATTGACGACCCAAAATTAAATCCTTCTATGTTTAAATATGACAATTAATCAATAAAATGGCCTGCATGTGATACGAGTTTAGGTCACCACAAAAGCACAGCTGCGCCGAAGAAATGACGTAATTTACCACAGGCACTGTGGCAACCGACCAAACATACACTACTGGTCATTAAAATTACTACACCACGAAAATGACGTGCTACAGACGCGAAATTTATCCGACAGGAAGAAGATGCTGTGATATGCAATAGATTGGCTTTTCAGAGCATTCACACAAGGTTGGCGCCGGTGGCGACACCTACAACGTGTTGACATGACGAAACTGTCCAACCGATTTCTCACACACAAACAGCAGTTGACCGGCGTTGCCTGGTGAAACGTTGTTGTGATGCCTCGTGTAAGGAGGAGAAATGCATACCATCACGTTTCCGACTTTGATAAAGGTCGGACTGTAGCCTATCGCGATTGCGATTTATCGTATCGCGACACTGCTGCTCGCGTTGGTCGAGATCGAATGGCTGTTAGCAGAATATGGAATCGGTGGGTTCAGGAGGGTAATACGGAACGCCGTGCTGGATCCCAACGACCTCGTATCACTAGCACGAGATGACAGGCATCGTATCCGCATGGCTGTAACGGATAGTGCAGCTACGTCTCGATCCCTGAGTCAACAGATGGGGACGTTTGCAAGACAACAAGTATCTGCACGAACAGTTCGACGACGTTTGCAGCAGCATGGACTGTCAGCTCGGAGACGATGGCTGCGGTTACCCTTGACGCTGCATCACAGACAGGAACGCCTACGATGGTGTACTCAACGACGAACCTGGGTGCACGAATGGCAAAACGTCATTTTTTCGGGTGAATCCAGGTTCTATTTGCAGCAATGACGACATCGCGTTGAACGCACATTGGAAGCGTGTATTCGTCATAGCCATACTGGCGTATCACCCGGCGTGATGGTATGGGGTGCCATTGGTTAGAAGTCTCGGTCACCTCTTGTTCGCATTGACAGCACTTTGAACAGTGAACGTTAGATTTCAGATGTGTTACTACCCGTGCCTCTACCCTGCGGAACCCTACATTTCAGGAGGATAATACACGACTGCATGTTGCAGGTCCTTTCTGGATACAGAAAATGTTCGACTGCTGCCCTGGCCAGAACATTCTCCAGATCTCTCACCAACTGAAAACGTCTGGTCAATGGTGGCCGAGCAACTGGCTCTTAACAATACGCCAGTCACTACTCTTGATGAACTGCGTTATCGTGTTGAAGTTGCATGGGCAGCTGTACCTGTACACGCCATCCATGCTCTGTTTGACTCAATGGCCAGGCGTATCAAGGCCGTTATTATGGCCAGAGGTGGTTGTTCTGGATACTGATTTCTCAGGATCTATGCACTCAAATTGCGTGAAAATGTAATCACATGTCAGTTCTAGTATAATATATTTGTCCACTGAATACCCGTTTATCATCTACATTTCTTCTTGGTGTAGCAATTTTAATGGCCAGTAGGGTAATTACCACAACAAATGCTAAAGCTATAGTATCGTCGGACTGCAATCAGCCACGTAACACTGCACTTGACTAAACGAGAGGTTTGACGGAATTACGGAAAATCACTCTTAGCAGTGGTGATTACATAACGCTGACTGAGTCTGTGCTGTCATGTGCAGTGTGTGCCGGCAGACCCGGAGCGTTTCAACTGTGAACGTCTCGCAGACGTGTAATGCCTGAGCATATTGTTGCTTAAGAACACTGTAACATTCTATAGAGAAAGTAAATCTGATCCAGTTTCATCTCTCTTCTTATTAAAAGCGCGAAGATCCAAATACTCACATATTCCACGTACATCAGTCAAATGTAAATGGTCCTCCAATGTGTTTCCTGTACTTCCCTTTTTAGAGTAGTTATGTTATTTTACAGTTCACTGTTCTGATGTCTAAGATAGGCACATTTTCGGCACTGGCTTGGGTAATGCCTTTTCGATGGTAAGCCCAACAAAATACCTGAGATTTGGTGCACAATGCTGCGAGCTCTGGTAAATTACGTTCTGTGCGTAAACAGATGTTAATGGCTCGGGCTGAGTGGGAAACAAAGACAGTGAGCAACTAAAATACAAAGATACAATCCTACATGGCACAAAGATGCAAAGATACCGGGATACAAGGATCGCACTACTGAAACACGTATGTAACATAGCAGCGATGGCGAGGCATTGTAGCATCTGTGACCAGAGAGTATGCGCTTGACCGCGCGAGTGTTGCGAGCGGTTCTCAGTCTGTCAGTAGTCGTTGCGAGTCTGTCAGTAGTGTCTAGTTGAGAGCAGTACTCTAGTAGTAGTCGTCGCGTGCGGTACGCTAGTAGCCGTCATGCAGAGCGGTCGGTCAGTGATAGCAGTCCAGTGCGGGTGATGTAGGCGGTCGGCAACACTGGTCAAGATGGTGAATAAGGTATACTGTTAATTAATATAATCATTAGATAATGAAAAATTTTATTTATTGTAATTATTGTCCAACAAGTTCCCCAATAATAATTTTTATTTCAAAAGCATTTTTTTTCAAAAATTTAATTTTTATTGAACTAAAGATTTCGTTGCACTTCCCATTTCATTCCACTTCTTTTGAAGAAAAATTTCACTAAAATCACAAAAAAAGAGAATATTATTATTTGCAATGCAGTTCCTCCAAGCGGTGCGCAACAACAAGAGCAGAAATGTGACATCCATTTATTCTGAGGTAAGACTTTAATTCTGATTGTTTTGCACAGGGCCAAGGACCGATATTTCGGTTTAATTGTATTTTCTTATCACTGAATGGACTTTAATTTTTGGTGAAGAATTTATATTTGAGTCAGATTGCGAATTTCACATTTTGTTGCCATTGTCAGTACATTTCATTGTGGGCAGGTTACGCTTAGAGCAGTGTCCATTAGCATTCATAATTAAATATCGTCATATTTCTTTCTTTCAAATTTTTATGGGGAGGTTACACTCGGCTCCCATTTGTATTAAGTATTGTCCTTTTTTTTTTCTTTTAAATTACGGTGGGGAGGTTACACTTGGCGACACCCAGTCCAGGATCGAATTTCGTTGAGAGTCTTTTGAACAACAGTCAGATATCTGCTCTTGTTTGCTTAGATATAATTAGGATTTGGCGCTACGCTTTTACTAATTTTGTGACTTTCTTTCTACAGGTCAACGGCAATTATTTGCTCTGTTGTATTTGTGTGTTGTTTTTGCAGTGTGCTTATTTATTTTGTGAAAAATTGTGACTATTGTAAAAATGCCGCGAAAGACTGTGAATAGTGTATCGCGAGGTATTTTGAATGAAATTACCGACTTTAACAGCGTGACCGATAGTAATTGTGACACGCAGTGTAATGATGACAATCCTGCGTTCACTGACAATCAATGCATTCCAACCACTAGTGATGACTTTTACCTTAATGATGAACAAACGAACTCAATTGTCTCGTCTGTTAATTTGACGACAATTGATGACGCGGAGCGGTCTATAGTAATGAGCGCTGCCGAGCTTAACACACCCGATTTAGAGAATCCAAGTAATGTACAGACAAATTTTTCTAGTGAAAATGGACAGTCTACTGAAAGTACGAAGGATACATTTAATTCCGGAATAGGGACGCACAGTGGAGATTCGATAAGCAGACCTTTTTGTAAATCTCAGAATAACCAAATGGTTACAGAAAGCGAGACAATTGCAGATACGCCAGTAAACAGTACAGATAATAGAAATGGTAATTTTGGCTCGGATCCAATTATGGCAATACTGCTACAACTCAGGGAAGATAACAAACACTTAAATGAAAAACTTGACAATAATAACGAAAATCTCAAACAACAATTTAGTGAACAGGACAAAAAATTTAATAAAGTTGATGAAAATTTTAAACAACTTAGGGAACAGAACAAACAAGATAATGAAAATCTCAAACAACACTTAAATGAAAAATTAGACGACAATTCCAGACAGTTAAATGATAAATTAGACGACAATTCCAGACAGCTTAGTGAACAAATTAGAGCCGTTGCCGCGCAGTGTCATGACACTAAGGAACAGTTGCGCACCGAAATTGAGGCTTGTTCACGAAAAAATAGCGAAGAAATTAAGTCTGTTGCGCAAGAATTAAGGGAAATGCAAACAGCCGCAACAGAAACACTCAGAGACGAAATTAGCGAAGTCGCTAAACAATGCTCTGAAAAAGCTACACAATTACGGGACGAGTTTAAAGCAATGACGATAGAACTTTCGCGCACAATGGATCAAAAGATCGACGCGAAATTCGACCAACAGAACACTCAGATTGACGAACGCTTTAATCTTCACATACAAAACAGTGATACGCGTTTCCGCAAATTTATTCAGGATCAAAACAAAGTAAAACGACAAGTCATGGAAACAATCACGGCTCAGAGACAAGAAGACAAACGTAAAATGTTTGCGAAGGCAAAAACGTATGTAGACAATAATATTGCTACAGTGTCCGACGAAATTAATTCCATCAAACAGTCGAACACAGAATTACGTGACGAAATTTCCAATCTTAAGGCGAATACAGACACATACACAACCGATTTTCAAACAGTGACCGACAGACTAGAACAATTAGAACTAGCACAGGATTCTGATGTCGTCAAATCTGACGTTAAAAAACTGAATGAAACTACGCGTAAATTGCAAAAACAGATTAATGCTACTGACACTAAAACTGACGATCAGGCAAAAATACTGACTGAAAAATATGATGAATTGGCCAGTCGTATTGATGCTATCGAAAGTGCTAATGATAATAAATCAGACGATACTGCACCGATTTCATTTAACCAAACACCTGAATTTCAAAACTTACAACAGACAATTAATGAGATCGATTCTTCTAACAACACGTTACGTAGGAAGTTGTCAAGTTTACAACAAGAAGTAACAGAAATGAAAAACACTTCAGTTAATAACATACAACAGACACCAGTTTATGAACATTTGTCAGATACACGCAGCGCGTATAATTTGGGTAATCTACAGAGAGTACGGGACTTAGATTGCGAACAATCACAGTTCAATAGGTTCTCTTACGATCCTGAACCTGTTCCATCACACAGAGATGATAATTTCGATTACAAACATTTTCTGTCAGTGAGAAAGTTTAAAGTTTTTAAAAACGATAGAACGCAGATTCACCCATTGGGTTGGATTCAACAATTTAGCTTTGCTCTTCCACCGACTTGGCCTGTAACACACAAACTTGAATTTATTTGCAGTTTTTTGGAAGGCGAACCGGCAACTCGTATGAGACCGATCGCGAGGCAATGCTATTCAGTAGAGGAATTTCAGAATGCTTTTCTGTCAGCGTACTGGTCGAAGACGACACAGCGCGGAATTAAAGACCAAATAATTAGTTTGCCAAACTATGAAAACTCAAATTTTCCCAGTGTAACGCAATTTTTTGAGCACATGGTACAACAAAACCAGTACCTAAGTGAACCGTACAGTGAATCCGCACTTATACAACTATGCATCTCTAAATTACCACGGTCATTACGAGTGTCACTTCTAACGGGCCAGCAAAAAGAAAACATTTCAGCATTCAGAGATCTTTTACAGCTCTTGGAAGTACAGCAATCCGATTATTCTTTTGTAAACAAAAACTTTTCTTATAATAACCAAGGTCAACAAAAGTACAGCAATTATGATCAGACACGTAATTTCAGTAGGAAAAGTAACAGACGCTTTAGGAACGACAACTATCAGGACTTAAATCACAGACAGAATTCTGTTTATCAATATCGTCAAAATCATCAGCAACAGGAACCACATTTTGGTAATAATAGAAGTTTTCCACCGCAACAGCATGAAAGTCAGACGGTTGGAATACGTAACCAACAATGTAATGTACAAGGTCAACCAGGCTTTAATGTTCCGCCGCGTGCACGTATAGTCCCTGGTCCAACAAATAGTAATGGACGGCAGCAAGGAAACAACTACGTACAAAGAAGACAGTATTTCAATTCCCATCGCAATGCACCGTATAGGAATGACTATTACGACAGACGTAAAAACGATGAACACAATTACCAGCGTACATATAATAACAGTCGGTCTCACCAACAGCAAAATCATACGCAAGAACATATTCGCATGAATGAACCCGACAGTAGGTACCATCCAGAGCGTAACACGTCTGGAAGAAGTAATAGGACAGTTCAAATAGTCGAAATGCCACAGAATCCTCTTAATAATAATAACACGTCAGATAGAATCTGACTAGATAATGTACAGGACGCATCTTCCAATAATACAAGCACTACCTTAGACACGCAAAATGTTGTTCACGAAAATGTAATTACTTTTGACGACATCAGAGACACTCTTTTACAGGAAAGACCAGTTATTCAGAAAACCATTTCACATCCTGTCATCGAAATTAATATTGGTTCATCGAAATTCTCAGCAGTAATTGATTCCGGATCACCTATATCAGTAATAAATGAGGAGACTTTCAACGAGTGCAACAAAGAGAATACGTATCCGACATTACCATTAGGTAAAACAAAAGTGAAAGGAGCAGTACCGAGTAAAGGTGTAGACGTTAAATTACAGACGCATTTATCATTTTGTATTGGAGGTCATACTTTCCACTCAAATTTTTGGATTGTTCCTTTGTTGACGACAGACGTAATTTTAGGTACGAATTTTCTGGTACAACACGACGCAGTTATCGATTTTCAAAATTCTTATTTAATGTTAAAGGATGAAAATGTACAATTGGCTTTAGAATTTCAGCACTCTTTATCTGCGGAAGAACAAACAATTAACCGCACAGAGGTCATTTCCGCAACACGTAACATAGACTGTAATCCCACATTGTTCACGGATACGTACGTACACAACTATAATACTCCAGACGAAGCCGACTACGATGTAATGCAATTAATTTCTGATAAGGTTAAAGAGAGCAGTGCAACTACAGACGACGAACTAACGCAGTTACACAAAATTCTTTTACAGCAAGCTCCAGTTTTTGACAACATTCCTGGTACTATGTCCGGATTTATGTATGAATTTCAAGTCAAACCGCACGACACATTTAAAGCAAAGCATTATCCCATTCCATATATTCACAGAGAACAGGTTAAAAAGGAATTGCAGGATATGCTTGATCAAGGAATTATAGAACCAGCAGTTAGTCCGTACATAAACCCGCTACATATTGTTAAGAAAAAAGATGGCTCACTTCGCCTTGTACTTGATTCACGTCACATTAATGACATTATTATTACTGAAACAGATCGACCACAGACACTAGAGGAACTTTTACAGAAATTTCATGGTACAGCTATTTATTCTACACTAGATTTGAAATCGGGATTTTGGCAAATTCAACTTCATCCGAACTGCAGAAAATACACAGCTTTTCTCTGTTTCGGCGACTGTTATCAATTTTGCAAATTACCGTTCGGCTTAACTATTTCTTCTGCAGCTTTTATTCGCGGTTTGAACACCATACTTCCGACAGAACTTAAGGACAGAATTACGACGTATGTAGACGACATTCTTATCGCAGAAGCTAACTGGTCTGAACACAATCTGATTCTTGAACAACTGTTACAAACTTTTCATGCACAAGGACTTACAGTTAATCTTAGTAAATCGCACTTTGGCAAAACTTCTATAAAATTTCTTGGACACGTAATTTCAGCAGAAGGCATTGCACCTGATCCGGAAAAACTTCAAGCTCTACGTGACATTACCGTTCCTACGACGAAGAAACAATTACGCAGTTTTTTGGGCTTAATTAACTTTTTTCGTAAATTTATTCATCATTCTGCTTTAGACACGCCTAGACTATGCCAATTAACAGGTAAAAACACTATTTGGTCATGGGATAAGCAAGCACACTCTGAATTCATGAACCTGAAACATGCTTTGTTGAATGCTCCACTTTTATCGCACCCGGATCTTAGTAGAAATTTTTCCATTGCCACTGACAGTTCCAACACCGCTTTAGGCGTACACATTTTCCAGGAAATCGAAGAAGATAGTTCAACAGTAATTAAAAACATCGCATTTGCAAGTCGCATTTTGTCACCCGCTGAACGAAATTATTCCGTTACAGAATTAGAAACATTATGTGTTGTATGGGCTTTTACGAGATTTAGGCACTTTCTTTATGGCAGACATACCACCGTTTACACAGACCATAGAGCTATACAATTTTTACTTTCGGCTAAATTCACTCACGACAGATTAAGCAGATGGAAACTTTATTTACAAGAATTTAATTTTACAATAGTTCACATTCCCGGTACACAAAATGTTATAGCAGACGCACTATCGCGTTCTCTCGGCAACAATCAGCAAGACGTAGCAACCAACTTCTGCAAAACAAATTTCAGTGTCATGTACATTCAACAAGTAGCATTTGAAAATTTTATTTCGTCGTCATTACAGGACATAGCAAAAGAGCAAAATAAAGACAACGTGTGGAAAGAAATTAAACACCTTTGGCAAGATAAGAATAATGTTACGATTAGGAACCACTACACTGTACGAAATGACATTTTGTTTCGCCGCTCTCATCCTGACAGCAACAATTGGTTATTATGCATACCTGACGAACTGGTTAATAAATTAATTTGGTACACTCATTTAAGCTACGCACATTACGGAGCAAGAAAATGTTTTCTTATACTGAGACAGAACTGTTATTTTACCAACATGGAGAAACGTATACGACGAGTTTTAGCGTCTTGTAAAATTTGCCAGAAAGCTAAATCAGACACCACTTCACATATTCCTCCTTTATATCCCATTATACCTGTTAAATTAAGACATATGGCCGCTGTAGATATTTTTGGTCCGATTCCCAGAACTAACAGAGGTTTTTGCTACATTTTTGTCGCTGTTGAACTCACTTCAAAATTTGTTACTTTCACTCCGTTACGCAAAGCTACTGCTAAAACTGTTTCGAAAGCATTTGTAAAACATTTTCTATCTCATGTAGGGCATGTAATGAAAGTAATTTCTGACAATGGATCTCAATTTCGTAGTAGCGTATGGACACGCATGTTACGAGCCAGAAACATTTCTCCGATCTATATATCCAAGTACCACGCTTCTTCGAACCCCTGTGAAAGATTAATGAAGGAAATTGGTAAACTGTGTAGAATATACTGCCACAAAAGACATATTGATTGGGATACACATATACTCTCATTCCAAGATGTAATTAATTCCATTCCAAATGAATCCACTATGCTATCTCCGACTGTTATACTGAAAAACGTTGAACCACCGAACAAAATTAAAGAATTAATAGAATTTCCCAAAAGTCGTCGATTACGACACCACGAAATAATTAACATTGCGCTGAACAACATCAAACGTGCCGCAGAGCGCCGGAGAAGACAGCAAAAACAGGTTTGTAGACGCCGAGACTTTCACGTTGGACAGAAGATACTAGTACGTACACACTATTTATCCAGCAAATTAAAAGGTAAGTGCAGTAAATTTGAACTTCTATACGCAGGTCCATATCGGATTCGCAGCATTCCTCACCCCAATGTTGTACACGTCGAAACTTTGAGAACTAGAAAATCGAAAGGCAACCACCATATCTCAAACATTAAACCGTTTATTGAGTGAAACCACTGTATGATTCAACACACTATGATGCCATTTACTAATGCAATTATTTCACGTGACTAATTACTGATGATTATCGTATTTTTTCTTGGCAAGTGCCCGGCAAGGTAAGGTTAGCAGGTCGCTTTTCTTGTCGTTACACATCAGACCGTGCATATTTTTCCAAATGAACTCACGTATTTTATGAATAATTATGCAATTCTATGTAATGACGTATTAATTTTATCAAATTCTCTCTCCATTAAAGTCTTTAATTCTCGCCTCGATTAACTACACTACATACAAGCTGAACACAACGAACGTCACATTTTGTCTTTTTATGTACGATTGTATTCCAGTTTTGTTAGTATGCACTGTGAAATAGTTAGGATATAACACACACCAGTTGACTTTGACATTTTTTGCTTTATGACATCTCAAGATCGTGACTGTTTTACATTTTTTGCTGCTGCATCGTATTATTCTGTGTACATTTTTGCATTTGAACACTGTCAATGTTTTTGACATATTACGTTTTCTGTCATGTTATGCTGTATGGTTAATTATGTCACCATAAACCAGTCATTATTTAGTGGGTATATGATTTAAATGCAGGACATTAATCTCTGTTATCAATTTCAGAAAGAAATGATGCATGTAAGAAATAAATTCAACAGAAATGGGAATTTCACCTACGGAATAAACGAAAGAAGATGCAATAGCTTTATGGGGAAGAGTAAATGGATCAGGATTAACAAGAATATATTATACTCATCGTAGAATAGCAGTCTTAACTAATTTTTTCTTTCAGAATACAAGGTGATTGATGCAGGCTGTCAGACTGAACTACACATCTTAGTTTTAGTGATGAAATATGCTAGAGATAAGGAATAGTTGTATAATGAGTAATGAAGTGATTTTTTGCAGATGATAATGAATACTGATGAATAATGATGAAGGATATGGTATTATGAATAATGAAGTTTTTCTTTACAGGTGATGATAATAATGAAGTTATGATAATATGGATAATGAATAATGAAGTTTTTTCTTTACAGGTGAGGATAATGTTGAAGTTATGTATTTATGCTATGTAGTTATTTAAGTATTTGTTGCAGTTTGTATTGACAGCAGGTGTTACATTGCATAGTAGGATGACGGAAAGTTTTGGAAAGGACAGCTATGGAACACATTTTTATACACATTTCACTACCTGTTAATTCGAAGTTCACTACTTTTCAGCATAGTGTGCGTTTCTTCTTTCAGGTCAATAATCCATTTTGTATTTTTTCCAGGAGAAGTGATAAACACAAATGGGTAAAAAATACTAATGCAAGTACTAGAACAGGTATAATAAGTAACTGGTTTAGTATCACTTATAAATGTGATCACATATACTGCCTTGTTACATAACCTTGCTACAGCTGACTCATGACGAATGACGTTACCTATCCTCATTTGCAGCAATAGGTCAAAAACAAATAGTGTTATGCCTCAGCAATTAATTATCGATCCCAACGCAATGCATTGCTAACAAAAAAAAAAATGTATTACCAGTCCCACATAATGTCACTAGTTTATGATAACTCTGAGTAATACTGATCAACTCTGAATAGTATGTCACTTGAGTAATGACTTCCTAATGAGACAAAAAAAAAATATATATATATAAAATAATGCTTTGTCACTAGCTAATAACTGCCACTGTTTATTGTAATGAGACTATTTATAATGCGCATGATTATTAATGCTATGACTGTAATTAACTGATTTTAATAATGACTTTGTAATGATCTGAATACTACTGAAGGAGAAACACTGTTTATTGTAATGAGACTACTTATAATGCCTATGATTACTAATGCTATGACTAATTAACTGATTTTAATAATGACTTTGTAATGATCTGAATACTACTGAAGGAGAAACACTGTTTATTGTAATGAGACTACTTATAATGCCTGTGATTATTAATGCTATGACTGTAATTAACTGATTTTTAATAATGACTTCGTAATAATCTGAATAATACTGAATGATGATTCTATTCAATACTTGCTGGCCACTGAGTGCCAATAATTAATGTCACTTGAAGAATTGTTATTAATTATGCCATTAATTAGCCCTTTTTTCCCATGTTGAGTTTTCATGTTTTGGTTAATGGCCAATGAGTGCCAATAATTTGTATCACTCAATGTATTATGTTAATGCTAGGCCAATAATTGACTCTCCTTTTCAACTAAGACTTCTGATGAACATTATTCTGTCATACTAAATATACTTTGTAACTGGCCAAGGACCGCCACTGTCTATTGTAATACGATTACCCATGATGCCAGCTAGTGATTCTTAATAGATTGGAATGACACATAATTAATTAACTATGGTACTGTTTAATAATGCTTTGTAATTAGGAGAAGACTAATAATTCTTACTATTGGAATGACAAATGATTAATTAACGACAAATGATTAATTAACTGTAATTAGACAATTGATTAATTAACGACAAATGATTAATTAACTGTAATTAGGAAAAGGCTAATGATTATTATTGGAATGACAAATTATTAATTAACTGTAATTAGGAGAAGGTTAATGATTCTTAATTATACTCTGTAACTGAAAAGAATGCGATTATTTCATAATGCTTTGTAACTAGGAAAAGAAGACTACTGATTCTATGTAAAACAATTAATGAACATTTTTCTGTAATACTACATACTTGGTACAGAAATGTTCAATAACTGGGCTATGAATGCCACAAACTACTAATTAAGTCTGTAATTGTCAATATTATGTGACTTAATGTCCTTCACCTCATGAGTTAACTACCCTGAATTACTGCAATGTCCATTTTGTCCTGTTTATCCTAGTGATCATGGAGCACTATATTTGGTTTTGCACTAATTCTACGTGGGTGTGCCTTGTAAGAGCGTGGTGTTGACACGACATGCTGTCCACCACCGTGAGCGATGAAGACATTATTATCGTCCCACTGTTTGGTGTACCTAATGTACTGCCAAAATGAAAACATGGAATATTACTACGACAATTCAGTGTCTTGGCTACGCTGATAAATTCTGATGGGAAAAGAACTTCAAGTTGTGTCACTTGGTGTTGTACTACTGTGGAAAGATATGGACTTTCAGAACAGCTGTGTGCAATCTAAAGTGCTACAGCCATGATGCAATCCTTCCCTTTCCTATCCTGATTCTTGTCACATAAAAAAAAAAAAAATTTTTTTGGTAACATCATTTATGTTAGGTTACACATTTTTCGATTTGTTGAACTGCAGTGCGAGTACACTTGTGTCACTGGTCGACATGATGTTTGCCATTATGTTTATTTGTTGTGAAAATGCTAAAGACTTTTTTCAGTGCGTGTGCACTTTGGACATGATTTTTTTTTGCCATTATGCTTATTTATTGCGAAAATACTAAAGATATTTTTTTGATTTGTTCTGAAGTACAGTATATGTACACTCTTGTCTTTTATATTGTATATACATTTTTATTGTAATGATATGTTCTGAACTACAGTGCATGTGCACTTATGTTAGGTGTTAATATGTTTCCTACTGAACTTCAGTGCCTGTGCACTTTTCTCATTTTTCAATATGATTTGTACTATTCTGTATATTCAATACTTCAATGCGTATGCACTTATGCCATTTGTTACTAATTGTACATACATTTCATCAATTACTGATATGTTCTCAACTGCAGTGCATGTGCACTCATGTCACTTGTCAACATAATATTTTTTGCCTGTGTTTATTTGTTCTGAATATGCTAAAGAATTTTTTCAGTGCCTGTGCACTTTGTTATCTGTCAAATAATTTGTATATACATTTTTCTGATTTGTTACTATGTTTTGTACTCACATTTTGTCTTTGTCTGATATATCTTGTACTTAGTGCGTGTGCACAACATTTACTTTATGTACTACATCTAATTATTCTGTAAATTGTAGAAGTTTATTAGTTAATTAAAAATTTTGCCGCGATTGGCAAGTCCAAATGACTCACCATCGCTGCCAAATTTTTGCCCCCCCAGTGGAGGGTTATGAAACACGTATGTAACATAGCAGCGATGGCGAGGCATTGTAGCATCTGTGACCAGAGAGTATGCGCTTGACCGCGCGAGTGTTGCGAGCGGTTCTCAGTCTGTCAGTAGTCGTTGCGAGTCTGTCAGTAGTCGTTGCGAGTCTGTCAGTAGTGTCTAGTTGAGAGCAGTACTCTAGTAGTAGTCGTCGCGTGCGGTACGCTAGTAGCCGTCATGCAGAGCGGTCGGTCAGTGATAGCAGTCCAGTGCGGGTGATGTAGGCGGTCGGCAACACTGGTCAAGATGGTGAATAAGGTATACTGTTAATTAATATAATCATTAGATAATGAAAAATTTTATTTATTGTAATTATTGTCCAACAAGTTCCCCAATAATAATTTTTATTTCAAAAGCATTTTTTTTCAAAAATTTAATTTTTATTGAACTAAAGATTTCGTTGCACTTCCCATTTCATTCCACTTCTTTTGAAGAAAAATTTCACTAAAATCACAAAAAAAGAGAATATTATTATTTGCAATGCAGTTCCTCCAAGCGGTGCGCAACAACAAGAGCAGAAATGTGACATCCATTTATTCTGAGGTAAGACTTTAATTCTGATTGTTTTGCACAGGGCCAAAGACCGATATTTCGGTTTAATTGTATTTTCTTATCACTGAATGGACTTTAATTTTTGGTGAAGAATTTATATTTGAGTCAGATTGCGAATTTCACATTTTGTTGCCATTGTCAGTACATTTCATTGTGGGCAGGTTACGCTTAGAGCAGTGTCCATTAGCATTCATAATTAAATATCGTCATATTTCTTTCTTTCAAATTTTTATGGGGAGGTTACACTCGGCTCCCATTTGTATTAAGTATTGTCCTTTTTTTTCTTTTAAATTACGGTGGGGAGGTTACACTACTGAAAAGCAAAAGTCCAAGCTGCCACTTACATGGGTTGCTGTCAAAACTGAATCACCAGTTACAGTCTTCAATAATCGGAATGAAGCGTACATTATTCTTTGCAACCAGTCCATCCCACTTCTGACTCCAGAAATGTAGCGGATCGGTTGTAAGAACGACTGGTCCTTGGTTGGTGGAGTCCATCTTTTTGTTTCTGAATATATTGGTTTCTTTTCGTCGGTTCAGTGGACTAGTTGCATGCCTTACCAGAGATGTAATGTGCTAAAGAAAAGTAATGTACATGAGATTGATAAGCATGACAGTTGATACTAATCGATCAAAGTAATTGTAGTACAGAACAACAGGATTTGTTTTCGAATAGAGTTGATGAAATAGTGCAAAACAATGTTTATTCACTGACTGAAAACTTATTTAAAATTATTTCATGCTGACATGCACAAAATACTACAATCAACACATATATACAATGTGAATCACCTAAAATTTGCATCGCAAACATTGCAGAAATGGAAAGTACTATCGATGCGCGATTTTGAAAGAATGAATCGGTAGCCAGGGGCACGTATTTTTAGCCAATCAACAGATTGTAATAATACTTAAGTGTATGTTTTATGCAGATATACACTTTTTAATGCGGTAATGCCTATTGACATTAACAGACCAACAGTAGGGCAAATTATAGTGTCAGTTGTAGGGTTCTAGTGTTACTCGTTTACGAGATATCATATTTTGAAAAGTTCCCACACTGAAATTTGTTTTTTGCCATTCAACCTGCTACGTGCGTGTTGTTATGGTTGTGTACATTGTGCCTATTCCTTTAATGCATAGTGGTTCCCAGTCGCGATGGAATTTCTTTGTTGCAACGGCAACGTGAGCGTGTGTGGGGTATAATAAACGAGCAGCTGTGCAGTCGACAGGAGCTACTGGACTCCCAGGAGATTTACCATGTGGTGACGGAAGCCACGTTAATCTCCTGGAGATAAGTGAGCATTGAGCCTGCAATTTTTAATCGCGGCGCAACTTCTGTGTCGCGTCGTGAATGTGAGGGTGCAGGGGTTACACTAAACGCGTAGTGGTGCATCGGGTACAAGGTACTGGACTCCAAGGAGAGGATCCATCCGGAGCCCGTACCCGCGTTAGTCTCTTGGAGAGAAGTTGGCACGGATGCCGTTGTATTAAATCGCGATGCAATTTCTGTGTTGCATCGTCAATGTGAGGCTGCAAGGGATACGGTAAATGAGCAGTAGTTCATCGGATATAATCTACTTTACACATAGGAGATGTTCTATGTGGTGAATGTACTTGTCTTAGTCCCTTGGAGAAAATTCGGAAGGGACCCTATTGTTTTCAATCTCGATGCAACTTTTGTGTCACATCGTCAATGTGAGCGTGCGAGTGGTACGTAAACAGGCAATGGTGCATCGGGTACAAGCTACTGGACTTCCAGGAGAGGTTTCGTGCCATTACCGTAGCAACGTTAGTCACTTGGTGAGAAGACGGCATTGAGCCTGTATTAAGCAATCAGAAAGCAATATCTGTAGTGCATCGTCAATGTGAGGTTGTGTGGTTACAGTAAATGAGTAGTGGTGCTTCATGTGTGAGCTATTGGACTCCCAGCAGATATTCCATGTGGTGACTCTAGACACGTTAGTTTCATAGAGCAGAGGAGGCATGAAGCCTGTACTTTTCAGTACGATGCAACTTCTGTCTCACATAGTTAATGTGAGGGTGAGAAGGTTACAGTAAAGGAGGAGTGGTGCATTGGGTGTGAGCTACTGGACTCCAAGGACAGGTTCCATGTGGTGACTCTAGATACGTTAGTTTCTTAGAGAGAAGGAGGCATGAAGCCTGTAGTTTACAATCACGATGCAATTTATGTCTCGCATCATCAATGTGAAGGTGAGAGGGTTACAATAAACGAGCAGTGGTGCATCGAATACAAGCTAGTGGACTCGCAGCAGAGATTTGATGTGGCAGCCATAGCCGCGTTAATCAACTAGAGAAAAGTCAGCATGGAACGTGTAGTATTCGATCGAGATGAAATTTCTGTGTTGCATCGTCAATGTAAGGGTGCGAGGGTTATGCTGAATGGGTCGTGATGCACTGGGTATAAGTTGCTGGACTCCCTAGAAAGGATTCATGCTGTAACCATAGCTGCATTAGCCTCTTGAAGAGAGGTCGCCGTCAAGCCTGTATCTTTCAATCACGGTGCAATTGCAGTGTCGCATTGTCAATGTAAAGATGCGAAGTTTACAGTAAATGGGCAGCGATGCATTGGGTGAAAGCTAGTGGACTCCCAGGAAAGCTTACATGCGGTGACCGTTGCCTCATTAGTCTCTTGGAGAGAAGTTGCCATGGAGCCTGTAGTTTTCAATCAAGATGCAATTTCTGTGTCGTATAGTCAATGTGAGGGTATGAGGGTTGCAGCAAACGGGCAGTGGTGCATCGTGTATATCCCACTGGTCTTAAGGAAGAGATTCCATGCGCAGACTGAAACTGGGTTAGTCTTTTGGACACAAGTTGGCATGGAGCATGTAGTTTTCCATCGCGATGAAATTTCTGTCTCGCATCAACAACATGATGGTACGAGAGTTACAGTATACTGGCAGTGGTCCATCGGGTAAAAGCTACTGGACACGCAAAAGAGGTTCCATGCGGTGCCCGTAGCCGCGTTAGCGCCTTCGATTGACGTCCACATGGAGCCCTCAGTTTTCAGTTGCGAGGCAATTTATGAGGCGCATCGTAAATGTGAGGGTGTGTTGGTTACAGTAAACGGTCAGTGGTTATCAGATAGAAGCAAATGGACTGCCAGGAGAGGTGACCTGCGGTGACCATAGCCGCATTAGTCTCTTGGAGAGCCCTTATTCTTCAATCGTGGTGCAACTTCTGTGTCGCATCGTCAATTCGGAGGTGTGAAGGTTCTTGTAAACGGGATGTGCTTAATCGGGTATAACCTAATGATCACCCAGGAGAGGTTACATAAGATGTCTGTAACTGCGTTAGTCTCTTGGAGAGAAGTCGGCATGGAGACTGTAGTATTCAATCATGATGCAATTCCTGTGTTGCATTTTCTATGTGAGGCTGTGAGGGTTACAGTAAATGGGCAGTGGTACATCGGGTATAAGCTAAGGCACAACCAGAATCTTTTCCATGTGGTGACCGACGACGCATTACCCTCTGCGAGAAAAGGAGGCATGGAGCCAGAAGTTTTCTGTTGCGATGAAATTTATGTGTTTCTTCGTCATGTGAGGGTGCGAGGGTTACAGGAAACACGCAGTAGTGCATCAGGATAAGGCACTGGGCCCCCAGTAGAGGTTTATACAGTGATTGTAATCGCTTTAGTTCCTTGGAGAGACGTCGGCACGGAGCCTGTAGTTTGCAATATCAATGCAATTTATGTGTCGCACCGACAATGTGAGGATGTGCAGGTTACAATAAATGGGCGGTGGTGCATCATGTATAACCTAAAGGTCTCCCAGCAGAGGTTCCATGCGTTGCCTTTAGCCTTGTTAGTCAATTGGCGAGAAGTCAGCACGGCACATGTAGTTTTCAATTGCGATGCAGTTTCTGTGTCGTTTCGTCAATGTGAGGATGCTAGAGTAACAGTAAATAGGCACTGGTGCATCAGATAAAACCCAATGGACTCCCTGGAGAGGTTCCATGCGATGACCGTAGCCGCATTAGAGAAATAGGCCTGGAGCCTTTACTTTTCAGTCGCGATGATACTTCTGTGTAGCATCGTCACCTGTGACAATAAAGGAGTTAGAGTAAACAAGCAGTGGTGCATCGGATACAAGCTACTCGACTTCCAGCGTGGACCATGAAAGAGAGCGAGGGCGCATTACTCTCTTGGAGAGAAGACAGCATGAACCTGCAGTATTCAGTAGCGATGCAACTTCTGTGCCGCATCTTCAATGTCAGGGCGCGAGGTTTACGGTAAACGGGTAGTGGCGCATCGGGTGTAAGTTACTGGACTCTCAGGAGAGGTTCGATGCGATGAGCGTAGGTGCTTTAGTTTCTTGGAGAGAAGTCTGCATAGACGCTGTAGTTTTCAGTCACGAAACAATTTCTGTGTGGCAACGTCAATGTCAGGGTGTGAGGATATAGTAAATGCACAGTGGTGAATCGGGTATAGGTTACTGGACTCCCAGGGGAGGTTCCATGCGGTGACAATAGACGCGATAGTCTAATGGAGAGAAGGCGACATGAAGCCTGTAGTTTTCTGTTGCTATGCATCGTCAATGTGAGGGTGCGAGGGTTTCAGTAAACAAGCATTGGTGCATCGGATATAAGCTACTGGATTCCGAGGAGACGCTCCGTGCAGTGCCTGTAGAGGCTTTAGTCTCGTGAACAAACGTTGCCATGCAGCCCGTAGTGTTCAATCGCGATGCAATTTCTGTGACGCAGCGTCAATGGGAGGGTTTAGGTTTATAACAAATGTACAGTGGTGAATCTGGTATAAGCTACTGGACGCCCAGGAGAAGTCCCATGTAGCGACCATAGTCGTGATAGCACAGGGCTATTACAAATGATTGAAGCGATTTCATAAATTCACTGTAGCTCCATTCATTGACATATGGTCACGACACACTACAGATACGTAGAAAAACTCATAAAGTTTTGTTCAGCTGAAGCCGCACTTCAGGTTTCTGCCGCCAGAGCGCTCGAGAGTGCAGTGAGACAAAATGGCGACAGGAGCCGAGAAAGCGTATGTCGTGCTTGAAATGCACTCACATCAGTCAGTCATAACAGTGCAACGACACTTCAGGACGAAGTTCAACAAAGATCCACCAACTGCTAACTCGGCGATGGTATGCGCAGTTTAAAGCTTCTGGATGCCTCTGTAAGGGGAAATCAACGGGTCGGCCTGCAGTGAGCGAAGAAACGGTTGCACGCATGCGGGCAAGTTTCACGCATAGTGA
Organism: Schistocerca piceifrons; assembly: GCF_021461385.2. Lineage (NCBI taxonomy): Eukaryota > Metazoa > Arthropoda > Insecta > Orthoptera > Acrididae > Schistocerca > Schistocerca piceifrons. Next base: position 48,136,342 of record NC_060144.1, read on the forward strand.
TGTGAAAGATTCAGTGTTTAAACCTCCTCTACCACGAAACGTGCCAGAACTTAGCTCGCATCAACAATGCTTTCGAACTCATTGATGGGGACATGCTGCGCTGAGTGTGGGAGGAACTTGATTATCGGCTTGATGTCTGCCGAATCACTAAACGGGCACATATCGAACATTTGTGAATGCCTAAAAAAACTTTTTGAAGTTTTGTATGTGTGTGCAAAGCATTGTGAAAATATCTCAAATAATAAAGTTATTGTAGAGCTGTGAAATCGCTTCAATCATTTGTAATAACCCTGTATTATGGAGTGAATGCGGCTTGGAGCCTGTAGGTTTTAATTGCTACGCAATTTATGTGCTGCATCGTCAGTGAGTGGATGCCATGGTTACATTAAACGGACGGTGGTGCATCTGGTATAAGGTACTGGAATTCCAGGATAGGTTCAATGTGGTGAACGTTGCCGCGTTAGTCTCTTGGATAGTAGTTGGTATGCAATCTGTAGTTTTCAGTCGCGGTGCAACTTCTGTGTCGCATCGTCAATGATGCAGTATGAGGGTTACAGTAAACAGGCAGTGGCGCATCGGGTACAAGGTACTGGACTGCCAGGAGAAGTTACATACAGTGACCGCAGCCGCGTTAGTCCCGTTGGAGAGATGTCGGCATGGAGCCTGTAGTATTCAATCGTGAGGCAGTTTGTGTGTCACGTCGTCAATGTGAGGGTGCGAAATTTACAATAAACGGGCAGTGGTGCTTTTTGTGTAAGTTTCTGGACTTCAAGGAGAGGTTCCATGCGGTGCTACAAGCCGAGTTAGTCTCTTGGAGAGAAGTTGGTATGTAGCCTGCAGTATTCAATCGCGACACAGTTTCCGTGTTGCACCGCTATTGTGAGGCTGCAAGGGTTACAGTAAACAGGCAGTGGTGCATCGGATTCAAGCTGCTTGGCTCCCAGGAGAGGCTCCCTGTGATGATTGTAGCCACGTTTGTGTCTTGGAGAGAAATCATGGAGACTACTGTTATCAATCACGTTGCAATTTCCATGCCACATCGGACATGTGAGGGTGTGAGGGCGACAATAAGCACGCAGTGATACATCGGATACAAGCTAGTGGACTCCCAGGATAGGTTTCACGCGTTGGCCGCAGCGGAGTTTGTGTCTTGCAGAGTAGTCTGCATGGAACCTGTAATATACAATTGTGATGCAATTTCTGTGTCGCATCATTACTGTAAGGCTGCAAGCATTATAGTTAATGGTTAGTGGTGCATCGGGTATATGCTACTGATCTCCCATGAGAGGTTTCTTGTCGTGACCATAGCTGCGTTAGTCTCTTGGAGAGATTGTGCCATGAAGCCTGTAGTTTCAAATCGCGGAGCAATTTCTGTGTCGCATCGTCAATGTAAGTGTGCGAGGGTTACATTAAACGAGCAGTGGTGCATCAGGTATAAGTTTCTGGACTCCCGGGAGATTTTCAATGCGGTAACCGTAGCTGGGTTAATCTCGAGGAAATATAGACGCATGGAAACATTAGTTTTCAATCTCGATGCAAAGTCTGTGTCGCATCATTAACGTGGAGGTGCGAGGGTTACAGTAAACGGGCTGTGTTGCAGTGAGTATAAGCTACTGGACTCCCGGGAGTGGTTTCATGCGGTGCCCAAAGCCGCGTTCGTCACTTCTAGAGAAGTTGGCATGTAGCCAGTGGTATACAATCGCGACGTAGTTTCTATGTCGCATCGTTAATCTGAGGGTGCAATGATTACAGTAAACGGGCAGTGGTGCACCGTCTATAATCTCCTGGTCTCCCGAGTGAGATTTCATGCCATGGCTATAGCCACGTTAGTCTCTTGGAGAGAAGTCGACATATACTCTGTAATATTCATTGGAGATGCAGTTTCTGTGTCGCATCGTCTATGTGAGTCTGCAAGGGTTACAATAAACGGTCAGTGGTGCATCATATACAAGCTACTAGGCTCCCAGGAGTGATTCAATGTGGCGACCGTAGACACATTAGTCTCTTGGAGAGAAGTTGGTATTGAGACTACACTTTTCAGTCGCGAAGCAATTTCTGTGTCGTATAGGCAAGTTGAGGATGCTAGGGTTACAATAAATAGGCAATAATGCATCGCAGGAGTAGCGGTTCCAGGTGGTGACCGTAGCCGAGTTAGTCTCCTTGAGAGAAGTCGTCATAGAGCCTGTAGTATTCAATCGCGATGAAATTTCTGTGTCATGGTGTAAGGGTTACATAAGTGGGCAATCGTGTATTGGGTACAAGGTAATGGGCTCCCAGGAGATGATGTATGTGGTGACCATAGATAAAAGTCGTCATGGAGCCTATAGTTTTAATTTGCGATGCAATTTCTCTGTCGTCGATGTTAGGCTGCAAGGGAAACAGAAAATGGGTAGTGTTGAATTGCATACAAGCTACCGGGATCCCAGTGCAGGTTGCGTGTAGTGACTGTAGCCTCATTTGTCTCTTGGAGAACTGCAGGCGCGGGAGTTGTAGTGTTCAATCACGATGCAATTTCTGTGTCACATCGTCTATGTCACGGTGCCAAAGTTACAGTAAATGCTCAGTGGTGCATCGCATACAAGGTATTGGAATCCTAGGAGAGGTTCAATGCTGTGACCATAGCTGTGTTTGTCTCTTGGAGAGATGTCGGCATGAAGGCTCTAGTTGCCAATTCGCTATTCAATTTCTGTGTCGCGCCATCAACGTAATGGTGCGAGGTTTACAGTAAGCGGGCGGTGGTGCATCAGGTATAAGCTAGTGAACTCCCACGAAAGGTAACATGTGTTGATCGTAGCTGCGTTAGTCTCTCGGACACGAGTCGTCATGGAGCCTGCATTATTCAATCGCGATGCTTTTATCGCATCGTCAATGAGAGAATGCGATGGTTGCAGTGACTGGGCCATGGTGCATCGCATATAAGATACTGGACACCAGGGAGAGGTTCCATGCATTGACTGTAGCCACGTTACTCTCTTGCAGAGAAGTCGGCATGAAGTCTGTAGTTTTATATCAGGATGAAATTTCTGTGTACCATTGTCAATAAGAAGGTGCGAGGGTTACCGTATATGGGCAGTGGTGCATTGGGTATAACAGGAGGGTTTCCATGTGGTGACCGTAGCCATGGTAGTCTCTTGGAGGGATGTCAGCATGGAACCCGTAGTTTTCAAGTGCTAAGAATTTCTGTGCCGCATCGTCAATGTGGGGGTGCAAGGGCTACAGTGTACGGGCTTTTGTGCTTCGGATACATGCTACTGGACTCCCAGGGGAGGTTCCATGTGGTGACCGTAGCTGAGCCGTGTTGCAGCTCGCGTTGGTGCAGTTGGTAGGTTGGCATCGTGTAATAGGGCTAGTGGCGTTTTGTTTTCTTCTTGTGTTTACTGGCGCCACTACATTTCCTAGCGTTGTCTGTCCGCAAGTGTCAGCAGCAGCGGGTATCGATTTCTAGTACGGTGGTACTCTCTTTGGAAGTATGTCAGTTGTTTTCTGTGTCGGGTGTGTCGGGGTGGGGGGGGGGGGGGTTCGGTTGGGACTGATCAGCAGTGAGTTCCGGCAGCGCGAGGATACGCCGGAACTGCTGGCGGCATGCAGGCACTGTCGGATCGAGGGGCTGTAGCTGCAAGGGCCACAACCTCGTTGTCCACCGGACCCAGGACGTTTGAGTTGAGTGAACATTAACCTAGTAGCGAAACCTTCACTATTTGGGATCAAGCCGTTCGTTCGCGCGTTGCTGCTTGCAGGGTCACTGAGATGAAGAGAAACGAGTGGAGTGTTTGGAGTTGGCGAAATTAATTATCCATCCTAAACTTCTCATTATTAATCATTAAATTCCTTATGTTATTATTGGTGAAGTTCAACCAGCGGTATTTTTCTGCCTACTGGCTGCTAAAGCCCCAGTTACCAGCCCTGGAGTTTAGCGTATTTTCGTTGCAGTGTACCTTTCCTCGCTTTGCCGCTGCATCCGGTAAGATGTGTAGTTCGACAGCTTCCTTGACTGTGGTTCGGATATTATTTTCTTTTTCACTACATTGATCGTTGTGGTTCCTTTTGCTTCTGGATGTCTTAAACACCGGATTCTGAAGACGCAGTGCTGTCCAAATGGTTCAGATGGCTCTGAGCACTATGGGACTTAACATCTGAGATCATCAGTCCCCTAGAACTTAGGACTACTTAAACCTAACTAACCTAAGGACGTCACACATATCCATGCCCGAGGCAAGATTCGAACCGTCACCGTAGCGGTCACGTGGTTCCAGACTGAAGCGCCTAGAACCGGCCACATCGGCCGGCGTAGTGCTGCCTGCCGTTTCCGCCTTGCCTGGGTCATTCCGTCGTTGTATTGGTTATCAGACGTTAGGTAGATTTTGCAAGAGTGTTGAGCTGCGTTGAAATTGTCACCAGTTTGAGTTGCCATCCGGTTAAGTGATACAACTCTTGGCTTCCTCTCTCATCGTTTACGAAGCTGAGCGACTTTTCCAGGTCGATCTTCGGAGCACTGTCTGAGGCCAACTTCCCTCTTGATTTGGTTGGATTGTGATGATTGTTTTTCTTAAAATGTATTTTGCTTTCGAATTATTACTGTTTTTACCTTCAGCCGACAAAGAGGTTGAATTTCTTGTTAATAAGGTCTTCAGCCATCAGTGTAATTTGTCTTAAGGAATTTTAATAGGACAAAATATCTCTCCAAGAAGTTTAATTGCTTTTCAAAAATTTGCTATCCAGGCCTTCAGCCATCATATTGTTTTTTGAGTTATTATTATAGGGGCCTTCAGTCGATAAGTAATTTGAATTTCTTGTCAATAAGGCCTTCAGCCCTGAATGCAATTGGTCTTAAGAATTTTTAATTAGATACTGTCACTTAATAGTGAAATTTTGAGGACAGTCTTTTTTTTTAGTTTTTTAGTATCTCTTGCCGTACTTTAACAGGTTCTTAAGAATTTGCTATCCACGCCACAGCTGTCAAATTGTTTTTTGAGTTATTACTACTGGGGCCTTAAGTTGACAAATAATTTGAATTTCTGGTAAATAAGACCTTGAGCCGTGAGTGCTACTCGCATCATCTATGTCAGGGTGTGAGGGTTCAGTAAATGAGCTGTTATGGCACAGATACAACCTACTGGACTCTGAATAGAGGTTCCATGCGGTGACCGTAGACATGTTAGTCTTTTGGTGATGTGATGTGATTATTGCATCTCATCGACAATGTGAAGGTGTGAGGGTTACATTTACGTGGAATTGGTGCATGGGGTATAAGCCTCTGGAGTTCCAAGAGAGCTCCTTGAGGTGACGGCAGCCTCGTTAGTCTTTTGGAGAGAAATCGTTATGAAGCCTGCACTATTCAACCACAATCCAATTTCTGTGCCGCGTCGTCAATGTGAGGGTGAGAGGGTTACAGTATACGGGCATTGGTGCATCAGGTTTAAGCTAGAGGACTCCAATGAGAGGCTCCATGCGATGACCATAGCCACGTTATACTCTTGGAGAGAAGTCGTCATGGAGCCAGCACTATTATATTATTTCCGTCTTCCATCGTCAATGTGAGTGTGCGAGGGTTACAGTAAACGAGCAGTGGTGCATCGAATACAAAGTACTCGAATCCCAGAAGAGGTTCCATGTGGTGACCGTAGACTCTTAGAGAGAATTCGTCATGGAGCCTGTAGTGTTATATCGTGATGCAATTTCACATTCACACCGTGAATGTGAGGGTCTGAGGGTCACAGTAAATGGGCAGTGATGCCTCGGGTATAAGCTACAGGACTCCCAGGAGGTGTTCCATGCAGTGACCGTAGCTGTGTTCATCTCCTAGAGAGAAGTCGGCATAAAGACTAGTTTACAGTTCTGATGCAATTACTGTGTCGCACCGTCGATGTGAGTGTGTGAAGGTTACAGTAAATGAGCTGTTGTGCTTCGTATACAAGCTACTGGACTCGCAGGGGAGGTTCCACGCGGTGACCGTAGCCGCGTTGGTCTCTTCATGAGAAGTCAGCATGGTGCCTGTAATTTTCAATCGCTATGCAATTTCCGATTCGCATCATGAATCCGAGTGTGCCACTACAGTAATCAGACAATGGTGCCTCGGGTATAAGCTACTGAATTCCAGGTGGAGGTTCGAATCGGTCACTGTAGCCACGTAAGTCTCTTGGTGTGAATTCGGTATGGAGCCTGTAGTACTCAATCGCGGCACAATTTCAGTGTCTCATCGTCAATCTGAGGGTGTGAGGGCTACAGCAAATGGGCAGTCGTGCATCGTGCATCGTGCATCGAGGTTCCGTGCAGTGACCGCAGCTGTGTTGGTCCCTTGGAGAGAAGTGATCATCTAGCCTGTAGTTTTCTTGGTGATGCAGTTGCTGCACCGCATCGACAATGTGTGGGTAGGGGTGTTACAGTTAAGGGGCATTGGTGCGGGGGGTATAGGCTACTAGACTTCCAGTCTAGCCTCGATAGTCTCTTGGAGAGAAGTCATCATGAAGCCTGCACTATTAAATCGCGATGCAAGTTCTATGTCACATCATCCATTTGAGGGTACAAGGGTTACTGTAAACGTGCATTTGTGCAATCGGTATAACCTAGAGGACTCCAAGGTGCGGTTCCATGAGGTGACTGTAGCGGTGTTAGTCTCTTAGTGAGAATTCGTCATGCAGCCTGTAGTATTATATCGCTATGCAATTTCTGTATCGCATCGTGAATGTGAGGGTGCGAGGGTCACAGTAAATGGGCAGTGATGCCTCGGGTATAAGCTACAGGACTCCCAGGAGGTGTTCCATGCAGTGACCGTAGACGTGTTCATCTCCTGGAGAGAAGTCCGCATAATGACTGTAGTTTTCAGTTATGATGCAATTATTGTGTCGCTTCGTCGATGTGAGGGTGTGAGGGTTACAGTAAAAGTGTAGTGATTAATCAGGTATAAGCTACTGGACTCCCAGGAAAGCTTCTAAGAGGTTACAATAGCTGCGTTAGTCTCTTGAAGAGAAGCCGGCAACGAGCCTATAGTTTTCAATCCAGATGCAATTTATTTCTGTGTCACATCGTCAATATCAGAGTGTGAGGGTTACAATAAACGGGCAGTGGTGCTTTGGATCCAAGCTACTGACCTCCCACAAGGGATTCCATGCGTGGACTGTAGTTGCTTTAATCTCTTGGAGAGAAGTCAGCATGGTGCCTGTAGCTTTCAATCGTGATTCAAATTATGATTCGCATCGTGAATCCGAGTGTGCCAATATGGTAAACAGACAATGGTGCATCGTGTATAATCTGCTGAACCCTAGGGAGAGGTTCGAATCGGTCACTGTAGCCACGTTAGTCTCGGTATGGAGCCTGTAGTACTCAATCGCGACGCAATTTCAGTGTCCCATCGTCAATGTGAGGGTGTGAGGGTTGCAGCAAATGGGCAGTGGTGCATCATGTATCAGCTACTGGACTCCTAGGAGAGGTTCCATGCAGTGATCACAGCTGTGTTGGTCTCTTGGAGAGAAGTCATCATCTAGCCTGTAGTTTTGATGGTGCAATTACTGCATCGCATCGACAAAGAGTGGGTAGGGGTGTTACAGTTAAGGGGCATTGGTGCATGGGGTATAAGCTACTGGACTGCCAGTAGAGCTACCTGCGGTGACGGCAGCCTCAATAGTCTCTTGGAGAGAAGTCATCATGAAGCCTGCAATATTCAATCACGATGCAAGTTCTATGTCACATCATCAATTTGAGGGTACAAGGGTTACTGTAAACGTGCATTGGTGCAATCGGTATAACCTAGAGGACTCCCAGGTGAGGTTCCATGCGGTGACCATAGCCACGTTAGACGTTTGGAGAGAAGTCGTCTTGGAGCTTGCACTATTGAATCACGGTGCAATTTCCATCATCAATGTGAGTGTTCAAGGGTTATAGTAAATGGGCAGTGGTGCATCGGGTAAAAGATATGGGAACCACAGGAGAGGTTCCATGCGTTGACCGCAGCCAAATTAGCCTATTGGAGCAAGGGTGGCATGAAGCCTGTAGTTTCTAATCGCTATTCTATTTCTGTGGCACATCATCAACGTCATGGTGCGAGGGATACAATAAATGGGCAGTGATGCATCGGGTGTAAGCTACTGGACTCTGGGGAGTGCTTCAATTCAGCGACCGAATCAACGTTACTATCTTGGAGACAAGTCATCATGGGCTTGCACTATTCAATTGGGAAGCAATTTTTTTGTCGCATCGTTAGTGTGATGGTGTTAGGGTTACAGTAAACGGGCAGTGGTGCATATGGTACACGTTATTAGACTCAAAGGAGAGATTCCATGCGGTGACCACAGCTACATTAGTCTCTTGGAGAAACGTTAGCATGGAGTCTATAGATTCCAATGACGACCCAATTTCAGTTTCGCATCGTCTATATGAGGGTGCCAGGGTTACAGTAAACGGGCAGTGGTAAATCGGGTATGAGCTACTGGACTCCAAGGAGAAGTTCCATGTGGTGACCGTAGCTGCGTTTGTCTCTTGGAGAGAAGACAGCATGGTGACTCTAGATTTCAATTTGAGGGTGCGAGAGTAACAGTAAATGGGCAGTGGTGCATTGGATACAAGCTTCTGGACTCCCAGGAGAGTTTCCATATGGTGACCGTAGCTGAGTTAGTCTCTTGGAGAGAAGTCAGCATTCAGCTTAAAGTTTTCAATGGCAATGCCATTTCTGTGTCGCATCGTCTATGTGAGGGTGCGAGGGTTAGAGTAAATGGGCAGTGGTGGATCCGATGCAAGCTTTTGGACTCCCAGGAAATTTCCATTCAGTGACCATAACCACCTTAGACTCTTCAAGTGAATTCGGCATGGATCCTGTAGCTTTCATTCGCGATGCAATTTCCGAGTCGCATCGTCAATGTGAGGATGGTTACAGTAAATGGGCAGTGGTCCATCAGATAAAACCTATTGGACTCCCAGGAGAGGTTCCATACCATGACCGTAGCCACGTTAGACTCTTGGAGGGCAGTCGGCATGGAGACTGTGGTATTCAGCCACAATGCAATTTCTGTGTTGCATCGTCAGTGTGAGATTGTGAGGGTTACAGCGAATGGCCAGTGGTCCATCGGGTATTAGCTATAAACCCAGGAGAGGTTCCATGTGGTGGCTGTAGCAGCGTTTCTCTCTTGGAGAGAAGTCAGCATGGAGCCTGTAGTTTTCAATCACGATGCAATTTCTGTGTCGCATCATCAGTGTGAGGGCGTGGGGGTTACAGTAAACGTTCAAAGGTACATTCGATACAAGCTCTCTACCCAGGAGAGGTTCCATGCTGTGACCGTTGCGACGTTAGTCTCTTGCAGAGAAGTCAGCGTGCAGCCTGTAACTTTCAATCAGAATGCAATATCTGTGTCTCATTAACAACTTGATTTTTCGATGCTTACAGTAAACGGGCAGTGCATTGGGTATAAGCTAATGGACTCACAGGAGAGCTTCCATGTGGTGACCATAGCCGCGATAGTGTCTTGGAGAGAAGTCGTCACGGGGTCTGTAGTGTTCAATCGCCATGCAATTTCTGTGTCGCATCCTGAATGTGAGTGTGCGAGGGTTTCAGTAAAGAGGAGTGGTGCATCGGATTCAAGCTCCTGGACTCCCTGGAGATGTTCCATGTGGCGACCGTAGCCGTATTAGTATCTTTTAAAGAAGTCGGCATTGAGCCTGAAGTTTTCAATCACGATGCAATTTCTGTGTAGCATCTTCAATGTGATGGTGCGTGGGTTACAGGAAACAACCAGTGGTGCATCTGTTACAAGTTAGTGGACACTCAGGAGAGGTTCCATGCAGTGACCGTAGATGCGCCATGAGCACAGATGCACAATGGCGGAATGACTGAAACATTGTCCTTGAGGCTTATGGAATAACCCAGTACCCGCCTAATGGCGAGACAAGTCCTTTGGTGTGCATTAGTCCCTTCAGGACACTTTGGCAGGGAGCCTGTAATATGCAATGGCGAAGGCACTTCTGTGTCCCGTCGTCCAAGTGAGTGCTCGTGGGTTACAGGAAACCGGCAGCGGTGCATCTGTTAGAACTTACTGGACACCTAGGAGGGGTTCCATGCAGTGACTGTAGCTGCCAGAGCATCATTGACGTACACTAGAAGATTGAATCTGGCAATGTCGTCTAGGCTTAAGCAATTGCCCAGCACCAGCGAATTGGCAGAGCAGTTCCTGATGACGGTATTAGTGCAGTGACTAGACGTCCCAGTGTCATTGAGAGGGTGCGAGCGTTACAGGAAACCAATAGCAGTGCATCTATTAAGAGCTAATGGACTCCCAGGAGAGGTTGCGTACAATTACTGTAGCCGCACAGTTATCATAGATGTACTCTAGCCGAATGACTCTGACATTGTCCTCGAGGCTTATGCAATAGTGCAGCACCGGCGTAATGGTAAAATAACTCCTGAGGGCGGCGTTTGTCTGTTGGAGAGACGTCAGTAGAGAGCCTGTAGTATGCAATGGCGAAGCAATTTATGTGTACCATGGTGAATGTGAGGGTGCGAGTGTTGCAGAAAACCGGCAGTGGTTCATCGGTTACAAGTTAAAGGTTGTTCAGGAGAGGTTGAATGCAGTGACCGTAGCCAGTATCATAGATGTACACTAACAGAATGACTGCGACAATGTTCTCTAAGTTTAAGCAATAGCCCAGCACTCGCCTATAGGCGAGGTGTACCCTAATGGTGGCATTGGTCTCCTAGAGAGACGTCGACAGGGATCCCGTAGAACAAATTTGCAAAACAATTCAATAACGCATAATCAATGTGAGTGTGCCAAGGTTAAGTAAACGGTCAGCGGTGCATCGGTTACTAACTAATGGACTCAGAGAACAGGTTCCATGAGCTGACCATAGTCGCGTCAGTATAATAGTTGAACACTAGCAGAATGTCTCGGTTAATGTATTCGAGGCTTATTCAATAGCCCATCACCTGCCCAATGGCGACCCAATTCCTGAGGATGCCATTAGTGCCGCGAACAGACGTCGGCAGACAAACTGCAGTATGCAGTCGCGAAGCAAGTCCGGTGTCCAATCGTCAATGCGAGCCTGCGAGGGTTACAATCAACAGGCGACGGTGCATCGTTTACAAGCTCCTGGACACCCAGGAGCGGTTCCACACGATAACCATAGCCGCGCAGGAATCATATATATGCACTAGCTGAATAGCTCAAACCATATCCTCGAAGCTTATGCAATAGGCCCACACAAGCCTAAGGGCGTGGCAACAACTGAGGGCACCATTATCCTCTTGGAGAGACGTCTGCAGGGGGACTGTAGTATGCAATCGAGAAGCAATTTCTGTGTCTCATCGTCAATGTGAGGGTACTAGGCTTACAGAAAACCGGAAGCGGTGCTTCAGTTACAAGCTACTGGACTCCCAGGGGAGGTTCCATGTGGTGACAGTAGACGCGTCAGTATCATACATGTACACTAGCAATATCCGGCAATATCCTTGAATCTTATGCAATAGTCAACAAACCGCCTAGTGGCGAAACAATTCCTGAGGGCGGCATTAATCTCTTGGAGAGAAGTCGGCAGAGCCTGTAGTACACAATCGCGAAGTAATTCCTGCGTCCCATCGTCAAAGTTAGGGTGCACTCCCAGCAGCAGTTCAATGCACTGACCTTAGCTGCGCCAGTATCACAGATGAACACTAGCGGTATGACTCCGGCAATGTCCTTGAGGCTTATGCAACAGTCCAGCACCCACATAATGGCGAGGCTATTTCTGAGCCCGGCGTTAGTCTCTTGGAGAGACGTCGGCATAGTGCCTGTAGTATGCAATTGCGAAAGTTTTTCTGTGTCCTATCGTCACAGTGTTGGTGAGAGGGTTATAGTAGAGGGGCTACAGTGCATCGGTTGCAAGCTACTGGACTCCCAGGAGAAGTTCCAAGCGCTTACTGTAGCCACGCGAGTATCATAGATGCACACTAGCAGAATGACTCCGACAATGTCCTCGAGGCTTAGGCAATAGCCCAGCACACGCTTAATGGTGAGGCAATTAATGAGGGTAGCGTTAATCTCTAGGAGGAACGTCGGCAGAGAGAGTGTAGTACTCAATGCCCGAGAAACTTCTGTAAACCATCGCCAATGTGACGGTGCAAGGGTTCTAGAAAGAGGGCAGCGGAGCATCGGTTAGAAGCTTCATGTGAAGTTCCATTCAGTGACCGTAGCCGAGCCAGTATTGATGTAATCTAGCAAAATGACTCTCACAAAGTCCTCGAGTCTTATGCAATAGCGCAGCACCCTCCACTAACGGCTTTGCAATTGCTGAGAGCGGCATTAGTGCCTTGGAGACGTCGACAGAGAGCTCGTAGTATGGAATCGCGAAGCAATTTCTGTGCCCCGTCGTAAAATTGAGGGTGCTAGGGTTGCAGAAAACTGGCAGCGGTGCATTGTTTACAAGCTTCTTGTACCCAGGAGAGGTTCCATTTGCCGACCCTAGCCAGGACAGTATCATAGGTGGACACTAGCAGAATGACTCCGATAATGTACTGGAGGCTTATGCAATAGCGCAGCACGCGCTAATTGCAAGGCAACTCCTGAGACTGGCAATAGTCTGTTGGAGAGACGTCGGCAGATAGCCTATAGTACGCAATCAGTAAGCAATTTCTGTGTCCCATCGTCAATGTGAGGATACGGAAGTCCCACAAAACAGCCAGCAGTTTATCAGTTAAAACCTGCTGGACTCCCAGGAGATATTCCATGCGGTGACCAAAGCCGTGCGAGTATCATAGATGTACTCTAGCAGTATGACTCCGACAATGGTCTCGAGGCTTATGCAAAAGTACAGGATCCGCTAATTGCAAGGCAACTCCTGAAGGCGGCGTTATTCTCTTGGAGAGCCTGCAGTAGACAAACGCAAGGCAATTTCTTTGTCACATCATCAATATGAGGGTGCGAGTGTTACAGTAAATGGGCTGCGGTAAATCTGTTACAAACTACATGACTCCCAGGAAAGGTTCCATGTGGTGACCTTAGCCGCGCCAGTATCATAGATGTACACTTGCAGAATGACTCCGTGCTTCATTATGGCATAGTATAGGCTCCCTGCCGACGTATTTTCAAAGAGACAAATGCCGTCCTCTGCGATTGTCTCCCCATGAGGCGTGGGCTGCGCTATTGCGTAAGACCCTGAGGACATCCTCGAGTTGTATGCAATAGCGCAGCACAAGCCGAACGGTGGGGCAATTTCTGGGGGCGGCATTAGTCTTTTGGAGAAACGTCGGCAGGGAGCCTCTAGTATGGAATCGCGAAGCAATTTCTGTGTCCCATCATCAAAGTGATGGTGCGAGGGTTACAGGAAACCAGCAGTGGTGCATCTGTTACAATCTGCTGGTCTCACAGCAGACGTTCCATGCGGTGACTGTAGCCGCGTGAGTAGATATACACTAGAAGAATGACACCGTGCTTCATGATTGCATACTAAAGGGTTTCTGACAACGTCTCTCTAATGCCACACTAAGGTATTGCCCTGCCATAGTGCCAATTCCTGAGTGCGGCATTAATCTCTTTTAGAGACGTCTGCGGAGAGCATGTAGTATGCACATGGAGCTACGGTCACCACACGGAGCATCGCCTGTGACACCAGCAGCTTGTAACAAACCCACCACTGCTGGTTTTCTGGAACCCTCGCCCCCTCACATTGACGATGGCACACAGAAATTGCTTCGCCATGGCATTCTACTGGCTCTCTGTCAACGTCTCTCTAAGAGTCTAATGCCACCCTCAGAAACTGGCTCGCCAGTATGCGGGTGCTGGACTATTGCATAAGTCACAAGGACATTGTCGGAGTCATTCTACAAGTGTACATCTGTGATACGCACCACTTCCCATTGACGATGGGATACAGAAACTGCTTTGCCATTGCATACCATAGGCTTCTGCCGACGTCAGTTCCTGTAGGCGTCATTAGACTCTTGGAGAGACGTCGCTAGGGAGCCTGTAGTATCCAGTCGCGAAACAGTGTGCCATCGTCAATTTGAGGATGCGAGGGGTACAATAAACCGGCAATGGTGCATCGGTTACAGGTTGGTGGACACTCAGGAGCGGTTCCATGCGGTGACGGTAGCTGCGCCAGTACCGTAGATATACACTAGTAGAATGACTCCATGCTTCGTGATTGCATACTAAAGGCTCTAGGCAGACGTCTCTCCAAGAGAATTGCCACGCCATAGAGCCTAGGAGAGACATCTGCAGAGAGCCTGTAATATGCAGTGGTGAAGCAATTTCTGAATCCCATCGACAACGTGACGTATTGGTTACAAACTGCTGGACTCCGAGGAGAGATTCCATGTGGGGACTGTAGCCGCGCCAGTATCTTAGATGTTCACTAGCAGAATGATTCTGTACTTCGTGACTGCATACTAAATTCGCTATGCTGACATCGCTCCAAGAGACTAATGTCACCCTCGGGAATTGCGTCGCCATTGTTGTTGTTGCGGTCTTCAGTCCTGAGACTGGTTTGATGCAGCTCTCCATGCTACTCTATCCTGTGCAAGCTTCTTCATCTCCCAATACCTAATGCAACCTACATCCTTCTCAATCTGCTTAGTGTACTCATCTCCCTCTACGATTTTTACACTGCACGCTGCCCTCCAGTACTAAATTGGTGATCCCTTCATGCCTCAGAACATGTCCTACCAACCGATCCCTTCTTCTAGTCAAGTTGTGCCACAAACTCCTCCCCAATTCTATTCAATACCTCCTTATTAGTTATGTGATCTACCCATCTAATCTTCAGCATTCTTCTGTAGCACCACATTTCGAAAGCTTCTATTCTCTTCTTGTCTAAACTACTTATCGCCCACGTTTCACTTCCATACATGGCTACACTCCATACAAATACTTTCAGAAACGACTTCCTAACACTTAAATGCCGGCCGGTGTGGCCGTGCGGTTAAAGGCGCTTCAGTCTGGAACCGCGTGACCGCTACGGTCGCAGGTTCGAATCCTGCCTCGGGCATGGATGTGTGTGTTGTCCTTAGGTTAGTTAGGTTTAATTAGTTCTAAGTTCTAGGCGACTGATGACCTCAGAAGTTAAGTCTCATAGTGCTCAGAGCCAGCCAACACTTAAATCAATACTCGATGTTAACAAATTTCTCTTCTTCAGAAGTGCTTTCCTTGCCATTGCCAGTCTACATTTTATATCCTCTCTACTTCGACCATCGTCAGTCATTTTGCTCCCCAAATAGCAAAACTCCTTTACTACTTTAAGTGTCTCATTTCCAAATCTAATTCCCTCAGCATCACCCGACTTAATTCGACTACATTCCATTATCCTTCTTTTGCTTTTGTTGATGTCCATCTTATACCCTCCTTTCAATACACTGTCCATTCCGTTCAACTGCTCTTTCAAGTCCTTTGCTGTTTCTGACAGAATTACAATGTCATCGGCGAACCTCAAAGTTTTTATTTCTTCTCCTTGGATTTTAATACCTACTCCGAATTTTTCTTTTGTTTCCTTTACTGCTTGGTCAATATACAGATTGAATAGCACTGGGGACAGGCTACAACCCTGTCTCACTCCCTTCCCAACCACTGCTTCGCTTTCATGTCTCTCGACTCTTATAACTGCTATCTGGTTTCTGTACAAATTGTAAATAGCCTTTCGCTCCCTGTATTTTACCCCTGCCACCTTCAGAATTTGAAAGAGAGTCGCCATTATATTAATAATACTGAATGTGGGAGTATCTCTGTTGTGGTTGCACCTACGGTACGGCCATCTGTATCGCTGAGGCACGCAAGCCTCCCCACCAACGGCAAGGTCCATGGTGCCTAAAAAGAGGGACAGCAAGTGAAAAAAATTATGTACCGGGTGGTCAAAAAGTCAGTATAAATTTGAAAACTTAATAAACCACGGAATAATATAGATAGGTAAAAACTGACACACATGCTTGGAATGACATGGGGTTTTATTAGAACAAAAAGAAGTATTGCTAGACGCGTGAAAGATCTCTTGCGCGTGTCGTTTGGTGATGATCGTATACTCAGCCGCCACTTTCGTCCTGCTTGGCCTCCCAGGTCCCTAGACCTCAGACCGTGCGATTATTGGCTTTGGGGTTACCTGAAGTCGCAAGTGTATCGTAATCGACCGACATCTCTAGGGATGCTGAAAGGCAACATCCGACGCCAATGCCTCACCATAACTCCGGACATACTTTACAGTGCTGTTCGCAACATTATTGCTCGACTATAGCTATTGAGGAATGATTGTGGACATATTGAGCATTTCCTGTAAAGAACATCATCTTTGCTTTGTCTTACTTTGTTTTGCAAATTATTGCTATTCTGATCAGATGAAGCGCCATCTGTCAGACATTTTTTGAACTTTTGAATGTTTTTGGTTCTAATAAAACCCCATGTCATTCTAAGCATGTGTGTCAATTTGTACCTCTCTATTTACATTATTCCGTATTTATTCAGTTTTAAGTTTATAGTGACTTTCTGATCACCCAGTGCATGCCTATAGATAACAGATACAATATGGCTGCAGTTTCATAAGACTACGGTAATTATGGATTTCCATAGTAGGGAAGTTCTTCGTTTCAAACTAAAACAGCGTGCAAATAATAAAGTTTTAAATTTAGTGCTTCAGGTGT
Source organism: Schistocerca piceifrons (assembly GCF_021461385.2). Lineage (NCBI taxonomy): Eukaryota > Metazoa > Arthropoda > Insecta > Orthoptera > Acrididae > Schistocerca > Schistocerca piceifrons. The sequence continues at coordinate 48,152,921 of NC_060144.1, forward strand.
GTGCAAGAGTAAATGCAAAGACAATGAAGAAAGCGTATGTGTCAGACAGGTAGAACTTTCCGTATCCGAATTGAAAAACACACTTCACTACGAAATAATTATAGCCTTTCGAGATCATATAAATGAAATACAGTGGAGACTTTTATTCAATCCATACACACATTTCCTGAAGTATGTCTTGAACATCGCAGAAGAACATGAAATCTATGGTAATCACATGAAAGAACCGTATAAAATACTCGATCTCCACTGGGGCTTCAAGAATTTCGAGTACGTGTTCGAACGGCCCCATCAACGCCCTCTCACCGTATTTCCTACAGTCCCTCTCGGCACGCGAAGACCTTAGCAGATAGTTGCACCTGCAGGAGGCGTCCCAGAGTGACAATGTGTTCACGGGAAGGCTGAGTCCAATGAACGTGGGCGTACAGGGAAACGATGCCTCAGAATTCCTCACGTGAAAAATCTTTAAATAAAACAAACGTTATTCAAATTCTGCATCTTTATTCCTCATGTTCACATATACCTCAACAAAAGAAAATCGACGTCCCATAAATGAATGAATTATCGAAATGGGAAGAAAATCGTTAGTTGTGATGTAATTGTACGCGTGTACAGACAAACAAATGTGTACAGTTTGGGAAAAATGGGATGATGTAGAAAAAGTATGAGCTTCACAAAGAGAACAAGTTAATAATGCGTGGGTTAACCTCTGGCCCTAGTGCAAGCAGGTATTACATCTACATCTACATCTACATATCTACATACATACTCCGCAAGCCATCATACGGTGCGTGGCGGAGGGTACTTCGTACCACAACTAGCATCTTCTCTCCCTGTCCCATTCCCAAACAGAACGAGGGAAAAGTGACTGCCTATATGCCTCTGTACGAGCCCTAATCTCTCTTATCTTATCTTTGTGGTCTTTCCGCGAAATATAAGTTGGCGGCAGTATTAGCATTGACTGAGACAGTGTTTGTTGTGAGGGATATCGTGCCAAATTCTGTCTAATTGGCGCTTTAGATCGTCAAAATCACGAGATGAATGTTGAGCCCTTCCCAGAATACTCCTAAATTTTTCAATTGGGGAGAAATCCGGTGATCTTGCTGGGATTTTTGAGAAACGCGAAGACAAGTAGTAGAAACTCGCACCGTGTATGAGTGGGCATCATCTTGCTGAAATGTCAGCCCAAGATGGATTTTTTCTGAATGGAAACACAACTGGGCGCAGAATGTCGTCGGAGTACCGTTGTGCTGTAAGGCTGCTGCGGATGACAACCAAAAGGGGTCCTGCTGTGAAAAGATATGGTATCCCAGGCCATAATACCTCGTTGTCAGGCCATACGGTGCGTCGCGCACCGTAGGTATTCCACCACTATTCGGGGCGTCTTCAGACATGTCTTCGTGCTGCAATCTCATTGACTGCAGTAGAATTGCCCTGATTCCCGTTTCGAATTGAGCCCCGATGAGCAGCTGAGACGATTCTGCAGACGCTCCACACGGCGGAGGCATACACGAATATGAATTAAAAGTGTGGCGGTGACTTCGTAAGCCGTGTCTACCGCGAATTGTTTGTCGCTACGAACACCGCCACAAAAGAGACACTTCCAGACAACATTTGGAAGGAATCCTCCTGAGAAGCAGGGAGACGGTCTAGGGTGCCATATCTTTTCAAAGCAGGACCTCTTTGGTTACTGTGTGCGGCGCCCTTACAGCAGAGCGGTACGTCGACATCATTCCACGCCCCGTTTTGCTGCCCTTCTCGGAAAGCCATCCCGGACTTAGATTTCAGCAAAGTAATGCCCTCCCGCACACGGCGAGAGTTTCTGTTAATTGTCTTCGTGCTTGCCAAACACTATCTTTGCGAGGAAGGTCGCCGGGTCTCTCCCAGTTGAGAACATTTGGAGCACTATGTGGAGGGCTCCCCAGCCAGTACGGGATTTTGACGATCTACAAGTAACGCGACACTTGGACAGAATTTGGTACGACATCCCTCAGGAGGACATCCAACGACTCTACACTGAGGTTACAAAAGTCACAGGATAGCAACATGCGCATATACAGGGTGTCCGAAAAGACTTTCCCTGAAACTTCCTGGCAGATTAAAACTGTGTGCCCGACCGAGACTCGAACTCAGGACCTTTGCCTTTCGCGGGCAAGTACTCTACCATCTGAGCTACCGAAGCACGACTCACGGCCGGCCCTCACAGCTTTACTTCTGCCGGTATCTCGTCTCCCACCTTCCAAACTTTACAGAAGCTCTCCTGCGAACCTTGCAGAACTGGCACTCCTGAAAGAAAGGATATTGCGGAGACATGGCTTAGCCACAGCCTGGGGGATGTTTCCAGAATGAGATTTTTACTCTACAAGGTTCGCAGGAGAGCTTCTGTAAAGTCTGGAAGGTGGGAGACGAGATACTGCCAGAAGTAAAGCTGTGAGGACCGGCCGTGAGTCGTGCTTCGGTAGCTCAGATGGTAGAGCACTTGCCCGCGAAAGGCAAAGGTCTCGAGTTCGAGTCTCGGTCAGGCACACAGTTTTAATCTGCCAGGAAGTTTCATATCAGCGCACACTCCACTGCAGAGTGAAAATCTCATTCTGAAGACTTTCCTTGATTACGTAAATTGATAACTCAGGCTAGCAGTAAGATACAAATATGAAACTTGTGCCGAATTGTTTACAACTATCAAAGTTTTTTTCTGTTTTAGGTTCGCAGTACGTAAGTAGTGGATGAGATGCAGTGCCCAAGAAGCCATGTTAACCAGTCAGGAGAAGGCACAATGTGTCCTGTGGTACCATGAGACACGATCACCAACCACAGTGCAGAGACTGTTATATCCTAGCCAGTAATGCCAACCGAGCCCGCTGCCAAAAGGTTGGCAGCATCAAAGTCCGGACGCCGTCCTCATAAGCAGCGCCAGCGATACAGGAAATCGCCGCAAGTCTGCGCGCGCCACCGCTGGCTTCTGGCTTCTTAAGCGCTGGAGTCGCGAGCGCTAGGATAGTTCTGTATTCGCCGCTCAGTTGCATACTCGCCACCGAATTGTGTACTTGCTAGTCAGTTGTGTGTTCATCGCAGCAGAGTTGTTGTTTGTCGTCAGCCGACGCTGACCTAGCCGCTCCGACTCGAACTAGACAGATTTCTGTAGACACGGAGTTCACTATTGTGTTTCTGTATCTTCGTCAATAAAGATAAGTACCGACTTTTATTTAATCAGAGTGTTTGGGTTTTCATCTTTCTGTTCACTGTTCCAGCGGACCGGTCGGCCCGCTATTAAAAGTGTGGCGGTGACTTCGTAAGCCGTTTCTACCGCGAATGGTTTGTCGCTACGAACACCGCCACAAAAGAGACACTTCCAGACAACATTTGGAAGGAATCCACCTGATGTCAAGATCATTAAAGCCTGGTATCAGAAGTTCAAGAACACAGGATCGGTTTCTGACCTTCCGAGGTCTAGTCGACCATGAATCTCAGCAGACAGGGTGGAAGCTGTAAGGCAGTCTTTTCTGCGAAGTCCGAAGAAATCGGTGCGCAGGGCCTCACGTCAATTACAGATGCCAAAAAGCTCTCTCCATGACATTTTACACTAACGTTTATTGTTTCGTGCATACAAAGTGCAAATCGTTCAGGCCTTGTTGCCCAATGACAGTACAGGTCGATATGACTTTGCGGTGGAAATTGAGGATGCCTATTCCGACGAAGCGACCTTTTTTGTCAGTGGAGTAGTGAATCGCCATAATGTGCGCATTTGGGGTTCACAATCCCCTGGCGAGGTTATGGAGTGCACCAGAGGCAGTCCAAAGATGAGCCGGCCGGTGTGGCCGTGCGGTTATGGGCGCTTCAGTCTGGCACCGCGTGACCGCTACGGTCGCAGGTTCGAATCCTGCCTGGGGCATGGATGTTTGTGATGTCCTTAGATTAGTTAGGTTTAAGTAGTTTTAAGTTCTAGGGGACTGATGACCACAGATGTTGAGTCCCATAGTGCTCAGAGCCATTTGAACCATTTTCCAAAGGTGAATGTTTGGTACGCGCTAGTGCACGATCGAATTATCGGGCCATTCTTCTTCGCTGAGGCTATCACCACTTGTGCCGTGTGTCTGGACATGTTGCAGCTGTATGTTGTTCCTCAGCTGCTTCAGTATCACCCTGATGTCTTGTTTCAGCAAGACGGTGCACCGCCTCATTGGGATTTCGACGTCCGTGCCTCTCTCGATATGACCTTTCCTCGGCGATGGATTGGTCGTGATGGGCCAACGGTTTGGCCTCCGCGCTCTCCTGACATAACCCCATTAGACTCCTTTTTAAGGGATTATGTCAAGGACACGGGCTACCGAACACGTTTACCAGATCTTGAAACCCTGCAGCAACGGATAACCACAGTCGTTGAATCGATCCCGCCAGTGATGTTGGCTAATGTGTGGACGGAACTTGAATATCGACTAGATGTGCTATGTGCTACCAAGGGTGCTTATGTGGAAGTTTACTGATGTGTGAAAAAAACTTTGATAGTTTGTAAACAATTAGACACCAGTTTTATATTTATATCTTACTTCTAGCCTGAGTTATCAATTTATGTAATCAGGGAAAGATTTTCCGGTTCAAAATGGTTCAAATGGCTCTGAGCACTATGGGACTCAACATCTTAGGTCATAAGTCCCCTAGAACTTAGAACTACTTAAACCTAACTAACCTAAGGACATCACACATACCCATGCCCGAGGCAGGATTCGAACCTGCGACCGTAGCAGTCCCGCGGTTCCGGACTGCAGCGCCAGAACCGCACGGCCACCGCGGCCGGCAAGATTTTCCTGACACCCTGTACAATTGGTAGTTGTAGAACATATACAATGTATAAAATGTTCAAATGTGTGTGAATTCCTAAGGGACCAAACTGCTTAGGTTCAAATGGTTCAAATGGCTCTGAGCACTATGCGACTTAACGTCTGAGGTCACCAGTCGCCTAGAACTTAGAACTAATTAAACCTAACTAACCTAAGGACATCACACACATCCATGCCCGAGGCAGGATTCGAACCTGCGACCGTAGCAGTCGCGCGTTTCCGGACTGAAGCGCCTAGAACCACTTGGTCACTCCGGTCGGCTAGCGTGTCATAGCACTCGACTTGTAGAGATGCTGGATTAGACGCTACTACCACCACCGTCGCCCGTTTGTCGGACGCAAACAAGACGTGGCTGGCATCAACGGGTGAGACCGACTGTTCGCTTCGCTTTAACGAGCTGTACGCAAAGAGGAGGAGCACGAAGTACAGCTTGCTAGTGCTGCGAGGACCCGGCTGCGGCTGTCGTGTGGCGCTGTGTCTCGGGTTGCCAAGCAGGCAGCTGTGTCCACACTCTTCCACAATAGGATATACCGTTGGCTGAGAAGATGCGAGTAATAGAAGATGAAGAAATAGGTTTACAAACAAAAAGCTTTTGTGACTAAATAGTCAGCGGATGGGAGGTGGGATGGCGTAGTGTCAGAATTCAGTGGAACTCTTTGGATTGGGAACGATTCTACCGAAACTTGTAATGGTATCTGTATCTTTCGAATCTGTTATACGCCATTTTAAGCCACAAACTAAATCCTACGAAAGCTATTAGAGCAATTCTCGCCAGTCATACAGGTTTATAATTGGAAATGGGAAGGGAATAGTTTTTTTTTTTTTTATGTGAGAGTGATGCGGGTGGAAAACCAAGCGGGCGCAGACCGATGGACAATGTGCGGGATGTGTGGCGAAGACTCGTGTTCCGGAGGATCACGATATTCCACTAGAAGATACTTCAAGAGTGGAAACACACTTCTATCCAAAAGATGAACATGACGAAGAAGGGGCCCCGAAATATGCACGCTGCATCACAGGACTGTGTTCTGAAATGGCAGAAGAACTAGGCGAGCATGGGTAAGGACGAGAAACGGCGCAGACTGGGTCTCACACAGGGTGACCGACACTGACAGCCAGCGCTCCAAGAAATGCATTCTGACATCAAGATACAGAGCGAATATGGAAACGGCAATGGACACGTTGGTCTAGTAGATTACCCGGTAAGCCGGGTCGTGCCGCAAAATTGGTAAATACAGGATCGTCCTCTATTGGCGAGAGAGCAGGGACGACGACACGCCTGTTCACAACCCATGTTGTAAAGGAAGTTCCGTTGCAGGGATGCAACAAAGTTACACTATTGTGACCATTAAAGTAAACTGAATGGAACCATAGACTAAAATACGAGGTTCCAGCAATACCCCCGTGCCGTGTAAAATGAAATTCCTGTGAACTAATGGCTACACGAGTGTATGATGAGATACTGGGTCTGAGCAGTGGAACTTCGAGACGGGTGATAACGTGAGCCCATGGTTATTCTGAGCAAGTTGTTGCTTCGCAGTTGGCTTTCTAGGCACTCGAACTGTTAATGTTAGTGTGCCTTCAATGAGAAAAGCCGTGCAACAACGAAAGAAATTTTCCACCTTCCAAACAAAAAGCACCTGTGCTCTTACGATCGTCATTGGGAATATATGCTTATGTACTCAACTATATAAGAAGCACATACATGAATTATGTCATATACTGAAGACTTAATGACTTGTACGTCGTTACGCTTAAGGCTATTTGGAGCCATCAACGGCACTCTCCAAGACAGGAAATCAGAGACACAGTGCAGAGAGCAGGCAAAATTCGTAGCATTTAGGTTACAGGAGCTAAACAGTAACATTAGAGCCCTGAAAATTTCAGACGCTCTGTGCAGCTTCTAACAACCCTACCACAACAAAAGTCAAAAATTAATTATGATTGTAGTGTTTCTCACGCTGCTAAATATTGCACTTTCAGGCAACAACAAAGTTATATTATGTGGCTGATGTCATTAGAGCACAGTTAATAAAGTTATTTCTTGAGATAATGGATAAACTAGGCACTCATCTTTTCGTGTTTCCCACGCTGGTCTCGTTGTGAACTCATGGCTCAATCGTCGAAAATCTAGGTAGTGATGATTTCAAGCTCGGATGCAGAGGCCTAGGTGTTATTCTGCTATATTCAAAAGTTTTATAGATGTGTTTCATAAACCATTCTTGAAGATTAAACTGTTGCAAGTTAGGGCAATGGTGATGTAAAAAAGTAATCATCACTCCGAATTTAAGTTGCATTTCTTTTTTATTACTTTTGTTGCAATATCACGTAACTCGTTCCAAAACATCACTTCACAATATAAAACATACTTGAAAATTTGTTCCTCACTGTTAAAGCTCACATTTCATAAACTGACCCATTTGCGTCTTTTTAACATGACGACCAAAGCTTGACTCTCTAATAACCGCTTACGCGCCCAAAAATCAGAGTTACAAGTACGTCAAAGATCATAGTGACAAAAGAAAGAATACACATAAGAATAATATAATTGCAATATATACATATCGATGTATCTCTACATTAATGAAATCAAACCTGAATATTGTCACAGAAATATGTTAACTATTTTACATAAACACAGTGGAATATTGCTGGTATCGAGAGGTTGAGGTGAAGTGCCGTAATGGTTACGTAATTCAAATACCATTACAAGCTGTACCAGGGTAGAAGTTACACTTCAGAGAAGTAACTGATAACTTCATCGCTGTCGTATGGCGTCACTGTAGAAGATGGCCACGAAAAGGCACGTCTCAGCAGAGGCAGCACGCTTGATACTTACTCCCGATAACTGCAACGTCATTAGGTTTACACAGGTTATTGCAGGCTAACCTCAAATACCCTGTCTTCCTTCTATCCTATCTTAGGACACGACTACTGTAGCGGCTATCTTCAAAGTTTGATTGATATCTAACTATTGTCCGATACTTGTAGGTTAAAATGTCGATAGAGCTAATGTCGGGAGTCACGTTGTATCATAGTAACGGATAAATAAAACTTTGATCCGTAGCTATTTAACATCAGCCTGCATAACACAATTATTAAGAACTAGAAAAGATTCACTGACGGTGGAGGAATTTGGCAGCTTAATTGTGGCTTACTTTACGACCCGGAATTAGCGTAAAAACTGTACCGGACTTCGATTGACAAAATGGCGAGAGCAAAACATATCCAGTATTCATTGGTGGTTCGGTGAAAATAAAGCTCGGATTAGGTCAGCAGCGCTCAAGAAAACGTTACCAGATAAAAATTAACTAGAGAATATTGTTTCCTAATGTTGCGATAGTTATATGAAGCACGCCCAGTGTCACGATAAAATACATAATGGCCGTCAGTAAGACTTTGATAAAGACTCACACGGCACATTATCATATGACAGCCAGGGGTGTAATTGAGGCACGGTTGCCATATTAGACACCACGACATAGAGGTCAAATCACAGCACAAGTATCTTGCAGACAGTTTTCGGACGGAGGATGGATGTATTTCCGCTGACTCACGACAGAGCATCAAAAGGGCTACAGCGACGCTCCATGTTATTCTCCAGTAGAGTAGCACACACTCTTATTGGAGAGTGGTTACACAACGGTCGAGCAGTGTCTCAGATTATTAAAGACATGAAACTGTCGGCTCCCCTTACTTTACTGTTTCGTGTCCTGAAACCGTAGTCTTTCAGCCCAGTGTAGGGCCACGTTGTGGGTTTCTTTCTTGACCAGCCACAAATCGTCGAGTTTGCATCTATAGTATAGAGGCAGTTTTGACAGGCCAAAAGTGTTCCACGCACAGCACCACAATCGCGCTGTCCACATTACCATGGTCTCACGTGATCGTGTATGTTTTCACTGGAGTCATCCCTGTTGTTATGCAGTTCAGTGTCCTCCCCGTTCTGTGGTTTGTTGTGGAGCCATCAGTCTGTAATGTCTGTAATGGTGGACAGTCGAGATGCTACTTCAATGGCCATGTGTAAGAACCTTTTACGGGATCTCAGTCGTCCAGGCGTCCAGCACCAAAGAAGGGATGTCGATCATCGGTTGTTTGTCTGAGCCTCGCTGTGAATTCGTGAGATGTTCTTCGGGATCTGGGACTCGCAAGACCGGCAGCTGTGTAAAGCTTTTGTAGGGGCGTGGGTTTTATACACGCCATCGTTATTCGACAAGTTTCGTTAAGGCTCGTGTTGACTTTTTTGCGTGAGTTGATCTGGTCCATGCTGGGCAAGTATATTCGGCTTTGCAGAAGTATAGTGCCTGTGCGGTGGTCCTCAGGATAGTAGGTTTTGCTCCCCACTTGCTGTTGACGAGTTTCTGCAAAGTATTATTTCTGGAGACCACCTACTGACAGACCCTTTCACAGTGGCGTCTATACGCCAGAGATCTATCCAACGTCACACCCACATAAGTTGGCTTATCTGAGTGTTACAATGAGATATTGTTCCAGGAAACATTGAGCTTTCGGTTTGCTGGCCGTGATCATAGGTAGAAAGCGCTTACTTGAGTCTTGGAAATATTCGGCTTAAGGGAGATAGTTTGATAATATTCTCACAACCTCTGAGTGCTTTCTACAGTTTCTGCTCCGCGTCCTCGAAAATCCTCCTCGTAGATGTGATTGCCAGGTCACCTGCAGATAGGAAATGCTTCGTATGACTTGGTGTTGACTCGTCGTTAGTGTATGGTTAAAACGGGAGGGGCTAAAAGGCTTCCTTGAGCCAGTCCATTTCTTAGGTTTCTCCATCGACTCTTCTTTCCTTCTAGAACAACGCAAATTTGTCTGTTTTGTGAGAGAGACTCAACGACTTGACAGAATGATATCTCCGAGTTCTTTGTAGTTGTTTTTGAAGAGCAGCCTATGGTTGAACGTGTCGATGCAGATCTGAGGTCGAGCAATGCTAGCTCTATAAAGTTCTTATTTTCGCACCCTCCTTCTATATGTTCTGTCCAGTACGGAATTTGACTGCTACATGATTTGCCAGGCTAAAACCAGCTTTTTGAGGCAAAAGTTTCAGATCGATAGAGTCTGCCATGCGGTTGAAAATGAGTGTGTCATACAATTCGTACATGTGACAAAGAAGTGATATAGGCCAGTAGGTTTTTGGCGGGTCTGGTTCCTCCCCAGGATTCTGCAGCTCCACTGTTCCTGCCTTTCTCCACGTTCTGGGGGATCTTGTAAGTTTCGCAGAAATAGTGAAGAGCCACTGGATCCACATTTTGGCGTCCAGGCCAAAATATTTGATCTGCACCGGGCAAATATCATCCACCCCCTTCACTTTACCCTTTTTCATACTACTGACGCGACGCCCTGGTCGAGTTCTTTCATTGTGAAAGCCGCTGAGAACGTATGGGTTTCCGATTGTAGCACCCTGTTGATTTTTACTTTATGGCATTTTGCACTGGATTTTCCGTTCAAGAGGATTTGATGGGCAACTTCGTTGGGCGTCACTTCAGCACGCTGTAAGGTTCAAGGCTATTTTGTGGCTGTGTATAATCTCCGTCCTCTGCAAGGTCTCGACCCATCCATTTTGCCTCGCCTCACTTCGCGTACCATCAGTGATGTACTGCATGTTACGGTATATTCATCAAAATATTCTTTCTGATACAGACTCTCATATGTAGCGAGTAGTTGCTTAGATATGTGTGAGAGACCAGGGATGAATTGCTGACGGCAGCCTCGTGGCATATATTGTCTCTAGATTCTTCGTAATATTTTTACAAATGTCTGCTGATAACTGAGATGTAGGGGTCAGAGCCACAATGGCTTACTCATATTCCTCCTGAAAAGCTGTCCATCTGGTATTCCTGAAGTTGAGTCCTGCAAAATAGCACCATAGTGGTCTTAAATGCGGCACACACTTGTTGCGTTTGAATAATGGGCTGATTTACTATTGTAAAGCAGCAGGTTTGTATACTAGAGCAAAGCCGATGATACACATATCGAGGTTGCAGCTACACTTACATATTTTACTACTAACGTATTGGGAATGTTTTGCATGATGAAGCGTGGACAGACCACTTGTGTCTGTCCACTCGTACAGCAGGAGTCTCTTCTCATCTGTTGCGCTGCAGCCCCAGTTGATGCTGTCAAGTTTCCACTTTCGACTGTTTTTATTTCAATATCTTCTTTGTGGCTTTATCGACTGAGTTCACAACTATATCTGGTCTAGTGAGTATGGCAGTGCCGTGTCTAATACATTGTGCTTTCACAGCTGCTTCCATTCCTTATGTATCGGATATTTTACCCTCTGGGCCTCAGTGAGTTTCTTGAAGGAATAATACGTCCCATTTGTGTGTTTGGCAGAGTGCTGATGAGAGGTCTTCTTTTTTCCTCGTTTTTTCCTCGATATTTAGGCTTACAATCGCCAGAGATGACTATGAGAAGTGCCTAGTTTGCTCCTGATTTGTCTTGAAGATAGGTTTCCGATGGTGGAAGGATCGGCCACTATCTTTGCAGACAACGTACGCAGAGGGGGGCGCCGGCATTCTCTGGTCTGTTATCTGCTTTCCCACTTGGAGAATCCTCTCTTGGAGGCCCCTTCCTTGTAACTACGAGTGATGGTTTACGACTCTCCGGAATGTTACAATGCATGAACATGCCGGTAGAATTTTAAAGTACCTCTAGCATTTGCTAGGGTAAATGCTAGACAAAATCTGGAATGGAATCCCGTGAGGCAACGTACCAACTTCGAAATTCGTGGTTGCTGTAACGGTGTTAATGCCAGTAATATTCGGCCAACTGTCTCCAGCATTGGTTAACGCCAGACTAAAAACTCGATTTCCCAGAGTCTCGAGGCAGTACCACAAATCTCCATTCGCAGGAATGACTGAGAACGACAGCGCACAAGAAGTTTGCCACCACCAGGAGTCACCACGCTGACGCCCTGTAGCGGCACTTCTGGCCTCGATAACTGCCTCAGAGCGGCGACGCAGAGAGGGCACAGGTTTCCCTGGGACGTAAAGAAAGAGACCCACCTGAGAGCTACCAAAGTGCGGAAATGTTGGCTGCCACGTTCCACACCTTCTGTGGTATTAGAATCGGGTGATTCAGCCGTGTAGTCGAGGCGCCTGAGTTTTTGCCGAACCAGGAACGTATGCGCTCACACTTGTAAATTTGGCTGTTATCGTCTGAGAAAATGAGTGTGTCCTTAGAATAATCATCATGAAGATGTAGAAGGAAGGGTAACATTTAGTCACCGAGGATGTTTAAATAAACATCCCGGCTCATGTTCGCCTTAACCTTCATGATTTTTCCCAAGTCATGTGGAAAAACACTCCCAATATTAGATAACCACTCCCCCCATAAACTACATTCTCTACACGTTGCGGAATGACCGCCTCATGAGCCGTCGATGAACTCGCCGCTTTGCCGGCCGAAGTGGCCGTGCGGTTAAAGGCGCTGCAGTCTGGAACCGCAAGACCGCTACGGTCGCAGGTTCGAATCCTGCCTCGGGCATGGATGTTTGTGATGTCCTTAGGTTAGTTAGGTTTAACTAGTTCTAAGTTCTAGGGGACTAATGACCTCAGCAGTTGAGTCCCATAGTGCTCAGAGCCATTTTTTGAACTCGCCGCTTTGAATCGCTACTAGCCAGACCAGACTACACGTGTGCAATCAGCTGCTGCTCTGTTTCTGTGCTGTCTGGCCCGCTGAACACGTGCAGTCATAAAGGCCCATCAAGAAGTTTCCATTTGCGGGGGTTGCTGCAACGTACATGCAACGTAGCGCGACTCCAATGGGGGTATATAAGCGCCGACATGTAGGCAAGGGAATTCCACCTCCTTCAGTAAGCTGAAGAGACTGCTTTTCCTCGCCCTCTGCCCTCCACTTCAGAAATCACAAAGATCCCTCCAAATCCACATCAATCGGCTTACCTCCAAAATCCAAGCAACAAGTGTAGAACGAACCACGGCACCTTCCACCTCCATCACTTCTACCTAACCATTTACAACCGTCCTATCCAGTAACTAACACACTAAAATATATTGGACTTACCCTCGACCCCCCCCCCACCCAATATTCTCCGCGCCTGCAGAACCCTGATCCGACCCATCCTATGCTATGCAACATTGCATAGATATTCACCTCATCAAAGTTCTGTAAGTCCCTCCAAATCCTCGAACGTCATGCACTGCGTCTTGTATTCCGCATCCGTTTACCTTTCTCCACCCGGATCCTCTACCATATTTTCAGATTCCCACCCCTCCTCACCAACATCGAACACCTCCACATCTCCTATACTGCCTGCAAGCTAGATTCCAAGCACACCATTATCTCCCCTCTGATTACGAACCCTGGTATGCTGCCACGCCTTCACAGACACATCCCTCCGTCTCCACAACACACATCATGTCCTATCCCAACGCAACTGCCTCTCCCTTACAGTGAGACCCATCCAGATATTTGTACCTCCTAGCAACTTTAACTTTTCCCCACCCATCCCACTCCACATCAGGGCTCTACCCACCTAATCTTCAGCATTCTTCTGTAGCACCACATTTCAAAAGCTCCTATTCTCTTCTTGTCCAAACTATTTATCGTCCATGTTTCACTTCCATACATGGCTACACTCCATACAAATGCTTTCAAAAACGACATCCTGACACTTAAATCCATACTCGATGTTAATAAATTTCTCTTCTTCAGAAATGCTTTCCTTGTCATTGCCAGTATACATTTTATATCCTACCTACTACGACCATCATGAGTTATTTTGCTCCCCTGCTCCCCAAATAGCAAAACTCCTTTACTACTTTAGGTCTCTAAATGGTTCAAATGGCTCTGAGCACTATGGGACTCAACTGCTGAGGTCATTAGTCCCCTAGAACTTAGAACTAGTTAAACCTAACTAACCTAAGGACATCACAAACATCCATGCCCGAGGCAGGATTCGAACCTGCGACCGTAGCGGTCTTGCGGTTCTAGACTGCAGCGCCTTTAACCGCACGGCCACTTCGGCCGGCTTTAAGTCTCTCATTTCCTAATCTAATTCCCTCAGCATCACCCGACTTAATTAGACTACATTCCATTATCCTCGTTTTGCTTTTGTTGGTGTTCATCCCTCAGTTATTTTGCTCCCCTGCTCCCCAAATAGCAAAACTCCTTTACTACTTTAAGTCTCTCATTTCCTAATCTAATTCCCTCAGCATCACCCGACTTAATTGGACTTCATTCCATTATCCTCGTTTTGCTTTTGTTGGTGTTCATCTTACATCCTCCTTTCAAGACACTGTCCATCCCGTTCAATAGCTCTTCCAAGTCCTTTGCTGTCTCTGACAGAATTACAATGTCATCGGCGAACTTCAAAGTTTTTATTTCTTCTCCATGGATTTTAATACCTACTCCGAATTTTTCTTTTGTTTCTTATACTGCTTGCTCAATATACAGATTGAATAACATCGGGGATAGGCTACAACCCTGTCTCACTCCCTTCCCTTTCATGTCCCTCGACCCTTATAACTTCCATCTGGTTTCTGTACAAATTGTAAATAGCCTTTCGCTCCCTGTATTTTACACCTGCCACCTTTAGAATTTGAAAGAGAGTATTGCAGTCAACATTGTCAAAAGCTTTCTAAAAATCTACAAATGCTAGAAATGTAGGTTTGCCTTTCCTGCATCTATTTCCTAAGATAAGTCGTAGGGTCAGTATTGCCTCACGTGTTCCAATATTTCTATAGAATCCAAACTGATCTTCTCCGAGGTCGGCTTCTACTACTTTTTCCATTCGTCTGTAAAGAATTCGCGTTAGTATTTTGCAGCCGTGACTTATTAAACTGACAGTTCGGAAATTTTCACATCTGTCAACACCTGCTTTCTTTGGGATTGGAATTATTATATTCTTCTTGAAGTCTGAGGGTATTTCGCCTGTCTCATACGTCTTGCTCACCAGGTGGTAAAGTTTTGTCTGGACTGGCTCTCACAAGGCCGTCAGTAGTTCTAATGGAATGTTGTCTACTCCCGGGACCTTGTTTCGACTGAGGTCTTTCAGTGCTCTGTCAAACTCTTCACGCAGAATAGTATCTCCCATTTCATCTTCATCTACATCCTCTTCCATTTCCATAATATTGTCATCGAGTACATCGCCCTTGTAAAGACCCTCTATATACTCTTTCCACCTTTCTGCCTTCCCCTCTTTGCTTAGAACTGGGTTTCCATCTGAGCTCTTGATATTCATACAAGTGGTTCTCTTTTCTCGAAAGGTCTCTCTAATTTTCCTGTAGGCAGTATCTATCTTATCCCTTGTGAGATAAGCCTCTACATCCTTACATTTGTCCTCTAGCCGTCCCTGCTTAGCCATTTTGCACTTATTATCGAGCTCATTTTTGAGGCATTTGTATTCCTTTTTGCCTGCTTCATTTACTGCATTTGTATATTTTCTCCTTTCATCAACTAAATTCAATATTTCTTTTGTTACCCAAGGATTTCTACTAGCCCTCGTCTTGTTACCTACTTGACTCTCTGCTGCCTTCACTACTTCAGGCCTCAAAGCTACCCTTCTTCTATTGTATTTCTTTCCCCCATTCCTGTCAATTCTTCCCTCATACCCTCCCTGAAACTCTGTACAACCTCTGGTTTAGTCAGTTTGTCTAGGTCCCATCTCCTTAAATTCCCACCTTTTTGCAGTTTCTTCAGTTTTAATCTGCCGTTCATAACCGATAGATTGTGGTCAGAGTCCACATCTGCC
This sequence comes from Schistocerca piceifrons, assembly GCF_021461385.2. Taxonomy (NCBI): domain Eukaryota; kingdom Metazoa; phylum Arthropoda; class Insecta; order Orthoptera; family Acrididae; genus Schistocerca; species Schistocerca piceifrons. The sequence continues at coordinate 48,168,479 of NC_060144.1, forward strand.
CCTGGGAACGTCTTACAATTTAAAACCTGGTTCCTAAATTGTCTTACCATTATATAATCTATCTGAAAGCTGTCACTATCTCCGGGCTTCTTCCATGTATGCAACCTTCTTTTATGATTCTTGAACCAAGTGCTAGCTCTGATTAAGTTGTGCTCTGTGCAAAATTCTACCAGGCGGCTTCGTCTTTCATTTCTTACCCCCAATCCATATTCACCTACTACGTTTCCTTCTCTCCCCTTTCCTACTACCGAATTCCAGTCACCCATGACTATTGAATTTTCGTCTGACCTATACTGTACATTCTGCGAGAAAGCGCGCACATCCCACACCTCGTCGCCTACTTGTAGTTTCACCGGCCGGCAAACGCTTTCCACAGATATTCACGACAACAGCACGCAAACGGCTGACCAAATTTGCGACTTTTCACACGCTCGTTCCCAGGAATATATCCCCCTTTGCAGGCCATATCGTCGTCAGAATGGCTCCTTATTTGCCTCTGCTCCTGTACTTCCCTCGCTGTGTCACGTGGTTGCTGTCTCCCTGGGTGGGAAGCGCCCATCACATTTTCACCCGTCAGGGCACTGCACCGAGGCCATGGCCATATATTAATACTTAATCTCTCTCTATGAGCAGCAACGTGTTTAGGAGTAAATGAAAAGTAACCTGTTCTGATCACCACTTGTCACCGCATGAACCTTAGCCAATGAGATAAAAGTGATGCTTGATTTGCTATTGCAGCTCGAGTATTTCTTTAATTGCCCCCACCTCCCACCATCCCCCTCTCCCCGCCACCACTCTGGGAAAGAGCTGCGGATAGTTAATTAGACTGCGCATCAGGTTCTGTATTTCTACACATAAAACAGTATTATCCAACTCATTGAAAAGTGAATGGCAGAGGGTACGTTTCGGTCTACCACGTGCTAGGGCTTCTTCCCATTCCCGTCGCATATAGAGTTGGGGTGTATCCCTAGATTCGTAACTTGATGCTGGATCTCGACTTTCTCAGGAGAGTCTGCGTCTTTCCTCTCTCACAGGTCAAACAAACCTGTCACCAGGGCATAAGTTCAATATCAAATTTCGGTCATACTTTTTATGGGTACCACACACTCTAACAATTGCAGAAATGGGTCAAATGAGTGTTTCGTGAGCACTCCCTTTTGTACACTGGTTGCATTTTCCAGTATCCTTTCCATAAATCAAGTCTGCCACTTCTTTTAACTATGTGTAAACGATCATTCCGATTAATATCTTTACCAGTTCCTACACCCAAACGTTTGTCAATTGTGACTCACAGATACTGCAGCCATACTATATTACATTAGAACAAATAAGCCCTCGGTCACAAATATTAAGTCAAAACTGACCAGGTTTCGACGCTACTATGAGCGTCGTCTTCAGAATTAAACTAACTGTTCAAACACATGATAGGTATATAAGACATTAATAAACTAAAGTGGGTACTGACTGGAAAGCGATGCAGTACTTACAGGTCACATTCTAAAAAACTCTAAACCGGAAAGGCGACGTCATGAAACGTTGTAAATAAGATAAGATGGCGAGCCTCTAAGGGCTGCTCGTACCTGAGTGAACACGGGTTGCAACATAACTGAGGTGCCCACGTTAGGAAGTGTGAGCAAGTAAACATGGTGTTGCTACGAGTGCCATCTAGTAGCCGCAGAAACAATTAGGCTACTGTACATTCAAAATTAGACACATGAAACTGTAATGAAGCTGATTCAGGCATAATGTAAGCACTAATAATAATAAGATGAAGTTACATATTTATCTGCTTTAAACAGAGATACATTTTGTAACGTAAAAAAACGTCAGTTATGACATACAAGAAAACAGCAAAGACGTAACAGGAAAACAACATTTCGGCAAACTGCATGAGGTAATCTGAATCAAAGATCAAGCGACGGCTTTATACAGTCGAAAAAGTTTTTATTTCGCATCTGTAGCTGTTCGTTGAGAATGAGGCCATCATGACGAGATAGATGTTTGAAAATCTCCAATTCCTTTAAAACATCTAACCTACGCCCCTTCATTTCAGCACGCAGAATATTGCTATCGCCAATGGCTTTAGGCACGTGTCCAGTAATTAAGAGATGATCGATAAAGGATGAATTTAGGGGACTGGTACCGTTTTTTCTCAAAAGATGTTATTTATATCTGATGGTGAAAGCACGTCCAGTTTGCCCTATATAATAGGAGGAGCAGGTATCACAGATGATCTTATAAACGCCAGAACTTTCTGTAGGGGAGCGAATGGATTTCAAATTAGGAATGAAGTTCCTCTTCAGATTGTTATTAGTAGAGAAGGCAACATTGCAGTTGTATTTGTTGCGAAGGATGCGCTGAATCTGATAGGAAATGGGTCTTACGAAAGGAATAGAAAAACGTTTTTTTGGGGTTAATTTCAGTGCATGCGGTGTTGAGCGTGGTAGTTCTTGCAGTTTTCTTTTTTAGGATATCGTCCACTATGTTATGCGTATATTCACTATTGACTGCTATGGTTTTAAGTAAATTAATCTCCTCATTAAACTTTTGTGTTGAAAGTAGTATGGAGGTGGCTCGGTGGACGGCAGAGTGAAAAAAGGCCATTTTTTGAGATTGTGAATGAAAAGAGGTCAGTATATGTTTCTTTTCAAAAAATATTGAAAGTGATGTTATTGTCTTCTATTGTAAGCGTCAAGTCTAAATAATGTAATTGGCAGTTTTCGTTTTCGAGTTCAATGGTGAAAGAAATTTTTTCATGGAGGTCGTTAAAATGTTTAAATATATGATCAGTGCTATCGGCGGGTCTGTTATAGATGACTAGAATATCATCAACGTATCTTGTGTAAGAAAGGATACCTAGTACAGCGGCTGAGATACGGTTAAACAGATTTTTTTCCAAGGAATTGATAAAGGTGTCGGCAAGGATGCCGGCTAAAGGGTTGCCCCATAGCGAGCCCATCAGATTGTTGGTACAGTTGTCCGTTGAATTCAAAGTAGTTGTACTTGACAACGACATTAATGAGATTCATAAAATCGGTAATCTGTTCATCTGGTAGATCTTTTTTAAACTGATGTAAAATTTCTTCCACAATGATGAGTGTCTCATGTACCGGGGCATTGCTATAAAGAGTTTTAATATCTAAGGAAAAGAGCTTGGTGTATGAACTGCATACTAAGTTTTTAATATTTTGGACCAAAACGTAGCTGTTGGGAACGGAATAATTATTTTCGAAATCGAAAGATTTTTTCAAAGTTTCGTGTAGAAATTGGGCAAAATTGTGATATGCGCTATTCATGCTATTGGAAATTGGACGTATTGGATGATTAGGTTTATGAATTTTGAACGGGGACGAAGTTTAGGGGTCTGAGGGTTCATATCAATGAGTAGTTTCTTTTGGAAAGGTTTTATAAGAAATTAAGTATTGTTAATGGCTGAGCTCACTTCTTTCTGTAATTTAGGAGTTGGATACACATGCAGCTCCGATATGTTGTTTTCATTGAAAAAATTTACAGTTTTCGAAATATACTCAGAAATATAAGCAATCACTAGAGAACAACCTTTATCGGATTTAGTTATTAAAGCATTTGCTGTTTTAAGTTTATTATTAATGGAAGTTACTAAAATTCTGTCGTTATGGGTAGCATTAGGCAAAGTAGCTGTATTTTTCTCTAGCATGCGGGTTACATCAGACGCAATTCTGGCTTGAGAAGCATTATCTATCTTATTATAATCAAGACCGATTTTTAAATCAACAATCATATTTTCTTTCACATTTCTGTCTGACAGGTTAGGCCTGACGTTGTATTTTAGTCCTTTTCCTAACAGGACTTTTTCATTCTGAATATTGACGGCACACGTCCCCTAAATTCATCCTTTACCGATCATCTCTTAATTACTGGACACGTGCCTAAAGCCATTGGTGATAGCAATATTCTGCGTGCCGAAATGAAGGGGCGTAGGTTAGATGTGTTAGAGGAATTGGAGATTTCTAAACATCTATCTCGTCATGATGACCTCATTCTCAACGAACAGCTGCAGCTGCGAAATAAAAACTTTTTCGACCGTATAAAGCCGTCGCTTGATCTTTGATTCAGATTACCTCATGCAGTTTGCCGAAATGTTGTTTTCCTGTTACGTCTTTGCTGTTTTCTTGTATGTCATAACTGACGTTTTATTACGTTGCAAACTGTATCTCTGTTTAAAGAAGATAAATATGTAACTTCATCTTATTATTATTAGTGCTTACATAGGCCTGAATCAGCTTCATTACAATTTCATGTGTCTAATTTTGAATGTACAGTAGCCTACTTGTTTCTACGGCTACTAGATGGCGCTCGTAGCAACACCATGTTTACTTGCCCACACTTACTAACGTGGCCACCTCAGTTATGTTGCAACCCGTGTTCACGCAGGTACGAGCAGCCCTTAGCGGCTCGCCATCTTATCTTATTTAAAACGTTTCATGACGTCGCCTTTCCGGCTTAGAGTTTTTTAGAATGTGACAATCAGTCTCTTTTCAGTCAGTACACACTTTAGTTTATTAATGTGTTATATACCTGTTATGTTTTAGAACAGTTAGTTTAATTCTGAAGACGACGCTCATAGTAGCGTATTAACCTGGTCAATTTTGACTTAACATTTGAGACCGAGGGCTTATTTGTCCTAATATAATTCTGACACGGTCACTGAACCTTAGCAGCTGTGTTCAAAGTTATACTATATTACACCGAGCGAGGTGGCGCAGTGGTTAGCACACTGGACTCGCATTCGGGAGGACGACGGTTCAATCCCGTCTCCAGCCATCTTGATTTAGGTTTTCCGTGATTTCCCTAAATCGTTTCAGGCAAATGCCGGGATGGTTCCTTTGAAAGGGCACGGCCGATTTCCTTCCCCATCCTTCCCTAACCCCGAGCTTGCGCTCCGTCTCTAATGACCTCGTTGTCGACGGGACGTTAAAAAACACTACCCTACCCTTATACTATATTACATTTATTTTGTTCTCGAAGTGCACATCTTCTGAACATTTAAAGCAAGGTATTAATCTTTGCACTACTTTCAAAGCTGCACAACCGTGCAGTTTTCTTACATACTACTTCATTATAGATACCTGCATCAACTGAAAAAAAAATGAATAATCTTGAGTGGCACGCCATTGCCATTAGTGTAGAGTATGAACAGCTGTGCCAAGAAACACTTCCCTGGGGGCTACGTGAAGTTACTTCTACAACTGTCAATGACTATCCATCCTAGACGACATATTGCATCCTCCCTATTAAGATATCCTCATTTCAGTCAGAAACTTTGACAGATACTCCGTACTGAACATGGTTTAATAAGCATTGACGTAGCACAGACACAAATAGTTTTTGGAAGTCAATAAATGTTGCCTTTACTTAACTGCCTCGATCCCTCATTTTCAGAATGGCGGCTGATAAAAGGACGAGTCGACTTTTGCGTGACCGATGTTTTCAGAGTCCGTGCTGTTTTATACAGAGGTAGTCTTCCTGTTTCATATAAGCTCAGAATATGTTCTGAGACTCTACAACAGACGAATGTCAACAATAGTGGATGGTAGTTTCGTGGATCACTTCTGTTACCCTTCCTAGTTTCCTAGATCACTTCTGTTATCTTTATTGCAAATGCAGAAGGACTGAGCTTTATTAAAACTAGTGGGACAATTTTTGTTTTTCGAAAGGTCTACCTAGATCACTTCTCTTACCTTTATTGCAAATGCACAAGGACTGTGCTTTATCGCAACTAGTGGGACAATTTTAGTTTTTCGAAAAGTCTACAGTGTATTACTGTTCTGGAAGGGGCTAACTCACCTAAAAAATTTGTCTTGCAGTAATTCCGTCACACCTTGTCTGTTTTTATGAGTTTAAGCTCTATCTTAACACCGCATACGTACACTAACACCTAATCATTTATCTTTGCAGTTATCTAGCAAGAGTGAAATAAAGGCAGCACTTATGGGTACTCTTTTGCTGAGGAACATTTGACAGTCGAGTCCAGTATTTATGATTTCAGTTTGCTGCCTTCGATTTCAATCCACGTATCGTGTGTGAGTGCCTGAGCACTAGCTTTGGTCCCACGAGCAGCTTTTTTGTCAAGGTTCTTTCGGAACGATTCTGTTATAGATGTCATTGAAAGCTTCACACATTCCACTTTTGGGAGCTACACCCATTTCATTTAGCATCTCTCGCCCTCTAATTTTCTGAAGTTTCTTTACAGAGACTGTATGCCCTGAATGGTCGCTCCTGTCATTATGTACCCTCAAGGTGCATATCTGTCAGGCGTTCATCTGAGCGCTCCTATGCACACACTCCTGCTGAGAGCTGAGTGTTTGAAGATGTTCCTCGACACACGACATTTCTGTCGAGTGAGATGATTTCATTATACGTCTTGCGTACATTTTAATTTAAATAGCTGTTGTAAAGGAATGAATTAAAACAAAATTTCTACAAAGAGATTACTATAACACTGGTAATGAGGATACATGTTTTATGTCTACGAATGTTTGCGTAAGTATTGCTTTAGGGAATAATAACGTTTCACATTGTCATGTCATCTGATAAATGTGAATAAACTTCATTAGTAGAATACTTCCTCTGTTGTTCAGCAACAAGCTATTAATATTCTCACATTAATATTAACTGTGTTTGTCTGTATTCATTCTGCTAGGCCTGGTGCTTGATGATTTCATATGTCGGCGCTTGTCAATCAGAATTTAGAATTTAATCCTTTATCATGTCTTCTGTTATGCATATTTCTAATTCCCTTTTGTTGATTAATTATAAATGTTAATTACGATAATGTCATAACAAAATTTATGTCGCCTTTTTCTGAAAGCATGAGATTCTCTCAAATGTTGGTAATTAAACTAAATCTTGAATAAAAAGGAGCTATCGCAAAACCCACACAGGACTGATCCGTACATCAGTGTGGAAGAAACTGTCAACATCATTATTTGGATAGCAAAGGGAGCAAGAGGTGGTGGCATAAAATCCCGAGGCACTGGACTGTTTTAAACAACTGTATGATGGAAAATTATGTCTAGCGATCACTGAAATAATTCATACTGTTGAATAAGAACCTGTGAACTGACACAGCAAACATCAAATTTGATAGAGAAATTAAAGGGCTATCTTGCCCCTCCCCGCCCCCCCCCCCTCCCCACCAATCTTAACCTTCATGTGCGTAATGACTATGTATGTCACTTTCTCCATTACGCTTAGTCAAGAAAAGCAGAGGAAATCTGTAATACCTGACTATTTTTCTACCTAATTTTCGGCGCAACATCCAAATGAAAGAAAAGTAGGCAGCTTACAAAATGTAACAAAACAGGTTTATATTTTTTCCATGTATCGCTTTCCTAACCCCATTATACACTGGTATCCTCTTCTTCAATTTATGTTCTACTTTTTCCTGTTCTTGCTCCCAGTCTCTACCAAAATGTCGGCTACACGACTAGATCCTCCGCCGACTTCGCCTTCATATGTTACTCAAGATTTCTACATTTTTCAAAGCAGTTATGTTAGGGGAACATTTGTGTTAACGGCCGGAGCTAAATTTACTTTGATACGGGCTGTGCATATTATCTCATAGCATGGCTTGAGATCTTCGCTTTCAGTGTAGGTAACAATTAAAATCACTCGCCCTCTATTAGTTGTGTTATGCATAACAGCGTCAGGTGACCCATCAGAAGAAACTGAGTACCAGTGTCCCATTTTTTTTCTAGTGAAGTACGCAGATGGAAGTTGTAACTTGTGGATGGTGGTGGTGAGTTCCTATGGGAAAATTGCTGAGGCCATCGGTCCCTAGGCTCACGCACTACTTAATCTAACTTAAACCAACTTACGCTAAGGACAAAACACACACCCACGCCCGAGGCAGGACTTGAACCTCCGACGGGTGGAGCCGCGCGAACAGTGGCAAGTTGCCCAAGACCACGCGGCTACCCCGCGCGGATGTTGTATTCAACCAATCACATGCAATGTGACATCTTAATGCAGTGGAAGTTGCCAGGGCAGACTGTTTCATGAAAAGAGGATGGACTTTCAGTGATATTGCTGCAGATGCCAATGCGTCTCCATGTGTCATCTGTAGGTTGTGGACATGTCACAGGGAGAAGGGTCAGTACACAAGGCAAGTTGGACAAGTTCGCCGACGCATTACTATTCTACTTGAAGACGGTTAGCCGCGCGGGATTAACCGAGCGGTCTAAGGCGCTGCAGTCATAGACTGTGCGGCTGAACCCGGCGGAGGTTCGAATCCTCCCTCGGGCATTGGTGTGTGTGTTTGTTCTTACGATAATAAGTAGTGTGTAAGCTAAGGAACTGCTGACCTTTGCAGTTAAGTCCCATAAGATTTCACACACATTTGAACATTTTTGAATACGGTTATCTGGTCATCTCTGTGACGCTGCATTGTACGGATACAACCAGAACCGTACAAGACGATCTCAGACAGGCAGTGGTCTGACTGTAATGAATATGTAACAAGGACGCTACGACCCAGATGCCTTGTCAGAGTACCCCAGTTTGACATGACAACATCTTGCAGCTAGCCTTTATTTCAGCCATTCCCATGTCAACTGGCAACTTCTTCGCTGGGGAAAATTCTTGTTCATAGACGAGACCATATATCCTCTGATGCGAGGTGATAGCATGACCGTGTGTGGAGACCCATTTCCAAGTTTGACTCTGAGCACTATGGGACTTAACATCTGTGGTCATCAGTCCCCTAGAACTTAGAACTACTAAAACCTAACTAACCTAAGGACATCACACACATCCATGCCTGAGCGCCAGTGGCGGCCGTGAGTTGGTTAGGAGCAGGCCAGTTGAGGACCTGCAGTACGACCAGCCTGCCCGCTGGACACACTGATCCTGCATCTGGAGTTATGGTCTGGAGTGCGATTTCATACGACAGCAGGAGCACTCGTGGTTATCCCATGCACCCTACCTGAAAATTTGTACGTCGGTCTGGTGATTCGACCTGTTATGCTGCCATTCATGAACAGTGTACAAGGGGATGTTTCTCAACAGAACGATGCTCGCCCTGTAACTCAACATGTTCTGTAGAGCGTCGACATGTTGCCTTGGCCTACTCGATTACCAAATCTGTCTCCAACCGAGCACATATCGAACACCGTCCGACCACAACCCCAGTGTCATCCACAAACACCATTAACTATCCCTGTATTAACTGACCATGTGCGACACGCATGGAACTCCATCCCACGGACCGACATCCGGCACCCGTACAACACAATACCCGCACATTTGCATGCATGGACTCAACATTCTGGCGGTTACACCAGTTTTCAGTGTACAAGCATTCGACATTTGCAAAGGCTTATCTCGCGCTTACGTGAACCTGTGATCTCACAATGTTAATCACTTAAATATGTTGCCTAGACAAATGAATTACCAAAATTTCATTACTCTACATTAATTGTTTTTTGGTGTTGCGATTTTTCCTGTCAGTGTATATAGAGAATAAGAAAGTCCTATCACACTTCCCTGGGACACTACTTACGACACCCTTGTCTCCGATGAACACTCGTCGTCGAGACAACATACTGTGCTCTATAAGTTAAGAAGTCTTCAGCCTACTCACACATCTGTGAACTTATTCCTTAACCCCATACTTTTGTTAACAACCTACAATGGGACACAGTCTCAGATGCTTTCCGGATACCTAGAAATATGTAATCTACCTGTGGCCCTTCATCCATAGTTCGCAGTATATCATGTGAGAAATCTTCCTGCATTTATTGAACGTGAAATTTAAAACTTGAGCTTTGCTTTTGCTACCTTCTACTGCCACCGCAGACGGGTAGATGAGTGATCCGTTTAGTAATTATACGCGTTATCCGAGTTACCTTAGTTCTAGCCAAGATCTTTTGCTAAGTGGAAGTTGTAAGATTCACGCGTTGATCTTCTCACAGATGCACGAATTTCCACAAAATTTAGTTTGTCAGCTTTTGGACACTCTCCATTGAATTGAGAGTGCAACAGTCTGCCTCTTCAGCATTAGTCGAAATTTTATTATTAAACGACGGTGGGTGTTTTCCACCCTTAATCCACTTACTTCGTACATACGTCTCAGGAGTGTGAATTGCATTCAGCTTAAACTTCTGTAATTCCTCTACGTTTGACATATGGTAGCTAAATCTTCCGCCAACTTACATTTCGCAGAAGGACCACAAAGATAAGATAACAGATACTAGGGTTCGTACAGAGGCATATAGGCAGTCATTTTTCCCTCGTTCTGTTTGGGAGTGGAACAGGGAGAGAACATGCTAGTTGTGGTACGAGGTACCCTCCGCCACGCACCGTATGGTGCATTGCGGAGTGTGTATGTAGATGTGGAAGTAAATGATGTCCATTCGTTTCCTAAACGGAATGCTAATAACTGGAAAAAAGATAGCCTTACTAATGGACAGTGAACCTGTACATGAACATGGCTGCTACAAATTTATTTGAAGAAGGCCAGCGATGCCCAAAACTCATAATATCCACTGGAATTTTTACATCTTTGTGCTGCGTAATAAATCATTTCATAAATAATTATTCAATCGCATACATCTCCATTATCGCTGACGTTATTTTTTACAAAATCTTAATCTGTTTGTGAGAAAGAATACCGTGCTAAGTAGCGAATTCAGTACTTGTTTGAAGGGAAGGTGTACCACTTCATTTTCTGTGCCCTATACCTCATTTTCAGTTTCATGTGGTCCTGACTGAGAAAAGACAAGATCCACTCTACACAGTCCAGAGTTTCGAATAACATCAATTAGTTTCTGTAGAAACTATCATTCCTCAGCAAAGAATAGAGTGCTGTTGGTGAACAGCAAGTTGACGCTGACGCTGACGCTTTAAGACGGGCCTCCTTGGCCCGAGGTGTAGGAGTCTAGACTTATTACAGTCATTCCTCCTGTTCCTGGCGATGCGATGGTGATGTGGCCTCACTGTGTGGTGTGTCCTCTCGTTGTCCGCTGTCTATCCTGTCCTGGCTACTAGTATGCAGGCATACTAGTGGACTTCGGTGTTTTACGTCTTCTTCGTCTCGCGAGAGATGTTCTGCAGCGCTGTCTGTAGATCTGCAGACAGCTTCCTCGTGCCGTCGCGAACCTCGTTCTTCAGCCGTACGACTGCGTCGTCGAAGATGTATCCCCAGTCGCTCGGCGTGAAGACCGGGTTCGCATTGATGGTGTTGAGATCTTTCTTTGTGACTAACTCGAGCAGGATTGCCCGATGTCCGCCACGTATCCCAATCGGCCGGTGTGGAAGCGGGGTTTCCGTTTCCCTTCCGCTTCCGCGAAAAGGTACGGCTTTCTTCGGACGTCGTACCGCCCATCTCGCACCATGGTCGCGATCTTCTTCACGACCGTTGGGAGGTTGGTGGCGTCCGGGAAGGGGATGGTTGTGGAGTACATCCCTCCCGCCTCTTGTATGTCCTGCAGCGGCTGCTTCACCACTTCCGGCGGCGGCGGCGGCGAGACGGACTGTACCACGTCCATGGGCGTCTCCCCGGTCTCCTGTATTGCTACAGGTTCCGGGGCGACGTCCGTTTGCACGGACACATCCGTCTGCGTGGACAAATCCGTTTGCGTGGACACGTCCACCCCAACTTGTCGTACCACCGTGGGGGTGGCAGCGGGGGCGGGTGTCTTCTTTTGCATCAGACGGATTTCTTCCCGCAACTCTTGCAGCTGCCGATGGAGACCGACGACCTCCTTCTGCATTGCCGCTCTCTCTGCCGCCATCGCGGCTTTGAGGGCGGCCACGGCGTCGTCGGTGGCGGCGCTGGGCGGGATTGCGGCCGCCCCGTTTTCCCCCTTGTGCGGGGGTGGCGGGACGGCTGCCTCTTCTACATGGACCGCTTTCTTCGCGGTTGTTGGTGTCCGCTGCTTCAGATATGCGCAGCTGCGCAGTCGCGTGTATCATGTGCCTTTGCACATTTCAGACACGCGAATGCGTCCCTGCACATCCTGGCGACGTGTCCCATCTTCTGGCAGCGGTAGCACTGCCTCTTGTGCTGCGGTCGGCTGCGCTTCTTCTTCTTGTTGCTGCCGCGGCCGTCTCCTGCCAGCGTGAGCAGAAGCTTTGCCACAGCAGCAAGTTTGCCTCCCTTTCCGCGTCCGGACATGGCGATGGGCTAGTGGCGAGCGAGCGACGGTGTAAACGGTGCGAGCCGCAGCGAGTCGAGCAGCGGAGTCGCGTCGCGTGCGTGCGTGGTGCGTGCGTGGTGAATAGCAAGTTTGTAAGAGCACAGTGTTATAGGATTCATTCATTTTTATTGTTGCTGCTGTTGTGGTCGTCGGTCCAAAGGCCAGTTTGATACAGCTTTCCATCTACTCTGTCGTGTGCAAGCCTCGTCATCTACGAATAACTACTGCAACTTACATCCCTCTGAATCTGCTTGCTATATACATCACTTGGCCTCCCTCTACGGTTTTTACCCCCCGCATGTTTCCCTCCAATACTGAAATGGTGATCCATTGATGTCTCAGAATCCATTGATGTCTATGAATCGATGTTCTCTGATAGTCAGATTGTGCCACAAATTTCATTTCTTCGCTGTTATAATCAGTATCTTCTCATTAGGTACGTGATATACCACACAGTCTTAAACATTCTTTTGTAGTACTACATTTCAAAAGATCCTATTCTCTTTTTGTCGGGACAGTTTATCGTCCATGTTTCACAGAAAAGACTTCCTAACACTTAAATCTATTTTATTGCTATTTACAGTTTACATTTTATGTTCTCTCTAGTTTGCCTACCATCAGTTGCTTTGCTGCCAAAGTAGGAAAACTCATCTAGTACCTTTGGCGTTTCGTTTCATAACCGAATTCCCTCTGCATCACCTGATTTGATTTGACTACATTTCATTATCCTTGTTTTGCTTTTGTGTATGTTCATCTTGTATCCTCCTTAAAAGATGCTGTCCATTCCGTTCAACTGCTCTTCGAACTTCTTTTCTGTTCCTGAGAGTATTACAGTGTCACAGAAAACCTCGAAATTTCTACTTCTCCCTGATCTTCAGTTCCTGCCCTAGATTTTTTCTTTCCTTTATTGTTTGCTCAATGTACAGATTGAATAACATCGGTGATAGGCTAAAACCGTGTCTCAGTCCCTTCACAACCACTGTTTCCTTTTTATAGCCCTCGACTCTTGTAACTGCCATCTGGTTTCTGCACAAGTTGTAAATAGCCTTTCACACCTTGTATTTTACCCCACCTACCTTCAGAATTTCAAAGAGTGTGTTCTAGTCACTATTGTTAAAAGCCTTCTCTAAGTCTACAAATGCTATAAAAATTGGGTTGCCTCTCCTTAGCGTATCTTCTAAGACAAGTCGTAGAGCTAGTATTGCCTCAAGAGTTCCTACATTTCTCTGGAATCCAAAGAGATCTTTTCCGAGGTCGGCCTCTACCAGCTTTTCTGTTTCTTCTATAAAGAATTCATCTTAGCATTTTGCAACCATGACTTTGTAAACTGATAGTTCAGTAATATTCCCATGTGTCAGAACTTGCTTTCATTGGAATTGGATTTATTACATTCTTTTTGAAGTCTGAAGGTGTTTCATGAGTCTCATACATCTTGAACACCAGATGAAAGAGTTTTGTCATGGCTGGCTCTCCCAACGCTGACCCTCACCACATAAGCCCTAGCATTAGGATTTCAGGACCACCACAACGTATGTAGCAAGCACCACACGGTCCAACAGAATCTGTCCGATCTACTGCCTCGGCTTAAGGTGACCGTTCAATAATGGCTCTGAGCACCATGGGATTTAACATCTGAGGTCATCAGTCCCCCAGAACTTAGAACTACTTAAACCTAACTAACCTCAGGACATCACACACATCCATGCCCGAGGGAGGATTCGAACCTGCGACCGTAGCGGTCGCGCAGTTCCAGACTGAAGCGCCTAGAAAAGGCGACCGTGAACCACGGCAAGACCCATACGGTTGGCGCCACTAAAGCCTCCGCACAACATCACAGAAACTTGGAAATAGACAATTTACAACAAAATGCCGGCCGGTGTGGCCGTGCGGTTCTAGGTGCTTCAGTCTGGAACCGCGTCACCGCTACGGCCGCAGGTTCGAATCCTGTGATAGGACTTTCTTATTCTCTATATACACTGACAGGAAAAATCGCAACACCAAAAAACAATTAATGTAGAGTAATGAAATTTTGGTAGTTCATTTGTCTAGGCAACATATTTAAGTGATTAACATTGTGAGATCACAGGTTCACGTAAGCGCGAGATAAGCCTTTGCAAATGTCGAATGCTTGTACACTGAAAACTGGTGTAACCGCCAGAATGTTGAATCCATGCATGCAAATGTGCAGGTATTGTGTTGTACGGGTGCCGGATGTCGGTCCGTGGGATGGAGTTCCATGCGTGTCGCACATGGTCAGTTAATACAGGGATAGTTAATGGTGTTTGTGGATGACACTGGGGTTGTGGTCGGACGGTGTTCGATATGTGCTCGATTGGCGACAGATTTGGTAATCGAGTAGGCCAAGGCAACATGTCGACGCTCTACAGAACATGTTGAGTTACAGGGCGAGCATCGTTCTGTTGAGAAACATCCCCTTGTACACTGTTCATGAATGGCAGCATAACAGGTCGAATCACCAGACCGACGTACAAATTTTCAGGTAGGGTGCATGGGATAACCACGAGTGCTCCTGCTGTCGTATGAAATCGCACTCCAGACCATAACTCCAGATGCAGGATCAGTGTGTCCAGCGGGCAGGCTGGTCGTACTGCAGGTCCTCAACTGGCCTGCTCCTAACCAACTCACGGCCGCCACTGGCGCTCAGGCATGGATGTGTGTGATGTCCTTAGGTTAGTTAGGTTTTAGTAGTTCTAAGTTCTAGGGGACTGATGACCACAGATGTTAAGTCCCATAGTGCTCAGAGTCAAACTTGGAAATGGGTCTCCACACACGGTCATGCTATCACCTCGCGTCAGAGGATATATGGTCTCGTCTATGAACAAGAATTTTCCCCAGCGAAGAGGTTGCCAGTTGACATGGGAATGGCTGAAATAAAGGCTAGCTGCAAGATGTTGTCATGTCAAACTGGGGTACTCTGACAAGGCATCTGGGTCGTAGCGTCCTTCCTTGTTACATATTCATTACACTCAGACCACTGCCTGTCTGAGATCGTCTTGTACGGTTCTGGTTGTATCCGTACAATGCAGCGTCACAGAGATGACCAGATAACCGTATTCAAAAATGTTCAAATGTGTGTGAAATCTTATGGGACTTAACTGCAAAGGTCAGCAGTTCCTTAGCTTACACACTACTTATTATCGTAAGAACAAACACACACACCAATGCCCGAGGGAGGATTCGAACCTCCGCCGGGTTCAGCCGCACAGTCTATGACTGCAGCGCCTTAGACTTTTCCAAGTCCGTTACTGAAGTAGAGCACTTTAAAATCAGTTCAGTATTCAATTAGATATATGATGCAGGATCAGTGTGTCCAGCGGGCAGGCTGGTCGTACTGCAGGTCCTCAACTGGCCTGCTCCTAACCAACTCACGGCCGCCACTGGCGCTCAGGCAGAACAAGTCTTCATTAGAAAACACAACAGACCTCCATCCTGCCCTCCGATCAGCTCTCGCTTAACACAACGATGGACTTCCCTCTCGGCAGCGCCACATGGACGTCCGGATTCCGGTCTTCATGCAACCGTACGCTGCCAGCAATCATTTAGAGTGGCCACATTCCTGCAGTATCGCAGAAGGAACATACAGACCGATTTTCTACCTGGTGTGATGAAAAGCAGCTTGCTCTAAATGTAGAAAAATGTAAGTTAATATGGATGAACAGGAAAAATATTCCTGTGACTACAGCATTAGTAGTATGCTGCTTGAGAGTCAAATCGATTGATAATCTAGGTCTAAGGCATATGAAATGGATCGAGCACGTCAGGTTGGTAGTAGGGAAAGTGAATGGTCCACTTCGTTTAGATGGGAAAGTGTAGCTGGTATATAACGGAGAAGGCATGTAGGCACTACAGTGACCCAATCTTGAGTACTGCTCGAGTGTTTGGTATCCCCACTAGGTTCGATTCAAGGACGGCATGGAAGCAGTTCAGAGCTGTGCTGATAGATTTGTTACCGATAGGTTCGATCGGCATGCAGATATTACAGAGATGCTTCGTGAACTCAAATAGAAGTCCCTGGAGGGAAGGCGATGTTCTTTTCGAAAAACATGATTGAGAAAATTTAGAGAACCGGCATTTGAGGCGACTGGACAAGGATTCTGGTGGCATCCGATCACATTTCGAGCAAAGTCCACAAAGACTGGATAAGAGAAATTAGGGCTTGTACGGAGGCTTATAGACTGTCGATTACCGTTCGCTCTATTTGCGACTTAAACAGGAAAGGAAATGACTAGCGGTGGCACGTGGTACCCTCTGCCACGTACGATGCAGTGACTTGAGGACTGTATATGTACATAACAGATGATTAGAGCAGTCGGCGGTGTAACTGGCCAAGGCTGCAAGAAATATATCTGAAAGTGATCAAAACTGTTAATTCCCATTTGTAATTTTATGTGATGGTGTTGGACAATAAACCGTTTTAAAAAAAAAACTTTCAAAAATCAGATGTTGTTACACAGAGCAATTGATTAATTATTATCAGTTCCCAGTAGTAAATGATATACAAAATTTGGAAGATTAAGAAACTGTTACACTGTTTTCCACAATGTAGGCTAGAAAATTTCTGAAGAAGTCGATCAATATTTTCAGCACTTAGACACAGAATTTTGTCTTGATTGCAAATTATGTTTTATTTAGTATTCATTGTTAAACATTTATGCTAATGCAATCATCATATTGTAATCAAGATTGCATCCATTGAAAGTTTAATATCTTGAAATAAATTGAACATACAACTTCTGTCGTACCTTTCTGCTAATTGATATGGATGAGTAGTTACTGATCCGAAACTATGAGCACTAATGAGTTTACAGTGTATTTCAAGCGAAGCAGTAACGTACTAATCCATGTCTGCCATATCAAAACATTTAATTTTAAGTGCCTCAGAATATATTATTCTGTATTTCATGTGAAGGATACTTGCCACGGTCTAAAATACCATAGTGTTCCTTTTTTTCTTTTTGCCCGCATGTTTTTGTGGAATTCTTTGTGATAATCATTTTTCACTGGATATATAAAAAGCGAAATAGAGCCATAGGACATATATCTAATTGAATACTGAACTGATTTTAAAGTGCTCTACTTCAGTAACGGACTTGGAAAAGTATCTTCTAGTGAGACTTAGTTGAAACTGAGAATGTGCACAATTCAATATAAATTTCATCTCGGATACTTATGACTGAGGGCGTCTAGAGATAGTGGTGTCCCGCTTTGGTTTGACCTCGACAGTATAATTCCAAAAACCAACAGAAAGACATACTTCATGGGTTTACTAACGAACACACTCAACTACACGACCAATATGCCCCCTTAAAGACTGGAAAAATAAGAATGAAACCCGCATCTTGGCTAACCGAAGAACTAAAACAGCTCATGGATCTGAGACGCTGCACTACAGGCGTACGAATAGTGCCCCACTCCTCAAAATCATATTACTTAAAAGCAGAGGTGAAGCAGATTCAGTTAAGCTGCGAGAAATGCAAATCTCAGGTAGGCTCATACATTAACTTACAATAGAAATACACCACCTGTCCTACGGAAAAACTGGCATGTTCCTGCTATAGGTAAAGTAAACGCTACAGCCGATCCCATGTCCCAGACAATGAACTGAACCGGTACTTCACATTACCAACAACAACTGACAACCTACAACGACAACTAAACCACAAAAGAAACAGACTGATTTACTACTTGTTGGGCCGCGGAAAATTCTGCCTAAAGTATGTTAATTGTAACATCGACAAAGAGGCATCATGCGTAACGGATCATCATCTGCTGGACACAATGGAAGCACAGTCTAAATGATGAAGCACGTTACTGAACCACTACTGCTCTCTATAACAGATACCTCCAACCACTCCACAACCGCAAGTGTTTTACCTTAGGGCAAGAAACAGGGACTTGTTAAGCTATTACCTTAAAAGGATGCTGCCACAGCATCCTCTGGTTACCGACCTACTTGCATTCCTTCTGTGCTAAACAAGGTTTTAGAGTAAATAAGACACGACGAGCTAATAAACACCCCAACTACAAATTAACTACTAGACGAATACCAATCAGGTTTTCATAATCATCACAGCACAACATGTGCCTTCATAAAGGTAACAGATGACTTGAAACTTGACATAGATGCACAAGAGGCAACTATCATGAGCTTCTTAAAGTTCAGCAAAGCCTCTGATACTGTGGATTGCCGTAGTTCCAGGGTAATTTCTTGAGAAGTGGAGTGCAATGGTTTCGCTCATATCTGACATCTCGCCAGCGATGCGTCATATCCGGAACCAAAAAGTCAAAGTGGACGCAGGTAATGTCATTAGTCCCCAGGATTCGGTATTAGGCCCTATACACTTTTCATTGAACATAACTGATGTGTCGTCAGTCTTATCCTACTGCAAATACCACATGTACGCTGATGCTTCCATTTGTATCTAAGTGCAAAGCTTGTAAATCTTAAGACAACTGTCAACAACCTCAATACTGACCTGTGTTCCGGATATAGGAAGCAGGATATAGGGAGTAGGATGAAGGCTTAAAGCTCAACTCACCCAAAGCCCAAGCGGCACTGATTGGTCATTCCAGGCTCATTAGTCCAAAATATCAGGAATCTCCTCCATTTAAATAAAAGCCCACTCGCAGCCAATGTCTGCAGTTCCACTGCGTCTTAATTCATAGTGGATCAAATATGGTGTCTATTCTTTCGTACATGTCCAAAAGTGCAACCACTACATACATACAGTTACGGCGAGAACGGCCAACGATCTCTTCAGTGCAGACGCACACGAAGCTCGAACACTTATAGGAATCTGCGAAATGCCGCGAGTAACGGGGATAATGAGCAAGGGGCACTACATCGGTAGAGTGTGGATAAGTTGAGTATTTGGATCTGACGAGAGGCGTGCTAAGGTAGGCCGTTCAGTCCACTGCATCTGCATGGCTTAGTTGCCAGACCATCTACCTAGCAAGCAGGAAACCCCGGTTAGAATCCCCACTCTGGCACAAATTTTCAAGTTTCCACATTGATTTAAATCAATGCTCACTCGCAGTCAATATCTTTACTTCCTTTGTGTTAAGTCATAGTGGCTGCTCGATCTAAAGATGGTGTCTGCTCTTTTGGACATGTCCGAAAGAACAGGCACCAAAGAACAGGTACCACGTATATACTAAATAGGACAAATATAAATTTCTCTCCATCAGTAAAGAGTGTAGAAGGTATAATAGAGGAAAATCTGGACTGAGCACATAACTATAATGCGACAGAAGGCGTCAGCATCTCCCCATACTCTACAAAATTATGAAAAGCTCTTCCCTCTTGACCTGAAGAACATACTTGTACAAACATTTATATTTCCAATTATTGATAATAACGATGTTATCGTACAAGGCCTTTCTCGGGAAAGCTCACGGCTCCTGGAACTGGTTATGAATGCCTGTGTTGGTTATATCTGTCATTTTTGACTCTTTGATCATATTGCGCCATTACATGCACAGCTATCCTGGCTGTGTGCAGACAAACGCGGAGACTTTCGTATCCTCCGTCGTCTCTACTGTCTTATCAGTGTACACTGTCCCTCACATCTCTCCTCGACCTTAACACTCTTCTCGGAACAACGCGGCAGAAACACTTGCTCCCATCAGAGCAAAATTCTTTCTGTACTACTCTATCGTTCACCCACCTTCTCGCAGTCCTTCGCAGTAGCAGGGACCCGACTCTTGAACAACCTTTCACTGATAACATCTCCAGCTTCAGAAAGCAGATAATGACATATCGACTAAAGGAGCGATAAGATTATCTTTCTCCCTGTACCCACTTGTTGGGCCGCGGAAAATTCTGCCTACTTTCCAATCTTATTTTCCTCATTTCCCAGTTTCTTGGCGACGTGTTCTCCTTAAATGATCTTTTGTCAGAACTGGCTATATCAGAAAACGTCTATTTTGTAGGCCTTTAAAGTCTTCTCTTAACTGCCACTATCATTATAGTTATTAACGTCACAGTTCTTGTCAGTATTATTGTTATTGTTATTGTTATTGTCATTATTATTGTTACTATTAGCGGCTGCAGCTGCAGTTGAAACCTCCCCTCAGAAAAATTTATGAATGATTGTGCTGATGAACACCTTACGTATTTTATTTTCAAACAGCTGAGCAAAACTGAACGTACTCAGACATTTTTGTCTTTACTTATTCTGATCATCACTAAACTGATACACAATATTTTTAGCGCAACGCAATCTGACTTTCAGTTATCCCTACAAAAGAATGGTCCTGACTAACAATAACCTATACCTTTCATGAATCACTTACCTCAAAAAATCTTCGTTACTCGAACTACTGCAATACAGCGAGCGCCAATACTGCCAGCTAAATAAAAGATTCAAACTACTGAAGTCACTAACTACTGATAGGCATAGTTAGCAAATGAAACATTATGATAGAGAACAATCAATGTATTTACCTTAATAGTGTTCAAAAGTCTATATATATATATATCAGTTCATGACATCCACTCCTACAAATTTACTGTCTCTGATGGACACACGTTCAGATCATCCGCTCTCAAAACTCCGCCATCTCTCTCCCCACATCCACCACTGCTGGCGGCTCACCTCCAACTACGCAACGCTACGGGCTGTTCACATCCAACTGCCCAACACTACGATAGCGAATATTCTAACAATGCTAACCAGCCACAGAGTGCACACAGCACAGTCAGTGATTTTCATACAGAGCGCTACATGGCGTTACCAACATAAAAAAACCTAAACAGCCTACTTACACCTAAACAGCCTACTTACACAGTAGAGAAAAGAGAACCACTTGTATGCCAGCGTTAAATTAGTTAGCTGACAGTATACTTTAGGCGCACCGCCACTGCAGACACTGAAATCATTTTAGTACTAGTTGTCATACTAACATTGTTATTATCTTAGGTAACTATGATGTAATACATACTGTATGCGTAAAACCCTGGTTCATTGTAAGTGTTGTACTGAAGGCCGTTATCAGCAAAGTATAAATAAATAAAATAATAGGGCAACAGCGATTGATAATTTTTTCTTAAATACAACTGTATTTCATAAAACATGCGTCAGACCCATAATAAATAGTGTACCTGACCATTATGTCCAAATGGCAGAAATAAAGCATCCATATCACCTGATGAACCTGATTGTATTCGAGAATCAAGAACACCAACAGACAGAATCAAGTGGAAGTGAGAGATGGGTAAAAGAGTGAATGTGGGAGTGTATCCCTGCCCAGAATGCAACTGGAAGCGCGCATGGCACGTTATGCAATGGGAGCTGTAAGTTCTGCATCCAACCGATGTTTCCACACCCTCCATTACCAAAGAAAAACTAGCAACAGGGACAAGTGGATAAAATCGCATGAAAGAGAACAACGGGAGAGAGAACAACGATGATGAGACAGTAACTAACGAAAGATATAAAAGAATAAGAAGAATTAAAATGTTGGGAAGGGAAGGAGGCAGGCCAGAACACGGAACAAGAGCAGCCACGGTCCCCCTGTGTCAGAGTAGGCAACGGGGCACGACTCCAGTTCCTCAGGCGGCTGACGAAGCTACCTCACAGAGAGGAGTAGCAACTACTTTCATGGTATAACGTAAAACAAGATCAGCCGCTTTGGCCTTGTCTACTAGCGCCAGAGGTAGCGTTTCAGTAATGCTAAGGGTGTGAGGCGAAATAAGGGCGGTATCATCGTAAGAGGTTCACAGGCGGGGGAGTGCCAGGGCTTACCACAATTTACTGTCAGCGCCACATCATCACAACGTGCCTGTGCTTAACATACAAAGGACTGCGCCATAATCTAAGAGTGAAATTAAAAATTAAAATACCTTTTCTAAACTTCATAAGTGTATATTAACATTAACATTGTAAATTTTCAGAATGATCAATGGAATATACACACACCAAAAAAAGTTTTGCATCACCTCGATTCCGAGAGTTGAGGAACCTGTACGGAAAACTGGAGTAGATATCAACAAAATGGCTCAAATGGCTCTGAACACTATGGGACTTAACTTCTGAGGTCATCAGTCCCCTAGAACTTAGAACTACTTAAGCCTAACCAACCTAAGGACATCACACACATCCATGCCCGAGGCAGGATTCGAACCTGCGCCCTTTCTATTGCTCATGAAAACCACACATCGCATGTTGTATCACCATACAGCGAGACCTTCAGAGGTGGTGGTCCAGACTGCTGTACACACCGGTACCTCTAATACCAGCAGCACGCCCTCTTGCATTGCTGTATGCCTGTACTCGTCGTGGCATACTATAAACAAGTTCATCAAAGCATTGTTGGTCAAGATTGTCCCACTTCTCAACGGCAATTCGGCGTAGATCCCTGAGGGTTCAAGTCGTCCATAAACATCCCTTTTCAGTCTATCCCAAGCACGTTCGATAGGGTTCATGTATGCAGAACATGCTGGCCACTCTAGGCGAGCACCGGTCGCAGTGGTCGAGCGGTTCTAGGTGCTTCAGTCTGGAAGCGTGCGAACGCTACGTCGCAGGTTCGAATCCTGCCTCGAGCATGGATGTGTGTGATGTCCTTAGTTAGGTAGGTTTAACTAGATCTCAGTTCTGAGGGACTGATGACCTCAGATGTTAAGTCCCATAGTACTCAGAGCCATTTGAACCATTCTAGTCGAGCGATGTCGTTATCCTGAAGGAAGTCGTTCACAAGATGTGCACGATGGGGGCGCGAATTGTCGTCCATGCAGACCAATGTCTCGCCAATATGTTGCCGATATGGTTGCACTATCGATCGGAGGATGGCAATCACCTATCGCACAGCCGTTACGCCGCCTTCCATAACCACCAGCGGCTTACGTCTTCCCCACATAATGCCACCCCAAAACAGGGAAACCCCACCTTGCTGCACTCGCTGGACAGAGTGTCTAAGGCGTTCAGCCCGACCGGGTTGCCTCCAAACACGTCCCCCACGATAGTATGGTTGAAGGCATATGCGACACTCATCAGTAAAAAGAACGTGATGCGAATCCATTCGCCATGTTGTTGGGCCTGTCTGTACCGCGCTGCATGGTGTCGTGGTTGCAAAGATGGACCTAGTCATGGGCGTCGGTAGTGAGGTTGCGCATCATGCAGCCTATTGCGTACAGTTTAAACCGTAACACGTGGTCCTGTGGCTGCACGAAAAGCATTATTCAACATGCTGTCAGGATTCCTCCGAGACATAATCCGTAGATAGAGGTCATGCACTGCAGTAGTAGCCCTTGAGCGGCCTGAGCGAGGCATCTTATCGACATTTCCTGTCTCCCTGTATCTCCTCCATGTCCGAACAACATCGCTTTGGTTCACCCCGAGTTGCCTGGACATTTTCTTGTTGAGAGCCCTTCCTGGCACAAAGTAACCATGCGGACGTGATCGAACAGCGGTATTGACCGTCTAGGCATGGTTGAACTACAGACAACACGAGCCGTGTACCTCCTTCCTGGTGGAATGACTGGAACTCATCGGCTGTCGGACCCCCTCCGTCTAATAGGCGCTGCGCATTCATGGTTGTTTACATCTTTGGGCGGATTTAGTGGTATCTCTGAGCAGCAAATGGACTGTCTGTGATACAATATCCAGTCAACGTCTATTTTCGGGAGTTCTGGGAACTAGGGTAATGCAAAACTTTTTTTGATGTATGTATTAGGCAGAATATACAATATAAGAAAAAATTGAAGGAGCTGAATAATAAAAATTAGAAGCTAAAAATTATTCAGAGTATGCAAATTTATGTCAAAATTAAAAATTACAAGTGTCAACTTGATCAAAGCAATATTGGGGTTTAAATCGGAATTTTAGGAAAAATTGCAGTCGGCAAATATTAGGCACAGAAAGCTGAAAATTCGTATGTAGCCTCAGTTTCATGTAAAAACATTAAATATGTGACACTTATAAGCAATCTCTATTAGTTTTCAGATTTCGAAGGAAAACGTCCTTGTTCATGGTGGATTACGTATCATTTGTATTTGTAATAGAAAGTTCTAATTACACCACTCGATTACATTCATCCAATAATACAGGTGTACCAAGTTTCAATACTGTACTGTAAAAAAACAGTGGCTACAAGGAATCCTAGCCGGCCGGGGTAACCGAGTGGTTCTAGGCGCTTCAATCTGGAACCACACGACTGCTACGGTCGCAGGTTCGAATCCTGCCTCGGGCATGGATGTGTGTGATGTCCTTAGGTTAGTTAGGTTTAAGTAGTTCTAAGTTCTAGGGGACTGATGACCACATATGTCCCATAGTGCTCAGAACCATTTTGAACTCAAGCAGCCACAACAACGGACGCATACACAGCCGCGCCGGCGGACACGTAAGCATGTAAACAGGCCTGTCAACTTAGTGAGGTTTTGGGGTTGGGTTGGGTTGTTTGTGGGAAGAGACCAAGCTGCGAGGTCATCGGTCTCGTCGGATCAGGGAACGAAGTCGGCCGTGCCCTTTCAAAGGAACCATCCCGGCATTTGCCTGGAGCGATTTAGGGAAATCACGGAAAACCTAAATCAGGATGGCCGGACGCGAGATTGAACCGTCGTCCTCCCGAATCCGAGTCCAGTGTGCCAACCACTGCGCCACCTCACTCGGTTTGGTGAAGTCTTGCCTAGATGTTTTTCTGTCGCCATGAAAGATAAGACTGCCCATCACGTAACGCAACGTGCGACACATGTGGAGAAAAAGGCCAAGTCCAAGCAGCTTGTTTGCAACGTCACAAAAACACCAATTTTGCACACCCCCAGAAAATAAAACAGTCTCTGGCACAAGTTTGTACCCTCGTTCTCGCCCTAGTGCTGTGTAACGACGTTCTGACAAACTGTCTCATTACGCATTGCTGGCCGTCGTGTGAACTTCCAGTTAGACGCATCAGTCATTTTTCTCAATAGTGTCACATACGAACAATTAAGGTCACCACACCTTTCCAAATCTGGCAAGCTCCTCTGTGCTTACGGCAGACAGAAAATTCCAGTGCTTGAACAGTGTAGTTTGCATGCCACTTACAAATCTCACACTAGAACAGTGAATTTTACTGTGTTGAAATCCAAAGACAGTGAGAATATTTTTGGTTTAGATGCCTTTGATTTGTTTAGCCTTAGCGTCCACGACAATGTACTGTCGGTCTCTACATTTGTACCACAAGACAGGGTAGATAGCTTGCTTAAAGAATTTCCTGAACTATTTTCCAAACGAATAGGAAAAGCTAATAACTTTGTAGCGCATGTTACATTGAAAGACAATGCTCAGACGAAGTTCTTTCGGGCCTACCCCGTTCCACTTGCTTTAACAGAAAAAGTAGCTAGTCCATTGAAAGAATTGCAAGATAGTCATGTAATTGCTCCCTGGCCAAACTGCGCCTCGCGGAGAATTCCTCGCTGCTCCATGCCAACAGACCAACTGTCCGCACACAGCCCAGCCGGAAAGTATAAGCGCCACGCCAAAGATAGTCCAAGGTGTGGATATCGATGCACACCACTGCTTTCACCTGTGGAAAGCGCGAATAACAGCATAATCGCGAAAACCGCAGGAGACTAAACACAGAATAGCATCCGATGTTTAATCCAATTCATAGCATGAGCCGCCAGCCATGGCTCAGTACACTCAGAAGAGGATTACGTAATTTACTAAACAAATTCCAATTATGTAATCCATTCCCCTCCACAGTACCGTTTACCTTAGAACCATGACTTTCCTTGGGATCAGAACTCTCTCCCTTGTCTGCATTTATTTGCCAGTTCCAGGGACTTCCTTCAAGTTGAAGCTTAATTACTTCATCCTTTAACACTTCAATCACTGGTTTAATATTAGGGTCCGAATTAAAAATACTGAAGTCTCCATCACAATTAACAAATGGTTCAAATGGCTCTGAGAACTATGCGACTTAACTTCGGAGGTCATCAGTCGCCTAGAACTTAGAACTAATTAAACCTAGCTAACCTAAGGACATCACACACATCCATGCCCGAGGCAGGATTCGAACCTGCGACCGTAGCGGTCGCTCGGCTCCAGACTGTAGCGCCTAGAACCACACGGCCACTCCGGCAGGCCACAATTAACAAGATGATTTATTTGTGCTGGTATGCGAAACGCTTGCCCTGCAATAACTGGAGGTTGGCCTGCAAGCTGCAGATAAGGCCGCCGCCGACAGAGCAAGTGCCACATACCTTGCCTCAGGCGTTTGCGTTGACAACAACGTGTCGCCGCGCAGACGCTGGGCCCACTCAGACGCGCCGCCTTCCTGGTATTGCCCACAGATGGCCAACTCATATTTCACCTGTTCCCGTGCCAAGCATAAAGTTCCGACCACCGGTCTCGGTTCCATAATCCACCTTCGATAACGTATACACCTGTAACAAACTGTCTAACTCAGCAATCTGTTCCACACAATCTTAATTCTAAAATCTAGCCCTACCACTAGACAGGATCAGAACCCTGCCCCTCGATCACAACCGCGCTCTGCTATCATTGCCACGTGGTAGGGAGTTGGTGTTGAGTGAAAGGATACTGTTCCACAAACTTATTAACATATGTATGAAAAACACAAACCTGTTTATTAAAACACAAGAAAACGATGGACAATCTGTGCAGCTACCCTCAGAATTAATTAAATTAATTTACAACAAGATAACTGGTGGTAGATACTACACAAGTTTCAGAAATAACTGAATGCAGTTTAAAAACATTATTGTTTGAGTTAAAAAGGAGATTTGACAAATGCTTAGCGTAGAGGTTGTAAGACGTCGTGACCTCCTGACCTTCACTGCCTACATATTCCGCCCATCAAGACGCTTCGTTCGAACCCAAACTCGATAAGATAAAGTCAATGTTGTATGAATTCATGTAAACAATATGCAGATAACAAGTAAGCACACCGTGGTTGAAGTACTCGAAGCTGGAGTACACACACACATTCAAGACATGATGGTCACAAAAGCTTTTAGTTCGGGAGAGGAAAACACCACACGGCAGGACGCCGGTCCCTTCAGAGGTTTTCACAGGGAGCTATCTACGTCGGCTGCCGGCCGCCCGTAGAGCGGACAGCGTTTGCCCGAGTGAAAGGAGGGAACGACCCCGTGTTCCGCTTAAAAGCAAATTCCGCTACATTGTGTGGGAGCGCCCAGCCTACACATTCTTTACAAATATAGCATGCAGTTTCAGAGATTTTCACAGGGAGACAGCAAATGCCAAACGCCGATGCTACAGATTTCCGGATTGGTCGCCTTAAATGAAACGTCATTCTCCCGTTTTAGAAGAGCAATGCTGATTGGCAGACGATATTTCTGACGCCTTGAGCTTAAGGAATAATGGAAGAGACCGAGAGATATACCCCTTCACGTCTGGCGTGGAGAGGTGCCGTTCTGTTGTCGCTCTTGGAGCGAAAACACATAACGAGAGCGTGCGCGCTCGTACGTGTACTCGAGAGAGCGAGGAACAAGTCTCTCCTCAGTACTTCACTGGGAGAGCACCTCTGTCGAGAGCGAATCGAAGTGCTACTCTATATTGAGTCCTTGCGATTAAGTGTTGTTCACTGTGTTGGCCACCACACTTACTGTGCGGTGTGAACAGACAGTGATACAGTTAAATGCCTGCGAGCGAATTTTTGAGTGGCATCGCGGTGGACTGGTTATCTGACTGGTGTACCACGCCAATAGACTAGGGGCGAATAGGAGTCCTTGACTTCAACAAGGCATAGGGAGAGTTTGATTGGTGAAGGTCAATCCAGATAGAACGAGAGTTATCTTATTTGTCAGCAGTGAGCAGCACAGGCAGCAGTCATCGCAGCTTACGGTATTGTGCGCTACAGGTTTTGCGAGCCCCATATTTCCTCCACAACAGTACACTTCACTGCATTTCACATGTGACAGCCTCGACCATACCTAGCAACATTCTAATGGATAATTATTCAAGTTGTGTAGGTGCGGCTCTCAGCCATTCTGCCAAGTCAATAACGATCTTAAACTTTGTATAGAAATTTCATTAGCAAATCCTATCTTTGAGAGGTAACTTCGCATTCCGAAAAGGACCCAGAAATTGTTCAGTTCATAACTAAAGGTGCCATTGTGATTTCTCAGAATTTTAGCAAAATAAATAATAATTTTCGTTAGTGTCATGTTTTTCTTACACTAACTAGCACTACTCCAGCACCTAAGTATCCCACTAGTTACATAAGAAATTTTGTGAATTTTTGTGTCATTTCCTTAGTGGACAACTCCAGAAGATATTTATTGCTGAAACTTTTTCAGGCATTTCTCTTTAGAACGTTAGGAGCGTCTGTCTGCCTTCTGTGGTAGTGTGGGGGTGGAAATTGCATCTTGCAGGAGCTACAGGGTAAAGGGTACATCTCAGATCAATCCGTTGCGCAGAATGACAGAATAGCAACCCCACACGCTCATAAGATCAAATCAGATCATAAATCTGTAAAATTAACCTGTATACTCTACATTACAAGTTTGAAAAACACATTGAAAATAGTTAACAGGTCGTTAACGTCAGGTATCCTCTATCACATGACTGTTTGCAGATAATTAGAAGGGAGACCACTGGTTCCATGCAAGTGAAATACATTACAACATTTAGTTCAAAGTACAATACAAGTGAGAGTTGCAGAGCTAAACAGTTCCTCTTTCTGCTTTTGAGTGCGGATGGCGATCGCCACTAGCGAGACAGACACTCTGAGTAAGGGCATTTATCTTCCCCAGGCCTCTTAATCTGATCTCACAATATAAACAACCGATACATCAAGCTATCCTGTAACAGACGATCCACTAATTAACAATTAGCATTCGCAAGAAAAATAGACACTGTAAATACACTTGAAAAAAGCGAACGTTAAGCATTAAGCATCTGAATCCAAAACAAACAACAAATTTTAATTTTAGGTGCGGCCAGACTAAGTCAAACAGCTCGAGCGTCACTAGCTTAGTCACACACTCTGACAGAAACCTAACTTGAGAGAGATTATTTAACCCGGCGTGAGTGAGGTCGGGTATGTCATACCCGAGGTGTTTTGAAGCGCTGATTATTGAATTCATCGTTGCCACTCAAATCTTGCTGTCGCAGTAGCTGTAGGTAGTGGAGAGGGGGAAGATGCAGTGTTGAGTTTATTTATACACGTGTGCAAAGGTTGCTAGGGTAAGTCAGACCCGACCGCGTTGTCGGTGTTACATTTTTGAGCTGTCAGCATGTTTATGAGATATACAGGGTGTTACAAAAAGATACGGCCAAACTTTCGGGAAACATTCCTCACACACAAAGAAAGAAAATATGTTATGTGGACATGTGTCCGGAAACGCTTACTTTCCATGTTAGAGCTCATTTTATTACTTCTCTCCAAATCACATTAATCATGGAATGGAAACACACAGCAACAGAACGTACCAGCGTGACTTCAAACACTGTTACAGGAAATGTTCAAAATGTCCTCCGTTAGCGAGGAAACATGCATCCACTCTCCCTCGCATGGAATCCCTGATGCGCTGATGCAGCCCTGGAGAATGGCGTATTGTATCACAGCCGTCCACAATACGAGCACGAAGAATCTCCACATTTGGTACCGGGGTTGCGTAGACAAAAGTTTTCAAATGCCCCCATAACTGAAAGTCAAGAGGGTTGAGGTCAGGAGAGCGTGGAGGCCATGAAATTGGTCCGCCTCTACTAATCCATCGGTCACAGAATCTGTTGTTGAGAAGCGTACGAACACTTCGACTGAAATGTGCAGGAGCTCCAACGTGCATGAACCTCATGTGTCGTACTTGTAAAGGCACATGTTCTAGCAGCACAGGTAAAGTATCCCGTATGAAATCATGATAACGTGCTACATAGAGCGTAGGTGGAAGAACATGGGGCCCAATCAAGACGTCACCAACAATGCCTGCCCAAACGTTCACAGAAAATCTGTGTTGATGATGTGATTGCACAATTGCGTGCGGATTCTTGTCAGCCCACACATGTTGATTGTGAAAATTTACAATTGGAGGCCAATCAGCAGCTGATAGTGACTGCACACGCTGTACATGGTACGGAAACAACTGATTCTCCCGTAGCACTCTTCATACAGTGACGTGGTCAACGTTACCTTGTACAGCAGCAACTTCTCTGACGCAGACATTAGGGTTATCGTCAACTGCACGAAGAAATGCCTCGTCCATTGCAGGTGTCCTCGTCGTTCTACGTCTTCCCCAGTCGCGAGTCATAGGCTGGAATGTTCCGTGCTCCCTAAGACGCCGATCAATTGCTTCGAACGGTTTCTTGTCGGGACACCTTCGTTCTGGAAATCTGTCACGATACAAACGTACCGCGCCACGGCTATTGCCCCGTGCTAATCCATACATCAAATGGGCATCTGCCAACTTCGCATTTGTAAACATTGCACTGACTGCAAAACCAAGTTCGTGATGAACACTAACCTGTTGATGCTACGTACTGATGTGCTTTATGCTAGTACTGTAGAGCAATGAGTCGCATGTCAACACAAGCACCGAAGTCAACATTACCTTCCTTCAATTGAGCCAACTGGCGGTGAATCGAGGAAGTACAGTACATACTGACGAAACTAAAATGAGCTCTAACATGGAAATTATGCGTTTCCGGACACATGTCCACATAACATCTTTTCTTTATTTGTGTGTGAGGAATGATTCCTGAAAGTTTCGCCGTACCTTTTTGTAACACCCTGTATAATTATTCATAGTATTCTTCGATTTATTTTTACATTCTATATTTCTCAAAATGTCTTATGAAGAAAATGAACGTCGGCTACAAGAACTACAAGAAGTAGTTTTAGAAAACTGTTCATACGCTAGTTCTTGTGATTCCGAGAGCGAAGAAGAGACTGACAAAGTTTCTCGAAGAGGTGAAGAAAGTGATTCGAAGCAAGAGCGTATTTTGGATGATTCGGAAGAGCCAAAATCTGCGTTAGCGGCTCCTAGTTAGTCACCTGAGGTGAGTGGGATTTTTTGTACGTCCAAAGATGGCACAAAATGGATGAAGGATTGTCCTAGGCAAAGTGTTCATATTCGTTCTGAGAATATTATTACTAATTCTCCAGGCGTAAAAGACGCTACAGTACATGCCAAAACAGGGAGTGAATGTTAGAGTCTTTTTATAACAAACGGTGTATTGAATACTATACTTTCACATTCAGATAAAAAATATGGCTCTGAGCGCTACTGGACTTAACTTCTGAGGTCATCAGTCCCATAGAACTTAGAACTATTTAAACCTAATTAACCTAAGGACGTCACACACATCCAAGCCCGAGGCAGAAGTCGAACTTGCGACCGTAGTGGTCGCGCTGTTCCAGACTGTAGCACCTAGAACCGCTCGGCCATCCCGGCCGGCACACATTCAAATAATCAAATAAAGAATATCAGGGGAAAATAACCAGAAAATAAAGAGCAGTACCACATGATTTATGCAACTTTGGAGGATTTGAAGGCATTCATGGGACTTTTGTTTATAGTGGACCTAAACCGCTCAAGTAGACAAAATTTGAACGATTTGTGGCATACAGACGGTACGGGAGTTGCAATCTTTCGGGCTAAAATGTCACTCCAAAGGTTTTACGTTCTACAAAAGTGTTTGAGATTCGATGATAAGAACATCCGGGACGAAAGGAGAAAGACTGACAATCTAGCTGCTACATGAGATAATTTTTATAATTTTGTTGAAAATATTCAACAGCATTGAGAACCTTACTGTTGATGAGATGTTGTTATCTTTCTGAGGGAGATGTTCTTTCCGTGTATACATGCGAAACAAACCAGCCAACTACGGCATAAAAATATGTTCTTCTCCTCGGGAAAGCAACCAGCAGGACCTTACTAGCTTAGTAATAAAGCATATGATATTGTAAACTATTTAGTATAGCCATCTCTTGAGCGAACATTCATTGACTTCTGTCGGCACAGTCCGTAAAAACAAGACAAGTGTTTCTGAGATTTTCAAAAAAGGAACAGAAGTACACTCCTGGAAATTGAATTAAGAACACCGTGAATTCATTGTCCCAGGAAGGGGAAACTTTATTGACACGTTCCTGGGGTCAGATACATCACATGATCACACTGACAGAACCACAGGCACATAGACACAGGCAACAGAGCATGCACAATGTCGGCACTAGTACAGTGTATATCCACCTTTCGCAGCAATGCAGGCTGCTATTCTCCCATGGAGACGATCGTAGAGATGCTGGATGTAGTCCTGTGGAACGGCTTGCCATGCCATTTCCACCTGGCGCCTCAGTTGGACCAGCGTTCGTGCTGGACGTGCAGACCGCGTGAGACGACGTTTCATCCAGTCCCAAACATGCTCAATGGGGGACAGATCCGGAGATCTTGCTGGCCAGGGTAGTTGACTTACAACTTCTAGAGCACGTTGGGTGGCACGGGATACATGCGGACGTGCATTGTCCTGTTGGAACAGCAAGTTCCCTTGCCGGTCTAGGAATGGTAGAATGATGGGTTCGATGACGGTTTGGATGTACCGCGCACTATTCAGTGTCCCCTCGACGATCACCAGTGGTGTACAGCCAGTGTAGGAGATCGCTCCCCACACCATGATGCCGGGTGTTGGCCCTGTGTGCCTCGGTCGTATGCAGTCCTGATTGTGGCGCTCACCTGCACGGCGCCAAACACGCATACGACCATCATTGGCACCAAGGCAGAAGCGACTCTCATCGCTGAAGACGACACGTCTCCATTCGTCCCTCCATTCACGCCTGTCGCGACACCACTGGAGGCGGGCTGCACGATGTTGGGGCGTGAGCGGACGACGGCCTAACGGTGTGCGGGACCGTAGCCCAGCTTCATGGAGACGGTTGCGAATGGTCCTCGCCGATACCCCAGGAGCAACAGTGTCCCTAATTTGCTGGGAAGTGGCGGTGCGGTCCCCTACGGCACTGCGTAGGATCCTTCGGTCTTGGCGTGCATCCGTGCGTCGCTGCGGTCCGGTCCCAGGTCGACGGGCACGTGCACCTTCCGCCGACCACTGGCGACAACATCGATGTACTGTGGAGACCTCACGCCCCACGTGTTGAGCAATTCGGCGGTACGTCCAGCCGGCCTCCCGCATGCCCTCTATACGCCCTCGCTCAAAGTCCGTCAACTGCTCATACGGTTCACGTCCACGCTGTCGCGGCATGCTACCAGTGTTAAAGACTGCGATGGAGCTCCGTATGCCACGGCAAACTGGCTGACACTGACGGCGGCGGTGCACAAATGCTGCGCAGCTAGCGCCATTCGACGGCCAACACCGCGGTTCCTGGTGTGTCCGCTGTACCGTGCGTGTGATCATTGCTTGTACAGCCCTCTCGCAGTGTCCGGAGCAAGTATGGTGGGTCTGACACACCGGTGTCAATGTGTTCTTTTTTCCATTTCCAGGAGTGTATATGGTTCTCAATTTGGGTTCCAGAATGACGTTGGATTGTTGTCCTACGTACCTGAAAAAAATTAAGTTGCGCTGGTTATGTCAACTTCACACCATGACAAAAACATAGATCAATCGACAGATGACGAAAGAAAATCGGAAGTGATTACTTATTGCAATGCAAATAAAGCCGGTGTCGAAGTCGCACATGAAGTGCGTGCCATTTAAGATGTTGCTTGCAACAGCAACTGTTGGCCTATGACAATTTTTAAGGGGTACTCAATATGGCTGCTATAAGTGCCATCACAGTGTACAGAGAAAATAACAAAGGTGACAAAACACGCATGAAGCGCCTAGATTTCATTCGTAATTTAGGTTTCAATCTGATAAGTGACAGTCTTCCAGATAGACAAGAAATCGTACGTCTTCCAAGGGAAATTCTAAAGGGAGTTGCTGATCAGCTGGGAGGAATTTCATCGCCAGTTAAAACAAAAAAAAACAAAAGAGACAGGTAGATGTGTCAGGTGTGGTGACTGTGCTTAGAAAAAGACAGGGAAGCAAAACATTGTTGTTCGAAGTGTGAGAAGCCAATATGTATGGAGCACCCGATTTTTATGCGCGGAGAGCGTACTGATTTGTAGGTGTAATGTTGGTGCTGAGCAATTGATCTTAGAAAACCTTTTATTTTTCTGTTGTATAATTAGAGGGTAATATCATTATGTTAATTAATCAAAGAAACTGTAATTTTGTTCTAATTTTTCAAGAAAAAATGTTAAACTTCTGAAATTTGTACGGTTTCTGAGAAAATATAGACACTTCCTTACTTCACCCAAAAAAAGGTTTTATATCTTAAACATAGTATTTTACTTACTTATCTTGTTTAACAGACACGATTATTAATATCGAAAATAAAAAAAGGTACTTAACATACGATTATCATATCAAAAATTCGAGATCAGAGTTTCGGGTATCTCATACCCACCTCATAGCTGGTGTAACAATTTCCTCACCTCATTCACGCCGGATTAAAGTTTTCGTGAATTGAGATCTTTACATGTCACGATGGATAGCCAGGATGGCGAGTTAGAATAGCCACTGTACGACACCACATACCCATGGATACGGTAATCGGACACTCACCATAACTTCTTGGAGACTGAAGCGTAAGCTGACTCCCGTTCGACCGAGGGCTGTCATCGAGTGGGTGTTATGACGAGTTTGCTAAGAATCAGGAACCAGCAGATGCTATTCACCAGATGCCCCCGCACCCCGTTCTTGAAACTGGAAGACAGGAACCCAAGCGGCACCACAGCCGACGCAGGCTTCTCCCAGATTCAGATGCCGAGAACAGGTCGGGTTGTGTGCGTCGCGCAGAGATAGCTTTTTCAACGCGCAGTCTTCACGCCCCCTGATGACAATCTACCGAACCCGCGGCGACCAAAGACGCAACTTTCAGCAGCGGCCACAAGGATACTTTTTTATTTTGTTTATTTATTTATTTACTGTTCCGTGGGACCAAATTAAGGAGCAGTCTCCATGGTCATGGAACGAGTCAATACATGAAATCATAACACGATAGTAGAAACAGATAAAATGAAATATAAGAAAGATATTCAGGCGACATGTCGTAAGTTTAAATAAAGAAAATCAACTATGTAACACTGGAATTTGCTTAATTTTTCAGCTCTTCCAGGAGCTCCTCGACATAATAGGAGTGAGTCATGAGGAAACTTCTCAGCTTAGACTTAAAAGTGGTTGGGTTACTGCTAAGATTTTTGAGTTCTTGTGGTAGCTTATTGAAAATGGATACAGCAGAATACTGCACTCCTTTCTGCACAAGGGTCAAGGAAGTGCATTCCACATGCAGATTTGGTTTTTGCCTAG
Source organism: Schistocerca piceifrons (assembly GCF_021461385.2). NCBI lineage: Eukaryota > Metazoa > Arthropoda > Insecta > Orthoptera > Acrididae > Schistocerca > Schistocerca piceifrons. Next base: position 48,203,943 of record NC_060144.1, read on the forward strand.
TATTAACTGAGTAAAAGCTGCTAACTCTTGGGAATAAGCTAATATTGCTAACAAGAAACGACATTAAAGAAAATATATATTCTGTGAGGGCAATGTCAGAATTCCCAGACTATTGAATAGGGGTCGACAAGAGTTTCTCGAACTTACACCACATATAGCTCGATCACCCCGTTTTTGAGCCAAAAATATCCTTTTTGAATCAGAAGAATTACCCCAAAAAATAATACCATACGACATAAGCGTACGACAATATGCGAAGTAGACTACTTTACGTGTTGAACTGTCACTTATTTCAGATACTGTTCTAATGGTAAATAAAGCAGCATTTAATATCTGAACAAGATCCTGAACATGGGCTTTCTACAACAGCTTACTATCTATCCGAACGCCTAGGAACTTGAACTGTTCCACCTCGCTTATAATATACCCATTCTGTCTGATAAAAATATCGATTCTTGTTGAATTGTGAGTTGCAAACGGTAAAAAAAATGAGTCTTACTGTGATTTAGCATCAAATTATTTCCCACAAGCCACGAACTTATTTCATGAACTACATTACTTGATACTGTTTCGATATTACACACAAGATCCTTCACTACCAAGCTGATGCCATCAGCAAACAGAAATATTTTTGAATCACCTGTAATACTAGAAGGCATATCATTTATATAAATAAGAAACAGCAGTGGCCCCAGCAACGAACCTTGGGGAACGCCCCACTTAACAGTGCCCCATCGGGACTGAACATCACTATCACTCTCAATATTGCGGAGAATTACCTTCTGCTTTCTGTTCTTAAAGTAAGAGGCCAACCAATTGTAAGCTACTCCCCTTACTCCATAATGGTCCAACTTCTGCAGTAATATTTTGTGGTCAACACATTCAAAAGCCTTCGTTAAATCAAAGAAAACACCTAGCGTTCGCAACCTTTTATTTAATCCATCCAAAACCTCACAGAGAAAAGAGAATATAGAATTTTCAGTTGTTAAACCATTTCTAAAACCAAACTGTACATTTGCCAGCAAATTATGTGAATTTAAATGCTCCAATAACCTTGTATATACAGCCTTCTCGATACCTTTAGCAAACACCGCTGGCATAGAAATAGGTCTAAAATTGTCAACATTATCCCTGTCTCTCTTTTTATAAAGTGGGTTCACTACCGAGTACTTTAATCGGTCAGGAAACCGACCACTCCTAAAGGAAAAGTTACAGATATGGCTACGTACTGGGCTAACATACAAAGAACAATACTTCAGTATTCTGCTAGATACCCCGTCATATCCATGAGAGTTCTTGGTCGACGACGCCACGGCGTTTACTGCAGCCGCTGTCAAACGCACTGTCTTAACGCGACGTGGATCGCAACATACCTACGTGAATCCCTGCGTCGAATAGGAAGCCATCTGGGAGTTTTCAGATCTACCTTCTCCTTGGCACGTGAGTGGCTTCGTGCAAGGGAATAAGTCCGCGACAGGGTCTAGCTGAGGTTCATCTAGTCGCTGTGGCTCCAGACTGTACAGAAAGACTTGGGTATAAGGTCAGGAAGGTAGAAGTGAAGAAACGAGCTTCTGGATTGGTGCTTAGGTCTGATCATATTGCTGCTTACCGAGTTTACACGAGCATGCTGAAGACCGTAGGCACAGAGTCATGCTTTCAACGAGCGTAGAACATAGATGACGAATAATATATACACGAATTATTAGCACAATTTGCCATTTTGACTCTAATCACGAAAAGGAGGCAATTATTTATTGTTCAAATCGAACAATCGTCACGCTGTGTATGACAGTCATAGGTGCAAGTAAGCCATGATAGACCCACTACCCACAGTCCAGAGCTACATACAGGCAAGAGTGCAAGTCCTTCTTAGTGTACAAGCTTAACTGAACAAATTCTCACACTCCGCTGCAGAGTGAAAATCTCATTCTGGAAACATCCCCCAGGCTGTGGCTAAGCCATGTCTCTGCAATATCCTTTCTTTCAGGAGTGCTAGTTCTGCAAGGTTCGCAGGAGAGCTTCTGTAAAGTTTGGAAGACAGGAGACGAGATACTGGCAGAAGAAAAGCTGTGAGGACCGGCTGTGAGTCGTGCTTCGGTGGCTCAGATGGTAGAGCAGTTGCCCCCGAAAGGCAAAGGTCCCGAGTTCGAGTCTCGGTCGGGCACACAGTTTTTATCGGCCAGGAAGTTTCATATCAGCGCACACTCCTCTGCATAGTGAAAATCTCATTCTGGAATCATCTAGCATACAGTTCAACAAAATTATTGTTTGGCTAAACAGGTTGACACCACTACTAAATTTGAGCCATATATTACTATAAATATATATAATTACTGAGCTCATGAATTATCCATATGCCTGTCTATTTACAGGACCATCAGACAAGGGTCCAGTCAATCCAGGATTAGCTATGAGCATCAAAACATCTACGTGTTAAAAATATTTCGCTTTGCTGTGTCTTTTGTGAATTCCTTTGAGAAAATGAGTTCAGAGCTAGCATTCAATACAATAACATCTATGTAAATCTACCATCATAATTTGTGTCAAAGTCCACATCCTCTTGTCGATCCGAATAGGTCTTTCTGCAAACTTCTTTGATTATTACTTATGCATATGTACTGTTTCTGCCAGTCTGTGTCTGGTGTTCGTGTTTTAACGTTTACTATATTGAATGTTTTTGTGACCACTCTAAGGGCTCTGCATAATTGGCTGTTGGCAAAATTCTAGAAAGGATAGACTGCTAGTCGCTATATAGCGGAAATGCAGAGTCGCAGACAGGCACAACAAAAAGACAGGCCTTCTTCCGATTCAGACAACATGCACGCACACATTCACACAAACGCAGCTTACACACACACATGACCGCTGTCTCTGGCTGCCAAGGCCACACTGCAATCATCAGCACATGATGAGAGAATTAAACATAGCGGTAGGGTTGAGGAGGAGCCTGGGGTGTGGACAGGGAGGGATATCAGGCTATTGGTGGGACAGGTAAAGTGCTGCACATGGGAACGCACGGGGATCAGATGTAGAGAGAGGAAGGCAACTAGGTGCAGGCAGGACATTGTACGGAGGGCAGTGGGGGAGCTTCGAAAAAGGACAGAAGTAAAAGGACTGCGGGTGTGCTTGTGGAAATGGTTCATAGGGCTCTGAGCACTATGGGACTTGACATCTGAGTTCATCAGTCCTCTAGATCTTAGAACTACTTAAATCTAACTAACCTAAGGACATCACACACATCCATGCCCGAGGCAGGATTGAAACTGCGACCATTGCAGTCACGCGGTTCCGGATTGAAGCGCCTAGAACCGCTCGGCCGCAGCGGCCAGCAGGTGTGCTTGTGGAATTGCAGGCTGTGTCGTGCTGGAGTGGGATTAGGGAAAGGGGTAGTTGGGTGAAGGACAATGATTAACGAAGGTTAAGGCCAGAATGATCACAGGAATGTACGATATATTGCAGTTTGAGTTCCGACCTCCGCATTTCAGAAAAGCTAGTGATGGTAGGAAGGATCCAGATGGGACAGGCTGTGAAGCAGTTATTAAAATGAAGAAAATGTTGTTGGTCAGTGTGCTCAGCAACTCGATGATCCAGCTGTTTCTTGGTCACAGTTTGTCAGTGGCCGTTCATGTGGCAGACAGCTTGTGGGTTGTCATGCCCATGTAGAATGCAGCACAGTGGTTGCATCTTACCTGAACCAGGTGAGAAGTTTGGCATTCTGGGTGGAGATCAACATCAAAGAAGGTGGGTTGTTAGGTTGAGGAGGACCAGGTGAAGCAAATGGAGGAGAAGGTGTTGAGGTACTGGAGGAATGTGAATAGGGTGTCCCCACACTCAATCGAGATCGCAAGGATGTCATCAATCAATCTGAACCAGGTGAAAAGTTTGACCTTCTGGGTGGTTAGGAAGGGTTCCTATAGATGAAGAGGTTGGCATAGGATGGTGCCAAGCAGGTGACCATTGCAATACCCCAGATTTGTTTGTAGGTTTCAGAGGTAGCGCTGCCTTTAATGGACAGGTGCTGCTTGTGACTGGACTGAAGTAGGTGGTGGCGGGAGGATGTATGGGTCACGTCTTGCATCTAGGTCTATCACAGGGATATGAGCCATGAGACAAGGGGTTGGGAGCAGGGGTTGTGTAGGGATGGGTGAGAATACTGTGTACGTTTTCTGTGCAGTGGAATACTACTGTGTGAGGGATAGGAAGGATAGCGTGTAGGACATTTTTCATTTTAAGGTACAATGAGAGGTACTCCAAACCCTGGCGGAAAATGTGACTCAGTTGATCAAGTCCTGGACGATCCTGAATCATAGGGAGAATGTGCCTCTGAGGCAAGACGGTGGGCCTTTTGGAGGCGCTGGGACACTGGAGAGATACTGCCCAGGAGATCTGTTTCTGTACATGGTTGGTCTGTGAAGGCCTCAGTGAGGCCTTTGCTTTATTTCGAGAAAACCTGCTTGTCATTAAAGATGCGATTACCATGGGTGGGCAGGTTGTATGGAAGGGACCCAGTTATCATGTGGGTGGCATGTCTCGAAGTGTAAGTGTTTCTGGTGGTTGGTTGGTTCGATACACACGGAGGCACTTATGTAGCCACCTTTGAGGTGGAGGTCAACATCAAAGAAGGTGGGTTGTTGGGCTGAGGAGGACCAGGTGAAGCAAATGGAGGAGAAGGTGTTGAGGTACTGGAGGAATGTGAATAGGGTGTCCCCACACTCAATCGAGATCGCAAGGATGTCATCAATCAATCTGAACCAGGTGAAAAGTTTGGCCTTCTGGGTGGTTAGGAAGGGTTCCTATAGATGAAGAGGTTGGCATAGGATGGTGCCATGCAGGTGACCATTGCAATAACCCAGATTTGTTTGTAGGTGATCCCTTCAAAGGAGGAGTAATTGTGGGTGAGGATGTTGATGGCCATGGTAACCAGGAAGGAGGTTCTAGGTTTGTAATCTGTTGAGCATTGTGATAGGTAGTGTTCAGTAGCACCTAGGCCATGGGCCTAGAGATGTTAGTGCAAAGGGAGGTGGCATCATCAGTGATGAGCAGTGTGCCATGTGGTAATAGAACAGGGAGGCGGTGGAGAAAATAGTTGGTATCCTTTATATAGGATGGTACATTTTGTGTAATAAGCTGAAGGTGCTGGTCTACAAGAACAGAGATTCTCTCAGTAGGGGCACAGTAAGTGGCCACAATGGGGCGTCCTGGGTGGTTGGTTTGGTGGAGTTTAGGAAGCATGTAGATGGTAAGAGTGTGGTAAGTGTTAGGGGTGAGGAGAGAGAGAGACTCTGCAGATAAATTCTGAGAGCAGCCTAAGAATTTGAAGAGAGACAGGAGATCCTCGTGGATTTATGAAATGGGGCCATTGTGGCAGGGTTTGAAGATGGACGAATCTGACAGCTGGCAGAGTCCTTCTCCCAGGTAACCCTTGCGGTTCAAATCAACAGTGGTGGAGCCTTTGTCAGCAGGTAGGATTATAAGGTCAGGATCGGATTTTAGGTGGTGGATTGCGGTTCTTTCTGCAGAGGTAAGGTTCGCTTGCATGCTGATGGATTATGGGGATGATGGTAAGGTTAACAAAGGGTGATTTGGGGGCAGTGGAGGTGTATCATGGTTGGATGGAGGAGTGAACTGAGTCAGGAAGCGTTCAATATATCTTTGGTTGAGTCTGAGTGGTAGGGTTGGTGGCGAAAAAGTGTTTCCACTGTAGTGATTGGGAGACTGTTGTCTTAAAATTGTGATCTGTTGTATAAATGGAGATGATGTTAAAACTACTGATGACGCCTTTGGAACAATTGTTTTATTAATCTCCATTGCAGGATGTAATTTTAGGTATTTTATTTCTTATGAAGGTATATTTAGATATACCGAAACCGTGGTCAAGGATTTTAATAAATCTTTATCCTGCAACTGTTTTGGCTGTCATCATTTACCGTGAAGAATTTGAACAGTTGCTGTTTCAGCCATGTTAAAATCTTGTGATATGTAGAGGGTTAATTTGAATACAGACGCAGTACTGAGTTTATTACTAAATTATTTACAAAACATGTTGCCCCCGTAAGGATTTCAAAGTCTACCAGCTAGCCTGGTATTTGTAAAATATAAACAGAAGTGATAGGAGAAGCTGGTCATCACAAAACGTAAATCTAATTGAACCCAGTGGTGTTGTGTCTGTTATTGTTCAACTTAGTTATAAACCCAAACAGTCTCCACCAAGGGGCATCAAGATTAATGTGCTACTGAGAAGCATCAATCATCAATCACGTAAGCAGTGTTACAAGATTCTGAAAATCTGCTAGTTTCAGTCTAGATATATCCAACAGCTTCACTGCTCTCAAAACTGTAGAAAAAAGTGTGCGGACAACCCAGCAGGGTGTTAAAAGACCAAGAAAATCCTATTCTTAAGGAATAGCTGTGGCAGAGGTATGTCTGAACTAATTCAGGTAGTGAATACCAGGTAACCAGTACATTAAAGCCAGGGTCAGGACTCGGTGACGTCACCTATATTTTAGGTTTCCAGGAGAAAGATCGTGGTAAAGAAGATCATGTAGTGAATATTAGGCATGTTGGGAACAGTTTGGGCTGCAACCACAACTACGCAGTTGCTGATGACGTCAGACACATTACTGAGAATGCCCGTCTCATAGGTTGTGTCACTTTTTGACCGATGTTAGAATACCTGGATGACGCATCTCGCACCCAAGCAATGTTCAACAGATTGGAGTGATCACTTATAGGTTATGATTGATGCATCACCCCTCACAGTCACACCACACGTGGAATGGTCGTCACGAAAACAAGCCAAATAAATTTCCATTGCGAAGGAAGACACACTTGATGTTCTGCTTTGAGCTTTCAGTGAACAGTCGCCATTCCGTTTCGTTATATGCTGAAATGCGCAACTAAACAATGTATGTTATGGCAACATAAAAATCCCTCTTCACTTCGAAAGTGTTGCAGAAACCCACTTTATCTTCACTGAAAGAAGGCTAGCTTAGCTTCTTTTTCAAGAATTTTTTTTTTACACAGTTCTGAAGCATTTTCGGATAGCTCCGAATCTCGCAGCCAATCATTCTATTAATGACGCTCAAATCAGGTACGAACGGATTCATTTTCAGTATCAAAGTCTTCGTCGTTGGGGTGATTTCGGTCTTCACCACAGACGTATTTCTCTATTTCCAGGGAAGGTAATTTTTTGAATACTGACACTGGGAATTCAGCTGAATGAGACACTGGGCGTAATAGCGGATGGTGAACTAGGATGCTCTATTATACACATGTTTTCCTTGTTGTTCGTTGACGATTCACTATACAAAAGGAACAATCATTTCTCTGTGAACTGCCGGCTGGAGAGCCCGTGCGGTTCTAGGCGCTACTGTCTGGAACCGAGCGACCACAACGGTCGTTGGTTCGAATCCTGCCTCGGGCATGGATGTGTGTGATGTCCTTAGGTTAGTTAGGTTTAATTAGTTCTAAGTTCTAGGCGACTGATGACCTCAGAAGTTAAGTCGCATAGTGCTCAGAGCCATTTGAACCGTTTCTCTGTGAACTCGCGAAATCATGGGTATACGAAATGGAAGTTTGTCACACGTTCCCTTCGTCAATATCTGTAACTTGTCGACGCACTGCTTCCACACCATGCGAGGGGCCCATGATTTGCCCTGATCACCAATTCTCACTTTGAAATGGGCTTGCATGAGAAGTCGTGGAAAGAAATGCGTACGAAGTATAAAATGTCAAAAAAAAAAACACGAGAAACAAGAATGTCCATAAAGGAAGGACCCGCATTGAATTACGAGAGGCGTTTAATAAGTAATGCAACATTTTTTTCGACCAATTTCGGGTGGAAAAGTGCAGAATGTGTCGGACATCGTGCAATATTCCCGACAGTTTCATGAATTTGAGATACATGGCTGTGCTATAAGTATCCTTCAAGGTGGCGTCTGTAGTGGAGGTATGTTCTAAGCAGAGAGCTGTTATCGACTTTCTTTTGGCCAAAAACTAGAGCCTCGCAGGTACTCACAGACGCTTGCAGAATGTCTGCGGACACCTGGCAGTGAACAAAAAGCACGGGTTGTCGTTGGGCGAAGCGTCTGTCATCATCGCAACAAGGTCGCGCGAAGCTTAACTCCTGCAATGTTGGCACGTGCGAACACTCTCTTTCGAGGCGATCGACGCATCACGATCAGACACCTCCCTGCTCGGCCGGACGTCTCTGTTGGTAGTGCTGATACAGTCGTCCACCAGATGGCGTACGCAAAGGTGCGTACGAAGCCACCAAAACAGATGACATCCATCTGTTTGGCCCAATGAAGGATGCGCTCCTGGGAAGCGGTACGTGAATGATGGGGAGGTTGAGACAGCAAGACAATGCCTCCGACGTCGACCACAAGAGAGGTACCATGAGGACATAAAGCCCCCCCACCGCCAAAAGGTGGTACTGAACTCGTGTTGAGAAATGGGGTTTTGTAGCCAGAAGAGTGGTAAATAGTATGATGTATGGGAATCTTGAATAAAGTCAATCTACTTTCAGAAAAAAAAATGTGTTGGAATACTTATTGAACGCCCATCGTACTAGTTGGCCAATAGGCCAGTAAGATTGAAATACAGGACTCGTGAACGAAAACAACCTGTAGTTCCACAACCACAATACAGCGAAATGATGACTTTAGTTTTTATCAATAATTAACACAAGGACGAAGGGTAGTTACGAAAGATACTGAACACATAAAACTTTTATTAGTTCTGCGGTATGACTGCACAGTTTGCCGTGAGGTATGTCAACTATGTCTTTAGTGAGTGAGTGTATGTAACGGAATAAAATAACTTTCGAATCCTCCTATTGAATGCAAGGTAGGCTGAAGGCTGCTCACGACGTACAAAATTAATAAGGTTTTCGTTACTCGCTACGCAGATCGCAGAGCATTCCGCCTAACGCTCTCGGAACAGCTCCAGCTCCAGGGTGGACACCAAGAGAGCGAGTGTTAACTGTAGTTGACGCCACGCTTCCTGACAAAGTGCGGAGAGGAAAACAGGAAGTCAGAAACATGCGTGGAATGACCCCAAGGACTTTCCTGCCGCCGGCCGAAGTGGCCGTGCGGTTAAAGGCGCTGCAGTCTGGAACCGCAAGACCGCTACCGTCGCAGGTTCGGATCATGCCTCGGGCATGGATGTTTGTGATGTCCTTAGGTTAGTTAGGTTTAACTAGTTCTAAGTTCTAGGGGACTAATGACCTCAGAAGTTGAGTCCCATAGTGCTCAGAGCCATTTGAACCATTTTTGAACTTTCCCGCAGTAGATGTATCGATATCACAGAAGATTTCTTTGTCTCGGCTCAGTTCGTCTGGTGAAATGATAATATCACGGTGATAGAAGTTTATCGTCATACATGCTGTCACCTTTCGAGCTTAGCAGGTTCCTCTTTCGTGAATTACGAATGTTTATTCGTACAAGCTTAAGTGGACGACGTGTCCACAATTTCAAATAGTGACTTCGAGTTAGAGAACATTCAAAAGGTCGCCTGAAAATCGTGGCGCAAAAATAAACAAATAAGGATCACGAGTCAGAACAGTTACTTGGATTGTAGTGTCACCGCCAGACACCACACTTGCTAGGTGGTAGCCTTTAAATCGGCCGCGGTCCGTTAGTATACGTCGGACCCGCGTGTCGCCACTATCAGTGATTGCAGACCGAGCGCCGCCACGCGGCAGGTCTAGTCTAGAGACTCCCTAGAACTCGCCGCAGTTGTACAGCGGACTTTGCTAGGGATGGTTCACTGTCTACATACGCTCTCATTTGCAGAGACGATAGTTTAGCATAGCCTTCAGCTACGTCATTTGCTACGACCTAGCAAGGTGCCATATTCTTCAAGAATGTATTCAGAACAGATAATATTGTGAATCATGTACAGTCAAGAGCGATGTTCATCATTAATGGATTAAAGTTAAGTATCAAACTAATTACGTCCTCTTTCTGAATTCTAATTCTTTGTCATGTTCCAGACCTAACGTCAGTATAGTTCTTTCCTCCTCACGCCAACCTGCGTGAGCTAAAACGCGTGCATTTCGGCCTCCACTAGTAACACGGTGTTGGCACTTCTGCCAACATGGATGAAAAAGTCGAGAATCTTACACATTTAGGACAGACTATACACCGATACACGCGCAATGCTAATGAGCAACCGGACAGAGAGAAAAATGTTAACGCGTATTACAATCAGCCAAAACGATGTAAGAGAAAGGGAAGGAGTTCACGGGTCGTTTTACATCAGTGTTTCTGTTTGCTCAAAACTGTTACATGTAACGGCCATATATGCGGTCCCGTACTTGCTGAGCTGAATAGAAAGATATTGGCCACAGCAGCGTGGTACGTCTACAGCGGCTACACCTTTAGAATGTCTTGCCAGCTAGAGAGACACTGTAATGCCATGTCCTTCGGAGGTCTTTCAAAATGCTTACAGCCCGCGACGATTCCGTTATAAAGACAGTGTTTCAATTTATGAAGCACCAAAGCTTCTTGTGTCCAATAGAAGTGTAGCAATAAATATGGCTGTTTGATTACGTAGCCAGTTAATTTTAGGGAAAAAGTTAAATAGGAGAGTAAATTTTGCGGAGTTGCACGACATATTTATTATTGTTGTTGTGGTCTTCAGTCCTGAGACTGGTTTGATGCAGCTCTCCATGCTACTCCATCCTGTACAAGCTTCTTCATCTCCCAGTACCTACTGCAACCTACATCCTTCTGAATCTGCTTGGTGTATTCATCCCTTGGTCTCCCTCTACGATTTTTAGCCTCCACGCTGCCCTCCAATACTAAATAGTTGATCCCTTGATGCCTCAGAACATCTTACCAACCGATCCCTTCTTGTAGTCAAGTTGTGCCACGAACTTCTCTTCTCCCCAATTCTATTCAATACCTCAACATTAGTTATGTCATCTACCCATCTAATATTCAGCATTCTTTTGTAGCATCACATTTCGAAAGCTTCTATTCTCTTCTTGTCTAAACTATTTATCGTCCCTGTTTCACTTCCATACATGGCTACACTCCATACAAATACTTTCAGAAACGACTTCCTGACACTTAAATCTATACTCGATGTTAACCAATTTCTCTTCTTCAGAAACGCTTTCCTTGTCGTTGCCAGTCTACATTTTAAATCCTCTCTACTTCGACCATCATCAGTTATTTTTCTCCCCAAATAACAAAACTCCTTTACTACTTTAAGTGTCTCATTTCCTAATCTAATTCCATCAGCATCACCCAACTTAATTCGACTACATTCCATTATCCTCGTTTTGCTTTTGTTGATGTTCATCTTATATCCTCCTTTCAAGACACTGTCCATTCCGTTCAACTGCTCTTCCAAGTCCTTTGCTGTCTCTGACAGAATTACAATGTCATTGGCGAACCTCAAAGTTTTTATTTCTTCTCCATGGATTTTAATTCCTACTTCGAATTTTTCTTTTGTTTCCTTCACTGCTTGCTCAATATACAGATTGAATAACGTCGGGGAGAGTCTACAACCCTGTCTCACTCCCTTCCCAACCACTGCTTCCCTTTCAAGCCCCTCGACTCTTATATTCATTAGGACTTAATAAATAGCTCCCCAGAGCACCCCAGAATTAGAAAATATGCTACAGTAACTGTTCGAACGTCTGGACAAATATACACCCTAAACAGCTGCCTACAATAAATTAGTACGACATACCATCCACCTCGGTCGACACAAAAAAGATGTTTAAAATACATTTCTTGTACATCCCACTTCGCATGCCTATCAAACGCCAAGTAACGGCTTCTGTGGCACAACACATTACCGTGCCACCAGGTGTAGGAAAAACATTGGCATTCAAAACAGCTTCCAGCAGCCTCGGAATGGGTCCCGTATCGTTTTCAAGAGAATGTCATACCGTTCTTCCTGCAAAATAGTGGAAAGTTACGGCAACAGTGATGGAGGTGGATAGCGATTACTCATCTTTATATCCAAAGTAGAGCACAAAGGCTGAGTAAGACTGACATCTGGTGATTGTAGTGGCCAGGAGGGATGCGACAATTCATCCCCACAGTGACAAAACCTGTCCTGTACGATGGGAGTTGTCTTGGAACCTGGCATCGCCAATAGGAAACAAATATTATACCACAGGGTTGACCTAATGAGCCAAAATGGTCACATAATTCTTAGCAGTGAAGTGACCTTTCAGTGTAACCATGGAGCCCGGGGAACACCACGATGAGTCTGCCCAAATCACCACTGACCCGCAGCGATGTTTCACTCTCGGCAGCAAGCACTCCACGTCGTTGGATTGGGCCGGCGTACGACAGACTTAAACTCACCCAGGAGTTGGAAACAGTGTGACACAAGACTCATTCTACCAAACGACTTTCTTCCATTACTCCACAGTCCAGTCTTATGGCTTAGGGATCACATTTTCCTGTTACGGGCATTTACATCACTGATCTGTGGCTTTGGAGTTCCAGTCCGTTCTGTATTTGCCAGGTTATGGAGCTCCAACCTTTTTTTCTCTTTATATTGACAGGGTTCGTGATGGCCATGCAGTGACTTCTGCAGCCGTTGTCCTCTTATTTTTCATCAAGATTACCTCCCATGACGGTCCGAGACGATCATTCAACACTTTTGGCGAGTTGTGACTTACTGGTGATGGTTTCCCATTTTCACCTTACGCGATGTAAAGCTTCGGTACGGCGCCTCATGAACCGCCAAATACTTCGGCTACCTCGATTACAGAAGCATTCACCATACAAGCACCAACTATTTACCTACGTTCGGATCCACTTAGCTCCGACAAGATGTACTCACAACTAAATAGAACATTGAACGTATTGTGGGCATTGCACAGGTGCGATCGTAGTCAAATACAACAGTACCACCTGCAGGCTTTACTAGCATCGGCATTTGTGTTGAGGCATGCGTTTCTAGCGGTCTTTGAATATTTTTCTCCAACCCTTCTACGATTCGTACCTAAATCAGTCAAAATTTGAACTGACTTAAAGAAAAACTAATTCTTATCCACTGGACATCGCTCCTTGGATAGAGTATCGCTCCGGATTCGAGGGTTTATGAACAGTACAACAAAGGCATTTCCGCTTGGTTTAACAGGGTTCTTCGCATCTAGACACTCAAAACACGACGTTAGAAGGCTCATGCTATTATTTAGCGTCACTAAATTTATTCATATCTAACAAACGGGAATATAGCTTCAAATTATACAAATATAGAAAAAGTAGAAGAAGAATGGGTAGCTCTGAGGGATGAAGTAGTGAAGGCAGCAGAGGATCAAGTAGGTAAAAAGACGAGGGCTAGTAGAAATCCTTGGGTAACAGAAGAAATATTGAATTTAATTGATGAAAGGAGAAAATATAAAAATGCAGTAAGTGAAACAGGCAAAAAGGAATACAAACGTCTCAAAAATGAGATCGACAGGAAGTGCAAAATGGCTAAGCAGGGATGGCTAGAGGACAAATGTAAGGATGTAGAGGCCTATCTCACTAGGGGTAAGATAGATACCGCCTACAGGAAAATTAAAGAGACCTTTGTAGATAAGAGAACCACTTGTACGAATATCAAGAACTCAGATGGAAACCCAGTTCTAAGCAAAGAAGGGAAAGCAGAAGGGTGGAAGGAGTATATAGAGGGTCTATACAAGGGCGATGTACTTGAGGACAATATTATGGAAATGGAAGGGGATGAAGATGAAATGGGAGATATGATACTGCGTGAAGAGTTTGACAGAGCACTGAAAGACCTGAGTCGAAACAAGGCCCCCGGAGTAGACAATATTCCATTGGAACTACTGACGGCCGTGGGAGAGCCAGTCCTGACAAAACTCTACCATCTGGTGAGCAAGATGTATGAGACAGGCGAAATACCCTCAGACTTCAAGAAGAATATAATAATTCCAATCCCAAAGAAAGCAGGTGTTGACAGATGTGAAAATTACCGAACAATCAGCTTAATAAGTCACAGCTGCAAAATACTAACACGAATTCTTTACAGACGAATGGAAAAACTAGTAGAAGCCAACCTCGGGGAAGATCAGTTTGGATTCCGTAGAAACACTGGAACACGTGAGGCAATACTGACCTTACGACTTATCTTAGAAGAAAGATTAAGGAAAGGCAAACCTACGTTTCTAGCATTTGTAGACTTAGAGAAAGCTTTTGACAATGTTGACTGGAATACTCTCTTTCAAATTCTAAAGGGTTCAGGTGTAAAATACAGGGAGAGAAAGGCTATTTATAATTTGTACAGAAACCAGATGGAAGATACAAGGGTCGAAGGACATGAAAGGGAAGCAGTGGTTGGGAAGTGAGTGAGACAGGGTTGTAGCCTCTCCCCGATGCTATTCAATCTGCATATTGAGCAAGCAGTAAAAGAAACAAAAGAAAAATTCGGAGTAGGTATTAAAATCCATGGAGAAGAAATAAAAATTTTGAGGTTCGCCGATGACATTGTTATTCTGTCAGAGACAGCTAAGGACTTGGAAGAGCTGTTGAATGGAATGGACAGTGTCTGGAAAGGAGGATATAAGATGAACATCAACAAAAGCAAAACAAGGATAATGGAATGTAGTCTAATTAAGTCGGGTGATGCTGAGGGAATTAGATTAGGAAATGAGACACTTAAAGTAGTAAAGGAGTTTTGCTATTTGGGGAGCAAAATAACTGATGATGGTCGAAGTAGAGAGGATATAAAATGTAGGCTGGCAATGGCAAGGAAAGCGTTTCTGAAGAAGAGAAATTTGTTAACATCCAGTATTGATTTAAGTGTCAGGAAGTCATTTCTGAAAGTATTCGTATGGAGTGTAGCCATGTATGGAAGTGAAACATGGACGATAAATAGTTTGGACAAGAAGAGAATAGAAGCTTTCGAAATGTGGTGCTACAGAAGAATGCTGAAGATTAGATGGGTAGATCACATAACTAATGAGGAAGTATTGAATAGGATTGGGGAGAAGAGAAGTTTGTGGCACAACTTGACCAGAAGAAGGGATCGGTTGGTAGGACATGTTCTGAGGCATCAAGGGATCGCAAATTTAGTATTGGAGGGCAGCGTGGAGGGTAAAAATCGTAGAGGGAGACCAAGGGATGAATACACTAAGCAGATTCAGAAGGATGTAGGTTGCAGTAGGTACTGGGAGATGAAAAAGCTTGCACAGGATAGACTAGCATGGAGAGCTGCATCAAACCAGTCTCAGGACTGAAGACCACAACAACAACAACAGAAAATTCGCCTTAGCCGATCAGATAATAAACGGCAGGTGCCGCCATTCCTACGTATCGTTCCAAGATCCACTCCGCCGTAAAAATTATGCGTCCTTTGGAAGTCAGATCTAAGGGCTCAAGAGATCTAGAGAACTTAAATAAGAGTCTCTGACCGTCCTTTCCACCAACCTGTAGTCTTCTAATGTTGTGTCACCAGCGCAGAAGACAGCTTGACGGTCGTGGGATCTTATTCGGCGGAGGCTGCTATGCTCTCATCTCGAACCTGTGATTGTGCTTTTTATGGGATGTCACCTGTCCAGGTTAGTCTCTCTATCTACAGAGTGTAAGATCTGAAGTATTAACAATGACGGCACGCGAACTTCTCATTAATGTATCCTGTTTGGTTGTTATTTAAATATTCACACATTTTACACTGTCCTTCAAAACGCTTGACATACACTATGTGATCAAAAATATCCGGACATCTGGATGACAACGACTTACAATTTCATGGTGGAATTCAGTATGGTGTTGGCCCAACCGTAGCCGTGGTGACAGCTTCCACTCTCGCACGCATACATTCAGTCAGGTGCTGGAAGGTTTTTTGGGAAATGGCTGCCCATTCTTCACGGAGTGCTGCACTGAGGAGAGGTATCAATGTTGGTCGCTGAGGCCTAGCACGAAGTTGGCGTTCCAAAACATCCCAAAGGTGTTCTGTAGGCTTCAGGTCAGAACAATGTGCAGGCCAGTCCATTACAGGGATGTTATTGTCGTGTAACCAGTCCGCCACAGGCCGTGCATTATGAACAGGTGCTCGATCGTGTTGAAAGATGCAGTCGCCATCCCCGGATTGCTCTTCAACAGTGGGGAGCAAGAGGGTGCTTAAAACATCAATATAGGCCTGTACTATGGTAACACCACGCAAAACACCATACTGAATTCCATGAAAACACGACCACACCATAACACCACCACCTCCGAATTTAACTGTTACCACTACACACGCTGGCAGATGAAGTTCGTCGGGCATTCGCCATACCCACATCCTGCCATCGGATCGCCACACTGTGTACCGTGATTCGTCACTCCACACAACGTTTTTCCACTGTTCAATCGTCCAGTGTTTACGCTCCTTACACCAAGCGATGCGTTGTTTGGCATTTACCGGCATGATGTGTGACTTATGAGGAGCCAATCGACCATGAAATCCAAGTTTTATTACCTCCCGCTTAACTGTCATAGTACTTGCAGTGGATTCTGATGCAGTTTGGAATCCCTGTGTGATGGTCTAAACTGCCTATTACACATTATGAGCCTCTTCAACTGTCGGCGGTCTGTGTCAGTCGAAGTCGGCCTGTGCGCTTTTGTGCTGTACGTGTCCCTTCACGTTTCCATTATCACATCGGAAAGAGTGGAGCTAGGGATGTTTAGACGTATGACACAAGTGACACCCAATCACCTGACCACGTTCGAAATCCGTGAGTTACGCGGAGCGCCCTATTCTTCTCTCTCACGATGTCTAATGACTACTGAGGTCGCTGATATCGAGTACTTGGTAGTAGGGTGCACCACAATGCACCTAATATGAAAAACGTATGTTTTTGAGGGTGTCCGGATACTTTCGATCACATAGTGTAGCTTTTTAAATTGAACGGTAACTTTTCTATCCAACTTCCGAGATAGAGTACGACATGTCCGTCCCTCCAGAACGCCCGTGACAGAGTGAGTAGCGCAGGCAAAGTACTTCGTCTCCCAGGCGCGCCCAAGCGATCCGAACGTCTTCGGTTTCAATATCATTACTCTCTTGTTTCTCAAAACTAGTGAAATTTAATAAACAAGAACAGTAGAAAATGGTTCAAATGGCTCTGAGCACTATGGGACTTAACATCTGTGGTCATCAGTCCCCTAGAACTTAGAACTACTTAAACCTAACTAACCTAAGGACATCACACACATCCATGCCCGAGGCAGGATTCGAACCTGCGACCGTAGCAGTCGCGCGGTTCCGGACTGAGTGCCTAGAACCGCTAGACCACCGCGGCCGGCAAGAACAGTAGACTTGTAGGGTAACCATGAGAGATTGTCATACTAGAAACTGAGTTCAATACAGTGAAAAGTATATAAATAATTAATAAGAGAAGGTAGGCTTTTGGCCCGCAGCACCCGAATGTGCCTACCAATCAGAGGCAAGTTCAGTGCAATTGGCCGACACACCCACGGACTGGTACATACTGTACCATCTGCTGCTTGTACCTCACTCTACTTTTCTCCCGTATGCTACTTCGCGTGTATCAAACTGCATCAAGGCGAGCTTCTAGCAAAATGCACCACAGCCAGAAATATTACAGTCGCCTCAAGACAAAGTTGGAGATTAATCACCCAACTTAGGTGACGTTTTTAAGAAAATTCTTTGGCTGAGACTGATATTTTTGTACCCCGCCTTGATGGCGGCCCGTGGGTCTGCTCCTGTGTTCTGCAAACTAGGCCGAATGAAGGAAGCGAGTAGGAGCAGGAGAGGTAAAGCACATCGGTACTGCGTTTAAAATTAACGATGTTTTCTGTAGGCAAAAACAAGTTACTAAATGGTTACATAACTTTCCGATGATGAACACGTAGGTGCGAAGCCGTATTCCCGTCGTAGTAGTACAAAGTCTCAGTAGCACGCGAACACTCACTGGAGTGGAAGCGATGTTTCCAGGCCGTCTGCACTTGATGAAATGGGCCTAAAGCAGAGGATCTCCCCAGCATTTCTGGACAACAGGTCCCTAAGATGAGTTTCAGTCAAGAGGAGTTCTATTTTCAAGAAGTATTATTTTGTTTTGAGGACATTTTAGCCTCAAAGGAGAGAGTAAGCTGACGAAAGGTTTGGGATAATCGAGAGGACTAAGTCTTCGAAATTGGGCTTTATTGGTTTATTCGGGGGAGGGGACTTTCGTAATTGGGCTTTATTGAAAAGTATTTATTTCATGAGCTCTTGGCCTCGAACAGATTTTTAAGCTTTAACAGAATTAAATCTTATAGTTTTGCATAATAAACCAATCCTTTTAATTTCCAAGAGGGTCAGTGTCAGTAAGAAGTTTACATTCATTCAGAAAGTCGTTAATTTCATTTTGAGGCACAACTGGGCATAACATTGTCTGTTTTTCCCCCCGTTTAGGATGCCACACCATTACAATAACAAAGACATCGTCCAACTTAACACAGGGAGTAGGTTTGTGAAGGCCTGGAGAGCTAGATAATAACCTAGGCGCAGAAAGCCACTTTGGCGATCGAAAGGCTTCGCTAAGGACAGCATGGAGGCCCTTCAAAAGGGAACCGGGATGGTCGTTAAGCTGCTGCCGATCTCGCTATCACTCTTATTCCGATGCGTCGTCTGATGGTAACACGTTATCAACAGGCGAGATACTTCAAAAAGTTTCTGCCATTTTGTTTTCTCTTTTATCTTCTACGAACGAGCGGATTTCGGTGATCTTCGACTCAGTTCGTTGTCGTACGACTGATAGTACTATCTGAGGAGGAACGACCTATAAAACCGTACCCAAGGTGGGGTTCTTATCCTCTGCTCCGATACTTCGCGATACGTGCTGCTGAGTCTTCAAAGACCGCTGCTGCTAAGAGTCAGAAGTTTTGGAGAATTTGGGTAAGTAATTTTTTTGCCCTTTAGTATTTCATTATGTTGATGCTTCAGGATCATGTCAGTTTTCGATTTTAAAAGTTTTGCAGGAACAAATTACTTACCGTAATAGGTTCGTCTCAAGAAGCTCCTCATGATACACTTGTCATCCGTTTCGATGGTTCTCTTTCATTGTTTTGCATGTAAATGAAAAACAAAAACGCAAAAATTACCTGGCATGTGTCAGCTGGAACAACGTCTATTCGGATGAACAATCTTCCAGCCAGTACGAAATGTCTCAGATACTAAATTAATTAACCAAGCTACTGTCAAATGACAAAAACTGTATCTATTTTTGTCCTGCTAAGTGAATTACTACAATCACAGGGAACCTTGAATGCTGAAAATACTTTTCTGAGGCACTCCTCCATGGAGTGACGTTCTTATCTTTTTGCTGATGTTATCTCGTTCCTGACGTTATAGCGTAGTGTCTTAGGTCACATACTTAAAACATGTAAACTTAATACTCATAGTTTTCTTTTACTTTCGCGTGCATAGTCAGTGAATCAGACACAACTTGCATACCTTCGAAAGCCATCTGTTCTGTCCAATGTTTCACATTAAAACTGTTCAGCAAAACTGTTTCTCGCACTCTTCTCCTATTCTCATATTTTCTTTCAGAACGTTTTCAAAATTTGCCTTGGCCTGTCTCACTCTCCCTAAAAAGAAAGTTAATTTCGGAAAGAATGATAGAAATTTATTAAAAAAAGTGTTACATATGGGCTGTGGCGCAGTTTGTTTCCCTACGGCGGACAACGTCTGTTGATGACGTGGGGTGAGCTCACACACATATTGACCTGAGTTAGCCTCTCGGGCTAGTTTATTATTGCAATGATGTTGTCGCTATGAGCGAGATGTTATATTTTAGATATTCCGGATATTCGTTTTACTGACGTCGATCAAACGAATGACTCACTGTGGTACGTGTTATCATTTTTACGCAGAAATTTTACGGCTCTCATCATCAGATAGTCTCATCACAAAATGGCGGACGCGTGACCTCAAAATATTATTGTCTAACTCATCACGTAATTTGTATAGTCCCTTTTCGATCTTTTTATTTTCATTCGTTAGGTGGGAAATATGCAATCCATGCTTCCCTGATGCGGCACCACACGAAACACAGCCGTCTGTGTCGTGGTGTTAACTACAGCCTACACATGGGGAGGTCATTGTGCGTTGGAGGGAGTCCATTACTTGTTCGCAGATGACAAGCGCAAATGTGGGTGGGTGGACAGTACGGTGAACCTTCATTGTGGTGGCCAGACGTGGTCTGCCGGAACCTTGAGGACGAGTATACCTGTCGTCACATTTCCGTACTGTCCAACATCGGGCCATTGTCACATCCGAAAGCCCCACAAATCTGGATATTGCATGATTCGACTAGCCAGGCAAAGGGGGACCCAAAATGATGCTTCTTTGAAACTCTGTCAGGTGCTGATAAGGCTGTCTCACACGAGTACGAGGAATCTCCGTGTCCTTGACAGCGAACTCGCAACATCTGACGCTGTTCACCCCCCACCCCCCTACCTACGCTACCAGTCCCGGCAACAAACACTAAACAGGACCAAGACTAATGCACTCTGGTGGGCGTTCTACCTGTCGCAGGAATTGCAACTCCGATCACTTCATCGCCGCCAGTGACATGTGCTTTTGCGAAGTTACAGTGGCATCGTGTACTTCCCTCGCGGTGCTTCTGTTTTTTTTTTTTTTTTTTTTTGGTCAGGCTGTGTAATTCATGTTAGAATTCTGCTAGCATTACTAACTAAAGTGATAGTTCAATTGTAGCTCACATCTGTCAGCAATTTCCTTCTTTGTAATTGGATTTATTACATTTTTTTAAACTCTGTGTGTATTTCTGCTGCCTCATACAACTTCAGCTGGAGGATCTGTGTGATGGGTGGATCTCCCGAGGATTTTAGTAATGTCTAGGTGATGTCGTCTACTCCTGGGGTGTTTTTCGACTGATATCGTTCACTGCAATACAGATTCTTCTCGTAGTATCATTCTCGTAGCTCACCTTCATCTCCTTCCTCATCTTTGCCTGTAATGTTGCCTTTCTTTCCCTTCTACATATTAGTTGCTTATTCAAGCTTACCTTCATTGCTTAGTAGCGGTTAATTGTCAGAGCTCGTGATATTCATACAGTTGAATCTCTTTTGTAGAAAGGGGCTCTTTAATTTTCCTATAGGCGACATTTGTCTATGAACCAGTTATGCATATTTCACATTCCTTGCTTTTCTCGTTTATCCATTGCTGCATTGCCATTTTGCATTTCCTGTCACTCTCAATTCTAAACTTCCTTAGTTGCTGTTCCTTGCTTTAGTTTCCGCATCTTCACATTTTTTCCTTTCGTCAATTATTTTCAATATTTCGTGCGTTATCCACGGGTTTGTGCTGTGATTTGCGGGATTTGCCAATTTGATTCCCAGCTGCCTTCAGTGTTTCATCTCTCAGAACTAACTACTCGTTTTCTATTGTGCTCATGTCCACCGTTTCAGCCAATAGTTGCCTAACGCTCCCTTTGAAACCTCAACCTCCTCTGTTACTTTCAGCTTAGCCAGATACCGTCTCCTTAATTACCTGCAGTTTTACAGTGTGTTCAGTTTTAATAAGCAGTTCATAACCATTTAGTTATGGTCAGAGTGCGCAGGTGTATATGCAATATTTTGTAGATGTAATACTTTAGACCATTATGCAGATATAAATCAGAATTTAAAAAAAAAATTAATTATATTATGTACTGGGTGATCAAAAAGACAGTATAAATTTGAAAACTTAATATACCACGGAATAATGTAGATAGAGAGGTGTAAATTGACACACATGCTTGGAATGACATTCGGTTTTATTAGAACAAAAAAAAAAACTCCTCATATTGCTAGACACGTGAAAGATCCACTTTCGTCATGCTTGGACTCCCAGGTCCCCAGACCTATGTCTGTGCAGTTATTGGCTTTGGGGTTACCTGAAGTCTCAAGTGTATCGTGATCGAGCGACGTCTCTAGGGATGCTGAAAGACAACATCCGACGCCAATGTCTCACCATAACTCCGGACATGCTTTACAGTGCTGTTCACAACATTATTTCTCGACTACAGCTATTGTTGAGGAATGACGGTGGACATATTGAGCATTTCCTGTAAAGAACATCATGTTTGATTTGTCTTTCTATGTTATGCTAATTATTGCTATTCTGATCAGATGAAGCGCCACCTGTCGGACATTTTTTGAACGTTTGTATCTTTTTTTTTTTTTTTTTTTTTTGTCATTCCAAGCATGTGTGCCAATTTGCATTTCTCTATCTACATTATTCCGTGATTTAGTCAGTTTTCAAATTTATACTGACAAGGGGAGGCCGCCAATTGTGAAATTCAGATTCGATTTATACTGGGCATAATAAAAGCTCATGGCCAGACGTGTAATGTGGCAAAACACCAAGATGCACTTCTCAGCCGTTGTCGAGAAAATCGACAGTTAAAAGAAACCGTTGCGGTGAAAAACTCTCGGCGATTAGTAATTTTCTACAGCGTCGTGGCGCAGCGGTAAGCGCTCTGGTTCGTAATCCGAAGGTCACCGGATCGAATCTCGCGCCATGCAATTTTTTTTATTATTAGTTTTTTGTAATATATATATAAAGTATTAATGAATTGCTTATGCATGTTGGTGAAGGCGGATCGCTCTCCAATTGTACCGCCTCCATTTTTCCGTTTTTTTTAACAGGGTATATCAAAGCTCTCCCGTCCGCACTGATTTTCGACAATGTTATAAGTTGCGCTAGACACCGCATCTACCTTCTTTCGAAGTTAGCAGGCAACTACGCTGTTATGCGGCGGCTCGTTTCGGCCCATTCAACATCTGTCATTCAAGTGTAACGAGCGAGTAACGGAGTTTATATTTCATACCTGCCACAGCAAATTTGTGTTCGTGGGGTCTCTATTCTAATTCGAACGTTTGACTTACACTATACGTATTCGTTTCGGAATATCGTTTCTACGTCTTCCGTTAACTATGCGTGGTTAACATTATGAAGACAATTAATAACATTTGTGAAATACAACTTTGTTTGCGGAAAACATAATGATGTTCGAAGTCGCCAGTTTTTCCACGACAAACGACTTTCAACAACTTATTATATGCATAATTGTTGCAACTGATTGCCGGGATATATATATATATATATATATATATATATATATATATATATATATATATATATATATATATTTGAATTATAAAAAACAAATACTAAAAAAAAAAAAGTTGCAGAGCGCGGGATTCGATCCGGCGACCTTCGGATTACGAACTAGAGCGCTTACCGCTGCGCCACGACGCTGTAGAAAATTATTAATCGTCGAGAGTATTTCACTGGAACGGCTTCTTTTAACTGTCGATTTTCTCGACAACGGCTGAGAAGTGCATCTTGGTGCTTTGCCACATTACACCTCTGGCCATGAGCTTTTATTATGCGCAGTATGAATCGAATCTGAATTTCGCAATTGGCGGCCTCCCCTTGTGAGTTTTTGATCACCCGGTATATTCCACTGTTATTGGGGAATTTGTAGACCATGCATCCCATGAAAATCACGGTACTTCTCTGCCACTCTCATTTGTTCACAGAACGAAACAAAGATGATCGGGAAGCTAGCCGTACTGTCTCTGTGCGTACCGGCTTGCACGACAGCGGAGATGGCGTGCGGGTGGTACCCTTCGGCGGACTACCAGCACGTGGGACAGCAGTGCTCCGGGACGGCGGTGACTGAGGTGCCGCGGATGCTGCCCGGCGACCTCCAGCTGCTGCTCCTCACCAACACGGCAGTCTCGGCTCTGGACAGCTCCAGCTTCCGGGGCCGCACCCTGCCCAAGGTGACGACCCTGAAGGTGACCGGGGGCGCGCTGACCAGCGTCGGCGCGCACGCCTTTTGCGCCCTGCCGGCGCTCACCCTCCTCGACTTGTCACGCAACCAGTGAGTACTTCCGCCCGTGAGCACTTCCGTCACTGCACCGTTTGCTTGACTTCCGTGAATCCACTCCCAGTACTCCTCAAACGCGGTAGAAGCCTTCGGTTTCCAACCTGCCATATTTATTCAAATAGTTTTAAAAATTTTCTTTCTAACCTTACTTAAACTGAAAGTAACGAAGAGTTTAGGTCGTGACAGTTTTGTTCAGTAGCTAAACGTAATGCTGTTGAACACGTCCACGAGACTCAGAGGGCCATAGACACGGGTTCCCAGGTAGATGCCGTGTTTCTTGACTTCCGCAATACGTTCGATACAGTTCCTCACAGTCGTTTAATGAACAAAGTAAGAGCATATGGACTATCAGACCAATTGTGTTATTGGATTGAAGAGTTCCTAGATAACAGAACGCAGCATGTCATTCACAATGGAGAGAAGTCTTCCGAAGTAAGAGTGATTTCAGGTGTGGCGCAGGGGAGTGTCATAGGACCGTTGCTATTCACAATATACATAAATGACCTTTGGATGACATCGGAAGTTCACTGAGGCTTTTTGCAGATGATGCTGTGGTGTATCGAGAGGTTGTAACAATGGAAAATTGTACTGAAATGCAGGAGGATCTGCAGCGAATTGACGCATGGTGCAGAGAATGGCAATTGAATCTCAATGTAGACAAGTCTAATGTGCTGCGAATACATAGAAAGATAGATCCCTTATCATTTAGCTACAAAATAGCAGGTCAGAAACTGGAAGCAGTTAATTCCATAAATTATCTGGGAGTACGCATTAGGAGTGATTTAAAATCGAATGATCATATAAAGTTAATCGTCGGTAAGGCAGATGCTAGACTGAGATTCATTGGAAGAATCCTAAGGAAATGCAATCCGAAAACAAAGGAAGTAGTTTACAGTACACTTGTTCGCCCACTGCTTGAATATTGCTCACCAGTGTGGGATCCGTACCAGATAGGGTTGATAGAAAGAGAAGATCCAACGGAGAGCAGCGCGCTTCGTTACAGGATCATTTAGTAATCGCGAAAGCGTTATGGAGATGATAGATAAACTCCAGTGGAAGACTCTGCAGGAGAGACGCTCAGTAGCTCGGTACGGGCTTTTGTTGTAGTTTCGATAACATACCTTCACCAAAGAGTCAAGCAGTATATTGCTCCCTTCTACGTATATCTCGCGAAGAGACGATGAGGATAAAATCAGAGAGATTAGAGCCCACACAGAAGCATACCGACAATCCTTCTTTCTACGAACAATACGAGACTGGAATAGAAGGGAGAACCGATAGAGGTACTCAAGGTACCCTCTGCCACACACCGTCAGGTGGCTTGCGGAGTATGGATGTAGATGTAGATGTAATGAGGTGAGAAAGTAAAAAAAAAAGCGCTCCGTCTTCAGGCCACAAGTGGCCCATCGGGACCATCCGACCGCCGTGTCATCCTGAAAGTGAGGATGCGGATAGGAGGGGCGTGTGGTCAGCACACCGCTCTCCCGGTCGTTGTGATGGTTTTCTTTGACCGGAGCCGCCTGTATTCGGTCGAGTAGCTCCTCAGTTGGCATCACGAGGCTGAGTGCACCCCGAAAAATGGCAACAGCACATGGCGACCCGGATGGTCACCCATTCAAGTGCCGACCACGTCCGACAGCGCTTAACTTCGGTGATCCGACGGGAACAGGTGTATCCACTGCGGCACGGCCGTTGCGTAAGAAAGTAAAGATATCACATTAAATACCCGACATCACTGATACAAATAATTGTGCACAACGATACTGTAATACGTGCAACAATATTTTACGTATATTCACTATGCAGTATCTGTAGCCGACAGAACCGGTGTCACCAAAATCGTTGCTAGTGCGTTGACGCACTTAGGTCCTTGCAGAGTAACGGCTGATTTATAAATGAGGGAACTAATTTATTCTGCTTATTTCCGGTCACTACTGACTTGGAGTAGAAATATTCTGAAAATTCGACCAGTACTGTTTTTTAAGAAAACGTCTCTTAAGTTCGCTGAACTTTGATATTTTTCCACAGCATTTATACCTCACATACTATCTTCTATCTTTTTACTCAAAATATATTTATAAAGCGGTTGCAGCACAAAGAATTTAAACAGTATATTGATAATTTTTACTTATGGACCGTCTGACAGTTGCTGTTAACTCTCAGTGCAATTTACTCGCGAATGCATGCCAGTCTAACACTCAAAAGCTGTTGCATGTTGTATTTGCTATAAACTGCATTAATAGTTAACTTTTAGTAAAAGCAATAAACGTTTGGGCTTACTTACACTAAAACAAACATAGAAAAGTCAGCAAGAAACATATTACTTTGAAGAATCTGCTACTATAGAAAAGCCTGATATTTATGTCGATATGAAGGCTTTAACATTTATCATAGCAGAATAATTTCCTACATGCTCATGAGAATTTAGGTATCCACACAATATACTTTGTAACTTCTCATGCAGGTAACAGAAGTCCTCTATCCTTGAATGTCAATAGAAAAATAATTCAAGAAACAGTGCATTATGGAATAGATTTTTATTTTTATAGAAACAAAGAACATACAGAAATTACATGGTGAGGTTATGTGGTGTCACCGCCAGACACCACACTTGCTAGGTGGTAGCTTTAAATCGGCCGCGGTCCATTAGTACATGTCGGACCCACGTGTCGCCACTGTCAGTAATCGCAGACCGAGCGCCACCACACGGCAGGTCTAGAGAGACGTACTAGCACTCGCCCCAGTTGTACGGACGACGTAGCTAGCGATGCACACTGACGAAGCCTCGCTCATTTGCAGAGCAGATAGAATAGCCTTCAGCTAAGTCAATGGCTACGACCTAGCAAGGCGCCATTAGCAGTATATTGTCTGAAACTATAGAGTCTCACTTGTATCGTCAATAGCCATGTACCAAGAATGGATTAAAGTTAAGTATTCCAGAAGCTACGTACTTTTCTTTATAGCATTCATTACGTATCCTGTTTCAGACCTCACGCCATCCTGCGTGAGCTTATAGGGTGTATTTCGGTCTCCTCAAACCACACTGTGTCGACACTTCTGTCGACACATCAGGTTAAGTGGCAATTCACGTCTAACAGATTCTTAGCGATAACGAAAAATATCATTAAGCAATAAATGTGTGGGGAGGAGACCATGAATTGAATCTTACCTTGTTTGCGTAGTATTTTTGCTGCTTAGTTTTGCTGAATTAATGAGTGAGTTCGTTATTTACTGTATCTGCATTGTCTCTGGAGTTAATTTTACAAGAAGGCAAAGACAAAACCACTCAAAACGGACTAACATTTCGATACTCAGCCCAGGACAGTACGAAAGACTTTTGTGTTCTACGCATCCCGAAGTGAGCTTCCTCTTCCATTTGTAAATTTATTCACCGTTTAACACTGTTGTCCATTTAGAGTCGATAGGATTTCACACGTAGTCATGACACCTGAGAAGTTAAATTGAGAACCTATATTACAGGGATGCAAATACCAAGGGAGGTAACTTAGCTTATAGTGGAAAGAAACTCCGAGTTGCCACATACTGATATGTACAACCACCAAATTGATGCAAGAAGTCAGACTCGAAAACTACAGACGATCTTCGCTATCTTAATGAAATTGTTTTCTTCCCCAGATCGGATATTAAACTAAATTAGTCCAGTAAGTACGAAACTAAAGAAGTTACCTCTCCTCTCTACTTGTGTATTGAAATCAACAGAAATTTGATTTGAAAATCTAAAGAGTTACCAAATATTAAATTAATTTATATACCAAGAGGTGCTATTTTGTGCAGTAATGACATTCCTGAAAAATGCGATTTTTTACAATATTCAAGTTGTCTGTAAAACTGAATACACCTGGCAGCATGTAGTAATGCATTATAGAGGGTGAATCACGAGGTTTTCCCCCTGTTGCTGGAGGTTGTGCTTAGGTTATTTGGAACAAAAAATGTAAATACAGTACTGTGATCAGATCCATAATTAAGGAGCTACAACAGAGTTCCGAAACTTGCCAAGGTGTATGGATCGCTACGCTTGTGTTCGCAGGACACACGATCAGTCAGGTAGACAAGTGCAGCGACTGGTACGTTTCCATAACAACCACGTTGTTGGTACTGCAGTCATTGTTTACTGTTATTGTCTCGTGTGTACAGTAAACTTTGCAATCCCGTACAAGTTTTCATCACAGGAGTACGGAGAGATTGCGTACATTTTGGGCTTCTGTGATGGTAATGCGAAAGCTGCTGTAGCTGAATATCGCCATCGGTATACTGCGTATAATCGTAGGATTCCGAGTACCAAAACATTTAGTGGAACATATCGAACATTGCCAGAAGTTGGTACTCCTCCCAGTATTCGTATTCAGTCTGAAAGACATCGTGACGTTCAAGAAGAGGAAAACATTCTTAATTCGGTAGAGCGTAGTCCTCGTTCAAGTACAAGACGCCTAGCTACGCGACTGAACGTTTCACAATTTGAGCTATGTAGGATTCTTCATGAGAATTGACTGTATCCTTTTCATGTGCAGAAAGTTCACCATTTAGAGCCACATGATTGTGCCAAACGTTTGCACTTTCGTAACTGGTTAAATGGAAATCGGCAGGTCTGTCGCTTCCTAATGTTCAGTGATGAAGCAACATTTACAAGAGATGGCATCGACAACATGCATAACATGCATGTGTGGGCAGACGAAAATCCCCATGCCTCGGTAGTATCTCAGTTTCAACGCAGATACAGTGTCAGTGTCTCGTGTGGTGTTGTTTGTGACCAGTTACTGGGAGCGTTTATTCTCCCGGCAATTTTAAAAGGTCAGATGCACGGTAACTTTTTACAAGAACACTTATCACAACTTCTTGAAGATGTTCTTCTGGAAACAAGATGCGACATGTACGTTCAACATGACGGGACACTTGCACACTTGCACCATGTAGTAAGAGCCTATCTTAATCAGCAATTCCTACACCGATGGATAGGTCGCGGGGGCCCTGTCAACTGGCCTGCCAGATCCCCGGATCTGGAGGTGGATGGCAGACCTCGTCTACGAAGTGAAGGTGGAAACACGAGAAGAATTGATATAACCCATTTTCGATGCCGCAGCGTCAATAAGGAACGAGCATGTGAAATTACGAAATGCTGCTCGCTCGGCTCACTCCCGTGCGAGTCTTTCCTTCAGATCCAGGGAGGAAATTTTGAACATTTGCTTTTAATCCACTCTGAATGCAAGAGACTGCTACAAATTGTTTAAATTAATTATTATGTGCATTTTTATAGTGAAATCCTACAATAAAAGCTTCTTCTGTCATTTTCCTGAGTTTTTCAGTTACTGCAGCTCCTTAGTTACGGATCTGATCCCATTACTTGATTTACATTTTTTGTTCCAAATAACCTAAGGAATACCCTCCAGAAACCTGGGGAAAACCTCGTGACTCACGCTGTATACTATATCGGTGAAATATACACCTGAAGCCCACTGTCAGTCAGAGATGACATAAAGTAAGATTTCTTGTGGCACTTTTGACGTTTTCTCGTTAAATCTTGCCACCCAGAAACTAGCTGCTACTCGTATACACCTCATGGAAGACGTGTAGATGATGGTTCAGAACCAATGATTTTGGGACTGTTGTACGTTCGCAATCACGAGCAGTGAAGGAAGTCTTACCATTTTGTGAATCACTTACATTATTCAACATCTAATGAAATAAATGTACACATTATATACATGCACATATCTGTCAGTTTGCGTGTATGTGTGTATGTTCGTGTGTGAATGGGAAAACCGAATGTAATGTCGTTTCTTTACATTCAATTCAAACAAATAATTAGTGATTCAAATAATTAATTAGTGATGTAAACACGTTCATTACCAAACCTCTTTTGTATCTAATGTGCAAAGTTTAATGCCAGATCGAAAAAAATCAATTGGTTTTTGAGCAAAGTACCTGGAGGTGGCATTTTGGACATCATACACATTTTCACATTATTTTGCCTCTTAGCAAATGCTGTAGCGATCGGAATAAATGGAAACCCGATAGCGCAATATCGGGCTAGTATGGTGGGTGAAGTAATAGCTACCAGGTAATTTTCTCGTGGGTTCGTCTTGCGCAGTGAGGTCTTGCATTACGGTGTTGCAGAGTAACGTCTTTTTTTTTTTTTTATAGCCACGTCAGTTCAGAGTAAAAACTCAAGTTTTCGAAGATTATCTCCATCGCCTTCGTCAGGAGCAACTGACTGTCAAAATGCTGCTGTGGTGTCCTTACGTAGCCCATAGACAGCTTCTGATTGGTCGGTAATTACGTAATACTATCGCACGTGGTGGGACTGTCTACGCTGGCGGCGTCACAGCCCCAGTAGTATCGTAAACATTGCGACGAATATCTCTGCCTCCTCTTTGCATCGCGAGCTCGCTTCCATGCACCGCTAAGATTACATCCTATGTCACGGTTGAAGTTCTTTTCGCACATTGTCGTTCCTGCCACTTTTATAATTACAGAATCCCTGTATGTAGGAGCCTGTGACAAAGCTTTTGTTTCGTCGAACCGTATCTTCTGTTTGTGAGGCTGTGCTCGGCAACTGCAGATTTCTCCACTTCTCGAGTTTTAATACGCCGTCGATGTTCTGCACAGCGGCCGGAAACGGTGCGGGTGGACTGACCGACGTAACTGGTTTTGCATTCAACAGGGATGTTATAAACCCCAGGTATCCTGCATCAGCGCGGGCTCTGGTACAAAGAGTCCATTGTTCTAGGATGCTAAGCTCACTGATAACTTGAGACCCCCCTCCCGCTAACCTATGGCGAGGCCAGCGAACCACTGGGCCGGTTCTGGAACAGGTAACGAGGTCACACCTCCTCTGGGCCGACAGGGAACGGGCTGCCCCTGTCCTCCACCGGTTTGTTTATTATTGGCGGTAATTTGCCTCAAACGCCCCCCTCGTCCTTTTATAACTAGAGCCTCGTCATTTTGTTCCATTCTCCGTTGTGAGAGGAAGCAGAGCTATGCAACATACTAAGTAGTTGTAAATGCTACCATAATTACTGATGTAAAATAGTTTGGGATTAACATGTGTGACTGAGAAACCATAAAAAAAATGACACCACGACATTTACTGTAAGCATCTTAACCTCCGGTTGCTATTTTCTATAATTTTAACCGATTTTCTCTGAACTCCCACACCTGCGTTCTAAGACTGAAAGCGTTATTTTAATCTTTTAATCATTATTTCTGAGGATCTTTTGTATTTCAAAATATACTGATAAAAGCACAGTATGATATTTTAAGAAATACGCCCGCATCCCAACTAAAAAAATCCCGCGAAGCAACTGAGTAATTGTGAAGCCACTTATATAAACCTGTGCTTCAATACAACTTCCTCTCTCACAACCATAGGAGAGGAATGCACTTTCGTTTAAAAACGCAATCCAAGAACTGCTGCCTGACTGTATAGGACTCGGTGCCCAACATTCTGCCGTCCAGCCGCCGCTGCTTTTGTGACCTGTCTCAAAGCGGTTTCGGGCGCCGCTTCGCACCGTAGCCTTCGTGCTGCTGGTAATCAGCCCAGCTACTAGTGGTCCAACCAGATGGTGATTGTAAATAGTCTTGATGGGTGTGCCGCCGGATGACGTTGTGCAAATCCCACAATATTTCCTCGGAGCAACTGTCCGACATCATCAGGTGGTTGAACGTCGCTGGTGGCTAGGTACGACTGACAAGATCCGCATGTCGACGCCGCTGTATATAGGGCACGCGCGTGAAGATTGCGCAGGCGCGGGAACCACGCATGCGCAAAAATTTGCAGATAGATGGCGCCAGACTCAAACGCCCTCTGCCGGGAAACGCAGAGCGGCCGTTCTGCGCGTGCGCTGACCCTGTGTTTACTGACATGCTGCCAAAGTTATGACGGGTCTTTTATCTAAAGCTCTTTGCTTTCTCGTCGTGATTTAACAGCAGCCAATGCTAGGTTCCAGGCTGTACTCAACTGAAATCCCGCATCCCTGTTGATAAGGTTATCAGCTGTACGGATATTTATTGCTTCCTTAATAACTCAATCGCAGAAAGAGGATGCTGGGGATAAAACTTCCGTCTTTTCGTAAATCATGTGATGTCCTGTGTTCAGACAGTGTTCTGCAATTGCCGACTTCTCCGGTTGGCGTAGGCGTGTATGACGCTGATGTTCGTCGCAGCGTTCTTGTACTGTGCGACATGTCTGACCTATATATGCCGCCCCACACTGACAAGTAATCTAGTACACACCACGTTTCCTAAGACCGAGCTCATCCTTAACCGAACCTAACAGGTTCCTCAATTTTGCAGATGGTTGCAAAACACACTTGATGTCATATCTTTCGAGGACTCTTCCGATTCTTGACGACATGGCACCAAAGTTCGGCAAGAAGGCCAAGGTGGTGGGTTTCTTCGTATCTTCATTCTGCTCCATAGATTGAACTCGCTTGGGCCTGAATGCATTACGTATCTGTTTCTCAGAATAACCGTTTTGACGGAAGACTGACTTCAAATGTTGCATCTCACTCGGCAGGCTTTCAGAGTCAGATACCACACGCGCTCTATGATCTAGCGTACCTAATGCACTACCACACTGTGCTTGATGATGGCAGCTTGTGGCCTGCAAATATAGATCTGTATGCGTTGGTTTGCGGTATACGCTGTGTCCCAAGGTTCCATCTGCTTTTCTTCGTACCAAAACATGAAGAAAAGGTAAAGTGCCATCTTTTACCACTTCCGTAGTGAAGTTAATATTCGGATGGAGCGAATTGAAATGTTGAAGAAGCGTAGGTAGAGCATCCAGTACGTGTGGTCACACCACAAACGCATCGTCAAAATACCGCAGAAAACAAGAGGGTTTGAGAGTGGCTGACTGTTCTGCTTTATCTTCAAAGTCCTCCATAAAATAATTGGCCACCACAGGAGAAAATGGGCTCCCCATGGCGACACCGTCCACTTGTTCAAAATATTGGTCTTGAAATAAGAAGTATGTTGAAGTAAACACATGGAGAGGATCAGATTTCCTGTAAAACATGTCTGAGTGGCGGTTTTCGTCAGACCAAGCGTATGCCTGTAACTTACGGTGCTGCGGTTGGCGTAATTTTGGGTTTAACGCCAAAACCCAACATCATCCCTCGATATGCTATGACTTTCGTTCGAGCTACAAAATGAAAGCTTTCATCACATCCACAATTAAAATGCTATCAAACGACGTATGTAAATGACGATAGTTATGATTTCTTATTTGGTAGTAATAATAATATTGTAATATTACAGGTACGTTATTAATGTAATAATTTTAAAGCCATGCCAAAGAAGTCTCACCCTCTTCTCGATTCGCGCTCCTCTAACCTCGTGTTCACTTGAATCGTCTGTAGAATGAGAATATATAGGGGTATGTTACAGCTGACAGTAAGTAAGATAATACTAGTTTCTGTTCATACCAGATAGTAGGTAAATAAGAAGAGTTGAAACCAATGTACAGTGTTTCTTACAGTAATGAGGTCATGAGATTTGACAACAGCAAACTATAATAACAACAATGTGGAATATAGCTTATCTTTATCTGTAGCAGTCCTTGCTTTTCTGTCTTGCTGTTAGATGTGGCAGACATTCTCGCAAACTGTATCGCAGTTGCAGCAGAGCTTCGAGCAGTGCAGGTCTATTTTTCAGTCGTTTTGAGGAGTAGGCAAGACACCCACTTCTGTATTTTCATGCGATATAGGTCAGAGTAACATTGGGTACTGGTGACTGAAGCATAGTGGTTCCAACCAGCCGCCAGGCGATCCTTTAACATCGCCAAAACCCAGTACTCGGGATTCTCATTTTTTCTCAGCCAGTGCTGTATCTTGTGGTATACTCGGAGAATATGCTGACAAGCAGTATCCTCAGTTTCTTGCAGGGAAGCGATGTTGGTAGTTGTTCTGTTGCCAGTCTGATGCAGCTTCTGTATCTGAAGTGGTTCGGAGACTTTTTCGGTTACATGACCATGCAACTTGATGAGGAATCCTTCAGCACTCTCTACTATGGTCTGCCTTTCCACATTAGAATACTTAAATGTTTGCATGTCACCGCCTCTGACTGCATGCGAGAATAGGGTATTCTCGCGAACAGGGTGACGAATTCCCTGAGGAGAGTGAACCTGATGTGGGATTTTCCTTCTCCTTGGCTTCACCAATACTACAAGGCTTTCTTGATTGAAGCCTGTTAGAATGATGAGAAGGTCCTCGTTTCCCCCCAAAACTATGACGATTGAATGTAGTGGAGGAGTGTGGGGGTGAGGGGGGGGGGGGGGGGGGGGAGCGGCTGAATATTGAATATATGGCGGTGTTGATAATCAAGGTAGGCTGTTGGCAGCTTCCGCTGCTTGCTTGGAAGCTATGCCTGATTTGGCCAATTTGTACATTAACACGTGTTCTTCGAATCAGAGAGGAATTTTTCCAGAGTGACACTGGGTACCATCGTTTCGTTAAAGATTATTTCTATATAGCCTGGTCCGGAGGACCTTCTCGCTCACTCGTTCTCCTTGGTGCTGGTGCTCAACTTCTCAAGACAACTAACAGACACTACAACAGATCTTGAACTGTACGTTGACTGAATGATAGCAGTGTAGCTGTCTCAGATATCTGAAAATGACTGCTCACTGTGTTAAACAGTTCGACGAGATGGGCATCCTCCATTGGGAGTGGGAGATCACTGCCATCTCACAAACATCTCACTCCTCCACCACCGCAGGCATCAACTACCAACCATTCCAATAACATCGTGACAGTACTGGAGGATGAAATTCGGCAACGGAAGCGCAATAAAACGCTGCGACGAACGACCTGTTTCCTGAGCTTTGAAATCGCTCGAAGTTCAACACGCACCACGCTCGTACAGTTGGCCTGACGAAAAACGTCTCGCAGACCTTTTTAGTGCGAAATTTAACGCTCCTTATTTTCATAAATAGTCAGCTTTGGCGAAAATTGCGGCGTTTTCTAGTTATAAGCGAAAACTCAAAAAAAAAAAAAAAAAAAAATTAAAAAGCTCCAAATCTTCTTTACATTTTGACCCATTTCTTGGCCGAACTTTAGTGGGACTTTCAAAATTCAAATTCATCACCTACGAAAACGTATAGAAAGCTTGTCAAAAAGACCTCTACGAAACTTGCCGCTATTTCGCCTTTCTGGGCAACATTTGACTGGACTATAGTGCATAGGGTAGGAAATAGTGGATAAACGCACTTTATTTAAAAACATACTAAAAACTATGCTCTAACGAATCCACACGACCATCACTCGACCGTCTGGCTGGCGGTGTGTTGGTCTCCGTGTTCTGGGCATTCACGCAGCGGTTCTTGGATCATTTTCTTAAACAAAAGTGTTTCCTCTGGAAAGATATGAGGGGAGAAATTGCTTTAAAGCGTAGTTTTTTCTTTGTGTTATGAGTGAATTTTTTTTACGAGTCTACTCTAGGAGCCTTACACTGGCATCACAAATTGTTAGTGCACGGTACATTTTTGTTGCATTGCGGAATTGTTTTACTCAGTTGTAGGCGTATTTGTCAATATACTGAGTTAATAATTTACCGGTGTATTTTTTTAAAAGTAATGCACTCTGGAATGGTTAAACGTTGAAAGTCAGTTTTTTTTTCTTTTACACACAACTGTTGAACTTGGGCATGGGTATTTTAAGAAAATCGGTACGATTGTGGCAAATAGCTACAGGTGGTGCGAGTGCTTACAGTAAATTTCTTGGTGTCATTTTCTTCTAGTATTTCATTCAGACTCTGTAACGTCAAAGAGCCTTACCTCAGTAATTACGGTATAGCGGTCGATCAAAAAGTTTCCGTTCGAAGACCGTACACTTCAAAACTGGTATGGCTATCAGGCAAACTCGCCGTTAGCTTTTGGCAATCATCCCACTGATGCACCAGGTTGAGGAGACCCGTTTGGTAAAACACAGTGTCGTGCTGCGTGGAGAAGTCCGTAACTGCCAGCTTCATATCCTTTTCCATGAAGAGAGGAGGGATGAGGACTATAGGGCCGGTGTTCGAGTGTCCCCAACTTGAGTTGGCATAACTTCTGCATAACAATATTTGCGTTAGGGGGCGTGCCTTACCATGTCTTTTTGGCCCGTGGGAGCGCTGCCTTATTATCTGTTCCAGGACGGCACAGTACTTTGGTGACCTCGCCATGCGTTGAGGACGGAGACGGGTCTCATGAGTGACCATGGTATCCTAGAATAAAGGATCCTCTGTTTCCGAAACCAGCACTGATGCACTGCCTACCTGTACCTTGCCATCCAAGGTCACCTGGCCTCGCTCCACTGCTTTTCTCTGTCGTAGGTGATCCCAGAAGTGGAGTGTACAGCAGGCCCATTGATAGTGTTGAGCAACTGAAGCAGAGAATTGTACACCTTGCCAAAATTTGTCTAACGTTACTGAGGTCTTTGAAATAATTCATACGTTACTGTAGAGACGGGTGCACTGCTGCATCCAAATGGTAGAGAAACACGTGGAAGGCCTCCTTAAACACCCAAGAGTGCAGAGTAACTTGTTACGTGTAATGTGCCTAGGGTGTATTGCATTTCTTGTTATGGTAGGCCATGGGCTAATTTTGAACTCGATTGGATGGGCATTTAATGAACAAGTCTACGTTTCAAATACTCGAGAATTCTGTTTTGGAGAGCTGAGGTTCAAACACGTGTCCGTTCATTGTGTTTCAAGTTTCTTATAGTTTCCCTCAATTACATGAGGCATGTGCTAAGATGGTTTCTTAAGCATAGTCCCGGTCAATTTCCTGCTCCATCCTTTCCATGCCGCGTCCGTGTTCAGTCTCTAGATACCCCGATGTTGATGGCGTATTCAGCACTAATCGTTACTTATTTAGCATGAAAATCAAAGCGCAAACTGGCAAGCCAAAGAGATGAATTGCATGATCAAATTACAGGCGTGGAAAAAGGCCCTGGGAAAATACCACTGAGAAAACGGGATAGTTCCGTATGATATATTCTAAGACGTAGTTTGATTAGACCGCAGAAGGGACAGTTGCAGTTAAAAACCGTAGGCAGAGACGTAAACGAAACTTGACATACTGCCTGCAAGACACTTGGTGTAACAAATAGGAGAGCTCGGGGCGGAACGGGATACTTAATGTTTAACAATTTCTTTAAAATAAGGGAACACAAGGAAACACTTCTTAAAGTGATTAAAAAACTCCTTGTAGTGTAACCTAATGTACCTTATTTTAAAATCACTTAAAACAATACATTTTGCATTTCTTACAATTTTTCAAAGAAAGTCTTG
Source organism: Schistocerca piceifrons (assembly GCF_021461385.2). NCBI lineage: Eukaryota > Metazoa > Arthropoda > Insecta > Orthoptera > Acrididae > Schistocerca > Schistocerca piceifrons. The sequence continues at coordinate 48,241,093 of NC_060144.1, forward strand.
CATATTTCCCGTTCAGCCCCACCCACGGGGCAGAATGGGATAAGGGTATTTTTTGTTAAGTTATTGCATAAACGTTGAATTTGAATTACGAATGTATTAAACTATGACAAAATGCTGTGTAACAGGCAATTCAGACTAAGGAATGTGTAATTTAAACAATTAAAAAGTCATTCTTCAAAATAAGAAAATGTTTTAATGTCATTCTGAAAAACTTACAGTGCTTAATAACCACCAAACCACTAACCACTAGCCCTTTCGACAATAGTCACAAATCAGTATTTCCTCTTCATCTTCACTGTCTATGCCAGCACATGAATTGTGTGCCCACTCTGGCATGCGACGCAGCCCTCATTAGAAACGGAGTAGAAGTCCCCACAGCAGAGACACGCAGCATCCTCTCTCTCTCTCTCTCTCTCTCTCTCTCTCTCTCTCTCTCTCTGATTCTCTCTTCTCCATCATCTTCATTTTTCTTAAGGTCTCTGATATCCTCTGTTTTGGTTTTTTTGGGTGTACAGTTAGATATTTTTGCCTTAAGTTGCATTGCACCTGATGTCTCTGTCCTGACACTATCCATATTTGTGCACCCTCCTCCTTTCTGTAGGCCTATTTTACGTGCGACGGCATTCTGCAGTTCCTTCTTATAAGAATAATCTGTTAATACGACGGTTTTTCCTTTTCGTGTTGTAATCCGCCGAGTATTTAGACAGATTAGTGGGATTGGAATGACAGCTTCTGGCAATATCTGGAAAGCTGAGTTGTCCGGCGAACATAGCTGGTTGGGAGAGTCTGGCATCCATGAACATCGAGGCTGGGTTTGCTTTCTACTTGCATCAAAATATGACGGGGCAGAACGGGACACTATCCCATTCTGCTCCGTCCCGTTCCGCCCCAAGAGCACTTTTGAAGTTAACAACTTTTATGGAGTGTAATAACTGACGTATTTAAACGCATTAAATAACCAAAGTATAACAAATGCCACGCAAGTTAAGGGAATGTGTCATTTTAGGATATACAATTAACAGTTAACAGCTTACCTAGCGTTGAAATTCACCAAACGTTAGGACAACTCAAGCGGTAACGTGAAGGACAACAATTCACTTAGATCTCGCACTTCAAACTAAATCAGAATGGCTGCCCTCACTTCCCTTCCATTCGGAGAAATAGTTACATGCCCATACAACAGGTTGCAACACTGTCCAGTCTAGAAAAGAGCAATTTCCCATTGTGTCCCGCTATCCAGTTCTGCCCCGAGTTCCCCTACTCAGAGGAGGGAGAAAGAGGTCAGAAATAACATAGACGGTGCTGTTAATCCTCTATCTTCACCTCCTATTTGAACCTGTTCAGTTGTTCTTAGTAGCTACATCGTTGTGCAGGATTCGACTATGTTTTATTCGCCTTCCAAATGCTTTGAAACGTATCACCGCAAGGATCAACTAATTTTTCTCGTGTTTCTTGTTTCAGGTTGAAATTGCTGGACAGTCTGAGCGTCAGTTGCAACAAATTTTTAAGAACTGTAGTCCTGGTGGATAATCCCAACCTCCAGCAGTTTCCGCGAATGGTCAGCTCTTCAGTGGAAGAACTGCACCTGGACAACTGTAACCTTGCGAGCATCGACGTTGGGATCGTCGAAGGGATGCCCTCCCTCAAGGTTCTCTCTCTGATTGGTAATCGACGTCTCCACTGCCCGTCCGTGAAAACTCAGTTTAACGTGGCTCGGCCCGGTCTCCGGGTCGACTGCGAAGATTCTGCTTCGGATCTCCCTTCCTCTATCTTTCCTGATGACCATAAAGCCACTCCAGAAGAATCGCTCAACAAATCAGATACCACTGGCGGTGAAGAAAGCACTTCAGAAACATCACACAATGAATCCAATGAAGCAGATTCAGCAGTCGAGAACAAGGAAAACTATTACACTGCAAATGCTGCGTCTGGTATTCTACCATCATTTGCAACCATTGCTGTTATATCTATCGTCATAATTATTTGAGTTTTATAATGCTTCACTATTGTTCCGGAAATAAAAATAATTCGAATCCCGCGGTTCCTACCAAGGTGCTCTGGAGGTTTCTCTAGATCATCAGGCTAATGCTGGACTGGATGTCACCTGTTAACTATTCCCCACCCCACTCCCAAACTACTGTAGTACTTGACTAAAAACAGTAAATTTCTAGAACAGCCCGCAGAACTCTAAGGAGGAGGGAATGAAAGTAGAGAAAGGAAGCGGTTGCACAATTAAATCATCGTTCTTCAGGATCTTTAAACTAGTTACAACTCGAAATTTTCATGATATTATTAATTTTTGAAACCAGTTTAACTACTAATCCGGTAAACTATACCCAGCTTCTTTTTTAAATTTTCATTTATTCTCATAAAACAGTATTCGAACCTTTTCAGGTTCCGACATGTATCTCACATGTTATCATCCAAAGATGAGCCTGAAAAGCTTTATACATTGCTACGTTCATATTCAGTGCATAGTCACGTATTCTAGACAACCTGTAAAGGATAAGCTTATTCGTGTAGGACCCGACGGAACTAACGTTTTAAAATTTAATCAGTTATGAAAATTTCTCTTTCTTATCGAATGTATACGGAACAGACATTTTGGAAATATACCCACCACTCCTCGATGCCAATCAGAGAGAATGAGAACCATACTCTTACGAAAAAGACAAAACAAGCAGATAACCAAAAAAAGAAAGAAAGAAATTAGCAGCAGCCTGTCTTTCGAGGACTCGGCAGAGATTTGTCGCGAAGTATCGAAACAAAGTGACATTCATGGAGTAAAGGCAGCAGGCCTAAGTGTATGAAGTAGGTTGATAAAATGATACCAACGCATCGACACCTTTTTCGGCAGACGTAAGTACTTTTTTTTCATTTCTACGTACTAACCTAGATCTGTTATCAATAAACGTTTAGAGGCAATTCTGAGTCAAGTCATCATACATTCTGAATTAAATGAAGCCATTTGTAGCAAACAATTTGCTTTGTACGCTTGGGCGCGTACCCGTACATACACAGATGCGCTACAGGCTGTTTTCTCGACTTCACAATCTACTAACTTTGTCCTATCAGACTGCTAGTGAAAATTCTGGACCTTGAAGTAAAAACCGACAAGTATTTCACAGTTCGCTTCGTGTAGCTGGCCCTGTTAATTGCAACAGCAGTGCAAGCCAAACTCTTGGTTTTTCTACAGACAAATAACCCTGTTCGATCATCCGCGGACGTCTGTAGCAGCACTCGCCGCCGGCCTAGCCATACACTGAAAATAGCAGTACAAAAAGCCGTGCACATTACGAAAGACGTTCATTTTAGTGAGAGCATTTTTGCCTCTTATAAATACGAAACATCCGGAGAAGAAAGAAAACGTGCATGCTACGTTTTACTCTAAAAGATGTTTGATATGAGACAGTCTGATAAAATACAAAATCATTAGGTTGTGTTAGTAATAGATGAAAATGAAGAAATCTATTGTTTATTTAAAATTCTTGCTAAAAAGATGAATAATATAGTTCGCTTCTACAGTTGGTAAGGCTTCCATGTCGCATCTAATTTCGCTCTCGTATCGTGGGCCGCTAGCATAGGCGTGACCTCTGTACCCAGGAGGCGGTACTCAACGTGGGCCCACACGAGTGCTTCTTGACCGAGCAAGCTGCCGAGTCAAGTATCAAGTGACTGCCAGCTGGCCGGTATACACCGATCAGCCGAGACATTATGACCACTGCCCACCGCGACGCTGCGGTCACGTGACGCGGTAACAAAAGAGTGTAAGCGGAGCAGACACGGACGGCGGATCACCCTAGCCAACATATGGGCTTCAAAAGGGGAAACCACTGAGATATCGACTTTGACTAAGTACAGAATATTATTACACAAAGTCTGTGAACGAGTATCCCGAAAACGGCGAAGCTGGTCGAATGTTCACGTGCTACTGTCGTGAGCATCCACGGAAAAAGGTAGAAGGACAGCGAAACTACCACTAGGCGCTAAATAGCTGCATGTCGACGACTCTTCACAGAACGTGGGGTTCTGAGGCTTGTGTGCTCTGGAAAGTAGGATAGATGTTGATCGGTGGCATCTCTGCCGAAAGAGCGTATTGCTGGTGCACGCACAAGTGTTTCGGAGCACACCGTTCATTGTACAATATTGAACATGGAGCCAGAATGAGATTTTCACTCTGCAGCGGTGTGTGCGCTGATAAGAAACTTCCTGGCAGATTAAAACTGTGTGCCGGACCGAGACTCGAACTCGGGACCTTTGCCTTTCGCGGGCAAGTGCTCTACCAACTGAGCAACCCAAGCACGACTCAGGCCCCCTCCACACAGCTTTACTTCTACCAGTATATCAGCGCACACTCCGCTGCAGAGTGAAAATCTCAATCTAGAAACATCCTCCGGGCTGTGGCTAAGCCATGTCTCCGCAATATCCTTTCTTTCAGGAGTGCTAGTTCTGCATGGTTCGCAGGAGAGCTTCTGTAAAGTTTGGAAGGTAGGAGACGAGGTACTGGCAGAAGTAAAGCTGTGAGGACGGGGCGTGGGTCGTGCTTGGGTAGCTCAGTTGGTAGATCACTTGCCCGCGAAAGGCAAAGGTCCGAGTTCTAGTCTCGGTCCGGCACACAGTTTTAATCTGCCAGGAAGTTTCATTGAACATGGAGCTCCGCAACAGATCACCCCTACGTGTTCCCATGTTGACCCAACGAAATCTTCAGTTGAGGTTGCAGTAGGCCCGGGACCATCGGAGTTCCAACGTCGATCAATGGAAGCGTGTCGTCTTTTCGGGTGAACGACACTTCTGCTACACTAGGTCGATGCTCGTCGCCACGAACGCCGTCATCGAGGTGAATGGCAGCTCCAGACGTGCAGCGCGCCACGGACGCAGGCCGGTGGGAGCAGTATCACGCTGTGGGAGACACTCTCCTGCGCTTGCATGGGTCCTGTGGTAGTAATCTAAGACCTGCTGACAGCTGCGAACCACCTGCATTGCTTCATGCCTCATGCCTCCTCGACGGCGCTGTCATCTTTCAGCAGTATAATTGTCTGTGTCTCGGCGCCAGAACCGTTCTGCAGTCGTTTGAGGAGCGTTATAGTGAACTCATACTGATTTCTCGGCAACCAAATTCGCCTGGTGTAAATCCGTAAATCCTATGAAACCCATCTGGGTCGCTATCGGCCACCATCACCACATACGCAAATCACCGGCCCGTTATTTACGCGAATCACATGGCCTGTGCGTGGTCATCCCATACCTCCACAAAACTACCAAGAAACGTCGGATCCCTGATACGCAGAGTCAGTGGTGTATTTCGTTATAAAGACAAACAAAGAAACTATCAAGCAGGTGGTCATAATGTTTTCGCTCGTTTGTGTCGTGTGAAACTGTGGTGCACTATCCAGAGAACACGTTACGAATAGTTTGAATTAATTACCAAATCTACATCCCTCCACTTTAATATCTCATACTCAGAGAAACTAATGTCGTCAGCGTCTCTCTGCTGACGCTTGACTTAACCTCTCATGTGTTGCCATTGTTTACACTGCCTGGCACTCGTAGGTGACAAAAAAATTTCCTGCAGTTGCTGCTGGACCGGGTGACACACAGTGTCGCGACGTGTGAGTAATTCCAGGATGCATCTTACCATAATCGGTACTTAGAGCCCAAGTGTTTCCGTGCCAAGATGAAGGAAGAAAAAATTTTGTAATGAGGGCTGAAACATGCGTAACCCACAATCTGGTCATTTTGCGCATTTGAGTCTTACAAAAAGAAGTAGTCAGCTTTTCTTAAACAGGTAATAGGAAACAAACAGAAAAATAGTGGAATTATGTGAATGCGCTTAAAAATTGTCAAGGACTGGACACGGTTTCGATCTAAACGTACATCACAGTATATCACTGGGGTACGCGTGATCTTGATCGCCTTCGATGGGCCCTCATTTTCGTTGTCTGCTGTTGTATTTCAGTTTCTTAGCCTCTGAACTTGTGCCCTTACACTTGTCGATCACTTGTCTCTGTAAGACTGTCAAAAATTTATCACAAGGACGTTTGTTTCTTGTTCAGTTAATACTACTTCTTTCTTTCAGTATCGAGGATCAATACATGATGTGGACTCACCGCTGAGCGACATACACCTCAGGATAATGGGACTCTGGTGTTACCCGAAACACGGAGAACACGAATTCTTTTTGTTTCCTCGCAGCCGATGATGTACGATGAAATGAGAAGATGACGCAAAAGCTGGAAAATGACACAAGGAACTCAAGATCAATAACTTAACTGAGAAACAAATACAGTACATATGACAAATAAAGTGTCTACAAATGTTGAAAATCTCAGAATTTATTTTGCAACCACTTTAAAAAAACACACTACGTATTTACGTTTTAATATATGACAACTGCTACTGTTGATGTAAGTAAATTTTTAAGGAAATAACAAATTTTCGAACAAAGAAATGCACTAAGTCACGTTGATTTGCAGAAGACGTTCTATTAGTCATAAACTGCATGACTGAGCGAAAGCCTATTAAATTCAAGACAAATGACGCAACATCATGTGAGCGCGCGTCAGTATTTTAGGTCCAGAAAAATGAGTGACGCTTTTCATCTCAAAACGATTCTCATACATACGAATTATTAGCATACAAATAAATACACTAAGCAAATGTGTATAACATGTTCATAGAAATAAAAAAGTCTGGGTAACAAAAAATGAAAAGGAACCATTACGTTACAAGGTAATGTTGTAAAACCGTTATTTATTTAACAGACATTGATAAAAACTAAAAGAAATCTTTCATTAGCCTTAAAAAATCTCTGTGAGTAAACCCTTACGTGTTATACAGAAAGTCACGCATTTCGTTTTCTGCCAAATATAGAAACTACATTTTACGACCGTTGTGCAACAAGATAAGAACATCTTTTTCATTTGAAACCATACAAACCGGTTCCCAAAAGATGACGTGCGTAAAGAAAAGTATCCAGTTATTACTTGCTATCACTTCTATTAAGCAGCAAATCACACACACTGATTTGGGAACTACAACAACAACCATATGGCAAGCTAAGTAAATACCTTATAAATTCTTACAATGTGTATTTGAAGCAGTGTCTTTCCTATTTCCAATGTTTTTTATTCCAGTCTGTGATCACAATATCAATTCTATTTCCAACGCTCAGGACGTAATTTACATGTCAGTTATCATGTTAATAACTCTTTAACAACTGGTGTTTTAGGAAAGTTCATTAAGAGTTATTTAATTAAGTTTAGTTTTACTTTTAACATAGTAATTCTGTTGTAACTATTTTAACCACAAGATAGAACAATCATTAACCGTGTAACCACTAGACCAGAATGTTTGAGTATACTTCTCGCTAAAGGTGGTGGGTAGATTTACAGTATCAGTGTTCAAGGAAGGCTGCACAACAATTCTGCGGACTCGGCCTGTATCTTGCTCAGATGGCTAAGAAATGAGGCAAAAAGCATTTGTGCATGTATATAGACATAGACATTTTTTCCTTTCAGATGCAGTGACAGAGAGGGTAACTTATACATGTCCTTTGCCATGTGCTGTATATTGACTTAAGGTGTATATATGCAGCTGTAGATGGCACAAACGAGGCTCATGACAATGGTAAAAAATTACGTTAATTTTAAGTATAAACGAAATCTTGCAACAAAAAGGTCACATCTGAAACAATGGTAGAAATATAAAAAGACATCGAGTGTTTGATAGATCAGATTAGCTCTATGTGCAGTCTCTTCATGACAAAACAGAGCAATATATAAAGCAAAATAAAAAGAAGACAAAAGGATTTACAAACAGGACCAAAGTGTTAGGAACCAAGCAGGACAATAAAATTTATACATTTTTTTCTATTTCAAGGATGATCAGAGTACTGTGGATGTAAGATGGGATTCAACGCCTAATGTTTTGAACCATAACAGAATGCCATTGGACATATACAAGCTATGAGTAATGAGGTAGAGTGCTGAAGTAGATGTTTATAAAGAAAAAGGAAAACAGTTCTATAGTAATCGAATCGAAGGAGAGATTTGCGAATGTGCAGGATTGATGAATTCATTAATATAAATCTAGACAAGATTTATGTTCATATTTAAATAAAAAATTAACAGTGAATAGTTCTTAAAAGTAAAATATGGGGTGGGGGAATACATTGTGTATAAAATTCTATAGCATAATGTCAAAAAATATCCTAAGAATTGGGCCCTTGAAATTAATGCAAATGTGGGAAAACTGACGTTTACGAATGGAATGGGATTGTAGTCAACAACATGAAGGTAAGGAAATTAATGAAGAACCATTATTTAAAGCAGCGTAAGAGGAAATCATTGAAAAGTACCATAATAAACCAAAAGCCAACAACAAAGAAGGAGATTTTGTTTTACGCTAGATACATGTGAAATGTATCTGAATAAGTTCAGGCGTTCCAAACTGTTTTGGCATGTCAAAGGACCATTGGAGGTAATAAATATTTCAGACCTTTAATTCATTTTTCTTAGTTTATGAAAATCTAGAGAGAAGTTTGGATTTTGAAATTATATTGATCTAAAAACATGCAGAGCTACAATTGACAACTGTAAAAACTTCATTTTATTAGAGACGCTGTTAACAGAAATTGTTTAGGACATTGGTAATGACAAACAATAAATGACTAATAAACATGAAAGTGGATATTCAGATGTGATATAATATTAAAAATTGAACTAACATTTACATTATTGAAAGATTTAAGGTCACATATGTGAGGAATCTGTTTATTCAAACATACACACTCAAGTTATCAATTCTTTTAAGTTGACCACAGGGTACTATGGTTAATGCTGTTTATGTTCTCATCAAAAAATAAATTGTAGAAAATCCATCCCTTTGATATTAAACTTATCAGCAGCGAATTCATAGATCTTCACACATGTAACATATTACCTACAGTGTTTGGTGACTTGGATTCTAGCTCAACACCTAGTCCATCAACAATATGGAGAAACTAACATTTCTTACAATTATATAAGAAAGGAAAAATCTCATACCAATCACGAGCAGCATATTCTTAAATTTTTATGTAGAATAAATATTTTGAAATGTCGGGTACGGCCTTAATGCCATACATTCCCAAAGGGACGGACAGAACCGGCCGTATATTGCGCTAACATCGCGTAAAGACGATTTTCAAACCGACAAGGAAGATCAAAGAGTGTCTTAGATCTGCAAAGGAGAAAAGGGACCCACTTTCAATGTCGGGAATATACCGTGTACCATGCACATGCGAAAAAGTCTATGTCGGAATGACTGGACGATCAATTAACACCAGGATCGAAGAACATAACCGACAATGCAGTTTGGGGCAGGTGGAGAAATCGGCCGTGGCAGAGCACGCACTGAGACCGACCACGTAATAAAATTCGCCGACACGGAAGTTCTGGCTGTAGAGAAGCATAGTCACACGCGCTTGTTCAGAGTAGCTGTAGAAATACAAAAACACGCGAACAGTTTCAAAAAGAAAGAGGAAATCCTTAAGGTAAACGGATCCTGGCTTCCCGTACTGCAGCGAACGACCGTCGCAGGTAGCAAGAGGAGAACCGCACCGGAAATGACCGCGGAGAAGCCCTTGGACGTTGGCGCGCTAGGTACATATAGTCTGCGGCCGTGAGCTCGGCTCCAGTTCACCACCGACAATGGAGAGTGAAGCTTTGACAGTGTCAGTCACTCGTGCTGGCGAAACGTCAGTAAAATCATTAGACGAACGTCGGCCGAAGAACCTGAGACAGAAGTCAATAGGCAGTTTGTCAACAAGTGGCCACGAAAGCCTTAACAATTTTGTAACGACTACTTTGCTGTGACACTGAGCTAAACAAACGTTCACAGACTCTGGAAACTGTTGCATTTTCAGATACTTGGCTTACGTAGTTCAGGATGAACACCTGAGAAGATGTGAGACGCATATTGCTAATGTCAGAATTATTTCGAACACAAGTTGATGCGATCGTTATTTCTCGATGTGTCTCTCTAAATATGGATCTCTGTTCAGTAACAGCGAGATAGTTACTGGATCGTTTATTATTCTCCTTACTTTCACTTCTATTGTCGAATGTTGCAACAAGGGAAATAACTGTTTGTGTGCTTCCATACAGTACCTAGTTGTTATCAATTACGTCTTATAGTTCTGATTAGATAGATATATCGAGGGTAATGCAGCGTCAATCTGTGATATCGATCTTGGAAAATTTTTCACTTTCGTGAAACGAAGTGTGGTGCGTACCTCTTGCAACATTTCCTTTCTAGTAGAATCGAGTATCTCCTTCAGACACTCGTTGCATACCGACATCTTTGCTCTAGAAACCACTATGAACTGGATGGCAGACGTCACTGAGGATGGTACCACATGTCAGAACTACCCATCTCATCTCTTGTGGAGCGGGGCAAGAATGATTGCTGAAGCGCCGCTGTGAGCAGTCTGATGTTATCCCTATGGTCCTTGCGGGGGTGATACGTAGTTGGCTGAAAACTATTTCGAGATTCTTCACTTAACACTCCTTCTTCGAACTAGATTTTCACGAGATAATGTTGGCTTCCGTCATCAACAGTCTGTTGTTTCCATGACTCACTCTCTCGGCAGTCAAACAAGTCTGCGAGCATTGTTGGTACCTTTCTTCCAGTGTGTCCAATGCCATTTGTTAGTCGTATCTACTATGCGTCTCTCCCACTTAATCAGTATTCTAAGGCGGGTCGCGCAAATGATCTGCTAGCACTCTCGTTTGAAGACTGACTGCATTTAAACAGTATCCCTCCAAAGAGCCAAAACCTGTTACGGACTTTACCTCCGGTTGATCCCATGTGATATCCCATTTCACATCCTTACGAGCTGTGACACCTAGGTATTTCTATGAGTTGACTGATTGCAACTGTGATTCATTTACGTAAAGGTCTCACGATATTACTGTCCAGTGGTTTTTGAAAAGCACATTTTTACATTTATGAACGTTTAAATTAAGTTGCCATCATTGTACATGTTTCCCTGGCTACGCCTGACGTTACAATTAAATGTAATGTATCTGTATTAGATTTTTCATTAGCGCAAGCAACTTATACTGCTGCTGTGAGGAAGTAATCATTGAATTTGATGGCCAGTACTTTGAAAGTATCACAATTTCTGCCAGAACTATTTTCTGGAGACTTGATTTCATTTGAATCAGTATGTTTGAATAGTTTTTGCCTTATTTTCTGAATGTTTTACTTTGTTCAGCCAAGTCATGAGATTTACATTTTGTTTTACAAACGTATTGTTAATGGAACTTCCAATCTTGACTATAACTTCTCTTTTAATCATGGTAATTAACCGTCCCTTACCACTGCTTCTATCTGATCTTGCTTTTTTGTTTATTTATTTACTTCCTTCATCCAAGGTCCATTTCAAAATGATACAGGAGTTGTCATTGTAAACAAAGATGACTAATCGCTCAAAATATACGTACATACACAATACTTCGTATGGTTTATGGTGACAGAACAGGTGGTCGGCCGTGGCCTTGATGAAGGAACCATCCCTGCAATTGCCTGAAGTGATTCAGGGAAACTACGGAAAACCCAAATCAGTATGGTTGGATAGAGCATCTCCACCCTATAGAATATGAGGTGAATGTACTGCTGTACTGCCTCATTTGGTTGGTCCTTAATGTACCACAGTCTTTGATTTACACACAGTTTGTGTCAAATGACTTGAAATATGGAACAAGGTTTTGTTCTTCCCTGTCTCACACACTAAGGATAACCAGTTACGACTCCTGGACCGTTGACACACAGCTATGCTCGTTGCACTAACTGCAGCCTCTTCGGAGTCAATGCCCTTGAACATTCGAGTATGTTTCACGGATATCTTCATGTTCTTCCCCCAGTCAACCTGAGAAACTCAGTCAGCGTCGTCTCATGATGAGTGACATGTTTAGCTCAGGAGAGGGAGAAGACATTTCTGTCATGAACTTTACATCTTGACTTGTGATTTTCTTGTGAAAGCAGTAAACTGTGATTACTTATAGAAATGTGACGCGGTATTGTGTATACCCCTATCATTACTTGCCACTGCTCTAAGCCCTATACTTACAGAAATGTGACGCGGTATTGTGTATACCCCTATCATTACTTGCCACTGCTCTAAGCCCTATACTTATAGAAATGTGACGCGGTATTGTGTATACCCCTATCATTACTTGCCACTGCTCTAAGCTCTATACTTATAGAAATGTGACGCGGTATTGTGTATACCCCTATCATTACTTGCCACTGCTCTAAGCCCTATAAATAATTTCAAGTGTGTAGTATATATTACTTATGATCATTGTTTTGGCTGCCTTCTGAAACAGATGTTTCCAATAATCATTTCCATGTCCTTCGGCATTTTATTGTACTATAATATTCTCCGATAGGAAATGCTGTTTCCAGTTTGTTTGTTTTTCCTTAGTAAATGTGAGCCCAAACTGGCTCCTGTTCCATTATTGTGTGTTACATTATTAGTGAAATATTTATTAATGTTTTGCACGATATGTGTCACACACTGGTAGATGTTCTCATTAGAGTGGTGACAGCAGATGCCCTCTTTTGTGGGAGGTTTAAATAAAGCTTCACCAGTGTCTCACGGCCTTAATGTCTTGGTGGATAGTAAACCTGTTCCATTTGACAACGATGTCATGCCAAAGACATCACAGGAGTGCACATTGAAGGTGTGGTGGTGGGACTTGATGTCCCATACCACCCTCCAGCGGTGGAAGATCAGGCCGCAGGCAAATATTAACCAAGTACGAACGACATTACAGATCAACATTGGTGGTGATGGTCTATACCCATTGAGTGGACAAGTCAACACTAACGCTTGTTTAGTAGCTGTAACAGTGCTATCGTTAGCCATGTTCAGAATTGGAGTCCTCAAGGATGGCGAGAGAAACTGGGTGTCCGTGCCAGTGCGGAAGAGGCGTTGTGCCAATGTTTCGTAAGCCAGCGACCGTGTCTCGTAGGGCGTCTACTTTGGCATAGAGACGCCTTGCCTTCTCTCTTGAGGGGACGGGCATGCAGGCTCCACCGAAGCACCTTATTCTGCAGTCGCTGGAGGGTCTGCATCCATGAGGCACTAATCGTAGCCCACGCTGTGGACCCGTAGGTGATGGAAGCATGGACATCCAACCAGTACAGCCGGCGCTTGGTGTCGAGGTGCAGTTCCCTTCTGGTGAATATTGGGTACAACGCTTTTATCAGCTTGAGTCCTTTTTGGGTTACATATTCAGCATGGCGATATAAGAGCAGTTTTTCATCCATCTGGACACCTAGGTAATTGGTATCAGGGGACAACAGGACCTGGACGTCTGCAATAGTGATGTTATGGCGGAGGATGGGGCGCCGTTTAGTGAAGTAGACTGCCGTGGTTTTGGTGGCATGGAAGGCAATCTTGGTGGGCGTCGGCCCACCGACATTAGCTTATTGATAATAGTACTCCTCCAGGCCCATCTATGACAACATGTTCATTAATATGGAACACAAAATCTTTTCTACATCAGTAGCCAGCCCGCTCTAAGGCTAAATGAATTTAGCGCCAAACTAAACCATAGTTTATGTGGTCCTGCAAGAAATCTTGTAACGTGTCATTGGATTTGTTAATTTTGAATGCGTCAAAGGATAACGTTCTGACTGTCTTCTCGAGCCCAAGGTGGTAAACAGACATTCCACATAGCTATTAATTCTGGCCCTATCTCAAAGTAATCAAAAATGATACTGTGAAATTTCAAGAATACATAAATTGATAGTAATGACTAGTTTGGGATTTAACCTAAAATGATAACACAGTCTCTCCCTTTTCCATATTACATTTAATTTACCAAAGCCCTCAAGAATCAAGTTACAATCAATGAGCAAGTTTAATTACTGCTTCTCTCAATAAATCAATTAATATTTCAACACTTAGTATGTAATTAATGAAACTATATCTCTATATGTGAAAATGTTATCAACTGAAACAAGTAAATCTTTAGCAGTGAAAATTACACCTACGACATAGCTGTACACTGGACTAAGTTGGGGGAGGATGACTTTACCTTATCTATTCTCATGTACTCATTGGAGGTTAGGTTAGAAACTAGCTCTTGAATTTCTCTATTGAAAGCGTATACATGTTAGAATATGGAGCTCTCGAAAAATTGGACTCACCATTTAATTTCGCCAAAAGCGCTTCACTCATTACCAAATGGCAACTGCTGCGGCATTGTCTCCGTGCTGGATGTGAAATCGCTAATTCCCTAACTCTGGCCTTGACTGAAAGTAATCAGTCTCAAACGCTATGCGTTCTGTGGAACGTTCAAATTTCCCTGGTCGAAATTAATGGCAATTGCACACTCGCTTTGGGTTGAAGCGACATGCGCAAAATTCAGCCAGAAAAGATTCCCGCAGGAATATTTAACTATCGCTTTACGTTTGTCGCCACGATACGTGAAGCGTATCGCCCTCACTTCGCAAACGTAAAGTAGAGTCAGAGTCGCGCCTTTACCACACGCAGGTGTGTGGCCGGCCGCTAGACGTGAGCACCCACTCTCTCTGTCTCTGTGTCTTAACTGAGTTCTGAAAGTGTTTTTATATGACGTCATCACCCTCACCTTGATTCTACTACGTCACACGTCTGGCTCCAGCCGACCGCTCCCACGTTAAAGGTAAATTCTTATTTTTCTTGCCCGGGTCTCCACTCGTTAATGTTATCTGGCCACTTACTTGCGTCTGAGCCGTGTTTATTCTGGTAGGTAGTATACTGATTTTCCCTTATTTCTTTCTGCAGTGCACCGGGGCTTACTTAATTAGCTGTAACAAAAGAAAGCCTAGGTGCATTGCAGAAAGAAATAAGCGAAAATCAGTGTAGTACCTATCAGAATAAACACGGCCTAGACGCAAGTAAGTGGCCAGAGTACGTTAACGAGTGGACACCCGGGCAAGAAAAATAATAATTTACCTTTAACGTGGGAGCGGTCGGCTGAAGCCAGACATGTGACGTAGTAGAATCAAGGTGGGGGTGATGACGTCATGCAAAAGCACTTTGAGAACTCAATTAAGACACAGAGACAGAGAGACTGTAGTTCCAATGTCATTAGCCACCTGTCCTGTCCGTCTCCAAGTTGCGTTCACTTTGTTATATTACTCATGCCCCTGTCGTTAAAAGGGTAAATCGTTTGTTATTCTGCACATGGGATGGTTCTACTTATTTCTTGTTGTCAACAATATCGTTATTTGCTAGGGATTTTATTCGGTATCGTCATTATACAGCTTTTGTAAGGCCCGAAAATGTGAACATCTAACAATCTGGGTACGAATGCAATCTCCGAAGTGCAATGTTTCTTGTTTCTTATAACACACCTTCGCTGGTACGTAAGTTTGTGGCGTTTATTTTTATTTGGAAACGGCGTTAGAACGAAAGGTTTATCTTATATTTTTTTCCTGTAAACAAGAATAATTGTGTATTTTTTAACTATTTTTGCGTTTTTAAACAGCGGTATGTACAAAACGCTGTTAGTTGGCACGCAATCATCACACAATTCACACGGCAAGTGGGTTTGCAACTGCCTTTCACAATGTTTTTATTCATTGTTTGATGTTTGCCAAATATTAGCCAACACTGTATGAAGATGACCAGTAAAGTCTGTAATCTAAACTATTTATGTATGGAGGGTTCTGTACATAATTATGGCATACACCGCAGTCTGCTGTATAAAAACTGTAAACAACGGCCTCTGTGTGAATTGAAACATTGACCTAGTCAGTATTGTAGGGGCTGTTTGTGTAAGCAAGCGATAATGATGATATGACTGGCATCTTACCGGTGTGTTACTGTATCATCTACTCTGCTACAAAGATTATACAAAAGAATCATAATATTTTCAACATTTCGCTGCCCTGTCAGCAACTGTATCAATATTATGATTAAATCAACAACAGCCTCAGTTGCACTGTTTACCTAGATTTCAGTTGGGATAACCCAGCCTTCTTCAGCATAAAAGGAACAACGATTTGTCCATAATGGACAACGTCAAAAACTAGAAACTATAATATAGTAATACATCGTCATATTGCAATAATTTATCTGGGAAACAGCCTCGGCCCCACTTCACGACCGCAGTGCGGCAGCAACGGATGTTGTACTGGAACTGTCTGTAGCCTCGAGAGCCCATGCGCGATAGTGTATAATTTTTTTATGAATAACTAGGTGTGGCTAGTGTAAGGAACAATGATATATCGATTGACTTTACGTTTGTAAGAATTTGTTGGACGTCAAAAGTCAAAAGTGAAGGGAGCAATGCGTTTACTATTTTAAGCCGACATAGCATATTCGGGCTAATCATGGAACTTGAACGCATGAGGATAACTACGGGTTTGAACTACCAGATAATCCGAGCTATTCAACAAACGGGAGTGCTAAAAACGTGTTGACAAGGGTATAATGATTACTCCCTAAAATTATGGCGGATGGAATAACAGCTGAAAATCTTCCATAAAGTTTTCATTTAGCAGCTGCAGCTGCTCGTTAAGAAGGTTATTTTTGTCATATAGTAAGTGTTTAAAAATTTGCATTTCTTCCAAAATATCCAACGTCGCACCCTTCACTTTACAATTCATCCAAGGCAAGGAGGGAAGGATAGGATAGGGCCCCCATGGTCCTGCAAATTTTTGCATGCAGAGCCCTCCCATTGCTTTCCTGGGAGCTAGAGTCAACTGCAGTTCAGATGTTTACCGCGATATTCCACAGTTCATGACGTCAACACCGCCTGCACCCCCATATCCCGACTCTGATGCATGACCGATGGTGTGCAAGTTTAAATTTATATATGTGTGGGTTGTCAGCATAGAGCACCTACCAACCGATATGCCCCCACGTGAGCCTATGCTATATTTTGCGGACGCTGTTATATCACACTGAGAACACAGAGATGTCATTTTTTTATATATAGCATCAGTGCCTCCTTATCATTTCAGGGACACAGAGACAGCGTGCATTTCCAGAAGGCATTTGACACCGTTCCTATAAGGAACTTCTAATAAAACTGCGTACGTATTTAGCATCGCTTCAGCTGTGCGACTGGATTGGTCACTTCCTCTCAGAATGGTCACAGTACGTAATAATCGACGGAAAATCATCGTGTAAAAGGTAAGTGATATCTGGCGTTTCCCAAGAAAGTGCTGTAGGCCGTCAGCTCTTCCCAATCAATATTACACCGCCACATACAGGTAACTGATACAGAGTACAGTGAACATATTGCGAATGCTCTTGCTGTCGACACTGCAGTAATCGTATTGGACGACCTACAAAATCATAACGCACACACAAGCTGAATCTGTGTGGCTGAGGGGATACGCCACTCTAACTCCCCCTTCCCCCCCTCCCCCCCCCCCACGTCCACATGTTTTATGAGCTGCTAGGGAGCAAGCAGTGTTTAGCGCTCTCCCGCAGACGTAATCAGCTATCCAGCTATAGCAGCTCATGTGTAGCTGCAGCAGTATCATTAGTATTAGTCCGATTGTCAGTGATTTCGCACTACAGACAATCTGTTTGTTAGCCGGCCGGTGTGGCCGTGCGGTTCTAGGCGCTTCAGTCTAGAACCGCGTGACCGTTACGGTCGCAGGTTCGAATCCTGACTCGGGCATGGATGTGTGATGTCCTTAGGTTAGTTAGGTTTAAATAGTTCTAAGTTCTAGGGGACTTATGACCTCAGAAGTTAAGTCGCATAGTGCTCAGATCCATTTGAACCATTATAACCAATCTATTTGTTGCAAAACTAATAGCATTACAGATGCTGCATGATGATCGAAGTAGCATGACTGCATCTGGTGCCTCTATGTTGCATCTGACAGAGCTCTACCATAAGCCGGATGTAGGTTCTGCAATATGACTAGTGGTTGGTCACCACAGGCACAGTATGGACTCGGCTGGCACGCCATTGGAGATGGTATTGGTTCTAAACACTCAGTTACTCCAGCAGAGTGGTGTGTCTTTGTGAAGGACTTTGAGAAAGTGAAATGGGTTACAGACATTTTGCCAAAATATGATGTGTCTAACACTGAGGTCGAGAGGTGCCCCTCATTCCTGCGTTCCGACGGAAAATATCTGTCTACAGAAATGAAGCAGTGACTGCTGAATTTAATGTGAAATTGTTGGAACATTGGTGGCGTTGGTAGTCGATCGTATATGGTAGAAATCTAATGATTCATTATATTGAAGGGGCACATGGAAGGAGCCTCCACGAAGATTGCATAGATTTCCGAACAAGATTAGACTTGCAGTTGGGCGTACCCTGGGCGTCAGGTTTCTCTGGCGGCTGAACCTTTCACACCAGAAACATCATCCTCGCCCTTTTCAGGACCACCGTTGACCATCATATCGATGAATATAGAAGGTATATTATCACTGAAAGAAGAACTATTACAAGAGCTGTGCAGACAAACCAAGTGCGATGTCCTCTGCATACAGGAGACCCACTGAAGCTGTGAAATGCGCAGACCAAAAATAAATGGAATGCGACTGGCTACGGAAAGACCCCACCCAAAATACGGAAGTGCTATATTTGTCCAATCAGATATACAGATAACATCATCAGCTTTTACTGAAAAAATTGATATTGAGATCTTAACTTTGAAAATAAAAGGCTGTACAGTCACATCCGTATACAAACCATCGGACGTTGATCTCAAAATAAATCTACCTGATAACTTTTATAGTCAACACACACAAATAGTGACTGGTGACTTCAACTGTCACAGCACCACGTGAGGCTATCAGCATGATGATGAGAATGGTACAGCATTACAAGAACGGGCGGAAGGCAATCATCTGAGCTTTATACATGACCCTAAGCAACCTGCATCTTTCAACAGTGGCAGATGGACACGCGGATACAACCCCGATTTG
The DNA here is from genome assembly GCF_021461385.2 of Schistocerca piceifrons. Classification (NCBI taxonomy): domain Eukaryota; kingdom Metazoa; phylum Arthropoda; class Insecta; order Orthoptera; family Acrididae; genus Schistocerca; species Schistocerca piceifrons. Next base: position 48,260,030 of record NC_060144.1, read on the forward strand.
ACATTTTTCAGTGAGAACATCTCACAACAGTGCATAAAAACTGTCTGCAACCCTATCCCAAATACAAAGCACAGACCGATCATGTGCGAAATGTACTCAGCAGTTAGACCACAGACAGTTCCGTTCAGAAGGAGGTTTAAGTTCGGGAAAACCAACTGGCCGAAGTTTACAGAAACGCTGGACGCTGCAGTTCCCAATATTGAACCTTCACCTGACTCGTATGATACTTTTGTGAGGGCTGTAAAGAGGTGCTCCAGAACTGCAGTTCCTCGGGGTTGTCGAACATCATACATTCCTGGTCTAACTTCAGAACTCAGTGCTCAATTTACAGAGTATATGATACTATTCGAAGCTGGTCCATTCGGCGAGACAACGCTATCGGCTGGGAATAAACTTATTGCATCTCTGAAAGAATTCAAAAAGAATTCTTGGGTTAAAACTATGGAAGAACTTGATCTCATCATAAACAGTCATAAAGCATGGAGATTATTGAGACGCCTCAATAATGACCCGACCAGATCCACAGCACACTGCAACATCACCGCAGATCAGATAGCACACCAACTTCTCATGAATGGGAAAGGAAGCCATAGAATCAAAGTTCCGAAAGTACAGCAAGTGGCCCAAGAACAAACGAGGGATCTGACTCTCCCATTCGAGATATCTGAATTAAACAAGGCTATTAAGGAGAGCAACACTGGTAAAGCATTCGGTCTAGATGACATCCGTATGGAGCAAATCAAGAATTTCGGCCCAGAAACAAGAAAGTAGATCCTGGAGCTTTTCAAAAGCTGCATGAACCAGTACCAAATACCAAAGATCTGGCGAAAGAGCGGGGTGATAGCTCTTCTGAAATCTGGAAAGGAAGCAAATCATCCCAACAATATCAGACCAGTTAGCCTTTTGAGTCACCTTTATAAACTGGTCGAACGTATGATTCTGAATAGAATCCTACCAGTAATAGACCCTCTTCTCAGACACGAACAAGCAGGATTTCGACCAAACAGAAGCTGCACAGGGTAACTTTTGAATCTCACTCAGTTTATAGAGGATGGCTTTGAAACTAGTCAAGTAACGGGCGTGGTCTTCGTGGATCTCACAGCAGCGTATGATACTGTCCATCATCGGTTACTCCATGCAAAATTGTACAATATGATCAAGAATGCCCACCTCGTTAGACTACTCGACACCCTCCTCCAAAACCGCATGTTTTTTGTTGAATTTCAAGGACAACGCAGTCGCTGGAGAGCGCAGAAAAATGGTCTACCCCAGGGAAGCATCATGGCTCCAATTCTCTTCAACATTTATACCAACGACCAGCCATTGACCTCAGGCACAAGGAGATTCTTATATGCAGATGACCTAGCCATTGCTACGCAGAGCTCATGCTTTGAAAGAGTGAAAAGAAACTTGACAACAGCACATACACTCCTGGAAATGGAAAAAAGAACACATTGACACCGGTGTGTCAGACCCACCATACTTGCTCCGGACACTGCGAGAGGGCTGTACAAGCAATGATCACACGCACGGCACAGCGGACACACCAGGAACCGCGGTGTTGGCCGTCGAATGGCGCTAGCTGCGCAGCATTTGTGCACCGCCGCCGTCAGTGTCAGCCAGTTTGCCGTGGCATACGGAGCTCCATCGCAGTCTTTAACACTGGTAGCATGCCGCGACAGCGTGGACGTGAACCGTATGTGCAGTTGACGGACTTTGAGCGAGGGCGTATAGTGGGCATGCGGGAGGCCGGGTGGACGTACCGCCGAATTGCTCAACACGTGGGGCGTGAGGTCTCCACAGTACATCGATGTTGTCGCCAGTGGTCGGCGGAAGGTGCACGTGCCTGTCGACCTGGGACCGGACCGCAGCGACGCACGGATGCACGCAAAGACCGTAGGATCCTACGCAGTGCCGTAGGGGACCGCACCGCCACTTCCCAGCAAATTAGGGACACTGTTGCTCCTGGGGTATCGGCGAGGACCATTCGCAACCGTCTCCATGAAGCTGGGCTACGGTCCCGCACACCGTTAGGCCGTCTTCCGCTCACGCCCCAACATCGTGCAGCCCGCCTCCAGTGGTGTCGCGACAGGCGTGAATGAAGGGACGAATGGAGACGTGCCGTCTTCAGCGATGAGAGTCGCTTCTGCCTTGGTGCCAATGATGGTCGTATGCGTGTTTGTCGCCGTGCAGGTGAGCGCCACAATCAGGACTGCATACGACCGAGGCACACAGGGCCAACACCCGGCATCATGGTGTGGGGAGCGATCTCCTACACTGGCCGTACACCACTGGTGATCGTCGAGGGGACACTGAATAGTGCACGGTACATCCAAACCGTCATCGAACCCATCGTTCTACCATCCCTAGACCGGCAAGGGAACTTGCTGTTCCAACAGGACAATGCACGTCCGCATGTATCCCGTGCCACCCAACGTGCTCTAGAAGGTGTAAGTCAACTACCCTGGCCAGCAAGATCTCCGGATCTGTCCCCCATTGAGCATGTTTGGGACTGGATGAAGCGTCGTCTCACGCGGTCTGCACGTCCAGCACGAACGCTGGTCCAACTGAGGCGCCAGGTGGAAATGGCATGGCAAGCCGTTCCACAGGACTACATCCAGCATCTCTACGATCGTCTCCATGGGAGAATAGCAGCCTGCATTGCTGCGAAAGGTGGATATACACTGTAGTAGTGCCGACATTGTGCATGCTCTGTTGCCTGTGTCTATGTGCCTGTGGTTCTGTCAGTGTGATCATGTGATGTATCTGACCCCAGGAATGTGTCAATAAAGTTTGCCCTTCCTGGGACAATGAATTCACGGTGTTCTTATTTCAATTTCCAGGAGTGTAGAACACTGTCAAGCTACTACAGTCGGAACCAACTCAGACCAAACTCTTCGAAGACACAAGTGTGTGCCTTTCATTTAAGGAACAGGGAAGCTAATCGTGAGCTACATATTGCATAGTCAGGCATCCAACTCCAGCATCATCACGCACCTAAATACTTGGGACTCACTCTCGATAGATCTCTGACAGTCAAAACTCACTGCAAGAACACCAAAATGAAAATCTCCGCTCGAAACAATCTAACTCGCAAACTAGTGGGGACACAGTGGGAATCACATCCACAAACTATTCGTTGTTCTGCAATGGCACTGTGCTTTTCTACTGCTGAATATGCTTCCCCAGTCTGGTACAGGTCATCTCATGCCAGACAAGTAAACATTGCTCTCAACGAAACCCGCAGGTTGATCACAGTTTGCTTAAGACCTACCCCAACTGATAAGCTCTACTGCCTGGCTGGAATAGCGCCACCATGGGTACGCAGAACACTGGCTGCCAACAAGGAGAGACTGAAAGTGGAACAGGACAGTGCCCACCCACTGCACGGACATAATCCACCACAGCCACGGCTGATATCGCGAAAGAGCTTCCTGAGAACATCCGAGAGGCTCACCATTTCACCATAGAAGGCGAGGCTGGAGTTATGGACGAAGTCGACGCCTCACCTGCAGACGCCAGAAGCTGAAGAACTGCCACCTGGATACAACGAGAGCTGGCTGTGGTGGAAATCTTTAAACCGATTACCATTAGGAGTTGCACGATCCAGAGATAACCTGAAGAGCTGGGGCTTCATAACGGAAGATACGTCCTGTGATTGAGGACAAGAACAAACCACAAGCCACATGCTCCAGTGCCTTTTGTGCCCTACATCGTGCACGAAAATTGATCTGATGCACACCACTCCAAGCGCCTTGGAGGTTGCAAAGTATTGGGCACATGAAATATATATATATATATATATATATATATATATATATATATATATATATATATATATGTATATTGATGTGTATGGCTACTGTAAATTTGTATGTTTCTGACTTGAGAATAAATTATATTGAAAAATGAAAATACTATGTTTCTTTTTTTACATATGCAACATGTCCCAGAAGAATACTGTAAATAAATAAATTCTGCAAAAAAGAAAGAGTTATAATTTCAACTTTAAAACGGACTGTGTGCCGCCTCTGGATCTGAGGCATTTATCAGCCAAGCAGCATGATATTCGATATGCAGGTTATTTGACTGTGGATCATTTTTCCCTAGTTATTGATTTCGTTGTACTGTTGTTATAATAAAGGAGTAGCAGATTTTCGGTGAGAATAGTACTAGAATGCTAGTCTTGTAGGGTAAGGAGTGTCAATAAGTTGCATTTATGCCGTATTATAAATTACGGTGTAGTGTAGCATTTGGAAAAGTGACAAGAGCAATGACTCGTTACTCGTTGAGGTTTTCATAGAGGACAGTTATTACTCAGTTAAAAGAGTTAGATGAAAAAGAATACATGAGTGTGAAAATATACCTGTTGCAGTGTCACATACTAACCCCTACAAATAAAACAATGTTTCCAATACACTTTCTATTGTTTCCAGAAATACGACAAGCAAGTGAAGTTGGTTATGTGCACACGGCACACACGTAAACTATCAGACGCTGCTACTTCCACTCGCGAAGAGAGAGGATAATAGCATAATCCATGCAAAGCATAACACGGGCCAGCCACGGCTCATGGTGATTAGTGCAGTGTTTTTGCATAACTGATTTGATGAAGCAAGTTACAAACTTTGCGTAACACTTGATGAAACAATAGCATAAAATTAACTGGAGAATTTCCGGGAAATTTGCAGGAATCCACAAGAATATTTTTGTCGGACGAACATATCAACAGCGCTGACGTTCGGCAGCCAGGCTACGTACCATCCCTGCCCCAGCTTGTGGTTCACTGGAGTCGATGTGAAATTTTCGTGTAATGTTGTTAACCAGTTTACTGTCCGTCGTATTGAATATTCATTTGCTAATCAATCTGTGATTACATAAAACGAGATTTCCGAACTTTTCCTGCGACTGATTTGAAATCGAAACGCCGTTGGAATAATTGATTACAAACTTCCGCACTGTGAACTATTCATTAGTCGAATATTCTATTCTGTGTTCGTTATAAGAATAAACCTTTTGCTGGAATCCCATTGGATTTCGCTTCACGTTGAACGGAAGCCAAGGTGTCTCGAGTACTGTCAATTACGATAAAATGGATATGTTTTACGCTGTACGTTACGCGCACATCGACTGAGCAATGGTGCGAGACAACAGCTTTACCGGCACATTTAACTTGGAGAGGACAGGCCAGCGAGCTGGTCAAACTACCCTGCAGTGATGTGAGCAGTTGGAGTTAAGACGTAAAATGGGTCGCGTAGAGAAACAGTAGGTCCTATAGTTTCGAATGTCATATAATGTTTAAACAGAATGCAATAATATTCAACAAAATTCTAGTAATGCCGCACCACTTCTTAGGGCAACAGATGGAAGTCATAACATGCTCTGGTTCTTGGCTAACGTAGTATTGTAATCAACGACAAGAGTAATGAAAAATCCTAAGTTAAACACAGGGTATTTTTCCTGCGTAGGCTATGTGTGACTCAAAGGCGTATTTCAGGGATTTAGTCGTACAGTTAAATACTGAAGCCATTGAAGGTGTCACTTACCGTCAACGTCTGGTAATTCAGAACTCCTTCCATATCCGAATCCGACAAAAACATTTCAGTACTGGAACTGTTAGCTGCTACGTTAATAACGAGCCGATCAACAACAGAATCCCCGAAGCCATCCAAGCGCCGCATTTTCTGCTCTTCTTTCATGACGTGCCGTTCTGTGTCCGTCCAGCATTCGGCATTGGTGTGTGAGAAGGCATCTTGCATTAGTTCCACTACGTCTGGCAGCTAAAATGTCTTGTTATTTCTCTCGACAAATCTCTCTTGGTTTCAAGTCAGTTCTGTTGGCTCCAAACTGCCGTTTCCCTGTGCCTATTAATATCTGCGAATCCTTGGAACGACTCTGTCATTCGGTATACGGGCAAAGCATCATTTATTGGATAGGACTGTATCTGACAAACCTAGTGAGGGAGGTTTGGTTCAAAGCTCACCCTGGTTCTTATTTAAACTTACACTCTAGAGCCAAAGCAACTGGTACACCCGTCTAATATCGTGCATGGTTCCGGCGAGCACGTAGAAGTGCCGCAACACGACGTGGCATGGACTCGACTAATGTCTGAAGTAGTGCTGGAGGGAACTGACGCCATGAATAATGCACGGCCGTCTATAAATCCGTAAGAGTACGAGGCGGTGGAGATTTCTTCTGAACAGCACGCTGCAAGGCATCCCAGATATGCTCAATAACGTTCATGTCTGGGGAGTTTGTTGGCCAGGGGAGGTGTTTAAACTCAGAAGAGTTTTACTGGTGTCACTTTGTAGAAATTCTTGACGTGTGGGGTGTCGCATTGTCCTGCTGGAATTGCGCAAGTCCGTCAGAATGCACAATGGACATGAATGGATGCAGATGATCAGACCCGTCAGCGTCATATGTAGACGTATCAGGGGTCTCATACCACTCCAACTGCACACGCCGAAAACCATTACAGAGCCTCCACCAGCTTGAACAGTCCCCTCCTGATATGCAGGGTCCATCGATTCATGAGGTTATCTCCATAACCGAACACGTCCATCTGCTCCATGCGGTTTGAAACGAGACTCGTCCGACCAGGCAACATGTTTCCAGTCATCAATAGCCCAATGTCGGTGTTGACGGGCCCAGGTGAGGCGTAAAGCTTTGTGTCGTTCAGTCATCAAGAGTACACGAGTGGGCCTCCGGCTCTGAAAGCCCATATCGATCATGTTTTGTTGAATCGTTTGCACGCTGACACTTGTTGACGGCCCGGCATTGAAATCTGCACCAATTTGTGGAAGGGTTGCACTCCAGTCACGTTGGACGATTCTCTTCAGCCCTCGTTGGTCCCATTCTTGCAGGATCTTTTCTGGCCACAGCGATGTCGAGGATTTGATGTTTTGCCGGATACCTGATATTCACGCTACACTCGTAAAATGGTCGCACGGGAAAATCCACTTTTCATTGCTACCTCGGAGATGTCGTGACCCATCGCTCGTGCGCCGACTGTAACACCACGTTCACACTGAGTTAAATCTTGATAACTGTCATTGTAGCAGTAGTAACCGATCTAACAACTGCGCCAGACGCTTGTTGCCTTATATAGGCGTTGTCGACCGCAGCACCGTATTCTACCTGTTTACAAATTTCTGTATTTCAATACGCCAGACTATACCAGTTTTTGGCACTTCAGGGTAGAATAATTATAGATATGAGTGCAACAAATTGTTACCTCCAGACTACGTTTTTAAGAATAAATTTACTACCATTTTAACTGAGTACCAGAACTCTAATGTAGTATATACAGACGGTTTAAAACAGGTGGATACTGTCGGTTATTCTGTCATTTATCCTGCCCGTGTCTTCAGGTTCCGTCAGCCCAGTGAGTTCACTCTCTTTGATGCCGAACTTAAGACTGTGGACCTGGTGATACGTGAACTTGGATCAAAATTCCTCATCTACTCTGACTCGGTTAGTGCAGTGCAGACAACCCAGTCTATGTACCCAGCAGACAAAACAGTTCAGAACAGCCACGACACCATACTGTTCTTGCACAGACAAAGAAAGGAGGTCTTATTCTGCTGGGTACCGGGACTCGTGAGACTCAGTGGGAATGAGTCAGCCCCTACTGCGGCCAAGGTGGCATGTACCCTGTCCAACGAAACCGACCGACCTATGCCCTTGCGAAGGTCTGTCGTATGTCTTTGGGGAAAGACTGGCTGGGCGTGACGGAAAATAAGTTGCGATCAGTAAAAGAGGCTGTGAGGCCACGGCGCACCTCTTTCTGGCCAGTTACAATTGATGAAGTCTGTATAACGCGATTTCGGATGGGGCACAGCCCCCGACCTGGACGTGAAGAACCGCCGATTTGTGAAGCATGTGGCGTGTTGATTACGGTTCGCCACATTTTCTATAATGACGAGAAGGAACGAGCTGGTTTGAGGCGTGTTACTGCTCAAATTACGTGCTAGAGAAACCAAAATTGCAGTTCAACCACAGCTACTCAAAGGAGAAAGGAATCTAGGGATCCTTGCTGACGGACAAACTCGTAGTTGGTACACAATTTTAATTTCAACTATAGGACAAATTTCATTACTACAGAATTACAAGGTTTACAATAACAATATGAAAATTTAATTCGGACCTTTGTTGTCTTAAGAAAATATACAGCTGACTTTAACCAGAAAACTATGTGATTGGATCATGAATTAATATAATAGACAGTATTTGAAAAATAATAATTAGATCTGAATGCAAAAGGATCACAGACGGTCACCACCATAAGCACACTAATAAGTTCATTGCTTACGTAATCAGAATTTTCACAACAGTAATGATTCACCTCGAGTTGCTTAAGAAAAGATCTCGTCCGTCCCAGCGGACAGGCCGGATACTTGGCTAAAAGATGGAAGCGTGGCTTATACACGGTGGTACTCGGAACAAACGAGCAGAAAGCAACCGCCAAGTAATTTCGAAGATGATAAGGTTGCAAGCCAGGGCAGAAAACACGCCGAACACACACATGATCTCAACCTGCCCGCCAAGGCGACAAATCCCATCTGCCCCACATACCAGACCATTTCTGTAACAGCAAATAATTCACGCGGCAGACAAACTCAACCCGTGATTCGCCTTTTTCTAGACCATGCAACTCTTACTAACTACGTGATTATCTTTAACATAACTGGAAACTAAACTCAGACATTTACCGAATAAAAGAACAACTAAGATTACACTGATTTAACAAAAGCTCTGGCCTTCGTATTAAAAGAAGTCTAAAACCAAAACTGGGCTAAGAGCACACTAATTAACATACTACATCAAATTAACACTGCAAGGAACCTTTAAAACAAGCAGTAAAACTCTATTCCCTTTTCACTTGCCGAAATAATTAAACTCCACTCCTCGGAAACAACACTTCGAAGCCTTAGACTTCGGAAGTTCAATACAACATTCTCTTACTCAGAACCATGCTTAACTGATCTCCGGCAGATACAACATGCCACCACAAGTTTCACAAATCTTCACAGGTTAACAGCAGAATACGAATTATGTGTAACTTAATGCTTCCAGTTACGCGATGAGAAGATGTCGAGTATGAGATGAAGGACTCGCCACCGTTTCGCACGCAAACGCGTCGACTTACCAGCACCGCACACCCGGCGCGCGGCAAAACGGCGAAGACAGCGAGACGCAGGCATAGCTGACAGAGACGAGGGCCTGCCTTCAAAACATGTTGCCTCGTTGAACGCCGACCGGGCGGGAAAACCAAAGGCGGAACAGTCAGAGATACAAGAGCAGGCGAGTGTCGATATCAGCGACGCTCAAGTGGAGCCTAACTAGCGCCAGTCGCCACGGCTCGGGCTTACTGATAGATCTACCCTCAAGTTTAGGTGATAATGAGCTGAATGTAGCACCTGTTTAGGATTTTGTGTTTTGTCTTCCCTTCTATCTGAGGTTTTTGTTTGTTAGAGGTCAACTGGCTCATCCAGTTAGTATTTTCGTGATCGCCCAATCTTCTTTTTTGGACTTGCCTCTTAGTGGCCATCCAGATCTGATATTGTTGTAATCGTCTGCCTTGACTCACATGCTCCGTTGCACCATTCAGAGGAGTCGTGTGCGTTCATATAAAAAAGAGCAGACGGTAGCGTATGTGGCGTTCTGTTGTATTTTAGGCTATCCTCATTCTCTGTACTCTAGCCCGTTCCTGTAGTGCAGTCAACGTACAGGCGCTGATGACCGCCATGTTGAACAGCCTAAAGATGCAACAGCGACAACTCATATTGCAGTGGTACGGTGGCAATTGCAAAATTCAGCATTTGTGCTGCATGCTCGATGCAGTAAAAAACATTGCTTTCCGGGTTTCTACGACGCTTACCACACTGGCTCATGTGAGACGACGCGTGTGGTATAAGCCAATGAAAAAAGTGCAAATAAAGAGTATCCGATATTTAATTATTGTGCTAAAATTTAATTTGTTACTTGTTAATTTAAACAGTGTTATATTAGTAATGAAAACTGGAATTCTGAGTGCAGTACTTGATTAGAAACAAGAATACATCGATTTTTCATGAAAATCATGATCAGATTTGTATAAATTAGCATTTGATGAATTTTATCTTTAAAAGATGGAGGTATTCCAAATTGAAGAAAAAAAACTAAGAAAACCGAAGTGGGATTTGACCTTGTGGTCTATGGACTACTTTACCAGTATGATTGTAATACGCTATCGATTCAACTATGCATTCCATGAACAATACCACCTTGAATTTAGTAAATAAAGTCATGGTGAAACTCCAAAGTTGGTCCCCCCCTGTAAACATGTGAAAATTATTGAGAACAATCTGTTTCTCGTCACTTTTCAACGACGTTCCACACGTGTTTCACTACGGATCAGGATGCAATGTCAGCCATTTTCACGCTACGTATCAACAGCGTGACAATCAGAGCACAACAGCACACACACTTTGACTGCACTTTTGTTGTGTACATAGTTCTGCGAAGTCAGTGCGTACACAACTTCCCCACTACAGCGCGCCCCGCTAAACACAACAGCGCAGGCGCAGCGCTCGTCCGTCTCCGCACTACGAGATGGTGCTGCCATAGAGACGGACCAAATTCTGCTTCCGCCGATCCGCGTATTAATATGTAACGCAGCCAATGAGATTGCTACTAACGTAGAACCTTTTCTCCTCGCGGATCACACTTGCGCAGTGATACCTGAACGCTCGAGGTATTATAACGAGTGTACAGACCTCCGATTAGTCAGTCTGCATTAATCTGCATTAGCCTGCACCAGTCTGCATTAGTCTGTAGTCAACTTTCAGTCTGCGCCTAATAAGATTATCATATTCCTGTGCATAGCCATGAAGAGAAATGTATAGACACTTTGTCAAGTATCAGAGATATGTGAAAATAAGATTAACGTACCAAGCCCAAAGGAACTTCAGATTGTCAATTGTAAATAGCATCCAGAACCAAGTTAAGTTATTTTAATGCTTGTTATTATTTTAATAAATGTGTGTGAAAATTAATCAAGTTCTGTTTAAAGTTGGTCACCATCAATCTGCTACTCTAAGCGTGCAAGTGACATTTCTATCGTCTGACCTAACAGCAGAAGATAAACACGCCACGATAAGACCACGAGTCATATTGCTGACACTCGCCTACTTCGTTAGAGCGACATGTCAAATAATCTGATGGTGTGTGTACCGAAGGTCTTACAGTATGCACATCTCAACTTTATTTATTAAATAAAAACTTTATAGCTAAAGTATGAGCAAGGAAAACGCTGACGGCCGTCAACACATTATAGTATCTTACAGTTTCATTTGCCATAACATACCAACAAAATATCTAATACATAAATAGGACCTGCCTCCAAGACCACAACAACGGCAGTGTACGTGTGCCGCAACAGCTAACCAATCACTGCGTTTGTGTTTGTTTTCGTATATCGGGTTTATTCTTATGGGGAATGAAGTAGACCACTGTTAAATAAACCTGAGGGATTAGTTACCCGGAGGCCTTCGCGACCGCCCGTCTTCCCAAGAATGAGAAACTTTGTTTAGGATATCGAAGTACCTGGCCTACTAGTGAATACCACATCCTAGATAAGAGGGGATCTCCTTACTGCCGCTCCCATCACGTCTTAGGCCGGTATTACACTACCAAATTTCTTTGTCAAATATCTCTGTCCAATATCTTTGTCAAAGATATTTGATGGTGTAATAGGGAACTTTGTCAAATGTCGTCCAATATTTGATCAAATCTAGGGCCTCGCTGTAGATTTGATCACTGCAATGTGACATGTTACCACATGGAGCGCAAGCATCGCTGCATTCTGTCGTCTGTAGTGTTTTTATAAGCATTACCGGTAAATACAATTGGTGTGTGCCGACAACTACAAAATTAATAGAGATGTATGAAGCTGATGAGGCGGTTTACAATGTGAGGCACGCTGAATACAAAAATAGATTACGAAGATTGGAGACCAGACCTAATCTAACCTAACCTAACCCTCTCCTGTAATGTATTACAGTGAGCCTGTCTTCTGCAGATGTAGCAGTTCTTAAGTGAATATTGTTCTTTGTGATATGAGGATACACTTCATTGAGCACATACAGAAATGTATGCTCATCCATTCATAAGTAATTGATGTACGACTTGACGTTCACCACTATAAGCTCACGTAACAAGTTTTGTTGAATGCTTTTATCGTGTCGTTGTAAAATCCACGGCTTCACCCAGGTATGTTTCCTTTTTTTCCCCAGCTTCTCTTCCATATGTGCACACAGTGCAATTGTAGTACATGCAACTGCTGCGGTTAATAACAAGTTGTTGTTGTCAGCCATTTTGAACTTTGACGAAAAATATGATGACAGTGTACAACCCATTCTAGCGCTACGTCAAAGATCTTTGTCAAATATATTTGACGGAATATTTGATCACATCTTTGATCAAATCTTTGACATAGAAATTTGATAGTGTAATACCGGCCTTACTTCTGTATATTGCTTTTGAAATGCCCCGCAAACACAATGAGGTTCCAAATTAAATATTATCGCACAAAGACACGCGACAGCTGGCGCATGGCTCGAGACGAGTGACGTAAGTTGCGTGACGCAGCACGGATGACGCAAGATGCTCCCTTGAGCCGCCCTCACGACGCCTCGCGGTCCGGTGTTCGATACTGCGCGGTGCGTCCAGAGATGGCGGAACGTTATGACCAGCGTAATGCCAACCGAGGTCGACAACTCGCCAACCGCCCGACTCGGCGCCAGTCCTGTCGGCACGCGCGAGCACCTGCTCGGCCGCGTCTGCCTAGTGCCTGCGTGCACGACGCCACTCGAATTTTCCGCTCGCGCCAAGCACACCGCATCAGGCCGCCTTTATAAAGCTTCGCGAGAGAGCTGACCGGTTTACCTAGCAATGCTAATATGAACTTCCAAATCAGGTCTGCACGCCGTAGTCCGAACGTCAACGTTGATTCAGACACTAGTAGTACTACTTAACGGATGTACAACACATCGTTCAGTTTTCTGGTGAACCTTCTTACAAAAAAGACATTCATTGTGCTTTACGACAGGTACGTATTAATTTGTGAGCCTGACTCTAGATGCTCGCGCTATGTTCACAATAGCTGCCTCAAGTTTAATATTCGACAAAACGCTCGCATTCCTCTTTTTTTTTCGTTCGACGCACAGTATCTACAATGTTAGTGCCCTTTACACAAACTGGAACCACAGAGTGTGTGCTACCAGCGAAACGTCCACTTTCGACGCTGAAGTACAGGCCAAAAGTGCAAGAAACAGAGACGAAAGAAAATCACACTTTTGATCTAAGACTATAACTACACGGAAATCACCGTGGTTTGTGATAGTCCCCTGCACATCACAAAGACGGGACGTGGTTCCTAATAGGGCGTGTGATTCCTGTGGGTGGCAACGTGCTCCCGTGTAGCCCACGAGGCTGCCAGGGAGTTTTTGTTGGACGGTGTCCCATTTGTCCAGCAGTGCGCCTGAAAGCTGCTGGACTGTGACTGCTGTGTTGTTCTGGGATACTTCCAAAGGGTGACTTCATCTCAGATAATACGGGTCTCGTCAACTCGTGGTCATGAATTTCTGTGGAAAAATATTTATTAGACCTCTATATCGTAAATGCATTATTGTTTTATCTCACTTTCTGTAAATGATATGGCCATTTGAAAAATGTGTATCTTGTACGTGACTCTTAAAATATTATAGAATAAAAAAATATAACTAATAAACCAAAATTATTAGAGACCTGGCAAATGTTTTGCGTTAAGGCTCCCTCTGAGTGTGCTTTAATTTAGTTTAATTTAGCTGACACCCGCACACTTATGGACTTCCTTTAACTTACAAATTTAAGACGGAAATACGAAATTTAAGTTAATTTTTCCTCTTAAATTTTGTTTTTCTTATTTGGAAAGTCAGAGGACGCTATCTTTTATGTCATATTACCAGACACTACTGATGTAATTGTGAACAGTGTCTTCTCTCCTACAGCTGTCTGTATTATGCAACTATTTGTTACTAAAAATGTAAAAAACAGCATTTTCAAGAGTTTTTACTAATTATTTACTCGAGAATCCTCATCCTAAAACTTCTGAGAATTACACTAAATATTGTGTGGTTAATATGTTAATAGTCAGTGCAAACACTGTGGGCAATATTTTTCTGTGTAAAGCGTTAAAAATTTTTGAACGCTCTGCATATTTTGCGTCACTGAATTTCTAGAGTAATATGTGCATGTTGGCTAACAACATTTTTTTCCAGCGCTCTTCTGTTCATAACAAACGAGTGAGAACTTGCATATAAACCATATGCGTCGAGTTTTGTGTTTGGTTTGAACTTTTTGTTAGATACAATGTCACTGAGGAAATACAGTGGTCAAAGAGTAAGTAGTGTGAACTTTGAAAAACGACACAAGAAGGTGGTGTTTAAGAAAAGTGAAAAACACCGTACAATTATTGGAAATCTGTCCGACTTATTGCAGAAAGGTATTGGTCCTCAAGTAACAGTATTTGCATGACATCCACTGCGCAGGAATTGCTACACTCACTACAAGAAGTGGCAACCCACCTGAACGACCACCATCGCCAGTATGCGAAACTGAAGAAGACAATGCAGATGTTTGTATTCCTGGGTGTGGAGTTGTTGATGCGTTGAATGTTAGCATTTCTGCTCTAGAACCTACCATATCACTCCTTAAACGTCAAGGAAAGATAAGCAGCACAAGAAGAAAACAGTGTGTAAAAATAAAAGTGGAAGAAATTGAAACAGGTTTTACACAAGCAACATCTTCAAAACTTTGCGAAGTGTGCAGAACCTGAAGACAGTGATAAGTGCACGAAATGTGATGCGTGGTTTCGAAACCTAGACACTGCTATCTCAGCAGCCACCTGCACTGAGAAGCTGCAGCTACTGATACTGATACCAGGTAGCTACTCCAAGCAGCAGATACAGAAATACATAGCCACTTCCTCACATCATTTGATTTCAGAAGCTCGTAAAATACACTCCTGGAAATTGAAATAAGAACACCGTGAATTCATTGTCCCAGGAAGGGGAAACTTTATTGACACATTCCTGGGGTCAGATACATCACATGATCACACTGACAGAACCACAGGCACATAGACACAGGCAACAGAGCATGCACAATGTCGGCACTAGTACAGTCTATATCAACCTTTCGCAGCAATGCAGGCTGCTATTCTCCCATGGAGACGATCGTAGAGATGCTGGGTGTAGTCCTGTGGAACGGCTTGCCATGCCATTTCCACCTGGCGCCTCAGTTGGACCAGCGTTCGTGCTGGACGTGCAGACCGCGTGAGACGACGCTTCATCCAGTCCCAAACATGCTCAATGGGGGACAGATCCGGAGATCTTGCTGGCCAGGGTAGTTGACTTACACCTTCTAGAGCACGTTGGGTGGCACGGGATACATGCGGACGTGCATTGTCCTGTTGGAACAGCAAGTTCACTTGCCGGTCTAGGAATGGTAGAACGATGGGTTCGATGACGGTTTGGATGTACCGTGCACTATTCAGTGTCCCCTCGACGATCACCAGTGGTGTACGGCCAGTGTAGGAGATCGCTCCCCACACCATGATGCCGGGTGTTGGCCCTGTGTGCCTCGGTCGTATGCAGTCCTGATTGTGGCGCTCACCTGCACGGCGCCAAACACGCATACGACCATCATTGGCACCAAGGCAGAAGCGACTCTCATCGCTGAAGACGACACGTCTCCATTCGTCCCTCCATTCACGCCTGTCGCGACACCACTGGAGGCGGGCTGCACGATGTTGGGGCGTGAGCGGAAGACGGCCTAACGGTGTGCGGGACCGTAGCCCAGCTTCATGGAGACGGTTGCGAATGGTCCTCGCCGAAACCCCAGGAGCAACAGTGTCCCTAATTTGCTGGGAAGTGGCGGTGCGGTCCCCTACGGCACTGCGTAGGATCCTACGGTCTTGGCGTGCATCCGTGCGTCGCTGCGATCCGGTCCCAGGTCGACGGGCACGTGCACCTTCCGCCGACCACTGGCGACAACATCGATGTACTGTGGAGACCTCACGCCCCACGTGTTGAGCAATTCGGCGGTACGTCCACCCGGCCTCCCGCATGCCCACTATACGCCCTCGCTCAAAGTCCGTCAACTGCACATACGGTTCACGTCCACGCTGTCGCGGCATGCTACCAGTGTTAAAGACTGCGATGGAGCTCCGTATGCCACGGCAAACTGGCTAACACTGACGGCGGCGGTGCACAAATGCTGCGCAGCTAGCGCCATTCGACGGCCAACACCGCGGTTCCTGGTGTGTCCGCTGTGCCGTGCGTGTGATCATTGCTTGTACAGCCCTCTCGCAGTGTCCGGAGCAAGTATGGTGGGTCTGACACACCGGTGTCAATGTGTTCTTTTTTCCATTTCCAGGAGTGTATATTTGGGCATGCTCAGATTCGTACTGTTCGCATCCGTTGCAAGATGATACGCTTACTACTGTTCTGGGATATTAGCTAAGTGATGAGAAAGATTGCAGCAGGCAAGGAGGTAACAAGGTTGATGTTTTCTCTGTTAGCAACAATAGTGAAAAAGTTAAAAATGTAGAAATATATATGACAAGATTAATAAGAGGAGCATATCTCCTAATGAAAAAGGAGAACTCGAGTTTAAAAACTGGTCTCACCAAATTCTACTCCTTACGACCAAAATGGGTAAAGTGCCAGCCAGTGAAGGGAGTATGCACATGTATTTACTGCACTAATTTGAAACTTGTTTGTTTCTCCTTAAGCAGTGTCACAGGAAAGAAGTACACAGAGGTGGGCCTGATGCTTTTGTGCATATGTCAAGAGCCGGTTGCAGGAGTGTGCAATGTGTCCTGGTGCTGAAGTGACGATTGTTGAAGCATTACATCTTCACGTCACTGACAATGACGTAACCTATGCATAGTGGCAGGGAGGGGAGTTGGTAAAGAAGACAGTAGAGCAGTAGAGCCAGAGAAGTTTGTCACAGCGGTTAGGCATTGGATAATGAAAGGAATAGGTCACCTTCATAACTGGAGGAATCAGAGACAGTTTATAGCAGAAGTAAAATCAGCCACATCCCAGAATACTGACACTTTAGTTCTTCATTTCTACTTTGCTGAGAAGTGGTCAGTTGCTTCGCAGAACGAAATTCAAAGTTACCAGTGGCACACATGCCAGGTATCAATATTAACATGTGTTGCTCACTTCCTTGGAACATCGCACTGTTTTACTATTGTCAGTGACGAACTCATTCATAACAGCACACATCAATGTTACGCTGTCAGCATGCTAATTGATGACGTAGTATCTAGAGACCACTCTTTTCCTAAATACGTGTATGTGACTGATGGTGAACAATCTCATTTTAAACACCGCTTTCAGCTTTATGAGCCCTGTCGACTATGTAGAACAGGAATTAAGACAAAAAATTGATATTTTCAGCAACATGTCATCAATGAAATGCATGTGATGTGGTAGGTGGTCTCTGTAAACATCTCGCAACAAGATTTAATCTCCAGCATGAAGTTGTTGATGCCACAAGAGATGCTACTGCGCCTGTATACACTGTATCAACATAAGTAACAAACATGAAACTCATAATTCTAAATGAAAATACATTAAGGGATTTCCGTTTAAAAAAACAAAGAAAAGTGGTCTTGTATGACGCCTGTGATAGAAATTCAATGAAGGCAATACTGGGTTGCTTTTCAGAGTGGCACATACATTGCAAGAACGGTTATCCACGAAATGCAGCCTGTTGCTGTGTGTGAAATGCAGAGACCACAGTATAGATTAGAAGACTTCGTGGTGAGCTACTTCATTTCTTGTGCGTATGACAGGGGACAGATAATAAGTGTCTATCATGAGCTGCAAGATATAACCATCTAATTTATGATACCTCTTGGTCCTACTAATACTTTCAAATGGCTATCATCATAAAAAAATTTCCTGTTCCTAGAACGAAAAGGCAGTTAAAAGGATTTTTAGGTCTCGCATCGTTTTTTCGTCGGTTCATAGAGGATCAGTCGATGAATTCTGTGCCGTTACTAAATTTATTAAGGAACAATGTGCATTGCCATTGGACAGAGGAAAAGGGTGAGGGTGACATATATGTTGATTTTCCAAAGTCTTTATTTGCATTTTCGGTGACATGATATGTTCGATAGGCTATGATGTCACGATCAACGAAGCTTTCAAGTCCGGATACATTGGGTACGCCTGTACCACCACGTACAACAGCGACTGTTAACCATCCGTTACCATGAGTAAACGAATCATTGATGTCGATGCTGAAGTTCAGTCTACAACCACAAAACATTGCAGGTCCGTCCAATAGAGAGTGTGCAGCGACAGATTTGATGGTATTCTTTTTCTTGTCGGCGACGGATGTGATCATTTCAACGTCTTCAATTGTTTTATATATTGTCTGTCTTGCACGGCGACGGTATCTTCTGCGCGGCTACAAAAGCGAGCGCTGTCCGCGGAGCGGATCATTCGCGCTGCTGCTGCTGCACAGGCAACTGCATTGAACGCTGCCAAGATGCCTTACAGAAGATACCGTCGCCGTGCAAGACAGACAATATATAAAACAATTGAAGACGTGGAAATGACCACATCCGTCGCCGACAAGAGCATTCGAAGCAATCAAGCAAGCTTTGTCTAGTGCAAAGATTCTCTATCATCCTGATATCATTGGAATTTGGATTAATGGTGGATGCTTCATTTGTTGGTTTGGGTGTTTGTTTGTTCCAAATTCGAAAAATAGATGGCAAGTCCATCTTTTGCCCAATATCTTTCGCTAGTAGAACACTGTCAAGTTGTGAGACATCGTATACTACCACAGAACAAGAGACTCTTGCAGTAGTGTGGGCATTAAAAAAGTTTAATTATTATTTATGTGGAGCAAGAAACACTGTGTATTGTGACTACCAAGCTCTTAGCTTTTTACAGACTTGTAAGCTATTACTTGCAAGATTAGGAAGATGGACGATGGCTCTGCAAGAGTAACAATTTCGTATTGTGTACATACAAGGGAAGGAGAATATAATAGCAGATGCTTTATCCCGTCTTCCAGAATGATTAGAAGAAGGCATCATCTCAGATGAAAATGAAGATGAATTTCCAGTATTATTGATTAGAGATCAAGTAAACTGAAGATACTATTTAGAGTCATGTGGTGGTATGACGAGACTCCAACAAAGTGATCCAAGATGGATGAAGATTCTACAGAAATTACAAAACCCACAAGAAGATAAAATAAACCAGCATTATAAGGTAGTGAATGATGTACTGTTTCATCGTCAAAGTAATATGAGACAGAATTGGTGTGTATGTATACCCGAGGAATATGAGATGTTAATAACGTATACTCACAACACTTGGGGACACTGCAAAATGTGCGAACGAACTAAGAATGTACTGTTACTTACAAGATTTACGTATAAAAGTATGGAGACTACTGAGAAACTGTATTATATGTCAGAAAACAGAACCAAATAACAGAGGCAGTAAAGGTCTTCTACATTCCAATACTCCAGAAAAGCTGCTAGCTATTTTATCAGTGGATGTATGTGGACCATTACCAAGGTCTAGAGGAGGCTGTAAATATATTGCGGGTTTTTGGACATATTTACAAAATATGTAAAATTCTATCCAATGAAAACTGCTACAGCAACGCCAATTCTGAACCCTTTATTCAGTGACTACATACCAAGCGTTGGACAGCCGGACGCAGTATTATCTGACAGTGCTACAAATTTCACTGGATATAGGTGGAGGCATGTATTAGCTCGAGCCAACATCACAGGAATATTAACATCGAGATATAACCCAGGCGCGAACACGATCGAGAGAGCTTTTCGCGAATTAAATAGATTTATGGGAACATATTGCCATGGGAAGCAGACAAAATGGATTGAATATCTCTATACATTTGAGGAAATTATGAACAGTTTGCCTCATATGACCACAAATTTTACACCTGCTGAACTAGTGTTCGAGAGAAAAGAAATAAATAAATGGATAGATAAGATTCCGAAGATATTAGAAGGAGAAACCCAATGGCAAGATAAGATAAGAACAGTTTTAATAAATCTGACCGAAAGTGCTAGAAAGAGGAAGGTAGATTCTGACAAAAGTATATTACGCAGACAATCCTTTGGCATTGGCGAAAGAATATTGTTAGGTACACATCCTCCTGCATCGCTGCTAAACAAGACAAAAAATGGCAATTGATGCACGACGAACCATTTGAAGTGATTAGGATACCAAATGGAGGAGCATGTGTCTTAGGACATCCAGAGACCAGAAATATAAAGCGATTATAACATCACGATTTAAAAGTTTCATTCCTGAGGGAATGAAGAAATATAAGAAAAGGAAGATAATTTTTCTAATAGTAATGTAATTAATTTTTTCATTATGTCAGATAATATTTTGATGGGTCGATAGGGATCCATAAGAGATGAATTATAATGGTTATGTAAATATATATGTTTTCTTTCACCAACGTGATTTTGTATATTCTTAAGGAACAGTAATTATAGATATATTGCATATCTGTCTTAGTAATAGGTACATGGGAATATTCATGTTAAAGGAATATATATATATATATATATATATATATATATATATATATATATAATGACACAGCAATATAGCTGATTAATTATTTTAAAGAATAAAGTCAGTTGACTGGGTGGAGTTTCGGGAAATTTTATTGAGACAGATTACCAACGAAAGTATTTGGAAGGACAATGCTGGACCAGATTGAGAGGGATATGTGTGACCGTTGTGGGCTGTTTGGTATTAAATTGTAATTATTTGAAGTATGATAAATGGCGAGGAGAAACGACTGGACTGAATTTGTGTAGATTTGGGGGAAGTAGATAAATTCGTAATTAAATTTTGTAAAGGTTAAAACTAATTTCGAAGACTGATAGAAGTGCGGAGTACTGATGGAGTCTGTGAACAGTAACGAACTTCACGTTGAAGTGCTATGTGTTTCCGGGTACAAAATAAATTATGAACCCGTGTTGGTGCAGTGTCATAAAAAGAAACTAGTAATGAGACACGAGAGTAGTTATCTGTATGCTAATAAGCAAGGATATATTCATGTGCGTCAGATTCGAAAACAATTTTTACTTAATTGAAGAAAAAGGTGAAGTCACGATAGCGAATTATCACCAAAGTTCACGAAGGAGTATACATGGTACTCTGATATTAATAAATAAATGTATAAAGGAGAAGCCGGATATTGAGTGATAAAAGGTATATTATTTCTTCCGAATCACTAAATTCAGACCAGTAGCGTGAGTATTTGTACCAACCCGTTCTCTCACACCGCTTTCCCATCTGTAATGATTAGCATTGATACTTGTTCCGGGGTATGTTACATGTTCGCACATCACTGCCCTGTGAATGGGCCTATGGGGGTATAATCCAACCGTTCTGCTACCTGAGGATCAACCCTGTTACTGACCATCCCTACAATCCCACAAACACTAGCAACAGGGTCATCCTCCATCTCTACACACACCTGTCCCGCAACCTACATCCGACGTCGTGCTGACGTCGCTACCAAGACATCTTCATGTTTACCCGATTCCACCAATGGAAAAACACACTATATAAAGACAATGTCAGATCTGTTATTTAAACTTTTAATTAAATTATGTAAATTACTGGGAGGAACATAAGGTTAAATTAGCCTTGTTACAGGTTTTCCATGGTTCCCCTTAGGAACCCTTGCCCGAATGGGAAGGCTCTTCTGATCGAAAGTCCATGACCACATGAGCCGTTTACAGAGTTACTTAAACGGCTAATGTCAAAATATTTAACCCTATGAGAAGTAGCGAGTGATTATGAAAGCTACACAAGATCATAAGCAAAAAAAGTTGTCATCAGCCGCCAGCATATTCCACTCAATGATAATACAGGAAACAGTAGAGTCAATTTTGTTACAGTTTTGGCCCTGTATTGTCTTACAAAGAAAATCCGCACCCAAGAAGGGCAATTGAGAGTAGTAAAAAAAATGGTTCAAATGGCTCTGAGCACTATGGGACTTAACTTCTGAGGTCATCAGTCCCCTAAAACTTAGAACTACTTAAACCTAACTAACCTAAGGACATCACACACATCCATGCCCGAGGCAAGATTCGAACCTGCGACCGTAGCGGTCGCGCGGTTCCAGACTGTAGCGCCTAGAACCGCTCGGCCAATCAGGCCGGCCGAGAGTAGTACAAACTGCCTGCGAGAATTGGATGTTTCGTGTTACGGACGCATCTCCCTGGAATAAGTAACCAAGGCTGTATATTAGGTGACTCTGTGTGAAGCGATTACAAAGATCGGACGTGTTTTATGTCGGATAGAGATTTTTATTGTTGTGCTACGCTATTAAGCCCCGTTGTGAATGTTTAGTTAGTCGATGGCACAATAAACAAATTCAACGAAGTAATACGCATTCGAGGTGTGTATTTATCAATTTATAAAAGATTTGACAAATATTCTTCACATATCACGTGACGTAGATCGATCGGAGGTGCAGTGTGGAATGATGGTGCGAGCCTGCATCTTTTCACGGTCAATATTCTTCGAGAGAATACCTCAGAAGCAATAAACTTTTCATTGATAAAAAAAGTTGGACATATCAATCCATAGGCATCACACAACATAGCACCTAGTTGTGCCGAACGATCTTGGTGTAAACACTCACTTGCGTCCACGTTGGTCTAGGCGAATGATGTTTTTTTTTTTTTTTCACTTTTCCCTGTGTGCGGTACAGGTCTTTGACATGGTGGCTCTTGAAATACCAAACAATTCGGTTATTTTGATGACGGAAAACGCCAATAATGTGAACGCGATCGAACACACTGAACTCTGACGTAATTCACCATTCTGGCCGCCACCAACACATGAAAACTGCACAGGAACCGTTCGTTGTCAAATACAACAGCACAACCTGCAGAACAGCTAGATTCTGCATTTATATTGAAACATGAGTTTCTTGCAGTATTTCTGTATGACGTTTTTCAAACCTCTGTACATCAGTTGAACAATGAAAGTCTTGGTAGCATACTGAAGCCAGTGAGTACTGTCATCGTAATGTATTGTACGCTGTGTTTGATGTCGTTTTTGTGTTACAAACTGAAAGTCTCCGCAAATCGTAAGAGAAACATCAACGAATTTTTATGTCAGTGCCTTGACACTCTGTAGGTGAATGAACATATCAGATGCTTACTTTTATTTGTGAGAGGTTAACGTCTATGGGTAAGATGAAGAACTATTTTCTAGTGACGTTCTTCAGAGACAAGAACCGTGCGTTAATTGGGATAGAATTTGCCTTTCATTCATGTCGGCGCCTGTCTGGCGGACAGGTATGTTGCTGGTCAAGGCTGTGGTGGGACTGATTCATTCTCCTGATCATAACTGCTCCGGAGTAAAGTCAAGCGCCGCCAAGCAAGACGGGAGTGTCAGAGCAGAGAGGGCTGTGAGACGACGTCGGCCAACAGCGCTCTGACCGAGCCCTCTCCAGTACGACAACGCGGCAGCTGCGCCCTCTACACGAAGAGGACATCAGCGTCGCCCCACGTGGCCGCGGGCAGTTCTACGAGTCCTAGGAGAAGCTTCAGGATCGGGGACCTGACCATAAGCATCCACTGTATTACTTCCCTTGTATTATGAGTAGGATATACTGAAGAGATTTGTCTGTCGCCCTTTGCTCGCGACACATCTGGATTTCTCAAAGTATTGCCGTTTATTTTTCGTAAATAAAATTCATTAATTCGATTTGCTTGAATTATTGTCCAGTGATCCAAGAAATCAGGTTTCCTAGGCACCCCATATATGACGAGTGGGCAAAATACATTATCCATATTAGTACGGGTACTATTACATTCATATTCTCTCCTTTAACGTACAGTAATGGCTTTGTTTGCCGCATTGTAATAGCCATACCAATTTCCCGAGTAGTATCTCAACTACTTAGAGAGACGTTTTCTCACCGCGATAAAACATCGTAAATTTGTATTATGTTAGAAATAAGCCAGTAGATCATAAAAGTTAATAACAGGTTAATAATAACCTAGCTATCCCTTTCTCGGAACGAAACCATACGTGCGATTTCTTACTGTTCGACCCACGTTGTGCTTCGAATTTAGCTGAAATTAGATCATATTAGAAAAGTCAGACAGAATTGCGGTTTGGAGTAGATGAAAATTTAATATGTTTCTGAGAGTACATTCCCGTAACGTTTTCACATAACTCCAATAACAAAAATGTTTCCTCAATATCGAAACTTCGGACAGTAGTCAGAAAAAAAGCGTTTTTGGAAGCTGCCCGTATACAGGGTGTTACAAAAAGGTACGGCCAAACTTTCAGGAGACATTCCTCACACACAAATAAAGAAAAGATGTTCTGTGGACACGTGTCCGGAAACGCTTAATTTCCATGTTAGAGCTCATTTTAGTTTCGTTCACCTACGCTCAATGGAGCATGTTTTCATACGGGATTCTCTACCTGTGCTGCTAGAACATGTGCCTTTACAAGTACGACACAACATGTGGTTCATGTGCCATGGAGCTCCTGCACATTTCTTACGCTTCTCAACAACAGATTCGGTGACCGATGGATTGGTAGAGGCGGACCAATTCCATGGCCTCCACGCTCTCCTGACCTCAACCCTCTTGACTTTCATTTATGGGGGCATTTGAAAGCTCTTGTCTACACAACCCCGGTACCAAATGTAGAGACTCTTCGTGCTCGTACTGTGGACAGCTGTGATACAATACACCATTCTCCAGGGCTGCATCAGCGCATCAGGGATTCCATGCGACGGACGGTGGATGCATGTATCCTCGCTAACGGAGGAAATTTTGAACATTTCCTGTAGCAAAGTGTTTGAAGTCACGCTGGTACGTTCCGTTGCTGTGTGTTTCCATTCTATGATTAATGTGATTTGAAGTAATAAAATGAGCTCTAACATCGAAAGTAAGCGTTTACAGACACATGTCCACATAACTTATTTTCTTTCTTTGTGTGTGATTAATGTTTCCTGAAAGTTTGGCCGTACCTTTTCGTAACACCCTGTATAATTTGTTGCCTCAGATAAAACTAAAAAACATATTGCAGTTCTTCCAGAACACATTGATGCATATTCCGTATTTGTAAAGTGAATGGCTGGCGAGGGACGAGGCACCTCCACGTCTTCCTGCCGAACTCAGTCCTGAAGCTTGGAATAGGCCACAAGCGCAGTCAAACAGCACATCGTGTCCGGCACGCTACGCATACAGCTTTAATAGACAACACAGCCTACAACAGATATGACGCAGAAGCGCTACATTAAATCTCTTTGGACTGTGATACAACTGAAACCATTTCCAAAATTACATTACGACTCCCTAAGTTTTAGCAAGTGCATTCTAAGGTTACATCTGGCGTAAACAATTTGCGTTCATAGATGAACCGTAACGTTCCTTTGGAGGTGACAAAAGTGGATGACTAATTGTAGAGCACAAAATATGTAGTATATTTATAATATCAAACATAGAAATGAACGAAGTAATCGATAAGCACGTGTTTAAGTCTATGGTTGCACGATAAGTGTTTTAATTACTAATAAACAATGTTTTGCTGCTTGCTTCTATGTGGCGTCGGCTAACAAATATCTTACAGAACCGCTGCCACCTTGTTTCACAGAGCTCTGCAATTTGTCTACTCGTGCACAGCTAAGCCATCCCGTCAAACAATACAGAACGTCACAACTTTAAAAATTCTTACAAATTTATTGAAAGAAGATATAGAACTGGGTTTAGTGTCATTCTGTAGGGAAACACATCACGTTTTTTACCTTAAAGATGTTGTATGTGGCTTCCGTTGGTTATCCTGCACATATCCCATCAGATATAAACTCGCTGTAGCATTGCTCAGTGGCGGCGTAAATTCCTGCTCTACGTTCGGGTGCAAAAGCCGCCACAGAACATACAAACACGATGTCCTTGATGAATCCCCATAAAAGAGAATTACGGTATGGTCTGGGGAATATGGGGACCATGCAATTGCTGCAACACGGCAAATCCATTGACCTGAAAAATCCCGGACGTCAGCCAGGTAGTGGGGTGTTGCACCATCATGCATGAAGTCACCATCATGCATGAAGTAATTACGTTCTTCGTCATCTTCATCGATCTGTGGTACGAAAAATTGCTGTAGCATAACCGGGTGCACTATGTGATGGTTCTCACTGACGACCTGATGATTTCCCATGTATTATCGAGCATATTGTTACTACAAAACATTTATGCCACTCATCAAATTGTAGGCCTACTTGGAGGATGTTTAGCGTACTTGGTACGGAAATTACGGAACTGTTGTTATCCTGTAAGTATTTTCACACATCACCATCACGACAAGTGCTAAAAAGTTGCGCAGGTGTGCGTTTCTCAGAACAGGCTGACACTAGCAAAAATTGCCCAATTTATCGCAAATTCAGCTCGTATGCGTTCAACACTTACGTAATACAAGCTGCCTCTGGTGATTTGTAGAGAATGGTGGCAATTCGATTACTACAGCTACGATTTCTAACTATGTCTGCCGGCAAGAGTATCGAACAATTCACGGTATCTTGATACGTAAAGGAGTCAGTGTGTGCCGAGCAGACTTAGGGCATAACCTATTAAATGTTTTCATATATATACTCCTAAATTCGTTCTGCAGCTTTCTCTGCTGGGAAGTAATAATAGCTTCTATGTTGATATCGTGATAATGGTGATGCGAGGGATACTTTCTGCGTCGCGGTATCGCTTGTTAAACTTGTGAGGGCGTACATTCCTAGAAAAGTCACCCAATCTGTTGCTTTTCCCTACGCTATTTTCACGAAAATTAGAGAGATAACAGTCCACACAGAGACACAACGAGAATAGTTCTTCCGGCGAACCATTCGCGACTGTAACAGGAGAGGTGGGGAGCGATCGTGGATCACAAAGTACCCTCCGCCATATATCGGAGGTTGGCAAGCGGAGTACACATGTAGAACAGAATGAACGAGCTGTGATAAGAGTGCACGTTTTACGTCCAGGGCTGCTGCATCACCCCATGTAAACAATAATTACGTTATTACTGTGACACAGCGCAGGCCCCTGATCAACCCACGAAACTTTATCACCGAACTTTGGCTTCACGGCGGCTAGTATGTGCTTGCTTAACCAAGCTGAGTCATGTAGTGTATCTCTGATAGTTTCAGTTAAGCGACAGTCTGTATCGAATACCATCGTGTTGGGCTTTATTTTAGTCTTACCCGGATCTACAAAGAATTGCTTTTCATCGAACCATGAGGAAATTTCAGCGTTTTTTTCACGACCGTCCGACGAATCTTCCTGTAAACACAATCTCACTGAGATGCTGATCCTATCTAGGAAATTGTTTGCGTACAGGGCTGCAATTATTGAACTATATGAAACAAAATCGTCATAACTTCTGAACGGTTTGTGTTAGGAAGTTCAAACTTCTCGGATGGCCGCGTTGCATGATGGGAATTAGTACGCGCTGCATGGTTTGGTTTAGCCAGGAAGCCCACTTTCATGTGGATGACTTCGTCAATAAGCGAAATTAGTCCATTTGGGAGTCTGAGAATCCGCATTTCGCGATCGAGAAGTCTCTTCACCCTCAACGGGTGACTGGGTGGTGTGCTATGTCGTCCGGTAACGGAAGAATCGGTGAGATATTCTTTGATGGCACCGTGGCTACCGAACGGTACGTGAAGTTATTGGAAGGTGATTTCATCCCCATTATCGAAAGTGACCCTTATTTCGACAAGATGTGGTTCATGCAAGACGGAGCTCCACCAACCGGAGAGTGTTCGATGTCCTGGGGGAGGATTTTGGAGAACGCATTCTAGTTCTGGGGTACCCAGAGGCTACTGGCATGAGCCTCGATTGGTAGCCATATTCTCCGGAACTGAACATATGGCTCAGTTTTGTGGGGCTATATTAAAGACAAGGCGTACAGCAACAACCCCAAAAGAATTGCTGACCTGAAAACAGCCATTCAGGAGGTCATGGAGCTGTCCGGTACTTCTGCGGGTCATATAGAATTTCGCTATTTGTCTGTGCCATATCATTGCCAATGATGGCAGGCATATCACACATGTCATAACGTAAATCCTAATATATCTAGTGACGTTTACATCTCGAATAAAGTGTGTGCGCACCGTATTTGCAACTAGTTTACGTTTATTTTATTTTTCACGTGGATGGAAAACTGTCACTCTGTATATTGACACCACACTCTCAACTACTAAACAGAATACGAGGGTAAGAACTATTTTTCGTAATGTAGCTAAATTATAAGTGCTCCAATTATGTGTGTCCTAGGGGTCACATCCGATGTTACTTTGGTTTCTTCTACAAGTTGCATAAAAAATCATGGTACGTGTCCGCGATCATTATCACTAGTCAATATAATTGTCGTTCTTCATCGGATTCTGTCAGATAAGCAGAACAATAATTCTACAGAAATACAATACTGCATTGTGTAGAGCAAAACGAAGATGTGCCACATTTACAGTGTCGACATCGCCTGCATAACGATGTCCGTATTAATGGTGAATTTCCGTGTAGAAGTTTATTAAATCAAATTTTTCATTCGTTTCGAAACACTCCAAATACGTGGTTGTTAATCATTCTTATTGGTTATGCTAAAGGGAGCGGTGTACGTCAATGCAATTACAATTTCAAAAATAACAGCTCGTTCTGCACGTCTATTATTCCAGTAACATTTAAGAGCCGCTGAACGCTGGCCGCTTGGCGGGAGCGTGGCGTCCGTACCTTCTCTCTGTGTGGGTATGTGTGGTGGGGGGTTCTGGGGGGGAGGGGGGGCATGGAGGGAGGCGACCTGATGCGGTCCCCACACTTCGCCCTGCTGCTATGCAGACTGGGCAATAAAGCTTTTTACTGGAACTTATTTCAACGATTCTGTCTCTCAATGGGGGTTGAGCCATGGTAAAAATTGCTGTTTTGAAGAGCGCGCCGCAGTGCGAAGTGTGAAGCAGTCGCCCTCCGTTTCTGGCAGTGGCGCCGCTGTGGCAATCGCAGCTTTGGCGTCTCCCTCTGGTGGGAAAGGGGAAAGGTTGCCTGTCCACGTGCATTTAAGGGGCGCTATGAGCTCGCCAGTCACCTCACCATTTATGGCCGTCCTATCCACCTCACTCCTACCCTCAAATACCTTGGCCTCACACTCGACCGCCACCTCAACTGGACTCCCCATCTCCTTACCATCCAAAACAAACCCCACAACCGCCTCCGCCTCCTGAAACTCCGGTCGGACGTGGGAACTACATCCTTCCACCATCCTTCACACCTACAAATCCTTGATCCGCCCCATCCTTTGTTATGCCAGTGTCGCTTGGATTTCCGCCACTCCCCAGTTTTATAAAGCCCTCCAAATCCCTAAACGCCATGCGCTCCACCTCACCTTCCGTATCCACCTTCCGTCCCCCACGCGCATCCTCTATGACCTCATCCCCTTCCCCCACCTTCTCCTTTTCCTTGAACACATCCACACACTATATATTGTCCGCCGCCTTGACCCCCCTCACCCCCTGGTGTCTCCCTTCCTCTCCACCCCCAACCAGTTGCCGCACCTTTACCGTTGTGTCCCTCCCTCTCTCCGTCTCCACACGCTCCATCTCCTTTCCCAACACAACTTCCACCGTCTACTCCTCCTGGATGATGGGCTTCGCCCTGACATCTACCCTACCTACCAACTCTAACCCCCTCTTCCTGCCTCCTCCTCAGGGCTCCCTCTCCCCCCCCTCCTCCTGAATGGCTTCCCCCTCCATCTCTTGTGCCTCCTTTCAGTGTCTCTGCACTCCCTCCTGCCCTGTCTTCCCTCTTCGTCTCCCACCCCACGTGTCTCCTGCCTCTTTGTGAACCCACTGATGCCCCTCCTCTCTTCATTCCGCCGCTTCCCCAGCTGCCCCATGCTCTCCCCTCCTTTTCCATCCTCTCTGACCTTTCCCTCGGCAGGTCCCACCTGGCAGTTTTATTCTTCGTCGTGTGTGCTCCAAGTGGGTTTTAAGTGTGTTGTTCCGAAGTGTTTTTAATACTGTGACCGACCTTTAACCTGTGCATGCCCATTCAGTGTCTTCTCTGTGTTTTAAGAATCGCCAACTGTGTTTTTTAACTTTCTGGCGATTTTTTTTTAACTGTCCCCCATGAATGTCTCCATGTCCATGTATTTTTACCTCCATTTTGTCCCCTTACTCTGTTTTATGTTCCCCTTTTTTATCTCCTTATGTATGTATCATTTTATTCTTGTTTTAGTTGTTGTGTCACTCGGCTGAAGAGAGGCGGATTGTGCCGCTGACAGCCCTCCCCTGCCCATATGGGGCAGGGGAATGAAATCACAATAAAGAAAAAAAAACTCGCCAGTTGGTCAGTCTGGGTCAGTCTCTCGTTCCCAGCTTGCTAGTCTGTCTCTCGTCCGCATTTGTTAGGCAGTTAGTGTCTGTCTGTCGTCCGAAGTGCTAGTATGTCTTTCGTTTGGATCAATCTTTAAAGCCGGAAAAATGAGAGTCCTTCCACTCCGCCAGTAAGAGAACTCAGCGTGTGGTCGCCCGGTCGGGGCTTCGTTCCTGCATCTGAGTCTGCGCGTTAGGCCGCCAGTCTGCTCGAGTTGCTCAGGCAATGGTCATTGGCGGTTGGATCGATCGGTTGGTCGGTCACGCACTGAGATAGGAGATGACTTATCCGCCTTGAGCGTCGGCGCATGTGAGGTCGCCACGTGAGTCCTGTGGACCGCGCCGTATAGCGAGGGGTAGTGGCTTCGCGGTTGACACGAGAGCAACAGGAGTCAACCCACGACATCAGTCTGGCCGGTGCGAGCTGCGACGCCGTGAGACGGGAGATCGGCGCGCCTTCCTGCGTCCGTTGAAGCGGCTGGCAGCGGACGGTTCGGGAGAGCGATTTGGTGGTGCTGCGCCAGGGCCTGCTCGAGAAATCGCAGTTTATTAGAAGTTAAGTGATTGGTGATACGTTGTACGAGTTACTCCTGTTAAATTCTACTTGTTAATTGGTGAGCTCACCAGCCTTTTTGCTTTGGGGTCGTCTCGCCATTCTTCTCCGTTTGCGCACCGGCGGGAAGGTGGTTGTTTATAAATTGGGTGGTCCGTTTTTCCCTTGTTGAGTAGGAGCGGGTTAGAGCAACGTGCGGTTCGGGTTGTTCGGTAATCTCCCTATCAATCTACCTTACGTTAGTAGCTGCCTCTATCATGTTCGTCATATTTGGTGTGTTAACCAACTTATTGCTTGGTGTGTAACGGCCCAATACCTGAAATATGTTTTGAACTTTGGGGACTTTGATATTATTACCTATGATCTTGAGAGGCAGTATCTGTGTACTGTAGAGCATCTTAACTATTGTTTGGCCAAACTTGTAGAATTTTATATAAGATTGCATTTCATGGCCTTTTATTTAAATGACCATTTTAGTATATAAATTTGCCACCCTTTCACCATAAGACTTTTCTTAGAAGTTAAAATCAAGTTGCACATTCGGTGTCAAGGTTAATATTTTAATTGTTAGTGTTTTGTACCATTTCCATCCCTCCTATGGGGATGGGGGGGTTGCATAGTTTGTGTGTTTGTCTAAATTGTTAAAACTCTTAGTTTAAAGTTATCTGGTGTGTTGCAGATTTGCACCAGTGTAGTCTTTCATAGGCTGTTGTGAGCGGTCATAACTACGACCATGTCAAAAGGGAGTGGCAAGATTCTCTGCCCTAAAGCTCATACAGCTGAAATTTGTTTCTTTCTGCCTCTGAATAAATTGTAACTTTGATATTTAGAGGGTACTTTCTGATTATAATTTTAAATCTGTTTCTTTTAAAAAATGTTTTTAGGCCCTATTAAAGTGAATAAAATTCCCATTTGTTAAAGGGAATTTGGTTATGATTTCACCAGTTACTCCCTGGCAACTACTTCCATGCTTAAGTAGTGTGATTAAATGTGTTAATGTGCTTGATGAATCGCTAGTAAATAAAATAAATTCTTAAGAATATTCTTTGAAAATAAATCACGGTTCAGGGGTTATACTCTACTATTTGTTCTGTATTACTATAAGAAGCCGACACGCTCTCTACCATACTTTGAATTTCCGTTGACTGCCGATTCTACCGTACATTGGTGGCTCGACGTGCAGATATGATCGTGCTGATATAGGAGCATGCTGGCTGCAACATACGACTCGTTCCAGATGCGCCGTAGGCTTGTGGTTCTTGCCTGACCGAAACGTCTAAATATTAGTTGTGAGAGAGGGTTGTTTCCTATATGATTTTGGTGGCAGTACGGCAGAGTTTGTTTCTTACCTATATGACGTCATTTATACTGTCAGAAGATCTTACTTTGCTTCTCACTACAGCACACGGGCCTCGAGTGATTCATAAATACTACAGGTACTTGACGTAGTACCCATTTGTGTGAGACGTTGTCGGAATGCCCAGGTACATTTTTAATGGACAAAAAATTCCTTCGTTGTTGTAATAACAAATACCGACCCCTAAGCTAGATTGGATAGCATACTGTTCAAAGTACATCCAGCTGACATAATTGCAGTGTAATCAGTTACAGCCCGTTGTCGGTTCCACTCGACTAGCATTTCTTGGCGGACTATGTCTTGACGTCATTTTTCCATACTGTCAAAGTATCTTACTTACTACGAAGCACAGGCCTTTTCTACATGTACACGAATACTCTGCAGTTCACTGTTAAGTGCCTTGCTGAGGGTTCTTCGAACCACCTTCAGACTGTTTGTCTACCGTTCCACTCCTAAAAGCGCGTGAGAAAAATTAACACTTCAGTCTTCTGATTTCCCATATTTCATTATCATGATCGTTTGACCCCTTCTGTGTTGGCGACAGTAAAATATTTTCACATTCAGAGGAGAAAGTTGGTGACAAAAAAATCTCCCAAGGACGAAAAAACATTTCAGTGATTGCCATCCCAACCCCTTTGTCACATCCGTTACACTCTCTCTCCTATTTCGCGATAATACAAGACGAACTGCTCTTCTTTGAACATTTTCCGATTTCCTACGTCAATCCTATCTGATAAGAACCCCATACGCTATATCAGTCCTCTAGCGGAGGGCGAATAAACGTATTGTAGGCAATCTCTTTAGTAGACCTGTTGCATCTCCTAAGTGTTCTGCCAATAAAACTTAGTCTTTGGTTTACCTTCCCCGTAGCATTATATACCCAATCGTTCCGACTTAAGTGGCTCGGGATTGTAACTCTTAGGTATTTAGCCGAATTGACAACCTATAAATTTGTGTGATTTAACCTGTAATAGAAATTTAACGGATTTTGTCACTTTTCGCACCATTCAGATATCGCATTTGAGTATTTTTGCAGTCGGTTTCGATCTTCTGCTGACTTTACTAAACGGTAAATGACAGCAGCATTTGTAAACACTCTAAGAGAAGTGTTAAGAGTTTCTCTTAAATCTTTTATGTAGATTAGGAGCAGCAGAGGGCACAACTGAAGCGATACGGCATAGGTACGCAATTTGGTTAGAAGTCTTTTGTGAGGAACGGTGTCAAAAGCCTTCTCGGAAACTAGTGACCTAGAATCAATTTGAGATCCCCTGTTGATGGCACTCATAAATAAAGAGCCAGTTGTGTTACACAAGAACGACATTTTCTGAATCTGTACTGACTGCGTGTCAATGGACAGTTAGCTTCGAGGCAATTTATAACATTCGAACACAGTAAATGTTCCAAAATTCTATTGCAAATCAACGTTAGCAGTATGGGTATGTAATTCAGAAGATTACATGTATTTTTTTTTCAAGAGCATTGGAGTAACCTGTGTAGTTTTCCAGTCTCTTGGTATGGATCTTTCGTCAAGCGAGCGGTTCTGTGGTGATTACTAATTATAGGGCTATTGTATAAGTACACTCTGAAAGGAACCCTATTGGTATGCTATCTGGACCGAAAGATTTGCGTATATCTGTTTCTAAGTTACGTATGTTGGCAGCTGTTCTCAATTCGAATTCTAAAATATTTACTTAGTTTTCTTTCGTGAAGAAATTTCGAAAAGTTTTGTTTAATAAATTCGCTTCAGTGGCGCTGTCATCAGTCATATTGCCATTAGTCGATAAATACTTCATTTACTTTTCAGCACTGTGTTGCTGGTGTGTAACGTCGTCCGATCGTTCTGGACAACAATAATTTGTTGTACGGGATATCTGATCACTGAGCAATTATATTCGTTATTCTGGTGAGTCTTGAGACGCCTACGTTACACAGACGTGATCCATGTGTCACGACGCCATATCGTTCAGTGCTTTAATTTCCTCTCATAACAAATACCCAAGCACTGGACATATTGCTCGAAGCATTTGGGAACTCCGCCATTGGCGTTGAAGTCAACGGGCGACGAGGAGCGATGGTACTTGCTGGGGGGGGGGGGGGAGGGGGGGCCGAGGGAGGGGGGACAGGAGACAGAGCAGGCGCGCTGCCTCTGTGTTCCTGGAATGATTAGAAAGCGCTGATGCGAAATATATCTCGTGCCCGGTGTCTGTGTTCTCGGTGTGTGATACGAAGGCACTCGCGAAATATAGCACGTTCGTTTGGGGGCAAAAAAGGGGGAAAAGAGGGGGGGGGGGGGGGAACTTCATGCTCACACACACACACACACACACATTTTAAGTTGTACACCATTGGCCGTGCATTAGTGGGGATGTGGGCGTGAGGGGGCTTCTGATGTTATTATCTCTGGAACATCATAGCACGTGTGTGAACTACAATTGATTCTTGTCACGATAGTGCGAATGCAGCATCTATGCTGTCAATTCATTAGAGCTGGGGAGCTGCAGCAGCACGAAGAGTGTGTATGAGGGGGGGAGGGGGGGCTTCTCCTCCGCTCCTATACGTGTGGCAAGATGTCATCATTCCTGGAATCGCCTTG
This sequence comes from Schistocerca piceifrons, assembly GCF_021461385.2. NCBI lineage: Eukaryota > Metazoa > Arthropoda > Insecta > Orthoptera > Acrididae > Schistocerca > Schistocerca piceifrons. The sequence continues at coordinate 48,295,040 of NC_060144.1, forward strand.
GAGGTGGGGAAGGTCTGATGGTGATGTCGTCAGAATATGATATGCAGACTTGCGTGGGATTTCCTATAACGGCCTCTTGGTTGGAATAGATAGTAAGTAACTGTGGTGACATGGTTAATCGCATTTTGAAAACAGAGTTGTCTTAACTTCCAAGAAGTAAGGTCAATCATACTATCACTGACTAGAACCAGTTTCTCTCCACCTGCCCAAAATGTGATGCAAGTCCTCAGAATGCTCCTGAGATGTCTATACAACAACATCATCAAAATAGTTATAAACAAAGTTTTGTGGCGGCGTTCGTAGCGACAAACAATTCGCTGTAGAAACGGTTTACGAAGTCACCGCCACACTTTTAATAGCGGGCCGACCGGTCCGCTGGAACAGTGAACAGAAAGATGAAAACCCAAACACTCTGATTAAATAAAAGTCGGTACTTATCTTTATTAACGAAGATACAGAAACACAGTAGTGAACTCCGTGTCAACAGAAATCTGTCTAGTTCGAGTCAGAGCGGCTAGGTCAGCGTCGGCTGACGACGAACAACAACTCTGCTGCGATGAACACACAACTGACTAGCAAGTACACAATTCGGTGGCGAGTATACAACTGAGCGGCGAATACAGAACTGTCCTAGCGCTCGCGACTCCAGCGCTTAAGAGACCAGAAGCCAGCGGTGGCGCGCGCAGACTTGCGGCGATTTCCTGTCTCGCTGGCGCTGCTTATGCGGACGGCGTCCGGACTTTGATGCTGCCAACCTTTTGGCAGCGGGCTCGGGTGGCATTACTGGCTAGGATATAACACTCCTCCCCCCCAAATCGCCGCACCGTCGTTGAATAATGACGTGGCGAGCGTCGACGGCGGGGGAGGTGTCTGGCCGCAGGCGTAGCAGAAGAGACCGGGCCGGAGACTGTTGTCGGTGGCAGTCCCCGGTCCGCACCCCAGCATTGGCTGCGCGGGGCCTCGGGAAACACCGACTGAAAACCGAGGTCAGGGTGCACGCCTGTGACCACGGGCGCAGCTTCTGATACTGGACGCGACGGGGCGTCGGGACCCACGAAGAGAGGCAGCGTCTCCTGACGCTGCGTCGACGGCTGCTGAGTGGGCGCCGGACAAGGCGCTGCGGTGTCAGACTCCTTGGGGGTGACCAAGGAAAGCGGCTGCAGGACAGGCTGCACAGCCACCGCCTGGGATGGCGGCCCGGCTGAGGGGTCGACGTCCATCAGCTCCGAAGGCGGTGGCGACTGAAGAGGGACCGCAGGCGCCGGAGCGACCACCTGGGGCGCTCCCGGATGAAGCTGCGCGGGAGGCATCAACGGGACGGGCTGTCGGCGTGGTAGCGGCGCGGCTGCTGCTGCTGCCCTGGGGGCGGCAGCGAAGTCGGAAGGCGCGGCTGGAACCCGCCGCGGACCAAATCTGTGGACAAAGAACGAGCGGCAGAATCCGGGCGGCCAGCGCGGCGCAACTGGTTCTGATGCCTCCTGTGCACCCCAGTAGCACCTTGAACAGTATAAAAACCGCGACCCTGGACACTTATCACGATACCACGTTCCCAACGACGGCGACCGTGATAAACTCTGAAAAAAACGGCGTCGTTGCGCTGAAAACGCGTGCGATGCTCAGAAGCGGCGGGTCGATCCGGGGGGTGCAACAACCGTAGTAGGGTGCGATGACGACGGCCATGGAGAAGCTCCGCAGGCGAAGGGCCGTCGCGTGGCGTGGTCCGGTACGACGACAGGAACGTGATGAGGGCCTGCTGACGAGAGTGCGTAGCACGAAGGCGGTCCATATGATCCTTGAATGTACGTACAAAACGTTCCGCTGCACCATTCGATTGAGGGTGGAACGGCGGAGTAAGAACATGGCGAATGCCATTGGCAGAACAAAAACTTTCAAATTCAGCAGAGGTAAATTGTGGACCATTGTCAGACACTAAAACTTCTGGAAGACCCTCAATACAAAAAATTGAAGTCAACGCCTGTATAGTTTGTGCAGACGTTGTAGACTGCATGGGCACAACAAACGGAAAATTACTAAATGCATCTATCACGATGAGCCAACGAGAATTCCAATATGGACCAGCGAAATCAATATGTACTCGCTGCCAGGGACCGGCAGGGCGTGCCCACTCAAAATAGCGTTGAGGCGGAGCAGCTTGGTGTTCGGCACACGTCGAACAATCTGTAGACATCTGCGTAATCTGCTTATCAATGTCGATCCATGTACAATGACGGCGGGCAAGCTGCTTGGTGCGGACCACTCCCCAATGACCTTGATGCAACAAGTCGAGGACCTTGGATTGGAGCACTTGGGGAACCACTACACGAAGCTGGTCATTCTCGGTGCGTAACAGCAAAACTCCGTGCGAAACAGACAACAGATGACGTTGCGGATAATAGCGACGAACCACAGGATCCGATATGTCCTTTGCCTTGGACGGCCAACCACGTTGAACAAAACGTAATAGTAAACTCAGATGAGGATCCGTAGCTGTCTCACGTGCCACCTGACGATAATCAATCGGAAAATCCCGGAGGGATTGATGCTCAACGGCGTCAATCTGATGGCAAGAGTCGTCAGAGGAATCGAAGACATCATCCGCAGCAATCGGCAATCTAGAAAGCGCGTCAGCGTTTGCATGCTGAGCTGTAGGGCGATACAGTATCTCATACTGGTATTGTGATAACAAAAGAGCCCAACGTTGTAGTCTCTGAGCTGTCCGCTGAGGAACTGGTTTAGACGGATGAAACAGTGACGTCAGGGGCTTGTGATCTGTTACTAAATAGAATGGTCTACCATAGAGGTAGTGATGGAATTTTGTGACACCGAACACAATAGCCAACGCTTCCTTGTCCAATTGGCTATAATTACACTGAGCTTTGTTTAGCAATTTAGATGCGAACGCAATAGGACGTTCGGTGTTACTGACTCGGTGAGACAACACAGCACCGAGGCCGAAAGAAGAGGCATCACAAGCTAACACCAGAGGCTTGTTAGGGTCGTAATGGACCAGACAACGATCATTCAATAAAGCCTCTTTAAGCTGCTGAAAGGCTGATTGGCAATCAGCTGACCACACAAACGGAACATTCTTACGGCGGAGACGATGCAACGGTGCAGCAATCTGTGATGCATTAGGTATAAACCTAATATAATACGTCAATTTGCCAAGAACTGCTTGCAATTCATGCAGATTGCGAGGGGCGGGCAAATCACGAATAGCTGCTAAATGTGACTGGGAGGGATGAATGCCTTGAGCATTAATAACATGTCCCAGATACTCCATCTGCGTAAGGAAAAATGAACATTTATCGATGTTGCAACGTAGGCCTGCCTGAGACAACACTTTAAACAAACACTCCAAATTACGGAAATGTTCAGCAGGCGTCCGACCGGACACAACAATATCGTCTAAATAGTTGCAACACGATGGCACATTAGCCAGAAGTTGTGACAAAAAACGCTGAAAAACAGCTGGAGCTGACGCACAACCAAAAGGCAAACGCAGAAAACGGAACAACCCCAACGACGTGTTTATGACAAAATACTGTTGTGATTGCTCGTCGAGGGGCAATTGCAAATATGCTTCACGGAGATCAATTTTGGAAAAGAAACGAGCTTCCCCTAACTTATCCATCAGCTCGTCCGGTCTAGGCAAAGGAAAAGAAGCAATGACAGTCTGAGGATTAACTGTCGACTTAAAATCAGCACACAAACGTAACTTGCCAGACGGTTTCTTTATAATAACTAAGGGAGAAGCTCACTGGCTCGCTGAAACGGGTTGAATAACACCGTTGTTTTGCCAACGACGAAGTTCATCTTCTACAGGTGCCCGGAGGGCGTGAGGCACTGGACGAGCACGACAAAATCGAGGCTGAGCATTATCTTTTAACGTAATATGAGCGGCAAAGTTCGCAGCACAACCTAGTTCGTCTTTAAATATGTCACTGTATTGTTTACACAAATCGGTTATGCTGTCTTGAGGAACAACAACAGAATTAATTTGCAACACATTGTCTTGGATAGACAGGCCAAACAAGTCAAAACAGTCCAATCCGAAAATGTTTACACTGTCTGTAGCGCGGAGCACTGTGAATGAAACTGTTTTTGTATTGCCACGGAATGTGGCTGGCACGCTACATACACCTAACACAGGAATTTGTTCTCCACTATAAGTAGCCAAAGAATGTTTTGCCGCTGAAAGTTTAGGGCGGCCGATAGCCGCATACGTAGCACTATTTATGAGAGTCACAGACGCACCAGTGTCTAATTGAAAATTGAAGGTCTTATCCTGGATGCGTAGCTTCACAAATAGTTTATTACACTGTCTCTGGATCGGTGCAGTGGAGGCGGAAGACACAAAATCAGCGTGTTTAGCGCGCGTTCGCTGCTTACGACAACTCGTGGGTTGGGCGGGTGGAACAACAACTCCCGCGTCACTTGCAGTCTGTACATCACTTTTCACAGCGTTTGAATTACGCTTGGGTCGCACAGCAGAGGGCTGGGTGGGTGGCTTATCGCGAACAAGTTTATTACCCACACGAACCGTGGAAGAGTCTTTAAACGCGACCTTCTGGGCGGGCTGGCTGTGAAGAACATGAATATCCATGGGCTGGGCAGCACTAGAATTGTTCTTGCGTTTACGCAAACAAACAGTCTGGATGTGTCCTTTCCTTTGACAAAAGTGACAAACCGCGTTTCTCAACGGGCAACGTTCACGAGGATGAGCAAGAACACACTTAGGGCAAGACTTAACTCTATCATTTTGCACACGCGGCTGACGAATGTGTTTAACATTATGCGGCCGGCTAGTGTTTACAGTCTGACTCTGCCGGTGGGGCCGCCGGCGTGACATAACTTGCTTAGCACAGGCAATTTGAGAAATACATGGCTGATCTAACTCACACTCAGCATAGTCAAAAGTATCTTGGGCTTCAATGATGTTCATCACAGTCTCTAATGACGGGTCAGGCAACTTTAAGATAGCAGCACGAATACGAGAATCTGCAATGTTTTGAGTAATAGCGTCTCGTAGCATGACATCACTGTAGGAAGCTCCACACACACAATTAAATCGGCACTGACGGGTGAGGCCCCGTAAATCTGTTAACCACTGTTTATTAGATTGATGTGGCAGTTTCTTTAATCTGAAGAACTTGAATCTGGCTGCTGCCACATGAACTCGCGACTCGAAATACTCAGCAAGCTTTTTAACAACAACGTCATAGTCTAAAGCTTCTGGCTGGGATTCCGGGAACAACTTACAAAGTAGTCGATAGACTTCCACGCCTGCAGTGGAAATTAAATAAAGCTGCCGCTCAGTACCTGTGATTTTGTAGACTGTCATGTGCGCCTGCAACTGCGCGAAATATTCTCGCCATTCTTCTCTTGATGCATCAAAAGCACGGAAAGGTGGTGCTGCCTGTGCTTGTTCCTTTTGTGTTGGAGGATTAGCCGCTTGTTTGGCGATTGCTTCCACCAGACTTTGTATTTGCTGACTCTGTAACAAGATCAACTGTTGTAATTCGGCAGACATAGTGAACACAAATTAAACCAGCCCCCAAAATTTTATCGCTTTAATTAGTATAACCAGAAACAAGTTGAACCAGCCCTGCACACAAGTTCGGCAGTCCTCGTCGCCAGTTTTGTGGCGGCGTTCGTAGCGACAAACAATTCGCTGTAGAAACGGCTTACGAAGTCACCGCCACACTTTTAATAGCGGGCCGACCGGTCCGCTGGAACAGTGAACAGAAAGATGAAAACCCAAACACTCTGATTAAATAAAAGTCGGTACTTATCTTTATTAACGAAGATACAGAAACACAGTAGGGAACTCCGTGTCAACAGAAATCTGTCTAGTTCGAGTCGGAGCGACTAGGTCAGCGTCGGCTGACGACAAACAACAACTCTGCTGCGATGAACACACAACTGACTAGCAAGTACACAATTCGGTGGCGAGTAAACAACTGAGCGGCGAATACAGAACTGTCCTAGCGCTCGCGACTCCAGCGCTTAAGATCCCACAAGCCAGCGGTGGCGCGCGCAGACTTGCGGCGATTTCCTGTCTCGCTGGCGCTGCTTATGCGGACGGCGTCCGGACTTTGATGCTGCCAACCTTTTGGCAGCGGGCTCGGGTGGCATTACTGGCTAGGATATAACACAAAGTGTAACTTAAACTCACCTAACACAGAATACAAAAATCTGGAGAGAACAGCCGCCACACCAGTGGACAAACCGTGTGGTACTTGGTTCAGTTCGAGCAAGTTACAGTCAGTAGAAAATGCCGTCAGCGGATTGGAATCTTCAGTAAGGGTGATCTCGTGGCACACTTGGTTTAGGTGTAACACAGTGCAAAAACGTGCCGTAGGAAACCACGTATAGTAGTCACACAGACTGGGAAGAGGCGATGGCTGCGGAACTACCTTGATCTTTCTTTAGTACACCACAGTCGAGAACAGGTCTGCAACCTTCGCCCCTGTGTTTGGGAACAACAAACACGGGTGCCGTTTTCAGAGACTTCGGCGGTCTGATGACTCATTCCTGCAAAAACAGCATCTGATATTCAAGACTATTAGTAACACCTAAACGTTAGTTAAGAACATTGGAAAATTCCTCAAGTAACTACAACGAGCAACTGAGAAACATTAAATTGTTTCAGTAGCTTGCACATAATCAGCCCCAAAACTAGAATGATAATGACCTTAAACCAAAATATCCTATATATATACATATCCTTAAAGGTCCATGAAAAATCAGGAATTTTAATATGAGCACTAAACTGATCAAGAACAGGAACAGATTGGACATTGACTGAACAGCACTTTTGCTGAACTAGGTGTAATGGCGAAAACTTACAAATGCCTTTATATCACAAAAACCGCTGCAAGTATGTTACACATAAATTACTGCCCGAATTCCGTGTTGCACAAACTGGCTCTCGGTTAATTAAGGTCTACACGCGTGGAACTGACGCTCGGTCCATGGCACTAAAGTTTTTACATCTTGCTGACACATCGCATGTGGCACCTAGAAGAGCCAGCCACTGATGGTGTTGAATAGTATTGGTAGCCTTCCAAAGCATCGAATAGCTTCGGACAAAACGGCCTGGCCCGTTACAACGAAAACAATTACCTTGATTGATGGGAATTCGTTGCTCAAAGAACACTGGGTAAAAAAAGACGAAGTTTAAACTTTAGAAACACCATTTTATCCACCCCTCTTCTCGTCACTAAAACAAATTCTCTCAATAGTACTACCAATGTGGCTGAGATGAGTGAAAGTAAAAAATTTCTTACAGAAAGACACTCTCAAACGACACTCAATCCACATGCTCGTCGAGATATTACCAACGTCCTGTTCTTCACTGAATTTGAAGCGTAAAGCAACTTTTGCTATTCTAATACTCAATATATTCAGCAAAGGTCTCTGTCGCTGCCTGGACACGAAAATAATATTTCTTACTTAGCTCATTTCTCGCTTCCTCAGAAAGTATCTTTTTAATAATTTATCGTGGAAATACTGCAATGATTCAGCCTCCTGAAAAATGCTACTAATCATCTGAGGTAGCTGTGATTCGACAATGGATAAATCATTTCTAAAATAACAAGAGCAACATGGAAAACATTGGCACGAATCATTAATCTACAAACAACAACTAGTTTTTTTAGTTTTCACCCGCGCCTCACCCTAAAAAATAAGTAACATCAGATTCAGCGTTTTGCTAAACGATTACCAGACCTCAGTCCGTCTACGCATCAGTGACATGACACCCTGGCTGCCGTCTTCTGACGACCTTGCTTTCTCATCCGCACTCTCTTCCCACTAAAACGCTGGCCTCTATGGCCGAGCGGTTCTAGGTGCTTCAGTCCAGAACCGCGCTACTGGTACGGTCGCAGATTCGAATCCTGCCTCGGGCACGGATGTATGTGCTGTCCTTAGGTCAGTTAGGTTTAAGTAGTTCTAAGTTTTAGGGGACTGATGACCTAAGATGGTAAGTCCCATTGTTTTGCAAATGTGCATTCCCTTCACGTGTTTAAGCCAAGTACTATGCATATTTATGCATTCGGGAATGCTCAGTAGCGGCCAGGCTACATGTACAATTAAGCGTCAGCTAGGAGCATTAGACATGAAATCATAGGAGGCAATGTTGTGCAACCATAGTAAGGACAATATCCGACTATTCGGAAGCAGGATCTTACAATCTGAGACAGTGTTCCGAGACAAACTTCCGTCACAATGTCCGCACACGTGACGTCAGATCCGCCTAGCAACAGCGATCTGAACGCCCATTGGCTGAAGGTATGGATATGTAGGAAACGAGCGAAGTGTCCTTATTGGCTGAGGGAGAAAGGTGGGGTGGTCTCTGATGTCCTTCTGGAAGACAGGGCGAGTCAGTCGCGAGGAGCCACTCAAAACGCACGTTCGAGTAAGTAACGAGGGCAGCTCTAAAAGAACGGTCGCGAGTGCATAAGTCAGATGTTAAACAAGATATAAAGTGAAGTTAGTAGTTAGAAGAACGCCACATGTCGTGGGCAGTGTCTATCATCAGAAAACGGTGTTAATATGTGTAAATGGTCGAATATAAAGACGTAGTCCAGAGCCGCCATATTGCAAATGCTGATTCTGTGACGAGTGTGACAAAGCAATTTCTGTATTAAAACAAGTGTAGTACAAACGTTGTTGATAATTAACAATTGGCATCCCTAAACATTCTGCTTCAGCAGGATCACCACCTACATGGAACCTTGCGACGAGGAACTTAACTGAAGTAGGTTAGTGATACTGCCCAGAGAAGCACTTCCTTCTCGCTACGATGCCGATGGGGGTGTTGTACGATATAGTGCTTGGAGCCATTTAAATCCACTGAAACACATTTATCTTTTATTGAAAGGAAATGTTTTTTCCGATAACTGGTCAATACTAACTTCCAATCAGGTCAAGTATTCACATTTCATATACGTCAAAACTATTATAGAGTTGATTAAGATGCGACTGAATTCAATACATTGAGAGTGTGATGGGCGCTCCACTAAAGCAACATTGTTACTCTGTTTTCTGGCAAACACCGCGGTACACACGCGAAGTGCATCAGTTACCTCACAAGCCCTCTCCACGGTGATCCAAGGTGGACAGTCAATTGCGCCACACAGCTTAGGTATCATTTCCATAACACTTCCTTCCACCGAATACTCAGGCATAAAATTCATATTGATGCGTTTTCAGATGTACTATAACCAAAATCGCTCATGCAGCCAGCATACAGAGCAGAGACCGAAACCCAAAACTTAAGCAGTAGACAAGTGCAATGGAAGGTTATCAGCTTTAGTATGCTTATGTCCAGAAAAAATAGAACACCTTGAACGACTACAAATAGGACATTCATTTCCACAGGACGTATACATTAGTATGTTCTGCAGAAACGATTAGCAGTTTGGTCACCTCGGTTCAGCATGTGTCCCGTTGCCTAGCAGGCACAGGGCCCGCCATGGGCCCTGATAACTTATTCCATGCGTTGTGGCGTCGATGCGTATAAGGTGCGAATTGCGTCCTCTCCTGCATTCACCTGGTTCCAAAGCAAAGCTCATCTGTGGTAGTTGGCATTGGATCCTGCTGGACCAGTCGTTTCACGATACCCCCACAATTTCAATTGGCCACAAGTCTGGTGATCTGGCGGGCCAGAGCAAAAGGTTGACATCCAGGGTCACCGAGAAGGCATGGGTTCGTGCAGCAACATGTGGTCGTGCATAGTCCTGCTGAAAAATGGCGTTTGAGGTGTTGTGCAGAAAGGGTATGGCTACGGGTCGCAGGATGTCATTTACGTGGTTCATATTGGTCACAGTGACGTGGACACGCAATAACTGTCATTTCTGGTTGTACGCAATAGCATCCCATACCATAAAGCCTTCTAATGGCGCTGTAGGGCTTACACCAAAGCAGTCAATGTGATGCCGCTCCCCCTGTCTGCGGCGAATCAAAATGCGGCCATCATTTTCAAACAAACAGAACCTGGATAACCAACGATAAAGGTCATTCTAAAATCAACATGAAAAACCATAATTCCAAAAGTATAAAACACAAAAATATCCTTACCAATCAAAGAAACTGTATCGTGCTACGCTCCCTCCTCCCGCCCTGTGGTGCAACTGATGTCCCACTCACCAAAAATGTACTCAATGGGATCGTAATGTTGCAACCAGACAATACTTGACCTGCTGTGAGGAAGAAACGAGTTAGTACGTTGCAAACATGAAAAAGGTCATTTTAAAATCAACATGAAAAACCACAATTCCAAAAGTATAAAACACAAAAAAAAATCCTTCCCAAGGAAGGAGAATGTATCGTGCTAGATTCCCTCCTCCCGCCCTGTGGTGCAACAGATGTCCCTTTCTCCAAAAATGTACTCAATGGGATTGTAATGTTGCAACCACACACAAGTTGACCTGCTGTGTGGAAGAAACGAGCTAGTTCGTTTCAAGCTTGAAAAAGATAATTTTAAAACCAACATGAAAAACCATAATACCAAAAGTGTAAACACAAAGAACACCTTACCAATGAAAGAAAATGTATCGTGCTACGCCCCCTCCTCGCGCCCTGTGGTGCAACAGATGTCCCTTTCTCCAAAAATGTACTCAATGGGATCATAACGTTGCAACTACACACTAGTTGACCTGCTGTGAGGAAGAAACGACTTACTACGATTCAAACATGAAAAACGTCATTTTAAAATCAACATGAAAAACGATAATTCCAAAAGTGTAAAACACAAAAAAAAGTCCTTACCAAAGGAAGAAAATGTATCGTGCTACGCTCCCTCCTCCCGCCCTGTGGTGCAACAGATGTCCCTTTCTCCAAAAATGTACTCAATGGGATCGTAATGTTGCAACCACACACTGCTTGAACTGCTGTTAGGAAGAAACGAGTTAGTACGTTGCAAACATGAAAAAGGTCATTTTAAAATCAACATGAAAAACCATAATTCCAAAAGTATAAAACACAAAAAGATCCTTACCAAAGAAAGAAAATGTATCGTGCTACACTCCCTCCTCCTGGCCTGTGGTGCAACAGATGTCTTTTTTTTCAAAGATGTACTCAATGGGATCGTAATGTTGCAACCACACACAAGTTGACCAGCTGTGAGGAAGAAACGAGTTAGTACGTTTCAAACATGAAAAAGGTCATTTTAAAATCAACAATGAAAAACCATAATTCCAAAAGTATAAAACACAAAAAGATCCTTACCAAACAAAGAAAATGTATCATGCTATGCTCCCTCCTCCCGCCCTGTGGTGCAACAGATGTCCCTTTCTCCAAACATGTACTCAATGGGATCGTAATGTTGCAACCACACAAAAGTTGACCTGCTGTGAGGAAGAAACGAGTTAGTACATTGTAAACATGAAAAAGGTCATTTATAATCAACATGAAAAACCATAATTCCAAATGTATAAAACACAAAAAAATCCTTACCAAAGAATGAAAATGTATCGTGCTCCGCACTTTCCTCGCGCCCTGTCGTGCAACTGATGTCCCTTTCTCCAAAAATGTACTCAATGGGATCGTAATGTTCCAACCACACACAAGTTGACCTGCTGTGAGGAAGAAACGAGTTAGTACTTTTCAAACATGAATAAGGTCATTCTAAAATCAACATGTAAAACCATAATTCCAAAAGTATCAAACACAAAAGAATCCTTACCAAGGAAGAAAATGTATCCTGCTACGCTCCCTCCTCCCGCCCTGTGGTGCAACAGATGTCCCTTTCTCCAAAAATGTACTCAATGGGATTGTAATGTTGCAACCACACACAAGTTGACCTGCTGTGAGGAAAAAACGAGTTGGTACATTTCAAACATGGAAAAGGTCAATTAAAAATCATCTTGAAAATCCAAAATTCCAAAAGTATAAAACACCAAAAAATGCTCACCAAAGAAAGAAAATGTATCGTGCTCCGCACTTTCCTCCCGCCCTGTCGTCCAACTGATGTCCCTTTCTCCTAAAATGTACTCAATGCGATCGTAATGTTGCAACCACGCAATACTTGACCTGCTGTGTGGAAGAAACGAGTTAGTACGTTGCAAACATGAAAAAGGTCATTTTAAAATCAACATGAAAAACGATAATTCCAAAAGAATAAAACACAAAAAAAAATCCTTACCAAAGAAGGAAAATGTATCGTGCTAGGTTCCCTTCTCCCACCCTGTGTTGCAACAGATGTCGCTTTCTCCAAAAATGTAGTCAATGGGATCGTAATGTTGCAACCACACCCAAGTAGACCTGCTGTGAGGAAAAAACGAGTTAGTACGTTTCAAACATGAAAAAGGTCATATTATAATCAACATGAAAAACCATAATTCCAAAAGAATAAAACACAAAGAAATCCCTACCAATGAAAGAAACTGTATCGTGCTACGCTCCCTCCTCCCGCCCTGTGGTGCAAGAGATGTCCCTTTCGACAAAAATGTACTCAATGGGATCGTAATGTTGCACCCACACACATGTTGACCAGCTGTGAGGAAGAAACGAGTTAGTACCTTTCAAACATGATAAAGGTCATTTTAAAATCATCATGAAAAACCATAATTCCAAAAGTATAAAACACAAAAAAATCCTTACCAATCAAAGAAACTGTATCGTGCTACGCTCCCTCCTCCCACCCTGTGCTGCAACAGATGTCCCTTTAACCAAAAATGTACTCAATGGGATCGTAACGTTGCAGCTACACACCAGTTGACCTGCTGTGAGGAAGAAACGAGTTACTACATTTCAAACATGAAAAAGGTCATTTTAAAACCAACATGAAAAACGATAAGTCCAAAAGTATAAAACACAAAAAAAAAGTCCTTACAAAAGGAAGAAAATGTATCGTGCTAAGCTCCCTCCTCCCGTCCTGTGGTGCAACAGATGACCCTTTCGCCAAAAATGTACCCAATGGGATCATAATGTTGCAACCACACACTAGTTGACCTGCTGTGAGGAAGAAACGAGTTACTACGTTTCAAACATGAAAAAGGTCATTTTAAAATCAACATAAAAAACCATAATTACAAAAGTATAAAACACAAAAAAATCCTTACCAATGAAAGAAACTGTATCGTGCTACACTCCCTCCTCCCGCCCTGTTGTGCAAGAGATGTCCCTCTCGACAAAAATGTACTCAATCGGATCGTAATGTTGCAACCACACACAAGTTGACCAGCTTTGAGGAAGAAACGAGTTAGTACGTTTCAAACATGATAAAGGTCATTTTAAAATCAACATGAAAAACCATAATTCCAAAAGTATAAAACACAAAAAAATCCTTACTAAAGAAAGAAAATGTAACGTGCTATGCTCCGTCCTCCCGCCCTGTGGTGCAACAGATGTCCCTTTCTCCAAAAATGTACTCAATGGGATCGTAATGTTGCAACCACACTCAAGTTGACCCGCTGTGAGGAAGAAACGAGTTAGTAAGTTTCAAACATGAATAAGGTCATTCTAAAATCAACATGAAAAACCATAATTCCAAAACTATAAAACACAAAAAAATCCTTACCAATGAAACAAACTGTATTGTGCTACATTCCCTCCTCCCGCCCTGTGGTGCAACTGATGTATCTTTCTCCAAAAATCTACTCAATGGGATCCTAATGTTGCGAACACACAATTCTTGACCTGCTGTGAGGAAAAAACGAGTTAGTATCTTTCAAACATGAAAAAGGTCCTTTTAAAATCAACATGAAAAACCATAATTCAATAAGTGTAAAACACAAAAAAAATCCTTACCAATAAAGGAGAAGGTATCGCGATAGGTTCCCTTCTCCCTCCCTGTGTTGCAACAGATGTCGCTTTCTCCAAAAATGTAGTCAATGGTATCGTAATGTTGCAACCACACCCAAGTAGACCTGCTGTGAGGAAATAACGAGTTAGTACGTTTCAAACATGAGAAAGGTCATTTTATAATGAACATGAAAAACCATAAATCCAAAAGTATAAAACACAAAAAAATCCTTACCACTGAAAGAAACTGTATCGTGCTACACTCCCTCCACCCGCCCTGTGGTGCGAGAGATGTCCCTTTCGACAAAAATGTACTCAATGGGATCGTAATGTTGCAACCACACACAAGTTGAACTGCTGTGAGGAAGAAACGAGTTAGTACGTCTCAAACATGATAAAGGTCATTTTAAAATCAACATGAAAATCCATATTTCCAAATGTATAAAACACAAAAAGATCCTTACCAAAGAAAGTAAATGTATCGTGCTCCGCACTTTCCTCCCGCCCTCTAGTGCAACTGATGTCCCTTTCTCCAAAAATGTACTCAATGGGATCGTAATGTTGCAACCACACACAAGTTGACCTGCTGTGAGGAAGAAACGAGTTAGTACGTTTCAAACACGAATAAGGTCATTCTAAAATCAACACGAAAAACCATAATTCCAAAAGTATGAAACACAAAAAAAATCCTTACCAATCAAAGAAAATGTATCTTGCTACGCTCCCTCCTCCCGCCCTGTGGTGCAACAGATGTCCCTTTCGCCAAAAATGTACTCAATGGGATCATAATGTTGCAACCACACACTAGTTGACCTGCTGTGAGGAAGAAACGAGTTACTACGTTTCAAACATGAAAAAGGTCATTTTAAAATCAACATGAAAAACGATAATTCCAAAAGTATAAAACACAAAAAAAACGTCCTTACCAAAGGAAGAAAATGTATCGTGCTACGCTCCCTCCTCCCGCCCTGTGGTGCAACAGATATCCCTTTCTTCAAAAATTTACTCAATGGGATCGTAATGTTGCAGCCACACAAAAGTTAACCTGCTGTGTGGAAGAAACGAGTTAGTACATTGTAAACATGAATAAGGTCATCTTAAAATCAACATGAAAAACCATAATTCCAAAAGTATCAAACACAAAAGAATCCTTACCAAGGAAGAAAATGTATCGTGCTTCGCTCCCTCCTCCCGCCCTGTGGTGCAACAGATGTCGCTTTCTCCCAAAAAGTACTCAATGGGATTGCAATGTTGCAACCACACACAAGTTGACCTGCTGTGAGGAAGAAACGAGTTAGTACGTTTCAAACATGAAAAAGGTCATTTTAAAATCAACATGAAAGACCATAATTCCAAAAGTATAAAACACAAAAAAAATCCATAGCAAAGAAAGAAAATGTATCGTGCTATGCTCCCTCCTCCCGCCCTGTGGTGCAACAGATGTCCCTTTCTCCAAAAATGTACTCAATGGGATCGTAATGTTGCAACCACACACAAGTTGACCTGCTGTGAGGAAAAAACGAGTTGGTACATTTCATACATGGAAAAGGTCATTTTAAAAACATCATGAAAAACCAAAATTCCAAAAGTATAAAACACCAAAAAATGCTTACCAATGAAAGAAAATGTATCGTGCTCCACACTTTCCTCCCGCCCTGTGGTGCAACTGATGTCCCTTTCTCCAAAAATGTACTCAATGGGATCCTAATGTTGCAACCACACACGTTGACCTGCTATGTGGATGGAACGAGCTAGTTCGTTTCAAGCTTGAAAAAGATAATTTTAAAACCAACATGAAAAACCATAATACCAAAAGTGCAAACACAAAGAACACCTTACCAATGAAAGAAAATGTATCATGCTACGCCCCCTCCTCGCGCCCTGTGGTGCAACAGATGTCCCTTTCTCCAAAATTGTACTCAATGGGATCATAATGTTGCAACCACTCACAAGTTGACCTGCAGTGGGGAAGAAACGACTTACTACGTTTCAAACATGAAAAACTTCATTTTAAAATCAACATGAAAAACGATAATTCCAAAAGTATAAAACACAAAAAAATCCTTACCAAAGAAAGAAAATGTATCGTGCTACGCTGCCTCCTCCTGGCCTGTGGTGCAACAGATGTCTTTTTTTTCAAAGATGTACTCAATGGGATCGTAATGTTGCAACCACACACAAGTTGACCAGCTGTGAGGAAGAAACAAGTTAGTACGTTTCAAACATAAAAAAGGTCATTTTAAAATCAACAATGAAAAACCATAATTCCAAAAGTATAAAACACAAAAGATCCTTACCAAACAAAAAAATGTATCATGTTATGCTCCCTCCTCCCGCCCTGTGGTGCAACAGATGTCCCTTTCTCCAAAAATGTACTCAATGGGATCGTAAAGTTGCAACCACTCACAAGTTGACCTCCTATGAGGAAGAAACGAGTTACTACGTTACAAACATGAAAAAAGTCATTTTAAAATCAACATGAAAGACCATAATTCCAAAAGTATAAAACACAAAAAAATCCATAGCAAAGAAAGAAAATGTATCTTGCTACGCTCCCTCCTCCCCCCCTGTGATGCAACAGATGTCCCTTTCTCCAAAAATGTACTCAATGGGATCGTAATGTTGCAACCACACAAAAGTTGTCCTGCTGTGAGGAAGAAACGAGTTAGTACATTGTAAACATGAAAAGGGTCATTTAAATTCAAGATGAAAAACCATAATTCCAAAAGCATCAAACACAAAAGAATCCTTACCAAGGAAGAAAACGTATCGTGCTACGCTCCCTCCTCCCGCCCTGTGTTCCAACAGATGTCCCTTTCTCCAAAAATCTACTCAATGGGATCCTAATGTTGCAAACACACAATTCTTGACCTGCTGTGAGGAAAAAACGAGTTAGTATCTTTCAAACATGAAAAAGGTCCTTTTAAAATCAACATGAAAAACCATAATTCAATAAGTGTAAAACACAAAAAAAAATCCTTACCAAAGAAGGAGAAGGTATCGCGCTAGGTTCCCTTCTCCCACCCTGTGTTGCAACAGATGTCGCTTTCTCCAAAAATGTAGTCAATGGTATCGTAATGTTGCAACCACACCCAAGTAGACCTGCTGTGAGGAAATAACGAGTTAGTACGTTTCAAACATGAGAAAGGTCATTTTATAATGAACATGAAAAACCATAAATCCAAAAGTATAAAACACAAAAAAATCCTTACCACTGAAAGAAACTGTATCGTGCTACACTCCCTCCACCCGCCCTGTGGTGCGAGAGATGTCCCTTTCGACAAAAATGTACTCAATGGGATCGTAATGTTGCAACCACACACTAGTTGACCTGCTGTGAGGAAGAAACGAGTTACTACGTTTCAAACATGAAAAAGGTCATTTTAAAATCAACATGAAAAACGATAATTCCAAAAGTATAAAACACAAAAAACACGTCCTTACCAAAGGAAGAAAATGTATCGTGCTACGCTCCCTCCTCCCGCCCTGTGGTGCAACAGATATCCCTTTCTTCAAAAATTTACTCAATGGGATCGTAATGTTGCAACCACACAAAAGTTGACCTGCTGTGTGGAAGAAACGAGTTAGTACATTGTAAACATGAATAAGGTCATCTTAAAATCAACATGAAAAACCATAATTCCAAAAGTATCAAAAACAAAAGAATCCTTACCAAGGAAGAAAATGTATCGTGCTTCGCTCCCTCCTCCCGCCCTGTGGTGCAACAGATGTCCCTTTCTCCCAAAAAGTACTCAATGGGATTGCAATGTTGCAACCACACACAAGTTGACCTGCTGTGAGGAAGAAACGAGTTAGTACGTTTCAAACATGAAAAAGGTCATTTTAAAATCAACATGAAAGACCATACTTCCAAAAGTATAAAACACAAAAAAAATCCATAGCAAAGAAAGAAAATGTATCGTGCTATGCTCCCTCCTCCCGCCCTGTGGTGCAACAGATGTCCCTTTCTCCAAAAATGTACTCAATGGGATCGTAATGTTGCAACCACACACAAGTTGACCTGCTGTGAGGAAAAAACGAGTTGGTACATTTCATACATGGAAAAGGTCATTTTAAAATCATCATGAAAAACCAAAATTCCAAAAGTATAAAACACCAAAAAATGCTTACCAATGAAAGAAAATGTATCGTGCTCCACACTTTCCTCCCGCCCTGTGGTGCAACTGATGTCCCTTTCTCCAAAAATGTACTCAATGGGATCCTAATGTTGCAACCACACACGTTGACCTGCTGTGTGGATGGAACGAGCTAGTTCGCTTCAAGCTTGAAAAAGATAATTTTAAAACCAACATGAAAAACCATAATACCAAAAGTGCAAACACAAAGAACACCTTACCAATGAAAGAAAATGTATCATGCTACGCCCCCTCCTCGCGCCCTGTGGTGCAACAGATGTCCCTTTCTCCAAAATTGTACTCAATGGGATCATAATGTTGCAACCACTCACAAGTTGACCTGCAGTGGGGAAGAAACGACTTACTACGTTTCAAACATGAAAAACGTCATTTTAAAATCAACCTGAAAAACGATAATTCCAAACGTATAAAACACAAAAAAATCCTTACCAAAGAAAGAAAATGTATCGTGCTACGCTGCCTCCTCCTGGCCTGTGGTGCAACAGATGTCTTTTTTTTCAAAGATGTACTCAGTGGGATCGTAATGTTGCAACCACACACAAGTTGACCAGCTGTGAGGAAGAAACAAGTTAGTACGTTTCAAACATGAAAAAGGTCATTTTAAAATCAACAATGAAAAACCATAATTCCAAAAGTATAAAACACAAAAAGATCCTTACCAAACAAAGAAAATGTATCATGTTATGCTCCCTCCTCCCGCCCTGTGGTGCAACAGATGTCCCTTTCTCCAAAAATGTACTCAATGGGATCGTAAAGTTGCAACCACTCACAAGTTGACCTGCTATGAGGAAGAAACGAGTTACTACGTTACAAACATGAAAAAAGTCATTTTAAAATCAACATGAAAGACCATAATTCCAAAAGTATAAAACACAAAAAAATCCATAGCAAAGAAAGAAAATGTATCTTGCTACGCTCCCTCCTCCCGCCCTGTGTTGCAACAGATGTCCCTTTCTCCAAAAATCTACTCAATGGGATCCTAATGTTGCAAACACACAATTCTTGACCTGCTGTGAGGAAAAAACGAGTTAGTATCTTTCAAACATGAAAAAGGTCCTTTTAAAATCAACATGAAAAACCATAATTCAATAAGTGTAAAACACAAAAAAAAATCCTTACCAAAGAAGGAGAAGGTATCGCGCTAGGTTCCCTTCTCCCACCCTGTGTTGCAACAGATGTCGCTTTCTCCAAAAATGTAGTCAATGGGATCGTAATGTTGCAACGACACCCAAGTAGACCTGCTGTGAGGAAAAAATGAGTTAGTACGTTTCAAACATGAAAAAGGTCATATTATAATCAACATGAAAAACCATAATTCCAAAAGAATAAAACACAAAGAAATCCCTACCAATAAAGGAAACTGTATCGTGCTATGCTCCCTCCTCCCGCCCCGTGGTGCAAGAGATGTCCCTTTCGACAAGAATGCACTCAAGGGATCGTAATGTTGCAACCACACACATGTTGACCAGCTGTGAAGAAGAAACGAGTTAGTACCTTTCAAACATGATAAAGGTCATTTTAAAATCAACATGAAAAACCAAAATTCCAAAAGTATAAAACGCAAAAAAATCCTTACCAAAGAAAGTAAATGTATCGTGCTACGCTCCCTCCTCCCGCCCTGTGGTGCGACAGATGTCCCTTTCTCCAAAATTGTACTCAATGGGATCGTAATGTTGCAACCACACACAAGTTGACCTGCTGTGTGGAAGAAACGAGTTAGTTCGTTTCAGATTTGAAAAAGATAATTTAAAAACCAACATGAAAAAACCATAATACCAAAAGAATAAACACAAAAAACTCCTTACCAAAGAAAGACAATTTATCATGCTATGCACCCTCCTCACACCCTGTGGAGCAACAGATGTCCCTTTCTCCAAAAATGTACTCAATGGGATCATAATGTTGCAACTACACACTAGTTGACCTGCTGTGAGGAAGAAACGAGTTACTATGTTTCAAACATGAAAAAGGTCATTTTAAAATCAACATGAAAAACGATAATTCCAAAAGTATAAAACACAAAAAAAAAGTCCTTACCAAAGGAAGAAAATGTATCGTGCTATGCTCCCTCCTCCCGGCCTGTGGTGCAACAGATGTCCCTTTTTCCAAAAACTTACTCAATGGGATCGTAATGTTGCAACCACACAATACTTGACCTGCTGTGTGGAAGAACCGAGTTAGTACGTTGCAAACATGAAAAAGGTCATTTTAATATCAACATGAAAAACCATAATTCCAAAAGCATAAAACACAAACAAAAATCCTTACCAAAGAAGGAAAATGTATCGTGCCAGTTTCCCTTCTCCCACCCTGTGTTGCAACAGATGTCGGTTTCTCCAAAAATGTACTCAATGGGATCGTAATGTTGCAACCACACACAAGTTGACCTGCTGTGAGGAAGAAACGAGTTAGTAAGTTTCACACATGATGAAGGTCATTTTAAAATCAACATGAAAAACTATAATTCCAAATGTATAAAACACAAAAAAATCCTTACCAAAGAAAGTAAATGTATCGTGCTCCGCACTTTCCTCCCGCCCTGTGGTACAACTGATGTCCCTTTCTCCAAAAATGTACTCATTGGGATCGTAATGTTGCAACCACTCACAAGTTGACCTGCAGTGGGGAAGAAACGTGTTAGTACGGTTCAAACACGATAAAGGTCATTTTAAAATCAACATGAAAAACCATAACTCCAAAAGTATAAAACACAAAAAAATCCATACTAAAGAAAGAAAATGTATCATGCTACGCTCCCTCCACCCGCCCTGTGGTGCAACAGATGTCCCTTTCTCCAGAGATGTACTCAATGGGATTGTAATGTAGCAACCACTCACAAGTTGTCCTGCTGTGGGGAGGAAATGTGTTAGTACGTTTCAAACACGAAAAAGGTCATTTTAAAATCAACATGAAAAACCATAATACTAAAAGTATAAAACACAAAAAGAAATCCTTACCAAATAAAGAAAATGTATCATGCTATGCTCCTTCCTCCCGCACTGTGGTGCAACAGATGTCCCTTTCTCCAAAAATGTACTCAATGTGATCGTAACGTTGCAACCACTAACAAGTTGACCTGCAGTGGGGAAGAAACGTGTTAGTACGTTGCAAACATGATAAAGGTCATTTTTAAATCAACATGAAAAACCAAAATTCCAAAAGTATAAAACACAAAAAAATCCTTACCAAAGAAAGAAGATGTATCGTGCTACGCTCCCTCCTCCCGCCCAGTGGAGCAACAGATGTCCCTTTCTCCAAAATTGTACTCAATGGGATCGTAATGTTGCAACCACACACCAGTTGACCTGCTGTGAGGAAGAAACGAGTTACTACATTTCAAACATGAGAAAGGTCATTTTAAAACCAACATGAAAAACGATAATACCAAAAGTATAAAACACAAAAAAAAAAAGTCCTTACAAAAGGAAGAAAATGTATCGTGCTAAGCTCCCTCCTCCCGCCCTGTGGTGCAACAGATGTCCCTTTCGCCAAAAATGTACCCAATGGGATCATAATGTTGCAACCACACACTAGTTGACCTGCTGTGAGGAAGAAACGAGTTACTACGTTTCAAACATGAAAAAGGTCATTTTAAAATCAACATAAAAAACCATAATTACAAAAGTATAAAACACAAAAAAATCCTTACCAATGAAAGAAACTGTATCGTGCTACACTCCCTCCTCCCGCCCTGTTGTGCAAGAGATGTCCCTTTCGACAAAAATGTACTCAATCGGATCGTAATGTTGCAACCACACACAAGTTGACCAGCTTTGAGGAAGAAACGACTTAGTACGTTTCAAACATGATAAAGGTCATTTTAAAATCAACATGAAAAACCATAATTCCAAAAGTATAAAACACAAAAAATTCCTTACTAAAGAAAGAAAATGTAACATGCTATGCTCCGTCCTCCCGCCCTGTGGTGCAACAGATGTCCTTTTCTCCAAAAATGTACTCAATGGGATCGTAATGTTGCAACCACACTCAAGTTGACCTGCTGTGAGGAAGAAACGAGTTAGTAAGTTTCAAACATGAATAAGGTCCTTTTAAAATCAACATGAAAAACCATAATTCCAAAACTATAAAACACAAAAAAATCCTTACCAATGATACAAACTGTATCGTGCTACACTCCCTCCACCCGCCCTGTGGTGCGAGAGATGTCCCTTTCGACAAAAATGTACTCAATGGGATCGTAATGTTGCAACCACACACAAGTTGAACTGCTGTGAGGAAGAAACGAGTTAGTACGTCTCAAACATGATAAAGGTCATTTTAAAATCAACATGAAAATCCATATTTCCAAATGTATAAAACACAAAAAAATCCTTACCAAAGAAAGTAAATGTATCGTGCTCCGCACTTTCCTCCCGCCCTCTAGTGCAACTGATGTCCCTTTCTCCAAAAATGTACTCAATGGGATCGTAATGTTGCAACCACACACAAGTTGACCTGCTGTGTGGATGAAACGAGTTAGTACGTTTCAAACACGAATAAGGTCATTCTAAAATCAACACGAAAAACCATAATTCCAAAAGTATGAAACACAAAAAAAATCCTTTCCAATCAAAGAAAATGTATCGTGCTACGCTCCCTCCTCCCGCCCTGTGGTGCAACAGATATCCCTTTCTTCAAAAATTTACTCAATGGGATCGTAATGTTGCAACCACACAAAAGTTGACCTGCTGTGTGGAAGAAACGAGTTAGTACATTGTAAACATGAATAAGGTCATCTTAAAATCAACATGAAAAACTATAATTCCAAAAGTATCAAACACAAAAGAATCCTTACCAAGGAAGAAAATGTATCGTGCTTCGCTCCCTCCTCCCGCCCTGTGGTGCAACAGATGTCCCTTTCTCCCAAAAAGTACTCAATGGGATTGCAATGTTGCAACCACACACAAGTTGACCTGCTGTGAGGAAGAAACGAGTTAGTACGTTTCAAACATGAAAAAGGTCATTTTAAAATCAACATGAAAGACCATAATTCCAAAAGTATAAAACAAAAAAAAAATCCATAGCAAAGAAAGAAAATGTATCGTGCTATGCTCCCTCCTCCCGCCCTGTGGTGCAACAGATGTCCCTTTCTCCAAAAATGTACTCAATGGGATCGTAATGTTGCAACCACACACAAGTTGACCTGCTGTGAGGAAAAAACGAGTTGGTACATTTCATACATGGAAAAGGTCATTTTAAAATCATCATGAAAAACCAAAATTCCAAAAGTATAAAACACCAAAAAGTGCTTACCAATGAAAGAAAATGTATCGTGCTCCACACTTTCCTCCCGCCCTGTGGTGCAACTGATGTCCCTTTCGCCAAAAATGTACTCAATGGGATCGTAATGTTGCAACCACACACGTTGACCTGCTGTGTGGATGGAACGAGCTAGTTCGTTTCAAGCTTGAAAAAGATAATTTTAAAACCAACATGAAAAACCATAATACCAAAGTGCAAACACAAAGAACACCTTACCAATGAAAGAAAATGTATCATGCTACGCCCCCTCCTCGCGCCCTGTGGTGCAACAGATGTCCCATTCCTCAAAATTGTACTCAATGGGATCATAATGTTGCAACCACTCACAAGTTGACCTGCAGTGGGGAAGAAACGACTTACTACGTTTCAAACATGAAAAACGTCATTTTAAAATGAACATGAAAAACGATAATTCCAAAAGTATAAAACACAAAAAAATCCTTACCAAAGAAAGAAAATGTATCGTGCTACGCTGCCTCCTCCTGGCCTGTGGTGCAACAGATGTCTTTCTTTTCAAAGATGTACTCAATGGGATCGTAATGTTGCAACCACACACAAGTTGACCAGATGTGAGGAAGAAACAAGTTAGTACGATTCAAACATGAAAAAGGTCATTTTAAAATCAACAATGAAGAACCATAATTCCAAAAGTATAAAACACAAAAAGATCCTTACCAAACAAAGAAAATGTATCATGTTATGCTCCCTCCTCCCGCCCTGTGGTGCAACAGATGTCCCTTTCTCCAAAAATGTACTCAATGGATCGTAATGTTGCAACCACTCACAAGTTGACCTGCTATGAGGAAGAAACGAGTTACTACGTTACAAACATGAAAAAAGTCATTTTAAAATCAACATGAAAGATCATAATTCCAAAAGTATAAAACACAAAAAAATCCATAGCAAAGAAAGAAAATGTATCTTGCTACGCTCCATCCTCCCCCCCTGTGATGCAACAGATGTCCCTTTCTCCAAAAATGTACTCAATGGGATCGTAATGTTGCAACCACACAAAATTTGTCCTGCTGTGAGGAAGAAACGAGTTAGTACATCGTAAACATGAAAAGGGTCATTTAAATTCAAGATGAAAAACCATAATTCCAAAAGCATCAAACACAAAAGAATCCTTACCAAGGAAGAAAACGTATCGTGCTACGCTCCCTCCACCCGCCCTGTGTTGCAACAGATGTCGCTTTCTCCAAAAATGTAGTCAATGTAATCGTAATGTTGCAACCACACCCAAGTAGACCTGCTGTGAGGAAAAAACGAGTTAGTACGTTTCAAACATGAAAAAGGTCATATTATAATCAACATGAAAAACCATAATTCCAAAAGAATAAAACACAAAGAAATCCCTACCAATAAAGGAAACTGTATCGTGCTATGCTCCCTACTCCCGCCCTGTGGTGCAAGAGATGTCCCTTTCGACAAGAATGCACTCAATGGGATCGTAATGTTGCAACCACACACATGTTGACCAGCTGTGAAGAAGAAACGAGTTAGTACCTTTCAAACATGATAAAGGTCATTTTAAAATCAACATGAAAAACCAAAATTCCAAAAGTATAAAACGCAAAAAAATCCTTACCAAAGAAAGAAAATGTATCGTGCTATGCTCCCTCCTCCCGGCCTTTGGTGCAACAGATGTCCCTTTTTCCAAAAACTTACTCAATGGGATCGTAATGTTGCAACCACACAATACTTGACCTGCTGTGTGGAAGAACCGAGTTAGTACGTTGCAAACATGAAAAAGGTCATTTTAATATCAACATGAAAAACCATAATTCCAAAATCATAAAACACAAACAAAAATCCTTACCAAAGAAGGAAAATGTATCGTGCCAGGTTCCCTTCTCCCACCCTGTGTTGCAACAGATGTCGGTTTCTCCAAAAATGTACTCAATGGGATCGTAATGTTGCAACCACACACAAGTTGACCTGCTGTGAGGAAGAAACGAGTTAGTAAGTTTCACACATGATGAAGGTCATTTTAAAATCAACATGAAAAACCATAATTCCAAATGTATAAAACACAAAAAAATCCTTACCAAAGAAAGTAAATGTATCGTGCTCCGCACTTTCCTCCCGCCCTGTGGTACAACTGATGTCCCTTTCTCCAAAAATGTACTCATTGGGATCGTAATGTTGCAACCACTCACAAGTTGACCTGCAGTGGGGAAGAAACCGTGTTAGTACGCTTCAAAAACGATAAAGGTCATTTTAAAATCAACATGAAAAACCATAACTCCAAAAGTATAAAACACAAAAAATTCCTTACTAAAGAAAGAAAATGTATCATGCTACGCTCCCTCCTCCCGCCCTGTGGCGCAACAGATGTCCCTTTCTCCAGAGATGTACTCAATGGGATTGTAATGTAGCAACCACTCACAAGTTGTCCTGCTGTGGGGAGGAAACGTGTTAGTACGTTTCAAACACGAAAAAGGTCATTTTAAAATCAACATGAAAAACCATAATACTAAAAGTATAAAACACAAAAAGAAATCCTTACCAAAGAAAGAAAATGTATCATGCTATGCTCCTTCCACCCGCACTGTGGTGCAACAGATGTCGCTTTCTCCAAAAATGTACTCAATGTGATCGTAATGTTGCAACCACTAACAAGTTGACCTGCAGTGGGGAAGAAACGTGTTAGTACGTTTCAAACACGAAAAAGATCATTTTAAAATCAACATGAAAAACCATAATTCCAAAAGTATAAAACACAAATAAATCCTTACCAAAGAAAAAAAATGTATCATGCTACGTTCCCTCCTCCTGCCCTGTGGTGCAACAGTTGTCACTTTCTCCAAAAATGTACTCAATGTGATCGTAATGTTGCAACCACACAAGTTGACCTGCCGTGTGGAAGGAATGAGCTAATTCGTTTCAAGCTTGAAAAAGATAATTTTAAAACCAACATGAAAAACCATAATACCAAAAGTGCAAACACAAAGAACACCTTACCAATGAAAGAAAATGCATCATGCTACGCCCCCTCCTCGCGCCCTGTGGTGCAACAGATGTCCCATTCTCCAAAAATGTACTCAATGGGATCATAATGTTGCAACTACACACTAGTTGACCTGCTGTGAGGAAGAAACGACTTACTACGTTTCAAACATGAAAAACGTCATTTTAAAATCAACATGAAAAACGATAATTCCAAAAGTATAAAACACAAAAAAATCCTTACCAAAGAAAGAAAATGTATCGTGCTACGCTGCCTCCTCCTGGCCTGTGGTGCAACAGATGTCTTTTTTTTCAAAGATGTACTCAATGGGATCGTAATGTTGCAACCACAAACAAGTTGACCAGCTGTGAGGAAGAAACAAGTTAGTACGTTTCGAACATGAAAAAGGTCATTTTAAAATCAACAATGAAAAACCATAATTCCAAAAGTATAAACACAAAAAGATCCTTACCAAACAAAGAAAATGTATCATGTTATGCTCCCTCCTCCCGCCCTGTGGTGCAACAGATGTCCCTTTCTCCAAAAATGTACTCAATGGGATCGTAAAGTTGCAACCACTCACAAGTTGACCTGCTATGAGGAAGAAACGAGTTACTACGTTACAAACATGAAAAAAGTCATTTTAAAATCAACATGAAAGACCATAATTCCAAAAGTATAAAACACAAAAAAAATCCATAGCAAAGAAAGAAAGTGTATCTTGCTACGCTCCCTCCTCCCCCCCTGTGATGCAACAGATGTCCCTTTCTCCAAAAATGTAATCAATGGGATCGTAATGTTGCAACCACACAAAAGTTGTCCTGCTGTGAGGAAGAAACGAGTTAGTACATTGTAAACATGAAAAAGGTCATTTAAATTCAACATGAAAAACCATAATTCCAAAAGCATCAAACACAAAAGAATCCTTACCAAGGAAGAAAACGTATCGTGCTACGCTCCCTCCTCCCGCCCTGTGGTGCAACAGATGTCCCTTTCTCCAAAAATGTACTCAATGGGATCGTAATGTTGCAACCACACACAACTTGACCTGCTGTGAGGAAAAAACGAGTTGGTGCATTTCAAACATGGAAAAGGTCAATTAAAAATCATCTTGAAAATCCAAAATTCCAAAAGTATAAAACACCAAAAAATGCTTACCAAAGAAAGAAAATGTATCGTGCTACGCTCCCTCCTCCCGCCCTGTGGTGCAACAGATGTCCCTTTCTCCAAAATTGTACTCAATGGGATCGTAATGTTACCAACCACACACAAGTTGACCTGCTGTGTGGAAGAAACGAGTTAGTTCGTTTCAGATTTGAAAAAGATAATTTAAAAACCAACATGAAAAAACCATAATACCAAAAGAATAAACACAAAAAACTCCTTACCAAAGAAAGACAATTTATCATGCTATGCACCCTCCTCGCACCCTGTGGAGCAACAGATGTCCCTTTCTCCAAAAATGTACTCAATGGGTTCATAATGTTGCAACTACACACTAGTTGACCTGCTGTGAAGAAGAAACGAGTTACTATGTTTCAAACATGAAAAAGGTCATTTTAAAATCAACATGAAAAACGATAATTCCAAAAGTATAAAACACAAAAAAAAAGTTCTTACCAAAGGAAGAAAATGTATCGTGCTATGCTCCCTCCTCCCAGCCTGTGGTGCAACAGATTTCCCTTTTTCCAAAAACTTACTCAATGGGATCGTAATGTTGCAACTACACAACACTTGACCTGCTGTGTGGAAGAACCGAGTTAGTACGTTGCAAACATGAAAAAGGCATTTTAATATCATCATGAAAAACCATAATTCCAAAAGCATAAAACACAAACAAAAATCCTTACCAAAGAAGGAAAATGTATCGTGCCAGGTTCCCTTCTCCCACCCTGTGTTGCAACAGATGTCGGTTTCTCCAAAAATGTACTCAATGGGATCGTAATGTTGCAACCACACACAAGTTGACTTGCTGTGAGGAAGAAACGAGTTAGTAAGTTTCACACATGTTGAAGGTCATTTTAAAATCAACATGAAAAACCATAATTCCAAATGTATAAAACACAAAAAAATCCTTACCAAAGAAAGTAAATGTATCGTGCTCCGCACTTTCCTCCCACCCTGTGGTGCAACTGATGTCCCTTTCTCCAAAAATGTACTCATTGGGATCGTAATGTTGCAACCATTCACAAGTTGACCTGCAGTGGGGAAGAAACGTGTTAGTACGTTTCAAACACGATAAAGGTCATTTTAAAATCAACATGTAAAACCATAACTCCAAAAGTATAAAACACAAAAAAATCCTTACTAAAGAAAGAAAATGTATCATGCTACGCTCCCTCCTCCCGCCCTGTGGTGCAACAGATGTCCCTTTCTCCAGAGATGTACTCAATGGGATTGTAATGTAGCAACCACTCACAAGTTGTTCTGCTGTGGGGAGGAAACGTGTTAGTACGTTTCAAACACGAAAAAGGTTATTTTAAAATCAACATGAAAAACCATAATACTAAAAGTATAAAACACAAAAAGAAATCCTTACCAAAGAAAGAAAATGTATCATGCTGTGCTCCCTCCTCCCGCACTGTGGTGCAACAGATGTCCCTTTCTCCAAAAATGTACTCAATGGGATCGTAATGTTGCAACAACTAACAAGTTGACCTGCTGTGGGGAAGAAACGTGTTAGTACGTTTCAAATACGAAAAAGATCATTTTAAAATCAACATGAAAAACCATAATTCCAAAAGTATAAAACACAAATAAATCCTTACCAAAGAAAAAAAATGTATCATGCTACGTTCCCTCCTCCCGCCCTGTGGTGCAACAGATGTCACTTTCTCCAAAAATGTACTCAATGGGATCGTAATGTTGCAACCACCGACAAGTTGACCTGCTATGTGGAAGAAAGGAGTTAGTACGTTTCAAACACGAAAAAGGTCATTTTAAAATCAACATGAAAAACCATAATTCCAAAAGTATAAAACACAAAAAACTCTTTACCAAAGATAGAAAATGTATCATGCTACGCTCCCTCCTCCCGCCCTGTGGTGCAACAGATGTCCCTTTCTCCAAAGATGTACTCAATGGGATCGTAATGTTGCAACCACTCACAAGTTGTCCTGCTGCGGTGAAGAAACGTGTTAGTACGTTTCAAACACGAAAAAGGTCATTTTAAAATCAACATGAAAAACCATAATTCCAAAAGTATAAAACACAAAAAACTCCTTACCAAAGAAAGAAAATGTATCATGCTACGCTCCCTCCTCCCGCCCTATGGTGTGACAGATGTCCCTTTCTCCAAAAATGTACTCAATGGGATCGTAATTTTGCAGCCACACAGTACTTGACCTGCTGTGTGGAAGAAACGAGTTAGTACGTTGCAAACACAAAAAAAGTGATTTTAAAATCAACATGAAGAACCATAATTCCAAAAGTATAAAAACACAAATAAATCCTTACCAAAGAAAAAAAATGTATCATGCTACGCTGCCTCCTCCTGCCCTGTGGTGAAACAGATGTCACTTTCTCCAAAAATATACTCAATGGGATCGTAATGTTGCAACCACTCACATGTTGACCTGCTGTGAGGAAGAAACGAGTTAGTACGTTTCAAACACGAAAAAGGTCATTTTAAAATCAACATGAATAACCATAATTCCAAAGGTATAAAACACAAAAAAATCGTTACCAAAGAAAGAAAATGTATCATGCTACGCTCCCTCCTCCCGCCCTGTGGTGCAACAGATGTCCCTTTCTCCAAATATGTACTCAATGGGATCGTAATGTTGCAACCACTCACAAGTTGACCTGCTGTGTGGAAGAAACGAGTTAGTACATTTCAAACACGAAAAAGGTCATTTTCAAATCAACATTAAAAACCATAATTCCAAAAGTATAAAACACAAAAAAATCCTTACCAAAGGAAGAAAATGTATCATGCTACGCTCCCTCCTCCCGCCCTGAGGTGCAACAGATGTCCCTTTCTCCAAAAATGTACCCAATGGGATCGTAATGTTGCAACCACACACTAGTTGACCTGCTGTGAGGAACAAACGAGTTACTACGTTTCAAACATAAAAAGGTCAATTTGAAATCAACATGAAAAACGATAATTCCAAAAGTATAAAACACAAAAAAATCCTTACCAAAGAAAGAAAATGTATCATGCCACGCTCCCTCCTCCCCCCCTGTGGTGTGACAGATGTCCCTTTCTCGAAAAATGTTCTCTAAGGGATCGTAATGTTGCAACCACAAAATACTTGACCTGCTGTGTGGAAGAAACGAGATAGTACTTTGCAAACATGAAAAAGGTCATTTTAAAATCAACATGAAAAACCATAATTCCAAAAGTATAAAACACAAAAAAATCTTTACCAAAGAAAGAAAATGTATCATGCTACGCTCCCTCCTCCCGCCCTGTGGTGCAACAGATATCCCTTTCTCCAAAGATGTACTCAATGGGATCGTAATGTTGCAACTTCTCACAAGTTGACCTGCTGTGTGGAAGAAATGAGTTAGTACGTTTCAAACACGAAAAAGGCCATTTTAAAATCAACATGAATAACCATAATTCCAAAAGTATAAAACACAAAAAAATCCTTACCAATGAAAGAGAATTATCATGCTACGCTCCCTCCTCCCGAGCTGTGGTGTGACAGATGTCCCTTACTCCAAAAATGTACTCAATGGGATCGTAATTTTGCAGCCACACAATACCTGACCTGCGGTGAGGAAGAAACGAGTTACTATTTTTCAAACATGAAAAAGGTCATTTTAAAATCAACATGAGAAACGATAATTTCAAAAGTGTAAAACACAAAAAAAAAGTCCTTACCAAAGGAAGAAATTGTATCGTGCTACGTTCCCTCCTCCAACCCTCTGGTGTGACAGATGTCCCTTTCTCCAAAAATGTTCTCTAAGGGATCGTAATGTTGCAACCACAAAATACTTGACCTGCTGTGTGGAAGAAACGAGATAGTACTTTGCAAACATGAATAAGGTTATTTTAAAATCAACATGAAAAACCATAATTCCAAAAGTATAAAACACATAAAAATCCTTACCAAAGAAAGAAAATGTATCATGCTACGCTCCCTCCTCCCGCCCTGTGGTGCAACAGATATCCCTTTCTCCAAAGATGTACTCAATGGGATCGTAATGTTGCAACTTCTCACAAGTTGACCTGCTGTGTGGAAGAAACGAATTAGTACGTTTCAAACATGAAAAAGGTCATTTTAAAATCAACATGAACAACCATAATTCAAAAAGTATAAAACACAAAAAAATCCTTACCAAAGAAAGAAAATGAATCATGCTACACTCCCTCCCCAGCCCTGTGGTGCAACAGATGTGCCTTTCTCCAAAGGTGTACTCAATGGAATCGTAATGTTGCAACCACTCACAAGTTGACCTACTGTGGGTAAGAAACGTGTTAGTACGTTTCAAACACGAAAAAGATCATTTTAAAATCAACATGAAGGACCATAATTCCAAAAGTATCAAACACAAAAGGATCAAACACAAAAGGATCCTTACCAAGGAAGAAAATGTATCGTGCTACGCTCCCTCCTCCCGCCCTGTGGTGCAACTGATGTCCCTTTCTCCAAAAATGTACTCAATGGGATCGTAATGTTGCAACCACACACTGCTTGACCTGCTGTGTGGAACAAACGAGTTAGTACGTTGCAAACATGAAAAAGGTAATTTAAAGTCAACATGAAAAACCATTATTCCAAAAGTATAAAACACAAAAAAATCTTTACCAAAGAAAGAAAATGTATCGTGCTACGCTGCCTCCTCCTGGCCTGTGGTGCAACAGATGTCTTTTTTTTCAAAGATGTACTCAATAGGATCGTAATGTTGCAACCACACACAAGTTGACCAGCTGTGAGGAAGAAACAAGTTAGTACGTTTCAAACATGAAAAAGGTCATTTTAAAATCAACAATGAAAAACCATAATTCCAAAAGTAAAAAACACAAAAGATCTCTACCAAACAAAGAAAATGTATCATGTTATGCTCCCTCCTCCCGCCCTGTGGTGCAACAGATGTCCCTTTCTCCAAAAATGTACTCAATGGGATCGTAAAGTTGCAACCACTCACAAGTTGACCTGCTATGAGGAAGAAACGAGTTACTACTTTACAAACATGAAAAAGGTCATTTTAAAATCAACATGAAAGACCATAATTCCAAAAGTATAAAACACAAAAAAATTCCATAGCAAAGAAAGAAAATGTATCTTGCTACGCTCCCTCCTCCCCCCCTGTGATGCAACAGATGTCCCTTTCTCCAAAAATGTACTCAATGGGATCGTAATGTTGCAACCACACAAAAGTTGACCTGCTGTGAAGAAGAACCAGTTAGTACATTGCAAACATGAAAAAGGTCATTTAAATTCAACATGAAAAACCATAATTCCAAAAGCATCAAACACAAAAGAATCCTTACCAAGGAAGAAAACGTATCGTGCTACGCTCCCTCCTCCCGCCCTGTGGTGCAGCAGATGTCCCTTTCTCCAAAAATGTACTCAATGGGATCGTAATGTTGCAGCCACACACAACTTGACCTGCTGTGAGGAAAAAACGAGTTGGTGCATTTCAAACATGGAAAAGGTCAATTAAAAATCATCTTGAAAATCCAAAATTCCAAAAGTATAAAACACCAAATAATGCTTACCAAAGAAAGAAAATGTATCGTGCTTGGTTCCCTTCTCCCACCCTGTGTTGCAACAGATGTCGCTTTCTCCAAAAATGTAGTCAATGGGATCGTAATGTTGCAACCACACCCAAATAGACCTGCTGTGAGGAAAAAACGAGTTAGTACGTTTCAAACATGAAAAAGGTCATATTATAATCAACATGAAAAACCATAATTCCAAAAGAATAAAACACAAAGAAATCCCTACCAATGAAAGAAACTGTATCGTGCTATGCACCCTCCTCCCGCCCTGTGGTGCACGAGATGTCCCTTTCTCCAAAATTGTACCCAATGGGATCGTAATGTTGCAACCACACAGAAGTTGACCTGCTGTGTGGAAGAAACGAGTTAGTTCGTTTCAGATTTGAAAAAGATAATTTAAAAACCAACATGAAAAAACCATAATACCAAAAGAATAAACACAAAAAACTCCTTACCAAAGAAAGACAATTTATCATGCTGTGCACCCTCCTCGCGCCCTGTGGAGCAACAGATGTCCCTTTCTCCAAAAATGTACTCAATGGGATCATAATGTTGCAACTACACACTAGTTGACCTGCTGTGAGGAAGAAACGAGTTACTATGTTTCAAACATGAAAAAGGTCATTTTAAAATCAACATGAAAAACCATAATTCCAAAAGCATAAAACACAAATAAAAATCCTTACCAAAGAAGGAAAATGTATCGTGCCCGGTTCCCTTCTCCCACCCTGTGTTGCAACAGATGTCGGTTTCTCCAAAAATGTACTCAATGGGATCGTAATGTTGCAACCACACACAAGTTGACCTGCTGTGAGGAAGAAACGAGTTAGTAAGTTTCACACATGATGAAGGTCATTTTAAAATCAACATGAAAAAACCATAATTCCAAATGTATAAAACACAAAAAATCCTTACCAAAGAAAGTAAATGTATCGTGCTCCGCACTTTCCTCCCGCCCTGTGGTGCAACTGATGTCCCTTTCTCCAAAAATGTACTCATTGGGATCGTGATGTTGCAACCACTCACAAGTTGACCTGCAGTGGGGAAGAAACGTGTTAGTACGTTTCAAACACGAAAAAGGTCATTTTAAAATCAACATGAAAGACCATAACTCCAAAGGTATAAAACACAAAAAAATCCTTACTAAATAAAGAAAATGTATCATGCTACGCTCCCTCCTCCCGCCCTGTGGTGCAACAGATGTCCCTTTCTCCAGAGATGTACTCAATGGGATTGTAATGAAGCAACCACTCACAAGTTGACCTGCTATGTGGAAGAAACGAGTTAGTACGTTTCAAACACGAAAAAAGTCATTTTAAAATCAACATGAAAAACCATAATTCAAAAAGTATATAACACAAAAAACTCTTTACCAAAGAAAGAAAATGTATCATGCTACGCTCCCTCCTCCCGCCCTGTGGTGCAACAGATGTCCCTTTCTACAAAGATGTACTCAATGGGATCGTAATGTTGAAACCACTCACAAGTTGTCCTGCTGCGGGGAAGAAACGTGTTAGTACGTTTCAAACACGAAAAAGGTCATTTTAAAATCAACATGAAAAACCATAATTCCAAAAGTATAAAACACAAAAAACTCCTTGCCAAAGAAAGAAAATGTATCATGCTACGCTCCCTCCTCCCGCCCTATGGTGTGACAGATGTCCCTTTCTCCAAAAATGTACTCAATGGGATCGTAATTTTGCTGCCACACAGTACTTGACCTGCTGTATGGATGTAACGAGTTAGTACGTTGCAAAAACAAAAAATGTGATTTTAAAATCAACATGAAGAACCATAATTCCAAAAGTATAAAACACAAATTAATCCTTACCAAAGAAAAAAAATGTATCATGCTACGCTGCCTCCTCCCGCCCTGTGGTGAAACAGATGTCAATTTCTCCAAAAATGTACTCAATGGGATCATAATGTTGCAACCACTCACAAGTTGACCTGCTGTGTGGAAGAAACGAGTTAGTACGTTTCAAACACGAAAAAGGTCATTTTAAGTTCAACATGACTAACCATAATTCCAAAGGTATAAAACACAAAAAAATCGTTACCAAAGAAAGAAAATGTATCATGCTACGCTCCCTCGTCCCGCCCTGTGGTGCAACAGATGTCCCTTTCTCCAAATATGTACTCAATGGGATCGTAATGTTGCAACCACTCACAAGTTGACCTGCTGTGTGGAAGAAACAAGTTAGTACATTTCAAACACGAAAAAGGTCATTTTCAAATCAACATGAAAAACCATAATTCCAAAAGTATAAAACACAAAAAAATCCTTACCAAAGAAAGAAAATG
Organism: Schistocerca piceifrons; assembly: GCF_021461385.2. NCBI lineage: Eukaryota > Metazoa > Arthropoda > Insecta > Orthoptera > Acrididae > Schistocerca > Schistocerca piceifrons. Next base: position 48,330,141 of record NC_060144.1, read on the forward strand.
TATCATGCTACGCTCCCTCCTCCCGCCCTGAGGTGCAACAGATGTCCCTTTCTCCAAAAATGTACTCAATGGGATCGTAATGTTGCAACCACACAATAGTAGACCTGCTGTGAGGAACAAACGAGTTACTACGTTTCAAACATAAAAAGGTCATTTTGAAATCAACATGAAAAACGATAATTCCAAAAGTATAATACACAAAAGAATCCTTACCAACGAAAGAAAATGTGTCATGCTACACTCCCTCCTCCCGCCCTGTGGTGTGTCAGATGTCCCTTTCTCCAAAGATGTACTCAATGGGATAGTAATGTTGCAACCACTCACAAGTTGACCTGCTGTGTGGAAGAAACGAGATAGTACTTTGCAAACATGAAAAAGGTCATTTTAAAATCAACATGAAAAACCATAATTCCAAAAGTATAAAACACAAAAAAATCCTTACCAATGAAAGAAAATTATCATGCTACGCTCCCTCCTCCCGCCCTGTGGTGCAACAGATGTCCATTTCTCCAAGGACCTACTCAATGGGACCGTAGTGTTGCAACCACACACAAGTTGACCTGCTGTGAGGAAGAAACGAATTAGTACGTTTCAAACATGAAAAAGGTCATTTTAAAATCAACATGAAAAACCATAATTCCAAAAGTATAAAACACAAAAAAATCCTTACCAAAGAAAGAAAATGTATCATGCTACGCTCCCTCCTCCCCCCCTGTGGTGCAACAGATGTGCCTTTCTCCAAAGGTGTACTCAATGGGATCGTAATGTTGCAACCACTCACAAGTTACCTGCTGTGGGTAAGAAACGTGTTAGTAAGTTTCAAACACGAAAAAGATCATTTTAAAATCAACATGAAAAACCATAATTCTAAAAGTATAAAACACAAAAAGAAATCCTTATCAAAGAAAGAAAATGTATCATGCTATGCTCCCTCCTCCCGCCCTGTGGTGCAACAGATGTCCCTTTCTCCAGAGATGTACTCAATGTGATCGTAATGTTGCAACCACTCACAAGTTGACCTGCTGTGGGGAAGAAACGTGTTAGTACGTTTTAAACACGAAAAAGATTATTTTAAAATCAACATGAAAAACCATAATTCCAAAAGTATAAAACACAAATAAATCCTTACCAAAGAAAAAAAATGTATCATCCTACGCTCCCTATTCCCGCCCTGTGGTGCAACAGATGTGACTTTCTCCAAAAATGTACTCAATGGGATCGTAATGTTGCAACCACTCACAAGTTGACCTGCTATGTGGAAGAAACGAGTTAGTACGTTTCAAACAAGAAAAAGGTCATTTTAAAATCAACATGAAAAACCATAATTCCAAAAGTATAAAACACAAAAAAATCCTTACCAAAGAAAGAAAATGTATCATGCTACGCTCCCTCCTCCCGCCCTGTGGTGCAACAGATGTCCCTTTCTCCAAAGATGTACTCAATGGGATCGTAATGTTGCAACCACTCACAAGTTAACCTGCTGTGGGGAAGAAACGTGTTAGTACGTTTCAAACACGAAAAAGATCATTTTAAAATCAACATGAAAAACCATAATTCCAAAAGTATAAAACACAAATAAATCCTTACCAAAGAAAAAAAATGTATCATGCTACGCTCCCTTCTCCCGCCCTGTGGTGCAACAGATGTGACTTTCTCCATAAATGTACTCAATGGGATCGTAATGTTGCAACCACTCACAAGTTGACCTGCTATGTGGAAGAAACGAGTTTGTACGTTTCAAACACGAAAAAGGTCATTTTAAAATCAACATGAGAAACCATAATTCCAAAAGTATTAAACTCAAAAAAATCCTTACCAAAGAAAGAAAATGTATCATGCTACGCTCCCTCCTCCCGCCCTGTGGTGCAACAGATGTCCCTTTCTCCAAAGATGTACTCAATGGGATCGTAATGTTGCAACCACTCACAAGTTGACCTGCTTTGGGGAAGAAACGTGTTAGTACATTTCAAACACGAGAAAGGTCATATCAAAATCAACATGAAAAACCATAATTCCAAAAGTATAAAACACAAAAAAATCCTTACCAAAGAAAGAAAATGTGTCATGCTACGGTCCCTCCTCCCGCCCTGTGGTGCAACAGGTGTCACATTCTCCAAAAATGTGCTCAATGGGATCGTAATCTTGCAACCACTCACAAGTTGTCCTGCTGTGGGATGAAACGAGTTAGTACGTTTCATACACGAAAAAGGTCATTTTAAAATCAACATGAAATACCATAATTCCAAAAGTATAAAACACAAAAAAATCCTTACCAAAGAAAGAAAATGTATCATGCTACGCTCCCTCCTCCCGCCCTGTGGTGCAACAGATGTCCCTTTCTCCAAAGATGTACTTAATGGGATCGTAATGTTGCAACCACTCACAAGTTGACCTGCTGTGGGGAAGAAACGTGTTAGCACATTTCAAACACGAGGAAGGTCATTTTAAAATCAACATGAAAAACCATAATTCCAAAAGTATAAAAAACAAAAAAATCCTTACCAAAGAAAGAAAATGTATCATGCTACGGTCCCTCCTCCCGCCCTGTGGTGCAACAGGTGTCACATTCTCCAAAAATGTACTCAATGGGATCGTAATGTTGCAACCACTCACAAGTTGACCTGCTATGTGGATGAAACGAGTTAGTACGTTCCAAACACGAAAAAGGTCATTTTAAAATCAACATGAAAAACCATAATTCCAAAAGTATAAAACACAAAAAAATCCTTACCAAAGAAAGAAAATGTATAATGCTACGCTCCCTCCTCCCGCCCTGTGGTGCAACAGATGTCCCTTTCTCCAAAGATGTACTCAATGGGGTCGTAATGTTGCAACCACCCACAACTTGACCTGCTATGTGGAAGAAACGAGTTAGTATGTTTCAAACACGAAAAAGGTCATTTTAAAATCAACATGAAAAACGATAATTCCAAAAGTATAAAACACAAAAAAATCCTTACCAAAGAAAGAAAATGTGTCTTGCTACGCTCCCTCCTCCCGCCCTGTGGTGTGACAGATGTCCCTTTCTCCAAAAATGTACTCAATGGGATCGTAATTTTGCAGCCACACAATACTTGACCTGCTGTGTGTAAGAAACGAGTTAGTACGTTGCAAACACAAAAAAGGTGATTTTAAATTCAACATGAAAAACCATAATTCCAAAGGTATAAAACACAAATAAATCTGCACCAAAGAAAAAAAATGTATCATGCTACGGTCCCTCCTCCCGCCCTGGGGTGCAACAATTGTCCCTTTCTCCAAAAATGTACTCAATGGGATCGTAATGTTGCAACCGCATAAAAGTCACCTGCTGTGGGGAAAAAACGAGTTAGTACGTTTCTAACATGAAAAAGGTCATTTTAAAATCAACATGAAAAATGATAATTCCAAAAGTATAAAACAAAAAAAAAATATCCTTACCAATGAAAGAAAATGTATCATGCTACGCTCCCTCCTCCCGCCCTGTGGTGCAACAGATGTCCCTTTCTCCAAGGACCTACTCAATGGGACCGTAGTGTTGCAACCACACACAAGTTGACCTGCTGTGAGGAAGAAACGAATTAGTACGTTTCAAACATTAAAAAGGTCATTTTAAAATCAACATGAAAAACCATAATTCCAAAAGTATAAAACACAAAAAAATCCTTACCAAAGAAAGAAAATGTATCATGCTACGCTCCCTCCTCCCGCCCTGTGGTGCAACAGATGTGCCTTTCTCCAAAGATGTACTCAATGGGATTGTAATGTTGCAACCACACACTAGTAGACCTGCTGTGAGGAAGAAACAAGTTACTACGTTTCAAACATGAAAAAGGTCAATTTAAAATCAACATGAGAAACGATAATTTCAAATGTATGAAACACAAAAAAATCCTTACTAAAGATAGAAAATGTATCATGCTACGCTCCCTCCTCCTGCCCTGTGGTGCAACAGATGTCCCTTTCTCCAGAGATGTACTCAATGGGATTGTAATGTTGCAATCACTCACAAGTCGACCTGCTGTGGGGAAGAAACGTGTTAGTACGTTTCAAACACGAAAAAGGTCATTTTAAAATCAACATGAAAAACCATAATTCTAAAAGTATAAAACACAAAAAGAAATACTTACCAAAGAAAGAAAATGTATCATGCTATGCTCGCTCCTCCCGCACTGTGGTGCAACAGATGTCCCTTTCTCCAAAAATGTACTCAATGTGATCGTAATGTTGCAACCACTCACAAGTTGACCTGCTGTGGGGAAGAAACGTTTTAGTACGTTTAAACACGAAAGAGATCATTTTAAAATCAACATGAAAAACCATAATTCCAAAAGTATAAAACACAAATAAATCCTTACCAAAGAAAAAAAATGTATCATGCTACGCTCCCTCCTCCCGCCCTGTGGTGCAACAGATGTCACTTTCTCCAAAAATGTACTCAATGGGATAGTAATGTTGCAACCACTCACAAGTTGACCTGCTATGTGGAAGAAACGAGTTAGTACATTTCAAACACGAAAAAGGTCATTTTTAAACCGACATGAAAAACCATAATTCCAAAAGTATAAAACACAAAAAAATCCTTACCAAAGAAAGAAAATGTATCATGCTACGCTCCCTCCTCCCGCCCTGAGGTGCAACAGATGTCCGTTTCTCCAAAAATGTACTCAATGGGATCGTAATGTTGCAACCACACACTAGTTGACCTGCTGTGAGGAAGAAACGAGTTACTACATTTCAAACATGAAGAAGGTCATTTTAAAATCAACATGAAAAACGATAATTCCAAAAGTATAAAACACAAAAAAATCCTTACCAAAGAAAGAAAATGTGTCATGCTACGCTCCCTCCTCCCGCCCTGTGGTGTGACAGATGTCCCTTTCTCCAAAAATGTACTCAATGGGATCGTAATTTTGCAGCCACACAATACTTGACCTGCTGTGTGGAAGAAACGTGTTAGTACGTTTCAAACATGAAAAAGGTCATTTTAAAATCAACATGAAAAGCCATAATTCCAAAAGGACAAAACACAAAAAAATCGTTACCAAAGAAAGAAAATGTATCATGCTACGCCCCCTCCTCCCGCCCTGTGGTGCAACAGATGTCACTTTCTCCAAAAATGTACTCAATGGGATCGTAATGTTGCAACCACTCATAAGTTGAGCTGCTCTGGGGAAGAAACGTGTTACTACGTTTCAAACACGAAAAAGCTCATTTTAAAATCAACATGAAGAACCATAATTCCAAAAGTATAAAACACAAAAAAATCCTTACCAAAGAAAGGAAATGTATCATGTTACGCTCCCGTCTCCCGCCCTGTGGTGCAACAGATGTCACTTTCTCCAAAAATGTACTCAATGGGTTCATAACGTTGCAACCACTCACATGTTGACTTGCTGTGAGGAAGAAACGAGTTAGTACGTTTCAAACACGAAAAAGGTCATTTTAAAATCAACATGAAAAACCATAATTCTAAAGGTATAAAACACAAAAAGAAATCCTTACCAAAGAAAGAAAATGTATCATGCTATGCTCACTCCTCCCGGCCTGTGGTGCAACAGATGTCCCTTTCTCCAAAAATGTACTCAATGTGATCGTAACGTTGCAACCACTCAGAAGTTGACCTGCTGTGGGGAAGAAACGTGTTAGTACGTTTCAAACACGAAAAAGATCATTTTAAAATCAACATGAAAAACCATAATTCCAAAAGTATAAAACACAAAAAAATCCTTACCAAAGAAAAAAAATGTATCATGCTACGCTCCATCCTCCCGCCCTGAGGTGCAACAGATGTCCGTTTCTCCAAAAATGTACTCAATGGGATCGTAATGTTGCAACCACACACTAGTTGACCTGCTGTGAGGAAGAAACGAGTTACTAAATTTCAAACATGAAGAAGGTCATTTTGAAATCAACATGAAAAACGATAATTCCAAAAGTATAAAACACAAAAAAATCCTTACCAAAGAAAGAAAATGTGTCATGCTACGCTCCCTCCTCCCGCCCTGTGGTGTGACAGATGTCCCTTTCTCCAAAAATGTACTCAATGGGATCGTAATTTTGCAGCCACACAATACTTGTCCTGCTTTGTGGAAGAAACGTGTTAGTACGTTTCAAACATGAAAAACGACATTTTAAAATCAATATGAAAAGCCATAATTCCAAAAGGACAAAACACAAAAAAATCGTTACCAAAGAAAGAAAATGTATCATGCTACGCCCCCTCCTCCCGCCCTGTGGTGCAACAGATGTCACTTTCTCCAAAAATGTACTCAATGGGATCGTAATGTTGCAACCACTCATAAGTTGAGCTGCTCTGGGGAAGAAACGTGTTACTACGTTTCAAACACGAAAAAGGTCATTTTAAAATCAACATGAAGAACCATAATTCCAAAAGTATAAAACACAAAAAAATCCTTACCAAAGAAAGGAAATGTATCATGTTACGCTCCCTCCTCCCGCCCTGTGGTGCAACAGATGTCACTTTCTCCAAAAATGTACTCAATGGGTTCATAACGTTGCAACCACTCACATGTTGACCTGCTGTGAGGAAGAAACGAGTTAGTACATTTCAAACACGAAAAAGGTCATTTTAAAATCAACATGAAAAACCATAATTCTAAAAGTATAAAACACAAAAAGAAATCCTTACCAAAGAAAGAAAATGTATCATGCTATGCTCGCTCCTCCCGGCCTGTGGTGCAACAGATGTCCCTTTCTCCAAAAATGTACTCAATGTGATCGTAATGTTGCAACCACTCATAAGTTGAGCTGCTCTGGGGAAGAAACGTGTTACTACGTTTCAAACACGAAAAAGGTCATTTTAAAATCAACATGAAGAACCATAATTCCAAAAGTATAAAACACAAAAAAATCCTTACCAAAGAAAGGAAATGTATCATGTTACGCTCCCTCCTCCCGCCCTGTGGTGCAACAGATGTCACTTTCTCCAAAAATGTACTCAATGGGTTCATAATGTTGCAACCACTCACAAGTTGACCTGCTGTGGGGAAGAAACGAGTTAGTACATTTCAAACACGAAATAGGTCATTTTAAAATCAACATGAAAAACCATAATTCCAAAAGTAAAAAACACAAAAAATCCTTACCATACAAAGAAAATGTATCATGCTACACTCCCTCCTCCCGCGCTGAGGTGCAACAGATGTCACTTTCTCCAAAATGTACTCAATGGGATCGTAATGTTGCTACCACACACTAGTTGACCCGCAGTGAGGAAGAAACGAGTTACTACTTTTCAAACATGAAAAAGGTCATTTTAAAATCAGCATGAAAAACCATAATTCCAAAAGTATAAAACACAAAAAAAACCTTACCAAAGGAAGAAATTACATCGTGCTACATTCCCTCCTCCCGCCCTGTGGTGTGACAGATGTCCCTTTCTCCAAAAATGTTCTCCAAGGGATCATAATGTTGCAACCACACAATACTTGACCTGCTGTGTGGAAGAAACGAGTTAGAACGTTGCAAACATGAAAAAGGTCATTTTAAAATCAACATGAAAAACCATAATTCCAAAAGTATAAAACACAAAAAAATCCTTACCAAAGAAAGAAAATGTATCATGCTACGCTCCCTCCTCCCGCCCTGTGGTTCAACAGATGTCCCTTTCTCCAAAGATGTACTCAATGGGATCGTAATATTGCAACCACTCACAAGTTGACCTGCTGTGGGGAAGAAACGAGTTAGTACGTTTCAAACACGAAAAAAGTCATTTTAAAATCAACATGAAAAACCATAATTCAAAAAGTATATAACACAAAAAACTCTTTACCAAAGAAAGAAAATGTATCATGCTACGCTCCCTCCTCCCGCCCTGTGGTGCAACAGATGTCCCTTTCTCCAAAGATGTACTAAATGGGATCGTAATGTTGCAACCACTCACAAGTTGTCCTGCTGCGGGGAAGAAACGTGTTAGTACGTTTCAAACACGAAAAAGGTCATTTTAAAATCAACATGAAAAACCATAATTTCAAAAGTATAAAACACAAAAAACTCCTTACCAAAGAAAGAAAATGTATCATGCTACGCTCCCTCCTCCCGCCCTATGGTGTGACAGATGTCCCTTTCTCCAAAAATGTACTCAATGGGATCGTAATTTTGCTGCCACACAGTACTTGACCTGCTGTATGGATGTAACGAGTTAGTACGTTGCAAACACAAAAAAAGTGATTTTAAAATCAACATGAAGAACCATAATTCCAAAAGTATAAAACACAAATTAATCCTTACCAAAGAAAAAAAATGTATCATGCTACGCTGCCTCCTCCCGCCCTGTGGTGAAACAGATGTCACTTTCTCCAAAAATGTACTCAATGGGATCGTAATGTTGCAACCACTCACAAGTTGACCTGCTGTGTGGAAGAAACGAGTTAGTACGTTTCAAACACGAAAAAGGCCATTTTAAGTTCAACATGACTAACCATAATTCCAAAGGTATAAAACACAAAAAAATCGTTACCAAAGAAAGAAAATGTATCATGCTACGCTCCCTCGTCCCGCCCTGTGGTGCAACAGATGTCCCTTTCTCCAAATATGTACTCAATGGGATCGTAATGTTGCAACCACTCACAAGTTGACCTGCTGTGTGGAAGAAACAAGTTAGTACATTTCAAACACGAAAAAGGTCATTTTCAAATCAACATGAAAAACCATAATTCCAAAAGTATAAAACACAAAAAAATCCTTACCAAAGAAAGAAAATGTATCATGCTACGCTCCCTCCTCCCGCCCTGAGGTGCAACAGATGTCCCTTTCTCCAAAAATGTACTCAATGGGATCGTAATGTTGCAACCACACAATAGTTGACCTGCTGTGAGGAACAAACGAGTTACTACGTTTCAAACATAAAAAGGTCATTTTGAAATCAACATGAAAAACGATAATTCCAAAAGTATAATACACAAAAGAATCCTTACCAACGAAAGAAAATGTGTCATGCTACACTCCCTCCTCCCGCCCTGTGGTGTGACAGATGTCCCTTTCTCCAAAAATGTACTCAATGGGATCGTAATGTTGCAACCACTCACAAGTTGACCTGCTGTGTGGAAGAAACGAGATAGTACTTTGCAAACATGAAAAAGGTCATTTTATAATCAACATGAAAATCCATAATTCCAAAAGTATAAAACACAAAAAAATCCTTACCAATGAAAGAAAATTATCATGCTACGCTCCCTCCTCCCGCCCTGTGGTGCAACAGATGTCCATTTCTCCAAGGACCTACTCAATGGGACCGTAGTGTTGCAACCACACACAAGTTGACCTGCTGTGAGGAAGAAACGAATTAGTACGTTTCAAACATGAAAAAGGTCATTTTAAAATCAACATGAAAAACCATAATTCCAAAAGTATAAAACACAAAAAAATCCTTACCAAAGAAAGAAAATGTATCATGCTACGCTCCCTCCTCCCCCCCTGTGGTGCAACAGATGTGCCTTTCTCCAAAGGTGTACTCAATGGGATCGTAATGTTGCAACCACTCACAAGTTACCTGCTGTGGGTAAGAAACGTGTTAGTACGTTTCAAACACGAAAAAGATCATTTTAAAATCAACATGAAAAACCATAATTCTAAAAGTATAAAACACAAAAAGAAATCCTTACCAAAGAAAGAAAATGTATCATGCAATGCTCCCTCCTCCCGCCCTGTGGTGCAACAGATGTCCCTTTCTCCAGAGATGTACTCAATGGGATTGTAATGTTGCAATCACTCACAAGTCGAATGGCTGTGGGGAAGAAACGTGTTAGTACGTTTCAAACACGAAAAAGGTCATTTTAAAATCAACATGAAAAACCATAATTCTAAAAGTATAAAACACAAAAAGAAATCCTTACCAAAGAAAGAAAATGTTTCATGCTATGCTCGTTCCTCCCGCACTGTGGTGCAACAGATGTCCCTTTCTCCAAAAATGTACTCAATGTGATCGTAATGTTGCAACCACTCACAAGTTGACCTGCTGTGGGGAAGAAACGTGTTAGTACGTTTTAAACACGAAAAAGATTATTTTAAAATCAACATGAAAAACCATAATTCCAAAAGTATAAAACACAAATAAATCCTTACCAAAGAAAAAAAATGTATCATCCTACGCTCCCTATTCCCGCCCTGTGGTGCAACAGATGTGACTTTCTCCAAAAATGTACTCAATGGGATCGTAATGTTGCAACCACTCACAAGTTGACCTGCTATGTGGAAGAAACGAGTTAGTACGTTTCAAACAAGAAAAAGGTCATTTTAAAATCAACATGAAAAACCATAATTCCAAAAGTATAAAACACAAAAAAATCCTTACCAAAGAACGAAAATGTATCATGCTACGCTCCCTCCTCCCGCCCTGTGGTGCAACAGATGTCCCTTTCTCCAAAGATGTACTCAATGTGATCGTAATGTTGCAACCACTCACAAGTTAACCTGCTGTGGGGAAGAAACGTGTTAGTACGTTTCAAACACGAAAAAGATCATTTTAAAATCAACATGAAAAACCATAATTCCAAAAGTATAAAACACAAATAAATCCTTACCAAAGAAAAAAAATGTATCATGCTACGCTCCCTTCTCCCGCCCTGTGGTGCAACAGATGTGACTTTCTCCATAAATGTACTCAATGGGATCGTAATGTTGCAACCACTCACAAGTTGACCTGCTATGTGGAAGAAACGAGTTTGTACGTTTCAAACACGAAAAAGGTCATTTTAAAATCAACATGAGAAACCATAATTCCAAAAGTATTAAACTCAAAAAAATCCTTACCAAAGAAAGAAAATGTATCATGCTACGCTCCCTCCTCCCGCCCTGTGGTGCAACAGATGTCCCTTTCTCCAAAGATGTACTCAATGGGATCGTAATGTTGCAACCACTCACAAGTTGACCTGCTTTGGGGAAGAAACGTGTTAGTACATTTCAAACACGAGAAAGGTCATATCAAAATCAACATGAAAAACCATAATTCCAAAAGTATAAAACACAAAAAAATCCTTACCAAAGAAAGAAAATGTGTCATGCTACGGTCCCTCCTCCCGCCCTGTGGTGCAACAGGTGTCACATTCTCCAAAAATGTGCTCAATGGGATCGTAATCTTGCAACCACTCACAAGTTGTCCTGCTGTGGGAAGAAACGAGTTAGTACGTTTCATACACGAAAAAGGTCATTTTAAAATCAACATGAAATACCATAATTCCAAAAGTATAAAACACAAAAAAATCCTTACCAAAGAAAGAAAATGTATCATGCTACGCTCCCTCCTCCCGCCCTGTGGTGCAACAGATGTCCCTTTCTCCAAAGATGTACTTAATGGGATCGTAATGTTGCAACCACTCACAAGTTGACCTGCTGTGGGGAAGAAACGTGTTAGCACATTTCAAACACGAGAATGGTCATTTTAAAATCAACATGAAAAACCATAATTCCAAAAGTATAAAAAACAAAAAAATCCTTACCAAAGAAAGAAAATGTATCATGCTACGGTCCCTCCTCCCGCCCTGTGGTGCAACAGGTGTCACATTCTCCACAAATGTACTCAATGGGATCGTAATGTTGCAACCACTCACAAGTTGACCTGCTATGTGGATGAAACGAGTTAGTACGTTCCAAACACGAAAAAGGTCATTTTAAAATCAACATGAAAAACCATAATTCCAAAAGTATAAAACCCAAAAAAATCCTTACCAAAGAAAGAAAATGTATAATGCTACGCTCCCTCCTCCCGCCCTGTGGTGCAACAGATGTCACTTTCTCCAAAGATGTACTCAATGGGGTCGTAATGTTGCAACCACCCACAACTTGACCTGCTATGTGGAAGAAACGAGTTAGTATGTTTCAAACACGAAAAAGGTCATTTTAAAATCAACATGAAAAACGATAATTCCAAAAGTATAAAACACAAAAAAATCCTTACCAAAGAAAGAAAATGTGTCTTGCTACGCTCCCTCCTCCCGCCCTGTGGTGTGACAGATGTCCCTTTCTCCAAAAATGTACTCAATGGGATCGTAATTTTGCAGCCACACAATACTTGACCTGCTGTGTGGAAGAAACGAGTTAGTACGTTGCAAACACAAAAAAGGTGATTTTAAATTCAACATGAAAAACCATAATTCCAAAGGTATCAAACACAAATAAATCTGCACCAAAGAAAAAAAATGTATCATGCTACGGTCCCTCCTCCCGCCCTGTGGTGCAACAGATGTCCCTTTCTCCAAAGATGTACTCAATGGGGTCGTAATGTTGCAACCACCCACAACTTGACCTGCTATGTGGAAGAAACGAGTTAGTATGTTTCAAACACGAAAAAGGTCATTTTAAAATCAACATGAAAAACGATAATTCCAAAAGTATAAAACACAAAAAAATCCTTACCAAAGAAAGAAAATGTGTCTTGCTACGCTCCCTCCTCCCGCCCTGTGGTGCAACAGATGTCCCTTTCTCCAAGGACCTACTCAATGGGACCGTAGTGTTGCAACCACACACAAGTTGACCTGCTGTGAGGAAGAAACGAATTAGTACGTTTCAAACATTAAAAAGGTCATTTTAAAATCAACATGAAAAACCATAATTCCAAAAGTATAAAACACAAAAAAATCCTTACCAAAGAAAGAAAATGTATCATGCTACGCTCCCTCCTCCCGCCCTGTGGTGCAACAGATGTGCCTTTCTCCAAAGATGTACTCAATGGGATTGTAATGTTGCAATCACTCACAAGTCGACCTGCTGTGGGGAAGAAACGTGTTAGTACGTTTCAAACACGAAAAAGGTCATTTTAAAATCAACATGAAAAACCATAATTCTAAAAGTATAAAACACAAAAAGAAATCCTTACCAAAGAAAGAAAATGTATCATGCTATGCTCGCTCCTCCCGCACTGTGGTGCAACAGATGTCCCTTTCTCCAAAAATGTACTCAATGTGATCGTAATGTTGCAACCACTCACAAGTTGACCTGCTGTGGGGAAGAAACGTTTTAGTACGTTTAAACACGAAAGAGATCATTTTAAAATCAACATGAAAAACCATAATTCCAAAAGTATAAAACACAAATAAATCCTTACCAAAGAAAAAAAATGTATCATGCTACGCTCCCTCCTCCCGCCCTGTGGTGCAACAGATGTCACTTTCTCCAAAAATGTACTCAATGGGATAGTAATGTTGCAACCACTCACAAGTTGACCTGCTATGTGGAAGAAACGAGTTAGTACATTTCAAACACGAAAAAGGTCATTTTTAAACCGACATGAAAAACCATAATTCCAAAAGTATAAAACACAAAAAAATCCTTACCAAAGAAAGAAAATGTATCATGCTACGCTCCCTCCTCCCGCCCTGAGGTGCAACAGATGTCCGTTTCTCCAAAAATGTACTCAATGGGATCGTAATGTTGCAACCACACACTAGTTGACCTGCTGTGAGGAAGAAACGAGTTACTACATTTCAAACATGAAGAAGGTCATTTTGAAATCAACATGAAAAACGATAATTCCAAAAGTATAAAACACAAAAAAATCCTTACCAAAGAAAGAAAATGTGTCATGCTACGCTCCCTCCTCCCGGCCTGTGGTGTGACAGATGTCCCTTTCTCCAAAAATGTACTCAATGGGATCGTAATTTTACAGCCACACAATACTTGACCTGCTGTGTGGAAGAAACGTGTTAGTACGTTTCAAACATGAAAAACGTCATTTTAAAATCAATATGAAAAGCCATAATTCCAAAAGGACAAAACACAAAAAAATCGTTACCAAAGAAAGAAAATGTATCATGCTACGCCCCCTCCTCCCGCCCTGTGGTGCAACAGATGTCACTTTCTCCAAAAATGTACTCAATGGGATCGTAATGTTGCAACCACTCATAAGTTGAGCTGCTCTGGGGAAGAAACGTGTAACTACGTTTCAAACACGAAAAAGGTCATTTTAAAATCAACATGAAGAACCATAATTCCAAAAGTATAAAACACAAAAAAATCCTTACCAAAGAAAGGAAATGTATCATGTTACGCTCCCTCCTCCCGCCCTGTGGTGCAACAGATGTCACTTTCTCCAAAAATGTACTCAATGGGTTCATAACGTTGCAACCACTCACATGTTGACCTGCTGTGAGGAAGAAACGAGTTAGTACGTTTCAAACACGAAAAAGGTCATTTTAAAATCAACATGAAAAACCATAATTCTAAAAGTATAAAACACAAAAAGAAATCCTTACCAAAGAAAGAAAATGTATCATGCTATGCTCGCTCCTCCCGGCCTGTGGTGCAACAGATGTCCCTTTCTCCAAAAATGTACTCAATGTGATCGTAATGTTGCAACCACTCATAAGTTGAGCTGCTCTGGGGAAGAAACGTGTTACTACGTTTCAAACACGAAAAAGGTCATTTTAAAATCAACATGAAGAACCATAATTCCAAAAGTATAAAACACAAAAAAATCCTTACCAAAGAAAGGAAATGTATCATGTTACGCTCCCTCCTCCCGCCCTGTGGTGCAACAGATGTCACTTTCTCCAAAAATGTACTCAATGGGTTCATAATGTTGCAACCACTCACAAGTTGACCTGCTGTGGGGAAGAAACAAGTTAGTACATTTCAAACACGAAATAGGTCATTTTAAAATCAACATGAAAAACCATAATTCCAAAAGTAAAAAACACAAAAAATCCTTACCATACAAAGAAAATGTATCATGCTACACTCCCTCCTCCCGCGCTGAGGTGCAACAGATGTCACTTTCTCCAAAATGTACTCAATGGGATCGTAATGTTGCAACCACACACTAGTTGACCTGCGGTGAGGAAGAAACGAGTTACTACTTTTCAAACATGAAAAAGGTCATTTTAAAATCAGCATGAAAAACCATAATTCCAAATGTATAAAACACAAAAAAAACCTTACCAAAGGAAGAAATTACATCGTGCTACATTCCCTCCTCCCGCCCTGTGGTGTGACAGATGTCCCTTTCTCCAAAAATGTTCTCCAAGGGATCATAATGTTGCAACCACACAATACTTGACCTGCTGTGTGGAAGAAACGAGTTAGAACGTTGCAAACATGAAAAAGGTCATTTTAAAATCAACATGAAAAACCATAATTCCAAAAGTATAAAACACAAAAAAATCCTTACCAAAGAAAGAAAATGTATCATGCTACGCTCCCTCCTCCCGCCCTGTGGTTCAACAGATGTCCCTTTCTCCAAAGATGTACTCAATGGGATCGTAATATTGCAACCACTCACAAGTTGACCTGCTGTGGGGAAGAAACGAGTTAGTACGTTTCAAACACGAAAAAGGTCATTTTGAAATCAACATGAAAAACCATAATTCCAAAAGTATAAAACACAAAAAAATCCTTACCAATGAAAGAAAATGTATCATGCTACGCTCCCTCCTCCCGCCCTGTGGTGCAACAGATGTGCCTTTCTCCAAAGATGTACTCAATGGGATTGTAATGTTGCAACCACACACTAGTAGACCTGCTGTGAGGAAGAAACGAGTTACTACGTTTCAAACAAGAAAAAGGTCATTTTAAAATCAACATGAGAAACGATAATTTCAAAAGTATGAAACACAAAAAAATCCTTACTAAAGATAGAAAATGTATCATGCTACGCTCCCTCCTCCCGCCCTGTGGTGTAACAGATGTCCCTTTCTCCAGAGATGTACTCAATGGGATTGTAATGTTGCAATCACTCACAGGTCGACCTGCTGTGGGGAAAAAACGTGTTAGTACGTTTCAAACACGAAAAAGGTCATTTTAAAATCAACATGAAAAACCATAATTCTAAAAGTATAAAACACAAAAAGAAATCCTTACCAAAGAAAGAAAATGTATCATGCTATGCTCGCTCCTCCCGCACTGTGGTGCAACAGATGTCCCATTCTCCAAATATGTACTCAATGTGATCGTAATGTTGCAACCACTCACAAGTTGACCTGCTGTGGGGAAGAAACGTGTTAGTACGTTTAAACACGAAAGAGATCATTTTAAAATCAACATGAAAAACCATAATTCCAAAAGTATAAAACACAAATAAATCCTTACCAAAGAAAAAAAATGTATCATGCTACGCTCCCTTCTCCCGCCCTGTGGTGCAACAGATGTCACTTTCTCCAAAAATGTACTCAATGGGATCGTAATGTTCCAACCACTCACAAGTTGACCTGCTATGTGGAAGAAACGAGTTAGTACGTTTCAAACACGAAAAAGGTCATTTTAAAATCAACATGAAAAACCATAATTCCAAAAGTATAAAACACAAATAAATCCTTACCAAAGAAAAAAAATGTTTCATGCTACGCTCCCACCTCCCGCCCTGTGGTGCAACAGATGTCCCTTTCTCCAAAAATGTACTCAATGGGATCGTAATGTTGCAACCACTCACAAGTTGACCTGCTGTGGGGAAGAAACGTGTTAGTACGTTTCAAACACGAAAGAGATCATTTTAAAATCAACATGAAAAACCATAATTCCAAAAGTATAAAACACAAATAAATCCTTACCAAAGAAAAGAAATGTATCATGCTACGCTCCCTCCTCCCGCCCTGTGGTGCAACAGATGTCCCTTTCTCCAAAGATGAACTCAATGGGATCGTAATTTTGCAGCCACACAATACTTGACCTGCTGTGTGGAAGAAACGAGTTAGTACGTTGCAAACACAAAAAAGGTGATTTTAAATTCAACATGAAAAACCATAATTCCAAAGGTATAAAACGCAAATAAATCCTTACCAAAGAAAAAAAATGTATCATGCTACGCTCCCTCCTCCCGCCCTGTGGTGAAACAGATGTCACGTTCTCCAAAAATGTACTCAATGGGATCGTAATGTTGCAACCACTCACATGTTGACCTGTTGTGAGGAAGAAACGAGTTAGTACGTTTCAAACACGAAAAAGGTCATTTTAAAATCAACATGAAAAACCATAATTCCAAAAGTATAAAACACAAATAAATCCTTACCAAAGAAAAAAAAATGTTTCATGCTACGCTCCCTCCTCCCGCCCTGTGGTGCAACAGATGTCCATTTCTCCAAAAATGTACTCAATGGGATCGTAATGTTGCAACCACACACTAGTTGACCTGCTGTGAGGAAGAAACGAGTTACTACATTTCAAACATGAAGAAGGTCATTTTGAAATCAACATGAAAAACGATAATTCCAAAAGTATAAAACACAAAAAAATCCTTACCAAAGAAAGAAAATGTGTCATGCTACGCTCCCTCCTCCCGCCCTGTGGTGTGACAGATGTCCCTTTCTCCAAAATTGTACTCAATGGGATCGTAATTTTGCAGCCACACAATACTTGACCTGCTGTGTGGAAGAAACGTGTTAGTACGTTTCAAACATGAAAAAGGTCATTTTAAAATCAACATGAAAAGCCATAATTCCAAAAGGACAAAACACAAAAAAATCGTTACCAAAGAAAGAAAATGTATCATGCTACGCCCCCTCCTCCCGCCCTGTGGTGCAACAGATGTCACTTTCTCCAAAAATTTACTCAATGGGATCGTAATGTTGCAACCACTCATAAGTTGAGCTGCTCTGGGGAAGAAACGTGTTACTACGTTTCAAACACGAAAAAGGTCATTTTAAAATCAACATGAAGAACCATAATTCCAAAAGTATAAAACACAAAAAAATCCTTACCAAAGAAAGGAAATGTATCATGTTACGCTCCCTCCTCCCGCCCTGTGGTGCAACAGATGTCACTTTCTCCAAAAATGTACTCAATGGGTTCATAACGTTGCAACCACTCACATGTTGACCTGCTGTGAGGAAGAAACGAGTTAGTACGTTTCAAACACGAAAAAGGTCATTTTAAAATCAACATGAAAAACCATAATTCTAAAAGTATAAAACACAAAAAGAAACCCTTACCAAAGAAAGAAAATGTATCATGCTATGCTCGCTCCTCCCGGCCTGTGGTGCAACAGATGTCCCTTTCTCTAAAAATGTACTCAATGTGATCGAAACGTTGCAACCACTCAGAAGTTGACCTGCTGTGGGGAAGAAACGTGTTAGTACGTTTCAAACACGAAAAAGATCATTTTAAAAGCAACATGAAAAACCATAATTCCAAAAGTATAAAACACAAATAAATCCTTACCAAAGAAAAAAACAGATGTCTGTTTCTCCAAAAATGTACTCAATGGGATCGTAATGTTGCAACCACACACTAGTTGACCTGCTGTGAGGAAGAAACGAGTTACTACATTTCAAACATGAAGAGGGTCATTTTGAAATCAACATGAAAAACGATAATTCCAAAAGTATAAAACACAAAAAAATCCTTACCAAAGAAAGAAAATGTGTCATGCTACGCTCCCTCCTCCCGCCCTGTGTTGTGACAGATGTCCCTTTCTCCAAAAATGTACTCAATGGGATCGTAATTTTGCAGCCACACAATACTTGACCTGCTGTGTGGAAGAAACGTGTTAGTACGTTTCAAACATGAAAAAGGACATTTTAAAATCAACATGAAAAGCCATAATTCCAAAAGGACAAAACACAAAAAAATCGTTACCAAAGAAAGAAAATGTATCATGCTACGCCCATTCCTCCCGCCCTGTGGTGCAACAGATGTCACTTTCTCCAAAAATGTACTCAATGGGATCGTAATGTTGCAACCACTCATAAGTTGAGCTGCTCTGGGGAAGAAACGTGTTACTACGTTTCAAACACGAAAAAGGTGATTTTAAAATCAACATGAAGAACCATAATTCCAAAAGTATAAAACACAAAAAAATCCTTACCAAAGAAAGGAAATGTATCATGTTACGCTCCCTCCTCCCGCCCTGTGGTGCAACAGATGTCACTTTCTCCAAAAATGTACTCAATGGGTTCATAATGTTGCAACCACTCACAAGTTGACCTGCTGTGGGGATGAAACGAGTTAGTACATTTCAAACACGAAATAGGTCATTTTAAAATCAACATGAAAAACCATAATTCCAAAAGTAAAAAACACAAAAAAATCCTTACCAAAGAAAGAAAATGTATCATGCTACGCTCCCTCCTCCCGCCCTGTGGTTCAACAGATGTCCCTTTCTCCAAAGATGTACTCAATGGGATCGTAATATTGCAACCACTCACAAGTTGACCTGCTGTGGGGAAGAAACGAGTTAGTACGTTTCAAACACGAAAAAGGTCATTTTGAAATCAACATGAAAAACCATAATTCCAAAAGTATAAAACACAAAAAAATCCTTACCAATGAAAGAAAATGTATCATGCTACGCTCCCTCCTCCCGCCCTGTGGTGCAACAGATGTCCCTTTCTCCAAGGACCTACTCAATGGGACCGTAGTGTTGCAACCACACACAAGTTGACCTGCTGTGAGGAAGAAACGAATTAGTACGTTTCAAACATTAAAAATGTCATTTTAAAATCAACATGAAAAACCATAATTCCAAAAGTATAAAACACAAAAAAATACTTACCAAAGAAAGAAAATGTATCATGCTACGCTCCCTCCTCCCGCCCTGTGGTGCAACAGATGTGCCTTTCCCCAAAGATGTACTCAATGGGATTGTAATGTTGCAACCACACACTAGTAGACCTGCTGTGAGGAAGAAACGAGTTACTACGTTTCAAACATGAAAAAGGTCATTTTAAAATCAACATGAGAAACGATAATTTCAAAAGTATGAAACACAAAAAAATCCTTACTAAAGATAGAAAATGTATCATGCTACGCTCCCTCCTCCCGCCCTGTGGTGCAACACATGTCCCTTTCTCCAGAGATGTACTCAATGGGATTGTAATGTTGCAATCACTCACAGGTCGACCTGCTGTGGGGAAGAAACGTGTTAGTACGTTTCAAACACGAAAAAGGTCATTTTAAAATCAACATGAAAAACCATAATTCTAAAAGTATAAAACACAAAAAGAAATCCTTACCAAAGAAAGAAAATGTATCATGCTATGCTCGCTCCTCCCGCACTGTGGTGCAACAGATGTCCCTTTCTCCAAAAATGTACTCAATGTGATCGTAATGTTGCAACCACTCACAAGTTGACCTGCTGTGGGGAAGAAACGTGTTAGTACGTTTAAACACGACAGAGATCATTTTAAAATCAACATGAAAAACCATAATTCCAAAAGTATAAAACACAAATAAATCCTTACCAAAGAAAAAAAATGTATCATGCTACGCTCCCTCCTCCCGCCCTGTGGTGCAACAGATGTCACTTTCTCCAAAAATGTACTCAATGGGATCGTAATGTTCCAACCACTCACAAGTTGACCTGCTATGTGGAAGAAACGAGTTAGTACGTTTCAAACACGAAAAAGGTCATTTTAAAATCAACATGAAAAACCATAATTCCAAAAGTATAAATCACAAATAAATCCGTACCAAAGAAAAAAAATGTTTCATGCTACGCTCCCTCCTCCCGCCCTGTGGTGCAACAGATGTCCCTTTCTCCAAAAATGTACTCAATGGGATCGTAATGTTGCAACCACTCACAAGTTGACCTGCTGTGGGGAAGAAACGTGTTAGTACGTTTCAAACACGAAAGAGATCATTTTAAAATCAACATGAAAAACCATAATTCCAAAAGTATAAAACACAAATAAATCCTTACCAAAGAAAAGAAATGTATCATGCTACGCTCCCTCCTCCCGCCCTGTGGTGCAACAGATGTCCCTTTCTCCAAAGATGAACTCAATGGGATCGTAATTTTGCAGCCACACAATACTTGACCTGCTGTGTGGAAG
Source organism: Schistocerca piceifrons (assembly GCF_021461385.2). NCBI lineage: Eukaryota > Metazoa > Arthropoda > Insecta > Orthoptera > Acrididae > Schistocerca > Schistocerca piceifrons. The sequence continues at coordinate 48,350,837 of NC_060144.1, forward strand.
AAACGAGTTAGTACGTTGCAATCACAAAAAAGGTGATTTTAAATTCAACATGAAAAACCATAATTCCAAAGGTATAAAACGCAAATAAATCCTTACCAAAGAAAAAAAATGTATCATGCTACGCTCCCTCCTCCCGCCCTGTGGTGAAACAGATGTCACGTTCTCCAAAAATGTACTCAATGGGATCGTAATGTTGCAACCACTCACATGTTGACCTGTTGTGAGGAAGAAACGAGTTAGTTCGTTTCAAACACGAAAAAGGTCATTTTAAAATCAACATGAATAACCGTAATTCCAAAGGTATAAAACACAAAAAAATCGTTACCAAAGAAAGAAAATGTATCATGCTACGTTCCCTCCTCCCGCCCTGCGGTGCAACAGATGTCCCTTACTCCAAATATGTACTCAATGGGATCGTAATGTTGCAACCACTCACAAGTTGACCTGCTGTGGGGAAAAAACGAGTTAGTACATTTCAAACACGAAAAAGGTCATTTTCAAATCAACATGAAAAACCATAATTCCAAAAGTATAAAACACAAAAAAATCCTTACCAATGAAAGAAAATGTATCATGCTACGCTCCCTCCTCCCGCCCTGAGGTGCAACAGATGTCCGTTTCTCCACAAATGTACTCAATGGGATCGTAATGTTGCAACCACACACTAGTTGACCTGCTGTGAGGAAGAAACAAGTTACTACATTTCAAACATGAAGAAGGTCATTTTGAAATCAACATGAAAAACGATAATTCCAAAAGTATAAAACACAAAAAAATCCTTACCAACGAAAGAAAATGTGTCATGCTACGCTCCCTCCTCCCGATCTGTGGTGTGACAGATGTCCCTTTCTCCAAAAATGTACTCAATGGGATCGTAATTTTGCAGCCACACAATACTTGACCTGCTGTGTGGAAGAAACGTGTTAGTACGTTTCAAACATGAAAAAGGTCATTTTAAAATCAACATGAAAAGCCATAATTCCAAAAGGACAAAACACAAAAAAATCGTTACCAAAGAAAGGAAATGTATCATGCTGCGCTCCCTCCTCCCGCCCTGTGGTGCAACAGATGTCACGTTCTCCAAAAATGTACTCAATGGGATCGTAATGTTGCAACCACTCATAAGTTGAGCTGCTCTGGGGAAGAAACGTGTTACTACGTTTCAAACACGAAAAAGGTCATTTTAAAATCAACATGAAGAACCATAATTCCAAAAGAATAAAACACAAAAAATCCTTACCGAAGAAAGGAAATGTATCATGCTACGCTCCCTCCTCCCGCCCTGTGGTGCAGCAGATGTCACTTTCTCCAAAAATGTACTCAATGGGTTCGTAATGTTGCAACCACTCACAAGTTGACCTGCTGTCGGGAAGAAACGAGTTAGTACATTTCAAACACGAAATAGGTCATTTTAAAATCAACATGAAAAACCATAATTCCAAAAGTAAAAAACACAAAAAAAATCCTCACCATACAAAGAAAATGTATCATGCTAAACTCCCTCCTCCCGCCCTGAGGTGCAACAGATGTCACTTTCTCCAAAAATGTACTCAATGGGATCGTAATGTTGCAACCACACACTAGTTGACCTGCGGTGAGGAAGAAACGAGTTACTACTTTTCAAACATGAAAAAGGTCATTTTAAAATCAACATGAGAAACGATAATTTCAAAAGGATAAAACACAAAAAAAAGTCCTCACCAAAGGAAGAAATTGCATCGTGCTACGTTCCCTCCTCCCGCCCTGTGGTGTGACAGATGTCCCTTTCTCCAAAAATGTTCTCCAAGGGATCATAATAATGCAACCACACAATACTTGACCTCATGTGTGGAAGAAACGAGTTAGTACTTTGCAAACATGAAAAAGGTCATTTTAAAATCAACATGAAAAACCATAATTCCAAGAGAATAAAACACAAAAAAATCCTTACCAAAGAAAGAAAATGTATCATGCTACGCTCCCTCCTCCCGCCCTGTGGTGCAACAGATGTCACTTTCTCCAAAAATGTACTCAATGGGATCGTAATGTTGCAACCACTCACAAGTTGACCTGCTGTGAGGAAGAAACGAGTTAGTACGTTTCAAACACGAAAGAGGTCATTTTAAAATCAACATGAAAAACCATAATTCCAAAAGCATAAAACACAAAAAAAACCTTACCAAAGAAAGAAAATGTATCATGCTACGCTCCCTCCTCCCGCCCTGTGGTGCAACAGATGTCCCTTTCTCCAAAAATGTACTCAATGGGATGGTAAATTTGCAACCACACACAAGTTGACCTGCTGTGGGGAAGAAACGAGTTAGTACGTTTCAAACACGAAAAAGGGTATTTTAAAATCAACATGAAAAACGATAATTCCAAAAGTATAAAACACAAAAAAAAGTCCTTACCAAAGGAAGAAAATGTATCGTGCTACGCTCCATCCTCCCGCCCTGTGGTGTAACAGATGTCCCTTTCTCCAAAAATGTTCTCAATGGGATCGTAATGTTGCAACCACACAATACATGACCTGCTGTGTGGAAGAAACGAGTTAGAACGTTGCAAACGTGAAAAAGGTCATTTTAAAATCAACATGAAAAACCATAACTCCAAAAGTATAAACCACAAAAAAATCCTTACCAAAGAAAGAAAATGTATCATGCCACGCTCCCTGCTCCCGCCCTGTGGTGCAACAGATGTCCCTTTCTCCAAGGATCTACTCAATAGGACCGTAATGTTGAAACCGCTCACGAGTTGACCTGCTGTGGGGAAGAAACGAGTTAGTACGTTTCAAACACGAAAAAGGTCATTTTAAAATCAACATGAAAAACCATAATTCCAAAAGTATAAAACACAAAAATTCCTTACCAAAGAAAGAAAATGTGTCGTGCTACGTTCCCGCCCCCCGCCCTGAGGTGCAACAGATGTCCCTTTCTCCAAAAATGTACTCAATGGGATAGTAATGTTGCAACCACACACTAGTAGACCTGCTGTGAGGAAGAAACGAGTTACTACGTTTCAAACATGAAACAGGTCATTTTAAAATCAACATGAGAAACGATAATTTCAAAAGTATAAAACACAAGAAAAAGTCCCTACCAAAGGAAGAAAATGTATCGTGCTACGCTCCCTCATCCCGCCCTGTGGTGCAACAGATGTCCCTTTCTATAAAAATGTACTCAATGGGATCGTAATGTTGCAACCACTTAGAAGTTGACCTGCTGTGGGGAAAAAACGAGTTAGTACGTTTCTAACATGAAAAAGGTCATTTTAAAATCAACATGAAAAACGATAATTCCAAAAGAATAAAACACAAAAAAAAAGTCCTTACCAAAGGAAGAAAATGTATCGTGCTACGCTCCCTCATCCCGCCCTATGGTGTGACAGATGTCCCTTTCTCCAAAGATGTACTCAATGGGATCGTAATGTTGCAACCACACAATACTTGACCTGCTGTGTGGAAGAAACGAGTTAGTACGTTGCAAACATGAAAAAGGTCATTTTAAAATCAACATGAAAAACCATAATTCCAAAAGTATAAAACACAAAAAAATCCTTACCAAAGAAAGAAAATGTATCATGCTACGCTCCCTCCTCCCGCCCTGTGGTGCAACAGATGTCCCTTTCTCCAAAGATGTACTCAAAGGGATCGTAATGTTGCAACCACTCACAAGTTGACCTGCTGTGGGGAAGAAACGAGTTAGTACGTTTCAAACACGAAAAAGGTCATTTTGAAACCAACATGAAAAACCATCATTCCAAAAGTATAAAACACAAAAAAATCCTTACCAAAGAAAGAAAATGTATCATGCTACGCTCCCTCCTCCCGCCCTGTTGTGCAACAGATGTCCCTTTCTCCAGAAATGTACTCAATGAGATCGTAATGTTGCAACCACACGCAAGTTGACCTGCTGTGGGGAAGAAACGGGTTAGTACGTTTCAAACATGTAAAAGGGTATTTTAAAATCAACATGAAAAACGATAATTCCAAAAGTATAAAACACAAAAAAAAGTCCTTACCAAAGGAAGAAAATGTATCGTGCTACGCGCCCTCCTCCCGCCCTGTGGTGCAACAGATGTCCCTTTATCCAAAGAAGTACTCAATGGGATCGTAATGTTGCAACCACACACAAGTTGACCTGCTGTGAGAAAGAAACGAAATAGTACGTTTCAAACATGAAAAAGGTCATTTTAAAATCAACCTGAAAAACCATAATTTCAAAAGTATAAAACACAAAAAAATCCTTACCAAAGAAAGAAAATAATTCACGCTACGCTCCCTCCTCCCGCCCTGTGGTGCAACAGATGTCCCTTTCTCCAAAAATGTACTCAATGGGATCGTAATGTTGCAACCGCATAAAAGTCACCTGCTGTGGGGAAAAAACGAGTTAGTACGTTTCTAACATGAAAAATGTCATTTTAAAATCAACATGAAAAACGATAATTCCAAAAGTATAAAACACAAAAAAAAATGTCCTTACCAAAGGAGGAAAATGTATCGTGCTACGCTCCCTCATCCCGCCCTATGGTGTGACAGATGTCCCTTTCTCCAAAGATGTACTCAGTGGGATCGTAATGTTGCAACCACACGATACCTGACCTGCTGTGTGGAAGAAACGAGTTAGTACGTTGCAAACATGAAAAAGGACATTTTAAAATCAACATGAAAAACCATAATTCCAAAAGTATAAAACACAAAAAAATCCTTACCACAGAAAGAAAATGTATCATGCTACGCTCCCTCCTCCCGCCCTGTGGTGCAACAGATGTCCCTATCTCCAGAAATGTACTCAATGAGATCGTAATGTTGCAACCACTCACAAGTTGACCTGCTGTGGGGAAGAAACGAGTTAGTACGTTTCGAACACGAAAAAGGTCATTTTGAAATCAACATGAAAAACCATAATTAAAAAAGTATAAAACACAAAAAAATCCTTACCAAAGAAAGAAAATGTGTCATGCTACGCTCCCTCCTCCCGCCCTGTGGTGCAACAGATGTCCCTTTCTCCAAAAATGTACTCAATGGGATCGTAATGTTGCAACCACTCAATACTTGACCTGCTGTGTGCAAGAAACGAATTAGTACGTTGCAAACGTGAAAAAGGTCATTTTAAAATCAACATCAAGAACCATAATTCCAAAAGTATAAAACACAAAAAAATCCTTACCAAAGAAAGAAAATGTATCATGTTACGCTCCCTCCTCCCGCCCTGTGGTGCAACAGATGTCCCTTTCTCCAAAGATGTACTCAATGGGATCGTAATGTTGCAACCTCTCACAAGGTGATCCGCTGTGGGGAAGAAACGAGTTAGTACGTTTCAAACACGAAAAACGTCATTTTAAAATCAACATGAATAACCATAATTCCAAAAGTATAAAACACTAAAAACTCCTTACCAAAGAAAGAAAATGTATCATGCTACGCTACCTCCTCCCGCCCTGTGGTGCAACAGATGGCCCTTTCTCCAAAAATGTACTTAATGGGATCGTAATGTTGCAACCACTTGCAAGTTGACCTGCTGTGGGGAAAAAACGAGTTAGTACGTTTCTAACATGAAAAAGGTCATTTTAAAATCAACATAAAAACGATAATTCCAAAAGTATGAAACACAAAAAAAAGAGTCCTTACCAAAGGAAGAAAATGTATCGTGCTACGCTCCCTCATCCCGCCCTATGGTGTGGCAGATGTCCCTTTCTCCAAAGATGTACTCAATGGGATCGTAATGTTGCAACCACACAATACTTGACCTGCTGTGTGGAAGAAACGAGTTAGTACGTTGCAAACATGAAAAAGGTCATTTTAAAATCAACATGAAAAACCACAATTCCAAAAGTATAAAACACAAAAAAATCCTTACCAAAGAAAGAAAATGTATCATGCTACGCTCCCTCCTCCCGCCCTGTGGTGCAACAGATGTCCCTTTCTCCAGATATGTACCCAACGAGATCGTAATGTTGCAACGACACACAAGTTGACCTGCTGTGGTGAAGAAACGAGTTAGTCCGTTTCAAACACGAAATAGGTCATTTTAAAATCAACATGAATAACCATAATTCCAAAAGTATAAAACACAAAAAAATCCTTACCAAAGAAGGAAAATGTATCATGCTACGCTCCCTCCTCCCGCCCTGTGGTGCAACAGATGTCCCTTTCTCCAAAGAAGTACGCAATGGGGTCGTAATGTTGCAACCACACACAAGTTGACCTGCTGTGGGAAGAAACGAATTAGTACGTTTCAAACATGAAAAAGGTCATTTTAAAATCAACCTGAAAAACCATAATTTCAAAAGTAGAAAACACAAAAAAATCCCTACCAAAGAAAGAAAATGATTCATGCTGCGCTCCCTCCTCCCGCCCTGTGGTGCAACAGATGTCCCTTTCTCCAAAAATGTACTCAATGGGATCGTAATGTTGCAACCACATAAAAGTCACCTGCTGTGGGGAAAAAAACGAGTTAGTACGTTTCAAACACGAAAAACGTCATTTTAAAATCAACATGAATAACCATAATTCCAAAAATATAAAACACAAAAAAATCCTTACCAAAGAAAGAAAATGTATCATGCTACGCTCCCTCCTCCCGCCCTGAGGTGCAACTGATGTCCCTTTCTCCAAAAATGTACTCAATGGGATAGTAATGTTCAACCACACACTAGTTGACCTGCTGTGAGGAAGAAACGAGTTACAACGTTTCAAACATGAAAAAGGTCATTTTAAAATCAACATGAAAAACGATAATTCCAAAAGTATAAAATACAAAAAAAAATTCCCAACCAAAGGAAGAAAATGTATCGTGCTACGCTCCCTCCTCCCGCCCTGTGGTGCAACAGATGTCCCTTTCTCCAAAAATGTACTCAATGGGATCGTAATTTTGCAGCCACACACTAGTTGACCTGCTGTGGGGAAGAAACGAGTTAGTACGTTTCAAACACGAAATAGGTCATTTTAAAATCAACATGAATAACCTTAATTCCAAAAGTATAAAACACTAAAAAATCCTTACCAAAGAAAGAAAATGTATCATGCTACGCTCCTTCCTCCAGCCATGTGGTGCAACAGATGTCCCTTTCTCCAAAGAAGTAGTCAATGGGATCGTAATGTTGCAACCACACACAAGTTGACCCGCTGTGAGGAAGAAACGAATTAGTACGTTACAAACATGAAAGAGGTCATTTTAAAATCAACATGACAAACCATAATTTCAAAAGTATAAAACACAATAAATTCCTTACCAAAGAAAGAAAATGATTCATGCTACGCTCCCTCCTTCCGCCCTGTGGTGCAACAGATGACCCTTTCTCCAAAAATGTACTTAATGGGATCGTAATGTTGCAACCACTTACAAGTTGACCTGCTGTGGGGAAAAAACGAGTTAGTACGTTTCTAACATGAAAAATGTCATTTTAAAATCAACATGAAAAACGATAATTCCAAAAGTATAAAACACAAAAAAAAGTCCTTACCAAAGGAAGAAAATGTATCGTGCTACGCTCCCTCATCCCGCCCTATGTTGTGGCAGATGTCCCTTTCTCCAAAGATGTACTCAATGGGATCGTAATGTTGCAACCACACAATACTTGACCTGCTGTGTGGAAGAAACGAGTTAGTACGTTGCAAGCATGAAAAAGGACATTTTAAAATCAACATGAAAAACCATAATTCCAAAAGTATAAAACACAAAAAAATCCTTACCAAAGAAAGAAAATGTATCATGCTACGCTCCCTCCTCCCGCCCTGTGGTGCAACAGATGTGCCTTTCTCCAGAAATGTACTCAATGAGATCGTAATGTTGCAACCACTCACAAGTTGACCTGCTGTGGGGAAGAAACGAAATAGTACGTTTCAAACATGAAAAAGGTCATTTTAAAATCAACCTGAAAAACCATAATTTCAAAAGTATAAAACACAAAAAAATCCCTACCAAAGAAAGAAAATGATTCATGCTGCGCTCCCTCCTCCCGCCCTGTGGTGCAACAGATGTCCCTTTCTCCAAAAATGTACTCAATGGGATCGTAATGTTGCAACCACATAAAAGTCACCTGCTGTGGGGAAAAAAACGAGTTAGTACGTTTCAAACACGAAAAACGTCATTTTAAAATCAACATGAATAACCATAATTCCAAAAATATAAAACACAAAAAAATCCTTACCAAAGAAAGAAAATGTATCATGCTACGCTCCCTCCTCCCGCCCTGAGGTGCAACTGATGTCCCTTTCTCCAAAAATGTACTCAATGGGATAGTAATGTTCAACCACACACTAGTTGACCTGCTGTGAGGAAGAAACGAGTTACAACGTTTCAAACATGAAAAAGGTCATTTTAAAATCAACATGAAAAACGATAATTCCAAAAGTATAAAATACAAAAAAAAATTCCCAACCAAAGGAAGAAAATGTATCGTGCTACGCTCCCTCCTCCCGCCCTGTGGTGCAACAGATGTCCCTTTCTCCAAAAATGTACTCAATGGGATCGTAATTTTGCAGCCACACACTAGTTGACCTGCTGTGGGGAAGAAACGAGTTAGTATGTTTCAAACACGAAATAGGTCATTTTAAAATCAACATGAATAACCTTAATTCCAAAAGTATAAAACACAAAAAAATCCTTACCAAAGAAAGAAAATGTATCATGCTACGCTCCCTCCTCCAGCCATGTGGTGCAACAGATGTCCCTTTCTCCAAAGAAGTACTCAATGGGATCGTAATGTTGCAACCACACACAAGTTGACCCGCTGTGAGGAAGAAACGAATTAGTACGTTTCAAACATGAAAGAGGTCATTTTAAAATCAACATGACAAACCATAATTTCAAAAGTATAAAACACAATAAATTCCTTACCAAAGAAAGAAAATGATTCATGCTACGCTCCCTCCTTCCGCCCTGTGGTGCAACAGATGTCCCTTTCTCCAAAAATGTACTTAATGGGATCGTAATGTTGCAACCACTTACAAGTTGACCTGCTGTGGGGAAAAAACGAGTTAGTACGTTTCTAACATGAAAAATGTCATTTTAAAATCAACATGAAAAACGATAATTCCAAAAGTATAAAACACAAAAAAAAAGTCCTTACCAAAGGAAGAAAATGTATCGTGCTACGCTCCCTCATCCCGCCCTATGTTGTGGCAGATGTCCCTTTCTCCAAAGATGTACTCAATGGGATCGTAATGTTGCAACCACACAATACTTGACCTGCTGTGTGGAAGAAACGAGTTAGTACGTTGCAAACATGAAAAAGGTCATTTTAAAATCAACATGAAAAACCACAATTCCAAAAGTATAAAACACAAAAAAATCCTTACCAAAGAAAGAAAATGTATCATGCTACGCTCCCTCCTCCCGCCCTGTGGTGCAACAGATGTCCCTTTCTCCAGATATGTACTCAACGAGATCGTAATGTTGCTACGACACACAAGTTGACCTGCTGTGGGGAAGAAACGAGTTAGTACGTTTCAAACACGAAATACGTCATTTTAAAATCAACATGAATAGCCATAATCCCAAAAGTATAAAACACAAAAAAATCCTTACTAAAGAAAGAAAATGTATCATGCTAGGCTCCCTCCTCCAGCCATGTGGTGCAACAGATGTCCCTTTCTCCAAAGAAGTACTCAATGGGGTCGTAATGTTGCAACCACACACAAGTTGACCTGCTGTGGGTAGAAACGAATTAGTACGTTTCAAACATGAAAAAGGTCATTTTAAAATCAACCTGAAAAACCATAATTTCAAAAGTATAAAACACAAAAAAATCCCTTCCAAAGAAAGAAAATGATTCATGCTACGCTCCCTCCTCCCGCCCTGTGGTGCAACAGATGTCCCTTTCTCCAAAAATGTACTCAATGGGATCGTAATGTTGCAACCACATAAAAGTCACCTGCTGTGGGGAAAAAACGAGTTAGTACGTTTCTAACATGAAAAAGGTCATTTTAAAATCAACATGAAAAACGATAATTCCAAAAGTATGAAACGTAAAAAAAAAGTCCTTACCAAAGGAAGAAAATTTATCGTGCTACGCTCCCTCACCACGCCCTATGGTGTGACAGATGTCCCTTTCTCCAAAGATGTACTCAATGGGATCGTAATGTTGCAACCACACAATACTTGACCTGCTGTGTGGAAGAAACGAGTTAGTACGTTGCAAGCATGAAAAAGGACATTTTAAAATCAACATGAAAAACCGTAATTCCAAAAGTATAAAACACAAAAAAATCCTTACCAAAGAAAGAAAATGTATCATGCTACGCTCCCTCCTACCGCCCTGTGGTGCAACAGATGTCCCTTCCTCCAGAAATGTACTCAATGAGATCGTAATGTTGCAACCACTCACAAGTTGACCTGCTGTGGGGAAGAAACGAAATAGTACGTTTCAAACATGAAAAAGGTCATTTTAAAATCAACCTGAAATACCATAATTTCAAAAGTATAAAACACAAAAAATCCTTACCAAAGAAAGAAAATAATTCACGCTACGCTCCCTCCTCCCGCCCTGTGGTGCAACAGATGTCCCTTTCTCCAAAAATGTACTCAATGGGATCGTAATGTTGCAACCGCATAAAAGTCACCTGCTGTGGGGAAAAAACGAGTTAGTACGTTTCCAACATGAAAAAGGTCATTTTAAAATCAACATGAAAAACGATAATTCCAAAAGTATAAAACACAAAAAAAATGTCCTTACCAAAGGAGGAAAATGTATCGTGCTACGCTCCCTCATCCTGCCCTATGGTGTGACAGATGTCCCTTTCTCCAAAGATGTACTCAGTGGGATCGTAACGTTGCAACCACACAATACTTGACCTGTTGTGTGGAAGAAACGAGTTAGTACGTTGCAAACATGAAAAAGGACATTTTAAAATCAACATGAAAAACCATAATTCCAAAAGTATAAAACACAAAAAAATCCTTACCACAGAAAGAAAATGTATCATGCTACACTCCATCCTCCCGCCCTGTGGTGAAACAGATGTCCCTTTCTCCAGAAATGCACTCAATGAGATCGTAATGTTGCAACCACTCACAAGCTGACCTGCTGTGGGGAAGAAACGAGTTAGTACGTTTCAAACAAGAAAAAGGTCATTTTGAAATCAACATGAAAAACCATAATTCCAAAAGTATAAAACACAAAAAAATCCTTACCAAAGAAAGAAAATGTATCATGCTACGCTCCCTCCTCCCGCCCTGTGGTGCAACAGATGTCCCTTTCTCCAAAAATGTACTCAATGGGATCGTAATGTTGCAACCACTCAATACTTGACCTGCTGTGTGCAAGAAACGAATTAGTACGTTGCAAACGTGAAAAAGGTCATTTTAAAATCAACATCAAAAACCATAATTCCAAAAGTATAAAACACAAAAAAATCCTTACCAAAGAAAGAAAATGTATCATGTTACGCTCCCTCCTCCCGCCCAGTGGTGCAACAGATGTCCCTTTCTCCAAAGATGTACTCAATGGGATCGTAATGTTGCAGCTTCTCACAAGGTGATCCGCTGTGGGGAAGAAACGAGTTAGTACGTTTCAAACACGAGAAACGTCATTTTAAAATCAACATGAATAACCATAATTCCAAAAGTATAAAACACAAAAAACTCCTTACCAAAAAAAGAAAATGTATCATGCTACGCTCCCTCCTCCCGCCCTGAGGTGCAACTGATGTCCCTTTCTCCAAAAATGTACTCAATGGGATCGTAATGTTGCAACCACACACTAGTTGACCTGCTGTGAGGAAGTAACGAGTTACAACGTTTCAAACATGAAAAAGGTCATTTTAAAATCAACATGAAAAACGATAATTCCAAAAGTATAAAATACAAAAAAAAATTCCCAACCAAAGGAAGAAAATGTATCGTGCTACGCTCCCTCCTCCAGCCCTGCGGTGCAACAGATGTCCCTTTCTCCAAAAATGTACTCAATGGGATCGTAATGTTGCAACCACACACTAGTTGACCTGCTGTGGGGAAGAAACGAGTTACAACGTTTCAAACATGAAAAAGGTCATTTTAAAATCAACATGAAAAACCATAAATCCAAAAGTATAAAACACAAAAAATCCTTACCAAAGAAAGAAAATGTATCACGCCACGCTCCCTCCTCCCGCCCTGTGGTGCAACAGATGTCCCTTTCTCCAAAAATGTACTCAATGGGATCGTAATGTTGCAACCACACACTAGTTGACCTGCTGTGGGGAAGAAACGAGTTAGTACGTTTCAAACACGAAATAGGACATTTTAAAATCAACATGAATAACCATAAATCCAAAAGTATAAAACACAAAAAAATCCTTACCAAAGAAAGAAAATGTATCATGCTACGCTCCCTCCTCCAGCCCTGTGGTGCAACAGATGTCCCTTTCTCCAAAGAAGTACTCAATGGGATCGTAATGTTGCAACCACACATAAGTTGACCTGCTGTGAGGAAGAAACGAATTAGTACGTTTCAAACATGAAAGAGGTCATTTTAAAATCAACATGACAAACCATAATTTCAAAAGTATAAAACACAAAAAAATCCTTACCAAAGAAAGAAAATGATTCATGCTACGCTCCCTCCTTCCGCCCTGTGGTGCAACAGATGTCCCTTTCTCCAAAAATGTACTTAATGGGATCGTAATGTTGCAACCACTTACAAGTTGACCTGCTGTAGGGAAAAAACGAGTTAGTTCGTTTCTAACATGAAAAAGGTCATTTTAAAATCAACATGAAAAACGATAATTCCAAAAGTACAAAACACAAAAAAAAAGTCCTTACCAAAGGAAGAAAATGTATCGTGCTACGCTCACTCATCCCGCCCTATGGTGTGGCAGATGTCCCTTTCTCCAAAGATGTACTCAATGGGATCGTAATGTTGCAACCACACAATACTTGACCTGCTGTGTGGAAGAAACGAGTTAGTACGTTGCAAACATGAAAAAGGTCATTTTAAAATCAACATGAAAAACCACAATTCCAAAAGTATAAAACACAAAAAAATCCTTACCAAAGAAAGAAAATGTATTATGCTACGCTCCCTCCTCCCGCCCTGTGGTGCAACAGATGTCCCTTTCTCCAGATATGTACTCAACGAGATCATAATGTTGCAACGACACACAAGTTGACCTGCTGTGGGGAAGAAACGAGTTAGTACGTTTCAAACACGAAATAGGTCATTTTAAAATCAACATGAATAACCATAATTCCAAAAGTATAAAACACAAAAAAATCCTTACCAAAGAAAGAAAATGTATCATGCTACGCTCCCTCCTCCAGCCATGTGGTGCAACAGATGTCCCTTTCTCCAAAGAAGTACTCAATGGGGTCGTAATGTTGCAACCACACACAAGTTGACCTGCTGTGGGAAGAAACGAATTAGTACGTTTCAAACATGAAAAAGGTCATTTTAAAATCAACCTTAAAAACCATAATTTTAAAAGTATAAAACACAAAAAAATCCCTACCAAAGAAAGAAAATGATTCATGCTACGCTCCCTCCTCCCGCCCTGTGGTGCAACAGATGTCCCTTTCTCCAAAAATGTACTCAATGGGATCGTAATGTTGCAACCACATAAAAGTCACCTGCTGTGGGGAAAAAACGAGTTAGTACGTTTCTAACATGAAAAAGGGCATTTTAAAATCAACATGAAAAACGATAATTCCAAAAGTATAAAACACAAAAAAAAAGTCCTTACCAAAGGAAGAAAATGTATCGTGCTACGTTCCCTCATCACGCCCTATGGTGTGACAGATGTCCCTTTCTCCAAAGATGTACTCAATGGGATCGTAATGTTGCAACCACATAATACTTGACCTGCTGTGAGGAAGAAACGAGTTAGTACGTTGCAAGCATGAAAAAGGACATTTTAAAATCAACATGAAAAACCATAATTCCAAAAGTATAAAACACAAAAAAATCCTTACAAAAGAAAGAAAATGTATCATGCTACGCTCCCTCCTCCCGCCCTGTAGTGCAACAGATGTCCCTTTCTCCAGAAATGTACTCAACGAGATCGTAATGTTGCAACCACTCACAAGTTGACCTGCTGTGGGGAAGAAACGAGTTAGTACGTTTCAAACACGAAAAAGGTCATTTTGAAATCAACATGAAAAACCATAATTCCGAAAGTATAAAACAAAAAAAAATCCTTACCAAAGAAAGAAAATGTATCATGCTACGCTCCCTCCTCCCGCCCTGTGGTGCAACAGATGTCCCTTTCTCCAAAGAAGTACTCAATGGGATCGTAATGTTGCAACCACACACAAGTTGACCTGCTGTGAGGAAGAAACGAATTAGTACGTTTCAAACATGAAAAAGGTCATTTTAAAATCAACCTGAAAAACCATAATTTCGAAAGTATAAAACACAAAAAAATCCCTACCAAAGAAAGAAAATGATTCATGCTACGCTCCCTCCTCCCGCCCTGTGGTGCAACAGATGTCCCTTTCTCCAAAAATGTACTCAATGGGATCGTAATGTTGCAACAGCATAAAAGTCACCTGCTGTGGGGAAAAAACGAGTTAGTACGTTTCTAACATGAAAAAGGTCATTTTAAAATCTACATGAAAAACGATAATTCCAAAAGTATAAAACACAAAAAAAAAGTCCTTACCAAAGGAAGAAAATGTATCGTGCTACGCTCCCTCATCACGCCCTATGGTGTGACAGATGTCCTTTTCTCCAAAGATGTACTCAATGGGATCGTAATGTTGCAACCACACAATACTCGACCTGCTGTGTGGAAGAAACGAGTTAGTACATTGCAAGCATGAAAAAGGACATTTTAAAATCAACATGAAAAACCATAATTCCAAAAGTATAAAACACAAAAAAATCCTTACCAAAGAATAAAAATGTATCATGCTACGCTCCCTCCTCCCGCCCTGTGGTGCAACAGATGTCCCTTTCTCCAGAAATGTACTCAATGAGATCGTAATGTTGCAACCACTGACAAGTTGACCTGCTGTGGGGAAGAAACGAGTTAGTACGTTTCAAACACGAAAAAGGTCATTTTGAAATCAACATGAAAAACCATAATTCCGAAAGTATAAAACACAAAAAAATCCTTACCAAAGAAAGAAAATGTATCATGCTACGCTCCCTCCTCCCGCCCTGTGGTGCAACAGATGTCCCTTTCTGCAGAAATGTACTCAATGAGATCGTAATGTTGCAAGCACACACAAGTTGACCTGCTGTGGGGAAGAAACGAGTTAGTACGTTAGAAACACGTAAAAGGGTATTTTAAAATCAACATGAAAAACGATAATTCCAAAAGTATAAAACACAAAAAAAAGTCCTTACCAAAGGAAGAAAATCTATCATGCTACGCTCCCTTCTCCCGCCCTGTGGTGTGACAGATGTCCCTTTCTCCAAAAATGTACTCAATGGGATCGTAATGTTGCAACCACACAATACTTGACCTGCTGTGTGGAAGAAACGAGTTAGTACATTGCAAACGTGAAAAAGGTCATTTTAAAATCAACATGAAAAACCATAATTCTAAAAGTATAAAACACAAAAAAATCCTTACCAAAGAAAGAAAATGTATCATGCTACGCTCCCTCCTCCCGCCCTGTGGTGCAACAGATGTCCCTTTCTCCAAAGATGTACTCAATGGGATCGTAATGTTGCAACCTCTCACAAGGTGATCCGCTGTGGGGAAGAAACGACTTAGTACGTTTCAAACACGAAAAACGTCATTTTAAAATCAACATGAATAACCATAATTCCAAAAGTATAAACCACAAAAAAATCCTTACCAAAGAAAGAAAATGTATCATGCTACGCTCCCTCCTCCCGCCCTGAGGTGCAACAGATGTCCCTTTCTCCAAAAATGTACTCAATGGGATCGTAATGTTGCAACCACACAATACTTGACCTGCTGTGTGGAAGAAACGAGTAAGTACGTTGCAAACGTAAAAAAAAGGTCATTTTAAAATCAACATGAAAAACCATAATTCCAAAAGTATAAAACACAAAAAAATCCTTACCAAAGAAAGAAAATGTATCATGCTACGATCCCTCCTCCCGCCCTGAGGTGCAACAGATGTCCCTTTCTCCAAAAATGTACTCAATGGGATCGTAATGTTGCAACCACACAATACTTGACCTGCTGTGTGGAAGAAACGAGTTAGTACGTTGCAAGCATGAAAAAGGACATTTTAAAATCAACATGAAAAACCATAATTCCAAAAGTATAAAACACAAAAAAATCCTTACCAAAGAAAGAAAATGTATCATGCTACGCTCCCTCCTCCCGCCCTGTGGTGCAACAGATGTCCCTTTCTCCAGAAATGTACTCAATGAGATCGTAATGTTGCAAGCACACACAAGTTGACCTGCTGTGGGGAAGAAACGAGTTAGTACGTTTCAAACACGTAAAAGGGTATTTTAAAATCAACATGAAAAACGATAATTCCAAAAGTATAAAACACAAAAAAAAAGTCCTTACCAAAGGAAGAAAATGTATCGTGCTACGCTCCCTTCTCCCACCCTGTGGTGTGACAGATGTCCCTTTCTCCAAAAATGTACTCAATGGGATCGTAATGTTGCAACCACACAATACTTGACCTGCTGTGTGGAAGAAACGAGTTAGTACGTTGCAAACGTGAAAAACGTCATTTTAAAATCAACATGAAAAACCATAATTCCAAAAGTATAAAACACAAAAAAATCCTTACCAAAGAAAGAAAATGTATCATGCTACGCTCCCTCCTCCCGCCCTGAGGTGCAACAGATGTCCCTTTCTCCAAAAATGTACTCAATGGGACCGTAATGTTGCAACCACACACTAGTTGACCTGCTGTGAGGAAGAAACGAGTTACTACGTTTCAAACATGAAAAAGGTCATTTTAAAATCAACATGAAAAACCATAATTCCAAAAGTATAAAACACAAAAAATCCTTACCAAAGAAAGGAAATGTATCATGCCACGCTCCCTCCTCCCGCCCTGTGGTGCAACAGATGTCGCTTTCTGCAGAAATGTACTCAATGAGATCGTAATGTTGCAACCACACACTAGTTGACCTGCTGTGGGGAAGAAACGAGTTAGTACGTTTCAAACACGTAAAAGGGTATTTTAAAATCAACATGAAAAACGATAATTCCAAAAGTATAAAACACAAAAAAAAAGTCCTTACCAAAGGAAGAAAATGTATCGTGCTACGCTCCCTTCTCGCGCCCTGTGGTGTGACAGATGTCCCTTTCTCCAAAAATGTACTCAATGGGATCGTAATATTGCAACCACACAATACTTGACCTGCTGTGTGGAAGAAACGAGTTAGTACGTTGCAAACGTGAAAAGGTCATTTTAAAACCAACATGAAAAACCATAATTCCAAAAATATAAAACACAAAAAAATCCTTACCAAAGAAAGAAAATGTATCATGCTACGCTCCCTCCTCCCGCCCTGAGGTGCAACAGATGTCCCTTTCTCCAGAAATGTACTCAATGGGATCGTAATGTTGCAACCACACACTAGTTGACCTGCTGTGAGGGAGAAACGAGTTACTACGTTTCAAACATGAAAAAGGTCATTTTAAAATCAACATGAAAAACCATAATTCCAAAAGTATAAAACACAAAAAATCCTTACCAAAGAAAGAAAATGTATCATATCACGCTCCCTCCTCCCGCCCGTGTGGTGCAACAGATGTCCCTTTCTGCAGAAATGTACTCAATGAGATCGTAATGTTGCAACCACACACAAGTTGACCTGCTGTGGGGAAGAAACGAGTTAGTACGTTTAAACACGTAAAAGAGTATTTTAAAATCAACATGAAATACGATAATTCCAAAAGTATAAAACACAAAAAAAAAGTCCTTACCAAAGGAAGAAAATTTATCATGCTACGCTCCCTCCTCCCGCCCTGTGGTGCAACAGATGTCCCTTTCTCCAAAAATGTACTCAATGGGATCGTAATGTTGCAACCTCTCACAAGGTGATCCGCTGTGGGGAAGAAACGAGTTAGTACGTTTCAAACACGAAAAACGTCATTTTGAAATCAACATGATTAACCATAATTCCAAAAGTATAAAACACAAAAAAATCCTTACCAAAGAAAGAAAATGTATCATGCTACGCTCCCTCCTCCCGCCCTGAGGTGCAACAGATGTCCCTTTCTCCAAAAATGTACTCAATGGGATCGTAATGTTGCAACCACACACTAGTTGACCTGCTGTGTGGAAGAAACGAGTTAGTACGTTGCAAACGTGAAAAAGGTCATTTTAAAATCAACATGAAAAACCATAATTCCAAAAGTATAAAACACAAAAAAAAAGTCCTTACCAAAGGAAGAAAATTTATCGTGCTACGCTCCCTCCTCCCGCCCTGTGGTGCAACAGATGTCCCTTTCTCCAAAAATGTACTCAATGGGTCGTAATGTTGCAACCTCTCACAAGGTGATCCGCTGTGGGGAAGAAACGAGTTAGTACGTTTCAAACACGAAAAACGTCATTTTGAAATCAACATGAATAACCATAATTCCAAAAGTATAAAACACAAAAAAATCCTTACCAAAGAAAGAAAATGTATCATGCTACGCTCCCTCCTCCCGCCCTGTGGTGCAACAGATGTCCCTTACTCCAAAAATGTACTCAATGGGATCGTAATGTTGCAACCACATACAAGTTGACCTGCTGTGGGGAACAAACGAGTTAGTACGTTCCAAATCGAAAAAGGGTATTTTAAAATCAACATGAAAAACGATAATTCCGAAAGTATAAAATACAAAAAAAAATTCCCTACCAAAGGAAGAAAATGTATCATGCCACGCTCCCTCCTCCCGCCGTGTGGTGCAACAGATGTCCCCTTCTCCAAAGATGTACTCAATGGGATCGTAATGTTGCAACCACACAATACTTGACCTGCTGTGTGGAAGAAACGAGTTAGTACGTTGCAAACGTGAAAAGGTCATTTTAAAATCAACATGAAAAACCATAATACCAAAAGTATAAAACACAAAAAAAAAGTCCTTACCAAATAAAGAAAATTTATCGTGCTACGCTCCCTCCTTCCGCCCTGTGGTGCAACAGATGTCCCTTTCTCCAAAAATGTACTCAATGGGATCGTAATGTTGCAACCTCTCACAAGGTGATCCGCTGTGGGGAAGAAACGAGTTAGTACGTTTCAAACACGAAAAACGTCATTTTGAAATCAACATGAATAACCATAATTCCAAAAGTATAAAACACAAAAAAATCCTTACCAAAGAAAGAAAATGTATCATGCCACGCTCCCTCATCTCGCCCTGTGGTGCAACAGATGTCCCTTTCTCCAAAAATGTACTCAATGGGATCGTAATGTTGCAACGTCTCACAAGGTGATCCGCTGTGGGGAAGAAACGAGTTAGTACGTTTCAAACACGAAAAACGTCATTTTGAAATCAACATGAATAACCATAATTCCAAAAGTATAAAACACAAAAAAATCCTTACCAAAGAAAGAAAATGTATCATGCTACGCTCCCTCCTCCCGCCCTGTGGTGCAACAGATGTCCCTTTCTCCAAAAATGTACTCAATGGGATCGTAATGTTGCAACCACATACGAGTTGACCTGCTGTGGGGAACAAACGAGTTAGTACGTTCCAAATCGAAAAAGGGTATTTTAAAATCAACATGAAAAACGATAATTCCGAAAGTATAAAATACAAAAAAAAATTCCCTACCAAAGGAAGAAAATGTATCATGCCACGCTCCCTCCTCCCGCCGTGTGGTGCAACAGATGTCCCCTTCTCCAAAGATGTACTCAATGGGATCGTAATGTTGCAACCACACAATACTTGACCTGCTGTGTGGAAGAAACGAGTTAGTACGTTGCAAACGTGAAAAGGTCATTTTAAAATCAACATGAATAACCATAATTCCAAAAGTATAAAACACAAAAAAATCCTTACCAAAGATACAAAATGTATCATGCCTCGCTCCCTCATCTCGCCCTGTGGTGCAACAGATGTCCCTTTCTCCAAAAATGTACTCAATGGGATCGTAATGTTGCAACCACTCACAAGTTACCTGCTGTGGGGAAAAAACGAGTTAGTACGTTTCTAACATGAAAAACGTCATTTTAAAATCAACATGAAAAAAGATAATTCTAAAAGTATAAAACACAAAAAAAAAGTCCTTACCAAAGGAAGAAAATGTATCGCGCTACGCTCCCTCATCCCGCCCTATGGTGTGGCACATGTCCCTTTCTCCAAAGATGTACTCAATGGGATCGTAATGTCGCAACCACACAATACTTGACCTGCTGTGTGGAAGAAACGGGTTAGTACGTTGCAAACATGAAAAAGGTCATTTTAAAATCAACATGAAAAACCACAATTCCAAAAGTATAAAACACAAAAAAATCCTTACCAAAGAAAGAAAATGTATCATGCTACGCCCCCTCCTCCCGCCCTGTGGTGCAACAGATGTCCCTTTCTCCAGAAATGTACTCAACGAGATCGTAATGTTGCAACGACACACAAGTTGACCTGCTGTGGGGAAGAAACGGGTTAGTATGTTTCAAACACTTAAAAGGGTATTTTAAAATCAACATGAAAAACGAAAATTCCAAAAGTATAAAACACAAAAAAAAAGTCCATACCAAAGGAAGAAAATGTATCGTGCTACGCTCCCTCATCACGCCCTATGGTGTGACAGATGTCCCTTTCTCCAAAGATGTACTCAATGGGATCATAATGTTGCAACCACACAATACTTGACCTGCTGTGTGGAAGAAACGAGTTAGTACGTTGCAAACATGAAAAAGGACAATTTAAAATCAACATGAAAAACCATAATTCCAAAAGTATAAAACACAAAAAAATCCTTACCAAAGAAAGAAAATGTATCATGCTACGCTCCCTCCTCCCGCCCTGAGGTGCAACAGATGTCCCTTTCTCCAAAAATGTACTCAATGGGATCGTAATGTTGCAACCACACACTAGTTGACCTGCTGTGAGGAAGAAACGAGTTTGCTACGTTTCAAACATGAAAAAGGTCATTTTAAAATCAACATGAAAAACCATAATTCCAAAAGTATAAAACACAAAAAAATCCTTACCAAAGAAAGAAAATGTATCATGCCACGCTACCTCATCTCGCCCTGTGGTGCAACAGATGTCTCTTTCTCCAGAAATGTACTCAACGAGATCGTAATGTTGCAACCACTCACAAGTTGACCTGCTGTGGGGAAGAAACGAGTTAGTACGTTTCAAACACGAAAAAGGTCATTTTGAAATCAACATGAAAAACCATAATTCCGAAAGTATAAAACACAAAAAAATCCTTACCAAAGAAAGAAAATGTATCATGCTACGCTCCCTCCTCCCGCCGTGTGGTTCAACAGATGTCCCTTTCTGCAGAAATGTACTCAATGAGATCGTAATGTTGCAAGCACACACAAGTTGACCTGCTGTGGGGAAGAAACGAGTTAGTACGTTTCTAACATGAAAAAGGTCATTTTAAAATCAACATGAAAAACGATAATTCCAAAAGTATAAAACACAAAAAAAAAGGCCTTACCAAAGGAAGAAAATGTATCGTGCTACGTTCCCTCATCACGCCCTATGGTGCAACAGATGTCCCTTTCTCCAGAAATGTACTCAACGAGATCGTAATGTTGCAACCACTCACAAGTTGACCTGCTGTGGGGAAGAAACGAGTTAGTACGTTTCAAACACGAAAAAGGTCATTTTGAAATCAACATGAAAAACCATAATTCCGAAAGTATAAAACACAAAAAAATCCTTACCAAAGAAAGAAAATGTATCATGCTACGCTCCCTCCTCCCGCCCTGTGGTGCAACAGATGTCCCTTTCTCCAAAGAAGTACTCAATGGGATCGTAATGTTGCAACCACATAAAAGTCACCTGCTGTGGGGAAAAAACGAGTTAGTACGTTTCTAACATGAAAAAGGTCATTTTAAAATCAACATGAAAAACGATAATTCCAAAAGCATAAAACACAAAAAAAAGTCCTTACCAAAGGAAGAAAATGTCTCGTGCTATGCTCCCTCATCACGCCCTATGGTGTGACAGATGTCCCTTTCTCCAAAGATGTACTCAATGGGATCGTAATGTTGCAACCACACAATACTTGACCTGCTGTGTGGAAGAAACGAGTTAGTACATTGCAAGCATGAAAAAGGACATTTTAAAATCAACATGAAAAACCATAATTCCAAAAGTATAAAACACAAATAAATCCTTACCAAAGAAAGAAAATGTATCATGCTACGCTCCCTCCTCCCGCCCTGTGGTGCAACAGATGTCCCTTTCTCCAGAAATGTACTCAATGAGATCGTAATGTTACAACCACTCACAAGTTGACCTGCTGTGGGGAAGAAACGAGTTAGTACGTTTCAAACACGAAAAAGGTCATTTTGAAATCAACATGAAAACCATAATTCCGAAAGTATAAAACACAAAAAAATCCTTACCAAAGAAAGAAAATGCATCATGCTACGCTCCCTCCTCCCGCCCTGTGGTGCAACAGATGTCCCTTTCTGCAGAAATGTACTCAATGACATCGTAATGTTGCAAGCACACACAAGTTGACCTGCTGTGGGGAAGAAACGAGTTAGTACGTTTGAAACACGTAAAAGGGTATTTTAAAATCAACATGAAAAACGATAATTCCAAAAGTATAAAACACAAAAAAAAGTCCTTACCAAAGAAAGAAAATGTATCATGCTACGCTCCCTTCTCCCGCCCTGTGGTGTGACAGATGTCCCTTTCTCCAAAAATGTACTCAATGGGATCGTAATGTTGCAACCACACAATACTTGACCTGCTGTGTGGAAGAAACGAGTTAGTACATTGCAAACGTGAAAAACATCATTTTAAAATCAACATGAAAAACCATAATTCTAAAAGTATAAAACACAAAAAAATCCTTACCAAAGAAAGAAAATGTATCATGCTACGCTCCCTCCTCCCGCCCTGTGGTGCAACAGATGTCCCTTTCTCCAAAGATGTACTCAATGGGATCGTAATGTTGCAACCTCTCACAAGGTGATCCGCTGTGGGGAAGAAACGACTTAGTACGTTTCAAACACGAAAAACATCATTTTAAAATCAACATGAATAACCATAATTCCAAAAGTATAAAACACAAAAAAATCCTTACCAAAGAAAGAAAATGTATCATGCTACGCTCCCTCCTCGCGCCCTGAGGTGCAACAGATGTCCCTTTCTCCAAAAATGTACTCAATGGGATCGTAATGTTGCAACCACACAATACTTGACCTGCTGTGTGGAAGAAACGAGTAAGTACGTTGCAAACGTAAAAAAAAGGTCATTTTAAAATCAACATGAAAAACCATAATTCCAAAAGTATAAAACACAAAAAAATCCTTACCAAAGAAAGAAAATGTATCATGCTACGATCCCTCCTCCCGCCCTGAGTTGCAACAGATGTCCCTTTCTCCAAAAATGTACTCAATGGGATCGTAATGTTGCAACCACACAATACTTGACCTGCTGTGCGGAAGAAACGAGTTAGTACGTTGCAAGCATGAAAAAGGACATTTTAAAATCAACATGAAAAACCATAATTCCAAAAGTATAAAACACAAAAAAATCCTTACCAAAGAAAGAAAATGTATCATGCTACGCTCCCTCCTCCCGCCCTGTGGTGCAACAGATGTCCCTTTCTCCAGAAATGTACTCAATGAGATCGTAATGTTGCAAGCACACACAAGTTGACCTGCTGTGGGGAAGAAACGAGTTGGTACGTTTCAAACACGTAAAAGGGAATTTTAAAATCAACATGAAAAACGATAATTCCAAAAGTATAAAACACAAAAAAAAAGTCCTTACCAAAGGAAGAAAATGTATCGTGCTACGCTCCCTTCTCCCGCCCTGTGGTGTGACAGATGTCCCTTTCTCCAAAAATGTACTCAATGGGATCGTAATGTTGCAACCACACAATACTTGACCTGCTGTGTGGAAGAAACGAGTTAGTACGTTGCAAACGTGAAAAAGGTCATTTTAAAATCAACATGAAAAACCATAATTCCAAAAGTATAAAACACAAAAAAATCCTTACCAAAGAAAGAAAATGTATCATGCTACGCTCCCTCCTCCCGCCCTGTGGTGCAACAGATGTCGCTTTCTGCAGAAATCTACTCAATGAGATCGTAATGTTGCAACCACACACTAGTTGACCTGCTGTGGGGAAGAAACGAGTTAGTACGTTTCAAACACGTAAAAGGGTATTTTAAAATCAACATGAAAAACGATAATTCCAAAAGTATAAAACACAAAAAAAAAGTCCTTACCAAAGGAAGAAAATGTATCGTGCTACGCTCCCTTCTCCCGCCCTGTGGTGTGACAGATGTCCCTTTCTCCAAAAATGTACTCAATGGGATCGTAATATCGCAACCACACAATACTTGACCTGCTGTGTGGAAGAAACGAGTTAGTACGTTGCAAACGTGAAAAGGTCATTTTAAAATCAACATGAAAAACCATAATTCCAAAAGTATAAAACACAAAAAATCCTTACCAAAGAAAGGAAATGTATCATGCCACGCTCCCTCCTCCCGCCCGTGTGGTGCAACAGATGTCCCTTTCTGCAGAAATGTACTCAATGAGATCGTAATGTTGCAACCACACACAAGTTGACCTGCTGTGGGGAAGAAACGAGTTAGTACGTTTAAACACGTAAAAGAGTATTTTAAAATCAACATGAAATACGATAATTCCAAAAGTATAAAACACAAAAAAAAAGTCCTTACCTAAGGAAGAAAATGTATCATGCTACGCTCCCTCCTCCCGCCCTGTGGTGCAACAGATGTCCCTTTCTCCAAAAATGTACTCAATGGGATCGTAATGTTGCAACCTCGCACAAGGTGATCCGCTGTGGGGAAGAAACGAGTTAGTACGTTTCAAACACGAAAAACGTCATTTTGAAATCAACATGAATAACCATAATTCCAAAAGTATAAAACACAAAAAAATCCTTACCAAAGAAAGAAAATGTATCATGCTACGCTCCCTCCTCCCGCCCTGAGGTGCAACAGATGTCCCTTTCTCCAAAAATGTACTCAATGGGATCGTAATGTTGCAACCACACACTAGTTGACCTGCTGTGAGGAAGAAACGAGTTACTACGTTTCAAACATGAAAAAGGTCATTTTAAAATCAACATGAAAAACCATAATTCCAAAAGTATAAAACACTAAAAATCCTTACCAAAGAAAGAAAATGTATCATGCTACGCTCCCTCATCTCGCCCTGTGGTGCAACAGATGTCCCTTTCTCCAAAAATGTACTCAATGGGATCGTAATGTTGCAACCACTCACAAGTTGACCTGCTGTGGGGAACAAACGAGTTAGTACGTTCCAAATCGAAAAAGGGTATTTTAAAACCAACATGAAAAACGATAATTCCGAAAGTATAAAATACAAAAAAAAATTCCCTACCAAAGGAAGAAAATGTATCATGCCACACTCCCTCGTCCCGCCGTGTGGTGCAACAGATGTCCCTTTCTCCAAAGATGTACTCAATGGGATCGTAATGTTGCAACCACACAATACTTGACCTGCTGTGTGGAAGAAACGAGTTAGTACGTTGCAAACGTGAAAAGGTCATTTTAAAATCAACATGAAAAACTGTAATTCCAAAAGTATAAAACACAAAAAAATCCTTACCAAAGAAAGAAAATGTATCATGCTACGCTCCCTCCTCCCGCCCTGAGGTGCAACAGATGTCCCTTTCTCCAAAAATGTACTCAATGGGATCGTAATGTTGCAACCACTCACAAGTTGACCTGCTGTGGGGAACAAACGAGTTAGTACGTTCCAAATCGAAAAAGGGTATTTTAAAACCAACATGAAAAACGATAATTCCGAAAGTATAAAATACAAAAAAAAATTCCCTACCAAAGGAAGAAAATGTATCATGCCACGCTCCCTCCTCCCGCCGTGTGGTGCAACAGATGTCCCTTTCTCCAAAGATGTACTCAATGGGATCGTAATGTTGCAACCACACAATACTTGACCTGCTGTGTGGAAGAAACGAGTTAGTACGTTGCAAACGTGAAAAGGTCATTTTAAAATCAACATGAAAAACCATAATTCCAAAAGTATAAAACACAAAAAAATCCTTACCAAAGAAAGAAAATGTATCATGCTACGCTCCCTCCTCCCGCCCTGAGGTGCAACAGATGTCCCTTTCTCCAAAAATGTACTCAATGGGATCGTAATGTTGCAACCACACACAAGTTGACCTGCTGTGGGGAACAAACGAGTTAGTACGTTCCAAATCGAAAAAGGGTATTTTAAAACCAACATGAAAAACGATAATTCCGAAAGTATAAAATACAAAAAAAAATTCCCTACCAAAGGAAGAAAATGTATCATGCCACGCTCCCTCCTCCCGCCGTGTGGTGCAACAGATGTCCCTTTCTCCAAAGATGTACTCAATGGGATCGTAATGTTGCAACCACACAATACTTGACCTGCTGTGTGGAAGAAACGAGTTAGTACGTTGCAAACGTGAAAAGGTCATTTTAAAATCAACATGAAAAACCATAATTCCAAAAGTATAAAACACAAAAAAATCCTTACCAAAGAAAGAAAATGTATCATGCTACGCTCCCTCCTCCCGCCCTGAGGTGCAACAGATGTCCCTTTCTCCAAAAATGTACTCAATGGGATCGTAATGTTGCAACCACACACAAGTTGACCTGCTGTGGGGAACAAACGAGTTAGTACGTTCCAAATCGAAAAAGGGTATTTTAAAACCAACATGAAAAACGATAATTCCGAAAGTATAAAATACAAAAAAAAATTCCCTACCAAAGGAAGAAAATGTATCATGCCACGCTCCCTCCTCCCGCCGTGTGGTGCAACAGATGTCCCTTTCTCCAAAGATGTACTCAATGGGATCGTAATGTTGCAACCACACAATACTTGACCTGCTGTGTGGAAGAAACGAGTTAGTACGTTGCAAACGTGAAAAGGTCATTTTAAAATCACCATGAAAAACCATAATTCCAAAAGTATAATACACAAAAAAATCCTTACCAAAGAAAGAAAATGTATCATGCTACGCTCCCTCCTCCCGCCCTGAGGTGCAACAGATGTCCCTTTCTCCAAAAATGTACTCAATGGGATCGTAATGTTGCAACCACACACTAGTTGACCTGCTGTGAGGAAGAAACGAGTTACTACGTTTCAAACATGAAAAAGGTCATTTTAAAATCAACATGAAAAACCATAATTCCAAAAGTATAAAACACAAAAAAAACCTTACCAAAGAAAGAAAATGTATCATGCTACGCTCCCTCCTCCCGCCCTGAGGTGCAACAGATGTCCCTTTCTCCAAAAATGTACTCAATGGGATCGTAATGTTGCAACCACTCACAAGTTGACCTGCTGTGGGGAAAAAACGAGTTAGTACGTTTCTAACATGAAAAACGTCATTTTAAAATCAACATGAAAAACGATAATTCTAAAAGTATGAAACACAAAAAAAAGTCCTTACCAAAGGGAGAAAATGTATCGTGCTACGCTCCCTCATCCCGCCCTATGGTGTGGCAGATGTCCCTTTCTCCAAAGATGTACTCAATGGGATCGTAATGTCGCAACCACACAATACTTGACCTGCTGTGTGGACGAAACGAGTTAGTACGTTGCAAACATGAAAAAGGTCATTTTAAAATCAACATGAAAAACCATAATTCCAAAAGTATAAAACACAAAAAAATCCTTACCAAAGAAAGAAAATGTATCATGCTACGCTCCCTCCTCCCGCCCTGAGGTGCAACAGATGTCCCTTTCTCCAAAAATGTACTCAATGGGATCGTAATGTTGCAACCACACACAAGTTGACCTGCTGTGGGGAACAAACGAGTTAGTACGTTCCAAATCGAAAAAGGGTATTTTATAACCAACATGAAAAACGATAATTCCGAAAGTATAAAATACAAAAAAAAATTCCCTACCAAAGGAAGAAAATGTATCATGCCACGCTCCCTCCTCCCGCCGTGTGGTGCAACAGATGTCCCTTTCTCCAAAGATGTACTCAATGGGATCGTAATGTTGCAACCACACAATACTTGACCTGCTGTGTGGAAGAAACGAGTTAGTACGTTGCAAACGTGAAAAGGTCATTTTAAAATCAACATGAAAAACCATAATTCCAAAAGTATAAAACACAAATAAATCCTTACCAAAGAAAGAAAATGTATCATGCTACGCTCCCTCCTCCCGCCCTGAGGTGCAACAGATGTCCCTTTCTCCAAAAATGTACTCAATGGGATCGTAATGTTGCAACCACTCACAAGTTGACCTGCTGTGGGGAACAAACGAGTTAGTACGTTCCAAATCGAAAAAGGGTATTTTAAAACCAACATGAAAAACGATAATTCCGAAAGTATAAAATACAAAAAAAACTTCCCTACCAAAGGAAGAAAATGTATCATGCCACGCTCCCTCCTCCCGCCGTGTGGTGCAACAGATGTCCCTTTCTCCAAAGATGTACTCAATGGGATCGTAATGTTGCAACCACACAATACTTGACCTGCTGTGTGGAAGAAACGAGTTAGTACGTTGCAAACGTGAAAAGGTCATTTTAAAATCAACATGAAAAACCATAATTCCAAAAGTATAAAACACAAAAAAATCCTTACCAAAGAAAGAAAATGTATCATGCTACGCTCCCTCCTCCCGCCCTGAGGTGCAACAGATGTCCCTTTCTCCAAAAATGTACTCAATGGGATCGTAATGTTGCAACCACTCACAAGTTGACCTGCTGTGGGGAACAAACGAGTTAGTACGTTCCAAATCGAAAAAGGGTATTTTAAAACCAACATGAAAAACGATAATTCCGAAAGTATAAAATACAAAAAAAAATTCCCTACCAAAGGAAGAAAATGTATCATGCCACGCTCCCTCCTCCCGCCGTGTGGTGCAACAGATGTCCCTTTCTCCAAAGATGTACTCAATGGGATCGTAATGTTGCAACCACACAATACTTGACCTGCTGTGTGGAAGAAACGAGTTAGTACGTTGCAAACGTGAAAAGGTCATTTTAAAATCAACATGAAAAACCATAATTCCAAAAGTATAAAACACAAAAAAATCCTTACCAAAGAAAGAAAATGTATCATGCTACGCTCCCTCCTCCCGCCCTGAGGTGCAGCAGATGTCCCTTTCTCCAAAAATGTACTCAATGGGATCGTAATGTTGCAACCACACACAAGTTGACCTGCTGTGGGGAACAAACGAGTTAGTACGTTCCAAATCGAAAAAGGGTATTTTAAAACCAACATGAAAAACGATAATTCCGAAAGTATAAAATACAAAAAAAAATTCCCTACCAAAGGAAGAAAATGTATCATGCCACGCTCCCTCCTCCCGCCGTGTGGTGCAACAGATGTCCCTTTCTCCAAAGATGTACTCAATGGGATCGTAATGTTGCAACCACACAATACTTGACCTGCTGTGTGGAAGAAACGAGTTAGTACGTTGCAAACGTGAAAAGGTCATTTTAAAATCAACATGAAAAACCATAATTCCAAAAGTATAAAACACAAAAAAATCCTTACCAAAGAAAGAAAATGTATCATGCTACGCTCCCTCCTCCCGCCCTGAGGTGCAACAGATGTCCCTTTCTCCAAAAATGTACTCAATGGGATCGTAATGTTGCAACCACACACTAGTTGACCTGCTGTGGGGAAGAAACGAGTTAGTATGTTTCAAACACTTAAAAGGGTATTTTAAAATCAACATGAAAAACGAAAATTCCAAAAGTATAAAACACAAAAAAATCCTTACCATGAAAGAAAATGTATCATGCTACGTTCCCTCCTCCCGCCCTGTGGTGCAACAGATGTCCCTTTCTGCAGAAATGTACTCAATGAGATCGTAATGTTGCAACCACTCACAAGTTGACCTGCTGTGAGGAAGAAACGAGTTAGTACGTTTCAAACACGAAAAAGGTCATTTTAAAATCAACATGAAAAACCATAATTATAAAAGTATAAAACACAAAATAAAAGTCCTTACCAAAGGAAGAAAATGTATCGTGCTACGATCACTCCTCCCGCCCTGTGGTGTGTTAGATGTACCTTTCTCCAAAAATGTTCTCAATGGGATCGTAATGTTGCAACCACACAATACTTGGCCTGCTGTGTGGAAGAAACGAGTTAGTACGTTGCAAACGTGAAAAAGGTCATTTTAAAATCAACATGAAAAACCATAATTCCAAAAGTATAAAACACAAAAAAATCCTTACCAATGAAAGAAAATGTATCATGCTACGCTCCCTCCTCCCGCCCTGTGGTGCAACAGCTGTCCCTTTCTCCAAAGATGTACTCAATGGGATCGTAATGTTGCAACATCTCACAAGGTGATCCGCTGTGGGGAAGAAACGAGTTAGTACGTTTCAAACACGAAAAACGTCATTTTAAAATCAACATGAAAAACCATAATTTCAAAAGTATAAAACACAAAAAAATCCTTACCAAAGATAGAAAATGTATCATGCTACGCTCCCTCCTCCCGCCCTGAGGTGCAACAGATGCCTCTTTCTCCAAAAATGTACTCAATGGGATCCTGATGTTGCAACCACACACTAGTTGACCTGCTGTGAGGAAGAAACGAGTTAGTACGTTTCAAACGTGAAAAGGTCATTTTAAAATCAACATGAAAAACCATAATTCCAAAAGTATAAAACACAAAAAAATCCTTACCAAAGAAAGAAAATGTATCATGCTACGCTCCCTCCTCCCGCCCTGAGGTGCAACAGATGTCCCTTTCTCCAAAAATGTACTCAATGGGATCGTAAAATTTCAACCACACACAAGTTGACCTGCTGTGGGGAACAAACGAGTTAGTACGTTACAAACACGAAAAAGGGTGTTTTAAAATCAACATGAAAAACGATAATTCCAAAAGTATAAAATACAAAAAATAATTCCCTACCAAAGGAAGAAAATGTATCGTGGTACGCTCCCTCCTCCCACCCTGCGGTGCAACAGATGTCCCATTCTCCAAGGATCTACTCAATGGGACCGTAATGTTGCATCCGCTCACAAGTTGACCTGCTGTGGGGAAGAAACGAGTTAGTACGTTTCAAATTCGAAAAAGGTCATTTTAAAATCATCATGAAAAACGATAATTCCAAAAGTAAAAACACAAAAAATCCTTACCAAAGAAAGAGAATGTATCATGCTACGCTCCCTCCTCCTGCTGTGTGGTGCAACAGATGTCCCTTTCTCCAGAAATGTACTCAATGAGATCGTAATGTTGCAACCACTCACAAGTTGACCTGCTGTGGGGAAGAAACGAGTTAGTACGTTTCAAACACGAAAAAGGTCATTTTGAAATCAACATGAAAAACCATAATTCCAAAAGTATAAAACACAAAAAAAAGTCCTTACCAAAGGAAGAAAATGTATCGTGCTACGCTCCCTCATCCCGCCCTATGGTGTGGCAGATGTCCCTTTCTCCAAAGATGTACTCAATGGGATCGTAATGTTGCAACCACACAATACTTGACCTGCTGTGTGGACGAAACGAGTTAGTACGTTGCAAACATGAAAAAGGTCATTTTAAAATCAACATCTAAAACCACAATTCCAAAAGTATAAAACACAAAAAAATCCTTACCAAAAAGAAAGAAAATGTATCATGCTACGCTCCCTCCTCCCGCCCTGTGGTGCAACAGATGTCCCTTTCTCCAGAAATGTACTCAACGAGATCGTAATGTTGCAACGACACACAAGTTGACCAGCTGTGGGGAAGAAACGAGTTAGTACGTATCAAACACGTAAAAGGGTATTTTAAAATCAACATGAAAAACGATAATACCAAAAGTATAAAACATAAAAAAAAGTCCTTACCAAAGGAAGAAAATGTATCGTGCTACGCTCCCTCATCACGCCCTATGGTGTGACAGATGTCCCTTTCTCCAAAGATGTACTCAATGGGATCGTAATGTTGCAACCACACAATACTTGACCTGCTGTGTGGAAGAAACGAGTTAGTACGTTGCAAACATGAAAAAGGACATTTTAAAATCAACATGAAAAACCATAATTCCAAAAGTATAAAACACAAAAAAATCCTTACCAAAGAAAGAAAATGTATCATGCTACGCTCCCTCCTCCCGCCCTGTGGTGCAACAGATGTCCCTTTCTCCAGAAATGTACTCAATGAGATCGTAATGTTGCAACCACTCACAAGTTGACCTGCTGTGGGGAAGAAACGAGTTAGTACGTTTCAAACACGAAAAAGGTCTTTTTGAAATCAACATGAAAAACCATAATTCCAAAAGTATAAAACACAAAAAAATCCTTACCAAAGAAAGAAAATGTATCATGCTACGCTCCCTCCTCCCGCCCTGTGGTGCAACAGATGTCCCTTTCTGCAGAAATGTACTCAATGAGATCGTAATGTTGCAAGCACACACAGGTTGACCTGCTGTGGGGAAGAAACGAGTTAGTACGTTTCAAACACGTAAAAGGGTATTTTAAAATCAACATGAAAAACGATAATTCCAAAAGTATAAAACTCGAAAAAAAAGTCTTTACCAAAGGAGGAAAATGTATCGTGCTACGCTCCCTTCTCCCGCCCTGTGGTGTGACAGATGTCCCTTTCTCCAAAAATGTACTCAATGGGATCGTAATGTTGCAACCACACAATACTTGACCTGCTGTGTGGAAGAAACGAGTTAGTACGTTGCAAACGTGAAAAAGGTCATTTTTAAATCAACATGAAAAACCATAATTCCAAAAGTATAAAACACAAAAAAATCCTTACCAAAGAAAGAAAATGTATCATGCTACGCTCCCTCCTCCCGCCCTGAGGTGCAACAGATGTCCCTTTCTCCAGAAATGTACTCAATGGGATCGTAATGTTGCAACCACACACTAGTTGACCTGCTGTGAGGAAGAAACGAGTTACTACGTTTCAAACATGAAAAAGGTCATTTTAAAATCAACATGAAAAACCATAATTCCAAAAGTATAAAACACAAAAAATCCTTACCAAAGAAAGAAAATGTATCATGCCACGCTCCCTCCTCCCGCCCGTGTGGTGCAACATATGTCCCTTTCTGCAGAAATGTACTCAATGAGATCGTAATGTTGCAACCACACACAAGTTGACCTGCTGTGGGGAAGAAACGAGTTAGTACGTTTAAACACGTAAAAGAGTATTTTAAAATCAACACGAAATACGATAATTCCAAAAGTATAAAACACAAAAAAAAAGTCCTTACCAAAGGAAGAAAATGTATCATGCTACGCTCCCTCCTCCCGCCCTGTGGTGCAACAGATGTCCCTTTCTCCAAAAATGTACTCAATGGGATCGTAATGTTGCAACCTCTCACAAGGTGATCCGCTGTGGGGAAGAAACGAGTTAGTACGTTTCAAACACGAAAAAGGTCATTTTGAAATCAACATGAATAACCATAATTCCAAAAGTATAAAACACAAAAAAATCCTTACCAAAGAAAGACAATGTATCATGCTACGCTCCCTCCTCCCGCCCTGAGGTGCAACAGATGTCCCTTTCTCCAAAAATGTACTCAATGGGATCGTAATGTTGCAACCACACACTAGTTGACCTGCTGTGAGGAAGAAACGAGTTACTACGTTTCAAACATGAAAAAGGTCATTTTAAAATCAACATGAAAAACCATAATTCCAAAAGTATAAAACACAAAAAAATCCTTACCAAAGAAAGAAAATGTATCATGCTACGCTCCCTCCTCCCGCCCTGAGGTGCAACAGATGTCCCTTTCTCCAAAAATGTACTCAATGGGATCGTAATGTTGCAACCACACACAAGTTGACCTGCTGTGGGGAACAAACGAGTTAGTACGTTCCAAATCGATAAAGGGTATTTTAAAATCAACATGAAAAACGATAATTCCGAAAGTATAAAATACAAAAAAAAAAATTCCCTGCCAAAAAAAGAAAATGTATCATGCCACGCTCTCTCCTCCCGCCGTGTGGTGCAACAGATGTCCCTTTCTCCAAAGATGTACTCAATGGGATCGTAATGTTGCAACCACACAATACTTGACCTGCTGTGTGGAAGAAACGAGTTAGTACGTTGCAAACGTGAAAAGGTCATTTTAAAATCAACATGAAAAACCATAATTCCAAAAGTATAAAACACTAAAAAATCCTTACCAAAGAAAGAAAATGTATCATGCTACGCTCCCTCCTCCTGCCCTGAGGTGCAACAGATGTCCCTTTCTCCAAAAATGTACTCAATGGGATCGTAATGTTGCAACCACACACTAGTTGACCTGCTGTGAGGAAGAAACGAGTTACTACGTTTCAAACATGAAAAAGGTCATTTTAAAATCAACATGAAAAACCATAATTCCAAAAGTATAAAACACAAAAAAGTCCTTACCAAAGGAAGAAAATGTATCATGCTACGCTCCCTCCTCCCGCCCTGAGGTGCAACAGATGTCCCTTTCTCCAAAAATGTACTCAATGGGATCGTAATGTTGCAACCGCTCACAAGGTGATCCGCTGTGGGGAAGAAACGAGTTACTACGTTTCAAACATGAAAAAGGTCATTTTAAAATCAACATGAAAAACCATAATTCCAAAAGTATAAAACACAAAAAAATCCTTACCAAAGAAAGAAAATGTATCATGCTACGCTCCCTCCTCCCGCCCTGAGGTGCAACAGATGTCCCTTTCTCCAAAAATGTACTCAATGGGATCGTAATGTTGCAACCACACACAAGTTGACCTGCTGTGGGGAACAAACGAGTTAGTACGTTCCAAATCGAAAAAGGGTATTTTAAAATCAACATGAAAAACGATAATTCCGAAAGTATAAAATACAAAAAAAAAATTCCCTACCAAAAAAAGAAAATGTATCATGCCACGCTCCCTCCTCCCGCCGTGTGGTGCAACAGATGTCCCTTTCTCCAAAGATGTACTCAATGGGATCGTAATGTTGCAACCACACAATACTTGACCTGCTGTGTGGAAGAAACGAGTTAGTACGTTGCAAACGTGAAAAGGTCATTTTAAAATCAACATGAAAAACCATAATTCCAAAAGTATAAAACACTAAAAAATCCTTACCAAAGAAAGAAAATGTATCATGCTACGCTCCCTCCTCCCGCCCTGAGGTGCAACAGATGTCCCTTTCTCCAAAAATGTACTCAATGGGATCGTAATGTTGCAACCACACACTAGTTGACCTGCTGTGAGGAAGAAACGAGTTACTACGTTTCAAACATGAAAAAGGTCATTTTAAAATCAACATGAAAAACCATAATTCCAAAAGTATAAAACACAAAAAAGTCCTTACCAAAGGAAGAAAATGTATCATGCTACGCTCCCTCCTCCCGCCCTGTGGTGCAACAGATGTCCCTTTCTCCAAAAATGTACTCAATGGGATCGTAATGTTGCAACCACACACAAGTTGACCTGCTGTGGGGAACAAACGAGTTAGTACGTTCCAAATCGAAAAAGGGTATTTTAAAATCTACATGAAAAAAGGTTAATTCCGAAAGTATAAAATACAAAAAAAAATTCCCTACCAAAAAAAGAAAATGTATCATGCCACGCTCCCTCCTCCCGCCGTGTGGTGCAACAGATGTCCCTTTCTCCAAAGATGTACTCAATGGGATCGTAATGTTGCAACCACACAATACTTGACCTGCTGTGTGGAAGAAACGAGTTAGTACGTTGCAAACGTGAAAAGGTCATTTTAAAATCAACATGAAAAACCATAATTCCAAAAGTATAAAACACTAAAAAATCCTTACCAAAGAAAGAAAATGTATCATGCTACGCTCCCTCCCCCCGCCCTGAGGTGCAACAGATGTCCCTTTCTCCAAAAATGTACTCAATGGGATCGTGATGTTGCAACCACACACTAGTTGACCTGCTGTGAGGAAGAAACGAGTTAGTACGTTTCAAACATGAAAAAGGTCATTTTAAAATCAACATGAAAAACCATAATTCCAAAAGTATAAAACACAAAAAAGTCCTTACCAAAGGAAGAAAATGTATCATGCTACGCTCCCTCCTCCCGCCCTGAGGTGCAACAGATGTCCCTTTCTCCAAAAATGTACTCAATGGGATCGTAATGTTGCAACCTCTCACAAGGTGATCCGCTGTGGGGAAGAAACGAGTTAGTACGTTTCAAACACGAAAAAGGTCATTTTGAAATCAACATGAATAACCATAATTCCAAAAGTATAAAACACAAAAAAATCCTTACCAAAGGAAGAAAATGTATCATGCCACGCTCCCTCCTCCCGCCGTGTGGTGCAACAGATGTCCCTTTCTCCAAAGATGTACTCAATGGGATCGTAATGTTGCAACCACACAATACTTGACCTGCTGTGTGGAAGAAACGAGTTAGTACGTTGCAAACGTGAAAAGGTCATTTTAAAATCAACATGAAAAACCATAATTCCAAAAGTATAAAACACTAAAAAATCCTTACCAAAGAAAGAAAATGTATCATGCTACGCTCCCTCCCCCCGCCCTGAGGTGCAACAGATGTCCCTTTCTCCAAAAATGTACTCAATGGGATCGTAATGTTGCAACCACACACTAGTTGACCTGCTGTGAGGAAGAAACGAGTTAGTACGTTTCAAACATGAAAAAGGTCATTTTAAAATCAACATGAAAAACCATAATTCCAAAAGTATAAAACACAAAAAAGTCCTTACCAAAGGAAGAAAATGTATCATGCTACGCTCCCTCCTCCCGCCCTGTGGTGCAACAGATGTCCCTTTCTCCAAAAATGTACTCAATGGGACCGTAATGTTGCAACCACACACAAGTTGACCTGCTGTGGGGAACAAACGAGTTAGTACATTCCAAATCGAAAAAGGGTATTTTAAAATCTACATGAAAAACGATAATTCCGAAAGTATAAAATACAAAAAAAAATTCCCTACCAAAAAAAGAAAATGTATCATGCCACGCTCCCTCCTCCCGCCGTGTGGTGCAACAGATGTCCCTTTCTCCAAAGATGTACTCAATGGGATCGTAATGTTGCAACCACACAATACTTGACCTGCTGTGTGGAAGAAACGAGTTAGTACGTTGCAAACGTGAAAAGGTCATTTTAAAATCAACATGAAAAACCATAATTCCAAAAGTATAAAACACTAAAAAATCCTTACCAAAGAAAGAAAATGTATCATGCTACGCTCCCTCCCCCCGCCCTGAGGTGCAACAGATGTCCCTTTCTCCAAAAATGTACTCAATGGGATCGTGATGTTGCAACCACACACTAGTTGACCTGCTGTGAGGAAGAAACGAGTTAGTACGTTTCAAACACGAAAAAGGTCATTTTGAAATCAACATGAATAACCATAATTCCAAAAGTATAAAACACAAAAAAATCCTTACCAAAGAAAGAAAATGTATCATGCTACGCTCCCTCCTCCCACCCTGAGGTGCAACAGATGTCCCTTTCTCCAAAAATGTACTCAATGGGATCGTAATGTTACAACCACTCACAAGTTGACCTGCTGTGGGGAAAAAACGAGTTAGTACGTTTCTAACATGAAAAACGTCATTTTAAAATCAACATGAAAAACGATAATTCTAAAAGTATAAAACACAAAAAAAAGTCCTTACCAAAGGAAGAAAATGTATCGTGCTACGCTCCCTCATCCCGCCCTATGGTGTGGCAGATGTCCCTTTCTCCAAAGATGTACTCAATGGGATCGTAATGTCGCAACCACACAATACTTGACCTGCTGTGTGGAAGAAACGAGTTAGTACGTTGCAAACATGAAAAAGGTCATTTTAAAATCAACATGAAAAACCACAATTCCAAAAGTATAAAACACAAAAAAATCCTTACCAAAGAAAGAAAATGTATCATGCTACGCCCCCTCCTCCCGCCCTGTGGTGCAACAGATGTCCCTTTCTCCAGAAATGTACTCAACGAGATCGTAATGTTGCAACGACACACAAGTTGACCTGCTGTGGGGAAGAAACGAGTTAGTATGTTTCAAACACTTAAAAGGGTATTTTAAAATCAACATGAAAAACGAAAATTCCAAAAGTATAAAACACAAAATAAAGTCCTTACCAAAGGAAGAAAATGTATCGTGCTACGCTCCCTCATCACGCCCTATGGTGTGACAGATGTCCCTTTCTCCAAAGATGTACTCAATGGGATCATAATGTTGCAACCACACAATACTTGACCTGCTGTGTGGAAGAAACGAGTTAGTACGTTGCAAACATGAAAAAGGACATTTTAAAATCAACATGAAAAACGATAATTCTAAAAGTATAAAACACAAAAAAAAGTCCTTACCAAAGGAAGAAAATGTATCGTGCTACGCTCCCTCATCCCGCCCTATGGTGTGGCAGATGTCCCTTTCTCCAAAGATGTACTCAATGGGATCGTAATGTCGCAACCACACAATACTTGACCTGCTGTGTGGAAGAAACGAGTTAGTACGTTGCAAACATGAAAAAGGTCATTTTAAAATCAACATGAAAAACCACAATTCCAAAAGTATAAAACACAAAAAAATCCTTACCAAAGAAAGAGAATGTATCATGCTACGCTCCCTCCTCCTGCTGTGTGGTGCAACAGATGTCCCTTTCTGCAGAAATGTACTCAATGAGATCGTAATGTTGCAACCTCTCACAAGTTGACCTGCTGTGAGGAAGAAACGAGCTAGTACGTTTCAAACACGAAAAAGGTCATTTTAAAATCAACATGAAAAACCATAATTATAAAAGTATAAAACACAAAATAAAAGTCCTTACCAAAGGAAGAAAATGTATCGTGCTACGATCACACCTCCCGCCCTGTGATGTGTTAGATGTACCTTTCTCCAAAAATGTTCTCAATGGGATCGTAATGTTGCAACCACACAATAATTGACCTGCTGTGTGGAAGAAACGAGTTAGTACGTTGCAAACGTGAAAAAGGTCATTTTAAAATCAACATGAAAAACCATAATTCCAAAAGTATAAAACACAAAAAAATCCTTACCAAAGAAAGAAAATGATTCATGCTACGCTCCCTCATCCCGCCCTGTGGTGCAACAGATGTCCCTTTCTCCAAAAATGTACTCAATGGGATCGTAATATTTCAACCACACACAAGTTGACCTGCTGTGGGGAACAAACGAGTTAGTACGTTTCAAACACGAAAAAGGGTGTTTTAAAATCAACATGAAAAACGATAATTCCAAAAGTATAAAATACAAAAAAAAATTCCCTACCAAAGGAAGAAAATGTATCGTGGTACGCTCCCTCCTCCCGCCCTGCGGTGCAACAATGTCCCTTTCTCCAAGGATCTACTCAATGGGACCGTAATGTTGCATCCGCTCACAAGTTGACCTGCTGTGGGGAAGAAACGAGTTAGTACGTTTCAAATTCGAAAAAGGTCATTTTAAAATCATCATGAAAAACCATAATTCCAAAAGTAAAAACACAAAAAATCCTTACCAAAGAAAGAGAATGTATCATGCTACGCTCCCTCCTCCTGCTGTGTGGTGCAACAGATGTCCCTCTCTGCAGAAATGTACTCAATGAGATCGTAATGTTGCAACCTCTCACAAGTTGACCTGCTGTGAGGAAGAAACGAGTTAGTACGTTTCAAACACGAAAAAGGTCATTTTAAAATCAACATGAAAAACCATAATTATAAAAGTATAAAACACAAAATAAAAGTCCTTACCAAAGAAAGAGAATGTATCGTGCTACGTTCCCTCCTCCCGCCCTGTGGTGTGACAGATGTCCCTTTCTCCAAAAATGTACTCAATGGGATCGTAATGTTGCAACCACACAATAATTGACCTGCTGTGTGGAAGAAACGAGTTAGTACGTTGCAAACGTGAAAAAGGTCATTTTAAAATCAACATGAAAAACCATAATTCCAAAAGTATAAAACACAAAAAAATCCTTACCAATGAAAGAAAATGTATCATGCTACGCTCCCTCCTCCCGCCCTGTGGTGCAACAGCTGTCCCTTTCTCCAAAGATGTACTCAATGGGATCGTAATGTTGCAACCTCTCACAAGGTGATCCGCTGTGGGGAAGAAACGAGTTGGTATGTTTCAAACACGAAAAACGTCATTTTAAAATCAACATGAAAAACCATAATTTCAAAAGTATAAAACACAAAAAAATCCTTACCAAAGATAGAAAATGTATCATGCTACGCTCCCTCCTCCCGCCCTGAGGTGCAACAGATGTCCCTTTCTCCAAAAATGTACTCAATGGGATCGTGATGTTGCAACCACACACTAGTTGACCTGCTGTGAGGAAGAAACGAGTTAGTAAGTTTCAAACATGAAAAAGGTCATTTTAAAATCAACATGAAAAACCATAATTCCAAAAGTATAAAACAAAAAAAAATCCTTAACAAATAAAGAAAATGTATCATGCTACGCTCCCTCCTCCAGCCATGTGGTGCAACACATGTCCCTTTCTCCAAAGAAGTACTCAATGGGATCGTAATGTTGCTGCCACACACAAGTTGACCTGCTGTGAGGAAGAAACGAATTAGTACGTTTCAAACATGAAAAAGGTCATTTTAAAATCAACATGAAAAACCATAATTTCAAAAGTATAAAACACAAAAAAATCCTTACCAAAGAAAGAAAATGATTCATGCTACGCTCCCTCATCCCGCCCTGTGGTGCAACAGATGTCCCTTTCTGCAAAAATGTACTCAATGGGATCGTAATATTTCAACCACACACAAGTTGACCTGCTGTGGGGAAGAAAGGAGTTAGTACGTTTCAAACACGTAAAAGGGTATTTTAAAATCAACATGAAAAACGATAATTCCAAAAGTATAAAACACAAAAAAAAAGTCCTTACCAAAGGAAGAAAATGTATCGTGCTACGCTCCCTCCTCCCGCCCTGCGGTGCAACAGATGTCCCTTTCTCCAAGGATCTACTCAATGGGACCGTAATGTTGCATCCGCTCACAAGTTGACCTGCTGTGGGGAAGAAACGAGTTAGTACGTTTCAAATTCGAAAAAGGTCATTTTAAAATCATCATGAAAAACCATAATTCCAAAAAAAAAACACAAAAAATCCTTATCAAAGAAAGAGAATGTATCATGCTACGCTCCCTCCTCCTGCTGTGTGGTGCAACAGATGTCCCTTTCTCCAAAGATGTACTCAATGGGATCGTAATGTTGCAACCACTCACAAGTTGACCTGCTGTGGGGAAGAAAGGAGTTAGTACGTTTCAAACACGTAAAAGGACATTTTAAAATCAACATGAAAAACGATAATTCTAAAAGTATAAAACACAAAAAAAAGTCCTTACCAAAGGAAGAAAATGTATCGTGCTACGCTCCCTCATCCCGCCCTATGGTGTGGCAGATGTCCCTTTCTCCAAAGATGTACTCAATGGGATCGTAATGTCGCAACCACACAATACTTGACCTGCTGTGTGGAAGAAACGAGTTAGTACGTTGCAAACATGAAAAAGGTCATTTTAAAATCAACATGAAAAACCACAATTCCAAAAGTATAAAACACAAAAAAATCCTTACCAAAGAAAGAGAATGTATCATGCTACGCTCCCTCCTCCTGCTGTGTGGTGCAACAGATGTCCCTTTCTGCAGAAATGTA
The DNA here is from genome assembly GCF_021461385.2 of Schistocerca piceifrons. Classification (NCBI taxonomy): domain Eukaryota; kingdom Metazoa; phylum Arthropoda; class Insecta; order Orthoptera; family Acrididae; genus Schistocerca; species Schistocerca piceifrons. Next base: position 48,392,346 of record NC_060144.1, read on the forward strand.
CTCAATGAGATCGTAATGTTGCAACCTCTCACAAGTTGACCTGCTGTGAGGAAGAAACGAGTTAGTACGTTTCAAACACGAAAAAGGTCATTTTAAAATCAACATGAATAACCATAATTATAAAAGTATAAAACACAAAATAAAAGTCCTTACCAAAGGAAGAAAATGTATCGTGCTACGATCACACCTCCCGCCCTGTGGTGTGTTAGATGTACCTTTCTCCAAAAATGTTCTCAATGGGATCGTAATGTTGCAACCACACGATAATTGACCTGCTGTGTGGAAGAAACGAGTTAGTACGTTGCAAACGTGAAAAAGGTCATTTTAAAATCAACATGAAAAACCATAATTCCAAAAGTATAAAACACAAAAAAATCCTTACCAAAGAAAGAATATGATTCATGCTACGCTCCCTCATCCCGCCCTGTGGTGCAACAGATGTCCCTTTCTCCAAAAATGTACTCAATGGGATCGTAATATTTCAACCACACACAAGTTGACCTGCTGTGGGGAACAAACGAGTTAGTACGTTTCAAACACGAAAAAGGGTGTTTTAAAATCAACATGAAAAACGATAATTCCAAAAGTATAAAATACAAAAAAAAATTCCCTACCAAAGGAAGAAAATGTATCGTGGTACGCTCCCTCCTCCCGCCCTGCGGTGCAACAGATGTCCCTTTCTCCAAGGATCTACTCAATGGGACCGTAATGTTGCATCCGCTCACAAGTTGACCTGCTGTGGGGAAGAAACGAGTTAGTACGTTTCAAATTCGAAAAAGGTCATTTTAAAATCATCATGAAAAACCATAATTCCAAAAGTAAAAACACAAAAAATCCTTACCAAAGAAAGAGAATGTATCATGCTACGCTCCCTCCTCCTGCTGTGTGGTGCAACAGATGTCCCTCTCTGCAGAAATGTACTCAATGAGATCGTAATGTTGCAACCTCTCACAAGTTGACCTGCTGTGAGGAAGAAACGAGTTAGTACGTTTCAAACACGAAAAAGGTCATTTTAAAATCAACATGAAAAACCATAATTATAAAAGTATAAAACACAAAATAAAAGTCCTTACCAAAGAAAGAGAATGTATCGTGCTACGTTCCCTCCTCCCGCCCTGTGGTGTGACAGATGTCCCTTTCTCCAAAAATGTACTCAATGGGATCGTAATGTTGCAACCACACAATAATTGACCTGCTGTGTGGAAGAAACGAGTTAGTACGTTGCAAACGTGAAAAAGGTCATTTTAAAATCAACATGAAAAACCATAATTCCAAAAGTATAAAACACAAAAAAATCCTTACCAATGAAAGAAAATGTATCATGCTATGCTCCCTCCTCCCGCCCTGAGGTGCAACAGATGTCCCTTTCTCCAAAAATGTACTCAATGGGATCGTGATGTTGCAACCACACACTAGTTGACCTGCTGTGAGGAAGAAACGAGTTAGTAAGTTTCAAACATGAAAAAGGTCATTTTAAAATCAACATGAAAAACCATAATTCCAAAAGTATAAAACAAAAAAAAATCCTTAACAAATAAAGAAAATGTATCATGCTACGCTCCCTCCTCCAGCCATGTGGTGCAACACATGTCCCTTTCTCCAAAGAAGTACTCAATGGGATCGTAATGTTGCTGCCACACACAAGTTGACCTGCTGTGAGGAAGAAACGAATTAGTACGTTTCAAACATGAAAAAGGTCATTTTAAAATCAACATGAAAAACCATAATTTCAAAAGTATAAAACACAAAAAAATCCTTACCAAAGAAAGAAAATGATTCATGCTACGCTCCCTCATCCCGCCCTGTGGTGCAACAGATGTCCCTTTCTCCAAAAATGTACTCAATGGGATCGTAATATTTCAACCACACACAAGTTGACCTGCTGTGGGGAAGAAAGGAGTTAGTACGTTTCAAACACGTAAAAGGGTATTTTAAAATCAACATGAAAAACGATAATTCCAAAAGTATAAAACACAAAAAAAAAGTCCTTACCAAAGGAAGAAAATGTATCGTGCTACGCTCCCTCCTCCCGCCCTGCGGTGCAACAGATGTCCCTTTCTCCAAGGATCTACTCAATGGGACCGTAATGTTGCATCCGCTCACAAGTTGACCTGCTGTGGGGAAGAAACGAGTTAGTACGTTTCAAATTCGAAAAAGGTCATTTTAAAATCATCATGAAAAACCATAATTCCAAAAGTAAAAACACAAAAAATCCTTATCAAAGAAAGAGAATGTATCATGCTACGCTCCCTCCTCCTGCTGTGTGGTGCAACAGATGTCCCTTTCTCCAAAGATGTACTCAATGGGATCGTAATGTTGCAACCACTCACAAGTTGACCTGCTGTGGGGAAGAAAGGAGTTAGTACGTTTCAAACACGTAAAAGGGTATTTTAAAATCAACATGAAAAACGATAATTCCAAAAGTATAAAACACAAAAAAAAAGTCCTTACCAAAGGAAGAAAATGTATCGTGCTGCGCTCCCTCATCCCGCCCTATGGTGTGGCAGATGTACCTTTCTCCAAAGATGTACTCAATGGGATCGTAATGTTGCAACCACACAATACTTGACCTGCTGTGTGGACGAAACGAGTTAGTACGTTGCAAACATGAAAAAGGTCATTTTAAAATCAACATGTAAAACCACCATTCCAAAAGTATAAAACACAAAAAAATCCTTACCAAAAAGAAAGAAAATGTATCATGCTACGCTCCCTCCTCCCGCCCTGTGGTGCAACAGATGTCCCTTTCTCCAGAAATGTACTCAACGAGATCGTAATGTTTCAACGACACACAAGTTGACCTGCTGTGGGGAAGAAACGAGTTAGTACGTATCAAACACGTAAAAGGGTATTTTAAAATCAACATGAAAAACGATAATACCAAAAGTATAAAACATAAAAAAAAGTCCTTACCAAAGGAAGAAAATGTATCGTGCTACGCTCCCTCATCACGCCCTATGGTGTGACAGATGTCCCTTTCTCCAAAGATGTACTCAATGGGATCGTAATGTTGCAACCACACAATACTTGACCTGCTGTGTGGAAGAAACGAGTTAGTACGTTGCAAACATGAAAAAGGACATTTTAAAATCAACATGAAAAACCATAATTCCAAAAGTATAAACACAAAAAAATCCTTACCAAAGAAAGAAAATGTATCATGCTACCCTCCCTCCTCCCGCCCTGTGGTGCAACAGATGTCCCTTTCTCCAGAAATGTACTCAATGAGATCGTAATGTTGCAACCACTCACAAGTTGACCTGCTGTGGGGAAGAAACGAGTTAGTACGTTTCAAACACGAAAAAGGTCATTTTGAAATCAACATGAAAAACCATAATTCCAAAAGTATAAAACACAAAAAAATCCTTACCAAAGAAAGAAAATGTATCATGCTACGCTCCCTCCTCCCGCCCTGTGGTGCAACAGATGTCCCTTTCTGCAGAAATGTACTCAATGAGATCGTAATGTTGCAAGCACACACAAGTTGACCTGCTGTGGGGAAGAAACGAGTTAGTACGTTTCAAACACGTAAAAGGGTATTTTAAAATCAACATGAAAAACGATAATTCCAAAAGTATAAAACTCGAAAAAAAAGTCTTTACCAAAGGAGGAAAATGTATCGTGCTACGCTCCCTTCTCCCGCCCTGTGGTGTGACAGATGTCCCTTTCTCCAAAAATGTACTCAATGGGATCGTAATGTTGCAACCACACAATACTTGACCTGCTGTGTGGAAGAAACGAGTTAGTACGTTGCAAACGTGAAAAAGGTCATTTTTAAATCAACATGAAAAACCATAATTCCAAAAGTATAAAACACAAAAAAATCCTTACCAAAGAAAGAAAATGTATCATGCTACGCTCCCTCCTCCCGCCCTGTGGTGCAACAGATGTCCCTTTCTCCAAAGATGTACTCAATGGGATCGTAATGTTGCAACCTCTCACAAGGTGATCCGCTGTGGGGAAGAAACGAGTTAGTACCTTTCAAACACGAAAAACGTCATTTTAAAATCAACATGAATAACAATAATTCCAAAAGTATAAAACACAAAAAAATCCTTACCAAGGAAAGAAAATGTATCATGCTACCCTCCCTCCTCCCGCCCTGAGGTGCAACAGATGTCCCTTTCTCCAAAAATGTACTCAATGGGATCGTAATGTTGCAACCACACACTAGTTGACCTGCTGTGGGGGAAGAAACGAGTTAGTAAGTTTCAAACACGAAATAGGTCATTTTAAAATCAACATGAATAACCATAATTCCAAAAGTATAAAACACAAAAAAATCCTTACCAAAGAAAGAAAATGTATCATGCTATGCTCCCTCCTCCAGCCATGTGGTGCAACAGATGTCCCTTTTTCCAAAGAAGTACTCAATGGGATCGTAATGTTGCAACCACACACAAGTTGACCTGCTGTGAGGAAGAAACGAATTAGTACGTTTCAAACATGAAAAAGGTCATTTTAAAATCAACCTGAAAAACCATAATTTTAAAAGTATAAAACACAAAAAAATCCTTACCAAAGAAAGATAATGATTCATGCTACGCTCCCTCCTCCCGCCCTATGGTGCAACTGATGTCCCTTTCTCCAAAAATGTACTCAATGGGATCGTAATGTTGCAACCACATAAAAGTCACCTGCTGTGGGGAAAAAACGAGTTATTACGTTTCTAACATGAAAAAGGTCATTTTAAAATCAACATGAAAAACGATAATTCCAAAAGTACAAAAACCAAAAAAAAATGTCCCTACCAAAGGAAGAAAATGTATCGTGCTACGCTCCCTCATCACGCCCTATGGTTTGACAGATGTCCCTTTCTCCAAAGATGTACTCAATGAGATCGTAAAGTTGCAACCACACACAAGTTGACCTGCTGTGGGGCGGAAACGAGTTAGTACGTTTCAAACACGAAAAAGGTCATTTTGAAATCAACATGAAAAACCATAATTCCAAAAGTATAAAACACAAAAATATCCTTACCAAAGAAAGAAAATGTATCATGCTACGCTCCCTCCTCCCGCCCTGTGGTGCAACAGATGTCCCTTTCTGCAGAAATGTACTCAATGAGATCGTAATGTTGCAAGCACACACTAGTTGACCTGCTGTGGGGAAGAAACGAGTTAGTACGTTTCAAACACGTAAAAGGGTATTTTAAAATCAACATGAAAAACGATAATTCCAAAAATATAAAACACAAAAAAAAGTCCTTACCAAAGGAAGAAAATGTATCGTGCTACGCTCCCTTCTCCCGCCCTGTGGTGTGACAGATGTCTCTTTCTCCAAAAATGTACTCAATGGGATCGTAATGTTGCAACCACACAATACTTGACCTGCTGTGTGGAAGAAACGAGTTAGTACGTTGCAAACGTGAAAAAGGTCATTTTAAAATCAACATGAAAAACCATAATTCCAAAAGTATAAAACACAAAAAAATCCTTACCAAAGAAAGAAAATGTATCATGCTACGCTCCCTCCTCCCGCCCTGTGGTGCAACAGATGTCCCTTTCTCCAAAGATGTACTCAATGGGATCGTAATGTTGCAACCTCTCACAAGGGGATCCGCTGTGGGGAAGAAACGAGTTAGTACGTTTCAAACACGAAAAACGTCATTTTAAAATCAACATGAATAACCATAATTCCAAAAGTATAAAACACAAAAAAATCCTTACCAAAGAAAGAAAATGTATCATGCTACGCTCCCTCCTCCCGCTCTGAGTTGCAACAGATGTCCCTTTCTCCAAAAATGTACTCAATGGGATCGTAATGTACAACCACACACTAGTTGACCTGCTGTGAGGAAGAAACGAGTTACTATGTTTCAAACATGAAAAAGGTCATTTTAAAATCAACATGAAAAACCATAATTCCAAAAGTATAAAACACAAAAAATCCTTACCAAAGAAAGAAAATGTATCATGCCACGCTCCCTCCTTCCGCCCTGTGGTGCAACAGATGTCCCTTTCTATAAAAATTTACTCAATGGGATCGTAATGTTGCAACCTCTCACAAGGTGATCCGCTGTGGGGAAGAAACGAGTTTGTACGTTTCAAACACGAAAAACGTCATTCTAAAATCAACATGAATAACCATAATTCCAAAAGTACAAAACACAAAAAAATCCTTACCAAAGAAAGAAAATGATTCATGCTACTCTCCCTCCTCCCGCCCTGTGGTGCAACAGATGCCCCTTTCTCCAAAAATGTACTCAATGGGATCGTTATAATTCAACCACACACAAGTTGACCTGCTGTGGGGAACAAACGAGTTAGTACATTTCAAACATGAAAAAGGGTATTTTAAAATCAACATGAAAAACGATAATTCCAAAAGTATAAAACACAAAAAAAAATTCACTACCAAAGGAAGAAAATGTATCGTGCTACGCTCCCTCCTCCCACCCTGTGGTGCAACAGATGTCACTTTCTCCAAAAATGTACTCAATGGGATCCTAATGTTGCAACCACACACAAGTTGACCTGCTGTGGGGAAGAAACGTGTTAGTACATTTGAAACACGAGAAAGGTCATTTTAAAATCAACATGAAAAACCATAATTCCAAAAGTAAAAACACAAAAAAATCGTTACCAAAGAAAGAGAATGTATCATGCTACGCTCCCTCCTCCCGCCCTGTGGTGCAACAGATGTCACTTTCTCCAAAAATGAACTCAATGGGATCGTAATGTTGCAACCACTCAAAACTTGACCTGCTATGGGGAAGAAACGTGTTAGTACGTTTCAAACACGAAAAAGGTCATTTTAATATTAACATGAAAAACCATAATTCCAAAAGTATAAAACACAAAAAAATCCTTACCAAAGAAAGAAAATGTATCATGCTACGGTCCCTCCTCCCGCTCTGTGGTGCAATAGATGTCACTTTCTCCAAAAATGTACTCAATGGGATCGTAATGTTGCAACCACTCAAAAGTTGACCTGCTATGGGGAAGAAACGTGTTAGTACGTTTCGAACACGAAAAAGGTCATTTTGAAATTAACATGAAAAACCATAATTCCAAAAGTAAGAACACAAAAGAATATTTACCAAAGGAAGAAAATGTATCATGCTACGCTCCCTCCTCCCGCCCTGTGGTGCAACAGATGTCCCTTTCTCCAAAAATGTACTCAATGGGATCGTAATGATGCAACCACTCACAAGTTGACCTGCTGTGGGGAAGAAATGTGTTAGTACGTTTCAAACACTCAAAAGGTCATTTTAAAATCAACATGAAAAACCATAATTATAAAAGTATAGAACACAAAAAAATCCTTACCAAAGAAAGAAAATGTATCATGCTACGCGTCCTCCTCCCGCCCTGTGGTGTGACAGATGTCCCTTTCTCCAAAAATGTACTCAATGGGATCGTAATGTTGCAACCACACACTAGTTGACCTGCTGTTAGGAAGAAACGAGTTACTACGTTTCAAACATGAAAAAGGTCATTTTAAAATCAATATGAGAAACGATAATTCCAAAAGTATAAAACACAAAATAAAAGTCCTTACCAAAGGAAGAAAATGTATCGTGCTACGCTCCCTCCTCCCGCCCTGTGGTGTGACAGATGTCCCTTTCTCCAAAAATGTTCTCAATGGGATCGTAATGTTGCAACCACTCACAAGTTGACCTGCTGTGAGGAAGAAACGAGTTAGTACGTTTCAAACACGAAAAAGGTCATTTTAAAATCAACATGAAAAACCATAATTCCAAAGGTATAAAACACAAAAAAATCGTTACCAAAGAAAGAAAATGTATCATGCTACGCTCCCTCCTCCCGCCCTGTGGTGCAACAGATGTCCCTTTCTATAAAAATTTACTCAATGGGATCGTAATGTTGCAACCACTTACAAGTTGACCTGCTGTGGGGGAGAAACGAGTTAGTACGTTTCAAACATGAAAAAGGTCATTTTAAAATCAACATGAAAAACGATAATTCCAAAAGTATAAAACACAAAAAAAAGTCCTTACCAAAGGAAGAAAATGTATCGTGCTACGCTCCCTCCTCCCGCCCTGTGGTTTGACAGATGTCCCTTTCTCCAAAAATGTACTCAATGGGATCGTAATGTTGCAACCACCCAATACTTGACCTGCTGTGTGGTAGAAATGAGTTAGTACGTTGCAAACATGAAAAAGGTCATTTTAAAATCAACATGAAAAAACAATATTTCCAAAAATATAAAACACAAAAAAAACCTTACCAAAGAAAGAAAATGTATCATGCTACGCTCCTTCCTCCGGCCCTGTGGTGCAACAGATGTCCCTTTCTCCAAAGATGTACTCAATGGGATCGTAATGTTGCAACCTCTCACAAGTTGACCTGCTGTGGGGAAGAAACGAGTTAGTTCGTTTCAAACACGAAAAAGGTCATTTAAAAACCAACATGAAAAACCATAATTCCAAAAGTATAAAACACAAAAAAATCCTACCAAAGAAAGAAAATGTATCATGCTACGCTCCCTCCTCCCGCCCTGTGGTGCAACAGATGTCCCTTTCTCCAAGGATCTACTCAATGGGACTGTATGTTGCAACCGTTCACAAGTTGACCTGCTGTGGGGAAGAAACGAGTTAGTACGTTTCAAACACGAAAAAGGTCACTTTACAATCAACATGAAAAACCATAATTCCAAAAGTATAAAACACAAAAAATCCTTACCAAAGAAAGGAAATGTATCATGCTACGCTCCCTCCTCCCGCCCTGTGGTGCAACAGATGTCCCTTTCTCCAAAGATGTACTCAATGGGATCCTAATGTTGCAACCACACACAAGTTGACCTGCTGTGAGGACGAAACGAGTTAGTACGTTTGAAACATGTAAAAGGTCATTTTAAAATCAACATGAAAAACCATAATTCCAAAAGTATAAAACACTAAAAAATCCTTACCAAAGAAAGAAAATGTATCATGCTACGCGTCCTCCTCACGCCCTGTGGTGCAACAGATGTCCCTTTCTCCAAAAATGTACTCAATGGGATCGTAATGTTGCAACCACTCACAAGTTGACCTCCTGTGGGGAGGAAACGAGTTAGTACGTTTCAAACACGAAAAAGGTCATTTGAAAATCAACATGAGAAACGATAATTCCAAAAGTATAAAACACAAAATAAAAGTCCTTACCAAAGGAAGAAAATGTATCGTACTACGCTCCCTCCTCCCGCCCTGTGGTGTGACAGATGTCCCTTTCTCCAAAAATGTTCTCAATGGTATCGTAATGTTGCAACCACACACTAGTTGACCTGCTGTGAGGAGGAAACGAGTTACTACGTTTCAAACATGAAAAAGGTCATTTGAAAATCAACATGAGAAACGATAATTCCAAAAGTATAAAACACAAAATAAAAGTCCTTACCAAAGGAAGAAAATGTATCGTGCTACGCTCCCTCCTCCCGCCCTGTGGTGCAACAGATGTCCCTTTCTATAAAAATTTACTCAATGGGATCGTAATGTTGCAACCACTCACAAGTTGACCTGCTGTGGGGAAGAAACGAGTTAGTACGTTTCAAACACGAGAAAGGTCATTTTAAAATCAACATGAAAAACCATAATTCCAAAAGTATAAAACACTAAAAAATCCTTACCAAAGAAAGAAAATGTATCATGCTCCGCTCTCTCCTCTCGCCCTGTGGTGCAACAGATGTCCCTTTCTATAAAAATTTACTCAATGGGATCGTAATGTTGCAACAACACACTAGTTGACCTGCAGTGAGGAAGAAACGAGTTACTACGTTTCAAACATGAAAAAGGTCATTTGAAAATCAACATGAGAAACGATAATTCCAACAGTATAAAACACAAAATAAAAGTCCTTACCAAAGGAAGAAAATGTATCGTGCTACGCTCCCTCCTCCCGCCCTGTGGTGTGACAGATGTCCCTTTCTCCAAAAATGTTCTTAATGGTATCGTATTGTTGCAACCACTCACAAGTTGACCTGCTGTGGGGAAGAAACGAGTTAGTACGTTTCAAACACGAGAAAGGTCATTTTAAAATCAACATGAAAAACCATAATTCCAAAAGTATAAAACACTAAAAAATCCTTACCAAAGAAAGAAAATGTATCATGCTACGCTCTCTCCTCTCGCCCTGAGGTGCAACAGATGTCCCTTTCTATAAAAATTTACTCAATGGGATCGTAATGTTGCAACCACACACTAGTTGACCTGCAGTGAGGAAGAAACGAGTTACTACGTTTCAAACATGAAAAAGGTCATTTGAAAATCAACATGAGAAACGATAATTCCAAAAGTATAAAACACAAAATAAAAGTCCTTACCAAAGGAAGAAAATGTATCGTGCTACGCTCCCTCCTCCCGCCCTGTGGTGTGACAGATGTCCCTTTCTCCAAAAATGTTCTCAATGGTATCGTAATGTTGCAACCACTCACAAGTTGACCTGCTGTGGGGAAGAAACGAGTTAGTACGTTTCAAACACGAGAAAGGTCATTTTAAAATCAACATGAAAAACCATAATTCCAAAAGTATAAAACACTAGAAAATCCTTACCAAAGAAAGAAAATGTATCATGCTACGCTCTCTCCTCTCGCCCTGAGGTGCAACAGATGTCCCTTTCTATAAAAATTTACTCAATGGGATCGTAATGTTGCAACCACACACTAGTTGACCTGCTGTGAGGAAGAAACGAGTTACTACGTTTCAAACATGAAAAAGGTCATTTGAAAATCAACATGAGAAAAGATAATTCCAAAAGTATAAAACACAAAATAAAAGTCCTTACCAAAGGAAGAAAATGTATCGTGCTACGCTCCCTCCTCCCGCCCTGTGGTGTGACAGATGTCCCTTTCTCCAAAAATGTTCTCAATGGTATCGTAATGTTGCAACCACTCACAAGTTGACCTGCTGTGGGGAAGAAACGAGTTAGTACGTTTCAAACACGAGAAAGGTCATTTTAAAATCAACATGAAAAACCATAATTCCAAAAGTATAAAACACTAGAAAATCCTTACCAAAGAAAGAAAATGTATCATGCTACGCTCTCTCCTCTCGCCCTGAGGTGCAACAGATGTCCCTTTCTATAAAAATTTACTCAATGGGATCGTAATGTTGCAACCACACACTAGTTGACCTGCTGTGAGGAAGAAACGAGTTACTACGTTTCAAACATGAAAAAGGTCATTTGAAAATCAACATGAGAAACGATAATTCCAAAAGTATAAAACACAAAATAAAAGTCCTTACCAAAGGAAGAAAATGTATCGTGCTACGCTCCCTCCTCCCGCCCTGTGGTGTGACAGATGTCCCTTTCTCCAAAAATGTTCTCAATGGTATCGTAATGTTGCAACCACTCACAAGTTGACCTGCTGTGGGGAAGAAACGAGTTAGTACGTTTCAAACACGAGAAAGGTCATTTTAAAATCAACATGAAAAACCATAATTCCAAAAGTATAAAACACTAGAAAATCCTTACCAAAGAAAGAAAATGTATCATGCTACGCTCTCTCCTCTCGCCCTGAGGTGCAACAGATGTCCCTTTCTATAAAAATTTACTCAATGGGATCGTAATGTTGCAACCACACACTAGTTGACCTGCTGTGAGGAAGAAACGAGTTACTACGTTTCAAACATGAAAAAGGTCATTTGAAAATCAACATGAGAAACGATAATTCCGAAAGTATAAAACACAAAATAAAAGTCCTTACCAAAGGAAGAAAATGTATCGTGCTACGCTCCCTCCTCCCGCCCTGTGGTGTGACAGATGTCCCTTTCTCCAAAAATGTTCTCAATGGGATCGTAATGTTGCAACCACACACTAGTTGACCTGCTGTGAGGAAGAAACGAGTTACTACGTTTCAAACATGAAAAAGGTCATTTGAAAATCAACATGAGAAACGATAATTCCGAAAGTATAAAACACAAAATAAAAGTCCTTACCAAAGGAAGAAAATGTATCGTGCTACGCTCCCTCCTCCCGCCCTGTGGTGTGACAGATGTCCCTTTCTCCAAAAATGTTCTCAATGGTATCGTAATGTTGCAACCACTCACAAGTTGACCTGCTGTGGGGAAGAAACGAGTTAGTACGTTTCAAACATGAGAAAGGTCATTTTAAAATCAACATGAAAAACCATAATTCCAAAAGTATAAAACACTAGAAAATCCTTACCAAAGAAAGAAAATGTATCATGCTACGCTCTCTCCTCTCGCCCTGAGGTGCAACAGATGTCCCTTTCTATAAAAATTTACTCAATGGGATCGTAATGTTGCAACCACACACTAGTTGACCTGCTGTGAGGAAGAAACGAGTTACTACGTTTCAAACATGAAAAAGGTCATTTGAAAATCAACATGAGAAACGATAATTCCGAAAGTATAAAACACAAAATAAAAGTCCTTACCAAAGGAAGAAAATGTATCGTGCTACGCTCCCTCCTCCCGCCCTGTGGTGTGACAGATGTCCCTTTCTCCAAAAATGTTCTCAATGGGATCGTAATGTTGCAACCACACACTAGTTGACCTGCTGTGAGGAAGAAACGAGTTACTACGTTTCAAACATGAAAAAGGTCATTTGAAAATCAACATGAGAAACGATAATTCCGAAAGTATAAAACACAAAATAAAAGTCCTTACCAAAGGAAGAAAATGTATCGTGCTACGCTCCCTCCTCCCGCCCTGTGGTGTGACAGATGTCCCTTTCTCCAAAAATGTTCTCAATGGTATCGTAATGTTGCAACCACTCACAAGTTGACCTGCTGTGGGGAAGAAACGAGTTAGTACGTTTCAAACATGAGAAAGGTCATTTTAAAATCAACATGAAAAACCATAATTCCAAAAGTATAAAACACTAGAAAATCCTTACCAAAGAAAGAAAATGTATCATGCTACGCTCTCTCCTCTCGCCCTGAGGTGCAACAGATGTCCCTTTCTATAAAAATTTACTCAATGGGATCGTAATGTTGCAACCACACACTAGTTGACCTGCTGTGAGGAAGAAACGAGTTACTACGTTTCAAACATGAAAAAGGTCATTTGAAAATCAACATGAGAAACGATAATTCCGAAAGTATAAAACACAAAAAAAAAGTCCTTACCAAAGGAAGAAAATGTATCGTGCTACGCTCCCTCCTCCCGCCCTGTGGTGTGACAGATGTCCCTTTCTCCAAAAATGTTCTCAATGGGATCGTAATGTTGCAACCACACACTAGTTGACCTGCTGTGAGGAAGAAACGAGTTACTACGTTTCAAACATGAAAAAGGTCATTTGAAAATCAACATGAGAAACGATAATTCCGAAAGTATAAAACACAAAATAAAAGTCCTTACCAAAGGAAGAAAATGTATCGTGCTACGCTCCCTCCTCCCGCCCTGTGGTGTGACAGATGTCCCTTTCTCCAAAAATGTTCTCAATGGTATCGTAATGTTGCAACCACTCACAAGTTGACCTGCTGTGGGGAAGAAACGAGTTAGTACGTTTCAAACATGAGAAAGGTCATTTTAAAATCAACATGAAAAACCATAATTCCAAAAGTATAAAACACTAGAAAATCCTTACCAAAGAAAGAAAATGTATCATGCTACGCTCTCTCCTCTCGCCCTGAGGTGCAACAGATGTCCCTTTCTATAAAAATTTACTCAATGGGATCGTAATGTTGCAACCACACACTAGTTGACCTGCTGTGAGGAAGAAACGAGTTACTACGTTTCAAACATGAAAAAGGTCATTTGAAAATCAACATGAGAAACGATAATTCCGAAAGTATAAAACACAAAATAAAAGTCCTTACCAAAGGAAGAAAATGTATCGTGCTACGCTCCCTCCTCCCGCCCTGTGGTGTGACAGATGTCCCTTTCTCCAAAAATGTTCTCAATGGGATCGTAATGTTGCAACCACACACTAGTTGACCTGCTGTGAGGAAGAAACGAGTTACTACGTTTCAAACATGAAAAAGGTCATTTGAAAATCAACATGAGAAACGATAATTCCAAAAGTATAAAACACAAAATAAAAGTCCTTACCAAAGGAAGAAAATGTATCGTGCTACGCTCCCTCCTCCCGCCCTGTGGTGTGACAGATGTCCCTTTCTCCAAAAATGTTCTCAATGGTATCGTAATGTTGCAACCACTCACAAGTTGACCTGCTGTGGGGAAGAAACGAGTTAGTACGTTTCAAACACGAGAAAGGTCATTTTAAAATCAACATGAAAAACCATAATTCCAAAAGTATAAAACACTAGAAAATCCTTACCAAAGAAAGAAAATGTATCATGCTACGCTCTCTCCTCTCGCCCTGAGGTGCAACAGATGTCCCTTTCTATAAAAATTTACTCAATGGGATCGTAATGTTGCAACCACACACTAGTTGACCTGCTGTGAGGAAGAAACGAGTTACTACGTTTCAAACATGAAAAAGGTCATTTGAAAATCAACATGAGAAACGATAATTCCGAAAGTATAAAACACAAAATAAAAGTCCTTACCAAAGGAAGAAAATGTATCGTGCTACGCTCCCTCCTCCCGCCCTGTGGTGTGACAGATGTCCCTTTCTCCAAAAATGTTCTCAATAGTATCGTAATGTTGCAACCACTCACAAGTTGACCTGCTGTGAGGAAGAAACGAGTTACTACGTTTCAAACATGAAAAAGGTCATTTGAAAATCGACATGAGAAACGATAATTCCAAAAGTATAAAACACAAAATAAAAGTCCTTACCAAAGGAAGAAAATGTATCGTGCTACGCTCCCTCCTCCCACCCTGTGGTGTGACAGATGTCCCTTTCTCCAAAAATGTTCTCAATGGTATCGTAATGTTGCAACCACACACAAGTTGACCTGCTGTGAGGAAGAAACGAGTTAGTACGTTTGAAACATTTAAAAGGTCATTTGAAAATCAACATGAGAAACGATAATTCCGAAAGTATAAAACACAAAATAAAAGTCCTTACCAAAGGAAGAAAATGTATCGTGCTACGCTCCCTCCTCCCGCCCTGTGGTGTGACAGATGTCCCTTTCTCCAAAAATGTTCTCAATGGTATCGTAATGTTGCAACCACTCACAAGTTGACCTGCTGTGGGGAAGAAACGAGTTAGTACGTTTCAAACACGAGAAAGGTCATTTTAAAATCAACATGAAAAACCATAATTCCAAAAGTATAAAACACTAGAAAATCCTTACCAAAGAAAGAAAATGTATCATGCTACGCTCTCTCCTCTCGCCCTGAGGTGCAACAGATGTCCCTTTCTATAAAAATTTACTCAATGGGATCGTAATGTTGCAACCACTCACTAGTTGACCTGCTGTGAGGAAGAAACGAGTTACTACGTTTCAAACATGAAAAAGGTCATTTGAAAATCAACATGAGAAACGATAATTCCAAAAGTATAAAACACAAAATAAAAGTCCTTACCAAAGGAAGAAAATGTATCGTGCTACGCTCCCTCCTCCCGCCCTGTGGTGTGACAGATGTCCCTTTCTCCAAAAATGTTCTCAATGGTATCGTAATGTTGCAACCACTCACAAGTTGACCTGCTGTGGGGAAGAAACGAGTTAGTACGTTTCAAACACGAGAAAGGTCATTTTAAAATCAACATGAAAAACCATAATTCCAAAAGTATAAAACACTAGAAAATCCTTACCAAAGAAAGAAAATGTATCATGCTACGCTCTCTCCTCTCGCCCTGAGGTGCAACAGATGTCCCTTTCTATAAAAATTTACTCAATGGGATCGTAATGTTGCAACCACACACTAGTTGACCTGCTGTGAGGAAGAAACGAGTTACTACGTTTCAAACATGAAAAAGGTCATTTGAAAATCAACATGAGAAACGATAATTCCAAAAGTATAAAACACAAAATAAAAGTCCTTACCAAAGGAAGAAAATGTATCGTGCTACGCTCCCTCCTCCCGCCCTGTGGTGTGACAGATGTCCCTTTCTCCAAAAATGTTCTCAATGGTATCGTAATGTTGCAACCACTCACAAGTTGACCTGCTGTGGGGAAGAAACGAGTTAGTACGTTTCAAACACGAGAAAGGTCATTTTAAAATCAACATGAAAAACCATAATTCCAAAAGTATAAAACACTAGAAAATCCTTACCAAAGAAAGAAAATGTATCATGCTACGCTCTCTCCTCTCGCCCTGAGGTGCAACAGATGTCCCTTTCTATAAAAATTTACTCAATGGGATCGTAATGTTGCAACCACACACTAGTTGACCTGCTGTGAGGAAGAAACGAGTTACTACGTTTCAAACATGAAAAAGGTCATTTGAAAATCAACATGAGAAACGATAATTCCAAAAGTATAAAACACAAAATAAAAGTCCTTACCAAAGGAAGAAAATGTATCGTGCTAAGCTAACTCCTCCCGCCCTGTGGTGTGACAGATGTCCCTTTCTCCAAAAATGTTCTCAATGGTATCGTAATGTTGCAACCACTCACAAGTTGACCTGCTGTGGGGAAGTAACGAGTTAGTACGTTTCAAACACGAGAAAGGTCATTTTAAAATCAACATGAAAAACCATAATTCCAAAAGTATAAAACACTAGAAAATCCTTACCAAAGAAAGAAAATGTATCATGCTACGCTCTCTCCTCTCGCCCTGAGGTGCAACAGATGTCCCTTTCTATAAAAATTTACTCAATGGGATCGTAATGTTGCAACCACACACTAGTTGACCTGCTGTGAGGAAGAAACGAGTTACTACGTTTCAAACATGAAAAAGGTCATTTGAAAATCAACATAAGAAACGATAATTCCAAAAGTATAAAACACAAAATAAAAGTCCTTACCAAAGGAAGAAAATGTATCGTGCTACGCTCCCTCCTCCCGCCCTGTGGTGTGACAGATGTCCCTTTCTCCAAAAATGTTCTCAATGGTATCGTAATGTTGCAACCACTCACAAGTTGACCTGCTGTGGGGAAGAAACGAGTTAGTACGTTTCAAACACGAGAAAGGTCATTTTAAAATCAACATGAAAAACCATAATTCCAAAAGTATAAAACACTAGAAAATCCTTACCAAAGAAAGAAAATGTATCATGCTACGCTCTCTCCTCTCGCCCTGAGGTGCAACAGATGTCCCTTTCTATAAAAATTTACTCAATGGGATCGTAATGTTGCAACCACACACTAGTTGACCTGCTGTGAGGAAGAAACGAGTTACTACGTTTCAAACATGAAAAAGGTCATTTGAAAATCAACATGAGAAACGATAATTCCAAAAGTATAAAACACAAAATAAAAGTCCTTACCAAAGGAAGAAAATGTATCGTGCTACGCTCCCTCCTCCCGCCCTGTGGTGTGACAGATGTCCCTTTCTCCAAAAATGTTCTCAATGGTATCGTAATGTTGCAACCACTCACAAGTTGACCTGCTGTGAGGAAGAAACGAGTTACTACGTTTCAAACATGAAAAAGGTCATTTGAAAATCAACATGAGAAACGATAATTCCAAAAGTATAAAACACAAAATAAAAGTCCTTACCAAAGGAAGAAAATGTATCGTGCTACGCTCCCTCCTCCCGCCCTGTGGTGTGACAGATGTCCCTTTCTCCAAAAATGTTCTCAATGGTATCGTAATGTTGCAACCACACACAAGTTGACCTGCTGTGAGGAAGAAACGAGTTAGTACGTTTGAAACATTTAAAAGGTCATTTGAAAATCAACATGAGAAACGATAATTCCGAAAGTATAAAACACAAAATAAAAGTCCTTACCAAAGGAAGAAAATGTATCGTGCTACGCTCCCTCCTCCCGCCCTGTGGTGTGACAGATGTCCCTTTCTCCAAAAATGTTCTCAATGGTATCGTAATGTTGCAACCACTCACAAGTTGACCTGCTTTGGGGAAGAAACGAGTTAGTGCGTTTCAAACACGAGAAAGGTCATTTTAAAATCAACATGAAAAACCATAATTCCAAAAGTATAAAACACTAGAAAATCCTTACCAAAGAAAGAAAATGTATCATGCTACGCTCTCTCCTCTCGCCCTGAGGTGCAACAGATGTCCCTTTCTATAAAAATTTACTCAATGGGATCGTAATGTTGCAACCACACACTAGTTGACCTGCTGTGAGGAAGAAACGAGTTACTACGTTTCAAACATGAAAAAGGTCATTTGAAAATCAACATGAGAAACGATAATTCCAAAAGTATAAAACACAAAATAAAAGTCCTTACCAAAGGAAGAAAATGTATCGTGCTACGCTCCCTCCTCCCGCCCTGTGGTGTGACAGATGTCCCTTTCTCCAAAAATGTTCTCAATGGTATCGTAATGTTGCAACCACTCACAAGTTGACCTGCTGTGGGGAAGAAACGAGTTAGTACGTTTCAAACACGAGAAAGGTCATTTTAAAATCAACACGAAAAACCATAATTCCAAAAGTATAAAACACTAGAAAATCCTTACCAAAGAAAGAAAATGTATCATGCTACGCTCTCTCCTCTCGCCCTGAGGTGCAACAGATGTCCCTTTCTATAAAAATTTACTCAATGGGATCGTAATGTTGCAACCACACACTAGTTGACCTGCTGTGAGGAAGAAACGAGTTACTACGTTTCAAACATGAAAAAGGTCATTTGAAAATCAACATGAGAAACGATAATTCCGAAAGTATAAAACACAAAATAAAAGTCCTTACCAAAGGAAGAAAATGTATCGTGCTACGCTCCCTCCTCCCGCCCTGTGGTGTGACAGATGTCCCTTTCTCCAAAAATGTTCTCAATGGTATCGTAATGTTGCAACCACTCACAAGTTGACCTGCTGTGGGGAAGAAACGAGTTAGTACGTTTCAAACACGAGAAAGGTCATTTTAAAATCAACATGAAAAACCATAATTCCAAAAGTATAAAACACTAGAAAATCCTTACCAAAGAAAGAAAATGTATCATGCTACGCTCTCTCCTCTCGCCCTGAGGTGCAACAGATGTCCCTTTCTATAAAAATTTACTCAATGGGATCGTAATGTTGCAACCACTCACTAGTTGACCTGCTGTGAGGAAGAAACGAGTTACTACGTTTCAAACATGAAAAAGGTCATTTGAAAATCAACATGAGAAACGATAATTCCAAAAGTATAAAACACAAAATAAAAGTCCTTACCAAAGGAAGAAAATGTATCGTGCTACGCTCCCTCCTCCCGCCCTGTGGTGTGACAGATGTCCCTTTCTCCAAAAATGTTCTCAATGGTATCGTAATGTTGCAACCACTCACAAGTTGACCTGCTGTGGGGAAGAAACGAGTTAGTACGTTTCAAACACGAGAAAGGTCATTTTAAAATCAACATGAAAAACCATAATTCCAAAAGTATAAAACACTAGAAAATCCTTACCAAAGAAAGAAAATGTATCATGCTACGCTCTCTCCTCTCGCCCTGAGGTGCAACAGATGTCCCTTTCTATAAAAATTTACTCAATGGGATCGTAATGTTGCAACCACACACTAGTTGACCTGCTGTGAGGAAGAAACGAGTTACTACGTTTCAAACATGAAAAAGGTCATTTGAAAATCAACATGAGAAACGATAATTCCAAAAGTATAAAACACAAAATAAAAGTCCTTACCAAAGGAAGAAAATGTATCGTGCTACGCTCCCTCCTCCCGCCCTGTGGTGTGACAGATGTCCCTTTCTCCAAAAATGTTCTCAATGGTATCGTAATGTTGCAACCACTCACAAGTTGACCTGCTGTGGGGAAGAAACGAGTTAGTACGTTTCAAACACGAGAAAGGTCATTTTAAAATCAACATGATAAACCATAATTCCAAAAGTATAAAACACTAGAAAATCCTTACCAAAGAAAGAAAATGTATCATGGTACGCTCCTTCCTCCGGCCCTGTGGTGCAACAGATGTCCCTTTCTCCAAAAATGTACTCAATGGGATCGTAATGTTGCAACCACACACTAGTTGACCTGCTGTGAGGAAGAAACGAGTTACTACGTTTCAAACATGAAAAAGGTCATTTGAAAATCAACATGAGAAACGATAATTCCAAAAGTATAAAACACAAAATAAAAGTCCTTACCAAAGGAAGAAAATGTATCGTGCTACGCTCCCTCCTCCCGCCCTGTGGTGTGACAGATGTCCCTTTCTCCAAAAATGTTCTCAATGGTATCGTAATGTTGCAACCACTCACAAGTTGACCTGCTGTGGGGAAGAAACGAGTTAGTACGTTTCAAACACGAGAAAGGTCATTTTAAAATCAACATGAAAAACCATAATTCCAAAAGTATAAAACACTAGAAAATCCTTACCAAAGAAAGAAAATGTATCATGCTACGCTCTCTCCTCTCGCCCTGAGGTGCAACAGATGTCCCTTTCTATAAAAATTTACTCAATGGGATCGTAATGTTGCAACCACACACTAGTTGACCTGCTGTGAGGAAGAAACGAGTTACTACGTTTCAAACATGAAAAAGGTCATTTGAAAATCAACATGAGAAACGATAATTCCAAAAGTATAAAACACAAAATAAAAGTCCTTACCAAAGGCAGAAAATGTATCGTGCTACGCTCCCTCCTCCCGCCCTGTGGTGTGACAGATGTCCCTTTCTCCAAAAATGTTCTCAATGGTATCGTAATGTTGCAACCACTCACAAGTTGACCTGCTGTGGGGAAGAAACGAGTTAGTACGTTTCAAACACGAGAAAGGTCATTTTAAAATCAACATGAAAAACCATAATTCCAAAAGTATAAAACACTAGAAAATCCTTACCAAAGAAAGAAAATGTATCATGGTACGCTCCTTCCTCCGGCCCTGTGGTGCAACAGATGTCCCTTTCTCCAAAAATGTACTCAATGGGATCGTAATGTTGCAACCACACACTAGTTGACCTGCTGTGAGGAAGAAACGAGTTACTACGTTTCAAACATGAAAAAGGTCATTTGAAAATCAACATGAGAAACGATAATTCCAAAAGTATAAAACACAAAATAAAAGTCCTTACCAAAGGAAGAAAATGTATCGTGCTACGCTCCCTCCTCCCGCCCTGTGGCGTGACAGATGTCCCTTTCTCCAAAAATGTTCTCAATGGTATCGTAATGTTGCAACCACTCACAAGTTGACCTGCTGTGGGGAAGAAACGAGTTAGTACGTTTCAAACACGAGAAAGGTCATTTTAAAATCAACATGAAAAACCATAATTCCAAAAGTATAAAACACTAGAAAATCCTTACCAAAGAAAGAAAATGTATCATGCTACGCTCTCTCCTCTCGCCCTGAGGTGCAACAGATGTCCCTTTCTATAAAAATTTACTCAATGGGATCGTAATGTTGCAACCACACACTAGTTGACCTGCTGTGAGGAAGAAACGAGTTACTACGTTTCAAACATGAAAAAGGTCATTTGAAAATCAACATGAGAAACGATAATTCCAAAAGTATAAAACACAAAATAAAAGTCCTTACCAAAGGAAGAAAATGTATCGTGCTACGCTCCCTCCTCCCGCCCTGTGGTGTGACAGATGTCCCTTTCTCCAAAAATGTTCTCAATGGTATCGTAATGTTGCAACCACTCACAAGTTGACCTGCTGTGGGGAAGAAACGAGTTAGTACGTTTCAAACACGAGAAAGGTCATTTTAAAATCAACATGAAAAACCATAATTCCAAAAGTATAAAACACTAGAAAATCCTTACCAAAGAAAGAAAATGTATCATGCTACGCTCTCTCCTCTCGCCCTGAGGTGCAACAGATGTCCCTTTCTATAAAAATTTACTCATTGGGATCGTAATGTTGCAACCACACACTAGTTGACCTGCAGTGAGGAAGAAACGAGTTACTACGTTTCAAACATGAAAAAGGTCATTTGAAAATCAACATGAGAAACGATAATTCCAAAAGTATAAAACACAAAATAAAAGTCCTTACCAAAGGAAGAAAATGTATCGTGCTACGCTCCCTCCTCCCGCCCTGTGGTGTGACAGATGTCCCTTTCTCCAAAAATAATCTCAATGGTATCGTAATGTTGCAACCACTCACAAGTTGACCTGCTGTGGGGAAGAAACGAGTTAGTACGTTTCAAACACGAGAAAGGTCATTTTAAAAT
The DNA here is from genome assembly GCF_021461385.2 of Schistocerca piceifrons. Lineage (NCBI taxonomy): Eukaryota > Metazoa > Arthropoda > Insecta > Orthoptera > Acrididae > Schistocerca > Schistocerca piceifrons. The sequence goes on from NC_060144.1 coordinate 48,414,324, forward strand.
CAACATGAAAAACCATAATTCCAAAAGTATAAAACACTAGAAAATCCTTACCAAAGAAAGAAAATGTATCATGCTACGCTCTCTCCTCTCGCCCTGAGGTGCAACAGATGTCCCTTTCTATAAAAATTTACTCAATGGGATCGTAATGTTGCAACCACTCACTAGTTGACCTGCTGTGAGGAAGAAACGAGTTACTACGTTTCAAACATGAAAAAGGTCATTTGAAAATCAACATGAGAAACGATAATTCCAAAAGTATAAAACACAAAATAAAAGTCCTTACCAAAGGAAGAAAATGTATCGTGCTACGCTCCCTCCTCCCGCCCTGTGGTGTGACAGATGTCCCTTTCTCCAAAAATGTTCTCAATGGTATCGTAATGTTGCAACCACTCACAAGTTGACCTGCTGTGGGGAAGAAACGAGTTAGTACGTTTCAAACACGAGAAAGGTCATTTTAAAATCAACATGAAAAACCATAATTCCAAAAGTATAAAACACTAGAAAATCCTTACCAAAGAAAGAAAATGTATCATGCTACGCTCTCTCCTCTCGCCCTGAGGTGCAACAGATGTCCCTTTCTATAAAAATTTACTCAATGGGATCGTAATGTTGCAACCACACACTAGTTGACCTGCTGTGAGGAAGAAACGAGTTACTACGTTTCAAACATGAAAAAGGTCATTTGAAAATCAACATGAGAAACGATAATTCCAAAAGTATAAAACACAAAATAAAAGTCCTTACCAAAGGAAGAAAATGTATCGTGCTACGCTCCCTCCTCCCGCCCTGTGGTGTGACAGATGTCCCTTTCTCCAAAAATGTTCTCAATGGTATCGTAATGTTGCAACCACTCACAAGTTGACCTGCTGTGGGGAAGAAACGAGTTAGTACGTTTCAAACACGAGAAAGGTCATTTTAAAATCAACATGAAAAACCATAATTCCAAAAGTATAAAACACTAGAAAATCCTTACCAAAGAAAGAAAATGTATCATGCTACGCTCTCTCCTCTCGCCCTGAGGTGCAACAGATGTCCCTTTCTATAAAAATTTACTCAATGGGATCGTAATGTTGCAACCACACACTAGTTGACCTGCTGTGAGGAAGAAACGAGTTACTACGTTTCAAACATGAAAAAGGTCATTTGAAAATCAACATGAGAAACGATAATTCCAAAAGTATAAAACACAAAATAAAAGTCCTTACCAAAGGAAGAAAATGTATCGTGCTAAGCTAACTCCTCCCGCCCTGTGGTGTGACAGATGTCCCTTTCTCCAAAAATGTTCTCAATGGTATCGTAATGTTGCAACCACTCACAAGTTGACCTGCTGTGGGGAAGTAACGAGTTAGTACGTTTCAAACACGAGAAAGGTCATTTTAAAATCAACATGAAAAACCATAATTCCAAAAGTATAAAACACTAGAAAATCCTTACCAAAGAAAGAAAATGTATCATGCTACGCTCTCTCCTCTCGCCCTGAGGTGCAACAGATGTCCCTTTCTATAAAAATTTACTCAATGGGATCGTAATGTTGCAACCACACACTAGTTGACCTGCTGTGAGGAAGAAACGAGTTACTACGTTTCAAACATGAAAAAGGTCATTTGAAAATCAACATAAGAAACGATAATTCCAAAAGTATAAAACACAAAATAAAAGTCCTTACCAAAGGAAGAAAATGTATCGTGCTACGCTCCCTCCTCCCGCCCTGTGGTGTGACAGATGTCCCTTTCTCCAAAAATGTTCTCAATGGTATCGTAATGTTGCAACCACTCACAAGTTGACCTGCTGTGGGGAAGAAACGAGTTAGTACGTTTCAAACACGAGAAAGGTCATTTTAAAATCAACATGAAAAACCATAATTCCAAAAGTATAAAACACTAGAAAATCCTTACCAAAGAAAGAAAATGTATCATGCTACGCTCTCTCCTCTCGCCCTGAGGTGCAACAGATGTCCCTTTCTATAAAAATTTACTCAATGGGATCGTAATGTTGCAACCACACACTAGTTGACCTGCTGTGAGGAAGAAACGAGTTACTACGTTTCAAACATGAAAAAGGTCATTTGAAAATCAACATGAGAAACGATAATTCCAAAAGTATAAAACACAAAATAAAAGTCCTTACCAAAGGAAGAAAATGTATCGTGCTACGCTCCCTCCTCCCGCCCTGTGGTGTGACAGATGTCCCTTTCTCCAAAAATGTTCTCAATGGTATCGTAATGTTGCAACCACTCACAAGTTGACCTGCTGTGAGGAAGAAACGAGTTACTACGTTTCAAACATGAAAAAGGTCATTTGAAAATCAACATGAGAAACGATAATTCCAAAAGTATAAAACACAAAATAAAAGTCCTTACCAAAGGAAGAAAATGTATCGTGCTACGCTCCCTCCTCCCGCCCTGTGGTGTGACAGATGTCCCTTTCTCCAAAAATGTTCTCAATGGTATCGTAATGTTGCAACCACACACAAGTTGACCTGCTGTGAGGAAGAAACGAGTTAGTACGTTTGAAACATTTAAAAGGTCATTTGAAAATCAACATGAGAAACGATAATTCCGAAAGTATAAAACACAAAATAAAAGTCCTTACCAAAGGAAGAAAATGTATCGTGCTACGCTCCCTCCTCCCGCCCTGTGGTGTGACAGATGTCCCTTTCTCCAAAAATGTTCTCAATGGTATCGTAATGTTGCAACCACTCACAAGTTGACCTGCTTTGGGGAAGAAACGAGTTAGTGCGTTTCAAACACGAGAAAGGTCATTTTAAAATCAACATGAAAAACCATAATTCCAAAAGTATAAAACACTAGAAAATCCTTACCAAAGAAAGAAAATGTATCATGCTACGCTCTCTCCTCTCGCCCTGAGGTGCAACAGATGTCCCTTTCTATAAAAATTTACTCAATGGGATCGTAATGTTGCAACCACACACTAGTTGACCTGCTGTGAGGAAGAAACGAGTTACTACGTTTCAAACATGAAAAAGGTCATTTGAAAATCAACATGAGAAACGATAATTCCAAAAGTATAAAACACAAAATAAAAGTCCTTACCAAAGGAAGAAAATGTATCGTGCTACGCTCCCTCCTCCCGCCCTGTGGTGTGACAGATGTCCCTTTCTCCAAAAATGTTCTCAATGGTATCGTAATGTTGCAACCACTCACAAGTTGACCTGCTGTGGGGAAGAAACGAGTTAGTACGTTTCAAACACGAGAAAGGTCATTTTAAAATCAACACGAAAAACCATAATTCCAAAAGTATAAAACACTAGAAAATCCTTACCAAAGAAAGAAAATGTATCATGCTACGCTCTCTCCTCTCGCCCTGAGGTGCAACAGATGTCCCTTTCTATAAAAATTTACTCAATGGGATCGTAATGTTGCAACCACACACTAGTTGACCTGCTGTGAGGAAGAAACGAGTTACTACGTTTCAAACATGAAAAAGGTCATTTGAAAATCAACATGAGAAACGATAATTCCGAAAGTATAAAACACAAAATAAAAGTCCTTACCAAAGGAAGAAAATGTATCGTGCTACGCTCCCTCCTCCCGCCCTGTGGTGTGACAGATGTCCCTTTCTCCAAAAATGTTCTCAATGGTATCGTAATGTTGCAACCACTCACAAGTTGACCTGCTGTGGGGAAGAAACGAGTTAGTACGTTTCAAACACGAGAAAGGTCATTTTAAAATCAACATGAAAAACCATAATTCCAAAAGTATAAAACACTAGAAAATCCTTACCAAAGAAAGAAAATGTATCATGCTACGCTCTCTCCTCTCGCCCTGAGGTGCAACAGATGTCCCTTTCTATAAAAATTTACTCAATGGGATCGTAATGTTGCAACCACTCACTAGTTGACCTGCTGTGAGGAAGAAACGAGTTACTACGTTTCAAACATGAAAAAGGTCATTTGAAAATCAACATGAGAAACGATAATTCCAAAAGTATAAAACACAAAATAAAAGTCCTTACCAAAGGAAGAAAATGTATCGTGCTACGCTCCCTCCTCCCGCCCTGTGGTGTGACAGATGTCCCTTTCTCCAAAAATGTTCTCAATGGTATCGTAATGTTGCAACCACTCACAAGTTGACCTGCTGTGGGGAAGAAACGAGTTAGTACGTTTCAAACACGAGAAAGGTCATTTTAAAATCAACATGAAAAACCATAATTCCAAAAGTATAAAACACTAGAAAATCCTTACCAAAGAAAGAAAATGTATCATGCTACGCTCTCTCCTCTCGCCCTGAGGTGCAACAGATGTCCCTTTCTATAAAAATTTACTCAATGGGATCGTAATGTTGCAACCACACACTAGTTGACCTGCTGTGAGGAAGAAACGAGTTACTACGTTTCAAACATGAAAAAGGTCATTTGAAAATCAACATGAGAAACGATAATTCCAAAAGTATAAAACACAAAATAAAAGTCCTTACCAAAGGAAGAAAATGTATCGTGCTACGCTCCCTCCTCCCGCCCTGTGGTGTGACAGATGTCCCTTTCTCCAAAAATGTTCTCAATGGTATCGTAATGTTGCAACCACTCACAAGTTGACCTGCTGTGGGGAAGAAACGAGTTAGTACGTTTCAAACACGAGAAAGGTCATTTTAAAATCAACATGATAAACCATAATTCCAAAAGTATAAAACACTAGAAAATCCTTACCAAAGAAAGAAAATGTATCATGGTACGCTCCTTCCTCCGGCCCTGTGGTGCAACAGATGTCCCTTTCTCCAAAAATGTACTCAATGGGATCGTAATGTTGCAACCACACACTAGTTGACCTGCTGTGAGGAAGAAACGAGTTACTACGTTTCAAACATGAAAAAGGTCATTTGAAAATCAACATGAGAAACGATAATTCCAAAAGTATAAAACACAAAATAAAAGTCCTTACCAAAGGAAGAAAATGTATCGTGCTACGCTCCCTCCTCCCGCCCTGTGGTGTGACAGATGTCCCTTTCTCCAAAAATGTTCTCAATGGTATCGTAATGTTGCAACCACTCACAAGTTGACCTGCTGTGGGGAAGAAACGAGTTAGTACGTTTCAAACACGAGAAAGGTCATTTTAAAATCAACATGAAAAACCATAATTCCAAAAGTATAAAACACTAGAAAATCCTTACCAAAGAAAGAAAATGTATCATGCTACGCTCTCTCCTCTCGCCCTGAGGTGCAACAGATGTCCCTTTCTATAAAAATTTACTCAATGGGATCGTAATGTTGCAACCACACACTAGTTGACCTGCTGTGAGGAAGAAACGAGTTACTACGTTTCAAACATGAAAAAGGTCATTTGAAAATCAACATGAGAAACGATAATTCCAAAAGTATAAAACACAAAATAAAAGTCCTTACCAAAGGCAGAAAATGTATCGTGCTACGCTCCCTCCTCCCGCCCTGTGGTGTGACAGATGTCCCTTTCTCCAAAAATGTTCTCAATGGTATCGTAATGTTGCAACCACTCACAAGTTGACCTGCTGTGGGGAAGAAACGAGTTAGTACGTTTCAAACACGAGAAAGGTCATTTTAAAATCAACATGAAAAACCATAATTCCAAAAGTATAAAACACTAGAAAATCCTTACCAAAGAAAGAAAATGTATCATGGTACGCTCCTTCCTCCGGCCCTGTGGTGCAACAGATGTCCCTTTCTCCAAAAATGTACTCAATGGGATCGTAATGTTGCAACCACACACTAGTTGACCTGCTGTGAGGAAGAAACGAGTTACTACGTTTCAAACATGAAAAAGGTCATTTGAAAATCAACATGAGAAACGATAATTCCAAAAGTATAAAACACAAAATAAAAGTCCTTACCAAAGGAAGAAAATGTATCGTGCTACGCTCCCTCCTCCCGCCCTGTGGCGTGACAGATGTCCCTTTCTCCAAAAATGTTCTCAATGGTATCGTAATGTTGCAACCACTCACAAGTTGACCTGCTGTGGGGAAGAAACGAGTTAGTACGTTTCAAACACGAGAAAGGTCATTTTAAAATCAACATGAAAAACCATAATTCCAAAAGTATAAAACACTAGAAAATCCTTACCAAAGAAAGAAAATGTATCATGCTACGCTCTCTCCTCTCGCCCTGAGGTGCAACAGATGTCCCTTTCTATAAAAATTTACTCAATGGGATCGTAATGTTGCAACCACACACTAGTTGACCTGCTGTGAGGAAGAAACGAGTTACTACGTTTCAAACATGAAAAAGGTCATTTGAAAATCAACATGAGAAACGATAATTCCAAAAGTATAAAACACAAAATAAAAGTCCTTACCAAAGGAAGAAAATGTATCGTGCTACGCTCCCTCCTCCCGCCCTGTGGTGTGACAGATGTCCCTTTCTCCAAAAATGTTCTCAATGGTATCGTAATGTTGCAACCACTCACAAGTTGACCTGCTGTGGGGAAGAAACGAGTTAGTACGTTTCAAACACGAGAAAGGTCATTTTAAAATCAACATGAAAAACCATAATTCCAAAAGTATAAAACACTAGAAAATCCTTACCAAAGAAAGAAAATGTATCATGCTACGCTCTCTCCTCTCGCCCTGAGGTGCAACAGATGTCCCTTTCTATAAAAATTTACTCATTGGGATCGTAATGTTGCAACCACACACTAGTTGACCTGCAGTGAGGAAGAAACGAGTTACTACGTTTCAAACATGAAAAAGGTCATTTGAAAATCAACATGAGAAACGATAATTCCAAAAGTATAAAACACAAAATAAAAGTCCTTACCAAAGGAAGAAAATGTATCGTGCTACGCTCCCTCCTCCCGCCCTGTGGTGTGACAGATGTCCCTTTCTCCAAAAATAATCTCAATGGTATCGTAATGTTGCAACCACTCACAAGTTGACCTGCTGTGGGGAAGAAACGAGTTAGTACGTTTCAAACACGAGAAAGGTCATTTTAAAATCAACATGAAAAACCATAATTCCAAAAGTATAAAACACTAGAAAATCCTTACCAAAGAAAGAAAATGTATCATGCTACGCTCTCTCCTCTCGCCCTGAGGTGCAACAGATGTCCCTTTCTATAAAAATTTACTCAATGGGATCGTAATGTTGCAACCACACACTAGTTGACCTGCTGTGAGGAAGAAACGAGTTACTACGTTTCAAACATGAAAAAGGTCATTTGAAAATCAACATGAGAAACGATAATTCCAAAAGTATAAAACACAAAATAAAAGTCCTTACCAAAGGAAGAAAATGTATCGTGCTACGCTCCCTCCTCCCGCCCTGTGGTGTGACAGATGTCCCTTTCTCCAAAAATGTTCTCAATGGTATCGTAATGTTGCAACCACTCACAAGTTGACCTGCTGTGGGGAAGAAACGAGTTAGTACGTTTCAAACACGAGAAAGGTCATTTTAAAATCAACATGAAAAACCATAATTCCAAAAGTATAAAACACTAGAAAATCCTTACCAAAGAAAGAAAATGTATCATGCTACGCTCTCTCCTCTCGCCCTGAGGTGCAACAGATGTCCCTTTCTATAAAAATTTACTCAATGGGATCGTAATGTTGCAACCACACACTAGTTGACCTGCTGTGAGGAAGAAACGAGTTACTACGTTTCAAACATGAAAAAGGTCATTTGAAAATCAACATGAGAAACGATAATTCCGAAAGTATAAAACACAAAATAAAAGTCCTTACCAAAGGAAGAAAATGTATCGTGCTACGCTCCCTCCTCCCGCCCTGTGGTGTGACAGATGTCCCTTTCTCCAAAAATAATCTCAATGGTATCGTAATGTTGCAACCACTCACAAGTTGACCTGCTGTGGGGAAGAAACGAGTTAGTACGTTTCAAACACGAGAAAGGTCATTTTAAAATCAACATGAAAAACCATAATTCCAAAAGTATAAAACACTAGAAAATCCTTACCAAAGAAAGAAAATGTATCATGCTACGCTCTCTCCTCTCGCCCTGAGGTGCAACAGATGTCCCTTTCTATAAAAATTTACTCAATGGGATCGTAATGTTGCAACCACACACTAGTTGACCTGCTGTGAGGAAGAAACGAGTTACTACGTTTCAAACATGAAAAAGGTCATTTGAAAATCAACATGAGAAACGATAATTCCAAAAGTATAAAACACAAAATAAAAGTCCTTACCAAAGGAAGAAAATGTATCGTGCTACGCTCCCTCCTCCCGCCCTGTGGTGTGACAGATGTCCCTTTCTCCAAAAATGTTCTCAATGGTATCGTAATGTTGCAACCACTCACAAGTTGACCTGCTGTGGGGAAGAAACGAGTTAGTACGTTTCAAAAACGAGAAAGGTCATTTTAAAATCAACATGAAAAACCATAATTCCAAAAGTATAAAACACTAGAAAATCCTTACCAAAGAAAGAAAATGTATCATGCTACGCTCTCTCCTCTCGCCCTGAGGTGCAACAGATGTCCCTTTCTATAAAAATTTACTCAATGGGATCGTAATGTTGCAACCACACACTAGTTGACCTGCTGTGAGGAAGAAACGAGTTACTACGTTTCAAACATGAAAAAGGTCATTTGAAAATCAACATGAGAAACGATAATTCCGAAAGTATAAAACACAAAATAAAAGTCCTTACCAAAGGAAGAAAATGTATCGTGCTACGCTCCCTCCTCCCGCCCTGTGGTGTGACAGATGTCCCTTTCTCCAAAAATGTTCTCAATGGTATCGTAATGTTGCAACCACTCACAAGTTGACCTGCTGTGGGGAAGAAACGAGTTAGTACGTTTCAAACACGAGAAAGGTCATTTTAAAATCAACATGAAAAACCATAATTCCAAAAGTATAAAACACTAGAAAATCCTTACCAAAGAAAGAAAATGTATCATGCTACGCTCTCTCCTCTCGCCCTGAGGTGCAACAGATGTCCCTTTCTATAAAAATTTACTCAATGGGATCGTAATGTTGCAACCACTCACTAGTTGACCTGCTGTGAGGAAGAAACGAGTTACTACGTTTCAAACATGAAAAAGGTCATTTGAAAATCAACATGAGAAACGATAATTCCAAAAGTATAAAACACAAAATAAAAGTCCTTACCAAAGGAAGAAAATGTATCGTGCTACGCTCCCTCCTCCCGCCCTGTGGTGTGACAGATGTCCCTTTCTCCAAAAATGTTCTCAATGGTATCGCAATGTTGCAACCACTCACAAGTTGACCTGCTGTGGGGAAGAAACGAGTTAGTACGTTTCAAACACGAGAAAGGTCATTTTAAAATCAACATGAAAAACCATAATTCCAAAAGTATAAAACACTAGAAAATCCTTACCAAAGAAAGAAAATGTATCATGCTACGCTCTCTCCTCTCGCCCTGAGGTGCAACAGATGTCCCTTTCTATAAAAATTTACTCAATGGGATCGTAATGTTGCAACCACACACTAGTTGACCTGCTGTGAGGAAGAAACGAGTTACTACGTTTCAAACATGAAAAAGGTCATTTGAAAATCAACATGAGAAACGATAATTCCAAAAGTATAAAACACAAAATAAAAGTCCTTACCAAAGGAAGAAAATGTATCGTGCTACGCTCCCTCCTCCCGCCCTGTGGTGTGACAGATGTCCCTTTCTCCAAAAATGTTCTCAATGGTATCGTAATGTTGCAACCACTCACAAGTTGACCTGCTGTGGGGAAGAAACGAGTTAGTACGTTTCAAACACGAGAAAGGTCATTTTAAAATCAACATGAAAAACCATAATTCCAAAAGTATAAAACACTAGAAAATCCTTACCAAAGAAAGAAAATGTATCATGGTACGCTCCTTCCTCCGGCCCTGTGGTGCAACAGATGTCCCTTTCTCCAAAAATGTACTCAATGGGATCGTAATGTTGCAACCACACACTAGTTGACCTGCTGTGAGGAAGAAACGAGTTACTACGTTTCAAACATGAAAAAGGTCATTTGAAAATCAACATGAGAAACGATAATTCCAAAAGTATAAAACACAAAATAAAAGTCCTTACCAAAGGAAGAAAATGTATCGTGCTACGCTCCCTCCTCCCGCCCTGTGGTGTGACAGATGTCCCTTTCTCCAAAAATGTTCTCAATGGTATCGTAATGTTGCAACCACTCACAACTTGACCTGCTGTGGGGAAGAAACGAGTTAGTACGTTTCAAACACGAGAAAGGTCATTTTAAAATCAACATGAAAAACCATAATTCCAAAAGTATAAAACACTAGAAAATCCTTACCAAAGAAAGAAAATGTATCATGCTACGCTCTCTCCTCTCGCCCTGAGGTGCAACAGATGTCCCTTTCTATAAAAATTTACTCAATGGGATCGTAATGTTGCAACCACACACTAGTTGACCTGCTGTGAGGAAGAAACGAGTTACTACGTTTCAAACATGAAAAAGGTCATTTGAAAATCTACATGAGAAACGATAATTCCAAAAGTATAAAACACAAAATAAAAGTCCTTACCAAAGGCAGAAAATGTATCGTGCTACGCTCCCTCCTCCCGCCCTGTGGTGTGACAGATGTCCCTTTCTCCAAAAATGTTCTCAATGGTATCGTAATGTTGCAACCACTCACAAGTTGACCTGCTGTGGGGAAGAAACGAGTTAGTACGTTTCAAACACGAGAAAGGTCATTTTAAAATCAACATGAAAAACCATAATTCCAAAAGTATAAAACACTAGAAAATCCTTACCAAAGAAAGAAAATGTATCATGGTACGCTCCTTCCTCCGGCCCTGTGGTGCAACAGATGTCCCTTTCTCCAAAAATGTACTCAATGGGATCGTAATGTTGCAACCACACACTAGTTGACCTGCTGTGAGGAAGAAACGAGTTACTACGTTTCAAACATGAAAAAGGTCATTTGAAAATCAACATGAGAAACGATAATTCCAAAAGTATAAAACACAAAATAAAAGTCCTTACCAAAGGAAGAAAATGTATCGTGCTACGCTCCCTCCTCCCGCCCTGTGGCGTGACAGATGTCCCTTTCTCCAAAAATGTTCTCAATGGTATCGTAATGTTGCAACCACTCACAAGTTGACCTGCTGTGGGGAAGAAACGAGTTAGTACGTTTCAAACACGAGAAAGGTCATTTTAAAATCAACATGAAAAACCATAATTCCAAAAGTATAAAACACTAGAAAATCCTTACCAAAGAAAGAAAATGTATCATGCTACGCTCTCTCCTCTCGCCCTGAGGTGCAACAGATGTCCCTTTCTATAAAAATTTACTCAATGGGATCGTAATGTTGCAACCACACACTAGTTGACCTGCTGTGAGGAAGAAACGAGTTACTACGTTTCAAACATGAAAAAGGTCATTTGAAAATCAACATGAGAAACGATAATTCCAAAAGTATAAAACACAAAATAAAAGTCCTTACCAAAGGAAGAAAATGTATCGTGCTACGCTCCCTCCTCCCGCCCTGTGGTGTGACAGATGTCCCTTTCTCCAAAAATGTTCTCAATGGTATCGTAATGTTGCAACCACTCACAAGTTGACCTGCTGTGGGGAAGAAACGAGTTAGTACGTTTCAAACACGAGAAAGGTCATTTTAAAATCAACATGAAAAACCATAATTCCAAAAGTATAAAACACTAGAAAATCCTTACCAAAGAAAGAAAATGTATCATGCTACGCTCTCTCCTCTCGCCCTGAGGTGCAACAGATGTCCCTTTCTATAAAAATTTACTCATTGGGATCGTAATGTTGCAACCACACACTAGTTGACCTGCAGTGAGGAAGAAACGAGTTACTACGTTTCAAACATGAAAAAGGTCATTTGAAAATCAACATGAGAAACGATAATTCCAAAAGTATAAAACACAAAATAAAAGTCCTTACCAAAGGAAGAAAATGTATCGTGCTACGCTCCCTCCTCCCGCCCTGTGGTGTGACAGATGTCCCTTTCTCCAAAAATGTTCTCAATGGTATCGTAATGTTGCAACCACTCACAAGTTGACCTGCTGTGGGGAAGAAACGAGTTAGTACGTTTCAAACACGAGAAAGGTCATTTTAAAATCAACATGAAAAACCATAATTCCAAAAGTATAAAACACTAAAAAATCCTTACCAAAGAAAGAAAATGTATCATGCTACGCTCTCTCCTCTCGCCCTGAGGTGCAACAGATGTCCCTTTCTATAAAAATTTACTCATTGGGATCGTAATGTTGCAACCACACACTAGTTGACCTGCAGTGAGGAAGAAACGAGTTACTACGTTTCAAACATGAAAAAGGTCATTTGAAAATCAACGTGAGAAACGATAATTCCAAAAGTATAAAACACAAAATAAAAGTCCTTACCAAAGGAAGAAAATGTATCGTGCTACGCTCCCTCCTCCCGCCCTGTGGTGTGACAGATGTCCCTTTCTCCAAAAATGTTCTCAATGGTATCGTAATGTTGCAACCACTCACAAGTTGACCTGCTGTGGGGAAGAAACGAGTTAGTACGTTTCAAACACGAGAAAGGTCATTTTAAAATCAACATGAAAAACCATAATTCCAAAAGTATAAAACACTAGAAAATCCTTACCAAAGAAAGAAAATGTATCATGCTACGCTCTCTCCTCTCGCCCTGAGGTGCAACAGATGTCCCTTTCTATAAAAATTTACTCATTGGGATCGTAATGTTGCAACCACACACTAGTTGACCTGCAGTGAGGAAGAAACGAGTTACTACGTTTCAAACATGAAAAAGGTCATTTGAAAATCAACATGAGAAACGATAATTCCAAAAGTATAAAACACAAAATAAAAGTCCTTACCAAAGGAAGAAAATGTATCGTGCTACGCTCCCTCCTCCCGCCCTGTGGTGTGACAGATGTCCCTTTCTCCAAAAATGTTCTCAATGGTATCGTAATGTTGCAACCACTCACAAGTTGACCTGCTGTGGGGAAGAAACGAGTTAGTACGTTTCAAACACGAGAAAGGTCATTTTAAAATCAACATGAAAAACCATAATTCCAAAAGTATAAAACACTAAAAAATCCTTACCAAAGAAAGAAAATGTATCATGCTACGCTCTCTCCTCTCGCCCTGAGGTGCAACAGATGTCCCTTTCTATAAAAATTTACTCAATGGGATCGTAATGTTGCAACCACACACTAGTTGACCTGCAGTGAGGAAGAAACGAGTTACTACGTTTCAAACATGAAAAAGGTCATTTGAAAATCAACATGAGAAACGATAATTCCAAAAGTATAAAACACAAAATAAAAGTCCTTACCAAAGGAAGAAAATGTATCGTGCTACGCTCCCTCCTCCCGCCCTGTGGTGTGACAGATGTCCCTTTCTCCAAAAATATTCTCAATGGTATCGTAATGTTGCAACCACTCACAAGTTGACCTGCTGTGGGGAAGACACGAGTTAGTACGTTTCAAACACGAGAAAGGTCATTTTAAAATCAACATGAAAAACCATAATTCCAAAAGTATAAAACACTAGAAAATCCTTACCAAAGAAAGAAAATGTATCATGCTACGCTCTCTCCTCTCGCCCTGAGGTGCAACAGATGTCCCTTTCTATAAAAATATACTCAATGGGATCGTAATGTTGCAACCACTCACAAGTTGACCTGCTGTGAGGAAGAAACGAGTTACTACGTTTCAAACATGAAAAAGGTCATTTGAAAATCAACATGAGAAACGATAATTCCAAAAGTATAAAACACGAAATAAAAGTCCTTACCAAAGGAAGAAAATGTATGGTGCTACGCTCCCTCCTCCCGCCCTGTGGTGTGACAGATGTCCCTTTCTCCGAAAATATTCTCAATGGTATCGTAATGTTGCAGCCACTCACAAGTTGACCTGCTGTGGGGAAGAAACGAGTTAGTACGTTTCAAACACGAGAAAGGTCATTTTAAAATCAACATGAAAAACCATAATTCCAAAAGTATAAAACACTAGAAAATCCTTACCAAAGAAAGAAAATGTATCATGCTACGCTCTCTCCTCTCGCCCTGAGGTGCAACAGATGTCCCTTTCTATAAAAATTTACTCAATGGGATCGTAATGTTGCAACCACTCACAAGTTGACCTGCTGTGAGGAAGAAACGAGTTACTACGTTTCAAACATGAAAAAGGTCATTTGAAAATCAACATGAGAAACGGTAATTCCAAAAGTATAAAACACAAAATAAAAGTCCTTACCAAAGGAAGAAAATGTATCGTGCTACGTTCCCTCCTCCCGCCCTGTGGTGTGACAGATGTCCCTTTCTCCAAAAATATTCTCAATGGTATCGTAATGTTGCAACCACTCACAAGTTGACCTGCTGTGGGGAAGAAACGAGTTAGTACGTTTCAAACACGAGAAAGGTCATTTTAAAATCAACTTGAAAAACCATAATTCCAAAAATATAAAACACTAAAAAATCCTTACCAAAGAAAGAAAATGTATCATGCTACGCTCTCTCCTCTCGCCCTGAGGTGCAACAGATGTCCCTTTCTATAAAAATTTACTCAATGGGATCGTAATGTTGCAACCACTCACAAGTTGACCTGCTGTGAGGAAGAAACGAGTTAGTACGTTTCAAACATGAAAAAGGTCATTTGAAAATCAACATGAGAAACGATAATTCCAAAAGTATAAAACACAAAATAAAAGTCCTTACCAAAGGAAGAAAATGTATCGTGCTACGCTCCCTCCTCCCGCCCTGTGGTGTGACAGATGTCCCTTTCTCCAAAATTATTCTCAATGGTATCGTAATGTTGCAACCACTCACAAGTTGACCTGCTGTGGGGAAGAAACGAGTTAGTACGTTTCAAACACGAGAAAGGTCATTTTAAAATCAACATGAAAAACCATAATTCCAAAAGTATAAAACACTAGAAAATCCTTACCAAAGAAAGAAAATGTATCATGCTACGCTCTCTCCTCTCGCCCTGAGGTGCAACAGATGTCCCTTTCTATAAAAATTTACTCAATGGGATCGTAATGTTGCAACCACACACTAGTTGACCTGCAGTGAGGAAGAAACGAGTTACTACGTTTCAAACATGAAAAAGGTCATTTTAAAATTAACATGAAAAACGATAATTCCAAAAGTATAAAACTCAAAAAAAAGTCCTTACCAAAGGAAGAAAATGTATCGTGCTACGCTCCCTCCTCCCGCCCTCTGGTGTGACAGATGTCCCTTTCTCCAAGAATGTACTCAATGGGACCGTAATGTTGCAACCACCCAATACTTGACCTGCTGTGTGGTAGAAATCAGTTAGTACGTTGCAAACATGAAAAAGGCTCATTTTAAAATCAACATGAATAAACAATATTTCCAAAAGTATAAAACACAAAAAAAACCATACCAAAGAAAGAAAATGTATCGTGCTACGCTCCCTCCTCCCGCCCTGTTTTGTGACAGATGTCCCTTTCTCCAAAAATGTTCTCAATGGTATCGTAATGTTGCAACCACTCACAAGTTGACCTGCTGTGGGGAAGAAACGAGTTAGTACGTTTCAAACACGAGAAAGGTCATTTTAAAATCAACATGAAAAACCATAATTCCAAAAGTATAAAACACTAAAAAATCCTTACCAAAGAAAGAAAATGTATCATGCTACGCTCTCTCCTCTCGCCCTGAGGTGCAACAGATGTCCCTTTCTATAAAAATTTACTCAATGGGATCGTAATGTTGCAACCACACACTAGTTGACCTGCAGTGAGGAAGAAACGAGTTACTACGTTTCAAACATGAAAAAGGTCATTTGAAAATCAACATGAGAAACGATAATTCCAAAAGTATAAAACACAAAATAAAAGTCCTTACCAAAGGAAGAAAATGTATCGTGCTACGCTCCCTCCTCCCGCCCTGTGGTGTGACAGATGTCCCTTTCTCCAAAAATATTCTCAATGGTATCGTAATGTTGCAACCACTCACAAGTTGACCTGCTGTGGGGAAGACACGAGTTAGTACGTTTCAAACACGAGAAAGGTCATTTTAAAATCAACATGAAAAACCATAATTCCAAAAGTATAAAACACTAGAAAATCCTTACCAAAGAAAGAAAATGTATCATGCTACGCTCTCTCCTCTCGCCCTGAGGTGCAACAGATGTCCCTTTCTATAAAAATATACTCAATGGGATCGTAATGTTGCAACCACTCACAAGTTGACCTGCTGTGAGGAAGAAACGAGTTACTACGTTTCAAACATGAAAAAGGTCATTTGAAAATCAACATGAGAAACGATAATTCCAAAAGTATAAAACACGAAATAAAAGTCCTTACCAAAGGAAGAAAATGTATCGTGCTACGCTCCCTCCTCCCGCCCTGTGGTGTGACAGATGTCCCTTTCTCCAAAAATATTCTCAATGGTATCGTAATGTTGCAACCACTCACAAGTTGACCTGCTGTGGGGAAGAAACGAGTTAGTACGTTTCAAACACGAGAAAGGTCATTTTAAAATCAACATGAAAAACCATAATTCCAAAAGTATAAAACACTAGAAAATCCTTACCAAAGAAAGAAAATGTATCATGCTACGCTCTCTCCTCTCGCCCTGAGGTGCAACAGATGTCCCTTTCTATAAAAATTTACTCAATGGGATCATAATGTTGCAACCACACACTAGTTGACCTGCAGTGAGGAAGAAACGAGTTACTACGTTTCAAACATGAAAAAGGTCATTTTAAAATTAACATGAAAAACGATAATTCCAAAAGTATAAAACTCAAAAAAAAGTCCTTACCAAATCAAGAAAATGTATCGTGCTACGCTCCCTCCTCCCGCCCTCTGGTGTGACAGATGTCCCTTTCTCCAAGAATGTACTCAATGGGACCGTAATGTTGCAACCACCCAATACTTGACCTGCTGTGTGGTAGAAATGAGTTAGTACGTTGCAAACATGAAAAAGGCTCATTTTAAAATCAACATGAATAAACAATATTTCCAAAAGTATAAAACACAAAAAAAACCATACCAAAGAAAGAAAATGTATCGTGCTACGCTCCCTCCTCCCGCCCTGTGGTGTGACAGATGTCCCTTTCTCCAAAAATGTTCTCAATGGTATCGTAATGTTGCAACCACTCACAAGTTGACCTGCTGTGGGGAAGAAACGAGTTAGTACGTTTCAAACACGAGAAAGGTCATTTTAAAATCAACATGAAAAACCATAATTCCAAAAGTATAAAACACTAAAAAATCCTTACCAAAGAAAGAAAATGTATCATGCTACGCTCTCTCCTCTCGCCCTGAGGTGCAACAGATGTCCCTTTCTATAAAAATTTACTCAATGGGATCGTAATGTTGCAACCACACACTAGTTGACCTGCAGTGAGGAAGAAACGAGTTACTACGTTTCAAACATGAAAAAGGTCATTTGAAAATCAACATGAGAAACGATAATTCCAAAAGTATAAAACACAAAATAAAAGTCCTTACCAAAGGAAGAAAATGTATCGTGCTACGCTCCCTCCTCCCGCCCTGTGGTGTGACAGATGTCCCTTTCTCCAAAAATATTCTCAATGGTATCGTAATGTTGCAACCACTCACAAGTTGACCTGCTGTGGGGAAGACACGAGTTAGTACGTTTCAAACACGAGAAAGGTCATTTTAAAATCAACATGAAAAACCATAATTCCAAAAGTATAAAACACTAGAAAATCCTTACCAAAGAAAGAAAATGTATCATGCTACGCTCTCTCCTCTCGCCCTGAGGTGCAACAGATGTCCCTTTCTATAAAAATATACTCAATGGGATCGTAATGTTGCAACCACTCACAAGTTGACCTGCTGTGAGGAAGAAACGAGTTACTACGTTTCAAACATGAAAAAGGTCATTTGAAAATCAACATGAGAAACGATAATTCCAAAAGTATAAAACACGAAATAAAAGTCCTTACCAAAGGAAGAAAATGTATCGTGCTACGCTCCCTCCTCCCGCCCTGTGGTGTGACAGATGTCCCTTTCTCCAAAAATATTCTCAATGGTATCGTAATGTTGCAACCACTCACAAGTTGACCTGCTGTGGGGAAGAAACGAGTTAGTACGTTTCAAACACGAGAAAGGTCATTTTAAAATCAACATGAAAAACCATAATTCCAAAAGTATAAAACACTAGAAAATCCTTACCAAAGAAAGAAAATGTATCATGCTACGCTCTCTCCTCTCGCCCTGAGGTGCAACAGATGTCCCTTTCTATAAAAATTTACTCAATGGGATCGTAATGTTGCAACCACTCACAAGTTGACCTGCTGTGAGGAAGAAACGAGTTACTACGTTTCAAACATGAAAAAGGTCATTTGAAAATCAACATGAGAAACGGTAATTCCAAAAGTATAAAACACAAAATAAAAGTCCTTACCAAAGGAAGAAAATGTATCGTGCTACGCTCCCTCCTCCCGCCCTGTGGTGTGACAGATGTCCCTTTCTCCAAAAATATTCTCAATGGTATCGTAATGTTGCAACCACTCACAAGTTGACCTGCTGTGGGGAAGAAACGAGTTAGTACGTTTCAAACACGAGAAAGGTCATTTTAAAATCAACTTGAAAAACCATAATTCCAAAAGTATAAAACACTAAAAAATCCTTACCAAAGAAAGAAAATGTATCATGCTACGCTCTCTCCTCTCGCCCTGAGGTGCAACAGATGTCCCTTTCTATAAAAATTTACTCAATGGGATCGTAATGTTGCAACCACTCACAAGTTGACCTGCTGTGAGGAAGAAACGAGTTAGTACGTTTCAAACATGAAAAAGGTCATTTGAAAATCAACATGAGAAACGATAATTCCAAAAGTATAAAACACAAAATAAAAGTCCTTACCAAAGGAAGAAAATGTATCGTGCTACGCTCCCTCCTCCCGCCCTGTGGTGTGACAGATGTCCCTTTCTCCAAAAATATTCTCAATGGTATCGTAATGTTGCAACCACTCACAAGTTGACCTGCTGTGGGGAAGAAACGAGTTAGTACGTTTCAAACACGAGAAAGGTCATTTTAAAATCAACATGAAAAACCATAATTCCAAAAGTATAAAACACTAGAAAATCCTTACCAAAGAAAGAAAATGTATCATGCTACGCTCTCTCCTCTCGCCCTGAGGTGCAACAGATGTCCCTTTCTATAAAAATTTACTCAATGGGATCGTAATGTTGCAACCACACACTAGTTGACCTGCAGTGAGGAAGAAACGAGTTACTACGTTTCAAACATGAAAAAGGTCATTTTAAAATTAACATGAAAAACGATAATTCCAAAAGTATAAAACTCAAAAAAAAGTCCTTACCAAAGGAAGAAAATGTATCGTGCTACGCTCCCTCCTCCCGCCCTCTGGTGTGACAGATGTCCCTTTCTCCAAGAATGTACTCAATGGGACCGTAATGTTGCAACCACCCAATACTTGACCTGCTGTGTGGTAGAAATGAGTTAGTACGTTGCAAACATGAAAAAGGCTCATTTTAAAATCAACATGAATAAACAATATTTCCAAAAGTATAAAACACAAAAAAAACCTTACCAAAGAAAGAAAATGTATCGTGCTACGCTCCCTCCTCCCGCCCTGTGGTGTGACAGATGTCCCTTTCTCCAAAAATGTTCTCAATGGTATCGTAATGTTGCAACCACTCACAAGTTGACCTGCTGTGGGGAAGAAACGAGTTAGTACGTTTCAAACACGAGAAAGGTCATTTTAAAATCAACATGAAAAACCATAATTCCAAAAGTATAAAACACTAGAAAATCCTTACCAAAGAAAGAAAATGTATCATGCTACGCTCTCTCCTCTCGCCCTGAGGTGCAACAGATGTCCCTTTCTATAAAAATTTAATCAATGGGATCGTAATGTTGCAACCACACACTAGTTGACCTGCTGTGAGGAAGAAACGAGTTACTACGTTTCAAACATGAAAAAGGTCATTTGAAAATCAACATGAGGAACGATAATTCCAAAAGTATAAAACACAAAATAAAAGTCCTTACCAAAGGAAGAAAATGTATCGTGCTACGCTCCCTCCTCCCGCCCTGTGGCGTGACAGATGTCCCTTTCTCCAAAAATGTTCTCAATGGTATCGTAATGTTGCAACCACTCACAAGTTGACCTGCTGTGGGGAAGAAACGAGTTAGTACGTTTCAAACACGAGAAAGGTCATTTTAAAATCAACATGAAAAACCATAATTCCAAAAGTATAAAACACTAGAAAATCCTTACCAAAGAAAGAAAATGTATCATGCTACGCTCTCTCCTCTCGCCCTGAGGTGCAACACATGTCCCTTTCTCCAAAAATGTACTCAATGGGATCGTAATGTTGCAACCACACACTAGTTGACCTGCAGTGAGGAAGAAACGAGTTACTACGTTTCAAACATGAAAAAGGTCATTTGAAAATCAACATGAGAAACGATAATTCCAAAAGTATAAAACACAAAATAAAAGTCCTTACCAAAGGAAGAAAATGTATCGTGCTACGCTCCCTCCTCCCGCCCTGTGGTGTGACAGATGTCCCTTTCTCCAAAAATGTTCTCAATGGTATCGTAATGTTGCAACCACTCACAAGTTGACCTGCTGTGGGGAAGAAACGAGTTAGTACGTTTCAAACACGAGAAAGGTCATTTTAAAATCAACATGAAAAACCATAATTCCAAAAGTATAAAACACTAGAAAATCCTTACCAAAGAAAGAAAATGTATCATGCTACGCTCTCTCCTCTCGTCCTGAGGTGCAACAGATGTCCCTTTCTATAAAAATTTACTCAATGGGATCGTAATGTTGCAACCACACACTAGTTGACCTGCTGTGAGGAAGAAACGAGTTACTACGTTTCAAACATGAAAAAGGTCATTTGAAAATCAACATGAGAAACGATAATTCCAAAAGTATAAAACACAAAATAAAAGTCCTTACCAAAGGAAGAAAATGTATCGTGCTACGCTCCCTCCTCCCGCCCTGTGGTGTGACAGATGTCCCTTCCTCCAAAAATGTTCTCAATGGTATCGTAATGTTGCAACCACTCGCAAGTTGACCTGTTGTGGGGAAGAAACGAGTTAGTACGTTTCAAACACGAAAAAGGTCATTTTAAAATCAACATGAAAAACCATAATTCCAAAAGTATAAAACACTAGAAAATCCTTACCAAAGAAAGAAAATGTATCATGCTACGCTCTCTCCTCTCGCCCTGAGGTGCAACAGATGTCCCTTTCTATAAAAATTTACTCAATGGGATCGTAATGTTGCAACCACACACTAGTTGACCTGCAGTGAGGAAGAAACGAGTTACTACGTTTCAAACATGAAAAAGGTCATTTGAAAATCAACATGAGAAACGATAATTCCAAAAGTATAAAACACAAAATAAAAGTCCTTACCAAAGGAAGAAAATGTATCGTGCTACGCTCCCTCCTCCCGCCCTGTGGTGTGACAGATGTCCCTTTCTCCAAAAATGTTCTCAATGGTATCGTAATGTTGCAACCACTCACAAGTTGACCTGCTGTGGGGAAGAAACGAGTTAGTACGTTTCAAACACGAGAAATTTCATTTTAAAATCAACATGAAAAACCATAATTCCAAAAGTATAAAACACTAGAAAATCCTTACCAAAGAAAGAAAATGTATCATGCTACGCTCTCTCCTCTCGCCCTGAGGTGCAACAGATGTCCCTTTCTATAAAAATTTACTCAATGGGATCGTAATGTTGCAACCACACACTAGTTGACCTGCTGTGAGGAAGAAACGAGTTACTACGTTTCAAACATGAAAAAGGTCATTTGAAAATCAACATGAGAAACGATAATTCCAAAAGTATAAAACACAAAATAAAAGTCCTTACCAAAGGAAGAAAATGTATCGTGCTACGCTCCCTCCTCCCGCCCTGTGGTGTGACAGATGTCCCTTTCTCCAAAAATGTTCTCAATGGTATCGTAATGTTGCAACCACTCGCAAGTTGACCTGTTGTGGGGAAGAAACGAGTTAGTACGTTTCAAACACGAAAAAGGTCATTTTAAAATCAACATGAAAAACCATAATTCCAAAAGTATAAAACACTAGAAAATCCTTACCAAAGAAAGAAAATGTATCATGCTACGCTCTCTCCTCTCGCCCTGAGGTGCAACAGATGTCCCTTTCTATAAAAATTTACTCAATGGGATCGTAATGTTGCAACCACACACTAGTTGACCTGCAGTGAGGAAGAAACGAGTTACTACGTTTCAAACATGAAAAAGGTCATTTGAAAATCAACATGAGAAACGATAATTCCAAAAGTATAAAACACAAAATAAAAGTCCTTACCAAAGGAAGAAAATGTATCGTGCTACGCTCCCTCCTCCCGCCCTGTGGTGTGACAGATGTCCCTTTCTCCAAAAATGTTCTCAATGGTATCGTAATGTTGCAACCACTCACAAGTTGACCTGCTGTGGGGCAGAAACGAGTTAGTACGTTTCAAACACGAGAAAGGTCATTTTAAAATCAACATGAAAAACCATAATTCCAAAAGTATAAAACACTAGAAAATCCTTACCAAAGGAAGAAAATGTATCATGCTACGCTCTCTCCTCTCGCCCTGAGGTGCAACAGATGTCCCTTTCTATAAAAATTTACTCAATGGGATCGTAATGTTGCAACCACTCACAAGTTGACCTGTTGTGGGGAAGAAACGAGTTAGTACGTTTCAAACACGAAAAAGGTCATTTTAAAATCAACATGAAAAACCATAACTCCAAAAGTATAAAACACTAGAAAATCCTTACCAAAGGAAGAAAATGTATCTTGCTACGCTCTCTCCTCTCGCCCTGAGGTGCAACAGATGTCCCTTTCTATAAAAATGTACTCAATGGGATCGTAATGTTGCAACCACACACTAGTTGACCTGCTGTGAGGAAGAAACGAGTTACTACGTTTCAAACATGAAAAAGGTCATTTGAAAATCAACATGTGAAACGATAATTCCAAAAGTATAAAACACAAAATAAAAGTCCTTACCAAAGGAAGAAAATGTATCGTGCTACGCTCCCTCCTCCCGCCCTGTGGTGTGACAGATTTCCCTTTCTCCAAAAATGTTCTCAATGGTATCGTAATGTTGCAACCACTCGCAAGTTGACCTGTTGTGGGGAAGAAACGAGTTAGTACGTTCTAAACACGAAAAAGGTCATTTTAAAATCAACATGAAAAACCATAATTCCAAAAGTATAAAACACTAGAAAATCCTTACCAAAGAAAGAAAATGTATCATGCTACGCTCTCTCCTCTCGCCCTGAGGTGCAACAGATGTCCCTTTCTATAAAAATTTACTCAATGGGATCGTAATGTTGCAACCACACACTAGTTGACCTGCAGTGAGGAAGAAACGAGTTACTACGTTTCAAACATGAAAAAGGTCATTTGAAAATCAACATGAGAAACGATAATTCCAAAAGTATAAAACACAAAATAAAAGTCCTTACCAAAGGAAGAAAATGTATCGTGCTACGCTCCCTCCTCCCGCCCTGTGGTGTGACAGATGTCCCTTTCTCCAAAAATGTTCTCAATGGTATCGTAATGTTGCAACCACTCACAAGTTGACCTGCTGTGGGGAAGAAACGAGTTAGTACGTTTCAAACACGAGAAAGGTCATTTTAAAGTCAACATGAAAAACCATAATTCCAAAAGTATAAAACACTAGAAAATCCTTACCAAAGGAAGAAAATGTATCATGCTACGCTCTCTCCTCTCGCCCTGAGGTGCAACAGATGTCCCTTTCTATAAAAATTTACTCAATGGGATCGTAATGTTGCAACCACTCACAAGTTGACCTGTTGTGGGGAAGAAACGAGTTAGTACGTTTCAAACACGAAAAAGGTCATTTTAAAATCAACATGAAAAACCATAATTCCAAAAGTATAAAACACTAGAAAATCCTTACCAAAGGAAGAAAATGTATCTTGCTACGCTCTCTCCTCTCGCCCTGAGGTGCAACAGATGTCCCTTTCTATAAAAATTTACTCAATGGGATCGTAATGTTGCAACCACACACTAGTTGACCTGCTGTGAGGAAGAAACGAGTTACTACGTTTCAAACATGAAAAAGGTCATTTGAAAATCAACATGAGAAACGATAATTCCAAAAGTATAAAACACAAAATAAAAGTCCTTACCAAAGGAAGAAAATGTATCGTGCTACGCTCCCTCCTCCCGCCCTGTGGTGTGACAGATGTCCCTTTCTCCAAAAATGTTCTCAATGGTATCGTAATGTTGCAACCACTCGCAAGTTGACCTGTTGTGGGGAAGAAACGAGTTAGTACGTTTCAAACACGAAAAAGGTCATTTTAAAATCAACATGAAAAACCATAATTCCAAAAGTATAAAACACTAGAAAATCCTTACCAAAGAAGGAAAATGTATCTTGCTACGCTCTCTCCTCTCGCCCTGAGGTGCAACAGATGTCCCTTTCTATAAAAATTTACTCAATGGGATCGTAATGTTGCAACCACACACTAGTTGACCTGCTGTGAGGAAGAAACGAGTTACTACGTTTCAAACATGAAAAAGGTCATTTGAAAATCAACATGAGAAACGATAATTCCAAAAGTATAAAACACAAAATAAAAGTCCTTACCAAAGGAAGAAAATGTATCGTGCTACGCTCCCTCCTCCCGCCCTGTGGTGTGACAGATGTCCCTTTCTCCAAAAATGTTCTCAATGGTATCGTAATGTTGCAACCACTCACAAGTTGACCTGTTGTGGGGAAGAAACGAGTTAGTACGTTTCAAACACGAAAAAGGTCATTTTAAAATCAACATGAAAAACCATAATTCCAAAAGTATAAAACACTAGAAAATCCTTACCAAAGAAAGAAAATGTATCATGCTACGCTCTCTCCTCTCGCCCTGAGGTGCAACAGATGTCCCTTTCTATAAAAATTTACTCAATGGGATCGTAATGTTGCAACCACACACTAGTTGACCTGCTGTGAGGAAGAAACGAGTTACTACGTTTCAAACATGAAAAAGGTCATTTGAAAATCAACATGAGAAACGATAATTCCAAAAGTATAAAACACAAAATAAAAGTCCTTACCAAAGGCAGAAAATGTATCGTGCTACGCTCCCTCCTCCCGCCCTGTGGTGTGACAGATGTCCCTTTCTCCAAAAATGTTCTCAATGGTATCGTAATGTTGCAACCACTCACAAGTTGACCTGCTGTGGGGAAGAAACGAGTTAGTACGTTTCAAACACGAGAAAGGTCATTTTAAAATCAACATGAAAAACCATAATTACAAAAGTATAAAACACTAGAAAATCCTTACCAAAGGAAGAAAATGTATCATGCTACGCTCTCTCCTCTCGCCCTGAGGTGACACAGATGTCCCTTTCTATAAAAATTTACTCAATGGGATCGTAATGTTGCAACCACTCACAAGTTGACCTGTTGTGGGGAAGAAACGAGTTAGTACGTTTCAAACACGAAAAAGGTCATTTTAAAATCAACATGAAAAACCATAACTCCAAAAGTATAAAACACTAGAAAATCCTTACCAAAGGAAGAAAATGTATCTTGCTACGCTCTCTCCTCTCGCCCTGAGGTGCAACAGATGTCCCTTTCTATAAAAATGTACTCAATGGGATCGTAATGTTGCAACCACACACTAGTTGACCTGCTGTGAGGAAGAAACGAGTTACTACGTTTCAAACATGAAAAAGGTCATTTGAAAATCAACATGTGAAACGATAATTCCAAAAGTATAAAACACAAAATAAAAGTCCTTACCAAAGGAAGAAAATGTATCGTGCTACGCTCCCTCCTCCCGCCCTGTGGTGTGACAGATTTCCCTTTCTCCAAAAATGTTCTCAATGGTATCGTAATGTTGCAACCACTCGCAAGTTGACCTGTTGTGGGGAAGAAACGAGTTAGTACGTTTTAAACACGAAAAAGGTCATTTTAAAATCAACATGAAAAACCATAATTCCAAAAGTATAAAACACTAGAAAATCCTTACCAAAGAAAGAAAATGTATCATGCTACGCTCTCTCCTCTCGCCCTGAGGTGCAACAGATGTCCCTTTCTATAAAAATTTACTCAATGGGATCGTAATGTTGCAACCACACACTAGTTGACCTGCAGTGAGGAAGAAACGAGTTACTACGTTTCAAACATGAAAAAGGTCATTTGAAAATCAACATGAGAAACGATAATTCCAAAAGTATAAAACACAAAATAAAAGTCCTTACCAAAGGAAGAAAATGTATCGTGCTACGCTCCCTCCTCCCGCCCTGTGGTGTGACAGATGTCCCTTTCTCCAAAAATGTTCTCAATGGTATCGTAATGTTGCAACCACTCACAAGTTGACCTGCTGTGGGGAAGAAACGAGTTAGTACGTTTCAAACACGAGAAAGGTCATTTTAAAGTCAACATGAAAAACCATAATTCCAAAAGTATAAAACACTAGAAAATCCTTACCAAAGGAAGAAAATGTATCATGCTACGCTCTCTCCTCTCGCCCTGAGGTGCAACAGATGTCCCTTTCTATAAAAATTTACTCAATGGGATCGTAATGTTGCAACCACTCACAAGTTGACCTGTTGTGGGGAAGAAACGAGTTAGTACGTTTCAAACACGAAAAAGGTCATTTTAAAATCAACATGAAAAACCATAATTCCAAAAGTATAAAACACTAGAAAATCCTTACCAAAGGAAGAAAATGTATCTTGCTACGCTCTCTCCTCTCGCCCTGAGGTGCAACAGATGTCCCTTTCTATAAAAATTTACTCAATGGGATCGTAATGTTGCAACCACACACTAGTTGACCTGCTGTGAGGAAGAAACGAGTTACTACGTTTCAAACATGAAAAAGGTCATTTGAAAATCAACATGAGAAACGATAATTCCAAAAGTATAAAACACAAAATAAAAGTCCTTACCAAAGGAAGAAAATGTATCGTGCTACGCTCCCTCCTCCCGCCCTGTGGTGTGACAGATGTCCCTTTCTCCAAAAATGTTCTCAATGGTATCGTAATGTTGCAACCACTCGCAAGTTGACCTGTTGTGGGGAAGAAACGAGTTAGTACGTTTCAAACACGAAAAAGGTCATTTTAAAATCAACATGAAAAACCATAATTCCAAAAGTATAAAACACTAGAAAATCCTTACCAAAGAAGGAAAATGTATCATGCTACGCTCTCTCCTCTCGCCCTGAGGTGCGACAGATGTCCCTTTCTATAAAAATTTACTCAATGGGATCGTAATGTTGCAACCACACACTAGTTGACCTGCAGTGAGGAAGAAACGAGTTACTACGTTTCAAACATGAAAAAGGTCATTTGAAAATCAACATGAGAAACGATAATTCCAAAAGTATAAAACACAAAATAAAAGTCCTTACCAAAGGAAGAAAATGTATCGTGCTACGCTCCCTCCTCCCGCCCTGTGGTGTGACAGATGTCCCTTTCTCCAAAAATGTTCTCAATGGTATCGTAATGTTGCAACCACTCGCAAGTTGACCTGTTGTGGGGAAGAAACGAGTTAGTACGTTTCAAACACGAGAAAGGTCATTTTAAAATCAACATGAAAAACCATAATTCCAAAAGTATAAAACACTAGAAAATCCTTACCAAAGAAAGAAAATGTATCATGCTACGCTCCCTCCTCCCGCCCTGTGGTGCAACAGATGTCCCTTTCTATAAAAATTTACTCAATGGGATCGTAATGTTGCAACCACACACTAGTTGACCTGCAGTGAGGAAGAAACGAGTTACTACGTTTCAAACATGAAAAAGGTCATTTGAAAATCAACATGAGAAACGATAATTCCAAAAGTATAAAACACAAAATAAAAGTCCTTACCAAAGGAAGAAAATGTATCGTGCTACGTTCCCTCCTCCCGCCCTGTGGTGTGACAGATGTCCCTTTCTCCAAAAATGTTCTCAATGGTATCGTAATGTTGCAACCACTCACAAGTTGACCTGCTGTGGGGAAGAAACGAGTTAGTACGTTTCAAACACGAAAAAGGTCATTTTAAAATCAACATGAAAAACCATAATTCCAAAAGTATAAAACACTAGAAAATCCTTACCAAAGAAAGAAAATGTATCATGCTACGCTCCCTCCTCCCGCCCTGTGGTGCAACAGATGTCCCTTTCTATGAAAATTTACTCAATGGGATCGTAATGTTGCAACCACTTACAAGTTGACCTGCTGTGGGGAAGAAACGAGTTAGTACGTTTCAAACATGAAAAAGGTCATTTTAAAATTAACATGAAAAACCATAATTCCAAAAGTATAAAACACTAGAAAATCCTTACCAAAGGAAGAAAATGTATCGTGCTACGCTCCCTCCTCCCGCCCTGTGGTGTGACAGATGTCCCTTTCTCCAAAAATGTTCTCAATGGTATCGTAATGTTGCAACCACTCACAAGTTGACCTGCTGTGAGGAAGAAACGAGTTAGTACGTTTCAAGCACGAAAAAGGTCATTTTAAAATCAACATGAAAAACCATAATTCCAAAGGTATAAAACACAAAAAAATCGTTACCAAAGAAAGAAAATGTATCATGCTACGCTCCCTCCTCCCGCCCTGTGGTGCAACAGATGTCCCTTTCTATAAAAATTTACTCAATGGGATCGTAATGTTGCAACCACTTACAAGTTGACCTGCTGTGGGGAAGAAACGAGTTAGTACGTTTCAAACATGAAAAAGGTCATTTTAAAATTAACATGAAAAACGATAATTCCAAAAGTATAAATCTCAAAAAAAAGTCCTTACCAAAGGAAGAAAATGTATCGTGCTACGCTCCCTCCTCCCGCCCTGTGGTGTGACAGATGTCCCTTTCTCCAAGAATGTACTCAATGGGATCGTAATGTTGCAACCACCCAATACTTGACCTGCTGTGTGGTAGAAATGAGTTAGTACGTTGCAAACATGAAAAAGGTCATTTTAAAATCAACATGAATAAACAATATTTCCAAAAGTATAAAACACAAAGAAAACCTTACCAAAGAAAGAAAATGTATCATGCTATGCTCCTTCCTCCGGCCCTGTGGTGCAACAGATGTCCCTTTCTCCAAAAATGTACTCAATGGGATCGTAATGTTGCAACCACACAGTAGTTGACCTGCTGTGAGGAAGAAACGAGTTACTACGTTTCAAACATGAAAAAGGTCATTTGAAAATCAACATGAGAAACGATAATTCCAAAAGTATAAAACACAAAATAAAAGTCCTTACCAAAGGAAGAAAATGTATCGTGCTACGCTCCCTCCTCCCGCCCTGTGGTGTGACAGATGTCCCTTTCTCCAAAAATGTTCTCAATGGTATCGTAATGTTGCAACCACTCACAAGTTGACCTGCTGTGGGGAAGAAACGAGTTAGTACGTTTCAAACACGAAAAAGGTCATTTTAAAATCAACATGAAAAACCATAATTCCAAAAGTATAAAACACTAGAAAATCCTTACCAAAGAAAGAAAATGTATCATGCTACGCTCCCTCCTCCCGCCCTGTGGTGCAACAGATGTCCCTTTCTATAAAAATTTACTCAATGGGATCGTAATGTTGCAACCACTTACAAGTTGACCTGCTGTGGGGAAGAAACGAGTTAGTACGTTTCAAACATGAAAAAGGTCGTTTTAAAATTAACATGAAAAACGATAATTCCAAAAGTTAAAAACTCAAAAAAAAGTCCTTACCAAAGGAAGAAAATGTATCGTGCTACGCTCCCTCCTCCCGCCCTGTGGTGTGACAGATGTCCCTTTCTCCAAGAATCTACTCAATGGGATCGTAATGTTGCAACCACCCAATACTTGACCTGCTGTGTGGTAGAAATGAGTTAGTACGTTGCAAACATGAAAAAGGTCATTTTAAAATCAACATGAATAAACAATATTTCCAAAAGTATAAAACACAAAAAAAACCTTACCAAAGAAAGAAATGTATCATGCTACGCTCCTTTCTCCGGCCCTGTGGTGCAACAGATGTCCCTTTCTCCAAAAATGTACTCAATGGGATCGTAATGTTGCAACCACACACTAGTTGACCTGCTGTGAGGAAGAAACGAGTTACTACGTTTCAAACATGAAAAAGGTCATTTGAAAATCAACATGAGAAACGATAATTCCAAAAGTATAAAACACAAAATAAAAGTCCTTACCAAAGGAAGAAAATGTATCGTGCTACGCTCCCTCCTCCCGCCCTGTGGTGTGACAGATGTCCCTTTCTCCAAAAATGTTCTCAATGGTATCGTAATGTTGCAACCACTCACAAGTTGACCTGCTGTGGGGAAGAAACGAGTTAGTACGTTTCAAACACGAGAAAGGTCATTTTAAAGTCAACATGAAAAACCATAATTCCAAAAGTATAAAACACTAGAAAATCCTTACCAAAGGAAGAAAATGTATCATGCTACGCTCTCTCCTCTCGCCCTGAGGTGCAACAGATGTCCCTTTCTATAAAAATTTACTCAATGGGATCGTAATGTTGCAACCACTCACAAGTTGACCTGTTGTGGGGAAGAAACGAGTTAGTACGTTTCAAACACGAAAAAGGTCATTTTAAAATCAACATGAAAAACCATAATTCCAAAAGTATAAAACACTAGAAAATCCTTACCAAAGGAAGAAAATGTATCTTGCTACGCTCTCTCCTCTCGCCCTGAGGTGCAACAGATGTCCCTTTCTATAAAAATTTACTCAATGGGATCGTAATGTTGCAACCACACACTAGTTGACCTGCTGTGAGGAAGAAACGAGTTACTACGTTTCAAACATGAAAAAGGTCATTTGAAAATCAACATGAGAAACGATAATTCCAAAAGTATAAAACACAAAATAAAAGTCCTTACCAAAGGAAGAAAATGTATCGTGCTACGCTCCCTCCTCCCGCCCTGTGGTGTGACAGATGTCCCTTTCTCCAAAAATGTTCTCAATGGTATCGTAATGTTGCAACCACTCGCAAGTTGACCTGTTGTGGGGAAGAAACGAGTTAGTACGTTTCAAACACGAAAAAGGTCATTTTAAAATCAACATGAAAAACCATAATTCCAAAAGTATAAAACACTAGAAAATCCTTACCAAAGAAGGAAAATGTATCATGCTACGCTCTCTCCTCTCGCCCTGAGGTGCGACAGATGTCCCTTTCTATAAAAATTTACTCAATGGGATCGTAATGTTGCAACCACACACTAGTTGACCTGCAGTGAGGAAGAAACGAGTTACTACGTTTCAAACATGAAAAAGGTCATTTGAAAATCAACATGAGAAACGATAATTCCAAAAGTATAAAACACAAAATAAAAGTCCTTACCAAAGGAAGAAAATGTATCGTGCTACGCTCCCTCCTCCCGCCCTGTGGTGTGACAGATGTCCCTTTCTCCAAAAATGTTCTCAATGGTATCGTAATGTTGCAACCACTCGCAAGTTGACCTGTTGTGGGGAAGAAACGAGTTAGTACGTTTCAAACACGAGAAAGGTCATTTTAAAATCAACATGAAAAACCATAATTCCAAAAGTATAAAACACTAGAAAATCCTTACCAAAGAAAGAAAATGTATCATGCTACGCTCCCTCCTCCCGCCCTGTGGTGCAACAGATGTCCCTTTCTATAAAAATTTACTCAATGGGATCGTAATGTTGCAACCACACACTAGTTGACCTGCAGTGAGGAAGAAACGAGTTACTACGTTTCAAACATGAAAAAGGTCATTTGAAAATCAACATGAGAAACGATAATTCCAAAAGTATAAAACACAAAATAAAAGTCCTTACCAAAGGAAGAAAATGTATCGTGCTACGTTCCCTCCTCCCGCCCTGTGGTGTGACAGATGTCCCTTTCTCCAAAAATGTTCTCAATGGTATCGTAATGTTGCAACCACTCACAAGTTGACCTGCTGTGGGGAAGAAACGAGTTAGTACGTTTCAAACACGAAAAAGGTCATTTTAAAATCAACATGAAAAACCATAATTCCAAAAGTATAAAACACTAGAAAATCCTTACCAAAGAAAGAAAATGTATCATGCTACGCTCCCTCCTCCCGCCCTGTGGTGCAACAGATGTCCCTTTCTATGAAAATTTACTCAATGGGATCGTAATGTTGCAACCACTTACAAGTTGACCTGCTGTGGGGAAGAAACGAGTTAGTACGTTTCAAACATGAAAAAGGTCATTTTAAAATTAACATGAAAAACCATAATTCCAAAAGTATAAAACACTAGAAAATCCTTACCAAAGGAAGAAAATGTATCGTGCTACGCTCCCTCCTCCCGCCCTGTGGTGTGACAGATGTCCCTTTCTCCAAAAATGTTCTCAATGGTATCGTAATGTTGCAACCACTCACAAGTTGACCTGCTGTGAGGAAGAAACGAGTTAGTACGTTTCAAGCACGAAAAAGGTCATTTTAAAATCAACATGAAAAACCATAATTCCAAAGGTATAAAACACAAAAAAATCGTTACCAAAGAAAGAAAATGTATCATGCTACGCTCCCTCCTCCCGCCCTGTGGTGCAACAGATGTCCCTTTCTATAAAAATTTACTCAATGGGATCGTAATGTTGCAACCACTTACAAGTTGACCTGCTGTGGGGAAGAAACGAGTTAGTACGTTTCAAACATGAAAAAGGTCATTTTAAAATTAACATGAAAAACGATAATTCCAAAAGTATAAATCTCAAAAAAAAGTCCTTACCAAAGGAAGAAAATGTATCGTGCTACGCTCCCTCCTCCCGCCCTGTGGTGTGACAGATGTCCCTTTCTCCAAGAATGTACTCAATGGGATCGTAATGTTGCAACCACCCAATACTTGACCTGCTGTGTGGTAGAAATGAGTTAGTACGTTGCAAACATGAAAAAGGTCATTTTAAAATCAACATGAATAAACAATATTTCCAAAAGTATAAAACACAAAGAAAACCTTACCAAAGAAAGAAAATGTATCATGCTATGCTCCTTCCTCCGGCCCTGTGGTGCAACAGATGTCCCTTTCTCCAAAAATGTACTCAATGGGATCGTAATGTTGCAACCACACAGTAGTTGACCTGCTGTGAGGAAGAAACGAGTTACTACGTTTCAAACATGAAAAAGGTCATTTGAAAATCAACATGAGAAACGATAATTCCAAAAGTATAAAACACAAAATAAAAGTCCTTACCAAAGGAAGAAAATGTATCGTGCTACGCTCCCTCCTCCCGCCCTGTGGTGTGACAGATGTCCCTTTCTCCAAAAATGTTCTCAATGGTATCGTAATGTTGCAACCACTCACAAGTTGACCTGCTGTGGGGAAGAAACGAGTTAGTACGTTTCAAACACGAAAAAGGTCATTTTAAAATCAACATGAAAAACCATAATTCCAAAAGTATAAAACACTAGAAAATCCTTACCAAAGAAAGAAAATGTATCATGCTACGCTCCCTCCTCCCGCCCTGTGGTGCAACAGATGTCCCTTTCTATAAAAATTTACTCAATGGGATCGTAATGTTGCAACCACTTACAAGTTGACCTGCTGTGGGGAAGAAACGAGTTAGTACGTTTCAAACATGAAAAAGGTCGTTTTAAAATTAACATGAAAAACGATAATTCCAAAAGTTAAAAACTCAAAAAAAAGTCCTTACCAAAGGAAGAAAATGTATCGTGCTACGCTCCCTCCTCCCGCCCTGTGGTGTGACAGATGTCCCTTTCTCCAAGAATCTACTCAATGGGATCGTAATGTTGCAACCACCCAATACTTGACCTGCTGTGTGGTAGAAATGAGTTAGTACGTTGCAAACATGAAAAAGGTCATTTTAAAATCAACATGAATAAACAATATTTCCAAAAGTATAAAACACAAAAAAAACCTTACCAAAGAAAGAAATGTATCATGCTACGCTCCTTTCTCCGGCCCTGTGGTGCAACAGATGTCCCTTTCTCCAAAAATGTACTCAATGGGATCGTAATGTTGCAACCACACACTAGTTGACCTGCTGTGAGGAAGAAACGAGTTACTACGTTTCAAACATGAAAAAGGTCATTTGAAAATCAACATGAGAAACGATAATTCCAAAAGTATAAAACACAAAATAAAAGTCCTTACCAAAGGAAGAAAATGTATCGTGCTACGCTCCCTCCTCCCGCCCTGTGGTGTGACAGATGTCCCTTTCTCCAAAAATGTTCTCAATGGTATCGTAATGTTGCAACCACCCACAAGTTGACCTGCTGTGGGGAAGAAACGAGTTAGTACGTTTCAAACACGAAAAAGGTCATTTTAAAATCAACATGAAAAACCATAATTCCAAAAGTATAAAACACTAGAAAATCCTTACCAAAGAAAGAAAATGTATCATGCTACGCTCCCTCCTACCGCCCTGTGGTGCAACAGATGTCCCTTTCTATAAAAATTTACTCAATGGGATCGTAATGTTGCAACCACTTACAAGTTGACCTGCTGTGGGGAAGAAACGAGTTAGTACGTTTCAAACATGAAAAAGGTCATTTTAAAATTAACATGAAAAACGATAATTCCAAAAGTAAAAAACTCAAAAAAAAGTCCTTACCAAAGGAAGAAAATGTATCGTGCTACGCTCCCTCCTCCCGCCCTGTGGTGTGACAGATGTCCCTTTCTCCAAGAATCTACTCAATGGGATCGTAATGTTGCAACCACCCAATACTTGACCTGCTGTGTGGTAGAAATGAGTTAGTACGTTGCAAACATGAAAAAGGTCATTTTAAAATCAACATGAATAAACAATATTTCCAAAAGTATAAAACACAAAAAAAACCTTACCAAAGAAAGAAAATGTATCATGCTACGCTCCTTCCTCCGGCCCTGTGGTGCAACAGATGTCCCTTTCTCCAAAAATGTACTCAATGGGATCGTAATGTTGCAACCACACACTAGTTGACCTGCTGTGAGGAAGAAACGAGTTACTACGTTTCAAACATGAAAAAGGTCATTTGAAAATCAACATGAGAAACGATAATTCCAAAAGTATAAAACACAAAATAAAAGTCCTTACCAAAGGAAGAAAATGTATCGTGCTACGCTCCCTCCTCCCGCCCTGTGGTGTGACAGATGTCCCTTTCTCCAAAAATGTTCTCAATGGTATCGTAATGTTGCAGCCACTCACAAGTTGACCTGCTGTGGGGAAGAAACGAGTTAGTACGTTTCAAACACGAAAAAGGTCATTTTAAAATCAACATGAAAAACCATAATTCCAAAAGTATAAAACACTAGAAAATCCTTACCAAAGAAAGAAAATGTATCATGCTACGCTCCCTCCTACCGCCCTGTGGTGCAACAGATGTCCCTTTCTATAAAAATTTACTCAATGGGATCGTAATGTTGCAACCACTTACAAGTTGACCTGCTGTGGGGAAGAAACGAGTTAGTACGTTTCAAACATGAAAAAGGTCATTTTAAAATTAACATGAAAAACGATAATTCCAAAAGTAAAAAACTCAAAAAAAAGTCCTTACCAAAGGAAGAAAATGTATCGTGCTACGCTCCCTCCTCCCGCCCTGTGGTGTGACAGATGTCCCTTTCTCCAAGAATCTACTCAATGGGATCGTAATGTTGCAACCACCCAATACTTGACCTGCTGTGTGGTAGAAATGAGTTAGTACGTTGCAAACATGAAAAAGGTCATTTTAAAATCAACATGAGTAAACAATATTTCCAAAAGTATAAAACACAAAAAAAACCTTACCAAAGAAAGAAATGTATCATGCTACGCTCCTTTCTCCGGCCCTGTGGTGCAACAGATGTCCCTTTCTCCAAAAATGTACTCAATGGGATCGTAATGTTGCAACCACACACTAGTTGACCTGCTGTGAGGAAGAAACGAGTTACTACGTTTCAAACATGAAAAAGGTCATTTGAAAATCAACATGAGAAACGATAATTCCAAAAGTATAAAACACAAAATAAAAGTCCTTACCAAAGGAAGAAAATGTATCGTGCTACGCTCCCTCCTCCCGCCCTGTGGTGTGACAGATGTCCCTTTCTCCAAAAACGTTCTCAATGGTATCGTAATGTTGCAACCACTCACAAGTTGACCTGCTGTGGGGAAGAAACGAGTTAGTACGTTTCAAACACGAAAAAGGTCATTTTAAAATCAACATGAATAAACAATATTTCCAAAAGTATAAAACACAAAAAAAACCTTACCAAAGAAAGAAATGTATCATGCTACGCTCCTTTCTCCGGCCCTGTGGTGCAACAGATGTCCCTTTCTCCAAAAATGTACTCAATGGGATCGTAATGTTGCAACCACACACTAGTTGACCTGCTGTGAGGAAGAAACGAGTTACTACGATTCAAACATGAAAAAGGTCATTTGAAAATCAACATGAGAAACGATAATTCCAAAAGTATAAAACACAAAATAAAAGTCCTTACCAAAGGAAGAAAATGTATCATGCTACGCTCCCTCCTCCCGCCCTGTGGTGTGACAGATGTCCCTTTCTCCAAAAATGTTCTCAATGGTATCGTAATGTTGCAACCACACACAAGTTGACCTGCTGTGAGGAAGAAACGAGTTAGTACGTTTGAAACATGTAAAAGGTCATTTTAAAATCAACATGAAAAACCATAATTCCAAAAGTATAAAACACTAAAAAATCCTTACCAAAAAAAAGAAAATATATCATGCTACGCGTCCTCCCCCCGCCCTGTGGTGCAACAGATGTCCCTTTCTCCAAAAATGTTCTCAATGGTATCGTAATGTTGCAACCACACACTAGTTGACCTGCTGTGAGGAAGACGAGTTAGTACGTTTGAAACATGTAAAAGATCATTTTAAAATCAACATGAAAAACCATAATTCCAAAAGTATAAAACACTAAAAAATCCTTACCAAAGAAAGAAAATGTATCATGCTACGCGTCCTCCTCCCGCCCTGTGGTGCAACAGATGTCCCTTTCTCCAAAAATGTTCTCAATGGTATCGTAAAGTTGCAACCACACACAAGTTGACCTGCTGTGAGGAAGAAACGAGTTAGTACGTTTGAAACATGTAAAAGGTCATTTTAAAATCAACATGAAAAACCATAATTCCAAAAGTATAAACCACAAAAAAAACCTTACCAAAGAAAGAAAATGTGTCATGCTACGCTCCTTCCTCCGGCCCTGTGGTGCAACAGATGTCCCTTTCTCCAAGAATGTACTCAATGGGATCGTAATGTTGCAACCACACACTAGTTGACCTGCTGTGAGGAAGAAACGAGTTACTACGTTTCAAACATGAAAAAGGTCATTTGAAAATCAACATGAGAAACGATAATTCCAAAAGTATAAAACACAAAATAAAAGTCCTTACCAAAGGAAGAAAATGTATCGTGCTATGCTCCCTCCTCCCGCCCTGTGGTGTGACAGATGTCCCTTTCTCCAAAAATGTTCTCAATGGTATCGTAATGTTGCAACCACACACAAGTTGACCTGCTGTGAGGAAGAAACGAGTTAGTACGTTGCAAACATAAAAAAGTTCATTTTAAAATCAACATGAAAAACCATAATTCCAAAAGTATAAAACACAAAAAAATGTTTACCAAAGAAAGAAAAAGTATCATGCTACGCTCCCTCCTCCCGCTCTGGAGTGCAACAGATGTCCCTTTCCCCAAAAGTGTACTCCCTGTGATCGTAATGTTGCAACCACTCACAAGTTGAGCTGCTGTGGGGAAGAAACGTGTTAGTACGTTTGAAACATGTAAAAGGTCATTTTAAAATCAACATGAAAAACCATAATTCCAAAAGTATAAAACACTAAAAAATCCTTACCAAAGAAAGAAAATGTATCATGCTACGCTCTCTCCTCTCGCCCTGAGGTGCAACAGATGTCCCTTTCTCCAAAAATGTACTCAATGGGATCGTAATGTTGCAACCACACACTAGTTGACCTGCTGTGAGGAAGAAACGAGTTACTACGATTCAAACATGAAAAAGGTCATTTGAAAATCAACATGAGAAACGATAATTCCAAAAGTATAAAACAGAAAATAAAAGTCCTTACCAAAGGAAGAAAATGTATCGTGCTACGCTCCCTCCTCCCGCCCTGTGGTGTGACAGATGTCCCTTTCTCCAAAAATGTTCTCAATGGTATCGTAATGTTGCAACCACACACAAGTTGACCTGCTGTGAGGAAGAAAGGAGTTAGTACGTTTGAAACATGTAAAAGGTCATTTTAAAATCAACATGAAAAACCATAATTCCAAAAGTATAAAACACTAAAAAATCCTTACCAAAGAAAGAAAATGTATCATGCTACGCGTCCTCCTCCCGCCCTGTGGTGCAACAGATGTCCCTTTCTCCAAAAATGTTCTCAATGGTATCGTAAAATTGCAACCACACACAAGTTGACCTGCTGTGAGGAAGAAACGAGTTAGTACGTTTGAAACATGTAAAAGGTCATTTTAAAATCAACATGAAAAACCATAATTCCAAAAGTATAAAACACAAAAAAAACCTTACCAAAGAAAGAAAATGTATCATGCTACGCTCCTTCCTCCGGCCCTGTGGTGCAACAGATGTCCCTTTCTCCAAAAATGTACTCAATGGGATCGTAATGTTGCAACCACACACTAGTTGACCTGCTGTGAGGAAGAAACGAGTTACTACGTTTCAAACATGAAAAAGGTCATTTGAAAGTCAACATGAGAAACGATAATTCCAAAAGTATAAAACACAAAATAAAAGTCCTTACCAAAGGAAGAAAATGTATCGTGCTACGCTCCCTCCTCCCGCCCTGTGGTGTGACAGATGTCCCTTTCTCCAAAAATGTTCTCAATGGTATCGTAATGTTGCAACCACACACAAGTTGACCTGCTGTGAGGAAGAAACGAGTTAGTACGTTTGAAACATGTAAGAGGTCATTTTAAAATCAACATGAAAAACCATAATTCCAAAAGTATAAAACACTAAAAAATCCTTACCAAAGAAAGAAAATGTATCATGCTACGCGTCCTCCTCCCGCCCTGTGGTGCAACAGATGTCCCTTTCTCCAAAAATGTACTCAATGAGATCGTAATGTTGCAACCACTCACAAGTTGACCTCCTGTGGGGAGGAAACGAGTTAGTACGTTTCAAACACGAAAAAGGTCATTTTAAAATCAACATGAAAAACCATAATTCCAAAAGTATAAAACACAAAAAAATCCTTACCAAAGAAAGAAAATGTATCATGCTACGCTCCCTCCTCCCGCCCTGTGGTGTGACAGATGTCCCTTTCTCCAAAAATGTTCTCAATGGTATCGTAATGTTGCAACCACTCACAAGTTGACCTGCTGTGAGGAAGAAACGAGTTAGTACGTTTCAAGCACGAAAAAGGTCATTTTAAAATCAACATGAAAAACCATAATTCCAAAGGTATAAAACACAAAAAAATCGTTACCAAAGAAAGAAAATGTATCATGCTACGCTCCCTCCTCCCGCCCTGTGGTGCAACAGATGTCCCTTTCTATAAAAATTTACTCAATGGGATCGTAATGTTGCAACCACTTACAAGTCGACCTGCTGTGGGGAAGAAACGAGTTAGTACGTTTCAAACATGAAAAAGGTCATTTTAAAATTAACATGAAAAACGATAATTCCAAAAGTATAAAACTCAAAAAAAAGTCCTTACCAAAGGAAGAAAATGTATCGTGCTACGCTCCCTCCTCCCGCCCTGTGGTGTGACAGATGTCCCTTTCTCCAAGAATGTACTCAGTGGGATCGTAATGTTGCAACCACCCAATACTTGACCTGATGTGTGGTAGAAATGAGTTAGTACGTTGCAAACATGAAAAAGGTCATTTTAAAATCAACATGAATAAACAATATTTCCAAAAGTATAAAACACAAAAAAAACCTTACCAAAGAAAGAAAATGTATCATGCTACGCTCCTTCCTCCGGCCCTGTGGTGCAACAGATGTCCCTTTCTCCAAAAATGTACTCAATGGGATCGTACTGTTGCAACCACACACTAGTTGACCTGCTGTGAGGAAGAAACGAGTTACTACGTTTCAAACATGAAAAAGGTCATTTGAAAATCAACATGAGAAACGATAATTCCAAAAGTATAAAACACAAAATAAAAGTCCTTACCAAAGGAAGAAAATGTATCGTGCTACGCTCCCTCCTCCCGCCCTGTGGTGTGACAGATGTCCCTTTCTCCAAAAATGTTCTCAATGGTATCGTAATGTTGCAACCACACACAAGTTGACCTGCTGTGAGGAAGAAACGAGTTAGTACGTTTGAAACATGTAAAAGGTCATTTTAAAATTAACATGAAAAACCAAAATTCCAAAAGTATAAAACACAAAAAAATTCTTACCAAAGAAAGAAAATGTATCATGCTACGCTCCCTCCTCCCGCCCTGTGGTGTGACAGATGTCCCTTTCTCCAAAAATGTTCTCAATGGTATCG
Source organism: Schistocerca piceifrons (assembly GCF_021461385.2). Taxonomy (NCBI): domain Eukaryota; kingdom Metazoa; phylum Arthropoda; class Insecta; order Orthoptera; family Acrididae; genus Schistocerca; species Schistocerca piceifrons. Next base: position 48,454,549 of record NC_060144.1, read on the forward strand.
TAATGTTGCAACCACACACAAGTTGACCTGCTGTGAGGAAGAAACGAGTTAGTACGTTTGAAACATGTAAAAGGTCATTTTAAAATTAACATGAAAAACCAAAATTATAAAAGTATAAAACACAAAAAAATCCTTACCAAAGGAAGAAAATGTATCATGCTACGCTCTCTCCTCTCGCCCTGAGGTGCAACAGATGTCCCTTTCTCCAAAAATGTACTCAATGGGATCGTAATGTTGCAACCACACACTAGTTGACCTGCTGTGAGGAAGAAACGAGTTACTACGTTTCAAACATGAAAAAGGTCATTTGAAAATCAACATGAGAAACGATAATTCCAAAAGTATAAAACACAAAATAAAAGTCCTTACCAAAGGAAGAAAATGTATCGTGCTACGCTCCCTCCTCCCGCCCTGTGGTGTGACAGATGTCCCTTTCTCCAAAAATGTTCTCAATGGTATCGTAATGTTGCAACCACACACAAGTTGACCCGCTGTGAGGAAGAAACGAGTTAGTACGTTTGAAACATTTAAAAGGTCATTTGAAAATCAACATGAGAAACGATAATTCCAAAAGTATAAAACACAAAATAAAAGTCCTTACCAAAGGAAGAAAATGTATCGTGCTACGCTCCCTCCTCTCGCCCTGAGGTGCAACAGATGTCCCTTTCTATAAAAATGTACTCAATGGGATAGTAATGTTGCAACCACTTACAAGTTGACCTGCTGTGGGGAAGAAACGAGTTAGTACGTTTCAAACACGAAAAAGGTCATTTTAAAATCAACATGAAAAACCATATTTCCAAAAGTATAAAACACAAAAAAATCCTTACCAAGGAAAGAAAATGTATCATGCTACGCTCTCTCCTCTCGCCCCGAGGTGCAACAGATGTCCCTTTCTCCAAAAATGTACTCAATGGGATCGTAATGTTGCAACCACACACTAGTTGACCTGCTGTGAGGAAGAAACGAGTTACTACGTTTCAAACATGAAAAAGGTCATTTGAAAATCAACATGAGAAACGATAATTCCAAAAGTATGAAACACAAAATAAAAGTCCTTACCAAAGGAAGAAAATGTATCGTGCTACGCTCCCTCCTCTCGCCCTGAGGTGCAACAGATGTCCCTTTCTATAAAAATTTACTCAATGGGATCGTAATGTTGCAACCACTTACAAGTTGACCTGCTGTGGGGAAGAAACGAGTTAGTACGTTTCAAACACGAAAAAGGTCATTTTAAAATCAACATGATAAACCATAATTCCAAAAGTATAAAACACTAGAAAATCCTTACCAAAGAAAGAAAATGTATCATGCTACGCTCTCTCCTCTCGCCCTGAGGTGCAACAGATGTCCCTTTCTCCAAAAATGTACTCAATGGGATCGTAATGTTGCAACCACACACTAGTTGACCTGCTGTGAGGAAGAAACGAGTTACTACGTTTCAAACATGAAAAAGGTCATTTGAAAATCAACATGAGAAACGATAATTCCAAAAGTATAAAACACAAAATAAAAGTCCTTACCAAAGGAAGAAAATGTATCGTGCTACGCTCCCTCCTCTCGCCCTGAGGTGCAACAGATGTCCCTTTCTATAAAAATTTACGCAATGGGATCGTAATGTTGCAACCACTTACAAGTTGACCTGCTGTGGGGAAGAAACGAGTTAGTACGTTTCAAACACGAAAAAGGTCATTTTAAAATCAACATGAAAAACCATAATTCCAAAAGTATAAAACACAAAAAAATCCTTACCAAAGAAAGAAAATGTATCATGCTACGCTCTCTCCTCTCGCCCTGAGGTGCAACACATGTCCCTTTCTCCAAAAATGTACTCAATGGGATCGTAATGTTGCAACCACACACTAGTTGACCCGCTGTGAGGAAGAAACGAGTTACTACGTTTCAAACATGAAAAAGGTCATTTGAAAATCAACATAAGAAACGATAATTCCAAAAGTATAAAACACAAAATAAAAGTCCTTACCAAAGGAAGAAAATGTATCGTGCTACGCTCCCTCCTCTCGCCCTGAGGTGCAACAGATGTCCCTTTCTATAAAAATTTACTCAATGGGATCGTAATGTTGCAACCACTTACAAGTTGACCTGATGTGGGGAAGAAACGAGTTAGTACGTTTCAAACACGAAAAAGGTCATTTTAAAATCAACATGAAAAACCATAATTCCAAAAGTATAAAACACTAGAAAATCCTTACCAAAGAAAGAAAATGTATCATGCTACGCTCTCTCCTCTCGCCCTGAGGTGCAACAGATGTCCCTTTCTCCAAAAATGTACTCAATGGGATCGTAATGTTGCAACCACACACTAGTTGACCTGCTGTGAGGAAGAAACGAGTTACTACGTTTCAAACATGAAAAAGGTCATTTGAAAATCAACATGAGAAACGATAATTCCAAAAGTATAAAACACAAAATAAAAGTCCTTACCAAAGGAAGAAAATGTATCGTGCTACGCTCCCTCCTCTCGCCCTGAGGTGCAACAGATGTCCCTTTCTATAAAAATTTACTCAATGGGATCGTAATGTTGCAACCACTTACAAGTTGACCTGCTGTGGGGAAGAAACGAGTTAGTACGTTTCAAACACGAAAAAGGTCATTTTAAAATCAACATGAAAAACCATAATTCCAAAAGTATAAAACACTAGAAAATCCCTACCAAAGAAAGAAAATGTATCATGCTACGCTCTCTCCTCTCGCCCTGAGGTGCAACAGATGTCCCTTTCTCCAAAAATGTACTCAATGGGATCGTAATGTTGCAACCACACACTAGTTGACCTGCTGTGAGGAAGAAACGAGTTACTACGTTTCAAACATGAAAAAGGTCATTTGAAAATCAACATGAGAAACGATAATTCCAAAAGTATAAAACACAAAATCAAAGTCCTTACCAAAGGAAGATAATGTATCGTGCTACGCTCCCTCCTCCCGCCCTGTGGTGTGACAGATGTCCCTTTCTCCAAAAATGTTCTCAATGGTATCGTAATGTTGCAACCACTCACAAGTTGACCTGCTGTGAGGAAGAAACGAGTTACTACGTTTCAAACATGAAAAAGGTCATTTCAAAATCAACATGAGAAACGATAATTCCAAAAGTATAGAACACAAAATAAAAGTCCTTACCAAAGGAAGAAAATGTATCGTGCTACGCTCCCTCCTCCCACCCTGTGGTGTGACAGATGTCCCTTTCTGCAAAAATGTTCTCAATGGTATCGTAATGTTGCAACCACACACTAGTTGACCTGCTGTGAGGAAGAAACGAGTTAGTACGTTTCAAACACGAAAAAGGTCATTTTAAAATCAACATGAAAAACCATAATTCCAAAAGTATAAAACACAAAAAAATCCTTACCAAAGAAAGAAAATGTATCATGCTACGCTCTCTCCTCTCGCCCTGAGGTGCAACAGATGTCCCTTTCTCCAAAAATGTACTCAATGGGATCGTAATGTTGCAACCAACACTAGTTGACCTGCTGTGAGGAAGAAACGAGTTACTACGTGTCAAACATGAAAAAGGTCATTTGAAAATCAACATGAGAAACGATAATTCCGAAAGTATAAAACACTAAATGAAAGTCCTTACCAAAGGAAGAAACTGTATCGTGCTACGCTCCCTCCTCTCGCCCTGAGGTGCAACAGATGTCCCTTTCTATAAAAACTTACTCAATGGGATCGTAATGTTGCAACCACTTACAAGTTGACCTGCTGTGGGGAAGAAACGAGTTAGTACGTTTCAAACACGAAAAAGGTCATTTTAAAATCAACATGAAAAACCATAATTCCAAAAGTATAAAACACAAAAAAATCCTTGCCAAAGAAAGAAAATGTATCATGCTACGCTCTCTCCTCTCGCCCTGAGGTGCAACAGATGTCCCTTTCTCCAAAAATGTACTCAATGGGATCGTAATGTTGCAACCACACACTAGTTGACCTGCTGTGAGGAAGAAACGAGTTACTACGTTTCAAACATGAAAAAGGTCATTTGAAAATCAACATGAGAAACGATAATTCCAAAAGTATAAAACACAAAATAAAAGTCCTTACCAAAGGAAGAAAATGTATCGTGCTACGCTCCCTCCTCTCGCCCTGAGGTGCAACAGATGTCCCTTTCTATAAAAATTTACGCAATGGGATCGTAATGTTGCAACCACTTACAAGTTGACCTGCTGTGGGGAAGAAACGAGTTAGTACGTTTCAAACACGAAAAAGGTCATTTTAAAATCAACATGAAAAACCATAATTCCAAAAGTATAAAACACAAAAAAATCCTTACCAAAGTAAGAAAATGTATCATGCTACGCTCTCTTCTCTCGCCCTGAGGTGCAACACATGTCCCTTTCTCCAAAAATGTACTCAATGGGATCGTAATGTTGCAACCACACACTAGTTGACCTGCTGTGAGGAAGAAACGAGTTACTACGTTTCAAACATGAAAAAGGTCATTTGAAAATCAACATAAGAAACGATAATTCCAAAAGTATAAAACACAAAATAAAAGTCCTTACCAAAGGAAGAAAATGTATCGTGCTACGCTCCCTCCTCTCGCCCTGAGGTGCAACAGATGTCCCTTTCTATAAAAATTTACTCAATGGGATCGTAATGTTGCAACCACTTACAAGTTGAACTGCTGTGGGGAAGAAACGAGTTAGTACGTTTCAAACACGAAAAAGGTCATTTTAAAATCAACATGAAAAAACATAATTCCAAAAGTATAAAACACTAGAAAATCCTTACCAAAGAAAGAAAATGTATCATGCTACGCTCTCTCCTCTCGCCCTGAGGTGCAACAGATGTCCCTTTCTCCAAAAATGTACTCAATGGGATCGTAATGTTGCAACCACACACTAGTTGACCTGCTGTGAGGAAGAAACGAGTTACTACGTTTCAAACATGAAAAAGGTCATTTGAAAATCAACATGAGAAACGATAATTCCAAAAGTATAAAACACAAAATAAAAGTCCTTACCAAAGGAAGAAAATGTATCGTGCTACGCTCCCTCCTCTCGCCCTGAGGTGCAACAGATGTCCCTTTCTATAAAAATTTACTCAATGGGATCGTAATGTTGCAACCACTTACAAGTTGACCTGCTGTGGGGAAGAAACGAGTTAGTACGTTTCAAACACGAAAAAGGTCATTTTAAAATCAACATGAAAAACCATAATTCCAAAAGTATAAAACACTAGAAAATCCTTACCAAAGAAAGAAAATGTATCATGCTACGCTCTCTCCTCTCGCCCTGAGGTGCAACAGATGTCCCTTTCTCCAAAAATGTACTCAATGGGATCGTAATGTTGCAACCACACACTAGTTGACCTGCTGTGAGGAAGAAACGAGTTACTACGTTTCAAACATGAAAAAGGTCATTTGAAAATCAACATGAGAAACGATAATTCCAAAAGTATAAAACACAAAATAAAAGTCCTTACCAAAGGAAGAAAATGTATCGTGCTACGCTCCCTCCTCCCGCCCTGTGGTGTGACAGATGTCCCTTTCTCCAAAAATGTTCTCAATGGTATCGTAATGTTGCAACCACTCACAAGTTGACCTGCTGTGAGGAAGAAACGAGTTACTACGTTTCAAACATGAAAAAGGTCATTTGAAAATCAACATGAGAAACGATAATTCCAAAAGTATAAAACACAAAATCAAAGTCCTTACCAAAGGAAGATAATGTATCGTGCTACGCTCCCTCCTCCCGCCCTGTGGTGTGACAGATGTCCCTTTCTCCAAAAATGTTCTCAATGGTATCGTAATGTTGCAACCACTCACAAGTTGACCTGCTGTGAGGAAGAAACGAGTTACTACGTTTCAAACATGAAAAAGGTCATTTCAAAATCAACATGAGAAACGATAATTCCAAAAGTATAAAACACAAAATAAAAGTCCTTACCAAAGGAAGAAAATGTATCGTGCTACGCTCCCTCCTCCCGCCCTGTGGTGTGACAGATGTCCCTTTCTCCAAAAATGTTCTCAATGGTATCGTATGTTGCAACCACACTCTAGTTGACCTGCTGTGAGGAAGAAACGAGTTAGTACGTTTCTAACACGAAAAAGGTCATTTTAAAATCAACATGAAAAACCATAATTCCAAAAGTATAAAACACAAAAAAATCCTTACCAAAGAAAGAAAATGTATCATGCTACGCTCTCTCTTCTCGCCCTGAGGTGCAACAGATGTCCCTTTCTCCAAAAATGTACTCAATGGGATCGTAATGTTGCAACCACACACTAGTTGACCTGCTGTGAGGAAGAAACGAGTTACTACGTGTCAAACATGAAAAAGGTCATTTGAAAATCAACATGAGAAACGATAATTCCGAAAGTATAAAACACTAAATGAAAGTCCTTACCAAAGGAAGAAAATGTATCGTGCTACGCTCCCTCCTCTCGCCCTGAGGTGCAACAGATGTCCCTTTCTATAAAAATTTACTCAATGGGATCGTAATGTTGCAACCACTTACAAGTTGACCTGCTGTGGGGACGAAACGAGTTAGTACGTTTCAAACACGAAAAAGGTCATTTTAAAATCAACATGAAAAACCATAATTCCAAAAGTATAAAACACAAAAAAATCCTTACCAAAGAAAGAAAATGTATCATGCTACGCTCTCTCCTCTCGCCCTGAGGTGCAACAGATGTCCCTTTCTCCAAAAATGTACTCAATGGGATCGTAATGTTGCAACCACACACTAGTTGACCTGCTGTGAGGAAGAAACGAGTTACTACGTTTCAAACATGAAAAAGGTCATTTGAAAATCAACATGAGAAACGATAATTCCAAAAGTATAAAACACAAAATAAAAGTCCTTACCAAAGGAAGAAAATGTATCGTGCTACGCTCCCTCCTCCCGCCCTGTGGTGTGACAGATGTCCCTTTCTCCAAAAATGTTCTCAATGGTATCGTAATGTTGCAACCACTCACAAGTTGACCTGCTGTGAGGAAGAAACGAGTTACTACGTTTCAAACATGAAAAAGGTCATTTGAAAATCAACATGAGAAACGATAATTCCGAAAGTATAAAACACAAAATAAAAGTCCTTACCAAAGGAAGAAAATGTATCGTGCTACGCTCCCTCCTCCCGCCCTGTGGTGTGACAGATGTCCCTTTCTCCAAAAATGTTCTCAATGGTATCGTAATGTTGCAACCACACACAAGTTGACCTGCTGTGAGGAAGAAACGAGTTAGTACGTTTGAAACATTTAAAAGGTCATTTGAAAATCAACATGAGAAACGATAATTCCAAAAGTATAAAACACAAAATAAAAGTCCTTACCAAAGGAAGAAAATGTATCGTGCTACGCTCCCTCCTCTCGCCCTGAGGTGCAACAGATGTCCCTTTCTATAAAAATTTACTCAATGGGATCGTAATGTTGCAACCACTTACAAGTTGACCTGCTGTGGGGAAGAAACGAGTTAGTACGTTTCAAACACGAAAAAGGTCATTTTAAAATCAACATGAAAAACCATAATTCCAAAAGTATAAAACACAAAAAAATCCTTACCAAAGAAAGAAAATGTATCATGCTACGCGTCCTCCTCCCGCCCTGTGGTGCAACAGATGTCCCTTTCTCCAAAAATGTACTCAATGGGATCGTAATGTTGCAACCACACACTAGTTGACCTGCTGTGAGGAAGAAACGAGTTACTAGGTTTCAAACATGAAAAAGGTCATTTGAAAATCAACATGAGAAACGATAATTCCAAAAGTATAAAACACAAAATAAAAGTCCTTACCAAAGGAAGAAAATGTATCGTGCTACGCTCCCTCCTCTCGCCCTGAGGTGCACCAGATGTCCCTTTCTATAAAAATTTACTCAATGGGATCGTAATGTTGCAACCACTTACAAGTTGACCTGCTGTGGGGAAGAAACGAGTTAGTACGTTTCAAACACGAAAAAGGTCATTTTAAAATCAACATGAAAAACCATAATTCCAAAAGTATAAAACACAAAAAAATCCTTACCAAAGAAAGAAAATGTATCATGCTACGCTCTCTCCTCTCGCCCTGAGGTGCAACAGATGTCCCTTTCTCCAAAAATGTACTCAATGGGATCGTAATGTTGCAACCACACACTAGTTGACCTGCTGTGAGGAAGAAACGAGTTACTACGTTTCAAACATGAAAAAGGTCATTTGAAAATCAACATGAGAAACTATAATTCCAAAAGTATAAAACACAAAATAAAAGTCCTTACCAAAGGAAGAAAATGTATCGTGCTACGCTCCCTCCTCTCGCCCTGAGGTGCAACAGATGTCCCTTTCTATAAAAATTTACTCAATGGGATCGTAATGTTGCAACCACTTACAAGTTGACCTGCTGTGGGGAAGAAACGAGTTAGTACGTTTCAAACACGAAAAAGGTCATTTTAAAATCAACATGAAAAACCATAATTCCAAAAGTATAAAACACTAGAAAATCCCTACCAAAGAAAGAAAATGTATCATGCTACGCTCTCTCCTCTCGCCCTGAGGTGCAACAGATGTCCCTTTCTCCAAAAATGTACTCAATGGGATCGTAATGTTGCAACCACACACTAGTTGACCTGCTGTGAGGAAGAAACGAGTTACTACGTTTCAAACATGAAAAAGGTCATTTGAAAATCAACATGAGAAACGATAATTCCAAAAGTATAAAACACAAAATAAAAGTCCTTACCAAAGGAAGAAAATGTATCGTGCCACGCTCCCTCCTCCCGCCCTGTGGTGTGACAGATGTCCCTTTCTCCAAAAATGTTCTCAATGGTATCGTAATGTTGCAACCACTCACAAGTTGACCTGCTGTGAGGAAGAAACGAGTTACTACGTTTCAAACATGAAAAAGGTCATTTGAAAATCAACATGAGAAACGATAATTCCAAAAGTATAAAACACAAAATAAAAGTCCTTACCAAAGGAAGAAAATGTATCGTGCTACGCTCCCTCCTCCCGCCCTGTGGTGTGACAGATGTCCCTTTCTCCAAAAATGTTCTCAATGGTATCGTAATGTTGCAACCACACACAAGTTGACCTGCTGTGAGGAAGAAACGAGTTAGTACGTTTGAAACATTCAAAAGGTCATTTGAAAATCAACATGAGAAACGATAATTCCAAAAGTATAAAACACAAAATAAAAGTCCTTACCAAAGGAAGAAAATGTATCGTGCTACGCTCCCTCCTCTCGCCCTGAGGTGCAACAGATGCCCCTTTCTATAAAAATTTACTCAATGGGATCGTAATGTTGCAACCACTTACAAGTTGACCTGCTGTGGGGAAGAAACGAGTTAGTACGTTTCAAACACGAAAAAGGTCATTTTAAAATCAACATGAAAAACCATAATTCCAAAAGTATAAAACACAAAAAAATCCTTACCAAAGAAAGAAAATGTATCATGCTACGCGTCCTCCTCCCGCCCTGTGGTGCAACAGATGTCCCTTTCTCCAAAAATGTACTCAATGGGGTCGTAATGTTGCAACCACACACTAGTTGACCTGCTGTGAGGAAGAAACGAGTTACTACGTTTCAAACATGAAAAAGGTCATTTGAAAATCAACATGAGAAACGATAATTCCAAAAGTATAAAACACAAAATAAAAGTCCTTACCAAAGGAAGAAAATGTATCGTGCTACGCTCCCTCCTCTCGCCCTGAGGTGCAACAGATGTCCCTTTCTATAAAAATTTACTCAATGGGATCGTAATGTTGCAACCACTTACAAGTTGACCTGCTGTGGGGAAGAAACGAGTTAGTACGTTTCAAACACGAAAAAGGTCATTTTAAAATCAACATGAAAAACCATAATTCCAAAAGTATAAAACACAAAAAAATCCTTACCAAAGAAAGAAAATGTATCATGCTACGCTCTCTCCTCTCGCCCTGAGGTGCAACAGATGTCCCTTTCTCCAAAAATGTACTCAATGGGATCGTAATGTTGCAACCACACACTAGTTGACCTGCTGTGAGGAAGAAACGAGTTACTACGTTTCAAACATGAAAAAGGTCATTTGAAAATCAACATGAGAAACGATAATTCCAAAAGTATAAAACACAAAATAAAAGTCCTTACCAAAGGAAGAAAATGTATCGTGCTACGCTCCTTCCTCTCGCCCTGAGGTGCAACAGATGTCCCTTTCTATAAAAATTTACTCAATGGGATCGTAATGTTGCAACCACTTACAAGTTGACCTGCTGTGGGGAAGAAACGAGTTAGTACGTTTCAAACACGAAAAAGGTCATTTTAAAATCAACATGAAAAACCATAATTCCAAAAGTATAAAACACTAGAAAATCCTTACCAAAGAAAGAAAATGTATCATGCTACGCTCTCTCCTCTCGCCCTGAGGTGCAACAGATGTCCCTTTCTCCAAAAATGTACTCAATGGGATCGTAATGTTGCAACCACACACTAGTTGACCTGCTGTGAGGAAGAAACGAGTTACTACGTTTCAAACATGAAAAAGGTCATTTGAAAATCAACATGAGAAACGATAATTCCAAAAGTATAAAACACAAAATAAAAGTCCTTACCAAAGGAAGAAAATGTATCGTGCTACACTCCCTCCTCCCGCCCTGTGGTGTGACAGATGTCCCTTTCTCCAAAAATGTTCTCAATGGTATCGTAATGTTGCAACCACTCACAAGTTGACCTGCTGTGAGGAAGAAACGAGTTACTACGTTTCAAACATGAAAAAGGTCATTTGAAAATCAACATGAGAAACGATAATTCCAAAAGTATAAAACACAAAATCAAAGTCCTTACCAAAGGAAGATAATGTATCGTGCTACGCTCCCTCCTCCCGCCCTGTGGTGTGACAGATGTCCCTTTCTCCAAAAATGTTCTCAATGGTATCGTAATGTTGCAACCACTCACAAGTTGACCTGCTGTGAGGAAGAAACGAGTTACTACGTTTCAAACATGAAAAAGGTCATTTCAAAATCAACATGAGAAACGATAATTCCAAAAGTATAAAACACAAAATAAAAGTCCTTACCAAAGGAAGAAAATGTATCGTGCTACGCTCCCTCCTCCCGCCCAGTGGTGTGACAGATGTCCCTTTCTCCAAAAATGTTCTCAATGGTATCGTAATGTTGCAACCACACACTAGTTGACCTGCTGTGAGGAAGAAACGAGTTAGTACGTTTCAAACACGAAAAAGGTCATTTTAAAATCAACATGAAAAACCATAATTCCAAAAGTATAAAACACAAAAAAATCCTTACCAAAGAAAGAAAATGTATCATGCTACGCTCTCTCCTCTCGCCCTGAGGTGCAACAGATGTCCCTTTCTCCAAAAATGTACTCAATGGGATCGTAATGTTGCAACCACACACTAGTTGACCTGATGTGAGGAAGAAACGAGTTACTACGTGTCAAACATGAAAAAGGTCATTTGAAAATCAACATGAGAAACGATAATTCCGAAAGTATAAAACACTAAATGAAAGTCCTTACCAAAGGAAGAAAATGTATCGTGCTACGCTCCCTCCTCTCGCCCTGAGGTGCAACAGATGTCCCTTTCTATAAAAATTTACTCAATGGGATCGTAATGTTGCAACCACTTACAAGTTGACCTGCTGTGGGGAACAAACGAGTTAGTACGTTTCAAACACGAAAAAGGTCATTTTAAAATCAACATGAAAAACCATAATTCCAAAAGTATAAAACACAAAAAAATCCTTACCAAAGAAAGAAAATGTATCATGCTACGCTCTCTCCTCTCGCCCTGAGGTGCAACAGATGTCCCTTTCTCCAAAAATGTACTCAATGAGATCGCAATGTTGCAACCACACACTAGTTGACCTGCTGTGAGGAAGAAACGAGTTACTACGTCCCAAACATGAAAAAGGTCATTTGAAAATCAACATGAGAAACGATAATTCCAAAAGTATAAAACACAAAATAAAAGTCCTTACCAAAGGAAGATAATGTATCGTGCTACGCTCCCTCCTCCCGCCCTGTGGTGTGACAGATGTCCCTTTCTCCAAAAATGTTCTCAATGGTATCGTAATGTTGCAACCACTCACAAGTTGACCTGCTGTGAGGAAGAAACGAGTTACTACGTTTCAAACATGAAAAAGGTCATTTGAAAATCAACATGAGAAACGATTATTCCGAATGTATAAATCACAAAATAAAAGTCCTTACCAAAGGAAGAAAATGTATCGTGCTACGCTCCCTCCTCCCGCCCTGTGGTGTGACAGATGTCCCTTTCTCCAAAAATGTTCTCAATGGTATCGTAATGTTGCAACCACACACAAGTTGACCTGCTGTGAGGAAGAAACGAGTTAGTACGTTTGAAACATTTAAAAGGTCATTTGAAAATCAACATGAGAAACGATAATTCCAAAAGTATAAAACACAAAATAAAAGTCCTTACCAAAGGAAGAAAATGTATCGTGCTACGCTCCCTCCTCTCGCCCTGAGGTGCAACAGATGTCCCTTTCTATAAAAATTTACTCAATGGGATCGTAATGTTGCAACCACTTACAAGTTGACCTGCTGTGGGGAAGAAACGAGTTAATACGTTTCAAACACGAAAAAGGTCACTTTAAAATCAACATGAAAAACCATAATTCCAAAAGTATAAAACACAAAAAAATCCTTACCAAAGAAAGAAAATGTATCATGCTACGCGTCCTCCTCCCGCCCTGTGGTGCAACAGATGTCCCTTTCTCCAAAAATGTACTCAATGGGATCGTAATGTTGCAACCACACACTAGTTGACCTGCTGTGAGGAAGAAACGAGTTACTACGTTTCAAACATGAAAAAGGTCATTTGAAAATCAACATGAGAAACGATAATTCCAAAAGTATAAAACACAAAATAAAAGTCCTTACCAAAGGAAGAAAATGTATCGTGCTACGCTCCCTCCTCTCGCCCTGAGGTGCAACAGATGTCCCTTTCTATAAAAATTTACTCAATGGGATCGTAATGTTGCAACCACTTACAAGTTGACCTGCTGTGGGGAAGAAACGAGTTAGTACGTTTCAAACACGAAAAAGGTCATTTTAAAATCAACATGAAAAACCATAATTCCAAAAGTATAAAACACAAAAAAATCCTTACCAAAGAAAGAAAATGTATCATGCTACTCTCTCTCCTCTCGCCCTGAGGTGCAACAGATGTCCCTTTCTCCAAAAATGTACTCAATGGGATCGTAATGTTGCAACCACACACTAGTTGGCCTGCTGTGAGGAAGAAACGAGTTACTACGTTTCAAACATGAAAAAGGTCATTTGAAAATCAACATGAGAAACGATAATTCCAAAAGTATAAAACACAAAATAAAAGTCCTTACCAAAGGAAGAAAATGTATCGTGCTACGCTCCCTCCTCCCGCCCTGTGGTGTGACAGATGTCCCTTTCTCCAAAAATGTTCTCAATGGTATCGTAATGTTGCAACCACTCACAAGTTGACCTGCTGTGAGGAAGAAACGAGTTACTACGTTTCAAACATGAAAAAGGTCATTTGAAAATCAACATGAAAAACGATAATTCCAAAAGTATAAAACACAAAATCAAAGTCCTTACCAAAGGAAGATAATGTATCGTGCTACGCTCCCTCCTCCCGCCCTGTGGTGTGACAGATGTCCCTTTCTCCAAAAATGTTCTCAATGGTATCGTAATGTTGCAACCACTCACAAGTTGACCTGCTGTGAGGAAGAAACGAGTTAGTACGTTTCAAACACGAAAAAGGTCATTTTAAAATCAACATGAAAAACCATAATTCCAAAAGTATAAAACACAAAAAAATCCTTACCAAAGAAAGAAAATGTATAATGCTACGCGTCCTCCTCCCGCCCTGTGGTGCAACAGATGTCCCTTTCTCCAAAAATGTACTCAATGGGATCGTAATGTTGCAACCACAAACTAGTTGACCTGCTGTGAGGAAGAAACGAGTTACTACGTTTCAAACATGAAAAAGGTCATTTGAAAATCAACATGAGAAACGATAATTCCAAAAGTATAAAACACAAAATAAAAGTCCTTACCAAAGGAAGAAAATGTATCGTGCTACACTCCCTCCTCTCGCCCTGAGGTGCAACAGATGTCCCTTTCTATAAAAATTTACTCAATGGGATCGTAATGTTGCAACCACTTACAAGTTGACCTGCTGTGGGGAAGAAACGAGTTAGTACGTTTCAAACACGAAAAAGGTCATTTTAAAATCAACATGAAAAACCATAATTCCAAAAGTATAAAACACTAGAAAATCCTTACCAAAGAAAGAAAATGTATCATGCTACGCTCTCTCCTCTCGCCCTGAGGTGCAACAGATGTCCCTTTCTCCAAAAATGTACTCAATGGGATCGTAATGTTGCAACCACTCACTAGTTGACCTGCTGTGAGGAAGAAACGAGTTACTACGTTTCAAACATGAAAAAGGTCATTTGAAAATCAACATGAGAAACGATAATTCCAAAAGTATAAAACACAAAATAAAAGTCCTTACCAAAGGAAGAAAATGTATCGTGCTACGCTCCCTCCTCCCGCCCTGTGGTGTGACAGATGTCCCTTTCTCCAAAAATGTTCTCAATGGTATCGTAATGTTGCAACCACTCACAAGTTGACCTGCTGTGAGGAAGAAACGAGTTACTACGTTTCAAACATGAAAAAGGTCATTTGAAAATCAACATGAGAAACGATAATTCCAAAAGTATAAAACACAAAATCTAAGTCCTTACCAAAGGAAGATAATGTATCGTGCTACGCTCCCTCCTCCCGCCCTGTGGTGTGACAGATGTCCCTTTCTCCAAAAATGTTCTCAATGGTATCGTAATGTTGCAACCACTCACAAGTTGACCTGCTGTGAGGAAGAAACGAGTTACTACGTTTCAAACATGAAAAAGGTCATTTCAAAATCAACATGAGAAACGATAATTCCAAAAGTATAAAACTCAAAATAAAAGTCCTTACCAAAGGAAGAAAATGTATCGTGCTACGCTCCCTCCTCCCGCCCTGTGGTGTGACAGATGTCCCTTTATCCAAAAATGTTCTCAATGGTATCGTACTGTTGCAACCACACACTAGTTGACCTGCTGTGAGGAAGAAACGAGTTAGTACGTTTCAAACACGAAAAAGGTCATTTTAAAATCAACATGAAAAACCATAATTCCAAAAGTATAAAACACAAAAAAATCCTTACCAAAGAAAGAAAATGTATCATGCTACGCTCTCTCCTCTCGCCCTGAGGTGCAACAAATGTCCCTTTCTCCAAAAAAGTACTCAATGGGATCGTAATGTTGCAACCACACACTAGTTGACCTGCTGTGAGGAAGAAACGAGTTACTACGTTTCAAACATGAAAAAGGTCATTTGAAAATCAACATGAGAAACGATAATTCCAAAAGTATAAAACACAAAATAAAAGTCCTTACCAAAGGAAGAAAATGTATCGTGCTACGCTCCCTCCTCTCGCCCTGAGGTGCAACAGATGTCCCTTTCTATAAAAATTTACCCAATGGGATCGTAATGTTGCAACCACTTACAAGTTGACCTGCTGTGGGGAAGAAACGAGTTACTACGTTTCAAACACGAAAAAGGTCATTTTAAAATCAACATGAAAAACCATAATTCCAAAAGTATAAAACACTAGAAATTCCTTACCAAAGAAAGAAAATGTATCATGCTACGCTCTCTCCTCTCGCCCTGAGGTGCAACAGATGTCCCTTTCTCCAAAAATGTACTCAATGGGATCGTAATGTTGCAACCACACATTAGTTGACCTGCTGTGAGGAAGAAACGAGTTACTACGTTTCAAACATGAAAAAGGTCATTTGAAAATCAACATGAGAAACGATAATTCCAAAAGTATAAAACACAAAATAAAAGTCCTTACCAAAGGAAGAAAATGTATCGTGCTACGCTCCCTCCTCTCGCCCTGAGGTGCAACAGATGTCCCTTTCTATAAAAATTTACTCAAGGGGATCGTAATGTTGCAACCACTTACAAGTTCACCTGCTGTGGGGAAGAAACGAGTTAGTACGTTTCAAACACGAAAAAGGTCATTTTAAAATCAACATGAAAAACCATAATTCCAAAAGTATAAAACACAAAAAAATCCTTACCAAAGAAAGAAAATGTATCATGCTACGCTCTCTCCTCTCGCCCTGAGGTGCAACAGATGTCCCTTTCTCCAAAAATGTACTCAATGGGATCGTAATGTTGCAACCACACACTAGTTGACCTGCTGTGAGGAAGAAACGAGTTACTACGTTTCAAACATGAAAAAGGTCATTTGAAAATCAACATGAGAAACGATAATTCCAAAAGTATAAAACACAAAATAAAAGTCCTTACCAAAGGAAGAAAATGTATCGTGCTACGCTCCCTCCTCTCGCCCTGAGGTGCAACAGATGTCCCTTTCTATAAAAATTTACTCAATGGGATCGTAATGTTGCAACCACTTACAAGTTGACCTGCTGTGGGGAAGAAACGAGTTAGTACGTTTCAAACACGAAAAAGGTCATTTTAAAATCAACATGAAAAACCATAATTCCAAAAGTATAAAACACTAGAAAATCCCTACCAAAGAAAGAAAATGTATCATGCTACGCTCTCTCCTCTCGCCCTGAGGTGCAACAGATGTCCCTTTCTCCAAAAATGTACTCAATGGGATCGTAATGTTGCAACCACACACTAGTTGACCTGCTGTGAGGAAGAAACGAGTTACTACGTTTCAAACATGAAAAAGGTCATTTGAAAATCAACATGAGAAACGATAATTCCAAAAGTATAAAACACAAAATAAAAGTCCTTACCAAAGGAAGCAAATTTATCGTGCTACGCTCCCTCCTCTCGCCCTGAGGTGCAACAGATGTCCCTTTCTATAAAAATTTACTCAATGGGATCGTAATGTTGCAACCACTTACAAGTTGACCTGCTGTGGGGAAGAAACGAGTTACTACGTTTCAAACACGAAAAAGGTCATTTTAAAATCAACATGAAAACCATAATTCCAAAAGTATAAAACACAAAAAAATCCTTACCAAAGAAAGAAAATGTATCATGCTACGCTCTCTCCTCTCGCCCTGAGGTGCAACAGATGTCCCTTTCTCCAAAAATGTACTCAATGGGATCGTAATGTTGCAACCACACACTAGTTGACCTGCTGTGAGGAAGAAACGAGTTACTACGTTTCAAACATGAAAAAGGTCATTTGAAAATCAACATGAGAAACGATAATTCCAAAAGTATAAAACACAAAATAAAAGTCCTTACCAAAGGAAGAAAATGTATCGTGCTACGCTCCCTCCTCTCGCCCTGAGGTGCAACAGATGTCCCTTTCTATAAAAATTTACTCAATGGGATCGTAATGTTGCAACCACTTACAAGTTGACCTGCTGTGGGGAAGAAACGAGTTAGTACGTTTCAAACACGAAAAAGGTCATTTTAAAATCAACATGAAAAACCATAATTCCAAAAGCATAAAACACAAAAAAATCCTTACCAAAGAAAGAAAATGTATCATGCTACGCTCTCTCCTCTCGCCCTGAGGTGCAACAGATGTCCCTTTCTCCAAAAATGTACTCAATGGGATCGTAATGTTGCAACCACACACTAGTTGACCTGCTGTGAGGAAGAAACGAGTTACTACGTTTCAAACATGAAAAAGGTCATTTGAAAATCAACATGAGAAACGATAATTCCAAAAGTATAAAACACAAAATAAAAGTCCTTACCAAAGGAAGAAAATGTATCGTGCTACGCTCCCTCCTCTCGCCCTGAGGTGCAACAGATGTCCCTTTCTATAAAAATTTACTCAATGGGATCGTAATGTTGCAACCACTTACAAGTTGACCTGCTGTGGGGAAGAAACGAGTTACTACGTTTCAAACACGAAAAAGGTCATTTTAAAATCAACATGAAAAACCATAATTCCAAAAGTATAAAACACAAAAAAATCCTTACCAAAGAAAGAAAATGTATCATGCTACGCTCTCTCCTCTCGCCCTGAGGTGCAACAGATGTCCCTTTCTCCAAAAATGTACTCAATGGGATCGTAATGTTGCAACCACACACTAGTTGACCTGCTGTGAGGAAGAAACGAGTTACTACGTTTCAAACATGAAAAAGGTCATTTGAAAATCAACATGAGAAACGATAATTCCAAAAGTATAAAACACAAAATAAAAGTCCTTACCAAAGGAAGAAAATGTATCGTGCTACGCTCCCTCCTCCCGCCCTGTGGTGTGACAGATGTCCCTTTCTCCAAAAATGTTCTCAATGGTATCGTAATGTTGCAACCACTCACAAGTTGACCTGCTGTGAGGAAGAAACGAGTTACTACGTTTCAAACATGAAAAAGGTCATTTGAAAATCAACATGAGAAACGATAATTCCGAAAGTATAAAACACAAAATAAAAGTCCTTACCAAAGGAAGAAAATGTATCGTGCTACGCTCCCTCCTCCCGCCCTGTGGTGTGACAGATGTCCCTTTCTCCAAAAATGTTCTCAATGGTATCGTAATGTTGCAACCACACACAAGTTGACCTGCTGTGAGGAAGAAACGAGTTAGTACGTTTGAAACATTTAAAAGGTCATTTGAAAATCAACATGAGAAACGATAATTCCAAAAGTATAAAACACAAAATAAAAGTCCTTACCAAAGGAAGAAAATGTATCGTGCTACGCTCCCTCCTCTCGCCCTGAGGTGCAACAGATGTCCCTTTCTATAAAAATTTACTCAATGGGATCGTAATGTTGCAACCACTTACAAGTTGACCTGCTGTGGGGAAGAAACGAGTTAGTACGTTTCAAACACGAAAAAGGTCATTTTAAAATCAACATGAAAAACCATAATTCCAAAAGTATAAAACACAAAAAAATCCTTACCAAAGAAAGAAAATGTATCATGCTACGCGTCCTCCTCCCGCCCTGTGGTGCAACAGATGTCCCTTTCTCCAAAAATGTACTCAATGGGATCGTAATGTTGCAACCACACACTAGTTGACCTGCTGTGAGGAAGAAACGAGTTACTAGGTTTCAAACATGAAAAAGGTCATTTGAAAATCAACATGAGAAACGATAATTCCAAAAGTATAAAACACAAAATAAAAGTCCATACCAAAGGAAGAAAATGTATCGTGCTACGCTCCCTCCTCTCGCCCTGAGGTGCACCAGATGTCCCTTTCTATAAAAATTTACTCAATGGGATCGTAATGTTGCAACCACTTACAAGTTGACCTGCTGTGGGGAAGAAACGAGTTAGTACGTTTCAAACACGAAAAAGGTCATTTTAAAATCAACATGAAAAACCATAATTCCAAAAGTATAAAACACAAAAAAATCCTTACCAAAGAAAGAAAATGTATCATGCTACGCTCTCTCCTCTCGCCCTGAGGTGCAACACATGTCCCTTTCTCCAAAAATGTGCTCAATGGGATCGTAATGTTGCAACCACACACTAGTTGACCTGCTGTGAGGAAGAAACGAGTTACTACGTTTCAAACATGAAAAAGGTCATTTGAAAATCAACATGAGAAACGATAATTCCAAAAGTATAAAACACAAAATAAAAGTCCTTACCAAAGGAAGAAAATGTATCGTGCTACGCTCCCTCCTCTCGCCCTGAGGTGCAACAGATGTCCCTTTCTATAAAAATTTACCCAATGGGATCGTAATGTTGCAACCACTTACAAGTTGACCTGCTGTGGGGAAGAAACGAGTTACTACGTTTCAAACACGAAAAAGGTCATTTTAAAATCAACATGAAAAACCATAATTCCAAAAGTATAAAACACTAGAAAATCCTTACCAAAGAAAGAAAATGTATCATGCTACGCTCTCTCCTCTCGCCCTGAGGTGCAACAGATGTCCCTTTCTCCAAAAATGTACTCAATGGGATCGTAATGTTGCAACCACACACTAGTTGACCTGCTGTGAGGAAGAAACGAGTTACTACGTTTCAAACATGAAAAAGGTCATTTGAAAATCAACATGAGAAACGATAATTCCAAAAGTATAAAACACAAAATAAAAGTCCTTACCAAAGGAAGAAAATGTATCGTGCTACGCTCCCTCCTCTCGCCCTGAGGTGCAACAGATGTCCCTTTCTATAAAAATTTACTCAAGGGGATCGTAATGTTGCAACCACTTACAAGTTCACCTGCTGTGGGGAAGAAACGAGTTAGTACGTTTCAAACACGAAAAAGGTCATTTTAAAATCAACATGAAAAACCATAATTCCAAAAGTATAAAACACAAAAAAATCCTTACCAAAGAAAGAAAATGTATCATGCTACGCTCTCTCCTCTCGCCCTGAGGTGCAACAGATGTCCCTTTCTCCAAAAATGTACTCAATGGGATCGTAATGTTGCAACCACACACTAGTTGACCTGCTGTGAGGAAGAAACGAGTTACTACGTTTCAAACATGAAAAAGGTCATTTGAAAATCAACATGAGAAACGATAATTCCAAAAGTATAAAACACAAAATAAAAGTCCTTACCAAAGGAAGAAAATGTATCGTGCTACGCTCCCTCCTCTCGCCCTGAGGTGCAACAGATGTCCCTTTCTATAAAAATTTACTCAATGGGATCGTAATGTTGCAACCACTTACAAGTTGACCTGCTGTGGGGAAGAAACGAGTTAGTACGTTTCAAACACGAAAAAGGTCATTTTAAAATCAACATGAAAAACCATAATTCCAAAAGTATAAAACACAAAAAAATCCTTACCAAAGAAAGAAAATGTATCGTGCTACGCTCCCTCCTCCCGCCCTGTGGTGTGACAGATGTCCCTTTCTCCAAAAATGTACTCAATGGGATCGTAATGTTGCAACCACACACTAGTTGACCTGCTGTGAGGAAGAAACGAGTTACTACGTTTCAAACATGAAAAAGGTCATTTGAAAATCAACATGAGAAACGATAATTCCGAAAGTATAAAACACAAAATAAAAGTCCTTACCAAAGGAAGAAAATGTATCGTGCTACGCTCCCTCCTCCCGCCCTGTGGTGTGACAGATGTCCCTTTCTCCAAAAATGTTCTCAATGGTATCGTAATGTTGCAACCACTCACAAGTTGACCTGCTGTGAGGAAGAAACGAGTTAGCACGTTTCAAGCACGAAAAAGGTCATTTTATAATCAACATGAAAAACCATAATTCCAAAGGTATAAAACACAAAAAAATCGTTACCAAAGAAAGAAAATGTATCATGCTACGCTCCCTCCTCCCGCCCTGTGGTGCAACAGATGTCCCTTTCTATAAAAATTTACTCAATGGGATCGTAATGTTGCAACCACTTACAAGTTGACCTGCTGTGGGGAAGAAACGAGTTAGTACGTTTCAAACATGAAAAAGGTCATTTTAAAATTAACATGAAAAACGATAATTCCGAAAGTATAAAACTCAAAAAAAAGTCCTTACCAAAGAAAGAAAATGTATCGTGCTACGCTCTCTCCTCTCGCCCTGAGGTGCAACAGATGTCCCTTTCTCCAAAAATGTACTCAATGGGATCGTAATGTTGCAACCACACACTAGTTGACCTGCTGTGAGGAAGAAACGAGTTACTACGTTTCAAACATGAAAAAGGTCATTTGAAAATCAACATGAGAAACGATAATTCCAAAAGTATAAAACACAAAATAAAAGTCCTTACCAAAGAAAGAAAATGTATCGTGCTACGCTCCCTCCTCCCGCTCTGTGGTGTGACAGGTGTCCCTTTCTCCAAAAATGTTCTCAATGGTATCGTAATGTTGCAACCACTCACAAGTTGACCTGCTGTGAGGAAGAAACGAGTTAGTACGTTTCAAGCACGAGAAAGGTCATTTTAAAATCAACATGAAAAACCATAATTCCAAAGGTATAAAACACAAAAAAAGTCCTTACCAAAGGAAGAAAATGTATCGTGCTACGCTCCCTCCTCCCGCCCTGTGGTGTGACAGATGTCCCTTTCTCCAAGAATGTACTCAATGGGATCGTAATGTTGCAACCACTCACAAGTTGACCTGCTGTGAGGAAGAAACGAGTTACTACGTTTCAAACATGAAAAAGGTCATTTGAAAATCAACATGAGAAACGATAATTCCAAAAGTATAAAACACAAAATAAAAGTCCTTACCAAAGAAAGAAAATGTATCATGCTACGCTCTCTCCTCTCGCCCTGAGGTGCAACAGATGTCCCTTTCTCCAAAAATGTACTCAATGGGATCGTAATGTTGCAACCACACACTAGTTGACCTGCTGTGAGGAAGAAACGAGTTACTACGTTTCAAACATGAAAAAGGTCATTTGAAAATCAACATGAGAAACGATAATTCCAAAAGTATAAAACACAAAATAAAAGTCCTTACCAAAGGAAGAAAATGTATCATGCTACGCTCTCTCCTCTCGCCCTGAGGTGCAACAGATGTCCCTTTCTCCAAAAATGTACTCAATGGGATCGTAATGTTGCAACCACACACTAGTTGACCTGCTGTGAGGAAGAAACGAGTTACTACGTTTCGAACATGAAAAAGGTCATTTGAAAATCAACATGAGAAACGAAAATTCCAAAAGTATAAAACACAAAATAAAAGTCCTTACCAAAGGAAGAAAATGTATCGTGCTACGCTCCCTCCTCCCGCTCTGTGGTGTGACAGATGTCCCTTTCTCCAAAAATGTTCTCAATGGTATCGTAATGTTGCAACCACTCACAAGTTGACCTGCTGTGAGGAAGAAACGAGTTAGTACGTTTCAAGCACGAAAAAGGTCATTTTAAAATCAACATGAAAAACCATAATTCCAAAGGTATAAAACACAAAAAAAGTCCTTACCAAAGGAAGAAAATGTATCGTGCTACGCTCCCTCCTCCCGCCCTGTGGTGTGACAGATGTCCCTTTCCCCAAGAATGTATTCAATGGGATCGTAATGTTGCAACCACTCACAAGTTGACCTGCTGTGAGGAAGAAACGAGTTACTACGTTTCAAATATGAAAAAGGTCATTTGAAAATCAACATGAGAAACGATAATTCCAAAAGTATAAAACACAAAATAAAAGTCCTTACCAAAGGAAGAAAATGTATCATGCTACGCTCTCTCCTCTCGCCCTGAGGTGCAACAGATGTCCCTTTCTCCAAAAATGTACTCAATGGGATCGTAATGTTGCAACCACACACTAGTTGACCTGCTGTGAGGAAGAAACGAGTTACTACGTTTCAAACATGAAAAAGGTCATTTGAAAATCAACATGAGAAACGATAATTCCAAAAGTATAAAACACAAAATAAAAGTCCTTACCAAAGAAAGAAAATGTATCGTGCTACGCTCCCTCCTCCCGCTCTGTGGTGTGACAGGTGTCCCTTTCTCCAAAAATGTTCTCAATGGTATCGTAATGTTGCAACCACTCACAAGTTGACCTGCTGTGAGGAAGAAACGAGTTAGTACGTTTCAAGCACGAGAAAGGTCATTTTAAAATCAACATGAAAAACCATAATTCCAAAGGTATAAAACACAAAAAAAGTCCTTACCAAAGGAAGAAAATGTATCGTGCTACGCTCCCTCCTCCCGCCCTGTGGTGTGACAGATGTCCCTTTCTCCAAGAATGTACTCAATGGGATCGTAATGTTGCAACCACTCACAAGTTGACCTGCTGTGAGGAAGAAACGAGTTACTACGTTTCAAACATGAAAAAGGTCATTTGAAAATCAACATGAGAAACGATAATTCCAAAAGTATAAAACACAAAATAAAAGTCCTTACCAAAGAAAGAAAATGTATCATGCTACGCTCTCTCCTCTCGCCCTGAGGTGCAACAGATGTCCCTTTCTCCAAAAATGTACTCAATGGGATCGTAATGTTGCAACCACACACTAGTTGACCTGCTGTGAGGAAGAAACGAGTTACTACGTTTCAAACATGAAAAAGGTCATTTGAAAATCAACATGAGAAACGATAATTCCAAAAGTATAAAACACAAAATAAAAGTCCTTACCAAAGGAAGAAAATGTATCATGCTACGCTCTCTCCTCTCGCCCTGAGGTGCAACAGATGTCCCTTTCTCCAAAAATGTACTCAATGGGATCGTAATGTTGCAACCACACACTAGTTGACCTGCTGTGAGGAAGAAACGAGTTACTACGTTTCGAACATGAAAAAGGTCATTTGAAAATCAACATGAGAAACGAAAATTCCAAAAGTATAAAACACAAAATAAAAGTCCTTACCAAAGGAAGAAAATGTATCGTGCTACGCTCCCTCCTCCCGCTCTGTGGTGTGACAGATGTCCCTTTCTCCAAAAATGTTCTCAATGGTATCGTAATGTTGCAACCACTCACAAGTTGACCTGCTGTGAGGAAGAAACGAGTTAGTACGTTTCAAGCACGAAAAAGGTCATTTTAAAATCAACATGAAAAACCATAATTCCAAAGGTATAAAACACAAAAAAAGTCCTTACCAAAGGAAGAAAATGTATCGTGCTACGCTCCCTCCTCCCGCCCTGTGGTGTGACAGATGTCCCTTTCCCCAAGAATGTATTCAATGGGATCGTAATGTTGCAACCACTCACAAGTTGACCTGCTGTGAGGAAGAAACGAGTTACTACGTTTCAAATATGAAAAAGGTCATTTGAAAATCAACATGAGAAACGATAATTCCAAAAGTATAAAACACAAAATAAAAGTCCTTACCAAAGGAAGAAAATGTATCATGCTACGCTCTCTCCTCTCGCCCTGAGGTGCAACAGATGTCCCTTTCTCCAAAAATGTACTCAATGGGATCGTAATGTTGCAACCACACACTAGTTGACCTGCTGTGAGGAAGAAACGAGTTACTACGTTTCAAACATGAAAAAGGTCATTTGAAAATCAACATGAGAAACGATAATTCCAAAAGTATAAAACACAAAATAAAAGTCCTTACCAAAGGAAGAAAATGTATCGTGCTACGCTCCCTCCTCCCGCCCTGTGGTGTGACAGATGTCCCTTTCTCCAAAAATGTTCTCAATGGTATCGTAATGTTGCAACCACTCACAAGTTGACCTGCTGTGAGGAAGAAACGAGTTAGTACGTTTCAAGCACGAAAAAGGTCATTTTAAAATCAACATGAAAAACCATAATTCCAAAGGTATAAAACACAAAAAAATCGTTACCAAAGAAAGAAAATGTATCATGCTACGCTCCCTCCTCCCGCCCTGTGGTGCAACAGATGTCCCTTTCTATAAAAATTTACTCAATGGGATCGTAATGTTGCAACCACTTACAAGTTGACCTGCTGTGGGGAAGAAACGAGTTAGTACGTTTCAAACATGAAAAATGTCATTTTAAAATTAACATGAAAAACGATAATTCCAAAAGTATAAAACTCAAAAAAAAGTCCTTAGCAAAGGAAGAAAATGTATCGTGCTACGCTCCCTCCTCCCGCCCTGTGGTGTGACAGATGTCCCTTTCTCCAAGAATGTACTCAATGGTATCGTAATGTTGCAACCACTCACAAGTTGACCTGCTGTGAGGAAGAAACGAGTTAGTACGTTTCAAGCACGAAAAGGGTCATTTTAAAATCAACATGAAAAACCATAATTCCAAAGTTATAAAACACAAAAAAATCGTTACCAAAGAAAGAAAATGTATCATGCTACGCTCCCTCCTCCCGCCCTGTGGTGCAACAGATGTCCCTTTCTATAAAAATTTACTCAATGGGATCGTAATGTTGCAACCACTTACAAGTTGACCTGCTGTGGGGAAGAAACGAGTTAGTACGTTTCAAACATGAAAAAGGTCATTTTAAAATTAACATGAAAAACGATAATTCCAAAAGTATAAAACTCAAAAAAAAGTCCTTAGCAAAGGAAGAAAATGTATCGTGCTACGCTCACTCCTCCCGCCCTGTGGTGTGACAGATGTCCCTTTCTCCAAGAATGTACTCAATGGGATCGTAATGTTGCAACCACTCACAAGTTGACCTGCTGTGAGGAAGAAACGAGTTACTACGTTTCAAACATGAAAAAGGTCCTTTGAAAATCAACATGAGAAACGATAATTCCAAAAGTATAAAACACAAAATAAAAGTCCTTACCAAAGGAAGAAAATGTATCGTGCTACGCTCTCTCCTCTCGCCCTGAGGTGCAACAGATGTCCCTTTCTCCAAAAATGTACTCAATGGGATCGTAATGTTGCAACCACACACTAGTTGACCTGCTGTGAGGAAGAAACGAGTTACTACGTTTCAAACATGAATAAGGTCATTTGAAAATCAACATGAGAAACGATAATTCCAAAAGTATAAAACACAAAATAAAAGTCCTTACCAAAAGAAGAAAATGTATCGTGCTACGCTCCCTCCTCCCGCCCTGTGGTGTGACAGATGTCCCTTTCTCCAAAAATGTTCTCAATGGTATCGTAATGTTGCAACCACTCACAAGTTGACCTGCTGTGAGGATGAAACGAGTTAGTACGTTTCAAACATGAAAAAGGTCATTTGAAAATCAACATGAGAAACGATAATTCCAAAAGTATAAAACACAAAATAAAAGTCCTTACCAAAGAAAGAAAATGTATCATGCTACGCTCTCTCCTCTCGCCCTGAGGTGCAACAGATGTCCCTTTCTCCAAAAATGTACTCAATGGGATCGTAATGTTGCAACCACACACTAGTTGACCTGCTGTGAGGAAGAAACGAGTTACTACGTTTCAAACATGAAAAAGGTCATTTGAAAATCAACATGAGAAACGATAATTCCAAAAGTATAAAACACAAAATAAAAGTCCTTACCAAAGGAAGAAAATGTATCGTGCTACGCTCCCTCCTCCCGCCCTGTGGTGTGACAGATGTCCCTTTCTCCAAAAATGTTCTCAATGGTATCGTAATGTTGCAACCACTCACAAGTTGACCTGCTGTGAGGAAGAAACGAGTTAGTACGTTTCAAGCACGAAAAAGGTCATTTTAAAATCAACATGAAAAACCATAATTCCAAAGGTATAAAACACAAAAAAATCGTTACCAAAGAAAGAAAATGTATCATGCTACGCTCCCTCCTCCCGCCCTGTGGTGCAACAGATGTCCCTTTCTATAAAAATTTACTCAATGGGATCGTAATGTTGCAACCACTTACAAGTTGACCTGCTGTGAGGAAGAAACGAGTTAGTACGTTTCAAACATGAAAAAGGTCATTTTAAAAATAAAATGAAAAACGATAATTCCAAAAGTATAAAACACAAAATAAAAGTCCTTACCAAAGAAAGAAAATGTATCATGCTACGCTCTCTCCTCTCGCCCTGAGGTGCAACAGATGTCCCTTTCTCCAAAAATGTACTCAATGGGATCGTAATGTTGCAACCACACACTAGTTGACCTGCTGTGAGGAAGAAACGAGTTACTACGTTTCAAACATGAAAAAGGTCATTTGAAAATCAACATGAGAAACGATAATTCCAAAAGTATAAAACACAAAATAAAAGTCCTTACCAAAGAAAGAAAATGTATCATGCTACGCTCTCTCCTCTCGCCCTGAGGTGCAACAGATGTCCCTTTCTCCAAAAATGTACTCAATGGGATCGTAATGTTGCAACCACACACTAGTTGACCTGCTGTGAGGAAGAAACGAGTTACTACGTTTCAAACATGAAAAAGGTCATTTGAAAATCAACATGAGAAACGATAATTCCAAAAGTATAAAACACAAAATAAAAGTCCTTACCAAAGAAAGAAGATGTATCATGCTACGCTCGCTCCTCTCGCCCTGAGGTGCAACAGATGTCCCTTTCTCCAAAAATGTACTCAATGGGATCGTAATGTTGCAACCACACACTAGTTGACCTGCTGTGAAGAAGAAACGAGTTACTACGTTTCAAACATGAAAAAGGTCATTTGAAAATCAACATGAGAAACGATAATTCCAAAAGTATAAAACACAAAATAAAAGTCCTTACCAAAGGAAGAAAATGTATCATGCTACGCTCTCTCCTCTCGCCCTGAGGTGCAACAGATGTCCCTTTCTCCAAAAATGTACTCAATGGGATCGTAATGTTGCAACCACACACTAGTTGACCTGCTGTGAGGAAGAAACGAGTTACTACGTTTCAAACATGAAAAAGGTCATTTGAAAATCAACATGAAAAACGATAATTCCAAAAGTATAAAACACAAAATAAAAGTCCTTACCAAAGAAAGAAAATGTATCATGCTACGCTCTCTCCTCTCGCCCTGAGGTGCAACAGATGTCCCTTTCTCCAAAAATGTACTCAATGGGATCGTAATGTTGCAACCACACACTAGTTGACCTGCTGTGAGGAAGAAACGAGTTACTACGTTTCAAACATGAAAAAGGTCATTTGAAAATCAACATGAGAAACGATAATTCCAAAAGTATAAAACACAAAATAAAAGTCCTTACCAAAGGAAGAAAATGTATCATGCTACGCTCTCTCCTCTCGCCCTGAGGTGCAACACATGTCCCTTTCTCCAAAAATGTACTCAATGGGATCGTAATGTTGCAACCACACACTAGTTGACCTGCTGTGAGGAAGAAACGAGTTACTACGTTTCAAACATGAAAAAGGTCATTTGAAAATCAACATGAGAAACGATAATTCCAAAAGTATAAAACACAAAATAAAAGTCCTTACCAAAGAAAGAAAATGTATCATGCTACGCTCTCTCCTCTCGCCCTGAGGTGCAACAGATGTCCCTTTCTCCAAAAATGTACTCAATGGGATCGTAATGTTGCAACCACTCACAAGTTGACCTCCTGTGGGGAGGAAACGAGTTAGAACGTTTCAAACACGAAAAAGGTCATTTTAAAATCAACATGAAAAACCATAATTCCAAAAGTATAAAACACAAATCAATCCTTACCAAAGAAAGAAAATGTATCGTGCTACGCTCTCTCCTCTCGCCCTGAGGTGCAACACATGTCCCTTTCTATAAAAATGTACTCAATGGGATCGTAATGTTGCAACCACTCACAAGTTGACCTCCTGTGGGGAGGAAACGAGTTAGAACGTTTCAAACACGAAAAAGGTCATTTTAAAATCAACATGAAAAACCATAATTCCAAAAGTATAAAACACAAAAAAATCCTTACCAAAGAAAGAAAATGTATCATGCTACGCTCTCTCCTCTCGCCCTGAGGTGCAACAGATGTCCCTTTCTCCAAAAATGTACTCAATGGGATCGTAATGTTGCAACCACACACTAGTTGACCTGCTGTGAAGAAGAAACGAGTTACTACGTTTCAAACATGAAAAAGGTCATTTGAAAATCAACATGAGAAACGATAATTCCAAAAGTATAAAACACAAAATAAAAGTCCTTACCAAAGGAAGAAAATGTATCATGCTACGCTCTCTCCTCTCGCCCTGAGGTGCAACAGATGTCCCTTTCTCCAAAAATGTACTCAATGGGATCGTAATGTTGCAACCACACACTAGTTGACCTGCTGTGAGGAAGAAACGAGTTACTACGTTTCAAACATGAAAAAGGTCATTTGAAAATCAACATGAAAAACGATAATTCCAAAAGTATAAAACACAAAATAAAAGTCCTTACCAAAGAAAGAAAATGTATCATGCTACGCTCTCTCCTCTCGCCCTGAGGTGCAACAGATGTCCCTTTCTCCAAAAATGTACTCAATGGGATCGTAATGTTGCAACCACACACTAGTTGACCTGCTGTGAGGAAGAAACGAGTTACTACGTTTCAAACATGAAAAAGGTCATTTGAAAATCAACATGAGAAACGATAATTCCAAAAGTATAAAACACAAAATAAAAGTCCTTACCAAAGGAAGAAAATGTATCATGCTACGCTCTCTCCTCTCGCCCTGAGGTGCAACACATGTCCCTTTCTCCAAAAATGTACTCAATGGGATCGTAATGTTGCAACCACACACTAGTTGACATGCTGTGAGGAAGAAACGAGTTACTACGTTTCAAACATGAAAAAGGTCATTTGAAAATCAACATGAGAAACGATAATTCCAAAAGTATAAAACACAAAATAAAAGTCCTTACCAAAGGAAGAAAATGTATCATGCTACGCTCTCTCCTCTCGCCCTGAGGTGCAACAGATGTCCCTTTCTCCAAAAATGTACTCAATGGGATCGTAATGTTGCAACCACTCACAAGTTGACCTCCTGTGGGGAGGAAACGAGTTAGAACGTTTCAAACACGAAAAAGGTAATTTTAAAATCAACATGAAAAACCATAATTCCAAAAGTATAAAACACAAATCAATCCTTACCAAAGAAAGATAATGTATCGTGCTACGCTCTCTCCTCTCGCCCTGAGGTGCAACACATGTCCCTTTCTATAAAAATGTACTCAATGGGATCGTAATGTTGCAACCACTCACAAGTTGACCTCCTGTGGGGAGGCAACGAGTTAGAACGTTTCAAACACGAAAAAGGTCATTTTAAAATCAACATGAAAAACCATAATTCCAAAAGTATAAAACACAAAAAAATCCTTACCAAAGAAAGAAAATGTATCATGCTACGCTCTCTCCTCTCGCCCTGAGGTGCAACACATGTCCCTTTCTCCAAAAATGTACTCAATGGGATCGTAATGTTGCAACCACTCACAAGTTGACCTCCTGTGGGGAGGAAACGAGTTAGAACGTTTAAAACACGAAAAAGGTCATTTTAAAATCAACATGAAAAACCATAATTCCAAAAGTATAAAACACAAAAAAATCCTTACCAAAGAAAGAAAATGTATCGTGCTACGCTCTCTCCTCTCGCCCTGAGGTGCAACACATGTCCCTTTCTATAAAAATGTACTCAATGGGATCGTAATGTTGCAACCACACACTAGTTGACCTGCTGTGAGGAAGACACGAGTTACTACGTTTCAAACATGAAAAAGGTCATTTGAAAATCAACATGAGAAACGATAATTCCAAAAGTATAAAACACAAAATAAAAGTCCTTACCAAAGGAAGAAAATGTATCATGCTACGCTCTCTCCTCTCGCCCTGAGGTGCAACAGATGTCCCTTTCTCCAAAAATGTACTCAATGGGATCGTAATGTTGCAACCACACACTAGTTGACCTGCTGTGAGGAAGAAACGAGTTACTACGTTTCAAACATGAAAAAGGTCATTTGAAAATCAACATGAGAAACGATAATTCCAAAAGTATAAAACACAAAATAAAAGTCCTTACCAAAGAAAGAAAATGTATCATGCTACGCTCTCTCCTCTCGCCCTGAGGTGCAACAGATGTCCCTTTCTCCAAAAATGTACTCAATGGGATCGTAATGTTGCAACCACACACTAGTTGACCTGCTGTGAGGAAGAAACGAGTTACTACGTTTCAAACATGAAAAAGGTCATTTGAAAATCAACATGAGAAACGATAATTCCAAAAGTATAAAACACAAAATAAAAGTCCTTACCAAAGGAAGAAAATGTATCGTGCTACGCTCCCTCCTCCCGCCCTGTGGTGTGACAGATGTCCCTTTCTCCAAAAATGTTCTCAATGGTATCGTAATGTTGCAACCACTCACAAGTTGACCTGCTGTGAGGAAGAAACGAGTTAGTACGTTTCAAGCACGAAAAAGGTCATTTTAAAATCAACATGAAAAACCATAATTCCAAAGGTATAAAACACAAAAAAATCGTTACCAAAGAAAGAAAATGTATCATGCTACGCTCCCTCCTCCCGCCCTGTGGAGCAACAGATGTCCCTTTCTATAAAAATTTACTCAATGGGATCGTAATGTTGCAACCACTTACAAGTTGACCTGCTGTGAGGAAGAAACGAGTTAGTACGTTTCAAACATGAAAAAGGTCATTTTAAAAATAAAATGAAAAACGATAATTCCAAAAGTATAAAACACAAAATAAAAGTCCTTACCAAAGAAAGAAAATGTATCATGCTACGCTCTCTCCTCTCGCCCTGAGGTGCAACAGATGTCCCTTTCTCCAAAAATGTACTCAATGGGATCGTAATGTTGCAACCACACACTAGTTGACCTGCTGTGAGGAAGAAACGAGTTACTACGTTTCGAACATGAAAAAGGTCATTTGAAAATCAACATGAGAAACGATAATTCCAAAAGTATAAAACACAAAATAAAAGTCCTTACCAAAGGAAGAAAATGTATCGTGCTACGCTCCCTCCTCCCGCTCTGTGGTGTGACAGATGTCCCTTTCTCCAAAAATGTTCTCAATGGTATCGTAATGTTGCAACCACTCACAAGTTGACCTGCTGTGAGGAAGAAACGAGTTAGTACGTTTCAAGCACGAAAAAGGTCATTTTAAAATCAACATGAAAAACCATAATTCCAAAGGTATAAAACACAAAAAAAGTCCTTACCAAAGGAAGAAAATGTATCGTGCTACGCTCCCTCCTCCCGCCCTGTGGTGTGACAGATGTCCCTTTCTCCAAGAATGTATTCAATGGGATCGTAATGTTGCAACCACTCACAAGTTGACCTGCTGTGAGGAAGAAACGAGTTACTACGTTTCAAATATGAAAAAGGTCATTTGAAAATCAACATGAGAAACGATAATTCCAAAAGTATAAAACACAAAATAAAAGTCCTTACCAAAGGAAGAAAATGTATCATGCTACGCTCTCTCCTCTCGCCCTGAGGTGCAACAGATGTCCCTTTCTCCAAAAATGTACTCAATGGGATCGTAATGTTGCAACCACACACTAGTTGACCTGCTGTGAGGAAGAAACGAGTTACTACGTTTCAAACATGAAAAAGGTCATTTGAAAATCAACATGAGAAACGATAATTCCAAAAGTATAAAACACAAAATAAAAGTCCTTACCAAAGGAAGAAAATGTATCGTGCTACGCTCCCTCCTCCGGCCCTGTGGTGTGACAGATGTCCCTTTCTCCAAAAATGTTCTCAATGGTATCGTAATGTTGCAACCACTCACAAGTTGACCTGCTGTGAGGAAGAAACGAGTTAGTACGTTTCAAGCACGAAAAAGGTCATTTTAAAATCAACATGAAAAACCATAATTCCAAAGGTATAAAACACAAAAAAATCGTTACCAAAGAAAGAAAATGTATCATGCTACGCTCCCTCCTCCCGCCCTGTGGTGCAACAGATGTCCCTTTCTATAAAAATTTACTCAATGGGATCGTAATGTTGCAACCACTTACAAGTTGACCTGCTGTGGGGAAGAAACGAGTTAGTACGTTTCAAACATGAAAAATGTCATTTTAAAATTAACATGAAAAACGATAATTCCAAAAGTATAAAACTCAAAAAAAAGTCCTTAGCAAAGGAAGAAAATGTATCGTGCTACGCTCCCTCCTCCCGCCCTGTGGTGTGACAGATGTCCCTTTCTCCAAGAATGTACTCAATGGTATCGTAATGTTGCAACCACTCACAAGTTGACCTGCTGTGAGGAAGAAACGAGTTAGTACGTTTCAAGCACGAAAAGGGTCATTTTAAAATCAACATGAAAAACCATAATTCCAAAGTTATAAAACACAAAAAAATCGTTACCAAAGAAAGAAAATGTATCATGCTACGCTCCCTCCTCCCGCCCTGTGGTGCAACAGATGTCCCTTTCTATAAAAATTTACTCAATGGGATCGTAATGTTGCAACCACTTACAAGTTGACCTGCTGTGGGGAAGAAACGAGTTAGTACGTTTCAAACATGAAAAAGGTCATTTTAAAATTAACATGAAAAACGATAATTCCAAAAGTATAAAACTCAAAAAAAAGTCCTTAGCAAAGGAAGAAAATGTATCGTGCTACGCTCACTCCTCCCGCCCTGTGGTGTGACAGATGTCCCTTTCTCCAAGAATGTACTCAATGGGATCGTAATGTTGCAACCACTCACAAGTTGACCTGCTGTGAGGAAGAAACGAGTTACTACGTTTCAAACATGAAAAAGGTCCTTTGAAAATCAACATGAGAAACGATAATTCCAAAAGTATAAAACACAAAATAAAAGTCCTTACCAAAGGAAGAAAATGTATCGTGCTACGCTCTCTCCTCTCGCCCTGAGGTGCAACAGATGTCCCTTTCTCCAAAAATGTACTCAATGGGATCGTAATGTTGCAACCACACACTAGTTGACCTGCTGTGAGGAAGAAACGAGTTACTACGTTTCAAACATGAATAAGGTCATTTGAAAATCAACATGAGAAACGATAATTCCAAAAGTATAAAACACAAAATAAAAGTCCTTACCAAAAGAAGAAAATGTATCGTGCTACGCTCCCTCCTCCCGCCCTGTGGTGTGACAGATGTCCCTTTCTCCAAAAATGTTCTCAATGGTATCGTAATGTTGCAACCACTCACAAGTTGACCTGCTGTGAGGAAGAAACGAGTTAGTACGTTTCAAACATGAAAAAGGTCATTTGAAAATCAACATGAGAAACGATAATTCCAAAAGTATAAAACACAAAATAAAAGTCCTTACCAAAGAAAGAAAATGTATCATGCTACGCTCTCTCCTCTCGCCCTGAGGTGCAACAGATGTCCCTTTCTCCAAAAATGTACTCAATGGGATCGTAATGTTGCAACCACACACTAGTTGACCTGCTGTGAGGAAGAAACGAGTTACTACGTTTCAAACATGAAAACGGTCATTTGAAAATCAACATGAGAAACGATAATTCCAAAAGTATAAAACACAAAATAAAAGTCCTTACCAAAGGAAGAAAATGTATCGTGCTACGCTCCCTCCTCCCGCCCTGTGGTGTGACAGATGTCCCTTTCTCCAAAAATGTTCTCAATGGTATCGTAATGTTGCAACCACTCACAAGTTGACCTGCTGTGAGGAAGAAACGAGTTAGTACGTTTCAAGCACGAAAAAGGTCAATTTAAAATCAACATGAAAAACCATAATTCCAAAGGTATAAAACACAAAAAAATCGTTACCAAAGAAAGAAAATGTATCATGCTACGCTCCCTCCTCCCGCCCTGTGGTGCAACAGATGTCCCTTTCTATAAAAATTTACTCAATGGGATCGTAATGTTGCAACCACTTACAAGTTGACCTGCTGTGAGGAAGAAACGAGTTAGTACGTTTCAAACATGAAAAAGGTCATTTTAAAAATAAAATGAAAAACGATAATTCCAAAAGTATAAAACACAAAATAAAAGTCCTTACCAAAGAAAGAAAATGTATCATGCTACGCTCTCTCCTCTCGCCCTGAGGTGCAACAGATGTCCCTTTCTCCAAAAATGTACTCAATGGGATCGTAATGTTGCAACCACACACTAGTTGACCTGCTGTGAGGAAGAAACGAGTTACTACGTTTCAAACATGAAAAAGGTCATTTGAAAATCAACATGAGAAACGATAATTCCAAAAGTATAAAACACAAAATAAAAGTCCTTACCAAAGAAAGAAAATGTATCATGCTACGCTCTCTCCTCTCGCCCTGAGGTGCAACAGATGTCCCTTTCTCCAAAAATGTACTCAATGGGATCGTAATGTTGCAACCACACACTAGTTGACCTGCTGTGAGGAAGAAACGAGTTACTACGTTTCAAACATGAAAAAGGTCATTTGAAAATCAACATGAGAAACGATAATTCCAAAAGTATAAAACACAAAATAAAAGTCCTTACCAAAGAAAGAAGATGTATCATGCTACGCTCTCTCCTCTCGCCCTGAGGTGCAACAGATGTCCCTTTCTCCAAAAATGTACTCAATGGGATCGTAATGTTGCAACCACACACTAGTTGACCTGCTGTGAAGAAGAAACGAGTTACTACGTTTCAAACATGAAAAAGGTCATTTGAAAATCAACATGAGAAACGATAATTCCAAAAGTATAAAACACAAAATAAAAGTCCTTACCAAAGGAAGAAAATGTATCATGCTACGCTCTCTCCTCTCGCCCTGAGGTGCAACACATGTCCCTTTCTCCAAAAATGTACTCAATGGGATCGTAATGTTGCAACCACACACTAGTTGACCTGCTGTGAGGAAGAAACGAGTTACTACGTTTCAAACATGAAAAAGGTCATTTGAAAATCAACATGAAAAACGATAATTCCAAAAGTATAAAACACAAAATAAAAGTCCTTACCAAAGAAAGAAAATGTATCATGCTACGCTCTCTCCTCTCGCCCTGAGGTGCAACAGATGTCCCTTTCTCCAAAAATGTACTCAATGGGATCGTAATGTTGCAACCACACACTAGTTGACCTGCTGTGAGGAAGAAACGAGTTACTACGTTTCAAACATGAAAAAGGTCATTTGAAAATCAACATGAGAAACGATAATTCCAAAAGTATAAAACACAAAATAAAAGTCCTTACCAAAGGAAGAAAATGTATCATGCTACGCTCTCTCCTCTCGCCCTGAGGTGCAACACATGTCCCTTTCTCCAAAAATGTACTCAATGGGATCGTAATGTTGCAACCACACACTAGTTGACCTGCTGTGAGGGAGAAACGAGTTACTACGTTTCAAACATGAAAAAGGTCATTTGAAAATCAACATGAGAAACGATAATTCCAAAAGTATAAAACACAAAATAAAAGTCCTTACCAAAGAAAGAAAATGTATCATGCTACGCTCTCTCCTCTCGCCCTGAGGTGCAACAGATGTCCCTTTCTCCAAAAATGTACTCAATGGGATCGTAATGTTGCAACCACTCACAAGTTGACCTCCTGTGGGGAGGAAACGAGTTAGAACGTTTCAAACACGAAAAAGGTCATTTTAAAATCAACATGAAAAACCATAATTCCAAAAGTATAAAACACAAATCAATCCTTACCAAAGAAAGAAAATGTATCGTGCTACGCTCTCTCCTCTCGCCCTGAGGTGCAACACATGTCCCTTTCTATAAAAATGTACTCAATGGGATCGTAATGTTGCAACCACTCACAAGTTGACCTCCTGTGGGGAGGAAACGAGTTAGAACGTTTCAAACACGAAAAAGGTCATTTTAAAATCAACATGAAAAACCATAATTCCAAAAGTATAAAACACAAAAAAATCCTTACCAAAGAAAGAAAATGTATCATGCTACGCTCTCTCCTCTCGCCCTGAGGTGCAACAGATGTCCCTTTCTCCAAAAATGTACTCAATGGGATCGTAATGTTGCAACCACACACTAGTTGACCTGCTGTGAAGAAGAAACGAGTTACTACGTTTCAAACATGAAAAAGGTCATTTGAAAATCAACATGAGAAACGATAATTCCAAAAGTATAAAACACAAAATAAAAGTCCTTACCAAAGGAAGAAAATGTATCATGCTACGCTCTCTCCTCTCGCCCTGAGGTGCAACAGATGTCCCTTTCTCCAAAAATGTACTCAATGGGATCGTAATGTTGCAACCACACACTAGTTGACCTGCTGTGAGGAAGAAACGAGTTACTACGTTTCAAACATGAAAAAGGTCATTTGAAAATCAACATGAAAAACGATAATTCCAAAAGTATAAAACACAAAATAAAAGTCCTTACCAAAGAAAGAAAATGTATCATGCTACGCTCTCTCCTCTCGCCCTGAGGTGCAACAGATGTCCCTTTCTCCAAAAATGTACTCAATGGGATCGTAATGTTGCAACCACACACTAGTTGACCTGCTGTGAGGAAGAAACGAGTTACTACGTTTCAAACATGAAAAAGGTCATTTGAAAATCAACATGAGAAACGATAATTCCAAAAGTATAAAACACAAAATAAAAGTCCTTACCAAAGGAAGAAAATGTATCATGCTACGCTCTCTCCTCTCGCCCTGAGGTGCAACACATGTCCCTTTCTCCAAAAATGTACTCAATGGGATCGTAATGTTGCAACCATTCACAAGTTGACCTCCTGTGGGGAGGAAACGAGTTAGAACGTTTAAAACACGAAAAAGGTCATTTTAAAATCAACATGAAAAACCATAATTCCAAAAGTATAAAACACAAAAAAATCCTTACCAAAGAAAGAAAATGTATCGTGCTACGCTCTCTCCTCTCGCCCTGAGGTGCAACACATGTCCCTTTCTATAAAAATGTACTCAATGGGATCGTAATGTTGCAACCACACACTAGTTGACCTGCTGTGAGGAAGACACGAGTTACTACGTTTCAAACATGAAAAAGGTCATTTGAAAATCAACATGAGAAACGATAATTCCAAAAGTATAAAACACAAAATAAAAGTCCTTACCAAAGGAAGAAAATGTATCATGCTACGCTCTCTCCTCTCGCCCTGAGGTGCAACACATGTCCCTTTCTCCAAAAATGTACTCAATGGGATCGTAATGTTGCAACCACACACTAGTTGACCTGCTGTGAGGAAGAAACGAGTTACTACGTTTCAAACATGAAAAAGGTCATTTGAAAATCAACATGAGATACGATAATTCCAAAAGTATAAAACACAAAATAAAAGTCCTTACCAAAGAAAGAAAATGTATCATGCTACGCTCTCTCCTCTCGCCCTGAGGTGCAACAGATGTCCCTTTCTCCAAAAATGTACTCAATGGGATCGTAATGTTGCAACCACACACTAGTTGACCTGCTGTGAGGAAGAAACGAGTTACTACGTTTCAAACATGAAAAAGGTCATTTGAAAATCAACATGAGAAACGATAATTCCAAAAGTATAAAACACAAAATAAAAGTCCTTACCAAAGGAAGAAAATGTATCATGCTACGCTCTCTCCTCTCGCCCTGAGGTGCAACACATGTCCCTTTCTCCAAAAATGTACTCAATGGGATCGTAATGTTGCAACCACACACTAGTTGACCTGCTGTGAGGAAGAAACGAGTTACTACGTTTCAAACATGAAAAAGGTCATTTGAAAATCAACATGAGAAACGATAATTCCAAAAGTATAAAACACAAAATAAAAGTCCTTACCAAAGGAAGAAAATGTATCATGCTACGCTCTCTCCTCTCGCCCTGAGGTGCAACAGATGTCCCTTTCTCCAAAAATGTACTCAATGGGATCGTAATGTTGCAACCACTTACAAGTTGACCTGCTGTGAGGAAGAAACGAGTTAGTACGTTTCAAACATGAAAAAGGTCATTTTAAAAATAACATGAAAAACGATAATTCCAAAAGTATAAAACACAAAATAAAAGTCCTTACCAAAGAAAGAAAATGTATCATGCTACGCTCTCTCCTCTCGCCCTGAGGTGCAACAGATGTCCCTTTCTCCAAAAATGTACTCAATGGGATCGTAATGTTGCAACCACACACTAGTTGACCTGCTGTGAGGAAGAAACGAGTTACTACGTTTCAAACATGAAAAAGGTCATTTGAAAATCAACATGAGAAACGATAATTCCAAAAGTATAAAACACAAAATAAAAGTCCTTACAAAAGAAAGAAAATGTATCATGCTACGCTCTCTCCTCTCGCCCTGAGGTGCAACAGATGTCCCTTTCTCCAAAAATGTACTCAATGGGATCGTAATGTTGCAACCACACACTAGTTGACCTGCTGTGAGGAAGAAACGAGTTACTACGTTTCAAACATGAAAAAGGTCATTTGAAAATCAACATGAGAAACGATAATTCCAAAAGTATAAAACACAAAATAAAAGTCCTTACCAAAGGAAGAAAATGTATCATGCTACGCTCTCTCCTCTCGCCCTGAGGTGCAACACATGTCCCTTTCTCCAAAAATGTACTCAATGGGATCGTAATGTTGCAACCACACACTAGTTGACCTGCTGTGAGGAAGAAACGAGTTACTACGTTTCAAACATGAAAAAGGTCATTTGAAAATCAACATGAGAAACGATAATTCCAAAAGTATAAAACACAAAATAAAAGTCCTTACCAAAGGAAGAAAATGTATCATGCTACGCTCTCTCCTCTCGCCCTGAGGTGCAACACATGTCCCTTTCTCCAAAAATGTACTCAATGGGATCGTAATGTTGCAACCACACACTAGTTGACCTGCTGTGAGGAAGAAACGAGTTACTACGTTTCAAACATGAAAAAGGTCATTTGAAAATCAACATGAGAAACGATAATTCCAAAAGTATAAAACACAAAATAAAAGTCCTTACCAAAGGAAGAAAATGTATCATGCTACGCTCTCTCCTCTCGCCCTGAGGTGCAACAGATGTCCCTTTCTCCAAAAATGTACTCAATGGGATCGTAATGTTGCAACCACACACTAGTTGACCTGCTGTGAGGAAGAAACGAGTTACTACGTTTCAAACATGAAAAAGGTCATTTGAAAATCAACATGAGAAACGATAATTCCAAAAGTATAAAACACAAAATAAAATTCCTTACCAAAGGAAGAAAATGTATCATGCTACGCTCTCTCCTCTCGCCCTGAGGTGCAACAGATGTCCCTTTCTCCAAAAATGTACTCAATGGGATCGTAATGTTGCAACCACACACTAGTTGACCTGCTGTGAGGAAGAAACGAGTTACTACGTTTCAAACATGAAAAAGGTCATTTGAAAATCAACATGAAAAACGATAATTCCAAAAGTATAAAACACAAAATAAAAGTCCTTACCAAAGAAAGAAAATGTATCATGCTACGGTCTCTCCTCTCGCCCTGAGGTGCAACAGATGTCCCTTTCTCAAAAAATGTACTCAATGGGATCGTAATGTTGCAACCACACACTAGTTGACCTGCTGTGAGGAAGAAACGAGTTACTACGTTTCAAACATGAAAAAGGTCATTTGAAAATCAACATGAGAAACGATAATTCCAAAAGTATAAAACACAAAATAAAAGTCCTTACCAAAGGAAGAAAATGTATCATGCTACGCTCTCTCCTCTCGCCCTGAGGTGCAACACATGTCCCTTTCTCCAAAAATGTACTCAATGGGATCGTAATGTTGCAACCACACACTAGTTGACCTGCTGTGAGGAAGAAACGAGTTACTACGTTTCAAACATGAAAAAGGTCATTTGAAAATCAACATGAGAAACGATAATTCCAAAAGTATAAAACACAAAATAAAAGTCCTTACCAAAGGAAGAAAATGTATCATGCTACGCTCTCTCCTCTCGCCCTGAGGTGCAACAGATGTCCCTTTCTCCAAAAATGTACTCAATGGGACCGTAATGTTGCAACCACTCACAAGTTGACCTCCTGTGGGGAGGAAACGAGTTAGAACGTTTCAAACACGAAAAAGGTCATTTTAAAATCAACATGAAAAACCATAATTCCAAAAGTATAAAACACAAAATAATCCTTACCAAAGAAAGAAAATGTATCGTGCTACGCTCTCTCCTCTCGCCCTGAGGTGCAACACATGTCCCTTTCTATAAAAATGTACTCAATGGGATCGTAATGTTGCAACCACTCACAAGTTGACCTCCTGTGGGGAGGAAACGAGTTAGAACGTTTCAAACACGAAAAAGGTCATTTTAAAATCAACATGAAAAACCATAATTCCAAAAGTATAAAACACAAAAAAATCCTTACCAAAGAAAGAAAATGTATCATGCTACGCTCTCTCCTCTCGCCCTGAGGTGCAACACATATCCCTTTCTCCAAAAATGTACTCAATGGGATCGTAATGTTGCAACCACACACTAGTTGACCTGCTGTGAGGAAGAAACGAGTTACTACGTTTCAAACATGAAAAAGGTCATTTGAAAATCAACATGAGAAACGATAATTCCAAAAGTATAAAACACAAAATAAAAGTCCTTACCAAAGGAAGAAAATGTATCATGCTACGCTCTCTCCTCTCGCCCTGAGGTGCAACAGATGTCCCTTTCTCCAAAAATGTACTCAATGGGATCGTAATGTTGCAACCACTCACAAGTTGACCTCCTGTGGGGAGGAAACGAGTTAGAACGTTTCAAACACGAAAAAGGTCATTTTAAAATCAACATGAAAAACCATAATTCCAAAAGTATAAAACACAAAAAAATCCTTACCAAAGAAAGAAAATGTATCATGCTACGCTCTCTCCTCTCGCCCTGAGGTGCAACACATGTCCCTTTCTATAAAAATGTACTCAATGGGATCGTAATGTTGCAACCACACACTAGTTGACCTCCTGTGGGGAGGAAACGAGTTAGAACGTTTCAAACACGAAAAAGGTCATTTTAAAATCAACATGAAAAACCATAATTCCAAAAGTATAAAACACAAAAAAATCCTTACCAAAGTAAGAAAATGTATCATGCTACGCTCTCTCCTCTCGCCCTGAGGTGCAACACATGTCCCTTTCTGTAAAAATGTACTCAATGGGATCGTAATGTTGCAACCACACACTAGTTGACCTGCTGTGAGGAAGAAACGAGTTACTACGTTTCAAACATGAAAAAGGTCATTTGAAAATCAACATGAGAAACGATAATTCCAAAAGTATAAAACACAAAATAAAAGTCCTTACCAAAGGAAGAAAATGTATCATGCTACGCTCTCTCCTCTCGCCCTGAGGTGCAACAGATGTCCCTTTCTCCAAAAATGTACTCAATGGGATCGTAATGTTGCAACCACTCACAAGTTGACCTCCTGTGGGGAGGAAACGAGTTAGAACGTTTCAAACACGAAAAAGGTCATTTTAAAATCAACATGAAAAACCATAATTCCAAAAGTATAAAACACTAAAAAATCCTTACCAAAGAAAGAAAATGTATCATGCTACGCTCTCTCCTCTCGCCCTGAGGTGCAACACATGTCCCTTTCTCCAAAAATGTACTCAATGGGATCGTAATGTTGCAACCACTCACAAGTTGACCTCCTGTGGGGAGGAAACGAGTTAGAACGTTTCAAACACGAAAAAGGTCATTTTAAAATCAACATGAAAAACCATAATTCCAAAAGTATAAAACACAAAAAAATCCTTACCAAAGAAAGAAAATGTATCATGCTACGCTCTCTCCTCTCGCCCTGAGGTGCAACACATGTCCCTTTCTATAAAAATGTACTCAATGGGATCGTAATGTTGCAACCACACACTAGTTGACCTGCTGTGAGGAAGAAACGAGTTACTACGTTTCAAACATGAAAAAGGTCATTTGAAAATCAACATGAGAAACGATAATTCCAAAAGTATAAAACACAAAATAAAAGTCCTTACCAAAGGAAGAAAATGTACCATGCTACGCTCTCTCCTCTCGCCCTGAGGTGCAACAGATGTCCCTTTCTCCAAAAATGTACTCAATGGGATCGTAATGTTGCAACCACTCACAAGTTGACCTCCTGTGGGGAGGAAACAAGTTAGAACGTTTCAAACACGAAAAAGGTCATTTTAAAATCAACATGAAAAACCATAATTCCAAAAGTATAAAACACAAAAAAATCCTTACCAAAGAAAGAAAATGTATCATGCTACGCTCTCTCCTCTCGCCCTGAGGTGCAACACATGTCCCTTTCTCCAAAAATGTACTCAATGGGATCGTAATGTTGCAACCACTCACAAGTTGACCTCCTGTGGGGAGGAAACGAGTTAGAACGTTTCAAAAACGAAAAAGGTCATTTTAAAATCAACATGAAAAACCATAATTCCAAAAGTATAAAACACAAAAAAATCCTTACCAAAGAAAGAAAATGTATCATGCTACGCTCTCTCCTCTCGCCCTGAGGTGCAACACATGTCCCTTTCTATAAAAATGTACTCAATGGGATCGTAATGTTGCAACCACACACTAGTTGACCTGCTGTGAGGAAGAAACGAGTTACTACGTTTCAAACATGAAAAAGGTCATTTGAAAATCAACATGAGAAACGATAATTCCAAAAGTATAAAACACAAAATAAAAGTCCTTACCAAAGGAAGAAAATGTATCATGCT
This sequence comes from Schistocerca piceifrons, assembly GCF_021461385.2. Classification (NCBI taxonomy): domain Eukaryota; kingdom Metazoa; phylum Arthropoda; class Insecta; order Orthoptera; family Acrididae; genus Schistocerca; species Schistocerca piceifrons. The sequence goes on from NC_060144.1 coordinate 48,498,128, forward strand.
ACGCTCTCTCCTCTCGCCCTGAGGTGCAACAGATGTCCCTTTCTCCAAAAATGTACTCAATGGGATCGTAATGTTGCAACCACTCACAAGTTGACCTCCTGTGGGGAGGAAACGAGTTAGAACGTTTCAAACACGAAAAAGGTCATTTTAAAATCAACATGAAAAACCATAATTCCAAAAGTATAAAACACAAAAAAATCCTTACCAAAGAAAGAAAATGTATCATGCTACGCTCTCTCCTCTCGCCCTGAGGTGCAACACATGTCCCTTTCTATAAAAATGTACTCAATGGGATCGTAATGTTGCAACCACACACTAGTTGACCTGCTGTGAGGAAGAAACGAGTTACTACGTTTCAAACATGAAAAAGGTCATTTGAAAATCAACATGAGAAACGATAATTCCAAAAGTATAAAACACAAAATAAAAGTCCTTACCAAAGGAAGAAAATGTATCATGCTACGCTCTCTCCTCTCGCCCTGAGGTGCAACAGATGTCCCTTTCTCCAAAAATGTACTCAATGGGATCGTAATGTTGCAACCACTCACAAGTTGACCTCCTGTGGGGAGGAAACGAGTTAGAACGTTTCAAACACGAAAAAGGTCATTTTAAAATCAACATGAAAAACCATAATTCCAAAAGTATAAAACACAAAAAAATCCTTACCAAAGAAAGAAAATGTATCATGCTACGCTCTCTCCTCTCGCCCTGAGGTGCAACACATGTCCCTTTCTATAAAAATGTACTCAATGGGATCGTAATGTTGCAACCACACACTAGTTGACCTGCTGTGAGGAAGAAACGAGTTACTACGTTTCAAACATGAAAAAGGTCATTTGAAAATCAACATGAGAAACGATAATTCCAAAAGTATAAAACACAAAATAAAAGTCCTTACCAAAGGAAGAAAATGTATCATGCTACGCTCTCTCCTCTCGCCCTGAGGTGCAACAGATGTCCCTTTCTCCAAAAATGTACTCAATGGGATCGTAATGTTGCAACCACTCACAAGTTGACCTCCTGTGGGGAGGAAACGAGTTAGAACGTTTCAAACACGAAAAAGGTCATTTTAAAATCAACATGAAAAACCATAATTCCAAAAGTATAAAACACAAAAAAATCCTTACCAAAGAAAGAAAATGTATCATGCTACGCTCTCTCCTCTCGCCCTGAGGTGCAACACATGTCCCTTTCTATAAAAATGTACTCAATGGGATCGTAATGTTGCAACCACACACTAGTTGACCTGCTGTGAGGAAGAAACGAGTTACTACGTTTCAAACATGAAAAAGGTCATTTGAAAATCAACATGAGAAACGATAATTCCAAAAGTATAAAACACAAAATAAAAGTCCTTACCAAAGGAAGAAAATGTATCATGCTACGCTCTCTCCTCTCGCCCTGAGGTGCAACAGATGTCCCTTTCTCCAAAAATGTACTCAATGGGATCGTAATGTTGCAACCACTCACAAGTTGACCTCCTGTGGGGAGGAAACGAGTTAGAACGTTTCAAACACGAAAAAGGTCATTTTAAAATCAACATGAAAAACCATAATTCCAAAAGTATAAAACACAAAAAAATCCTTACCAAAGAAAGAAAATGTATCATGCTACGCTCTCTCCTCTCGCCCTGAGGTGCAACACATGTCCCTTTCTCCAAAAATGTACTCAATGGGATCGTAATGTTGCAACCACTCACAAGTTGACCTCCTGTGGGGAGGAAACGAGTTAGAACGTTTCAAAAACGAAAAAGGTCATTTTAAAATCAACATGAAAAACCATAATTCCAAAAGTATAAAACACAAAAAAATCCTTACCAAAGAAAGAAAATGTATCATGCTACGCTCTCTCCTCTCGCCCTGAGGTGCAACACATGTCCCTTTCTATAAAAATGTACTCAATGGGATCGTAATGTTGCAACCACACACTAGTTGACCTGCTGTGAGGAAGAAACGAGTTACTACGTTTCAAACATGAAAAAGGTCATTTGAAAATCAACATGAGAAACGATAATTCCAAAAGTATAAAACACAAAATAAAAGTCCTTACCAAAGGAAGAAAATGTATCATGCTACGCTCTCTCCTCTCGCCCTGAGGTGCAACAGATGTCCCTTTCTCCAAAAATGTACTCAATGGGATCGTAATGTTGCAACCACTCACAAGTTGACCTCCTGTGGGGAGGAACCGAGTTAGAACGTTTCAAACACGAAAAAGGTCATTTTAAAATCAACATGAAAAACCATAATTCCAAAAGTATAAAACACAAAAAAATCCTTACCAAAGAAAGAAAATGTATCATGCTACGCTCTCTCCTCTCGCCCTGAGGTGCAACACATGTCCCTTTCTATAAAAATGTACTCAATGGGATCGTAATGTTGCAACCACACACTAGTTGACCTGCTGTGAGGAAGAAACGAGTTACTACGTTTCAAACATGAAAAAGGTCATTTGAAAATCAACATGAGAAACGATAATTCCAAAAGTATAAAACACAAAATAAAAGTCCTTACCAAAGGAAGAAAATGTATCATGCTACGCTCTCTCCTCTCGCCCTGAGGTGCAACAGATGTCCCTTTCTCCAAAAATGTACTCAATGGGATCGTAATGTTGCAACCACTCACAAGTTGACCTCCTGTGGGGAGGAAACGAGTTAGAACGTTTCAAACACGAAAAAGGTCATTTTAAAATCAACATGAAAAACCATAATTCCAAAAGTATAAAACACAAAAAAATCCTTACCAAAGAAAGAAAATGTATCATGCTACGCTCTCTCCTCTCGCCCTGAGGTGCAACACATGTCCCTTTCTATAAAAATGTACTCAATGGGATCGTAATGTTGCAACCACACACTAGTTGACCTGCTGTGAGGAAGAAACGAGTTACTACGTTTCAAACATGAAAAAGGTCATTTGAAAATCAACATGAGAAACGATAATTCCAAAAGTATAAAACACAAAATAAAAGTCCTTACCAAAGGAAGAAAATGTATCATGCTACGCTCTCTCCTCTCGCCCTGAGGTGCAACAGATGTCCCTTTCTCCAAAAATGTACTCAATGGGATCGTAATGTTGCAACCACTCACAAGTTGACCTCCTGTGGGGAGGAAACGAGTTAGAACGTTTCAAACACGAAAAAGGTCATTTTAAAATCAACATGAAAAACCATAATTCCAAAAGTATAAAACACAAAAAAATCCTTACCAAAGAAAGAAAATGTATCGTGCTACGCTCTCTCCTCTCGCCCTGAGGTGCAACACATGTCCCTTTCTATAAAAATGTACTCAATGGGATCGTAATGTTGCAACCACTCACAAGTTGACCTGCTGTGGGGAGGAAACGAGTTAGAACGTTTCAAACACGAAAAAGGTCATTTTAAAATCAACATGAAAAACCATAATTCCAAAAGTATAAAACACAAAAAAATCCTTACCAAAGAAAGAAAATGTATCATGCTACGCTCTCTCCTCTCGCCCTGAGGTGCAACACATGTCCCTTTCTCCAAAAATGTACTCAATGGGATCGTAATGTTGCAACCACACACTAGTTGACCTGCTGTGAGGAAGAAACGAGTTACTACGTTTCAAACATGAAAAAGGTCATTTGAAAATCAACATGAGAAACGATAATTCCAAAAGTATAAAACACAAAATAAAAGTCCTTACCAAAGGAAGAAAATGTATCATGCTACGCTCTCTCCTCTCGCCCTGAGGTGCATCACATGTCCCTTTCTCCAAAAATGTACTCAATGGGATCGTAATGTTGCAACCACACACTAGTTGACCTGCTGTGAGGAAGAAACGAGTTACTACGTTTCAAACATGAAAAAGGTCATTTGAAAATCAACATGAGAAACGATAATTCCAAAAGTATAAAACACAAAATAAAAGTCCTTACCAAAGGAAGAAAGTGTATCATGCTACGCTCTCTCCTCTCGCCCTGAGGTGCAACAGATGTCCCTTTCTCCAAAAATGTACTCAATGGGATCGTAATGTTGCAACCACACACTAGTTGACCTGCTGTGAGGAAGAAACGAGTTACTACGTTTCAAACATGAAAAAGGTCATTTGAAAATCAACATGAGAAACGATAATTCCAAAAGTATAAAACACAAAATAAAAGTCCTTACCAAAGGAAGAAAATGTATCATGCTACGCTCTCTCCTCTCGCCCTGAGGTGCAACACATGTCCCTTTCTCCAAAAATGTACTCAATGGGATCGTAATGTTGCAACCACACACTAGTTGACCTGCTGTGAGGAAGAAACGAGTTACTACGTTTCAAACATGAAAAAGGTCATTTGAAAATCAACATGAGAAACGATAATTCCAAAAGTATAAAACACAAAATAAAAGTCCTTACCAAAGGAAGAAAATGTATCATGCTACGCTCTCTCCTCTCGCCCTGAGGTGCAACACATGTCCCTTTCTCCAAAAATGTACTCAATGGGATCGTAATGTTGCAACCACACACTAGTTGACCTGCTGTGAGGAAGAAACGAGTTACTACGTTTCAAACATGAAAAAGGTCATTTGAAAATCAACATGAGAAACGATAATTCCAAAAGTATAAAACACAAAATAAAAGTCCTTACCAAAGGAAGAAAATGTATCATGCTACGCTCCCTCCTCTCGCCCTGAGGTGCAACACATGTCCCTTTCTCCAAAAATGTACTCAATGGGATCGTAATGTTGCAACCACACACTAGTTGACCTGCTGTGAGGAAGAAACGAGTTACTACGTTTCAAACATGAAAAAGGTCATTTGAAAATCAACATGAGAAACGATAATTCCAAAAGTATAAAACACAAAATAAAAGTCCTTACCAAAGGAAGAAAATGTATCATGCTACGCTCTCTCCTCTCGCCCTGAGGTGCAACACATGTCCCTTTCTCCAAAAATGTACTCAATGGGATCGTAATGTTGCAACCACACACTAGTTGACCTGCTGTGAGGAAGAAACGAGTTACTACGTTTCAAACATGAAAAAGGTCATTTGAAAATCGACATGAGAAACGATAATTCCAAAAGTATAAAACACAAAATAAAAGTCCTTACCAAAGGAAGAAAATGTATCGTGCTACGCTCTCTCCTCTCGCCCTGAGGTGCAACACATGTCCCTTTCTCCAAAAATGTACTCAATGGGATCGTAATGTTGCAACCACACACTAGTTGACCTGCTGTGAGGAAGAAACGAGTTACTACGTTTCAAACATGAAAAAGGTCATTTGAAAATCAACATGAGAAACGATAATTCCAAAAGTAAAAAACACAAAATAAAAGTCCTTACCAAAGGAAGAAAATGTATCATGCTACGCTCTCTCCTCTCGCCCTGAGGTGCAACACATGTCCCTTTCTCCAAAAATGTACTCAATGGGATCGTAATGTTGCAACCACACACTAGTTGACCTGCTGTGAGGAAGAAACGAGTTACTACGTTTCAAACATGAAAAAGGTCATTTGAAAATCAACATGAGAAACGATAATTCCAAAAGTATAAAACACAAAATAAAAGTCCTTACCAAAGGAAGAAAATGTATCATGCTACGCTCTCTCCTCTCGCCCTGAGGTGCAACACATGTCCCTTTCTCCAAAAATGTACTCAATGGGATCGTAATGTTGCAACCACACACTAGTTGACCTGCTGTGAGGAAGAAACGAGTTACTACGTTTCAAACATGAAAAAGGTCATTTGAAAATCAACATGAGAAACGATAATTCCAAAAGTATAAAACACAAAATAAAAGTCCTTACCAAAGGAAGAAAATGTATCGTGCTACGCTCTCTCCTCTCGCCCTGAGGTGCAACACATATCCCTTTCTCCAAAAATGTACTCAATGGGATCGTAATGTTGCAACCACACACTAGTTGACCTGCTGTGAGGAAGAAACGAGTTACTACGTCTCAAACATGAAAAAGGTCATTTGAAAATCAACATGAGAAACGATAATTCCAAAAGTATAAAACACAAAATAAAAGTCCTTACCATAGGAAGAAAATGTATCATGCTACGCTCTCTCCTCTCGCCCTGAGATGCAACAGATGTCCCTTTCTCCAAAAATGTACTCAATGGGATCGTAATGTTGCAACCACACACTAGTTGACCTGCTGTGAGGAAGAAACGAGTTACTACGTTTCAAACATGAAAAAGGTCATTTGAAAATCAACATGAGAAACGATAATTCCAAAAGTATAAAACACAAAATAAAAGTCCTTACCAAAGGAAGAAAATGTATCATGCTACGCTCTCTCCTCTCGCCCTGAGGTGCAACACATGTCCCTTTCTCCAAAAATGTACTCAATGGGATCGTAATGTTGCAACCACACACTAGTTGACCTGCTGTGAGGAAGAAACGAGTTACTACGTTTCAAACATGAAAAAGGTCATTTGAAAATCAACATGAGAAACGATAATTCCAAAAGTATAAAACACAAAATAAAAGTCCTTACCAAAGCAAGAAAATGTATCATGCTACGCTCTCTCCTCTCGCCCTGAGGTGCAACACATGTCCCTTTCTCCAAAAATGTACTCAATGGGATCGTAATGTTGCAACCACACACTAGTTGACCTGCTGTGAGGAAGAAACGAGTTACTACGTTTCAAACATGAAAAAGGTCATTTGAAAATCAACATGAGAAACGATAATTCCAAAAGTGTAAAACACAAAATAAAAGTCCTTACCAAAGGAAGAAAATGTATCGTGCTACGCTCCCTCCTCCCGCCCTGTGGTGTGACAGATGTCCCTTTCTCCAAAAATGTTCTCAATGGTATCGTAATGTTGCAACCACTCACAAGTTGACCAGCTGTGAGGAAGAAACGAGTTAGTACGTTTCAAGCACGAAAAAGGTCATTTTAAAATCAACATGAAAAACCATAATTCCAAAGGTATAAAACACAAAAAAATCGTTACCAAAGAAAGAAAATGTATCATGCTACGCTCCCTCCTCCCGCCCTGTGGTGCAACAGATGTCCCTTTCTATAAAAATTTACTCAATGGGATCGTAATGTTGCAACCACTTACAAGTTGACCTGCTGTGGGGAAGAAACGAGTTAGTACGTTTCAAACATGAAAAAGGTCATTTTAAAATTAACATGAAAAACGATAATTCCAAAAGTATAAAACTCAAAAAAAAGTCCTTACCAAAGGAAGAAAATGTATCGTGCTCCGCTCCCTCCTCCCGCCCTGTGGTGTGACAGATGTCCCTTTCTCCAAGAATGTACTCAATGGGATCGTAATGTTGCAACCACTCACAAGTTGACCTGCTGTGAGGAAGAAACGAGTTACTACGTTTCAAACATGAAAAAGGTCATTTGAAAATCAACATGAGAAACGATAATTCCAAAAGTATAAAACACAAAATAAAAGTCCTTACCAAAGAAAGAAAATGTATCATGCTACGCTCTCTCCTCTCGCCCTGAGGTGCAACAGATGTCCCTTTCTCCAAAAATGTACTCAATGGGATCGTAATGTTGCAACCAGACACTAGTTGACCTGCTGTGAGGGAGAAACGAGTTACTACGTTTCAAACATGAAAAAGGTCATTTGAAAATCAACATGAGAAACTTTAATTCCAAAAGTATAAAACACAAAATAAAAGTCCTTACCAAAGGAAGAAAATGTATCATGCTACGCTCTCTCCTCTCGCCCTGAGGTGCAACAGATGTCCCTTTCTCCAAAAATGTACTCAATGGGATCGTAATGTTGCAACCACACACTAGTTGACCTGCTGTGAGGAAGAAACGAGTTACTACGTTTCAAACATGAAAAAGGTCATTTGAAAATCAACATGAGAAACGATAATTCCAAAAGTATAAAACACAAAATAAAAGTCCTTACCAAAGGAAGAAAATGTATCATGCTACGCTCTCTCCTCTCGCCCTGAGGTGCAACAGATGTCCCTTTCTCCAAAAATGTACTCAATGGGATCGTAATGTTGCAACCACACACTAGTTCACCTGCTGTGAGGAAGAAACGAGTTACTACGTTTCAAACATGAAAAAGGTCATTTGAAAATCAACATGAGAAACGATAATTCCAAAAGTATAAAACACAAAATAAAAGTCCTTACCAAAGGAAGAAAATGTATCATGCTACGCTCTCTCCTCTCGCCCTGAGGTGCAACAGATGTCCCTTTCTCCAAAAATGTACTCAATGGGATCGCAATGTTGCAACCACACACTAGTTGACCTGCTGTGAGGAAGAAACGAGTTACTACGTTTCAAACATGAAAAAGGTCATTTGAAAATCAACATGAGAAACGATAATTCCAAAAGTATAAAACACAAAATAAAAGTCCTTACCAAAGGAAGAAAATGTATCATGCTACGCTCTCTCCTCTCGCCCTGAGGTGCAACAGATGTCCCTTTCTCCAAAAATGTACTCAATGGGATCGTAATGTTGCAACCACACACTAGTTGACCTGCTGTGAGGAAGAAACGAGTTACTACGTTTCAAACATGAAAAAGGTCATTTGAAAATCAACATGAGAAACGATAATTCCAAAAGTATAAAACACAAAATAAAAGTCCTTACCAAAGGAAGAAAATGTATCATGCTACGCTCTCTCCTCTCGCCCTGAGGTGCAACACATGTCCCTTTCTCCAAAAATGTACTCAATGGGATCGTAATGTTGCAACCACACACTAGTTGACCTGCTGTGAGGAAGAAACGAGTTACTACGTTTCAAACATGAAAAAGGTCATTTGAAAATCAACATGAGAAACGATTATTCCAAAAGTATAAAACACAAAATAAAAGTCCTTACCAAAGGAAGAAAATGTATCGTGCTACGCTCCCTCCTCCCGCCCTGTGGTGTGACAGATGTCCCTTTCTCCAAGAATGTACTCAATGGGATCGTAATGTTGCAACCACTCACAAGTCGACCTGCTGTGAGGAAGAAACGAGTTACTACGTTTCAAACATGAAAAAGGTCATTTGAAAATCAACATGAGAAACGATAATTCCAAAAGTATAAAACACAAAATAAAAGTCCTTACCAAAGGAAGAAAATGTATCATGCTACGCTCTCTCCTCTCGCCCTGAGGTGCAACAGATGTCCCTTTCTCCAAAAATGTACTCAATGGGATCGTAATGTTGCAACCACACACTAGTTGACCTGCTGTGAGGAAGAAACGAGTTACTACGTTTCAAACATGAAAAAGGTCATTTGAAAATCAACATGAGAAACGATAATTCCAAAAGTGTAAAACACAAAATAAAAGTCCTTACCAAAGGTAGAAAATGTATCATGCTACGCTCCCTCCTCCCGCCCTGTGGTGCAACAGATGTCCCTTTCTATAAAAATTTACTCAATGGGATCGTAATGTTGCAACCACTTACAAGTTGACCTGCTGTGGGGAAGAAACGAGTTAGTACGTTTCAAACATGAAAAAGGTCATTTTAAAATTAACATGAAAAACGATAATTCCAAAAGTATAAAACTCAAAAAAAAGTCCTTACCAAAGGAAGAAAATGTATCGTGCTACGCTCCCTCCTCCCGCCCTGTGGTGTGACAGATGTCCCTTTCTCCAAGAATGTACTCAATGGGATCGTAATGTTGCAACCACTCACAAGTTGACCTGCTGTGAGGAAGAAACGAGTTACTATGTTTCAAACATGAAAAAGGTCATTTGAAAATCAACATGAGAAACGATAATTCCAAAAGTATAAAACACAAAATAAAAGTCCTTACCAAAGGAAGAAAATGTATCATGCTACGCTCTCTCCTCTCGCCCTGAGGTGCAACAGATGTCCCTTTCTCCAAAAATGTACTCAATGGGATCGTAATGTTGCAACCACACACTAGTTGACCTGCTGTGAGGAAGAAACGAGTTACTACGTTTCAAACATGAAAAAGGTCATTTTAAAATCAACATGAGAAACGATAATTCCAAAAGTATAAAACACAAAATAAAAGTCCTTACCAAAGAAAGAAAATGTATCATGCTACGCTCTCTCCTCTCGCCCTGAGGTGCAACAGATGTCCCTTTCTCCAGAAATGTACTCAATGGGATCGTAATGTTCCACCACACACTAGTTGACCTGCTGTGAGGAAGAAACGAGTTACTACGTTTCAAACATGAAAAAGGTCATTTGAAAATCAACATGAGAAACGATAATTCCAAAAGTATAAAACACAAAATAAAAGTCCTTACCAAAGGAAGAAAATGTATCATGCTACGCTCTCTCCTCTCGCCCTGAGGTGCAACAGATGTCCCTTTCTCCAAAAATGTACTCAATGGGATCGTAATGTTGCAACCACACACTAGTTGACCTGCTGTGAGGAAGAAACGAGTTACTACGTTTCAAACATGAAAAAGGTCATTTGAAAATCAACATGAGAAACGATAATTCCAAAAGTATAAAACACAAAATAAAAGTCCTTACCAAAGGAAGAAAATGTATCATGCTACGCTCTCTCCTCTCGCCCTGAGGTGCAACAGATGTCCCTTTCTCCAAAAATGTTCTCAATGGTATCGTAATGTTGCAACCACTCACAAGTTGACCTGCTGTGAGGAAGAAACGAGTTAGTACGTTTCAAGCACGAAAAAGGTCATTTTAAAATCAACATGAAAAACGATAATTCCAAAAGTATAAAACACAAAATAAAAGTCCTTACCAAAGGAAGAAAATGTATCGTGCTACGCTCCCTCCTCCCGCCCTGTGGTGTGACAGATGTCCCTTTCTCCAAGAATGTACTCAATGGGATCGTAATGTTGCAACCACACACTAGTTGACCTGCTGTGAGGAAGAAACGAGTTACTACGTTTCAAACATGAAAAAGGTCATTTGAAAATCAACATGAGAAACGATAATTCCAAAAGTATAAAACACAAAATAAAAGTCCTTACCAAAGGAAGAAAATGTATCATGCTACGCTCTCTCCTCTCGCCCTGAGGTGCAACAGATGTCCCTTTCTCCAAAAATGTTCTCAATGGTATCGTAATGTTGCAACCACTTACAAGTTGACCTGCTGTGGGGAAGAAACGAGTTAGTACGTTTCAAACATGAAAAAGGTCATTTTAAAATTAACATGAAAAACGATAATTCCAAAAGTATAAAACTCAAAAAAAAGTCCTTACCAAAGGAAGAAAATGTATCGTGCTACGCTCCCTCCTCCCGCCCTGTGGTGTGACAGATGTCCCTTTCTCCAAGAATGTACTCAATGGGATCGTAATGTTGCAGCCACTCACAAGTTGACCTGCTGTGAGGAGGAAACGTGTTACTACGTTTCAAACATGAAAAAGGTCATTTGAAAATCAACATGAGAAACGATAATTCCAAAAGTATAAAACACAAAATAAAAGTCCTTACCAAAGAAAGAAAATGTATCATGCTACGCTCTCTCCTCTCGCCCTGAGGTGCAACAGATGTCCCTTTCTCCAAAAATGTACTCAATGGGATCGTAATGTTGCAACCACACACTAGTTGACCTGCTGTGAGGAAGAAACGAGTTACTACGTTTCAAACATGAAAAAGGTCATTTGAAAATCAACATGAGAAACGATAATTCCAAAAGTATAAAACACAAAATAAAAGTCCTTACCAAAGGAAGAAAATGTATCATGCTACGCTCTCTCCTCTCGCCCTGAGGTGCAACAGATGTCCCTTTCTCCAAAAATGTACTCAATGGGATCGTAATGTTGCAACCACACACTAGTTGACCTGCTGTGAGGAAGAAACGAGTTACTACGTTTCAAACATGAAAAAGGTCATTTGAAAATCAACATGAGAAACGATAATTCCAAAAGTATAAAACACAAAATAAAAGTCCTTACCAAAGGAAGAAAATGTATCATGCTACGCTCTCTCCTCTCGCCCTGAGGTGCAACAGATGTCCCTTTCTCCAAAAATGTACTCAATGGGATCGTAATGTTGCAACCACACACTAGTTCACCTGCTGTGAGGAAGAAACGAGTTACTACGTTTCAAACATGAAAAAGGTCATTTGAAAATCAACATGAGAAACGATAATTCCAAAAGTATAAAACACAAAATAAAAGTCCTTACCAAAGGAAGAAAATGTATCATGCTACGCTCTCTCCTCTCGCCCTGAGGTGCAACAGATGTCCCTTTCTCCAAAAATGTACTCAATGGGATCGCAATGTTGCAACCACACACTAGTTGACCTGCTGTGAGGAAGAAACGAGTTACTACGTTTCAAACATGAAAAAGGTCATTTGAAAATCAACATGAGAAACGATAATTCCAAAAGTATAAAACACAAAATAAAAGTCCTCACCAAAGGAAGAAAATGTATCATGCTACGCTCTCTCCTCTCGCCCTGAGGTGCAACAGATGTCCCTTTCTCCAAAAATGTACTCAATGGGATCGTAATGTTGCAACCACACACTAGTAGACCTGCTGTGAGGAAGAAACGAGTTACTACGTTTCAAACATGAAAAAGGTCATTTGAAAATCAACATGAGAAACGATAATTCCAAAAGTATAAAACACAAAATAAAAGTCCTTACCAAAGGAAGAAAATGTATCATGCTACGCTCTCTCCTCTCGCCCTGAGGTGCAACACATGTCCCTTTCTCCAAAAATGTACTCAATGGGATCGTAATGTTGCAACCACACACTAGTTGACCTGCTGTGAGGAAGAAACGAGTTACTACGTTTCAAACATGAAAAAGGTCATTTGAAAATCAACATGAGAAACGATTATTCCAAAAGTATAAAACACAAAATAAAAGTCCTTACCAAAGGAAGAAAATGTATCGTGCTACGCTCCCTCCTCCCGCCCTGTGGTGTGACAGATGTCCCTTTCTCCAAGAATGTACTCAATGGGATCGTAATGTTGCAACCACTCACAAGTCGACCTGCTGTGAGGAAGAAACGAGTTACTACGTTTCAAACATGAAAAAGGTCATTTGAAAATCAACATGAGAAACGATAATTCCAAAAGTATAAAACACAAAATAAAAGTCCTTACCAAAGGAAGAAAATGTATCATGCTACGCTCTCTCCTCTCGCCCTGAGGTGCAACACATGTCCCTTTCTCCAAAAATGTACTCAATGGGATCGTAATGTTGCAACCACCCACTAGTTGACCTGCTGTGAGGAAGAAACGAGTTACTACGTTTCAAACATGAAAAAGGTCATTTGAAAATCAACATGAGAAACGATAATTCCAAAAGTGTAAAACACAAAATAAAAGTCCTTACCAAAGGTAGAAAATGTATCATGCTACGCTCCCTCCTCCCGCCCTGTGGTGCAACAGATGTCCCTTTCTATAAAAATTTACTCAATGGGATCGTAATGTTGCAACCACTTACAAGTTGACCTGCTGTGGGGAAGAAACGAGTTAGTACGTTTCAAACATGAAAAAGGTCATTTTAAAATTAACATGAAAAACGATAATTCCAAAAGTATAAAACTCAAAAAAAAGTCCTTACCAAAGGAAGAAAATGTATCGTGCTACGCTCCCTCCTCCCGCCCTGTGGTGTGACAGATGTCCCTTTCTCCAAGAATGTACTCAATGGGATCGTAATGTTGCAACCACACACTAGTTGACCTGCTGTGAGGAAGAAACGAGTTACTACGTTTCAAACATGAAAAAGGTCATTTGAAAATCAACATGAGAAACGATAATTCCAAAAGTGTAAAACACAAAATAAAAGTCCTTACCAAAGGTAGAAAATGTATCATGCTACGCTCCCTCCTCCCGCCCTGTGGTGCAACAGATGTCCCTTTCTATAAAAATTTACTCAATGGGATCGTAATGTTGCAACCACTTACAAGTTGACCTGCTGTGGGGAAGAAACGAGTTAGTACGTTTCAAACATGAAAAAGGTCATTTTAAAATTAACATGAAAAACGATAATTCCAAAAGTATAAAACTCAAAAAAAAGTCCTTACCAAAGGAAGAAAATGTATCGTGCTACGCTCCCTCCTCCCGCCCTGTGGTGTGACAGATGTCCCTTTCTCCAAGAATGTACTCAATGGGATCGTAATGTTGCAACCACTCACAAGTTGACCTGCTGTGAGGAAGAAACGAGTTACTATGTTTCAAACATGAAAAAGGTCATTTGAAAATCAACATGAGAAACGATAATTCCAAAAGTATAAAACACAAAATAAAAGTCCTTACCAAAGGAAGAAAATGTATCATGCTACGCTCTCTCCTCTCGCCCTGAGGTGCAACAGATGTCCCTTTCTCCAAAAATGTACTCAATGGGATCGTAATGTTGCAACCACACACTAGTTGACCTGCTGTGAGGAAGAAACGAGTTACTACGTTTCAAACATGATAAAGGTCATTTTAAAATCAACATGAGAAACGATAATTTCAAAAGTATAAAACACAAAATAAAAGTCCTTACCAAAGAAAGAAAATGTATCATGCTACGCTCTCTCCTCTCGCCCTGAGGTGCAACAGATGTCCCTTTCTCCAGAAATGTACTCAATGGGATCGTAATGTTCCACCACACACTAGTTGACCTGCTGTGAGGAAGAAACGAGTTACTACGTTTCAAACATGAAAAAGGTCATTTGAAAATCAACATGAGAAACGATAATTCCAAAAGTATAAAACACAAAATAAAAGTCCTTACCAAAGGAAGAAAATGTATCATGCTACGCTCTCTCCTCTCGCCCTGAGGTGCAACAGATGTCCCTTTCTCCAAAAATGTACTCAATGGGATCGTAATGTTGCAACCACACACTAGTTGACCTGCTGTGAGGAAGAAACGAGTTACTACGTTTCAAACATGAAAAAAGTCATTTGAAAATCAACATGAGAAACGATAATTCCAAAAGTATAAAACACAAAATAAAAGTCCTTACCAAAGGAAGAAAATGTATCATGCTACGCTCTCTCCTCTCGCCCTGAGGTGCAACAGATGTCCCTTTCTCCAAAAATGTTCTCAATGGTATCGTAATGTTGCAACCACTCACAAGTTGACCTGCTGTGAGGAAGAAACGAGTTAGTACGTTTCAAGCACGAAAAAGGTCATTTTAAAATCAACATGAAAAACGATAATTCCAAAAGTATAAAACACAAAATAAAAGTCCTTACCAAAGGAAGAAAATGTATCGTGCTACGCTCCCTCCTCCCGCCCTGTGGTGTGACAGATGTCCCTTTCTCCAAGAATGTACTCAATGGGATCGTAATGTTGCAACCACACACTAGTTGACCTGCTGTGAGGAAGAAACGAGTTACTACATTTCAAACATGAAAAAGGTCATTTGAAAATCAACATGAGAAACGATAATTCCAAAAGTATAAAACACAAAATAAAAGTCCTTACCAAAGGAAGAAAATGTATCATGCTACGCTCTCTCCTCTCGCCCTGAGGTGCAACAGATGTCCCTTTCTCCAAAAATGTTCTCAATGGTATCGTAATGTTGCAACCACTTACAAGTTGACCTGCTGTGGGGAAGAAACGAGTTAGTACGTTTCAAACATGAAAAAGGTCATTTTAAAATTAACATGAAAAACGATAATTCCAAAAGTATAAAACTCAAAAAAAAGTCCTTACCAAAGGAAGAAAATGTATCGTGCTACGCTCCCTCCTCCCGCCCTGTGGTGTGACAGATGTCCCTTTCTCCAAGAATGTACTCAATGGGATCGTAATGTTGCAGCCACTCACAAGTTGACCTGCTGTGAGGAAGAAACGTGTTACTACGTTTCAAACATGAAAAAGGTCATTTGAAAATCAACATGAGAAACGATAATTCCAAAAGTATAAAACACAAAATAAAAGTCCTTACCAAAGAAAGAAAATGTATCATGCTACGCTCTCTCCTCTCGCCCTGAGGTGCAACAGATGTCCCTTTCTCCAAAAATGTACTCAATGGGATCGTAATGTTGCAACCACACACTAGTTGACCTGCTGTGAGGAAGAAACGAGTTACTACGTTTCAAACATGAAAAAGGTCATTTGAAAATCAACATGAGAAACGATAATTCCAAAAGTATAAAACACAAAATAAAAGTCCTTACCAAAGGAAGAAAATGTATCATGCTACGCTCTCTCCTCTCGCCCTGAGGTGCAACAGATGTCCCTTTCTCCAAAAATGTACTCAATGGGATCGTAATGTTGCAACCACACACTAGTTGACCTGCTGTGAGGAAGAAACGAGTTACTACGTTTCAAACATGAAAAAGGTCATTTGAAAATCAACATGAGAAACGATAATTCCAAAAGTATAAAACACAAAATAAAAGTCCTTACCAAAGGAAGAAAATGTATCATGCTACGCTCTCTCCTCTCGCCCTGAGGTGCAACAGATGTCCCTTTCTCCAAAAATGTACTCAATGGGATCGTAATGTTGCAACCACACACTAGTTCACCTGCTGTGAGGAAGAAACGAGTTACTACGTTTCAAACATGAAAAAGGTCATTTGAAAATCAACATGAGAAACGATAATTCCAAAAGTATAAAACACAAAATAAAAGTCCTTACCAAAGGAAGAAAATGTATCATGCTACGCTCTCTCCTCTCGCCCTGAGGTGCAACAGATGTCCCTTTCTCCAAAAATGTACTCAATGGGATCGCAATGTTGCAACCACACACTAGTTGACCTGCTGTGAGGAAGAAACGAGTTACTACGTTTCAAACATGAAAAAGGTCATTTGAAAATCAACATGAGAAACGATAATTCCAAAAGTATAAAACACAAAATAAAAGTCCTTACCAAAGGAAGAAAATGTATCATGCTACGCTCTCTCCTCTCGCCCTGAGGTGCAACAGATGTCCCTTTCTCCAAAAATGTACTCAATGGGATCGTAATGTTGCAACCACACACTAGTAGACCTGCTGTGAGGAAGGAACGAGTTACTACGTTTCAAACATGAAAAAGGTCATTTGAAAATCAACATGAGAAACGATAATTCCAAAAGTATAAAACACAAAATAAAAGTCCTTACCAAAGGAAGAAAATGTATCATGCTACGCTCTCTCCTCTCGCCCTGAGGTGCAACACATGTCCCTTTCTCCAAAAATGTACTCAATGGGATCGTAATGTTGCAACCACACACTAGTTGACCTGCTGTGAGGAAGAAACGAGTTACTACGTTTCAAACATGAAAAAGGTCATTTGAAAATCAACATGAGAAACGATTATTCCAAAAGTATAAAACACAAAATAAAAGTCCTTACCAAAGGAAGAAAATGTATCGTGCTACGCTCCCTCCTCCCGCCCTGTGGTGTGACAGATGTCCCTTTCTCCAAGAATGTACTCAATGGGATCGTAATGTTGCAACCACTCACAAGTCGACCTGCTGTGAGGAAGAAACGAGTTACTACGTTTCAAACATGAAAAAGGTCATTTGAAAATCAACATGAGAAACGATAATTCCAAAAGTATAAAACACAAAATAAAAGTCCTTACCAAAGGAAGAAAATGTATCATGCTACGCTCTCTCCTCTCGCCCTGAGGTGCAACACATGTCCCTTTCTCCAAAAATGTACTCAATGGGATCGTAATGTTGCAACCACCCACTAGTTGACCTGCTGTGAGGAAGAAACGAGTTACTACGTTTCAAACATGAAAAAGGTCATTTGAAAATCAACATGAGAAACGATAATTCCAAAAGTGTAAAACACAAAATAAAAGTCCTTACCAAAGGTAGAAAATGTATCATGCTACGCTCCCTCCTCCCGCCCTGTGGTGCAACAGATGTCCCTTTCTATAAAAATTTACTCAATGGGATCGTAATGTTGCAACCACTTACAAGTTGACCTGCTGTGGGGAAGAAACGAGTTAGTACGTTTCAAACATGAAAAAGGTCATTTTAAAATTAACATGAAAAACGATAATTCCAAAAGTATAAAACTCAAAAAAAAGTCCTTACCAAAGGAAGAAAATGTATCGTGCTACGCTCCCTCCTCCCGCCCTGTGGTGTGACAGATGTCCCTTTCTCCAAGAATGTACTCAATGGGATCGTAATGTTGCAACCACACACTAGTTGACCTGCTGTGAGGAAGAAACGAGTTACTACGTTTCAAACATGAAAAAGGTCATTTGAAAATCAACATGAGAAACGATAATTCCAAAAGTGTAAAACACAAAATAAAAGTCCTTACCAAAGGTAGAAAATGTATCATGCTACGCTCCCTCCTCCCGCCCTGTGGTGCAACAGATGTCCCTTTCTATAAAAATTTACTCAATGGGATCGTAATGTTGCAACCACTTACAAGTTGACCTGCTGTGGGGAAGAAACGAGTTAGTACGTTTCAAACATGAAAAAGGTCATTTTAAAATTAACATGAAAAACGATAATTCCAAAAGTATAAAACTCAAAAAAAAGTCCTTACCAAAGGAAGAAAATGTATCGTGCTACGCTCCCTCCTCCCGCCCTGTGGTGTGACAGATGTCCCTTTCTCCAAGAATGTACTCAATGGGATCGTAATGTTGCAACCACTCACAAGTTGACCTGCTGTGAGGAAGAAACGAGTTACTATGTTTCAAACATGAAAAAGGTCATTTGAAAATCAACATGAGAAACGATAATTCCAAAAGTATAAAACACAAAATAAAAGTCCTTACCAAAGGAAGAAAATGTATCATGCTACGCTCTCTCCTCTCGCCCTGAGGTGCAACAGATGTCCCTTTCTCCAAAAATGTACTCAATGGGATCGTAATGTTGCAACCACACACTAGTTGACCTGCTGTGAGGAAGAAACGAGTTACTACGTTTCAAACATGAAAAAGGTCATTTTAAAATCAACATGAGAAACGATAATTCCAAAAGTATAAAACACAAAATAAAAGTCCTTACCAAAGAAAGAAAATGTATCATGCTACGCTCTCTCCTCTCGCCCTGAGGTGCAACAGATGTCCCTTTCTCCAGAAATGTACTCAATGGGATCGTAATGTTCCACCACACACTAGTTGACCTGCTGTGAGGAAGAAACGAGTTACTACGTTTCAAACATGAAAAAGGTCATTTGAAAATCAACATGAGAAACGATAATTCCAAAAGTATAAAACACAAAATAAAAGTCCTTACCAAAGGAAGAAAATGTATCATGCTACGCTCTCTCCTCTCGCCCTGAGGTGCAACAGATGTCCCTTTCTCCAAAAATGTACTCAATGGGATCGTAATGTTCCACCACACACTAGTTGACCTGCTGTGAGGAAGAAACGAGTTACTACGTTTCAAACATGAAAAAGGTCATTTGAAAATCAACATGAGAAACGATAATTCCAAAAGTATAAAACACAAAATAAAAGTCCTTACCAAAGGAAGAAAATGTATCATGCTACGCTCTCTCCTCTCGCCCTGAGGTGCAACAGATGTCCCTTTCTCCAAAAATGTACTCAATGGGATCGTAATGTTGCAACCACACACTAGTTGACCTGCTGTGAGGAAGAAACGAGTTACTACGTTTCAAACATGAAAAAGGTCATTTGAAAATCAACATGAGAAACGATAATTCCAAAAGTATAAAACACAAAATAAAAGTCCTTACCAAAGGAAGAAAATGTATCATGCTACGCTCTCTCCTCTCGCCCTGAGGTGCAACAGATGTCCCTTTCTCCAAAAATGTTCTCAATGGTATCGTAATGTTGCAACCACTCACAAGTTGACCTGCTGTGAGGAAGAAACGAGTTAGTACGTTTCAAGCACGAAAAAGGTCATTTTAAAATCAACATGAAAAACGATAATTCCAAAAGTATAAAACACAAAATAAAAGTCCTTACCAAAGGAAGAAAATGTATCGTGCTACGCTCCCTCCTCCCGCCCTGTGGTGTGACAGATGTCCCTTTCTCCAAGAATGTACTCAATGGGATCGTAATGTTGCAACCACACACTAGTTGACCTGCTGTGAGGAAGAAACGAGTTACTACGTTTCAAACATGAAAAAGGTCATTTGAAAATCAACATGAGAAACGATAATTCCAAAAGTATAAAACACAAAATAAAAGTCCTTACCAAAGGAAGAAAATGTATCATGCTACGCTCTCTCCTCTCGCCCTGAGGTGCAACAGATGTCCCTTTCTCCAAAAATGTTCTCAATGGTATCGTAATGTTGCAACCACTTACAAGTTGACCTGCTGTGGGGAAGAAACGAGTTAGTACGTTTCAAACATGAAAAAGGTCATTTTAAAATTAACATGAAAAACGATAATTCCAAAAGTATAAAACTCAAAAAAAAGTCCTTACCAAAGGAAGAAAATGTATCGTGCTACGCTCCCTCCTCCCGCCCTGTGGTGTGACAGATGTCCCTTTCTCCAAGAATGTACTCAATGGGATCGTAATGTTGCAGCCACTCACAAGTTGACCTGCTGTGAGGAAGAAACGTGTTACTACGTTTCAAACATGAAAAAGGTCATTTGAAAATCAACATGAGAAACGATAATTCCAAAAGTATAAAACACAAAATAAAAGTCCTTACCAAAGAAAGAAAATGTATCATGCTACGCTCTCTCCTCTCGCCCTGAGGTGCAACAGATGTCCCTTTCTCCAAAAATGTACTCAATGGGATCGTAATGTTGCAACCACACACTAGTTGACCTGCTGTGAGGAAGAAACGAGTTACTACGTTTCAAACATGAAAAAGGTCATTTGAAAATCAACATGAGAAACGATAATTCCAAAAGTATAAAACACAAAATAAAAGTCCTTACCAAAGGAAGAAAATGTATCATGCTACGCTCTCTCCTCTCGCCCTGAGGTGCAACAGATGTCCCTTTCTCCAAAAATGTACTCAATGGGATCGTAATGTTGCAACCACACACTAGTTGACCTGCTGTGAGGAAGAAACGAGTTACTACGTTTCAAACATGAAAAAGGTCATTTGAAAATCAACATGAGAAACGATAATTCCAAAAGTATAAAACACAAAATAAAAGTCCTTACCAAAGGAAGAAAATGTATCATGCTACGCTCTCTCCTCTCGCCCTGAGGTGCAACAGATGTCCCTTTCTCCAAAAATGTACTCAATGGGATCGTAATGTTGCAACCACACACTAGTTCACCTGCTGTGAGGAAGAAACGAGTTACTACGTTTCAAACATGAAAAAGGTCATTTGAAAATCAACATGAGAAACGATAATTCCAAAAGTATAAAACACAAAATAAAAGTCCTTACCAAAGGAAGAAAATGTATCATGCTACGCTCTCTCCTCTCGCCCTGAGGTGCAACAGATGTCCCTTTCTCCAAAAATGTACTCAATGGGATCGCAATGTTGCAACCACACACTAGTTGACCTGCTGTGAGGAAGAAACGAGTTACTACGTTTCAAACATGAAAAAGGTCATTTGAAAATCAACATGAGAAACGATAATTCCAAAAGTATAAAACACAAAATAAAAGTCCTTACCAAAGGAAGAAAATGTATCATGCTACGCTCTCTCCTCTCGCCCTGAGGTGCAACAGATGTCCCTTTCTCCAAAAATGTACTCAATGGGATCGTAATGTTGCAACCACACACTAGTAGACCTGCTGTGAGGAAGAAACGAGTTACTACGTTTCAAACATGAAAAAGGTCATTTGAAAATCAACATGAGAAACGATAATTCCAAAAGTATAAAACACAAAATAAAAGTCCTTACCAAAGGAAGAAAATGTATCATGCTACGCTCTCTCCTCTCGCCCTGAGGTGCAACACATGTCCCTTTCTCCAAAAATGTACTCAATGGGATCGTAATGTTGCAACCACACACTAGTTGACCTGCTGTGAGGAAGAAACGAGTTACTACGTTTCAAACATGAAAAAGGTCATTTGAAAATCAACATGAGAAACGATTATTCCAAAGGTATAAAACACAAAATAAAAGTCCTTACCAAAGGAAGAAAATGTATCGTGCTACGCTCCCTCCTCCCGCCCTGTGGTGTGACAGATGTCCCTTTCTCCAAGAATGTACTCAATGGGATCGTAATGTTGCAACCACTCACAAGTCGACCTGCTGTGAGGAAGAAACGAGTTACTACGTTTCAAACATGAAAAAGGTCATTTGAAAATCAACATGAGAAACGATAATTCCAAAAGTATAAAACACAAAATAAAAGTCCTTACCAAAGGAAGAAAATGTATCATGCTACGCTCTCTCCTCTCGCCCTGAGGTGCAACACATGTCCCTTTCTCCAAAAATGTACTCAATGGGATCGTAATGTTGCAACCACACACTAGTTGACCTGCTGTGAGGAAGAAACGAGTTACTACGTTTCAAACATGAAAAAGGTCATTTGAAAATCAACATGAGAAACGATAATTCCAAAAGTGTAAAACACAAAATAAAAGTCCTTACCAAAGGTAGAAAATGTATCATGCTACGCTCCCTCCTCCCGCCCTGTGGTGCAACAGATGTCCCTTTCTATAAAAATTTACTCAATGGGATCGTAATGTTGCAACCACTTACAAGTTGACCTGCTGTGGGGAAGAAACGAGTTAGTACGTTTCAAACATGAAAAAGGTCATTTTAAAATTAACATGAAAAACGATAATTCCAAAAGTATAAAACTCAAAAAAAAGTCCTTACCAAAGGAAGAAAATGTATCGTGCTACGCTCCCTCCTCCCGCCCTGTGGTGTGACAGATGTCCCTTTCTCCAAGAATGTACTCAATGGGATCGTAATGTTGCAACCACTCACAAGTTGACCTGCTGTGAGGAAGAAACGATTAACTATGTTTCAAACATGAAAAAGGTCATTTGAAAATCAACATGAGAAACGATAATTCCAAAAGTATAAAACACAAAATAAAAGTCCTTACCAAAGGAAGAAAATGTATCATGCTACGCTCTCTCCTCTCGCCCTGAGGTGCAACAGATGTCCCTTTCTCCAAAAATGTACTCAATGGGATCGTAATGTTGCAACCACACACTAGTTGACCTGCTGTGAGGAAGAAACGAGTTACTACGTTTCAAACATGAAAAAGGTCATTTGAAAATCAACATGAGAAACGATAATTCCAAAAGTATAAAACACAAAATAAAAGTCCTTACCAAAGAAAGAAAATGTATCATGCTACGCTCTCTCCTCTCGCCCTGAGGTGCAACAGATGTCCCTTTCTCCAAAAATGTACTCAATGGGATCGTAATGTTCCACCACACACTAGTTGACCTGCTGTGAGGAAGAAACGAGTTACTACGTTTCAAACATGAAAAAGGTCATTTGAAAATCAACATGAGAAACGATAATTCCAAAAGTATAAAACACAAAATAAAAGTCCTTACCAAAGGAAGAAAATG
Source organism: Schistocerca piceifrons (assembly GCF_021461385.2). NCBI lineage: Eukaryota > Metazoa > Arthropoda > Insecta > Orthoptera > Acrididae > Schistocerca > Schistocerca piceifrons. The sequence goes on from NC_060144.1 coordinate 48,521,274, forward strand.
TATCGTGCTACGCTCCCTCCTCCCGCCCTGTGGTGTGACAGATGTCCCTTTCTCCAAGAATGTACTCAATGGGATCGTAATGTTGCAACCACACACTAGTTGACCTGCTGTGAGGAAGAAACGAGTTACTACGTTTCAAACATGAAAAAGGTCATTTGAAAATCAACATGAGAAACGATAATTCCAAAAGTATAAAACACAAAATAAAAGTCCTTACCAAAGGAAGAAAATGTATCATGCTACGCTCTCTCCTCTCGCCCTGAGGTGCAACAGATGTCCCTTTCTCCAAAAATGTTCTCAATGGTATCGTAATGTTGGAACCACTTACAAGTTGACCTGCTGTGGGGAAGAAACGAGTTAGTACGTTTCAAACATGAAAAAGGTCATTTTAAAATTAACATGAAAAACGATAATTCCAAAAGTATAAAACTCAAAAAAAAGTCCTTACCAAAGGAAGGAAATGTATCGTGCTACGCTCCCTCCTCCCGCCCTGTGGTGTGACAGATGTCCCTTTCTCCAAGAATGTACTCAATGGGATCGTAATGTTGCAGCCACTCACAAGTTGACCTGCTGTGAGGAAGAAACGTGTTACTACGTTTCAAACATGAAAAAGGTCATTTGAAAATCAACATGAGAAACGATAATTATAAAAGTATAAAACACAACATAAAAGTCCTTACCAAAGAAAGAAAATGTATCATGCTACGCTCTCTCCTCTCGCCCTGAGGTGCAACAGATGTCCCTTTCTCCAAAAATGTACTCAATGGGATCGTAATGTTGCAACCACACACTAGTTGACCTGCTGTGAGGAAGAAACGAGTTACTACGTTTCAAACATGAAAAAGGTCATTTGAAAATCAACATGAGAAACGATAATTCCAAAAGTATAAAACACAAAATAAAAGTCATTACCAAAGGAAGAAAATGTATCATGCTACGCTCTCTCCTCTCGCCCTGAGGTGCAACAGATGTCCCTTTCTACAAAAATGTTCTCAATGGTATCGTAATGTTGCAACCACGCACAAGTTGACCTGCTGTGAGGAAGAAACGAGTTAGTACGTTTCAAACATGAAAAAGGTCATTTTAAAATTAACATAAAAAACGATAATTCCAAAAGTATAAAACTCAAAAAAAAGTCCTTACCAAAGGAAGAAAATGTATCGTGCTACGCTCCCTCCTCCCGCCCTGTGGTGTGACAGATGTCCCTTTCTCCAAGAATGTACTCAATGGGATCGTAATGTTGCAACCACTCACAAGTTGACCTGCTGTGAGGAAGAAACGAGTTACTACGTTTCAAACATGAAAAAGGTCATTTGAAAATCAACATGAGAAACGATAATTCCAAAAGTATAAAACACAAAATAAAAGTCCTTACCAAAGGAAGAAAATGTATCATGCTACGCTCTCTCCTCTCGCCCTGAGGTGCAACAGATGTCCCTTTCTCCAAAAATGTACTCAATGGGATCGTAATGTTGCAACCACACACTAGTTGACCTGCTGTGAGGAAGAAACGAGTTACTACGTTTCAAACATGAAAAAGGTCATTTGAAAATCAACATGAGAAACGATAATTCCAAAAGTATAAAACACAAAATAAAAGTCCTTACCAAAGAAAAAAAATGTATCATGCTACGCTCTCTCCTCTCGCCCTGAGGTGCAACAGATGTCCCTTTCTCCAAAAATGTACTCAATGGGATCGTAATGTTGCAACCACACACTAGTTGACCTGCTGTGAGGAAGAAACGAGTTACTACGTTTCAAACATGAAAAAGGTCATTTGAAAATCAACATGAGAAACGATAATTCCAAAAGTATAAAACACAAAATAAAAGTCCTTACCAAAGAAAGAAAATGTATCATGCTACGCTCTCTCCTCTCGCCCTGAGGTGCAACAGATGTCCCTTTCTCCAAAAATGTACTCAATGGGATCGTAATGTTGCAACCACACACTAGTTGACCTGCTGTGAGGAAGAAAAGAGTTACTACGTTTCAAACATGAAAAAGGTCATTTGAAAATCAACATGAGAAACGATAATTCCAAAAGTATAAAACACAAAATAAAAGTCCTTACCAAAGAAAGAAAATGTATCATGCTACGCTCTCTCCTCTCGCCCTGAGGTGCAACAGATGTCCCTTTCTCCAAAAATGTACTCAATGGGATCGTAATGTTGCAACCACACACTAGTTGACCTGCTGTGAGGAAGAAACGAGTTACTACGTTTCAAACATGAAAAAGGTCATTTGAAAATCAACATGAGAAACGATAATTCCAAAAGTATAAAACACAAAATAAAAGTCCTTACCAAAGGAAGAAAATGTATCGTGCTACGCTCCCTCCTCCCGCCCTGTGGTGTGACAGATGTCCCTTTCTCCAAAAATGTTCTCAATGGTATCGTAATGTTGCAACCACTCACAAGTTGACCTGCTGTGAGGAAGAAACGAGTTAGTACGTTTCAAGCACGAAAAAGGTCATTTTAAAATCAACATGAGAAACGATAATTCCAAAAGTATAAAACACAAAATAAAAGTCCTTACCAGAGAAAGAAAATGTATCATGCTACGCTCGCTCCTCTCGCCCTGAGGTGCAACAGATGTCCCTTTCTCCAAAAATGTACTCAATGGGATCGTAATGTTGCAACCACACACTAGTTGACCTGCTGTGAGGAAGAAACGAGTTACTACGTTTCAAACACAAACAATGTCATTTTAAAATCAACATGAAGAACCATAATTCCAAAAGTATAAAACACAAAAAAATCCTTACCAAGGAAGAAAATGTAACGTGCTACGCTCCCTCCTCCCGCCCTGTGGTGCAACAGATGTCCCTGTCTCCAACAATGTACTCAATGGGATCGTAATGTTGCAACCTCTCACAAGTTGACCTGCTGTGAGGGAGAAATGAGTTAGTACATTTCAAACACAAACAATGTCATTTTAAAATCAACATGAAAAACCATAATTCCAAAGGTATAAAACACAAAAAAATCCTTACTAAAGAAAGAAAATGTATCATGCTACGCTCTCTCCTCTCGCCCTGTGGTGCAACAGATGTCCCTTTCTCCAAAAATGTACTCAATGAGATCGTAATGTCGCAACCACTCACAAGTTGACCTGCTGTGAGGAAGAAACGAGTTAGTACATTTCAAATACAAACAATGTCATTTTAAAATCAACATGAAAAACCATAATTCCAAAAGTATAAAACACAAAAAAATTCTTACCAAGGAAGAAAATGTATCGTGCTACGCTCCCTCTTCCCGCCCTGTGGTGCAACAGATGTCCCTTTCTCCAAAAATGTACTCAATGGGATCGTAATGTTGCAACCACTCATAAGTTGACCTGCTGTGACGAAGAAACGTAAGTTAGTACGTTTCAAACATGAAAAGCTCATTTTAAAATCAACATGAAAAACCATAATTCCAAAAGTATAAAACACAAAAAAATTCTTACCAAGGAAGAACATGTATCGTGCTACGCTCCCTCCTCCCGCCCTGTGGTGCAACAGATGTCCCTTTCTCCAAAAATGTACTCAATGGGATCGTAATGTTGCAACCACTCATAAGTTGACCTGCTGTGACGATGAAACGAGTTAGTACGTTTCAAACATGAAAAAGGTCATTTTAAAATCAACATGAAAAACCATAATTCCAAAAGTATAAAACACAAAAAAATTCTTACCAAGGAAGAAAATGTATCGTGCTATGCTCCCTCTTCCCGCCCTCTGGTGCAACAGATGTCCCTTTCTCCAAAATTGTACTCAATGGGATCGTAATGTTGCAACCACTCACAATTTGACCTGCTGTGACGAAGAAATGAGTTAGTACGTTTCAAACATGAAAAAGGTCATTTTAGAATCAACATGAAAAAACATAATTCCAAAAGTATAAAACACAAAAAAAATCCTTCCCAAGGAAGAAAATGTATCGTGCTACGCTCCCACCTCCCGCCCTGTGGAGCAAAAGATGTCCCTCTCTCCAAAAATGTACTCAATGGGATCGTAATGTTGCAACCACTCACAAGTTGACCTGCTGTGAGGGAGAAATGAGTTAGTACATTTCAAACACAAACAATGTCATTTTAAAATCAACATGAAAAACCATAATTCCAAAAGTATAAAACACAAAAAAATCCTTACCAAGGAAGAAAATGTATCGTGCTACGCTCCCTCCTCTCGCCCTGTGGTGCAACAGATGTCCCTTTCTCCAAAAATGTACTCAATGAGATCGTAATGTCGCAACCTCTCACAAGTTGACCTGCTGTGAGGGAGAAATGAGTTAGTACATTTCAAACACAAACAATGTCATTTTAAAATCAACATGAAAAACCATAATTCCAAAAGTATAAAACACAAAAAAATCCTTACCAAGGAAGAAAATGTATCGTGCTACGCTCCCTCCTCTCGCCTTGTGGTGCAACAGATGTCCCTTTCTCCAAAAATGTACTCAATGAGATCGTAATGTCGCAACCTCTCACAAGTTGACCTGCTGTGAGGGAGAAATGAGTTAGTACATTTCAAACACAAACAATGTCATTTTAAAATCAACATGAAAAACCATAATTCCAAAAGTATAAAACACAAAAAAAGTCCTTACCAAGGAAGAAAATGTATCGTGCTACGCTCCCTCCTCTCGCCCTGTGGTGCAACAGATGTCCCTTTCTCCAAAAATGTACTCAATGAGATCGTAATGTTGCAACCTCTCACAAGTTGACCTGCTGTGAGGGAGAAATGAGTTAGTACATTTCAAACACAAACAATGTCATTTTAAAATCAACATGAAAAACCATAATTCCAAAAGTATAAAACACAAAAAAATCCTTACCAAGGAAGAAAATGTATCGTGCTATGCTCCCTCCTCTCGCCCTGTGGTGCAACAGATGTCCCTTTCTCCAAAAATGTACTCAATGAGATCGTAATGTCGCAACCTCTCACAAGTTGACCTGCTGTGAGGGAGAAATGAGTTAGTACATTTCAAACACAAACAATGTCATTTTAAAATCAACATGAGAAACCATAATTCCAAAAGTATAAAACACAAAAAAATCCTTACCAAGGAAGAAAATGTAACGTGCTACGCTCCCTCCTCCCGCCCTGTGGTGCAACAGATGTCCCTGTCTCCAACAATGTACTCAATGGGATCGTAATGTTGCAACCTCTCACAAGTTGACCTGCTGTGAGGGAGAAATGAGTTAGTACATTTCAAACACAAACAATGTCATTTTAAAATCAACATGAAAAACCATAATTCCAAAAGTATAAAACACAAAAAAATCCTTACCAAGGAAGAAAATGTATCGTGCTACGCTCCCTCCTCTCGCCCTGTGGTGCAACAGATGTCCCTTTCTCCAAAAAGGTACTCAATGAGATCGTAATGTCGCAACCTCTCACAAGTTGACCTGCTGTGAGGGAGAAACGAGTTAGTACATTTCAAACACAAACAATGTCATTTTAAAATCAACATGAAAAACCATAATTCCAAAAGTATAAAACACAAAAAAATCCTTACCAAGGAAGAAAATGTATCGTGCTACGCTCCCTCCTCTCGCCCTGTGGTGCAACAGATGTCCCTTTCTCCAAAAATGTACTCAATGAGATCGTAATGTCGCAACCTCTCACAAGTTGACCTGCTGTGAGGGAGAAACGAGTTAGTACATTTCAAACACAAACAATGTCATTTTAAAATCAACATGAAAAACCATAATTCCAAAAGTATAAAACACAAAAAAATCCTTACCAAGGAAGAAAATGTATCGTGCTACGCTCCCTCCTCCCGCCCTGTGGTTCAACAGATGTCCCTGTCTCCAACAATGTACTCAATGGGATCGTAATGTTGCAACCTCTCACAAGTTGACCTGCTGTGAGGGAGAAATGAGTTAGTACATTTCAAACACAAACAATGTCATTTTAAAATCAACATGAAAAACCATAATTCCAAAAGTATAAAACACAAAAAAATCCTTACCAAGGAAGAAAATGTATCGTGCTACGCTCCCTCCTATCGCCCTGTGGTGCAACAGATGTCCCTTTCTCCAAAAATGTACTCAATGAGATCGTAATGTCGCAACCTCTCACAAGTTGACCTGCTGTGAGGGAGAAACGAGTTAGTACATTTCAAACACAAACAATGTCATTTTAAAATCAACGTGGAAAACCATAATTCCAAAAGTATAAAACACAAAAAAATCCTTACCAAGGAAGAAAATGTATCGTGCTACGCTCCCTCCTCTCGCCCTGTGGTGCAACAGATGTCCCTTTCTCCAAAAATGTACTCAATGAGATCGTAATGTCGCAACCTCACACAAGTTGACCTGCTGTGAGGGAGAAACGAGTTAGTACATTTCAAACACAAACAATGTCATTTTAAAATCAACATGAAAAACCATAATTCCAAAAGTATAAAACACAAAAAAATCCTTACCAAGGAAGAAAATGTAACGTGCTACGCTCCCTCCTCCCGCCCTGTGGTGCAACAGATGTCCCTGTCTCCAACAATGTACTCAATGTTATCGTAATGTTGCAACCTCTCACAAGTTGACCTGCTGTGAGGGAGAAATGAGTTAGTATATTTCAAACACAAACAATGTCATTTGAAAATCAACATGAGAAACGATAATTCCAAAAGTATAAAACACAAAATAAAAGTCCTTACCAAAGAAAGAAAATGTATCATGCTACGCTCTCTCCTCTCGCCCTGAGGTGCAACAGATGTCCCTTTCTCCAAAAATGTACTCAATGGGATCGTAATGTTGCAACCACACACTAGTTGACCTGCTGTGAGGAAGAAACGAGTTACTACGTTTCAAACATGAAAAAGGTCATTTGAAAATCAACATGAGAAACGATAATTCCAAAAGTATAAAACACAAAATAAAAGTCCTTACCAAAGGAAGAAAATGTATCGTGCTACGCTCCCTCCTCCCGCCCTGTGGTGTGACAGATGTCCCTTTCTCCAAAAATGTTCTCAATGGTATCGTAATGTTGCAACCACTCACAAGTTGACCTGCTGTGAGGAAGAAACGAGTTAGTACGTTTCAAGCACGAAAAAGGTCATTTTAAAATCAACATGAGAAACGATAATTCCAAAAGTATAAAACACAAAATAAAAGTCCTTACCAGAGAAAGAAAATGTATCATGCTACGCTCGCTCCTCTCGCCCTGAGGTGCAACAGATGTCCCTTTCTCCAAAAATGTACTCAATGGGATCGTAATGTTGCAACCACACACTAGTTGACCTGCTGTGAGGAAGAAACGAGTTACTACGTTTCAAACACAAACAATGTCATTTTAAAATCAACATGAAGAACCATAATTCCAAAAGTATAAAACACAAAAAAATCCTTACCAAGGAAGAAAATGTAACGTGCTACGCTCCCTCCTCCCGCCCTGTGGTGCAACAGATGTCCCTGTCTCCAACAATGTACTCAATGGGATCGTAATGTTGCAACCTCTCACAAGTTGACCTGCTGTGAGGGAGAAATGAGTTAGTACATTTCAAACACAAACAATGTCATTTTAAAATCAACATGAAAAACCATAATTCCAAAAGTATAAAACACAAAAAAATCCTTACTAAAGAAAGAAAATGTATCATGCTACGCTCTCTCCTCTCGCCCTGTGGTGCAACAGATGTCCCTTTCTCCAAAAATGTACTCAATGAGATCGTAATGTCGCAACCACTCACAAGTTGACCTGCTGTGAGGAAGAAACGAGTTAGTACATTTCAAATACAAACAATGTCATTTTAAAATCAACATGAAAAACCATAATTCCAAAAGTATAAAACACAAAAAAATTCTTACCAAGGAAGAAAATGTATCGTGCTACGCTCCCTCTTCCCGCCCTGTGGTGCAACAGATGTCCCTTTCTCCAAAAATGTACTCAATGGGATCGTAATGTTGCAACCACTCATAAGTTGACCTGCTGTGACGAAGAAACGTAAGTTAGTACGTTTCAAACATGAAAAGCTCATTTTAAAATCAACATGAAAAACCATAATTCCAAAAGTATAAAACACAAAAAAATTCTTACCAAGGAAGAACATGTATCGTGCTACGCTCCCTCCTCCCGCCCTGTGGTGCAACAGATGTCCCTTTCTCCAAAAATGTACTCAATGGGATCGTAATGTTGCAACCACTCATAAGTTGACCTGCTGTGACGATGAAACGAGTTAGTACGTTTCAAACATGAAAAAGGTCATTTTAAAATCAACATGAAAAACCATAATTCCAAAAGTATAAAACACAAAAAAATTCTTACCAAGGAAGAAAATGTATCGTGCTATGCTCCCTCTTCCCGCCCTCTGGTGCAACAGATGTCCCTTTCTCCAAAATTGTACTCAATGGGATCGTAATGTTGCAACCACTCACAATTTGACCTGCTGTGACGAAGAAATGAGTTAGTACGTTTCAAACATGAAAAAGGTCATTTTAGAATCAACATGAAAAAACATAATTCCAAAAGTATAAAACACAAAAAAAATCCTTCCCAAGGAAGAAAATGTATCGTGCTACGCTCCCACCTCCCGCCCTGTGGAGCAAAAGATGTCCCTCTCTCCAAAAATGTACTCAATGGGATCGTAATGTTGCAACCACTCACAAGTTGACCTGCTGTGAGGGAGAAATGAGTTAGTACATTTCAAACACAAACAATGTCATTTTAAAATCAACATGAAAAACCATAATTCCAAAAGTATAAAACACAAAAAAATCCTTACCAAGGAAGAAAATGTATCGTGCTACGCTCCCTCCTCTCGCCCTGTGGTGCAACAGATGTCCCTTTCTCCAAAAATGTACTCAATGAGATCGTAATGTCGCAACCTCTCACAAGTTGACCTGCTGTGAGGGAGAAATGAGTTAGTACATTTCAAACACAAACAATGTCATTTTAAAATCAACATGAAAAACCATAATTCCAAAAGTATAAAACACAAAAAAATCCTTACCAAGGAAGAAAATGTATCGTGCTACGCTCCCTCCTCTCGCCCTGTGGTGCAACAGATGTCCCTTTCTCCAAAAATGTACTCAATGAGATCGTAATGTCGCAACCTCTCACAAGTTGACCTGCTGTGAGGGAGAAATGTGTTAGTACATTTCAAACACAAACAATGTCATTTTAAAATCAACATGAAAAACCATAATTCCAAAAGTATAAAACACAAAAAAAGTCCTTACCAAGGAAGAAAATGTATCGTGCTACGCTCCCTCCTCTCGCCCTGTGGTGCAACAGATGTCCCTTTCTCCAAAAATGTACTCAATGAGATCGTAATGTTGCAACCTCTCACAAGTTGACCTGCTGTGAGGGAGAAATGAGTTAGTACATTTCAAACACAAACAATGTCATTTTAAAATCAACATGAAAAACCATAATTCCAAAAGTATAAAACACAAAAAAATCCTTACCAAGGAAGAAAATGTATCGTGCTATGCTCCCTCCTCTCGCCCTGTGGTGCAACAGATGTCCCTTTCTCCAAAAATGTACTCAATGAGATCGTAATGTCGCAACCTCTCACAAGTTGACCTGCTGTGAGGGAGAAATGAGTTAGTACATTTCAAACACAAACAATGTCATTTTAAAATCAACATGAGAAACCATAATTCCAAAAGTATAAAACACAAAAAAATCCTTACCAAGGAAGAAAATGTAACGTGCTACGCTCCCTCCTCCCGCCCTGTGGTGCAACAGATGTCCCTGTCTCCAACAATGTACTCAATGGGATCGTAATGTTGCAACCTCTCACAAGTTGACCTGCTGTGAGGGAGAAATGAGTTAGTACATTTCAAACACAAACAATGTCATTTTAAAATCAACATGAAAAACCATAATTCCAAAAGTATAAAACACAAAAAAATCCTTACCAAGGAAGAAAATGTATCGTGCTACGCTCCCTCCTCTCGCCCTGTGGTGCAACAGATGTCCCTTTCTCCAAAAAGGTACTCAATGAGATCGTAATGTCGCAACCTCTCACAAGTTGACCTGCTGTGAGGGAGAAACGAGTTAGTACATTTCAAACACAAACAATGTCATTTTAAAATCAACATGAAAAACCATAATTCCAAAAGTATAAAACACAAAGAAATCCTTACCAAGGAAGAAAATGTATCGTGCTACGCTCCCTCCTCTCGCCCTGTGGTGCAACAGATGTCCCTTTCTCCAAAAATGTACTCAATGAGATCGTAATGTCGCAACCTCTCACAAGTTGACCTGCTGTGAGGGAGAAACGAGTTAGTACATTTCAAACACAAACAATGTCATTTTAAAATCAACATGAAAAACCATAATTCCAAAAGTATAAAACACAAAAAAATCCTTACCAAGGAAGAAAATGTATCGTGCTACGCTCCCTCCTCCCGCCCTGTGGTGCAACAGATGTCCCTGTCTCCAACAATGTACTCAATGGGATCGTAATGTTGCAACCTCTCACAAGTTGACCTGCTGTGAGGGAGAAATGAGTTAGTACATTTCAAACACAAACAATGTCATTTTAAAATCAACATGAAAAACCATAATTCCAAAAGTATAAAACACAAAAAAATCCTTACCAAGGAAGAAAATGTATCGTGCTACGCTCCCTCCTATCGCCCTGTGGTGCAACAGATGTCCCTTTCTCCAAAAATGTACTCAATGAGATCGTAATGTCGCAACCTCTCACAAGTTGACCTGCTGTGAGGGAGAAACGAGTTAGTACATTTCAAACACAAACAATGTCATTTTAAAATCAACGTGGAAAACCATAATTCCAAAAGTATAAAACACAAAAAAATCCTTACCAAGGAAGAAAATGTATCGTGCTACGCTCCCTCCTCTCGCCCTGTGGTGCAACAGATGTCCCTTTCTCCAAAAATGTACTCAATGAGATCGTAATGTCGCAACCTCACACAAGTTGACCTGCTGTGAGGGAGAAACGAGTTAGTACATTTCAAACACAAACAATGTCATTTTAAAATCAACATGAAAAACCATAATTCCAAAAGTATAAAACACAAAAAAATCCTTACCAAGGAAGAAAATGTAACGTGCTACGCTCCCTCCTCCCGCCCTGTGGTGCAACAGATGTCCCTGTCTCCAACAATGTACTCAATGTTATCGTAATGTTGCAACCTCTCACAAGTTGACCTGCTGTGAGGGAGAAATGAGTTAGTATATTTCAAACACAAACAATGTCATTTTAAAATCAACATGAAAAACCATAATTCCAAAAGTATAAAACACAAAAAAATCCTTACCAAGGAAGAAAATGTATCATGCTACGCTCCCTCCTCTCGCCCTGTGGTGCAACAGATGTCCCTTTCTCCAAAAATGTACTCAATGAGATCGTAATGTCGCAACCTCTCACAAGTTGACCTGCTGTGAGGGAGAAACGAGTTAGTACATTTCAAACACAAACAATGTCATTTTAAAATCAACATGAAAAACCATAATTCCAAAAGTATAAAACACAAAAAAATCCTTACCAAGGAAGAAAATGTATCGTGCTACGCTCCCTCCTCTCGCCCTGTGGTGCAACAGATGTCCCTGTCTCCAAAAATGTACTCAATGAGATCGTAATGTCGCAACCTCTCACAAGTTGACCTGCTGTGAGGGAGAAATGAGTTAGTACATTTCAAACACAAACAATGTCATTTTAAAATCAACATGAAAAACCATAATTCCAAAAGTATAAAACACAAAAAAATCCTTACCAAGGAAGAACATGTATCGTGCTACGCTCCCTCCTCTCGCCCTGTGGTGCAACAGATGTCCCTTTCTCCAACAATGTACTCAATGAGATGGTAATGTTGCAACCTCTCACAAGTTGACCTGCTGTGAGGGAGAAATGAGTTAGTACATTTCAAACACAAACAATGTCATTTTAAAATCAACATGAAAAACCATAATTCCAAAACTATAAAACACAAAAAAATCCTTACCAAGGAAGAAAATGTATCATGCTACGCTCCCTCCTCTCGCCCTGTGGTGCAACAGATGTCCCTTTCTCCAAAAATGTACTCAATGAGATCGTAATGTCGCAACCTCTCACAAGTTGACCTGCTGTGAGGGAGAAACGAGTTAGTACATTTCAAACACAAACAATGTCATTTTAAAATCAACATGAAAAACCATAATTCCAAAAGTATATAACACAAAAAAATCCTTACCAAGGAAGAAAATGTATCGTGCTACGCTCCCTCCTCTCGCCCTGTGGTGCAACAGATGTCCCTTTCTCCAAAAATGTACTCAATGAGATCGTAATGTCGCAACCTCTCACAAGTTGACCTGCTGTGAGGGAGAAATGAGTTAGTACATTTCAAACACAAACAATGTCATTTTAAAATCAACATGAAAAACCATAATTCCAAAAGTATAAAACACAAAAAAATCCTTACCAAGGAAGAAAATGTAACGTGCTACGCTCCCTCCTCCCGCCCTGTGGTGCAACAGATGTCCCTGTCTCCAACAATGTACTCAATGGGATCGTAATGTTGCAACCTCTCACAAGTTGACCTGCTGTGAGGGAGAAATGAGTTAGTACATTTCAAACACAAACAATGTCATTTTAAAATCAACATGAAAAACCATAATTCCAAAAGTATAAAACACAAAAAAATCCTTACCAAGGAAGAAAATGTATCGTGCTACGCTCCCTCCTCTCGCCCTGTGGTGCAACAGATGTCCCTTTCTCCAAAAATGTACTCAATGAGATCGTAATGTCGCAACCTCCCATTAGTTGACCTGCTGTGAGGGAGAAATGAGTTAGTACATTTCAAACACAAACAATGTCATTTTAAAATCAACATGAAAAACCATAATTCCAAAAGTATAAAACACAAAAAAATCCTTACCAAGGAAGAAAATGTATCGTGCTACGCTCCCTCCTCTCGCCCTGTGGTGCAACAGATGTCCCTTTCTCCAAAAATGTACTCAATGAGATCGTAATGTTGCAACCTCTCACAAGTTGACCTGCTGTGAGGGAGAAACGAGTTAGTACATTTCAAACACAAACAATGTCATTTTAAAATCAACATGAAAAACCATAATTCCAAAAGTATAAAACACAAAAAAATCCTTACCAAGGAAGAAAATGTATCGTGCTACGCTCCCTCCTCTCGCCCTGTGGTGCAACAGATGACCCTTTCTCCAAAAATGTACTCAATGAGATCGTAATGTCGCAACCTCTCACAAGTTGACCTGCTGTGAGGGAGAAATGAGTTAGTACATTTCAAACACAAACAATGTCATTTTAAAATCAACATGAAAAACCATAATTCCAAAAGTATAAAACACAAAAAAATCCTTACCAAGGAAGAAAATGTATCGTGCCACGCTCCCTCCTCTCGCCCTGTGGTGCAACAGATGTCCCTTTCTCCAAAAATGTACTCAATGAGATCGTAATGTCGCAACCTCTCACAAGTTGACCTGCTGTGAGGGAGAAACGAGTTAGTACATTTCAAACACAAACAATGTCATTTTAAAATCAACATGAAAAACCATAATTCCAAAAGTATAAAACACAAAAAAATCCTTACCAAGGAAGAAAATGTATCGTGCTACGCTCCCTCCTCCCGCCCTGTGGTGCAACAGATGTCCCTGTCTCCAACAATGTAGTCAATGGGATCGTAATGTCGCAACCTCTCACAAGTTGACCTGCTGTGAGGGAGAAATGAGTTAGTACATTTCAAACACAAACAATGTCATTTTAAAATCAACATGAAAAACCATAATTCCAATAGTATAAAACACAAAAAAATCCTTACCAAGGAAGAAAATGTATCGTGCTACGCTCCCTCCTCTCGCCCTGTGGTGCAACAGATGTCCCTTTCTCCAAAAATGTACTCAATGAGATCGTAATGTCGCAACCTCTCACAAGTTGACCTGCTGTGAGGGAGAAATGAGTTAGTACATTTCAAACACAAACAATGTCATTTTAAAATCAACATGAAAAACCATAATTCCAAAAGTATAAAACACAAAAAAATCCTTACCAAGGAAGAAAATGTATCGTGCTACGCTCCCTCCTCTCGCCCTGTGGTGCAACAGATGTCCCTTTTTCCAAAAATGTACTCAATGAGATCGTAATGTCGCAACCTCTCACAAGTTGACCTGCTGTGAGGGAGAAACGAGTTAGTACATTTCAAACACAAACAATGTCATTTTAAAATCAACATGAAAAACCATAATTCCAAAAGTATAAAACACAAAAAAATCCTTACCAAGGAAGAAAATGTATCGTGCTACGCTCCCTCCTCCCGCCCTGTGGTGCAACAGATGTCCCTGTCTCCAACAATGTACTCAATGGGATCGTAATGTTGCAACCTCTCACAAGTTGACCTGCTGTGAGGGAGAAATGAGTTAGTACATTTCAAACACAAACAATGTCATTTTAAAATCAACATGAAAAACCATAATTCCAAAAGTATAAAACACAAAAAAATCCTTACCAAGGAAGAAAATGTATCGTGCTACGCTCCCTCCTCTCGCCCTGTGGTGCAACAGATGTCCCTTTCTCCAAAAAGGTACTCAATGAGATCGTAATGTCGCAACCTCTCACAAGTTGACCTGCTGTGAGGGAGAAACGAGTTAGTACATTTCAAACACAAACAATGTCATTTTAAAATCAACATGAAAAACCATAATTCCAAAAGTATAAAACACAAAAAAATCCTTACCAAGGAAGAAAATGTATCGTGCTACGCTCCCTCCTCTCGCCCTGTGGTGCAACAGATGTCCCTTTCTCCAAAAATGTACTCAATGAGATCGTAATGTCGCAACCTCTCACAAGTTGACCTGCTGTGAGGGAGAAATGAGTTAGTACATTTCAAACACAAACAATGTCATTTTAAAATCAACATGAAAAACCATAATTCCAAAAGTATAAAACACAAAAAAATCCTTACCAGGGAAGAAAATGTAACGTGCTACGCTCCCTCCTCCCGCCCTGTGGTGCAACAGATGTCCCTGTCTCCAACAATGTACTCAATGGGATCGTAATGTTGCAACCTCTCACAAGTTGACCTGCTGTGAGGGAGAAATGAGTTAGTACATTTCAAACACAAACAATGTCATTTTAAAATCAACATGAAAAACCATAATTCCAAAAGTATAAAACACAAAAAAATCCTTACCAAGGAAGAAAATGTATCGTGCTACGCTCCCTCCTCTCGCCCTGTGGTGCAACAGATGTCCCTTTCTCCAAAAATGTACTCAATGAGATCGTAATGTCGCAACCTCTCACAAGTTGACCTGCTGTGAGGGAGAAACGAGTTAGTACATTTCAAACACAAACAATGTCATTTTAAAATCAACATGAAAAACCATAATTCCAAAAGTATAAAACACAAAAAATCCTTACCAAGGAAGAAAATGTATCGTGCTACGCTCCCTCCTCTCGCCCTGTGGTGCAACAGATGTCCCTTTCTCCAAAAATGTACTCAATGAGATCGTAATGTCGCAACCTCTCACAAGTTGACCTGCTGTGAGGGAGAAACGAGTTAGTACATTTCAAACACAAACAATGTCATTTTAAAATCAACATGAAAAACCATAATTCCAAAAGTATAAAACACAAAAAAATCCTTACCAAGGAAGAAAATGTAACGTGCTACGCTCCCTCCTCCCGCCCTGTGGTGCAACAGATGTCCCTGTCTCCAACAATGTACTCAATGGGATCGTAATGTTGCAACCTCTCACAAGTTGACCTGCTGTGAGGGAGAAATGAGTTAGTACATTTCAAACACAAACAATGTCATTTTAAAATCAACATGAAAAACCATAATTCCAAAAGTATAAAACACAAAAAAATCCTTACCAAGGAAGAAAATGTATCATGCTACGCTCCCTCCTCTCGCCCTGTGGTGCAACAGATGTCCCTTTCTCCAAAAATGTACTCAATGAGATCGTAATGTCGCAACCTCTCACAAGTTGACCTGCTGTGAGGGAGAAATGAGTTAGTACATTTCAAATACAAACAATGTCATTTTAAAATCAACATGAAAAACCATAATTCCAAAAGTATAAAACACAAAAAAATCCTTACCAAGGAAGAAAATGTAACGTGCTACGCTCCCTCCTCCCGCCCTGTGGTGCAACAGATGTCCCTGTCTCCAACAATGTACTCAATGGGATCGTAATGTTGCAACCTCTCACAAGTTGACCTGCTGTGAGGGAGAAATGAGTTAGTACATTTCAAACACAAACAATGTCATTTTAAAATCAACATGAAAAACCATAATTCCAAAAGTATAAAACACAAAAAAATCCTTACCAAGGAAGAAAATGTATCGTGCTACGCTCCCTCCTCTCGCCCTGTGGTGCAACAGATGTCCCTTTCTCCAAAAATGTACTCAATGAGATCGTAATGTCGCAACCTCTCACAAGTTGACCTGCTGTGAGGGAGAAATGAGTTAGTACATTTCAAACACAAACAATGTCATTTTAAAATCAACATGAAAAACCATAATTCCAAAAGTATAAAACACAAAAAAATCCTTACCAAGGAAGAAAATGTATCGTGCTACGCTCCCTCCTCTCGCCCTGTGGTGCAACAGATGTCCCTTTCTCCAAAAATGTACTCAATGAGATCGTAATGTCGCAACCTCTCACAAGTTGACCTGCTGTGAGGGAGAAACGAGTTAGTACATTTCAAACACAAACAATGTAATTTTAAAATCAACATGAAAAACCATAATTCCAAAAGTATAAAACACAAAAAAATCCTTACCAAGGAAGAAAATGTAACGTGCTACGCTCCCTCCTCCCGCCCTGTGGTGCAACAGATGTCCCTGTCTCCAACAATGTACTCAATGGGATCGTAATGTTGCAACCTCTCACAAGTTGACCTGCTGTGAGGGAGAAATGAGTTAGTACATTTCAAACACAAACAATGTCATATTAAAATCAACATGAAAAACCATAATTCCAAAAGTATAAAACACAAAAAAATCCTTACCAAGGAAGAAAATGTATCGTGTTACGCTCCCTCCACTCGCCCTGTGGTGCAACAGATGTCCCTTTCTCCAAAAATGTACTCAATGGGATCGTAATGTCGCAACCTCTCACAAGTTGACCTGCTGTGAGGGAGAAATGAGTCAGTACATTTCAAACACAAACAATGTCATTTTAAAATCAACATGAAAAACCATAATTCCAAAAGTATAAAACACAAAAATATCCTTACCAAGGAAGAAAATGTAACGTGCTACGCTCCCTCCTCCCGCCCTGTGGTGCAACAGATGTCCCTGTCTCCAACAATGTACTCAATGGGATCGTAATGTTGCAACCTCTCACAAGTTGACCTGCTGTGAGGGAGAAATGAGTTAGTACATTTCAAACACAAACAATGTCATTTTAAAATCAACATGAAAAACCATAATTCCAAAAGTATAAAACACAAAAATATCCTTACCAAGGAAGAAAATGTAACGTGCTACGCTCCCTCCTCCCGCCCTGTGGTGCAACAGATGTCCCTGTCTCCAACAATGTACTCAATGGGATCGTAATGTTGCAACCTCTCACAAGTTGACCTGCTGTGAGGGAGAAATGAGTTAGTACATTTCAAACACATACAATGTCATTTTAAAATCAACATGAAAAACCATAATTCCAAAAGTATAAAACACAAAAAAATCCTTACCAAGTAAGAAAATGTAACGTGCTACGCTCCCTCCTCTCGCCCTGTGGTGCAACAGATGTCCCTTTCTCCAAAAATGTACTCAATGAGATCGTAATGTCGCAACCTCTCACAAGTTGACCTGCTGTGAGGGAGAAATGAGTTAGAACATTTCAAACACAAACAATGTCATTTTAAAATCAACATGAAAAACCATAATTCCAAAAGTATAAAACACAAAAAAATCCTTACCAAGGAAGAAAATGTAACGTGCTACGCTCCCTCCTCCCGCCCTGTGGTGCAACAGATGTCCCTGTCTCCAACAATGTACTCAATGGGATCGTAATGTTGCAACCTCTCACAAGTTGACCTGCTGTGAGGGAGAAATGAGTTAGTACATTTCAAACACAAACAATGTCATTTTAAAAACAACATGACAAACCATAATTCCAAAAGTATAAAACACAAAAAAATCCTTACCAAGGAAGAAAATGTATCGTGCTACGCTCCCTCCTCTCGCCCTGTGGTGCAACAGATGTCCCTTTCTCCAAAAATGTACTCAATGAGATCGTAATGTCGCAACCTCTCACAAGTTGACCTGCTGTGTGGGAGAAACGAGTTAGTACATTTCAAACACAAACAATGTCATTTTAAAATCAACATGAAAAACCATAATTCCAAAAGTATAAAACACAAAAAAATCCTTACCAAGGAAGAAAATGTAACATGCTACACTCCCTCCTCCCGCCCTGTGGTGCAACAGATGTCCCTGTCTCCAACAATGTACTCAATGGGATCGTAATGTTGCAACCTCTCACAAGTTGACCTGCTGTGAGGGAGAAATGAGTTAGTACATTTCAAACACAAACAATGTCATTTTAAAATCAACATGAAAAACCATAATTCCAAAAGTATAAAACACAAAAAAATCCTTACCAAGGAAGAAAATGTTCGTGCTACGCTCCCTCCTCTCGCCCTGTGGTGCAACAGATGTCCCTTTCTCCAAAAATGTACTCAATGAGATCGTAATGTCGCAACCTCTCACAAGTTGACCTGCTGTGAGGGAGAAACGAGTTAGTACATTTCAAACACAAACAATGTCATTTTAAAATCAACATGAAAACCCATAATTCCAAAAGTATAAAACACAAAAAAATCCTTACCAAGGAAGAAAATGTAACGTGCTACGCTCCCTCCTCCCGCCCTGTGGTGCAACAGATGTCCCTGTCTCCAACAATGTACTCAATGGGATCATAATGTTGCAACCTCTCACAAGTTGACCTGCTGTGAGGGAGAAATGAGTTAGTACATTTCAAACACAAACAATGTCATTTTAAAATCAACATGAAAAACCATAATTCCAAAAGTATAAAACACAAAAAAATCCTTACCAAGGAAGAAAATGTAACGTGCTACGCTCCCTCCTCCCGCCCTGTGGTGCAACAGATGTCCCTGTCTCCAACAATGTACTCAATGGGATCGTAATGTCGCAACCTCTCACAAGTTGACCTGCTGTGAGGGAGAAATGAGTTAGTACATTTCAAACACAAACAATGTCATTTTAAAATCAACATGACAAACCATAATTCCAAAAGTATAAAACACAAAAAAATCCTTACCAAGGAAGAAAATGTATCGTGCTACGCTCCCTCCTCTCGCCCTGTGGTGCAACAGATGTCCCTTTCTCCAAAAATGTACTCAATGAGATCGTAATGTCGCAACCTCTCACAAGTTGACCTGCTGTGAGGGAGAAACGAGTTAGTACATTTCAAACACAAACAATGTCATTTTAAAATCAACATGAAAAACCATAATTCCAAAAGTATAAAACACAAAAAAATCCTTACCAAGGAAGAAAATGTAACGTGCTACACTCCCTCCTCCCGCCCTGTGGTGCAACAGATGTCCCTGTCTCCAACAATGTACTCAATGGGATCGTAATGTTGCAACCTCTCACAAGTTGACCTGCTGTGAGGGAGAAATGAGTTAGTACATTTCAAACACAAACAATGTCATTTTAAAATCAACATGAAAAACCATAATTCCAAAAGTATAAAACACAAAAAAATCCTTACCAAGGAAGAAAATGTTCGTGCGACGCTCCCTCCTCTCGCCCTGTGGTGCAACAGATGTCCCTTTCTCCAAAAATGTACTCAATGAGATCGTAATGTCGCAACCTCTCACAAGTTGACCTGCTGTGAGGGAGAAACGAGTTAGTACATTTCAAACACAAACAATGTCATTTTAAAATCAACATGAAAAACCATAATTCCAAAAGTATAAAACACAAAAAAATCCTTACCAAGGAAGAAAATGTAACGTGCTACGCTCCCTCCTCCCGCCCTGTGGTGCAACAGATGTCCCTGTCTCCAACAATGTACTCAATGGGATCATAATGTTGCAACCTCTCACAAGTTGACCTGCTGTGAGGGAGAAATGAGTTAGTACATTTCAAACACAAACAATGTCATTTTAAAATCAACATGAAAAACCATAATTCCAAAAGTATAAAACACAAAAAAATCCTTACCAAGGAAGAAAATGTAACGTGCTACGCTCCCTCCCCCGCCCTGTGGTGCAACAGATGTCCCTTTCTCCAAAAATGTACTCAATGAGATCGTAATGTCGCAACCACTCACAAGTTGACCTGCTGTGAGGAAGAAACGAGTTAGTACATTTCAAACACAAACAATGTCATTTTAAAATCAACATGAAAAACCATAATTCCAAAAGTATAAAACACAAAAAAATCCTTACCAAGGAAGAAAATGTAACGTGCTACGCTCCCTCCTCCCGCCCTGTGGTGCAACAGATGTCCCTGTCTCCAACAATGTACTCAATGAGATCGTAATGTTGCAACCTCTCACAAGTTGACCTGCTGTGAGGAAGAAACGAGTTAGTACATTTCAAACACAAACAATGTCATTTTAAAATCAACATGAAAAACCATAATTCCAAAACTATAAAACACAAAAAAATCCTTACCAAGGAAGAAAATGTAACGTGCTACGCTCCCTCCTCCCGCCCTGTGGTGCAACAGATGTCCCTGTCTCCAACAATGTACTCAATGGGATCGTAATGTTGCAACCTCTCACAAGTTGACCTGCTGTGAGGGAGAAATGAGTTAGTACATTTCAAACACAAACAATGTCATTTTAAAATCAACATGAAAAACCATAATTCCAAAAGTATAAAACACAAAAAAATCCTTACCAAGGAAGAAAATGTAACGTGCTACGCTCCCTCCTCCCGCCCTGTGGTGCAACAGATGTCCCTGTCTCCAAAAATGTACTAAATGGGATCGTAATGTTGCAACCTCTCACAAGTTGACCTGCTGTGAGGGAGAAATGAGTTAGTACATTTCAAACACAAACAATGTCATTTTAAAATCAACATGAAAAACCATAATTCCAAAAGTATAAAACACAAAAAAATCCTTACCAAGGAAGAAAATGTATCGTGCTACGGTCCCTCTTCCCACCCTGTGGTGCAACAGATGTCCCTTTCTCCAAAAATGTACTCAATGAGATCGTAATGTCGCAACCACTCACAAGTTGACCTGCTGTGAGGAAGAAACGAGTTAGTACATTTCAAACACAAACAATGTCATTTTAAAATCAACATGAAAAACCATAATTCCAAAAGTATAAAACACAAAAAAATCCTTACCAAGGAAGAAAATGTATTGTGCTACGCTCCCTCCTCTCGCCCTGTGGTGCAACAGATGTCCCTTTCTCCAAAAATGTACTCAATGAGATCGTAATGTCGCAACCTCTCACAACTTGACCTGCTGTGAGGGAGAAACGAGTTAGTACATTTCAAACACAAACAATGTCATTTTAAAATCAACATGAAAAACCATAATTCCAAAAGTATAAAACACAAAAAAATCCTTACCAAGGAAGAAAATGTAACGTGCTACGCTCCCTCCTCCCGCCCTGTGGTGCAACAGATGTCCCTGTCTCCAACAATGTACTCAATGGGATCGTAATGTTGCAACCTCTCACAAGTTGACCTGCTGTGAGGGAGAAATGAGTTAGTACATTTCAAACACAAACAATGTCATTTTAAAATCAACATGAAAAACCATAATTCCAAAAGTATAAAACACAAAAAAATCCTTACCAAGGAAGAAAATGTATCATGCTATGCTCCCTCCTCTCGCCCTGTGGTGCAACAGATGTCCCTTTCTCCAAAAATGTACTCAATGAGATCGTAATGTCGCAACCTCTCACAAGTTGACCTGCTGTGAGGGAGAAATGAGTTAGTACATTTCAAACACAAACAATGTCATTTTAAAATCAACATGAAAAACCATAATTCCAAAAGTATAAAACACAAAAAAATCCTTACCAAGGAAGAAAATGTAACGTGCTACGCTCCCTCCTCCCGCCCTGTGGTGCAACAGATGTCCCTGTCTCCAACAATGTACTCAATGGGATCATAATGTTGCAACCTCTCACAAGTTGACCTGCTGTGAGGGAGAAATGAGGTAGTACATTTCAAACACAAACAATGTCATTTTAAAATCAACATGAAAAACCATAATTCCAAAAGTATAAAACACAAAAAAATCCTTACCAAGGAAGAAAATGTATCGTGCTACGCTCCCTCCTCTCGCCCTGTGGTGCAACAGATGTCCCTTTCTCCAAAAATGTACTCAATGAGATCGTAATGTCGCAACCTCTCACAAGTTGACCTGCTGTGAGGGAGAAATGAGTTAGTACATTTCAAACACAAACAATGTCATTTTAAAATCAACATGAAAAACCATAATTCCAAAAGTATAAAACACAAAAAAATCCTTACCAAGGAAGAAAATGTATCGTGCTACGCTCCCTCCTCTCGCCCTGTGGTGCAACAGATGTCCCTTTCTCCAAAAATGTACTCAATGAGATCGTAATGTCGCAACCTCTCACAAGTTGACCTGCTGTGAGGGAGAAACGAGTTAGTACATTTCAAACACAAACAATGTCATTTTAAAATCAACATGAAAAACCATAATTCCAAAAGTATAAAACACAAAAAAATCCTTACCAAGGAAGAAAATGTAACGTGCTACGCTCCCTCCTCCCGCCCTGTGGTGCAACAGATGTCCCTGTCTCCAACAATGTACTCAATGGGATCGTAATGTTGCAACCTCTCACAAGTTGACCTGCTGTGAGGGAGAAATGAGTTAGTACATTTCAAACACAAACAATGTCATTTTAAAATCAACATGAAAAACCATAATTCCAAAAGTATAAAACACAAAAAAATCCTTACCAAGGAAGAAAATGTATCGTGCTACGCTCCCTCCACTCGCCCTGTGGTGCAACTGATGTCCCTTTCTCCAAAAATGTACTCAATGGGATCGTAATGTCGCAACCTCTCACAAGTTGACCTGCTGTGACGGAGAAATGAGTCAGTACATTTCAAACACAAACAATGTCATTTTAAAATCAACATGAAAAACCATAATTCCAAAAGTATAAAACACAAAAAAATCCTTACCAAGGAAGAAAATGTAACGTGCTACGCTCCCTCCTCCCGCCCTGTGGTGCAACAGATGTCCCTGTCTCCAACAATGTACTCAATGGGATCGTAATGTTGCAACCTCTCACAAGTTGACCTGCTGTGAGGGAGAAATGAGTTAGTACATTTCAAACACAAACAATGTCATTTTAAAATCAACATGAAAAACCATAATTCCAAAAGTATAAAAAACAAAAAAATCCTTACCAAGGAAGAAAATGTATCGTGCTACGCTCCCTCCTCTCGCCCTGTGGTGCAACAGATGTCCCTTTCTCCAAAAATGTACTCAATGAGATCGTAATGTCGCAACCTCTCACAAGTTGACCTGCTGTGAGGGAGAAACGAGTTAGTACATTTCAAACACAAACAATGTCATTTTAAAATCAACATGAAAAACCATAATTCCAAAAGTATAAAACACAAAAAAATCCTTACCAAGGAAGAAAATGTAACGTGCTACACTCCCACCTCCCGCCCTGTGGTGCAACAGATGTCCCTGTCTCCAACAATGTACTCAATGGGATCGTAATGTTGCAACCTCTCACAAGTTGACCTGCTGTGAGGGAGAAATGAGTTAGTACATTTCAAACACAAACAATGTCATTTTAAAATCAACATGAAAAACCATAATTCCAAAAGTATAAAACACAAAAAAATCCTTACCAAGGAAGAAAATGTTCGTGCTACGCTCCCTCCTCTCGCCCTGTGGTGCAACAGATGTCCCTTTCTCCAAAAATGTACTCAATGAGATCGTAATGTCGCAACCTCTCACAAGTTGACCTGCTGTGAGGGAGAAACGAGTTAGTACATTTCAAACACAAACAATGTCATTTTAAAATCAACATGAAAAACCATAATTCCAAAAGTATAAAACACAAAAAAATCCTTACCAAGGAAGAAAATGTAACGTGCTACGCTCCCTCCTCCCGCCCTGTGGTGCAACAGATGTCCCTGTCTCCAACAATGTACTCAATGGGATCATAATGTTGCAACCTCTCACAAGTTGACCTGCTGTGAGGGAGAAATGAGTTAGTACATTTCAAACACAAACAATGTCATTTTAAAATCAACATGAAAAACCATAATTCCAAAAGTATAAAACACAAAAAAATCCTTACCAAGGAAGAAAATGTAACGTGCTACGCTCCCTCCCCCGCCCTGTGGTGCAACAGATGTCCCTTTCTCCAAAAATGTACTCAATGAGATCGTAATGTCGCAACCACTCACAAGTTGACCTGCTGTGAGGAAGAAAAGAGTTAGTACATTTCAAACACAAACAATGTCATTTTAAAATCAACATGAAAAACCATAATTCCAAAAGTATAAAACACAAAAAAATCCTTACCAAGGAAGAAAATGTAACGTGCTACGCTCCCTCCTCCCGCCCTGTGGTGCAACAGATGTCCCTGTCTCCAACAATGTACTCAATGGGATCGTAATGTTGCAACCTCTCACAAGTTGACCTGCTGTGAGGGAGAAATGAGTTAGTACATTTCAAACACAAACAATGTCATTTTAAAATCAACATGAAAAACCATAATTCCAAAAGTATAAAACACAAAAAAATCCTTACCAAGGAAGAAAATGTATCATGCTACGCTCCCTCCTCTCGCCCTGTGGTGCAACAGATGTCCCTTTCTCCAAAAATGTACTCAATGAGATCGTAATGTCGCAACCTCTCACAAGTTGACCTGCTGTGAGGGAGAAATGAGTTAGTACATTTCAAACACAAACAATGTCATTTTAAAATCAACATGAAAAACCATAATTCCAAAAGTATAAAACACAAAAAAATCCTTACCAAGGAAGAAAATGTAACGTGCTACGCTCCCTCCTCCCGCCCTGTGGTGCAACAGATGTCCCTGTCTCCAACAATGTACTCAATGGGATCGTAATGTTGCAACCTCTCACAAGTTGACCTGCTGTGAGGGAGAAATGAGTTAGTACATTTCAAACACAAACAATGTCATTTTAAAATCAACATGAAAAACCATAATTCCAAAAGTATAAAACACAAAAAAATCCTTACCAAGGAAGAAAATGTATCGTGCTACGCTCCCTCCTCTCGCCCTGTGGTGCAACAGATGTCCCTTTCTCCAAAAATGTACTCAATGAGATCGTAATGTCGCAACCTCTCACAAGTTGACCTGCTGTGAGGGAGAAATGAGTTAGTACATTTCAAACACAAACAATGTCATTTTAAAATCAACATGAAAAACCATAATTCCAAAAGTATAAAACACAAAAAAATCCTTACCAAGGAAGAAAATGTATCGTGCTACGCTCCCTCCTCTCGCCCTGTGGTGCAACAGATGTCCCTTTCTCCAAAAATGTACTCAATGAGATCGTAATGTCGCAACCTCTCACAAGTTGACCTGCTGTGAGGGAGAAACGAGTTAGTACATTTCAAACACAAACAATGTCATTTTAAAATCAACATGAAAAACCATAATTCCAAAAGTATAAAACACAAAAAAATCCTTACCAAGGAAGAAAATGTATCGTGCTACGCTCCCTCCTCCCGCCCTGTGGTGCAACAGATGTCCCTGTCTCCAACAATGTACTCAATGGGATCGTAATGTTGCAACCTCTCACAAGTTGACCTGCTGTGAGGGAGAAATGAGTTAGTACATTTCAAACACAAACAATGTCATTTTAAAATCAACATGAAAAACCATAATTCCAAAAGTATAAAACACAAAAAAATCCTTGCCAAGGAAGAAAATGTATCATGCTACGCTCCCTCCACTCGCCCTGTGGTGCAACAGATGTCCCTTTCTCCAAAAATGTACTCAATGGGATCGTAATGTCGCAACCTCTCACAAGTTGACCTGCTGTGAGGGAGAAATGAGTCAGTACATTTCAAACACAAACAATGTCATTTTAAAATCAACATGAAAAACCATAATTCCAAAAGTATAAAACACAAAAATATCCTTACCAATGAAGAAAATGTAACGTGCTACGCTCCCTCCTCCCGCCCTGTGGTGCAACAGATGTCCCTGTCTCCAACAATGTACTCAATGGGATCGTAATGTTGCAACCTCTCACAAGTTGACCTGCTGTGAGGGAGAAATGAGTTAGTACATTTCAAACACATACAATGTCATTTTAAAATCAACATGAAAAACCATAATTCCAAAAGTATAAAACACAAAAAAATCCTTACCAAGTAAGAAAATGTAACGTGCTACGCTCCCTCCTCTCGCCCTGTGGTGCAACAGATGTCCCTTTCTCCAAAAATGTACTCAATGAGATCGTAATGTCGCAACCTCTCACAAGTTGACCTGCTGTGAGGGAGAAATGAGTTAGTACATTTCAAACACAAACAATGTCATTTTAAAATCAACATGAAAAACCATAATTCCAAAAGTATAAAACACAAAAAAATCCTTACCAAGGAAGAAAATGTAACGTGCTACGCTCCCTCCTCCCGCCCTGTGGTGCAACAGATGTCCCTGTCTCCAACAATGTACTCAATGGGATCGTAATGTTGCAACCTCTCACAAGTTGACCTGCTGTGAGGGAGAAATGAGTTAGTACATTTCAAACACAAACAATGTCATTTTAAAATCAACATGAAAAACCATAATTCCAAAAGTATAAAACACAAAAAAATCCTTACCAAGGAAGAAAATGTATCGTGCTACGCTCCCTCCTCTCGCCCTGTGGTGCAACAGATGTCCCTTTCTCCAAAAATGTACTCAATGAGATCGTAATGTCGCAACCTCTCACAAGTTGACCTGCTGTGAGGGAGAAACGAGTTAGTACATTTCAAACACAAACAATGTCATTTTAAAATCAACATGAAAAACCATAATTCCAAAAGTATAAAACACAAAAAAATCCTTACCAAGGAAGAAAATGTAACGTGCTACACTCCCTCCTCCCGCCCTGTGGTGCAACAGATGTCCCTGTCTCCAACAATGTACTCAATGGGATCGTAATGTTGCAACCTCTCACAAGTTGACCTGCTGTGAGGGAGAAATGAGTTAGTACATTTCAAACACAAACAATGTCATTTTAAAATCAACATGAAAAACCATAATTCCAAAAGTATAAAACACAAAAAAATCCTTACCAAGGAAGAAAATGTTCGTGCTACGCTCCCTCCTCTCGCCCTGTGGTGCAACAGATGTCCCTTTCTCCAAAAATGTACTCAATGAGATCGTAATGTCGCAACCTCTCACAAGTTGACCTGCTGTGAGGGAGAAACGAGTTAGTACATTTCAAACACAAACAATGTCATTTTAAAATCAACATGAAAAACCATAATTCCAAAAGTATAAAACACAAAAAAATCCTTACCAAGGAAGAAAATGTAACGTGCTACGCTCCCTCCTCCCGCCCTGTGGTGCAACAGATGTCCCTGTCTCCAACAATGTACTCAATGGGATCGTAATGTTGCAACCTCTCACAAGTTGACCTGCTGTGAGGGAGAAATGAGTTAGTACATTTCAAACACAAACAATGTCATTTTAAAATCAACATGAAAAACCATAATTCCAAAAGTATAAAACACAAAAAAATCCTTACCAAGGAAGAAAATGTAACGTGCTACGCTCCCTCCCCCGCCCTGTGGTGCAACAGATGTCCCTTTCTCCAAAAATGTACTCAATGAGATCGTAATGTCGCAACCACTCACAAGTTGACCTGCTGTGAGGAAGAAACGAGTTAGTACATTTCAAACACAAACAATGTCATTTTAAAATCAACATGAAAAACCATAATTCCAAAAGTATAAAACACAAAAAAATCCTTACCAAGGAAGAAAATGTAACGTGCTACGCTCCCTCCTCCCGCCCTGTGGTGCAACAGATGTCCCTGTCTCCAACAATGTACTCAATGAGATCATAATGTTGCAACCTCTCACAAGTTGACCTGCTGTGAGGAAGAAACGAGTTAGTACATTTCAAACACAAACAATGTCATTTTAAAATCAACATGAAAAACCATAATTCCAAAAGTATAAAACACAAAAAATCCTTACCAAGGAAGAAAATGTAACGTGCTACGCTCCCTCCTCCCGCCCTGTGGTGCAACAGATGTCCCTGTCTCCAACAATGTACTCAATGGGATCATAATGTTGCAACCTCTCACAAGTTGACCTGCTGTGAGGGAGAAATGAGTTAGTACATTTCAAACACAAACAATGTCATTTTAAAATCAACATGAAAAACCATAATTCCAAAAGTATAAAACACAAAAAAATCTTTACCAAGGAAGAAAATGTAACGTGCTACGCTCCCTCCTCCCGCCCTGTGGTGCAACAGATGTCCCTGTCTCCAAAAATGTACTCAATGGGATCGTAATGTTGCAACCTCTCACAAGTTGACCTGCTGTGACGGAGAAATGAGTTAGTACATTTCAAACACAAACAATGTCATTTTAAAATCAACATGAAAAACCATAATTCCAAAAGTATAAAACACAAAAAAATCCTTACCAAGGAAGAAAATGTATCGTGCTACGGTCCCTCTTCCCACCCTGTGGTGCAACAGATGTCCCTTTCTCCAAAAATGTACTCAATGAGATCGTAATGTCGCAACCACTCACAAGTTGACCTGCTGTGAGGAAGAAACGAGTTAGTACATTTCAAACACAAACAATGTCATTTTAAAATCAACATGAAAAACCATAATTCCAAAAGTATTAAACACAAAAAAATCCTTACCAAGGAAGAAAATGTATCGTGCTACGCTCCCTCCTCTCGCCCTGTGGTGCAACAGATGTCCCTTTCTCCAAAAATGTACTCAATGAGATCGTAATGTCGCAACCTCTCACAAGTTGACCTGCTGTGAGGGAGAAACGAGTTAGTACATTTCAAACACAAACAATGTCATTTTAAAATCAACATGAAAAACCATAATTCCAAAAGTATAAAACACAAAAAAATCCTTACCAAGGAAGAAAATGTATCGTGCTACGCTCCCTCCTCCCGCCCTGTGGTGCAACAGATGTCCCTGTCTCCAACAATGTACTCAATGGGATCGTAATGTTGCAACCTCTCACAAGTTGACCTGCTGTGAGGGAGAAATGAGTTAGTACATTTCAAACACAAACAATGTCATTTTAAAATCAACATGAAAAACCATAATTCCAAAAGTATAAAACACAAAAAAATCCTTACCAAGGAAGAAAATGTATCGTGCTACGCTCCCTCCTCTCGCCCTGTGGTGCAACAGATGTCCCTTTCTCCAAAAATGTACTCAATGAGATCGTAATGTCGCAACCTCTCACAAGTTGACCTGCTGTGAGGGAGAAACGAGTTAGTACATTTCAAACACAAACAATGTCATTTTAAAATCAACATGAAAAACCATAATTCCAAAAGTATAAAACACAAAAAAATCCTTACCAAGGAAGAAATTGTATCGTGCTACGCTCCCTCCTCCCGCCCTGTGGTGCAACAGATGTCCCTGTCTCCAACAACGTACTCAATGGGATCGTAATGTTGCAACCTCTCACAAGTTGACTTGCTGTGAGGGAGAAATGAGTTAGTACATTTCAAACACAAACAATGTCATTTTAAAATCAACATGAAAAACCATAATTCCAAAAGTATAAAACACAAAAAAATCCTTACCAAGGAAGAAAATGTATCGTGCTACGCTCCCTCCTCTCGCCCTGTGGTGCAACAGATGTCCCTTTCTCCAAAAATGTACTCAATGAGATCGTAATGTCGCAACCTCTCACAAGTTGACCTGCTGTGAGGGAGAAACGAGTTAGTACATTTCAAACACAAACAATGTCATTTTAAAATCAACATGAAAAACCATAATTCCAAAAGTATAAAACACAAAAAAATCCTTACCAAGGAAGAAAATGTATCGTGCTACGCTCCCTCCTCCCGCCCTGTGGTGCAACAGATGTCCCTGTCTCCAACAATGTACTCAATGGGATCATAATGTTGCAACCTCTCACAAGTTGACCTGCTGTGAGGGAGAAATGAGTTAGTACATTTCAAACACAAACAATGTCATTTTAAAATCAACATGAAAAACCATAATTCCAAAAGTATAAAACACAAAAAAATCCTTACCAAGGAAGAAAATGTATCGTGCTACGCTCCCTCCTCTCGCCCTGTGGTGCAACAGATGTCCCTTTCTCCAAAAATGTACTCAATGAGATCGTAATGTCGCAACCTCTCACAAGTTGACCTGCTGTGAGGGAGAAACGAGTTAGTACATTTCAAACACAAACAATGTCATTTTAAAATCAACATGAAAAACCATAATTCCAAAAGTATAAAACACAAAAAAATCCTTACCAAGGAAGAAAATGTATCGTGCTACGCTCCCTCCTCTCGCCCTGTGGTGCAACAGATGTCCCTTTCTCCAAAAATGTACTCAATGAGATCGTAATGTCGCAACCTCTCACAAGTTGACCTGCTGTGAGGGAGAAACGAGTTAGTACATTTCAAACACAAACAATGTCATTTTAAAATCAACATGAAAAACCATAATTCCATAAGTATAAAACACAAAAAAATCCTTACCAAGGAAGAAAATGTAACGTGCTACGCTCCCTCCTCCCGCCCTGTGGTGCAACAGATGTCCCTGTCTCCAACAATGTACTCAATGGGATCGTAATGTTGCAACCTCTCACAAGTTGACCTGCTGTGAGGCAGAAATGAGTTAGTACATTTCAAACACAAACAATGTCATTTTAAAATCAACATGAAAAACCATAATTCCAAAAGTATAAAACACAAAAAAATCCTTACCAAGGAAGAAAATGTAACGTGCTACGCTCCCTCCTCCCGCCCTGTGGTGCAACAGATGTCCCTGTCTCCAACAATGTACTCAATGGGATCGTAATGTTGCAACCTCTCACAAGTTGACCTGCTGTGAGGGAGAAATGAGTTAGTACATTTCAAACACAAACAATGTCATTTTAAAACCAACATGAAAAACCATAATTCCAAAAGTATAAAACACAAAAAAATCCTTACCAAGGAAGAAAATGTATCGTGCTACGCTCCCTCTTCCCACCCTGTGGTGCAACAGATGTCCCTTTCTCCAAAAATGTACTCAATGAGATCGTAATGTCGCAACCACTCACAAGTTGACCTGCTGTGAGGAAGATACGAGTTAGTACATTTCAAACACAAACAATGTCATTTTAAAATCAACATGAAAAACCATAATTCCAAAAGTATAAAACACAAAAAAATCCTTACCAAGGAAGAAAATGTATCGTGCTACGCTCCCTCCTCTCGCCCTGTGGTGCAACAGATGTCCCTTTCTCCAAAAATGTACTCAATGAGATCGTAATGTCGCAACCACTCACAAGTTGACCTGCTGTGAGGAAGAAACGAGTTAGTACATTTCAAACACAAACAATGTCATTTTAAAATCAACATGAAAAACCATAATTCCAAAAGTATAAAACACAAAAAAATCCTTACCAAGGAAGAAAATGTATCGTGCTACGCTCCCTCCTCTCGCCCTGTGGTGCAACAGATGTCCCTTTCTCCAAAAATGTACTCAATGAGATCGTAATGTCGCAACCTCTCACAAGTTGACCTGCTGTGAGGGAGAAACGAGTTAGTACATTTCAAACACCAACAATGTCATTTTAAAATCAACATGAAAAACTATAATTCCAAAAGTATAAAACACAAAAAAATCCTTACCAAGGAAGAAAATGTAACGTGCTACGCTCCCTCCTCCCGCCCTGTGGTGCAACAGATGTCCCTGTCTCCAACAATGTACTCAATGGGATCGTAATGTTGCAACCTCTCACAAGTTGACCTGCTGTGAGGGAGAAATGAGTTAGTACATTTCAAACACAAACAATGTCATTTTAAAATCAACATGAAAAACCATAATTCCAAAAGTATAAAACACAAAAAAATCCTTACCAAGGAAGAAAATGTAACGTGCTACGCTCCCTCCTCCCGCCCTGTGGTGCAACAGATGTCCCTGTCTCCAACAATGTACTCAATGGGATCATAATGTTGCAACCTCTCACAAGTTGACCTGCTGTGAGGGAGAAATGAGTTAGTACATTTCAAACACAAACAATGTCATTTTAAAATCAACATGAAAAACCATAATTCCAAAAGTATAAAACACAAAAAAATCCTTACCAAGGAAGAAAATGTAACGTGCTACGCTCCCTCCCCCGCCCTGTGGTGCAACAGATGTCCCTTTCTCCAAAAATGTACTCAATGAGATCGTAATGTCGCAACCACTCACAAGTTGACCTGCTGTGAGGAAGAAACGAGTTAGTACATTTCAAACACAAACAATGTCATTTTAAAATCAACATGAAAAACCATAATTCCAAAAGTATAAAACACAAAAAAATCCTTACCAAGGAAGAAAATGTAACGTGCTACGCTCCCTCCTCCCGCCCTGTGGTGCAACAGATGTCCCTGTCTCCAACAATGTACTCAATGAGATCGTAATGTTGCAACCTCTCACAAGTTGACCTGCTGTGAGGAAGAAACGAGTTAGTACATTTCAAACACAAACAATGTCATTTTAAAATCAACATGAAAAACCATAATTCCAAAACTATAAAACACAAAAAAATCCTTACCAAGGAAGAAAATGTAACGTGCTACGCTCCCTCCTCCCGCCCTGTGGTGCAACAGATGTCCCTGTCTCCAACAATGTACTCAATGGGATCGTAATGTTGCAACCTCTCACAAGTTGACCTGCTGTGAGGGAGAAATGAGTTAGTACATTTCAAACACAAACAATGTCATTTTAAAATCAACATGAAAAACCATAATTCCAAAAGTATAAAACACAAAAAAATCCTTACCAAGGAAGAAAATGTAACGTGCTACGCTCCCTCCTCCCGCCCTGTGGTGCAACAGATGTCCCTGTCTCCAACAATGTACTCAATGAGATCGTAATGTCGCAACCACTCACAAGTTGACCTGCTGTGAGGAAGAAACGAGTTAGTACATTTCAAACACAAACAATGACATTTTAAAATCAACATGAAAAACCATAATTCCAAAAGTATAAAACACAAAAAAATCCTTACCAAGGAAGAAAATGTATCGTGCTACGCTCCCTCCTCTCGCCCTGTGGTGCAACAGATGTCCCTTTCTCCAAAAATGTACTCAATGAGATCGTAATGTCACAACCTCTCACAAGTTGACCTGCTGTGAGGGAGAAACGAGTTAGTACATTTCAAACACAAACAATGTCATTTTAAAATCAACATGAAAAACCATAGTTCCAAAAGTATAAAACACAAAAAAATCCTTACCAAGGAAGAAAATGTATCGTGCTACGCTCCCTCCTCTCGCCCTGTGGTGCAACAGATGTCCATTTCTCCAAAAATGTACTCAATGAGATAGTAATGTCGCAACCTCTCACAAGTTGACCTGCTGTGAGGGAGAAACGAGTTAGTACATTTCAAACACAAACAATGTCATTTTAAAATCAACATGAAAAACCATAATTCCAAAAGTATAAAACACAAAAAAATCCTTACCAAGGAAGAAAATGTAACGTGCTACGCTCCCTCCTCCCGCCCTGTGGTGCAACAGATGTCCCTGTCTCCAATAATGTACTCAATGGGATCGTAATGTTGCAACCTCTCACAAGTTGACCTGCTGTGAGGGAGAAATGAGTTAGTACATTTCAAACACAAACAATGTCATTTTAAAATCAACATGAAAAACCATAATTCCAAAAGTATAAAACACAAAAAAATCCTTACCAAGGAAGAAAATGTATCATGCTACGCTCCCTCCTCTCGCCCTGTGGTGCAACAGATGTCCCTTTCTCCAAAAATGTACTCAATGAGATCGTAATGTCGCAACCTCTCACAAGTTGACCTGCTGTGAGGGAGAAATGAGTTAGTACATTTCAAACACAAACAATGTCATTTTAAAATCAACATGAAAAACCATAATTCCAAAAGTATAAAACACAAAAAAATCCTTACCAAGGAAGAAAATGTAACGTGCTACGCTCCCTCTTCCCGCCCTGTGGTGCAACAGATGTCCCTGTCTCCAACAATGTACTCAATGGGATCGTAATGTTGCAACCTCTCACAAGTTGACCTGCTGTGAGGGAGAAATGAGTTAGTACATTTCAAACACAAACAATGTCATTTTAAAATCAACATGAAAAACCATAATTCCAAAAGTATAAAACAAAAAAAATCCTTACCAAGGAAGAAAATGTATCGTGCTACGCTCCCTCCTCTCGCCCTGTGGTGCAACAGATGTCCCTTTCTCCAAAAATGTACTCAATGAGATCGTAATGTCGCAACCTCTCACAAGTTGACCTGCTGTGAGGGAGAAATGAGTTAGTACATTTCAAACACAAACAATGTCATTTTAAAATCAACATGAAAAACCATAATTCCAAAAGTATAAAACAAAAAAAATCCTTACCAAGGAAGAAAATGTATCGTGCTACGCTCCCTCCTCTCGCCCTGTGGTGCAACAGATGTCCCTTTCTCCAAAAATGTACTCAATGAGATCGTAATGTCGCAACCTCTCACAAGTTGACCTGCTGTGAGGGAGAAATGAGTTAGTACATTTCAAACACAAACAATGTCATTTTAAAATCAACATGAAAAACCATAATTCCAAAAGTATAAAACACAAAAAAATCCTTACCAAATAAGAAAATGTAACGTGCTATGCTCCTTCCTCCCGCCAGTGGTGCAACAGATGTCCCTTTCTCCAAAAATGTACTCAATGAGATCGTAATGTCGCAACCTCTCACAAGTTGACCTGCTGTGAGGGAGAAACG
This sequence comes from Schistocerca piceifrons, assembly GCF_021461385.2. Lineage (NCBI taxonomy): Eukaryota > Metazoa > Arthropoda > Insecta > Orthoptera > Acrididae > Schistocerca > Schistocerca piceifrons. The sequence continues at coordinate 48,556,102 of NC_060144.1, forward strand.
AGTTAGTACATTTCAAACACAAACAATGTCATTTTAAAATCAACATGAAAAACCATAATTCCGAAAGTATAAAACACAAAAAAATCCTTACCAAGGAAGAAAATGTAACGTGCTACGCTCCCTCCTCCCGCCCTGTGGTGCAACAGATGTCCCTGTCTCCAACAATGTACTCAATGAGATCGTAATGTTGCAACCTCTCACAAGTTGACCTGCTGTGAGGAAGAAACGAGTTAGTACATTTCAAACACAAACAATGTCATTTTAAAATCAACATGAAAAACCATAATTCCAAAACTATAAAACACAAAAAAATCCTTACCAAGGAAGAAAATGTAACGTGCTACGCTCCCTCCTCCCGCCCTGTGGTGCAACAGATGTCCCTGTCTCCAACAATGTACTCAATGGGATCGTAATGTTGCAACCTCTCACAAGTTGACCTGCTGTGAGGGAGAAATGAGTTAGTACATTTCAAACACAAACAATGTCATTTTAAAATCAACATGAAAAACCATAATTCCAAAAGTATAAAACACAAAAAAATCCCTACCAAGGAAGAAAATGTAACGTGCTACGCTCCCTCCTCCCGCCCTGTGGTGCAACAGATGTCCCTGTCTCCAACAATGTACACAATGGGATCGTAATGTTGCAACCTCTCACAAGTTGACCTGCTGTGAGGGAGAAATGAGTTAGTACATTTCAAACACAAACAATGTCATTTTAAAATCAACGTGAAAAACCATAATTCCAAAAGTATAAAACACGAAAAAATCCTTACCAAGGAAGAAAATGTATCGTGCTACGCTCCCTCTTCCCACCCTGTGGTGCAACAGATGTCCCTTTCTCCAAAAATGTACTCAATGAGATCGTAATGTCGCAACCACTCACAAGTTGACCTGCTGTGAGGAAGAAACGAGTTAGTACATTTCAAACACAAACAATGTCATTTTAAAATCAACATGAAAAACCATAATTCCAAAAGTATAAAACACAAAAAAATCCTTACCAAGGAAGAAAATGTAACGTGCTACGCTCCCTCCTCCCGCCCTGTGGTGCAACAGATGTCCCTGTCTCCAACAATGTACTCAATGGGATCGTAATGTTGCAACCTCTCACAAGTTGACCTGCTGTGAGGGAGAAATGAGTTAGTACATTTCAAACACAAACAATGTCATTTTAAAATCAACATGAAAAACCATAATTCCAAAAGTATAAAACACAAAAAAATCCTTACCAAGGAAGAAAATGTAACGTGCTACGCTCCCTCCTCCCGCCCTGTGGTGCAACAGATGTCCCTGTCTCCAACAATGTACTCAATGGGATCGTAATGTTGCAACCTCTCACAAGTTGACCTGCTGTGAGGGAGAAATGAGTTAGTACATTTCAAACACAAACAATGTCATTTTAAAATCAACATGAAAAACCATAATTCCAAAAGTATAAAACACAAAAAAATCCTTACCAAGGAAGAAAATGTATCGTGCTACGCTCCCTCCTCCCGCCCTGTGGTGCAACAGATGTCCCTTTCTCCAAAAATGTACTCAATGGGATCGTAATGTTGCAACCACTCATAAGTTGACCTGCTGTGACGATGAAACGAGTTAGTACGTTTCAAACATGAAAAAGGTCATTTTAAAATCAACATGAAAAACCATAATTCCAAAAGTATAAAACACAAAAAAATTCTTACCAAGGAAGAAAATGTATCGTGCTACGCTCCCTCTTCCCGCCCTCTGGTGCAACAGATGTCCCTTTCTCCAAAATTGTACTCAATGGGATCGTAATGTTGCAACCACTCACAACTTGACCTGCTGTGATGAAGAAATGAGTTAGTACGTTTCAAACATGAAAAAGGTCATTTTAAAATCAACATGAAAAAACATAATTCCAAAAGTATAAAACACAAAAAAAATCCTTACCAAGGAAGAAAATGTATCGTGCTACGCTCCCACCTCCCGCCCTGTGGAGCAAAAGATGTCCCTCTCTCCAAAAATGTAATCAATGGGATCGTAATGTTGCAACCACTCACAAGTTGACCTGCTGTGAAGAAGAAACGAATTAGTACGTATCAAACACGAAAGAGGTCATTTTGAAATCAACATGAAAAACCGTAATTCCAAAAGTATAAAACACAGAAAAATACTTACCAAGGAAGAAAATGTATCGTGCTACGCTCCCTCTTCCCGCCCTGTGGTGCAACAGATGTCCCTTTCTCCAAAAATGTACTCAATGAGATCGTAATATCGCAACCACTCACAAGTTGACCTGCTGTGAGGAAGAAACGAGTTAGTACATTTCAAACACAAACAATGTCATTTTATAATCAACATGAAAAACCATAATTCCAAAAGTATAAAACACAAAAAAATCCTTACCAAGGAAGAAAATGTAACGTGCTACGCTCCCTCCTCCCGCCCTGTGGTGCAACAGACGTCCCTGTTTCCAACAATGTACTCAATGGGATCGTAATGTTGCAACCTCTCACAAGTTGACCTGCTGTGAGGGAGAAATGAGTTAGTACATTTCAAACACAAAAAAGGTCATTTAAAAATCAACATGAAAAATCATAATTCCAAACGTATAAAACACAAAAAAATCCTTACCAAGGAAGAAAATGTAACGTGCTATGCTCCTTCCTCCCGCCAGTGGTGCAACAGATGTCCCTTTCTCCAAAAATGTACTCAATGAGATCGTAATGTCGCAACCTCTCACAAGTTGACCTGCTGTGAGGGAGAAACGAGTTAGTACATTTCAAACACAAACAATGTCATTTTAAAATCAACATGAAAAACCATAATTCCAAAAGTATAAAACACAAAAAAATCCTTACCAAGGAAGAAAATGTAACGTGCTACGCTCCCTCCTCCCGCCCTGTGGTGCAACAGATGTCCCTGTCTCCAACAATGTACTCAATGAGATCGTAATGTTGCAACCTCTCACAAGTTGACCTGCTGTGAGGAAGAAACGAGTTAGTACATTTCAAACACAAACAATGTCATTTTAAAATCAACATGAAAAACCATAATTCCAAAACTATAAAACACAAAAAAATCCTTACCAAGGAAGAAAATGTAACGTGCTACGCTCCCTCCTCCCGCCCTGTGGTGCAACAGATGTCCCTGTCTCCAACAATGTACTCAATGGGATCGTAATGTTGCAACCTCTCACAAGTTGACCTGCTGTGAGGGAGAAATGAGTTAGTACATTTCAAACACAAACAATGTCATTTTAAAATCAACATGAAAAACCATAATTCCAAAAGTATAAAACACAAAAAAATCCCTACCAAGGAAGAAAATGTAACGTGCTACGCTCCCTCCTCCCGCCCTGTGGTGCAACAGATGTCCCTGTCTCCAACAATGTACTCAATGGGATCGTAATGTTGCAACCTCTCACAAGTTGACCTGCTGTGAGGGAGAAATGAGTTAGTACATTTCAAACACAAACAATGTCATTTTAAAATCAACGTGAAAAACCATAATTCCAAAAGTATAAAACACAAAAAAATCCTTACCAAGGAAGAAAATGTATCGTGCTACGCTCCCTCTTCCCACCCTGTGGTGCAACAGATGTCCCTTTCTCCAAAAATGTACTCAATGAGATCGTAATGTCGCAACCACTCACAAGTTGACCTGCTGTGAGGAAGAAACGAGTTAGTACATTTCAAACACAAACAATGTCATTTTAAAATCAACATGAAAAACCATAATTCCAAAAGTATAAAACACAAAAAAATCCTTACCAAGGAACAAAATGTAACGTGCTACGCTCCCTCCTCCCGCCCTGTGGTGCAACAGATGTCCCTGTCTCCAACAATGTACTCAATGGGATCGTAATGTTGCAACCTCTCACAAGTTGACCTGCTGTGAGGGAGAAATGAGTTAGTACATTTCAAACACAAACAATGTCATTTTAAAATCAACATGAAAAACCATAATTCCAAAAGTATAAAACACAAAAAAATCCTTACCAAGGAAGAAAATGTAACGTGCTACGCTCCCTCCTCCCGCCCTGTGGTGCAACAGATGTCCCTGTCTCCAACAATGTACTCAATGGGATCGTAATGTTGCAACCTCTCACAAGTTGACCTGCTGTGAGGGAGAAATGAGTTAGTACATTTCAAACACAAACAATGTCATTTTAAAATCAACATGAAAAACCATAATTCCAAAAGTATAAAACACAAAAAAATCCTTACCAAGGAAGAAAATGTATCGTGCTACGCTCCCTCCTCCCGCCCTGTGGTGCAACAGATGTCCCTTTCTCCAAAAATGTACTCAATGGGATCGTAATGTTGCAACCACTCATAAGTTGACCTGCTGTGACGATGAAACGAGTTAGTACGTTTCAAACATGAAAAAGGTCATTTTAAAATCAACATGAAAAACCATAATTCCAAAAGTATAAAACACAAAAAAATTCTTACCAAGGAAGAAAATGTATCGTGCTACGCTCCCTCTTCCCGCCCTCTGGTGCAACAGATGTCCCTTTCTCCAAAATTGTACTCAATGGGATCGTAATGTTGCAACCACTCACAACTTGACCTGCTGTGATGAAGAAATGAGTTAGTACGTTTCAAACATGAAAAAGGTCATTTTAAAATCAACATGAAAAAACATAATTCCAAAAGTATAAAACACAAAAAAAATCCTTACCAAGGAAGAAAATGTATCGTGCTACGCTCCCACCTCCCGCCCTGTGGAGCAAAAGATGTCCCTCTCTCCAAAAATGTAATCAATGGGATCGTAATGTTGCAACCACTCACAAGTTGACCTGCTGTGAAGAAGAAACGAATTAGTACGTTTCAAACACGAAAGAGGTCATTTTGAAATCAACATGAAAAACCGTAATTCCAAAAGTATAAAACACAGAAAAATCCTTACCAAGGAAGAAAATGTATCGTGCTACGCTCCCTCTTCCCGCCCTGTGGTGCAACAGATGTCCCTTTCTCCAAAAATGTACTCAATGAGATCGTAATATCGCAACCACTCACAAGTTGACCTGCTGTGAGGAAGAAACGAGTTAGTACATTTCAAACACAAACAATGTCATTTTATAATCAACATGAAAAACCATAATTCCAAAAGTATAAAACACAAAAAAATCCTTACCAAGGAAGAAAATGTAACGTGCTACGCTCCCTCCTCCCGCCCTGTGGTGCAACAGACGTCCCTGTTTCCAACAATGTACTCAATGGGATCGTAATGTTGCAACCTCTCACAAGTTGACCTGCTGTGAGGGAGAAATGAGTTAGTACATTTCAAACACAAAAAAGGTCATTTAAAAATCAACATGAAAAATCATAATTCCAAACGTATAAAACACAAAAAAATCCTTACCAAGGAAGAAAATGTATCGTGCTACGTTCCCTCTTCCCGCCCTGTGGTGGAACAGATGTCCCTTTCTCCAAAAATGTACTCAATGAGATCGTAATGTCGCAACCACTCACAAGTTGACCTGCTGTGAGGAAGAAACGAGTTAGTACATTTCAAACACAAACAATGTCATTTTAAAATCAACATGAAAAACCATAATTCCAAAAGTATAAAACACAAAAAAATCCTTACCAAGGAAGAAAATGTAACGTGCTACGCTCCCTCCTCCCGCCCTGTGGTGCAACAGATGTCCCTGTCTCCAACAATGTACTCAATGGGATCGTAATGTTGCAACCTCTCACAAGTTGACCTGCTGTGAGGAAGAAACGAGTTAGTACATTTCAAACACAAACAATGTCATTTTAAAATCAACATGAAAAACCATAATTCCAAAAGTATAAAACACAAAAAAATCCCTACCAAGGAAGAAAATGTAACGTGCTACGCTCCCTCCTCCCGCCCTGTGGTGCAACAGATGTCCCTGTCTCCAACAATGTACTCAATGGGATCGTAATGTTGCAACCTCTCACAAGTTGACCTGCTGTGAGGGAGAAATGAGTTAGTACATTTCAAACACAAAAAAGGTCATTTAAAAATCAACATGAAAAATCAAAATTCCAAAAGTATAAAACACAAAAAGATCCTTACCAAGGAAGAAAATGTATCGTGCTACGCTCCGTCTTCCCGCCCTGTGGTGCAACAGATGTCCCTTTCTCCAAAAATGTACTCAATGAGATCGTAATGTCGCAACCACTCACAAGTTGACCTGCTGTGAGGAAGAAACGAGTTAGTACATTTCAAACACAAACAATGTCATTTTAAAATCAACATGAAAAACCATAATTCCAAAAGTATAAAACACAAAAAAATCCTTACCAAGGAAGAAAATGTAACGTGCTACGCTCCCTCCTCCCGCTCTGTGGTGCAACAGATGTCCCTGTCTCCAACAATGTACTCAATGGGATCGTAATGTTGCAACCTCTCACAAGTTGACCTGCTGTGAGGGAGAAATGAGTTAGTACATTTCAAACACAAACAATGTCATTTTAAAATCAACATGAAAAACCATAATTCCAAAAGTATAAAACACAAAAAAATCCTTACCAAGGAAGAAAATGTAACGTGCTGCGCTCCCTCCTCCCGCCCTGTGGTGCAACAGATGTCCCTGTCTCCAACAATGTACTCAATGAGATCGTAATGTCGCAACCTCTCACAAGTTGACCTGCTGTGAGGGAGAAATGAGTTAGTACATTTCAAACACAAACAATGTCATTTTAAAATTAACATGAAAAACCATAATTCCAAAAGTATAAAACACAAAAAAATCCTTACCAAGGAAGAAAATGTAACGTGCTACGCTCCCTCCTCCCGCCCTGTGGTGCAACAGATGTCCCTGTCTCCAACAATGTACTCAATGGGATCGTAATGTTGCAACCTCTCACAAGTTGACCTGCTGTGAGGGAGAAATGAGTTAGTACATTTCAAACACAAACAATGTCATTTTAAAATCAACATGAAAAACCATAATTCCAAAAGTATAAAACACAAAAAAATCCTTACCAAGGAAGAAAATGTAACGTGCTACGCTCCCTCCTCCCGCCCTGTGGTGCAACAGATGTCCCTGTCTCCAACAATGTACTCAATGGGATCGTAATGTTGCAACCTCTCACAAGTTGACCTGCTGTGAGGGAGAAATGAGTTAGTACATTTCAAACACAAACAATGTCATTTTAAAATCAACATGAAAAACCATAATTCCAAAAGTATAAAACACAAAAAAATCCTTACCAAGGAAGAAAATGTAACGTGCTACGCTCCCTCCTCCCGCCCTGTGGTGCAACAGATGTCCCTGTCTCCAACAATGTACTCAATGGGATCGTAATGTCGCAACCACTCACAAGTTGACCTGCTGTGAGGAAGAAACGAGTTAGTACATTTCAAACACAAACAATGTCATTTTAAAATCAACATGAAAAACCATAATTCCAAAAGTATAAAACACAAAAAAATCCTTACCAAGGAAGAAAATGTATCGTGCTACGCTCCCTCCTCCCGCCCTGTGGTGCAACAGATGTCCCTGTCTCCAACAATGTACTCAATGAGATCGTAATGTCGCAACCTCTCACAAGTTGACCTGCTGTGAGGGAGAAATGAGTTAGTACATTTCAAACACAAACAATGTCATTTTAAAATCAACATGAAAAACCATAATTCCAAAAGTATAAAACACAAAAAAGTCCTTACCAAGGAAGAAAATGTAACGTGCTACGCTCCCTCCTCCCGCCCTGTGGTGCAACAGATGTCCCTGTCTCCAACAATGTACTCAATGGGATCGTAATGTCGCAACCACTCACAAGTTGACCTGCTGTGAGGAAGAAACGAGTTAGTACATTTCAAACACAAACAATGTCATTTTAAAATCAACATGAAAAACCATAATTCCAAAAGTATAAAACACAAAAAAGTCCTTACCAAGGAAGAAAATGTAACGTGCTACGCTCCCTCCTCCCGCCCTGTGGTGCAACAGATGTCCCTGTCTCCAACAATGTACTCAATGGGATCGTAATGTTGCAACCTCTCACAAGTTGACCTGCTGTGAGGGAGAAATGAGTTAGTACATTTCAAACACAAACAATGTCATTTTAAAATCAACATGAAAAACCATAATTCCAAAAGTATAAAACACAAAAAAATCCTTACCAAGGAAGAAAATGTATCGTGCTACGCTCCCTCCCCTCGCCCTGTGGTGCAACAGATGTCCCTTTCTCCAAAAATGTACTCAATGAGATCGTAATGTCGCAACCTCTCACAAGTTGACCTGCTGTGAGGGAGAAATGAGTTAGTACATTTCAAACACAAACAATGTCATTTTAAAATCAACATGAAAAACCATAATTCCAAAAGTATAAAACACAAAAAAGTCCTTACCAAGGAAGAAAATGTAACGTGCTACGCTCCCTCCTCCCGCCCTGTGGTGCAACAGATGTCCCTGTCTCCAACAATGTACTCAATGGGATCGTAATGTTGCAACCTCTCACAAGTTGACCTGCTGTGAGGGAGAAATGAGTTAGTACATTTCAAACACAAACAATGTCATTTTAAAATCAACATGAAAAACCATAATTCCAAAAGTATAAAACACAAAAAAATCCTTACCAAGGAAGAAAATGTATCGTGCTACGCTCCCTCCTCTCGCCCTGTGGTGTAACAGATGTCCCTGTCTCCAACAATGTACTCAATGGGATCGTAATGTCGCAACCTCTCACAAGTTGACCTGCTGTGAGGGAGAAATGAGTTAGTACATTTCAAACACAAACAATATCATTTTAAAATCAACATGAAAAACCATAATTCCAAAAGTATAAAACACAAAAATATCCTTACCAAGGAAGAAAATGTAATGTGCTACGCTCCCTCCTCCCGCCCTGTGGTGCAACAGATGTCCCTTTCTCCAAAAATGTACTCAATGAGATCGTAATGTCGCAACCTCTCACAACTTGACCTGCTGTGAGGGAGAAACGAGTTAGTACATTTCAAACACAAACAATGTCATTTTAAAATCAACATGAAAAACCATAATTCCAAAAGTATAAAACACAAAAAAATCCTTACCAAGGAAGAAAATGTAACGTGCTACGCTCCCTCCTCCCGCCCTGTGGTGCAACAGATGTCCCTGTCTCCAACAATGTACTCAATGGGATCGTAATGTTGCAACCTCTCACAAGTTGACCTGCTGTGAGGGAGAAATGAGTTAGTACATTTCAAACACAAACAATGTCATTTTAAATCAACATGAAAAACCATAATTCCAAAAGTATAAAACACAAAAAAATCCTTACCAAGGAAGAAAATGTAACGTGCTACGCTCCCTCCCCCGCCCTGTGGTGCAACAGATGTCCCTTTCTCCAAAAATGTACTCAATGAGATCGTAATGTCGCAACCACTCACAAGTTGACCTGCTGTGAGGAAGAAACGAGTTAGTACATTTCAAATACAAACAATGTCATTTTAAAATCAACATGAAAAACCATAATTCCAAAAGTATAAAACACAAAAAAATCCTTACCAAGGAAGAAAATGTAACGTGCTACGCTCCCTCCTCCCGCCCTGTGGTGCAACAGATGTCCCTGTCTCCAACAATGTACTCAATGAGATCGTAATGTTGCAACCTCTCACAAGTTGACCTGCTGTGAGGAAGAAACGAGTTAGTACATTTCAAACACAAACAATGTCATTTTAAAATCAACATGAAAAACCATAATTCCAAAAGTATAAAACACAAAAAAATCCTTACCAAGGAAGAAAATGTAACGTGCTACGCTCCCTCCTCCCGCCCTGTGGTGCAACAGATGTCCCTGTCTCCAACAATGTACTCAATGGGATCGTAATGTTGCAACCTCCTACAAGTTGACCTGCTGTGAGGGAGAAATGAGTTAGTACATTTCAAACACGAACAATGTCATTTTAAAATCAACATGAAAAACCATAATTCCAAAAGTATAAAACACAAAAAAATCCTTACCAAGGAAGAAAATGTAACGTGCTACGCTCCCTCCTCCCGCCCTGTGGTGCAACTGATGTCCCTGTCTCCAACAATGTACTCAATGGGATCGTAATGTTGCAACCTCTCACAAGTTGACCTGCTGTGAGGGAGAAATGAGTTAGTACATTTCAAACACAAACAATGTCATTTTAAAATCAACATGAAAAACCATAATTCCAAAAGTATAAAACACAAAAAAATCCTTACCAAGGAAGAAAATGTATCGTGCTACGCTCCCTCTTCCCACCCTGTGGTGCAACAGATGTCCCTTTCTCCAAAAATGTACTCAATGAGATCGTAATGTCGCAACCACTCACAAGTTGACCTGCTGTGAGGAAGAAACGAGTCAGTACATTTCAAACACAAACAATGTCATTTTAAAATCAACATGAAAAACCATAATTCCAAAAGTATAAAACACAAAAAAATCCTTACCAAGGAAGAAAATGTAACGTGCTACGCTCCCTCCTCCCGCCCTGTGGTGCAACAGATGTCCCTGTCTCCAACAATGTACTCAATGGGATCGTAATGTTGCAACCTCTCACAAGTTGACCTGCTGTGAGGGAGAAATGAGTTAGTACATTTCAAACACAAACAATGTCATTTTAAAATCAACATGAAAAACCATAATTCCAAAAGTATAAAACACAAAAAAATCCTTACCAAGGAAGAAAATGTAACGTGCTACGCTCCCTCCTCCCGCCCTGTGGTGCAACTGATGTCCCTGTCTCCAACAATGTACTCAATGAGATCGAAATGTTGCAACCTCTCACAAGTTGACCTGCTGTGAGGAAGAAACGAGTTAGTACATTTCAAACACAAACAATGTCATTTTAAAATCAACATGAAAAACCATAATTCCAAAAGTATAAAACACAAAAAAATCCTTACCAAGGAAGAAAATGTAACGTGCTACGCTCCCTCCTCCCGCCCTGTGGTGCAACAGATGTCCCTGTCTCCAACAATGTACTCAATGGGATCGTAATGTTGCAACCTCTCACAAGTTGACCTGCTGTGAGGGAGAAATGAGTTAGTACATTTCAAACACAAACAATGTCATTTTAAAATCAACATGAAAAACCATAATTCCAAAAGTATAAAACACAAAAAAATCCTTACCAAGGAAGAAAATGTAACGTGCTACGCTCCCTCCTCCGGCCCTGTGGTGCAACAGATGTCCCTGTCTCCAACAATGTACTCAATGGGATCGTAATGTTGCAACCTCTCACAAGTTGACCTGCTGTGTGGGAGAAATGAGTTAGTACATTTCAAACACAAACAATGTCATTTTAAAATCAACATGAAAAACCATAATTCCAAATGTATAAAACACAAAAAAATCCTTACCAAGGAAGAAAATGTAACGTGCTACGCTCCCTCCTCCCGCCCTGTGGTGCAACAGATGTCCCTGTCTCCAACAGTGATCTCAATGGGATCGTAATGTTGCAACCTCTCACAAGTTGACCTGCTGTGAGGGAGACATGAGTTAGTACATTTCAAACACAAGCAATGTCATTTTAAAATCAACATGAAAAACCATAATTCCAAAAGTATAAAACACAAAAAAATCGTTACCAAGGAAGAAAATGTATCGTGCTACGCTCCCTCCTCCCGCCCTGTGGTGCAACAGATGTCCCTTTCTCCAAAAATGTACTCAATGAGATCGTAATGTCGCAACCACTCACAAGTTGACCTGCTCTGAGGAAGAAACGAGTTAGTACATTTCAAACACAAACAATGTCATTTTAAAATCAACATGAAAAACCATAATTCCAAAAGTATAAAACACAAAAAAATCCTTACCAAGGAAGAAAATGTAACGTGCTACGCTCCCTCCTCCCGCCCTGTGGTGCAACAGATGTCCCTGTCTCCAACAATGTACTCAATGGGATCGTAATGTTGCAACCTCTCACAAGTTGACCTGCTGTGAGGGAGAAATGAGTTAGTACATTTCAAACACAAACAATGTCATTTTAAAATCAACATGAAAAATCATAATTCTAAAAGTATAAAACACAAAAAAATTCTTACCAAGGAAGAAAATGTATCGTGCTACGCTCCCTCCTCCCTCCCTGTGGTGCAACAGATGTCCCTTTCTCCAAAAATGTACTCAATGAGATCGTAATGTCGCAACCACTCACAAGTTGACCTGCTGTGAGGAAGAAACGAGTTAGTACATTTCAAACACAAACAATGTCATTTTAAAATCAACATGAAAAACCATAATTCCAAAAGTATAAAACACAAAAAAATCCTTACCAAGGAAGAAAATGTAACGTGCTGCGCTCCCTCCTCCCGCCCTGTGGTGCAACAGATGTCCCTGTCTCCAACAATGTACTCAATGAGATCGTAATGTCGCAACCTCTCACAAGTTGACCTGCTGTGAGGGAGAAATGAGTTAGTACATTTCAAACACAAACAATGTCATTTTAAAATCAACATGAAAAACCATAATTCCAAAAGTATAAAACACAAAAAAATCCTTACCAAGGAAGAAAATGTAACGTGCTACGCTCCCTCCTCCCGCCCTGTGGTGCAACAGATGTCCCTGTCTCCAACAATGTACTCAATGGGATCGTAATGTTGCAACCTCTCACAAGTTGACCTGCTGTGAGGGAGAAATGAGTTAGTACATTTCAAACACAAACAATGTCATTTTAAAATCAACATGAAAAACCATAATTCCAAAAGTATAAAACACAAAAAAATCCTTACCAAGGAAGAAAATGTAACGTGCTACGCTCCCTCCTCCCGCCCTGTGGTGCAACAGATGTCCCTGTCTCCAACAATGTACTCAATGGGATCGTAATGTTGCAACCTCTCACAAGTTGACCTGCTGTGAGGGAGAAATGAGTTAGTACATTTCAAACACAAACAATGTCATTTTAAAATCAACATGAAAAACCATAATTCCAAAAGTATAAAACACAAAAAAATCCTTACCAAGGAAGAAAATGTAACGTGCTACGCTCCCTCATCCCGCCCTGTGGTGCAACAGATGTCCCTGTCTCCAACAATGTACTCAATGAGATCGAAATGTTGCAACCTCTCACAAGTTGACCTGCTGTGAGGAAGAAACGAGTTAGTACATTTCAAACACAAACAATGTCATTTTAAAATCAACATGAAAAACCATAATTCCAAAAGTATAAAACACAAAAAAATCCTTACCAAGGAAGAAAATGTAACGTGCTACGCTCCCTCCTCCCGCCCTGTGGTGCAACAGATGTCCCTGTCTCCAACAATGTACTCAATGGGATCGTAATGTTGCAACCTCTCACAAGTTGACCTGCTGTGAGGGAGAAATGAGTTAGTACATTTCAAACACAAACAATGTCATTTTAAAATCAACATGAAAAACCATAATTCCAAAAGTATAAAACACAAAAAAATCCTTACCAAGGAAGAAAATGTAACGTGCTACGCTCCCTCCTCCGGCCCTGTGGTGCAACAGATGTCCCTGTCTCCAACAATGTACTCAATGGGATCGTAATGTTGCAACCTCTCACAAGTTGACCTGCTGTGTGGGAGAAATGAGTTAGTACATTTCAAACACAAACAATGTCATTTTAAAATCAACATGAAAAACCATAATTCCAAATGTATAAAACACAAAAAAATCCTTACCAAGGAAGAAAATGTAACGTGCTACGCTCCCTCCTCCCGCCCTGTGGTGCAACAGATGTCCCTGTCTCCAACAGTGAACTCAATGGGATCGTAATGTTGCAACCTCTCACAAGTTGACCTGCTGTGAGGGAGACATGAGTTAGTACATTTCAAACACAAGCAATGTCATTTTAAAATCAACATGAAAAACCATAATTCCAAAAGTATAAAACACAAAAAAATCGTTACCAAGGAAGAAAATGTATCGTGCTACGCTCCCTCCTCCCGCACTGTGGTGCAACAGATGTCCCTTTCTCCAAAAATGTACTCAATGAGATCGTAATGTCGCAACCACTCACAAGTTGACCTGCTCTGAGGAAGAAACGAGTTAGTACATTTCAAACACAAACAATGTCATTTTAAAATCAACATGAAAAACCATAATTCCAAAAGTATAAAACACAAAAAAATCCTTACCAAGGAAGAAAATGTAACGTGCTACGCTCCCTCCTCCCGCCCTGTGGTGCAACAGATGTCCCTGTCTCCAACAATGTACTCAATGGGATCGTAATGTTGCAACCTCTCACAAGTTGACCTGCTGTGAGGGAGAAATGAGTTAGTACATTTCAAACACAAACAATGTCATTTTAAAATCAACATGAAAAATCATAATTCTAAAAGTATAAAACACAAAAAAATTCTTACCAAGGAAGAAAATGTATCGTGCTACGCTCCCTCCTCCCTCCCTGTGGTGCAACAGATGTCCCTTTCTCCAAAAATGTACTCAATGAGATCGTAATGTCGCAACCACTCACAAGTTGACCTGCTGTGAGGAAGAAACGAGTTAGTACATTTCAAACACAAACAATGTCATTTTAAAATCAACATGAAAAACCATAATTCCAAAAGTATAAAACACAAAAAAATCCTTACCAAGGAAGAAAATGTAACGTGCTGCGCTCCCTCCTCCCGCCCTGTGGTGCAACAGATGTCCCTGTCTCCAACAATGTACTCAATGAGATCGTAATGTCGCAACCTCTCACAAGTTGACCTGCTGTGAGGGAGAAATGAGTTAGTACATTTCAAACACAAACAATGTCATTTTAAAATCAACATGAAAAACCATAATTCCAAAAGTATAAAACACAAAAAAATCCTTACCAAGGAAGAAAATGTAACGTGCTACGCTCCCTCCTCCCGCCCTGTGGTGCAACAGATGTCCCTGTCTCCAACAATGTACTCAATGGGATCGTAATGTTGCAACCTCTCACAAGTTGACCTGCTGTGAGGGAGAAATGAGTTAGTACATTTCAAACACAAACAATGTCATTTTAAAATCAACATGAAAAACCATAATTCCAAAAGTATAAAACACAAAAAAATCCTTACCAAGGAAGAAAATGTAACGTGCTACGCTCCCTCCTCCCGCCCTGTGGTGCAACAGATGTCCCTGTCTCCAACAATGTACTCAATGGGATCGTAATGTTGCAACCTCTCACAAGTTGACCTGCTGTGAGGGAGAAATGAGTTAGTACATTTCAAACACAAACAATGTCATTTTAAAATCAACATGAAAAACCATAATTCCAAAAGTATAAAACACAAAAAAATCCTTACCAAGGAAGAAAATGTAACGTGCTACGCTCCCTCCTCCCGCCCTGTGGTGCAACAGATGTCCCTGTCTCCAACAATGTACTCAATGGGATCGTAATGTCGTAACCACTCACAAGTTGACCTGCTGTGAGGAAGAAACGAGTTAGTACATTTCAAACACAAACAATGTCATTTTAAAATCAACATGAAAAACCATAATTCCAAAAGTATAAAACACAAAAAAATCCTTACCAAGGAAGAAAATGTATCGTGCTACGCTCCCTCCTCCCGCCCTGTGGTGCAACAGATGTCCCTGTCTCCAACAATGTACTCAATGAGATCGTAATGTCGCAACCTCTCACAAGTTGACCTGCTGTGAGGGAGAAATGAGTTAGTACATTTCAAACACAAACAATGTCATTTTAAAATCAACATGAAAAACCATAATTCCAAAAGTATAAAACACAAAAAAGTCCTTACCAAGGAAGAAAATGTAACGTGCTATGCTCCCTCCTCCCGCCCTGTGGTGCAACAGATGTCCCTGTCTCCAACAATGTACTCAATGGGATCGTAATGTCGCAACCACTCACAAGTTGACCTGCTGTGAGGAAGAAACGAGTTAGTACATTTCAAACACAAACAATGTCATTTTAAAATCAACATGAAAAACCATAATTCCAAAAGTATAAAACACAAAAAAGTCCTTACCAAGGAAGAAAATGTAACGTGCTACGCACCCTCCTCCCGCCCTGTGGTGCAACAGATGTCCCTGTCTCCAACAATGTACTCAATGGGATCGTAATGTTGCAACCTCTCACAAGTTGACCTGCTGTGAGGGAGAAATGAGTTAGTACATTTCAAACACAAACAATGTCATTTTAAAATCAACATGAAAAACCATAATTCCAAAAGTATAAAACACAAAAAAATCCTTACCAAGGAAGAAAATGTATCGTGCTACGCTCCCTCCCCTCGCCCTGTGGTGCAACAGATGTCCCTTTCTCCAAAAATGTACTCAATGAGATCGTAATGTCGCAACCTCTCACAAGTTGACCTGCTGTGAGGGAGAAATGAGTTAGTACATTTCAAACACAAACAATGTCATTTTAAAATCAACATGAAAAACCATAATTCCAAAAGTATAAAACACAAAAAAGTCCTTACCAAGGAAGAAAATGTAACGTGCTACGCTCCCTCCTCCCGCCCTGTGGTGCAACAGATGTCCCTGTCTCCAACAATGTACTCAATGGGATCGTAATGTTGCAACCTCTCACAAGTTGACCTGCTGTGAGGGAGAAATGAGTTAGTACATTTCAAACACAAACAATGTCATTTTAAAATCAACATGAAAAACCATAATTCCAAAAGTATAAAACACAAAAAAATCCTTACCAAGGAAGAAAATGTATCGTGCTACGCTCCCTCCTCTCGCCCTGTGGTGTAGCAGATGTCCCTGTCTCCAACAATGTACTCAATGGGATCGTAATGTCGCAACCTCTCACAAGTTGACCTGCTGTGAGGGAGAAATGAGTTAGTACATTTCAAACACAAACAATGTCATTTTAAAATCAACATGAAAAACCATAATTCCAAAAGTATAAAACACAAAAAAATCCTTACCAAGGAAGAAAATGTAACGTGCTACGCTCCCTCCTCCGGCAATGTGGTGCAACAGATGTCCCTGTCTCCAACAATGTACTCAATGGGATCGTAATGTTGCAACCTCTCACAAGTTGACCTGCTGTGTGGGAGAAATGAGTTAGTACATTTCAAACACAAACAATGTCATTTTAAAATCAACATGAAAAACCATAATTCCAAATGTATAAAACACAAAAAAATCCTTACCAAGGAAGAAAATGTAACGTGCTACGCTCCCTCCTCCCGCCCTGTGGTGCAACAGATGTCCCTGTCTCCAACAGTGAACTCAATGGGATCGTAATGTTGCAACCTCTCACAAGTTGACCTGCTGTGAGGGAGACATGAGTTAGTACATTTCAAACACAAGCAATGTCATTTTAAAATCAACATGAAAAACCATAATTCCAAAAGTATAAAACACAAAAAAATCGTTACCAAGGAAGAAAATGTATCGTGCTACGCTCCCTCCTCCCGCCCTGTGGTGCAACAGATGTCCCTTTCTCCAAAAATGTACTCAATGAGATCGTAATGTCGCAACCACTCACAAGTTGACCTGCTCTGAGGAAGAAACGAGTTAGTACATTTCAAACACAAACAATGTCATTTTAAAATCAACATGAAAAACCATAATTCCAAAAGTATAAAACACAAAAAAATCCTTACCAAGGAAGAAAATGTAACGTGCTACGCTCCCTCCTCCCGCCCTGTGGTGCAACAGATGTCCCTGTCTCCAACAATGTACTCAATGGGATCGTAATGTTGCAACCTCTCACAAGTTGACCTGCTGTGAGGGAGAAATGAGTTAGTACATTTCAAACACAAACAATGTCATTTTAAAATCAACATGAAAAATCATAATTCTAAAAGTATAAAACACAAAAAAATTCTTACCAAGGAAGAAAATGTATCGTGCTACGCTCCCTCCTCCCTCCCTGTGGTGCAACAGATGTCCCTTTCTCCAAAAATGTACTCAATGAGATCGTAATGTCGCAACCACTCACAAGTTGACCTGCTGTGAGGAAGAAACGAGTTAGTACATTTCAAACACAAACAATGTCATTTTAAAATCAACATGAAAAACCATAATTCCAAAAGTATAAAACACAAAAAAATCCTTACCAAGGAAGAAAATGTAACGTGCTGCGCTCCCTCCTCCCGCCCTGTGGTGCAACAGATGTCCCTGTCTCCAACAATGTACTCAATGAGATCGTAATGTCGCAACCTCTCACAAGTTGACCTGCTGTGAGGGAGAAATGAGTTAGTACATTTCAAACACAAACAATGTCATTTTAAAATCAACATGAAAAACCATAATTCCAAAAGTATAAAACACAAAAAAATCCTTACCAAGGAAGAAAATGTAACGTGCTACGCTCCCTCCTCCCGCCCTGTGGTGCAACAGATGTCCCTGTCTCCAACAATGTACTCAATGGGATCGTAATGTTGCAACCTCTCACAAGTTGACCTGCTGTGAGGGAGAAATGAGTTAGTACATTTCAAACACAAACAATGTCATTTTAAAATCAACATGAAAAACCATAATTCCAAAAGTATAAAACACAAAAAAATCCTTACCAAGGAAGAAAATGTAACGTGCTACGCTCCCTCCTCCCGCCCTGTGGTGCAACAGATGTCCCTGTCTCCAACAATGTACTCAATGGGATCGTAATGTTGCAACCTCTCACAAGTTGACCTGCTGTGAGGGAGAAATGAGTTAGTACATTTCAAACACAAACAATGTCATTTTAAAATCAACATGAAAAACCATAATTCCAAAAGTATAAAACACAAAAAAATCCTTACCAAGGAAGAAAATGTAACGTGCTACGCTCCCTCCTCCCGCCCTGTGGTGCAACAGATGTCCCTGTCTCCAACAATGTACTCAATGGGATCGTAATGTCGTAACCACTCACAAGTTGACCTGCTGTGAGGAAGAAACGAGTTAGTACATTTCAAACACAAACAATGTCATTTTAAAATCAACATGAAAAACCATAATTCCAAAAGTATAAAACACAAAAAAATCCTTACCAAGGAAGAAAATGTATCGTGCTACGCTCCCTCCTCCCGCCCTGTGGTGCAACAGATGTCCCTGTCTCCAACAATGTACTCAATGAGATCGTAATGTCGCAACCTCTCACAAGTTGACCTGCTGTGAGGGAGAAATGAGTTAGTACATTTCAAACACAAACAATGTCATTTTAAAATCAACATGAAAAACCATAATTCCAAAAGTATAAAACACAAAAAAGTCCTTACCAAGGAAGAAAATGTAACGTGCTACGCTCCCTCCTCCCGCCCTGTGGTGCAACAGATGTCCCTGTCTCCAACAATGTACTCAATGGGATCGTAATGTCGCAACCACTCACAAGTTGACCTGCTGTGAGGAAGAAACGAGTTAGTACATTTCAAACACAAACAATGTCATTTTAAAATCAACATGAAAAACCATAATTCCAAAAGTATAAAACACAAAAAAGTCCTTACCAAGGAAGAAAATGTAACGTGCTACGCACCCTCCTCCCGCCCTGTGGTGCAACAGATGTCCCTGTCTCCAACAATGTACTCAATGGGATCGTAATGTTGCAACCTCTCACAAGTTGACCTGCTGTGAGGGAGAAATGAGTTAGTACATTTCAAACACAAACAATGTCATTTTAAAATCAACATGAAAAACCATAATTCCAAAAGTATAAAACACAAAAAAATCCTTACCAAGGAAGAAAATGTATCGTGCTACGCTCCCTCCCCTCGCCCTGTGGTGCAACAGATGTCCCTTTCTCCAAAAATGTACTCAATGAGATCGTAATGTCGCAACCTCTCACAAGTTGACCTGCTGTGAGGGAGAAATGAGTTAGTACATTTCAAACACAAACAATGTCATTTTAAAATCAACATGAAAAACCATAATTCCAAAAGTATAAAACACAAAAAAGTCCTTACCAAGGAAGAAAATGTAACGTGCTACGCTCCCTCCTCCCGCCCTGTGGTGCAACAGATGTCCCTGTCTCCAACAATGTACTCAATGGGATCGTAATGTTGCAACCTCTCACAAGTTGACCTGCTGTGAGGGAGAAATGAGTTAGTACATTTCAAACACAAACAATGTCATTTTAAAATCAACATGAAAAACCATAATTCCAAAAGTATAAAACACAAAAAAATCCTTACCAAGGAAGAAAATGTATCGTGCTACGCTCCCTCCTCTCGCCCTGTGGTGTAGCAGATGTCCCTGTCTCCAACAATGTACTCAATGGGATCGTAATGTCGCAACCTCTCACAAGTTGACCTGCTGTGAGGGAGAAATGAGTTAGTACATTTCAAACACAAACAATGTCATTTTAAAATCAACATGAAAAACCATAATTCCAAAAGTATAAAACACAAAAATATCCTTACCAAGGAAGAAAATGTAATGTGCTACGCTCCCTCCTCCCGCCCTGTGGTGCAACAGATGTCCCTTTCTCCAAAAATGTACTCAATGAGATCGTAATGTCGCAACCTCTCACAACTTGACCTGCTGTGAGGGAGAAACGAGTTAGTACATTTCAAACACAAACAATGTCATTTTAAAATCAACATGAAAAACCATAATTCCAAAAGTATAAAACACAAAAAAATCCTTACCAAGGAAGAAAATGTAACGTGCTACGCTCCCTCCTCCCGCCCTGTGGTGCAACAGATGTCCCTGTCTCCAACAATGTACTCAATGGGATCGTAATGTTGCAACCTCTCACAAGTTGACCTGCTGTGAGGGAGAAATGAGTTAGTACATTTCAAACACAAACAATGTCATTTTAAAATCAACATGAAAAACCATAATTCCAAAAGTATAAAACACAAAAAAATCCTTACCAAGGAAGAAAATGTAACGTGCTACGCTCCCTCCCCCGCCCTGTGGTGCAACAGATGTCCCTTTCTCCAAAAATGTACTCAATGAGATCGTAATGTCGCAACCACTCACAAGTTGACCTGCTGTGAGGAAGAAACGAGTTAGTACATTTCAAACACAAACAATGTCATTTTAAAATCAACATGAAAAACCATAATTCCAAAAGTATAAAACACAAAAAAATCCTTACCAAGGAAGAAAATGTAACGTGCTACGCTCCCTCCTCCCGCCCTGTGGTGCAACAGATGTCCCTGTCTCCAACAATGTACTCAATGAGATCGTAATGTTGCAACCTCTCACAAGTTGACCTGCTGTGAGGAAGAAACGAGTTAGTACATTTCAAACACAAACAATGTCATTTTAAAATCAACATGAAAAGCCATAATTCCAAAAGTATAAAACACAAAAAAATCCTTACCAAGGAAGAAAATGTAACGTGCTACGCTCCCTCCTCCCGCCCTGTGGTGCAACAGATGTCCCTGTCTCCAACAATGTACTCAATGGGATCGTAATGTTGCAACCTCTCACAAGTTGACCTGCTGTGAGGGAGAAATGAGTTAGTACATTTCAAACACGAACAATGTCATTTTAAAATCAACATGAAAAACCATAATTCCAAAAGTATAAAACACAAAAAAATCCTTACCAAGGAAGAAAATGTAACGTGCTACGCTCCCTCCTCCCGCCCTGTGGTGCAACTGATGTCCCTGTCTCCAACAATGTACTCAATGGGATCGTAATGTTGCAACCTCTCACAAGTTGACCTGCTGTGAGGGAGAAATGAGTTAGTACATTTCAAACACAAACAATGTCATTTTAAAATCAACATGAAAAACCATAATTCCAAAAGTATAAAACACAAAAAAATCCTTACCAAGGAAGAAAATGTATCGTGCTACGCTCCCTCTTCCCACCCTGTGGTGCAACAGATGTCCCTTTCTCCAAAAATGTACTCAATGAGATCGTAATGTCGCAACCACTCACAAGTTGACCTGCTGTGAGGAAGAAACGAGTCAGTACATTTCAAACACAAACAATGTCATTTTAAAATCAACATGAAAAACCATAATTCCAAAAGTATAAAACACAAAAAAATCCTTACCAAGGAAGAAAATGTAACGTGCTACGCTCCCTCCTCCCGCCCTGTGGTGCAACAGATGTCCCTGTCTCCAACAATGTACTCAATGGGATCGTAATGTTGCAACCTCTCACAAGTTGACCTGCTGTGAGGGAGAAATGAGTTAGTACATTTCAAACACAAACAATGTCATTTTAAAATCAACATGAAAAACCATAATTCCAAAAGTATAAAACACAAAAAAATCCTTACCAAGGAAGAAAATGTAACGTGCTACGCTCCCTCCTCCCGCCCTGTGGTGCAACAGATGTCCCTGTCTCCAACAATGTACTCAATGAGATCGAAATGTTGCAACCTCTCACAAGTTGACCTGCTGTGAGGAAGAAACGAGTTAGTACATTTCAAACACAAACAATGTCATTTTAAAATCAACATGAAAAACCATAATTCCAAAAGTATAAAACACAAAAAAATCCTTACCAAGGAAGAAAATGTAACGTGCTACGCTCCCTCCTCCCGCCCTGTGGTGCAACAGATGTCCCTGTCTCCAACAATGTACTCAATGGGATCGTAATGTTGCAACCTCTCACAAGTTGACCTGCTGTGAGGGAGAAATGAGTTAGTACATTTCAAACACAAACAATGTCATTTTAAAATCAACATGAAAAACCATAATTCCAAAAGTATAAAACACAAAAAAATCCTTACCAAGGAAGAAAATGTAACGTGCTACGCTCCCTCCTCCGGCCCTGTGGTGCAACAGATGTCCCTGTCTCCACCAATGTACTCAATGGGATCGTAATGTTGCAACCTCTCACAAGTTGACCTGCTGTGTGGGAGAAATGAGTTAGTACATTTCAAACACAAACAATGTCATTTTAAAATCAACATGAAAAACCATAATTCCAAAAGTATAAAACACAAAAAAATCCTTACCAAGGAAGAAAATGTAACGTGCTACGCTCCCTCCTCCCGCCCTGTGGTGCAACAGATGTCCCTGTCTCCAACAGTGAACTCAATGGGATCGTAATGTTGCAACCTCTCACAAGTTGACCTGCTGTGAGGGAGACATGAGTTAGTACATTTCAAACACAAGCAATGTCATTTTAAAATCAACATGAAAAACCATAATTCCAAAAGTATAAAACACAAAAAAATCGTTACCAAGGAAGAAAATGTATCGTGCTACGCTCCCTCCTCCCGCCCTGTGGTGCAACAGATGTCCCTTTCTCCAAAAATGTACTCAATGAGATCGTAATGTCGCAACCACTCACAAGTTGACCTGCTCTGAGGAAGAAACGAGTTAGTACATTTCAAACACAAACAATGTCATTTTAAAATCAACATGAAAAACCATAATTCCAAAAGTATAAAACACAAAAAAATCCTTACCAAGGAAGAAAATGTAACGTGCTACGCTCCCTCCTCCCGCCCTGTGGTGCAACAGATGTCCCTGTCTCCAACAATGTACTCAATGGGATCGTAATGTTGCAACCTCTCACAAGTTGACCTGCTGTGAGGGAGAAATGAGTTAGTACATTTCAAACACAAACAATGTCATTTTAAAATCAACATGAAAAATCATAATTCTAAAAGTATAAAACACAAAAAAATTCTTACCAAGGAAGAAAATGTATCGTGCTACGCTCCCTCCTCCCTCCCTGTGGTGCAACAGATGTCCCTTTCTCCAAAAATGTACTCAATGAGATCGTAATGTCGCAACCACTCACAAGTTGACCTGCTGTGAGGAAGAAACGAGTTAGTACATTTCAAACACAAACAATGTCATTTTAAAATCAACATGAAAAACCATAATTCCAAAAGTATAAAACACAAAAAAATCCTTACCAAGGAAGAAAATGTAACGTGCTACGCTCCCTCCTCCCGCCCTGTGGTGCAACAGATGTCCTTGTCTCCAACAATGTACTCAATGGGATCGTAATGTTGCAACCTCTCACAAGTTGACCTGCTGTGAGGGAGAAATGAGTTAGTACATTTCAAACACAAACAATGTCATTTTAAAATCAACATGAAAAACCATAATTCCAAAAGTATAAAACACAAAAAAATCCTTACCAAGGAAGAAAATGTAACGTGCTACGCTCCCTCCTCCTGCCCTGTGGTGCAACAGATGTCCCTGTCTCCAACAATGTACTCAATGAGATCGTAATGTTGCAACCTCTCACAAGTTGACCTGCTGTGAGGAAGAAACGAGTTAGTACATTTCAAACACAAACAATGTCATTTTAAAATCAACATGAAAAACCATAATTCCAAAAGTATAAAACACAAAAAAATCCTTACCAAGGAAGAAAATGTAACGTGCTACGCTCCCTCCTCCCGCCCTGTGGTGCAACAGATGTCCCTGTCTCCAACAATGTACTCAATGGGATCGTAATGTTGCAACATCTCACAAGTTGACCTGCTGTGAGGGAGAAATGAGTTAGTACATTTCAAACACAAACAATGTCATTTTAAAATCAACATGAAAAACCATAATTCCAAAAGTATAAAGCACAAAAAAATCCTTACCAAGGAAGAAAATGTATCGTGCTACGCTCCCTCTTCCCGCCCTGTGGTGCAACAGATGTCCCTTTCTCCAAAAATGTACTCAATGAGATCGTAATGTCGCAACCACTCACAAGTTGACCTGCTGTGAGGAAGAAACGAGTTAGTACATTTCAAACACAAACAATGTCATTTTAAAATCAACATGAAAAACCATAATTCCAAAAGTATAAAACACAAAAAAATCCTTACCAAGGAAGAAAATGTAACGTGCTACGCTCCCTCCTCCCGCCCTGTGGTGCAACAGATGTCCCTGTCTCCAACAATGTACTCAATGGGATCGTAATGTTGCAACCTCTCACAAGTTGACCTGCTGTGAGGGAGAAATGAGTTAGTACATTTCAAACACAAACAATGTCATTTTAAAATCAACATGAAAAATCATAATTCAAAAAGTATAAAACACAAAAAAATCCTTACCAAGGAAGAAAATGTATCGTGCTACGCTCCCTCTTCCCGCCCTGTGGTGCAACAGATGTCCCTTTCTCCAAAAATGTACTCAATGAGATCGTAATGTCGCAACCACTCACAAGTTGACCTGCTGTGAGGAAGAAACGAGTTAGTACATTTCAAACACAAACAATGTCATTTTAAAATCAACATGAAAAACTATAATTCCAAAAGTATAAACACAAAAAAATCCTTACCAAGGAAGAAAATGTACCGTGCTACGCTCCCTCTTCCCGCCCTGTGGTGCAACAGATGTCCCTTTCTCCAAAAATGTACTCAATGGGTTCCTAATGTTGCAACCACTCACAAGTTGACCTGCTGTGAGGAGGAAACGAGTTAGTACATTTCAAACATGAAAAAGGACATTTAAAAATCAACATGAAAAAACTTATTTCCAAAAGTATAAAACACAAAAGAATCCTTACCAAGGAAGAAAATGTATCGTGCTACGCTCCCTCCTCCCGCTCTGTGGTGCAACAGAATTCCCTTTCCCCAAAAATGTACTCAATGGGATCGTAATGTTGCAACCACTCACAAGTGGACCTGCTGTGAGGAAGAAACGAGTTAGTACATTTCAAACACGAAAAAGGTCATTTTAAAATCAACATGAAAAACCATAATTTCAAAAGTATAAAACACAAAAAAATCCTTACCAAGGAAGAAAATGTATCGTGCTACGCTCCCTCCTCCCGCCCTGTGGTGCAACAGATGTCCCTTTCTCCAAAAATGCACTCAATGGGATCGTAATGTTGCAACCACTCACAAGTTGCCCTGCTGTGAGGAAGAAATGAGTTAGTACATTTCAAACACGAAAAAGGTCATTTTAAAATCAACATGAAAAACCATAATTTCAAAAACATAAAACACAAAAAAATCCTTACCAAGGAAGAAAATGTATCGTGCTACGCTCCCTCCTCCCGCCCTGTGGTGCATCAGATGTCCCTTTCTCCAAAAATGTACTCAATGGGATCGTAATGTTGCAACCACACACACGTTGACCTGCTGTGAGGGAGAAATGAGTTAGTACATTTCAAACACAAACAATGTCATTTTAAAATCAACATGAAAAACCATAATTCCAAAAGTATAAAGCACAAAAAAATCCTTACCAAGGAAGAAAATGTATCGTGCTACGCTCCCTCTTCCCGCCCTGTGGTGCAACAGATGTCCCTTTCTCCAAAAATGTACTCAATGAGATCGTAATGTCGCAACCACTCACAAGTTGACCTGCTGTGAGGAAGAAACGAGTTAGTACATTTCAAACACAAACAATGTCATTTTAAAATCAACATGAAAAACCATAATTCCAAAAGTATAAAACACAAAAAAATCCTTACCAAGGAAGAAAATGTAACGTGCTACGCTCCCTCCTCCCGCCCTGTGGTGCAACAGATGTCCCTGTCTCCAACAATGTACTCAATGGGATCGTAATGTTGCAACCTCTCACAAGTTGACCTGCTGTGAGGGAGAAATGAGTTAGTACATTTCAAACACAAACAATGTCATTTTAAAATCAACATGAAAAATCATAATTCAAAAAGTATAAAACACAAAAAAATCCTTACCAAGGAAGAAAATGTATCGTGCTACGCTCCCTCTTCCCGCCCTGTGGTGCAACAGATGTCCCTTTCTCCAAAAATGTACTCAATGAGATCGTAATGTCGCAACCACTCACAAGTTGACCTGCTGTGAGGAAGAAACGAGTTAGTACATTTCAAACACAAACAATGTCATTTTAAAATCAACATGAAAAACTATAATTCCAAAAGTATAAACACAAAAAAATCCTTACCAAGGAAGAAAATGTACCGTGCTACGCTCCCTCTTCCCGCCCTGTGGTGCAACAGATGTCCCTTTCTCCAAAAATGTACTCAATGGGTTCCTAATGTTGCAACCACTCACAAGTTGACCTGCTGTGAGGAGGAAACGAGTTAGTACATTTCAAACATGAAAAAGGACATTTAAAAATCAACATGAAAAAACCTATTTCCAAAAGTATAAAACACAAAAGAATCCTTACCAAGGAAGAAAATGTATCGTGCTACGCTCCCTCCTCCCGCTCTGTGGTGCAACAGAATTCCCTTTCCCCAAAAATGTACTCAATGGGATCGTAATGTTGCAACCACTCACAAGTGGACCTGCTGTGAGGAAGAAACGAGTTAGTACATTTCAAACACGAAAAAGGTCATTTTAAAATCAACATGAAAAACCATAATTTCAAAAGTATAAAACACAAAAAAATCCTTACCAAGGAAGAAAATGTATCGTGCTACGCTCCCTCCTCCCGCCCTGTGGTGCAACAGATGTCCCTTTCTCCAAAAATGCACTCAATGGGATCGTAATGTTGCAACCACTCACAAGTTGCCCTGCTGTGAGGAAGAAATGAGTTAGTACATTTCAAACACGAAAAAGGTCATTTTAAAATCAACATGAAAAACCATAATTTCAAAAACATAAAACACAAAAAAATCCTTACCAAGGAAGAAAATGTATCGTGCTACGCTCCCTCCTCCCGCCCTGTGGTGCATCAGATGTCCCTTTCTCCAAAAATGTACTCAATGGGATCGTAATGTTGCAACCACACACACGTTGACCTGCTGTGAGGAAGAAACGAGTTAGTACATTTCAAACACGAAAAAGGTCATTTTAAAATCAACATGAAAAACCATAATTTCAAAAGTATAAAACACAAAAAAATCCTTACCAAGGAAGAAAATGTATCGTGCTACGCTCCCTCCTCCCGCCCTGTGGTGCAACAGATGTCCCTTTCTCCAAAAATGCACTCAATGGGATCGTAATGTTGCAACCACTCACAAGTTGCCCTGCTGTGAGGAAGAAATGAGTTAGTACATTTCAAACATGAGAAAGGACATTTAAAAATCAACATGAAAAAACATATTTCCAAAAGTATAAAACACAAAAAAATCCTTACCAAGGAAGAAAATGTATCGTGCTACGCTCCCTCCTCCCGCCCTGTGGTGCAACATATGTCCCTTTCTCCAAAAATGTACTCAATGGGATCGTAATGTTGCAACCACTCATAAGTTGACCTGCTGTGACGAAGAAACGAGTTAGTACGTTTCAAACATGAAAAAGGTCATTTTAAAATCAACATGAAAAACCATAATTCCAAAAGTATAAAACACAAAAAAATCCTTACCAAGGAAGAAAATGTATCGTGCTACACTCCCTCCTCCCGCCCTGTGGTGCAACAGATGTCCCTTTCCCCAAAAATGCACTCAATGGGATCGTAATGTTGCAACCACTCATAAGTTGACCTGCTGTGTGGAAGAAACGAGTTAGTACATTTCAAACACGAAAAAGGTCATTTGAAAATCAACATGAAAAACCATAATTTCAAAAGTATAAAACACAAAAAAATCCTTACCAAGGAAGAAAATGTATCGTGCTACGCTCCCTCCTCCCGCCCAGTGGTGCAACAGACGTCCCTTTCTCCAAAAATGCACTCAATGGGATCGTAATGTTGCAACCACTCACAAGTTGCCCTGCTGTGAGGAAGAAATGAGTTAGTACATTTCAAACATGAAAAAGGACATTTAAAAATCAACATGAAAAAACATATTTCCAAAAGTATTAAACACAAAAAAATCTTTACCAAGGAAGAAAATGTAACGTGCTACGCTCCCTATTCTCGCCCTGTGGTGCAACATATGTCCCTTTCTCCAAAAATGTACTCAATGGGATCGTAATGTTGCAACCACTCATAAGTTGACCTGCTGTGAGGAAGAAACGAGTTAGTACATTTCAAACACGAAAAAGGTCATTTTAAAATCAACATGAAAAACCATAATTCCAAAAGTATAAAACACAAAAAAATCTTTACCAAGGAAGAAAATGTATCGTGCTACGCTCCCTCCTCCCGCCCTGTGGTGGAACAGATGTCCCTTTCTCCAAAAATGCACTCAATGGGATCGTAATGTTGCAACCACTCACAAGTTGCCCTGCTGTGAGGAAGAAATGAGTTAGTACATTTCAAACAGGAAAAAGGACATTTAAAAATCAACATGAAAAAACATATTTCCAAAAGTATAAAACACAAAAAAATCTTTACCAAGGAAGAAAATGTATCGTGCTACGCTCCCTCCTCCCGCCCTGTGGTGCAACAGATGTCCCTTTCTCCAAAAATGTACTCAATGGGATCGTAATGTTGCAGCCACTCATAAGTTGACCTGCTGTGACGAAGAAACGAGTTAGTATGTTTCAAACATGAAAAATGTCATTTTAAAATCAACATGAAAAACCATAATTCCAAAAGTATAAAACACAAAAAAATCCTTACCAAGGAAGAAAATGTATCGTGCTACGCTCCCTCCTCCCGCCCTGTGGTGCAACAGATGTCCCTTTCTCCAAAAATGTACTCAATGGGATCCTAATGTTGCAACCACTCACAAGTTGACCTGCTGTGAGGAGGAAACGAGTTAGTACGTTTGAAACATGAAAAAGGACATTTAAAAATCAACATGAAAAAACATATTTCCAAAAGTATAAAACACAAAAAAATCCTTACCAAGGAAGAAAATGTATCGTGCAACGCTCCCTCCTCCCGCCCTGTGGTGCAACAGATGTCCCATTCTCCAAAAATGCACTCAATGGGATCGTAATGTTGCAACCACTCACAAGTTGCCCTGCTGTGAGGAAGAAACGAGTTAGTACATTTCAAACACGAAAAAGGTCATTTTAAAATCAACATGAAAAACCATAATTTCAAAAGTATAAAACACAAAAAAATCCTTACCAAGGAAGAAAATGTATCGTGCTACGCTCCCTCGTCCCGCCCTGTGGTGCAACAGATGTCCCTTTCTCCAAAAATGCACTCAATGGGATCGTAATGTTGCAACCACTCACAAGTTGCCCTGCTGTGAGGAAGAAATGAGTTAGTACATTTCAAACATGAAAAAGGTCATTTTAAAATCAACATGAAAAACCATAATTTCAAAAGTATAAAACACAAAAAAATCCTTACCAAGGAAGAAAATGTATCGTGCTACGCTCCCTCCTCCCGCCCTGTTGTGCAACAGATGTCCCTTTCTCCAAAAATGCACTCAATGGGATCGTAATGTTGCAACCACTCACAAGTTGCCCTGCTGTGAGGAAGAAATGAGTTAGTACATTTCAAACATGAAAAAGGTCATTTTAAAATCAACATGAAAAACCATAATTCCAAAAGTATAAAACACAAAAAAATCCTTACCAAGGAAGAAAATGTATCGTGCTACGCTCCCTCCTCCCGCCCTGTGGTGCAACAGATGTCCCTTTCTCCAAAAATGCACTCAATGGGATCGTAATGTTGCAACCACTCACAAGTTGCCCTGCTGTGAGGAAGAAATGAGTTAGTACATTTCAAACATGAAAAACGTCATTTTAAAATCAACATGAAAAACCATAATTTCAAAAGTATAAAACACAAAAAAATCCTTACCAAGGAAGAAAATGTATCGTGCTACGCTCCCTCCTCCCGCCCTGTGGTGCAACAGATGTCCCTTTCTCCAAAAATGCACTCAATGGGATCGTAATGTTACAACCACTCACAAGTTGCCCAGCTGTGAGGAAGAAATGACTTAGTACATTTCAAACATGAAAAAGGTCATTTTAAAATCAACATGAAAAACCATAATTCCAAAAGTATAAAACACAAAAAAATCCTTACCAAGGAAGAAAATGTATCGTGCTACGCTCCCTCCTCCCGCCCTGTGGTGCAACAGATGTCCCTTTCTCCAAAAATGTACTCAATGGGATCCTAATGTTGCAACCACTCACAAGTTGACCTGCTGTGAGGAGGAAACGAGTTAGTACGTTTGAAACATGAAAAAGGACATTTAAAAATCAACATGAAAAAACATATTTCCAAAAGTATAAAACACAAAAAATTCCTTACCAAGGAAGAAAATGTATCGTGCTACGCTCCCTCCTCCCGCCCTGTGGTGCAACAGATGTCCCTTTCTCCAAAAATGCACTCAATGGGATCGTAATGTTGCAACCACTCACAAGTTGCCCTGCTGTGAGGAAGAAACGAGATAGTACATTTCAAACACGAAAAAGGTCATTTTAAAATCAACATGAAAAACCATAATTTCAAAAGTATAAAACACAAAAAAATCCTTACCAAGGAAGAAAATGTATCGTGCTACGCTCCCTCCTCCCGCCCTGTGGTGCAACAGATGTCCCTTTCCCCAAAAATGTACTCAATGGGATCGTAATGTTGCAACCACTCACAAGTTGACCTGCTGTGAGGAAGAAACGAGTTAGTACATTTCAAACACGAAAAAGGTCATTTTAAAATCAACATGAAAAACCATAATTTCAAAAGTATAAAACACAAAAAAATCCTTACCAAGGAAGAAAATGTATCGTGCTACGCTCCCTCCTCCCGCCCTGTGGTGCAACAGATGTCCCTTTCTCCAAAAATGTACTCAATGGGATCCTAATGTTGCAACCACTCACAAGTTGACCTGCTGTGAGGAGGAAACGAGTTAGTACGTTTGAAACATGAAAAAGGACATTTAAAAATCAACATGAAAAAACATATTTCCAAAAGTATAAAACACAAAAAAATCCTTACCAAGGAAGAATATGTATCGTGCTACGCTCCCTCCTCCCGCCCTGTGGTGCAACAGATGTCCCTTTCTCCAAAAATGCACTCAATGGGATCGTAATGTTGCAACCACTCACAAGCTGCCCTGCTGTGAGGAAGAAACGAGTTAGTACATTTCAAACACGAAAAAGGTCATTTTAAAATCAACATGAAAAACCATAATTTCAAAAGTATAAAACACAAAAAAATCCTTACCAAGGAAGAAAATGTATCGTGCTACGCTCCCTCCTCCCGCCCTGTGGTGCAACAGATGTCCCTTTCCCCAAAAATGTACTCAATGGGATCGTAATGTTGCAACCACTCACAAGTTGACCTGCTGTGAGGAAGAAACGAGTTAGTACATTTCAAACACGAAAAAGGTCATTTTAAAATCAACATGGAAAACCATAATTCCAAAAGTATAAAACACAAAAAAATCCTTACCAAGGAAGAAAATGTATCGTGCTATGCTCCCTCCTCCCGCCCTGTGGTGCAACAGATGTCCCTTTCTCCAAAAATGCACTCAATGGGATCGTAATGTTGCAACCACTCACAAGTTGCCCTGCTGTGAGAAAGAAATGAGTTAGTACATTTCAAACATGAAAAAGGTCATTTTAAAATCAACATGGAAAACCATAATTCCAAAAGTATAAAACACAAAAAAATCGTTACCAAGGAAGAAAATGTATCGTGCTACGCTCCCTCCTCCCGCCCTGTGGTGCAACAGATGTCCCTTTCTCCAAAAATGCACTCAATGGGATCGTAATGTTGCAACCACTCACAAGTTGCCCTGCTGTGAGGAAGAAATGAGTTAGTACATTTCAAACATGAAAAAGGTCATTTTAAAATCAACATGAAAAACCATAATTCCAAAAGTATAAAACACAAAAAAATCGTTACCAAGGAAGAAAATGTATCGTGCTACGCTCCCTCCTCCCGCCCTGTGGTGCAACAGATGTCCCTTTCTCCAAAAATGCACTCAATGGGATCGTAATGTTGCAACCACTCACAAGTTGCCCTGCTGTGAGGAAGAAATGAGTTAGTACATTTCAAACATGAAAAAGGTCATTTTAAAATCAACATGGAAAACCATAATTCCAAAAGTATAAAACACAAAAAAATCCTTACCAAACAAGAAAATATATCGTACTACGCTACCGCCTATCGCCCTGTGGTGCAACAGAGTTCCCTTTCTCCAAAAATGTACTCAATGGGATCGTAATGTTGCAACCACTCACAAGTTGACCTGCTGTGAGGAAGAAACGAGTTAGTACATTTCAAACATGAAAAAGGTCATTTTAAAATCAACATGGAAAACCATAATTCCAAAAGTATAAAACACAAAAAAATCCTTACCAAACAAGAAAATATATCGTGCTACGCTCCCTCCTCCCGCCCTGTGGTGCAACAGATGTCCCTTTCTCCAAAAATGTACTCAATGGGATCGTAATGTTGCAACCACTCACAAGTTGACCTGCTGTGAGGAAGAAACGAGTTAGTACATTTCAAACATGAAAAAGGTCATTTTAAAATCAACATGGAAAACCATAATTCCAAAAGTATAAAACACAAAAAAATCCTTACCAAACAAGAAAATATATCGTGCTACGCTCCCTCCTCCCGCCCTGTGGTGCAACAGATGTCCCTTTCCCCAAAAATGTACTCAATGGGATCGTAATGTTGCAACCACTCACAAGTTGCCCTGCTGTGAGGAAGAAATGAGTTAGTACATTTCAAACATGAAAGAGGTCATTTTAAAATCAACATGGAAAACCATAATTCCAAAAGTATAAAACACAAAAAAATCCTTACCAAACAAGAAAATATATCGTACTACGCTACCGCCTCCCGCCCTGTGGTGCAACAGAGATCCCTTTCTCCAAAAATGTACTCAATGGGATCGTAATGTTGCAACCACTCACAAGTTGCCCTGCTGTGAGGAAGAAATGAGTTAGTACATTTCAAAAATGAAAAAGGTCATTTTAAAATCAACATGGAAAACCATAAATCCAAAAGTATAAAACACAAAAAAATCCTAACCAAACAAGAAAATATATCGTGCTACGCTCCCTCCTCCCGCCCTGTGGTGCAACAGATGTCCCTTTCTCCAAAAATGTACTCAATGGGATCGTAATGTTGCAACCACCCACAAGTTGACCTGCTGTGAGGAAGAAACGAGTTAGTACATTTCAAACATGAAAAAGGTCATTTTAAAATCAACATGGAAAACCATAATTCCAAAAGTATAAAACACAAAAAAATCCTTACCAAACAAGAAAATATATCGTGCTACGCTCCCTCCTCCCGCCCTGTGGTGCAACAGATGTCCCTTTCTCCAAAAATGTACTCAATGGGATCGTAATGTTGCAACCACCCACAAGTTGACCTGCTGTGAGGAAGAAACGAGTTAGTACATTTCAAACATGAAAGAGGTCATTTTAAAATCAACATGGAAAACCATAATTCCAAAAGTATAAAACACAAAAAAATCCTTACCAAACAAGAAAATATATCGTACTACGCTACCGCCTCCCGCCCTGTGGTGCAACAGAGGTCCCTTTCTCCAAAAATGTACTCAATGGGATCGTAATGTTGCAACCACTCACAAGTTGCCCTGCTGTGAGGAAGAAATGAGTTAGTACATTTCAAAAATGAAAAAGGTCATTTTAAAATCAACATGGAAAACCATAAATCCAAAAGTATAAAACACAAAAAAATCCTAACCAAACAAGAAAATATATCGTGCTACGCTCCCTCCTCCCGCCCTGTGGTGCAACAGATGTCCCTTTCTCCAAAAATGTACTCAATGGGATCGTAATGTTGCAACCACCCACAAGTTGACCTGCTGTGAGGAAGAAACGAGTTAGTACATTTCAAACATGAAAAAGGTCATTTTAAAATCAACATGGAAAACCATAATTCCAAAAGTATAAAACACAAAAAAATCCTTACCAAACAAGAAAATATATCGTGCTACGCTCCCTCCTCCCGCCCTGTGGTGCAACAGATGTCCCTTTCCCCAAAAATGTACTCAATGGGATCGTAATGTTGCAACCACTCACAAGTTGCCCTGCTGTGAGGAAGAAATGAGATAGTATATTTCAAACATGAAAAAGGTCATTTTAAAATCAACATGGAAAACCATAATTCCAAAAGTATAAAACACAAAAAAATCCTTACCAAACAAGAAAATATATCGTGCTACGCTCCCTCCTCCCGCCCTGTGGTGCAACAGATGTCCCTTTCCCCAAAAATGTACTCAATGGGATCGTAATGTTGCAACCACTCACAAGTTGCCCTGCTGTGAGGAAGAAATGAGTTAGTACATTTCAAACATGAAAAAGGTCATTTTAAAATCAACATGGAAAACCATAATTCCAAAAGTATAAAACACAAAAAAATCCTTACCAAACAAGAAAATATATCGTACTACGCTACCGCCTCCCGCCCTGTGGTGCAACAGCGGTCCCTCTCTCCAAAAATGTACACAATGGGATCGTAATGTTGCAACCACTCACTAATTGACCTGCTGTGAGGAAGAAACGAGTTAGTACATTTCAAACACGAAAAAGGCCTTTTTATAATCAACATGAAAAACCATAATTCCAAAAGTATAAAACACAAAAAAAATCTTACCAAGGAAGAAAATGTATCGTGCTATGCTCCTTCCTCCCGCCACTGGTGCAACAGATGTCCCTTTCTCCAAAAATGTACTCAATGGGATCGTAATGTTGCAACCACTCACTAATTGACCTGCTGTGAGGAAGAAATGAGTTAGTACATTTCAAACACGAAAAAGGCCTTTTTATAATCAACATGAAAAACCATAATTCCAAAAGTATAAAACACAAAAAAATCCTTACCAAACAAGAAAATATATCGTACTACGCTACCGCCTATCGCCCTGTGGTGCAACAGAGTTCCCTTTCTCCAAAAATGTACTCAATGGGATCGTAATGTTGCAACCACTCACAAGTTGACCTGCTGTGAGGAAGAAACGAGTTAGTACATTTCAAACATGAAAAAGGTCATTTTAAAATCAACATGGAAAACCATAATTCCAAAAGTATAAAACACAAAAAAATCCTTACCAAACAAGAAAATATATCGTGCTACGCTCCCTCCTCCCGCCCTGTGGTGCAACAGATGTCCCTTTCTCCAAAAATGTACTCAATGGGATCGTAATGTTGCAACCACTCACAAGTTGACCTGCTGTGAGGAAGAAACGAGTTAGTACATTTCAAACATGAAAAAGGTCATTTTAAAATCAACATGGAAAACCATAATTCCAAAAGTATAAAACACAAAAAAATCCTTACCAAACAAGAAAATATATCGTGCTACGCTCCCTCCTCCCGCCCTGTGGTGCAACAGATGTCCCTTTCCCCAAAAATGTACTCAATGGGATCGTAATGTTGCAACCACTCACAAGTTGCCCTGCTGTGAGGAAGAAATGAGTTAGTACATTTCAAACATGAAAGAGGTCATTTTAAAATCAACATGGAAAACCATAATTCCAAAAGTATAAAACACAAAAAAATCCTTACCAAACAAGAAAATATATCGTACTACGCTACCGCCTCCCGCCCTGTGGTGCAACAGAGGTCCCTTTCTCCAAAAATGTACTCAATGGGATCGTAATGTTGCAACCACTCACAAGTTGCCCTGCTGTGAGGAAGAAATGAGTTAGTACATTTCAAAAATGAAAAAGGTCATTTTAAAATCAACATGGAAAACCATAAATCCAAAAGTATAAAACACAAAAAAATCCTAACCAAACAAGAAAATATATCGTGCTACGCTCCCTCCTCCCGCCCTGTGGTGCAACAGATGTCCCTTTCTCCAAAAATGTACTCAATGGGATCGTAATGTTGCAACCACCCACAAGTTGACCTGCTGTGAGGAAGAAACGAGTTAGTACATTTCAAACATGAAAAAGGTCATTTTAAAATCAACATGGAAAACCATAATTCCAAAAGTATAAAACACAAAAAAATCCTTACCAAACAAGAAAATATATCGTGCTACGCTCCCTCCTCCCGCCCTGTGGTGCAACAGATGTCCCTTTCTCCAAAAATGTACTCAATGGGATCGTAATGTTGCAACCACCCACAAGTTGACCTGCTGTGAGGAAGAAACGAGTTAGTACATTTCAAACATGAAAGAGGTCATTTTAAAATCAACATGGAAAACCATAATTCCAAAAGTATAAAACACAAAAAAATCCTTACCAAACAAGAAAATATATCGTACTACGCTACCGCCTCCCGCCCTGTGGTGCAACAGAGGTCCCTTTCTCCAAAAATGTACTCAATGGGATCGTAATGTTGCAACCACTCACAAGTTGCCCTGCTGTGAGGAAGAAATGAGTTAGTACATTTCAAAAATGAAAAAGGTCATTTTAAAATCAACATGGAAAACCATAAATCCAAAAGTATAAAACACAAAAAAATCCTAACCAAACAAGAAAATATATCGTGCTACGCTCCCTCCTCCCGCCCTGTGGTGCAACAGATGTCCCTTTCTCCAAAAATGTACTCAATGGGATCGTAATGTTGCAACCACCCACAAGTTGACCTGCTGTGAGGAAGAAACGAGTTAGTACATTTCAAACATGAAAAAGGTCATTTTAAAATCAACATGGAAAACCATAATTCCAAAAGTATAAAACACAAAAAAATCCTTACCAAACAAGAAAATATATCGTGCTACGCTCCCTCCTCCCGCCCTGTGGTGCAACAGATGTCCCTTTCCCCAAAAATGTACTCAATGGGATCGTAATGTTGCAACCACTCACAAGTTGCCCTGCTGTGAGGAAGAAATGAGATAGTATATTTCAAACATGAAAAAGGTCATTTTAAAATCAACATGGAAAACCATAATTCCAAAAGTATAAAACACAAAAAAATCCTTACCAAACAAGAAAATATATCGTGCTACGCTCCCTCCTCCCGCCCTGTGGTGCAACAGATGTCCCTTTCCCCAAAAATGTACTCAATGGGATCGTAATGTTGCAATCACTCACAAGTTGCCCTGCTGTGAGGAAGAAATGAGTTAGTACATTTCAAACATGAAAAAGGTCATTTTAAAATCAACATGGAAAACCATAATTCCAAAAGTATAAAACACAAAAAAATCCTTACCAAACAAGAAAATATATCGTACTACGCTACCGCCTCCCGCCCTGTGGTGCAACAGCGGTCCCTCTCTCCAAAAATGTACACAATGGGATCGTAATGTTGCAACCACTCACTAATTGACCTGCTGTGAGGAAGAAACGAGTTAGTACATTTCAAACACGAAAAAGGCCTTTTTATAATCAACATGAAAAACCATAATTCCAAAAGTATAAAACACAAAAAAAATCTTACCAAGGAAGAAAATGTATCGTGCTATGCTCCTTCCTCCCGCCACTGGTGCAACAGATGTCCCTTTCTCCAAAAATGTACTCAATGGGATCGTAATGTTGCAACCACTCACTAATTGACCTGCTGTGAGGAAGAAATGAGTTAGTACATTTCAAACACGAAAAAGGCCTTTTTATAATCAACATGAAAAACCATAATTCCAAAAGTATAAAACACAAAAAACATCTTACCAAGGAAGAAAATGTATCGTGCTATGCTCCTTCCTCCCGCCAGTGGTGCAACAGATGTCCCTTTCTCCAAAAATGTACTCAATGGGATCGTAATGTTGCAACCACTCACAAGTTGACCTGCTGTGAGGAAGAAACGAGTTAGTACATTTCAAACACGAAAAAGGCCTTTTTAAAATCAACATAGAAAACCATAATTCCAAAAGTATAAAACACAAAAAAATCCTTACCAAGCAAGAAAATGTATCGTGCTACGCTCCCTCCTCCCGCCCTGTGGTACAACAGATGTCCCTTTCTCCAAAAATGTACTGAATGGGATCGTAATGTTGCAACCACTCACAAGTTGACCTGCTGTGAGGAGGAAACGAGATAGTACATTTCAAACATGAAAAAGGTCATTTTATAATCAACATGAAAAACCATAATTCCAAAAGTATAAAACACAAAAAAAATCTTACCAAGGAAGAAAATGTATCGTGCTATGCTCCTTCCTCCCGCCAGTGGTGCAACAGATGTCCCTTTCTCCAAAAATGTACTCAATGGGATCGTAATGTTGCAACCACTCACTAATTGACCTGCTGTGAGGAAGAAATGAGTTAGTACATTTCAAACATGAAAAAGGTCATTTTATAATCAACATGAAAAACCATAATTCCAAAAGTATAAAACACAAAAAAAATCTTTCCAAGGAAGAAAATGTATCGTGCTATGCTCTTTCCTCCCGCCAGTGGTGCAACAGATGTCCCTTTCTCCAAAAATGTACTGAATGGGATCGTAATGTTGCAACCACTCACAAGTTGACCTGCTGTGAGGAGGAAACGAGTTAGTACATTTCAAACATGAAAAAGGTCATTTTATAATCAACATGAAAAACCATAATTCCAAAAGTATAAAACACAAAAAAAATCTTACCAAGGAAGAAAATGTATCGTGCTATGCTCCTTCCTCCCGCCAGTGGTGCAACAGATGTCCCTTTCTCCATAAATGTACTCAATGGGATCGTAATGTTGCAACCACTCACAAGTTGACCTGCTGTGAGGAAGAAACGAGTTAGTACATTTCAAACACGAAAAAGGCCTTTTTAAAATCAACATAGAAAAACATAATTCCAAAAGTATAAAACACAAAAAAATCCTTACCAAGCAAGAAAATGTATCGTGCTACGCTCCCTCCTCCCGCCCTGTGGTACAACAGATGTCCCTTTCTCCAAAAATGTACTGAATGGGATCGTAATGTTGCAACCACTCACAAGTTGACCTGCTGTGAGGAGGAAACGAGTTAGTACATTTCAAACATGAAAAAGGTCATTTTATAATCAACACGAAAAACCATAATTCCAAAAGTATAAAACACAAAAAAAATCTTACCAAGGAAGAAAATGTATCGTGCTATGCTCCTTCCTCCCGCCAGTGGTGCAACAGATGTCCCTTTCTCCAAAAATGTACTCAATGGGATCGTAATGTTGCAACCACTCACTAATTGACCTGCTGTGAGGAAGAAATGAGTTAGTACATTACAAACACGAAAAAGGCCTTTTTATAATCAACATGAAAAACCATAATTCCAAAAGTATAAAACACAAAAAAAATCTTACCAAGGAAGAAAATGTATCGTGCTATGCTCCTTCCTCCCGCCAGTGGTGCAACAGATGTCCCTTTCT
Organism: Schistocerca piceifrons; assembly: GCF_021461385.2. Classification (NCBI taxonomy): domain Eukaryota; kingdom Metazoa; phylum Arthropoda; class Insecta; order Orthoptera; family Acrididae; genus Schistocerca; species Schistocerca piceifrons. The sequence continues at coordinate 48,595,692 of NC_060144.1, forward strand.
CCAAAAATGTACTCAATGGGATCGTAATGTTGCAACCACTCACTAATTGACCTGCTGTGAGGAAGAAATGAGTTAGTACATTTCAAACATGAAAAAGGTCATTTTATAATCAACATGAAAAACCATAATTCCAAAAGTATAAAACACAAAAAAAATCTTACCAAGGAAGAAAATGTATCGTGCTATGCTCCTTCCCCCCGCCAGTGGTGCAACAGATGTCCCTTTCTCCAAAAATGTACTCAATGGGATCGTAATGTTGCAACCACTCACTAATTGACCTGCTGTGAGGAAGAAATGAGTTAGTACATTTCAAACACGAAAAAGGCCTTTTTATAATCAACATGAAAAACCATAATTCCAAAAGTATAAAACACAGAAAAAATCTTACCAAGGAAGAAAATGTATCGTGCTATGCTCCTTCCTCCCGCCAGTGGTGCAACAGATGTCCCTTTCTCCAAAAATGTACTGAATGGGATCGTAATGTTGCAACCACTCACAAGTTGACCTGCTGTGAGGAGGAAACGAGTTAGTACATTTCAAACATGAAAAAGGTCATTTTATAATCAACATGAAAAACCATAATTCCAAAAGTATAAAACACAAAAAAAATCTTACCAAGGAAGAAAATGTATCGTGCTATGCTCCTTCCTCCCGCCAGTGGTGCAACAGATGTCCCTTTCTCCAAAAATGTACTCAATGGGATCGTAATGTTGCAACCACTCACTAATTGACCTGCTGTGAGGAAGAAATGAGTTAGTACATTTCAAACACGAAAAAGGCCTTTTTAAAATCAACATAGAAAACCATAATTCCAAAAGTATAAAACACAAAAAATCCTTACCAAGCAAGAAAATGTATCGTGCTACGCTCCCTCCTCCCGCCCTGTGGTACAACAGATGTCCCTTTCTCCAAAAATGTACTCAATGGGATCGTAATGTTGCAAGCACTCACTAATTGACCTGCTGTGAGGAAGAAATGAGTTAGTACATTTCAAACATGAAAAAGGTCATTTTATAATCAACATGAAAAACCATAATTCCAAAAGTATAAAACACAAAAAAAATCTTACCAAGGAAGAAAATGTATCGTGCTATGCTCCTTCCTCCCGCCAGTGGTGCAACAGATGTCCCTTTCTCCAAAAATGTACTCAATGGGATCGTAATGTTGCAACCACTCACTAATTGACCTGCTGTGAGGAAGAAATGAGTTAGTACATTTCAAACATGAAAAAGGTCATTTTATAATCAACATGAAAAACCATAATTCCAAAAGTATAAAACACAAACAAAATCTTACCAAGGAAGAAAATGTATCGTGCTATGCTCTTTCCTCCCGCCAGTGGTGCAACAGATGTCCCTTTCTCCAAAAATGTACTGAATGGGATCGTAATGTTGCAACCACTCACAAGTTGACCTGCTGTGAGGAGGAAACGAGTTAGTACATTTCAAACATGAAAAAGGTCATTTTATAATCAACATGAAAAACCATGATTCCAAAAGTATAAAACACAAAAAAAATCTTACCAAGGAAGAAAATGTATCGTGCTATGCTCCTTCCTCCCGCCAGTGGTGCAACAGATGTCCCTTTCTCCATAAATGTACTCAATGGGATCGTAATGTTGCAACCACTCACAAGTTGACCTGCTGTGAGGAAGAAACGAGTTAGTACATTTCAAACACGAAAAAGGCCTTTTTAAAATCAACATAGAAAACCATAATTCCAAAAGTATAAAACACAAAAAAATCCTTACCAAGCAAGAAAATGTATCGTGCTACGCTCCCTCCTCCCGCCCTGTGGTACAACAGATGTCCCTTTCTCCAAAAATGTACTCAATGGGATCGTAATGTTGCAACCACTCACAAGTTGACCTGCTGTGAGGAGGAAACGAGTTAGTACATTTCAAACATGAAAAAAGTCATTTTAAAATCAACATGAAAAACCATAATTCCAAAAGTATAAAACACAAAAAAAATCTTACCAAGGAAGAAAATGTATCGTGCTATGCTCCTTCCTCCCGCCAGTGGTGCAACAGATGTCCCTTTCTCCAAAAATGTACTCAATGGGATCGTAATGTTGCAACCACTCACTAATTGACCTGCTGTGAGGAAGAAATGAGTTAGTACATTTCAAACACGAAAAAGGCCTTTTTATAATCAACATGAAAAACCATAATTCCAAAAGTATAAAACACAAAAAAAATCTTACCAAGGAAGAAAATGTATCGTGCTATGCTCCTTCCTCCCGCCAGTGGTGCAACAGAGGTCCCTTTCTCCAAAAATGTACTCAATGGGATCGTAATGTTGCAACCACTCACTAATTGACCTGCTGTGAGGAAGAAATGAGTTAGTACATTTCAAACATGAAAAAGGTCATTTTATAATCAACATGAAAAACCATAATTCCAAAAGTATAAAACACAAAAAAAATCTTACCAAGGAAGAAAATGTATCGTGCTATGCTCCTTCCTCCCGCCAGTGGTGCAACAGATGTCCCTTTCTCCAAAAATGTACTCAATGGGATCGTAATGTTGCAACCACTCACTAATTGACCTGCTGTGAGGAGGAAATGAGTTAGTACATTTCAAACACGAAAAAGGCCTTTTTATAATCAACATGAAAAACCATAATTCCAAAAGTATAAAACACAGAAAAATCTTACCAAGGAAGAAAATGTATCGTGCTATGCTCCTTCCTCCCGCCAGTGGTGCAACAGATGTCCCTTTCTCCAAAAATGTACTGAATGGGATCGTAATGTTGCAACCACTCACTAATTGACCTGCTGTGAGGAAGAAATGAGTTAGTACATTTCAAACACGAAAAAGGCCTTTTTATAATCAACATGAAAAACCATAATTCCAAAAGTATAAAACACAAAAAAAATCTTACCAAGGAAGAAAATGTATCGTGCTATGCTCCTTCCTCCCGCCAGTGGTGCAACAGATGTCCCTTTCTCCAAAAATGTACTGAATGGGATCGTAATGTTGCAACCACTCACAAGTTGACCTGCTGTGAGGAGGAAACGAGTTAGTACATTTCAAACATGAAAAAGGTCATTTTATAATCAACATGAAAAACCATAATTCCAAAAGTATAAAACACAAAAAAAATCTTACCAAGGAAGAAAATGTATCGTGCTACGCTCCCTCCTCTCGCCCTGTGGTGCAACAGATGTCCCTTTCTCCAAAAATGTACTGAATGGGATCGTAATGTTGCAACCACTCACAAGTTGACCTGCTGTGAGGAAGAAATGAGTTAGTACATTTCAAACATGAAAAAGGTCATTTTATAATCAACATGAAAAACCATAATTCCAAAAGTATAAAACACAAAAAAAATCTTACCAAGGAAGAAAATGTATCGTGCTACGCTCCCTCCTCTCGCCCTGTGGTGCAACAGATGTCCCTTTCTCCAAAAATGTACTCAATGGGATCGTAATGTTGCAACCACTCACTAATTGACCTGCTGTGAGGAAGAAATGAGTTAGTACATTTCAAACACGAAAAAGGCCTTTTTATAATCAACATGAAAAACCATAATTCCAAAAGTATAAAACACAAAAAAAATCTTACCAAGGAAGAAAATGTATCGTGCTATGCTCCTTCCTCCCGCTAGTGGTGCAACAGATGTCCCTTTCTCCAAAAATGTACTCAATGGGATCGTAATGTTGCAACCACTCACTAATTGACCTGCTGTGAGGAAGAAATGAGTTAGTACATTTCAAACATGAAAAAGGTCATTTTATAATCAACATGAAAAACCATAATTCCAAAAGTATAAAACACAAAAAAAATCTTACCAAGGAAGAAAATGTATCGTGCTACGCTCCCTCCTCTCGCCCTGTGGTGCAACAGATGTCCCTTTCTCCAAAAATGTACTGAATGGGATCGTAATGTTGCAACCACTCACAAGTTGACCTGCTGTGAGGAAGAAATGAGTTAGTACATTTCAAACATGAAAAAGGTCATTTTATAATCAACATGAAAAACCATAATTCCAAAAGTATAAAACACAAAAAAAATCTTACCAAGGAAGAAAATGTATCGTGCTATGCTCCTTCCTCCCGCCAGTGGTGCAACAGATGTCCCTTTCTCCAAAAATGTACTCAATGGGATCGTAATGTTGCAACCACTCACTAATTGACCTGCTGTGAGGAAGAAATGAGTTAGTACATTTCAAACACGATAAAGGCCTTTTTATAATCAATATGAAAAACCATAATTCCAAAAGTATAAAACACAAAAAAAATCTTACCAAGGAAGAAAATGTATCGTGCTACGCTCCCTCCTCTCGCCCTGTGGTGCAACAGATGTCCCTTTCTCCAAAAATGTACTGAATGGGATCGTAATGTTGCAACCACTCACAAGGTGACCTGCTGTGAGGAAGAAATGAGTTAGTACATTTCAAACATGAAAAAGGTCATTTTATAATCAACATGAAAAACCATAATTCCAAAAGTATAAAACACAAAAAAAATCTTACCAAGGAAGAAAATGTATCGTGCTACGCTCCCTCCTCTCGCCCTGTGGTGCAACAGATGTCCCTTTCTCCAAAAATGTACTCAATGGGATCGTAATGTTGCAACCACTCACTAATTGACCTGCTGTGAGGAAGAAATGAGTTAGTACATTTCAAACACGAAAAAGGCCTTTTTATAATCAACATGAAAAACCATAATTCCAAAAGTATAAAACACAAAAAAAATCTTACCAAGGAAGAAAATGTATCGTGCTATGCTCCATCCTCCCGCCAGTGGTGCAACAGATGTCCCTTTCTCCAAAAATGTACTGAATGGGATCGTAATGTTGCAACCACTCACAAGTTGACCTGCTGTGAGGAGGAAACGAGTTAGTACATTTCAAACATGAAAAAGGTCATTTTATAATCAACATGAAAAACCATAATTCCAAAAGTATAAAACACAAAAAAAATCTTACCAAGGAAGAAAATGTATCGTGCTACGCTCCCTCCTCTCGCCCTGTGGTGCAACAGATGTCCCTTTCTCCAAAAATGTACTCAATGGGATCGTAATGTTGCAACCACTCACTAATTGACCTGCTGTGAGGAAGAAATGAGTTAGTACATTTCAAACACGAAAAAGGCCTTTTTATAATCAACATGAAAAACCATAATTCCAAAAGTATAAAACACAAAAAAAATCTTACCAAGGAAGAAAATGTATCGTGCTACGCTCCCTCCTCTCGCCCTGTGGTGCAACAGATGTCCCTTTCTCCAAAAATGTACTGAATGGGATCGTAATGTTGCAACCACTCACAAGTTGACCTGCTGTGAGGAAGAAATGAGTTAGTACATTTCAAACATGAAAAAGGTCATTTTATAATCAACATGAAAAACCATAATTCCAAAAGTATAAAACACAAAAAAAATCTTACCAAGGAAGAAAATGTATCGTGCTACGCTCCCTCCTCTCGCCCTGTGGTGCAACAGATGTCCCTTTCTCCAAAAATGTACTCAATGGGATCGTAATGTTGCAACCACTCACTAATTGACCTGCTGTGAGGAAGAAATGAGTTAGTACATTTCAAACACGAAAAAGGCCTTTTTATAATCAACATGAAAAACCATAATTCCAAAAGTATAAAACACAAAAAAAATCTTACCAAGGAAGAAAATGTATCGTGCTATGCTCCTTCCTCCCGCTAGTGGTGCAACAGATGTCCCTTTCTCCAAAAATGTACTCAATGGGATCGTAATGTTGCAACCACTCACTAATTGACCTGCTGTGAGGAAGAAATGAGTTAGTACATTTCAAACATGAAAAAGGTCATTTTATAATCAACATGAAAAACCATAATTCCAAAAGTATAAAACACAAAAAAAATCTTACCAAGGAAGAAAATATATCGTGCTACGCTCCCTCCTCTCGCCCTGTGGTGCAACAGATGTCCCTTTCTCCAAAAATGTACTGAATGGGATCGTAATGTTGCAACCACTCACAAGTTGACCTGCTGTGAGGAAGAAATGAGTTAGTACATTTCAAACACGAAAAAGGCCTTTTTATAATCAACATGAAAAACCATAATTCCAAAAGTATAAAACACAAAAAAAATCTTACCAAGGAAGAAAATGTATCGTGCTATGCTCCTTCCTCCCGCCAGTGGTGCAACAGATGTCCCTTTCTCCAAAAATGTACTGAATGGGATCATAATGTTGCAACCACTCACAAGTTGACCTGCTGTGAGGAGGAAACGAGTTAGTACATTTCAAACATGAAAAAGGTCATTTTATAATCAACATGAAAAACCATAATTCCAAAAGTATAAAACACAAAAAAAATCTTACCAATGAAGAAAATGTATCGTGCTACGCTCCCTCCTCTCGCCCTGTGGTGCAACAGATGTCCCTTTCTCCAAAAATGTACTCAATGGGATCGTAATGTTGCAACCACTCACTAATTGACCTGCTGTGAGGAAGAAATGAGTTAGTACATTTCAAACACGAAAAAGGCCTTTTTATAATCAACATGAAAAACCATAATTCCAAAAGTATAAAACACAAAAAAAATCTTACCAAGGAAGAAAATGTATCGTGCTACGCTCCCTCCCCTCGCCCTGTGGTGCAACAGATGTCCCTTTCTCCAAAAATGTACTCAATGGGATCGTAATGTTGCAACCACCCACTAATTGACCTGCTGTGAGGAAGAAATGAGTTAGTACATTTCAAACATGAAAAAGGTCATTTTATAATCAACATGAAAAACCATAATTCCAAAAGTATAAAACACAAAAAAAATCTTACCAAGGAAGAAAATGTATCGTGCTACGCTCCCTCCTCTCGCCCTGTGGTGCAACAGATGTCCCTTTCTCCAAAAATGTACTCAATGGGATCGTAATGTTGCAACCACTCACAAGTTGACCTGCTGTGAGGAAGAAATGAGTTAGTACATTTCAAACACGAAAAAGGCCTTTTTATAATCAACATGAAAAACCATAATTCCAAAAGTATAAAACACAAAAAAAATCTTACCAAGGAAGAAAATGTATCGTGCTATGCTCCTTCCTCCCGCTAGTGGTGCAACAGATGTCCCTTTCTCCAAAAATGTACTCAATGGGATCGTAATGTTGCAACCACTCACTAATTGACCTGCTGTGAGGAAGAAATGAGTTAGTACATTTCAAACATGAAAAAGGTCATTTTATAATCAACATGAAAAACCATAATTCCAAAAGTATAAAACACAAAAAAAATCTTACCAAGGAAGAAAATGTATCGTGCTACGCTCCCTCCTCTCGCCCTGTGGTGCAACAGATGTCCCTTTCTCCAAAAATGTACTGAATGGGATCGTAATGTTGTAACCACTCACAAGTTGACCTGCTGTGAGGAAGAAATGAGTTAGTACATTTCAAACACGAAAAAGGCCTTTTTATAATCAACATGAAAAACCATAATTCCAAAAGTATAAAACACAAAAAAAATCTTACCAAGGAAGAAAATGTATCGTGCTATGCTCCTTCCTCCCGCCAGTGGTGCAACAGATGTCCCTTTCTCCAAAAATGTACTGAATGGGATCGTAATGTTGCAACCACTCACAAGTTGACCTGCTGTGAGGAGGAAACGAGTTAGTACATTTCAAACATGAAAAAGGTCATTTTATAATCAACATGAAAAACCATAATTCCAAAAGTATAAAACACAAAAAAAATCTTACCAAGGAAGAAAATATATCGTGCTACGCTCCCTCCTCTCGCCCTGTGGTGCAACAGATGTCCCTTTCTCCAAAAATGTACTGAATGGGATCGTAATGTTGCAACCACTCACAAGTTGACCTGCTGTGAGGAAGAAATGAGTTAGTACATTTCAAACATGAAAAAGGTCATTTTATAATCAACATGAAAAACCATAATTCCAAAAGTATAAAACACAAAAAAAATCTTACCAAGGAAGAAAATGTATCGTGCTACGCTCCCTCCTCTCGCCCTGTGGTGCAACAGATGTCCCTTTCTCCAAAAATGTACTGAATGGGATCGTAATGTTGCAACCACTCACAAGTTGACCTGCTGTGAGGAGGAAACGAGTTAGTACATTTCAAACATGAAAAAGGTCATTTTATAATCAACATGAAAAACCATAATTCCAAAAGTATAAAACACAAAAAAAATCTTACCAAGGAAGAAAATGTATCGTGCTATGCTCCTTCCTCCCGCCAGTGGTGCAACAGATGTCCCTTTCTCCAAAAATGTACTGAATGGGATCGTAATGTTGCAACCACTCACAAGTTGACCTGCTGTGAGGAGGAAACGAGTTAGTACATTTCAAACATGAAAAAGGTCATTTTATAATCAACATGAAAAACCATAATTCCAAAAGTATAAAACACAAAAAAAATCTTACCAAGGAAGAAAATATATCGTGCTATGCTCCCTCCTCTCGCCCTGTGGTGCAACAGATGTCCCTTTCTCCAAAAATGTACTGAATGGGATCGTAATGTTGCAACCACTCACAAGTTGACCTGCTGTGAGGAAGAAATGAGTTAGTACATTTCAAACATGAAAAAGGTCATTTTATAATCAACATGAAAAACCATAATTCCAAAAGTATAAAACACAAAAAAAATCTTACCAAGGAAGAAAATGTATCGTGCTACGCTCCCTCCTCTCGCCCTGTGGTGCAACAGATGTCCCTTTCTCCAAAAATGTACTGAATGGGATCGTAATGTTGCAACCACTCACAAGTTGACCTGCTGTGAGGAGGAAACGAGTTAGTACATTTCAAACATGAAAAAGGTCATTTTATAATCAACATGAAAAACCATAATTCCAAAAGTATAAAACACAAAAAAAATCTTACCAAGGAAGAAAATGTATCGTGCTATGCTCCTTCCACCCGCCAGTGGTGCAACAGATGTCCCTTTCTCCAAAAATGTACTGAATGGGATCGTAATGTTGCAACCACTCACAAGTTGACCTGCTGTGTGGAGGAAACGAGTTAGTACATTTCAAACATGAAAAAGGTCATTTTATAATCAACATGAAAAACCATAATTCCAAAAGTATAAAACACAAAAAAAATCTTACCAAGGAAGAAAATATATCGTGCTATGCTCCTTCCTCCCGCCAGTGGTGCAACAGATGTCCCTTTCTCCAAAAATGTACTGAATGGGATCGTAATGTTGCAACCACTCACAAGTTGACCTGCTGTGAGGAGGAAACGAGTTAGTACATTTCAAACATGAAAAAGGTCATTTTATAATCAACATGAAAAACCATAATTCCAAAAGTATAAAACACAAAAAAAATCTTACCAAGGAAGAAAATGTATCGTGCTACGCTCCCTCCTCTCGCCCTGTGGTGCAACAGATGTCCCTTTCTCCAAAAATGTACTCAATGGGATCGTAATGTTGCAACCACTCACAAGTTGACCTGCTGTGAGGAGGAAACGAGTTAGTACATTTCAAACATGAAAAAGGTCATTTTATAATCAACATGAAAAACCATAATTCCAAAAGTATAAAACACAAAAAAAATCTTACCAAGGAAGAAAATATATCGTGCTACGCTCCCTCCTCTCGCCCTGTGGTGCAACAGATGTCCCTTTCTCCAAAAATGTACTGAATGGGATCGTAATGTTGCAACCACTCACAAGTTGACCTGCTGTGAGGAAGAAATGAGTTAGTACATTTCAAACATGAAAAAGGTCATTTTATAATCAACATGAAAAACCATAATTCCAAAAGTATAAAACACAAAAAAAATCTTACCAAGGAAGAAAATGTATCGTGCTACGCTCCCTCCTCTCGCCCTGTGGTGCAACAGATGTCCCTTTCTCCAAAAATGTACTGAATGGGATCGTAATGTTGCAACCACTCACAAGTTGACCTGCTGTGAGGAGGAAACGAGTTAGTACATTTCAAACATGAAAAAGGTCATTTTATAATCAACATGAAAAACCATAATTCCAAAAGTATAAAACACAAAAAAAATCTTACCAAGGAAGAAAATGTATCGTGCTACGCTCCCTCCTCTCGCCCTGTGGTGCAACAGATGTCCCTTTCTCCAAAAATGTACTGAATGGGATCGTAATGTTGCAACCACTCACAAGTTGACCTGCTGTGAGGAGGAAACGAGTTAGTACATTTCAAACATGAAAAAGGTCATTTTATAATCAACATGAAAAACCATAATTCCAAAAGTATAAAACACAAAAAAAATCTTACCAAGGAAGAAAATATATCGTGCTACGCTCCCTCCTCTCGCCCTGTGGTGCAACAGATGTCCCTTTCTCCAAAAATGTACTGAATGGGATCGTAATGTTGCAACCACTCACAAGTTGACCTGCTGTGAGGAAGGAATGAGTTAGTACATTTCAAACATGAAAAAGGTCATTTTATAATCAACATGAAAAACCATAATTCCAAAAGTATAAAACACAAAAAAAATCTTACCAAGGAAGAAAATGTATCGTGCTACGCTCCCTCCTCTCGCCCTGTGGTGCAACAGATGTCCCTTTCTCCAAAAATGTACTCAATGGGATCGTAATATTGCAACCACTCACTAATTGACCTGCTGTGAGGAAGAAATGAGTTAGTACATTTCAAACACGAAAAAGGCCTTTTTATAATCAACATGAAAAACCATAATTCCAAAAGTATAAAACACAAAAAAAATCTTACCAAGGAAGAAAATGTATCGTGCTATGCTCCTTCCTCCCGCCAGTGGTGCAACAGATGTCCCTTTCTCCAAAAATGTACTCAATGGGATCGTAATGTTGCAACCACTCACTAATTGACCTGCAGTGAGGAAGAAATGAGTTAGTACATTTCAAACATGAAAAAGGTCATTTTATAATCAACATGAAAAACCATAATTCCAAAAGTATAAAACACAAAAAAAATCTTACCAAGGAAGAAAATGTATCGTGCTACGCTCCCTCCTCTCGCCCTGTGGTGCAACAGATGTCCCTTTCTCCAAAAATGTACTGAATGGGATCGTAATGTTTCAACCACTCACAAGTTGACCTGCTGTGAGGAAGAAATGAGTTAGTACATTTCAAACATGAAAAAGGTCATTTTATAATCAACATGAAAAACCATAATTCCAAAAGTATAAAACACAAAAAAAATCTTACCAAGGAAGAAAATGTATCGTGCTACGCTCCCTCCTCTCGCCCTGTGGTGCAACAGATGTCCCTTTCTCCAAAAATGTACTCAATGGGATCGTAATGTTGCAACCACTCACTAATTGACCTGCTGTGAGGAAGAAATGAGTTAGTACATTTCAAACACGAAAAAGGCCTTTTTATAATCAACATGAAAAACCATAATTCCAAAATTATAAAACACAAAAAAAATCTTACCAAGGAAGAAAATGTATCGTGCTATGCTCCTTCCTCCCACCAGTGGTGCAACAGATGTCCCTTTCTCCAAAAATGTACTCAATGGGATCGTAATGTTGCAACCACTCACTAATTGACCTGCTGTGAGGAAGAAATGAGTTAGTACATTTCAAACATGAAAAAGGTCATTTTATAATCAACATGAAAAACCATAATTCCAAAAGTATAAAACACAAAAAAAATCTTACCAAGGAAGAAAATGTATCGTGCTACGCTCCCTCCTCTCGCCCTGTGGTGCAACAGATGTCCCTTTCTCCAAAAATGTACTCAATGGGATCGTAATGTTGCAACCACTCACAAGTTGACCTGCTGTGAGGAAGAAATGAGTTAGTACATTTCAAACATGAAAAAGGTCATTTTATAATCAACATGAAAAACCATAATTCCAAAAGTATAAAACACAAAAAAAATCTTACCAAGGAAGAAAATGTATCGTGCTACGCTCCCTCCTCTCTCCCTGTGGTGCAACAGATGTCCCTTTCTCCAAAAATGTACTCAATGGGATCGTAATGTTGCAACCACTCACTAATTGACCTGGTGTGATGAAGAAATGAGTTAGTACATTTCAAACACGAAAAAGGCCTTTTTATAATCAACATGAAAAACCATAATTCCAAAAGTATAAAACACAAAAAAAATCTTACCAAGGAAGAAAATGTATCGTGCTATGCTCCTTCCTCCCGCCAGTGGTGCAACAGATGTCCCTTTCTCCAAAAATGTACTCAATGGGATCGTAATGTTGCAACCACTCACTAATTGACCTGCTGTGAGGAAGAAATGAGTTAGTACATTTCAAACATGAAAAAGGTCATTTTATAATCAACATGAAAAACCATAATTCCAAAAGTATAAAACACAAAAAAAATCTTACCAAGGAAGAAAATGTATCGTGCTACGCTCCCTCCTCTCGCCCTGTGGTGCAACAGATGTCCCTTTCTCCAAAAATGTACTGAATGGGATCGTAATGTTGCAACCACTCACAAGTTGACCTGCTGTGAGGAAGAAATGAGTTAGTACATTTCAAACATGAAAAAGGTCATTTTATATTCAACATGAAAAACCATAATTCCAAAAGTATAAAACACAAAAAAAATCTTACCAAGGAAGAAAATGTATCGTGCTACGCTCCCTCCTCTCGCCCTGTGGTGCAACAGATGTCCCTTTCTCCAAAAATGTACTCAATGGGATCGTAATGTTGCAACCACTCACTAATTGACCTGCTGTGAGGAAGAAATGAGTTAGTACATTTCAAACACGAAAAAGGCCTTTTTATAATCAACATGAAAAACCATAATTCCAAAAGTATAAAACACAAAAAAAATCTTACCAAGGAAGAAAATGTATCGTGCTATGCTCCTTCCTCCCGCCAGTGGTGCAACAGATGTCCCTTTCTCCAAAAATGTACTCAATGGGATCGTAATGTTGCAACCACTCACTAATTGTCCTGCTGTGAGGAAGAAATGAGTTAGTACATTTCAAACATGAAAAAGGTCATTTTATAATCAACATGAAAAACCATAATTCCAAAAGTATAAAACACAAAAAAAATCTTACCAAGGAAGAAAATGTATCGTGCTACGCTCCCTCCTCTCGCCCTGTGGTGCAACAGATGTCCCTTTCTCCAAAAATGTACTCAATGGGATCGTAATGTTGCAACCACTCGCAAGTTGACCTGCTGTGAGGAAGAAACGAGTTAGTACATTTCAAACACGAAAAAGGTCTTTTTATAATCAACATGAAAAACCATAATTCCAAAAGTATAAAACACAAAAAAAATCTTACCAAGGAAGAAAATGTATCGTGCTATGCTCCTTCCTCCCGCCAGTGGTGCAACAGATGTCCCTTTCTCCAAAAATGTACTCAATGGGATCGTAATGTTGCAACCACTCACAAATTGACCTGCTGTGAGGAAGAAATGAGTTAGTACATTTCAAACATGAAAAAGGTCATTTTATAATCAACATGAAAAACCATAATTCCAAAAGTATAAAACACAAATAAAATCTTACCAAGGAAGAAAATGTATCGTGCTACGCTCCCTCCTCCCGCCAGTGGTGCAACAGATGTCCCTTTCTCCATAAATGTACTCAATGGGATCATATTGTTGCAACCACTCACAAGTTGACCTGCTGTGAGGAAGAAACGAGTTAGTACATTTCAAACACGAAAAAGGCCTTTTTATAATCAACATGAAAAACCATAATTCCAAAAGTATAAAACACAAAAAAAATCTTACCAAGGAAGAAAATGTATCGTGCTATGCTCCTTCCTCCCGCCAGTGGTGCAACAGATGTCCCTTTCTCCAAAAATGTACTCAATGGGATCGTAATGTTGCAACCACTCACTAATTGACCTGCTGTGAGGAAGAAATGAGTTAGTACATTTCAAACACGAAAAAGGCCTTTTTATAATCAATATGAAAAACCATAATTCCAAAAGTATAAAACACAAAAAAAATCTTACCAAGGAAGAAAATGTATCGTGCTATGCTCCTTCCTCCCGCCAGTGGTGCAACAGATGTCCCTTTCTCCAAAAATGTACTCAATGGGATCGTAATGTTGCAACCACTCACTAATTGACCTGCTGTGAGGAAGAAATGAGTTAGTACATTTCAAACACGAAAAAGGCCTTTTTATAATCAACATGAAAAACCATAATTCCAAAAGTATAAAACACAAAAAAAATCTTACCAAGGAAGAAAATGTATCGTGCTATGCTCCCTCCTCCCGCCAGTGGTGCAACAGATGTCCCTTTCTCCATAAATGTACTCAATGGGATCGTAATGTTGCAACCACTCACAAGTTGACCTGCTGTGAGGAAGAAACGAGTTAGTACATTTCAAACACGAAAAAGGCCTTTTTATAATCAACATGAAAAACCACAATTCCAAAAGTATAAAACACAAAAAAAATCTTACCAAGGAAGAAAATGTATCGTGCTATGCTCCCTCCTCCCGCCAGTGGTGCAACAGATGTCCCTTTCTCCAAAAATGTACTCAATGGGATCGTAATGTTGCAACCACTCACTAATTGACCTGCTGTGAGGAAGAAATGAGTTAGTACATTTCAAACACGAAAAAGGTCATTTTATAATCAACATGAAAAACCATAATTCCAAAAGTATAAAACACAAAAAAAATCTTACCAAGGAAGAAAATGTATCGTGCTATGCTCCCTCCTCCCGCCAGTGGTGCAACAGATGTCCCTTTCTCCATAAATGTACTCAATGGGATCGTAATGTTGCAACCACTCACAAGTTGACCTGCTGTGAGGAAGAAACGAGTTAGTACATTTCAAACACGAAAAAGGCCTTTTTATAATCAACATGAAAAACCATAATTCCAAAAGTATAAAACACAAAAAAAATCTTAGCAAGGAAGAAAATGTATCGTGCTATGCTCCTTCCTCCCGCCAGTGGTGCAACAGATGTCCCTTTCTCCAAAAATGTACTCAATGGGATCGTAATGTTGCAACCACTCACTAATTGACCTGCTGTGAGGAAGAAATGAGTTAGTACATTTCAAACATGAAAAAGGTCATTTTATAATCAACATGAAAAACCATAATTCCAAAAGTATAAAACACAAAAAAAATCTTACCAAGGAAGAAAATGTATCGTGCTACGCTCCCTCCTCCCGCCAGTGGTGCAACAGATGTCCCTTTCTCCAAAAATGTACTCAATGGGATCGTAATGTTGCAACCACTCACTAATTGACCTGCTGTGAGGAAGAAATGAGTTAGTACATTTCAAACACGAAAAAGGCCTTTTTATAATCAACATGAAAAACCATAATTCCAAAAGTATAAAACACAAAAAAAATCTTACCAAGGAAGAAAATGTATCGTGCTATGCTCCTTCCTCCCGCCAGTGGTGCAACAGATGTCCCTTTCTCCAAAAATGTACTCAATGGGATCGTAATGTTGCAACCACTCACTAATTAACCTGCTGTGAGGAAGAAATGAGTTAGTACATTTCAAACACGAAAAAGGCCTTTTTATAATCAACATGAAAAACCATAATTCCAAAAGTATAAAACACAAAAAAAATCTTACCAAGGAAGAAAATGTATCGTGCTATGCTCCTTCCTCCCGCCAGTGGTGCAACAGATGTCCCTTTCTCCAAAAATGTACTCAATGGGATCGTAATGTTGCAACCACTCACTAATTGACCTGCTGTGAGGAAGAAATGAGTTAGTACATTTCAAACACGAAAAAGGCCTTTTTATAATCAACATGAAAAACCATAATTCCAAAAGTATAAAACACAAAAAAAATCTTACCAAGGAAGAAAATGTATCGTGCTATGCTCCTTCCTCCCGCCAGTGGTGCAACAGATGTCCCTTTCTCCAAAAATGTACTCAATGGGATCGTAATGTTGCAACCACTCACTAATTGACCTGCTGTGAGGAAGAAATGAGTTAGTACATTTCAAACACTAAAAAGGTCATTTTATAATCAACATGAAAAACCATAATTCCAAAAGTATAAAACACAAAAAAAATCTTACCAAGGAAGAAAATGTATCGTGCTACGCTCCCTCCTCTCGCCCTGTGGTGCAACAGATGTCCCTTTCTCCATAAATGTACTCAATGGGATCGTAATGTTGCAACCACTCACAAGTTGACCTGCTGTGAGGAAGAAACGAGTTAGTACATTTCAAACACGAAAAAGGCCTTTTTATAATCAACATGAAAAACCATAATTCCAAAAGTATAAAACACAAAAAAAATCTTACCAAGGAAGAAAATGTATCGTGCTATGCTCCTTCCTCCCGCCAGTGGTGCAACAGATGTCCCTTTCTCCATAAATGTACTCAATGGGATCGTAATGTTGCAACCACTCACTAATTGACCTGCTGTGAGGAAGAAATGAGTTAGTACATTTCAAACACGAAAAAGGCCTTTTTATAATCAACATGAAAAACCATAATTCCAAAAGTATAAAACACAAAAAAAATCTTACCAAGGAAGAAAATGTATCGTGCTATGCTCCTTCCTCCCGCCAGTGGTGCAACAGATGTCCCTTTCTCCATAAATGTACTCAATGGGATCGTAATGTTGCAACCACTCACTAATTGACCTGCTGTGAGGAAGAAATGAGTTAGTACATTTCAAACACGAAATAGGCCTTCTTATAATCAACATGAAAAACCATAATTCCAAAAGTATAAAACACAAAAAAAATCTTACCAAGGAAGAAAATGTATCGTGCTATGCTCCTTCCTCCCGCCAGTGGTGCAACAGATGTCCCTTTCTCCATAAATGTACTCAATGGGATCGTAATGTTGCAACCACTCACTAATTGACCTGCTGTGAGGAAGAAATGAGTTAGTACATTTCAAACACGAAAAAGGCCTTTTTATAATCAACATGAAAAACCATAATTCCAAAAGTATAAAACACAAAAAAAATCTTACCAAGGAAGAAAATGTATCGTGCTATGTTCCTTCCTCCCGCCAGTGGTGCAACAGATGTCCCTTTCTCCAAAAATGTACTCAATGGGATTGTAATGTTGCAACCACTCACTAATTGACCTGCTGTGAGGAAGAAATGAGTTAGTACATTTCAAACACGAAAAAGGCCTTTTTATAATCAACATGAAAAACCATAATTCCAAAAGTATAAAACACAAAAAAAATCTTACCAAGGAAGAAAATGTATCGTGCTATGCTCCTTCCTCCCGCCAGTGGTGCAACAGATGTCCCTTTCTCCAAAAATGTACTCAATGGGATCGTAATGTTGCAACCACTCACTAATTGACCTGCTGTGAGGAAGAAATGAGTTAGTACATTTCAAACACGAAAAAGGCCTTTTTATAATCAACATGAAAAACCATAATTCCAAAAGTATAAAACACAAAAAAAATCTTACCAAGGAAGAAAATGTATCGTGCTATGCTCCCTCCTCCCGCCAGTGGTGCAACAGATGTCCCTTTCTCCATAAATGTACTCAATGGGATCGTAATGTTGCAACAACTCACAAGTTGACCTGCTGTGAGGAAGAAACGAGTTAGTACATTTCAAACACGAAAAAGGCCTTTTTATAATCAACATGAAAAACCATAATTCCAAAAGTATAAAACACAAAAAAAATCTTACCAAGGAAGAAAATGTATCGTGCTATGCTCCCTCCTCCCGCCAGTGGTGCAACAGATGTCCCTTTCTCCAAAAATGTACTCAATGGGATCGTAATGTTGCAACCACTCACTAATTGACCTGCTGTGAGGAAGAAATGAGTTAGTACATTTCAAACACGAAAAAGGTCATTTTATAATCAACATGAAAAACCATAATTCCAAAAGTATAAAACACAAAAAAAATCTTACCAAGGAAGAAAATGTATCGTGCTATGCTCCCTCCTCCCGCCAGTGGTGCAACAGATGTCCCTTTCTCCATAAATGTACTCAATGGGATCGTAATGTTGCAACCACTCACAAGTTGACCTGCTGTGAGGAAGAAACGAGTTAGTACATTTCAAACACGAAAAAGGCCTTTTTATAATCAACATGAAAAACCATAATTCCAAAAGTATAAAACACAAAAAAAATCTTACCAAGGAAGAAAATGTATCGTGCTATGCTCCTTCCTCCCGCCAGTGGTGCAACAGATGTCCCTTTCTCCAAAAATGTACTCAATGGGATCGTAATGTTGAAACCACTCACTAATTGACCTGCTGTGAGGAAGAAATGAGTTAGTACATTTCAAACATGAAAAAGGTCATTTTATAATCAACATGAAAAACCATAATTCCAAAAGTATAAAACACAAAAAAAATCTTACCAAGGAAGAAAATGTATCGTGCTACGCTCCCTCCTCCCGCCAGTGGTGCAACAGATGTCCCTTTCTCCATAAATGTACTCAATGGGATCGTAATGTTGCAACCACTCACAAGTTGACCTGCTGTGAGGAAGAAACGAGTTAGTACATTTCAAACACGAAAAAGGCCTTTTTATAATCAACATGAAAAACCATAATTCCAAAAGTATAAAACACAAAAAAAATCTTACCAAGGAAGAAAATGTATCGTGCTATGCTCCTTCCTCCCGCCAGTGGTGCAACAGATGTCCCTTTCTCCAAAAATGTACTCAATGGGATCGTAATGTTGCAACCACTCACTAATTGACCTGCTGTGAGGAAGAAATGAGTTAGTACATTTCAAACACGAAAAAGGCCTTTTTATAATCAACATGAAAAACCATAATTCCAAAAGTATAAAACACAAAAAAAATCTTACCAAGGAAGAAAATGTATCGTGCTATGCTCCTTCCTCCCGCCAGTGGTGCAACAGATGTCCCTTTCTCCAAAAATGTACTCAATGGGATCGTAATGTTGCAACCACTCACTAATTGACCTGCTGTGAGCAAGAAATGAGTTAGTACATTTCAAACACGAAAAAGGCCTTTTTATAATCAACATGAAAAACCATAATTCCAAAAGTATAAAACACAAAAAAAATCTTACCAAGGAAGAAAATGTATCGTGCTATGCTCCTTCCTCCCGCCAGTGGTGCAACAGATGTCCCTTTCTCCAAAAATGTACTCAATGGGATCGTAATGTTGCAACCACTCACTAATTGACCTGCTGTGAGGAAGAAATGAGTTAGTACATTTCAAACACGAAAAAGGCCTTTTTATAATCAACATGAAAAACCATAATTCCAAAAGTATAAAACACAAAAAAAATCTTACCAAGGAAGAAAATGTATCGTGCTATGCTCCTTCCTCCCGCCAGTGGTGCAACAGATGTCCCTTTCTCCAAAAATGTACTCAGTGGGATCGTAATGTTGCAACCACTCACTAATTGACCTGCTGTGAGGAAGAAATGAGTTAGTACATTTCAAACATGAAAAAGGTCATTTTATAATCAACATGAAAAACCATAATTCCAAAAGTATAAAACACAAAAAAAATCTTACCAAGGAAGAAAATGTATCGTGCTACGCTCCCTCCTCTCGCCCTGTGGTGCAACAGATGTCCCTTTCTCCATAAATGTACTCAATGGGATCGTAATGTTGCAACCACTCACAAGTTGACCTGCTGTGAGGAAGAAACGAGTTAGTACATTTCAAACACGAAAAAGGCCTTTTTATAATCAACATGAAAAACCATATGTCCAAAAGTATAAAACACAAAAAAAATCTTACCAAGGAAGAAAATGTATCGTGCTATGCTCCTTCCTCCCGCCAGTGGTGCAACAGATGTCCCTTTCTCCATAAATGTACTCAATGGGATCGTAATGTTGCAACCACTCACTAATTGACCTGCTGTGAGGAAGAAATGAGTTAGTACATTTCAAACACGAAAAAGGCCTTTTTATAATCAACATGAAAAACCATAATTCCAAAAGTATAAAACACAAAAAAAATCTTACCAAGGAAGAAAATGTATCGTGCTATGCTCCTTCCTCCCGCCAGTGGTGCAACAGATGTCCCTTTCTCCAAAAATGTACTCAATGGGATCGTAATGTTGCAACCACTCACTAATTGACCTGCTGTGAGGAAGAAATGAGTTATTACATTTCAAACATGAAAAAGGTCATTTTATAATCAACATGAAAAACCATAATTCCAAAAGTATAAAACACAAAAAAAATCTTACCAAGGAAGAAAATGTATCGTGCTACGCTCCCTCCTCTCGCCCTGTGGTGCAACAGATGTCCCTTTCTCCAAAAATGTACTCAATGGGATCGTAATGTTGCAACCACTCACTAATTGACCTGCTGTGAGGAAGAAATGAGTTAGTACATTTCAAACATGAAAAAGGTCATTTTATAATCAACATGAAAAACCATAATTCCAAAAGTATAAAACACAAAAAAAATCTTACCAAGGAAGAAAATGTATCGTGCTACGCTCCCTCCTCTCGCCCTGTGGTGCAACAGATGTCCCTTTCTCCATAAATGTACTCAATGGGATCGTAATGTTGCAACCACTCACTAATTGACCTGCTGTGAGGAAGAAATGAGTTAGTACATTTCAAACATGAAAAAGGTCATTTTATAATCAACATGAAAAACCATAATTCCAAAAGTATAAAACACAAAAAAAATCTTACCAAGGAAGAAAATGTATCGTGCTACGCTCCCTCCTCTCGCCCTGTGGTGCAACAGATGTCCCTTTCTCCAAAAATGTACTCAATGGGATCGTAATGTTGCAACCACTCACTAATTGTCCTGCTGTGAGGAAGAAATGAGTTAGTACATTTCAAACATGAAAAAGGTCATTTTATAATCAACATGAAAAACCATAATTCCAAAAGTATAAAACACAAAAAAAATCTTACCAAGGAAGAAAATGTATCGTGCTACGCTCCCTCCTCTCGCCCTGTGGTGCAACAGATGTCCCTTTCTCCATAAATGTACTCAATGGGATCGTAATGTTGCAACCACTCACAAGTTGACCTGCTGTGAGGAAGAAACGAGTTAGTACATTTCAAACACGAAAAAGGCCTTTTTATAATCAACATGAAAAACCATAATTCCAAAAGTATAAAACACAAAAAAAATCTTACCAAGGAAGAAAATGTATCGTGCTATGCTCCTTCCTCCCGCCAGTGGTGCAACAGATGTCCCTTTCTCCATAAATGTACTCAATGGGATCATAATGTTGCAACCACTCACTAATTGACCTGCTGTGAGGAAGAAATGAGTTAGTACATTTCAAACACGAAAAAGGCCTTTTTATAATCAACATGAAAAACCATAATTCCAAAAGTATAAAACACAAAAAAAATCTTACCAAGGAAGAAAATGTATCGTGCTATGCTCCTTCCTCCCGCCTGTGGTGCAACAGATGTCCCTTTCTCCAAAAATGTACTCAATGGGATCGTAATGTTGCAACCACTCACTAATTGACCTGCTGTGAGGAAAAAATGAGTTAGTACATTTCAAACATGAAAAAGGTCATTTTATAATCAACATGAAAAACCATAATTCCAAAAGTATAAAACACAAAAAAAATCTTACCAAGGAAGAAAATGTATCGTGCTACGCTCCCTCCTCTCGCCCTGTGGTGCAACAGATGTCCCTTTCTCCAAAAATGTACTCAATGGGATCGTAATGTTGCTACCACTCACTAATTGACCTGCTGTGAGGAAGAAATGAGTTAGTACATTTCAAACATGAAAAAGGTCATTTTATAATCAACATGAAAAACCATAATTCCAAAAGTATAAAACACAAAAAAAATCTTACCAAGGAAGAAAATGTATCGTGCTACGCTCCCTCCTCTCGCCCTGTGGTGCAACAGATGTCCCTTTCTCCAAAAATGTACTCAATGGGATCGTAATGTTGCAACCACTCACTAATTGACCTGCTGTGAGGAAGAAATGAGTTAGTACATTTCAAACATGAAAAAGGTCATTTTATAATCAACATGAAAAACCATAATTCCAAAAGTATAAAACACAAAAAAAATCTTACCAAGGAAGAAAATGTATCGTGCTACGCTCCCTCCTCTCGCCCTGTGGTGCAACAGATGTCCCTTTCTCCAAAAATGTACTCAATGGGATCGTAATGTTGCAACCACTCACTAATTGACCTGCTGTGAGGAAGAAATGAGTTAGTACATTTCAAACATGAAAAAGGTCATTTTATAATCAACATGAAAAACCATAATAGCAAAAGTATAAAACACAAAAAAAATCTTACCAAGGAAGAAAATGTATCGTGCTACGCTCCCTCCTCTCGCCCTGTGGTGCAACAGATGTCCCTTTCTCCATAAATGTACTCAATGGGATCGTAATGTTGCAACCACTCACAAGTTGACCTGCTGTGAGGAAGAAACGAGTTAGTACATTTCAAACACGAAAAAGGCCTTTTAATAATCAACATGAAAAACCATAATTCCAAAAGTATAAAACACAAAAAAAATCTTACCAAGGAAGAAAATGTATCGTGCTATGCTCCTTCCTCCCGCCAGTGGTGCAACAGATGTCCCTTTCTCCATAAATGTACTCAATGGGATCGTAATGTTGCAACCACTCACTAATTGACCTGCTGTGAGGAAGAAATGAGTTAGTACATTTCAAACACGAAAAAGGCCTTTTTATAATCAACATGAAAAACCATAATTCCAAAAGTATAAAACACAAAAAAAATCTTACCAAGGAAGAAAATGTATCGTGCTATGCTCCTTCCTCCCGCCAGTGGTGCAACAGATGTCCCTTTCTCCAAAAATGTACTCAATGGGATCGTAATGTTGCAACCACTCACTAATTGACCTGCTGTGAGGAAGAAATGAGTTAGTACATTTCAAACATGAAAAACGTCATTTTATAATCAACATGAAAAACCATAATTCCAAAAGTATAAAACACAAAAAAAATCTTACCAAGGAAGAAAATGTATCGTGCTACGCTCCCTCCTCTCGCCCTGTGGTGCAACAGATGTCCCTTTCTCCATAAATGTACTCAATGGGATCGTAATGTTGCAACCACTCACAAGTTGACCTGCTGTGAGGAAGAAACGAGTTAGTACATTTCAAACACGAAAAAGGCCTTTTTATAATCAACATGAAAAACCATAATTCCAAAAGTATAAAACACAAAAAAAATCTTACCAAGGAAGAAAATGTATCGTGCTATGCTCCTTCCTCCCGCCAGTGGTGCAACAGATGTCCCTTTCTCCATAAATGTACTCAATGGGATCGTAATGTTGCAACCACTCACTAATTGACCTGCTGTGAGGAAGAAATGAGTTAGTACATTTCAAACACGAAAAAGGCCTTTTTATAATCAACATGAAAAACCATAATTCCAAAAGTATAAAACACAAAAAAAATCTTACCAAGGAAGAAAATGTATCGTGCTATGCTCCTTCCTCCCGCCAGTGGTGCAACAGATGTCCCTTTCTCCAAAAATGTACTCAATGGGATCGTAATGTTGCAACCACTCACTAATTGACCTGCTGTGAGGAAGAAATGAGTTAGTGCATTTCAAACACGAAAAAGGCCTTTTTATAATCAACATGAAAAACCATAATTCCAAAAGTATAAAACACAAAAAAAATCTTACCAAGGAAGAAAATGTATCGTGCTATGCTCCTTCCTCCCGCCAGTGGTGCAACAGATGTCCCTTTCTCCATAAATGTACTCAATGGGATCGTAATGTTGCAACCACTCACTAATTGACCTGCTGTGAGGAAGAAATGAGTTAGTACATTTCAAACACGAAAAAGGCCTTTTTATAATCAACATGAAAAACCATAATTCCAAAAGTATAAAACACAAAAAAAATCTTACCAAGGAAGAAAATGTATCGTGCTATGCTCCTTCCTCCCGCCAGTGGTGCAACAGATGTCCCTTTCTCCATAAATGTACTCAATGGGATCGTAATGTTGCAACCACTCACAAGTTGACCTGCTGTGAGGAAGAAACGAGTTAGTACATTTCAAACACGAAAAAGGTCTTTTTATAATCAACATGAAAAACCATAATTCCAAAAGTATAAAACACAAAAAAAATCTTACCAAGGAAGAAAATGTATCGTGCTATGCTCCTTCTTCCCGCCAGTGGTGCAACAGATGTCCCTTTCTCCAAAAATGTACTCAATGGGATCGTAATGTTGCAACCACTCACAAGTTGACCTGCTGTGAGGAAGACACGAGTTAGTACATTTCAAACACGAAAAAGGCCTTTTTATAATCAACATGAAAAACCATAATTCCAAAAGTATAAAACACAAAAAAAATCTTACCAAGGAAGAAAATGTATCGTGCTATGCTCCTTCCTCCCGCCAGTGGTGCAACAGATGTCCCTTTCTCCAAAAATGTACTCAATGGGATCGTAATGTTGCAACCACTCACTAATTGACCTGCTGTGAGGAAGAAATGAGTTAGTACATTTCAAACATGAAAAAGGTCATTTTATAATCAACATGAAAAACCATAATTCCAAAAGTATGAAACACAAAAAAAATCTTACCAAGGAAGAAAATGTATCGTGCTACGCTCCCTCCTCTCGCCCTGTGGTGCAACAGATGTCCCTTTCTCCAAAAATGTACTCAATGAGATCGTTATGTCGCAACCACTCACAAGTTGACCTGCTGTGAGGAGGAAACGAGTTAGTACATTTCAAACACGAAAAAGGCCTTTTTATAATCAACATGAAAAACCATAATTCCAAAAGTATAAAACACAAAAAAAATCTTACCAAGGAAGAAAATGTATCGTGCTATGCTCCTTCCTCCCGCCAGTGGTGCAACAGATGTCCCTTTCTCCATAAATGTACTCAATGGGATCGTAATGTTGCAACCACTCACTAATTGACCTGCTGTGAGGAAGAAATGAGTTAGTACATTTCAAACACGAAAATGGCCTTTTTATAATCAACATGAAAAACCATAATTCCAAAAGTATAAAACACAAAAAAAATCTTACCAAGGAAGAAAATGTATCGTGCTATGCTCCTTCCTCCCGCCAGTGGTGCAACAGATGTCCCTTTCTCCAAAAATGTACTCAATGGGATCGTAATGTTGCAACCACTCACTAATTGACCTGCTGTGAGGAAGAAATGAGTTAGTACATTTCAAACATGAAAAAGGTCATTTTATAATCAACATGAAAAACCATAATTCCAAAAGTATAAAACACAAAAAAAATCTTACCAAGGAAGAAAATGTATCGTGCTACGCTCCCTCCTCTCGCCCTGTGGTGCAACAGATGTCCCTTTCTCCATAAATGTACTCAATGGGATCGTAATGTTGCAACCACTCACAAGTTGACCTGCTGTGAGGAAGAAACGAGTTAGTACATTTCAAACACGAAAAAGGCCTTTTTATAATCAACATGAAAAACCATAATTCCAAAAGTATAAAACACAAAAAAAATCTTACCAAGGAAGAAAATGTATCGTGCTATGCTCCTTCCTCCCGCCAGTGGTGCAACAGATGTCCCTTTCTCCAAAAATGTACTCAATGGGATCGTAATGTTGCAACCACTCACAAGTTGACCTGCTGTGAGGAAGAAACGAGTTAGTACATTTCAAACACGAAAAAGGCCTTTTTAAAATCAACATGAAAAACCATAATTCCAAAAGTATAAAACACAAAAAAAATCTTACCAAGGAAGAAAATGTATCGTGCTATGCTCCTTCCTCCCGCCAGTGGTGCAACAGATGTCCCTTTCTCCAAAAATGTACTCAATGGGATCGTAATGTTGCAACCACTCACAAGTTGACCTGCTGTGAGGAAGAAACGAGTTAGTACATTTCAAACATGAAAAAGGCCTTTTTATAATCAACAAGAAAAACCATAATTCCAAAAGTATAAAACACAAAAAAAATCTTACCAAGGAAGAAAATGTATCGTGCTATGCTCCTTCCTCCCGCCAGTGGTGCAACAGATGTCCCTTTCTCCAAAAATGTACTCAATGGGATCGTAATGTTGCAACCACTCACTAATTGACCTGCTGTGAGGAAGAAATGAGTTAGTACATTTCAAACATGAAAAAGGTCATTTTATAATCAACATGAAAAACCATAATTCCAAAAGTATAAAACACAAAAAAAATCTTACCAAGGAAGAAAATGTATCGTGCTACACTCCCTCCTCTCGCCCTGTGGTGCAACAGATGTCCCTTTCTCCAAAAATGTACTCAATGGGATCGTAATGTTGCAACCACTCACTAATTGACCTGCTGTGAGGAAGAAATGAGTTAGTACATTTCAAACACGAAAAAGGCCTTTTTATAATCAACATGAAAAACCATAATTCCAAAAGTATAAAACACAAAAAAAATCTTACCAAGGAAGAAAATGTATCGTCCTATGCTCCTTCCTCCCGCCAGTGGTGCAACAGATGTCCCTTTCTCCAAAAATGTACTCAATGAGATCGTAATGTCGCAACCACTCACAAGTTGACCTGCTGTGAGGAGGAAACGAGTTAGTACATTTCAAACACAAAAAAGGCCTTTTTATAATCAACATGAAAAACCATAATTCCAAAAGTATAAAACACAAAAAAAATCTTACCAAGGAAGAAAATGTATCGTGCTATGCTCCTTCCTCCCGCCAGTGGTGCAACAGATGTCCCTTTCTCCATAAATGTACTCAATGGGATCGTAATGTTGCAACCACTCACTAATTGACCTGCTGTGAGGAAGAAATGAGTTAGTACATTTCAAACACGAAAAAGGCCTTTTTATAATCAACATGAAAAACCATAATTCCAAAAGTATAAAACACAAAAAAAATCTTACCAAGGAAGAAAATGTATCGTGCTATGCTCCTTCCTCCCGCCAGTGGTGCAACAGATGTCCCTTTCTCCATAAATGTACTCAATGGGATCGTAATGTTGCAACCACTCACTAATTGACCTGCTGTGAGGAAGAAATGAGTTAGTACATTTCAAACACGAAAAAGGCCTTTTTATAATCAACATGAAAAAACATAATTCCAAAAGTATAAAACACAAAAAAAATCTTACCAAGGAAGAAAATGTATCGTGCTACGCTCCCTCCTCTCGCCCTGTGGTGCAACAGATGTCCCTTTCTCCATAAATGTACTCAATGGGATCGTAATGTTGCAACCACTCACAAGTTGACCTGCTGTGAGGAAGAAACGAGTTAGTACATTTCAAACACGAAAAAGGCCTTTTTATAATCAACATGAAAAACCATAATTCCAAAAGTATAAAACACAAAAAAAATCTTACCAAGGAAGAAAATGTATCGTGCTATGCTCCTTCCTCCCGCCAGTGGTGCAACAGATGTCCCTTTCTCCATAAATGTACTCAATGGGATCGTAATGTTGCAACCACTCACAAGTTGACCTGCTGTGAGGAAGAAACGAGTTAGTACATTTCAAACATGAAAAAGGTCATTTTATAATCAACATGAAAAACCATAATTCCAAAAGTATAAAACACAAAAAAAATCTTACCAAGGAAGAAAATGTATCGTGCTACGCTCCCTCCTCTCGCCCTGTGGTGCAACAGATGTCCCTTTCTCCAAAAATGTACTGAATGGGATCGTAATGTTGCAACCACTCACAAGTTGACCTGCTGTGAGGAGGAAACGAGTTAGTACATTTCAAACACGAAAAAGGCCTTTTTATAATAACATGAAAAACCATAATTCCAAAAGTATAAAACACAAAAAAAATCTTACCAAGGAAGAAAATGTATCGTGCTATGCTCCTTCCTCCCGCCAGTGGTGCAACAGATGTCCCTTTCTCCATAAATGTACTCAATGGGATCGTAATGTTGCAACCACTCACTAATTGACCTGCTGTGAGGAAGAAATGAGTTAGTACATTTCAAACACGAAAAAGGCCTTTTTATAATCAACATGAAAAACCATAATTCCAAAAGTATAAAACACAAAAAAAATCTTACCAAGGAAGAAAATGTATCGTGCTATGCTCCTTCCTCCCGCCAGTGGTGCAACAGATGTCCCTTTCTCCATAAATGTACTCAATGGGATCGTAATGTCGCAACCACTCACAAGTTGACCTGCTGTGAGGAGGAAACGAGTTAGTACATTTCAAACACGAAAAAGGCCTTTTTATAATCAACATGAAAAACCATAATTCCAAAAGTATAAAACACAAAAAAAATCTTACCAAGGAAGAAAATGTATCGTGCTATGCTCCTTCCTCCCGCCAGTGGTGCAACAGATGTCCCTTTCTCCATAAATGTACTCAATGGGATCGTAATGTTGCAACCACTCACTAATTGACCTGCTGTGAGGAAAAAATGAGTTAGTACATTTCAAACACGAAAAAGGCCTTTTTATAATCAACATGAAAAACCATAATTCCAAAAGTATAAAACACAAAAAAAATCTTACCAAGGAAGAAAATGTATCGTGCTATGCTCCTTCCTCCCGCCAGTGGTGCAACAGATGTCCCTTTCTCCAAAAATGTACTCAATGGGATCGTAATGTTGCAACCACTCACTAATTGACCTGCTGTGAGGAAGAAATGAGTTAGTACATTTCAAACATGAAAAAGGTCATTTTATAATCAACATGAAAAACCATAATTCCAAAAGTATAAAACACAAAAAAAATCTTACCAAGGAAGAAAATGTATCGTGCTATGCTCCTTCCTCCCGCCAGTGGTGCAACAGATGTCCCTTTCTCCATAAATGTACTCAATGGGATCGTAATGTTGCAACCACTCACTAATTGACCTGCAGTGAGGAAGAAATGAGTTAGTACATTTCAAACACGAAAAAGGCCTTTTTATAATCAACATGAAAAACCATAATTCCAAAAGTATAAAACACAAAAAAAATCTTACCAAGGAAGAAAATGTATCGTGCTATGCTCCTTCCTCCCGCCAGTGGTGCAACAGATGTCCCTTTCTCCAAAAATGTACTCAATGGGATCGTAATGTTGCAACCACTCACTAATTGACCTGCTGTGAGGAAGAAATGAGTTAGTACATTTCAAACATGAAAAAGGTCATTTTATAATCAACATGAAAAACCATAATTCCAAAAGTATAAAAGACAAAAAAAATCTTACCAAGGAAGAAAATGTATCGTGCTATGCTCCTTCCTCCCGCCAGTGGTGCAATAGATGTCCCTTTCTCCATAAATGTACTCAATGGGATCGTAATGTTGCAACCACTCACAAGTTGACCTGCTGTGAGGAAGAAACGAGTTAGTACATTTCAAACACGAAAAAGGCCTTTTTATAATCAACATGAAAAACCATAATTCCAAAAGTATAAAACACAAAAAAAATCTTACCAAGGAAGAAAATGTATCGTGCTATGCTCCTTCCTCCCGCCAGTGGTGCAACAGATGTCCCTTTCTCCAAAAATGTACTCAATGGGATCGTAATGTTGCAACCACTCACTAATTGACCTGCTGTGAGGAAGAAATGAGTTAGTACATTTCAAACATGAAAAAGGTCATTTTATAATCAACATGAAAAACCATAATTCCAAAAGTATAAAACACAAAACAAATCTTACCAAGGAAGAAAATGTATCGTGCTACGCTCCCTCCTCTCGCCCTGTGGTGCAACAGATGTCTCTTTCTCCAAAAATGTACTCAATGGGATCGTAATGTTGCAACCACTCACAAGTTGACCTGCTGTGAGGAGGAAACGAGTTAGTACATTTCAAACACGAAAAAGGCCTTTTTATAATCAACATGAAAAACCATAATTCCAAAAGTATAAAACACAAAAAAAATCTTACCAAGGAAGAAAATGTATCGTGCTATGCTCCTTCCTCCCGCCAGTGGTGCAACAGATGTCCCTTTCTCCATAAATGTACTCAATGGGATCGTAATGTTGCAACCACTCACAAGTTGACCTGCTGTGAGGAAGAAACGAGTTAGTAAATTTCAAACACGAAAAAGGCCTTTTTATAATCAACATGAAAAACCATAATTCCAAAAGTATAAAACACAAAAAAAATCTTACCAAGGAAGAAAATGTATCGTGCTATGCTCCTTCCTCCCGCCAGTGGTGCAACAGATGTCCCTTTCTCCATAAATGTACTCAATGGGATCGTAATGTTGCAACCACTCACAAGTTGACCTGCTGTGAGGAAGAAACGAGTTAGTACATTTCAAACACGAAAAAGGCCTTTTTATAATCAACATGAAAAACCATAATTCCAAAAGTATAAAACACAAAAAAAATCTTACCAAGGAAGAAAATGTATCGTGCTATGCTCCCTCCTCTCGCCCTGTGGTGCAACAGATGTCCCTTTCTCCAAAAATGTACTCAATGGGATCGTAATGTTGCAACCACTCACTAATTGACCTGCTGTGAGGAAGAAATGAGTTAGTACATTTCAAACACGAAAAAGGCCTTTTTATAATCAACATGAAAAACCATAATTCCAAAAGTATAAAACACAAAAAAAATCTTACCAAGGAAGAAAATGTATCGTGCTATGCTCCTTCCTCCCGCCAGTGGTGCAACAGATGTCCCTTTCTCCATAAATGTACTCAATGGGATCGTAATGTTGCAACCACTCACAAGTTGACCTGCTGTGAGGAAGAAACGAGTTAGTACATTTCAAACACGAAAAAGGCCTTTTTATAATCAACATGAAAAACCATAATTCCAAAAGTATAAAACACAAAAAAAATCTTACCAAGGAAGAAAATCTATCGTGCTATGCTCCTTCCTCCCGCCAGTGGTGCAACAGATGTCCCTTTCTCCATAATTGTACTCAATGGGATCGTAATGTTGCAACCACTCACAAGTTGACCTGCTGTGAGGAAGAAACGAGTTAGTACATTTCAAACACGAAAAAGGCCTTTTTATAATCAACATGAAAAACCATAATTCCAAAAGTATAAAACACAAAAAAAATCTTACCAAGGAAGAAAATGTATCGTGCTATGCTCCTTCCTCCCGCCAGTGGTGCAACAGATGTCCCTTTCTCCAAAAATGTACTCAATGGGATCGTAATGTTGCAACCACTCACTAATTGACCTGCTGTGAGGAAGAAATGAGTTAGTACATTTCAAACATGAAAAAGGTCATTTTATAATCAACATGAAAAACCATAATTCCAAAAGTATAAAACACAAAAAAAATCTTACCAAGGAAGAAAATGTATCGTGCTATGCTCCTTCCTCCCGCCAGTGGTGCAACAGATGTCCCTTTCTCCAAAAATGTACTCAATGGGATCGTAATGTTGCAACCACTCACAAGTTGACCTGCTGTGAGGAAGAAACGAGTTAGTACATTTCAAACACGAAAAAGGCCTTTTTATAATCAACATGAAAAACCATAATTCCAAAAGTATAAAACACAAAAAAAATCTTACCAAGGAAGAAAATGTATCGTGCTATGCTCCTTCCTTTCGCCCTGTGGTGCAACAGATGTCCCTTTCTCCAAAAATGTACTCAATGGGATCGTAATGTTGCAACCACTCACTAATTGACCTGCTGTGAGGAAGAAATGAGTTAGTACATTTCAAACACGAAAAAGGCCTTTTTATAATCAACATGAAAAACCATAATTCCAAAAGTATAAAACACAAAAAAAATCTTACCAAGGAAGAAAATGTATCGTGCTATGCTCCTTCCTCCCGCCAGTGGTGCAACAGATGTCCCTTCCCCAAAAATGTACTCAATGGGATCGTAATGTTGCAACCACTCACAAGTTGACCTGCTGTGAGGAAGAAACGAGTTAGTACATTTCAAACACGAAAAAGGCCTTTTTATAATCAACATGAAAAACCATAATTCCAAAAGTATAAAACACAAAAAAAATCTTACCAAGGAAGAAAATGTATCGTGCTATGCTCCCTCCTCTCGCCCTGTGGTGCAACAGATGTCCCTTTCTCCAAAAATGTACTCAATGGGATCGTAATGTTGCAACCACTCACTAATTGACCTGCTGTGAGGAAGAAATGAGTTAGTACATTTCAAACACGAAAAAGGCCTTTTTATAATCAACATGAAAAACCATAATTCCAAAAGAATAAAACACAAAAAAAATCTTACCAAGGAAGAAAATGTATCGTGCTATGCTCCTTCCTCCCGCCAGTGGTGCAACAGATGTCCCTTTCTCCATAAATGTACTCAATGGGATCGTAATGTTGCAACCACTCACAAGTTGACCTGCTGTGAGGAGGAAACGAGTTAGTACATTTCAAACACGAAAAAGGCCTTTTTATAATCAACATGAAAAACCATAATTCCAAAAGTATAAAACACAAAAAAAATCTTACCAAGGAAGAAAATGTATCGTGCTATGCTCCTTCCTCCCGCCAGTGGTGCAACAGATGTCCCTTTCTCCATAAATGTACTCAATGGGATCGTAATGTTGCAACCACTCACAAGTTGACCTGATGTGAGGAAGAAACGAGTTAGTACATTTCAAACACGAAAAAGGCCTTTTTATAATCAACATGAAAAACCATAATTCCAAAAGTATAAAACACAAAAAAAATCTTACCAAGGAAGAAAATGTATCGTGCTATGCTCCTTCCTCCCGCCAGTGGTGCAACAGATGTCCCTTTCTCCAAAAATGTACTCAATGGGATCGTAATGTTGCAACCACTCACTAATTGACCTGCTGTGAGGAAGAAATGAGTTAGTACATTTCAAACATGAAAAAGGTCATTTTATAATCAACATGAAAAACCATAATTCCAAAAGTATAAAACACAAAAAAATCTTACCAAGGAAGTAAATGTATCGTGCTATGCTCCTTCCTCCCGCCAGTGGTGCAACAGATGTCCCTTTCTCCAAACATGTACTCAATGGGATCGTAATGTTGCAACCACTCACAAGTTGACCTGCTGTGAGGAAGAAACGAGTTAGTACATTTCAAACACGAAAAAGGCCTTTTTATAATCAACATGAAAAACCATAATTCCAAAAGTATAAAACACAAAAAAAATCTTACCAAGGAAGAAAATGTATCGTGCTATGCTCCTTCCTCCCGCCAGTGGTGCAACAGATGTCCCTTTCTCCATAAATTTACTCAATGGGATCGTAATGTTGCAACCACTCACAAGTTGACCTGCTGTGAGGAAGAAACGAGTTAGTACATTTCAAACACGAAAAAGGCCTTTTTATAATCAACATGAAAAACCATAATTCCAAAAGTATAAAACACAAAAAAAATCTTACCAAGGAAGAAAATGTATCGTGCTATGCTCCTTCCTCCCGCCAGTGGTGCAACAGATGTCCCTTTCTCCATAAATGTACTCAATGGGATCGTAATGTTGCAACCACTCACAAGTTGACCTGCTGTGAGGAAGAAACGAGTTAGTACATTTCAAACTCGAAAAAGGCCTTTTTATAATCAACATGAAAAACCATAATTCCAAAAGTATAAAACACAAAAAAAATCTTACCAAGGAAGAAAATGTATCGTGCTATGCTCTTTCCTCCCGCCAGTGGTGCAACAGATGTCCCTTTCTCCATAAATGTACTCAATGGGATCGTAATGTTGCAACCACTCACAAGTTGACCTGCTGTGAGGAAGAAACGAGTTAGTACATTTCAAACACGAAAAAGGCCTTTTTATAATCAACATGAAAAACCATAATTCCAAAAGTATAAAACACAAAAAAAATCTTACCAAGGAAGAAAATGTATCGTGATATGCTCCTTCCTCCCGCCAGTGGTGCAACAGATGTCCCTTTCTCCAAAAATGTACTCAATGGGATCGTAATGTTGCAACCACTCACAAGTTGACCTGCTGTGAGGAAGAAACGAGTTAGTACATTTCAAACACGAAAAAGGCCTTTTTATAATCAACATGAAAAACCATAATTCCAAAAGTATAAAACACAAAAAAAATCTTACCAAGGAAGAAAATGTATCGTGCTATGCTCCTTCCTCTCGCCCTGTGGTGCAACAGATGTCCCTTTCTCCAAAAATGTACTCAATGGGATCGTAATGTTGCAACCACTCACTAATTGACCTGCTGTGAGGAAGAAATGAGTTAGTACATTTCAAACACGAAAAAGGCCTTTTTATAATCAACATGAAAAACCATAATTCCAAAAGTATAAAACACAAAAAAAATCTTACCAAGGAAGGAAATGTATCGTGCTATGCTCCTTCCTCCCGCCAGTGGTGCAACAGATGTCCCTTTCTCCATAAATGTACTCAATGGGATCGTAATGTTGCAACCACTCACAAGTTGACCTGCTGTGAGGAAGAAATGAGTTAGTACATTTCAAACATGAAAAAGGCCTTTTTATAATCAACATGAAAAACCATAATTCCAAAAGTATAAAACACAAAAAAAATCTTACCAAGGAAGAAAATGTATCGTGCTATGCTCACTCCTCTCGCCCTGTGGTGCAACAGATGTCCCTTTCTCCAAAAATGTACTCAATGGGATCGTAATGTTGCAACCACTCACTAATTGACCTGCTGTGAGGAAGAAATGAGTTAGTACATTTCAAACACGAAAAAGGCCTTTTTATAATCAACATGAAAAACCATAATTCCAAAAGTATAAAACACAAAAAAAATCTTACCAAGGAAGAAAATGTATCGTGCTATGCTCCTTCCTCCCGCCAGTGGTGCAACAGATGTCCCTTTCTCCAAAAATGTACTCAATGGGATCGTAATGTTGCAACCACTCACTAATTGACCTGCTGTGAGGAAGAAATGAGTTAGTACATTTCAAACATGAAAAAGGTCATTTTATAATCAACATGAAAAACCATAATTCCAAAAGTATAAAACACAAAAAAAATCTTACCAAGGAAGAAAATGTATCGTGCTACGCTCCCTCCTCTCGCCCTGTGGTGCAACAGATGTCCCTTTCTCCAAAAATGTACTCAATGGGATCGTAATGTTGCAACCACTCACAAGTTGACCTGCTGTGAGGAGGAAACGAGTTAGTACATTTCAAACACGAAAAAGGCCTTTTTAAAATCAACATAGAAAACCATAATTCCAAAAGTATAAAACACAAAAAAATCCTTACCAAGCAAGAAAATGTATCGTGCTACGCTCCCTCCTCCCGCCCTGTGGTACAACAGATGTCCCTTTCTCCAAAAATGTACTGAATGGGATCGTAATGTTGCAACCACTCACAAGTTGACCTGCTGTGAGGAGGAAACGAGTTAGTACATTTCAAACATGAAAAAGGTCATTTTATAATCAACATGAAAAACCATAATTCCAAAAGTATAAAACACAAAAAAAATCTTACCAAGGAAGAAAATGTATCGTGCTATGCTCCTTCCTCCCGCCAGTGGTGCAACAGATGTCCCTTTCTCCATAAATGTACTCAATGGGATCGTAATGTTGCAACCACTCACAAGTTGACCTGCTGTGAGGAAGAAACGAGTTAGTACATTTCAAACACGAAAAAGGCCTTTTTATAATCAACATGAAAAACCATAATTCCAAAAGTATAAAACACAAAAAAAATCTTACCAAGGAAGAAAATCTATCGTGCTATGCTCCTTCCTCCCGCCAGTGGTGCAACAGATGTCCCTTTCTCCATAATTGTACTCAATGGGATCGTAATGTTGCAACCACTCACAAGTTGACCTGCTGTGAGGAAGAAACGAGTTAGTACATTTCAAACACGAAAAAGGCCTTTTTATAATCAACATGAAAAACCATAATTCCAAAAGTATAAAACACAAAAAAAATCTTACCAAGGAAGAAAATGTATCGTGCTATGCTCCTTCCTCCCGCCAGTGGTGCAACAGATGTCCCTTTCTCCAAAAATG
The DNA here is from genome assembly GCF_021461385.2 of Schistocerca piceifrons. Classification (NCBI taxonomy): domain Eukaryota; kingdom Metazoa; phylum Arthropoda; class Insecta; order Orthoptera; family Acrididae; genus Schistocerca; species Schistocerca piceifrons. The sequence continues at coordinate 48,631,164 of NC_060144.1, forward strand.
TACTCAATGGGATCGTAATGTTGCAACCACTCACTAATTGACCTGCTGTGAGGAAGAAATGAGTTAGTACATTTCAAACATGAAAAAGGTCATTTTATAATCAACATGAAAAACCATAATTCCAAAAGTATAAAACACAAAAAAAATCTTACCAAGGAAGAAAATGTATCGTGCTATGCTCCTTCCTCCCGCCAGTGGTGCAACAGATGTCCCTTTCTCCAAAAATGTACTCAATGGGATCGTAATGTTGCAACCACTCACAAGTTGACCTGCTGTGAGGAAGAAACGAGTTAGTACATTTCAAACACGAAAAAGGCCTTTTTATAATCAACATGAAAAACCATAATTCCAAAAGTATAAAACACAAAAAAAATCTTACCAAGGAAGAAAATGTATCGTGCTATGCTCCTTCCTTTCGCCCTGTGGTGCAACAGATGTCCCTTTCTCCAAAAATGTACTCAATGGGATCGTAATGTTGCAACCACTCACTAATTGACCTGCTGTGAGGAAGAAATGAGTTAGTACATTTCAAACACGAAAAAGGCCTTTTTATAATCAACATGAAAAACCATAATTCCAAAAGTATAAAACACAAAAAAAATCTTACCAAGGAAGAAAATGTATCGTGCTATGCTCCTTCCTCCCGCCAGTGGTGCAACAGATGTCCCTTCCCCAAAAATGTACTCAATGGGATCGTAATGTTGCAACCACTCACAAGTTGACCTGCTGTGAGGAAGAAACGAGTTAGTACATTTCAAACACGAAAAAGGCCTTTTTATAATCAACATGAAAAACCATAATTCCAAAAGTATAAAACACAAAAAAAATCTTACCAAGGAAGAAAATGTATCGTGCTATGCTCCCTCCTCTCGCCCTGTGGTGCAACAGATGTCCCTTTCTCCAAAAATGTACTCAATGGGATCGTAATGTTGCAACCACTCACTAATTGACCTGCTGTGAGGAAGAAATGAGTTAGTACATTTCAAACACGAAAAAGGCCTTTTTATAATCAACATGAAAAACCATAATTCCAAAAGAATAAAACACAAAAAAAATCTTACCAAGGAAGAAAATGTATCGTGCTATGCTCCTTCCTCCCGCCAGTGGTGCAACAGATGTCCCTTTCTCCATAAATGTACTCAATGGGATCGTAATGTTGCAACCACTCACAAGTTGACCTGCTGTGAGGAGGAAACGAGTTAGTACATTTCAAACACGAAAAAGGCCTTTTTATAATCAACATGAAAAACCATAATTCCAAAAGTATAAAACACAAAAAAAATCTTACCAAGGAAGAAAATGTATCGTGCTATGCTCCTTCCTCCCGCCAGTGGTGCAACAGATGTCCCTTTCTCCATAAATGTACTCAATGGGATCGTAATGTTGCAACCACTCACAAGTTGACCTGATGTGAGGAAGAAACGAGTTAGTACATTTCAAACACGAAAAAGGCCTTTTTATAATCAACATGAAAAACCATAATTCCAAAAGTATAAAACACAAAAAAAATCTTACCAAGGAAGAAAATGTATCGTGCTATGCTCCTTCCTCCCGCCAGTGGTGCAACAGATGTCCCTTTCTCCAAAAATGTACTCAATGGGATCGTAATGTTGCAACCACTCACTAATTGACCTGCTGTGAGGAAGAAATGAGTTAGTACATTTCAAACATGAAAAAGGTCATTTTATAATCAACATGAAAAACCATAATTCCAAAAGTATAAAACACAAAAAAATCTTACCAAGGAAGTAAATGTATCGTGCTATGCTCCTTCCTCCCGCCAGTGGTGCAACAGATGTCCCTTTCTCCAAACATGTACTCAATGGGATCGTAATGTTGCAACCACTCACAAGTTGACCTGCTGTGAGGAAGAAACGAGTTAGTACATTTCAAACACGAAAAAGGCCTTTTTATAATCAACATGAAAAACCATAATTCCAAAAGTATAAAACACAAAAAAAATCTTACCAAGGAAGAAAATGTATCGTGCTATGCTCCTTCCTCCCGCCAGTGGTGCAACAGATGTCCCTTTCTCCATAAATTTACTCAATGGGATCGTAATGTTGCAACCACTCACAAGTTGACCTGCTGTGAGGAAGAAACGAGTTAGTACATTTCAAACACGAAAAAGGCCTTTTTATAATCAACATGAAAAACCATAATTCCAAAAGTATAAAACACAAAAAAAATCTTACCAAGGAAGAAAATGTATCGTGCTATGCTCCTTCCTCCCGCCAGTGGTGCAACAGATGTCCCTTTCTCCATAAATGTACTCAATGGGATCGTAATGTTGCAACCACTCACAAGTTGACCTGCTGTGAGGAAGAAACGAGTTAGTACATTTCAAACTCGAAAAAGGCCTTTTTATAATCAACATGAAAAACCATAATTCCAAAAGTATAAAACACAAAAAAAATCTTACCAAGGAAGAAAATGTATCGTGCTATGCTCTTTCCTCCCGCCAGTGGTGCAACAGATGTCCCTTTCTCCATAAATGTACTCAATGGGATCGTAATGTTGCAACCACTCACAAGTTGACCTGCTGTGAGGAAGAAACGAGTTAGTACATTTCAAACACGAAAAAGGCCTTTTTATAATCAACATGAAAAACCATAATTCCAAAAGTATAAAACACAAAAAAAATCTTACCAAGGAAGAAAATGTATCGTGATATGCTCCTTCCTCCCGCCAGTGGTGCAACAGATGTCCCTTTCTCCAAAAATGTACTCAATGGGATCGTAATGTTGCAACCACTCACAAGTTGACCTGCTGTGAGGAAGAAACGAGTTAGTACATTTCAAACACGAAAAAGGCCTTTTTATAATCAACATGAAAAACCATAATTCCAAAAGTATAAAACACAAAAAAAATCTTACCAAGGAAGAAAATGTATCGTGCTATGCTCCTTCCTCCCGCCAGTGGTGCAACAGATGTCCCTTCCCCAAAAATGTACTCAATGGGATCGTAATGTTGCAACCACTCACAAGTTGACCTGCTGTGAGGAAGAAACGAGTTAGTACATTTCAAACACGAAAAAGGCCTTTTTATAATCAACATGAAAAACCATAATTCCAAAAGTATAAAACACAAAAAAAATCTTACCAAGGAAGAAAATGTATCGTGCTATGCTCCCTCCTCTCGCCCTGTGGTGCAACAGATGTCCCTTTCTCCAAAAATGTACTCAATGGGATCGTAATGTTGCAACCACTCACTAATTGACCTGCTGTGAGGAAGAAATGAGTTAGTACATTTCAAACACGAAAAAGGCCTTTTTATAATCAACATGAAAAACCATAATTCCAAAAGAATAAAACACAAAAAAAATCTTACCAAGGAAGAAAATGTATCGTGCTATGCTCCTTCCTCCCGCCAGTGGTGCAACAGATGTCCCTTTCTCCATAAATGTACTCAATGGGATCGTAATGTTGCAACCACTCACAAGTTGACCTGCTGTGAGGAGGAAACGAGTTAGTACATTTCAAACACGAAAAAGGCCTTTTTATAATCAACATGAAAAACCATAATTCCAAAAGTATAAAACACAAAAAAAATCTTACCAAGGAAGAAAATGTATCGTGCTATGCTCCTTCCTCCCGCCAGTGGTGCAACAGATGTCCCTTTCTCCATAAATGTACTCAATGGGATCGTAATGTTGCAACCACTCACAAGTTGACCTGATGTGAGGAAGAAACGAGTTAGTACATTTCAAACACGAAAAAGGCCTTTTTATAATCAACATGAAAAACCATAATTCCAAAAGTATAAAACACAAAAAAAATCTTACCAAGGAAGAAAATGTATCGTGCTATGCTCCTTCCTCCCGCCAGTGGTGCAACAGATGTCCCTTTCTCCAAAAATGTACTCAATGGGATCGTAATGTTGCAACCACTCACTAATTGACCTGCTGTGAGGAAGAAATGAGTTAGTACATTTCAAACATGAAAAAGGTCATTTTATAATCAACATGAAAAACCATAATTCCAAAAGTATAAAACACAAAAAAATCTTACCAAGGAAGTAAATGTATCGTGCTATGCTCCTTCCTCCCGCCAGTGGTGCAACAGATGTCCCTTTCTCCAAACATGTACTCAATGGGATCGTAATGTTGCAACCACTCACAAGTTGACCTGCTGTGAGGAAGAAACGAGTTAGTACATTTCAAACACGAAAAAGGCCTTTTTATAATCAACATGAAAAACCATAATTCCAAAAGTATAAAACACAAAAAAAATCTTACCAAGGAAGAAAATGTATCGTGCTATGCTCCTTCCTCCCGCCAGTGGTGCAACAGATGTCCCTTTCTCCATAAATTTACTCAATGGGATCGTAATGTTGCAACCACTCACAAGTTGACCTGCTGTGAGGAAGAAACGAGTTAGTACATTTCAAACACGAAAAAGGCCTTTTTATAATCAACATGAAAAACCATAATTCCAAAAGTATAAAACACAAAAAAAATCTTACCAAGGAAGAAAATGTATCGTGCTATGCTCCTTCCTCCCGCCAGTGGTGCAACAGATGTCCCTTTCTCCATAAATGTACTCAATGGGATCGTAATGTTGCAACCACTCACAAGTTGACCTGCTGTGAGGAAGAAACGAGTTAGTACATTTCAAACTCGAAAAAGGCCTTTTTATAATCAACATGAAAAACCATAATTCCAAAAGTATAAAACACAAAAAAAATCTTACCAAGGAAGAAAATGTATCGTGCTATGCTCTTTCCTCCCGCCAGTGGTGCAACAGATGTCCCTTTCTCCATAAATGTACTCAATGGGATCGTAATGTTGCAACCACTCACAAGTTGACCTGCTGTGAGGAAGAAACGAGTTAGTACATTTCAAACACGAAAAAGGCCTTTTTATAATCAACATGAAAAACCATAATTCCAAAAGTATAAAACACAAAAAAAATCTTACCAAGGAAGAAAATGTATCGTGATATGCTCCTTCCTCCCGCCAGTGGTGCAACAGATGTCCCTTTCTCCAAAAATGTACTCAATGGGATCGTAATGTTGCAACCACTCACAAGTTGACCTGCTGTGAGGAAGAAACGAGTTAGTACATTTCAAACACGAAAAAGGCCTTTTTATAATCAACATGAAAAACCATAATTCCAAAAGTATAAAACACAAAAAAAATCTTACCAAGGAAGAAAATGTATCGTGCTATGCTCCTTCCTCTCGCCCTGTGGTGCAACAGATGTCCCTTTCTCCAAAAATGTACTCAATGGGATCGTAATGTTGCAACCACTCACTAATTGACCTGCTGTGAGGAAGAAATGAGTTAGTACATTTCAAACACGAAAAAGGCCTTTTTATAATCAACATGAAAAACCATAATTCCAAAAGTATAAAACACAAAAAAAATCTTACCAAGGAAGGAAATGTATCGTGCTATGCTCCTTCCTCCCGCCAGTGGTGCAACAGATGTCCCTTTCTCCATAAATGTACTCAATGGGATCGTAATGTTGCAACCACTCACAAGTTGACCTGCTGTGAGGAAGAAATGAGTTAGTACATTTCAAACATGAAAAAAGGCCTTTTTATAATCAACATGAAAAACCATAATTCCAAAAGTATAAAACACAAAAAAAATCTTACCAAGGAAGAAAATGTATCGTGCTATGCTCACTCCTCTCGCCCTGTGGTGCAACAGATGTCCCTTTCTCCAAAAATGTACTCAATGGGATCGTAATGTTGCAACCACTCACTAATTGACCTGCTGTGAGGAAGAAATGAGTTAGTACATTTCAAACACGAAAAAGGCCTTTTTATAATCAACATGAAAAACCATAATTCCAAAAGTATAAAACACAAAAAAAATCTTACCAAGGAAGAAAATGTATCGTGCTATGCTCCTTCCTCCCGCCAGTGGTGCAACAGATGTCCCTTTCTCCAAAAATGTACTCAATGGGATCGTAATGTTGCAACCACTCACTAATTGACCTGCTGTGAGGAAGAAATGAGGTAGTACATTTCAAACATGAAAAAGGTCATTTTATAATCAACATGAAAAACCATAATTCCAAAAGTATAAAACACAAAAAAAATCTTACCAAGGAAGAAAATGTATCGTGCTACGCTCCCTCCTCTCGCCCTGTGGTGCAACAGATGTCCCTTTCTCCAAAAATGTACTCAATGGGATCGTAATGTTGCAACCACTCACAAGTTGACCTGCTGTGAGGAGGAAACGAGTTAGTACATTTCAAACACGAAAAAGGCCTTTTTAAAATCAACATAGAAAACCATAATTCCAAAAGTATAAAACACAAAAAAATCCTTACCAAGCAAGAAAATGTATCGTGCTACGCTCCCTCCTCCCGCCCTGTGGTACAACAGATGTCCCTTTCTCCAAAAATGTACTGAATGGGATCGTAATGTTGCAACCACTCACAAGTTGACCTGCTGTGAGGAGGAAACGAGTTAGTACATTTCAAACATGAAAAAGGTCATTTTATAATCAACATGAAAAACCATAATTCCAAAAGTATAAAACACAAAAAAAATCTTACCAAGGAAGAAAATGTATCGTGCTATGCTCCTTCCTCCCGCCAGTGGTGCAACAGATGTCCCTTTCTCCATAAATGTACTCAATGGGATCGTAATGTTGCAACCACTCACAAGTTGACCTGCTGTGAGGAAGAAACGAGTTAGTACATTTCAAACATGAAAAAGGTCATTTTATAATCAACATGAAAAACCATAATTCCAAAAGTATAAAACACAAAAAAAATCTTACCAAGGAAGAAAATGTATCGTGCTATGCTCCTTCCTCCCGCCAGTGGTGCAACAGATGTCCCTTTCTCCATAAATGTACTGAATGGGATCGTAATGTTGCAACCACTCACAAGTTGACCTGCTGTGAGGAGGAAACGAGTTAGTACATTTCAAACATGAAAAAGGTCATTTTATAATCAACATGAAAAACCATAATTCCAAAAGTATAAAACACAAAAAAAATCTTACCAAGGAAGAAAATGTATCGTGCTATGCTCCTTCCTCCCGCCAGTGGTGCAACAGATGTCCCTTTCTCCATAAATGTACTGAATGGGATCGTAATGTTGCAACCACTCACAAGTTGACCTGCTGTGAGGAGGAAACGAGTTAGTACATTTCAAACATGAAAAAGGTCATTTTATAATCAACATGAAAAACCATAATTCCAAAAGTATAAAACACAAAAAAAATCTTACCAAGGAAGAAAATGTATCGTGCTATGCTCCTTCCTCCCGCCAGTGGTGCAACAGATGTCCCTTTCTCCATAAATGTACTCAATGGGATCGTAATGTTGCAACCACTCACAAGTTGACCTGCTGTGAGGAAGAAACGAGTTAGTACATTTCAAACATGAAAAAGGTCATTTTATAATCAACATGAAAAACCATAATTCCAAAAGTATAAAACACAAAAAAAATCTTACCAAGGAAGAAAATGTATCGTGCTATGCTCCTTCCTCCCGCCAGTGGTGCAACAGATGTCCCTTTCTCCATAAATGTACTCAATGGGATCGTAATGTTGCAACCACTCACAAGTTGACCTGCTGTGAGGAAGAAACGAGTTAGTACATTTCAAACATGAAAAAGGTCATTTTATAATCAACATGAAAAACCATAATTCCAAAAGTATAAAACACAAAAAAAATCTTACCAAGGAAGAAAATGTATCGTGCTATGCTCCTTCCTCCCGCCAGTGGTGCAACAGATGTCCCTTTCTCCATAAATGTACTCAATGGGATCGTAATGTTGCAACCACTCACAAGTTGACCTGCTGTGAGGAAGAAACGAGTTAGTACATTTCAAACATGAAAAAGGTCATTTTATAATCAACATGAAAAACCATAATTCCAAAAGTATAAAACACAAAAAAAATCTTACCAAGGAAGAAAATGTATCGTGCTATGCTCCTTCCTCCCGCCAGTGGTGCAACAGATGTCCCTTTCTCCATAAATGTACTGAATGGGATCGTAATGTTGCAACCCCTCACAAGTTGACCTGCTGTGAGGAGGAAACGAGTTAGTACATTTCAAACATGAAAAAGGTCATTTTATAATCAACATGAAAAACCATAATTCCAAAAGTATAAAACACAAAAAAAATCTTACCAAGGAAGAAAATGTATCGTGCTATGCTCCTTCCTCCCGCCAGTGGTGCAACAGATGTCCCTTTCTCCATAAATGTACTCAATGGGATCATAATGTTGCAACCACTCACAAGTTGACCTGCTGTGAGGAAGAAACGAGTTAGTACATTTCAAACATGAAAAAGGTCATTTTATAATCAACATGAAAAACCATAATTCCAAAAGTATAAAACACAAAAAAAATCTTACCAAGGAAGAAAATGTATCGTGCTATGCTCCTTCCTCCCGCCAGTGGTGCAACAGATGTCCCTTTCTCCATAAATGTACTGAATGGGATCGTAATGTTGCAACCACTCACAAGTTGACCTGCTGTGAGGAGGAAACGAGTTAGTACATTTCAAACATGAAAAAGGTCATTTTATAATCAACATGAAAAACCATAATTCCAAAAGTATAAAACACAAAAAAAATCTTACCAAGGAAGAAAATGTATCGTGCTATGCTCCTTCCTCCCGCCAGTGGTGCAACAGATGTCCCTTTCTCCATAAATGTACTCAATGGGATCGTAATGTTGCAACCACTCACAAGTTGACCTGCTGTGAGGAGGAAACGAGTTAGTACATTTCAAACATGAAAAAGGTCATTTTATAATCAACATGAAAAACCATAATTCCAAAAGTATAAAACACAAAAAAAATCTTACCAAGGAAGAAAATGTATCGTGCTATGCTCCTTCCTCCCACCAGTGGTGCAACAGATGTCCCTTTCTCCATAAATGTACTCAATGGGATCGTAATGTTGCAACCACTCACAAGTTGACCTGCTGTGAGGAAGAAACGAGTTAGTACATTTCAAACATGAAAAAGGTCATTTTATAATCAACATGAAAAACCATAATTCCAAAAGTATAAAACACAAAAAAAATCTTACCAAGGAAGAAAATGTATCGTGCTATGCTCCTTCCTCCCGCCAGTGGTGCAACAGATTTCCCTTTCTCCAAAAATGTACTCAATGGGATCGTAATGTTGCAACCACTCACAAGTTGACCTGCCGTGAGGAGGAAACGAGTTAGTACATTTCAAACATGAAAAATGTCATTTTATAATCAACATGAAAAACCATAATTCCAAAAGTATAAAATACAAAAAAAATCTTACCAAGGAAGAAAATGTGTCGTGCTATGCTCCTTCCTCCTGCCAGTGGTGCAACAGATGTCCCTTTCTCCATAAATGTACTCAATGGAATCGTAATGTTGCAACCACTCACAAGTTGACCTGCTGTGAGGAAGAAACGAGTTAGTACATTTCAAACATGAAAAAGGTCATTTTATAATCAACATGAAAAACCATAATTCCAAAAGTATAAAACACAAAAAAAATCTTACCAAAGAAGAAAATGTATCGTGCTATGCTCCTTCCTCCCGCCAGTGGTGCAACAGATTTCCCTTTCTCCCAAAATGTACTCAATGGGATCGTAATGTTGCAACCACTCACAAGTTGACCTGCTGTGAGGAAGAAACGAGTTAGTACATTTCAAACACGAAAAAGGCCTTTTTATAATCAACATGAAAAACCATAATTCCAAAAGTATAAAACACAAAAAAAATCTTACCAAGGAAGAAAATGTATCGTGCTATGCTCCCTCCTCCCGCCAGTGGTGCAACAGATTTCCCTTTCTCCAAAAATGTACTCAATGGGATCGTAATGTTGCAACCACTCACAAGTTGACCTGCTGTGAGGAAGAAACGAGTTAGTACATTTCAAACACGAAAAAGGCCTTTTTATAATCAACATGAAAAACCATAATTCCAAAAGTATAAAACACAAAAAAAATCTTACCAAGGAAGAAAATGTATCGTGCTATGCTCCTTCCTCCCGCCAGTGGTGCAACAGATGTCCCTTTCTCCATAAATGTACTCAATGGGATCGTAATGTTGCAACCACTCACAAGTTGACCTGCTGTGAGGAGGAAACGAGTTAGTACATTTCAAACATGAAAAAGGTCATTTTATAATCAACATGAAAAACCATAATTCCAAAAGTATAAAACACAAAAAAAATCTTACCAAGGAAGAAAATGTATCGTGCTATGCTCCTTCCTCCCGCCAGTGGTGCAACAGATGTCCCTTTCTCCATAAATGTACTCAATGGGATCGTAATGTTGCAACCACTCACTAATTGACCTGCTGTGAGGAAGAAACGAGTTAGTACATTTCAAACACGAAAAAGGCCTTTTTATAATCAACATGAAAAACCATAATTCCAAAAGTATAAAACACAAAAAAAATCTTACCAAGGAAGAAAATGTATCGTGCTATGCTCCTTCCTCCCGCCAGTGGTGCAACAGATGTCCCTTTCTCCATAAATGTACTCAATGGGATCGTAATGTTGCAACCACTCACAAGTTGACCTGCTGTGAGGAAGAAACGAGTTAGTACATTTCAAACATGAAAAAGGTCATTTTATAATCAACATGAAAAACCATAATTCCAAAAGTATAAAACACAAAAAAAATCTTACCAAGGAAGAAAATGTATCGTGCTATGCTCCTTCCTCCCGCCAGTGGTGCAACAGATGTCCCTTTCTCCATAAATGTACTCAATGGGATCGTAATGTTGCAACCACTCACAAGATGACCTGCTGTGAGGAAGAAACGAGTTAGTACATTTCAAACATGAAAAAGGTCATTTTATAATCAACATGAAAAACCATAATTCCAAAAGTATAAAACACAAAAAAAATCTTACCAAGGAAGAAAATGTATCGTGCTATGCTCCTTCCTCCCGCCAGTGGTGCAACAGATGTCCCTTTCTCCATAAATGTACTCAATGGGATCGTAATGTTGCAACCACTCACTAATTGACCTGCTGTGAGGAAGAAACGAGTTAGTACATTTCAAACACGAAAAAGGCCTTTTTATAATCAACATGAAAAACCATAATTCAAAAACTATAAAACACAAAAAAAATCTTACCAAGGAAGAAAATGTATCGTGCTATGCTCCTTCCTCCCGCCAGTGGTGCAACAGATGTCCCTTTCTCCATAAATGTACTCAATGGGATCGTAATGTTGCAACCACTCACTAATTGACCTGCTGTGAGGAAGAAACGAGTTAGTACATTTCAAACACGAAAAAGGCCTTTTTATAATCAACATGAAAAACCATAATTCCAAAAGTATAAAACACAAAAAAAATCTTACCAAGGAAGAAAATGTATCGTGCTATGCTCCTTCCTCCCGCCAGTGGTGCAACAGATGTCCCTTTCTCCATAAATGTACTCAATGGGATCGTAATGTTGCAACCACTCACAAGTTGACCTGCTGTGAGGAAGAAACGAGTTAGTACATTTCAAACACGAAAAAGGCCTTTTTATAATCAACATGAAAAACCATAATTCCAAAAGTATAAAACACAAAAAAAATCTTACCAAGGAAGAAAATGTATCGTGCTATGCTCCTTCCTCCCGCCAGTGGTGCAACAGATGTCCCTTTCTCCAAAAATGTACTCAATGGGATCGTAATGTTGCAACCACTCACTAATTGACCTGCTGTGAGGAAGAAATGAGTTAGTACATTTCAAACATGAAAAAGGTCATTTTATAATCAACATGAAAAACCATAATTCCAAAAGTATAAAACACAAAAAAAATCTTACCAAGGAAGAAAATGTATCGTGCTACGCTCCCTCCTCCCGCCCTGTGGTGCAACAGATGTCCCTTTCTCCAAAAATGTACTGAATGGGATCGTAATGTTGCAACCACTCACAAGTTGACCTGCTGTGAGGAAGAAACGAGTTAGTACATTTCAAACACGAAAAAGGCCTTTTTATAATCAACATGAAAAACCATAATTCCAAAAGTATAAAACACAAAAAAAATCTTACCAAGGAAGAAAATGTATCGTGCTATGCTCCTTCCTCCCGCCAGTGGTGCAACAGATGTCCCTTTCTCCAAAAATGTACTCAATGGGATCGTAATGTTGCAACCACTCACTAATTGACCTGCTGTAAGGAAGAAATGAGTTAGTACATTTCAAACATGAAAAAGGTCATTTTATAATCAACATGAAAAACCATAATTCCAAAAGTATAAAACACAAAAAAAATCTTACCAAGGAAGAAAATGTATCGTGCTATGCTCCTTCCTCCCGCCAGTGGTGCAACAGATGTCCCTTTCTCCATAAATGTACTGAATGGGATCGTAATGTTGCAACCACTCACAAGTTGACCTGCTGTGAGGAGGAAACGAGTTAGTACATTTCAAACATGAAAAAGGTCATTTTATAATCAACATGAAAAACCATAATTCCAAAAGTATAAAACACAAAAAAAATCTTACCAAGGAAGAAAATGTATCGTGCTATGCTCCTTCCTCCCGCCAGTGGTGCAACAGATGTCCCTTTCTCCATAAATGTACTCAATGGGATCGTAATGTTGCAACCACTCACAAGTTGACCTGCTGTGAGGAAGAAACGAGTTAGTACATTTCAAACATGAAAAAGGTCATTTTATAATCAACATGAAAAACCATAATTCCAAAAGTATAAAACACAAAAAAAATCTTACCAAGGAAGAAAATGTATCGTGCTATGCTCCTTCCTCCCGCCAGTGGTGCAACAGATGTCCCTTTCTCCATAAATGTACTCAATGGGATCGTAATGTTGCAACCACTCACAAGTTGACCTGCTGTGAGGAAGAAACGAGTTAGTACATTTCAAACATGAAAAAGGTCATTTTATAATCAACATGAAAAACCATAATTCCAAAAGTATAAAACACAAAAAAAATCTTACCAAGGAAGAAAATGTATCGTGCTATGCTCCTTCCTCCCGCCAGTGGTGCAACAGATGTCCCTTTCTCCATAAATGTACTGAATGGGATCGTAATGTTGCAACCCCTCACAAGTTGACCTGCTGTGAGGAGGAAACGAGTTAGTACATTTCAAACATGAAAAAGGTCATTTTATAATCAACATGAAAAACCATAATTCCAAAAGTATAAAACACAAAAAAAATCTTACCAAGGAAGAAAATGTATCGTGCTATGCTCCTTCCTCCCGCCAGTGGTGCAACAGATGTCCCTTTCTCCATAAATGTACTCAATGGGATCATAATGTTGCAACCACTCACAAGTTGACCTGCTGTGAGGAAGAAACGAGTTAGTACATTTCAAACATGAAAAAGGTCATTTTATAATCAACATGAAAAACCATAATTCCAAAAGTATAAAACACAAAAAAAATCTTACCAAGGAAGAAAATGTATCGTGCTATGCTCCTTCCTCCCGCCAGTGGTGCAACAGATGTCCCTTTCTCCATAAATGTACTGAATGGGATCGTAATGTTGCAACCACTCACAAGTTGACCTGCTGTGAGGAGGAAACGAGTTAGTACATTTCAAACATGAAAAAGGTCATTTTATAATCAACATGAAAAACCATAATTCCAAAAGTATAAAACACAAAAAAAATCTTACCAAGGAAGAAAATGTATCGTGCTATGCTCCTTCCTCCCGCCAGTGGTGCAACAGATGTCCCTTTCTCCATAAATGTACTCAATGGGATCGTAATGTTGCAACCACTCACAAGTTGACCTGCTGTGAGGAGGAAACGAGTTAGTACATTTCAAACATGAAAAAGGTCATTTTATAATCAACATGAAAAACCATAATTCCAAAAGTATAAAACACAAAAAAAATCTTACCAAGGAAGAAAATGTATCGTGCTATGCTCCTTCCTCCCACCAGTGGTGCAACAGATGTCCCTTTCTCCATAAATGTACTCAATGGGATCGTAATGTTGCAACCACTCACAAGTTGACCTGCTGTGAGGAAGAAACGAGTTAGTACATTTCAAACATGAAAAAGGTCATTTTATAATCAACATGAAAAACCATAATTCCAAAAGTATAAAACACAAAAAAAATCTTACCAAGGAAGAAAATGTATCGTGCTATGCTCCTTCCTCCCGCCAGTGGTGCAACAGATTTCCCTTTCTCCAAAAATGTACTCAATGGGATCGTAATGTTGCAACCACTCACAAGTTGACCTGCCGTGAGGAGGAAACGAGTTAGTACATTTCAAACATGAAAAATGTCATTTTATAATCAACATGAAAAACCATAATTCCAAAAGTATAAAATACAAAAAAAATCTTACCAAGGAAGAAAATGTGTCGTGCTATGCTCCTTCCTCCTGCCAGTGGTGCAACAGATGTCCCTTTCTCCATAAATGTACTCAATGGAATCGTAATGTTGCAACCACTCACAAGTTGACCTGCTGTGAGGAAGAAACGAGTTAGTACATTTCAAACATGAAAAAGGTCATTTTATAATCAACATGAAAAACCATAATTCCAAAAGTATAAAACACAAAAAAAATCTTACCAAAGAAGAAAATGTATCGTGCTATGCTCCTTCCTCCCGCCAGTGGTGCAACAGATTTCCCTTTCTCCCAAAATGTACTCAATGGGATCGTAATGTTGCAACCACTCACAAGTTGACCTGCTGTGAGGAAGAAACGAGTTAGTACATTTCAAACACGAAAAAGGCCTTTTTATAATCAACATGAAAAACCATAATTCCAAAAGTATAAAACACAAAAAAAATCTTACCAAGGAAGAAAATGTATCGTGCTATGCTCCCTCCTCCCGCCAGTGGTGCAACAGATTTCCCTTTCTCCAAAAATGTACTCAATGGGATCGTAATGTTGCAACCACTCACAAGTTGACCTGCTGTGAGGAAGAAACGAGTTAGTACATTTCAAACACGAAAAAGGCCTTTTTATAATCAACATGAAAAACCATAATTCCAAAAGTATAAAACACAAAAAAAATCTTACCAAGGAAGAAAATGTATCGTGCTATGCTCCTTCCTCCCGCCAGTGGTGCAACAGATGTCCCTTTCTCCATAAATGTACTCAATGGGATCGTAATGTTGCAACCACTCACAAGTTGACCTGCTGTGAGGAGGAAACGAGTTAGTACATTTCAAACATGAAAAAGGTCATTTTATAATCAACATGAAAAACCATAATTCCAAAAGTATAAAACACAAAAAAAATCTTACCAAGGAAGAAAATGTATCGTGCTATGCTCCTTCCTCCCGCCAGTGGTGCAACAGATGTCCCTTTCTCCATAAATGTACTCAATGGGATCGTAATGTTGCAACCACTCACTAATTGACCTGCTGTGAGGAAGAAACGAGTTAGTACATTTCAAACACGAAAAAGGCCTTTTTATAATCAACATGAAAAACCATAATTCCAAAAGTATAAAACACAAAAAAAATCTTACCAAGGAAGAAAATGTATCGTGCTATGCTCCTTCCTCCCGCCAGTGGTGCAACAGATGTCCCTTTCTCCATAAATGTACTCAATGGGATCGTAATGTTGCAACCACTCACAAGTTGACCTGCTGTGAGGAAGAAACGAGTTAGTACATTTCAAACATGAAAAAGGTCATTTTATAATCAACATGAAAAACCATAATTCCAAAAGTATAAAACACAAAAAAAATCTTACCAAGGAAGAAAATGTATCGTGCTATGCTCCTTCCTCCCGCCAGTGGTGCAACAGATGTCCCTTTCTCCATAAATGTACTCAATGGGATCGTAATGTTGCAACCACTCACAAGATGACCTGCTGTGAGGAAGAAACGAGTTAGTACATTTCAAACATGAAAAAGGTCATTTTATAATCAACATGAAAAACCATAATTCCAAAAGTATAAAACACAAAAAAAATCTTACCAAGGAAGAAAATGTATCGTGCTATGCTCCTTCCTCCCGCCAGTGGTGCAACAGATGTCCCTTTCTCCATAAATGTACTCAATGGGATCGTAATGTTGCAACCACTCACTAATTGACCTGCTGTGAGGAAGAAACGAGTTAGTACATTTCAAACACGAAAAAGGCCTTTTTATAATCAACATGAAAAACCATAATTCAAAAACTATAAAACACAAAAAAAATCTTACCAAGGAAGAAAATGTATCGTGCTATGCTCCTTCCTCCCGCCAGTGGTGCAACAGATGTCCCTTTCTCCATAAATGTACTCAATGGGATCGTAATGTTGCAACCACTCACTAATTGACCTGCTGTGAGGAAGAAACGAGTTAGTACATTTCAAACACGAAAAAGGCCTTTTTATAATCAACATGAAAAACCATAATTCCAAAAGTATAAAACACAAAAAAAATCTTACCAAGGAAGAAAATGTATCGTGCTATGCTCCTTCCTCCCGCCAGTGGTGCAACAGATGTCCCTTTCTCCATAAATGTACTCAATGGGATCGTAATGTTGCAACCACTCACAAGTTGACCTGCTGTGAGGAAGAAACGAGTTAGTACATTTCAAACACGAAAAAGGCCTTTTTATAATCAACATGAAAAACCATAATTCCAAAAGTATAAAACACAAAAAAAATCTTACCAAGGAAGAAAATGTATCGTGCTATGCTCCTTCCTCCCGCCAGTGGTGCAACAGATGTCCCTTTCTCCAAAAATGTACTCAATGGGATCGTAATGTTGCAACCACTCACTAATTGACCTGCTGTGAGGAAGAAATGAGTTAGTACATTTCAAACATGAAAAAGGTCATTTTATAATCAACATGAAAAACCATAATTCCAAAAGTATAAAACACAAAAAAAATCTTACCAAGGAAGAAAATGTATCGTGCTACGCTCCCTCCTCCCGCCCTGTGGTGCAACAGATGTCCCTTTCTCCAAAAATGTACTGAATGGGATCGTAATGTTGCAACCACTCACAAGTTGACCTGCTGTGAGGAAGAAACGAGTTAGTACATTTCAAACACGAAAAAGGCCTTTTTATAATCAACATGAAAAACCATAATTCCAAAAGTATAAAACACAAAAAAAATCTTACCAAGGAAGAAAATGTATCGTGCTATGCTCCTTCCTCCCGCCAGTGGTGCAACAGATGTCCCTTTCTCCAAAAATGTACTCAATGGGATCGTAATGTTGCAACCACTCACTAATTGACCTGCTGTAAGGAAGAAATGAGTTAGTACATTTCAAACATGAAAAAGGTCATTTTATAATCAACATGAAAAACCATAATTCCAAAAGTATAAAACACAAAAAAAATCTTACCAAGGAAGAAAATGTATCGTGCTACGCTCCCTCCTCCCGCCCTGTGGTGCAACAGATGTCCCTTTCTCCAAAAATGTACTGAATGGGATCGTAATGTTGCAACCACTCACAAGTTGACCTGCTGTGAGGAAGAAACGAGTTAGTACATTTCAAACACGAAAAAGGCCTTTTTATAATCAACATGAAAAACCATAATTCCAAAAGTATAAAACACAAAAAAAATCTTACCAAGGAAGAAAATGTATCGTGCTATGCTCCTTCCTCCCGCCAGTGGTGCAACAGATGTCCCTTTCTCCAAAAATGTACTCAATGGGATCGTAATGTTGCAACCACTCACTAATTGACCTGCTGTGAGGAAGAAATGAGTTAGTACATTTCAAACATGAAAAAGGTCATTTTATAATCAACATGAAAAACCATAATTCCAAAAGTATAAAACACAAAAAAAATCTTACCAAGGAAGAAAATGTATCGTGCTATGCTCCTTCCTCCCGCCAGTGGTGCAACAGATGTCCCTTTCTCCAAAAATGTACTGAATGGGATCGTAATGTTGCAACCACTCACAAGTTGACCTGCTGTGAGGAAGAAACGAGTTAGTACATTTCAAACACGAAAAAGGCCTTTTTATAATCAACATGAAAAACCATAATTCCAAAAGTATAAAACACAAAAAAAATCTTACCAAGGAAGAAAATGTATCGTGCTATGCTCCTTCCTCCCGCCAGTGGTGCAACAGATGTCCCTTTCTCCAAAAATGTACTCAATGGGATCGTAATGTTGCAACCACTCACTAATTGACCTGCTGTGAGGAAGAAATGAGTTAGTACATTTCAAACATGAAAAAGGTCATTTTATAATCAACATGAAAAACCATAATTCCAAAAGTATAAAACACAAAAAAAATCTTACCAAGGAAGAAAATGTATCGTGCTACGCTCCCTCCTCCCGCCCTGTGGTGCAACAGATGTCCCTTTCTCCAAAAATGTACTGAATGGGATCGTAATGTTGCAACCACTCACAAGTTGACCTGCTGTGAGGAAGAAACGAGTTAGTACATTTCAAACACGAAAAAGGCCTTTTTATAATCAACATGAAAAACCATAATTCCAAAAGTATAAAACACAAAAAAAATCTTACCAAGGAAGAAAATGTATCGTGCTATGCTCCCTCCTCCCGCCAGTGGTGCAACAGATGTCCCTTTCTCCATAAATGTACTCAATGGGATCGTAATGTTGCAACCACTCACAAGTTGACCTGCTGTGAGGAAGAAACGAGTTAGTACATTTCAAACACGAAAAAGGCCTTTTTATAATCAACATGAAAAACCATAATTCCAAAAGTATAAAACACAAAAAAAATCTTACCAAGGAAGAAAATGTATCGTGCTATGCTCCTTCCTCCCGCCAGTGGTGCAACAGATGTCCCTTTCTCCAAAAATGTACTCAATGGGATCGTAATGTTGCAACCACTCACTAATTGACCTGCTGTGAGGAAGAAACGAGTTAGTACATTTCAAACATGAAAAAGGTCATTTTATAATCAACATGAAATACCATAATTCCAAAAGTATAAAACACAAAAAAAATCTTACCAAGGAAGAAAATGTATCGTGCTACGCTCCCTCCTCCCGCCCTGTGGTGCAACAGATGTCCCTTTCTCCAAAAATGTACTGAATGGGATCGTAATGTTGCAACCACTCACAAGTTGACCTGCTGTGAGGAAGAAACGAGTTAGTACATTTCAAACACGAAAAAGGCCTTTTTATAATCAACATGAAAAACCATAATTCCAAAAGTATAAAACACAAAAAAAATCTTACCAAGGAAGAAAATGTATCGTGCTATGCTCCTTCCTCCCGCCAGTGGTGCAACAGATGTCCCTTTCTCCATAAATGTACTCAATGGGATCGTAATGTTGCAACCACTCACAAGTTGACCTGCTGTGAGGAAGAAACGAGTTAGTACATTTCAAACACGAAAAAGGCCTTTTTATAATCAACATGAAAAACCATAATTCCAAAAGTATAAAACACAAAAAAAATCTTACCAAGGAAGAAAATGTATCGTGCTATGCTCCTTCCTCCCGCCAGTGGTACAACAGATTTCCCTTTCTCCAAAAATGTACTCAATGGGATCGTAATGTTGCAACCACTCACAAGTTGACCTGCTGTGAGGAAGAAACGAGTTAGTGCATTTCAAACATGAAAAAGGTCATTTTATAATCAACATGAAAAACCATAATTCCAAAAGTATAAAACACAAAAAAAATCTTACCAAGGAAGAAAATGTATCGTGCTACGCTCCCTCCTCCCGCCCTGTGGTGCAACAGATGTCCCTTTCTCCAAAAATGTACTCAATGGGATCGTAATGTTGCAACCACTCACAAGTTGACCTGCTGTGAGGAGGAAACGAGTTAGTACATTTCAAACATGAAAAAGGTCATTTTATAATCAACATGAAAAACCATAATTCCAAAAGTATAAAACACAAAAAAAATCTTACCAAGGAAGAAAATGTGTCGTTCTATGCTCCTTCCTCCCGCCAGTGGTGCAACAGATGTCCCTTTCTCCATAAATGTACTCAATGGGATCGTAATGTTGCAACCACTCACAAGTTGACCTGCTGTGAGGAAGAAACGAGTTAGTACATTTCAAACATGAAAAAGGTCATTTTATAATCAACATGAAAAACCATAATTCCAAAAGTATAAAACACAAAAAAAATCTTACCAAGGAAGAAAATGTATCGTGCTACGCTCCCTCCTCCCGCCCTGTGGTGCAACAGATGTCCCTTTCTCCAAAAATGTACTGAATGGGATCGTAATGTTGCAACCACTCACAAGTTGACCTGCTGTGAGGAAGAAACGAGTTAGTACATTTCAAACACGAAAAAGGCCTTTTTATAATCAACATGAAAAACCATAATTCCAAAAGTATAAAACACAAAAAAAATCTTACCAAGGAAGAAAATGTATCGTGCTATGCTCCTTCCTCCCGCCAGTGGTGCAACAGATTTCCCTTTCTCCAAAAATGTACTCAATGGGATCGTAATGTTGCAACCACTCACAAGTTGACCTGCTGTGAGGAGGAAACGAGTTAGTACATTTCAAACATGAAAAAGGTCATTTTATAATCAACATGAAAAACCATAATTCCAAAAGTATAAAACACAAAAAAAATCTTACCAAGGAAGAAAATGTGTCGTGCTATACTCCTTCCTCCCGCCAGTGGTGCAACAGATGTCCCTTTCTCCATAAATGTACTCAATGGGATCGTAATGTTGCAACCACTCACAAGTTGACCTGCTGTGAGGAAGAAACGAGTTAGTACATTTCAAACATGAAAAAGGTCATTTTATAATCAACATGAAAAACCATAATTCCAAAAGTATAAAACACAAAAAAAATCTTACCAAGGAAGAAAATGTATCGTGCTACGCTCCCTCCTCTCGCCCTGTGGTGCAACAGATGTCCCTTTCTCCAAAAATGTACTGAATGGGATCGTAATGTTGCAACCACTCACAAGTTGACCTGCTGTGAGGAGGAAACGAGTTAGTACATTTCAAACATGAAAAAGGTCATTTTATAATCAACATGAAAAACCATAATTCCAAAAGTATAAAACACAAAAAAAATCTTACCAAGGAAGAAAATGTATCGTGCTATGCTCCTTCCTCCCGCCAGTGGTGCAACAGATTTCCCTTTCTCCAAAAATGTACTCAATGGGATCGTAATGTTGCAACCACTCACAAGTTGACCTGCTGTGAGGAAGAAACGAGTTAGTACATTTCAAACATGAAAAAGGTCATTTTATAATCAACATGAAAAACCATAATTCCAAAAGTATAAAACACAAAAAAAATCTTACCAAGGAAGAAAATGTATCGTGCTATGCTCCTTCTTCCCGCCAGTGGTGCAACAGATGTCCCTTTCTCCATAAATGTACTCAATGGGATCGTAATGTTGCAACCACTCACAAGTTGACCTGCTGTGAGGAAGAAACGAGTTAGTACATTTCAAACATGAAAAAGGTCATTTTATAATCAACATGAAAAACCATAATTCCAAAAGTATAAAACACAAAAAAAATCTTACCAAGGAAGAAAATGTATCGTGCTATGCTCCTTCCTCCCGCCAGTGGTGCAACAGATGTCCCTTTCTCCATAAATGTACTCAATGGGATCGTAATGTTGCAACCACTCACAAGTTGACCTGCTGTGAGGAAGAAACGAGTTAGTACATTTCAAACATGAAAAAGGTCATTTTATAATCAACATGAAAAACCATAATTCCAAAAGTATAAAACACAAAAAAAATCTTACCAAGGAAGAAAATGTATCGTGCTACGCTCCCTCCTCCCGCCCTGTGGTGCAACAGATGTCCCTTTCTCCAAAAATGTACTGAATGGGATCGTAATGTTGCAACCACTCACAAGTTGACCTGCTGTGAGGAAGAAACGAGTTAGTACATTTCAAACACGAAAAAGGCCTTTTTATAATCAACATGAAAAACTATAATTCCAAAAGTATAAAACACAAAAAAAATCTTACCAAGGAAGAAAATGTATCGTGCTACGCTCCCTCCTCTCGCCCTGTGGTGCAACAGATGTCCCTTTCTCCATAAATGTACTCAATGGGATCGTAATGTTGCAACCACTCACAAGTTGACCTGCTGTGAGGAAGAAACGAGTTAGTACATTTCAAACACGAAAAAGGCCTTTTTATAATCAACATGAAAAACCATAATTCCAAAAGTATAAAACACAAAAAAAATCTTACCAAGGAAGAAAATGTATCGTGCTATGCTCCTTCCTCCCGCCAGTGGTGCAACAGATTTCCCTTTCTCCAAAAATGTACTCAATGGGATCGTAATGTTGCAACCACTCACAAGTTGACCTGCTGTGAGGAGGAAACGAGTTAGTACATTTCAAACATGAAAAAGGTCATTTTATAATCAACATGAAAAACCATAATTCCAAAAGTATAAAACACAAAAAAAATCTTACCAAGGAAGAAAATGTGTCGTGCTATGCTCCTTCCTCCCGCCAGTGGTGCAACAGATGTCCCTTTCTCCATAAATGTACTCAATGGGATCGTAATGTTGCAACCACTCACAAGTTGACCTGCTGTGAGGAAGAAACGAGTTAGTACATTTCAAACATGAAAAAGGTCATTTTATAATCAACATGAAAAACCATAATTCCAAAAGTGTAAAACACAAAAAAAATCTTACCAAGGAAGAAAATGTATCGTGCTACGCTCCCTCCTCTCGCCCTGTGGTGCAAAAGATGTCCCTTTCTCCAAAAATGTACTGAATGGGATCGTAATGTTGCAACCACTCACAAGTTGACCTGCTGTGAGGAGGAAACGAGTTAGTACATTTCAAACATGAAAAAGGTCATTTTATAATCAACATGAAAAACCATAATTCCAAAAGTATAAAACACAAAAAAAATCTTACCAAGGAAGAAAATGTATCGTGCTATGCTCCTTCCTCCCGCCAGTGGTGCAACAGATTTCCCTTTCTCCAAAAATGTACTCAATGGGATCGTAATGTTGCAACCACTCACAAGTTGACCTGCTGTGAGGAAGAAACGAGTTAGTACATTTCAAACATGAAAAAGGTCATTTTATAATCAACATGAAAAACCATAATTCCAAAAGTATAAAACACAAAAAAAATCTTACCAAGGAAGAAAATGTATCGTGCTATGCTCCTTCCTCCCGCCAGTGGTGCAACAGATGTCCCTTTCTCCATAAATGTACTCAATGGGATCGTAATGTTGCAACCACTCACAAGTTGACCTGCTGTGAGGAAGAAACGAGTTAGTACATTTCAAACATGAAAAAGGTCATTTTATAATCAACATGAAAAACCATAATTCCAAAAGTATAAAACACAAAAAAAATCTTACCAAGGAAGAAAATGTATCGTGCTACGCTCCCTCCTCTCGCCCTGTGGTGCAACAGATGTCCCTTTCTCCAAAAATGTACTGAATGGGATCGTAATGTTGCAACCACTCACAAGTTGACCTGCTGTGAGGAGGAAACGAGTTAGTACATTTCAAACATGAAAAAGGTCATTTTATAATCAACATGAAAAACCATAATTCCAAAAGTATAAAACACAAAAAAAATCTTACCAAGGAAGAAAATGTATCGTGCTATGCTCCTTCCTCTCGCCCTGTGGTACAACAGATGTCCCTTTCTCCAAAAATGTACTCAATGGGATCGTAATGTTGCAACCACTCACAAGTTGACCTGCTGTGAGGAGGAAACGAGTTAGTACATTTCAAACATGAAAAAGGTCATTTTATAATCAACTTGAAAAACCATAATTCCAAAAGTATGAAACACAAAAAAAATCTTACCAAGGAAGAAAATGTATCGTGCTATGCTCCTTCCTCCCGCCAGTGGTGCAACAGATTTCCCTTTCTCCAAAAATGTACTCAATGGGATCGTAATGTTGCAACCACTCACAAGTTGACCTGCTGTGAGGAAGAAACGAGTTAGTACATTTCAAACATGAAAAAGGTCATTTTATAATCAACATGAAAAACCATAATTCCAAAAGTATAAAACACAAAAAAAATCTTACCAAGGAAGAAAATGTATCGTGCTATGCTCCTTCCTCCCGCCAGTGGTGCAACAGATGTCCCTTTCTCCATAAATGTACTCAATGGGATCGTAATGTTGCAACCACTCACAAGTTGACCTGCTGTGAGGAAGAAACGAGTTAGTACATTTCAAACATGAAAAAGGTCATTTTATAATCAACATGAAAAACCATAATTCCAAAAGTATAAAACACAAAAAAAATCTTACCAAGGAAGAAAATGTATCGTGCTACGCTCCCTCCTCTCGCCCTGTGGTGCAACAGATGTCCCTTTCTCCAAAAATGTACTGAATGGGATCGTAATGTTGCAACCGCTCACAAGTTGACCTGCTGTGAGGAGGAAACGAGTTAGTACATTTCAAACATGAAAAAGGTCATTTTATAATCAACATGAAAAACCATAATTCCAAAAGTATAAAACACAAAAAAAATCTTACCAAGGAAGAAAATGTATCGTGCTACGCTCCCTCCTCTCGCCCTGTGGTGCAACAGATGTCCCTTTCTCCAAAAATGTACTCAATGGGATCGTAATGTTGCAACCACTCACAAGTTGACCTGCTGTGAGGAGGAAACGAGTTAGTACATTTCAAACATGAAAAAGGTCATTTTATAATCAACATGAAAAACCATAATTCCAAAAGTATAAAACACAAAAAAAATCTTACCAAGGAAGAAAATGTATCGTGCTATGCTCCTTCCTCCCGCCAGTGGTGCAACAGATGTCCCTTTCTCCATAAATGTACTCAATGGGATCGTAATGTTGCAACCACTCACTAATTGACCTGCTGTGAGGAAGAAATGAGTTAGTACATTTCAAACATGAAAAAGGTCATTTTATAATCAACATGAAAAACCATAATTCCAAAAGTATAAAACACAAAAAAAATCTTACCAAGGAAGAAAATGTATCGTGCTATGCTCCCTCCTCCCGCCAGTGGTGCAACAGATGTCCCTTTCTCCAAAAATGTACTGAATGGGATCGTAATGTTGCAACCACTCACAAGTTGACCTGCTGTGAGGAGGAAACGAGTTAGTACATTTCAAACATGAAAAAGGTCATTTTATAATCAACATGAAAAACCATAATTCCAAAAGTATAAAACACAAAAAAAATCTTACCAAGGAAGAAAATGTGTCGTGCTATGCTCCTTCCTCCCGCCAGTGGTGCAACAGATGTCCCTTTCTCCAAAAATGTACTGAATGGGATCGTAATGTTGCAACCACTCACAAGTTGACCTGCTGTGAGGAAGAAACGAGTTAGTACATTTCAAACATGAAAAAGGTCATTTTATAATCAACATGAAAAACCATAATTCCAAAAGTATAAAACACAAAAAAAATCTTACCAAGGAAGAAAATGTATCGTGCTACGCTCCCTCCTCTCGCCCTGTGGTGCAACAGATTTCCCTTTCTCCAAAAATGTACTCAATGGGATCGTAATGTTGCAACCACTCACAAGTTGTCCTGCTGTGAGGAGGAAACGAGTTAGTACATTTCAAACATGAAAAAGGTCATTTTATAATCAACATGAAAAACCATAATTCCAAAAGTATAAAACACAAAAAAAATCTTACCAAGGAAGAAAATGTATCGTGCTATGCTCCCTCCTCCCGCCAGTGGTGCAACAGATGTCCCTTTCTCCAAAAATGTACTGAATGGGATCGTAATGTTGCAACCACTCACAAGTTGACCTGCTGTGAGGAGGAAACGAGTTAGTACATTTCAAACATGAAAAAGGTCATTTTATAATCAACATGAAAAACCATAATTCCAAAAGTATAAAACACAAAAAAAATCTTACCAAGGAAGAAAATGTATCGTGCTATGCTCCTTCCTCCCGCCAGTGGTGCAACAGATGTCCCTTCCTCCATAAATGTACTCAGTGGGATCGTAATGTTGCAACCACTCACAAGTTGACCTGCTGTGAGGAAGAAACGAGTTAGTACATTTCAAACATGAAAAAGGTCATTTTATAATCAACATGAAAAACCATAATTCCAAAAGTATAAAACACAAAAAAAATCTTACCAAGGAAGAAAATGTATCGTGCTATGCTCCTTCCTCCCGCCAGTGGTGCAACAGATGTCCCTTTCTCCATAAATGTACTCAATGGGATCGTAATGTTGCAACCACTCACTAATTGACCTGCTGTGAGGAAGAAATGAGTTAGTACATTTCAAACATGAAAAAGGTCATTTTATAATCAACATGAAAAACCATAATTCCAAAAGTATAAAACACAAAAAAAATCTTACCAAGGAAGAAAATGTATCGTGCTATGCTCCTTCCTCTCGCCCTGTGGTGCAACAGATTTCCCTTTCTCCAAAAATGTACTCAATGGGATCGTAATGTTGCAACCACTCACAAGTTGTCCTGCTGTGAGGAGGAAACGAGTTAGTACATTTCAAACATGAAAAAGGTCATTTTATAATCAACATGAAAAACCATAATTCCAAAAGTATAAAACACAAAAAAAATCTTACCAAGGAAGAAAATGTATCGTGCTATGCTCCCTCCTCCCGCCAGTGGTGCAACAGATGTCCCTTTCTCCAAAAATGTACTGAATGGGATCGTAATGTTGCAACCACTCACAAGTTGACCTGCTGTGAGGAGGAAACGAGTTAGTACATTTCAAACATGAAAAAGGTCATTTTATAATCAACATGAAAAACCATAATTCCAAAAGTATAAAACACAAAAAAAATCTTACCAAGGAAGAAAATGTATCGTGCTATGCTCCTTCCTCCCGCCAGTGGTGCAACAGATGTCCCTTCCTCCATAAATGTACTCAGTGGGATCGTAATGTTGCAACCACTCACAAGTTGACCTGCTGTGAGGAAGAAACGAGTTAGTACATTTCAAACATGAAAAAGGTCATTTTATAATCAACATGAAAAACCATAATTCCAAAAGTATAAAACACAAAAAAAATCTTACCAAGGAAGAAAATGTATCGTGCTATGCTCCTTCCTCCCGCCAGTGGTGCAACAGATGTCCCTTTCTCCATAAATGTACTCAATGGGATCGTAATGTTGCAACCACTCACTAATTGACCTGCTGTGAGGAAGAAATGAGTTAGTACATTTCAAACATGAAAAAGGTCATTTTATAATCAACATGAAAAACCATAATTCCAAAAGTATAAAACACAAAAAAAATCTTACCAAGGAAGAAAATGTATCGTGCTATGCTCCTTCCTCCCGCCAGTGGTGCAACAGATGACCCTTTCTCCATAAATGTACTCAATGGGATCGTAATGTTGCAACCACTCACAAGTTGACCTGCTGTGAGGAGGAAACGAGTTAGTACATTTCAAACATGAAAAAGGTCATTTTATAATCAACATGAAAAACCATAATTCCAAAAGTATAAAACACAAAAAAAATCTTACCAAGGAAGAAAATGTATCGTGCTATGCTCCTTCCTCCCGCCAGTGGTGCAACAGATGTCCCTTTCTCCAAAAATGTACTGAATGGGATCGTAATGTTGCAACCACTCACAAGTTGACCTGCTGTGAGGAGGAAACGAGTTAGTACATTTCAAACATGAAAAAGGTCATTTTATAATCAACATGAAAAACCATAATTCCAAAAGTATAAAACACAAAAAAAATCTTACCAAGGAAGAAAATGTATCGTGCTATGCTCCTTCCTCCCGCCAGTGGTGCAACAGATGTCCCTTTCTCCATAAATGTACTCAATGGGATCGTAATGTTGCAACCACTCACAAGTTGACCTGCTGTGAGGAAGAAACGAGTTAGTACATTTCAAACATGAAAAAGGTCATTTTATAATCAACATGAAAAACCATAATTCCAAAAGTATAAAACACAAAAAAAATCTTACCAAGGAAGAAAATGTATCGTGCTACGCTCCCTCCTCTCGCCCTGTGGTGCAACAGATGTCCCTTTCTCCAAAAATGTACTCAATGGGATCGTAATGTTGCAACCACTCACAAGTTGACCTGCTGTGAGGAAGAAACGAGTTAGTACATTTCAAACATGAAAAAGGTCATTTTATAATCAACATGAAAAACCATAATTCCAAAAGTATAAAACACAAAAAAAATCTTACCAAGGAAGAAAATGTATCGTGCTATGCTCCTTCCTCCCGCCAGTGGTGCAACAGATGTCCCTTTCTCCAAAAATGTACTGAATGGGATCGTAATGTTGCAACCACTCACAAGTTGACCTGCTGTGAGGAGGAAACGAGTTAGTACATTTCAAACATGAAAAAGGTCATTTTATAATCAACATGAAAAACCATAATTCCAAAAGTATAAAACACAAAAAAAATCTTACCAAGGAAGAAAATGTATCGTGCTATGCTCCTTCCTCCCGCCAGTGGTGCAACAGATGTCCCTTTCTCCAAAAATGTACTCAATGGGATCGTAATGTTGCAACCACTCACAAGTTGACCTGCTGTGAGGAGGAAACGAGTTAGTACATTTCAAACATGAAAAAGGTCATTTTATAATCAACATGAAAAACCATAATTCCAAAAGTATAAAACACAAAAAAAATCTTACCAAGGAAGAAAATGTATCGTGCTATGCTCCTTCCTCCCGCCAGTGGTGCAACAGATGTCCCTTTCTCCATAAATGTACTCAATGGGATCGTAATGTTGCAACCACTCACAAGTTGACCTGCTGTGAGGAAGAAACGAGTTAGTACATTTCAAACATGAAAAAGGTCATTTTATAATCAACATGAAAAACCATAATTCCAAAAGTATAAAACACAAAAAAAATCTTACCAAGGAAGAAAATGTATCGTGCTATGCTCCTTCCTCTCGCCCTGTGGTGCAACAGATGTCCCTTTCTCCAAAAATGTACTCAATGGGATCGTAATGTTGCAACCACTCACAAGTTGACCTGCTGTGAGGAGGAAACGAGTTAGTACATTTCAAACATGAAAAAGGTCATTTTATAATCAACATGAAAAACCATAATTCCAAAAGTATGAAACACAAAAAAAATCTTACCAAGGAAGAAAATGTATCGTGCTATGCTCCTTCCTCCCGCCAGTGGTGCAACAGATTTCCCTTTCTCCAAAAATGTACTCAATGGGATCGTAATGTTGCAACCACTCACAAGTTGACCTGCTGTGAGGAAGAAACGAGTTAGTACATTTCAAACATGAAAAAGGTCATTTTATAATCAACATGAAAAACCATAATTCCAAAAGTATAAAACACAAAAAAAATCTTACCAAGGAAGAAAATGTATCGTGCTATGCTCCTTCCTCCCGCCAGTGGTGCAACAGATGTCCCTTTCTCCATAAATGTACTCAATGGGATCGTAATGTTGCAACCACTCACAAGTTGACCTGCTGTGAGGAAGAAACGAGTTAGTACATTTCAAACATGAAAAAGGTCATTTTATAATCAACATGAAAAACCATAATTCCAAAAGTATAAAACACAAAAAAAATCTTACCAAGGAAGAAAATGTATCGTGCTACGCTCCCTCCTCTCGCCCTGTGGTGCAACAGATGTCCCTTTCTCCAAAAATGTACTGAATGGGATCGTAATGTTGCAACCACTCACAAGTTGACCTGCTGTGAGGAGGAAACGAGTTAGTACATTTCAAACATGAAAAAGGTCATTTTATAATCAACATGAAAAACCATAATTCCAAAAGTATAAAACACAAAAAAAATCTTACCAAGGAAGAAAATGTATCGTGCTACGCTCCCTCCTCTCGCCCTGTGGTGCAACAGATGTCCCTTTCTCCAAAAATGTACTCAATGGGATCGTAATGTTGCAACCACTCACAAGTTGACCTGCTGTGAGGAGGAAACGAGTTAGTACATTTCAAACATGAAAAAGGTCATTTTATAATCAACATGAAAAACCATAATTCCAAAAGTATAAAACACAAAAAAAATCTTACCAAGGAAGAAAATGTATCGTGCTATGCTCCTTCCTCCCGCCAGTAGTGCAACAGATGTCCCTTTCTCCAAAAATGTACTCAATGGGATCGTAATGTTGCAACCACTCACTAATTGACCTGCTGTGAGGAAGAAATGAGTTAGTACATTTCAAACATGAAAAAGGTCATTTTATAATCAACATGAAAAACCATAATTCCAAAAGTATAAAACACAAAAAAAATCTTACCAAGGAAGAAAATGTATCGTGCTATGCTCCCTCCTCCCGCCAGTGGTGCAACAGATGTCCCTTTCTCCAAAAATGTACTGAATGGGATCGTAATGTTGCAACCACTCACAAGTTGACCTGCTGTGAGGAGGAAACGAGTTAGTACATTTCAAACATGAAAAAGGTCATTTTATAATCAACATGAAAAACCATAATTCCAAAAGTATAAAACACAAAAAAAATCTTACCAAGGAAGAAAATGTATCGTGTTATGCTCCTTCCTCCCGCCAGTGGTGCAACAGATGTCCCTTTCTCCAAAAATGTACTCAATGGGATCGTAATGTTGCAACCACTCACAAGTTGACCTGCTGTGAGGAAGAAACGAGTTAGTACATTTCAAACATGAAAAAGGTCATTTTATAATCAACATGAAAAACCATAATTCCAAAAGTATAAAACACAAAAAAAATCTTACCAAGGAAGAAAATGTATCGTGCTACGCTCCCTCCTCTCGCCCTGTGGTGCAACAGATTTCCCTTTCTCCAAAAATGTACTCAATGGGATCGTAATGTTGCAACCACTCACAAGTTGACCTGCTGTGAGGAGGAAACGAGTTAGTACATTTCAAACATAAAAAAGGTCATTTTATAATCAACATGAAAAACCATAATTCCAAAAGTATAAAACACAAAAAAAATCTTACCAAGGAAGAAAATGTATCGTGCTATGCTCCCTCCTCCCGCCAGTGGTGCAACAGATGTCCCTTTCTCCAAAAATGTACTGAATGGGATCGTAATGTTGCAACCACTCACAAGTTGACCTGCTGTGAGGAGGAAACGAGTTAGTACATTTCAAACATGAAAAAGGTCATTTTATAATCAACATGAAAAACCATAATTCCAAAAGTATAAAACACAAAAAAAATCTTACCAAGGAAGAAAATGTATCGTGCTATGCTCCTTCCTCCCGCCAGTGGTGCAACAGATGTCCCTTTCTCCATAAATGTACTCAATGGGATCGTAATGTTGCAACCACTCACAAGTTGACCTGCTGTGAGGAAGAAACGAGTTAGTACATTTCAAACATGAAAAAGGTCATTTTATAATCAACATGAAAAACCATAATTCCAAAAGTATAAAACACAAAAAAAATCTTACCAAGGAAGAAAATGTATCGTGCTATGCTCCCTCCTCCCGCCAGTGTTGCAACAGATGTCCCTTTCTCCAAAAATGTACTGAATGGGATCGTAATGTTGCAACCACTCACAAGTTGACCTGCTGTGAGGAGGAAACAAGTTAGTACATTTCAAACATGAAAAAGGTCATTTTATAATCAACATGAAAAACCATAATTCCAAAAGTATAAAACACAAAAAAAATCTTCCAAGGAAGAAAATGTATCGTGCTATGCTCCTTCCTCCCGCCAGTGGTGCAACAGATGTCCCTTTCTCCATAAATGTACTCAATGGGATCGTAATGTTGCAACCACTCACAAGTTGACCTGCTGTGAGGAAGAAACGAGTTAGTACATTTCAAACATGAAAAAGGTCATTTTATAATCAACATGAAAAACCATAATTCCAAAAGTATAAAACACAAAAAAAATCTTACCAAGGAAGAAAATGTATCGTGCTATGCTCCTTCCTCCCGCCAGTGGTGCAACAGATGTCCCTTTCTCCATAAATGTACTCAATGGGATCGTAATGTTGCAACCACTCACTAATTGACCTGCTGTGAGGAAGAAATGAGTTAGTACATTTCAAACATGAAAAAGGTCATTTTATAATCAACATGAAAAACCATAATTCCAAAAGTATAAAACACAAAAAAAATCTTACCAAGGAAGAAAATGTATCGTGCTATGCTCCTTCCTCCCGCCAGTGGTGCAACAGATGACCCTTTCTCCATAAATGTACTCAATGGGATCGTAATGTTGCAACCACTCACAAGTTGACCTGCTGTGAGGAGGAAACGAGTTAGTACATTTCAAACATGAAAAAGGTCATTTTATAATCAACATGAAAAACCATAATTCCAAAAGTATAAAACACAAAAAAAATCTTACCAAGGAAGAAAATGTATCGTGCTATGCTCCTTCCTCCCGCCAGTGGTGCAACAGATGTCCCTTTCTCCAAAAATGTACTGAATGGGATCGTAATGTTGCAACCACTCACAAGTTGACCTGCTGTGAGGAGGAAACGAGTTAGTACATTTCAAACATGAAAAAGGTCATTTTATAATCAACATGAAAAACCATAATTCCAAAAGTATAAAACACAAAAAAAATCTTACCAAGGAAGAAAATGTATCGTGCTATGCTCCTTCCTCCCGCCAGTGGTGCAACAGATGTCCCTTTCTCCATAAATGTACTCAATGGGATCGTAATGTTGCAACCACTCACAAGTTGACCTGCTGTGAGGAAGAAACGAGTTAGTACATTTCAAACATGAAAAAGGTCATTTTATAATCAACATGAAAAACCATAATTCCAAAAGTATAAAACACAAAAAAAATCTTACCAAGGAAGAAAATGTATCGTGCTACGCTCCCTCCTCTCGCCCTGTGGTGCAACAGATGTCCCTTTCTCCAAAAATGTACTCAATGGGATCGTAATGTTGCAACCACTCACAAGTTGACCTGCTGTGAGGAAGAAACGAGTTAGTACATTTCAAACATGAAAAAGGTCATTTTATAATCAACATGAAAAACCATAATTCCAAAAGTATAAAACACAAAAAAAATCTTACCAAGGAAGAAAATGTATCGTGCTATGCTCCTTCCTCCCGCCAGTGGTGCAACAGATGTCCCTTTCTCCAAAAATGTACTGAATGGGATCGTAATGTTGCAACCACTCACAAGTTGACCTGCTGTGAGGAGGAAACGAGTTAGTACATTTCAAACATGAAAAAGGTCATTTTATAATCAACATGAAAAACCATAATTCCAAAAGTATAAAACACAAAAAAAATCTTACCAAGGAAGAAAATGTATCGTGCTATGCTCCTTCCTCCCGCCAGTGGTGCAACAGATGTCCCTTTCTCCAAAAATGTACTCAATGGGATCGTAATGTTGCAACCACTCACAAGTTGACCTGCTGTGAGGAGGAAACGAGTTAGTACATTTCAAACATGAAAAAGGTCATTTTATAATCAACATGAAAAACCATAATTCCAAAAGTATAAAACACAAAAAAAATCTTACCAAGGAAGAAAATGTATCGTGCTATGCTCCTTCCTCCCGCCAGTGGTGCAACAGATGTCCCTTTCTCCATAAATGTACTCAATGGGATCGTAATGTTGCAACCACTCACAAGTTGACCTGCTGTGAGGAAGAAACGAGTTAGTACATTTCAAACATGAAAAAGGTCATTTTATAATCAACATGAAAAACCATAATTCCAAAAGTATAAAACACAAAAAAAATCTTACCAAGGAAGAAAATGTATCGTGCTATGCTCCTTCCTCCCGCCAGTGGTGCAACAGATGTCCCTTTCTCCAAAAATGTACTCAATGGGATCGTAATGTTGCAACCACTCACAAGTTGACCTGCTGTGAGGAAGAAATGAGTTAGTACATTTCAAACATGAAAAAGGTCATTTTATAATCAACATGAAAAACCATAATTCCAAAAGTATAAAACACAAAAAAAATCTTACCAAGGAAGAAAATGTATCGTGCTATGCTCCTTCCTCCCGCCAGTGGTGCAACAGATGTCCCTTTCTCCAAAAATGTACTGAATGGGATCGTAATGTTGCAACCACTCACAAGTTGACCTGCTGTGAGGAAGAAACGAGTTAGTACATTTCAAACATGAAAAAGGTCATTTTATAATCAACATGAAAAACCATAATTCCAAAAGTATAAAACACAAAAAAAATCTTACCAAGGAAGAAAATGTATCGTGCTATGCTCCTTCCTCCCGCCAGTGGTGCAACAGATGTCCCTTTCTCCATAAATGTACTCAATGGGATCGTAATGTTGCAACCACTCACAAGTTGACCTGCTGTGAGGAAGAAACGAGTTAGTACATTTCAAACATGAAAAAGGTCATTTTATAATCAACATGAAAAACCATAATTCCAAAAGTATAAAACACAAAAAAAATCTTACCAAGGAAGAAAATGTATCGTGCTACGCTCCCTCCTCTCGCCCTGTGGTGCAACAGATGTCCCTTTCTCCAAAAATGTACTCAATGGGATCGTAATGTTGCAACCACTCACAAGTTGACCTGCTGTGAGGAAGAAACGAGTTAGTACATTTCAAACATGAAAAAGGTCATTTTATAATCAACATGAAAAACCATAATTCCAAAAGTATAAAACACAAAAAAAATCTTACCAAGGAAGAAAATGTATCGTGCTATGCTCCTTCCTCCCGCCAGTGGTGCAACAGATGTCCCTTTCTCCAAAAATGTACTCAATGGGATCGTAATGTTGCAACCACTCACAAGTTGACCTGCTGTGAGGAAGAAACGAGTTAGTACATTTCAAACATGAAAAAGGTCATTTTATAATCAACATGAAAAACCATAATTCCAAAAGTATAAAACACAAAAAAAATCTTACCAAGGAAGAAAATGTATCGTGCTACGCTCCCTCCTCTCGCCCTGTGGTGCAACAGATGTCCCTTTCTCCAAAAATGTACTCAATGGGATCGTAATGTTGCAACCACTCACAAGTTGACCTGCTGTGAGGAAGAAACGAGTTAGTACATTTCAAACATGAAAAAGGTCATTTTATAATCAACATGAAAAACCATAATTCCAAAAGTATAAAACACAAAAAAAATCTTACCAAGGAAGAAAATGTATCGTGCTATGCTCCTTCCTCCCGCCAGTGGTGCAACAGATGTCCCTTTCTCCATAAATGTACTCAATGGGATCGTAATGTTGCAACCACTCACAAGTTGACCTGCTGTGAGGAAGAAACGAGTTAGTACATTTCAAACATGAAAAAGGTCATTTTATAATCAACATGAAAAACCATAATTCCAAAAGTATAAAACACAAAAAAAATCTTACCAAGGAAGAAAATGTATCATGCTATGCTCCTTCCTCCCGCCAGTGGTGCAACAGATGTCCCTTTCTCCAAAAATGTACTCAATGGGATCGTAATGTTGCAACCACTCACAAGTTGACCTGCTGTGAGGAAGAAACGAGTTAGTACATTTCAAACATGAAAAAGGTCATTTTATAATCAACATGAAAAACCATAATTCCAAAAGTATAAAACACAAAAAAAATCTTACCAAGGAAGAAAATGTATCGTGCTATGCTCCTTCCTCCCGCCAGTGGTGCAACAGATGTCCCTTTCTCCAAAAATGTACTGAATGGGATCGTAATGTTGCAACCACTCACAAGTTGACCTGCTGTGAGGAGGAAACGAGTTAGTACATTTCAAACATGAAAAAGGTCATTTTAGAATCAACATGAAAAACCATAATTCCAAAAGTATAAAACACAAAAAAAATCTTACCAAGGAAGAAAATGTATCGTGCTATGCTCCTTCCTCCCGCCAGTGGTGCAACAGATGTCCCTTTCTCCAAAAATGTACTGAATGGGATCGTAATGTTGCAACCACTCACAAGTTGACCTGCTGTGAGGAGGAAACGAGTTAGTACATTTCAAACATGAAAAAGGTCATTTTATAATCAACATGAAAAACCATAATTCCAAAAGTATAAAACACAAAAAAAATCTTACCAAGGAAGAAAATGTATCGTGCTACGCTCCCTCCTCTCGCCCTGTGGTGCAACAGATGTCCCTTTCTCCAAAAATGTACTCAATGGGATCGTAATGTTGCAACCACTCACAAGTTGACCTGCTGTGAGGAAGAAACGAGTTAGTACATTTCAAACATGAAAAAGGTCATTTTATAATCAACATGAAAAACCATAATTCCAAAAGTATAAAACACAAAAAAAATCTTACCAAGGAAGAAAATGTATCGTGCTATGCTCCTTCCTCCCGCCAGTGGTGCAACAGATGTCCCTTTCTCCAAAAATGTACTGAATGGGATCGTAATGTTGCAACCACTCACAAGTTGACCTGCTGTGAGGAGGAAACGAGTTAGTACATTTCAAACATGAAAAAGGTCATTTTATAATCAACATGAAAAACCATAATTCCAAAAGTATAAAACACAAAAAAAATCTTACCAAGGAAGAAAATGTATCGTGCTACGCTCCCTCCTCTCGCCCTGTGGTACAACAGATGTCCCTTTTCCAAAAATGTACTCAATGGGATCGTAATGTTGCAACCACTCACAAGTTGACCTGCTGTGAGGAGGAAACGAGTTAGTACATTTCAAACATGAAAAAGGTCATTTTATAATCAACATGAAAAACCATAATTCCAAAAGTATAAAACACAAAAAAAATCTTACCAAGGAAGAAAATGTATCGTGCTATGCTCCTTCCTCCCGCCAGTGGTGCAACAGATGTCCCTTTCTCCATAAATGTACTCAATGGGATCGTAATGTTGAAACCACTCACAAGTTGACCTGCTGTGAGGAAGAAACGAGTTAGTACATTTCAAACATGAAAAAGGTCATTTTATAATCAACATGAAAAACCATAATTCCAAAAGTATAAAACACAAAAAAAATCTTACCTAGGAAGAAAATGTATCGTGCTATGCTCCTTCCTCCCGCCAGTGGTGCAACAGATGTCCCTTTCTCCATAAATGTACTCAATGGGATCGTAATGTTGCAACCACTCACAAGTTGACCTGCTGTGAGGAGGAAACGAGTTAGTACATTTCAAACATGAAAAAGGTCATTTTATAATCAACATGAAAAACCATAATTCCAAAAGTATAAAACACAAAAAAAATCTTACCAAGGAAGAAAATGTATCGTGCTATGCTCCTTCCTCCCGCCAGTGGTGCAACAGATGTCCCTTTCTCCATAAATGTACTCAATGGGATCGTAATGTTGCAACCACTCACAAGTTGACCTGCTGTGAGGAAGAAACGAGTTAGTACATTTCAAACATGAAAAAGGTCATTTTATAATCAACATGAAAAACCATAATTCCAAAAGTATAAAACACAAAAAAAATCTTTCCAAGGAAGAAAATGTATCGTGCTATGCTCCTTCCTCCCGCCAGTGGTGCAACAGATGTCCCTTTCTCCAAAAATGTACTGAATGGGATCGTAATGTTGCAAACACTCACAAGTTGACCTGCTGTGAGGAGGAAACGAGTTAGTACATTTCAAACATGAAAAAGGTCATTTTATAATCAACATGAAAAACCATAATTCCAAAAGTATAAAACACAAAAAAAATCTTACCAAGGAAGAAAATGTATCGTGCTATGCTCCTTCCTCCCGCCAGTGGTGCAACAGATGTCCCTTTCTCCATAAATGTACTCAATGGGATCGTAATGTTGCAACCACTCACAAGTTGACCTGCTGTGAGGAAGAAACGAGTTAGTACATTTCATACATGAAAAAGGTCATTTTATAATCAACATGAAAAACCATAATTCCAAAAGTATAAAACACAAAAAAAATCTTACCAAGGAAGAAAATGTATCGTGCTATGCTCCTTCCTCCCGCCAGTGGTGCAACAGATGTCCCTTTCTCCATAAATGTACTCAATGGGATCGTAATGTTGCAACCACTCACAAGTTGACCTGCTGTGAGGAAGAAACGAGTTAGTACATTTCAAACATGAAAAAGGTCATTTTATAATCAACATGAAAAACCATAATTCCAAAAGTATAAAACACAAAAAAAATCTTTCCAAGGAAGAAAATGTATCGTGCTATGCTCCTTCCTCCCGCCAGTGGTGCAACAGATGTCCCTTTCTCCAAAAATGTACTGAATGGGATCGTAATGTTGCAACCACTCACAAGTTGACCTGCTGTGAGGAGGAAACGAGTTAGTACATTTCAAACATGAAAAAGGTCATTTTATAATCAACATGAAAAACCATAATTCCAAAAGTATAAAACACAAAAAAAATCTTACCAAGGAAGAAAATGTATCGTGCTATGCTCCTTCCTCCCGCCAGTGGTGCAACAGATGTCCCTTTCTCCATAAATGTACTCAATGGGATCGTAATGTTGCAACCACTCACAAGTTGACCTGCTGTGAGGAAGAAACGAGTTAGTACATTTCATACACGAAAAAGGTCATTTTATAATCAACATGAAAAACCATAATTCCAAAAGTATAAAACACAAAAAAAATCTTACCAAGGAAGAAAATGTATCGTGCTATGCTCCTTCCTCCCGCCAGTGGTGCAACAGATGTCCCTTTCTCCATAAATGTACTCAATGGGATCGTAATGTTGCAACCACTCACAAGTTGACCTGCTGTGAGGAGGAAACGAGTTAGTACATTTCAAACATGGAAAAGGTCATTTTATAATCAACATGAAAAACCATAATTCCAAAAGTATAAAACACAAAAAAAATCTTACCAAGGAAGAAAATGTATCGTGCTATGCTCCTTCCTCCCGCCAGTGGTGCAACAGATGTCCCTTTCTCCATAAATGTACTCAATGGGATCGTAATGTTGCAACCACTCACAAGTTGACCTGCTGTGAGGAAGAAACGAGTTAGTACATTTCAAACATGAAAAAGGTCATTTTATAATCAACATGAAAAACCATAATTCCAAAAGTATAAAACACAAAAAAAATCTTACCAAGGAAGAAAATGTATCGTGCTATGCTCCTTCCTCCCGCCAGTGGTGCAACAGATGTCCCTTTCTCCATAAATGTACTCAATGGGATCGTAATGTTGCAACCACTCACAAGTTGACCTGCTGTGAGGAGGAAACGAGTTAGTACATTTCAAACATGAAAAAGGTCATTTTATAATCAACATGAAAAACCATAATTCCAAAAGTATAAAACACAAAAAAAATCTTACCAAGGAAGAAAATGTATCGTGCTATGCTCCTTCCTCCCGCCAGTGGTGCAACAGATGTCCCTTTCTCCATAAATGTACTCAATGGGATCGTAATGTTGCAACCACTCACAAGTTGACCTGCTGTGAGGAAGAAACGAGTTAGTACATTTCAAACATGAAAAAGGTCATTTTATAATCAACATGAAAAACCATAATTCCAAAAGTATAAAACACAAAAAAAATCTTACCAAGGAAGAAAATGTATCGTGCTATGCTCCTTCCTCCCGCCAGTGGTGCAACAGATGTCCCTTTCTCCATAAATGTACTCAATGGGATCGTAATGTTGCAACCACTCACAAGTTGACCTGCTGTGAGGAAGAAACGAGTTAGTACATTTCAAACATGAAAAAGGTCATTTTATAATCAACATGAAAAACCATAATTCCAAAAGTATAAAACACAAAAAAAATCTTACCAAGGAAGAAAATGTATCGTGCTATGCTCCTTCCTCCCGCCAGTGGTGCAACAGATGTCCCTTTGTCCATAAATGTACTCAATGGGATCGTAATGTTGCAACCACTCACAAGTTGACCTGCTGTGAGGAGGAAACGAGTTAGTACATTTCAAACATGAAAAAGGTCATTTTATAATCAACATGAAAAACCATAATTCCAAAAGTATAAAACACAAAAAAAATCTTACCAAGGAAGAAAATGTATCGTGCTATGCTCCTTCCTCCCGCCAGTGGTGCAACAGATGTCCCTTTCTCCATAAATGTACTCAATGGGATCGTAATGTTGCAACCACTCACAAGTTGACCTGCTGTGAGGAAGAAACGAGTTAGTACATTTCAAACATGAAAAAGGTCATTTTATAATCAACATGAAAAACCATAATTCCAAAAGTATAAAACACAAAAAAAATCTTACCAAGGAAGAAAATGTATCGTGCTATGCTCCTTCCTCCCGCCAGTGGTGCAACAGATGTCCCTTTCTCCAAAAATGTACTCAATGGGATCGTAATGTTGCAACCACTCACTAATTGACCTGCTGTGAGGAAGAAATGAGTTAGTACATTTCAAACATGAAAAAGGTCATTTTATAATCAACATGAAAAACCATAATTCCAAAAGTATAAAACACAAAAAAAATCTTACCAAGGAAGAAAATGTATCGTGCTATGCTCCTTCCTCCCGCCAGTGGTGCAACAGATGTCCCTTTCTCCATAAATGTACTCAATGGGATCGTAATGTTGCAACCACTCACAAGTTGACCTGCTGTGAGGAAGAAACGAGTTAGTACATTTCAAACATGAAAAAGGTCATTTTATAATCAACATGAAAAACCATAATTCCAAAAGTATAAAACACAAAAAAAATCTTACCAAGGAAGAAAATGTATCGTGCTACGCTCCCTCCTCTCGCCCTGTGGTGCAACAGATGTCCCTTTCTCCAAAAATGTACTGAATGGGATCGTAATGTTGCAACCACTTACAAGTTGACCTGTTGTAAGGAAGAAACGAGTTAGTACATTTCAAACATGAAAAAGGTCATTTTATAATCAACATGAAAAACCATAATTCCAAAAGTATAAAACACAAAAAAAATCTTACCAAGGAAGAAAATGTATCGTGCTATGCTCCTTCCTCCCGCCAGTGGTGCAACAGATGTCCCTTTCTCCAGAAATGTACTCAATGGGATCGTAATGTTGCAACCACTCACAAGTTGACCTGCTGTGAGGAGGAAACGAGTTAGTACATTTCAAACATGAAAAAGGTCATTTTATAATCAACATGAAAAACCATAATTCCAAAAGTATAAAACACAAAAAAAATCTTACCAAGGAAGAAAATGTATCGTGCTATGCTCCTTCCTCCCGCCAGTGGTGCAACAGATGTCCCTTTCTCCATAAATGTACTCAATGGGATCGTAATGTTGCAACCACTCACAAGTTGACCTGCTGTTAGGAAGAAACGAGTTAGTACATTTCTAACATGAAAAAGGTCATTTTATAATCAACATGAAAAACCATAATTCCAAAAGTATAAAACACAAAAAAAATCTTACCAAGGAAGAAAATGTATCGTGCTATGCTCCTTCCTCCCGCCAGTGGTGCAACAGATGTCCCTTTCTCCATAAATGTACTCAATGGGATCGTAATGTTGCAACCACTCACTAATTGACCTGCTGTGAGGAAGAAATGAGTTAGTACATTTCAAACATGAAAAAGGTCATTTTATAATCAACATGAAAAACCATAATTCCAAAAGTATAAAACACAAAAAAAATCTTACCAAGGAAGAAAATGTATCGTGCTATGCTCCTTCCTCCCGCCAGTGGTGCAACAGATGTCCCTTACTCCATAAATGTACTCAATGGGATCGTAATGTTGCAACCACTCACAAGTTGACCTGCTGTGAGGAAGAAACGAGTTACTACATTTCAAACATGAAAAAGGTCATTTTATAATCAACATGAAAAACCATAATTCCAAAAGTATAAAACACAAAAAAAATCTTACCAAGGAAGAAAATGTATCGTGCTATGCTCCTTCCTCCCGCCAGTGGTGCAACAGATGTCCCTTTCTCCAAAAATGTACTGAATGGGATCGTAATGTTGCAACCACTCACAAGTTGACCTGTTGTAAGGAAGAAATGAGTTAGTACATTTCAAACGTGAAAAAGGTCATTTTATAATCAACATGAAAAACCATAATTCCAAAAGTATAAAACAC
The DNA here is from genome assembly GCF_021461385.2 of Schistocerca piceifrons. NCBI lineage: Eukaryota > Metazoa > Arthropoda > Insecta > Orthoptera > Acrididae > Schistocerca > Schistocerca piceifrons. The sequence continues at coordinate 48,672,646 of NC_060144.1, forward strand.
AAAAAAAATCTTACCAAGGAAGAAAATGTATCGTGCTATGCTCCTTCCTCCCGCCAGTGGTGCAACAGATGTCCCTTTCTCCATAAATGTACTCAATGGGATCGTAATGTTGCAACCACTCACAAGTTGACCTGCTGTGAGGAGGAAACGAGTTAGTACATTTCAAACATGAAAAAGGTCATTTTATAATCAACATGAAAAACCATAATTCCAAAAGTATAAAACACAAAAAAAATCTTACCAAGGAAGAAAATCTATCGTGCTATGCTCCCTCCTCTCGCCCTGTGGTGCAACAGATGTCCCTTTCTCCATAAATGTACTCAATGGGATCGTAATGTTGCAACCACTCACAAGTTGACCTGTTGTAAGGAAGAAACGAGTTAGTACATTTCAAACATGAAAAAGGTCATTTTATAATCAACATGAAAAACCATAATTCCAAAAGTATAAAACACAAAAAAAATCTTACCAAGGAAGAAAATGTATCGTGCTATGCTCCTTCCTCCCGCCAGTGTTGCAACAGATGTCCCTTTCTCCAAAAATGTACTGAATGGGATCGTAATGTTGCAACCACTCACAAGTTGACCTGTTGTAAGGAAGAAACGAGTTAGTACATTTCAAACATGAAAAAGGTCATTTTATAATCAACATGAAAAACCATAATTCCAAAAGTATAAAACACAAAAAAAATCTTACCAAGGAAGAAAATGTATCGTGCTATGCTCCTTCCTCCCGCCAGTGGTGCAACAGATGTCCCTTTCTCCAAAAATGTACTGAATGGGATCGTAATGTTGCAACCACTCACAAGTTGACCTGTTGTAAGGAGGAAACGAGTTAGTACATTTCAAACATGAAAAAGGTCATTTTATAATCAACATGAAAAACCATAATTCCAAAAGTATAAAACACAAAAAAAATCTTACCAAGGAAGAAAATGTATCGTGCTATGCTCCTTCCTCCCGCCAGTGGTGCAACAGATGTCCCTTTCTCCATAAATGTACTCAATGGGATCGTAATGTTGCAACCACTCACAAGTTGACCTGCTGTGAGGAGGAAACGAGTTAGTACATTTCAAACATGAAAAAGGTCATTTTATAATCAACATGAAAAACCATAATTCCAAAAGTATAAAACACAAAAAAAATCTTACCAAGGAAGAAAATGTATCGTGCTATGCTCCTTCCTCCCGCCAATGGTGCAACAGATGTCCCTTTCTCCATAAATGTACTCAATGGGATCGTAATGTTGCAACCACTCACAAGTCGACCTGCTGTGAGGAAGAAACGAGTTAGTACATTTCAAACATGAAAAAGGTCATTTTATAATCAACATGAAAAACCATAATTCCAAAAGTATAAAACACAAAAAAAATCTTACCAAGGAAGAAAATGTATCGTGCTATGCTCCTTCCTCCCGCCAGTGGTGCAACAGATGTCCCTTTCTCCAAAAATGTACTCAATGGGATCGTAATGTTGCAACCACTCACTAATTGACCTGCTGTGAGGAAGAAATGAGTTAGTACATTTCAAACATGAAAAAGGTCATTTTATAATCAACATGAAAAACCATAATTCCAAAAGTATAAAACACAAAAAAAATCTTACCAAGGAAGAAAATGTATCGTGCTATGCTCCTTCCTCCCGCCAGTGGTGCAACAGATGTCCCTTTCTCCATAAATGTACTCAATGGGATCGTAATGTTGCAACCACTCACAAGTTGACCTGCTGTGAGGAAGAAACGAGTTAGTACATTTCAAACATGAAAAAGGTCATTTTATAATCAACATGAAAAACCATAATTCCAAAAGTATAAAACACAAAAAAAATCTTACCAAGGAAGAAAATGTATCGTGCTACGCTCCCTCCTCTCGCCCTGTGGTGCAACAGATGTCCCTTTCTCCAAAAATGTACTGAATGGGATCGTAATGTTGCAACCACTCACAAGTTGACCTGTTGTAAGGAAGAAACGAGTTAGTACATTTCAAACATGAAAAAGGTCATTTTATAATCAACATGAAAAACCATAATTCCAAAAGTATAAAACACAAAAAAAATCTTACCAAGGAAGAAAATGTATCGTGCTATGCTCCTTCCTCCCGCCAGTGGTGCAACAGATGTCCCTTTCTCCAGAAATGTACTCAATGGGATCGTAATGTTGCAACCACTCACAAGTTGACCTGCTGTGAGGAGGAAACGAGTTAGTACATTTCAAACATGAAAAAGGTCATTTTATAATCAACATGAAAAACCATAATTCCAAAAGTATAAAACACAAAAAAAATCTTACCAAGGAAGAAAATGTATCGTGCTATGCTCCTTCCTCCCGCCAGTGGTGCAACAGATGTCCCTTTCTCCATAAATGTACTCAATGGGATCGTAATGTTGCAACCACTCACAAGTTGACCTGCTGTGAGGAAGAAACGAGTTAGTACATTTCAAACATGAAAAAGGTCATTTTATAATCAACATGAAAAACCATAATTCCAAAAGTATAAAACACAAAAAAAATCTTACCAAGGAAGAAAATGTATCGTGCTATGCTCCTTCCTCCCGCCAGTGGTGCAACAGATGTCCCTTTCTCCATAAATGTACTCAATGGGATCGTAATGTTGCAACCACTCACTAATTGACCTGCTGTGAGGAAGAAATGAGTTAGTACATTTCAAACATGAAAAAGGTCATTTTATAATCAACATGAAAAACCATAATTCCAAAAGTATAAAACACAAAAAAAATCTTACCAAGGAAGAAAATGTATCGTGCTATGCTCCTTCCTCCCGCCAGTGGTGCAACAGATGTCCCTTACTCCATAAATGTACTCAATGGGATCGTAATGTTGCAACCACTCACAAGTTGACCTGCTGTGAGGAAGAAACGAGTTAGTACATTTCAAACATGAAAAAGGTCATTTTATAATCAACATGAAAAACCATAATTCCAAAAGTATAAAACACAAAAAAAATCTTACCAAGGAAGAAAATGTATCGTGCTATGCTCCTTCCTCCCGCCAGTGGTGCAACAGATGTCCCTTTCTCCAAAAATGTACTGAATGGGATCGTAATGTTGCAACCACTCACAAGTTGACCTGTTGTAAGGAAGAAACGAGTTAGTACATTTCAAACATGAAAAAGGTCATTTTATAATCAACATGAAAAACCATAATTCCAAAAGTATAAAACACAAAAAAAATCTTACCAAGGAAGAAAATGTATCGTGCTATGCTCCTTCCTCCCGCCAGTGGTGCAACAGATGTCCCTTTCTCCATAAATGTACTCAATGGGATCGTAATGTTGCAACCACTCACAAGTTGACCTGCTGTGAGGAGGAAACGAGTTAGTACATTTCAAACATGAAAAAGGTCATTTTATAATCAACATGAAAAACCATAATTCCAAAAGTATAAAACACAAAAAAAATCTTACCAAGGAAGAAAATCTATCGTGCTATGCTCCCTCCTCTCGCCCTGTGGTGCAACAGATGTCCCTTTCTCCATAAATGTACTCAATGGGATCGTAATGTTGCAACCACTCACAAGTTGACCTGCTGTGAGGAGGAAACGAGTTAGTACATTTCAAACATGAAAAAGGTCATTTTATAATCAACATGAAAAACCATAATTCCAAAAGTATAAAACACAAAAAAAATCTTACCAAGGAAGAAAATGTATCGTGCTATGCTCCTTCCTCCCGCCAGTGGTGCAACAGATGTCCCTTTCTCCATAAATGTACTCAATGGGATCGTAATGTTGCAACCACTCACAAGTTGACCTGCTGTGAGGAGGAAACGAGTTAGTACATTTCAAACATGAAAAAGGTCATTTTATAATCAACATGAAAAACCATAATTCCAAAAGTATAAAACACAAAAAAAATCTTACAAAGGAAGAAAATGTATCGTGCTATGCTCCTTCCTCCCGCCAGTGGTGCAACAGATGTCCCTTTCTCCAAAAATGTACTGAATGGGATCGTAATGTTGCAACCACTCACAAGTTGACCTGTTGTAAGGAGGAAACGAGTTAGTACATTTCAAACATGAAAAAGGTCATTTTATAATCAACATGAAAAACCATAATTCCAAAAGTATAAAACACAAAAAAAATCTTACCAAGGAAGAAAATGTATCGTGCTATGCTCCTTCCTCCCGCCAGTGGTGCAACAGATGTCCCTTTCTCCATAAATGTACTCAATGGGATCGTAATGTTGCAACTACTCACAAGTTGACCTGCTGTGAGGAGGAAACGAGTTAGTACATTTCAAACATGAAAAAGGTCATTTTATAATCAACATGAAAAACCATAATTCCAAAAGTATAAAACACAAAAAAAATCTTACCAAGGAAGAAAATGTATCGTGCTATGCTCCTTCCTCCCGCCAGTGGTGCAACAGATGTCCCTTTCTCCATAAATGTACTCAATGGGATCGTAATGTTGCAACCACTCACAAGTTGACCTGCTGTGAGGAGGAAACGAGTTAGTACATTTCAAACATGAAAAAGGTCATTTTATAATCAACATGAAAAACCATAATTCCAAAAGTATAAAACACAAAAAAAATCTTACCAAGGAAGAAAATGTATCGTGCTATGCTCCTTCCTCCCGCCAGTGGTGCAACAGATGTCCCTTTCTCCATAAATGTACTCAATGGGATCGTAATGTTGCAACCACTCACAAGTTGACCTGCTGTGAGGTGGAAACGAGTTAGTACATTTCAAACATGAAAAAGGTCATTTTATAATCAACATGAAAAACCATAATTCCAAAAGTATAAAACACAAAAAAAATCTTACCAAGGAAGAAAATGTATCGTGCTATGCTCCTTCCTCCCGCCAGTGGTGCAACAGATGTCCCTTTCTCCATAAATGTACTCAATGGGATCGTAATGTTGCAACCACTCACAAGTTGACCTGCTGTGAGGAAGAAACGAGTTAGTACATTTCAAACATGAAAAAGGTCATTTTATAATCAACATGAAAAACCATAATTCCAAAAGTATAAAACACAAAAAAAATCTTACCAAGGAAGAAAATGTATCGTGCTATGCTCCTTCCTCCCGCCAGTGGTGCAACAGATGTCCCTTTCTCCATAAATGTACTCAATGGGATCGTAATGTTGCAACCACTCACAAGTTGACCTGTTGTAAGGAAGAAATGAGTTAGTACATTTCAAACATGAAAAAGGTCATTTTATAATCGACATGAAAAACCATAATTCCAAAAGTATAAAACACAAAAAAAATCTTACCAAGGAAGAAAATGTATCGTGCTATGCTCCTTCCTCCCGCCAGTGGTGCAACAGATGTCCCTTTCTCCAAAAATGTACTCAATGGGATCGTAATGTTGCAACCACTCACTAATTGACCTGCTGTGAGGAAGAAATGAGTTAGTACATTTCAAACATGAAAAAGGTCATTTTATAATCAACATGAAAAACCATAATTCCAAAAGTATAAAACACAAAAAAAATCTTACCAAGGAAGAAAATGTATCGTGCTATGCTCCTTCCTCCCGCCAGTGGTGCAACAGATGTCCCTTTCTCCAAAAATGTACTGAATGGGATCGTAATGTTGCAACCACTCACAAGTTGACCTGCTGTGAGGAGGAAACGAGTTAGTACATTTCAAACATGAAAAAGGTCATTTTATAATCAACATGAAAAACCATAATTCCAAAAGTATAAAACACAAAAAAAATCTTACCAAGGAAGAAAATGTATCGTGCTACGCTCCCTCCTCTTGCCCTGTGGTGCAACAGATGTCCCTTTCTCCAAAAATGTACTGAATGGGATCGTAATGTTGCAACCACTCACTAATTGACCTGCTGTGAGGAAGAAATGAGTTAGTACATTTCAAACATGAAAAAGGTCATTTTATAATCAACATGAAAAACCATAATTCCAAAAGTATAAAACACAAAAAAAATCTTACCAAGGAAGATAATGTATCGTGCTACGCTCCCTCCTCTCGCCCTGTGGTGCAACAGATGTCCCTTTCTCCAAAAATGTACTGAATGGGATCGTAATGTTGCAACCACTCACAAGTTGACCTGCTGTGAGGAGGAAACGAGTTAGTACATTTCAAACATGAAAAAGGTCATTTTATAATCAACATGAAAAACCATAATTCCAAAAGTATAAAACACAAAAAAAATCTTACCAAGGAAGAAAATGTATCGTGCTATGCTCCTTCCTCCCGCCAGTGGTGCAACAGATGTCCCTTTCTCCATAAATGTACTCAATGGGATCGTAATGTTGCAACCACTCACAAGTTGACCTGTTGTAAGGAAGAAACGAGTTAGTACATTTCAAACATGAAAAAGGTCATTTTATAATCAACATGAAAAACCATAATTCCAAAAGTATAAAACACAAAAAAAATCTTACCAAGGAAGAAAATGTATCGTGCTATGCTCCTTCCTCCCGCCAGTGGTGCAACAGATGTCCCTTTCTCCAAAAATGTACTCAATGGGATCGTAATGTTGCAACCACTCACTAATTGCCCTGCTGTGAGGAAGAAATGAGTTAGTACATTTCAAACATGAAAAAGGTCATTTTATAATCAACATGAAAAACCATAATTCCAAATGTATAAAACACAAAAAAAATCTTACCAAGGAAGAAAATGTATCGTGCTATGCTCCTTCCTCCCGCCAGTGGTGCAACAGATGTCCCTTTCTCCAAAAATGTACTGAATGGGATCGTAATGTTGCAACCACTCACAAGTTGACCTGCTGTGAGGAGGAAACGAGTTAGTACATTTCAAACATGAAAAAGGTCATTTTATAATCAACATGAAAAACCATAATTCCAAAAGTATAAAACACAAAAAAAATCTTACCAAGGAAGAAAATGTATCGTGCTACGCTCCCTCCTCTCGCCCTGTGGTGCAACAGATGTCCCTTTCTCCAAAAATGTACTGAATGGGATCGTAATGTTGCAACCACTCACAAGTTGACCTGCTGTGAGGAGGAAACGAGTTAGTACATTTCAAACATGAAAAAGGTCATTTTATAATCAACATGAAAAACCATAATTCCAAAAGTATAAAACACAAAAAAAATCTTACCAAGGAAGAAAATGTATCGTGCTACGCTCCCTCCTCTCGCCCTGTGGTGCAACAGATGTCCCTTTCTCCAAAAATGTACTCAATGGGATCGTAATGTTGCAACCACTCACTAATTGACCTGCTGTGAGGAAGAAATGAGTTAGTACATTTCAAACATGAAAAAGGTCATTTTATAATCAACATGAAAAACCATAATTCCAAAAGTATAAAACACAAAAAAAATCTTACCAAGGAAGAAAATGTATCGTGCTACGCTCCCTCCTCTCGCCCTGTGGTGCAACAGATGTCCCTTTCTCCAAAAATGTACTGAATGGGATCGTAATGTTGCAACCACTCACAAGTTGACCTGCTGTGAGGAGGAAACGAGTTAGTTCATTTCAAACATGAAAAAGGTCATTTTATAATCAACATGAAAAACCATAATTCCAAAAGTATAAAACACAAAAAAAATCTTACCAAGGAAGAAAATGTATCGTGCTACGCTCCCTCCTCTCGCCCTGTGGTGCAACAGATGTCCCTTTCTCCAAAAATGTACTCAATGGGATCGTAATGTTGCAACCACTCACTAATTGACCTGCTGTGAGGAGGAAACGAGTTAGTACATTTCAAACATGAAAAAGGTCATTTTATAATCAACATGAAAAACCATAATTCCAAAAGTATAAAACACAAAAAAAATCTTACCAAGGAAGAAAATGTATCGTGCTACGCTCCCTCCTCTCGCCCTGTGGTGCAACAGATGTCCCTTTCTCCAAAAATGTACTGAATGGGATCGTAATGTTGCAACCACTCACAAGTTGACCTGCTGTGAGGAGGAAACGAGTTAGTACATTTCAAACATGAAAAAGGTCATTTTATAATCAACATGAAAAACCATAATTCCAAAAGTATAAAACACAAAAAAAATCTTACCAAGGAAGAAAATGTATCGTGCTACGCTCCCTCCTCTCGCCCTGTGGTGCAACAGATGTCCCTTTCTCCAAAAATGTACAGAATGGGATCGTAATGTTGCAACCACTCACAAGTTGACCTGCTGTGAGGAGGAAACGAGTTAGTACATTTCAAACATGAAAAAGGTCATTTTATAATCAACATGAAAAACCATAATTCCAAAAGTATAAAACACAAAAAAAATCTTACCAAGGAAGAAAATGTATCGTATTACGCTCCCTCCTCTCGCCCTGTGGTGCAACAGATGTCCCTTTCTCCAAAAATGTACTGAATGGGATCGTAATGTTGCAACCACTCACAAGTTGACCTGCTGTGAGGAGGAAACGAGTTAGTACATTTCAAACATGAAAAAGGTCATTTTATAATCAACATGAAAAACCATAATTCCAAAAGTATAAAACACAAAAAAAATCTTACCAAGGAAGAAAATGTATCGTGCTACGCTCCCTCCTCTCGCCCTGTGGTGCAACAGATGTCCCTTTCTCCAAAAATGTACTGAATGGGATCGTAATGTTGCAACCACTCACAAGTTGACCTGCTGTGAGGAGGAAACGAGTTAGTACATTTCAAACATGAAAAAGGTCATTTTATAATCAACATGAAAAACCATAATTCCAAAAGTATAAAACACAAAAAAAATCTTACCAAGGAAGAAAATGTATCGTGCTACGCTCCCCCCTCTCGCCCTGTGGTGCAACAGATGTCCCTTTCTCCAAAAATGTACTCAATGGGATCGTAATGTTGCAACCACTCACTAATTGACCTGCTGTGAGGAAGAAATGAGTTAGTACATTTCAAACATGAAAAAGGTCATTTTATAATCAACATGAAAAACCATAATTCCAAAAGTGTAAAACACAGAAAAAATCTTACCAAGGAAGAAAATGTATCGTGCTACGCTCCCTCCTCTCGCCCTGTGGTGCAACAGATGTCCCTTTCTCCAAAAATGTACTCAATGGGATCGTAATGTTGCAACCACTCACAAGTTGACCTGCTGTGAGGAGGAAACGAGTTAGTACATTTCAAACATGAAAAAGGTCATTTTATAATCAACATGAAAAACCATAATTCCAAAAGTATAAAACACAAAAAAAATCTTACCAAGGAAGAAAATGTATCGTGCTATGCTCCTTCCTCCCGCCAGTGGTGCAACAGATGTCCCTTTCTCCATAAATGTACTCAATGGGATCGTAATGTTGCAACTACTCACAAGTTGACCTGCTGTGAGGAGGAAACGAGTTAGTACATTTCAAACATGAAAAAGGTCATTTTATAATCAACATGAAAAACCATAATTCCAAAAGTATAAAACACAAAAAAAATCTTACCAAGGAAGAAAATGTATCGTGCTATGCTCCTTCCTCCCGCCAGTGGTGCAACAGATGTCCCTTTCTCCATAAATGTACTCAATGGGATCGTAATGTTGCAACCACTCACAAGTTGACCTGCTGTGAGGAGGAAACGAGTTAGTACATTTCAAACATGAAAAAGGTCATTTTATAATCAACATGAAAAACCATAATTCCAAAAGTATAAAACACAAAAAAAATCTTACCAAGGAAGAAAATGTATCGTGCTATGCTCCTTCCTCCCGCCAGTGGTGCAACAGATGTCCCTTTCTCCATAAATGTACTCAATGGGATCGTAATGTTGCAACCACTCACAAGTTGACCTGCTGTGAGGTGGAAACGAGTTAGTACATTTCAAACATGAAAAAGGTCATTTTATAATCAACATGAAAAACCATAATTCCAAAAGTATAAAACACAAAAAAAATCTTACCAAGGAAGAAAATGTATCGTGCTATGCTCCTTCCTCCCGCCAGTGGTGCAACAGATGTCCCTTTCTCCATAAATGTACTCAATGGGATCGTAATGTTGCAACCACTCACAAGTTGACCTGCTGTGAGGAAGAAACGAGTTAGTACATTTCAAACATGAAAAAGGTCATTTTATAATCAACATGAAAAACCATAATTCCAAAAGTATAAAACACAAAAAAAATCTTACCAAGGAAGAAAATGTATCGTGCTATGCTCCTTCCTCCCGCCAGTGGTGCAACAGATGTCCCTTTCTCCATAAATGTACTCAATGGGATCGTAATGTTGCAACCACTCACAAGTTGACCTGTTGTAAGGAAGAAATGAGTTAGTACATTTCAAACATGAAAAAGGTCATTTTATAATCGACATGAAAAACCATAATTCCAAAAGTATAAAACACAAAAAAAATCTTACCAAGGAAGAAAATGTATCGTGCTATGCTCCTTCCTCCCGCCAGTGGTGCAACAGATGTCCCTTTCTCCAAAAATGTACTCAATGGGATCGTAATGTTGCAACCACTCACTAATTGACCTGCTGTGAGGAAGAAATGAGTTAGTACATTTCAAACATGAAAAAGGTCATTTTATAATCAACATGAAAAACCATAATTCCAAAAGTATAAAACACAAAAAAAATCTTACCAAGGAAGAAAATGTATCGTGCTATGCTCCTTCCTCCCGCCAGTGGTGCAACAGATGTCCCTTTCTCCAAAAATGTACTGAATGGGATCGTAATGTTGCAACCACTCACAAGTTGACCTGCTGTGAGGAGGAAACGAGTTAGTACATTTCAAACATGAAAAAGGTCATTTTATAATCAACATGAAAAACCATAATTCCAAAAGTATAAAACACAAAAAAAATCTTACGAAGGAAGAAAATGTATCGTGCTACGCTCCCTCCTCTTGCCCTGTGGTGCAACAGATGTCCCTTTCTCCAAAAATGTACTGAATGGGATCGTAATGTTGCAACCACTCACTAATTGACCTGCTGTGAGGAAGAAATGAGTTAGTACATTTCAAACATGAAAAAGGTCATTTTATAATCAACATGAAAAACCATAATTCCAAAAGTATAAAACACAAAAAAAATCTTACCAAGGAAGAAAATGTATCGTGCTACGCTCCCTCCTCTCGCCCTGTGGTGCAACGGATGTCCCTTTCTCCAAAAATGTACTGAATGGGATCGTAATGTTGCAACCACTCACAAGTTGACCTGCTGTGAGGAGGAAACGAGTTAGTACATTTCAAACATGAAAAAGGTCATTTTATAATCAACATGAAAAACCATAATTCCAAAAGTATAAAACACAAAAAAAATCTTACCAAGGAAGAAAATGTATCGTGCTATGCTCCTTCCTCCCGCCAGTGGTGCAACAGATGTCCCTTTCTCCATAAATGTACTCAATGGGATCGTAATGTTGCAACCACTCACAAGTTGACCTGTTGTAAGGAAGAAACGAGTTAGTACATTTCAAACATGAAAAAGGTCATTTTATAATCAACATGAAAAACCATAATTCCAAAAGTATAAAACACAAAAAAAATCTTACCAAGGAAGAAAATGTATCGTGCTATGCTCCTTCCTCCCGCCAGTGGTGCAACAGATGTCCCTTTCTCCAAAAATGTACTCAATGGGATCGTAATGTTGCAACCACTCACTAATTGACCTGCTGTGAGGAAGAAATGAGTTAGTACATTTCAAACATGAAAAAGGTCATTTTATAATCAACATGAAAAACCATAATTCCAAATGTATAAAACACAAAAAAAATCTTACCAAGGAAGAAAATGTATCGTGCTATGCTCCTTCCTCCCGCCAGTGGTGCAACAGATGTCCCTTTCTCCAAAAATGTACTGAATGGGATCGTAATGTTGCAACCACTCACAAGTTGACCTGCTGTGAGGAGGAAACGAGTTAGTACATTTCAAACATGAAAAAGGTCATTTTATAATCAACATGAAAAACCATAATTCCAAAAGTATAAAACACAAAAAAAATCTTACCAAGGAAGAAAATGTATCGTGCTACGCTCCCTCCTCTCGCCCTGTGGTGCAACAGATGTCCCTTTCTCCAAAAATGTACTGAATGGGATCGTAATGTTGCAACCACTCACAAGTTGACCTGCTGTGAGGAGGAAACGAGTTAGTACATTTCAAACATGAAAAAGGTCATTTTATAATCAACATGAAAAACCATAATTCCAAAAGTATAAAACACAAAAAAAATCTTACCAAGGAAGAAAATGTATCGTGCTACGCTCCCTCCTCTCGCCCTGTGGTGCAACAGATGTCCCTTTCTCCAAAAATGTACTCAATGGGATCGTAATGTTGCAACCACTCACTAATTGACCTGCTGTGAGGAAGAAATGAGTTAGTACATTTCAAACATGAAAAAGGTCATTTTATAATCAACATGAAAAACCATAATTCCAAAAGTATAAAACACAAAAAAAATCTTACCAAGGAAGAAAATGTATCGTGCTACGCTCCCTCCTCTCGCCCTGTGGTGCAACAGATGTCCCTTTCTCCAAAAATGTACTGAATGGGATCGTAATGTTGCAACCACTCACAAGTTGACCTGCTGTGAGGAGGAAACGAGTTAGTACATTTCAAACATGAAAAAGGTCATTTTATAATCAACATGAAAAACCATAATTCCAAAAGTATAAAACACAAAAAAAATCTTACCAAGGAAGAAAATGTATCGTGCTACGCTCCCTCCTCTCGCCCTGTGGTGCAACAGATGTCCCTTTCTCCAAAAATGTACTCAATGGGATCGTAATGTTGCAACCACTCACTAATTGACCTGCTGTGAGGAGGAAACGAGTTAGTACATTTCAAACATGAAAAAGGTCATTTTATAATCAACATGAAAAACCATAATTCCAAAAGTATAAAACACAAAAAAAATCTTACCAAGGAAGAAAATGTATCGTGCTACGCTCCCTCCTCTCGCCCTGTGGTGCAACAGATGTCCCTTTCTCCAAAAATGTACTGAATGGGATCGTAATGTTGCAACCACTCACAAGTTGACCTGCTGTGAGGAGGAAACGAGTTAGTACATTTCAAACATGAAAAAGGTCATTTTATAATCAACATGAAAAACCATAATTCCAAAAGTATAAAACACAAAAAAAATCTTACCAAGGAAGAAAATGTATCGTGCTACGCTCCCTCCTCTCGCCCTGTGGTGCAACAGATGTCCCTTTCTCCAAAAATGTACAGAATGGGATCGTAATGTTGCAACCACTCACAAGTTGACCTGCTGTGAGGAGGAAACGAGTTAGTACATTTCAAACATGAAAAAGGTCATTTTATAATCAACATGAAAAACCATAATTCCAAAAGTATAAAGCACAAAAAAAATCTTACCAAGGAAGAAAATGTATCGTATTACGCTCCCTCCTCTCGCCCTGTGGTGCAACAGATGTCCCTTTCTCCAAAAATGTACTGAATGGGATCGTAATGTTGCAACCACTCACAAGTTGACCTGCTGTGAGGAGGAAACGAGTTAGTACATTTCAAACATGAAAAAGGTCATTTTATAATCAACATGAAAAACCATAATTCCAAAAGTATAAAACACAAAAAAAATCTTACCAAGGAAGAAAATGTATCGTGCTACGCTCCCTCCTCTCGCCCTGTGGTGCAACAGATGTCCCTTTCTCCAAAAATGTACTGAATGGGATCGTAATGTTGCAACCACTCACAAGTTGACCTGCTGTGAGGAGGAAACGAGTTAGTACATTTCAAACATGAAAAAGGTCATTTTATAATCAACATGAAAAACCATAATTCCAAAAGTATAAAACACAAAAAAAATCTTACCAAGGAAGAAAATGTATCGTGCTACGCTCCCCCCTCTCGCCCTGTGGTGCAACAGATGTCCCTTTCTCCAAAAATGTACTCAATGGGATCGTAATGTTGCAACCACTCACTAATTGACCTGCTGTGAGGAAGAAATGAGTTAGTACATTTCAAACATGAAAAAGGTCATTTTATAATCAACATGAAAAACCATAATTCCAAAAGTGTAAAACACAGAAAAAATCTTACCAAGGAAGAAAATGTATCGTGCTACGCTCCCTCCTCTCGCCCTGTGGTGCAACAGATGTCCCTTTCTCCAAAAATGTACTCAATGGGATCGTAATGTTGCAACCACTCACAAGTTGACCTGCTGTGAGGAGGAAACGAGTTAGTACATTTCAAACATGAAAAAGGTCATTTTATACTCAACATGAAAAACCATAATTCCAAAAGTATAAAACACAAAAAAAATCTTACCAAGGAAGAAAATGTATCGTGCTACGCTCCCTCCTCTCGCCCTGTGGTGCAACAGATGTCCCTTTCTCCAAAAATGTACTGAATGGGATCGTAATGTTGCAACCACTCACAAGTTGACCTGTTGTAAGGAAGAAACGAGTTAGTACATTTCAAACATGAAAAAGGTCATTTTATAATCAACATGAAAAACCATAATTCCAAAAGTATAAAACACAAAAAAAATCTTACCAAGGAAGAAAATGTATCGTGCTACGCTCCCTCCTCTCGCCCTGTGGTGCAACAGATGTCCCTTTCTCCAAAAATGTACTGAATGGGATCGTAATGTTGCAACCACTCACAAGTTGACCTGTTGTAAGGAAGAAACGAGTTAGTACGTTTCAAACATGAAAAAGATCATTTTAAAATCAACATGAAAAACCATAATTCCAAAAGTATAAAACACAAAAAAAATCTTACCAAGGAAGAAAATGTATCGTGCTACGCTCCCTCCTCTCGCCCTGTGGTGCAACAGATGTCCCTTTCTCCAAAAATGTACTCAATGGGATCGTAATGTTGCAACCACTCACTAATTGACCTGCTGTGAGGAAGAAATGAGTTAGTACATTTCAAACATGAAAAAGGTCATTTTATAATCAACATGAAAAACCATAATTCCAAAAGTATAAAACACAAAAAAAATCTTACCAAGGAAGAAAATGTATCGTGCTACGCTCCCTCCTCTCGCCCTGTGGTGCAACAGATGTCCCTTTCTCCAAAAATGTACTCAATGGGATCGTAATGTTGCAACCACTCACAAGTTGACCTGCTGTGAGGAGGAAACGAGTTAGTACATTTCAAACATGAAAAAGGTCATTTTATAATCAACATGAAAAACCATAATTCCAAAAGTATAAAACACAAAAAAAATCTTACCAAGGAAGAAAATGTATCGTGCTATGCTCCTTCCTCCCGCCAGTGGTGCAACAGATGTCCCTTTCTCCAAAAATGTACTCAATGGGATCGTAATGTTGCAACCACTCACTAATTGACCTGCTGTGAGGAAGAAATGAGTTAGTACATTTCAAACATGAAAAAGGTCATTTTATAATCAACATGAAAAACCATAATTCCAAAAGTATAAAACACAAAAAAAATCTTACCAAGGAAGAAAATGTATCGTGCTATGCTCCTTCCTCCCGCCAGTGGTGCAACAGATGTCCCTTTCTCCAAAAATGTACTGAATGGGATCGTAATGTTGCAACCACTCACAAGTTGACCTGTTGTAAGGAAGAAACGAGTTAGTACATTTCAAACATGAAAAAGGTCATTTTATAATCAACATGAAAAACCATAATTCCAAAAGTATAAAACACAAAAAAAATCTTACCAAGGAAGAAAATGTATCGTGCTATGCTCCTTCCTCCCGCCAGTGGTGCAACAGATGTCCCTTTCTCCATAAATGTACTCAATGGGATCGTAATGTTGCAACCACTCACAAGTTGACCTGTTGTAAGGAAGAAACGAGTTAGTACATTTCAAACATGAAAAAGGTCTTTTTATAATCAACATGAAAAACCATAATTCCAAAAGTATAAAACACAGAAAAAATCTTACCAAGGAAGAAAATGTATCGTGCTATGCTCCTTCCTCCCGCCAGTGGTGCAACAGATGTCCCTTTCTCCATAAATGTACTCAATGGGATCGTAATGTTGCAACCACTCACAAGTTGACCTGTTGTAAGGAAGAAACGAGTTAGTACATTTCAAACATGAAAAAGGTCATTTTATAATCAACATGAAAAACCATAATTCCAAAAGTATAAAACACAAAAAAAATCTTACCAAGGAAGAAAATGTATCGTGCTACGCTCCCTCCTCTCGCCCTGTGGTGCAACTGATGTCCCTTTCTCCAAAAATGTACTGAATGGGATCGTAATGTTGCAACCACTCACAAGTTGACCTGTTGTAAGGAAGAAACGAGTTAGTACATTTCAAACATGAAAAAGGTCATTTTATAATCAACATGAAAAACCATAATTCCAAAAGTATAAAACACAAAAAAATCTTACCAAGGAAGAAAATGTATCGTGCTACGCTCCCTCCTCTCGCCCTGTGGTGCAACAGATGTCCCTTTCTCCAAAAATGTACTGAATGGGATCGTAATGTTGCAACCACTCACAAGTTGACCTGTTGTAAGGAAGAAACGAGTTAGTACATTTCAAACATGAAAAAGGTCATTTTATAATCAACATGAAAAACCATAATTCCAAAAGTATAAAACACAAAAAAAATCTTACCAAGGAAGAAAATGTATCGTGCTACGCTCCCTCCTCTCGCCCTGTGGTGCAACAGATGTCCCTTTCTCCAAAAATGTACTGAATGGGATCGTAATGTTGCAACCACTCACAAGTTGACCTGTTGTAAGGAAGAAACGAGTTAGTACGTTTCAAACATGAAAAAGATCATTTTAAAATCAACATGAAAAACCATAATTCCAAAAGTATAAAACACAAAAAAAATCTTACCAAGGAAGAAAATGTATCGTGCTACGCTCCCTCCTCTCGCCCTGTGGTGCAACAGATGTCCCTTTCTCCAAAAATGTACTCAATGGGATCGTAATGTTGCAACCACTCACTAATTGACCTGCTGTGAGGAAGAAATGAGTTAGTACATTTCAAACATGAAAAAGGTCATTTTATAATCAACATGAAAAACCATAATTCCAAAAGTATAAAACACAAAAAAAATCCTACCAAGGAAGAAAATGTATCGTGCTACGCTCCCTCCTCTCGCCCTGTGGTGCAACAGATGTCCCTTTCTCCAAAAATGTACTGAATGGGATCGTAATGTTGCAACCACTCACAAGTTGACCTGCTGTGAGGAGGAAACGAGTTAGTACATTTCAAACATGAAAAAGGTCATTTTATAATCAACATGAAAAACCATAATTCCAAAAGTATAAAACACAAAAAAAATCTTACCAAGGAAGAAAATGTATCGTGCTATGCTCCTTCCTCCCGCCAGTGGTGCAACAGATGTCCCTTTCTCCAAAAATGTACTCAATGGGATCGTAATGTTGCAACCACTCACTAATTGACCTGCTGTGAGGAAGAAATGAGTTAGTACATTTCAAACATGAAAAAGGTCATTTTATAATCAACATGAAAAACCATAATTCCAAAAGTATAAAACACAAAAAAAATCTTACCAAGGAAGAAAATGTATCGTGCTATGCTCCTTCCTCCCGCCAGTGGTGCAACAGATGTCCCTTTCTCCAAAAATGTACTGAATGGGATCGTAATGTTGCAACCACTCACAAGTTGACCTGTTGTAAGGAAGAAACGAGTTAGTACATTTCAAACATGAAAAAGGTCATTTTATAATCAACATGAAAAACCATAATTCCAAAAGTATAAAACACAAAAAAAATCTTACCAAGGAAGAAAATGTATCGTGCTATGCTCCTTCCTCCCGCCAGTGGTGCAACAGATGTCCCTTTCTCCATAAATGTACTCAATGGGATCGTAATGTTGCAACCACTCACAAGTTGACCTGTTGTAAGGAAGAAACGAGTTAGTACATTTCAAACATGAAAAAGGTCTTTTTATAATCAACATGAAAAACCATAATTCCAAAAGTATAAAACACAGAAAAAATCTTACCAAGGAAGAAAATGTATCGTGCTATGCTCCTTCCTCCCGCCAGTGGTGCAACAGATGTCCCTTTCTCCATAAATGTACTCAATGGGATCGTAATGTTGCAACCACTCACAAGTTGACCTGTTGTAAGGAAGAAACGAGTTAGTACATTTCAAACATGAAAAAGGTCATTTTATAATCAACATGAAAAACCATAATTCCAAAAGTATAAAA
The DNA here is from genome assembly GCF_021461385.2 of Schistocerca piceifrons. NCBI lineage: Eukaryota > Metazoa > Arthropoda > Insecta > Orthoptera > Acrididae > Schistocerca > Schistocerca piceifrons. The sequence goes on from NC_060144.1 coordinate 48,690,611, forward strand.
CACAAAAAAAATCTTACCAAGGAAGAAAATGTATCGTGCTATGCTCCTTCCTCCCGCCAGTGGTGCAACAGATGTCCCTTTCTCCATAAATGTACTCAATGGGATCGTAATGTTGCAACCACTCACAAGTTGACCTGTTGTAAGGAAGAAACGAGATAGTACATTTCAAACATGAAAAAGGTCATTTTATAATCAACATGAAAAACCATAATTCCAAAAGTATAAAACACAAAAAAAATCTTACCAAGGAAGAAAATGTATCGTGCTATGCTCCTTCCTCCCGCCAGTGGTGCAACAGATGTCCCTTTCTCCATAAATGTACTCAATGGGATCGTAATGTTGCAACCACTCACAAGTTGACCTGCTGTGAGGAGGAAACGAGTTAGTACATTTCAAACATGAAAAAGGTCATTTTATAATCAACATGAAAAACCACAATTCCAAAAGTATAAAACACAAAAAAAATCTTACCAAGGAAGAAAATGTATCGTGCTACGCTCCCTCCTCTCGCCCTGTGGTGCAACTGATGTCCCTTTCTCCAAAAATGTACTGAATGGGATCGTAATGTTGCAACCACTCACAAGTTGACCTGTTGTAAGGAAGAAACGAGTTAGTACATTTCAAACATGAAAAAGGTCATTTTATAATCAACATGAAAAACCATAATTCCAAAAGTATAAAACACAAAAAAAATCTTACCAAGGAAGAAAATGTATCGTGCTATGCTCCTTCCTCCCGCCAGTGGTGCAACAGATGTCCCTTTCTCCATAAATGTACTCAAAGGGATCGTAATGTTGCAACCACTCACAAGTTGACCTGTTGTAAGGAAGAAACGAGTTAGTACATTTCAAACATGAAAAAGGTCATTTTATAATCAACACTAAAAACCATAATTCCAAAAGTATAAAACACAAAAAAAATCTTACCAAGGAAGAAAATGTATCGTGCTATGCTCCTTCCTCCCGCCAGTGGTGCAACAGATGTCCCTTTCTCCAAAAATGTACTCAATGGGATCGTAATGTTGCAACCACTCACTAATTGACCTGCTGTGAGGAAGAAACGAGTTAGTACATTTCAAACATGAAAAAGGTCATTTTATAATCAACATGAAAAACCATAATTCCAAAAGTATAAAACACAAAAAAAATCTTACCAAGGAAGAAAATGTATCGTGCTATGCTCCTTCCTCCCGCCAGTGGTGCAACAGATGTCCCTTTCTCCAAAAATGTACTCAATGGGATCGTAATGTTGCAACCACTCACTAATTGACCTGCTGTGAGGAAGAAACGAGTTAGTACATTTCAAACATGAAAAAGGTCATTTTATAATCAACATGAAAAACCATAATTCCAAAAGTATAAAACACAAAAAAAATCTTACCAAGGAAGAAAATGTATCGTGCTATGCTCCTTCCTCCCGCCAGTGGTGCAACAGATGTCCCTTTCTCCAAAAATGTACTGAATGGGATCGTAATGTTGCAACCACTCACAAGTTGACCTGCTGTGAGGAAGAAACGAGTTAGTACATTTCAAACATGAAAAAGGTCATTTTATAATCAACATGAAAAACCATAATTCCAAAAGTATAAAACACAAAAAAAATCTTACCAAGGAAGAAAATGTATCGTGCTATGCTCCTTCCTCCCGCCAGTGGTGCAACAGATGTCCCTTTCTCCAAAAATGTACTGAACGGGATCGTAATGTTGCAACCACTCACAAGTTGACCTGCTGTGAGGAGGAAACGAGTTAGTACATTTCAAACATGAAAAAGGTCATTTTATAATCAACATGAAAAACCATAATTCCAAAAGTATAAAACACAAAAAAAATCTTACCAAGGAAGAAAATGTATTGTGCTATGCTCCTTCCTCCCGCCAGTGGTGCAACAGATGTCCCTTTCTCCATAAATGTACTCAATGGGATCGTAATGTTGCAACCACTCACAAGTTGACCTGCTGTGAGGAAGAAACGAGTTAGTACATTTCAAACATGAAAAAGGTCATTTTATAATCAACATGAAAAACCATAATTCCAAAAGTACAAAACACAAAAAAAATCTTACCTAGGAAGAAAATGTATCGTGCTATGCTCCTTCCTCCCGCCAGTGGTGCAACAGATGTCCCTTTCTCCAAAAATGTACTGAATGGGATCGTAATGTTGCAACCACTCACAAGTTGACCTGCTGTGAGGAGGAAACGAGTTAGTACATTTCAAACATGAAAAAGGTCATTTTATAATCAACATGAAAAACCATAATTCCAAAAGTATAAAACACAAAAAAAATCTTACCAAGGAAGAAAATGTATCGTGCTATGCTCCTTCCTCCCACCAGTGGTGCAACAGATGTCCCTTTCTCCAAAAATGTACTGAATGGGATCGTAATGTTGCAACCACTCACAAGTTGACCTGCTGTGAGGAGGAAACGAGTTAGTACATTTCAAACATGAAAAAGGTCATTTTATAATCAACATGAAAAACCATAATTCCAAAAGTATAAAACACAAAAAAAATCTTACCAAGGAAGAAAATGTATCGTGCTATGCTCCTTCCACCCGCCAGTGGTGCAACAGATGTCCCTTTCTCCATAAATGTACTCAATGGGATCGTAATGTTGCAACCACTCACAAGTTGACCTGTTGTGAGGAGGAAACGAGTTAGTACATTTCAAACATGAAAAAGGTCATTTTATAATCAACATGAAAAACCATAATTCCAAAAGTATAAAACACAAAAAAAATCTTACCAAGGAAGAAAATGTATCGTGCTATGCTCCTTCCTCCCGCCAGTGGTGCAACAGATGTCCCTTTCTCCATAAATGTACTCAATGGGATCGTAATGTTGCAACCACTCACAAGTTGACCTGCTGTGAGGAGGAAACGAGTTAGTACATTTCAAACATGAAAAAGGTCATTTTATAATCAACATGAAAAACCATAATTCCAAAAGTATAAAACACAAAAAAAATCTTACCAAGGAAGAAAATGTATCGTGCTATGCTCCTTCCTCCCGCCAGTGGTGCAACAGATGTCCCTTTCTCCATAAATGTACTCAATGGGATCGTAATGTTGCAACCACTCACAAGTTGACCTGCTGTGAGGAAGAAACGAGTTAGTACATTTCAAACATGAAAAAGGTCATTTTATAATCAACATGAAAAACCATAATTCCAAAAGTATAAAACACAAAAAAAATCTTACCAAGGAAGAAAATGTATCGTGCTATGCTCCTTCCTCCCGCCAGTGGTGCAACAGATGTCCCTTTCTCCAAAAATGTACTGAATGGGATCGTAATGTTGCAACCACTCACAAGTTGACCTGCTGTGAGGAGGAAACGAGTTAGTACATTTCAAACATGAAAAAGGTCATTTTATAATCAACATGAAAAACCATAATTCCAAAAGTATAAAACACAAAAAAAATCTTACCAAGGAAGAAAATGTATCGTGCTATGCTCCTTCCTCCCGCCAGTGGTGCAACAGATGTCCCTTTCTCCAAAAATGTACTCAATGGGATCGTAATGTTGCAACCACTCACTAATTGACCTGCTGTGAGGAAGAAATGAGTTAGTACATTTCAAACATGAAAAAGGTCATTTTATAATCAACATGAAAAACCATAATTCCAAAAGTATAAAACACAAAAAAAATCTTACCAAGGAAGAAAATGTATCGTGCTATGCTCCTTCCTCCCGCCAGTGGTGCAACAGATGTCCCTTTCTCCAAAAATGTACTGAATGGGATCGTAATGTTGCAACCACTCACAAGTTGACCTGTTGTAAGGAAGAAACGAGTTAGTACATTTCAAACATGAAAAAGGTCATTTTATAATCAACATGAAAAACCATAATTCCAAAAGTATAAAACACAAAAAAAATCTTACCAAGGAAGAAAATGTATCGTGCTATGCTCCTTCCTCCCGCCAGTGGTGCAACAGATGTCCCTTTCTCCATAAATGTACTCAATGGTATCGTAATGTTGCAACCACTCACAAGTTGACCTGTTGTAAGGAAGAAACGAGTTAGTACATTTCAAACATGAAAAAGGTCTTTTTATAATCAACATGAAAAACCATAATTCCAAAAGTATAAAACACAAAAAAAATCTTACCAAGGAAGAAAATGTATCGTGCTATGCTCCTTCCTCCCGCCAGTGGTGCAACAGATGTCCCTTTCTCCATAAATGTACTCAATGGGATCGTAATGTTGCAACCACTCACAAGTTGACCTGTTGTAAGGAAGAAACGAGTTAGTACATTTCAAACATGAAAAAGGTCATTTTATAATCAACATGAAAAACCATAATTCCAAAAGTATAAAACACAAAAAAAATCTTACCAAGGAAGAAAATGTATCGTGCTACGCTCCCTCCTCTCGCCCTGTGGTGCAACTGATGTCCCTTTCTCCAAAAATGTACTGAATGGGATCGTAATGTTGCAACCACTCACAAGTTGACCTGTTGTAAGGAAGAAAGGAGTTAGTACATTTCAAACATGAAAAAGGTCATTTTATAATCAACATGAAAAACCATAATTCCAAAAGTATAAAACACAAAAAAAATCTTACCAAGGAAGAAAATGTATCGTGCTATGCTCCTTCCTCCCGCCAGTGGTGCAACAGATGTCCCTTTCTCCATAAATGTACTCAATGGGATCGTAATGTTGCAACCACTCACAAGTTGACCTGTTGTAAGGAAGAAACGAGATAGTACATTTCAAACATGAAAAAGGTCATTTTATAATCAACATGAAAAACCATAATTCCAAAAGTATAAAACACAAAAAAAATCTTACCAAGGAAGAAAATGTATCGTGCTATGCTCCTTCCTCCCGCCAGTGGTGCAACAGATGTCCCTTTCTCCATAAATGTACTCAATGGGATCGTAATGTTGCAACCACTCACAAGTTGACCTGCTGTGAGGAGGAAACGAGTTAGTACATTTCAAACATGAAAAAGGTCATTTTATAATCAACATGAAAAACCACAATTCCAAAAGTATAAAACACAAAAAAAATCTTACCAAGGAAGAAAATGTATCGTGCTACGCTCCCTCCTCTCGCCCTGTGGTGCAACTGATGTCCCTTTCTCCAAAAATGTACTGAATGGGATCGTAATGTTGCAACCACTCACAAGTTGACCTGTTGTAAGGAAGAAACGAGTTAGTACATTTCAAACATGAAAAAGGTCATTTTATAATCAACATGAAAAACCATAATTCCAAAAGTATAAAACACAAAAAAAATCTTACCAAGGAAGAAAATGTATCGTGCTATGCTCCTTCCTCCCGCCAGTGGTGCAACAGATGTCCCTTTCTCCATAAATGTACTCAAAGGGATCGTAATGTTGCAACCACTCACAAGTTGACCTGTTGTAAGGAAGAAACGAGTTAGTACATTTCAAACATGAAAAAGGTCATTTTATAATCAACACGAAAAACCATAATTCCAAAAGTATAAAACACAAAAAAAATCTTACCAAGGAAGAAAATGTATCGTGCTATGCTCCTTCCTCCCGCCAGTGGTGCAACAGATGTCCCTTTCTCCAAAAATGTACTCAATGGGATCGTAATGTTGCAACCACTCACTAATTGACCTGCTGTGAGGAAGAAACGAGTTAGTACATTTCAAACATGAAAAAGGTCATTTTATAATCAACATGAAAAACCATAATTCCAAAAGTATAAAACACAAAAAAAATCTTACCAAGGAAGAAAATGTATCGTGCTATGCTCCTTCCTCCCGCCAGTGGTGCAACAGATGTCCCTTTCTCCAAAAATGTACTCAATGGGATCGTAATGTTGCAACCACTCACTAATTGACCTGCTGTGAGGAAGAAACGAGTTAGTACATTTCAAACATGAAAAAGGTCATTTTATAATCAACATGAAAAACCATAATTCCAAAAGTATAAAACACAAAAAAAATCTTACCAAGGAAGAAAATGTATCGTGCTATGCTCCTTCCTCCCGCCAGTGGTGCAACAGATGTCCCTTTCTCCAAAAATGTACTGAATGGGATCGTAATGTTGCAACCACTCACAAGTTGACCTGCTGTGAGGAAGAAACGAGTTAGTACATTTCAAACATGAAAAAGGTCATTTTATAATCAACATGAAAAACCATAATTCCAAAAGTATAAAACACAAAAAAAATCTTACCAAGGAAGAAAATGTATCGTGCTATGCTCCTTCCTCCCGCCAGTGGTGCAACAGATGTCCCTTTCTCCAAAAATGTACTGAACGGGATCGTAATGTTGCAACCACTCACAAGTTGACCTGCTGTGAGGAGGAAACGAGTTAGTACATTTCAAACATGAAAAAGGTCATTTTATAATCAACATGAAAAACCATAATTCCAAAAGTATAAAACACAAAAAAAATCTTACCAAGGAAGAAAATGTATTGTGCTATGCTCCTTCCTCCCGCCAGTGGTGCAACAGATGTCCCTTTCTCCATAAATGTACTCAATGGGATCGTAATGTTGCAACCACTCACAAGTTGACCTGCTGTGAGGAAGAAACGAGTTAGTACATTTCAAACATGAAAAAGGTCATTTTATAATCAACATGAAAAACCATAATTCCAAAAGTACAAAACACAAAAAAAATCTTACCTAGGAAGAAAATGTATCGTGCTATGCTCCTTCCTCCCGCCAGTGGTGCAACAGATGTCCCTTTCTCCAAAAATGTACTGAATGGGATCGTAATGTTGCAACCACTCACAAGTTGACCTGCTGTGAGGAGGAAACGAGTTAGTACATTTCAAACATGAAAAAGGTCATTTTATAATCAACATGAAAAACCATAATTCCAAAAGTATAAAACACAAAAAAAATCTTACCAAGGAAGAAAATGTATCGTGCTATGCTCCTTCCTCCCACCAGTGGTGCAACAGATGTCCCTTTCTCCAAAAATGTACTGAATGGGATCGTAATGTTGCAACCACTCACAAGTTGACCTGCTGTGAGGAGGAAACGAGTTAGTACATTTCAAACATGAAAAAGGTCATTTTATAATCAACATGAAAAACCATAATTCCAAAAGTATAAAACACAAAAAAAATCTTACCAAGGAAGAAAATGTATCGTGCTATGCTCCTTCCACCCGCCAGTGGTGCAACAGATGTCCCTTTCTCCATAAATGTACTCAATGGGATCGTAATGTTGCAACCACACACAAGTTGACCTGTTGTGAGGAGGAAACGAGTTAGTACATTTCAAACATGAAAAAGGTCATTTTATAATCAACATGAAAAACCATAATTCCAAAAGTATAAAACACAAAAAAAATCTTACCAAGGAAGAAAATGTATCGTGCTATGCTCCTTCCTCCCGCCAGTGGTGCAACAGATGTCCCTTTCTCCATAAATGTACTCAATGGGATCGTAATGTTGCAACCACTCACAAGTTGACCTGCTGTGAGGAGGAAACGAGTTAGTACATTTCAAACATGAAAAAGGTCATTTTATAATCAACATGAAAAACCATAATTCCAAAAGTATAAAACACAAAAAAAATCTTACCAAGGAAGAAAATGTATCGTGCTATGCTCCTTCCTCCCGCCAGTGGTGCAACAGATGTCCCTTTCTCCATAAATGTACTCAATGGGATCGTAATGTTGCAACCACTCACAAGTTGACCTGCTGTGAGGAAGAAACGAGTTAGTACATTTCAAACATGAAAAAGGTCATTTTATAATCAACATGAAAAACCATAATTCCAAAAGTATAAAACACAAAAAAAATCTTACCAAGGAAGAAAATGTATCGTGCTATGCTCCTTCCTCCCGCCAGTGGTGCAACAGATGTCCCTTTCTCCAAAAATGTACTGAATGGGATCGTAATGTTGCAACCACTCACAAGTTGACCTGCTGTGAGGAGGAAACGAGTTAGTACATTTCTAACATGAAAAAGGTCATTTTATAATCAACATGAAAAACCATAATTCCAAAAGTATAAAACACAAAAAAAATCTTACCAAGGAAGAAAATGTATCGTGCTATGCTCCTTCCTCCCGCCAGTGGTGCAACAGATGTCCCTTTCTCCATAAATGTACTCAATGGGATCGTAATGTTGCAACCACTCACAAGTTGACCTGCTGTGAGGAGGAAACGAGTTAGTACATTTCAAACATGAAAAAGGTCATTTTATAATCAACATGAAAAACCATAATTCCAAAAGTATAAAACACAAAAAAAATCTTACCAAGGAAGAAAATGTATCGTGCTATGCTCCTTCCTCCTGCCAGTGGTGCAACAGATGTCCCTTTCTCCATAAATGTACTCAATGGGATCGTAATGTTGCAACCACTCACAAGTTGACCTGCTGTGAGGAGGAAACGAGTTAGTACATTTCAAACATGAAAAAGGTCATTTTATAATCAACATGAAAAACCATAATTCCAAAGGTATAAAACACAAAAAAAATCTTACCAAGGAAGAAAATGTATCGTGCTATGCTCCTTCCTCCCGCCAGTGGTGCAACAGATGTCCCTTTCTCCATAAATGTTCTCAATGGGATCGTAATGTTGCAACCACTCACAAGTTGACCTGCTGTGAGGAGGAAACGAGTTAGTACATTTCAAACATGAAAAAGGTCATTTTATAATCAACATGAAAAACCATAATTCCAAAAGTATAAAACACAAAAAAAATCTTACCAAGGAAGAAAATGTATCGTGCTATGCTCCTTCCTCCCGCCAGTGGTGCAACAGATGTCCCTTTCTCCATAAATGTACTCAATGGGATCGTAATGTTGCAACCACTCACAAGTTGACCTGCTGTGAGGAAGAAACGAGTTAGTACATTTCAAACATGAAAAAGGTCATTTTATAATCAACATGAAAAACCATAATTCCAAAAGTATAAAACACAAAAAAAATCTTACCAAGGAAGAAAATGTATCGTGCTATGCTCCTTCCTCCCGCCAGTGGTGCAACAGATGTCCCTTTCTCCAAAAATGTACTGAATGGGATCGTAATGTTGCAACCACTCACAAGTTGACCTGCTGTGAGGAGGAAACGAGTTAGTACATTTCAAACATGAAAAAGGTCATTTTATAATCAACATGAAAAACCATAATTCCAAAAGTATAAAACACAAAAAAAATCTTACCAAGGAAGAAAATGTATCGTGCTATGCTCCTTCCTCCCGCCAGTGGTGCAACAGATGTCCCTTTCTCCAAAAATGTACTGAATGGGATCGTAATGTTGCAACCACTCACAAGTTGACCTGCTGTGAGGAGGAAACGAGTTAGTACATTTCAAACACGAAAAAGGCCTTTTTATAATCAACATGAAAAACCATAATTCCAAAAGTATAAAACACAAAAAAAATCTTACCAAGGAAGAAAATGTATCGTGCTATGCTCCTTCCTCCCGCCAGTGGTGCAACAGATGTCCCTTTCTCCATAAATGTACTCAATGGGATCGTAATGTTGCAACCACTCACAAGTTGACCTGCTGTGAGGAGGAAACGAGTTAGTACATTTCAAACATGAAAAAGGTCATTTTATAATCAACATGAAAAACCATAATTCCAAAAGTATAAAACACAAAAAAAATCTTACCAAGGAAGAAAATGTATCGTGCTATGCTCCTTCCTCCCGCCAGTGGTGCAACAGATGTCCCTTTCTCCAAAAATGTACTCAATGGGATCGTAATGTTGCAACCACTCACTAATTGACCTGCTGTGAGGAAGAAATGAGTTAGTACATTTCAAACATGAAAAAGGTCATTTTATAATCAACATGAAAAACCATAATTCCAAAAGTATAAAACACAAAAAAAATCTTACCAAGGAAGAAAATGTATCGTGCTACGCTCCCTCCTCTCGCCCTGTGGTGCAACAGATGTCCCTTTCTCCAAAAATGTACTGAATGGGATCGTAATGTTGCAACCACTCACAAGTTGACCTGCTGTGAGGAGGAAACGAGTTAGTACATTTCAAACATGAAAAAGGTCATTTTATAATCAACATGAAAAACCATAATTCCAAAAGTATAAAACACAAAAAAAATCTTACCAAGGAAGAAAATGTATCGTGCTATGCTCCTTCCTCCCGCCAGTGGTGCAACAGATGTCCCTTTCTCCAAAAATGTACTCAATGGGATCGTAATGTTGCAACCACTCACTAATTGACCTGCTGTGAGGAAGAAATGAGTTAGTACATTTCAAACATGAAAAAGGTCATTTTATAATCAACATGAAAAACCATAATTCCAAAAGTATAAAACACAAAAAAAATCTTACCAAGGAAGAAAATGTATCGTGCTATGCTCCTTCCTCCCGCCAGTGGTGCAACAGATGTCCCTTTCTCCAAAAATGTACTGAATGGGATCGTAATGTTGCAACCACTCACAAGTTGACCTGCTGTGAGGAGGAAACGAGTTAGTACATTTCAAACACGAAAAAGGCCTTTTTATAATCAACATGAAAAACCATAATTCCAAAAGTATAAAACACAAAAAAAATCTTACCAAGGAAGAAAATGTATCGTGCTATGCTCCTTCCTCCCGCCAGTGGTGCAACAGATGTCCCTTTCTCCATAAATGTACTCAATGGGATCGTAATGTTGCAACCACTCACTAATTGACCTGCTGTGAGGAAGAAATGAGTTAGTACATTTCAAACATGAAAAAGGTCATTTTATAATCAACATGAAAAACCATAATTCCAAAAGTATAAAACACAAAAAAAATCTTACCAAGGAAGAAAATATATCGTGCTATGCTCCCTCCTCTCGCCAGTGGTGCAACAGATGTCCCTTTCTCCAAAAATGTACTGCATGGGATCGTAATGTTGCAACCACTCACAAGTTGACCTGCTGTGAGGAAGAAACGAGTTAGTACATTTCAAACATGAAAAAGGTCATTTTATAATCAACATGAAAAACCATAATTCCAAAAGTATAAAACACAAAAAAAATCTTACCAAGGAAGAAAATGTATCGTGCTATGCTCCTTCCTCCCGCCAGTGGTGCAACAGATGTCCCTTTCTCCATAAATGTACTCAATGGGATCGTAATGTTGCAACCACTCACAAGTTGACCTGCTGTGAGGAGGAAACGAGTTAGTACATTTCAAACATGAAAAAGGTCATTTTATATATAAAAACAAAGATGAGGTGACTTACCGAACAAAAGCGCTGGCAGGTCGATAGACACACAAACAAACACAAACACACACACAAAATTCAAGCTTTCGCAACAAACTGTTGCCTCATCAGGAAAGAGGGAAGGAGAGGGGAAGACGAAAGGAAGTGGGTTTTAAGGGAGAGGGTAAGGAGTCATTCCAATCCCGGGAGCGGAAAGACTTACCTTAGGGGGAAAAAAGGACAGGTATACACTCGCACACACACACATATCCATCCACACATACACAGACACAAGCAGACATTTGTAAAGGCAAATGCCAAACTCTTTGCCTTTACAAATGTCTGCTTGTGTCTGTGTATGTGTGGATGGATATGTGTGTGTGTGCGAGTGTATACCTGTCCTTTTTTCCCCCTAAGGTAAGTCTTTCCGCTCCCGGGATTGGAATGACTCCTTACCCTCTCCCTTAAAACCCACTTCCTTTCGTCTTCCCCTCTCCTTCCCTCTTTCCTGATGAGGCAACAGTTTGTTGCGAAAGCTTGAATTTTGTGTGTGTGTTTGTGTTTGTTTGTGTGTCTATCGACCTGCCAGCGCTTTTGTTCGGTAAGTCACCTCATCTTTGTTTTTATATATAATTTTTCCCACGTGGAATGTTTCCTTCCATTATAAAGGTCATTTTATAATCAACATGAAAAACCATAATTCCAAAAGTATAAAACACAAAAAAAATCTTACCAAGGAAGAAAATGTATCGTGCTATGCTCCTTCCTCCCGCCAGTGGTGCAACAGATGTCCCTTTCTCCATAAATGTACTCAATGGGATCGTAATGTTGCAACCACTCACAAGTTGACCTGCTGTGAGGAGGAAACGAGTTAGTACATTTCAAACATGAAAAAGGTCATTTTATAATCAACATGAAAAACCATAATTCCAAAAGTATAAAACACAAAAAAAATCTTACCAAGGAAGAAAATGTATCGTGCTATGCTCCTTCCTCCCGCCAGTGGTGCAACAGATGTCCCTTTCTCCATAAATGTACTCAATGGGATCGTAATGTTGCAACCACTCACAAGTTGACCTGCTGTGAGGAAGAAACGAGTTAGTACATTTCAAACATGAAAAAGGTCATTTTATAATCAACATGAAAAACCATAATTCCAAAAGTATAAAACACAAAAAAAATCTTACCAAGGAAGAAAATGTATCGTGCTATGCTCCTTCCTCCCGCCAGTGGTGCAACAGATGTCCCTTTCTCCAAAAATGTACTGAATGGGATCGTAATGTTGCAACCACTCACAAGTTGACCTGCTGTGAGGAGGAAACGAGTTAGTACATTTCAAACATGAAAAAGGTCATTTTATAATCAACATGAAAAACCATAATTCCAAAAGTATAAAACACAAAAAAAATCTTACCAAGGAAGAAAATGTATCGTGCTATGCTCCTTCCTCCCGCCAGTGGTGCAACAGATGTCCCTTTCTCCAAAAATGTACTGAATGGGATCGTAATGTTGCAACCACTCACAAGTTGACCTGCTGTGAGGAGGAAACGAGTTAGTACATTTCAAACACGAAAAAGGCCTTTTTATAATCAACATGAAAAACCATAATTCCAAAAGTATAAAACACAAAAAAAATCTTACCAAGGAAGAAAATGTATCGTGCTATGCTCCTTCCTCCCGCCAGTGGTGCAACAGATGTCCCTTTCTCCATAAATGTACTCAATGGGATCGTAATGTTGCAACCACTCACAAGTTGACCTGCTGTGAGGAGGAAACGAGTTAGTACATTTCAAACATGAAAAAGGTCATTTTATAATCAACATGAAAAACCATAATTCCAAAAGTATAAAACACAAAAAAAATCTTACCAAGGAAGAAAATGTATCGTGCTATGCTCCTTCCTCCCGCCAGTGGTGCAACAGATGTCCCTTTCTCCATAAATGTACTCAATGGGATCGTAATGTTGCAACCACTCACAAGTTGACCTGCTGTGAGGAAGAAACGAGTTAGTACATTTCAAACACGAAAAAGGCCTTTTTATAATCAACATGAAAAACCATAATTCCAAAAGTATAAAACACAAAAAAAATCTTACCAAGGAAGAAAATGTATCGTGCTATGCTCCTTCCTCCCGCCAGTGGTGCAACAGATGTCCCTTTCTCCAAAAATGTACTCAATGGGATCGTAATGTTGCAACCACTCACTAATTGACCTGCTGTGAGGAAGAAATGAGTTAGTACATTTCAAACATGAAAAAGGTCATTTTATAATCAACATGAAAAACCATAATTCCAAAAGTATAAAACACAAAAAAAATCTTACCAAGGAAGAAAATGTATCGTGCTACGCTCCCTCCTCTCGCCCTGTGGTGCAACAGATGTCCCTTTCTCCAAAAATGTACTGAATGGGATCGTAATGTTGCAACCACTCACAAGTTGACCTGCTGTGAGGAGGAAACGAGTTAGTACATTTCAAACATGAAAAAGGTCATTTTATAATCAACATGAAAAACCATAATTCCAAAAGTATAAAACACAAAAAAAATCTTACCAAGGAAGAAAATGTATCGTGCTATGCTCCTTCCTCCCGCCAGTGGTGCAACAGATGTCCCTTTCTCCAAAAATGTACTCAATGGGATCGTAATGTTGCAACCACTCACTAATTGACCTGCTGTGAGGAAGAAATGAGTTAGTACATTTCAAACATGAAAAAGGTCATTTTATAATCAACATGAAAAACCATAATTCCAAAAGTATAAAACACAAAAAAAATCTTACCAAGGAAGAAAATGTATCGTGCTATGCTCCTTCCTCCCGCCAGTGGTGCAACAGATGTCCCTTTCTCCAAAAATGTACTGAATGGGATCGTAATGTTGCAACCACTCACAAGTTGACCTGCTGTGAGGAGGAAACGAGTTAGTACATTTCAAACACGAAAAAGGCCTTTTTATAATCAACATGAAAAACCATAATTCCAAAAGTATAAAACACAAAAAAAATCTTACCAAGGAAGAAAATGTATCGTGCTATGCTCCTTCCTCCCGCCAGTGGTGCAACAGATGTCCCTTTCTCCAAAAATGTACTCAATGGGATCGTAATGTTGCAACCACTCACAAGTTGACCTGCTGTGAGGAGGAAACGAGTTAGTACATTTCAAACATGAAAAAGGTCATTTTATAATCAACATGAAAAACCATAATTCCAAAAGTATAAAACACAAAAAAAATCTTACCAAGGAAGAAAATGTATCGTGCTATGCTCCTTCCTCCCGCCAGTGGTGCAACAGATGTCCCTTTCTCCAAAAATGTACTGCATGGGATCGTAATGTTGCAACCACTCACAAGTTGACCTGCTGTGAGGAAGAAACGAGTTAGTACATTTCAAACATGAAAAAGGTCATTTTATAATCAACATGAAAAACCATAATTCCAAAAGTATAAAACACAAAAAAAATCTTACCAAGGAAGAAAATGTATCGTGCTATGCTCCTTCCTCCCGCCAGTGGTGCAACAGATGTCCCTTTCTCCAAAAATGTACTCAATGGGATCGTAATGTTGCAACCACTCACAAGTTGACCTGCTGTGAGGAAGAAACGAGTTAGTACATTTCAAACACGAAAAAGGCCTTTTTATAATCAACATGAAAAACCATAATTCCAAAAGTATAAAACACAAAAAAAATCTTACCAAGGAAGAAAATGTATCGTGCTATGCTCCTTCCTCCCGCCAGTGGTGCAACAGATATCCCTTTCTCCAAAAATGTACTCAATGGGATCGTAATGTTGCAACCACTCACTAATTGACCTGCTGTGAGGAAGAAATGAGTTAGTACATTTCAAACTTGAAAAAGGTCATTTTATAATCAACATGAAAAACCATAATTCCAAAAGTATAAAACACAAAAAAAATCTTACCAAGGAAGAAAATGTATCGTGCTATGCTCCTTCCTCCCGCCAGTGGTGCAACAGATGACCCTTTCTCCAAAAATGTACTCAATGGGATCGTAATGTTGCAACCACTCACAAGTTGACCTGCTGTGAGGAGGAAACGAGTTAGTACATTTCAAACATGAAAAAGGTCATTTTATAATCAACATGAAAAACCATAATTCCAAAAGTATAAAACACAAAAAAAATCTTACCAAGGAAGAAAATGTATCGTGCTATGCTCCTTCCTCCCGCCAGTGGTGCAACAGATGTCCCTTTCTCCAAAAATGTACTGAATGGGATCGTAATGTTGCAACCACTCACAAGATGACCTGCTGTGAGGAGGAAACGAGTTAGTACATTTCAAACATGAAAAAGGTCATTTTATAATCAACATGAAAAACCATAATTCCAAAAGTATAAAACACAAAAAAAATCTTACCAAGGAAGAAAATGTATCGTGCTATGCTCCTTCCTCCCGCCAGTGGTGCAACAGATGTCCCTTTCTCCAAAAATGTACTCAATGGGATCGTAATGTTGCAACCACTCACAAGTTGACCTGCTGTGCGGAGGAAACGAGTTAGTACATTTCAAACACGAAAAAGGCCTTTTTATAATCAACATGAAAAACCATAATTCCAAAAGTATAAAACACAAAAAAAATCTTACCAAGGAAGAAAATGTATCGTGCTATGCTCCTTCCTCTCGCCAGTGGTGCAACAGATGTCCCTTTCTCCAAAAATGTACTGAATGGGATCGTAATGTTGCAACCACTCACAAGTTGACCTGCTGTGAGGAAGAAACGAGTTAGTACATTTCAAACACGAAAAAGGCCTTTTTATAATCAACATGAAAAACCATAATTCCAAAAGTATAAAACACAAAAAAAATCTTACCAAGGAAGAAAATGTATCGTGCTATGCTCCTTCCTCCCGCCAGTGGTGCAACAGATGTCCCTTTCTCCAAAAATGTACTCAATGGGATCGTAATGTTGCAACCACTCACAAGTTGACATGCTGTGAGGAAGAAATGAGTTAGTACATTTCAAACACGAAAAAGGCCTTTTTATAATCAACATGAAAAACCATAATTCCAAAAGTATAAAACACAAAAAAAATCTTACCAAGGAAGAAAATGTATCGTGCTATGCTCCTTCCTCCGGCCAGTGGTGCAACAGATGTCCCTTTCTCCAAAAATGTACTGAATGGGATCGTAATGTTGCAACCACTCACAAGTTGACCTGCTGTGAGGAAGAAACGAGTTAGTACATTTCAAACACTAAAAAAGCCTTTTTATAATCAACATGAAAAACCATAATTCCAAAAGTATAAAACACAAAAAAAATCTTACCAAGGAAGAAAATGTATCGTGCTATGCTCCTTCCTCCCGCCAGTGGTGCAACAGATGTCCCTTTCTCCAAAAATGTACTCAATGGGATCGTAATGTTGCAACCACTCACAAGTTGACCTGCTGTGAGGAAGAAATGAGTTAGTACATTTCAAACACGAAAAAGGCCTTTTTATAATCAACATGAAAAACCATAATTCCAAAAGTATAAAACACAAAAAAATCTTACCAAGGAAGAAAATGTATCGTGCTATGCTCCTTCCTAACGCCAGTGGTGCAACAGATGTCCCTTTCTCCATAAATGTACTCAATGGGATCGTAATGTTGCAACCACTCACAAGTTGGCCTGCTGTGAGGAAGAAACGAGTTAGTACATTTCAAACACGAAAAAGGTCATTTTATAATCAACATGAAAAACCATAATTCCAAAAGTATAAAACACAAAAGAAATCTTACCAAGGAAGAAAATGTATCGTGCTATGCTCCTTCCTCCCGCCAGTGGTGCAACAGATGTCCCTTTCTCCATAAATGTACTCAATGGGATCGTAATGTTGCAACCACTCACAAGTTGACCTGCTGTGAGGAAGAAACGAGTTAGTACATTTCAAACACGAAAAAGGTCATTTTATAATCAACATGAAAAACCATAATTCCAAAAGTATAAAACACAAAAAAAATCTTACCAAGGAAGAAAATGTATCGTGCTATGCTCCTTCCTCCCGCCAGTTGTGCAACAGATGTCCCTTTCTCCATAAATGTACTCAATGGGATCGTAATGTTGCAACCACTCACAAGTTGACCTGGTGTGAGGAAGAAACGAGTTAGTACATTTCAAACACGAAAAAGGCCTTTTTATAATCAACATGAAAAACCATAATTCCAAAAGTATAAAACACAAAAAAAATCTTACCAAGGAAGAAAATGTATCGTGCTATGCTCCTTCCTCCCGCCAGTGGTGCAACAGATGTCCCTTTCTCCATAAATGTACTCAATGGGATCGTAATGTTGCAACCACTCACTAATTGACCTGCTGTGAGGAAGAAATGAGTTAGTACATTTCAAACATGAAAAAGGTCATTTTATAATCAACATGAAAAACCATAATTCCAAAAGTATAAAACACAAAAACAATCTTACCAAGGAAGAAAATGTATCGTGCTACGCTCCCTCCTCCCGCCAGTGGTGCAACAGATGTCCCTTTCTCCATAAATGTACTCAATGGGATCGTAATGTAGCAACCACTCACAAGTTGGCCCGCTGTGAGGAAGAAACGAGTTAGTACATTTCAAACACGAAAAAGGTCATTTTATAATCAACATGAAAAACCATAATTCCAAAAGTATAAAACACAAAAAAAATCTTACCAAGGAAGAAAATGTATCGTGCTATGCTCCTTCCTCCCGCCAGTGGTGCAACAGATGTCCCTTTCTCCATAAATGTACTCAATGGGATCGTAATGTTGCAACCACTCACAAGTTGACCTGCTGTGAGGAAGAAACGAGTTAGTACATTTCAAACACGAAAAAGGTCATTTTATAATCAACATGAAAAACCATAATTCCAAAAGTATAAAACACAAAAAAAATCTTACCAAGGAAGAAAATGTATCGTGCTATGCTCCTTCCTCCCGCCAGTGGTGCAACAGATGTCCCTTTCTCCATAAATGTACTCAATGGGATCGTAATGTTGCAACCACTCACAAGTTGACCTGGTGTGAGGAAGAAACGAGTTAGTACATTTCAAACACGAAAAAGGCCTTTTTATAATCAACATGAAAAACCATAATTCCAAAAGTATAAAACACAAAAAAAATCTTACCAACGAAAAAAATGTATCGTGCTATGCTCCTTCCTCCCGCCAGTGGTGCAACAGATGTCCCTTTCTCCAAAAATGTACTCAATGGGATCGTAATGTTGCAACCACTCACTAATTGACCTGCTGTGAGGAAGAAATGAGTTAGTACATTTCAAACATGAAAAAGGTCATTTTATAATCAACATGAAAAACCATAATTCCAAAAGTATAAAACACAAAAAAAATCTTACCAAGGAAGAAAATGTATCGTGCTACGCTCCCTCCTCCCGCCAGTGGTGCAACAGATGTCCCTTTCTCCATAAATGTACTCAATGGGATCGTAATGTTGCAACCACTCACAAGTTGACCTGCTGTGAGGAAGAAACGAGTTAGTACATTTCAAACACGAAAAAGCCTTTTTTTAATCAACATGAAAAACCATAATTCCAAAAGTATAAAACACAAGAAAAATCTTACCAAGGAAGAAAATGTATCGTGCTATGCTCCCTCCTCCCGCCAGTGGTGCAACAGATGTCCCTTTCTCCAAAAATGTACTCAATGGGATCGTAATGTTGCAACCACTCACAAGTTGACCTGCTGTGAGGAAGAAACGAGTTAGTACATTTCAAACACGAAAAAGGCCTTTTTATAATCAACATGAAAAACCATAATTCCAAAAGTATAAAACACAAAAAAAATCTTACCAAGGAAGAAAATGTATCGTGCTATGCTCCTTCCTCCCGCCAGTGGTGCAACAGATGTCCCTTTCTCCATAAATGTACTCAATGGGATCGTAATGTTGCAACCACTCACAAGTTGACCTGCTGTGAGGAGGAAACGAGTTAGTACATTTCAAACATGAAATAGGTCATTTTATAATCAACATGAAAAACCATAATTCCAAAAGTATAAAACACAAAAAAAATCTTACCAAGGAAGAAAATGTATCGTGCTATGCTCCTTCCTCCCGCCAGTGGTGCAACAGATGTCCCTTTCTCCATAAATGTACTCAATGGGATCGTAATGTTGCAACCACTCACTAATTGACCTGCTGTGAGGAAGAAACGAGTTAGTACATTTCAAACACGAAAAAGGCCTTTTTATAATCAACATGAAAAACCATAATTCCAAAAGTATAAAACACAAAAAAAATCTTACCAAGGAAGAAAATGTATCGTGCTATGCTCCTTCCTCCCGCCAGTGGTGCAACAGATGTCCCTTTCTCCATAAATGTACTCAATGGGATCGTAATGTTGCAACCACTCACAAGTTGACCTGCTGTGAGGAAGAAACGAGTTAGTACATTTCAAACATGAAAAAGGTCATTTTATAATCAACATGAAAAACCATAATTCCAAAAGTATAAAAAACAAAAAAAATCTTACCAAGGAAGAAAATGTATCGTGCTATGCTCCTTCCTCCCGCCAGTGGTGCAACAGATGTCCCTTTCTCCATAAATGTACTCAATGGGATCGTAATGTTGCAACCACTCACAAGTTGACCTGCTGTGAGGAAGAAACGGGTTAGTACATTTCAAACATGAAAAAGGTCATTTTATAATCAACATGAAAAACCATAATTCCAAAAGTATAAAACACAAAAAAAATCTTACCAAGGAAGAAAATGTATCGTGCTATGCTCCTTCCTCCCGCCAGTGGTGCAACAGATGTCCCTTTCTCCATAAATGTACTCAATGGGATCGTAATGTTGCAACCACTCACTAATTGACCTGCTGTGAGGAAGAAACGAGTTAGTACATTTCAAACACGAAAAAGGCCTTTTTATAATCAACATGAAAAACCATAATTCCAAAAGTATAAAACACAAAAAAAATCTTACCAAGGAAGAAAATGTATCGTGCTATGCTCCTTCCTCCCGCCAGTGGTGCAACAGATGTCCCTTTCTCCAAAAATGTACTCAATGGGATCGTAATGTTGCAACCACTCACTAATTGACCTGCTGTGAGGAAGAAACGAGTTAGTACATTTCAAACACGAAAAAGGCCTTTTTATAATCAACATGAAAAACCATAATTCCAAAAGTACAAAACACAAAAAAAATCTTACCAAGGAAGAAAATGTATCGTGCTATGCTCCTTCCTCCCGCCAGTGGTGCAACAGATGTCCCTTTCTCCATAAATGTACTCAATGGGATCGTAATGTTGCAACCACTCACAAGTTGACCTGCTGTGAGGAAGAAACGAGTTAGTACATTTCAAACACAAAAAAGGCCTTTTTATAATCAACATGAAAAACCATAATTCCAAAAGTATAAAACACAAAAAAAATCTTACCAAGGAAGAAAATGTATCGTGCTATGCTCCTTCCTCCCGCCAGTGGTGCAACAGATGTCCCTTTCTCCATAAGTGTACTGAATGGGATCGTAATGTTGCAACCACTCACAAGTTGACCTGCTGTGAGGAAGAAACGAGTTAGTACATTTCAAACACGAAAAAGGCCTTTTTATAATCAACATGAAAAACCATAATTCCAAAAGTATAAAACACAAAAAAAATCTTACCAAGGAAGAAAATGTATCGTGCTATGCTCCTTCCTCCCGCCAGTGGTGCAACAGATGTCCCTTTCTCCAAAAATGTACTCAATGGGATCGTAATGTTGCAACCACTCACTAATTGACCTGCTGTGAGGAAGAAATGAGTTAGTACATTTCAAACATGAAAAAGGTCATTTTATAATCAACATGAAAAACCATAATTCCAAAAGTATAAAACACAAAAAAAATCTTACCAAGGAAGAAAATGTATCGTGCTACGCTCCCTCCTCCCGCCCTGTGGTGCAACAGATGTCCCTTTCTCCAAAAATGTACAGAATGGGATCGTAATGTTGCAACCACTCACAAGTTGACCTGCTGTGAGGAAGAAACGAGTTAGTACATTTCAAACACGAAAAAGGCCTTTTTATAATCAACATGAAAAACCATAATTCCAAAAGTATAAAACACAAAAAAAATCTTACCAAGGAAGAAAATGTATCGTGCTATGCTCCTTCCTCCCGCCAGTGGTGCAACAGATGTCCCTTTCTCCAAAAATGTACTCAATGGGATCGTAATGTTGCAACCACTCACTAATTGACCTGCTGTGAGGAAGAAATGAGTTAGTACATTTCAAACATGAAAAAGGTCATTTTATAATCAACATGAAAAACCATAATTCCAAAAGTATAAAACACAAAAAAAATCTTACCAAGGAAGAAAATGTATCGTGCTACGCTCCCTCCTCCCGCCCTGTGGTGCAACAGATGTCCCTTTCTCCAAAAATGTACTGAATGGGATCGTAATGTTGCAACCACTCACAAGTTGACCTGCTGTGAGGAAGAAACGAGTTAGTACATTTCAAACACGAAAAAGGCCTTTTTATAATCAACATGAAAAACCATAATTCCAAAAGTATAAAACACAAAAAAAATCTTACCAAGGAAGAAAATGTATCGTGCTATGCTCCTTCCTCCCGCCAGTGGTGCAACAGATGTCCCTTTCTCCAAAAATGTACTCAATGGGATCGTAATGTTGCAACCACTCACTAATTGACCTGCTGTGAGGAAGAAATGAGTTAGTACATTTCAAACATGAAAAAGGTCATTTTATAATCAACATGAAAAACCATAATTCCAAAAGTATAAAACACAAAAAAAATCATACCAAGGAAGAAAATGTATCGTGCTATGCTCCTTCCTCCCGCCAGTGGTGCAACAGATGTCCCTTTCTCCAAAAATGTACTGAATGGGATCGTAATGTTGCAACCACTCACAAGTTGACCTGCTGTGAGGAAGAAACGAGTTAGTACATTTCAAACACGAAAAAGGCCTTTTTATAATCAACATGAAAAACCATAATTCCAAAAGTATAAAACACAAAAAAAATCTTACCAAGGAAGAAAATGTATCGTGCTATGCTCCTTCCTCCCGCCAGTGGTGCAACAGATGTCCCTTTCTCCAAAAATGTACTCAATGGGATCGTAATGTTGCAACCACTCACTAATTGACCTGCTGTGAGGAAGAAATGAGTTAGTACATTTCAAACATGAAAAAGGTCATTTTATAATCAACATGAAAAACCATAATTCCAAAAGTATAAAACACAAAAAAAATCTTACCAAGGAAGAAAATGTATCGTGCTACGCTCCCTCCTCCCGCCCTGTGGTGCAACAGATGTCCCTTTCTCCAAAAATGTACTGAATGGGATCGTAATGTTGCAACCACTCACAAGTTGACCTGCTGTGAGGAAGAAACGAGTTAGTACATTTCAAACACGAAAAAGGCCTTTTTATAATCAACATGAAAAACCATAATTCCAAAAGTATAAAACACAAAAAAAATCTTACCAAGGAAGAAAATGTATCGTGCTATGCTCCTTCCTCCCGCCAGTGGTGCAACAGATGTCCCTTTCTCCATAAATGTACTCAATGGGATCGTAATGTTGCAACCACTCACAAGTTGACCTGCTGTGAGGAAGAAACGAGTTAGTACATTTCAAACACGAAAAAGGCCTTTTTATAATCAACATGAAAAACCATAATTCCAAAAGTATAAAACACAAAAAAAATCTTACCAAGGAAGAAAATGTATCGTGCTATGCTCCTTCCTCCCGCCAGTGGTGCAACAGATGTCCCTTTCTCCAAAAATGTACTCAATGGGATCGTAATGTTGCAACCACTCACTAATTGACCTGCTGTGAGGAAGAAACGAGTTAGTACATTTCAAACATGAAAAAGGTCATTTTATAATCAACATGAAAAACCATAATTCCAAAAGTATAAAACACAAAAAAAATCTTACCAAGCAAGAAAATGTATCGTGCTATGCTCCCTCCTTCCGCCCTGTGGTGCAACAGATGTCCCTTTCTCCAAAAATGTACTGAATGGGATCGTAATGTTGCAACCACTCACAAGTTGACCTGCTGTGAGGAAGAAACGAGTTAGTACATTTCAAACACGAAAAAGGCCTTTTTATAATCAACATGAAAAACCATAATTCCAAAAGTATAAAACACAAAAAAAATCTTACCAAGGAAGAAAATGTATCGTGCTATGCTCCTTCCTCCCGCCAGTGGTGCAACAGATGTCCCTTTCTCCAAAAATGTACTCAATGGGATCGTAATGTTGCAACCACTCACTAATTGACCTGCTGTGAAGAAGAAATGAGTTAGTACATTTCAAACATGAAAAAGGTCATTTTATAATCAACATGAAAAACCATAATTCCAAAAGTATAAAACACAAAAAAAATCTTACCAAGGAAGAAAATGTATCGTGCTACGCTCCCTCCTCCCGCAATGTGGTGCAACAGATGTCCCTTTCTCCAAAAATGTACTGAATGGGATCGTAATGTTGCAACCACTCACAAGTTGACCTGCTGTGAGGAAGAAACGAGTTAGTACATTTCAAACACGAAAAAGGCCTTTTTATAATCAACATGAAAAACCATAATTCCAAAAGTATAAAACACAAAAAAAATCTTACCAAGGAAGAAAATGTATCGTGCTATGCTCCTTCCTCCCGCCAGTGGTGCAACAGATGTCCCTTTCTCCATAAATGTACTCAATGGGATCGTAATGTTGCAACCACTCACAACTTGACCTGCTGTGAGGAAGAAACGAGTTAGTACATTTCAAACACGAAAAAGGCCTTTTTATAATCAACATGAAAAACCATAATTCCAAAAGTATAAAACACAAAAAAAATCTTACCAAGGAAGAAAATGTATCGTGCTATGCTCCTTCCTCCCGCCAGTGGTGCAACAGATGTCCCTTTCTCCAAAAATGTACTCAATGGGATCGTAATGTTGCAACCACTCACTAATTGACCTGCTGTGAGGAAGAAACGAGTTAGTACATTTCAAACACGAAAAAGGCCTTTTTATAATCAACATGAAAAACCATAATTCCAAAAGTATAAAACACAAAAAAAATCTTACCAAGGAAGAAAATGTATCGTGCTATGCTCCTTCCTCCCGCCAGTGGTGCAACAGATGTCCCTTTCTCCAAAAATGTACTCAATGGGATCGTAATGTTGCAACCACTCACTAATTGACCTGCTGTGAGGAAGAAACGAGTTAGTACATTTCAAACATGAAAAAGGTCATTTTATAATCAACATGAAAAACCATAATTCCAAAAGTATAAAACACAAAAAAAATCTTACCAAGGAAGAAAATGTATCGTGCTACGCTCCCTCCTCCCGCCCTGTGGTGCAACAGATGTCCCTTTCTCCAAAAATGTACTGAATGGGATCGTAATGTTGCAACCACTCACAAGTTGACCTGCTGTGAGGAAGAAACGAGTTAGTACATTTCAAACACGAAAAAGGCCTTTTTATAATCAACATGAAAAACCATAATTCCAAAAGTATAAAACACAAAAAAAATCTTACCAAGCAAGAAAATGTATCGTGCTATGCTCCTTCCTCCCGCCAGTGGTGCAACAGATGTCCCTTTCTCCATAAATGTACTCAATGGGATCGTAATGTTGCAACCACTCACAAGTTGACCTGCTGTGAAGAAGAAACGAGTTAGTACATTTCAAACACGAAAAAGGCCTTTTTACAATCAACATGAAAAACCATAATTCCAAAAGTATAAAACACAAAAAAAATCTTACCAAGGAAGAAAATGTATCGTGCTATGCTCCTTCCTCCCGCCAGTGGTGCAACAGATGTCCCTTTCTCCAAAAATGTACTCAATGGGATCGTAATGTTGCAACCACTCACTAATTGACCTGCTGTGAGGAAGAAACGAGTTAGTACATTTCAAACATGAAAAAGGTCATTTTATAATCAACATGAAAAACCATAATTCCAAAAGTATCAAACACAAAAAAAATCTTACCAAGCAAGAAAATGTATCGTGCTATGCTCCCTCCTTCCGCCCTGTGGTGCAACAGATGTCCCTTTCTCCAAAAATGTACTGAATGGGATCGTAATGTTGCAACCACTCACAAGTTGACCTGCTGTGAGGAAGAAACGAGTTAGTACATTTCAAACACGAAAAAGGCCTTTTTATAATCAACATGAAAAACCATAATTCCAAAAGTATAAAACACAAAAAAAATCTTACCAAGGAAGAAAATGTATCGTGCTATGCTCCTTCCTCCCGCCAGTGGTGCAACAGATGTCCCTTTCTCCAAAAACGTACTCAATGGGATCGTAATGTTGCAACCACTCACTAATTGACCTGCTGTGAGGAAGAAATGAGTTAGTACATTTCAAACATGAAAAAGGTCATTTTATAATCAACATGAAAAACCATAATTCCAAAAGTATAAAACACAAAAAAAATCTTACCAAGGAAGAAAATGTATCGTGCTACGCTCCCTCCTCTCGCCCTGTGGTGCAACAGATGTCCCTTTCTCCAAAAATGTACTGAATGGGATCGTAATGTTGCAACCACTCACAAGTTGACCTGCTGTGAGGAAGAAACGAGTTAGTACATTTCAAACACGAAAAAGGCCTTTTTATAATCAACATGAAAAACCATAATTCCAAAAGTATAAAACACAAAAAAAATCTTACCAAGGAAGAAAATGTATCGTGCTACGCTCCCGCCTCCCGCCCAGTGGTGCAACAGATGTCCCTTTCTCCAAAAATGTACTGAATGGGATCGTAATGTTGCAACCACTCACAAGTTGACCTGCTGTGAGGAAGAAACGAGTTAGTACATTTCAAACACGAAAAAGGCCTTTTTATAATCCACATGAAAAACCATAATTCCAAAAGTATAAAACACAAAAAAAGTCTTACCAAGGAAGAAAATGTATCGTGCTACGCTCCCGCCTCCCGCCCAGTGGTGCAACAGATGTCCCTTTCTCCAAAAATGTACTGAATGGGATCGTAATGTTGCAACCACTCACAAGTTGACCTGCTGTGAGGAAGAAACGAGTTAGTACATTTCAAACACGAAAAAGGCCTTTTTATAATCAACATGAAAAACCATAATTCCAAAAGTATAAAACACAAAAAAAATCTTACCAAGGAAGAAAATGTATCGTGCTATGCTCCCGCCTCCCGCCCAGTGGTGCAACAGATGTCCCTTTCTCCAAAAATGTACTGAATGGGATCGTAATGTTGCAACCACTCACAAGTTGACCTGCTGTGAGGAAGAAACGAGTTAGTACATTTCAAACACGAAAAAGGCCTTTTTATAATCAACATGAAAAACCATAATTCCAAAAGTATAAAACACAAAAAAAATCTTACCAAGGAAGAAAATGTATCGTGCTACGCTCCCGCCTCCCGCCCAGTGGTGCAACAGATGTCCCTTTCTCCAAAAATGTACTGAATGGGATCGTAATGCTGCAACCACTCACAAGTTGACCTGCTGTGAGGAAGAAACGAGTTAGTACATTTCAAACACGAAAAAGGCCTTTTTATAATCAACATGAAAAACCATAATTCCAAAAGTATAAAACACAAAAAAAATCTTACCAAGGAAGAAAATGTATCGTGCTATGCTCCCGCCTCCCGCCCAGTGGTGCAACAGATGTCCCTTTCTCCA
The DNA here is from genome assembly GCF_021461385.2 of Schistocerca piceifrons. Lineage (NCBI taxonomy): Eukaryota > Metazoa > Arthropoda > Insecta > Orthoptera > Acrididae > Schistocerca > Schistocerca piceifrons. The sequence continues at coordinate 48,717,259 of NC_060144.1, forward strand.
AAAATGTACTGAATGGGATCGTAATGTTGCAACCACTCACAAGTTGACCTGCTGTGAGGAAGAAACAAGTTAGTACATTTCATACACGAAAAAGGCCTTTTTATAATCAACATGAAAAACCATAATTCCAAAAGTATAAAACACAAAAAAAATCTTACCAAGGAAGAAAATGTATCGTGCTACGCTCCCGCCTCCCGCCCAGTGGTGCAACAGATGTCCCTTTCTCCAAAAATGTACTGAATGGGATCGTAATGTTGCAACCACTCACAAGTTGACCTGCTGTGAGGAAGAAACGAGTTAGTACATTTCAAACACGAAAAAGGCCTTTTTATAATCAACATGAAAAACCATAATTCCAAAAGTATAAAACACAAAAAAAATCTTACCAAGGAAGAAAATGTATCATGCTACGCTCCCGCCTCCCGCCCAGTGGTGCAACAGATGTCCCTTTCTCCAAAAATGTACTGAATGGGATCGTAATGTTGCAACCACTCACAAGTTGACCTGCTGTGAGGAAGAAACGAGTTAGTACATTTCAAACACGAAAAAGGCCTTTTTATAATCAACATGAAAAACCATAATTCCAAAAGTATAAAACACAAAAAAAATCTTACCAAGGAAGAAAATGTATCGTGCTACGCTCCCGCCTCCCGCCCAGTGGTGCAACAGATGTCCCTTTATCCAAAAATGTACTGAATGGGATCGTAATGTTGCAACCACTCACAAGTTGACCTGCTGTGAGGAAGAAACGAGTTAGTACATTTCAAACACGAAAAAGGCCTTTTTATAATCAACATGAAAAACCATAATTCCAAAAGTATAAAACACAAAAAAAATCTTACCAAGGAAGAAAATGTATCGTGCTTCGCTCCCGCCTCCCGCCCAGTGGTGCAACAGATGTCCCTTTCTCCAAAAATGTACTGAATGAGATCGTAATGTTGCAACCACTCACAAGTTGACCTGCTGTGAGGAAGAAACGAGTTAGTACATTTCAAACACGAAAAAGGCCTTTTTATAATCAACATGAAAAACCATAATTCCAAAAGTATAAAACACAAAAAAAATCTTACCAAGGAAGAAAATGTATCGTGCTATGCTCCTTCCTCCCGCCAGTGGTGCAACAGATGTCCCTTTCTCCAAAAATGTACTCAATGGGATCGTAATGTTGCAACCACTCACTAATTGACCTGCTGTGAGGAAGAAACGAGTTAGTACATTTCAAACACGAAAAAGGCCTTTTTATAATCAACATGAAAAACCATAATTCCAAAAGTATAAAACACAAAAAAAATCTTACCAAGGAAGAAAATGTATCGTGCTATGCTCCTTCCTCCCGCCAGTGGTGCAACAGATGTCCCTTTCTCCAAAAATGTACTCAATGGGATCGTAATGTTGCAACCACTCACTAATTGACCTGCTGTGAGGAAGAAACGAGTTAGTACATTTCAAACATGAAAAAGGTCATTTTATAATCAACATGAAAAACCATAATTCCAAAAGTATAAAACACAAAAAAAATCTTACCAAGGAAGAAAATGTATCGTGCTACGCTCCCTCCTCCCGCCCTGTGGTGCAACAGATGTCCCTTTCTCCAAAAATGTACTGAATGGGATCGTAATGTTGCAACCACTCACAAGTTGACCTGCTGTGAGGAAGAAACGAGTTAGTACATTTCAAACACGAAAAAGGCCTTTTTATAATCAACATGAAAAACCATAATTCCAAAAGTATAAAACACAAAAAAAATCTTACCAAGCAAGAAAATGTATCGTGCTATGCTCCTTCCTCCCGCCAGTGGTGCAACAGATGTCCCTTTCTCCATAAATGTACTCAATGGGATCGTAATGTTGCAACCACTCACAAGTTGACCTGCTGTGAAGAAGAAACGAGTTAGTACATTTCAAACACGAAAAAGGCCTTTTTACAATCAACATGAAAAACCATAATTCCAAAAGTATAAAACACAAAAAAAATCTTACCAAGGAAGAAAATGTATCGTGCTATGCTCCTTCCTCCCGCCAGTGGTGCAACAGATGTCCCTTTCTCCAAAAATGTACTCAATGGGATCGTAATGTTGCAACCACTCACTAATTGACCTGCTGTGAGGAAGAAACGAGTTAGTACATTTCAAACATGAAAAAGGTCATTTTATAATCAACATGAAAAACCATAATTCCAAAAGTATCAAACACAAAAAAAATCTTACCAAGCAAGAAAATGTATCGTGCTATGCTCCCTCCTTCCGCCCTGTGGTGCAACAGATGTCCCTTTCTCCAAAAATGTACTGAATGGGATCGTAATGTTGCAACCACTCACAAGTTGACCTGCTGTGAGGAAGAAACGAGTTAGTACATTTCAAACACGAAAAAGGCCTTTTTATAATCAACATGAAAAACCATAATTCCAAAAGTATAAAACACAAAAAAAATCTTACCAAGGAAGAAAATGTATCGTGCTATGCTCCTTCCTCCCGCCAGTGGTGCAACAGATGTCCCTTTCTCCAAAAATGTACTCAATGGGATCGTAATGTTGCAACCACTCACTAATTGACCTGCTGTGAGGAAGAAATGAGTTAGTACATTTCAAACATGAAAAAGGTCATTTTATAATCAACATGAAAAACCATAATTCCAAAAGTATAAAACACAAAAAAAATCTTACCAAGGAAGAAAATGTATCGTGCTACGCTCCCTCCTCTCGCCCTGTGGTGCAACAGATGTCCCTTTCTCCAAAAATGTACTGAATGGGATCGTAATGTTGCAACCACTCACAAGTTGACCTGCTGTGAGGAAGAAACGAGTTAGTACATTTCAAACACGAAAAAGGCCTTTTTATAATCAACATGAAAAACCATAATTCCAAAAGTATAAAACACAAAAAAAATCTTACCAAGGAAGAAAATGTATCGTGCTACGCTCCCGCCTCCCGCCCAGTGGTGCAACAGATGTCCCTTTCTCCAAAAATGTACTGAATGGGATCGTAATGTTGCAACCACTCACAAGTTGACCTGCTGTGAGGAAGAAACGAGTTAGTACATTTCAAACACGAAAAAGGCCTTTTTATAATCCACATGAAAAACCATAATTCCAAAAGTATAAAACACAAAAAAAGTCTTACCAAGGAAGAAAATGTATCGTGCTACGCTCCCGCCTCCCGCCCAGTGGTGCAACAGATGTCCCTTTCTCCAAAAATGTACTGAATGGGATCGTAATGTTGCAACCACTCACAAGTTGACCTGCTGTGAGGAAGAAACGAGTTAGTACATTTCAAACACGAAAAAGGCCTTTTTATAATCAACATGAAAAACCATAATTCCAAAAGTATAAAACACAAAAAAAATCTTACCAAGGAAGAAAATGTATCGTGCTATGCTCCCGCCTCCCGCCCAGTGGTGCAACAGATGTCCCTTTCTCCAAAAATGTACTGAATAGGATCGTAATGTTGCAACCACTCACAAGTTGACCTGCTGTGAGGAAGAAACGAGTTAGTACATTTCAAACACGAAAAAGGCCTTTTTATAATCAACATGAAAAACCATAATTCCAAAAGTATAAAACACAAAAAAAATCTTACCAAGGAAGAAAATGTATCGTGCTACGCTCCCGCCTCCCGCCCAGTGGTGCAACAGATGTCCCTTTCTCCAAAAATGTACTGAATGGGATCGTAATGCTGCAACCACTCACAAGTTGACCTGCTGTGAGGAAGAAACGAGTTAGTACATTTCAAACACGAAAAAGGCCTTTTTATAATCAACATGAAAAACCATAATTCCAAAAGTATAAAACACAAAAAAAATCTTACCAAGGAAGAAAATGTATCGTGCTATGCTCCTTCCTCCCGCCAGTGGTGCAACAGATGTCCCTTTCTCCAAAAATGTACTCAATGGGATCGTAATGTTGCAACCACTCACAAGTTGACCTGCTGTGAGGAAGAAACGAGTTAGTACATTTCAAACACGAAAAAGGGCTTTTTATAATCAACATGAAAAACCATAATTCCAAATGTATAAAACACAAAAAAAATCTTACCAAGGAAGAAAATGTATCGTGCTACGCTCCCGCCTCCCGCCCAGTGGTGCAACAGATGTCCCTTTTCCAAAAATGTACTGAATGGGATCGTAATGTTGCAACCACTCACAAGTTGACCTGCTGTGAGGAAGAAACGAGTTAGTACATTTCAAACACGAAAAAGGCCTTTTTATAATCAACATGAAAAACCATAATTCCAAAAGTATAAAACACAAAAAAAATCTTACCAAGGAAGAAAATGTATCATGCTACGCTCCCGCCTCCCGCCCAGTGGTGCAACAGATGTCCCTTTCTCCAAAAATGTACTGAATGGGATCGTAATGTTGCAACCACTCACAAGTTGACCTGCTGTGAGGAAGAAACGAGTTAGTACATTTCAAACACGAAAAAGGCCTTTTTATAATCAACATGAAAAACCATAATTCCAAAAGTATAAAACACAAAAAAAATCTTACCAAGGAAGAAAATGTATCGTGCTACGCTCCCGCCTCCCGCCCAGTGGTGCAACAGATGTCCCTTTCTCCAAAAATGTACTGAATGGGATCGTAATGTTGCAACCACTCACAAGTTGACCTGCTGTGAGGAAGAAACGAGTTAGTACATTTCAAACACGAAAAAGGCCTTTTTATAATCAACATGAAAAACCATAATTCCAAAAGTATAAAACACAAAAAAAATCTTACCAAGGAAGAAAATGTATCGTGCTTCGCTCCCGCCTCCCGCCCAGTGGTGCAACAGATGTCCCTTTCTCCAAAAATGTACTGAATGGGATCGTAATGTTGCAACCACTCACAAGTTGACCTGCTGTGAGGAAGAAACGAGTTAGTACATTTCAAACACGAAAAAGGCCTTTTTATAATCAACATGAAAAACCATAATTCCAAAAGTATAAAACACAAAAAAAATCTTACCAAGGAAGAAAATGTATCGTGCTACGCTCCCGCCTCCCGCCCAGTGGTGCAACAGATGTCCCTTTCTCCAAAAATGTACTGAATGGGATCGTAATGTTGCAACCACTCACAAGTTGACCTGCTGTGAGGAAGAAACGAGTTAGTACATTTCAAACACGAAAAAGGCCTTTTTATAATCAACATGAAAAACCATAATTCCAAAAGTATAAAACACAAAAAAAATCTTACCAAGGAAGAAAATGTATCGTGCTACGCTCCCGCCTCCCGCCCAGTGGTGCAACAGATGTCCCTTTCTCCAAAAATGTACTGAATGGGATCGTAATGTTGCAACCACTCACAAGTTGACCTGCTGTGAGGAAGAAACGAGTTAGTACATTTCAAACACGAAAAAGGCCTTTTTATAATCAACATGAAAAACCATAATTCCAAAAGTATAAAACACAAAAAAAATCTTACCAAGGAAGAAAATGTATCGTGCTACGCTCCCGCCTCCCGCCCAGTGGTGCAACAGATGTCCCTTTCTCCAAAAATGTACTGAATGGGATCGTAATGTTGCAACCACTCACAAGTTGACCTGCTGTGAGGAAGAAACGAGTTAGTACATTTCAAACACGAAAAAGGCCTTTTTATAATCAACATGAAAAACCATAATTCCAAAAGTATAAAACACAAAAAAAATCTTACCAAGGAAGAAAATGTATCGTGCTATGCTCCTTCCTCCCGCCAGTGGTGCAACAGATGTCCCTTTCTCCAAAAATGTACTCAATGGGATCGTAATGTTGCAACCACTCACAAGTTGACCTGCTGTGAGGAAGAAACGAGTTAGTACATTTCAAACACGAAAAAGGGCTTTTTATAATCAACATGAAAAACCATAATTCCAAATGTATAAAACACAAAAAAAATCTTACCAAGGAAGAAAATGTATCGTGCTATGCTCCTTCCTCCCGCCAGTGGTGCAACAGATGTCCCTTTCTCCAAAAATGTACTGAATGGGATCGTAATGTTGCAACCACTCACAAGTTGACCTGGTGTGAGGAAGAAACGAGTTAGTACATTTCAAACACGAAAAAGGCCTTTTTATAATCAACATGAAAAACCATAATTCCAAAAGTATAAAACACAAAAAAAATCTTACCAAGGAAGAAAATGTATCGTGCTACGCTCCCTCCTCCCGCCAGTGGTGCAACAGATGTCCCTTTCTCCAAAAATGTACTCAATGGGATCATAATGTTGCAACCACTCACAAGTTGACCTGCTGTGAGGAAGAAACGAGTTAGTACATTTCAAACACGAAAAAGGCCTTTTTATAATCAACATGAAAAACCATAATTCCAAAAGTATAAAACACAAAAAAAATCTTACCAACGAAGAAAATGTATCGTGCTATGCTCCTTCCTCCCGCCAGTGGTGCAACAGATGTCCCTTTCTCCAAAAATGTACTCAATGGGATCGTAATGTTGCAACCACTCACTAATTGACCTGCTGTGAGGAAGAAATGAGTTAGTACATTTCAAACATGAAAAAGGTCATTTTATAATCAACATGAAAAACCATAATTCCAAAAGTATAAAACACAAAAAAAATCTTACCAAGGAAGAAAATGTATCGTGCTACGCTCCCTCCTCCCGCCAGTGGTGCAACAGATGTCCCTTTCTCCAAAAATGTACTCAATGGGATCGTAATGTTGCAACCACTCACAAGTTGACCTGCTGTGAGGAAGAAACGAGTTAGTACATTTCAAACACGAAAAAGGCCTTTTTATAATCAACATGAAACACCATAATTCCAAAAGTATAAAACACAAAAAAAATCTTACCAAGGAAGAAAATGTAACGTGCTATGCTCCTTCCTCCCGCCCTGTGGTGCAACAGATGTCCCTTTCTCCAAAAATGTACTCAATGGGATCGTAATGTTGCAACCACTCACTAATTGACCTGCTGTGAGGAAGAAATGAGTTAGTACATTTCAAACATGAAAAAGGTCATTTTATAATCAACATGAAAAACCATAATTCCAAAAGTATAAAACACAAAAAAAATCTTACCAAGGAAGAAAATGTATCGTGCTACGCTCCCTCCTCCCGCCAGTGGTGCAACAGATGTCCCTTTCTCCAAAAATGTACTCAATGGGATCGTAATGTTGCAACCACTCACAAGTTGACCTGCTGTGAGGAAGAAACGAGTTAGTACATTTCAAACACGAAAAAGGCCTTTTTATAATCAACATGAAAAACCATAATTCCAAAAGTATAAAAAACAAAAAAAATCTTACCAAGGAAGAAAATGTATCGTGCTATGCTCCTTCCTCCCGCCAGTGGCGCAACAGATGTCCCTTTCTCCAAAAATGTACTCAATGGGATCGTAATGTTGCAACCACTCACTAATTGACCTGCTGTGAGGAAGAAATGAGTTAGTACATTTCAAACATGAAAAAGGTCATTTTATAATCAACATGAAAAACCATAATTCCAAAAGTATAAAACACAAAAAAAATCTTACCAAGGAAGAAAATGTATCGTGCTACGCTCCCTCCTCCCGCCAGTGGTGCAACAGATGTCCCTTTCTCCAAAAATGTACTGAATGGGATCGTAATGTTGCAACCACTCACAAGTTGACCTGCTGTGAGGAAGAAACGAGTTAGTACATTTCAAACACGAAAAAGGCCTTTTTATAATCAACATGAAAAACCATAATTCCAAAAGTATAAAACACAAAAAAAATCTTACCAAGGAAGAAAATGTATCGTGCTATGCTCCTTCCTCCCGCCAGTGGTGCAACAGATGTCCCTTTCTCCAAAAATGTACTCAATGGGATCGTAATGTTGCAACCACTCACTAATTGACCTGCTGTGAGGAAGAAATGAGTTAGTACATTTCAAACATGAAAAAGGTCATTTTATAATCAACATGAAAAACCATAATTCCAAAAGTATAAAACACAAAAAAAATCTTACCAAGGAAGAAAATGTATCGTGCTACGCTCCCTCCTCCCGCCAGTGGTGCAACAGATGTCCCTTTCTCCAAAAATGTACTCAATGGGATCGTAATGTTGCAACCACTCACAAGTTGACCTGCTGTGAGGAAGAAATGAGTTAGTACATTTCAAACATGAAAAAGGCCTTTTTATAATCAACATGAAAAACCATAATTCCAAAAGTATAAAACACAAAAAAAATCTTACCAAGGAAGAAAATGTATCGTGCTACGCTCCCTCCTCTCGCCCTGTGGTGCAACAGATGTCCCTTTCTCCAAAAATGTACTCAATGGGATCGTAATGTTGCAACCACTCACAAGTTGACCTGCTGTGAGGAAGAAATGAGTTAGTACATTTCAAACATGAAAAAGGCCTTTTTATAATCAACATGAAAAACCATAATTCCAAAAGTATAAAACACAAAAAAAATCTTACCAAGGAAGAAAATGTATCGTGCTACGCTCCCTCCTCTCGCCCTGTGGTGCAACAGATGTCCCTTTCTCCAAAAATGTACTCAATGGGATCGTAATGTTGCAACCACTCACAAGTTGACCTGCTGTGAGGAAGAAATGAGTTAGTACATTTCAAACATGAAAAAGGCCTTTTTATAATCAACATGAAAAACCATAATTCCAAAAGTATAAAACACAAAAAAAATCTTACCAAGGAAGAAAATGTATCGTGCTACGCTCCCTCCTCTCGCCCTGTGGTGCAACAGATGTCCCTTTCTCCAAAAATGTACTCAATGGGATCGTAATGTTGCAACCACTCACAAGTTGACCTGCTGTGAGGAAGAAATGAGTTAGTACATTTCAAACATGAAAAAGGCCTTTTTATAATCAACATGAAAAACCATAATTCCAAAAGTATAAAACACAAAAAAAATCTTACCAAGGAAGAAAATGTATCGTGCTACGCTCCCTCCTCCCGCCAGTGGTGCAACAGATGTCCCTTTCTCCAAAAATGTACTCAATGGGATTGTAATGTTGCAACCACTCACAAGTTGACCTGCTGTGAGGAAGAAATGAGTTAGTACATTTCAAACATGAAAAAGGCCTTTTTATAATCAACATGAAAAACCATAATTCCAAAAGTATAAAACACAAAAAAAATCTTACCAAGGAAGAAAATGTATCGTGCTACGCTCCCTCCTCTCGCCCTGTGGTGCAACAGATGTCCCTTTCTCCAAAAATGTACTCAATGGGATCGTAATGTTGCAACCACTCACAAGTTGACCTGCTGTGAGGAAGAAATGAGTTAGTACATTTCAAACATGAAAAAGGCCTTTTTATAATCAACATGAAAAACCATAATTCCAAAAGTATAAAACACAAAAAAAATCTTACCAAGGAAGAAAATGTATCGTGCTACGCTCCCTCCTCCCGCCAGTGGTGCAACAGATGTCCCTTTCTCCAAAAATGTACTCAATGGGATCGTAATGTTGCAACCACTCACAAGTTGACCTGCTGTGAGGAAGAAATGAGTTAGTACATTTCAAACATGAAAAAGGCCTTTTTATAATCAACATGAAAAACCATAATTCCAAAAGTATAAAACACAAAAAAAATCTTACCAAGGAAGAAAATGTATCGTGCTACGCTCCCTCCTCTCGCCCTGTGGTGCAACAGATGTCCCTTTCTCCAAAAATGTACTCAATGGGATCGTAATGTTGCAACCACTCACAAGTTGACCTGCTGTGAGGAAGAAATGAGTTAGTACATTTCAAACATGAAAAAGGCCTTTTTATAATCAACATGAAAAACCATAATTCCAAAAGTATAAAACACAAAAAAAATCTTACCAAGGAAGAAAATGTATCGTGCTACGCTCCCTACTCTCGCCCTGTGGTGCAACAGATGTCCCTTTCTCCAAAAATGTACTCAGTGGGATCGTAATGTTGCAACCACTCACAAGTTGACCTGCTGTGAGGAAGAAATGAGTTAGTACATTTCAAACATGAAAAAGGCCTTTTTATAATCAACATGAAAAACCATAATTCCAAAAGTATAAAACACAAAAAAAATCTTACCAAGGAAGAAAATGTATCGTGCTACGCTCCCTCCTCCCGCCAGTGGTGCAACAGATGTCCCTTTCTCCAAAAATGTACTCAATGGGATCGTAATGTTGCAACCACTCACAAGTTGACCTGCTGTGAGGAAGAAATGAGTTAGTACATTTCAAACATGAAAAAGGCCTTTTTATAATCAACATGAAAAACCATAATTCCAAAAGTATAAAACACAAAAAAAATCTTACCAAGGAAGAAAATGTATCGTGCTACGTTCCCTCCTCTCGCCCTGTGGTGCAACAGATGTCCCTTTCTCCAAAAATGTACTCAATGGGATCGTAATGTTGCAACCACTCACAAGTTGACCTGCTGTGAGGAAGAAATGAGTTAGTACATTTCAAACATGAAAAAGGCCTTTTTATAATCAACATGAAAAACCATAATTCCAAAGGTATAAAACACAAAAAAAATCTTACCAAGGAAGAAAATGTATCGTGCTACGCTCCCTCCTCTCGCCCTGTGGTGCAACAGATGTCCCTTTCTCCAAAAATGTACTCAATGGGATCGTAATGTTGCAACCACTCACAAGTTGACCTGCTGTGAGGAAGAAATGAGTTAGTACATTTCAAACATGAAAAAGGCCTTTTTATAATCAACATGAAAAACCATAATTCCAAAAGTATAAAACACAAAAAAAATCTTACCAAGGAAGAAAATGTATCGTGCTACGCTCCCTCCTCCCGCCAGTGGTGCAACAGATGTCCCTTTCTCCAAAAATGTACTCAATGGGATCGTAATGTTGCAACCACTCACAAGTTGACCTGCTGTGAGGAAGAAATGAGTTAGTACATTTCAAACATGAAAAAGGCCTTTTTATAATCAACATGAAAAACCATAATTCCAAAAGTGTAAAACACAAAAAAAATCTTACCAAGGAAGAAAATGTATCGTGCTACGCTCCCTCCTCCCGCCAGTGGTGCAACAGATGTCCCTTTCTCCAAAAATGTACTCAATGGGATCGTAATGTTGCAACCACTCACAAGTTGACCTGCTGTGAGGAAGAAATGAGTTAGTACATTTCAAACATGAAAAAGGCCTTTTTATAATCAACATGAAAAACCATAATTCCAAAAGTATAAAACACAAAAAAAATCTTACCAAGGAAGAAAATGTATCGTGCTACGCTCCCTCCTCCCGCCAGTGGTGCAACAGATGTCCCTTTCTCCAAAAATGTACTCAATGGGATCGTAATGTTGCAACCACTCACAAGTTGACCTGCTGTGAGGAAGAAATGAGTTAGTACATTTCAAACATGAAAAAGGCCTTTTTATAATCAACATGAAAAACCATAATTCCAAAAGTATAAAACACAAAAAAAATCTTACCAAGGAAGAAAATGTATCGTGCTACGCTCCCTCCTCCCGCCAGTGGTGCAACAGATGTCCCTTTCTCCAAAAATGTACTCAATGGGATCGTAATGTTGCAACCACTCACAAGTTGACCTGCTGTGAGGAAGAAATGAGTTAGTACATTTCAAACATGAAAAAGGCCTTTTTATAATCAACATGAAAAACCATAATTCCAAAAGTATAAAACACAAAAAAAATCTTACCAAGGAAGAAAATGTATCGTGCTACGCTCCCTCCTCTCGCCCTGTGGTGCAACAGATGTCCCTTTCTCCAAAAATGTACTCAATGGGATCGTAATGTTGCAACCACTCACAAGTTGACCTGCTGTGAGGAAGAAATGAGTTAGTACATTTCAAACATGAAAAAGGCCTTTTTATAATCAACATGAAAAACCATAATTCCAAAAGTATAAAACACAAAAAAAATCTTACCAAGGAAGAAAATGTATCGTGCTACGCTCCCTCCTCCCGCCAGTGGTGCAACAGATGTCCCTTTCTCCAAAAATGTACTCAATGGGATCGTAATGTTGCAACCACTCACAAGTTGACCTGCTGTGAGGAAGAAATGAGTTAGTACATTTCAAACATGAAAAAGGCCTTTTTATAATCAACATGAAAAACCATAATTCCAAAAGTATAAAACACAAAAAAAATCTTACCAAGGAAGAAAATGTATCGTGCTACGCTCCCTCCTCTCGCCCTGTGGTGCAACAGATGTCCCTTTCTCCAAAAATGTACTCAATGGGATCGTAATGTTGCAACCACTCACAAGTTGACCTGCTGTGAGGAAGAAATGAGTTAGTACATTTCAAACATGAAAAAGGCCTTTTTATAATCAACATGAAAAACCATAATTCCAAAAGTATAAAACACAAAAAAAATCTTACCAAGGAAGAAAATGTATCGTGCTACGCTCCCTCCTCCCGCCAGTGGTGCAACAGATGTCCCTTTCTCCAAAAATGTACTCAATGGGATCGTAATGTTGCAACCACTCACAAGTTGACCTGCTGTGAGGAAGAAATGAGTTAGTACATTTCAAACATGAAAAAGGCCTTTTTATAATCAACATGAAAAACCATAATTCCAAAAGTATAAAACACAAAAAAAATTTTACCAAGGAAGAAAATGTATCGTGCTACGCTCCCTCCTCTCGCCCTGTGGTGCAACAGATGTCCCTTTCTCCAAAAATGTACTCAATGGGATCGTAATGTTGCAACCACTCACAAGTTGACCTGCTGTGAGGAAGAAATGAGTTAGTACATTTCAAACATGAAAAAGGCCTTTTTATAATCAACATGAAAAACCATAATTCCAAAAGTATAAAACACAAAAAAAATCTTACCAAGGAAGAAAATGTATCGTGCTACGCTCCCTCCTCTCGCCCTGTGGTGCAACAGATGTCCCTTTCTCCAAAAATGTACTCAATGGGATCGTAATGTTGCAACCACTCACAAGTTGACCTGCTGTGAGGAAGAAATGAGTTAGTACATTTCAAACATGAAAAAGGCCTTTTTATAATCAACATGAAAAACCATAATTCCAAAAGTATAAAACACAAAAAAAATCTTACCAAGGAAGAAAATGTATCGTGCTATGCTCCTTCCTCCCGCCAGTGGTGCAACAGATGTCCCTTTCTCCAAAAATGTACTCAATGGGATCGTAATGTTGCAACCACTCACTAATTGACCTGCTGTGAGGAAGAAATGAGTTAGTACATTTCAAACATGAAAAAGGTCATTTTATAATCAACATGAAAAACCATAATTCCAAAAGTATAAAACACAAAAAAAATCTTACCAAGGAAGAAAATGTATCGTGCTACGCTCCCTCCTCTCGCCCTGTGGTGCAACAGATGTCCCTTTCTCCAAAAATGTACTCAATGGGATCGTAATGTTGCAACCACTCACAAGTTGACCTGCTGTGAGGAAGAAATGAGTTAGTACATTTCAAACATGAAAAAGGCCTTTTTATAATCAACATGAAAAACCATAATTCCAAAAGTATAAAACACAAAAAAAATCTTACCAAGGAAGAAAATGTATCGTGCTACGCTCCCTCCTCCCGCCAGTGGTGCAACAGATGTCCCTTTCTCCAAAAATGTACTCAATGGGATCGTAATGTTGCAACCACTCACAAGTTGACCTGCTGTGAGGAAGAAATGAGTTAGTACATTTCAAACATGAAAAAAGCCTTTTTATAATCAACATGAAAAACCATAATTCCAAAAGTATAAAACACAAAAAAAATCTTACCAAGGAAGAAAATGTATCGTGCTACGCTCCCTCCTCTCGCCCTGTGGTGCAACAGATGTCCCTTTCTCCAAAAATGTACTCAATGGGATCGTAATGTTGCAACCACTCACAAGTTGACCTGCTGTGAGGAAGAAATGAGTTAGTACATTTCAAACATGAAAAAGGCCTTTTTATAATCAACATGAAAAACCATAATTCCAAAAGTATAAAACACAAAAAAAATCTTACCAAGGAAGAAAATGTATCGTGCTATGCTCCTTCCTCCCGCCAGTGGTGCAACAGATGTCCCTTTCTCCAAAAATGTACTCAATGGGATCGTAATGTTGCAACCACTCACTAATTGACCTGCTGTGAGGAAGAAATGAGTTAGTACATTTCAAACATAAAAAAGGTCATTTTATAATCAACATGAAAAACCATAATTCCAAAAGTATAAAACACAAAAAAAATCTTACCAAGGAAGAAAATGTATCGTGCTACGCTCCCTCCTCTCGCCCTGTGGTGCAACAGATGTCCCTTTCTCCAAAAATGTACTCAATGGGATCGTAATGTTGCAACCACTCACAAGTTGACCTGCTGTGAGGAAGAAATGAGTTAGTACATTTCAAACATGAAAAAGGCCTTTTTATAATCAACATGAAAAACCATAATTCCAAAAGTATAAAACACAAAAAAAATCTTACCAAGGAAGAAAATGTATCGTGCTATGCTCCTTCCTCCCGCCAGTGGTGCAACAGATGTCCCTTTCTCCAAAAATGTACTCAATGGGATCGTAATGTTGCAACCACTCACTAATTGACCTGCTGTGAGGAAGAAATGAGTTAGTACATTTCAAACATGAAAAAGGTCATTTTATAATCAACATGAAAAACCATAATTCCAAAAGTATAAAACACAAAAAAAATCTTACCAAGGAAGAAAATGTATCGTGCTACGCTCCCTCCTCTCGCCCTGTGGTGCAACAGATGTCCCTTTCTCCAAAAATGTACTCAATGGGATCGTAATGTTGCAACCACTCACAAGTTGACCTGCTGTGAGGAAGAAATGAGTTAGTACATTTCAAACATGAAAAAGGCCTTTTTATAATCAACATGAAAAACCATAATTCCAAAAGTATAAAACACAAAAAAAATCTTACCAAGGAAGAAAATGTATCGTGCTACGCTCCCTCCACCCGCCAGTGGTGCAACAGATGTCCCTTTCTCCAAAAATGTACTCAATGTGATCGTAATGTTGCAACCACTCACAAGTTGACCTGCTGTGAGGAAGAAATGAGTTAGTACATTTCAAACATGAAAAAGGCCTTTTTATAATCAACATGAAAAACCATAATTCCAAAAGTATAAAACACAAAAAAAATCTTACCAAGGAAGAAAATGTATCGTGCTACGCTCCCTCCTCTCGCCCTGTGGTGCAACAGATGTCCCTTTCTCCAAAAATGTACTCAATGGGATCGTAATGTTGCAACCACTCACAAGTTGACCTGCTGTGAGGAAGAAATGAGTTAGTACATTTCAAACATGAAAAAGGCCTTTTTATAATCAACATGAAAAACCATAATTCCAAAAGTATAAAACACAAAAAAAATCTTACCAAGGAAGAAAATGTATCGTGCTATGCTCCTTCCTCCCGCCAGTGGTGCAACAGATGTCCCTTTCTCCAAAAATGTACTCAATGGGATCGTAATGTTGCAACCACTCACTAATTGACCTGCTGTGAGGAAGAAATGAGTTAGTACATTTCAAACATGAAAAAGGTCATTTTATAATCAACATGAAAAACCATAATTCCAAAAGTATAAAACACAAAAAAAATCTTACCAAGGAAGAAAATGTATCGTGCTACGCTCCCTCCTCTCGCCCTGTGGTGCAACAGATGTCCCTTTCTCCAAAAATGTACTCAATGGGATCGTAATGTTGCAACCACTCACAAGTTGACCTGCTGTGAGGAAGAAATGAGTTAGTACATTTCAAACATGAAAAAGGCCTTTTTATAATCAACATGAAAAACCATAATTCCAAAAGTATAAAACACAAAAAAAATCTTACCAAGGAAGAAAATGTATCGTGCTACGCTCCCTCCTCCCGCCAGTGGTGCAACAGATGTCCCTTTCTCCAAAAATGTACTCAATGGGATCGTAATGTTGCAACCACTCACAAGTTGACCTGCTGTGAGGAAGAAATGAGTTAGTACATTTCAAACATGAAAAAGGCCTTTTTATAATCAACATGAAAAACCATAATTCCAAAAGTATAAAACACAAAAAAAATCTTACCAAGGAAGAAAATGTATCGTGCTACGCTCCCTCCTCTCGCCCTGTGGTGCAACAGATGTCCCTTTCTCCAAAAATGTACTCAATGGGATCGTAATGTTGCAACCACTCACAAGTTGACCTGCTGTGAGGAAGAAATGAGTTAGTACATTTCAAACATGAAAAAGGCCTTTTTATAATCAACATGAAAAACCATAATTCCAAAAGTATAAAACACAAAAAAAATCTTACCAAGGAAGAAAATGTATAGTGCTACGCTCCCTCCTCTCGCCCTGTGGTGCAACAGATGTCCCTTTCTCCAAAAATGTACTGAATGGGATCGTAATGTTGCAACCACTCACAAGTTGACCTGCTGTGAGGAAGAAACGAGTTAGTACATTTCAAACACAAAAAGGCCTTTTTATAATCAACATGAAAAACCATAATTCCAAAAGTATAAAACACAAAAAAAATCTTACCAAGGAAGAAAATGTATCGTGCTATGCTCCTTCCTCCCGCCAGTGGTGCAACAGATGTCCCTTTCTCCAAAAATGTACTCAATGGGATCGTAATGTTGCAACCACTCACTAATTGACCTGCTGTGAGGAAGAAATGAGTTAGTACATTTCAAACATGAAAAAGGTCATTTTATAATCAACATGAAAAACCATAATTCCAAAAGTATAAAACACAAAAAAAATCTTACCAAGGAAGAAAATGTATCGTGCTACGCTCCCTCCTCCCGCCAGTGGTGCAACAGATGTCCCTTTCTCCAAAAATGTACTCAATGGGATCGTAATGTTGCAACCACTCACAAGTTGACCTGCTGTGAGGAAGAAATGAGTTAGTACATTTCAAACATGAAAAAGGCCTTTTTATAATCAACATGAAAAACCATAATTCCAAAAGTATAAAACACAAAAAAAATCTTACCAAGGAAGAAAATGTATCGTGCTACGCTCCCTCCTCCCGCCAGTGGTGCAACAGATGTCCCTTTCTCCAAAAATGTACTCAATGGGATCGTAATGTTGCAACCACTCACTAATTGACCTGCTGTGAGGAAGAAATGAGTTAGTACATTTCAAACATGAAAAAGGTCATTTTATAATCAACATGAAAAACCATAATTCCAAAAGTATAAAACACAAAATAAAATCTTACCAAGGAAGAAAATGTATCGTGCTACGCTCCCTCCTCCCGCCAGTGGTGCAACAGATGTCCATTTCTCCAAAAATGTACTGAATGGGATCGTAATGTTGCAACCACTCACAAGTTGACCTGCTGTGAGGAAGAAACGAGTTAGTACATTTCAAACATGAAAAAGGCCTTTTTATAATCAACATGAAAAACCATAATTCCAAAAGTATAAAACACAAAAAAAATCTTACCAAGGAAGAAAATGTATCGTGCTATGCTCCTTCCTCCCGCCAGTGGTGCAACAGATGTCCCTTTCTCCATAAATGTACTCAATGGGATCGTAATGTTGCAACCACTCACTAATTGACCTGCTGTGAGGAAGAAATGAGTTAGTACATTTCAAACATGAAAAAGGTCATTTTATAATCAACATGAAAAACCATAATTCCAAAAGTATAAAACACAAGAAAAATCTTACCAAGGAAGAAAATGTATCGAGCTACGCTCCCTCCTCCCGCCAGTGGTGCAACAGATGTCCCTTTCTCCAAAAATGTACTCAATGGGATCGTAATGTTGCAACCACTCACAAGTTGACCTGCTGTGAGGAAGAAATGAGTTAGTACATTTCAAACATGAAAAAGGCCTTTTTATAATAACATGAAAAACCATAATTCCAAAAGTATAAAACACAAAAAAAATCTTACCAAGGAAGAAAATGTATCATGCTATGCTCCTTCCTCCCGCCAGTGGTGCAACAGATGTCCCTTTCTCCATAAATGTACTCAATGGGATCGTAATGTTGCAACCACTCACTAATTGACCTGCTGTGAGGAAGAAATGAGTTAGTACATTTCAAACATGAAAAAGGTCATTTTATAATCAACATGAAAAACCATAATTCCAAAAGTATAAAACACAAAAAAAATCTTACCAAGGAAGAAAATGTATCGTGCTACGCTCCCTCCTCCCGCCAGTGGTGCAACAGATGTCCCTTTCTCCAAAAATGTACTCAATGGGATCGTAATGATGCAACCACTCACAAGTTGACCTGCTGTGAGGAAGAAATGAGTTAGTACATTTCAAACATGAAAAAGGCCTTTTTATAATCAACATGAAAAACCATAATTCCAAAAGTATAAAACACAAAAAAAATCTTACCAAGGAAGAAAATGTATCGTGCTATGCTCCTTCCTCCCGCCAGTGGTGCAACAGATGTCCCTTTCTCCAAAAATGTACTCAATGGGATCGTAATGTTGCAACCACTCACTAATTGACCTGCTGTGAGGAAGAAATGAGTTAGTACATTTCAAACATGAAAAAGGTCATTTTATAATCAACATGAAAAACCATAATTCCAAAAGTATAAAACACAAAAAAAATCTTACCAAGGAAGAAAATGTATCGTGCTACGCTCCCTCCTCCCGCCCTGTGGTGCAACAGATGTCCCTTTCTCCAAAAATGTACTGAATGGGATCGTAATGTTGCAACCACTCACAAGTTGACCTGCTGTGAGGAAGAAACGAGTTAGTACATTTCAAACACGAAAAAGGCCTTTTTATAATCAACATGAAAAACCATAATTCCAAAAGTATAAAACACAAAAAAAATCTTACCAAGGAAGAAAATGTATCGTGCTATGCTCCTTCCTCCCGCCAGTTGTGCAACAGATGTCCCTTTCTCCAAAAATGTACTGAATGGGATCGTAATGTTGCAACCACTCACAAGTTGACCTGCTGTGAGGAAGAAACGAGTTAGTACATTTCAAACACGAAAAAGGCCTTTTTATAATCAACATGAAAAACCATAATTCCAAAAGTATAAAACACAAAAAAAATCTTACCAAGGAAGAAAATGTATCGTGCTATGCTCCTTCCTCCCGCCAGTGGTGCAACAGATGTCCCTTTCTCCATAAATGTACTCAATGGGATCGTAATGTTGCAACCACTCACAAGTTGACCTGCTGTGAGGAAGAAACGAGTTAGTACATTTCAAACACGAAAAAGGCCTTTTTAAAATCAACATGAAAAACCATAATTCCAAAAGTATAAAACACAAAAAAAATCTTACCAAGGAAGAAAATGTATCGTGCTATGCTCCTTCCTCCCGCCAGTGGTGCAACAGATGTCCCTTTCTCCAAAAATGTACTCAATGGGATCGTAATGTTGCAACCACTCACTAATTGACCTGCTGTGAGGAAGAAACGAGTTAGTACATTTCAAACATGAAAAAGGTCATTTTATAATCAACATGAAAAACCATAATTCCAAAAGTATAAAACACAAAAAAAATCTTACCAAGGAAGAAAATGTATCGTGCTATGCTCCTTCCTCCCGCCAGTGGTGCAACAGATGTCCCTTTCTCCAAAAATGTACTGAATGGGATCGTAATGTTGCAACCACTCACAAGTTGACCTGCTGTGAGGAAGAAACGAGTTAGTACATTTCAAACATGAAAAAGGTCATTTTATAATCAACATGAAAAACCATAATTCCAAAAGTATAAAACACAAAAAAAATCTTACCAAGGAAGAAAATGTATCGTGCTGTGCTCCTTCCTCCCGCCAGTGGTGCAACAGATGTCCCTTTCTCCATAAATGTACTCAATGGGATCGTAATGTTGCAACCACTCACAAGTTGACCTGCTGTGAGGAAGAAACGAGTTAGTACATTTCAAACACGAAAAAGGCCTTTTCATAATCAACATGAAAAACCATAATTCCAAAAGTATAAAACACAAAAAAAATCTTACCAAGGAAGAAAATGTATCGTGCTATGCTCCTTCCTCCCGCCAGTGGTGCAACAGATGTCCCTTTCTCCATAAATGTACTCAATGGGATCGTAATGTTGCAACTACTCACAAGTTGACCTGCTGTGAGGAGGAAACGAGTTAGTACATTTCAAACATGAAAAAGGTCATTTTATAATCAACATGAAAAACCATAATTCCAAAAGTATAAAACACAAAAACATCTTACCAAGCAAGAAAATGTATCGTGCTACGCTCCCTCCTCCCGCCCTGTGGTACAACAGATGTCCCTTTCTCCAAAAATGTACTGAATGGGATCGTAATGTTGCAACCACTCACAAGTTGACCTGCTGTGAGGAGGAAACGAGTTAGTACATTTCAAACACGAAAAAGCCCTTTTTAAAATCAACATAGAAAACCATAATTCCAAAAGTATAAAACACAAAAAAATCCTTACCAAGCAAGAAAATGTATCGTGCTACGCTCCCTCCTCCCGCCCTGTGGTACAACAGATGTCCCTTTCTCCAAAAATGTACTGAATGGGATCGTAATGTTGCAACCACTCACAAGTTGACCTGCTGTGAGGAGGAAACGAGTTAGTACATTTCAAACATGAAAAAGGTCATTTTATAATCAACATGAAAAACCATAATTCCAAAAGTATAAAACACAAAAAAAATCTTACCAAGGAAGAAAATGTATCGTGCTATGCTCCTTCCTCCCGCCAGTGGTGCAACAGATGTCCCTTTCTCCATAAATGTACTCAATGGGATCGTAATGTTGCAACCACTTACAAGTTGACCTGCTGTGAGGAAGAAACGAGTTAGTACATTTCAAACACGAAAAAGGCCTTTTTAAAATCAACATAGAAAACCATAATTCCAAAAGTATAAAACACAAATAAATCCTTACCAAGCAAGAAAATGTATCGTGCTACGCTCCCTCCTCCCGCCCTGTGGTACAACAGATGTCCCTTTCTCCAAAAATGTACTGAATGGGATCGTAATGTTGCAACCACTCACAAGTTGACCTGCTGTGTGGAGGATACGAGTTAGTACATTTCAAACATGAAAAAGGTCATTTTATAATCAACATGAAAAACCATAATTCCAAAAGTATAAAACACAAAAAAAATCTTACCAAGGAAGAAAATGTATCGTGCTACGCTCCCTCCTCCCGCCAGTGGTGCAACAGATGTCCCTTTCTCCATAAATGTACTCAATGGGATCGTAATGTTGCAACCACTCACAAGTTGACCTGCTGTGAGGAAGAAACGAGTTAGTACATTTCAAACACGAAAAATGCCTTTTTATAATCAACATTAAAAACCATAATTCCAAAAGTATAAAACACAAAAAAAATCTTACCAAGGAAGAAAATGTATCGTGCTATGCTCCTTCCTCCCGCCAGTGGTGCAACAGATGTCCCTTTCTCCATAAATGTACTCAATGGGATCGTAATGTTGCAACCACCCACAAGTCGACCTGCTGTGAGGAAGAAACGAGTTAGTACATTTCAAATACGAAAAAGGCCTTTTTATAATCAACATGAAAAACCATAATTCCAAAAGTATAAAACACAAAAAAAATCTTACCAAGGAAGAAAATGTATCGTGCTACGCTCCCTCCTCCCGCCCTGTGGTACAACAGATGTCCCTTTCTCCAAAAATGTACTGAATGGGATCGTAATGTTGCAACCACTCACAAGTTGACCTGCTGTGAAGAGGAAACGAGTTAGTACATTTCAAACATGAAAAAGGTCATTTTATAATCAACATGAAAAACCATAATTCCAAAAGTATAAAACACAAAAAAAATCTTACCAAGGAAGAAAATGTAACGTGCTACGCTCCCTCCTCCCGATCTGTGGTACAACAGATGTCCCTTTCTCCATAAATGTACTCAATGGGATCGTAATGTTGCAAACACTCACAAGTTGACCTGCTGTGAGGAAGAAATGAGTTAGTACATTTCAAACATGAAAAAGGCCTTTTTATAATCAACATGAAAAACCATAATTCCAAAAGTAAAAAACACAAAAAAAATCTTACCAAGGAAGAAAATGTATCGTGCTACGCTCCCTCCTCCCGCCAGTGGTGCAACAGATGTCCCTTTCTCCATAAATGTACTCAATGGGATCGTAATGTTGCAACCACTCACAAGTTGACCTGCTGTGAGGAAGAAACGAGTTAGTACATTTCAAACACGAAAAAGGCCTTTTTATAATCAACATGAAAAACCGTAATTCCAAAAGTATAAAACACAAAAAAAATCTTACCAAGGAAGAAAATGTATCGTGGTATGCTCCTTCCTCCCGCCAGTGGTGCAACAGATGTCCCTTTCTCCATAAATGTACTCAATGGGATCGTAATGTTGCAACCACTCACAAGTTGACCTGCTGTGAGGAAGAAACGAGTTAGTACATTTCAAATACGAAAAAGGCCTTTTTATAATCAACATGAAAAACCATAATTCCAAAAGTATAAAACACAAAAAAAATCTTACCAAGGAAGAAAATGTATCGTGCTACGCTCCCTCCTCCCGCCCTGTGGTACAACAGATGTCCCTTTCTCCAAAAATGTACTGAATGGGATCGTAATGTTGCAACCACTCACAAGTTGACCTGCTGTGAAGAGGAAACGAGTTAGTACATTTCAAACATGAAAAAGGTCATTTTATAATCAACATGAAAAACCATAATTCCAAAAGTATAAAACACAAAAAAAATCTTACCAAGGAAGAAAATGTATCGTGCTACGCTCCCTCCTCCCGCCCTGTGGTACAACAGATGTCCCTTTCTCCAAAAATGTACTCAATGGGATCGTAATGTTGCAACCTCTCACAAGTTGACCTGCTGTGAGGAAGAAACGAGTTAGTACATTTCAAACATGAAAAACGTCATTTTAAAATCAACATGAAAAACCATAATTCCAAAAGTATGAAACACAAAAAAATCCTTACCAAGGAAGAAAATGTAGCATGCTACGCACCCTCCTCCCGCCCTGTGGTGCAACAGATGTCCCTCTCTCCATCAATGTACACAATGGGATCGTAATGTTGCAACCACTCACTAATTGACCTGCTGTGAGGAAGAAATGAGTTAGTACATTTCAAACACGAAAAAGGTCATTTTAAAATCAACATGAAAAACCATAATTCCATAAGTATAAAACACAAAAGAATCCTTACCAAGGAAGAAAATGTATCGTGCTACGCTCCCTCTTCCCGCCCTGTGGTGCAACAGATGTCTCTTTCTCCAAAAATGTACTCAATGGGATCATAATGTTGCAACCACTCACAAGTTGACCTGCTGTGAGGAAGATACGAGTTAGTACACTTCAAACACGAAAAAGGTCATTTTAAAATCAACATGAACAAACAATAATTCCAAAAGTATAAAACACAAAAAAATCCTTACCAAGGAAGAAAATGTATCGTGCTACGCTCCCTCCGCCCGCCCTGTGGTGCAACAGATGTCCCTTTCCACAAAAATGTACTCAATGGGATCGTAATGTTGCAACCACTCACAAGTCGACCTGCTGTGAGGAAGAAACGAGTTAATACATTTCAAACATGAAAAAGGTCATTTAAAAATCAATATGGAAAACCATAATTCCAATAGTATAAAACACAAAAAAATCCTTACCAAGGAAGAAAATGTATCGTGCTACGCTCCCTCCCCCAGCCCTGTGGTGCAACATATGTCCCTTTGTCCAAAATTGTACTCAATGGGATCGTAATGTTGCAATCACTCAGAAGTTGACCTGCTGTGAGGAGGAAACGAGTTAGTACATTTCAAACATGATAAACGTCACGTTAAAATCAACATGAAAAACCATAATTCCAAAAGTATCAAACACAAAAAAATACTTACCAAGGAAGAAAATGTATCATGCTACGCTCCCTCCTCCCGCCGTGTGGTGCAACAGTAATCCCTTTCCCCAAAAATGTACTCAATGGGATCGTAATGTTGCAACCTCTCACAAGTTACCTGCAGTCAGGAAGAAACGAGTTAGTACATTTCAAACACTAAAAAGGACATTTTAAAATCAACATGAAAAACCATAATTCCAAAAGTATAAAACACAATAATATCCTTACCAAGGAAGAAAATGTACCATGCTACGCTCCCTCCTCCCGCCCTGTGGTGCAACAGATGTCCCTTATTCCAAGTATGTACTCAATGGGATCATAATGTTGCAATCACTCATAAATTGACCTGCTGTTAGGAAGGAACGAGTTAGTACATTTCAAACACTAAAAAGGTCATTTTAAAATCAACATGAAAAACCATAATTCCAAAAGTATAAAACACAAAAAAATCCTTACCAAGGAAGAAAATGTATCGTGCTACGCTCCCTCCTCCCGTCCTGTGGTGTAACAGATGTCCCTTTCTCCAAAAATGTACTCAATGGGATCGTAATGTTGCAAAAACTCACAAGTTGACCTCCCGTGAGGAGGAAACGAGTTATTATGTTTCAAACATGAAAAAGGTCATTTTAAAATCAACATGAAAAAACATCATTCCAAAAGTATAAAACAAAAAAAATCCTTACCAAGGAAGAAAATGTATCGTGCTACGCTACCTCCTCCCGCCCTGTGGTGCAACAGATGTCCCTTTCTCCAAAAATGTACTCAATGGGATCGTAATGTTGCAACCACTCACAAGTTGACCTGCTGTGAGGAAGAAACGAGTTAGTACACTTCAAACACGAAAAAGGTCATTTTAAAATCAACATGAAAAACCATAATTTCAAAAGTAAAAAACACAAAAAAACCCTTACCAAGGAAGAAAATGTATCGTGCTACGCTCCCTCCTCCCGCCCAGTGGTGCAACAGATGTCCCTTTCTCCAAAAATGTACTAAATGTGATCGTAATGTTGCAACCTCTCACAAGTTGACCTGCTGTGAGGAAGAAACGAGTTAGTACATTTCAAACATGAAAGAGGTCATTTTAAAATCAACATGAAAAACCATAATTTCGAAAGTATAAATCACAAAAAATGCTTACCAAGGAAGAAAATGTATCATGCTAAGCTCCCTCCTCCCACCCTGTGGTGCAACAGATGTCCCTTTCTCCAACAAAGAACTCAATGGGATCGTAATGTTGCAACCACTCACAAATTGACCTGATGTGAGGAATAAATGAGTTAGTTCACTTCAAACACGAAAAAGGTCATTTTAAAATCAACATGAAAAACCATAATTCCAAAAGTATAAAACACAAAAAAATCCTTACCAAGGAATAATGTATCGTGCTATGCTCCCTCCTCCCGCCCTGTGGTACAACAGATGTCCCTTTCTCCAAAAATGTACTGAATGGGATCGTAATGTTGCAACCACTCACAAGTTGACCTGCTGTGAGGAGGAAACGAGTTAGTACTTTTCAAACATGAAAAAGGTCATTTTATAATCAACATGAAAAACCATAATTCCAAAAGTATAAAACACAAAAAAAATCTTACCAAGGAAGAAAATGTATCGTGCTATGCTCCTTCCTCCCGCCAGTGGTGCAACAGATGACCCTTTCTCCATAAATGTACTCAATGGGATCGTAATGTTGCAACCACTCACAAGTTGACCTGCTGTGAGGAAGAAACGAGTTAGTACACTTCAAACACGAAAAAGGTCATTTTAAAATCAACATGAATAACCATAATTTCAAAAGTAAAAAACACAAAAAAACCCTTAACAAGGAAGAAAATGTATCGTGCTACGCTCCCTCCTCCCGCCCAGTGGTGCAACAGATGCCCCTTTCTCCAAAAATGTACTCAATGGGATCGTAATGTTACAGCCACTCACAAGTTGACCTGCTGTGTGGAAGAAACGAGTTAGTACATTTCAAACACGATAAAGGCCTTCTTAAAATCAACATAGAAAACCATAATTCCAAAAGTATAAATCACAAAAAAATCCTTACCAAGCAAGAAAATGTATCGTGCTACGCTCCCTCCTCCCGCCCAGTGGTGCAACAGATGTCCCTTTCCACAAAAATGTACTCAATGGGTTCGTAATGTTGCAACCTCTCACAAGTTGACCTGCTGTGAGGAAGAAACGAGTTGGTACATTTCAAACATGAAAAACGTCATTTTAAAATCAACATGAAAAACCATAATTCCAAAAGTATCAATCACAAAAAAATCCTTACCAAGGAAGAAAATGTAGCATGCTACGCACCATCCTCCCGCCCTGTGGTGCAACAGATGTCCCTTTCTCCATCAATGTACACAATGGGATCGTAATGTTGCAACCACTCACTAATTGACCTGCTGTGAGGAAGAAATGAGTTAGTACATTTCAAACACGAAAAAGGTCATTTTAAAATCAACATGAAAAACCATAATTCCAAAAGTATAAAACACAAAAAAATCCTTACCAAGGAAGAAAATGTATCGTGCTACGCTCCCTCCTCCCGCCCTGTGGTGCAACAGATGTCCCTTTCCACAAAAATGTACTCAGTGGGATCGTAATGTTGCAACCACTCACAAGTCGACCTGCTGTGAGGAAGAAACGAGTTAATACATTTCAAACATGAAAAAGGTCATTTAAAAATCAACATGGAAAACCATAATTCCAAAAGTATAAAACACAAAAAAATCCTTAACAAGGAAGAAAATGTATCGTGTTACGCTCCCTCCCCCAGCCCTGTGGTGCAACATATGTCCCTTTGTCCAAAATTGTACTCAATGGGATCGTAATGTTGCAATCACTCAGAAGTTGACCTGCTGTGAGGAGGAACCGAGTTAGTACATTTCAAACATGATAAACGTCACGTTAAAATCAACATGAAAAACCATAATTCCAAAAGTATCAAACACAAAAAAATACTTACCAAGGAAGAAAATGTATCATGCTACGCTCCCTCCTCCCGCCGTGTGGTGCAACAGTAATCCCTTTCCCCAAAAATGTACTCAATGGGATCGTAATGTTGCAACCACTCACAAATTGACCTGCTGTGAGGAAGAAACGAGTTAGTACATTTCAAACATGAAAAAGGTCATTTTAAAATCAACATGAAAAACCATAATTCCGGAAGTATAAATCACAAAAAATGCTTACCAAGGAAGAAAATGTATCATGCTAAGCTCCCTCCTCCCACCCTGTGGTGCAAAATATGTCCCTTTCTCCAACAATGAACTCAATGGGATCGTAATGTTGCAACCACTCACAAATTGACCTGATGTGAGGAATAAATGAGTTAGTACACTTCAAACACGAAAAAGGTCATTTTAAAATCAACAGGAAAAACCATAATTCCAAAAGTATAAAACACAAAAAAATCCTTACCAAGGAATAATGTATCGTGCTACGCTCCCTCCTCCCGCCCTGTGGTACAACAGATGTCCCTTTCTCCAAAAATGTACTGAATGGGATCGTAATGTTGCAACCACTCACAAGCTGACCTGCTGTGAGGAGGAAACGAGTTAGTACTTGTCAAACATGAAAAAGGTCATTTTATAATCAACATGAAAAACCATAATTCCAAAAGTATAAAACACAAAAAAAATCTTACCAAGGAAGAAAATGTATCGTGCTATGCTCCTTCCTCCCGCCAGTGGTGCAACAGATGTCCCTTTCTCCATAAATGTACTCAATGGGATCGTAATGTTGCAACCACTCACAAGTTGACCTGCTGTGAGGAAGAAACGAGTTAGTACACTTCAAACACGAAAAAGGTCATTTTAAAATCAACATAAAAAACCATAAATTCAAAAGTAAAAAACCCAAAAAAACCCTTACCAAGGAAGAAAATGTATCGTGCTACGCTCCCGCCTCCCGCCCAGTGGTGCAACAGATGTCCCTTTCTCCAAAAATGTACTCAATGGGATCGTAATGTTGCAACCACTCACAAGTTGACCTGCTGTGAGGAAGAAACGAGTTAGTACGTTTCAAACATGAAAAACGTCATTTAAAAATCAACATGGAAAACCATAATTCCAAAAGTATAAAACACAAAAAAATCCTTACCAAGGAAGAAAATGTATCGTGCTACGCACCCTCCTCCCGCCCTGTGGTGCAACAGATGTCCCTTTCCACAAAAACGTACTCAATGGGATCGTAATGTTGCAACCACTCACAAGTCGACCTGCTGTGAGGAAGAAACGAGTTAATACATTTCAAACATGAAAAAGGTCATTTAAAAATCAACATGGAAAACCATAATTCCAAAAGTATAAAACACAAAAAAATCCTTACCAAGGAAGAAAATGTATCGTGCTACGCTCCCTCCCCCAGCCCTGTGGTGCAACATATGTCCCTTTGCCCAAAATTGTACTCAAGGGGATCGTAATGTTGCAATCACTCAGAAGTTGACCTGCTGTGAGAAGGAAACGAGTTAGTACATTTCAAACATGATAAACGTCACGTTAAAATCAACATGAAAAACCATAATTCCAAAAGTATCAAACACAAAAAAATACTTACCAAGGAAGAAAATGTATCATGCTACGCTTCCTCCTCCCGTCGTGTGGTGCAACAGTAATCCCTTTCCCCAAAAATGTACTCAATGGGATCGTAATGTTGCAACCACTCACAAGTTGACCTGCAGTCAGGAAGAAACGAGTTAGTACATTTCAAACACTAAAAAGGTCATTTTAAAATCAACATGAAAAACCATAATTCCAAAAGTATAAAACACAATAATATCCTTACCAAGGAAGAAAATGTACCATGCTACGCTCCCTCCTCCCGCCCTGTGTTGCAACAGATGTCCCTTATTCCAAGTATGTACTCAATGGGATCATAATGTTGCAACCGCTCATAAATTGACCTGCTGTGAGGAAGGAACGAGTTAGTACATTTCAAACATGAAAAAGGTCATTTTAAAATCAACATGAAAAACCATAATTCCAAAAGTATAAAATACAAAAAAATCCTTACCAAGGAAGAAAATGTATCATGCTACGCTCCTTCCTCCCGCCCTGTGGTGCAACAGATGTCCCTTTCTCCAACAATGAACTCAATGGGATCGTAATGATGCAACCACTCACAAATTGACCTGCTGTGAGGAAGAAATGAGTTAGTACATTTGAAACACGAAAAAGGTCATTTTAAAATCAACATGTAAAACCATTATTCCAAAAGTATAAAACACAAAAAAAAGCTTACCAAGGAAGAAAATGTATCGTGGTACGCTCCCTCCTCCCGTCCTGTGGTGAAACAGATGTCCCTTTCTCCAAAAATGTACTCAATGGGATCGTAATGTTGCAAAAACTCACAAGTTGACCTCCTGTGAGGAGGAAACGAGTTAGTATGTTTGAAGCATGAAAAAGGTCATTTTAAAATCAACATGAAAAAACATCATTCCAAAAGTATAAAACACAAAAAAATCCTTACCAAGGAAGATAATGTATCGTGCTACGCTCCCTCCTCCCGCCCTGTGGTGCAACAGATGTCCCTTTCTCCAAAAATGTACTCAATGGGATCGTAATGTTGCAACCACTCACAAGTTGACCTGCTGTCAGGAAGAAACGAGTTAGTACATTTCAAACACGAAAAAGGTCATTTTAAAATCAACATGAAAAACCATAATTCCGAAAGTATAAAACACAAAAAAATCCTTACCAAGGAAGAAAATGTATCGCGCTACGCTCCCTCCTCCGGCCTGTGGTGCAACATGTGTCCCTTTCTCCAAAAATGTACTCAATGGGATCGTAATGTTGCAACCACTCACAAGTTGACCTGCAGTCAGGAAGAAATGAGTTAGTACATTTCAAACACTAAAAAGGTCATTTTAAATTCAACATGAAATACCATAATTCCAAAAGTATAGAACACAATAATATCCTTACCAAGGAAGAAAATGTATCGTGCTACGTTCCCTCCTCCCGCCCTGTGGTGCAACAGATGTCCCTTTTTCCAAGTATTTACTCAATGGGATCGTAATGTTGCAACCACTCACAAATTGACCTGCTGTGAGGAAGAAACGAGTTAGTACATTTCAAACATGAAAAAGGTCATTTTAAAATCAACATGAAAAACCATAATTCCGAGAGTATAAATCACAAAAAATGCTTACCAAGGAAGAAAATGTATCATGCTAAGCTCCCTCCTCCCACCCTGTGGTGCAACAGATGTCCCTTTCTCCAACAATGAACTCAATGGGATCGTAATGTTGCAACCACTCACAAATTGACCTGATGTGAGGAATAAATGAGTTAGTACACTTCAAACACGAAAAAGGTCATTTTAAAATCAACATGAAAAACCATAATTCCAAAAGTATAAAACACAAAAAAATCCTTACCAAGGAATAATGTATCGTGCTACGCTCCCTCCTCCCGCCCTGTGGTGCAACAGATGTCCCTTTCTCCAAAAATGTACTCAATGGGATCGTAATGTTGCAACCACTCACAAGTTGACCTGCTGTGAGGAGGAAACGAGTTAGTACATTTCAAACATGATAAAGGTCATTTTATAATCAACATGAGAAACCATAATTCCAAAAGTATAAAACACAAAAAAAATCTTACCAAGGAAGAAAATGTATCGTGCTATGCTCCTTCCTCCCGCCAGTGGTGCAACAGATGTCCCTTTCTCCATAAATGTACTCAATGGGATCGTAATGTTGCAACCACTCACAAGTTGACCTGCTGTGAGGAAGAAACAAGTTAGTACACTTCAAACACGAAAAAGGTCATTTTAAAATCAACATGAAAAACCATAATTTCAAAAGTAAAAAACACAAAAAAACCCTTACCAAGGAAGAAAATGTACCGTGCTACGCTCCCTCCTCCCGCACTGTGGTGCAACAGATGTCCCTTTCTCCAAAAATGTACTCAATGGGATCGTAATGTTGCAACCACTCACAAGTTGACCGGCTGTGAGGAAGAAACGAGTTAGTACATTTCAAACACGAAATAGGCCTTTTTAAAATCAACATAGAAAACCATAATTTCAAAAGTAAAAAACACAAAAAAAATCTTAACAAGGAAGAAAATGTATCGTGCTACGCTCCCTCCTCCCGCCCTGTGGTGCAACAGATGTCCCTTTCTCCAAAAATGTACTGAATGGGATCGTAATGTTGCAACCACTCACAAGTTGACCTGCTGTGAGGAGGAAACGAGTTAGTACATTTCAAACATGAAAAAGGTCATTTTATAATCAACATGAGAAACCATAATTCCAAAAGTATAAAACACAAAAAAAATCTTACCAAGGAAGAAAATGTATCGTGCTATGCTCCTTCCTCCCGCCAGTGGTGCAACAGATGTCTCTTTCTCCATAAATGTACTCAATGGGATCGTAATGTTGCAACCACTCACAAGTTGACCTGCTGTGAGGAAGAAACAAGTTAGTACACTTCAAACACGAAAAAGGTCATTTTAAAATCAACATGAAAAACCATAATTTCAAAAGTAAAAAACACAAAAAAACCCTTACCAAGGAAGAAAATGTACCGTGCTACGCTCCCTCCTCCCGCCCTGTGGTGCAACAGATGTCCCTTTCTCCAAAAATGTACTAAATGGGATCGTAATGTTGCAACCTCTCACAAGTTGACCTGCTGTGAGGAAGAAACGAGTTAGTACATTTCAAACATGAAAAACGTCATTTTAAAATCAACATGAAAAACCATAATTCCAAAAGTATCAAACACAAAAAAATCCTTACCAAGGAAGAAAATGTATTATGCTACGCACCCTCCTGCCGCCCTGTGGTGCAACAGATGTCCATTTCTCCATCAATGTACTCAATGGGATCGTAATGTTGCAACCACTCACAAGTTGACCTGCTGTGAGGAAGAAACGAGTTAGTACACTTCAAACACGAAAAAGGTCATTTTAAAATCAACATGAAAAACCATAATTTCAAAAGTAAAAAACACAAAAAAACCCTTACCAAGGAAGAAAATGTACCGTGCTACGCTCCCTCCTCCCGCACAGTGGTGCAACAGATGTCCCTTTCTCCAAAAATGTACTCAATGGGATCGTAATGTTGCAACCACTCACAAGTTGACCTGCTGTGAGGAAGAAACGAGTTAGTACATTTCAAACACGAAAAAGGCCTTTTTAAAATCAACATAGAAAACCATAATTTCAAAAGTAAAAAACACAAAAAAAATCTTACCAAGCAAGAAAATGTACCGTGCTACGCTCCCTCCTCCCGCCCTGTGGTGCAACAGATGTCCCTTTCTCCAAAAATGTACTCAATGGGATCGTAATGTTGCAACCTCTCACAAGTTGACCTGCTGTGAGGAAGAAACGAGTTAGTACATTTCAAACACGAAAAAGGTCATTTTATAATCAACATGAGAAACCATAATTCCAAAAGTAAAAAACACAAAAAAACCCTTACCAAGGAAGAAAATGTACCGTGCTACGCTCCCTCCTCCCGCCCTGTGGTGCAACAGATGTCCCTTTCTCCAAAAATGTACTCAATGGGATCGTAATGTTGCAACCACTCACAAGTTGACCTGCTGTGAGGAAGAAACAAGTTAGTACACTTCAAACACGAGAAAGGTCATTTTAAAATCAACATGAAAAACCATAATTTCAAAAGTAAAAAACACAAAAAAACCCTTACCAAGGAAGAAAATGTACCGTGCTACGCTCCCTCCTCCCGCCCTGTGGTGCAACAGATGTCCCTTTCTCCAAAAATGTACTAAATGGGATCGTAATGTTGCCACCTCTCACAAGTTGACCTGCTGTGAGGAAGAAACGAGTTAGTACATTTCAAACATTAAAAACGTCATTTTAAAATCAACATGAAAAACCATAATTCCAAAAGTATCAAACACAAAAAAATCCTTACCAAGGAAGAAAATGTATCATGCTACGCACCCTCCTGCCGCCCTGTGGTGCAACAGACGTCCATTTCTCCATCAATGTACTCAATGGGATCGTAGTGTTGCAACCACTCACAAGTTGACCTGCTGTGAGGAAGAAACGAGTTAGTACATTTCAAACACGAAGAAGTTCATTTTAAAATCAACATGAAAGACCATAATTCCAAAGTATAAAACACAAAAGAATACTTACCAAGGAAGAAAATGTATCGTGCTATGCTCCTTCCTCCCGCCAGTGGTGCAACAGATGTCCCTTTCTCCATAAATGTACTCAATGGGATCGTAATGTTGCAACCACTCACAAGTTGACCTGCTGTGAGGAAGAAACAAGTTAGTACACTTCAAACACGAAAAAGGTCATTTTAAAATCAACATGAAAAACCATAATTTCAAAAGTAAAAAACACAAAAAAACCCTTACCAAGGAAGAAAATGTACCGTGCTACGCTCCCTCCTCCCGCACTGTGGTGCAACAGATGTCCCTTTCTCCAAAAATGTACTCAATGGGATCGTAATGTTGCAACCACTCACAAGTTGACCTGCTGTGAGGAAGAAACGAGTTAGTACATTTCAAACACGAAAAAGGCCTTTTTAAAATCAACATAGAAAACCATAATTTCAAAAGTAAAAAACACAAAAAAAATCTTAACAAGGAAGAAAATGTATCGTGCTATGCTCCCTCCTCTCGCCCTGTGGTGCAACAGATGTCCCTTTCTCCAAAAATGTACTAAATGGGATCGTAATGTTGCAACCTCTCACAAGTTGACCTGCTGTGAGGAAGAAACGAGTTAGTACATTTCAAACATGAAAAACGTCATTTTAAAATCAACATGAAAAACCATAATTCCAAAAGTATCAAACACAAAAAAATCCTTACCAAGGAAGAAAATGTATCATGCTACGCACCCTCCTGCCGCCCTGTGGTGCAACAGACGTCCATTTCTCCATCAATGTACTCAATGGGATCGTAATGTTGCAACCACTCACAAGTTGACCTGCTGTGAGGAAGAAACGAGTTAGTACACTTCAAACACGAAAAAGGTCATTTTAAAATCAACATGAAAAACCATAATTTCAAAAGTAAAAAACACAAAAAAACCCTTACCAAGGAAGAAAATGTACCGTGCTACGCTCCCTCCTCCCGCACAGTGGTGCAACAGATGTCCCTTTCTCCAAAAATGTACTGAATGGGATCGTAATGTTGCAACCACTCACAAGTTGACCTGCTGTGAGGAGGAAACGAGTTAGTACATTTCAAACATGAAAAAGGTCATTTTATAATCAACATGAGAAACCATAATTCCAAAAGTATAAAACACAAAAAAAATCTTACCAAGGAAGAAAATGTATCGTGCTATGCTCCTTCCTCCCGCCAGTGGTGCAACAGATGTCTCTTTCTCCATAAATGTACTCAATGGGATCGTAATGTTGCAACCACTCACAAGTTGACCTGCTGTGAGGAAGAAACAAGTTAGTACACTTCAAACACGAAAAAGGTCATTTTAAAATCAACATGAAAAACCATAATTTCAAAAGTAAAAAACACAAAAAAACCCTTACCAAGGAAGAAAATGTACCGTGCTACGCTCCCTCCTCCCGCCCTGTGGTGCAACAGATGTCTCTTTCTCCAAAAATGTACTCAATGGGATCGTAATGTTGCAACCACTCACAAGTTGACCTGCTGTGAGGAAGAAACGAGTTAGTACATTTCAAACACGAAATAGGCCTTTTTAAAATCAACATAGAAAGCCATAATTTCAAAAGTAAAAAACACAAAAAAAATCTTAACAAGGAAGAAAATGTATCGTGCTACGCTCCCTCCTCCCGCCCTGTGGTGCAACAGATGTCCCTTTCTCCAAAAATGTACTGAATGGGATCGTAATGTTGCAACCACTCACAAGTTGACCTGCTGTGAGGAGGAAACGAGTTAGTACATTTCAAACATGAAAAAGGTCATTTTATAATCAACATGAGAAACCATAATTCCAAAAGTATAAAACACAAAAAAAATCTTACCAAGGAAGAAAATGTATCGTGCTATGCTCCTTCCTCCCGCCAGTGGTGCAACAGATGTCTCTTTCTCCATAAATGTACTCAATGGGATCGTAATGTTGCAACCACTCACAAGTTGATCTGCTGTGAGGAAGAAACAAGTTAGTACACTTCAAACACGAAAAAGGTCATTTTAAAATCAACATGAAAAACCATAATTTCAAAAGTAAAAAACACAAAAAAACCCTTACCAAGGAAGAAAATGTACCGTGCTACGCTCCCTCCTCCCGCCCTGTGGTGCAACAGATGTCCCTTTCTCCAAAAATGTACTAAATGGGATCGTAATGTTGCAACCTCTCACAAGTTGACCTGCTGTGAGGAAGAAACGAGTTAGTACATTTCAAACATGAAAAACGTCATTTTAAAATCAACATGAAAAACCATAATTCCAAAAGTATCAAACACAAAAAAATCCTTACCAAGGAAGAAAATGTATCATGCTACGCACCCTCCTGCCGCCCTGTGGTGCAACAGATGTCCATTTCTCCATCAATGTACTCAATGGGATCGTAATGTTGCAACCACTCACAAGTTGACCTGCTGTGAGGAAGAAACGAGTTAGTACACTTCAAACACGAAAAAGGTCATTTTAAAATCAACATGAAAAACCATAATTTCAAAAGTAAAAAACACAAAAAAACCCTTACCAAGGAAGAAAATGTACCGTGCTACGCTCCCTCCTCCCGCACAGTGGTGCAACAGATGTCCCTTTCTCCAAAAATGTACTCAATGGGATCGTAATGTTGCAACCACTCACAAGTTGACCTGCTGTGAGGAAGAAACGAGTTAGTACATTTCAAACACGAAAAAGGCCTTTTTAAAATCAACATAGAAAACCATAATTTCAAAAGTAAAAAACACAAAAAAAATCTTACCAAGCAAGAAAATGTACCGTGCTACGCTCCCTCCTCCCGCCCTGTGGTGCAACAGATGTCCCTTTCTCCAAAAATGTACTCAATGGGATCGTAATGTTGCAACCTCTCACAAGTTGACCTGCTGTGAGGAAGAAACGAGTTAGTACATTTCAAACACGAAAAAGGTCATTTTATAATCAACATGAGAAACCATAATTCCAAAAGTAAAAAACACAAAAAAACCCTTACCAAGGAAGAAAATGTACCGTGCTACGCTCCCTCCTCCCGCCCTGTGGTGCAACAGATGTCCCTTTCTCCAAAAATGTACTCAATGGGATCGTAATGTTGCAACCACTCACAAGTTGACCTGCTGTGAGGAAGAAACAAGTTAGTACACTTCAAACACGAGAAAGGTCATTTTAAAATCAACATGAAAAACCATAATTTCAAAAGTAAAAAACACAAAAAAACCCTTACCAAGGAAGAAAATGTACCGTGCTACGCTCCCTCCTCCCGCCCTGTGGTGCAACAGATGTCCCTTTCTCCAAAAATGTACTAAATGGGATCGTAATGTTGCCACCTCTCACAAGTTGACCTGCTGTGAGGAAGAAACGAGTTAGTACATTTCAAACATTAAAAACGTCATTTTAAAATCAACATGAAAAACCATAATTCCAAAAGTATCAAACACAAAAAAATCCTTACCAAGGAAGAAAATGTATCATGCTACGCACCCTCCTGCCGCCCTGTGGTGCAACAGACGTCCATTTCTCCATCAATGTACTCAATGGGATCGTAGTGTTGCAACCACTCACAAGTTGACCTGCTGTGAGGAAGAAACGAGTTAGTACATTTCAAACACGAAGAAGTTCATTTTAAAATCAACATGAAAGACCATAATTCCAAAGTATAAAACACAAAAGAATACTTACCAAGGAAGAAAATGTATCGTGCTATGCTCCTTCCTCCCGCCAGTGGTGCAACAGATGTCCCTTTCTCCATAAATGTACTCAATGGGATCGTAATGTTGCAACCACTCACAAGTTGACCTGCTGTGAGGAAGAAACAAGTTAGTACACTTCAAACACGAAAAAGGTCATTTTAAAATCAACATGAAAAACCATAATTTCAAAAGTAAAAAACACAAAAAAACCCTTACCAAGGAAGAAAATGTACCGTGCTACGCTCCCTCCTCCCGCACTGTGGTGCAACAGATGTCCCTTTCTCCAAAAATGTACTCAATGGGATCGTAATGTTGCAACCACTCACAAGTTGACCTGCTGTGAGGAAGAAACGAGTTAGTACATTTCAAACACGAAAAAGGCCTTTTTAAAATCAACATAGAAAACCATAATTTCAAAAGTAA
Source organism: Schistocerca piceifrons (assembly GCF_021461385.2). Taxonomy (NCBI): domain Eukaryota; kingdom Metazoa; phylum Arthropoda; class Insecta; order Orthoptera; family Acrididae; genus Schistocerca; species Schistocerca piceifrons. The sequence goes on from NC_060144.1 coordinate 48,754,028, forward strand.
AAAACACAAAAAAAATCTTAACAAGGAAGAAAATGTATCGTGCTATGCTCCCTCCTCTCGCCCTGTGGTGCAACAGATGTCCCTTTCTCCAAAAATGTACTAAATGGGATCGTAATGTTGCAACCTCTCACAAGTTGACCTGCTGTGAGGAAGAAACGAGTTAGTACATTTCAAACATGAAAAACGTCATTTTAAAATCAACATGAAAAACCATAATTCCAAAAGTATCAAACACAAAAAAATCCTTACCAAGGAAGAAAATGTATCATGCTACGCACCCTCCTGCCGCCCTGTGGTGCAACAGACGTCCATTTCTCCATCAATGTACTCAATGGGATCGTAATGTTGCAACCACTCACAAGTTGACCTGCTGTGAGGAAGAAACGAGTTAGTACACTTCAAACACGAAAAAGGTCATTTTAAAATCAACATGAAAAACCATAATTTCAAAAGTAAAAAACACAAAAAAACCCTTACCAAGGAAGAAAATGTACCGTGCTACGCTCCCTCCTCCCGCACAGTGGTGCAACAGATGTCCCTTTCTCCAAAAATGTACTCAATGGGATCGTAATGTTGCAACCACTCACAAGTTGACCAGCTGTGAGGAAGAAACGAGTTAGTACATTTCAAACACGAAAAAGGCCTTTTTAAAATCAACATAGAAAACCATAATTTCAAAAGTAAAAAACACAAAAAAAATCTTACCAAGAAAGAAAATGTATCGTGCTACGCTCCCTCCTCTCGCCCTGTGGTGCAACAGATGTCCCTTTCTCCAAAAATGTACTAAATGGGATCGTAATGTTGCAACCTCTCACAAGTTGACCTGCTGTGAGGAAGAAACGAGTTAGTACATTTCAAACATTAAAAACGTCATTTTAAAATCAACATGAAAAACCATAATTCCAAAAGTATCAAACACAAAAAAATCCTTACCAAGGAAGAAAATGTATCATGCTACGCACCCTCCTGCCGCCCTGTGGTGCAACAGACGTCCATTTCTCCATCAATGTACTCAATGGGATCGTAATGTTGCAACCACTCACAAGTTGACCTGCTGTGAGGAAGAAACGAATTAGTACACTTCAAACACGAAAAAGTTCATTTTAAAATCAACATGAAAAACCATAATTTCAAAAGTAAAAAACACAAAAAAACCCTTACCAAGGAAGAAAATGTACCGTGCTACGCTCCCTCCTCCCGCACAGTGGTGCAACAGATGTCCCTTTCTCCAAAAATGTACTCAATGGGATCGTAATGTTGCAACCACTCACAAGTTGACCAGCTGTGAGGAAGAAACGAGTTAGTACATTTCAAACACGAAAAAGGCCTTTTTAAAATCAACATAGAAAACCATAATTTCAAAAGTAAAAAACACAAAAAAAATCTTACCAAGAAAGAAAATGTATCGTGCTACGCTCCCTCCTCTCGCCCTGTGGTGCAACAGATGTCCCTTTCTCCAAAAATGTACTAAATGGGATCGTAATGTTGCAACCTCTCACAAGTTGACCTGCTGTGAGGAAGAAACGAGTTAGTACATTTCAAACATTAAAAACGTCATTTTAAAATCAACATGAAAAACCATAATTCCAAAAGTATCAAACACAAAAAAATCCTTACCAAGGAAGAAAATGTATCATGCTACGCACCCTCCTGCCGCCCTGTGGTGCAACAGACGTCCATTTCTCCATCAATGTACTCAATGGGATCGTAATGTTGCAACCACTCTCAAGTTGACCTGCTGTGAGGAAGAAACGAGTTAGTACACTTCAAACACGAAAAAGGTCATTTTAAAATCAACATGAAAAACCATAATTTCAAAAGTAAAAAACACAAAAAAACCCTTACCAAGGAAGAAAATGTACCGTGCTACGCTCCCTCCTCCCGCACAGTGGTGCAACAGATGTCCCTTTCTCCAAAAATGTACTCAATGGGATCGTAATGTTGCAACCACTCACAAGTTGACCAGCTGTGAGGAAGAAACGAGTTAGTACATTTCAAACACGAAAAAGGCCTTTTTAAAATCAACATAGAAAACCATAATTTCAAAAGTAAACAACACAAAAAAAATCTTACCAAGAAAGAAAATGTATCGTGCTACGCTCCCTCCTCTCGCCCTGTGGTGCAACAGATGTCCCTTTCTCCAAAAATGTACTAAATGGGATCGTAATGTTGCAACCTCTCACAAGTTGACCTGCTGTGAGGAAGAAACGAGTTAGTACATTTCAAACATTAAAAACGTCATTTTAAAATCAACATGAAAAACCATAATTCCAAAAGTATCAAACACAAAAAAATCCTTACCAAGGAAGAAAATGTATCATGCTACGCACCCTCCTGCCGCCCTGTGGTGCAACAGACGTCCATTTCTCCATCAATGTACTCAATGGGATCGTAATGTTGCAACCACTCACAAGTTGACCTGCTGTGAGGAAGAAACGAGTTAGTACACTTCAAACACGAAAAAGGTCATTTTAAAATCAACATGAAAAACCATAATTTCAAAAGTAAAAAACACAAAAAAACCCTTACCAAGGAAGAAAATGTACCGTGCTACGCTCCCTCCTCCCGCACAGTGGTGCAACAGATGTCCCTTTCTCCAAAAATGTACTCAATGGGATCGTAATGTTGCAACCACTCACAAGTTGACCAGCTGTGAGGAAGAAACGAGTTAGTACATTTCAAACACGAAAAAGGCCTTTTTAAAATCAACATAGAAAACCATAATTTCAAAAGTAAAAAACACAAAAAAAATCTTACCAAGAAAGAAAATGTATCGTGCTACGCTCCCTCCTCTCGCCCTGTGGTGCAACAGATGTCCCTTTCTCCAAAAATGTACTAAATGGGATCGTAATGTTGCAACCTCTCACAAGTTGACCTGCTGTGAGGAAGAAACGAGTTAGTACATTTCAAACATTAAAAACGTCATTTTAAAATCAACATGAAAAACCATAATTCCAAAAGTATCAAACACAAAAAAATCCTTACCAAGGAAGAAAATGTATCATGCTACGCACCCTCCTGCCGCCCTGTGGTGCAACAGACGTCCATTTCTCCATCAATGTACTCAATGGGATCGTAATGTTGCAACCACTCACAAGTTGACCTGCTGTGAGGAAGAAACGAGTTAGTACACTTCAAACACGAAAAAGGTCATTTTAAAATCAACATGAAAAACCATAATTTCAAAAGTAAAAAACACAAAAAAACCCTTACCAAGGAAGAAAATGTACCGTGCTACGCTCCCTCCTCCCGCACAGTGGTGCAACAGATGTCCCTTTCTCCAAAAATGTACTCAATGGGATCGTAATGTTGCAACCACTCACAAGTTGACCAGCTGTGAGGAAGAAACGAGTTAGTACATTTCAAACACGAAAAAGGCCTTTTTAAAATCAACATAGAAAACCATAATTTCAAAAGTAAAAAACACAAAAAAAATCTTACCAAGAAAGAAAATGTATCGTGCTACGCTCCCTCCTCTCGCCCTGTGGTGCAACAGATGTCCCTTTCTCCAAAAATGTACTAAATGGGATCGTAATGTTGCAACCTCTCACAAGTTGACCTGCTGTGAGGAAGAAACGAGTTAGTACACTTCAAACACGAAAAAGGTCATTTTAAAATCAACATGAAAAACCATAATTTCAAAAGTAAAAAACACAAAGAAACCCTTACCAAGGAAGAAAATGTACCGTGCTACGCTCCCTCCTCCCGCACAGTGGTGCAACAGATGTCCCTTTCTCCAAAAATGTACTCAATGGGATCGTAATGTTGCAACCTCTCACAAGTTGACCAGCTGTGAGGAAGAAACGAGTTAGTACATTTCAAACACGAAAAAGGCCTTTTTAAAATCAACATAGAAAACCATAATTTCAAAAGTAAAAAACACAAAAAAAATCTTACCAAGAAAGAAAATGTACCGTGCTACGCTCCCTCCTCCCGCACAGTGGTGCAACAGATGTCCCTTTCTCCAAAAATGTACTAAATGGGATCGTAATGTTGCAACCTCTCACAAGTTGACCTGCTGTGAGGAAGAAACGAGTTAGTACATTTCAAACATTAAAAACGTCATTTTAAAATCAACATGAAAAACCATAATTCCAAAAGTATCAAACACAAAAAAATCCTTACCAAGGAAGAGAATGTATCATGCTACGCACCCTCCTGCCGCCCTGTGGTGCAACAGACGTCCATTTCTCCATCAATGTACTCAATGGGATCGTAATGTTGCAACCCCTCACAAGTTGACCTGCTGTGAGGAAGAAACGAGTTAGTACACTTCAAACACGAAAAAGTTCATTTTAAAATCAACATGAAAGACCATAATTCCAAAGTATAAAACACAAAAGAATACTTACCAAGGAAGAAAATGTATCGTGCTATGCTCCTTCCTCCCGCCAGTGGTGCAACAGACGTCCATTTCTCCATCAATGTACTCAATGGGATCGTAATGTTGCAACCACTCACAAGTTGACCTGCTGTGAGGAAGAAACGAGTTAGTACACTTCAAACACGAAAAAGGTCATTTTAAAATCAACATGAAAAACCATAATTTCAAAAGTAAAAAACACAAAAAAACCCTTACCAAGGAAGAAAATGTACCGTGCTACGCTCCCTCCTCCCGCACAGTGGTGCAACAGATGTCCCTTTCTCCAAAAATGTACTCAATGGGATCGTAATGTTGCAACCACTCACAAGTTGACCAGCTGTGAGGAAGAAACGAGTTAGTACATTTCAAACACGAAAAAGGCCTTTTTAAAATCAACATAGAAAACCATAATTTCAAAAGTAAAAAACACAAAAAAAATCTTACCAAGAAAGAAAATGTATCGTGCTACGCTCCCTCCTCTCGCCCTGTGGTGCAACAGATGTCCCTTTCTCCAAAAATGTACTAAATGGGATCGTAATGTTGCAACCTCTCACAAGTTGACCTGCTGTGAGGAAGAAACGAGTTAGTACACTTCAAACACGAAAAAGGTCATTTTAAAATCAACATGAAAAACCATAATTTCAAAAGTAAAAAACACAAAAAAACCCTTACCAAGGAAGAAAATGTACCGTGCTACGCTCCCTCCTCCCGCACAGTGGTGCAACAGATGTCCCTTTCTCCAAAAATGTACTCAATGGGATCGTAATGTTGCAACCTCTCACAAGTTGACCAGCTGTGAGGAAGAAACGAGTTAGTACATTTCAAACACGAAAAAGGCCTTTTTAAAATCAACATAGAAAACCATAATTTCAAAAGTAAAAAACACAAAAAAAATCTTACCAAGAAAGAAAATGTACCGTGCTACGCTCCCTCCTCCCGCACAGTGGTGCAACAGATGTCCCTTTCTCCAAAAATGTACTAAATGGGATCGTAATGTTGCAACCTCTCACAAGTTGACCTGCTGTGAGGAAGAAACGAGTTAGTACATTTCAAACATTAAAAACGTCATTTTAAAATCAACATGAAAAACCATAATTCCAAAAGTATCAAACACAAAAAAATCCTTACCAAGGAAGAGAATGTATCATGCTACGCACCCTCCTGCCGCCCTGTGGTGCAACAGACGTCCATTTCTCCATCAATGTACTCAATGGGATCGTAATGTTGCAACCCCTCACAAGTTGACCTGCTGTGAGGAAGAAACGAGTTAGTACACTTCAAACACGAAAAAGTTCATTTTAAAATCAACATGAAAGACCATAATTCCAAAGTATAAAACACAAAAGAATACTTACCAAGGAAGAAAATGTATCGTGCTATGCTCCTTCCTCCCGCCAGTGGTGCAACAGATGTCCCTTTCTCCATAAATGTACTCAATTGGATCGTAATGTTGCAACCACTCACAAGTTGACCTGCTGTGAGGAAGAAACAAGTTAGTACACTTCAAACACGAAAAAGGTCATTTTAAAATCAACATGAAAAACCATAATTTCAAAAGTAAGAAACACAAAAAAACCCTTACCAAGGAAGAAAATGTACCGTGCTACGCTCCCTCCTCCCGCACTGTGGTGCAACAGATGTCCCTTTCTCCAAAAATGTACTCAATGGGATCGTAATGTTGCAACCACTCACTAGTTGACCTGCTGTGAGGAAGAAACGAGTTAGTACATTTCAAACACGAAAAAGGCCTTTTTAAAATCAACATAGAAAACCATAATTTCAAAAGTAAAAAACACAAAAAAAATCTTACCAAGAAAGAAAATGTATCGTGCTACGCTCCCTCCTCTCGCCCTGTGGTGCAACAGATGTCCCTTTCTCCAAAAATGTACTAAATGGGATCGTAATGTTGCAACCTCTCACAAGTTGACCTGCTGTGAGGAAGAAACGAGTTAGTACATTTCAAACATTAAAAACGTCATTTTAAAATCAACATGAAAAACCATAATTCCAAAAGTATCAAACACAAAAAAATCCTTACCAAGGAAGAAAATGTATCATGCTACGCACCCTCCTGCCGCCCTGTGGTGCAACAGACGTCCATTTCTCCATCAATGTACTCAATGGGATCGTAATGTTGCAACCACTCACAAGTTGACCTGCTGTGAGGAAGAAACGAGTTAGTACACTTCAAACACGAAAAAGGTCATTTTAAAATCAACATGAAAAACCATAATTTCAAAAGTAAAAAACACAAAAAAACCCTTACCAAGGAAGAAAATGTACCGTGCTACGCTCCCTCCTCCCGCACAGTGGTGCAACAGATGTCCCTTTCTCCAAAAATGTACTCAATGGGATCGTAATGCTGCAACCACTCACAAGTTGACCTGCTGTGAGGAAGAAACGAGTTAGTACATTTCAAACACGAAAAAGGCCTTTTTAAAATCAACATAGAAAACCATAATTTCAAAAGTAAAAAACACAAAAAAAATCTTACCAAGGAAGAAAATGTATCGTGCTACGCTCCCTCCTCTCGCCCTGTGGTGCAACAGATGTCCCTTTCTCCAAAAATGTACTAAATGGGATCGTAATGTTGCAACCTCTCACAAGTTGACCTGCTGTGAGGAAGAAACGAGTTAGTACATTTCAAACATTAAAAACGTCATTTTAAAATCAACATGAAAAACCATAATTACAAAAGTATCAAACACAAAAAAATCCTTACCAAGGAAGAAAATGTATCATGCTACGCACCCTCCTGCTGCCCTGTGGTGCAACAGACGTCCATTTCTCCATCAATGTACTCAATGGGATCGTAATGATGCAACCACTTACTAATTGACGTGCTGTGAAGAAGAAATGATTTACTACATTTCAAACACGAAAAAGGTCATTTTAAAATCAACGTGAAAAACCATAATTCCAAAAGTATCAAACACAAAAAAATGCTTACTAAGGAAGAAAATGTATCGTGCTACGCTCCCACCTCCCACCCTGTGGTGCAACAGATGTCCCTTTCTCCAAAAATGTACTCAATGGGATCGTAGTGTTGCAACCACTCACAAGTTGACCTGCTGTGAGGAAGAAACGAGTTAGTACACTTCAAACACGAAAAAGGTCATTTTAAAATCAACATGAAAAACCATAATTTCAAAAGTAAAAAACACAAAAAAATCCTTACCAAGGAAGAAAATGTACCGTGCTACGCTCCCTCCTCCCGCACAGTGGTGCAACAGATGTCCCTTTCTCCAAAAATGTACTCAATGGGATCGTAATGTTGCAACCACTCACATGTTGACCTGCTGTGAGGAAGAAACGAGTTAGTACATTTCAAACACGAAAAAGGCCTTTTTAAAATCAACATAGAAAACCATAATTTCAAAAGTAAAAAACACAAAAAAAATCTTACCAAGGAAGAAAATGTATCGTGCTACGCTCCCTCGTCGCGCCCTGTGGTGCAACAGATGTCCCTTTCTCCAAAAATGTACTAAATGGGATCGTAATGTTGCAACCTCTCACAAGTTGACCTGCTGTGAGGAAGAAACGAGTTAGTACATTTCAAACATTAAAAACGTCATTTTAAAATCAACATGAAAAACCATAATTTCAAAAGTAAAAAACACAAAAAAACCCTTACCAAGGAAGAAAATGTACCGTGCTACGCTCCCTCCTCCCGCACAGTGGTGCAACAGATGTCCCTTTCTCCAAAAATGTACTCAATGGGATCGTAATGTTGCAACCACTCACAAGTTGACCTGCTGTGAGGAAGAAACGAGTTAGTATATTTCAAACACGAAAAAGGCCTTTTTAAAATCAACATAGAAAACGATAATTTCAAAAGTAAAAAACACAAAAAAAATCTTACCAAGGAAGAAAATGTATCGTGCTATGCTCCTTCCTCCCGCCAGTGGTGCAACAGATGTACTTTCTCCATAAATGTACTCAATGGGATTGTAGTGTTGCAACCACTCACAAGTTGACCTGCTGTGAGGAAGAAACGAGTTAGTACACTTCAAACACGAAAAAGGTCATTTTAAAATCAACATGAAAAACCATAATTTCAAAAGTAAAAAACACAAAAAAAACCTTACCAAGGAAGAAAATGTACCGTGCTATGCTCCCTCCTCCCGCACAGTGGTGCAACAGATGTCCCTTTCTCCAAAAATGTACTCAATGGGATCGTAATGTTGCAACCACTCACAAGTTGACCTGCTGTGAGGAAGAAACGAGTTAGTACATTTCAAACACGAAAAAGGCCTTTTTAAAATCAACATAGAAAACCATAATTTCAAAAGTAAAAAACACAAAAAAAATCTTACCAAGGAAGAAAATGTATCGTGCTATGCTCCTTCCTCCCGCCAGTGGTGCAACAGATGTCCCTTTCTCCATAAATGTACTCAATGGGATCGTAGTGTTGCAACCACTCACAAGTTGACCTGCTGTGAGGAAGAAACGAGTTAGTACACTTCAAACACGAAAAAGGTCAATTTAAAATCAACATGAAAAACCATAATTTCAAAAGTAAAAAACACAAAAAAACCCTTACCAAGGAAGAAAATGTACCGTGCTACGCTCCCTCCTCCCGCACAGTGGTGCAACAGATGTCCCTTTCTCCAAAAATGTACTAAATGGGATCGTAATGTTGCAACCTCTCACAAGTTGACCTGCTGTGAGGAAGAAACGAGTTAGTACATTTCAAACATTAAAAACGTCATTTTAAAATCAACATGAAAAACCATAATTCCAAAAGTATCAAACACAAAAAAATCCTTACCAAGGAAGAGAATGTATCATGCTACGCACCCTCCTGCCGCCCTGTGGTGCAACAGACGTCCATTTCTCCATCAATGTACTCAATGGGATCGTAATGTTGCAACCCCTCACAAGTTGACCTGCTGTGAGGAAGAAACGAGTTAGTACACTTCAAACACGAAAAAGTTCATTTTAAAATCAACATGAAAGACCATAATTCCAAAGTATAAAACACAAAAGAATACTTACCAAGGAAGAAAATGTATCGTGCTATGCTCCTTCCTCCCGCCAGTGGTGCAACAGATGTCCCTTTCTCCATAAATGTACTCAATGGGATCGTAATGTTGCAACCACTCACAAGTTGACCTGCTGTGAGGAAGAAACAAGTTAGTACACTTCAAACACGAAAAAGGTCATTTTAAAATCAACATGAAAAACCATAATTTCAAAAGTAAGAAACACAAAAAAACCCTTACCAAGGAAGAAAATGTACCGTGCTACGCTCCCTCCTCCCGCACTGTGGTGCAACAGATGTCCCTTTCTCCAAAAATGTACTCAATGGGATCGTAATGTTGCAACCACTCACTAGTTGACCTGCTGTGAGGAAGAAACGAGTTAGTACATTTCAAACACGAAAAAGGCCTTTTTAAAATCAACATAGAAAACCATAATTTCAAAAGTAAAAAACACAAAAAAAATCTTACCAAGAAAGAAAATGTATCGTGCTACGCTCCCTCCTCTCGCCCTGTGGTGCAACAGATGTCCCTTTCTCCAAAAATGTACTAAATGGGATCGTAATGTTGCAACCTCTCACAAGTTGACCTGCTGTGAGGAAGAAACGAGTTAGTACATTTCAAACATTAAAAACGTCATTTTAAAATCAACATGAAAAACCATAATTCCAAAAGTATCAAACACAAAAAAATCCTTACCAAGGAAGAAAATGTATCATGCTACGCACCCTCCTGCCGCCCTGTGGTGCAACAGACGTCCATTTCTCCATCAATGTACTCAATGGGATCGTAATGTTGCAACCACTCACAAGTTGACCTGCTGTGAGGAAGAAACGAGTTAGTACACTTCAAACACGAAAAAGGTCATTTTAAAATCAACATGAAAAACCATAATTTCAAAAGTAAAAAACACAAAAAAACCCTTACCAAGGAAGAAAATGTACCGTGCTACGCTCCCTCCTCCCGCACAGTGGTGCAACAGATGTCCCTTTCTCCAAAAATGTACTCAATGGGATCGTAATGTTGCAACCACTCACAAGTTGACCTGCTGTGAGGAAGAAACGAGTTAGTACATTTCAAACACGAAAAAGGCCTTTTTAAAATCAACATAGAAAACCATAATTTCAAAAGTAAAAAACACAAAAAAAATTTTACCAAGGAAGAAAATGTATCGTGCTACGCTCCCTCCTCTCGCCCTGTGGTGCAACAGATGTCCCTTTCTCCAAAAATGTACTAAATGGGATCGTAATGTTGCAACCTCTCACAAGTTGACCTGCTGTGAGGAAGAAACGAGTTAGTACATTTCAAACATTAAAAACGTCATTTTAAAATCAACATGAAAAACCATAATTCCAAAAGTATCAAACACAAAAAAATCCTTACCAAGGAAGAAAATGTATCATGCTACGCACCCTCCTGCTGCCCTGTGGTGCAACAGACGTCCATTTCTCCATCAATGTACTCAATGGGATCGTAATGATGCAACCACTTACTAATTGACGTGCTGTGAAGAAGAAATGATTTACTACATTTCAAACACGAAAAAGGTCATTTTAAAATCAACGTGAAAAACCATAATTCCAAAAGTATCAAACACAAAAAAATGCTTACTAAGGAAGAAAATGTATCGTGCTACGCTCCCACCTCCCACCCTGTGGTGCAACAGATGTCCCTTTCTCCAAAAATGTACTCAATGGGATCGTAGTGTTGCAACCACTCACAAGTTGACCTGCTGTGAGGAAGAAACGAGTTAGTACACTTCAAACACGAAAAAGGTCATTTTAAAATCAACATAAAAAACCATAATTTCAAAAGTAAAAAACACAAAAAAATCCTTACCAAGGAAGAAAATGTACCGTGCTACGCTCCCTCCTCCCGCACAGTGGTGCAACAGATGTCCCTTTCTCCAAAAATGTACTCAATGGGATCGTAATGTTGCAACCACTCACAAGTTGACCTGCTGTGAGGAAGAAACGAGTTAGTACATTTCAAACACGAAAAAGGCCTTTTTAAAATCAACATAGAAAACCATAATTTCAAAAGTAAAAAACACAAAAAAAATCTTACCAAGGAAGAAAATGTATCGTGCTACGCTCCCTCGTCTCGCCCTGTGGTGCAACAGATGTCCCTTTCTCCAAAAATGTACTAAATGGGATCGTAATGTTGCAACCTCTCACAAGTTGACCTGCTGTGAGGAAGAAACGAGTTAGTACATTTCAAACATTAAAAACGTCATTTTAAAATCAACATGAAAAACCATAATTTCAAAAGTAAAAAACACAAAAAAACCCTTACCAAGGAAGAAAATGTACCGTGCTACGCTCCCTCCTCCCGCACAGTGGTGCAACAGATGTCCCTTTCTCCAAAAATGTACTCAATGGGATCGTAATGTTGCAACCACTCACAAGTTGACCTGCTGTGAGGAAGAAACGAGTTAGTACATTTCAAACACGAAAAAGGCCTTTTTAAAATCAACATAGAAAACGATAATTTCAAAAGTAAAAAACACAAAAAAAATCTTACCAAGGAAGAAAATGTATCGTGCTATGCTCCTTCCTCCCGCCAGTGGTGCAACAGATGTACTTTCTCCATAAATGTACTCAATGGGATTGTAGTGTTGCAACCACTCACAAGTTGACCTGCTGTGAGGAAGAAACGAGTTAGTACACTTCAAACACGAAAAAGGTCATTTTAAAATCAACATGAAAAACCATAATTTCAAAAGTAAAAAACACAAAAAAAACCTTACCAAGGAAGAAAATGTACCGTGCTACGCTCCCTCCTCCCGCACAGTGGTGCAACAGATGTCCCTTTCTCCAAAAATGTACTCAATGGGATCGTAATGTTGCAACCACTCACAAGTTGACCTGCTGTGAGGAAGAAACGAGTTAGTACATTTCAAACACGAAAAAGGCCTTTTTAAAATCAACATAGAAAACCATAATTTCAAAAGTAAAAAACACAAAAAAAATCTTACCAAGGAAGAAAATGTATCGTGCTATGCTCCTTCCTCCCGCCAGTGGTGCAACAGATGTCCCTTTCTCCATAAATGTACTCAATGGGATCGTAGTGTTGCAACCACTCACAAGTTGACCTGCTGTGAGGAAGAAACGAGTTAGTACACTTCAAACACGAAAAAGGTCAATTTAAAATCAACATGAAAAACCATAATTTCAAAAGTAAAAAACACAAAAAAACCCTTACCAAGGAAGAAAATGTACCGTGCTACGCTCCCTCCTCCCGCACAGTGGTGCAACAGATGTCCCTTTCTCCAAAAATGTACTCAATGGGATCGTAATGTTGCAACCACTCACAAGTTGACCTGCTGTGAGGAAGAAACGAGTTAGTACATTTCAAACACGAAAAAGGCCTTTTTAAAATCAACATAGAAAACCATAATTTCAAAAGTAAAAAACACAAAAAAAATCTTACCAAAGAAGAAAATGTATCGTGCTATGCTCCTTCCTCCCGCCAGTGGTGCAACAGATGTCCCTTTCTCCATAAATGTACTCAATGGGATCGTAGTGTTGCAACCACTCACAAGTTGACCTGCTGTGAGGAAGAAACGAGTTAGTACACTTCAAACACGAAAAAGGTCATTTTAAAATCAACATGAAAAACCATAATTTCAAAAGTAAAAAACACAAAAAAACCCTTACCAAGGAAGAAAATGTACCGTGCTACGCTCCCTCCTCCCGCACAGTGGTGCAACAGATGTCCCTTTCTCCAAAAATGTACTCAATGGGATCGTAATGTTGCAACCACTCACAAGTTGACCTGCTGTGCGGAAGAAACGAGTTAGTACATTTCAAACACGAAAAAGGCCTTTTTAAAATCAACATAGAAAACCATAATTTCAAAAGTAAAAAACACAAAAAAAATCTTACCAAGGAAGAAAATGTATCGTGCTATGCTCCTTCCTCCCGCCAGTGGTGCAACAGATGTCCCTTTCTCCATAAATGTACTCAATGGGATCGTAGTGTTGCAACCACTCACAAGTTGACCTGCTGTGAGGAAGAAACGAGTTAGTACACTTCAAACACGAAAAAGGTCATTTTAAAATCAACACGAAAAACCATAATTTCAAAAGTAAAAAACACAAAAAAACCCTTACCAAGGAAGAAAATGTACCGTGCTACGCTCCCTCCTCCCGCACAGTGGTGCAACAGATGTCCCTTTCTCCAAAAATGTACTCAATGGGATCGTAATGTTGCAACCACTCACAAGTTGACCTGCTGTGAGGAAGAAACGAGTTAGTACATTTCAAACACGAAAAAGGCCTTTTTAAAATCAACATAGAAAACCATAATTTCAAAAGTAAAAAACACAAAAAAAATCTTACCAAGGAAGAAAATGTATCGTGCTACGCTCCCTCCTCTCGCCCTGTGGTGCAACAGATGTCCCTTTCCCCAAAAATGTACTAAATGGGATCGTAATGTTGCAACCACTCACAAGTTGACCTGCTGTGAGGAAGAAACAAGTTAGTACACTTCAAACACGAAAAAGGTCATTTTAAAATCAACATGAAAAACCATAATTTCAAAGTATAAAACACAAAAGAATACTTACCAAGGAAGAAAATGTATCGTGCTATGCTCCTTCCTCCCGCCAGTGGTGCAACAGATGTCCCTTTCTCCAAAAATGTACTCAATGGGATCGTAATGTTGCAACCACTCACAAGTTGACCTGCTGTGAGGAAGAAACGAGTTAGTACATTTCAAACACGAAAAAGGCCTTTTTAAAATCAACACAGAAAACCATAATTTCAAAAGTAAAAAACACAAAAAAAATCTTACCAAGGAAGAAAATGTATCGTGCTACGCTCCCTCCTCTCGCCCTGTGGTGCAACAGATGTCCCTTTCTCCAAAAATGTACTAAATGGGATCGTAATGTTGCAACCTCTCACAAGTTGACCTGCTGTGAGGAAGAAACGAGTTAGTACATTTCAAACATTAAAAACGTCATTTTAAAATCAACATGAAAAACCATAATTCCAAAAGTATCAAACACAAAAAAATCCTTACCAAGGAAGAAAATGTATCATGCTACGCACCCTCCTTCCGCCCTGTGGTGCAACAGACGTCCATTTCTCCATCAATGTACTCAATGGGATCGTAATGTTGCAACCACTCACAAGTTGACCTGCTGTGAGGAAGAAACGAGTTAGTACACTTCAAACACGAAAAAGGTCATTTTAAAATCAACATGAAAAACCATAATTTCAAAAGTAAAAAACACAAAAAAACCCTTACCAAGGAAGAAAATGTACCGTGCTACGCTCCCTCCTCCCACACAGTGGTGCAACAGATGTCCCTTTCTCCAAAAATGTACTCAATGGGATCGTAATGTTGCAACCACTCACAAGTTGACCTGCTGTGAGGAAGAAACGAGTTAGTACATTTCAAACACGAAAAAGGCCTTTTTAAAATCAACACAGAAAACCATAATTTCAAAAGTAAAAAACACAAAAAAAATCTTACCAAGGAAGAAAATGTATCGTGCTACGCTCCCTCCTCTCGCCCTGTGGTGCAACAGATGTCCCTTTCTCCAAAAATGTACTAAATGGGATCGTAATGTTGCAACCTCTCACAAGTTGACCTGCTGTGAGGAAGAAACGAGTTAGTACATTTCAAACATTAAAAACGTCATTTTAAAATCAACATGAAAAACCATAATTCCAAAAGTATCAAACACAAAAAAATCCTTACCAAGGAAGAAAATGTATCATGCTACGCACCCTCCTGCCGCCCTGTGGTGCAACAGACGTCCATTTCTCCATCAATGTACTCAATGGGATCGTAATGTTGCAACCACTCACAAGTTGACCTGCTGTGAGGAAGAAACGAGTTAGTACACTTCAAACACGAAAAAGGTCATTTTAAAATCAACATGAAAAACCATAATTTCAAAAGTAAAAAACACAAAAAAACCCTTACCAAGGAAGAAAATGTACCGTGCTACGCTCCCTCCTCCCGCACAGTGGTGCAACAGATGTCCCTTTCTCCAAAAATGTACTCAATGTGATCGTAATGTTGCAACCACTCACAAGTTGACCTGCTGTGAGGAAGAATCGAGTTAGTACATTTCAAACACGAAAAAGGCCTTTTTAAAATCAACATAGAAAACCATAATTTCAAAAGTAAAAAACACAAAAAAAATCTTACCAAGAAAGAAAATGTATCGTGCTACGCTCCCTCCTCTCGCCCTGTGGTGCAACAGATGTCCCTTTCTCCAAAAATGTACTAAATGGGATCGTAATGTTGCAACCTCTCACAAGTTGACCTGCTGTGAAGAAGAAACGAGTTAGTACATTTCAAACATTAAAAACGTCATTTTAAAATCAACATGAAAAACCATAATTCCAAAAGTATCAAACACAAAAAAATCCTTACCAAGGAAGAAAATGTATCATGCTACGCACCCTCCTGCCGCCCTGTGGTGCAACAGACGTCCATTTCTCCATCAATGTACTCAATGGGATCGTAATGTTGCAACCACTCACAAGTTGACCTGCTGTGAGGAAGAAACGAGTTAGTACACTTCAAACACGAAAAAGTTCATTTTAAAATCAACATGAAAGACCATAATTCCAAAGTATAAAACACAAAAGAATACTTACCAAGGAAGAAAATGTATCGTGCTATGCTCCTTCCTCCCGCCAGTGGTGCAACAGATGTCCCTTTCTCCATAAATGTACTCAATGGGATCGTAATGTTGCAACCACTCACAAGTTGACCTGCTGTGAGGAAGAAACAAGTTAGTACACTTCAAACACGAAAAAGGTCATTTTAAAATCAACATGAAAAACCATAATTTCAAAAGTAAAAAACACAAAAAAACCCTTAAGAAGGAAGAAAATGTACCGTGCTACGCTCCCTCCTCCCGCACTGTGGTGCAACAGATGTCCCTTTCTCCAAAAATGTACTCAATGGGATCGTAATGTTGCAACCACTCACAAGTTGACCTGCTGTGAGGAAGAAACGAGTTAGTACATTTCAAACACGAAAAAGGCCTTTTTAAAATCAACATAGAAAACCATAATTTCAAAAGTAAAAAACACAAAAAAAATCTTACCAAGAAAGAAAATGTATCGTGCTACGCTCCCTCCTCTCGCCCTGTGGTGCAACAGATGTCCCTTTCTCCAAAAATGTACTAAATGGGATCGTAATGTTGCAACCTCTCACAAGTTGACCTGCTGTGAGGAAGAAACGAGTTAGTACATTTCAAACATTAAAAACGTCATTTTAAAATCAACATGAAAAACCATAATTCCAAAAGTATCAAACACAAAAAAATCCTTACCAAGGAAGAAAATGTATCATGCTACGCACCCTCCTGCCGCCCTGTGGTGCAACAGACGTCCATTTCTCCATCAATGTACTCAATGGGATCGTAATGTTGCAACCACTCACTAGTTGACCTGCTGTGAGGAAGAAACGAGTTAGTACACTTCAAACACGAAAAAGGTCATTTTAAAATCAACATGAAAAACCATAATTTCAAAAGTAAAAAACACAAAAAAACCCTTACCAAGGAAGAAAACGTACCGTGCTACGCTCCCTCCTCCCGCACAGTGGTGCAACAGATGTCCCTTTCTCCAAAAATGTACTCAATGGGATCGTAATGTTGCAACCACTCACAAGTTGACCTGCTGTGAGGAAGAAACGAGTTAGTACATTTCAAACACGAAAAAGGCCTTTTTAAAATCAACATAGAAAACCATAATTTCAAAAGTAAAAAACACAAAAAAAATCTTACCAAGAAAGAAAATGTATCGTGCTACGCTCCCTCCTCTCGCCCTGTGGTGCAACAGATGTCCCTTTCTCCAAAAATGTACTAAATGGGATCGTAATGTTGCAACCTCTCACAAGTTGACCTGCTGTGAGGAAGAAACGAGTTAGTACATTTCAAACATTAAAAACGTCATTTTAAAATCAACATGAAAAACCATAATTCCAAAAGTATCAAACACAAAAAAATCCTTACCAAGGAAGAAAATGTATCATGCTACGCACCCTCCTGCCGCCCTGTGGTGCAACAGACGTCCATTTCTCCATCAATGTACTCAATGGGATCGTAATGTTGCAACCACTCACAAGTTGACCTGCTGTGAGGAAGAAACGAGTTAGTACACTTCAAACACGAAAAAGGTCATTTTAAAATCAACATGAAAAACCATAATTTCAAAAGTAAAAAACACAAAAAAACCCTTACCAAGGAAGAAAATGTACCGTGCTACGCTCCCTCCTCCCGCACAGTGGTGCAACAGATGTCCCTTTCTCCAAAAATGTACTCAATGGGATCGTAATGTTGCAACCACTCACAAGTTGACCTGCTGTGAGGAAGAAACGAGTTAGTACATTTCAAACACGAAAAAGGCCTTTTTAAAATCAACATAGAAAACCATAATTTCAAAAGTAAAAAACACAAAAAAAATCTTACCAAGAAAGAAAATGTATCGTGCTACGCTCCCTCCTCTCGCCCTGTGGTGGAACAGATGTCCCTTTCTCCAAAAATGTACTAAATGGGATCGTAATGTTGCAACCTCTCACAAGTTGACCTGCTGTGAGGAAGAAACGAGTTAGTACATTTCAAACATTAAAAACGTCATTTTAAAATCAACATGAAAAACCATAATTTCAAAAGTATCAAACACAAAAAAATCCTTACCAAGGAAGAAAATGTATCATGCTACGCACCCTCCTGCCGCCCTGTGGTGCAACAGACGTCCATTTCTCCATCAATGTACTCAATGGGATCGTAATGTTGCAACCACTCACAAGTTGACCTGCTGTGAGGAAGAAACGAGTTAGTACACTTCAAACACGAAAAAGGTCATTTTAAAATCAACATGAAAAACCATAATTTCAAAAGTAAAAAACACAAAAAAACCCTTACCAAGGAAGAAAATGTACCGTGCTACGCTCCCTCCTCCCGCACAGTGGTGCAACAGATGTCCCTTTCTCCAAAAATGTACTCAATGGGATCGTAATGTTGCAACCACTCACAAGTTGACCTGCTGTGAGGAAGAAACGAGTTAGTACATTTCAAACACGAAAAAGGCCTTTTTAAAATCAACATAGAAAACCATAATTTCAAAAGTAAAAAACACAAAAAAAATCTTACCAAGAAAGAAAATGTATCGTGCTACGCTCCCTCCTCTCGCCCTGTGGTGCAACAGATGTCCCTTTCTCCAAAAATGTACTAAATGGGATCGTAATGTTGCAACCTCTCACAAGTTGACCTGCTGTGAGGAAGAAACGAGTTAGTACATTTCAAACATTAAAAACGTCATTTTAAAATCAACATGAAAAACCATAATTCCAAAAGTATCAAACACAAAAAAATCCTTACCAAGGAAGAAAATGTATCATGCTACGCACCCTCCTGCCGCCCTGTGGTGCAACAGACGTCCATTTCTCCATCAATGTACTCAATGGGATCGTAATGTTGCAACCACTCACAAGTTGACCTGCTGTGAGGAAGAAACGAGTTAGTACACTTCAAACACGAAAAAGGTCATTTTAAAATCAACATGAAAAACCATAATTTCAAAAGTAAAAAACACAAAAAAACCCTTACCAAGGAAGAAAATGTACCGTGCTACGCTCCCTCCTCCCGCACAGTGGTGCAACAGATGTCCCTTTCTCCAAAAATGTACTCAATGGGATCGTAATGTTGCAACCACTCACAAGTTGACCTGCTGTGAGGAAGAAACGAGTTAGTACATTTCAAACACGAAAAAGGCCTTTTTAAAATCAACATAGAAAACCATAATTTCAAAAGTAAAAAACACAAAAAAAATCTTACCAAGAAAGAAAATGTATCGTGCTACGCTCCCTCCTCTCGCCCTGTGGTGGAACAGATGTCCCTTTCTCCAAAAATGTACTAAATGGGATCGTAATGTTGCAACCTCTCACAAGTTGACCTGCTGTGAGGAAGAAACGAGTTAGTACATTTCAAACATTAAAAACGTCATTTTAAAATCAACATGAAAAACCATAATTCCAAAAGTATCAAACACAAAAAAATCCTTACCAAGGAAGAAAATGTATCATGCTACGCACCCTCCTGCCGCCCTGTGGTGCAACAGACGTCCATTTCTCCATCAATGTACTCAATGGGATCGTAATGTTGCAACCACTCACAAGTTGACCTGCTGTGAGGAAGAAACGAGTTAGTACACTTCAAACACGAAAAAGGTCATTTTAAAATCAACATGAAAAACCATAATTTCAAAAGTAAAAAACACAAAAAAACCCTTACCAAGGAAGAAAATGTACCGTGCTACGCTCCCTCCTCCCGCACAGTGGTGCAACAGATGTCCCTTTCTCCAAAAATGTACTCAATGGGATCGTAATGTTGCAACCACTCACAAGTTGACCTGCTGTGAGGAAGAAACGAGTTAGTACATTTCAAACACGAAAAAGGCCTTTTTAAAATCAACATAGAAAACCATAATTTCAAAAGTAAAAAACACAAAAAAAATCTTACCAAGAAAGAAAATGTATCGTGCTACGCTCCCTCCTCTCGCCCTGTGGTGCAACAGATGTCCCTTTCTCCAAAAATGTACTAAATGGGATCGTAATGTTGCAACCTCTCACAAGTTGACCTGCTGTGAGGAAGAAACGAGTTAGTACATTTCAAACATTAAAAACGTCATTTTAAAATCAACATGAAAAACCATAATTCCAAAAGTATCAAACACAAAAAAATCCTTACCAAGGAAGAAAATGTATCATGCTACGCACCCTCCTGCCGCCCTGTGGTGCAACAGACGTCCATTTCTCCATCAATGTACTCAATGGGATCGTAATGTTGCAACCTCTCACAAGTTGACCTGCTGTGAGGAAGAAACGAGTTAGTACATTTCAAACATTAAAAACGTCATTTTAAAATCAACATGAAAAACCATAATTCCAAAAGTATCAAACACAAAAAAATCCTTACCAAGGAAGAAAATGTATCATGCTACGCACCCTCCTGCTGCCCTGTGGTGCAACAGACGTCCATTTCTCCATCAATGTACTCAATGGGATCGTAATGTTGCAACCACTCACAAGTTGACCTGCTGTGAGGAAGAAACGAGTTAGTACACTTCAAACACGAAAAAGGTCATTTTAAAATCAACATGAAAAACCATAATTTCAAAAGTAAAAAACACAAAAAAACCCTTACCAAGGAAGAAAATGTACCGTGCTACGCTCCCTCCTCCCGCACAGTGGTGCAACAGATGTCCCTTTCTCCAAAAATGTACTCAATGGGATCGTAATGTTGCAACCACTCACAAGTTGACCTGCTGTGAGGAAGAAACGAGTTAGTACATTTCAAACACGAAAAAGGCCTTTTTAAAATCAACATAGAAAACCATAATTTCAAAAGTAAAAAACACAAAAAAAATCTTACCAAGAAAGAAAATGTATCATGCTACGCTCCCTCCTCTCGCCCTGTGGTGCAACAGATGTCCCTTTCTCCAAAAATGTACTAAATGGGATCGTAATGTTGCAACCTCTCACAAGTTGACCTGCTGTGAGGAAGAAACGAGTTAATACATTTCAAACATTAAAAACGTCATTTTAAAATCAACATGATAAACCATAATTCCAAAAGTATCAAACACAAAAAAATCCTTACCAAGGAAGAAAATGTATCATGCTACGCACCCTCCTGCCGCCCTGTGGTGCAACAGACGTCCATTTCTCCATCAATGTACTCAATGGGATCGTAATGTTGCAACCACTCACAAGTTGACCTGCTGTGAGGAAGAAACGAGTTAGTACACTTCAAACACAAAAAAGTTCATTTTAAAATCAACATGAAAGACCATAATTCCAAAGTATAAAACACAAAAGAATACTTACCAAGGAAGAAAATGTATCGTGCTATGCTCCTTCCTCCCGCCAGTGGTGCAACAGATGTCCCTTTCTCCATAAATGTACTCAATGGGATCGTAATGTTGCAACCACTCACAAGTTGACCTGCTGTGAGGAAGAAACAAGTTAGTACACTTCAAACATGAAAAAGGTCATTTTAAAATCAACATGAAAAACCATAATTTCAAAAGTAAAAAACACAAAAAAACCCTTACCAAGGAAAAAAATGTACCGTGCTACGCTCCCTCCTCCCGCACTGTGGTGCAACAGATGTCCCTTTCTCCAAAAATGTACTCAATGGGATCGTAATGTTGCAACCACTCACAAGTTGACCTGCTGTGAGGAAGAAACGAGTTAGTACATTTCAAACACGAAAAAGGCCTTTTTAAAATCAACATAGAAAACCATAATTTCAAAAGTAAAAAACACAAAAAAAATCTTACCAAGAAAGAAAATGTATCGTGCTACGCTCCCTCCTCTCGCCCTGTGGTGCAACAGATGTCCCTTTCTCCAAAAATGTACTAAATGGGATCGTAATGTTGCAACCTCTCACAAGTTGACCTGCTGTGAGGAAGAAACGAGTTAGTACACTTCAAACACGAAAAAGGTCATTTTAAAATCAACATGAAAAACCATAATTTCAAAAGTAAAAAACACAAAAAAACCCTTACCAAAGAAGAAAATGTACCGTGCTACGCTCCCTCCTCCCGCACTGTGGTGCAACAGATGTCCCTTTCTCCATAAATGTACTCAATGGGATCGTAATGTTGCAACCACTCACAAGTTGACCTGCTGTGAGGAAGAAACGAGTTAGTACACTTCAAACACGAAAAAGGTCATTTTAAAATCAACATGAAAAACCACAATTTCAAAAGTAAAAAACACAAAAAAAATCTTACCAAGAAAGAAAATGTATCGTGCTACGCTCCCTCCTCTCGCCCTGTGGTGCAACAGATGTCCCTTTCTCCAAAAATGTACTAAATGGGATCGTAATGTTGCAACCTCTCACAAGTTGACCTGCTGTGAGGAAGAAACGAGTTAGTACATTTCAAACTTTAAAAACGTCATTTTAAAATCAACATGAAAAACCATAATTCCAAAAGTATCAAACACAAAAAAATCCTTACCAAGGAAGAAAATGTATCATGCTACGCACCCTCCTGCCGCCCTGTGGTGCAACAGACGTCCATTTCTCCATCAATGTACTCAATGGGATCGTAATGTTGCAACCACTCACAAGTTGACCTGCTGTGAGGAAGAAACGAGTTAGTACACTTCAAACACGAAAAAGGTCATTTTAAAATCAACATGAAAAACCATAATTTCAAAAGTAAAAAACACAAAAAAACCCTTACCAAGGAAGAAAATGCACCGTGCTACGCTCCCTCCTCCCGCACAGTGGTGCAACAGATGTCCCTTTCTCCAAAAATGTACTCAATGGGATCGTAATGTTCCAACCACTCACAAGTTGACCTGCTGTGAGGAAGAAACGAGTTAGTACATTTCAAACACGAAAAAGGCCTTTTTAAAATCAACATAGAAAACCATAATTTCAAAAGTAAAAAACACAAAAAAAATCTTACCAAGAAAGAAAATGTACCGTGCTACGCTCCCTCCTCCCGCACAGTGGTGCAACAGATGTCCCTTTCTCCAAAAATGTACTCAATGGGATCGTAATGTTGCAACCACTCACAAGTTGACCTGCTGTGAGGAAGAAACGAGTTAGTACATTTCAAACACGAAAAAGGCCTTTTTAAAATCAACATAGAAAACCATAATTTCAAAAGTAAAAAACACAAAAAAAATCTTACCAAGGAAGAAAATGTATCGTGCTACGCTCCCTCCCCTCGCCCTGTGGTGCAACAGATGTCCCTTTCTCCAAAAATGTACTAAATGGGATCGTAATGTTGCAACCTCTCACAAGTTGACCTGCTGTGAGGAAGAAACGAGTTAGTACATTTCAAACATTAAAAACGTCATTTTAAAATCAACATGAAAAACCATAATTCCAAAAGTATCAAACACAAAAAAATCCTTACCAAGGAAGAAAATGTATCATGCTACGCACCCTCCTGCCGCCCTGTGGTGCAACAGACGTCCATTTCTCCATCAATGTACTCAATGGGATCGTAATGTTGCAACCACTTACTAATTGACGTGCTGTGAAGAAGAAATGATTTAGTACATTTCAAACACGAAAAAGGTCATTTTAAAATCAACGTGAAAAACCATAATTCCAAAAGTATCAAACACAAAAAAATGCTTACTAAGGAAGAAAATGTATCGTGCTACGCTCCCACCTCCCACCCTGTGGTGCAACAGATGTCCCTTTCTCCAAAAATGTACTCAATGGGATCGTAGTGTTGCAACCACTCACAAGTTGACCTGCTGTGAGGAAGAAACGAGTTAATACACTTCAAACACGAAAAAGGTCATTTTAAAATCAACATGAAAAACCATAATTTCAAAAGTAAAAAACACAAAAAAACCCTTACCAAGGAAGAAAATGTACCGTGCTACGCTCCCTCCTCCCGCACATTGGTGCAACAGATGTCCCTTTCTCCAAAAATGTACTCAATGGGATCGTAATGTTGCAACCACTCACAAGTTGACCTGCTGTGAGGAAGAAACGAGTTAGTACATTTCAAACACGAAAAAGGCCTTTTTAAAATCAACATAGAAAACCATAATTTCAAAAGTAAAAAACACAAAAAAAATCTTACCAAGGAAGAAAATGTATCGTGCTACGCTCCCTCCTCTCGCCCTGTGTTGCAACAGATGTCCCTTTCTCCAAAAATGTACTAAATGGGATCGTAATGTTGCAACCTCTCACAAGTTGACCTGCTGTGAGGAAGAAACGAGTTAGTACATTTCAAACATTAAAAACGTCATTTTAAAATCAACATGAAAAACCATAATTCCAAAAGTATCAAACACAAAAAAATCCTTACCAAGGAAGAAAATGTATCATGCTACGCACCCTCCTGCCGCCCTGTGGTGCAACAGACGTCCATTTCTCCATCAATGTACTCAATGGGATCGTAATGTTGCAACCACTCACAAGTTGACCTGCTGTGAGGAAGAAACGAGTTAGTACACTTCAAACACGAAAAAGTTCATTTTAAAATCAACATGAAAGACCATAATTCCAAAGTATAAAACACAAAAGAATACTTACCAAGGAAGAAAATGTATCATGCTATGCTCCTTCCTCCCGCCAGTGGTGCAACAGATGTCCCTTTCTCCATAAATGTACTCAATGGGATCGTAGTGTTGCAACCACTCACAAGTTGACCTGCTGTGAGGAGGAAAGGAGTTAGTACGTTTCAAACCTGAAAAAGGTCATTTAAAAATCAACATGAAAAAACATAATTCCAAAAGTGTAAAACACAAAAAAATCCTCACCAAGGAAGAAAATGTATCGTGCTACGCTCCCTCTTCCCGCCCTGTGTTGCAACAGATGTCCCTTTCCCCAAAAATGTACTCAATGGGATCGTAATGTTGCAACCACTCACAAGTTGACCTGCTGTGAGGAAGAAACGAGTTAGTACACTTCAAACACGAAAAAGGTCATTTTAAAATCAACGTGAAAAACCATAATTCCAAAGATATAAAACACAAAAAAATCCTTACCAAGGAAGAAAAAGTATCATGCTACGCTCCCTACTCCCGCCCTATGGTGCAACAGAAGTCCCTTTGTAAAAAATTGTACTCAATGGGATCGTAATGTTGCAACCACTCAGAAGTTGACCTGCTGTGAGGAGGAAACGAGTTAGTACATTTCAAACATGAAAAACGTCATTTTAAAATCAACATGAAGAACCATAATTCCAAAAGTATCAAACACAAAAAAATCCTTACCAAGGAAGAAAATGTATCATGCTACGCACCATCCTCCCGCCCAGTGGTGCAACAGATGTCCCTTTCTCCATCAATGTACTCAATGGGATCGTAATGTGCAACCACTCACTAATTGACCTGCTGTGAGGAAGAAATGAGTTAGTACATTTTAAGCACGAAGAAGGTCATTTTAAAATCAACATGAAAAACCATAATTCCAAAAGTATAAAACACAAAAAAATGCTTACCAAGGAAGAAAATGTATCGTGCTACGCTCCCTCCTCCCACCCTGTGGTGCAACAGATGTCCCTTTCCCCAAAAATGTACTCAATGGGTTCGTAATGTTGCAACCACTCACAAGTTGACCTGCTGTGAGGAAGAAACGAGTTAGTACATTTCAAACACTAAAAAGGTCATTTTAAAATCAACATGAAATACCATAATTCCAAAAGTATAAAACACAATAATATCCTTACCAAGGAAGAAAATGTATCGTGCTACGCTCCCTCCTCCCGCCCTGTGGTGCAACAGATGTCCCTTTTTCCAAGTATTTACTCAATGGGATCGTAATGTTGCAACCACTCACAAATTGACCTGCTGTGAGGAAGAAACGAGTTAGTACATTTCAAACATGAAAAAGGTCATTTTAAAATCAACATGAAAAACCATAATTCCGAAAGTATAAAACACAAAAAAATCCTTACCAAGGAAGAAAATGTATCATGCTAGGCTCCCTCCTCCGACCTGTGGGGCAACAGATGTCCCTTTCTCCAACAATGAACTCAATGGGATCGTAATGTTGCGACCACTCACAAATTGACCTGCTGTGAGGAAGAAATGAGTTAGTACATTTCAAACACGAAAAAGGTCATTTTAAAATCAACATGAAATGAGTTAGTACATTTCAAACACGAAAAAGGTCATTTTAAAATCAACATGAAAAACCATAATTCCAAAAGTATAAAACACAAAAAAATCCTTACCAAGGAATAAAATGTATCGTGCTACGCTCTTTCCTCCCGGCCTGTGGTACAACAGATGTCCCTTTCTCCAAAAATGTACTGAATGGGATCGTAATGTTGCAACCACTCACAAGTTGACCTGCTGTGAGGAGGATACGAGTTAGTACGTATCAAACATGAAAAAGGTCATTTTAAAATCAACATGAAAAACCATAATTCCAAAAGTATAAAACACAAAAAAATTCTTACCAAGGAAGAAAATGTATCGTGCTATGCTCCTTCCTCCCGCCCAGTGGTGCAACAGATGTCCCTTCCTCCAAAAATGTACTCAGTGGGATCGTAATGTTGCAACCACTCACAAGTTGGCCTGCTGTGAGGAAGAAACGAGTTAGTACACTTCAAACACGAAAAAGGTCATTTTAAAATCAACATGAGAAACCATAATTTCAAAAGTATAAAACACAAAAAAATCCTTAAAAGGAATAAAATGTATCGTGCTACGCTCTTTCCTCCCGGCCTGTGGTACAACAGATGTCCCTTTCTCCAAAAATGTACTGAATGGGATCGTAATGTTGCAACCACTCACAAGTTGACCTGCTGTGAGGAGGATACGAGTTAGTACGTATCAAACATGAAAAAGGTCATTTTAAAATCAACATGAAAAACCATAATTCCGAAAGTATAAAACACAAAAAAATCCTTACCAAGGAAGAAAATGTATCATGCTACGCTCCCACCTCCGCACTGTGGTGCAACAGATGTCCCTTTCTCCAACAATGAACTCAATGGGATCGTAATGTTGCAACCACTCACAAATTGACCTGCTGTGAGGAAGAAATGAGTTAGTACATTTCAAACACGAAAAAGGTCATTTTAAAATCAACATGAAATGAGTTAGTACATTTCAAACACGAAAAAGGTCATTTTAAAATCAACATGAAAAACCATAATTCCAAAAGTATAAAACACAAAAAAATCCTTACCAAGGAATAAAATGTATCGTGCTACGCTCTTTCCTCCCGGCCTGTGGTACAACAGATGTCCCTTTCTCCAAAAATGTACTGAATGGGATCGTAATGTTGCAACCACTCACAAGTTGACCTGCTGTGAAGAGGATACGAGTTAGTACGTATCAAACATGAAAAAGGTCATTTTAAAATCAACATGAAAAACCATAATTCCAAAAGTATAAAACACAAAAGAATTCTTACCAAGGAAGAAAATGTATCGTGCTATGCTCCGTCCTCCCGCCCAGTGGTGCAACAGATGTCCCTTTCTCCAAAAATGTACTCAGTGGGATCGTAATGTTGCAACCACTCACAAGTTGGCCTGCTGTGAGGAAGAAACGAGTTAGTACACTTCAAACACGAAAAAGGTCATTTTAAAATCAACATGAAAAACCAAAAATTCCAAAAGTATAAAACACAAAAAAATCCTTACCAAGGAATAAAATGTATCGTGCTACGCTCTTTCCTCCCGGCCTGTGGTAAAACAGATGTCCCTTTCTCCAAAAATGTACTGAATGGGATCGTAATGTTGCAACCACTCACAAGTTGACCTGCTGTGAGGAGGATACGAGTTAGTACGTATCAAACATGAAAAAGGTCATTTTAAAATCAACATGAAAAACCATAATTCCAAAAGTATAAAACACAAAAAAATCCTTAACAAGGAAGAAAATGTATCATGCTACGCACCCTCCTCCCGCCCTGTGGTGCAACAGATGTCCCTTCCTCCATCAATGTAATCAATGGGTTCGTAATGTTGCAACCACTCACTAATTGACCTGCTGTGAGGAAGAAATGATTTAGTACATTTCAAACACGAAAAATGTCATTTTAAAATCAACATGAAAAACCATTATTCCAAAAGTATAAAACACAAAAAAATGCTTACCAAGGAAGAAAATGTATCGCGCTACGCTCCCTCCTCCCACCCTGTGGTGCAACAGATGTCCCTTTCTCCAAAAATGTACTCAATGGGATCGTAATGTTGCAACCACTCACAAGTTGACCTGCTGTGAGGAAGAAACGAGTTAGTACAATTCAAACACGAAAAAGTTCATTTTAAAATCAACATGAAAGACCATAATTCCAAAAGTATAAAACACAAAAGAATACTTACCAAGGAAGAAAATGTATCGTGCTACGCTCCCTCTTCCCGCCCTGTGGTGCAACAGATGTCCCTTTCTCCAAAAATGTACTCAATGGGATCGTAATGTCGCAACCACTCACAAGGTGACCTGCTGTGTGGAAGAAACGAGTTAGTACATTTCAAACACGAAAACGGTCATTTTAAAATCAACATGAGAAACCATAATTCCAAAAGTATAAAACACAAAAAAATCCTTCCCAAGGAAGAAAATGTATCGTGCTACGCTCCCTCCTCCCGCCCTGTGGTGAAACAGATGTCCCTTTCACCAAAAATGTACTCAATGGGATCGTAATGTTGCAACCACTCACAAGTTGACCTGCTGTGAGGAGGAAACGAGTTACTATGTTTCAAACATGAAAAAGGTCATTTTAAAATCAACATGAAAAACCATGATTCCAAAAGTATCAAACACAAAAAAATCCTTAACAAGGAAGAAAATGTATCATGCTACGCACCTTCCTCCCGCCCTGTGGTGCAACAGATGTCCCTTCCTCCATCAATGTACTCAATAGGATCGTAATGTTGCAACCACTCACTAATTGGTCTGCTGTGACGAAGAAATGATTTAGTATATTTCAAACACGAAAAATGTCATTTTAAAATCAACATGAAAAACCATTATTCCAAAAGTATAAAACACAAAAAAATGCTTACCAAGGAAGAAAATGTATCGTGCTACGCTCCCTCCTCCCACCCTGTGGTGCAACAGATGTCCCTTTCTCCAAAAATGTACTCAATGGGACCGTAATGTTGCAACCACTCACAAGTTGACCTGCTGTGAGGAAGAAACGAGTTAGTACATTTCAAACACGAAAAAGTTCATTTTAAAATCAACATGAAAGACCATAATTCCAAAAGTATAAAACACAAAAGAATACTTACCAAGGAAGAAAATGTATCGTGCTACGCTCCCTCTTCCCGCCCTGTGGTGCAACAGATGTCCCTTTCTCCAAAAATGTACTCAATGGGATCGTAATGTCGCAACCACTCACAAGGTGACCTGCTGTGTGGAAGAAACGAGTTAGTACATTTCCAACACGAAAAAGGTCATTTTAAAATCAACATGAGAAACCATAATTCCAAAAGTATAAAACACAAAAAAATCCTTCCCAAGGAAGAAAATGTATCGTGCTACGTTCCCTCCTCCCGCCCTGTGGTGAAACAGATGTCCCTTTCACCAAAAATGTACTCAATGGGATCGTAATGTTGCAACCACTCACAAGTTGACCTGCTGTGAGGAGGAAACGAGTTAGTATGTTTCAAACATGAAAAAGGTCATTTTAAAATCAACATGAAAAACCATAATTCCGAAAGTATAAAACACAAAAAAATCCTTACCAAGGAAGAAAATGTATCATGCTACGCTCCCTCCTCCGCCCTGTGGTGCAACAGATGTCCCTTTCTCCAACAATGAACTCAATAGGATCGTAATGTTGCAACCACTCACAAATTGACCTGCTGTGAAGAAGAAATGAGTTAGTACATTTCAAACACGAAAAAGGTCA
The DNA here is from genome assembly GCF_021461385.2 of Schistocerca piceifrons. Lineage (NCBI taxonomy): Eukaryota > Metazoa > Arthropoda > Insecta > Orthoptera > Acrididae > Schistocerca > Schistocerca piceifrons. The sequence continues at coordinate 48,783,707 of NC_060144.1, forward strand.
TTTTAAAATCAACATGAAATGAGTTAGTACATTTCAAACACGAAAAAGGTCTTTTCAAAATCAACATGAAAAACCATAATTCCAAAAGTATAAAACACAAAAAAATCCTTACCAAGGAAGAAAATGTATCGTGCTACGCTCCCTCTTCCCGCCCTGTGGTGCAACAGATGTCCCTTTCTCCAAAAATGTACTGAATGGGATCGTAATGTTGCAACCACTCACAAGTTGACCTGCTGTGAGGAGGATACGAGTTAGTACGTATCAAACATGAAAAAGGTCATTTTAAAATCAACATGAAAAACCATAATTCCAAAAGTATAAAACACAAAAAAATTCTTACCAAGGAAGAAAATGTATCGTGCTATGCTCCTTCCTCCCGCCCAGTGGTGCAACAGATGTCCCTTTCTCCAAAAATGTACTCAGTGGGATCGTAATGTTGCAACCACTCACAAGTTGGCCTGCTGTGAGGAAGAAACGAGTTAGTACACTTCAAACACGAAAAAGGTCATTTTAAAATCAACATGAAAAACCATAATTCCAAAAGTATAAAACACAAAAAAATCCTTACCAAGGAAGAAAATGTATCGTGCTACGTTCCCTCTTCCCGCCCTGTGGTGCAACAGATGTCCCTTTCTCCAAAAATGTACTGAATGGGATCTTAATGTTGCAACCACTCACAAGTTGACCTGCTGTGAGGAGGATACGAGTTAGTACATTTCAAACATGACAAACGTCATTTTAAAATCAACATGAAAAACCATGATTCCAAAAGTATCAAACACAAAAAAATCCTTAACAAGGAAGAAAATGTATCATGCTACGCACCCTCCTCCCGCCCTGTGGTGCAACAGATGTCCCTTTCTCCATCAATGTACTCAGTGGGATCGTAATGTTGCAACCACTCACTAATTGACCTGCTGTGAGGAAGAAATGATTTAGTACATTTCAAACACGAAAAATGTCATTTTAAAATCAACATGAAAAACCATTATTCCAAAAGTATAAAACACAAAAAAATGCTTACCAAGGAAGAAAATGTATCGTGCTACGCTCCCTCCTCCCACCCTGTGGTGCAACAGATGTCCCTTTCTCCAAAAATGTACTCAATGGGATCGTAATGTTGCAACCACTCACAAGTTGACCTGCTGTGAGGAAGAAACGAGTTAGTACATATCAAACACGAAAAAGTTCATTTTAAAATCAACATGAAAGACCATAATTCCAAAAGTATAAAACACAAAAGAATACTTACCAAGGAAGAAAATGTATCGTGCTACGCTCCCTCTTCCCGCCCTGTGGTGCACCAGATGTCCCTTTCTCCAAAAATGTACTCAATGGGATCGTAATGTCGCAACCACTCACAAGGTGACCTGCTGTGTGGAAGAAACCAGTTAGTACATTTCAAACACAAAAAAGGTCATTTTAAAATCAACATGAAAAACCATAATTCCAAAAGTATAAAACACAAAAAAATCCTTCCCAAGGAAGAAAATGTATCGTGCTACGCTCCCTCCACCCGCCCTGTGGTGAAACAGATGTCCCTTTCACCAAAAATGTACTCAATGGGATCGTAATGTTGCAACCACTCACAAGTTGACCTGCTGTGAGGAGGAAACGAGTTAGTATGTTTCAAACATGAAAAAGGTCATTTTAAAGTCAACATGAAAAAACATAATACCATGAGTGAGAAGTGTGGGCTTTGCCGTAGGTTCGTGAGTAGTGGATTGCGGTGTGAGACTTGTTCGAAGTATTTTCACTGGGGGGAATGCAGTGGGGAAGCCAGTGGGCATTCTGGTGAGATCCTCTCCTGGAACTGCCGGTTATGTAGCAAGAGTAAGTTGATAGAGGAGCAGGAGCGTAAGATCTGTGCCCTTCAGGTGCAGTTGAAAAACGCACAGGAGGAGCTAGATAGGATGAGGAGGGAGAAGGGGGTTGGGGAATGGGAGCTGGCTGTTGGCAAGAGATCTGCTAGGAGAAGGAGATTTTCAGATAGTTTTACTATTGGTGTTTGTAATAGATATGACCAACTGTCAGAGTCTAGTGGAGAGGAATCTCTAGTAGCTGTAGATGTAGGAAGTATGCAGCAGACCTCAGCAGTTACGGTGGCTAGGACAGTTGCAAAGTCTAAGAGAAAGAAGAAGGTTCTGCTGTTAGGTAGTTCTCATGGTAGAGGTGTAGGCCAGCAGTTGCAGGAAGTTTTGGGGAGTGAGTACCAGGTCACCAGCATTGTGAAGCCTAATGCAGGATTGGCTCAGGTGACTTTTAACATAGGGGGGTTATGTAGGGATTTTACTAAAGAGGATCAGGTAGTGATTGTGGGTGGGGCTGGTAATAGTATTGATAGGGATGGGAAGTATGACATAGATGGTGACCTGGAAAAGATAGCCACTCAGACTGGCAACACGAATGTGCATTTCGTGGAACTGTTTCAGCGTCACGATCGGCCTCATCTTAATATAGCCGTCAGGCGTAATAACATGAGACTTGGGGGTGCGCTGGTGACAGAAGGCATGAGTCACATTTCAGTGGTGTCGGTGGAGTCTATCAGTAGGACGGGTTTCACTAGACATGGCCTGCACCTCAACAGGTATGGGAAGGGGAGGTTGGCAAAACTTATAGGTGACAGCATAGGTGGGGGTGGTGGGATCACTCATGGGAAAATTCCGGTAGTTGTGGGTGTTGGAGCTGTACCTTTTTTAGATTGAAGTCAGCTGATAGGTATTCCTGCTTAAGGGAAGTCTCTCTAACAAAGAAACCACTTTCTACAAAGCTTGGGTATCCGATTAATGAGGGAATTAGTATATTTCATCAAAATATACAAGGTATTCGAGATAAAGTTAGTGAACTGCTTATAGATGTTGACTCTGAAATTATTGGTATATCTGAACACTTCTTAAATAAGGAGATAATTCAGAGGCTTCCTTTACCAGGATACAGGTTGGCTGGCAGCTTTTCTAGGAGCTCTTTGCGGTGTGGGGGAGTAGCCATGTATGTGAAAAACGGTATCCCATTTGAGTCAATCGATGTTTCAAAGTACTGCACTGAAAAGGTGTTTGAATGTTGTGCAGGTGTGGTTAAATTTAGTGGAGCTAAACTTCTTACTGTTGTTATTTATAGATCCCCAGACTCCGATTTCACAACATTTTTGCTAAAGCTAGAGGAGGTTCTTGGTTCACTTTATAGGAAATACAAAAAGTTAGTTATATGTGGTGACTTCAATATTAATTGTATAAGTGATTGTGCAAGGAAAAGGATGCTGGTAGACCTCCTTAATTCATATAATCTTATGCAAACCGTATTCTTTCCAACGAGAGTGCAAGGGAACAGTAGAACAACAATAGACAATATTTTTGTTCATTCGTCATTATTAGAAGGGCATTCTGTTAGCAAAAAGGTGAATGGCCTTTCAGATCATGATGCACAAATTTTAAGTCTAAAAGATTTTTGTGCTTCAACACATGTTAAATATAGTTACCAACTTTTTAGGAAAGCTGATCCAGTTGCTGTACAGACTTTTGTAAACCTTATCAAGGAACAAGATTGGCAAGATGTTTATAGTGCTGATACAGTAGACGATAAATATAATGCTTTCCTCAAGACTTTTCTCGTGCTCTTTGAAAGTTGCTTTCCGTTAGAACGTTTAAAACAGGGTACTAGCACAAACAGGCAGCCTGGGTGGCTGACTAAAGGGATAAGAATATCTTGTAGAACAAAGTGGCAATTATATCAAAACGTTAGAAACAGTCAAAATCTAAATGCAGCAGCCCATTACAAACAGTATTGTAAGGTGCTTAAAAAAGTTATTAGGAAGGCAAAAAGTATGTGGTATGCAGATAGAATAGCTAAGTCTCAGGATAAAATTAAAACCATATGGTCACTCGTAAAGGAAGTGGCTGGTCTGCAGAGACAGGTCGAGGATATAGAATCAGTGCGTAGTGGGGATGTCCGTGTTGCTGATAAGTCGCATATATGTACAGTACTTAATAATCACTTTCTGAATATAGCAGGTGAACTAAATAGAAACCTAGTCCCAACAGGAAATCATATAGCGCTCTTAGAAAAAAGTGTTCCGAGACTGTTACCTGAAATGCTCCTCCATGATACTGACAAGAGGGAGATTGAGTTAATAATTAAATCACTAAAGACCAAGAACTCTCATGGATATGACGGGGTATCTAGCAGAATACTGAAGTATTGTTCCACGTATATTAGCTCAGTACTTAGCCATATCTGTAACTTTTCCTTTAGCAGTGGTCGGTTTCCTGACCGATTAAAGTACTCGGTAGTGAAGCCACTTTATAAAAAGGGAGACAGGGATAATGTTGACAATTATAGACCTATTTCTATGCCATCGGTGTTTGCTAAGGTTATTGAGAGGCTTGTATATACAAGGTTACTGCAGCATTTAAATTCACATAATTTGCTGTCAAATGTACAGTTTGGTTTTAGAAATGGCTTAACAACTGAAAATGCTATATTCTCTTTTCTCTGTGAGGTTTTGGACGGATTAAATAAAAGGTTGAGAACGTTAGGTGTTTTCTTTGATTTAACGAAGGCTTTTGACTGTGTTGACCACAAAATATTACTGCAGAAGCTGGACCATTATGGAGTAAGGGGAGTAGCTTACAATTGGTTCGCCTCCTACTTTAAGAACAGAAAGCAGAAGGTAATCCTCCGCAATATTGAGAGTGGTAATGATGTTCAGTCCCAATGGGGCACTGTTAAATGGGGCGTTCCCCAAGGGTCGGTGCTGGGGCCACTGCTGTTCCTTATTTATGTAAATGATATGCCTTCTAGTATTACAGGTGATTCAAAAATATTTCTGTTTGCTGATGACACCACCTTGGTAGTGAAGGGTCTTGTGTGTAATATTGAAACATTATCAAATAATGTAGTTCATGAAGTAAGTTCATGGCTTGTGGAAAATAATTTGATGCTAAATCACAGTAAGACTCAGTTTTTACAGTTTCTAACCCACAATTCAACAAGAACTGACATTTTAATCAGACAGAATGGGCATGTTATAAGCGAGACGGAACAGTTCAAGTTCCTAGGCGTACGGATAGATAGTAAGCTGTTGTGGAAAGCCCATGTTCAGGATCTTGTTCAGAAACTAAATGCCGCTTTATTTACCATTAGAACAGTATCTGAAATAAGTGACATTTCAACACGAAAAGTAGTATACTTCGCATATTTTCATACGCTTATGTCATATGGTATTATTTTTTGGGGTAATTCTTCTGATTCAAAAAGGGTATTTTTGGCTCAAAAACGGGCTGTTCGAGCTATGTATGGTGTAAGTTCGAAAACCTCTTGTCGACCCCTATTCAATAGTCTGGGAATTTTGACATTGCCCTCACAGTATGTATTTTCTTTAATGTCGTTTGTTGTTAGCAATATTAGCTTATTCCCAAGAGTTAGCAGCTTTCACTCAGTTAATACTAGGCAGAAATCAAATCTGCATGTGGAATGCACTTCCTTGACTCTTGTGCAGAAAGGAGTGCAGTGTTCTGCCGCATCCATTTTCAATAAGCTACCACAAGAACTCAAAAATCTTAGCAGTAGCCCAAACACTTTTAAGTCTAAACTGAAGAGTTTCCTCATGGCTCACTCCTTCTATTCTGTCGAGGAGCTCCTGGAAGAGATAAAAAATTAAGCAAATTCCAGTGTTACATTCTTGATTTTCTTTATTTAAACTAACGACTTGTTTCATTTTATCTGTTTCTACAATCGTGTTATAATTTCATGTATTGACTCGTTCCATGACCATGGAGACTTCTCCTAAATGTGGTCCCACGGAACAATAAATAAATAAATAAATAAATAAAAAAAAGTATAAAACACAAAAAGATCCTTACCAAGGAAGAAAATGTATCGTGCTACGCTCCCTCCTCCCGTCATGTGGTGCAATATATGTCCCTTTCTCCAAAAATGTACTCAATGGGATCGTAATGTTGCAACCACTCACAAGTTGACCTGCTGTGAGGAAGAAACGAGTTAGTACATTTCAAACACGAAAAAGGTCATTTTAAAATCAACATGAAAAACCATAATTCCAAAAGTATAAAACACAAAAAAATCCTTACCAAGGAAGAAAATGTATCGTGCTACGCTCCCTCCCTCCGCCCTGTGGTGCAACAGATGTCCCTTTCTCTAAAAATGTACTCAATGGGATCGTAATGTTGCAACCACTCACAATTTGACCTGCTGTGAAGAGGAAACGAGTTAGTACGTTTCAAACACGAAAAAGGTCATTTTAAAATCAACATGAAAACCATAATACCAAAAGTATAAAACACAAAAAAATCCTTACCATGGAAAGAAATTGCCTCGTGTTACGCTCCCTCTTCGTGCCCTGTGGTGCAACGTATATCCCTTTCTCCAAAAATGTACTCAATGGGATCGTAATGTAGCAACCACACACAAGTTGACCTGCTGTGAGGAAGAAACGAGTTAGTACATTTCAAACACAAAAAAGGTCATTTTAAGATCAACATGAGAAACCATAATTCCAAAAGTATAAAACACAAAAAAATCCTTACCAAGGAAGAAAATGTATCGTGTTACGCTCCCACCTCCCGCCCTGAGGTGAAAGAGATGTCCCTTTCTCCCAAAATGTACTCAATGGGATCGTAATGTTGCAACCACTCACAAGTTGACCTGCTGTGAGGAGGAAACGAGTTAGTATGTTTCAATTATGAAGAAGGTCATTTTAAAATCAACATGAAAAAACATAATTCCAAAAGTAAAAAACACATAAAAATCCTTACCAAGGAAGAAAATGTATCGTGCTACGCTCCCTCCTCCTGCCCTGTGGTGCAACAGATGTCCCTTTCTCCAAAAATGTACTCAATGGGATCGTAATGTTGCAACCACTCACAAGTTGACCTGCTGTGAGGAAGAAACGAGTTAGTACATCTCAAACACGAAAAAGGTCATTTTAAAATCAACATGAAAAAACATAATTCCAAAAGTATAAAACACAAAAAAATCCTTACCAAGGAAGAAAATGTATCGTGCTACGCTCCCTCCCTCCGCCCTGTGGCGCAACAGATGTCCCTTTCTCCAAAAATGTACTCAATGGGATCGTAATGTTGCAACCACTCACAAGTTGACCTGCTGTGAAGAGGAAACGAGTTAGTACGTTTCAAACACGAAAAAGGTCATTTTAAAATCAACATGAAAACCATAATACCAAAAGTATAAAACACAAAAAAATCCTTACCATGGAAAGAAATTGCCTCGTGTTACGCTCCCTCTTCGAGCCCTGTGGTGCAACGTATATCCCTTTCTCCTAAAATGTACTCAATGGGATCGTAATGTAGCAACCACACACAAGTTGACCTGCTGTGAGGAAGAAACGAGTTAGTACATTTCAAACACAAAAAAGGTCATTTTAAGATCAACATGAGAAACCATAATTCCAAAAGTATAAAACACAAAAAAATCCTTACCAAGGAAGAAAATGTATCGTGTTATGCTCCCTCCTCCCGCCCTGTGGTGAAAGAGATGTCCCTTTCTCCCAAAATGTACTCAATGGGATCGTAATGTTGCAACCACTCACAAGTTGACCTGCTGTGAGGAGGAAACGAGTTAGTATGTTTCAATTATGAAGAAGGTCATTTTAAAATCAACATGAAAAAACATAATTCCAAAAGTAAAAAACACATAAAAATCCTTACCAAGGAAGAAAATGTATCGTGCTACGCTCCCTCCTCCTGCCCTGTGGTGCAACAGATGTCCCATTCTCCAAAAATGTACTCAATGGGATCGTAATGTTGCAACCACTCACAAGTTGACCTGCTGTGAGGAAGAAACGAGTTAGTACATTTCAAACACAAAAAAGGTCATTTTAAGATCAACATGAGAAACCATAATTCCAAAAGTATAAAACACAAAAAAATCCTTACCAAGGAAGAAAATGTATCGTGTTACGCTCCCTCCTCCCGCCCTGTGGTGAAAGAGATGTCCCTTTCTCCCAAAATGTACTCAATGGGATCGTAATGTTGCAACCACTCACAAGTTGACCTGCTGTGAGGAGGAAACGAGTTAGTATGTTTCAATTATGAAGAAGCTCATTTTAAAATCAACATGAAAAAACATAATTCCAAAAGTAAAAAACACATAAAAATCCTTACCAAGGAAGAAAATGTATCGTGCTACGCTCCCTCCTCCTGCCCTGTGGTGCAACAGATGTCCCTTTCTCCAAAAATGTACTCAATGGGATCGTAATGTTGCAACCACTCACAAGTTGACCTGCTGTGAGGAAGAAACGAGTTAGTACATTTCAAACACAAAAAAGGTCATTTTAAGATCAACATGAGAAACCATAATTCCACAAGTATAAAACACAAAAAAATCCTTACCAAGGAAGAAAATGTATCGTGTTACGCTCCCTCCTCCCGCCCTGTGGTGAAAGAGATGTCCCTTTCTCCCAAAATGTACTCAATGGGATCGTAATGTTGCAACCACTCACAAGTTGACCTGCTGTGAGGAGGAAACGAGTTAGTATGTTTCAATTATGAAGAAGGTCATTTTAAAATCAACATGAAAAAACATAATTCCAAAAGTAAAAAACACATAAAAATCCTTACCAAGGAAGAAAATGTATCATGCTACGCTCCCTCCTCCTGCCCTGTGGTGCAACAGATGTCCCTTTCTCCAAAAATGTACTCAATGGGATCGTAATGTTGCAACCACTCACAAGTTGACCTGCTGTGAGGAGGAAACGAGTTAGTATGTTTCAATTATGAAGAAGGTCATTTTAAAATCAACATGAAAAAACATAATTCCAAAAGTAAAAAACACATAAAAATCCTTACCAAGGAAGAAAATGTATCGTGCTACGCTCCCTCCTCCTGCCCTGTGGTGCAACAGATGTCCCTTTCTCCAAAAATGTACTCAATGGGATCGTAATGTTGCAACCACTCACAAGTTGACCTGCTGTGAGGAAGAAACGAGTTAGTACATTTCAAACACAAAAAAGGTCATTTTAAGATCAACATGAGAAACCATAATTCCAAAAGTATAAAACACAAAAAAATCCTTACCAAGGAAGAAAATGTATCGTGTTACGCTCCCTCCTCCCGCCCTGTGGTGAAAGAGATGTCCCTTTCTCCCAAAATGTACTCAATGGGATCGTAATGTTGCAACCACTCACAAGTTGACCTGCTGTGAGGAGGAAACGAGTTAGTATGTTTCAATTATGAAGAAGGTCATTTTAAAATCAACATGAAAAAACATAATTCCAAAATTAAAAAACACATAAAAATTCTTACCAAGGAAGAAAATGTATCGTGCTACGCTCCCTCCTCCTGCCCTGTGGTGCAACAGATGTCCCTTTCTCCAAAAATGTACTCAATGGGATCGTAATGTTGCAACCACTCACAAGTTGACCTGCTGTGAGGAAGAAACGAGTTAGTACATCTCAAACACGAAAAAGGTCATTTTAAAATCAACATGAAAAACCATAATTCCAAAGGTATAAAACACAAATAAATCCTTACCAAGGAAGAAAATGTATCGTGCTACGCTCCCTCCTCCCGCCCTGTGGTGAAAGAGATGTCCCTTTCTCCCAAAATGTACTCAATGGGATCGTAATGTTGCAACCACTCACAAGTTGACCTGCTGTGAGGAAGAAACGAGTTAGTACATTTCAAACACAAAAAAGGTCATTTTAAGATCAACATGAGAAACCATAATTCCAAAAGTATAAAACACAAAAAAATCCTTACCAAGGAAGAAAATGTATCGTGTTACGCTCCCTCCTCCCGCCCTGTGGTGAAAGAGATGTCCCTTTCTCCCAAAATGTACTCAATGGGATCGTAATGTTGCAACCACTCACAAGTTGACCTGCTGTGAGGAGGAAACGAGTTAGTATGTTTCAATTATGAAGAAGGTCATTTTAAAATCAACATGAAAAAACATAATTCCAAAAGTAAAAAACACATAAAAATCCTTACCAAGGAAGAAAATGTATCGTGCTACGCTCCCTCCTCCTGCCCTGTGGTGCAACAGATGTCCCTTTCTCCAAAAATGTACTCAATGGGATCGTAATGTTGCAACCACTCACAAGTTGACCTGCTGTGAGGAAGAAACGAGTTAGTACATTTCAAACACAAAAAAGGTCATTTTAAGATCAACATGAGAAACCATAATTCCAAAAGTATAAAACACAAAAAAATCCTTACCAAGGAAGAAAATGTATCGTGTTACGCTCCCTCCTCCCGCCCTGTGGTGAAAGAGATGTCCCTTTCTCCCAAAATGTACTCAATGGGATCGTAATGTTGCAACCACTCACAAGTTGACCTGCTGTGAGGAGGAAACGAGTTAGTATGTTTCAATTATGAAGAAGGTCATTTTAAAATCAACATGAAAAAACATAATTCCAAAAGTAAAAAACACATAAAAATCCTTACCAAGGAAGAAAATGTATCGTGCTACGCTCCCTCCTCCTGCCCTGTGGTGCAACAGATGTCCCTTTCTCCAAAAATGTACTCAATGGGATCGTAATGTTGCAACCACTCACAAGTTGACCTGCTGTGAGGAAGAAACGAGTTAGTACATTTCAAACACAAAAAAGGTCATTTTAAGATCAACATGAGAAACCATAATTCCAAAAGTATAAAACACAAAAAAATTCTTACCAAGGAAGAAAATGTATCGTGTTACGCTCCCTCCTCCCGCCCTGTGGTGAAAGAGATGTCCCTTTCTCCCAAAATGTACTCAATGGGATCGTAATGTTGCAACCACTCACAAGTTAACCTGCTGTGAGGAGGAAACGAGTTAGTATGTTTCAATTATGAAGAAGGTCATTTTAAAATCAACATGAAAAAACATAATTCCAAAAGTAAAAAACACATAAAAATCCTTACCAAGGAAGAAAATGTATCGTGCTACGCTCCCTCCTCCTGCCCTGTGGTGCAACAGATGTCCCTTTCTCCAAAAATGTACTCAATGGGATCGTAATGTTGCAACCACTCACAAGTTGACCTGCTGTGAGGAAGAAACGAGTTAGTACATTTCAAACACAAAAAAGGTCATTTTAAGATCAACATGAGAAACCATAATTCCAAAAGTATAAAACACAAAAAAATCCTTACCAAGGAAGAAAATGTATCGTGTTACGCTCCCTCCTCCCGCCCTGTGGTGAAAGAGATGTCCCTTTCTCCCAAAATGTACTCAATGGGATCGTAATGTTGCAACCACTCACAAGTTAACCTGCTGTGAGGAGGAAACGAGTTAGTATGTTTCAATTATGAAGAAGGTCATTTTAAAATCAACATGAAAAAACATAATTCCAAAAGTAAAAAACGCATAAAAATCCTTACCAAGGAAGAAAATGTATCGTGCTATGCTCCCTCCTCCTGCCCTGTGGTGCAACAGATGTCCCTTTCTCCAAAAATGTACTCAATGGGATCGTAATGTTGCAACCACTCACAAGTTGACCTGCTGTGAGGAAGAAACGAGTTAGTACATCTCAAACACGAAAAAGGTCATTTTAAAATCAACATGAAAAACCATAATTCCAAAGGTATAAAACACAAATAAATCCTTACCAAGGAAGAAAATGTATCGTGCTATGCTCCCTCCTCCCGCCCTGTGGTGCAACAGATGTCCCTTTCCCCAAGAATGTACTCAATGGGATCGTAATGTTGCAACCACTCACAAGTTGACCTGCTGTGAGGAAGAAACGAGTTAGTACATTTCAAACACGAAAAAGGTCATTTAAAAATCAACATGGAAAACCATAATTCCAAAAGATTCAAACACAAAAAAATCGTTACCAAGGAAGAGAAAGTATCATGCTACGCTCCCTCCTCCCGCCCTGTGGTGCAACAGATGTCCCTTTCTCCAACAATGTACTCAATGGGATCGTAATGTTGCAACCACTCACAAGTTGACCTGCTGTGAGGAAGAAACGAGTTAGTACATTTCAAACACGAAAAAGGTCATTTTAAAATCAACATGAAAAACCATAATTCCAAAAGTATAAAACACAAAAAAATGCTTACCAAGGAAGAAAATGTATCGTGCTACGCTCCCTCCTCCCGCCCTGTGGTGCAACAGATATCCCTTTCCCCAAAAATGTACTCAATGGGATCGTAATGTTGCAACCACTCACAAGTTGACCTGCAGTCAGGAAGAAACGAGTTAGTACATTTCAAACACTAAAAAGGTCATTTTGAAATCAACATGAAAAACCATAATTCCGAAAGTATAAAACACAAAAAAATCCTTACCAAGGAAGAAAATGTATCATGCTACGCTCCCTCCTCCCGCCCTGTGGTGTAACAGATGTCCCTTTGCCCAAAATTGTCCTCAATGGTATCGTAATGTTGCAACCACTCAGAAGTTGACCTGCTGTGAGGAGGAAACGAGTTAGTACATTTCAAACATGAAAAAGGTCACTTTAAAATCAACATGAAAAACCATAATTACAAAAGTATCTAACACAAAAAAAAACCTTATCAAGGAAGAAAATGTATCATGCTACACTCCCTCCTCCCGTCCTGTGGTGCAACAGATGTCCCTTTCTCCAACAATGAACTCAATGGGATCGTAATGTTGCAACCACTCACAAATTGACCTGCTGTGAGGAAGAAATGAGTTAGTAAATTTCAAACACGAAAAAGGTCATTTTAAAATCAACATGAAAAACCATAATTCCAAAAGTATAAAACACAAAAAATCCTTACCTAGGAAGAAAATGTATCGTGCTATGCTCCCTCCTCCCGCCCTGTGGTGCAACAGATGTCCCTTTCTCCAAAAACGTACTCAATGGGATCGTAATGTTGCAACCACTCACAAGTTGACCTGCTGTGAGGAGGAAACGAGTTAGTACGTTTCAAACATGAAAAATGTCATTTTAAAATCAACATGAAAAACCATAATTCCAGAAGTATAAAACACAAAAAAATTCTTACCAAGGAAGAAGATGTATCGTGCTACGCTCCCTCCTCCCGCCCAGTGGTGCAACACATGTCCCTTTCTCCAAAAATGTACTCAATGGGATCGTAATGTTGCAACCACTCACAAGTTGACCTGCTGTGAGGAAGAAACGAGTTAGTACATTTCAAACACAAAAAAGGTCATTTTAAGATCAACATGAGAAACCATAATTCCAAAAGTATAAAACACAAAAAAATCCTTACCAAGGAAGAAAATGTATCGTGTTACGCTCCCTCCTCCCGCCCTGTGGTGAAAGAGCTGTCCCTTTCTCCCAAAATGTACTCAATGGGATCGTAATGTTGCAACCACTCACAAGTTGACCTGCTGTGAGGAGGAAACGAGTTAGTATGTTTCAATTATGAAGAAGGTCATTTTAAAATCAACATGAAAAAACATAATTCCAAAAGTAAAAAACACATAAAAATCCTTACCAAGGAAGAAAATGTATCGTGCTACGCTCCCTCCTCCTGCCCTGTGGTGCAACAGATGTCCCTTTCTCCAAAAATGTACTCAATGGGATCGTAATGTTGCAACCACTCACAAGTTGACCTGCTGTGAGGAAGAAACGAGTTAGTACATTTCAAACACAAAAAAGGTCATTTTAAGATCAACATGAGAAACCATAATTCCAAAAGTATAAAACACAAAAAAATCCTTACCAAGGAAGAAAATGTATCGTGTTACGCTCCCTCCTCCCGCCCTGTGGTGAAAGAGATGTCCCTTTCTCCCAAAATGTACTCAATGGGATCGTAATGTTGCAACCACTCACAAGTTGACCTGCTGTGAGGAGGAAACGAGTTAGTATGTTTCAATTATGAAGAAGGTCATTTTAAAATCAACATGAAAAAACATAATTCCAAAAGTAAAAAACACATAAAAATTCTTACCAAGGAAGAAAATGTATCGTGCTACGCTCCCTCCTCCTGCCCTGTGGTGCAACAGATGTCCCTTTCTCCAAAAATGTACTCAATGGGATCGTAATGTTGCAACCACTCACAAGTTGACCTGCTGTGAGGAAGAAACGAGTTAGTACATCTCAAACACGAAAAAGGTCATTTTAAAATCAACATGAAAAACCATAATTCCAAAGGTATAAAACACAAATTAATCCTTACCAAGGAAGAAAATGTATCGTGCTACGCTCCCTCCTCCCGCCCTGTGGTGAAAGAGATGTCCCTTTCTCCCAAAATGTACTCAATGGGATCGTAATGTTGCAACCACTCACAAGTTGACCTGCTGTGAGGAAGAAACGAGTTAGTACATTTCAAACACAAAAAAGGTCATTTTAAGATCAACATGAGAAACCATAATTCCAAAAGTATAAAACACAAAAAAATCCTTACCAAGGAAGAAAATGTATCGTGTTACGCTCCCTCCTCCCGCCCTGTGGTGAAAGAGATGTCCCTTTCTCCCAAAATGTACTCAATGGGATCGTAATGTTGCAACCACTCACAAGTTGACCTGCTGTGAGGAGGAACGAGTTAGTATGTTTCAATTATGAAGAAGGTCATTTTAAAATCAACATGAAAAAACATAATTCCAAAAGTAAAAAACACATAAAAATCCTTACCAAGGAAGAAAATGTATCGTGCTACGCTCCCTCCTCCTGCCCTGTGGTGCAACAGATGTCCCTTTCTCCAAAAATGTACTCAATGGGATCGTAATGTTGCAACCACTCACAAGTTGACCTGCTGTGAGGAAGAAACGAGTTAGTACATTTCAAACACAAAAAAGGTCATTTTAAGATCAACATGAGAAACCATAATTCCAAAAGTATAAAACACAAAAAAATCCTTACCAAGGAAGAAAATGTATCGTGTTACGCTCCCTCCTCCCGCCCTGTGGTGAAAGAGATGTCCCTTTCTCCCAAAATGTACTCAATGGGATCGTAATGTTGCAACCACTCACAAGTTGACCTGCTGTGAGGAGGAAACGAGTTAGTATGTTTCAATTATGAAGAAGGTCATTTTAAAATCAACATGAAAAAACATAATTCCAAAAGTAAAAAACACATAAAAATCCTTACCAAGGAAGAAAATGTATCGTGCTACGCTCCCTCCTCCTGCCCTGTGGTGCAACAGATGTCCCTTTCTCCAAAAATGTACTCAATGGGATCGTAATGTTGCAACCACTCACAAGTTGACCTGCTGTGAGGAAGAAACGAGTTAGTACATTTCAAACACAAAAAAGGTCATTTTAAGATCAACATGAGAAACCATAATTCCAAAAGTATAAAACACAAAAAAATCCTTACCAAGGAAGAAAATGTATCGTGTTACGCTCCCTCCTCCCGCCCTGTGGTGAAAGAGATGTCCCTTTCTCCCAAAATGTACTCAATGGGATCGTAATGTTGCAACCACTCACAAGTTAACCTGCTGTGAGGAGGAAACGAGTTAGTATGTTTCAATTATGAAGAAGGTCATTTTAAAATCAACATGAAAAAACATAATTCCAAAAGTAAAAAACACATAAAAATCCTTACCAAGGAAGAAAATGTATCGTGCTACGCTCCCTCCTCCTGCCCTGTGGTGCAACAGATGTCCCTTTCTCCAAAAATGTACTCAATGGGATCGTAATGTTGCAACCACTCACAAGTTGACCTGCTGTGAGGAAGAAACGAGTTAGTACATTTCAAACACAAAAAAGGTCATTTTAAGATCAACATGAGAAACCATAATTCCAAAAGTATAAAACACAAAAAAATCCTTACCAAGGAAGAAAATGTATCGTGTTACGCTCCCTCCTCCCGCCCTGTGGTGAAAGAGATGTCCCTTTCTCCCAAAATGTACTCAATGGGATCGTAATGTTGCAACCACTCACAAGTTGACCTGCTGTGAGGAGGAAACGAGTTAGTATGTTTCAATTATGAAGAAGGTCATTTTAAAATCAACATGAAAAAACATAATTCCAAAAGTAAAAAACACATAAAAATCCTTACCAAGGAAGAAAATGTATCGTGCTACGCTCCCTCCTCCTGCCCTGTGGTGCAACAGATGTCCCTTTCTCCAAAAATGTACTCAATGGGATCGTAATGTTGCAACCACTCACAAGTTGACCTGCTGTGAGGAAGAAACGAGTTAGTACATTTCAAACACAAAAAAGGTCATTTTAAGATCAACATGAGAAACCATAATTCCACAAGTATAAAACACAAAAAAATCCTTACCAAGGAAGAAAATGTATCGTGTTACGCTCCCTCCTCCCGCCCTGTGGTGAAAGAGATGTCCCTTTCTCCCAAAATGTACTCAATGGGATCGTAATGTTGCAACCACTCACAAGTTGACCTGCTGTGAGGAGGAAACGAGTTAGTATGTTTCAATTATGAAGAAGGTCATTTTAAAATCAACATGAAAAAACATAATTCCAAAAGTAAAAAACACATAAAAATCCTTACCAAGGAAGAAAATGTATCATGCTACGCTCCCTCCTCCTGCCCTGTGGTGCAACAGATGTCCCTTTCTCCAAAAATGTACTCAATGGGATCGTAATGTTGCAACCACTCACAAGTTGACCTGCTGTGAGGAAGAAACGAGTTAGTACATCTCAAACACGAAAAAGGTCATTTTAAAATCAACATGAAAAACCATAATTCCAAAGGTATAAAACACAAATAAATCCCTACCAAGGAAGAAAATGTATCGTGCTACGCTCTCTCCTCCCGCCCTGTGGTGCAACAGATGTCCCTTTCCCCAAGAATGTACTCAATGGGATCGTAATGTTGCAACCACTCACAAGTTGACCTGCTGTGAGGAAGAAACGAGTTAGTACATTTCAAACACGAAAAAGGTCATTTAAAAATCAACACGGAAAACCATAATTCCAAAAGATTCAAACACAAAAAAATCGTTACCAAGGAAGAGAAAGTATCATGCTACGCTCCCTCCTCCCGCCCTGTGGTGCAACAGATGTCCCTTTCTCCAACAATGTACTCAATGGGATCGTAATGTTGCAACCACTCACAAGTTGACCTGCTGTGAGGAAGAAACGAGTTAGTACATTTCAAACACGAAAAAGGTCATTTTAAAATCAACATGAAAAACCATAATTCCAAAAGTATAAAACACAAAAAAATGCTTACCAAGGAAGAAAATGTATCGTGCTACGCTCCCTCCTCCCGCCCTGTGGTGCAACAGATATCCCTTTCCCCAAAAATGTACTCAATGGGATCGTAATGTTGCAACCACTCACAAGTTGACCTGCAGTCAGGAAGAAACGAGTTAGTACATTTCAAACACTAAAAAGGTCATTTTGAAATCAACATGAAAAACCATAATTCCGAAAGTATAAAACACAAAAAAATCCTTACCAAGGAAGAAAATGTATCATGCTACGCTCCCTCCTCCCGCCCTGTGGTGTGACAGATGTCCCTTTGCCCAAAATTGTCCTCAATGGTATCGTAATGTTGCAACCACTCAGAAGTTGACCTGCTGTGAGGAGGAAACGAGTTAGTACATTTCAAACATGAAAAACGTCACTTTAAAATCAACATGAAAAACCATAATTACAAAAGTATCTAACACAAAAAAAAACCTTATCAAGGAAGAAAATGTATCATGCTACACTCCCTCCTCCCGTCCTGTGGTGCAACAGATGTCCCTTTCTCCAACAATGAACTCAATGGGATCGTAATGTTGCAACCACTCACAAATTGACCTGCTGTGAGGAAGAAATGAGTTAGTAAATTTCAAACACGAAAAAGGTCATTTTAAAATCAACATGAAAAACCATAATTCCAAAAGTATAAAACACAAAAAATCCTTACCTAGGAAGAAAATGTATCGTGCTATGCTCCCTCCTCCCGCCCTGTGGTGCAACAGATGTCCCTTTCTCCAAAAACGTACTCAATGGGATCGTAATGTTGCAACCACTCACAAGTTGACCTGCTGTGAGGAGGAAACGAGTTAGTACGTTTCAAACATGAAAAATGTCATTTTAAAATCAACATGAAAAACCATAATTCCAGAAGTATAAAACACAAAAAAATTCTTACCAAGGAAGAAGATGTATCGTGCTACACTCCCTCCTCCCGCCCAGTGGTGCAACACATGTCCCTTTCTCCAAAAATGTACTCAATGGGATCGTAATTTTGCAACCACTCACAAGTTGACCTGCTGTGAGGAATAAACGAGTTAGTACGTTTCAAACACGAAAAAGGTCATTTTAAAAACAACTTGAAAAACCATAACGCCAAAAGTATAAAACACAAAAAAATCCTTACCAAGGAAGAAAATGTATCCTGCTACGCTCCCTCCTCCCGCCCTTTGATGCAACAGATGTCCCTTTTTCCAAAATTTTACTGAATGGGATCGTAATGTTGCAACTACTCACAAGTTGACCTGCTGTGAGGAAGAAATGAGTTAGTACATTTCAAACACGAAAACGGTCATTATAAAATCAACATGAAAAACAATAAATCCAAAAGTATAAAACACAAAAAAATCCTTACAAAGGAAGAAAATGTATCGTGCTACGCTCCCTCCCTCCGCCTTTTGGTGCAACAGATGCCCCTTTTTCCAAAAATGTACTCAATGGGATCGTAATGTTGCAACCACTCACAAGTTGACCTGCTGTGAGGAGGAAACGAGTTAGTACGTTTCAAAGATGAAAAAGGTCATTTTAAAGTCAACATGAAAACCATAATACCAAAAGTATAAAACACAAAAAAATCATTACCATGGAAAGAAATTGCCTCGTGATACGCTCCCTCCTCCCGCCCTGTGGTGCAACAGATGTCCCTTTCTCCAAAAATGTACTCAATGGGATCTTAATGTTGCAACCACTCACAAGTTGACCTGATGTGAGGAAGAAACGAGTTGGTACATTTCAAACACGAAAAAGGTCATTTAAAAATCAACATGGAAAACCATAATTCCAAAAGTATAAAACACAAAAAAATCCTTACCAAGGAAGAAAATGTATCATGCTACGCTCCCTTCTCCCGCCCTGTGGTACAACAGATATCCCTTTCCCCAAAAATGTACTCAATGCGATCGTAATGTTGCAACCACTCACAAGTTGACCTACTGTGAGGAGGAAACGAGTTAGTACGTTTCAAAGATGATAAGGTCATTTTAAAATCAACTTGAAAATCATAATATCAAAAGTATAAAACACAAAAAAATGCTCACCAAGGAAGAAAATGTATCGTGCTACGCTCCCTCCTCCCGCCCTGTGGTGCAACAGATATCCCTTTCCCCAACAATGAACTCAATGGGATCGTAATGTTGCAACCACTCACAAGTTGACCTACTGTGAGGAGGAAACGAGTTAGTACGTTTCAAAGATGAAAAAGGTCATTTTAAAATCAACTTGAAAATCATAATATCAAAAGTATAAAACACAAAAAAATGCTCACCAAGGAAGAAAATGTATCGTGCTACGCTCCCTCCTCCCGCCCTGTGGTGCAACAGATATCCCTTTCCCCAACAATGAACTCAATGGGATCGTAATGTTGCAACCACTCACTAATTGACCTGCTGTGAGGAAGAAATGAGTTAGTACATTTCAAACACGAATAAGGTCATTTTCAAATCAACATGAAAAACCATAATTCCAAAAGTATAAAACACAAAAAAATCCTTACCATGGAAAGAAACTGCCTCGTGATACGCTCTCTCCTCCCGCCCTGTGGTGCAACAGATGTCCCTTTCTCCAAAAATGTACTCAATGGGATCGTAATGTTGCAACCACTCACAAGTTGAACTGCAGTGAGGAAGAAACGAGTTAGTCCATTTCAAGCACTAAAAAGGTCAATTTAAAATCAACATGAAAAACCATAATTGCAAAAGTATAAAACACAAAAAAATCCTTACCAAGGAAGAAAATGTATCGTGCTACGCTCCCTCCCTCCGCCCTGTGGTGCAACAGATGTCCCTTTCTCCAAAAATGTACTCAATGGGATCGTAATGTTGCAACCACTCACAAGTTGACCTGCTGTGAAGAGGAAACGAGTTAGTACGTTTCAAACACGAAAAAGGTCATTTTAAAATCAACATGAAAACCATAATACCAAAAGTACAAAACACAAAAAAATCCTTACCATGGAAAGAAATTGCCTCGTGTTACGCTCCCTCTTCGTGCCCTGTGGTGCAACGTATATCCCTTTCTCCAAAAATGTACTCAATGGGATCGTAAGGTAGCAACCACACACAAGTTGACCTGCTGTGAGGAAGAAACGAGTTAGTACATTTCAAACACAAAAAAGGTCATTTTAAGATCAACATGAGAAACCATAATTCCAAAAGTATAAAACACAAAAAAATCCTTACCAAGGAAGAAAATGTATCGTGTTACGCTCCCTCCTCCCGCCCTGTGGTGAAAGAGATGTCCCTTTCTCCCAAAATGTACTCAATGGGATCGTAATGTTGCAACCACTCACAAGTTGACCTGCTGTGAGGAGGAAACGAGTTAGTATGTTTCAATTATGAAGAAGGTCATTTTAAAATCAACATGAAAAAACATAATTCCAAAAGTAAAAAACACATAAAAATCCTTACCAAGGAAGAAAATGTATCGTGCTACGCTCCCTCCTCCTGCCCTGTGGTGCAACAGTTGTCCCTTTCTCCAAAAATGTACTCAATGGGATCGTAATGTTGCAACCACTCACAAGTTGACCTGCTGTGAGGAAGAAACGAGTTAGTACATCTCAAACACGAAAAAGGTCATTTTAAAATCAACATGAAAAAACATAATTCCAAAAGTATAAAACACAAAAAAATCCTTACCAAGGAAGAAAATGTATCATGCTACGCTCCCTTCTCCCGCCCTGTGGTACAACAGATATCCCTTTCCCCAAAAATGTACTCAATGCGATCGTAATGTTGCAACCACTCACAAGTTGACCTACTGTGAGGAGGAAACGAGTTAGTACGTTTCAAAGATGAAAAAGGTCATTTTAAAATCAACTTGAAAATCATAATATCAAAAGTATAAAACACATAAAAATGCTCACCAAGGAAGAAAATGTATCGTGCTACGCTCCCTCCTCCCGCCCTGTGGTGCAACAGATACCCCTTTCCCCAACAATGAACTCAATGGGATCGTAATGTTGCAACCACTCACTAATTGACCTGCTGTGAGGAAGAAATGAGTTAGTACATTTCAAACACGAATAAGGTCATTTTCAAATCAACATGAAAAACCATAATTCCAAAAGTATAAAACACAAAAAAATCCTTGCCATGGAAAGAAATTGCCTCGTGATACGCTCTCTCCTCCCGCCCTGTGGTGCAACAGATGTCCCTTTCTCCAAAAATGTACTCAATGGGATCGTAATGTTGCAACCACTCACAAGTTGACCTGCTGTGAGGAAGAAACGAGTTAGTACATTTCAAACACGAAAAAGGTCATTTTAAAATCAACATGAAAAACCATAATTCCAAAAGTATAAAACACAAAAAAATCCTTACCAAGGAAGAAAATGTATCGTGCTACGCTCCCTCCCTCCGCCCTGTGGTGCAACAGATGTCCCTTTCTCCAAAAATGTACTCAATGGGATCGTAATGTTGCAACCACTCACAAGTTGACCTGCTGTGAAGAGGAAACGAGTTAGTACGTTTCAAACACGAAAAAGGTCATTTTAAAATCAACATGAAAACCATAATACCAAAAGTACAAAACACAAAAAAATCCTTACCATGGAAAGAAATTGCCTCGTGTTACGCTCCCTCTTCGTGCCCTGTGGTGCAACGTATATCCCTTTCTCCAAAAATGTACTCAATGGGATCGTAATGTAGCAACCACACACAAGTTGACCTGCTGTGAGGAAGAAACGAGTTAGTACATTTCAAACACAAAAAAGGTCATTTTAAGATCAACATGAGAAACCATAATTCCAAAAGTATAAAACACAAAAAAATCCTTACCAAGGAAGAAAATGTATCGTGTTACGCTCCCTCCTCCCGCCCTGTGGTGAAAGAGATGTCCCTTTCTCCCAAAATGTACTCAATGGGATCGTAATGTTGCAACCACTCACAAGTTGACCTGCTGTGAGGAGGAAACGAGTTAGTATGTTTCAATTATGAAGAAGGTCATTTTAAAATCAACATGAAAAAACATAATTCCAAAAGTAAAAAACACATAAAAATCCTTACCAAGGAAGAAAATGTATCGTGCTACGCTCCCTCCTCCTGCCCTGTGGTGCAACAATTGTCCCTTTCTCCAAAAATGTACTCAATGGGATCGTAATGTTGCAACCACTCACAAGTTGACCTGCTGTGAGGAAGAAACGAGTTAGTACATCTCAAACACGAAAAAGGTCATTTTAAAATCAACATGAAAAAACATAATTCCAAAAGTATAAAACACAAAAAAATCCTTACCAAGGAAGAAAATGTATCGTGCTACGCTCCCTCCCTCCGCCCTGTGGTGCAACAGATGTCGCTTTCTCCAAAAATGTACTCAATGGGATCGTAATTTTGCAACCACTCACAAGTTGACCTGCTGTGAAGAGGAAACGAGTTAGTACGTTTCAAACACGAAAAAGGTCATTTTAAAATCAACATGAAAACCATAATACCAAAAGTATAAAACACAAAAAAATCCTTACCATGGAAAGAAATTGCCTCGTGTTACGCTCCCTCTTCGTGCCCTGTGGTGCAACGTATATCCCTTTCTCCAAAAATGTACTCAATGGGATCGTAATGTAGCAACCACACACAAGTTGACCTGCTGTGAGGTAGAAACGAGTTACTACATTTCAAACACATAAAAGGTCATTTTAAGATCAACATGAGAAACCATAATTCCAAAAGTATAAAACACAAAAAAATCCTTACCAAGGAAGAAAATGTATCGTGTTACGCTCCCTCCTCCCGCCCTGTGGTGAAAGAGATGCCCCTTTCTCCCAAAATGTACTCAATGGGATCGTAATGTTGCAACCACTCACCAGTTGACCTGCTGTGAGGAACAAACGAGTTAGTACATTTCAAACACGAAAAAGGTCATTTTAAAATCAACATGAAAAAACATAATTCCAAAAGTATAAAACACAAAAAAATCCTTACCATGGAAGAAAATGTATCGTGTTACGCTCCCTCCTCCCGCCCTGTGGTGCAACAGATGTCCCTTTCCCCAAAAATGTACTCAATGGGATCGTAATTTTGCAACCACTCACAAGTTGACCTGCTGTGAAGAGGAAACGAGTTAGTACGTTTCAAACACGAAAAAGGTCATTTTAAAATCAACATGAAAACCATAATACCAAAAGTATAAAACACAAAAAAATCCTTACCATGGAAAGAAATTGCCTCGTGTTACGCTCCCTCTTCGTGCCCTGTGGTGCAACGTATATCCCTTTCTCCAAAAATGTACTCAATGGGATCGTAATGTAGCAACCACACACAAGTTGACCTGCTGTGAGGAAGAAACGAGTTACTACATTTCAAACACATAAAAGGTCATTTTAAGATCAACATGAGAAACCATAATTCCAAAAGTATAAAACACAAAAAAATCCTTACCAAGGAAGAAAATGTATCGTGTTACGCTCCCTCCTCCCGCCCTGTGGTGAAAGAGATGTCCCTTTCTCCCAAAATGTACTCAATGGGATCGTAATGTTGCAACCACTCACCAGTTGACCTGCTGTGAGGAACAAACGAGTTAGTACATTTCAAACACGAAAAAGGTCATTTTAAAATCAACATGAAAAAACATAATTCCAAAAGTATAAAACACAAAAAAATCCTTACCATGGAAGAAAATGTATCGTGTTACGCTCCCTCCTCCCGCCCTGTGGTGCAACAGATGTCCCTTTCTCCAAAAATGTACTCAATGGGATCGTAATTTTGCAACCACTCACAAGTTGACCTGCTGTGAAGAGGAAACGAGTTAGTACGTTTCAAACACGAAAAAGGTCATTTTAAAATCAACATGAAAACCATAATACCAAAAGTATAAAACACAAAAAAATCCTTACCATGGAAAGAAATTGCCTCGTGTTACGCTCCCTCTTCGTGCCCTGTGGTGCAACGTATATCCCTTTCTCCAAAAATGTACTCAATGGGATCGTAATGTAGCAACCACACACAAGTTGACCTGCTGTGAGGAAGAAACGAGTTACTACATTTCAAACACATAAAAGGTCATTTTAAGATCAACATGAGAAACCATAATTCCAAAAGTATAAAACACAAAAAAATCCTTACCAAGGAAGAAAATGTATCGTGTTACGCTCCCTCCTCCCGCCCTGTGGTGAAAGAGATGTCCCTTTCTCCCAAAATGTACTCAATGGGATCGTAATGTTGCAACCACTCACCAGTTGACCTGCTGTGAGGAACAAACGAGTTAGTACATTTCAAACACGAAAAAGGTCATTTTAAAATCAACATGAAAAAACATAATTCCAAAAGTATAAAACACAAAAAAATCCTTACCAAGGAAGAAAATGTATCGTGTTACGCTCCCTCCTCCCGCCCTGTGGTGCAACAGATGTCCCTTTCTCCAAAAATGTACTCATTGGGATCGTAATGTTGCAACCACTCACAAGTTGACCTGCTGTGAAGAGGAAACGAGTTAGTACGTTTCAAACACGAAAAAGGTCATTTTAAAATCAACATGAAAACCATAATACCAAAAGTATAAAACACAAAAAAATCCTTACCATGGAAAGAAATTGCCTCGTGTTACGCTCCCTCTTCGTGCCCTGTAGTGCAACGTATATCCCTTTCTCCAAAAATGTACTCAATGGGATCGTAATGTAGCAACCACACACAAGTTGACCTGCTGTGAGGAAGAAACGAGTTACTACATTTCAAACACATAAAAGTTCATTTTAAGATCAACATGAGAAACCATAATTCCAAAAGTATAAAACACAGAAAAATCCTTACCAAGGAAGAAAATGTATCGTGTTACGCTCCCTCCTCCCGCCCTGTGGTGAAAGAGATGTCCCTTTCTCCCAAAATGTACTCAATGGGATCGTAATGTTGCAACCACTCACAAGTTGACCTGCTGTGAGGAGGAAACGAGTTAGTATGTTTCAATTATGAAGAAGGTCATTTTAAAATCAACATGAAAAAACATAATTCCAAAAGTAAAAAACACATAAAAATTCTTACCAAGGAAAAAAATGTATCGTGCTACGCTCCCTCCTCCCGCCCTGTGGTGCAACAGATGTCCCTTTCCCCAAAATTGTACTCTATGGGATCGTAATGTTGCAATCACTCACCAGTTGACCTGCTGTGAGGAACAAACGAGTTAGTACATTTCAAACACGAAAAAGGTCATTTTAAAATCAACATGAAAAAACATAATTCCAAAAGTATAAAACACAAAAAAATCCTTACCAAGGAAGAAAATGTATCGTGTTACGCTCCCTCCTCCCGCCCTGTGGTGAAAGAGATGTCCCTTTCTCCCAAAATGTACTCAATGGGATCGTAATGTTGCAACCACTCACAAGTTGACCTGCTGTGAGGAGGAAACGAGTTAGTATGTTTCAATTATGAAGAAGGTCATTTTAAAATCAACATGAAAAAACATAATTCCAAAAGTAAAAAACACATAAAAATCCTTACCAAGGAAGGAAATGGATCGTGCTACGCTCCCTCCTCCTGCCCTGTGGTGCAACAGATGTCCCTTTCTCCAAAAATGTACTCAATGGGATCGTAATGTAGCAACCACACACAAGTTGACCTGCTGTGAGGAAGAAACGAGTTACTACATTTCAAACACATAAAAGGTCATTTTAAGATCAACATGAGAAACCATAATTCCAAAAGTATAAAACACAAAAAAATCCTTACCAAGGAAGAAAATGTATCGTGTTACGCTCCCTCCTCCCGCCCTGTGGTGAAAGAGATGTCCCTTTCTCCCAAAATGTACTCAATGGGATCGTAATGTTGCAACCACTCACAAGTTGACCTGCTGTGAGGAGGAAACGAGTTAGTATGTTTCAATTATGAAGAAGGTCATTTTAAAATCAACATGAAAAAACATAATTCCAAAAGTAAAAAACACATAAAAATCCTTACCAAGGAAAAAAATGTATCGTGCTACGCTCCCTCCTCCCGCCCTGTGGTGCAACAGATGTCCCTTTCCCCAAAATTGTACTCTATGGGATCGTAATGTTGCAATCACTCACCAGTTGACCTGCTGTGAGGAACAAACGAGTTAGTACATTTCAAACACGAAAAAGGTCATTTTAAAATCAACATGAAAAACCATAATTCCAAAAGTATAAAACACAAAAAAATGCTTACCAAGGAAGAAAATGTATCGTGCTACGCTCCCTCCTCCCGCCCTGTGGTGTAACAGATGTCCCTTTGCCCAAAATTGTCCTCAATGGGATCGTAATGTTGCAACCACTCAGAAGTTGACCTGCTGTGAGGAGGAAACGAGTTAGTACATTTCAAACATGAAAAACGTCACATTAAAATCAACATGAAAAACCATAATTACAAAAGTATCTAACACAAAAAAAAAACTTACCAAGGAAGAAAATGTATCATGCTACACTCCCTCCTCCCGTCCTGTGGTGCAACAGATGTCCCTTTCTCCAACAATGAACTCAATTGGATCGTAATGTTGCAACCACTCACAAATTGACCTGCTGTGAGGAAGAAATGAGTTAGTAAATTTCAAACACGAAAAAGGTCATTTTAAAATCAACATGAAAAACCATAATTCCAAAAGTATAAAACACAAAAAATCCTTACCTAGGAAGAAAATGTATCGTGCTATGCTCCCTCCTCCCGCCCTGTGGTGCAACAGATGTCCCTTTCTCCAAAAACGTACTCAATGGGATCGTAATGTTGCAACCACTCACAAGTTGACCTGCTGTGAGGAGGAAACGAGTTAGTACGTTTCAAACATGAAAAATGTCATTTTAAAATCAACATGAAAAACCATAATTCCAGAAGTATAAAACACAAAAAAATTCTTACCAAGGAAGAAAATGTATCGTGCTACGCTCCCTCCTCCCGCCCAGTGGTGCAACACATGTCCCTTTCTCCAAAAATGTACTCAATGGGATCGTAATTTTGCAACCACTCACAAGTTGACCTGCTGTGAGGAATAAACGAGTTAGTACGTTTCAAACACGAAAAAGGTCATTTTAAAAACAACTTGAAAAACCATAACGCCAAAAGTATAAAACACAAAAAAATCCTTACCAAGGAAGAAAATGTATCCTGCTACGCTCCCTCCTCCCGCCCTTTGATGCAACAGATGTCCCTTTTTCCAAAATTTTACTGAATGGGATCGTAATGTTGCAACTACTCACAAGTTGACCTGCTGTGAGGAAGAAATGAGTTAGTACATTTCAAACACGAAAACGGTCATTATAAAATCAACATGAAAAACAATAAATCCAAAAGTATAAAACACAAAAAAATCCTTAGAAAGGAAGAAAATGTATCGTGCTACGCTCCCTCCCTCCGCATTTTGGTGCAACAGATGCCCCTTTTTCCAAAAATGTACTCAATGGGTTCGTAATGTTGCAACCACTCACAAGTTGACCTGCTGTGAGGAGGAAACGAGTTAGTACGTTTCAAAGATGAAAAAGGTCATTTTAAAATCAACATGAAAACCATAATACCAAAAGTATAAAACACAAAAAAATCCTTACCATGGATAGAAATTGCCTCGTGATACGCTCCCTCCTCCCGCCCTGTGGTGCAACAGATGTCCCTTTCTCCAAAAATGTACTCAATGGGATCGTAATGTTGCAACCACTCACAAGTTGACCTACTGTGAGGAGGAAACGAGTTAGTACGTTTCAAAGATGAAAAAGGTCATTTTAAAATCAACTTGAAAATCATAATATCAAAAGTATAAAACACAAAAAAATGCTCACCAAGGAAGAAAATGTATCGTGCTACGCTCCCTCCTCCCGCCCTGTGGTGCAACAGATATCCCTTTCCCCAACAATGAACTCAATGGGATCGTAATGTTGCAACCACTCACTAATTGACCTGCTGTGAGGAAGAAATGAGTTAGTACATTTCAAACATGAATAAGGTCATTTTCAAATCAACATGAAAAACCATAATTCCAAAAGTATAAAACACAAAAAAATCCTTACCATGGAAAGAAATTGCCTCGTGATACGCTCTCTCCTCCCGCCCTGTGGTGCAACAGATGTCCCTTTCTCCAAAAATGTACTCAATGGGATCGTAATGTTGCAACCACTCACAAGTTGACCTGCTGTGAGGAGGAAACGAGTTAGTACGTTTCAAAGATGAAAAAGGTCATTTTAAAATCAACATGAAAACCATAATACCAAAAGTATAAAACACAAAAAAATCCTTACCATGGAAAGAAATTGCCTCGTGATACGCTCCCTCCTCCCGCCCTGTGGTGCAACAGATGTCCCTTTCTCCAAAAATGTACTCAATGGGATCGTAATGTTGCAACCACTCACAAGTTGAACTGATGTGAGGAAGAAACGAGTTAGTACATTTCAAACACGAAAAAGGTCATTTAAAAATCAACATGGAAAACCATAATTCCAAAAGTATAAAACACAAAAAAATCCTTACCAAGGAAGAAAATGTATCATGCTACGCTCCCTTCTCCCGCCCTGTGGTACAACAGATATCCCTTTCCCCAAAAATGTACTCAATGCGATCGTAATGTTGCAACCACTCACAAGTTGACCTACTGTGAGGAGGAAACGAGTTAGTACGTTTCAAAGATGAAAAAGGTCATTTTAAAATCAACTTGAAAATCATAATATCAAAAGTATAAAACACAAAAAAATGCTCACCAAGGAAGAAAATGTATCATGCTATGCTCCCTTCTCCTGCCCTGTGGTGCAACAGATATCCCTTTCCCCAACAATGAACTCAATGGTATCGTAATGTTGCAACCACTCACTAATTGACCTGCTGTGAGGAAGAAATGAGTTAGTACATTTCAAACATGAATAAGGTCATTTTCAAATCAACATGAAAAACCATAATTCCAAAAGTATAAAACACAAAAAAATCCTTACCATGGAAAGAAATTGCCTCGTGATACGCTCTCTCCTCCCGCCCTGTGGTGTGACAGATGTCCCTTTCTCCAAAAATGTACTCAATGGGATCGTAATGTTGCAACCACTCACAAGTTGAACTGCAGTGAGGAAGAAACGAGTTAGTACATTTCAAGCACTAAAAAGGTCAATTTAAAATCAACATGAAAAACCATAATTCCAAAAGTATAAAACACAAAAAAATCCTTACCAAGGAAGAAAATGTATCATGCTATGCTCCCTTCTCCCGCCCTGTGGTACAACAGATATCCCTTTCCCCAAAAATGTACTCAATGCGATCGTAATGTTGCAACCACTCACAAGTTGACCTACTGTGAGGAGGAAACGAGTTAGTACGTTTCAAAGATGAAAAAGGTCATTTTAAAATCAACTTGAAAATCATAATATCAAAAGTATAAAACACAAAAAAATGCTCACCAAGGAAGAAAATGTATCATGCTACGCTCCCTTCTCCCGCCCTGTGGTGCAACATATGTCCCTTTCTCCAAAAATGTACTCAATGGGATCGTAATGTTGCAACCACTCACCAGTTGACCTGCTGTGAGGAACAAACGAGTTAGTACATTTCAAACACGAAAAAGGTCATTTTAAAATCAACATGAAAAAACATAATTCCAAAAGTATAAAACACAAAAAAATCCTTACCATGGAAGAAAATGTATCGTGTTACGCTCCCTCCTCCCGCCCTGTGGTGCAACAGATGTCCCTTTCCCCAAAAATGTACTCAATGGGATCGTAATTTTGCAACCACTCACAAGTTGACCTGCTGTGAAGAGGAAACGAGTTAGTACGTTTCAAACACGAAAAAGGTCATTTTAAAATCAACATGAAAACCATAATACCAAAAGTATAAAACACAAAAAAATCCTTACCATGGAAAGAAATTGCCTCGTGTTACGCTCCCTCTTCGTGCCCTGTGGTGCAACGTATATCCCTTTCTCCAAAAATGTACTCAATGGGATCGTAATGTAGCAACCACACACAAGTTGACCTGCTGTGAGGAAGAAACGAGTTACTACATTTCAAACACATAAAAGGTCATTTTAAGATCAACATGAGAAACCATAATTCCAAAAGTATAAAACACAAAAAAATCCTTACCAAGGAAGAAAATGTATCGTGTTACGCTCCCTCCTCCCGCCCTGTGGTGAAAGAGATGTCCCTTTCTCCCAAAATGTACTCAATGGGATCGTAATGTTGCAACCACTCACCAGTTGACCTG
Organism: Schistocerca piceifrons; assembly: GCF_021461385.2. Classification (NCBI taxonomy): domain Eukaryota; kingdom Metazoa; phylum Arthropoda; class Insecta; order Orthoptera; family Acrididae; genus Schistocerca; species Schistocerca piceifrons. The sequence continues at coordinate 48,813,850 of NC_060144.1, forward strand.
CTGTGAGGAACAAACGAGTTAGTACATTTCAAACACGAAAAAGGTCATTTTAAAATCAACATGAAAAAACATAATTCCAAAAGTATAAAACACAAAAAAATCCTTACCATGGAAGAAAATGTATCGTGTTACGCTCCCTCCTCCCGCCCTGTGGTGCAACAGATGTCCCTTTCTCCAAAAATGTACTCAATGGGATCGTAATTTTGCAACCACTCACAAGTTGACCTGCTGTGAAGAGGAAACGAGTTAGTACGTTTCAAACACGAAAAAGGTCATTTTAAAATCAACATGAAAACCATAATACCAAAAGTATAAAACACAAAAAAATCCTTACCATGGAAAGAAATTGCCTCGTGTTACGCTCCCTCTTCGTGCCCTGTGGTGCAACGTATATCCCTTTCTCCAAAAATGTACTCAATGGGATCGTAATGTAGCAACCACACACAAGTTGACCTGCTGTGAGGAAGAAACGAGTTACTACATTTCAAACACATAAAAGGTCATTTTAAGATCAACATGAGAAACCATAATTCCAAAAGTATAAAACACAAAAAAATCCTTACCAAGGAAGAAAATGTATCGTGTTACGCTCCCTCCTCCCGCCCTGTGGTGAAAGAGATGTCCCTTTCTCCCAAAATGTACTCAATGGGATCATAATGTTGCAACCACTCACCAGTTGACCTGCTGTGAGGAACAAACGAGTTAGTACATTTCAAACACGAAAAAGGTCATTTTAAAATCAACATGAAAAAACATAATTCCAAAAGTATAAAACACAAAAAAATCCTTACCAAGGAAGAAAATGTATCGTGTTACGCTCCCTCCTCCCGCCCTGTGGTGCAACAGATGTCCCTTTCTCCAAAAATGTACTCATTGGGATCGTAATGTTGCAACCACTCACAAGTTGACCTGCTGTGAAGAGGAAACGAGTTAGTACGTTTCAAACACGAAAAAGGTCATTTTAAAATCAACATGAAAACCATAATACCAAAAGTATAAAACACAAAAAAATCCTTACCATGGAAAGAAATTGCCTCGTGTTACGCTCCCTCTTCGTGCCCTGTAGTGCAACGTATATCCCTTTCTCCAAAAATGTACTCAATGGGATCGTAATGTAGCAACCACACACAAGTTGACCTGCTGTGAGGAAGAAACGAGTTACTACATTTCAAACACATAAAAGTTCATTTTAAGATCAACATGAGAAACCATAATTCCAAAAGTATAAAACACAGAAAAATCCTTACCAAGGAAGAAAATGTATCGTGTTACGCTCCCTCCTCCCGCCCTGTGGTGAAAGAGATGTCCCTTTCTCCCAAAATGTACTCAATGGGATCGTAATGTTGCAACCACTCACAAGTTGACCTGCTGTGAGGAGGAAACGAGTTAGTATGTTTCAATTATGAAGAAGGTCATTTTAAAATCAACATGAAAAAACATAATTCCAAAAGTAAAAAACACATAAAAATTCTTACCAAGGAAAAAAATGTATCGTGCTACGCTCCCTCCTCCCGCCCTGTGGTGCAACAGATGTCCCTTTCCCCAAAATTGTACTCTATGGGATCGTAATGTTGCAATCACTCACCAGTTGACCTGCTGTGAGGAACAAACGAGTTAGTACATTTCAAACACGAAAAAGGTCATTTTAAAATCAACATGAAAAAACATAATTCCAAAAGTATAAAACACAAAAAAATCCTTACCAAGGAAGAAAATGTATCGTGTTACGCTCCCTCCTCCCGCCCTGTGGTGAAAGAGATGTCCCTTTCTCCCAAAATGTACTCAATGGGATCGTAATGTTGCAACCACTCACAAGTTGACCTGCTGTGAGGAGGAAACGAGTTAGTATGTTTCAATTATGAATAAGGTCATTTTAAAATCAACATGAAAAAACATAATTCCAAAAGTAAAAAACACATAAAAATCCTTACCAAGGAAGGAAATGGATCGTGCTACGCTCCCTCCTCCTGCCCTGTGGTGCAACAGATGTCCCTTTCTCCAAAAATGTACTCAATGGGATCGTAATGTAGCAACCACACACAAGTTGACCTGCTGTGAGGAAGAAACGAGTTACTACATTTCAAACACATAAAAGGTCATTTTAAGATCAACATGAGAAACCATAATTCCAAAAGTATAAAACACAAAAAAATCATTACCAAGGAAGAAAATGTATCGTGTTACGCTCCCTCCTCCCGCCCTGTGGTGAAAGAGATGTCCCTTTCTCCCAAAATGTACTCAATGGGATCGTAATGTTGCAACCACTCACAAGTTGACCTGCTGTGAGGAGGAAACGAGTTAGTATGTTTCAATTATGAAGAAGGTCATTTTAAAATCAACATGAAAACACATAATTCCAAAAGTAAAAAACACATAAAAATCCTTACCAAGGAAAAAAATGTATCGTGCTACGCTCCCTCCTCCCGCCCTGTGGTGCAACAGATGTCCCTTTCCCCAAAATTGTACTCTATGGGATCGTAATGTTGCAATCACTCACCAGTTGACCTGCTGTGAGGAACAAACGAGTTAGTACATTTCAAACACGAAAAAGGTCATTTTAAAATCAACATGAAAAACCATAATTCCAAAAGTATAAAACACAAAAAAATGCTTACCAAGGAAGAAAATGTATCGTGCTACGCTCCCTCCTCCCGCCCTGTGGTGTAACAGATGTCCCTTTGCCCAAAATTGTCCTCAATGGGATCGTAATGTTGCAACCACTCAGAAGTTGACCTGCTGTGAGGAGGAAACGAGTTAGTACATTTCAAACATGAAAAACGTCACATTAAAATCAACATGAAAAACCATAATTACAAAAGTATCTAACACAAAAAAAAAACTTACCAAGGAAGAAAATGTATCATGCTACACTCCCTCCTCCCGTCCTGTGGTGCAACAGATGTCCCTTTCTCCAACAATGAACTCAATTGGATCGTAATGTTGCAACCACTCACAAATTGACCTGCTGTGAGGAAGAAATGAGTTAGTAAATTTCAAACACGAAAAAGGTCATTTTAAAATCAACATGAAAAACCATAATTCCAAAAGTATAAAACACAAAAAATCCTTACCTAGGAAGAAAATGTATCGTGCTATGCTCCCTCCTCCCGCCCTGTGGTGCAACAGATGTCCCTTTCTCCAAAAACGTACTCAATGGGATCGTAATGTTGCAACCACTCACAAGTTGACCTGCTGTGAGGAGGAAACGAGTTAGTACGTTTCAAACATGAAAAATGTCATTTTAAAATCAACATGAAAAACCATAATTCCAGAAGTATAAAACACAAAAAAATTCTTACCAAGGAAGAAAATGTATCGTGCTACGCTCCCTCCTCCCGCCCAGTGGTGCAACACATGTCCCTTTCTCCAAAAATGTACTCAATGGGATCGTAATTTTGCAACCACTCACAAGTTGACCTGCTGTGAGGAATAAACGAGTTAGTACGTTTCAAACACGAAAAAGGTCATTTTAAAAACAACTTGAAAAACCATAACGCCAAAAGTATAAAACACAAAAAAATCCTTACCAAGGAAGAAAATGTATCCTGCTACTCTCCCTCCTCCCGCCCTTTGATGCAACAGATGTCCCTTTTTCCAAAATTTTACTGAATGGGATCGTAATGTTGCAACTACTCACAAGTTGACCTGCTGTGAGGAAGAAATGAGTTAGTACATTTCAAACACGAAAACGGTCATTATAAAATCAACATGAAAAACAATAAATCCAAAAGTATAAAACACAAAAAAATCCTTAGAAAGGAAGAAAATGTATCGTGCTACGCTCCCTCCCTCCGCATTTTGGTGCAACAGATGCCCCTTTTTCCAAAAATGTACTCAATGGGTTCGTAATGTTGCAACCACTCACAAGTTGACCTGCTGTGAGGAGGAAACGAGTTAGTACGTTTCAAAGATGAAAAAGGTCATTTTAAAATCAACATGAAAACCATAATACCAAAAGTATAAAACACAAAAAAATCCTTACCATGGATAGAAATTGCCTCGTGATACGCTCCCTCCTCCCGCCCTGTGGTGCAACAGATGTCCCTTTCTCCAAAAATGTACTCAATGGGATCGTAATGTTGCAACCACTCACAAGTTGACCTACTGTGAGGAGGAAACGAGTTAGTACGTTTCAAAGATGAAAAAGGTCATTTTAAAATCAACTTGAAAATCATAATATCAAAAGTATAAAACACAAAAAAATGCTCACCAAGGAAGAAAATGTATCGTGCTACGCTCCCTCCTCCCGCCCTGTGGTGCAACAGATATCCCTTTCCCCAACAATGAACTCAATGGGATCGTAATGTTGCAACCACTCACTAATTGACCTGCTGTGAGGAAGAAATGAGTTAGTACATTTCAAACATGAATAAGGTCATTTTCAAATCAACATGAAAAACCATAATTCCAAAAGTATAAAACACAAAAAAATCCTTACCATGGAAAGAAATTGCCTCGTGATACGCTCTCTCCTCCCGCCCTGTGGTGCAACAGATGTCCCTTTCTCCAAAAATGTACTCAATGGGATCGTAATGTTGCAACCACTCACAAGTTGACCTGCTGTGAGGAGGAAACGAGTTAGTACGTTTCAAAGATGAAAAAGGTCATTTTAAAATCAACATGAAAACCATAATACCAAAAGTATAAAACACAAAAAAATCCTTACCATGGAAAGAAATTGCCTCGTGATACGCTCCCTCCTCCCGCCCTGTGGTGCAACAGATGTCCCTTTCTCCAAAAATGTACTCAATGGGATCGTAATGTTGCAACCACTCACAAGTTGAACTGATGTGAGGAAGAAACGAGTTAGTACATTTCAAACACGAAAAAGGTCATTTAAAAATCAACATGGAAAACCATAATTCCAAAAGTATAAAACACAAAAAAATCCTTACCAAGGAAGAAAATGTATCATGCTACGCTCCCTTCTCCCGCCCTGTGGTACAACAGATATCCCTTTCCCCAAAAATGTACTCAATGCGATCGTAATGTTGCAACCACTCACAAGTTGACCTACTGTGAGGAGGAAACGAGTTAGTACGTTTCAAAGATGAAAAAGGTCATTTTAAAATCAACTTGAAAATCATAATATCAAAAGTATAAAACACAAAAAAATGCTCACCAAGGAAGAAAATGTATCATGCTATGCTCCCTTCTCCTGCCCTGTGGTGCAACAGATATCCCTTTCCCCAACAATGAACTCAATGGTATCGTAATGTTGCAACCACTCACTAATTGACCTGCTGTGAGGAAGAAATGAGTTAGTACATTTCAAACATGAATAAGGTCATTTTCAAATCAACATGAAAAACCATAATTCCAAAAGTATAAAACACAAAAAAATCCTTACCATGGAAAGAAATTGCCTCGTGATACGCTCTCTCCTCCCGCCCTGTGGTGTGACAGATGTCCCTTTCTCCAAAAATGTACTCAATGGGATCGTAATGTTGCAACCACTCACAAGTTGAACTGCAGTGAGGAAGAAACGAGTTAGTACATTTCAAGCACTAAAAAGGTCAATTTAAAATCAACATGAAAAACCATAATTCCAAAAGTATAAAACACAAAAAAATCCTTACCAAGGAAGAAAATGTATCATGCTATGCTCCCTTCTCCCGCCCTGTGGTACAACAGATATCCCTTTCCCCAAAAATGTACTCAATGCGATCGTAATGTTGCAACCACTCACAAGTTGACCTACTGTGAGGAGGAAACGAGTTAGTACGTTTCAAAGATGAAAAAGGTCATTTTAAAATCAACTTGAAAATCATAATATCAAAAGTATAAAACACAAAAAAATGCTCACCAAGGAAGAAAATGTATCATGCTACGCTCCCTTCTCCCGCCCTGTGGTGCAACATATGTCCCTTTCTCCAAAAATGTACTCAATGGGATCGTAATGTTGCAACCACTCACTAATTGACCTGCTGTGAGGAGGAAACGAGTTAGTACGTTTCAAAGATGAGAAAGGTCATTTTAAAATCAACATGAAAACCATAATACCAAAAGTATAAAACACAAAAAAATCCTTACCATGGAAAGAAATTGCCTCGTGATACGCTCCCTCCTCCCGCCCTGTGGTGCAACAGATGTCCCTTTCTCCAAAAATGTACTCAATGGGATCGTAATGTTGCAACCACTCACTAATTGACCTGCTGTGAGGAGGAAACGAGTTAGTACGTTTCAAAGATGAAAAAGGTCATTTTAAAATCAACATGAAAACCACAATACCAAAAGTATAAAACACAAAAAAATCCTTACCATGGAAAGAAATTGCCTCGTGATACGCTCCCTCCTCCCGCCCTGTGGTGCAACAGATGTCCCTTTCTCCAAAAATGTACTCAATGGGATCGTAATGTTGCAACCACTCACAAGTGGACCTGATGTGAGGAAGAAACGAGTTAGTACATTTCAAACACGAAAAAGGTCATTTAAAAATCAACATGGAAAACCATAATTCCAAAAGTATAAAACACAAAAAAATCCTTACCAAGGAAGAAAATGTATCATGCTACGCTCCCTTCTCCCGCCCTGTGGTACAACAGATATCCCTTTCCCCAAAAATGTACTCAATGCGATCGTAATGTTGCAACCACTCACAAGTTGACCTACTGTGAGGAGGAAACGAGTTAGTACGTTTCAAAGATGAAAAAGGTCATTTTAAAATCAACTTGAAAATCATAATACCAAAAGTATAAAACACAAAAAAATGCTCACCAAGGAAGAAAATGTATCGTGCTACGCTCCCTCCTCCCGCCCTGTGGTGCAACAGATATCCCTTTCCCCAACAATGAACTCAATGGGATCGTAATGTTGCAACCACTCACAAGTTGTCCTGCAGCGAGGAAGAAACGAGTTAGTACATTTCAAACACTAAAAAGGTCAATTTAAAATCAACATGAAATACCATAATTCCAAAAGTATAAAACACAATAATATGCTTACCAAGGAAGAAAAAGTATCGTGCGACGCACCCTCCTCCCGCCCTGTGGTGCAACAGATGTCCCTTTCCCCAAAAATGTACTCAATGGGATCGTAATGTTGCAACCACTCACTAATTGACCAGCTGTGAGGAAGAAACGAGTTAGTACATTTCAAACATGAAAAAGGTCATTTTAAAATCAACATGAAAAACCATAATTCCGAAAGTATAAAACATAAAAAAATCCTTACCAAGGAAGAAAATGTATCGTGCTACGCTCCCTCCTCCCGCCCTGTGGTGCAACAGACGTCCCTTTCTCCAACAATGTACTCAATGGGATCGTAATGTTGCAACCACTCACAAATTGACCTGCTGTGAGGAAGAAATGAGTTAGTACTTTTCAAACACGAAAAAGGTCATTTTAAAATCAACATGAAAAACCATAATTCCAAAAGTACAAAACACAAAAAAATCCTTACCAAGGAAGAAAATGTATCGTGCTACGCTCCGTCCTTCCGCCCTGTGGCGCAACAGATGTCCCTTTCTCCAAAAATGTACTCAATGGGATCGTAATGTTGCAACCACTCACAAGTTGACCTGCTGTGAGGAGGAAACGAGTTAACACGTTTCAAACATGAAAAAGGTCATTCTAAAATCAACATGAAAAACCATAATTCCAAAAGTATAAAACACAAAAAAATTCTTACCAAGGAAGAAAATGTTTTGTGCTACGCACCCTCCTCCCGCCCTGTGGTGCAACAGAGTCCCTTTCTCCAAAAATGTACTCAATGGGATCGTAATGTTGTAGCCACACACAAGTTGACCTGCTGAGAGGAACAAAGGAGTTAGTACGTTTCAGACATGAAAAAGGTCATTTTAAAATCAACATGAAAAACCATAATTCCGAAAGTATAAAACAGAAAAAAATCCTTACCAAGGAAGAAAATGTATCGTGCTAGGCTCCCTTCTCCCGCCCTGTGGTGCAACAGATGTCCCTTTCTCCAAAAATGTGCTCAATGGGATCGTAATGTTGCAACCACTCACAAGTTGAACTGCAGTGAGGAAGAAACGAGTTAGTACATTTCAAGCACTAAAAAGGTCAATTTAAAATCAACATGAAAAACCATAACTCCAAAAGTATAAAACACAAAAAAATCCTTACCAAGGAAGAAAATGTATCGTGCTACGCTCCCTCCTCCCGCCCTGTGGTGCAACAGATGTCCCTTTCTCCAACAATGTACTCAATGGGATCGTAATGTTGCAACCACTCACAAATTGACCTGCTGTGAGGAAGAAATGAGTTAGTACCTTTCAAACACGAAAAAGGTCATTTTAAAATCAACATGAAAAACCATAATTCCAAAAGTACAAAACACAAAAAAATCCTTTCCAAGGAAGAAAATGTATCGTGCTATGCTCCCTCCTTCCGCCCTGTGGTGCAACAAATGTCCCTTTCTCCAAAAATGTACTCAATGGGATCGTAATGTTGCAACCACTCACAAGTTGACCTGCTGTGAGGAGGAAACGAATTAGTACGTTTCAAACATGAAAAAGGTCATTTTACAATCAACATGAAAAACCATAATTCCAAAAGTATAAAACACAAAAAAATCCTTACCTAGGAAGAAAATGTATCATGCTACGCTCCCTCCTCCCGCCCTGTGGTACAACAGATATCCCTTTCCCCAAAAATGTACTCAATGCGATCGTAATGTTGCAACCACTCACAAGTGGACCTACTGTGAGGAGGAAACGAGTTAGTACGTTTCAAAGATGAAAAAGGTCATTTTAAAATCAACATGAAAATCATAATATCAAAAGTATAAAACACAAAAAAATGCTCACCAAGGAAGAAAATGTATCGTGCTACGCTCCCTCCTCAAGCCCTGTGGTGCAACAGATATCCCTTTCCCCAACAATGAACTCAATGGGATCGTAATGTTGCAACCACTCACTAATTGACCTGCTGTGAGGAAGAAATGAGTTAGTACATTTCAAACACGAAAAAGGTCATTTTCAAATCAACATGAAAAACAATAATTCCAAAAGTATAAAACACAAAAAAATCCTTACCTAGGAAGAAAATGTATCGTGCTATGCTCCCTCCTCCCGCCCTGTGGTGCAACAGATGTCCCTTTGCCCAAATCTGTACTCAATAGAATCGTAATGTTGCAACCACTCAGAAGTTGACCTGCTGTGAGGAGGAAACGTGTTAGTACATTTCACACATGAAAAACGTCACTTTAAAATCAACATGAAAATCCATAATTACAAAAGTATCAAACACAAAAAAATCCTTACCAAGGAGAAAATGTATCATGCTACGCTCCCTCCTCCCGCCCTGTGGTGCAACAGATGTCCCTTTCTCCAACAATGTACTCAATGGGATCGTAATGTTGCAACCACTCACAAATTGACCTGCTGTGAGGAAGAAATGAGTTAGTACATTTCAAACACGAAAAAGGTCATTTTAAAATCAACATGAAAAACCATAATTCCAAAAGTATAAAACACAAAAAATTCTTACCAAGGAAGAAAATGTATCGTGCTACGATCCCTCCTCCCGCCCTTTGGTGCAACAAATGTCCCTTTTTCCAAAATTGTACTCAATGTGATCGTAATGTTGCAACCACTCACAAGTTGACCTGCTGTGAGGAAGAAACGAGTTAGTACATTTCAAACACGAAAAAGGTCATTTAAAAATCAACATGGAAAACCATAATTCCAAAAGTATAAAACACAAAAAAATCCTTACCAAGGAAGAAAATGTATCGTGCCACGCTCCCTCCTCCCGCCCTGTGGTGCAACATATGTCCCTTTCTCCAAAAATGTACTCAATGGGATCGTAATGTTGCAACCACTCACAAGTTGTCCTGCAGTGAAGAAGAAACGAGTTAGTACATTTCAAACACTAAAAAGGTCAATTTAAAATCAACATGAAATACCATAATTCCAAAAGTATAAAACACAATAATATGCTTACCAAAGAAGAAAATGTATCGTGCTACGCACCCTCCTCCCGCCCTGTGGTGCAACAGATGTCCCTTTCCCCAAAAATGTACTCAATGGGATCGTAATGTTGCAACCACTCACTAATTGACCAGCTGTGAGGAAGAAACGAGTTAGTACATTTCAAACATGAAAAAGGTCATTTTAAAATCAACATGAAAAACCATAATTCCGAAAGTATAAAACATAAAAAAATCCGTACCAAGGAAGAAAATGTATAGTGCTACGCTCCCTCCTACCGCCCTGTGGTGCAACAGATGTCCCTTTCTCCAACAATGTACTCAATGGGATCGTAATGTTGCAACCACTCACAAATTGACCTGCTGTGAGGAAGAAATGAGTTAGTACTTTTCAAACACGAAAAAGGTCATTTTCAAATCAACATGAAAAACCATAATTCCAAAAGTAGAAAACACAAAAAAATCCTTACCAAGGAAGAAAATGTATCGTGATACGCTCCGTCCTTCCGCCCTGTGGTGCAACAGATGTCCCTTTCTCCAAAAATGTACTCAATGGGATCATAATGTTGCAACCACTCACAAGTTGACCTGCTGTGAGGAGGAAACGAGTTAGTACGTTTCAAACATGAAAAAGGTCATTCTAAAATCAACATGAAAAACCATAATTCCAAAAGTATAAAACACAAAAAAATTCTTACCAAGGAAGAAAATGTTTTGTGCTACGCACCCTCCTCCCGCCCTGTGCTGCAACAGAGTCCCTTTCTCCAAAAATGTACTCAATGGGATCGTAAAGTTGTAGCCACACACAAGTTGACCTTCTGAGAGGAACAAAGGAGTTAGTACGTTTCAGACATGAAAAAGGTCATTTTAAAATCAACATGAAAAACCATAATTCCGAAACTATAAAACAGAAAAAATTCCTTACCAAGGAAGAAAATGTATCGTGCTAGGCTCCCTTCTCCCGCCCTGTGGTGCAACAGATGTCCCTTTCTCCAAAAATGTACTCAATGGGATCGTAATGTTGCAACCACTCACAAGTTGACCTGCTGTGAGGAGGATGCGAGTTACTACGCTTCAAACACGAAAAAGGTCATTTTAAAATCAACATGAAAAACCATAATTCCAAAAGTATAAACCACAAAAAATCCTTACCAAGGAAGAAAATGTATCGTGCTACGCTCCCTCCTCCTGCCCTGTGGTGCAACTGATGTCCCATTCTCCAAAGATGTACTCAAAGGGAACGTAATGTTGCAACCACTCACAAGTTGACCTGCTGTGAGGAAGAAACGAGTTGGTACGTGTCAAACATGAACAAGGTCATTTTAAAATCAACATGAAAAACCATAATTCCAAAAGTATAAACCACAAAAAAATCCTTACAGAGGAAGAAAATGTATTGTGCTACGCTCCCTTTTCCCGCCCTAAGGTGCAACAGATGTCCCTTTCTCCAAAAATGTACTCAATGGGATCGTAATGTTGCTACCACTCACAAGTTGACCTGCTGTGAGGAATAAACGAGTTAGTACGTTTCAAACACGAAAAAGGTCATTTTAAAATCGACACGAAAAACCATAATTCCAAAAGTAAAAAACACAAAAACATCCTTACCAAGGAAGAAAATGTATAGTGCTACGCTCCCTCCTCCCGCCCTGTGGTGCAACAGATGTCCCTTTCTCCAAAAATGTACTCAATGGGATCGTAATATTGCAGCCACACACAAGTTGACCTGCTGTGAGGAACAAACGAGTTAGTACGTTTCAAACACGAAAAAGGCCATTTAAAAATCAACATGAAAAACCATAATTCCAAAAGTATAAAACACAATAAAAACCTTACCAAGGAAGAAAATGTATCGTGCTACGCTCCCTCCTCCCGCCCTGTGGTGCAACAGATGTCCCTTTCTCCAAGAATGTACTCAATGGTATCGTAATATTGAAACCACACACAAGTTGTCCTGCTGTGAGGCAGACACGAGTTAGTACGTTTCAAACATGAAAAAGGTCATTTTAAAATCAACATGAAAAACCATAATACCAAAAGTATAAAACACAAAAAAATTCTTAGCATGGAAAGAAATTGCCTCGTGCTACGCTCCCTCCTCCCGCCCTGTGGTGCGACAGATGTCCCTTTCTCCAAAAATGTACTCAATGGGATCGTAAAGTTGCAAACACTCACAAGTTGACCTGCTGTGAGGAATAAACGAGTTAGTACGTTTCAAACACGAAAAAGGTCATTTTAAAATCGACACGAAAAACCATAATTCCAAAAGTAAAAAACACAAAAACATCCTTACCAAGGAAGAAAATGTATAGTGCTACGCTCCCTCCTCCCGCCCTGTGGTGCAACAGATGTCCCTTTCTCCAAAAATGTACTCAATGGGATCGTAATATTGCAGTCACACACAAGTTGACCTGCTGTGAGGAACAAACGAGTTAGTACGTTTCAAACACGAAAAAGGCCATTTAAAAATCAACATGAAAAACCATAATTCCAAAAGTATAAAACACAATAAAAACCTTACCAAGGAAGAAAATCTATCGTGCTACGCTCCCTCCTCCCGCCCTGTGGTGCAACAGATGTCCCTTTCTCCAAAAATGTACTCAATGGTATCGTAATATTGCAACCACACACAAGTTGTCCGGCTGTGAGGCAGACACGAGTTAGTACGTTTCAAACATGAAAAAGGTCATTTTAAAATCAACATGAAAAACCATAATACCAAAAGTATAAAACACAAAAAAATTCTTACCATGGAAAGAAATTGCCTCGTGCTACGCTCCCTCCTCCCGCCCTGTGGTGCGACAGATGTCCCTTTCTCCAAAAATGTACTCAATGGGATCGTAAAGTTGCAAACACTCACAAGTTGACCTGCTGTGAGGAATAAACGAGTTAGTACGTTTCAAACATGAAAAAGGTCATTTTAAAATCAACATGAAAACCATAATACCAAAAATATAAAACACAAAAAAATCCTTACCATGGAAAGAAATTGCCTCGTGCTACGCTCCATCGTCCTGCCCTGTGGTGCAACAGATGACCCTTTCTCCATATATGCACTCAATGGGATCGTAATGTTGCAGCCACACACAAGTTGACCTGCTGTGAGGAACAAACGAGTTAGTACGTTTCAAACATGAGAAAGATCATTTTAAAATCTACATGAAAAACCATAATTCCAAAAGTATAAAACACAAAAAAATCCTTACCAAGAAAGAAAATGTACCGTGCTACGCTCCCTCCTCCCGCCCTGTGGTGCAACAGATTTCCCTTTTTCCAAAAATGTACTCAATGGGATCATAATGTTGCTACCACTCACAAGTTGACCTGCTGTGAGGAATAAACGAATTATTACGTTTCAAACACGAAAAAGGTCATTTTAAAATCGACACGAAAAACCATAATTTTAAAAGTAAAAAACATAAAAACATCCTTACCAAGGAAGAAATAGTATCGTGCTACGCTCCATCCTCCCGCCCTGTTGTGCAACAGATGTCCCTTTCTCCAAAAATGTACTCAATGGGATCGTAATATTGCAGCCACACACAAGTTGACCTGCTGTGAGGAAGAAACGAGTTAGTACGTTTCAAACACGAAAAAGGTCATTTTAAAATCAACATGAAAAACCATAATTCCAAAAGTATAAAGCACAAAAAAATTCTTACCAAGGAAGAAAATATATCGTGCTACGCTCCCTCCTCCCGCCCTGTGGTGCAACAGATGTCCCTTTCTCCAAAAATGTACTCAATGGGAACGTAATGTTGCAACCACTCACAAGTTGACCTGCTGTGAGGAATAAACGAGTTAGTACGTTTCAAACACGAAAAAGGTCATTTTAAAATCAACATAAAAAACCATAATTCCAAAAGTATAAAACACAAAAAGATCCTTACCAAATAAAAAAAATGTATAGTGCTACGCTCCCTCCTCCCGCCCTGTGGTGCAACAGATGTCCCTTTCTCCAAAAATGTACTCAATGGGATCGTATTGTTGCAACCACTCACAACTTGAACTGCTGTGGGGAGTAAACGAGTTAGTATGTTTCAAACACGTTAAAGGTCATTTAAAATCAACATGAAAAACCATAATTCCAAAAGTATAATACACAAAAAAAAATCTTACCAAGGAAGAAAATATATCGTGCTACGCTCCCTCCTCCCACCCTGTGGTGCAACAGATGTCCCTTTCTCCAAAAATGTACTCAATGGGATCGTAATGTTGCAACCACTCACAAGTTGACCTGCTGTGAGGAAGAAACGAGTTAGTACGTTTCAAACACGAAAAAGGTCATTTTAAAATCAACATGAAAAACCGTAATACCAAAAGTATAAAACACAAAGAAATCCTTACCATGGAAAGAAATTGCCTCGTGCTACGCTCCCCCCTCCCACCCTGTGGTGCAACAGATGTCCCTTTCTCCAAATATGTACTCAATGGGATCGTATTGTTGCAGCCACACACAAGTTGACCTACTGTGAGGAACATCCGAGTTAGTACGTTTCAAACGTGAAAAAGGTCATTTTAAAATCTACATGAAAAACCATAATTCCAAAAGTATAAAGCACAAAAAAATCCTTACCAAGAAAGAAAATGTATCGTGCTACGCTCCCTCCTCCCGCCCTGTGGTGCAACAGATGTCCCTTTTTCCAAAAATGTACTCAATGGGATCGTAATGTTGCTACCACTCACAAGTTGACCTGCTGTGAGGAATAAACGAGTTAGTACGTTTCAAACACGAAAAAGGTCATTTTAAAATCGACACGAAAAACCATAATTCCTAAAGTAAAAAACACAAAAACATCCTTACCAAGGAAGAAAATGTATAGTGCTACGCTCCCTCCTCCCGCCCTGTGGTGCAACAGATGTCCCTTTCTCCAAAAATGTACTCAATGGGATCATAATATTGCAGCCACACACAAGTTGACCTGCTGTGAGGAACAAATGAGTTAGTACGTTTCAAACACGAAAATGGCCATTTAAAAATCAACATGAAAAACCTTAATTCCAAAAGTATAAAGCACAATAAAAACCTTACCAAGGAAGAAAATGTATCGTGCTACGCTCCCTCCTCCCGCCCTGTGGTGCAACAGATGTCCCTTTCTCCAAAAATGTACTCAATGGTATCGTAATATTGCAACCACACACAAGCTGACCTGCTGTGAGGCAGAAACGAGTTAATACGTTTCAAACATGAAAAAGGTCATTTTAAAATCAACATGAAAAACCATAATACCAAAAGTATAAAACACAAAAAAATTCTTACCGTGGATAGAAATTGCCTCGTGCTACGCTCCCTCCTCCCGCCCTGTGGTGTGACAGATGTCCCTTTCTCCAAAAATGTACTCAATGGGATCGTAAAGTTGCAGACCACTCACAAGTTGACCTGCTGTGAGGAATAAATGAGTTAGTACGTTTCAAACATGAAAAAGGTCATTTTAAAATCAACATGAAAAACCATAATTCCGAAAGTATAAAACACAAAAAAATCCTTACCAAGGAAGAAAATATATCGTGCTACGCTCCCTCCTCCCGTCCTGTGGTGCAACAGATGTCCCTTTCTCCAAAGATGTACTCAATGGGATCGTAATATTGCTGCCACACACAAGTTGACCTGCTGTGAGGAAGATAGGAGTTAGTACGTTTCAAACATGAAAAAGGTCTTTTTAAAATCAACATGAAAAACCATAATACCAAAAATAAAAAAACACAAAAAAATCCTTACCATTAAAAGAAATTGCCTCGTGCTACGCTCCATCCTCCCGCCCTGTGGTGCAACAGATGTCCCTTTCTCCAAAAATGTACTCAATGGGATCGTAATGTTGCAACCACTTACTAGTTGACCTGCTGTGAGGAATAAACGAGTTAATACGTTTCAAACACGAAAAAGGTCATTTTAAAATCAACATGAAAAACTAGAATTCCAAAAGTATAAAGCACAAAAAAATTCTTACCAAGGAAGAAAATATATCGTGCTACGCTCCCTCCTCCCGCCCTGTGGTGCAACAGATGTCCCTTTCTCCAAAAATGTACTCAATGGGATCGTAATGTTGCAACCACTCACAAGTTGACTTGCTGTGAGGAATAAACGAGTTAGTTCGTTTCAAACACGAAAAAGGTCATTTTAAAATCAACATGAAAAACCATAATTCCAAAAGTATAAAACACCAAAAACCTTACCAAAGAAAGAAAATGTATAGTGCTACGCTCCCTCCTCCCGCCCTGTGGTGCAGCAGATGTCCCTTTCTCCAAAAATGTATTCAATGGGATCGTAATGTTGCAACCACTCACAAGTTGACCTGCTGTGAGGAGTAAACGAGTTAGTATGTTTCAAACACGAAAAAGGTCATATTAAAATCAACATGAAAAACCATAATTCCAAAACTATAAAATACAAAAAAATTCTTACCAAGGAAGAAAATATATCGTGCTATGCTCCCTCGTCCCGCCCTGTGGTGCGACAGATGTCCCTTTCTCCAAAAATGTACTCAATGGGATCGTAATGTTGCAACCACTCACAACTTGACCTGCTGTGTGGAATAAACGAGTTAGTACGTTCCAACCACGAGAAAGGTCATTTTAAAATCAACATGAAAAACCATAATTCCAAAAGTATAAAACACAAAAAAATTCTTACCAAGGAAGAAAATATATCGTGCTACGCTCCCTCCTCCCGCCCTGTGGTGCAACAGATGTCCCTTTCCCCAAAAATGTACTCAATGGGATCGTAATGTTGCAACCACTCACAAGTTGACCTGCTGTGAAAAAGAAACGAATTAGTAAGTTTCAAACACGAAAAAGGTCATTTTTATATCAACATGAAAGAACATAATTCCAAAAGTGTAAAACACAAAAAAATTCTTACCAAGGAAGAAAATGTATCATGCTACGCTCCCTCCTCCCGCCCTGTCGTGCTACATATGTCCCTTTCTCCAAAAATGTACTCAATGGGATCGTAATGTTGCAACCACTCACAAGTTGACCTGCTGTGAAGAATAAACGAGTTAGTTCGTTTCAAACACAAAAAAGGTCATTTTAAAATCAGCATGAAAAACCATAATTCCTAAAGTATAAAACACAATAAAATCCTTACCATGGAAGAAAATGTATCGTGCTACACTCCCTCCTCCTGCCCTGTGGTGCAACAGATGTCCCTTTCTCCAAAAATGTACTCAATGGGATCGTAATGTTGCAACCACTCACAAGTTGACCTGCTGTGGGGAATAAATGAGGTAGTACGTTTCAAACACGAAAAAGGTCATTTTAAAATCAACATGAATATCCATAATTCCAAAAGTATAAAACACAAAACAATTCTTACCAATGAAGAAAATATATCGTGCTATGCTCCCTCGTCCTGCCCTGTGGTGCTACAGATGTCCCTTTCTCCTAAAATGTACTCAATGGGATCGTAATGTTGCAACCACTCACAAGTTGACCTGCTGTGAGGAATAAACGAGTTAGTACGTTTCAACCACGAGAAAGGTCATTTTAAAATCAACATGAAAAACCATAATTCCAAAAGTATAAATCACAAAAAAATTCTTACCAAGGAAGAAACTACACTCCTGGAAATTGAAATAAGAACACCGTGAATTCATTGTCCCAGGAAGGGGAAACATTATTGACACATTCCTGGGGTCAGATACATCACATGATCACACTGACAGACCCACAGGCACATAGACACAGGCAACAGAGCATGCACAATGTCGGCACTAGTACAGTGTATATCCACCTTTCGCAGCAATGCAGGCTGCTATTCTCCCATGGAGACGATCGTAGAGATGCTGGATGCAGTCCTGTGGAACGGCTTGACATGCCATTTCCACCTGGCGCCTCAGTTGGACCAGCGTTCGTGCTGGACGTGCAGACCGCGTGAGAGGACGCTTCATCCAGTCCCTAACATGCTCAATGGGGGACAGATCCGGAGATCTTGCTGGCCAAGGTAGTTGACTTACACCTTCTAGAGCACGTTGGGTGGCACGGGATACATGCGGACGTGCATTGTCCTGTTGGAACAGCAAGTTCCCTTGCCGGTCTAGGAATGGTAGAACGATGGGTTCGATGACGGTTTGGATGTACCGTGCACTATTCAGTGTCCCCTCGACGATCACCAGTGGTGTACGGCCAGTGTAGGAGATCGCTCCCCACACCATGATGCCGGGTGTTGGCCCTGTGTGCCTCGGTCGTATGCAGTCCTGATTGTGGCGCTCACCTGCACGGCGCCAAACACGCATACGACCATCATTGGCACCAAGGCAGAAGCGACTCTCATCGCTGAAGACGACACGTCTCCATTCGTCCCTCCATTCACGCCTGTCACGACACCACTGGAGGCGGGCTGCACGATGTTGGGGCGTGAGCGGAAGACGGCCTAATGGTGTGCGGGACCGTAGCCCAGCTTCATGGAGACGGTTGCGAATGGTCCTCGCTGATACCCCAGGAGCAACAGTGTCCCTAATTTGCTGGGAAGTGGCGGTGCAGTCCCCTACGGCACTGCGTAGGATCCTACGGTCTTGGCGTGCATCCATGCGTCGCTGCGGTCCGGTCCCAGGTCGACGGGCACGTGCACCTTCCGCCGACCACTGGTGACAACATCGATGTACTGTGGAGACCTCACGCCCCACGTGTTGAGCAATTCGGCGGTACATCCACCCGGCCTCCCGCATGCCCACTATACGCCCTCGCTCAAAGTCCGTCAACTGCACATACGGTTCACGTCCATGCTGTCGCGGCATGCTACCAGTGTTAAAGACTGCGATGGAGCTCCGTATGCCACGGCAAACTGGCTGACACTGACGGCGGCGGTGCACAAATGCTGCGCAGCTAGCGCCATTCGATGGCCAACACCGCGGTTCCTGGTGTGTCCACTGTGCCGTGCGTGTGATCATTGCTTGTACAGCCCTCTCGCAGTGTCCGGAGCAAGTATGGTGGGTCTGACACACCGGTGTCAATGTGTTCTTTTTTCCATTTCCAGGAGTGTATATCGTGCTACGCTCCCTCCTCCCGCCCTGTGGTGCAACAGATGTCCCTTTCTCCAAAAATGTACTCAAAGGGATCGTAATGTTGCAACCACTCACAAGTTGACCTGCTGTAAGGAATAAACGAGTTAGTACATTTCAAACACGAATAAGGTTATTTCAAAATCAACATGAAAAACCATAATTCCAAAAGTATAAATCACAAAAAAATTCTTACCAAGGAAGAAAATATATCGTGCTATGCTCCCTCGTCCCGCCCTGTGGTGCTACAGATGTCCCTTTCTCCAAAAATGTACTCAATGGGATCGTAATGTTGCAACCACTCACAAGTTGACCTGCTGTGAGGAATAAACGAGTTAGTACGTTTCAACCACAAAAAAGGTCATTTTAAAATCAACATGAAAAACCATAATTCCAAAAGTATAAAACACAAAAAAATTCTTTCCAAGGAAGAAAATATATCGTGCTACGCTCCCTCCTCCCGCCCTGTGGTGCAACCGATGTCCCTTTCTCCAAAAATGTACTCAATGGGATCGTAATGTTGCAACCACTCAAAAGTTGACCTGCTGTGAGGAATAAACGAGTTAGTACGTTTCAAACACGAAAAAGGTCATTTTAAAATCAACATGAATATCCATAATTCCAAAAGTATAAAACACAAAAAAATTCTTACCAATGAAGAAAATATATCGTGCTACGCTCACTCCTCCCGCCCTGTGGTGCAACAGATGGCCCTTTCTCCAAAAATGTACTCAATGGGATCGTAATGTTGCAACCACTCACAAGTTGACCTGCTGTGAGGAATAAACGAGTTAGTACATTTCAAACATGAAAAAGGTCATTTTAAAATCAACATGAAAAACCATAATTCCAAAAGTATAAAACACAAAAAAATTCTTACCAAGGAAGAAAATATATCGTGCTACACTCCCTCCTCCCGCCCTGTGGTGCAACAGATGTCCCTTTCTCCAAAATTGTACTCAATGGGATCGTAAAGTTGCAACCACTCCCAAGTTGACCTGCTGTGAGGAACAAACGAGTTAGTACGTTTCAAACACGTAAAAAGGTCATTTTAAAATCAACAAGGAAAAATATAATTCCAAAAGTTTAAAACACAATAAAATCCTTACCAAGGAAGAAAATGTATCATGCTACGCTCCCTCCTCCCGCCCTGTCGTGCTACATATGTCCCTTTCTCCAAAAATGTACTCAGTGGGATCGTAATGTTGCAACCACTCACAAGTTGACCTGCTGTGAAGAATAAACGAGTTAGTTCGTTTCAAACACAAAAAAGGTCATTTTAAAATCAGCATGAAAAACCATAATTCCTAAAGTATAAAACACAATAAAATCCTTACCATGGAAGCAAATGTATCATGCTACACTCCCTCCTCCTGCCCTGTGGTGCAACAGATGTCCCTTTCTCCAAAAATGTACTCAATGGGATCGTAATGTTGCAACCACTCACAAGTTGACCTGCTGTGAGGAATAAACAAGTTAGTACGTTTCAAACACGAAAAAGGTCATTTTAAAATCAACATGAATATCCATAATTCCAAAAGTATAAAACACAAAAAAATTCTTACCAATGAAGAAAATATATCGTGCTATGCTCCCTCGTCCTGCCCTGTGGTGCTACAGATGTCCCTTTCTCCAAAAATGTACTCAATGGGATCGTAATGTTGCAACCACTCACAAGTTAACCTGCTGTGAGGAATAAACGAGTTAGTACGTTTCAACCACGAGAAAGGTCATTTTAAAATCAACATGAAAAACCATAATTCCAAAAGTATAAATCACAAAAAAATTCTTACCAAGGAAGAAACTACACTCCTGGATATTGAAATAAGAACACCGTGAATTCATTGTCCCAGGAAGGGGAAACTTTATTGACACATTCCTGGGGTCAGATACATCACATGATCACACTGACAGACCCACAGGCACATAGACACAGGCAACAGAGCATGCACAATGTCGGCACTAGTACAGTGTATATCCACCTTTCGCAGCAATGCAGGCTGCTATTCTCCCATGGAGACGATCGTAGAGATGCTGGATGCAGTCCTGTGGAACGGCTTGACATGCCATTTCCACCTGGCGCCTCAGTTGGACCAGCGTTCGTGCTGGACGTGCAGACCGCGTGAGACGACGCTTCATCCAGTCCAAAACATGCTCAATGGGGGACAGATCCGGAGATCTTGCTGGCCAAGGTAGTTGACTTACACCTTCCAGAGCACGTTGGGTGGCACGGGATACATGCGGACGTGCATTGTCCTGTTGGAACAGCAAGTTCCCTTGCCGGTCTAGGAATGGTAGAACGATGGGTTCGATGACGGTTTGGATGTACCGTGCACTATTCAGTGTCCCCTCGACGATCACCAGTGGTGTACGGCCAGTGTAGGAGATCGCTCCCCACACCATGATGCCGGGTGTTGGCCCTGTGTGCCTCGGTCGTATGCAGTCCTGATTGTGGCGCTCAACTGCACGGCGCCAAACACGCATACGACCATCATTGGCACCAAGGCAGAAGCGACTCTCATCGCTGAAGACGACACGTCTCCATTCGTCCCTCCATTCACGCCTGTCACGACACCACTGGAGGCGGGCTGCACGATGTTGGGGCGTGAGCGGAAGACGGCCTAATGGTGTGCGGGACCGTAGCCCAGCTTCATGGAGACGGTTGCGAATGGTCCTCGCTGATACCCCAGGAGCAACAGTGTCCCTAATTTGCTGGGAAGTGGCGGTGCGGTCCCCTACGGCACTGCGTAGGATCCTACGGTCTTGGCGTGCATCCGTGCGTCGCTGCGGTCCGGTCCCAGGTCGACGGGCACGTGCACCTTCCGCCGACCACTGGCGACAACATCGATGTACTGTGGAGACCTCACGCCCCACGTGTTGAGCAATTCGGCGGTACGTCCACCCGGCCTCCCGCATGCCCACTATACGCCCTCGCTCAAAGTCCGTCAACTGCACATACGGTTCACGTCCATGCTGTCGCGGCATGCTACCAGTGTTAAAGACTGCGATGGAGCTCCGTATGCCACGGCAAACTGGCTGACACTGACAGCGGCGGTGCACAAATGCTGCGCAGCTAGCGCCATTCGACGGCCAACACCGCGGTTCCTGGTGTGTCCACTATGCTGTGCGTGTGATCATTGCTTGTACAGCCCTCTCGCAGTGTCCGGAGCAAGTATGGTGGGTCTGACACACCGGTGTCAGTGTGTTCTTTTTTCCATTTCCAGGAGTGTATATCGTGCTACGCTCCCTCCTCCCGCCCTGTGGTGCAACAGATGTCCCTTTCTCCAAAAATGTACTCAATGGGATCGTAATGTAGCAACCACTCACAAGTTGAACTGCTGTAAGGAATAAACGAGTTAGTACGTTTCAAACACGAAAAAGGTTATTTCAAAATCAACATGGAAAACCATAATTCCAAAAGTATAAATCACAAAAAAATTCTTACCAAGGAAGAAAATATATCGTGCTATGCTCCCTCGTATCGCCCTGTGGTGCTACAGATGTCCCTTTCTCCAAAAATGTACTCAATGGGATCGTAATGTTGCAACCACTCACAAGTTGACCTGCTGTGAGGAATAAACGAGTTACTACGTTTCAACCACAAGAAAGGTCATTTTAAAATCAACATGAAAAACCATAATTCCAAAAGTATAAAACACAAAAAAATTCTTTCCAAGGAAGAAAATATATCGTGCTACGCTCCCTCCTCCCGCCCTGTGGTGCAACAGATGTCCCTTTCTCCAAAAATGTACTCAATGGGATCGTAATTTTGCAACCACTCACAAGTTGACCTGCTGTGAGGAAGAAACGAGTTAGTACGTTTCAAACACGAAAAAGGTCATTTTTAAATCAACATGAAAAAACATAATTCCAAAAGTATAAAACACAATAAAATCCTTACCATGGAAGAAAATGTATCGTGCTACGCTCCCTCCTCCTGCCCTGTGGTGCAACCGATGTCCCTTTCTCCAAAAATGTACTCAATGGGATCGTAATGTTGCAACCACTCACAAGTTGACCTGCTGTGAGGAATAAACGAGTTAGTACGTTTCAAACAAGAAAAAGGTCATTTTAAAATCAACATGAATATCCATAATTCCAAAAGTATAAAACACAAAAAAATTCTTACCAATGAAGAAAATATATCGTGCTACGCTCACCCCTCCCGCCCTGTGGTGCAACAGATGTCCCTTTCTCCAAAAATGTACTCAATGGGATCGTAATGTTGCAACCACTCACAAGTTGACCTGCTGTGAGGAATAAACGAGTTAGTACATTTCAAACATGAAAAAGGTCATTTTAAAATCAACATGAAAAACCATAATTCCAAAAGTATAAAACACAAAAACATTCTTACCAAGGAAGAAAATATATCGTGCTACACTCCCTCCTCCCGCCCTGTGGTGCAACAGATGTCCCTTTCTCCAATAATGTACTCAATGGGATCGTAATTTTGCAACCACTCACAAGTTGACCTGCTGTGATGAAGAAACGAGTCAATACGTTTCAAACACGAAAAAGGTCATTTTAAAATCAACATGAAAAAACATAATTCCAAAAGTATAAATCACAAAAAAATTCTTACCAAGTAAGAAAATATAACGTGCTACGCTCCCTCCTCGCGCCCTGTGGTGCAACAGATGTCCCTTTCTCCAAAAATGTACTCAATGGGATCGTAATGTTGCAGCCACACACATGTTGACCTGCTGTGAGGAAGAAGCGAGTTAGTACGTTTCAAACACGAAAAAGGTCATTTTAAAATCAACATGAAAAACCATAATTCCAAAAGTTTAAAACACAATAAAATCCTTACCAAGGAAGAAAATGTATCGTGCTACGCTCCCTCCTCCCGCCCTGTGGTGCAACAGATGTCCCTTTCTCCAAAATTGTACTCAATGGGATCGTAAAGTTGCAACCACTCCCAAGTTGACCTGCTGAGAGGAACAAACGAGTTAGTACGTTTCAAACATGTAAAAAGGTCATTTTAAAATCAACAAGGAAAAATATAATTCCAAAAGTATAAAACACAAAAACATTCTTACCAAGGAAGAAAATGTATCGTGCTACGCTCCCTGCTCCCGCCATGTGGTGCAACAGATGTCCCTTTCTCCAAAAATGTACACAATGGGATCGTAATGGTGCAACCACTCACAAGTTGACCTGCTGTGAGGAATAAACGAGTTAGTACATTTCAAACACGAAAAAGGTCATTTTAAAATCAACATGAAAAACCATAATTCCAAAAGTACAAAACACAAAAAAATTCTTACCAAGGAAGAAAATATATCGTGCTGCGCTCCCTCCTCCCACCCTGTGGTGCAACAGATGTCCCTTTCTCCAAAAATGTACTCAATGGGATCGTAATGTTGCAACCACTCACAAGTTGACCTGCTGTGAGGAATAAACGAGTTAGTACGTTTCAAACACGAAAAAGGTCATTTTAAAATCAACATGAATATCCGTAATTCCAAAAGTATAAAACACAAAAAAATTCTTACCAATGAAGAAAATATATCGTGCTACGCTCCCTCCTCCCGCCCTGTGATGCAACAGATGTCCCTTTCTCCAAAAATGTACTAAATGGGATCGCAATGTTGCAAACTCTCACAAGTTGACCTGCTGTGAGGAATAAACGAGCTAGTACATTTCAAACACGAAAAAGGTCATTTTAAAATCAACATGAAAAACCATAATTCCAAAAGTATAAAACACAAAAAAATTCTCACCAAGGAAGAAAATATATCGTGCTTCGCTCCCTCCTCCCGCCCTGTGGTGCAACAGATGTCCCTTTCTCCAAAAATGAACTCAATGGGATCGTAATGTTGCAACCACTCACAAGTTGACCTGCTGTGAGGAACAAACGAGTTAGTACGTTTCAAACACGAAAAAGGTCATTTTTAAATCAACATGAAAAAACATAATTCCAAAAGTATAAAACACAATAAAATCCTTACCATGGAAGAAAATGTATCGTGCTACGCTCCCTCCTCCCACCCTGTGGTGCAACCGATGTCCCCTTCTCCAAAAATGTACTCAATGGGATCGTAATGTTGCAACCACTCACAAGTTGACCTGCTGTGAGGAATAAACGAGTTAGTACGTTTCAAACACGAAAAAGGTCATTTTAAAATCAACATGAATATCCATAATTCCAAAAGTATAAAACACAAAAAAATTCTTACCAATGAAGAAAATATATCGTGCTACGCTCACTCCTCCCGCCCTGTGGTGCAACAGATGTCCCTTTCTCCAAAAATGTACTCAATGGGATCGTAATGTTGCAACCACTCACAAGTTGACCTGCTGTGAGGAATAAACGAGTTAGTACATTTCAAACATGAAAAAGGTCATTTTAAAATCAACATGAAAAACCATAATTCCAAAAGTATAAAACACAAAAAAATTCTTACCAAGGAAGAAAATATATCGTGCTACACTCCCTCCTCCCGCCCTGTGGTGCAACAGATGTCCCTTTCTCCAATAATGTACTCAATGGGATCGTAATTTTGCAACCACTCACAAGTTGACCTGCTGTGATGAAGAAACGAGTCAGTACGTTTCAAACACGAAAAAGGTCATTTTAAAATCAACATGAAAAAACATAATTCCAAAACTATAAATCACAAAAAAATTCTTACCAAGGAAGAAAATATAACGTGCTACGCTCCCTCCTCGCGCCCTGTGGTGCAACAGATGTCCCTTTCTCCAAAAATGTACACAATGGGTTCGTAATGGTGCAACCACTCACAAGTTGACCTGCTGTGAGGAATAAACGAGTTAGTACATTTCAAACACGAAAAAGGTCATTTTAAAATCAACATGAAAAACCATAATTCCAAAAGTACAAAACACAAAAAAATTCTTACCAAGGAAGAAAATATATCGTGCTACGCTCCCTCCTCCCACCCTGTGGTACAACAGATGTCCCTTTCTCCAAAAATGTACTCAATGGGATCGTAATGTTGTAACCACTCACAAGTTGACCTGCTGTGAGGAATAAACGAGTTAGTACATTTCAAACATGAAAAAGGTCATTTTAAAATCAACATGAAAAACCATAATTCCAAAAGTATAAAACACAAAAAAATTCTTACCAAGGAAGAAAATATATCGTGCTACACTCCCTCCTCCCGCCCTGTGGAGCAACAGATGTCCCTTTCTCCAATAATGTACTCAATGGGATCGTAATTTTGCAACCACTCACAAGTTGACCTGCTGTGATGAAGAAACAAGTCAGTACGTTTCAAACACGAAAAACGTCATTTTAAAATCAACATGAAAAACATAATTCCAAAAGTATAAATCACAAAAAAATTCTTACCAAGTAAGAAAATATAACGTGCTACGCTCCCTCCTCGCGCCCTGTGGTGCAACAGATGTCCCTTTCTCCAAAAATGTACTCAATGGGATCGTAATGTTGCAGCCACACACATGTTGACCTGCTGTGAGGAAGAAGCGAGTTAGTACGTTTCAAACACGAAAAAGGTCATTTTAAAATCAACATGAAAAACCATAATTCCAAAAGTTTAAAACACAATAAAATCCTTACCAAGGAAGAAAATGTATCGTGCTACGCTCCCTCCTCCCGCCCTATGGTGCAACAGATGTCCCTTTCTCCAAAATTGTACTCAATGGGATCGTAAAGTTGCAACCACCCCCAAGTTGACCTGCTGTGAGGAACAAACGAGTTAGTACGTTTCAAACACGTAAAGAGGTCATTTTAAAATCAACAAGGAAAAATATAATTCCAAAAGTATAAAACACAAAAAAATTCTTACCAAGTAAGAAAATGTATCGTGCTACGCTCCCTCCTCCCGCCATGTGGTGCAACAGGTGTCCCTTTCTCCAAAAATGTACACAATGGGATCGTAATGGTGCAACCACTCCCAAGTTGACCTGCTGTTAGGAATAAACGAGTTAGTAAATTTCAAACACGAAAAAGGTCATTTTAAAATCAACATGAAAAACCATAATTCCAAAAGTACAAAACACAAAAAAATTCTTACCAAGGAAGAAAATATATCGTGCTGCGTTCCCTCCTCCCGCCCTGTGGTGCAACAGATGTCCCTTTCTACAAAAATGTACTCAATGGGATCGTAATGTTGCAACCACTCACAAGTTGACCTGCTGTGAGGAATAAACGAGTTAGTACGTTTCAACCACGAGAAAGGTCATTTTAAAATCAACATGAAAAACCATAATTCCAAAAGCATAAAACACAAAAAAATTCTTACCAAGGAAGAAAATATATCGTGCTACGCTCCCTTCTCCCGCCCTGTGGTGCAACAGATGTCCCTTTCTCCAAAAATGTACTCAATGGGATCGTAATGTTGCAACCACTCACAAGTTGACCTGCTGTGAGGAATAAACGAGTTAGTACGTTTCAAACATGAAAAAGGTCATTTTAAAATCAACATGAAAAACCATAATTCCAAAAGTATAAAACACAATAAAATCCTTAACAAGGAAGAAAATGTATCGTGCTACGCTCCCTCCTCCCGCCCTGTGGTGCAACAGATGTCCCTTTCTCCAAAAATGTACTCAATGGGATCGTAATGTTGCAACCACTCACAAGTTTACCTGCTGTGAGGAATAAACGAGTTAGTACATTTCAAACACGAAAAACGTCATTTTAAAATCAACATGAATATCCATAATTCCAAAAGTATAAAACACAAAAAAATTCTTACCAATGAAGAAAATATATCGTGCTACGCTCCCCCCTCAAGCCCTGTGGTGCAACAGATGTCCCTTTCTCCAAAAATGTACTCAATGGGATCGTAATGTTGCAACCACTCACAAGTTGACCTGCTGTAAGGAATAAACGAGTTAGTACGTTTCAATCACGACAAAGGCCATTATAAAATCAACATGAAAAACCATAATTCCAAAAGTATAAAACACAAAAAAATTCTCACCAAGGAAGAAAATATATCGTGCTTCGCTCCCTCCTCCCGCCCTGTGGTGCAACAGATGTCCCTTTCTCCAAAAATGAACTCAATGGGATCGTAATGTTGCAACCACTCACAAGTTGACCTGCTGTGAGGAACAAACGAGTTAGTACGTTTCAAACACGAAAAAGGTCATTTTTAAATCAACATGAAAAAACATAATTCCAAAAGTATAAAACACAATAAAATCCTTACCATGGAAGAAAATGTATCGTGCTACGCTCCCTCCTCCCGCCCTGTGGTGCAACCGATGTCCCCTTCTCCAAAAATGTACTCAATGGGATCGTAATGTTGCAACCACTCACAAGTTGACCTGCTGGGAGGAATAAACGAGTTAGTACGTTTCAAACACGAAAAAGGTCATTTTAAAATCAACATGAATATCCATAATTCCAAAAGTATAAAACACAAAAAAATTCTTACCAATGAAGAAAATATATCGTGCTACGCTCACTCCTCCCGCCCTGTGGTGCAACAGATGTCCCTTTCTCCAAAAATGTACTCAATGGGATCGTAATGTTGCAACCACTCACAAGTTGACCTGCTGTGAGGAATAAACGAGTTAGTACATTTCAAACATGAAAAAGGTCATTTTAAAATCAACATGAAAAACCATAATTCCAAAAGTATAAAACACAAAAAAATTCTTACCAAGGAAGAAAATATATCGTGCTACACTCCCTCCTCCCGCCCTGTGGTGCAACAGATGTCCCTTTCTCCAATAATGTACTCAATGGGATCGTAATTTTGCAACCACTCACAAGTTGACCTGCTGTGATGAAGAAACGAGTCAGTACGTTTCAAACACGAAAAAGGTCATTTTAAAATCAACATGAAAAAACATAATTCCAAAACTATAAATCACAAAAAAATTCTTACCAAGGAAGAAAATATAACGTGCTACGCTCCCTCCTCGCGCCCTGTGGTGCAACAGATGTCCCTTTCTCCAAAAACGTACACAATGGGATCGTAATGGTGCAACCACTCACAAGTTGACCTGCTGTGAGGAATAAACGAGTTAGTACATTTCAAACACGAAAAAGGTCATTTTAAAATCAACATGAAAAACCATAATTCCAAAAGTACAAAACACAAAAAAATTCTTACCAAGGAAGAAAATATATCGTGCTACGCTCCCTCCTCCCACCCTGTGGTACAACAGATGTCCCTTTCTCCAAAAATGTACTCAATGGGATCGTAATGTTGTAACCACTCACAAGTTGACCTGCTGTGAGGAATAAACGAGTTAGTACATTTCAAACATGAAAAAGGTCATTTTAAAATCAACATGAAAAACCATAATTCCAAAAGTATAAAACACAAAAAAATTCTTACCAAGGAAGAAAATATATCGTGCTACACTCCCTCCTCCCGCCCTGTGGAGCAACAGATGTCCCTTTCTCCAATAATGTACTCAATGGGATCGTAATTTTGCAACCACTCACAAGTTGACCTGCTGTGATGAAGAAACAAGTCAGTACGTTCCAAACACGAAAAACGTCATTTTAAAATCAACTTAAAAAACATAATTCCAAAAGTATAAATCACAAAAAAATTCTTACCAAGTAAGAAAATATAACGTGCTACGCTCCCTCCTCGCGCCCTGTGGTGCAACAGATGTCCCTTTCTCCAAAAATGTACTCAATGGGATCGTAATGTTGCAGCCACACACATGTTGACCTGCTGTGAGGAAGAAGCGAGTTAGTACGTTTCAAACACGAAAAAGGTCATTTTAAAATCAACATGAAAAACCATAATTCCAAAAGTTTAAAACACAATAAAATCCTTACCAAGGAAGAAAATGTATCGTGCTACGCTCCCTCCTCCCGCCCTGTGGTGCAACAGATGTCCCTTTCTCCAAAATTGTACTCAATGGGATCGTAAAGTTGCAACCACTCCCAAGTTGACCTGCTGTGAGGAACAAACGAGTTAGTACGTTTCAAACACGTAAAAAGGTCATTTTAAAATCAACAAGGAAAAATATAATTCCAAAAGTATAAAACACAAAAAAATTCTTACCAAGTAAGAAAATGTATCGTGCTACGCTCCCTCCTCCCGCCATGTGGTGCAACAGATGTCCCTTTCTCCAAAAATGTACACAATGGGATCGTAATGGTGCAACCACTCACAAGTTGACCTGCTGTGAGGAATAAACGAGTTAGTAAATTTCAAACACGAAAAAGGTCATTTTAAAATCAACATGAAAAACCATAATTCCAAAAGTACAAAACACAAAAAAATTCTTACCAAGGAAGAAAATATATCGTGCTGCGTTCCCTCCTCCCGCCCTGTGGTGCAACAGATGTCCCTTTCTACAAAAATGTACTCAATGGGATCGTAATGTTGCAACCACTCACAAGTTGACCTGCTGTGAGGAATAAACGAGTTAGTACGTTTCAACCACGAGAAAGGTCATTTTAAAATCAACATGAAAAACCATAATTCCAAAAGCATAAAACACAAAAAAATTCTTACCAAGGAAGAAAATATATCGTGCTACGCTCCCTTCTCCCGCCCTGTGGTGCAACAGATGTCCCTTTCTCCAAAACTGTACTCAATGGGATCGTAATGTTGCAACCACTCACAAGTTGACCTGCTGTGAGGAATAAACGAGTTAGTACGTTTCAAACATGAAAAAGGTCATTTTAAAATCAACATGAAAAACCATAATTCCAAAAGTATAAAACACAATAAAATCCTTAACAAGGAAGAAAATGTATCGTGCTACGCTCCCTCCTCCCGCCCTGTGGTGCAACAGATGTCTCTTTCTCCAAAAATGTACTCAATGGGATCGTAATGTTGCAACCACTCACAAGTTTACCTGCTGTGAGGAATAAACGAGTTAGTACATTTCAAACACGAAAAACGTCATTTTAAAATCAACATGAATATCCATAATTCCAAAAGTATAAAACACAAAAAAATTCTTACCAATGAAGAAAATATATCGTGCTACGCTCCCCCCTCAAGCCCTGTGGTGCAACAGATGTCAATTTCTCCAAAAATGTACTCAATGGGATCGTAATGTTGCAACCACTCACAAGTTGACCTGCTGTGAGGAATAAACGAGTTAGTACGTTTCAATCACGACAAAGGCCATTATAAAATCAACATGAAAAACCATAATTCCAAAAGTATAAAACACAAAATAATTCTTACCAATGAAGAAAATATATCGTGCCACGCTCCCTCCTTCCCCCTTGTGGTGCAACAGATGTCCCTATCTCCAAAAATGTACTCAATGGGATCGTAATGTTGCAACCACTCACAAGTTGACCTGATGTGAGGAATATACGAGTTAGTACGTTTCAAACATGAAAAAGGTCATTTTAAAATCAACATAAAAAACCATAATTCCAAAAGTATAAAACACAAAAAAATTCTTACCAAGGAAGAAAATATATCGTGCTACACTCCCTCCTCCCGCCCTGTGGTGCAACAGATGTCCCTTTCTCCAATAATGTACTCAATGGTATCGTAATTTTGCAAACACTCACAAGTTGACATGCTGTGAGGAAGAAACGAGTTAGTATGTTTCAAACACGAAAAAGGTCATTTTCAAATAAACAAGAAAAAACATAATTCCAAATGTATAAATCACAAAAAAATTCTTACCAAGTAAGAAAATATAACGTGCTACGCTCCCTCCTCGCGACCTGTGGTGCAACAGAAGTCCCTTTCTCCAAAAATGTACTCAATGGGATCGTAATTTTGCAACCACTCACGAGTTGACCTGCTGTGTGGAAGAGACGAGTTAGTACGTTTCAAACACGAAGAAGGTCATTTTACAATCAACATGAAAAAACATAATTCCGAAAGTATAAATCACAAAAAAATTCTTACCAAGTAAGAAAATATAACGTGCTACGCTCCCTCCTCACGCCCTGTGGTGCAACAGATGTCCCTTTCTCCAAAAATGTACTCCATGGGATCGTAATGTTGCAGCCACACACATCTTGACCTGCTGTGAGGAAGAAGCGAGTTAGTACGTTTCAAACACGAAAAAGGTCATTTTAAAATCAACTTGAGAAACCATAATTCCAAAAGTTTAAAACACAATAAAATCCTTACCAAGGAAGAAAATGTATCGTGCTACGCTCCCTCCTCCCGCCCTGTGGTGCAACAGATGTCCCTTTCTCCAAAAATGTACTCAATGGGAACGTAAAGTTGCAACCACTCACAAGTTGACCTGCTGTGAGGAACAATTGAGTTAGTACGTTTCAAACACGAAAAAGGTCATTTTAAAATCAACATGAAAAACCATAATTCGAAAAGTATAAAACACAAAAAAATTCTTACCAAGGAAGAAAATATATCGTGCTACGCTCCCTACTCCCGCCCTGTGGTGCAACAGATGTCCCTTTCTCCAAAATTGTACACAATGGGATCGTAATGGTGCAACCACTCACAAGTTGACCTGCTGTGAGGAATAAATGAGTTAGTACATTTCAAACACGAAAAAGGTCATTTTAAAATCAACATTGAAAACCATAATTCCAAAAGTATAAATCACATAAAAATTCTTACCAAGGAAGAGAATATATCGTGCTACGCTCCCTCCTCTCGCCCTGTGGTGCAACAGATGTCCCTTTCTCCAAAAATGTACTCAATGGGATCGTATTGTTACAACCACTCACAAGTTGACTTGCTGTGAGAAATAAACGAGTTAGTACGTTTCAACCACGAGAAAGGTCATTTTAAAATCAACATGTTAAACCATAATTCCAAAAGTATAAAACACAAAAAAATTCTTACCAAGGAAGAAAATATATCGTGCTACGCTCCCTCCTCCCGCCCTGTGGTGCAACAGATGTCCCTTTCTCCAAAAACGTACTCAATGGGATCGTAATGTTGCAACCACTCACAAGTTGACCTGCTGTGAGGAATAAACGAGTTATTACGTTTCAAACACGAAAAAGGTCATTTTAAAATCAACATGAAAAACCATAATTCCAAAATTATAAAACACAATAAAATATTTAACAAGGAAGAAAATATATCGTGCTACGCTCCCTCATCCCGCCCTGTGGTGCAACAGATGTCCCTTTCTCCAAAAATGTACTCAATGGGATCGTAATGTTGCAACCACTCACAAGTTGACCTGCTGTGAGGAATAAACGAGTTAGTACGTTTCAACCACGAGAAAGGTCATTTTAAAATCAAGATGAAAAACCATAATTCCAAAAGTATAAAACACAAAAAAATTCTTACCAAGGAAGAAAATATATCGTGCTACGCTCCCTCCTCCCGCCCTGTGGTGCAACAGATGTCCCTTTCTCCAAAAATGTACTCAATGGGATCGTAATGTTGCAACCACTCACAAGTTGACCTGCTGTGAGGAAGAAGCAAGTTAGTATGTTTCAAACACGAAAAAGGTCATTTAAAATCAACATGAAAAACCATAATTCCAAAAGTACAAAACACAATAAAATCCTTACCAAGGAAGAAAATGTATCATGCTACGCTCCCTCCTCCCGCCCTGTGGTGCAACAGATGTCCCTTTCTCCAATAATGTACTCAATGGGATCGTAATTTTGCAACCACTCACAAGTAGACCTGCTGTGAGGAACAAACGAGTTAGTACGTTTCAATCACGAAAAAGGTCATTTTCAAATCAACATGAAAAACCATAATTCCAATAGTATAAAACACAAAAAAATTCTTACCAAGGAAGAAAATATATCGTGCTACGCTCCCTCCTCCCGCGCTGTGGTGCAACAGATGTCCCCCTCTCCAAAAATGTACTCAATGGGATCATAATGTTGCAACCACTCACAAGTTGACCTGCTGTGAGGAATAAACGAGCTAGTACGTTTCAAACACGTAAAGGTCATTTTAAAATCAACATGAAAAACCATAATTCCAAAAGTATAAAACACAAAAAAATTCTTACCAAGGAAGAAAATATATCATGCTACGCTCCCTCCTCCCGTCCTGTGGTGCAACAGAAGTCCCTTTCTCCAATAATGTACTCAATGGGATCGTAATGTTGCAACCACTCACAAGTTGACCTGCTGTGAGGAAGAGACGAGTTAGTACGTTTCAAACACGAAAAAGGTCATTTTAAAATCAACATGAAAAAACATAATTCCAAAAGTATAAAACACAAAAAAATTCTTACCAAGGAAGAAAATATAACGTGCTACGCTCCCTCCTCCCGCCCTGTGGTGCAACAGATGTCCCTTTCTCCAAGAATGTACTCAATGGGATCGTAATGTTGCAACCACTCACAAGTTGTCCTGCTGTGGGGAATTTAACGAGTTAGTACGTTTCAAACACGAAAATGGTGATTTTAAAATCAACATGGAAAACCATAATTCCAAAAGTATAAAACACAATAAAATCCTTAACAAAGAAGAAAATGTATCGTGCTACGCTCCCTCCTCCCGCCCTGTGGTGCAACAGATGTCCCTTTCTCCAAAAATGTACTCAATGGGATCGTAATGTTGCAACCACTCACAAGTTGACCTGCTGTGAGGAATAAACGAGTTAGTACGTTTCAAACATGAAAAAGGTCATTTTAAAATCAACATGAAAAACCATAATTACAAAAGTATAAAACACAAAAAAATTCTTACCAAGGAAGAGAATATATCGTGCTACACTCCCTCCTCCCGCCCTGTGGTGCAAAAGATATCCCTTTCTCCAAAAATGTACTCAATGGGATCGTAATGTTGCAGCCTCACACATGTTGACCTGCTGTGAGGAAGAAGCGAGTTAGTATGTTTCAAACACGAAAAAGGTCATTTTAAAATCAACATGAGAAACCATAATTCCAAAAGTTTAAAACACAATAAAATCCTTACCAAGGAAGAAAATGTATCGTGCTACGCTCCCTCCTCCCGCCCTGTGGTGCAACAGATGTCCCTTTCTCCAAAAATGTACTCAATGGGATCGTAATTTGCAACCACTCACAAGTTGACCTGCTGTGAGGAAGAGACGAGTTAGTACGTTTCAAACACGAAAAAGGTCATTTTAAAATCAACATGGAAAACCATAATTCCAAAAGTATAAAACACAATATAATCCTTAACAAAGAAGAAAATATATCGTGCTACGCTCCCTCCTCCCGCCCTGTGGTGCAACAGATGTCCCTTTCTCCAAAAATGTACTCAATGGGATCGTAATTTGCAACCACTCACAAGTTGACCTGCTGTGAGGAAGAAACGAGTTAGTACGTTTCAAACACGAAAAAGGTCATTTTAAAATCAACATGAAAAAACATAATTCCAAAAGTATAAATCACAAAAAAATTCTTACCAAGTAAGAAAATATAACGTGCCACGCTCCCTCCTCGCGCCCTGTGGTGCAACAGATGTCCCTTTCTCCAAAAATGTACTCAATGGGATCGTAATGTTGCAGCCTCACACATGTTGACCTGCTGTGAGGAAGAAGCGAGTTAGTATGTTTCAAACACGAAAAAGGTCATTTTAAAATCAACATGAGAAACCATAATTCCAAAAGTTTAAAACACAATAAAATCCTTACCAAGGAAGAAAATGTATCATGCTACGCTCCCTCCTCCCGCCCTGTGGTGCAACAGATGTCCCTTTCTCCAAAAATGTACTCAGTGGGATCGTAATGTTGCAACCACTCACAAGTTGACCTGCTGTGAGGAACAATTGAGTTAGTACGTTTCAAACATGAAAAAGGTCATTTCAAAATCAACATGAAAAACCATAATTCCAAAAGTATAAAACACAAAAAAATTCTTACCAAGGAAGAAAATATATCGTGCTACGCTCCCTACTCCCGCCCTGTGGTGCAACAGATGTCCCTTTCTCCAAAAATGTACACAATGGGATCGTAATGGTGCAACCACTCACAAGTTGACCTGCTGTGAGGAATAAACGAGTTAGTACATTTCAAACATGAAAAAGGTCATTTTAAAATCAACATTGAAAACCATAATTCCAAAAGTATAAAACACAAAAAAATTCTTACCAAGGAAGAAAATATATCGTGCTAGGCTCCCTCCTCCCGCCCTGTGGTGCAACAGATGTCCCTTTCTCCAAAAATGTACTCAATGGGATCGTAATGTTGCAACCACTCACAAGTTGACCTGCTGTGAGGAATAAACGAGTTAGTACGTTTCAACCACGAGAAAGGTCATATTAAAATCAACATGAAAAACCATATTTCCAAAAGTATAAAGCACAAAAAAATTCTTACCAAGGAAGAAAATATATCGTGCTACGCTCCCTCCCCCCGCCCTGTGGTGCAACAGATGTCCCTTTCTCCAAAAATGTACTCAATGGGATCGTAATGTTGCAACCACTCACAAGTTGACCTGCTGTGAGGAATAAACGTGTTAGTACGTTTCAAACACAAAAAAGGTCATTTTAAAATTAACATGAAATACCAAAATTCCAAAAGTATAAAACACAAAAAAATTCTTACCAAGGAAGAAAATATATCGTGCTACGCTCCCTCCTCCCGCCCTGTGGTGCAACAGATGTCCCTTTCTCCAAAAATGTACTCAATGGGATCGTAATGTTGCAACCACTCACAAGTTGACCTGCTGTGAGGAATAAACGAGTTAGTACGTTTCAACCACGAGAAAGGTCATTTTAAAATCAACATGAAAAACCATAATTCCAAAATTATAAAACACAAAAAAATTCTTACCAAGGAAGAAAATATATCGTGCTACGCTCCCTCCTCGCGCCCTGTGGTGCAACAGATGTCCCTTTCTCCAAAAATGTACTCAATGGGATCGTAATGTTGCAGCCTCACACATGTTGACCTGCTGTGAGGAAGAAGCGAGTTAGTATGTTTCAAACACGAAAAAGGTCATTTTAAAATCAACATGAGAAACCATAATTCCAAAAGTTTAAAACACAATAAAATCCTTACCAAGGAAGAAAATGTATCATGCTACGCTCCCTCCTCCCGCCCTGTGGTGCAACAGATGTCCCTTTCTCCAAAAATGTACTCAGTGGGATCGTAATGTTGCAACCACTCACAAGTTGACCTGCTGTGAGGAACAATTGAGTTAGTACGTTTCAAACATGAAAAAGGTCATTTCAAAATCAACATGAAAAACCATAATTCCAAAAGTATAAAACACAAAAAAATTCTTACCAAGGAAGAAAATATATCGTGCTACGCTCCCTACTCCCGCCCTGTGGTGCAACAGATGTCCCTTTCTCCAAAAATGTACACAATGGGATCGTAATGGTGCAACCACTCACAAGTTGACCTGCTGTGAGGAATAAACGAGTTAGTACATTTCAAACATGAAAAAGGTCATTTTAAAATCAACATTGAAAACCATAATTCCAAAAGTATAAAACACAAAAAAATTCTTACCAAGGAAGAAAATATATCGTGCTAGGCTCCCTCCTCCCGCCCTGTGGTGCAACAGATGTCCCTTTCTCCAAAAATGTACTCAATGGGATCGTAATGTTGCAACCACTCACAAGTTGACCTGCTGTGAGGAATAAACGAGTTAGTACGTTTCAACCACGAGAAAGGTCATATTAAAATCAACATGAAAAACCATATTTCCAAAAGTATAAAGCACAAAAAAATTCTTACCAAGGAAGAAAATATATCGTGCTACGCTCCCTCCTCCCGCCCTGTGGTGCAACAGATGTCCCTTTCTCCAAAAATGTACTCAATGGGATCGTAATGTTGCAACCACTCACAAGTTGACCTGCTGTGAGGAATAAACGTGTTAGTACGTTTCAAACACAAAAAAGGTCATTTTAAAATTAACATGAAAAACCAAAATTCCAAAAGTATAAAACACAAAAAAATTCTTACCAAGGAAGAAAATATATCGTGCTACGCTCCCTCCTCCCGCCCTGTGGTGCAACAGATGTCCCTTTCTCCAAAAATGTACTCAATGGGATCGTAATGTTGCAACCACTCACAAGTTGACCTGCTGTGAGGAATAAACGAGTTAGTACGTTTCAACCACGAGAAAGGTCATTTTAAAATCAACATGAAAAACCATAATTCCAAAATTATAAAACACAAAAAAATTCTTACCAAGGAAGAAAATATATCGTGCTACGCTCCCTCCTCCCGCCCTGTGGTGCAACAGATGTCCCTTTCTCCAAAAATGTACTCAATGGGATCGTAATGTTGCAACCACTCACAAGTTGACCTGCTGTGAGGAACAATTGAGTTAGTACATTTCAAACATGAAAAAGGTCATTTCAAAATCAACATGAAAAACCATAATTCCAAAAGTATAAAACACAAAAAAATTCTTACCAAGGAAGAAAATATATCGTGCTACGCTCCCTACTCCCGCCCTGTGGTGCAACAGATGTCCCTTTCTCCAAAAATGTACACAATGGGATCGTAATGGTGCAACCACTCACAAGTTGACCTGCTGTGAGGAATAAACGAGTTAGTACATTTCAAACATGAAAAAGGTCATTTTAAAATCAACATTGAAAACCATAATTCCAAAAGTATAAAACACAAAAAAATTCTTACCAAGGAAGAAAATATATCGTGCTAGGCTCCCTCCTCCCGCCCTGTGGTGCAACAGATGTCCCTTTCTCCAAAAATGTACTCAATGGGATCGAATTGTTGCAACCACTCACAAGTTGACCTGCTGTGAGGAATAAACGAGTTAGTACGTTTCAACCACGAGAAAGGTCATATTAAAATCAACATGAAAAACCATATTTCCAAAAGTATAAAACACAAAAAAATTCTTACCAAGGAAGAAAATATATCGTGCTACGCTCCCTCCTCCCGCCCTGTGGTGCAACAGATGTCCCTTTCTCCAAAAATGTACTCAATGGGATCGTAATGTTGCAACCACTCACAAGTTGACCTGCTGTGAGGAATAAACGTGTTAGTACGTTTCAAACACAAAAAAGGTCATTTTAAAATTAACATGAAAAACCAAAATTCCAAAAGTATAAAACACAAAAAAATTCTTACCAAGGAAGAAAATATATCGTGCTACGCTCCCTCCTCCCGCCCTGTGGTGCAACAGATGTCCCTTTCTCCAAAAATGTACTCAATGGGATCGTAATGTTGCAACCACTCACAAGTTGACCTGCGGTGAGGAATAAACGAGTTAGTACGTTTCAACCACGAGAAAGGTCATTTTAAAATCAACATGAAAAACCATAATTCCAAAATTATAAAACACAAAAAAATTCTTACCAAGGAAGAAAATATATCGTGCTACGCTCCCTCCTCCCGCCCTGTGGTGCAACAGATGTCCCTTTCTCCAAAAACGTACTCAATGGGATCGTAATGTTGCAACCACTCACAAGTTGACCTGCTGTGAGGAATAAACGAGTTAGTACGTTTCAAACACGAAAAAGGTCATTTTAAAATCAACATGAAAAAACATAATTCCAAAAGTATAAATCACAATAAAATCCTTAGCAAGGATGAAAAATGTATCATGCTACGCTCCCTCCTCCCGCCCTGTGGTGCAACAGATGTCCCTTTCTCCAAAAATGTACTCAATGGGATCGTAATGTTGCAACCACTCACAAGTTGACCTGCTGTGAGGAATAAACGAGTTAGTACGTTTCAAACATGAAAAAGGTCATTTTAAAATCAACATGAAAGACCATAATTCCAAAAGTATAAAACACAAAAAAATTCTTACCAAGGAAGAAAATATATCGTGCTACACTCCCTCCTCCCGCCCTGTGGTGCAACAGATGTCCCTTTCTCCAATAATGTACTCAATGGGATCGTAATTTTGCAACCACTTACAAGTTGACCTGCTGTGAGGAAGAAACGAGTTAGTATGTTTCAAACACGAAAAAGGTCATTTTAAAATCAACATGAAAAAACATAGTTCCAAATGTATAAATCACAAAAAAATTCTTACCAAGTAAGAAAATATAACGTGCTACGCTCCCTCCTCGCGCCCTGTGGTGCAACAGATGTCCCTTTCTCCAAAAATGTACTCAGGGCATCGTAATTTTGCAACCACTCACAAGTTGACCTGCTGTGTGGAAGAGACGAGTTAGTACGTTTCAAACACGAAAAAGGTCATTTTAAAATCAACATGAAGAAACATAATTCCAAAAGTATAAATCACAAAAAAATTCTTACCAAGTAAGAAAATATAACGTGCCACGCTCCCTCCTCGCGCCCTGTGGTGCAAGAGATGTCCCTTTCTCCAAAAATGTACTCAATGGGATCGTAATGTCGCAGCCTCACACATGTTGACCTGCTGTGAGGAAGAAGCGAGTTAGTACGTTTCAAACACGAAAAAGGTCATTTTAAAATCAACATGAGAAACCATAATTCCAAAAGTTTAAAACACAATAAAATCCTTACCAAGGAAGAAAATGTATCGTGCTACACTCCCTCCTCCCGCCCTGTGGTGCAACAGATGTCCCTTTCTCCAAAAATGTACTCAATGGGATCGTAAAGTTGCAACCACTCACAAGTTGACCTGCTGTGAGGAACAATTGAGTTAGTACGTTTCAAACACGAAAAAGGTCATTTCAAAATCAACATGAAAAACCATAATTCCAAAAGTATAAAACACAAAAAAATTCTTACCAAGGAAGAAAATATATCGTGCTACGCTCCCTACTCCCGCCCTGTGGTGCAACAGATGTCCCTTTCTCCAAAAATGTACACAATGGGATCGTAATGGTGCAACCACTCACAAGTTGACCTGCTGTGAGGAATAAACGAGTTAGTACATTTCAAACACGAAAAAGGTCATTTTAAAATCAACATTGAAAACCATAATTCCAAAAGTATAAAACACAAAAAAATTCTTACCAAGGAAGAAAATATATCGTGCTACGCTCCCTCCTCCCGCCCTGTGGTGCAACAGATGTCCCTTTCTCCAAAAATGTACTCAATGGGATCGTAATGTTGCAACCACTCACAAGTTGACCTGCTGTGAGGAATAAACGAGTTAGTACGTTTCAACCACGAGAAAGGTCATTTTAAAATCAACATGAAAAACCATAATTCCAAAAGTATAAAACACAAAAAAATTCTTACCAAGGAAGAAAATATATCGTGCTACGCTCCCTCCTCCCGCCCTGTGGTGCAACAGATGTCCCTTTCTCCAAAAACGTACTCAATGGGATCGTAATGTTGCAACCACTCACAAGTTGACCTGCTGTGAGGAATAAACGAGTTAGTACGTTTCAAACACGAAAAAGGTCATTTTAAAATCAACATGAAAAAACATAATTCCAAAAGTATAAATCACAAAAAAATTCTTACCAAGTAAGAAAATATAACGTGCCACGCTCCCTCCTCGCGCCCTGTGGTGCAACAGATGTCCCTTTCTCCAAAAATGTACTCAATGGGATCGTATTGTTGCAGCCTCACACATGTTGACCTGCTGTGAGGAAGAAGCGAGTTAGTACGTTTCAAACACGAAAAAGGTCATTTTAAAATCAACATGAGAAACCATAATTCCAAAAGTTTAAAACACAATAAAATCCTTACCAAGGAAGAAAATGTATCGTGCTACGCTCCCTCCTCCCGCCCTGTGGTGCAACAGATGTCCCTTTCTCCAAAAATGTACTCAATGGGATCGTAATGTTGCAACCACTCACAAGTTGACCTGCTGTGAGGAACAATTGAGTTAGTACGTTTCAAACACGAAAAAGGTCATTTCAAAATCAACATGAAAAACCATAATTCCAAAAGTATAAAACACAAAAAAATTCTTACCAAGGAAGAAAATATATCGTGCTACGCTCCCTACTCCCGCCCTGTGGTGCAACAGATGTCCCTTTCTCCAAAAATGTACACAATGGGATCGTAATGGTGCAACCACTCACAAGTTGACCTGCTGTGAGGAATAAACGAGTTAGTACATTTCAAACATGAAAAAGGTCATTTTAAAATCAACATTGAAAACCATAATTCCAAAAGTATAAAACACAAAAAAATTCTTACCAAGGAAGAAAATATATCGTGCTACGCTCCCTCCTCCCGCCCTGTGGTGCAACAGATGTCCCTTTCTCCAAAAATGTACTCAATGGGATCGTAATGTTGCAACCACTCACAAGTTGACCTGCTGTGAGGAATAAACGAGTTAGTACGTTTCAAACACGAAAAAGGTCATTTTTAAATCAACATGAAAAAACATAATTCCAAAATTATAAAACACAATAAAATCCTTAACAAGAAAGAAAATATATCGTGCTATGCTCCCTCCTCCCGCCCTGTGGTGCAACAGATGTCCCTTTCTCCAAAAATGTACTCAATGGGATCGTAATGTTGCAACCACTCACAAGTTGACCTGCTGTGAGGAATAAACGTGTTAGTATGTTTCAAACACAAAAAAGGTCATTTTAAAATTAACATGAAAAACCAAAATTCCAAAAGTATAAAACACAAAAAAATTCTTACCAAGGAAGAAAATATATCGTGCTACGCTCCCCCCTCCCGCCCTGTGGTGCAACAGATGTCCCTTTCTCCAAAAATGTACTCAATGGGATCGTAATGTTGCAACCACTCACAAGTTGACCTGCTGTGAGGAATAAACGAGTTAGTACGTTTCAACCACGAGAAAGGTCATTTTAAAATCAACATGAAAAACCATAATTCCAAAAGTATAAAACACAAAAAAATTCTTACCAAGGAAGAAAATATATCGTGCTACGCTCCCTCCTCCCGCCCTGTGGTGCAACAGATGTCCCTTTCTCCAAAAACGTACTCAATTGGATCGTAATGTTGCAACCACTCACAAGCTGACCTGCTGTGAGGAATAAACGAGTTAGTACGTTTCAAACACGAAAAAGGTCATTTTAAAATCAACATGAAAAAACATAATTCCAAAAGTATAAATCACAATAAAATCCTTAGCAAGGATGAAAAATGTATCATGCTACGCTCCCTCCTCCCGCCCTGTGGTGCAACAGATGTCCCTATCTCCAAAAATGTACTCAATGGGATCGTAATGTTGCAACCACTCACAAGTTGACCAGCTGTGAGGAATAAACGAGTTAGTACGTTTCAAACATGAAAAAGGTCATTTTAAAATCAACATGAAAAACCATAATTCCAAAAGTATAAAACACAAAAAAATTCTTACCAAGGAAGAAAATATATCGTGCTACACTCCCTCCTCCCGCCCTGTGGTGCAACAGATGTCCCTTTCTCCAATAATGTACTCAATGGGATCGTAATTTTGCAACCACTTACAAGTTGACCTGCTGTGAGGAAGAAACGAGTTAGTATGTTTCAAACACGAAAAAGGTCATTTTAAAATCAACATGAAAAAACATAGTTCCAATAGTATAAATCACAAAAAAATTCTTACCAAGTAAGAAAATATAACGTGCTACGCTCCCTCCTCGCGCCCTGTGGTGCAACAGATGTCCCTTTCTCCAAAAATGTACTCAATGGGATCGTAATTTTGCAACCACTCAAAAGTTGACCTGCTGTGTGGAAGAGACGAGTTAGTACGTTTCAAACACGAAAAAGGTCATTTTAAAATCAACATGAAAAAACATAATTCCAAAAGTATAAATCACAAAAAAATTCTTACCAAGTAAGAAAATATAAGGTGCCACGCTCCCTCCTCGCGCCCTGTGGTGCAACAGATGTCCCTTTCTCCAAAAATGTACTCAATGGGATCGTAATGTTGCAGCCTCATACATGTTGACCTGCTGTGAGGAAGAAGCGAGTTAGTACGTTTCAAACACGAAAAAGGTCATTTTAAAATCAACATGAGAAACCATAATTCCAAAAGTTTAAAACACAATAAAATCCTTACCAAGGAAGAAAATGTATCGTGCTACGCTCCCTCCTCCCGCCCTGTGGTGCAACAGATGTCCCTTTCTCCAAAAATGTACTCAATGGGATCATAAAGTTGCAACCACTCACAAGTTGACCTGCTGTGAGGAACAATTGAGTTAGTACGTTTCAAACACGAAAAAGGTCATTTCAAAATCAACATGAAAAACCATAATTCCAAAAGTATAAAACACAAAAAAATTCTTACCAAGGTAGAAAATATATCGTGCTACGCTCCCTACTCCCGCCCTGTGGTGCAAAAGATGTCCCTTTCTCCAAAAATGTACACAATGGGATCGTAATGGTGCAACCACTCACAAGTTGACCTGCTGTGAGGAATAAACGAGTTAGTACATTTCAAACACGAAAAAGGTCATTTTAAAATCAACATTGAAAACCATAATTCCAAAAGTATAAAACACAAAAAAATTCTTACCAAGGAAGAAAATATATCGTGCTACGCTCCCTCCTCCCGACCTGTGGTGCAACAGATGTCCCTTTCTCCAAAAATGTACTCAATGCGATCGTAATGTTGCAACCACTCACAAGTTGACCCGCTGTGAGGAAGAAACGAGTTAGTACGTTTCAAACACGAAAAAGGTCATTTTAGAATCAACATGAAAAACCATAATTCCAAAAGTATAAAACACAAAAAAATTCTTACCAAGGAAGAGAATATATTGTTCTACGCTCCCTCCTCCCGCCCTGTGGTGCAACAGATGTCCCTTTCTCCAAAAATGTACTCAATGGGATCGTAATGTTGCAACCACTCACAAGTTGACCCGCTGTGAGGAATAAACGAGTTAGTACGTTTCAAACACGAAAAAGGTCATTTTAGAATCAACATGAAAAACCATAATTCCAAAAGTATAAAACACAAAAAATTCTTACCAAGGAAGAAAATATATCGTGCTACGCTCGCTCCTCCCGCCCTGTGGTGCAACAGATGTCCCTTTCTCCAAAAACGTACTCAATGGGATCGTAATGTTGCAACCACTCACAAGTTGACCTGCTGTGAGGCAGAAACGAGTTAGTACGTTTCAAACACGAAAAAGGTCATTTTACAATCAACATGAAAAATCATAATTCCAAAAGTATAAATCACATAAAAATTCTTACCAACGAAGAAAATATAAAGTGCTACGCTCCCTCCTCCCGCCCTGTGGTGCAACAGATGTCCCTTTCTCCAAAAATGTACTTAATGGGATCGTAATGTTGCAACCACTCGCAAGTTGACCTGCTGTGAGGAATAATCGAGTTAGTACGTTTCAAACACGAAAAAGGTCATTTTAAAATCAACATGAAAAACCATAATTCCAAAAGTATAAAACACAATAAAATCCTTAGCAAGGATGAAAATGTATCATGCTACGCTCCCTCCTCCCGCCCTGTGGTGCAACAGATGTCCCTTTCTCCAAAAATGTACTCAA
This sequence comes from Schistocerca piceifrons, assembly GCF_021461385.2. NCBI lineage: Eukaryota > Metazoa > Arthropoda > Insecta > Orthoptera > Acrididae > Schistocerca > Schistocerca piceifrons. Next base: position 48,858,838 of record NC_060144.1, read on the forward strand.
TGGGATCGTAATGTTGCAACCACTCACAAGTTGACCTGCTGTGAGGAATAAACGTGTTAGTACGTTTCAAACAAGAAAAAGGTCATTTTAGAATCAACATGAAAAACCATTATTCCAAAAGTACAAAACACAATAAAATCCTTACCAAGGAAGAAAATGTATCATGCTACGCTCCCTCCTCCCGCCCTGTGGTGCAACAGATGTCCCTTTCTCCAAAAATGTACTCAATGGGATCGTAATGTTGCAACCACTCACAAGTAGACCTGCTGTGAGGAACAAATGAGTTAGTACGTTTCAAACACGAAAAAGGTCATTTTAAAATCAACATGAAAAACCATAATTCCAAAAGTATAAAACACAAAAAAATTCTTACCAAGGAAGAAAATATATCGTGCTACGCTCCCTCCTCCCGTCCTGTGGTGCAACAGAAGTCCCTTTCTCCGATAATGTACTCGATGGGATCGTAATGTTGCAACCACTCACAAGTTGACCTGCTGTGAGGAAGAGAAGAGTTAGTACGTTTCAAACACGAAAAAGGTCATTTTAAAATCAACATGAAAATACATAATTCCAAAAGTATAAAACACAAAAAAATTCTTACCAAGGAAGAAAATATAACGTGCTACACTCCCTCCTCCCGCCCTGTGGTGCAACAGATGTCCCTTTCTCCAAAAATGTACTCAATGGGATCGTAATGTTGCAACCACTCACAAGTTGACCTGCTGTGAGGAATAAACGAGTTAGTACGTTTCAAACACGAAAAAGGTCATTTTTAAATCAACATGAAAAAACATAATTCCAAAATTGTAAAACACAATAAAATCCTTAACAAGGAAGAAAATATATCGTGCTATGCTCCCTCCTCCCGCCCAGTGGTGCAACAGATGTCCCTTTCTCCAAAAATGTACTCAATGGGATTGTAATGTTGCAACCACTCACAAGTTGACCTGCTGTGCGGAATAAACGTGTTAGTAGGTTTCAAACACGAAAAAGGTCATTTTAAAATTAACATGAAAAACCATAATTCCAAAAGTATGAAACACAAAAAAATTCTTACCAAGGAAGAAAATATATTGTACTATGCTCCCTCCTCCCGCCCTGTGGTGCAACAGATGTCCCTTTCTCCAAAAATGTACTCAATGGGATCGTAATGTTGCAACCACTCACAAGTTGACCCGCTGTGAGGAAGAAACGAGTTAGTATGTTTCAAACACGAAAAAGGTCATATTAAAATCAACATGAAAAACCATAATTCCAAAAGTATAAAACACAAAAAAATTATTACCAAGGAAGAAAATATATCGTGCTACGCTCCCTCCTCCCGCCCTGTGGTGCAACAGATGTCCCTTTCTCCAAAAACGTACTCAATGGGATCGTAATGTTGCAACCACTCGCAAGTTGACCTGCTGTGAGGAAGAAACGAGTTAGTACGTTTCAAAGATGAGAAAGGTCATTTTAAAATCAACATGAAAAACCATAATTCCAAAAGTATAAAACACAATAAAATCCTTAGCAAGGATGAAAATGTATCATGCTACGCTCCCTCCTCCCGCCTTGTGGTGCAACAGATGTCCCTTTCTCCAAAAATGTACTCAATGGGATCGGAATGTTGCAACCACTCACAAGTTGACCTGCTGTGAGGAATAAACGAGTTAGTACGTTTCAAATATGAAAAAGGTCATTTTAAAATCAACATGAAAAACCATAATTCCAAAAGTATAAAACACAAAAAAATTCTTACCAAGGAAGAAAATATATCGTGCTACACTCCCTCCTCCCGCCCTGTGGTGCAACAGATGTACCTTTCTCCAATAATGTACTCAATGGGATCGTAATGTTGCAACCACTCACAAGTTGACCTGCTGTGAGGAATAAACGAGCTAGTACGTTTCAAACACGAAAAAGGTCATTTTAAAATCAACATGAAAAACCATAATTCCAAAAGTATAAAACACAAAAAAATTCTTACAAAGGAAGAAAATATATCGTGCTACGCTCCCTCCTCCCGTCCTGTGGTGCAACAGAAGTCCCTTTCTCCAATAATGTACTCGATGGGATCGTAATGTTGCAACCACTCACAAGTTGACCTGCTGTGAGGAAGAGACGAGTTAGTACGTTTCAAACACGAAAAAGGTCATTTTAAAATCAACGTGAAAAAACATAATTCCAAAAGTATAAAACACAAAAAAATTCTTACCAAGGAAGAAAATATAACGTGCTACACTCCCTCCTCCCGCCCTGTGGTGCAACAGATGTCCCTTTCTCCAAAAATATACTCAATGGGATCGTAATGTTGCAACCACTCACAAGTTGACCTGCTGTGAGGAATAAACGAGTTAGTACGTTTCAAACACGAAAAAGGTCATTTTTAAGTCAACATGAAAAAACATAATTCCAAAATTATAAAACACAATAAAATCCTTAACAAGGAAGAAAATATATCGTGCTATGCTCCCTCCTCCCGCCCTGTGGTGCAACAGATGTCCCTCTCTCCAAAAATGTACTTAATGGGATCGTAATGTTGCAACCACTCGCAAGTTGACCTGCCGTGAGGAATAAACGAGTTAGTACGTTTCAAACACGAAAAAGGTCATTTTAAAATCAACATGAAAAACCATAATTCCAAAAGTATAAAACACAATAAAATCCTTAGCAAGGATGAAAATGTATCATGCTACGCTCCCTCCTTCCGCCCTGTGGTGCAACAGATGTCCCTTTCTCCAAAAATGTACTCAATGGGATCGTAATGTTGCAACCACTCACAAGTTGACCTGCTGTGAGGAATAAACGAGTTAGTACGTTTCAAACATGAAAAAGGTCATTTTAAAATCAACATGAAAAACCATAATTCCAAAAGTATAAAACACAAAAAAATTCTACCAAGGAAGAAAATATATCGTGCTACACTCCCTCCTCCCGCCCTGTGGTGCAACAGATGTCCCTTTCTCCAATAATGTACTCAATGGGATCGTAATTTTGCAACCACTCACAAGTTGACCTCCTGTGAGGAAGAAACGAGTTAGTACGTTTCAAACACGAAAAAGGTCATTTTAAAATCAACATGAAAAAACATAGTTCCAAAAGTATAAATCACAAAAAAATTCTTACCAAGTAAGAAAATATAACGTGCTACGCTCCCTCCTCGCGCCCTGTGGTGCAACAGATGTCCCTTTCTCCAAAAATGTACTCAATGGGATCGTAATTTTGCAACCACTCACAAGTTGACCTGCTGTGTGGAAGAGACGAGTTAGTACGTTTCAATCACGAAAAAGGTCATTTTAAAATCAACATCAAAAAACATAGTTCCAAAAGTATAAATCACAAAAAAATTCTTACCAAGTAAGAAAATATAACGTGCTACGCTCCCTCCTCGCGCCCTGTGGTGCAACAGATGTCCCTTTCTCCAAAAATGTACTCAATGGGATCGTAATGTTGCAGCCTCACACATGTTGACCTGCTGTGAGGAAGAAGCGAGTTAGTACGTTTCAAACACGAAAAAGGTCATTTTAAAATCAACATGAGAAACCATAATTCCAAAAGTTTAAAACACAATAAAATCCTTACCAAGGAAGAAAATGTATCGTGCTACGCTCCCTCCTCCCGCCCTGTGGTGCAACAGATGTCCCTTTCTCCAAAAATGTACTCAATGGGATCGTAATATTGCAACCACTCACAAGTTGACCTGCTGTTTGGAATAAACGTATCAGTACGTTTCAAACACGAAAAAGGTCATTTTAAAATTAACATGAAAAACCATAATTCCAAAGGTACGAAACACAAAAAAATTCTTACCAAGGAAGAAAATGTATCGTGCTACGCTCCCTCCTCGCGCCCTGTGGTGCAACAGATGTCGCTTTCTCCAAAAATGTACTCAATGTGATCGTAATGTTGCAGCCACACACATGTTGACCTGCTGTAAGGAAGAAGCGAGTTAGTACGTTTCAAACACAAAAAAGGTCATTTTAAAGTCAACATGAAAAACCGTAATTCCAAAAGTTTAAAACACAATAAAATCCTTACCAAGGAAGAAAATGTATCGTACTACGCTCCCTCCTCCCGCCCTTTGGTGCAACAGATGTCCCTTTCTCCAAAAATGTACTCAATGGGATCGTAATGTTGCAACCACTCACAAGTTGACCTGCTGTGAGGAACGAACGAGTTAGTACGTTTCAAACACGAAAAAGGTCAATTTACAATCAACATGGAAAACCATAATCCCAAAAGTATAATACACAAAAAAATTCTTACCAAGGATGAAAATTTATCGTGCTACGCTCCCTCCATCCGCCCTGTGGTGCAACAGATGTCCCTTTCTCCAAAAATGTACTCAATGGGATCGTAATGTTGCAACCACTCACAAGTTGACCTGCTGTGAGGAATAAACGAGCTAGTACATTTCAAACACGAAAAAGGTCATTTTAAAATCAACATGAAAAACCATAATTCCAAAAGTATAAAACACAAAAAAATTCTCACCAAGGAAGAAGATATATCGTGCTACGCTCCCTCCTCCCGCCCTGTGGTGCAACAGATGTCCCTTTCTCCAAAAATGAACTCAATGGGATCGGAATGTTGCAACCACTCACAAGTTGATCTGCTGTGAGGAACAAACGAGTTAGTACGTTTCAAACACGAAAAAGGTCATTTTTAAATCTACATGAAAAAACATAATTCCAAAAGTATAAAACACAAAAAAATTCTTACCAAGGAAGAAAATATATCGTGCTATGCTCCCTCCTCCCGCCCTGTGGTGCAACAGATGTCCCTATCTCCAAAAATGTACTCAATGGGATCGTAATGTTGCAAAAACTCACAAGTTGACCTGCTGTGTGGAATAAACGAGTTAGTACGTTTCAAATACGAAAAAGGTCATTTTAAATTCAACATGAAAAACCATAATTCCAAAAGTATAAAACACAAAAAAATTCTTACCAAGTTGGAAAATGTATCGTGCTACGCTCCCTCCTCCCGCCCTGTGGTGCAACAGATGTCCCTTTCTCAAAAAATGTACTCAATGGGATCGTAATGTTGCAACCACTCACAAGTTGACCTGCTGTGAGGAAGAAACGAGTTAGTACGTTTCAAACAAGAAAAAGGTCATTTTTAAATCAACATGAAAAAACATAATTCCAAAAGTATAAAACACAAAAAAATTCTTACCAAGGAAGAAAATATATCGTGCTACGCTCCCTCCTCCCGCCCTGTGGTGCAACAGATGTCCCTTTCTCCAAAACTGTAATCAATGGGATCGTAATGTTGCAACCACTCACAATTTGACCTGCTGTCAGGAATAAATGAGTTAATATGCTTCAAACACGAAGAAGGTCATTTTGAAATCAACATGAAAAACCATAATTCCAAAAGTATAAAACACAAAATAATTCTTACCAAGGAAGAAAATATATCGTGCTATGCTCCCTCCTCCCGCCCTGCGGTGCAACAGATGTCCCTTTCTCCAAAAATGTACTCCATGGGATTGTAATGTTGTAACCATTCACAAGTTGACCTGCTGTGAGGAATAAACGAGCTAGTACGTTTCAAACACGAAAAAGGTCATTTTAAAATTAACATTAAAAACCATAATTCCAAAAGTATAAAAAACAAAAAAATTCTTATCAAGGAAGAAAATGTATCGTGCTACGCTCCCTCCTCCTGCCCTGTGGTACAACAGATGTCCCTTTCTCCAAAAATGTACTCAATGGGATCGTAATGTTGCAAAAACTCACAAGTTGACCTGCTGTGAGGAATAAACGAGTTAGTACGTTTCAAACACGAAAAAGGTCATGTTAAAGTCAACATGAAAAACCATAATTCCAAAAGTATAAAACACAAAAAAATTCTTACCAAGTTGGAAAATGTATCGTGCTACGCTCCCTCCTCCCGCCCTGTGGTGCAACAGATGTCCCTTTCTCAAAAAATGTACTCAATGGGATCGTAATGTTGCAACCACTCACAAGTTGACCTGCTGTGAGGAAGAAACGAGTTAGTACGTTTCAAACAAGAAAAAGGTCATTTTAAAATTAACATTAAAAACCATAATTCCAAATGTATAAAAAACAAAAAAATTCTTATCAAGGAAGAAAATGTATCGTGCTACGCTCCCTCCTCCTGCCCTGTGGTACAACAGATGTCCCTTTCTCCAAAAATGTACTCAATGGGATCGTAATGTTGCAAAAACTCACAAGTTGACCTGCTGTGAGGAATAAACGAGTTAGTACGTTTCAAACACGAAAAAGGTCATTTTAAAGTCAACATGAAAAACCATAATTCCAAAAGTATAAAACACAAAAATATTCTTACCAAGTTGGAAAATGTATCGTGCTACGCTCCCTCCTCCCGCCCTGTGGTGCAACAGATGTCCCTTTCTCAAAAAATGTACTCAATGGGATCGTAATGTTGCAACCACTCACAAGTTGACCTGCTGTGAGGAAGAAACGAGTTAGTACGTTTCAAACAAGAAAAAGGTCATTTTTAAATCAACATGAAAAAACATAATTCCAAAAGTATAAAACACAAAAAAATTCTTACCAAGGAAGAAAATATCACGTGCTACGCTCCCTCCTCCCGCCCTGTGGTGCAACAGATGTCCCTTTCTCCAAAAATGTACTCAATGGGAGCGTAATGTTGCAGCCACACACAAGTTGACCTGCTGTGAGGAAGAAGCGAGTTAGTACGTTTCAAACACGAAAAAGGTCATTTTAAAATCAACATGAATAACCATAATTCCAAAAGTACAAAACACAATAAAATCCTTACCAAGGAAGAAAATGTATCGTGCTACGCTCCCTCCTCCCGCCCTGTGGTGCAACAGATGTCCCTTTCTCCAAAAATGTACTCAATGGGATCGTAATGTTGAAACCACTCACAAGTTGCCCTGCTGTGAGGAATTAACGAGTTAGTACGTTTCAAACACGAAACAGGTCATTTTAAAATCAACATGAAAAACCATAATTCCAAAAGTATAAAACACAATAAAATCCTTAACAAGGAAGAAAATGTATCGTGCTACGCTCCCTCCTCCCGCCCTGTGGTGCAACAGATGTCCCTTTCTCCAAAAACGTACTCAATGGGATCGTAATGTTGCAACCACTCACAAGTTGACCTGCTGTGAGGAATAAACGTGTTAGTACGTTTCAAACACGAAAAAGGTCATTTTAAAATTAACATGAAAAACCATAATTCCAAAAGTATGAAACACAAAAAAATTCTTACCAAGGAAGAAAATGTATCGTGCTACGCTCCCTCCTCGCGCCCTGTGGTGCAACAGATGTCCCTTTCTCCAAAAATGTACTCAATGGGATCGTAATGTTGCAGCCACACACATGTTGACCTGCTGTGAGGAAGAAGCGAGTTAGTACGTTTCAAACACAAAAAAGGTCATTTTAAAGTCAACATGAAAAACCATAATTCCAAAAGTTTAAAACACAATAAAATCCTTACCAAGGAAGAAAATGTATCGTGCTACGCTCCCTCCTCCCGCCCTGTGGTGCAACAGATGTCCCTTTCTCCAAAAATGTACTCAATGGGATCGTAATGTTGCAACCACTCACAAGTTGACCTGCTGTGAGGAACAAACGAGTAAGTACGTTTCAAACACGAAAAAGGTCATTTTAAAATCAACATGGAAAACCATAATTCCAAAAGTATAAAACACAAAAAAATTCTTACCAAGGATGAAAATACATCGTGCTACGCTCCCTCCTTCCGCCCTGTGGTACGACAGATGTCCCTTTCTCCAAAAATGTACTCAATGGGATCGTAATGTTGCAACCACTCACAAGTTGACCTGTTGTGAGGAATAAACGAGCTAGTACATTTCAAACACGAAAAAGGTCATTTTAAAATCAACATGAAAAACCATAATTCCAAAAGTATAAAACACAAAAAAATTCTCACCAACGAAGAAAATATATCGTGCTACGCTCCCTTCTCCCGCCCTGTGGTGCAACAGATGTCCCTTTCTCCAAAAATGTACTCAATGGGATCGTAATGTTGCAACCACTCACAAGTTGACTTGCTGTGAGGAAGAAACGAGTTAGTACGTTTCAAACACGAAAAATGTCATTTTTAAATCAACATGAAAAAACATAATTCCAAAAGTATAAAACACAAAAAAATTCTTACCAAGGAAGAAAATATATCGTGCTACGCTCCCTCCTCCCGCCCTGTGGTGCAACAGATGTCCCTCTCTCCAAAAATGTACTCAATGGGATCGTAATGTTGCAACCACTCACAAGTTGACCTGCTGTGAGGAATAAACGAGTTAGTACGTTTCAAACATGAAAAAGGTCATTTTAAAATCAACATGAAAAACCATAATTCCAAAAGTATAAAACACAAAAAAATTCTTACTGTGCTGTCACCGCCAGACACCACACTTGCTAGGTGGTAGCTTAAATCGGCCGCGGTCCATTTAGTACATGTCGGACCCGCGTGTCGCCACTGTGTAATCGCAGACCTAGCGCCACCACCAAGGCAGGTCTCGTGATACGAGAGAGCACTCGCCCCAGTTGTACGAGAACCTAGCTACCGCCCAGTTGTACGAGAACCTAGCTACCGCCCAGTTGTACGAAGCCTTTCTCTCTCATTAGCCAAGAGACAGAATAGCCATACAGTGATTGTACTTAAAGTCTTCTGTGTATCGTCAAGATCGATGTACCACAAGGATTAATTAAAGTTAACTATTAAACCTGCTCCGTACTTTTCTTCCTAACATTAATTACGTATCCTGTTCCAGTACTTCACGCCCGTCTGCATTAGTCTAGCGTGCCTTTTTCAGCCATCTCAACTTCACGGTGTCGGCCCAGCTACCGACACAACATTGGCGACGATTTAAAGTGTTCTTTCTGATTGCTTACATTTAATTGTGTCATGGCTTCGCCACATTCTCCAGATGTACTGTCCGAATTTTATCGCTTGCAGAATCAGCAGACGCAGGCGTTACTGGATGCCCTTGGACAGCTCGTCCAGGGTCAACGTGCGCTGCACACCGATGCGGCCGCCGCCGCTTCTTCGCTACCGCTGCCACTAAACGCTGTTGCACCTCCCTTTCGACCATACGTGGCAGCCGATGAGACCTGGCACGAGTGGTCTCGCCAGTTCAACTTTCATCTAGCAGCCTACAGAATTCAAGGTAATGAGCGGCAGCCGTTTTTGCTTTCTTGTGTCGGTGTGTCCACATACCGTGTGATAGTGAAATTGTTTACCCGACGCGACGTAGCAACTCTGTCCTACGAGGAAATTTTGTCTGCATTAGATGCCTATTTCAAAGAAACAGTTAATGTGGTTGCAAAACGGTATACGTTCTTTCGTACAAAACGTACGGCCGGTCAAACTAATAGGGAGTGGGTAGCAACATTGCAAGGACTTACTAGGGACTGTGCCTTTGAATGTGACTGTGGTCTTTCTTATTCAGATACAATGGTGCGTGATGCAATTGCACAGAACGTTTCTGATGTTCGCATACGGGAGCAAATTTTGAAACTAGTTAATCCCTCCCTTCAACAAGTGATAGACATATTGGATAGACAGGACGCACTTGACTGTGCTCAGGAATCTTTTGAAACTTCGCCAGCCGTGTGTAACATTAACCGGCCCGCTGGACGCGCTGCGCGGCCCTGTAATCGGGCCTTGCGCACGGCGGCACAGCGACCGCCGCGTGCTACGCCAGGTGTGCCGCGCCGGCACACAAATGCAGTGAAATCATGCCCGCGGTGTGCTACTAGTCATTCGCGTGAACATTGCCCGTCACGCCGAGCTATTTGCTTTTTCTGCAATAAGAAAGGACATGTTCAAAGTGTTTGCCAGAAAAAGCTCAGATCAGACAATCACAACCATTCCAGGCCCTTTGCTTCGCGCCGGAATCGAACCAAGGACACTCAGGCTCGTGGACCTTCGCCTATGGACATTCATGTCGTTAATTCCACTTCGTCCAGTGACACTTTCTCTAACAGTGACTGTGATCGTCCCACAAAAACTGTGCGTCGACGTCGCCGGAAATCACGTCAATTAGCAAGTGATTCTGTAGCAGTGTCTGTTCCACTTGCACAAAACAGTCGCTCTTGTCGTCAGCAGAACAATAAACTTTTTGTGGACTTAGACTTTGAAGGCAAAGTGATACCATTCCAGCTCGATACCGGAGCTGCAGTTTCATTGCTCAATCATGACACGTACAAACAACTGGGCAAACCTCCGTTGCGTTCCGTAAATGTTAAGCTAACTACATATTCCGGACAGACAATTCCTGTGTTAGGACAGTGCAGCCTTCTTGCAACATACCAGGGACAAACAAAACTGGTGTCATTTTACGTTCTTCGTTCTTCTACGGCAGTGAACTTGTTTGGTCTAGATTTATTTCAGTTGTTTAACATGTCTATTGTAAATCAGGTCCTATCAGTGAATCAGACTGTGCCTACAGACAGTGTTTCTCGGCTGTGTGACGAATTTGCAGACATTTTTGCACCGGGCTTAGGTTGCGCTAAAAACTATGAAGCACATTTAGAACTGAAGGTAAACGCGCAACCGAAATTTTTCAGGGCGCGCAATGTTCCCCACGCATTGCGTGATGAGGTCGCAAGAACGTTACACGGTCTCGAATCACAGGGTGTAATTGAACGTGTGCAAGCTTCTCTCTGGGCCTCACCCTTAGTAATTTTGCCAAAACCTTCCGGAAAATTGAGACTTTGCGTGGACTTCAAGGCCACAGTGAATCCACAGCTAGTGACTGCTACTTTTCCTTTGCCCCGCCCGGAAGATCTTTTTGCTAAACTGTGCCCGGGAAAATATTTTTCAAAGTTGGACCTAGCCGATGCGTACTTGCAAATACCGGTGGACGACGAATCCCAGCGCGTATTGGTGGTTAACACGCATCTTGGATTGTACCGCTTCAAAAGACTGCCATTCGGCTGTGCATCCGCCCCTGCCTTGTTTCAGCAATATTTACAAACTATTTGTGCGTCGGTCCCTACTGCAGCAAACTATCTGGACGATATAGTGATCTCCGGACAGACAGAAGAAGATCATCTTGCGAATTTACGAACATTATTTCAGGTCTTGCGGCAAAATGGTCTTCGCTTGAGGAAGGACAAATGTGTGTTTTTTGCTCGTGACTTACCATACCTGGGACATGTCATTAATGCCCAAGGCATACATCCGAGTCCAGAGCACCTCCGTGCCATACAAGAATTGCCTTCCCCTCACAATGTGAAACAGCTACAGAGTGTGTTGGGTAAAATTAATTATTACCATAAATATGTGCGCAATGCCTCTTCCATTTCAGCTCCGCTTCATCGCTTACGCCGTAAAGGTGTTCCGTTCGTCTGGACGACGGAATGTGAACGCGCCTTTCGCCAGTTGAAATCGGCGTTGCTTTCTAATACTTGCCTTACGCCATTCGATCCCCAGAAACCCCTTTTGTTGATGGTAGATGCATCGGATTTCGGGATCGGTGCTGTGCTTGCGCACAAAGTTGGCTCCCATGATCGCCCTATTGCCTTTGCGTCCAAATTGCTCTCGTCTGCGCAAAGAAATTATTCACAGATAGAGAAAGAAGCTTTGGCTCTCGTGTTTGGTGTTACTAAGTTCCATGATTTCTTGTATGGTCGTCACTTTACCATCATCACAGACCACAAACCTTTGACATCGCTTTTTCATCCGACCAAGCCTGTACCTCCACGTACAGCGCAGAAATTCATTCGCTGGTCTATTTTCCTCTCGCAGTACCACTACGATATCTTGTATCGGTCCACTGCTAAGCACGGAAACGCCGATGCGTTGTCCCGTTTGCCTGTTGCTGAGGATAAAGCATTCGATTCTTCCGAACTTGCTTGCATGTTCATTGATTCGGAAACCGATGAAGTGGTCGAATCGTTTCCGATTGATTTTCGTCGTGTCGCTACAGCCACAGCTGCTGACCCTGTCCTTGCTACTGTTTTACGTTTTGTTGCTACGCAATGGCCTTTGTCAAAGTCTCGGATCGAGAATCCGTTGGTTCGCCGATTTTTTGCTCACAAGGAGAGACTTTTTGTTCGACGTGGTGTTTTGTTGTTGCGTTCTGATAATGATCAGTCCAGAGTCGTGGTCCCACGTTCGTTACAGTCCTCTGTTTTACGGCTTCTTCACCAAGGACATTGGGGTATAGTGCGAACGAAACAACTTGCTCGTCAGCACTGTGCTTGGTTCGGAATCGATGCTGCGATTACGAATATGTGTTCTTCGTGCCCGGCGTGTGCCGAACAACAATCCGCACCGCCGCGGAAAGTCTTTGCGTGGCCAAAAGCCACTTCCCCTTGGCAACGCTTGCACATTGATTTTGCTGGTCCATTCTGGAATGCTCGATGGTTGGTTCTGGTCGACGCCTTCAGTAATTTTCCTTTTGTTGTCCGGATGTCTTCCACGACGTCCTCCGCCACCATCCAAGCGTTGTCTGCTATCTTTTGCATTGAAGGTCTTCCGCAGACTATTGTTTCCGACAATGGCCCACAATTCATGTCCGCAGAATTTCAGTCATTCTGCCAGGCCAATGGTATTCAACATCTGACATCCGCGCCATTTTCGCCTCAGTCCAACGGTGCAGCTGAAAGATTGGTTCGGACTTTCAAGTCACAGATGTTGAAATTGAAAGAGTCGCATTCTCGGGAGGACGCATTGTTGCTCTTTTTGTCTTCGTATCGCTCTCAGCCCCGAGATGGTCGCTCGCCGGCTGAGTTGCTCCACGGTCGTCCTCATCGCACCTTGATGTCTTTGCTGCATCCGCCGCATCAGGTTCCTGTGCAGCGGCAGACTCCTGCTTTTGCTCCAGGCGACGTTGTATTTTATCGCAACTATCGAGGTTCACGGCGTTGGCTCGCAGGGCGCATTCTTCGCTGCCTCGGCCGCGCGATGTATTTGGTTTTGGGGGCCTCTGGTGAGGTGCGTCGGCATCTCAATCAGCTGCGCCTCTGTCGTCGCTCGGGTTCTGCCGCTCCCCGTCTGCTTTCAGCGACGGTGCCATCCGGTCAGCGCCCTGGGGACCCATCTACTGGCTCGCCTCATCCCCAGGTGTTACCGACGATGCCTTCCATTTTGCCCCATGGCGACGCGCCGCCGCAGCAGCAGCAGCCGCCGCCGCCGCCGCAGCAGCAGCAGCCGCCGCCGCCGCCGCCTGTTCTCCCGCCGGCGTCGCCCGCATTAGACGCTTCGCTGCAGCCGCCAAGCGCCTCCCGGGGTCACGCGCCGCCGATCGCTTCCCGTGACCAGCTGTCCTCCGCCATGGAACTCCCGCCCACTCCGGACCACATGACGTCATCGCGCGTCGGCTACCCCGACGCAATGGAGGTCGACCCTTCGGTACCTCCTGTCTCTTTACGGGCGCATACACCGCATGTTGACGTGCACCCTGGACTAGTTTTTCAGGCGTTTCCTAGCTCCCCTCGGACCGGATGGCCGGGTGCGGGTGGCACAGCCTCGCCTGTTGTTAGGCTCCCCACCTCATCGCATACGTCAGCATGTGGTCCTCCCCACGGCGGGCGGAAGCCTTATCACACGACCGTTCGCCGATTTGCGGGGGAGGAATGTGGTGTCACCGCCAGACACCACACTTGCTAGGTGGTAGCTTAAATCGGCCGCGGTCCATTTAGTACATGTCGGACCCGCGTGTCGCCACTGTGTAATCGCAGACCAAGCGCCACCACCAAGGCAGGTCTCGTGATACGAGAGAGCACTCGCCCCAGTTGTACGAGAACCTAGCTACCGCCCAGTTGTACGAGAACCTAGCTACCGCCCAGTTGTACGAAGCCTTTCTCTCTCATTAGCCGAGAGACAGAATAGCCATACAGTGATTGTACTTAAAGTCTTCTGTGTATCGTCAAGATCGATGTACCACAAGGATTAATTAAAGTTAAGTATTAAACCTGCTCCGTACTTTTCTTCCTAACATTAATTACGTATCCTGTTCCAGTACTTCACGCCCGTCTGCATTAGTCTAGCGTGCCTTTTTCAGCCATCTCAACTTCACGGTGTCGGCCCAGCTACCGACACAACACTTACCAAGGTAGAAAATGTATCGTGCTACGCTCCCTCCTCCCGCCCTGTGGTGCAACAGATGTCCCTTTCTACAAAAATGTACTCAATGGGATCGTAATGTTGCAACCACTCACAAGTTGACCTGCTGTGAGGAACAAACGAGTAAGTACGTTTCAAACACGAAAAAGGTCATTTTAAAATCAACATGGAAAACCATAATTCCAAAAGTATAAAACACAAAAAAATTCTTACCAAGGATGAAAATACATTGCGCTACGCTCCCTCCTTCCGCCCTGTGGTACAACAGATGTCCCTTTCTCCAAAAATGTACTCAATAGGATCGTAATGTTGCAACCACTCACAAGTTGACCTGCTGTGAGGAATAAACGAGCAAGTACATTTCAAACACGAAAAAGGTCATTTTAAAATCAACATGAAAAACCATAATTCCAAAATTATAAAACACAAAAAAATTCTCACCAACGAAGAAAATATATCATGCTACGCTCCCTCCTCCCGCCCTGTGGTGCAACAGATGTCCCTTTCTCCAAAAATGTACTCAATGGGATCGTAATGTTGCAACCACTCACAAGTTGACTTGCTGTGAGGAAGAAACGAGTTAGTACGTTTCAAACACGAAAAATGTCATTTTTAAATCAACATGAAAAAACATAATTCCAAAAGTATAAAACACAAAAAAATTCTTACCAAGGAAGAAAATATATCGTGCTACGCTCCCTCCTCCCGCCCTGTGGTGCAACAGATGTCCCTCTCTCCAAAAATGTACTCAATGGGATCGTAATGTTGCAACCACTCACAAGTTGACCTGCTGTGAGGAATAAACGAGTTAGTACGTTTCAAACACAAAAAAGGTCATTTTAAAATCAACATGAAAAACCATAATTCCAAAAGTATAAAACACAAAAAAATTCTTACCAAGGTAGAAAATGTATCGTGCTACGCTCCCTCCTCCCGCCCTGTGGTGCAACAGATGTCCCTATCTCCAAAAATGTCCTCAATGGGATCGTAATGTTGCAACCACTCACAAGTTGACCTGCTGTGAGGAATAAACGAGGTAGTACGTTTCAAACACAAAAAAAGTCATTTTAAAATCATCATGAAAAACCATAATTCCAAAAGTATAAAACACAAACAAATTCTTACCAAGGAAGAAAATGTATCGTGCTACGCTCCCTCCTCCCACCCTGTGGTAAAACAGATGTCCCTTTCTCCAAAAACGTACTCAATGGGATCGTAATGTTGCAAAAACTCACAAGTTGACCTGCTGTGAGGAATAAACGAGTTAGTACGTTTCAAACACGAAAAAGATCATTTTAAAGTCAACATGAAAAACCATAATTCCAAAAGTATAAAACACAAAAAAATTCTTACCAAGTTGGAAAATGTATCGTGCTACGCTCCCTCCTCCCGCCCAGTGGTGCAACAGATGTCCCTTTCTCAAAAAATTTACTCAATGGGATCGTAATGTTGCAACCACTCACAAGTTGACCTGCTGTTAGTACGTTTCAAACACGAAAAAGGTCATTTTTAAATCAACATGAAAAAACATAATTTCAAAAGTATAAAACACAAAAAAATTCTTACCAAGGAAGAAAATATATCGTGCTACGCTCCCTCCTCCCGCCCTGTGGTGCAACAGATGTCCCTTTCTCTAAAAATGTACTCAATGGGAGCGTAATGTTGCAGCCACACACAAGTTGACCTGCTGTGAGGAAGAAGCGAGTTAGTACGTTTCAAACACGAAAAAGGCCATTTTAAAATCAACATGAATAACCATTATTCCAAAAGTACAAAACACAATAAAATCCTTACCAAGGAAGAAAATGTATCGTGCTACGCTCCCTCCTCCCGCCCTGTGGTGCAACAGATGTCCCTTTCTCCAAAAATGTACTCAATGGGATCGTAATGTTGCAACCACTCACAAGTAGCCCTGCTGTGAGGAACAAACGAGTTAATACATTTCAAACACGAAAAAGTCATTTTAAAATCAACATGAAAATCCATAATTCCAAAAGTATAAAACACAAAAAAATTCTTACCAAGGAAGAAAATATATCGTGCTACGCTCGCTCCTCCCGCGCTGTGGTGCAACAGATGTCCCCCTCTCCAAAAATGTACTCAATGGGATCGTAATGTTGCAACCACTCACAAGTTGACCTGCTGTGAGGAATAAACGAGCTAGTACGTTTCAAACACGAAAAAGGTCATTTTAAAATCAACATGAAAAACCATAATTCCAAAAGTATAAAACACAAAAAAATTCTTACCAAGGAAGAAAATATATCGTGCTACGCTCCCTCCTCCCGCCCTGTGGTGCAACAGATGTCCCTTTCTCCAAAAATGTACTCAATGGGATCGTAATGTTGAAACCACTCACAAGTTGCCCTGCTGTGAGGAATTAACGAGTTAGTACGTTTCAAACACGAAACAGGTCATTTTAAAATCAACATCAAAAACCATAATTCCAAAAATATAAAACACAATAAAATCCTTAACAAGGAAGAAAATGTATCGTGCTACGCTCCCTCCTCCCGCCCTGTGGTGCAACAGATGTCCCTTTCTACAAAAATGTACTCAATGGGATCGTAATGTTGCAACCACTCACAAGTTGACCTGCTGTGAGGAACAAACGAGTAAGTACGTTTCAAACACGAAAAAGGTCATTTTAAAATCAACATGGAAAACCATAATTCCAAAAGTATAAAACACAAAAAAATTCTTACCAAGGATGAAAATACATCGCGCTACGCTCCCTCCTTCCGCCCTGTGGTACAACAGATGTCCCTTTCTCCAAAAATGTACTCAATAGGATCGTAATGTTGCAACCACTCACAAGTTGACCTGCTGTGAGGAATAAACGAGCAAGTACATTTCAAACACGAAAAAGGTCATTTTAAAATCAACATGAAAAACCATAATTCCAAAAGTATAAAACACAAAAAAATTCTCACCAACGAAGAAAATATATCATGCTACGCTCCCTCCTCCCGCCCTGTGGTGCAACAGATGTCCCTTTCTCCAAAAATGTACTCAATGGGATCGTAATGTTGCAACCACTCACAAGTTGACTTGCTGTGAGGAAGAAACGAGTTAGTACGTTTCAAACACGAAAAATGTCATTTTTAAATCAACATGAAAAAACATAATTCCAAAAGTATAAAACACAAAAAAATTCTTACCAAGGAAGAAAATATATTGTGCTACGCTCCCTCCTCCCGCCCTGTGGTGCAACAGATGTCCCTCTCTCCAAAAATGTACTCAATGGGATCGTAATGTTGCAACCACTCACAAGTTGACCTGCTGTGAGGAATAAACGAGTTAGTACGTTTCAAACACAAAAAAGGTCATTTTAAAATCAACATGAAAAACCATAATTCCAAAAGTATAAAACACAAAAAAATTCTTACCAAGGTAGAAAATGTATCGTGCTACGCTCCCTCCTCCCGCCCTGTGGTGCAACAGATGTCCCTATCTCCAAAAATGTCCTCAATTGGATCGTAATGTTGCAACCACTCACAAGTTGACCTGCTGTGAGGAATAAACGAGGTAGTACGTTTCAAACACAAAAAAAGTCATTTTAAAATCATCATGAAAAACCATAATTCCAAAAGTATAAAACACAAACAAATTCTTACCAAGGAAGAAAATGTATCGTGCTACGCTCCCTCCTCCCACCCTGTGGTAAAACAGATGTCCCTTTCTCCAAAAATGTACTCAATGGGATCGTAATGTTGCAAAAACTCACAAGTTGACCTGCTGTGAGGAATAAACGAGTTAGTACGTTTCAAACACGAAAAAGGTCATTTTGAAATCAACATGAAAAACCATAATTCCAAAAGTATAAAACACAAAAAAATTCTTACCAAGTTGGAAAATGTATCGTGCTACGCTCCCTCCTCCCGCCCAGTGGTGCAACAGATGTCCCTTTCTCAAAAAATTTACTCAATGGGATCGTAATGTTGCAACCACTCACAAGTTGACCTGCTGTTAGTACGTTTCAAACACGAAAAAGGTCATTTTTAAATAAACATGAAAAAACATAATTCCAAAAGTATAAAACACAAAAAAATTCTTACCAAGGAAGAAAATATATCGTGCTACGCTCCCTCCTCCCGCACTGTGGTGCAACAGATGTCCCTTTCTCCAAAACTGTACTGTATGGGATCGTAATGTTGCAACCACTCACAAGTTGACCTGCTGTGAGGAAGAAACGAGTGAGTACGTTTCAAACACGAAAAAGGTCATTTGTAAATCAACATGAAAAAACATAGTTCCAAAAGTATAAAACACAAAAAAATTCTTACCAAGGAAGAATATATATCGTGCTACGCTCCCTCCTCCCGCCCTGTGGTGCAACAGATGTCCCTTTCTCAAAAAATGTACTCAATGGGATCGTAATTTTGCAACCACTCACAAGTTGACCTGCTGTGAGGAAGAAACGAGTTAGTACGTTTCAAACAACAAAAAGGTTATTTTTAAATCAACATGAAAAAACATAATTCCAAAAGTATAAAACACAAAAAAAATTCCTACCAAGGAAGAAAATATATCGTGCTACGCTCCCTCCTCCCGCCCTGTGGTGCAACAGATGTCCCTTTCTCCAAAACTGTAATCAATGGGATCGTATTGTTGCAACCACTCACAAGTTGACCTGCTGTCAGGAATAAACGAGTTAATATGCTTCAAACACGAAGAAGGTCATTTTGAAATCAACATGAAAAACCATAATTCCAAAAGTACAAAACACAAAAAAATTCTTACCAAGGAAGAAAATATATCGTGCTATGCTCCCTCCTCCCGCCCTGCGGTGCAACAGATGTCCCTTTCTCCAAAAATGTACTCCATAGGATTGTAATGTTGTAACCAGTCACAAGTTGACCTGCTGTGAGGAATAAACGAGCTAGTACGTTTAAAACACGAAAAAGTTCATTTTAAAATCAACATGAAAAACCATAATTCCAAAAGTATAAAACACAAAAAAATTCTTACCAAGGAAGAAAACATATCGTGCTACGCTCCCTCCTCCCGCCTTGTGGTGCAACAGATGTCCCTTACTCCAAAAATGTACTCAACGAGATCGTAATGTTGCAACCACTCACAAGTTGACCTGCTGTGAGGAACAAACGAGTGAGTACGTTTCAAACACGAAAAAGGTCATTTGTAAATCAACATGAAAAAACATAATTCCAAAAGTATAAAACACAAAAAAATTCTTACCAAGGAAGAAAATAAATCGTGCTACGCTCCCTCCTCCCGCCCTGTGGTGCAACAGATGTCCCTTTCTCTAAAAATGTACTCAATGGGAGCGTGATGTTGCAGCCACACACAAGTTGACCTGCTGTGAGGAAGAAGCGAGTTAGTACGTTTCAAACACGAAAAAGGTCATTTTAAAATCAACATGAAAAACCATAATTCCAAAAGTATAAAACACAAAAAAATTCTTACCAAGGAAGAAAATATATCGTGCTACGCTCCCTCCTCCCGCCCTGTGGTGCAACAGATGTCCCTTTCTCCAAAAATGTACTCAATGGGATCGTAATGTTGAAACCACTCACAAGTTGCCCTGCTGTGAGGAATTAACGAGTTAGTACGTTTCAAACACGAAACAGGTCATTTTAAAATCAACATCAAAAACCATAATTCCAAAAATATAAAACACAATAAAATCCTTAACAAGGAAGAAAATGTATCGTGCTACGCTCCCTCCTCCCGCCCTGTGGTGCAACAGATGTCCCTTTCTACAAAAATGTACTCAATGGGATCGTAATGTTGCAACCACTCACAAGTTGACCTGCTGTGAGGAACAAACGAGTAAGTACGTTTCAAACACGAAAAAGGTCATTTTAAAATCAACATGGAAAACTATAATTCCAAAAGTATAAAACACAAAAAAATTCTTACCAAGGATGAAAATACATCGCGCTACGCTCCCTCCTTCCGCCCTGTGGTACAACAGATGTCCCTTTCTCCAAAAATGTACTCAATAGGATCGTAATGTTGCAACCACTCACAAGTTGACCTGCTGTGAGGAATAAACGAGCAAGTACATTTCAAACACGAAAAAGGTCATTTTAAAATCAACATGAAAAACCATAATTCCAAAAGTATAAAACACAAAAAAATTCTCACCAACGAAGAAAATATATCATGCTACGCTCCCTCCTCCCGCCCTGTGGTGCAACAGATGTCCCTTTCTCCAAAAATGTACTCAATGGGATCGTAATGTTGCAACCACTCACAAGTTGACTTGCTGTGAGGAAGAAACGAGTTAGTACGTTTCAAACACGAAAAATGTCATTTTTAAATCAACATGAAAAAACATAATTCCAAAAGTATAAAACACAAAAAAATTCTTACCAAGGAAGAAAATATATCGTGCTACGCTCCCTCCTCCCGCCCTGTGGTGCAACAGACGTCCCTCTCTCCAAAAATGTACTCAATGGGATCGTAATGTTGCAACCACTCACAAGTTGACCTGCTGTGAGGAATAAACGAGTTAGTACGTTTCAAACACAAAAAAGGTCATTTTAAAATCAACATGAAAAACCATAATTCCAAAAGTATAAAACACAAAAAAATTCTTACCAAGGTAGAAAATGTATCGTGCTACGCTCCCTCCTCCCGCCCTGTGGTGCAACAGATGTCCCTATCTCCAAAAATGTCCTCAATGGGATCGTAATGTTGCAACCACTCACAAGTTGACCTGCTGTGAGGAATAAACGAGGTAGTACGTTTCAAACACAAAAAAAGTCATTTTAAAATCATCATGAAAAACCATAATTCCAAAAGTATAAAACACAAACAAATTCTTACCAAGGAAGAAAATGTATCGTGCTACGCTCCCTCCTCCCACCCTGTGGTAAAACAGATGTCCCTTTCTCCAAAAATGTACTCAATGGGATCGTAATGTTGCAACCACTCACAAGTTGACCTGCTGTCAGGAATAAACGAGTTAATATGCTTCAAACATGAAGAAGGTCATTTTGAAATCAACATGAAAAACCATAATTCCAAAAGTATAAAACACAAAAAAATTCTTACCAAGGAAGAAAATTTATCGTGCTATGCTCCCTCCTCCCGCCCTGTGGTGCAACAGATGTCCCTTTCTCCAAAAATGTACTCCATGGGATTGTAATGTTGTAACCACTCACAAGTTGACCTGCTGTGAGGAATAAACGAGCTAGTACGTTTCAAACACGAAAAAGGTCATTTTAAAATCAACATGAAAAAGCATAATTCCAAAAGTGTAAAACACAAAAAAATTCTTACCAAGGAAGAAATCATATCGTGCTACGCTCCCTCCACCCGCCCTGTGGTGCAACAGATGTCCCTTACTCCTAAAATGTACTCAACGAGATCGTAATGTTGCAACAACTCACAAGTTGACCTGCTGTGAGGAAGAAACGAGTGAGTACGTTTCAAACACGAAAAAGGTCATTTGTAAATCAACATGAAAAAACATAGTTCCAAAAGTATAAAACACAAAAAAATTCTTACCAAGGAAGAAAATGTATCGTACTACGCTCCCTCCTCCCGCCCTGTGGTGCAACAGATGTCCCTTTCTCCAAAAATGTACTCAATGGGATTGCAATGTTGCAACCACTCACAAGCTGACCTGCTGTGAGGAAGATACGAGTTAGTACGTTTCAAACACGAAAAAGGTCATTTTTAAATCAACATGAAAAACCATAATTCCAAAAGTATAAAACACAAAAAAATTCTTACCAAGGAAGAAAATATATCGTGCTACGCTCCCTCCTCACGCCCTGTGGTGCAACAGATGTCCCTTACTCCAAAAATGTACTCAACGGGATCGTAATGTTGCAACCACTCACAAGTTGACCTGCTGTGAGGAAGAAACGAGTTAGTACGTATCAAACACAAAAAAGGTCATTTCTAAATCAACATGAACAAACATAATTCCAAAAGTATAAAACACAAAAAAATTCTTTCCAAGGAAGAAGATATATCGTGCTACGGTCCCTCCTCCCGCAC
This sequence comes from Schistocerca piceifrons, assembly GCF_021461385.2. Taxonomy (NCBI): domain Eukaryota; kingdom Metazoa; phylum Arthropoda; class Insecta; order Orthoptera; family Acrididae; genus Schistocerca; species Schistocerca piceifrons. The sequence continues at coordinate 48,880,855 of NC_060144.1, forward strand.
TGTGGTGCAACAGATGTACCTTTCTCTAAAAATGTACTCAATGGGATCGTAATGTTACAACCACTCACAAGTTGACCTGCTGTGAGGAATAAACGAGTTAGTATGTTTCAAACACGAAAAAGGTCATTTTAAAATCAACATGAGAAACCATAATTCCAAAAGTATAAACCGCAAAAAAATTCTTACCAAGGAAGAAAATGTATCGTGCTACGCTCCTTCCTCCCGCCCTGTGGTGCAACAGATGTCCCTTTCTCCAAAAATGTTCTCAATGAGATCGTAATGTTGCAACCACTCACAAGTTGACCTGCTGTGAGGAATAAACGAGGTTGTACGTTTCAAATACAAAAAAGGTCATTTTTAAAATCAACATGAAAGACAATAATTCCAAAAGTAAAAAACACAAAAAAATTCTTACCAACGAAGAAAATGTATCGTGCTATGCTCCCTCCTCCCGCCCTGTGGTGCAACAGATGTCCCTTTCTCCAAAAATGTACTCAATGGGATCGTAATGTTGCAACCACTCACAAGTTGACCTGCTGTGAGGAATAAACGAGGTTGTACGTTTCAAATACAAAAAAGGTCATTTTTAAAATCAACATGATAAACAATAATTCCAAAAGTAAAAAACACAAAAAAATTCTTACCAAGGAAGAAAATGTATCGTGCTACGCTCCCTCCTCCCGCCCTGTGGTGCAACATTTGTCCCTTTCTCCAAAAATGTACTCAATGGGATCGTAATGTTGCAACCACTCACAAGTTGACCTGCTGTGAGGAAGAAACGAGTTAGTACGTTTCAAACACGAAAAAGGTCATTTTTAAATCAACATGAAAAAACATAATTCCAAAAGTATAAAACACAAAAAAATTCTTACCAAGGAAGAAAATATATCGTGCTACGCTCCCTCCTCCCGCCCTGTGGTGCAACAGACGTCCCTTTCTCCAAAACTGTACTGTATGGGATCGTAATGTTGCAACCACTCACAAGTTGACCTGCTGTGAGGAATAAACGAGTTAGTACATTCCAAACACGAAAAAGGTCATTTTAAAATCAACATGATAAACCATAATTCCAAAAGTATAAAACACAAAAAAATTCTTACCAAGGAAGAAAATATATCGTGCTACTTTCCCTCCTCCCGCCCTCTGGTGCAACAGATGTCCCTTTCTCCAAAACTGTAGTCAATGGGATCGTAATGTTGCAACCACTCACAAGTTGACCTGCTGTCAGGAATAAAGGAGTTAATACGCTTCAAACATGAAGAAGGTCATTTTGAAATCAACATGAAAAACCATAATTCCAAAAGTATAAAACACAAAAAAATTCTTACCAAGGAAGAAAATTTATCGTGCTATGCTCCCTCCTCCCGCCTTGTGGTGCAACAGATGTCCCTTTCTCCAAAAATGTACTCAATGGGATCGTAATGTTGCAACCACTCACAAGTTGACCTGCTGTGAGGAATAAACGAGTTAGTACGTTTCAAACACGAAAAAGGTCATTTTAAAATCAACATGAAAAACCATAATTCCAAAAGTATAAAACACAAAAAAATTCTTACCAAGGAAGAAAATGTATCGTGCTACGCTCCCTCCTCCCGCCCTGTGGTGCAACAAACGTCCCTTTCTCCAAAAATGTACTCACTGGGATCGTAATGTTGCAACCACTCACAAGTTGACCTGCTGTGAGGAATAAACGAGTTAGTACGTTTCAAACATGAAAAAGGTCATTTTTAAATCAACATGAAAAAACATAATTCCAAAAGTATAAAACACAAAAAAATTCTTACCAAGGAAGAAAATGTATCGTGCTACGCTCCCTCCTCCTGCCCTGTGGTGCAACAGATGTCCCTTTCTCCAAAAATGTACTCACTGGGATCGTAATGTTGCAACCACTCACAAGTTGACCTGCTGTGAGGAAGAAACGAGTTAGTACACTTCAAACACGAAAAAGGTCATTTTAAAATCAACATGAAAAACCATAATTCCAAAAGTATAAAACACAAAAAAAACCTTACCAAGGAAGAAAATGTATCGGGCTACGCCCCCTCCTCCCACCCTGTGGTACAACAGATGTCCCTTTCTCCAAAAATGTACTCAATGGGATTGTAATGTTGTAACCACACACAAGTTGACCTGCTGTGTGGAATAAACGAGCTAGTACGTTTCAAACACGAAAAAGGTCATTTTAAAATCAACATGAAAAACCATAATTACAAAAGTATAAAACACAAAAAAATTCTTACCAAGGATGAAAATGTATCGTGCTACGCTCCCTCCTCCCGCCCTGTGGTGCAACAGATGTCCCTTTCTCCAAAAATGTACTCAATGGGATCGAAATGTTCCAACCACTCACAAGTTGACCTGCTGTGACGAAGAAACGAGTTAGTACATTTCAAACACAAAAAAGGTCATTTTAAAATCATCATGAAGAACCATAATTCCAAAAGTATAAAACACAAAAAAAACCTTATCAAGGAAGAAAATGTATCGTGCTACGCTCCCTCCTCCCGCTCTGTGGTGCAACTGATGTCCCTTTTTCCAAAAATGTACTCAATGGGATCGTAAGGTTGCAACCACTCACAAGTTGACCTGCTGTGAGGAATAAACGAGTTAGTACGTTTCAAACACGAAAAAGGTTCTTTTAAAACCATTATGAAAAGCCATAATTCCTAAAGTATAAAACACAAAAAAATTCTTACCAAGGAAGAAAATGTATCGTGCTACGCTCCCTCCTCCCGCCCTGTGGTGCAACAGATGTCCCTTTCTCCAAAAATGTACTCAATGGGATCGTAATGTTGCAACCACTCACAAGTTGACCTGCTGTGAGGAATAAACGAGTTAGTACGTTTCAAACACGAAAAAGGTCATTTTAAAATCATCAAGAAAAACCATAATTCCAAAAGTATAAAACACAAAAAAATTCTTACCAAGGAAGAAAATGTACCGTGCTACGCTCCCTCCTCCCGCCCTGTGGTGCAACAAATGTCCCTTTCTCCAAAAATGTACTCACTGGGATCGTAATGTTGCAACCACTCACAAGTTGACCTGCTGTGAGGAATAAACGAGTTAGTACGTTTCAAACACGAAAAAGGTCATTTTTAAATCAACATGAAAAACCATAATTCCAAATGTATAAAACACAAAAAAATTTTTACCAAGAAAGAAAATATATCGTGCTACGCTCCCTCCTCCCGCACTGTGGTCCAACAGATGTCCCTTACTCCAAAAATGTACTCAACTGGATCGTAATGTTGCAACCACTCACAAGTTGTCCTGCTGTGAGGCAGAAACGAGTTAGTACGTTTCACACATGAAAAAGGTCAGTTTAAAATCAACATGAAAAACCATAATTCCAAAAGGGTAAACACAAAAAAATCCTTACCAAAGAAAGAAAATGTATCGTGCTAGTTTCCCTTTTCCCGCACTTTGGTGCAACAGATGTCCCTTTCTCCAAAAATGTACTCATTGGGATCGTAATGTTGCATCCACACACAAGTTGACCTGCTGAGAGGAAGAAACGAGCTAGTACGTTTCAAACATGAAAAAGGTCATTTTAAAATCAACATGAAAAACCATAACTCCAAAAGTATACAACACAAAAAAATCCTTACCAAAGACAGAAAATGTATCATGCTACGCTCCCTCCTTCCGCCCTGTGGTGCAACAGATGTCCCCTTCTCCAAAAATGTACTCAATGTGATCGTAATGTTGCAGCCACACACAAATTCACCTGCTGAGAGGAAGAAAAGAGTTAGTACGTTTCAAACATGAAAAAGGTCATTTTAAAATCAACATGAAAAACCATAATTCCAAAAGTATAAAACACAAAAAAATTCTTTTCAAGGAAGAAAATATATCGTGCTACGGTCCCTCCTCCCGCACTGTGGTGCAACAGATGTCCCTTTCTCTAAAAATGTACTCAATGGGATCGTAATGTTGCAACCACTCACTGGTTGACCTGCTGTGAGGAATAAACGAGCAAGTACATTTCAAACACGAAAAAGGTCATTTTAAAATCAACATGAAAAACCATAATTCCAAAAGTATAAAACACAAAAAAATTCTCACCAACGAAGAAAATATATCATGCTACGCTCCCTCCTCCCGCCCTGTGGTGCAACAGATGTCCCTTTCTCCAAAAATGTACTCAATGGGATCGTAATGTTGCAACCACTCACAAGTTGACTTGCTGTGAGGAAGAAACGAGTTAGTACGTTTCAAACACGAAAAATGTCATTTTTAAATCAACATGAAAAAACATAATTCCAAAAGTATAAAACACAAAAAAATTCTTACCAAGGAAGAAAATATATCGTGCTACGCTCCCTCCTCCCGCCCTGTGGTGCAACAGATGTCCCTCTCTCCAAAAATGTACTCAATGGGATCGTAATGTTGCAACCACTCACAAGTTGACCTGCTGTGAGGAATAAACGAGTTAGTACGTTTCAAACACAAAAAAGGTCATTTTAAAATCAACATGAAAAATCATAATTCCAAAAGTATAAAACACAAAAAAATTCTTACCAAGGTAGAAAATGTATCGTGCTACGCTCCCTCCTCCCGCCCTGTGGTGCAACAGATATCCCTATCTCCAAAAATGTCCTCAATGGGATCGTAATGTTGCAACCACTCACAAGTTGACCTGCTGTGAGGAATAAACGAGGTAGTACGTTTCAAACACAAAAAAAGTCATTTTAAAATCATCATGAAAAACCATAATTCCAAAAGTATAAAACACAAACAAATTCTTACCAAGGAAGAAAATGTATCGTGCTACGCTCCCTCCTCCCACCCTGTGGTAAAACAGATGTCCCTTTCTCCAAAAATGTACTCAATGGGATCGTAATGTTGCAACCACTCACAAGATGACCTGCTGTCAGGAATAAACGAGTTAATACGCTTCAAACATGAAGAAGGTCATTTTGAAATCAACATGAAAAACCATAATTCCAAAAGTATAAAACACAAAAAAATTCTTACCAAGGAAGAAAATTTATCGTGCTATGCTCCCTCCTCCCGCCCTGTGGTGCAACAGATGTCCCTTTCTCCAAAAATGTACTCCATGGGATTGTAATGTTGTAACCACTCACAAGTTGACCTGCTGTGAGGAATAAACGAGCTAGTACGTTTCAAACACGAAAAAGGTCATTTTAAAATCAACATGAAAAAGCATAATTCCAAAAGTGTAAAACACAAAAAAATTCTTACCAAGGAAGAAATCATATCGTGCTACGCTCCCTCCACCCGCCCTGTGGTGCAACAGATGTCCCTTACTCCTAAAATGTACTCAACGAGATCGTAATGTTGCAACAACTCACAAATTGACCTGCTGTGAGGAAGAAATGAGTGAGTACGTTTCAAACACGAAAAAGGTCATTTGTAAATCAACATGAAAAAACATAGTTCCAAAAGTATAAAACACAAAAAAATTCTTACCAAGGAAGAAAATGTATCGTACTACGCTCCCTCCTCCCGCCCTGTGGTGCAACAGATGTCCCTTTCTCCAAAAATGTACTCAATGGGATTGCAATGTTGCAACCACTCACAAGCTGACCTGCTGTGAGGAAGATACGAGTTAGTACGTTTCAAACACGAAAAAGGTCATTTTTAAATCAACATGAAAAACCATAATTCCAAAAGTATAAAACACAAAAAAATTCTTACCAAGGAAGAAAATATATCGTGCTACGCTCCCTCCTCACGCCCTGTGGTGCAACAGATGTCCCTTACTCCAAAAATGTACTCAACGGGATCGTAATGTTGCAACCACTCACAAGTTGACCTGCTGTGAGGAAGAAACGAGTTAGTACGTTTCAAACACAAAAAAGGTCATTTCTAAATCAACATGAACAAACATAATTCCAAAAGTATAAAACACAAAAAAATTCTTTCCAAGGAAGAAGATATATCGTGCTACGGTCCCTCCTCCCGCACTGTGGTGCAACAGATGTCCCTTTCTCTAAAAATGTACTCAATGGGATCGTAATGTTACAACCACTCACAAGTTGACCCGCTGTGAGGAATAAACGAGTTAGTACGTTTCAAACACGAAAAAGGTCATTTTAAAATCAACATGAGAAACCATAATTCCAAAAGTATAAACCGCAAAAAAATTCTTACCAAGGAAGAAAATGTATCGTGCTACGCTCCTTCCTCCCGCCCTGTGGTGCAACAGATGTCCCTTTCTCCAAAAATGTTCTCAATGAGATCGTAATGTTGCAACCACTCACAAGTTGACCTGCTGTGAGGAATAAACGAGGTTGTACGTTTCAAATACAAAAAAGGTCATTTTTAAAATCAACATGAAAAACAATAATTCCAAAAGTAAAAAACACAAAAAAATTCTTACCAAGGAAGAAAATGTATCGTGCTATGCTCCCTCCTCCCGCCCTGTGGTGCAACAGATGTCCCTTTCTCCAAAAATGTACTCAATGGGATCGTAATGTTGCAACCACTCACAAGTTGACCTGCTGTGAGGAATAAACGAGGTTGTACGTTTCAAATACAAAAAAGGTCATTTTTAAAATCAACATGATAAACAATAATTCCAAAAGTAAAAAACACAAAAAAATTCTTACCAAGGAAGAAAATGTATCGTGCTACGCTCCCTCCTCCCGCCCTGTGGTGCAACAGATGTCCCTTTCTCCAAAAATGTACTCAATGGGATCGTAATGTTGCAACCACTCACAAGTTGACCTGCTGTGAGGAAGAAACGAGTTAGTACGTTTCAAACACGAAAAAGGTCATTTTTAAATCAACATGAAAAAACATAATTCCAAAAGTATAAAACACAAAAAAATTCTTACCAAGGAAGAAAATATATCGTGCTACGCTCCCTCCTCCCGCCCTGTGGTGCAACAGACGTCCCTTTCTCCAAAACTGTACTGTATGGGATCGTAATGTTGCAACCACTCACAAGTTGACCTGCTGTGAGGAATAAACGAGTTAGTACATTCCAAACACGAAAAAGGTCATTTTAAAATCAACATGATCAACCATAATTCCAAAAGTATAAAACACAAAAAAATTCTTAGCAAGGAAGAAAATATATCGTGCTACTTTCCCTCCTCCCGCCCTCTGGTGCAACAGATGTCCCTTTCTCCAAAACTGTAGTCAATGGGATCGTAATGTTGCAACCACTCACAAGTTGACCTGCTGTCAGGAATAAAGGAGTTAATACGCTTCAAACATGAAGAAGGTCATTTTGAAATCAACATGAAAAACCATAATTCCAAAAGTATAAAACACAAAAAAATTCTTACCAAGGAAGAAAATTTATCGTGCTATGCTCCCTCCTCCCGCCTTGTGGTGCAACAGATGTCCCTTTCTCCAAAAATGTACTCAATGGGATCGTAATGTTGCAACCACTCACAAGTTGACCTGCTGTGAGGAATAAACGAGTTAGTACGTTTCAAACACGAAAAAGGTCATTTGTAAATCAACATGAAAAACCATAATTCCAAAAGTATAAAACACAAAAAAATTCTTACCAAGGAAGAAAATGTATCGTGCTACGCTCCCTCCTCCCGCCCTGTGGTGCAACAAACGTCCCTTTCTCCAAAAATGTACTCACTGGGATCGTAATGTTGCAACCACTCACAAGTTGACCTGCTGTGAGGAATAAACGAGTTAGTACGTTTCAAACATGAAAAAGGTCATTTTTAAATCAACATGAAAAAACATAATTCCAAAAGTATAAAACACAAAAAAATTCTTACCAAGGAAGAAAATGTATCGTGCTACGCTCCCTCCTCCTGCCCTGTGGTGCAACAGATGTCCCTTTCTCCAAAAATGTACTCACTGGGATCGTAATGTTGCAACCACTCACAAGTTGACCTGCTGTGAGGAAGAAACGAGTTAGTACACTTCAAACACGAAAAAGGTCATTTTAAAATCAACATGAAAAACCATAATTCCAAAAGTATAAAACACAAAAAAAACCTTACCAAGGAAGAAAATGTATCGGGCTACGCCCCCTCCTCCCACCCTGTGGTACAACAGATGTCCCTTTCTCCAAAAATGTACTCAATGGGATTGTAATGTTGTAACCACTCACAAGTTGACCTGCTGTGTGGAATAAACGAGCTAGTAAGTTTCAAACACGAAAAAGGTCATTTTAAAATCAACATGAAAAACCATAATTACAAAAGTATAAAACACAAAAAAATTCTTACCAAGGATGAAAATGTATCGTGCTACGCTCCCTCCTCCCGCCCTGTGGTGCAACAGATGTCCCTTTCTCCAAAAATGTACTCAATGGGATCGAAATGTTCCAACCACTCACAAGTTGACCTGCTGTGACGAAGAAACGAGTTAGTACATTTCAAACACAAAAAAGGTCATTTTAAAATCATCATGAAGAACCATAATTCCAAAAGTATAAAACACAAAAAAAACCTTACCAAGGAAGAAAATGTATCGTGCTACGCTCCCTCCTCCCGCCCTGTGGTGCAACTGATGTCCCTTTTTCCAAAAATGTACTCAATGGGATCGTAAGGTTGCAACCACTCACAAGTTGACCTGCTGTGAGGAATAAACGAGTTAGTACGTTTCAAACACGAAAAAGGTTCTTTTAAAACCATTATGAAAAGCCATAATTCCTAAAGTATAAAACACAAAAAAATTTTTACCAAGGAAGAAAATGTATCGTGCTACGCTCCCTCCTCCCGCCCTGTGGTGCAACAGATGTCCCTTTCTCCAAAAATGTACTCAATGGGATCGTAATGTTGCAACCACTCACAAGTTGACCTGCTGTGAGGAATAAACGAGTTAGTACGTTTCAAACACGAAAAAGGTCATTTTAAAATCATCAAGAAAAACCATAATTCCAAAAGTATAAAACACAAAAAAATTCTTACCAAGGAAGAAAATGTACCGTGCTACGCTCCCTCCTCCCGCCCTGTGGTGCAACAAATGTCCCTTTCTCCAAAAATGTACTCACTGGGATCGTAATGTTGCAACCACTCACAAGTTGACCTGCTGTGAGGAATAAACGAGTTAGTACGTTTCAAACACGAAAAAGGTCATTTTCAAATCAACATGAAAAACCATAATTCCAAATGTATAAAACACAATAAATTTTTACCAAGAAAGAAAATATATCGTGCTACGCTCCCTCCTCCCGCACTGTGGTCCAACAGATGTCCCTTACTCCAAAAATGTACTCAACTGGATCGTAATGTTGCAACCACTCACAAGTTGTCCTGCTGTGAGGCAGAAACGAGTTAGTACGTTTCAAACATGAAAAAGGTCAGTTTAAAATCAACATGAAAAACCATAATTCCAAAAGGGTAAACACAAAAAAATCCTTACCAAAGAAAGAAAATGTATCGTGCTAGTTTCCCTTTTCCCGCACTTTGGTGCAACAGATGTCCCTTTCTCCAAAAATGTACTCATTGGGATCGTAATGTTGCATCCACACACAAGTTGACCTGCTGAGAGGAAGAAACGAGCTAGTACGTTTCAAACATGAAAAAGGTCATTTTAAAATCAACATGAAAAACCATAACTCCAAAAGTATACAACACAAAAAAATCCTTACCAAAGACAGAAAATGTATCATGCTACGCTCCCTCCTTCCGCCCTGTGGTGCAACAGATGTCCCCTTCTCCAAAAATGTACTCAATGTGATCGTAATGTTGCAGCCACACACAAATTCACCTGCTGAGAGGAAGAAAAGAGTTAGTACGTTTCAAACATGAAAAAGGTCATTTTAAAATCAACATGAAAAACCATAATTCCAAAAGTATAAAACACAAAAAAATTCTTTTCAAGGAAGAAAATATATCGTGCTACGGTCCCTCCTCCCGCACTGTGGTGCAACAGATGTCCCTTTCTCTAAAAATGTACTCAATGGGATCGTAATGTTACAACCACTCACAAGTTGACCTGCTGTGAGGAATAAACAAGGTAGTACGTTTCAAATACGAAAAAGGTCATTTTTAAAATCAACATGAAAAACAATAATTCCAAAAGTAAAAAACACAAAAAAATTCTTACCAAGGAAGAAAATGTATCGTGCTACGCTCCCTCCTCCCGCCCTGTGCTGCAACAGATGTCCCTTTCTCCAAAAATGTACTCAATGGGATCGTAATGTTGCAACCACTCACAAGTTGACCTGCTGTGACGAAGAAACGAGTTAGTACATTTCAAACACGAAAAAGGTAATTTTAAAATCAACATGAAAAACCATAATTCCAAAAGTATAAAACACAAAAAAAACCTTACCACGGAAGAAAATGTATCGTGCTACGATCCCTCCTCCCGCCCTGTGGTGCAACAGATGTCCCTTTCTCCAAAAATGTACTCAATGGGATCGTAATGTTGCAACCACTCACAAGTTGACCTGCTGTGAGGAATAAACGAGTTAGTACGTTTCAAACATGAAAAAGGTCATTTTTAAATCAACATGAAAAAACATAATTCCAAAAGTATAAAACACAAAAAAATTCTTACCAAGGAAGAAAATGTATCGTGCTACGCTCCCTCCTCCTGCCCTGTGGTGCAACAGATGTCCCTTTCTCCAAAAATGTACTCACTGGGATCGTAATGTTGCAACCACTCACAAGTTGACCTGCTGTGAGGAAGAAACGAGTTAGTACACTTCAAACACGAAAAAGGTCATTTTAAAATCAACATGAAAAACCATAATTCCAAAGGTATAAAACACAAAAAAAACCATACCAAGGAAGAAAATGTATCGTGCTACGCTCCCTCCTCCCGCCCTGTGGTGCAACAGATGTCCCTTTCTCCAAAAATGTACTCAATGGGATTGTAATGTTGTAACCACTCACAAGTTGACCTACTGTGAGGAATAAACTAGCTAGTACGTTTCAGACACGAAAAAGGTCATTTTAAAATCATCATGAAAAACCATAATTCCAAAAGTATAAACCACAAAAAAATTCTTACCAAGGAAGAAAATGTATCGTGCTACGCTCCTTCCTCCCTCCCTGTGGTGCAACAGATGTCCCTTTCTCCAAAAATGTCCTCAATGGGATCGTAATGTTGCAACCACTCACAAGTTGACCTGCTGTGAGGAAGAAACGAGGTAGTACGTTTCAAACACGAAAAAGATCATTTGAAAATCAACATGAAAAACCATAATTCCAAAAGTATAAAACACAAAAAAATTCTTACCAAGGAAGAAAATGTATTGTGCTACGCTCCCTCCCCCCGCCCTGTGGTGCAACAGATGTCCCTTTCTCCAAAAATGTACTCAATGGGATCGTAATGTTGCAACCACTTACATGTTGACCTGCTGTGACGAAGAAACGAGTTAGTACATTTCAAACACGAAAAACGTCATTTTAAAATCAACATGAAAAACCATAATTCCAAAAGTATAAAACACAAAAAAAACCTTACCAAGGAAGAAAGTGTATTGTGCTACGCTCCCTCCTCCCGCCCTGTGGTGCAACAGATGTCCCTTTCTCCAAAAATGTTCTCAATGAGATCGTAATGTTGCAACCACTCACAGGTTGACCTGCTGTGAGGAATAAACGAGGTAGTACGTTTCAAATACAAAAAAAGGTCATTTTTAAAATCAACATGAAAAACAATAGTTCCAAAAGTAAAAAACACAAAAAAATTCTTACCAAGGAAGAAAATCTATCGTGCTATGCTCCCTCCACCCGCCCAGTGGTGCAACAGATGTCCCTTTCTCAAAAAATTTACTCAATGGGATCGTAATGTTGCAACCACTCACAAGTTGACCTGCTGTGAGGAAGAAACGAGTTAGTACGTTTCAAACACGAAAAAGGTCATTTTTAAATCAACATGAAAAAATATAATTCCAAAAGTATAAAACACAAAAAAATTCTTACCAAGGAAGAAAATATATCGTGCTACGCTCCCTCCTCCCGCACTGTGGTGCAACAGATGTCCCTTTCTCCAAAACTGTACTGTATGGGATCGTAATGTTGCAACCACTCACAAGTTGACCTGCTGTGAGGAATAAACGAGTTAGTACATTCCAAACACGAAAAAGGTCATTTTAAAATCAACATGATAAACCATAATTCCAAAAGTATAAAACACAAAAAAATTCTTACCAAGGAAGAAAATATATCGAGCTACTTTCCCTCCTCCCGCCCTCTGGTGCAACAGATGTCCCTTTCTCCAAAACTGTAGTCAATGGGATCGTAATGTTGCAACCACTCACAAGTTGACCTGCTGTCAGGAATAAACGAGTTAATACGCTTCAAACATGAAGAAGGTCATTTTGAAATCAACATGAAAAACCATAATTCCAAAAGTATAAAACACAAAAAAATTCTTACCAAGGAAGAAAATTTATCGTGCTATGCTCCCTCCTCCCGCCCTGTGGTGCAACAGATGTCCCTTTCTCCAAAATTGTACTCCATGGGATTGTAATGTTGTAACCACTCACAAGTTGACCTGCTGTGAGGAATAAACGAGCTAGTACGTTTCAAACACGAAAAAGGTCATTTTAAAATCAACATGAAAAAGCATAATTCCAAAAGTATAAAACACAAAAAAATTCTTACCAAGGAAGAAAACATATCGTGCTACGCTCCCTCCACCCGCCCTGTGGTGCAACAGATGTCCCTTACTCCTAAAATGTACTCAACGAGATCGTAATGTTGCAACAACTCACAAGTTGACCTGCTGTGAGGAAGAAACGAGTGAGTACGTTTCAAACACGAAAAAGGTCATTTGTAAATCAACATGAAAAAACATAGTTCCAAAAGTATAAAACACAAAAAAATTCTTACCAAGGAAGAATATATATCGTGCTACGGTCCCTCCTCCCGCACTGTGGTGCAACAGATGTCCCTTTCTCTAAAAATGTACTCAATGGGATCGTAATGTTACAACCACTCACAAGTTGACCTGCTGTGAGGAATAAACGAGTTAGTACGTTTCAAACACAATAAAGGTCATTTCTAAATCAACATGAACAAACATAATTCCAAAAGTATAAAACACAAAAAAATTCTTTCCAAGGAAGAAAATATATCGTGCTACGGTCCCTCCTCCCGCACTGTGGTGCAACAGATGTCCCTTTCTCTAAAAATGTACTCAATGGGATCGTAATGTTACAACCACTCACAAGTTGACCTGCTGTGAGGAATAAACGAGTTAGTACGTTTCAAACACGAAAAAGGTCATTTTAAAATCAACATGAGAAACCATAATTCCAAAAGTATAAACCGCAAAAAAATTCTTACCAAGGAAGAAAATGTATCGTGCTACGCTCCTTCCTCCCGCCCTGTGGTGCAACAGATGTCCCTTTCTCCAAAAATGTTCTCAATGAGATCGTAATGTTGCAACCACTCACAAGTTGACCTGCTGTGAGGAATAAACGAGGTTGTACGTTTCAAATACAAAAAAGGTCATTTTTAAAATCAACATGAAAAACAATAATTCCAAAAGTAAAAAACACAAAAAAATTCTTACCAAGGAAGAAAATGTATCGTGCTACGCTCCCTCCTCCCGCCCTTTGGTGCAACAGATGTCCCTTTCTCCAAAAATGTACTCAATGAGATCGTAATGTTGCAACCACTCACAAGTTGACCTGCTGTGAGGAATAAACGAGGTTGTACGTTTCAAATACAAAAAGGGTCATTTTTAAAATCAACATGATAAACAATAATACCAAAAGTAAAAAACACAAAAAAATTCTTACCAAGGAAGAAAATGTATCGTGCTACGCTCCCTCCTCCCGCCCTGTGGTGCAACAGATGTCCCTTTCTCCAAAAATGTACTCAATGGGATCGTAATGTTGCAACCACTCACAAGTTGACCTGCTGTGAGGAAGAAACGAGTTAGAACGTTTCAAACACGAAAAAGGTCATTTTTAAATCAACATGAAAAAACATAATTCCAAAAGTATAAAACACAAAAAAATTCTTACCAAGGAAGAAAATATATCGTGCTACGCTCCCTCCTCCCGCCCTGTGGTGCAACAGACGTCCCTTTCTCCAAAACTGTACTGTATGGGATCGTAATGTTGCAACCACTCACAAGTTGACCTGCTGTGAGGAATAAACGAGTTAGTACATTCCAAACACGAAAAAGGTCATTTTAAAATCAACATGATAAACCATAATTCCAAAAGTATAAAACACAAAAAAATTCTTACCATGGAAGAAAATATATCGTGCTACCTTCCCTCCTCCCGCCCTCTGGTGCAACAGATGTCCCTTTCTCCAAAACTGTAGTCAATGGGATCGTAATGTTGCAACCACTTACAAGTTGACCTGCTGTCAGGAATAAACGAGTTAATACGCTTCAAATATGAAGAAGGTCATTTTGAAATCAACATGAAAAACCATAATTCCAAAAGTATAAAACACAAAAAAATTCTTACCAAGGAAGAAAATGTATCGTGCTACGCTCCCTCCTCCCGCCCTGTGGTGCAACAAACGTCCCTTTCTCCAAAAATGTACTCACTGGGATCGTAATGTTGCAACCACTCACAAGTTGACCTGCTGTGAGGAATAAACGAGTTAGTACGTTTCAAACATGAAAAAGGTCATATTTAAATCAACATGAAAAAACATAATTCCAAAAGTATAAAACACAAAAAAATTCTTACCAAGGAAGAAAATGTATCGTGCTATGCTCCCTCCTCTCGCCCTGTGGTGCAACAGATGTCCCTTTCTCCAAAAATGTACTCAATGGGATCGTAATGTTGCAACCACTCACAAATTGACCTGCTGTGAGGAATAAACGAGTTAGTACGTTTCAAACACGAAAAAGGTCATTTTAAAATCAACATGAAAAACCATAATTCCAAAAGTATAAAACACAAAAAAATTCTTACCAAGGAAGAAAATGTATCGTGCTACGCTCCCTCCTCCCGCCCTGTGGTGCAACAAACGTCCCTTTCTCCAAAAATGTACTCACTGGGATCGTAATGTTGCAACCACTCACAAGTTGACCTGCTGTGAGGAATAAACGAGTTAGTACGTTTCAAACATGAAAAAGGTCATATTTAAATCAACATGAAAAAACATAATTCCAAAAGTATAAAACACAAAAGAATTCTTACCAAGGAAGAAAATGTATCGTGCTACGCTCCCTCCTCCCGCCCTGTGGTGCAACAGATGTCCCTTTCTCCAAAAATGTACTCACTGGGATCGTAATGTTGCAGCCACTCACAAGTTGACCTGCTGTGAGAAAGAAACGAGTTAGTACACTTCAAACACGAAAAAGGTCATTTTAAAATCAACATGAAAAACCATAATTCCAAAAGTATAAAACACAAAAAAAACCTTACCAAGGAAGAAAATGTATCGGGCTACGCCCCCTCCTCCCACCCTGTGGTACAACAGATGTCCCTTTCTCCAAAAATGTAGTCAATGGGATTGTAATGTTGTAACCACTCACAAGTTGACCTGCTGTGTGGAATAAACGAGCTAGTACGTTTCAAACACGAAAAAGGTCATTTTAAAATCAACATGAAAAACCATAATTACAAAAGTATAAAACACAATAAAATTCTTACCAAGGATGAAAATGTATCGTGCTACGCTCCCTCCTCCCGCCCTGTGGTGCAACAGATGTCCCTTTCTCCAAAAATGTACTCAATGGGATCGAAATGTTCCAACCACTCACAAGTTGACCTGCTGTGACGAAGAAACGAGTTAGTACATTTCAAACACAAAAAAGGTCATTTTAAAATCATCATGAAGAACCATAATTCCAAAAGTATAAAACACAAAAAAAACCTTACCAAGGAAGAAAATGTATCGTGCTACGCTCCCTCCTCCCGCCCTGTGGTGCAACTGATGTCCCTTTTTCCAAAAATGTACTCAATGGGATCGTAAGGTTGCAACCACTCACAAGTTGACCTGCTGTGAGGAATAAACGAGTTAGTATGTTTCAAGCACGAAAAAGGTTCTTTTAAAATCATTATGAAAAACCATAATTCCTAAAATATAAAACACAAAAAAATTCTTACCAAGGAAGAAAATGTATCGTGCTACGCTCCCTCCTCCCGCCCTGTGGTGCAACAGATGTCCCTTTCTCCAAAAATGTACTCAATGGGATCGTAATGTTGCAACCACTCACAAGTTGACCTGCTGTGAGGAATAAACGAGTTAGTACGTTTCAAACACGAAAAAGGTCATTTTAAAATCATCAAGAAAAACCATAATTCCAAAAGTATAAAACACAAAAAAATTCTTACCAAGGAAGAAAATGTACCGTGCTACGCTCCCTCCTCCCGCCCTGTGGTGCAACAAATGTCCCTTTCTCCAAAAATGTACTCACTGGGATCGTAATGTTGCAACCACTCACAACTTGACCTGCTGTGAGGAATAAACGAGTTAGTACGTTTCAAACACGAAAAAGGTCATTTTTAAATCAACATGAAAAATCATAATTCCAAATGTATAAAACACAAAAAAATTTTTACCAAGAAAGAAAATATATCGTGCTACGCTCCCTCCTCCCGCACTGTGGTGCAACAGATGTCCCTTACTCCAAAAATGTACTCAACGGGATCGTAATGTTGCAACCACTCACAAGTTGTCCTGCTGTGAGGCAGAAACGAGTTAGTACGTTTCAAACATGAAAAAGGTCAGTTTAAAATCAACATGAAAAACCATAATTCCACAAGGGTAAACACAAAAAAATCCTTACCAAAGAAAGAAAATGTATCGTGCTAGTTTCCCTTTTCCCACACTTTGGTGCAACAGATGTCCCTTTCTCCAAAAATGTACTCATTGGGATCGTAATGTTGCATCCACACACAAGTTGACCTGCTGAGAGGAAGAAACGAGCTAGTACGTTCCAAACATTAAAAAGGTCATTTTAAAATCAACATGAAAAACCATAACTCCAAAAGTATACAACACAAAAAAATCCTTACCAAAGACAGAAAATGTATCATGCTACGCTCCCTCCTTCCGCCCTGTGGTGCAACATATGTCCCTTTCTCCAAAAATGTACTCAATGTGATCGTAATGCTGCAGCCACACACAAATTCACCTGCTGAGAGGAAGAAAAGAGTTAGTACGTTTCAAACATGAAAAAGGTCATTTTAAAATCAACATGAAAAACCATAATTCCAAAAGTATAAAACACAAAAAAATTCTTTTCAAGGAAGAAAATATATCGTGCTACGGTCCCTCCTCCCGCACTGTGGTGCAACAGATGTCCCTTTCTCTAAAAATGTACTCAATGGGATCGTAATGTTACAACCACTCACAAGTTGACCTGCTGTGAGGAATAAACAAGGTAGTACGTTTCAAATACGAAAAAGGTCATTTTTAAAATCAACATGAAAAACAATAATTCCAAAAGTAAAAAACACAAAAAAATTCTTACCAAGGAAAAAATGTATCGTGCTACGCTCCCTCCTCCCGCCCTGTGGTGCAACAGATGTCCCTTTCTCCAAAAATGTACTCAATGGGATCGTAATGTTGCAACCACTCACAAGTTGACCTGCTGTGACGAAGAAACGAGTTAGTACATTTCAAACACGAAAAAGATAATTTTAAAATCAACATGAAAAACCATAATTCCAAAAGTATAAAACACAAAAAAAACCTTACCACGGAAGAAAATGTATCGTGCTACGATCCCTCCTCCCGCCCTGTGGTGCAACTGATGTCCCTTTTTCCAAAAATGTACTCAATGGGATCGTACGGTTGCAACCACTCACAAGTTGACCTGCTGTGAGGAATAAACGAGTTAGTACGTTTCAAACAGGAAAAAGGTTCTTTTAAAATCAACATGAAAAACCATAATTCCTAAAGTATAAAACACAAAAAAATTCTTACCAAGGAAGAAAATGTATCGTGCTACGCTCCCTCCTCCCGCCCTGTGGTGCAACAGATGTCCCTTTCTCCAAAAATGTACTCAATGGGATCGTAATGTTGCAACCACTCACAAGTTGACCTGCTGTGAGGAATAAACGAGTTAGTACGTTTCAAACACGAAAAAGGTCATTTTAAAATCATCAAGAAAAACCATAATTCCAAAAGTATAAAACACAAAAAAATTCTTACCAAGAAAAAAATTGTACCTTGCTACGCTCCCTCCTCCCGCCCTGTGGTGCAACAAATGTCCCTTTCTCCAAAAATGTACTCACTGGGATCGTAATGTTGCAACCACTCACAAGTTGACCTGCTGTGAGGAATAAACGAGTTAGTACGTTTCAAACACGAAAAAGGTCATTTTTAAATCAACATGAAAAACCATAATTCCAAATGTATAAAACACAAAAAAATTTTTACCAAGAAAGAAAATATATCGTGCTACGCTCCCTCCTCCCGCCCTGTGGTGCAACAGATGTCCCTTACTCCAAAAATGTACTCAACGGGATCGTAATGTTGCAGCCACTCACAAGTTGTCCTGCTGTGAGGAAGAAACGAGTTAGTACATTTCAAACATGAAAAGGGTCATTTTAAAATCAACATGAAAAACCATAATTCCAAAAGGGTAAACACAAAAAAATCCTTACCAAAGAAAGAAAATGTATCGTGCTAGTTTCCCTTTTCCCGCAGGTTGGTGCAACAGATGTCCCTTTCTCCAAAAATGTACTCATTGGGATCGTAATGTTGCATCCACACACAAGTTGACCTGCTGAGAGGAAGAAACGAGCTAGTACGTTTCAAACACGAAAAAGGTCATTTTAAAATCAACATGAAAAACCATAACTCCAAAAGTATAAAACACAAAAAAATCCTTACCAAAGACAGAAAATGTATCATGCTACGCTCCCTCCTTCCGCCCTGTGGTGCAACAGATGTCCCTTTCTCCAAAAATGTACTCAATGTGATCGTAATGTTGCAGCCACACACAAGTTGACCTGCTGTGAGGAGGAAATGAGATAGTATGTTACAAACATGAAAAAGGTCATTTTAAAATCAACATGAAAAACCATAATTCCAAAAGTATAAAACACTAAAAAATCATTACCAAAGTAAGAAAATGTATCGTACTACGCTCCCTTCTTCCGCCCTGTGGTGCAACAGACGTCCCTTTCTTCAAAAATGTACTCAATGGGATCGTAATGTTGCAGCCACACACAAGTTGACCTGCTGTGAGGAGGAAACAAGTTAGTATGTTTTAAACATGAAAAAGGTCATTTTAAAATCAACATGAAAAACCATAATTCCAAAAGTATAAAACACTAAAAAATCCTTACCAAAGTAAGAAAATGTATCGTACTACGCTCCCTTCTTCCGCCCTGTGGTGCAACAGATGTCACTTTCTTCAAAAATGTACTCAATGGGATCGTAATATTACAACCACACACAAGTTGGAATGCTGTGAGAAAAAAACGAGTTGGTACATTTCAAACATGAAAAAGGTCATTTTAAAGTCAACATGAAAAACCAAAATTCCAAAAGTATAAAAAACAAAAATATGCTTACCAAACAAAGAAAATGTATCGTGCTCTGAACCCTCCTCCCGCCCTGTGGTGCAACAGATGTCCCTTTCTCCAAAAATGTACTCAATGGGATCGTAATGTTGCAACCACACACAAGTTGACCTGCATGAGGAAATAACGAGTTGGTTCATTTGAAACATGAAAAAAGTCATTTTAAAATCAAAATGAAAAACAAAAATTCCAAAAGTATAAAACACAAAAAAATCCTTACCAAACAAAAAAATGTATCGTGCTCCGCACCCTCCTCCCGTCCTTTAGTGCAACAGATGTTCTTTCTCCAAAAATGTACTCAATGGGAGCGTAATTTTGCAACCACACACACAAGTTGACCTGCTGTGAGGAAAAAACGAGTTAGTACATTTCAAACATGAAAACGGTGATTTTAAAATCAACATGAAAAACCATAATTCCAAAAGTATAAAACACAAAAAAATCCTTACCAAGGAAGAAAATGTATCGTGCTACGATACCTCCTCCCGCCCTGTGGTGCAACAGATGTCCCATTCTCCAAAAATGTACTCAATGGGATCGTAATGTTGCAACTACACACAAGTTGACCTGCTGTGAGGAAGAAACGAGTTAGTACGTTTCAAACACGAAAAAGGTCATTTTAAAATCAACATGAAAAACCATAATTCCAAAAGGGTAAACACAAAAAAATCCTTACCAAAGAAAGGAAATGTATCGTGCTAGTTTCCCTTTTCCCGCACTTTGGTGCAACAGATGTCCCTTTCTCCAAAAATGTACTCAATGGGACCGTAATGTTGCATCCACACACAAGTTGACCTGCTGAGAGGAAGAAACGAGCTAGTACGTTTCAAACACGAAAAAGGTCATTTTAAAATCAACATGAAAAACCATAACTCCAAAAGTATAAAACACAAAAAAATCCTTACCAAAGATGGAAAATGTATCGTGCTACGCTCCTTCCTTCCGCCCTGTGGTGCAACAGATGTCCCTTTCTCCAAAATTGTACTCAATGGGATCGTAATGTTCCAGCCACACACAAGTTGACCTGCTGTGAGGAGGAAACGAGTTAGTAAGTTTCAAACATGAAAAAGGTCATTTTAAAATCAACATGAAAAACCATAATTCCAAAAGTATAAAACACTAAAAAATCCTTACCAAAGTAAGAAAATGTATCGTTCTACGCTCCCTTCTTCCGCCCTGTGGTGCAACAGATGTCCCTTCCTCCAAAAATGTACTCAATGGGATCGTAATTTTGCAACCACTCACAAGTTGACCTGCTGTGAGGAAGAAACGAGTTGCTACGTATAAACTCGAAACAGGTCATTTTAAAGTCAACACAAAAAACAAAAATTTCCAAATGTATAAAACACCAAAAAATGTTTACCAAGGAAACAAAATGTATCGTGTTCCGCACTTTCCTCCCGCCCTGTGGTGCAACAGATGTCCCTTTCTCCAAAAATGTACTCAATGGGATCGTAATGTTGCAACCACACACAAGTTGAAATGCTGTGAGAAAAAAACGAGTTGGTACATTTCAAACATGAAAAAGGTCATTTTGAAATCAACATCAAAAACCAAAATTCCAAAAGTATAAAACACAAAAATATGCTTACCAAACAAAGAAAATGTATCGTGCTCCGCACCCTCCTCCCGCCCTGTGGTGCAACAGATATCCCTTTCTCTAAAAATGTACTCAATGGGATCGTAATGTTGCAACCACACACAAGTTGACCTGCTGTGACGAAAAAAAGGAGTTGGTACATTTCAAACATGAAAAAGGTCATTTTGAAATCAACATCAAAAACCAAAATTCCAAAAGTATAAAACACAAAAATATGCTTACCAAACAAAGAAAATGTATCGTGCTCCGCACCCTCCTCCCGCCCTGTGGTGCAACAGATATCCCTTTCTCTAAAAATGTACTCAATGGGATCGTAATGTTGCAACCACACACAAGTTGACCTGCTGTGACGAAAAAACGAGTTAGTACATTTCAAACATGAAAAAGGTCAATTTAAAATCAACATGAAAATCCAAAATTCTAAAAGTATAAAACACAAAAATGCTTTCCAAAGAAAGAAAATGTAACGTGCACGCCCCCCTCCTCCCGCCCTGTGGTGTAACAGATGTCGCTTTTTCTCCAAAAATGTACTCAATGGGGTCGTAATGTTGCAACCACACAGAAGTTGACCTGCTGTGAGGAAAAAACGAGTTAGTACATTTCAAACACGAAAAAGGTCATTTTAGAATCAACATGAAAAACCAAAATTCCAAAAGTATAAAACACCAAAAAATGCTTACCAAAGAAAGAAAATGTATTGTGCACGCCCACCTCCTCCCGCCCTGTGGTGTAACAGATGTCCCTTTTTCTCCAAAAATGTACTCAATGGGGTCGTAATGTTACAACCACACAGAAGTTGACCTGCTGTGAGGAAGAAACGAGTTAGTATGTTTCAAACATGAAATAGGTCATTTTAAAATCAACATGAAAAACCATAATTCCAAACGTATAAAACACAAAAAAATCCTTACCAAAGAAAGAAATTGGCTCGTGCTACGTTCCCTCCTCCCGCCCTGTGCTGCAACAGATGTCCCTTTGTCCAAAATTGTACTCAATGGGATTGTAATGTTGCAACCACACACAAGTTGACCTGCAGTGAAAAAGAAACGAGTTAGTACGTTTCAAACACGAAAAGGGTCATTTTATAATCAACATGAAAAACCATAATTCCAAAAGTATAAAACACAAAAAAATTCTTACCAAGGAAGAAAATGTATCGTGCTACGATCCCTCCTCCCCCCCCCCCCCCCCCCCCCCTGTGGTGCAACAGATGTACCTTTCTCCAAAAAAGTACTCAATGGGATCGTAATGTTGCAACCACTCACAAGTTGACCTGCTGTGAGGAATAAACGAGTTAGTACGTTTCAAACACGAAAAAGGGCATTTTAACGTCAACATGAAAAACCATAATTCCAAAAGTATAAAACACAAAAATATCCTTACCAAGGAAGAAAATGTATCGTGCTACGCTCCCTCCTCCCGCCCTGTGTTGCAACAGATGTCCCTTTCTCCGAAAATGTACTCAATGGGATCATAATATTGCAACCACTTACAAGTTGACCTGCTGTGAGGAAGAAACGAGTTAGTACCTTTGAAACACGAAAAAGGTCATTTTAAACTCAACATGAAAAACCATATTTCCAAAAGTATAAAACACAAAAAAATTCTTACCAAGGAAGAAAATGTATCGTGCTATGCTTCCTCCTACCGCTCTGTGGTGCAACAGATGTCCCTTTCTCCAAACATGTACTGAATGGGATCGTAATGTTGCAACCACTTACAAGTTGAGCTGCTGTGAGGAAGAAACGAGTTAGTAAGTTTCAAACATGAAAAAGGTCATTTTAAAATCAACATGAAAAACCAAAATTCCAAAAGTATAAAACACCAAAAAATGCTTACCAAAGAAAGAAAATGTAACGTGCACGCCCCCCTCCTCCCGCCCTGTGGTGTAACAGATGTCCCTTTTTCTCCAAAAATGTACTCAATGGGGTCGTAATGTTACAACCACACAGAAGTTGACCTGCTGTGAGGAAGAAACGAGTTAGTACGTTTCAAACATGAAATAGGTCATTTTAAATTCAACATGAAAAACCATAATTCCAAACGTATAAAACACAAAAAAATCCTTACCAAAGAAAGAAATTGGCTCGTGCTACGTTCCCTCCTCCCGCCCTGTGCTGCAACAGATGTCCCTTTGTCCAAAATTGTACTCAATGGGATCGTAATGTTGCAACCACACACAAGTTGACCTGCAGTGAAAAAGAAACGAGTTAGTACGTTTCAAACACGAAAAGGGTCATTTTAAAATCAACATGAAAAACCATAATTCCAAAAGTATAAAACACAAAAAAATTCTTACCAAGGAAGAAAATGTATCGTGCTACGATCCCTCCTCCCCCCCCCCCCCCCCCCCCCTGTGGTGCAACAGATGTACCTTTCTCCAAAAAAGTACTCAATGGGATCGTAATGTTGCAACCACTCACAAGTTGACCTGCTGTGAGGAATAAACGAGTTAGTACGTTTCAAACACGAAAAAGGGCATTTTAACGTCAACATGAAAAACCATAATTCCAAAAGTGTGAAACACAAAAATATCCTTACCAAGGAAGAAAATGTATCGTGCTACGCTCCCTCCTCCCGCCCTGTGTTGCAACAGATGTCCCTTTCTCCGAAAATGTACTCAATGGGATCATAATATTGCAACCACTTACAAGTTGACCTGCTGTGAGGAAGAAACGAGTTAGTACGTTTCAAACACGAAAAAGGTCATTTTAAACTCAACATGAAAAACCATAATTCCAAAAGTATAAAACACAAAAAAATTCTAACCAAGGAAGAAAATGTATCGTGCTATGCTTCCTCCTACCGCTCTGTGGTGCAACAGATGTCCCTTTCTCCAAACATGTACTCAATGGGATCGTAATGTTGCAACCAGTTACAAGTTGAGCTGCTGTGAGGAAGAAATGAGTTAGTACGTTTCAAATACGAAAAAGGTCATTTTAAAATCAACATGAAAAACCATAATACCAAACGTATAAAACACAAAAAAATTCTTACCAAGAAAGAAAATATATCGTGCTACGCTCCCTCCCCCCCCCCCCCCCCTTTTGTGCAACAGATGCCCCTTTCTCCAAAAATGTTTTCAATGGGACGTAATGTTGCAACCACTCACAAGTTGACCTGCTGTGAGGAAGAAACGAGTTAGTACGTTTCAAACATGAAAAGGTCATTTTAAAATCAACATGAAAAACCATAATTCTGAAAGTATAAAACACAAAAAATTCCTTACCAAAGAAACAAAATGTATCGTGCGAGGTTCCCTTTTCCTGCCCTGTGGTGCAACAGATGTCCCTTTCTCCAAAATGTACTCAATGGGATCTTAATGTTGCAGCCACACACAAGTTTACCTCCTGTCAGGAGGAAATGAGTTAGTACGAATCAAACATGAAAAGGGTCATTTTAAAATCAACATGAAAAACCATAATTCCAAAAGTATACAACAAAAAAAAATCCTTACCAAAGAAAGAAATTGGCTCGTGCTACGCTCCCTCCTCCCGCCCTGTGCTGCAACAGATGTCCCTTTGTCCAAAATTAAACTCAATGGGATCGTAATGTTGCAACCACACACAAGTTGACCTGCTGCGAGGAAGAAACAAGTTAGTACGTTTCAAACATGAAAAAGGTCATTTTAAAGTCAACATGAAAAACCACAATTCCAAAATATAAAACACAAAAAAATCCTTACCAAAGAAACAAAATGTATCGAGCTAGGTTCCCTTTTCCCGCCCTGTGGTGCAACAGATGTCCCTTTCTCCAAAAATGTACTCAATGGGATCATAATGTTGCAACCACTCACAAGTTGACCTGCTGTGAGGAAGCAACGAGTTAGTACGTTTCAAACACGAAAAAGGTCATTTTAGAATCAACATGAAAAACCATAATTCCAAAAGTATAAAACACAAAAAAATCCTTACCAAGGAAGAAAATGTATCGTGCTACGCTCCCTCCTCCCCCCCTGTGGTGCAACAGATGTCCCTTTATCCAAAAATGTACTCAATGGGATCGTAAAGTTGCACCAATCACAAGTTGACCTGGTGTGAAGAAGAAACGAGTTAGTACGTTTCAAACATGAAAAAGGTCATTTTAAAATCAACATGAAAAACCATAATTCCAAAAGTATAAAACACAAAAAAATCCTTACCAAGGAAGAAAATGTATCGTGCTACGCTCTCTCCTCCCACCCTGTGGTGCAACAGATGTCCCTTTCTCCAAAAATGTACTCAATGGGATCGTAATGTGGCCGCCACACACAAGTTGACCTGCTGTGAGGAAGAAACGATTTAGTACGTTTCAAACATGAAAAAAGTCATTTTAAAATCAACATGAAAAACCATAATTCCAAAAGTATAAAACACAAAAACATTCTTACCAAGGAAGAAAATCTATCGTGCTACAATCCCTCCTCCCGCCCTGTGGTGCAACAGGTGTCCCTTTCTCCAAAAATGTACTCAATGGGATCGTAATGTTGCAACCACACACAAGTTGACCTCCTGTGAGGAAGAAACGAATTAGTACGTTTCAAACATGAAAAAGGTCACTTCAAAATCATTATGGAAAACCATAATTCCAAAAGTATAAAACACAAAAAAATCCTTACCAAAGAAAGAAATTGGCTCGTGCTACGCTCCCTCCTCCCGCCCTGTGCTGCAACAGATGTCCCATTGTCCAAAATTGTACTCAATGGGATCGTAATGTTGCAACCACACACAAGTTGACCTGCTGTGAGGAAGAAACGAGTTAGTACGTTTCAATCATGAAAATGATCATTTTAAAATCAACATGAAAAACCATAATTCCATAAGGGTAAAACCAAAAAAATCCTTACCAAAGAAAGAAAATGTATCATGCTGGGTTCCCTTTTCCCGCCCTGTGGTGCAACAGATGTCCCTTTCTCTAAAAATGTACTCAATGGGATCATAATGTTGCAACCACACGCAAGTTGACCTGCCTGTGAGGAAGAAACGCGTTAGTACGTTTCAAACATGAAAAAGGTCATTTTAAAATCAACATGAAAAACCATAATTCCAAAAGTATAAAACACAAAAAAGTCTTACCAAGGAAGAAAATGTATGGTGCTACGCTCCCTCCTCCCGCTCTGTGGTGCAGCAGATGTCCTTTTCTCCAAATATGTACTCAATGGGATCGTAATGTTGCAGCCACACACAAGTTGACCTGCTGTGAGGAACAAACGAGTTAGTACGTTTCAGAGATGAAAAAGGTCATTTTAAAATCAACATGAAAAAACATAATTCCAAAAGTAAAAACCGCAAAAAAATTCTTACCAAGGAAGAAAATGTATCGTGCTACGCTCTCTCCTCGCGCCCTGTGGTGCAAGAGATGTCCCTTTCTCCAAAAATGTACTCAATGGGATCGTAAAGTTTCCGCCACACACAAGTTGACCTGCTGTGAGGAAGAAACGATTTACTATGTTTTAAACATGAAAAAAGTCATTTTATAATCAACATGAAAAACCATAATACCAAAAATATAAAACACAAAAACATCCTTACCAAGGAAGAAAATGTATCGTGCTACGATCCCTCCTACCGCCCTGTGGTGCAACAGATGTCCCTTTCTCCAAAAATGTACTCAACGGTATCATAATGTTGCAACCACTCACAAGTTGACCTCCTGTGAGTAAGAAACGAGTTAGTACGTTTCAGAGATGAAAAAGGTCATTTGTAAATCAACATGAAAAAACATAATTCCAAAAGTATAAAACACAAAACAATTCTTACCAAGGAAGAAAATATATCGTGCTACGCTCCCTCCTCGCGCCCTGTGGTGCAACAGATGTCCCTTTCTCCAAAAATGTACTCAATGGGATCGTAATGTTGCAACCACACACAAGTTGACCTGCTGTGAGGAAGAAACGAGTTAGTACATTTCAAACATGAAAATGATCATTTTAAAATCAACATGAAAAACCATAATTCCAAAAGGGTAAAACCAAAAAATCCTTACCAAAGAAAGAAAATGTATCGTGCTGGGTTCCCTTTTCCCGCCCTGTGGTGCAACAGATGTCCCTTTCTCTAAAAATGTACTCAATGGGATCATAATGTTGCAACTACACACAAGTTGACCTGCTGTGACGAAGAAACGAGTTAGTACGTTTCAAACACGAAAAAGGTCATTTGAAAATCAACATGAAAAAACATAATTCCAAAAGTATAAAACACAAAAAAGTTCTTACCAAGGAAGAAAATATATCGTGCTACGCTCCTTCCTCCCGCCCTGTGGTTCAACAGATATCCCTTTCTCCAAAAATGTCTTCAATGGGATCGTAATGTTGCAACCACTCACAAGTTGACCTGCTGTGAGGAATAAACGAGGTAGTACATTTCAAACACGAAAAAGGTCATTTTTTTAATCAACATGAAAAACCATAATTCCAAAAGTATAAAACACAAAAAATTCTTACCAAGGAAGAAAATGTATCGTGCTACGCTCCCTCCTCCCGCCCTGTGGTGCAACAGATGTCCCTTTCTCCAAAAATGTACTCAATGGGATCGTAATGATGCAACCACTCACAAGTTGACCTGCTGTGAGGAATAAACGAGTTAGTACGTTTCAAACACGAAAATGGTCATTTTAAAATCAACGTGAAAAACCATAATTCCAAAAGTATAAAACACAAAAAAAACCTTACCAAGGAAGAAAATGTATCGGGCTATGCCCTCTCCTCCCGCACGGTGGTGCAACAGATGTCCCTTTCTCCAAAAATGTACTCAACGGTATCATAATGTTGCAACCACTCACAAGTTGACCTGCTGTGAGTAAGAAACGAGTTAGTACGTTTCAAACACGAAAAAGGTCATTTGTAAATCAACATGAAAAAACATAATTCCAAAAGTATAAAACACAGAACAATTCTTTCCAAGGAAGAAAATATATCGTGCTACGCTCCCTCCTCCCGCCCTGTGGTGCAACAAATTTCCCTTTCTCTAAAAATGTACTCAATGGGATCGTAATGTTGCAACCACTCACAAGTTGACCTGCTGTGAGGAATAAACGAGTTAGTACATTTCAAACACGAAAAAGGTCATTTTAAAATCACCATGAAAAACCATAATTCCAAAAGTATAAAACACATAAAAATTCTTACCAAGGAAGAAAATATATCGTGCTACGCTCCCTCCTCCCGCCCTGTGGTGCAACAGATGTCCCTTTCTCCAAAAATGTACTCAATGGGATCGTAATGTTGCAACCACTCACAAGTTGACCTGCTGTGAGGAATAAACGAGTTAGTACGTTTCAAACACGAAAAAGGTCATTTTAAAATCAACATGAAAAACCATAATTCCAAAAGTATAAAAAACAAAAAAATCCTTACCAAGGAAGAAAATGTATCGTGCTACGCTCCCTCCTCCCCCTCTGTAGTGCAACAGATGTCCCTTTCTCGAAAAATGTACTCAATGGGATCGTAATGTTGCAACCACTCACAAGTTGACCTGCTGTGAAGATGAAACGAGTTAGTACGTTTCAAACACGAAAAAGGTCATTTTAAAATCAACATGAAGAACCATAATTCCAAAAGTATAAACCACAAAATAATCCTTACAAAGGAAGAAAATGTATCGTGCTACGCTCCCTCCTCCAGCCCTGTGGTGCAACAGATGTCCCTTTCTCCAAAAATGTACTCAATGGGATCATAATGTTGCAACCACTCACAAGTTGACCTGTTGTAAGGAAGAAACGAGTTAGTGTGTTTCAAACGCGAAAAAGGTCATTTTAAAATCAACACGGAAAACCATAATACCAAAAGTATAAAACCCAAAGAATTCTTACCAAGGAAGAAAATATATCGTGCTACGCTCCCTCCCCCCGCCCTTTTGTGCAACAGATGTCCCTTTCTCCAAAAATGTTTTCAATGGGGTCGTAATGTTGCAACCACTCACAAGTTGACCTGCTGTGAGGAAGAAACAAGTTAGTACGTTTCAAACATGAAAAGATCATTTTAAAATCAACATGAAAAACCATAATTCCAAAAGTATAAAACACAAAAAAATCCTCACCAAAGAAACAAAATGTATCGTGCTAGGTTCCCTTTTCCCGCCCTGTGGTGCAACAGATGTCCCTTTCTCCAAGAATGTACTCAATGGGATCGTAATGTTGCAGCCACACACAAGTTTACCTGCTGTGAGAAGGAAACGAGTTAGTACGTTTCAAACATGAAAAAGGACATTTTAAAATCAACATGAAAAACCATAATTCCAAACGTAAAAAACACAAAAAAATCCTTACAAAGAAAGAAATTGGCTCGTGCTACACTCCCTCCTCCCGCCCTGTGCTGCAACAGATGTCCCTTTGTCCAAAAATGTACTCAATGGGATCGTAATGTTGCAACCACTCACAAGTTGACCTGCTGTGAGGAATAAACGAGTTAGTACATTTCAAACACGAAAAAGGTCATTTTAAAATCAACATGAAACACCATAATCCAAAAGTATAAAACACAAAAAAAACCTCACCAAGGAAGAAAATGAATCGTGCTATGCTCCCTCCTCCCGCCCTGTGGTGCAACTGATGTCCCTTTCTTCAAAAATGTACTCAATTGTATCGTAATGTTGCAACCACTCACAAGTTGACCTGCTGTGACGAAGAAATGAGTTAGTACATTTCAAACACGAAAAAGGTCATTTTAAAATCAACATGAAACACCATTATTCCAAAAGTATAAAACACAAAAAAAACCTCACCAAGGAAGAAAATGTATCGTGCTACGCTCCCTCCTCACGCTCACACTTTTAAGTGTTACAGGGTTTAGGTTAGCATCTCACTTTTGTAGATCAGAAATGGAGAAAGGAGGAGTTGCCACATTCATCAGGAACTGTTATAAATTTAAGAACATAGACATTCATAAATTTTGCCTAGAACAGCATATGGAAGCATGTGCAACAGAATTAGATTTTCACAAAAAATCTTTCATAATATTAAGTGTATATCGAGCACCTGCAGGTAACTTTAATCTGTTTGTAAACCACCTTGAAGCTGTACTGGCCCATTTAATAACCAAAAACAAAGAAATAGTGGTTGCTGGTGATTTCAATGTAGATTTCCTTAAAGACTCTCCGAATAAGAACTTATTTGAGTTAGTAACACTATCATTCAACTTAATTCCCACAGTAAAGTTCCCCACTAGGATAGCCACTTGCTCACAAACAGCCATTGATAATATCTTTATAGAAAAGTCCAATGAACAAAATTATATTACAAAACCAATAGCCAATGGCCTCTCAGACCATGACATGCAGTTCCTTCTGTTAAATGTTAATACTGAACAGGATATAAAATCTGTTAAATCTGAGCTCAGTAAGCCAAAAATTGATTATTTTAGGACACTCCTCAGAGACATTCACTGGACTGATGTTTACAGTGCTCATGGCATGAATGAAAAATATAACATTTTTGCTAATAAAGTGCTTACCTTATTTGAACACTGCTTTCCCCCAAAACTTACCAAGGTTAGAGGAAAATCTACAAAGAAGCCATGGATTACTCGAGGAATAAGGGTATCTTGTAAAACAAAAAGAAAACTGTATCTGTCAATCCGAAACATTTCCAATGTTGATGCTATAGCACATTATAAGAAATACTGCCAAATATTAAAGACTGTAATATGGATGTCAAAGCAAATATATTACAAGGAAAAGATAGTCATATCAGATAACAAAATAAAGACAATATGGGATATAGTGAAGGAGGAGACCGGTAGGACCAGACCTGAAGAGGAACAAATAGCATTAAGAGTAAATGATACATTGGTGACAGATGTGTATAGTGTTGCAGAACTTTTTAACAAACATTTTATAACTGTTACTGAAAAGATGGGGTTGTCAGGTTCGGTAGATGCTGCTATGGATTACCTTAGACCAGACATTTCAAGTAATTTCCATAATATGAATTTGACCCTCACTACCCCAACAGAAATAATGTCCATCATAAAATCTTTAAAATCAAAAACATCTAGTGGGTATGATGAAATATCAACAAAGTTAATTAAAGAATGTGATTCTGAGCTAAGTAACATATTAAGCTATCTGTGTAACCAGTCGTTTATCAGTGGAATATTTCCTGAATGGCTGAAATATGCTGAAGTTAAGCCACTGTTTAAGAAGGGAGATAAAGAAATAGCATCAAATTTCCGTCCAATTTCACTGTTACCAGCATTCTCAAAAATTTTCGAAAAAGTAATGTACTGTCGTCTTTATAACCATCTTATCTCAAATAACATACTGTCAAAGTCACAGTTTGGATTTCTAAAAGGTTCTGATATTGAGAAGGCTATCTTCACTTACAGTGAAAATGTGCTTAATTCATTAGACAAAAAATTGCAGGCAACTGGTATATTTTGTGATCTATCAAAGGCATTTGACTGTGTAAATCACAATATCCTTTTAAGTAACCTAGAATATTATAGTGTAACAGGAAATGCTGCAAAATGGTTCAAATCTTATATCTCTGGCAGGAAACAAAGGTTGTTATTAGGAAAGAGCTTGATACATGTCTATCAGGCATCATCCAACTGGGAACTAATTACATGTGGGGTCCCACAAGGTTCCATTTTGGGGCCCTTACTTTTTCTTGTGTATATCAATGACCTTTCATCCGTAACATTACCAGATGCCAAGTTTGTTTTGTTTGCCGATGATACAAACATTGCAATAAATAGCAAATCAAGTGTAGGCTAAGAAAGATCAGCCAATAACATATTTGTGGACATTAATCACTGGTTCCTAGCCAATTCTTTGTCACTAAACTTTGAAAAAACACACTACATGCAGTTCAGAACTTGTAAGGGGTGTCCCAAGAGTATATGTCTAACATATGATGACAAGAAGATAGAAGAAGTGGACAGTGTTAAATTCTTGGGATTACAGCTTGATAATAAATTCAATTGGGAGGAGCACACCACAGAACTGCTGAAGCGTCTTAACAAATCTCTGTTTGCAATGCGAATTTTGTCAGGCGTAGGGGATATAAAAATGAAAAAGCTGGCATACTATGCTTACTTTCATTCCATAATGTCACATGGGATTATTTTTTGGGGTAATTCATCAAGCCAAGCTAAAGTTTTCCGGGCACAAAAACGTGCAGTAAGAATTATATGTGGTGTGAACTCAAGAACATCCTGCAGAAGCCTGTTTAGGGAACTAGGGATACTAACTACAGCTTCCCAGTATATTTATTCCTTAATGAAATTTGTCATTAAAAATATATCACTTTTTCAAACCAACAGCTCAATTCATGGAATCAATACTAGAAATAAGAATAATCTTCACAAGAATTTAAAGTCACTTAGTCTTGTACAAAAAGGTGTGCATTATTCAGGAACACACATTTTCAATAACTTGCCAGCAGCCATAAAAAGCTTAACAACCAATGAAATTCAGTTTAAGAGAAGCCTAAAAGATTTATTGGTGGCCAACTCCTTCTACTCCATTGATGAATTTCTTAGTAAAACCAACTGATTTGTATATAAGTACAACATAACTTCTGCACAATTTCAGTGCAGTAATGTGTTCACTGAAAATTTGTGTGTGTGTGTGTGTGTGTGTGTGTGTGTGTGTGTGTGTGTGTGTGTAAGTATAATCTAACTTCTGCACCATTTCAGTGCAGTAATGTGTTCATTGTAAATAAGTATTACAGTAGTTGTATTACATGTTTATTACCTTATAAATAAATAAAAAACGTTTTTTATTTTAAATTCAGTGCATTAGTATTTGTAAAATGACTTTAAGTGTTCATTAAAAATGACGATCATTCCACTTGGGACCTGTGGAATGGTACATTAGTTTATTTGTTTTAGTTGTAAATATTTGTCATGTATTGTTGTTTTTCTGACATGTTCCACATCCAGGAGGACCTCCTCACTACGGATCAATTGGAATGAAAGTACATCTAATCTAATCTAATCTGTGGTGCAACAGATGTCCCTTTCTCCAAAAATGTACTCAATGGGATCGTAATGTTGCAACCAATCACAAGTTGACCTGCTGTGAGGAGTAAACGAGTTAGTATGTTTCAAACACGAAAAAGGTCATTTTTAAATCAACATGAAAAAACATAATTCCAAAAGTATAAAACACAAAAAAATTCTTACCAAGGAAGAAAATGTATCGTGCTACGCTCCCTCCTCCCGCCCTGTGGTGCAACAGATGTCCCTTTCTCCAAAAATGTACTCAATGGGATCGTAATGTTGCAACCACTCACAAATTGACCTGCTGTGAGGAAGAAACGAGTTAGTACATTTCAAACACGAAAAAGGTCATTTTAAAATCAACATGAAAAACCATAATTCCAAAAGTATAAAACACAAAAAAATCTTCACCAAGGAAGAAAATGTATCGTGCTACGCTCTCTCCTCCCGCCCTGTGGTGCAACAGATGTCCCTTTCTCCAAAAATGTACTCAATGGGATCGTAATGTTGCCGCCACACACAAGTTGACCTGCTGTGAGGAAGAAACGATTTAGTACGTTTCAAACATGAAAAAAGTCATTTTAAAATCAACATGAAAAGCCATAATTCCAAAAGTATAAAACTCAAAAACATTCTTACCAAGGAAGAAAATGTATCATGGTATGAACCCTCCTCCCGCCCTGTGGTGCAACAGATGTCCCATTCTCCAAAAATGTACTCAATGGGATCGCAATGTTGCAACTACACACAAGTTGACCTGCTGTGAGGAATAAACGAGCTAGTACGTTTCAAACACGAAAAAGGTCATTTTAAAATCAACATGGTAAACCATAATTCCAAAAGTATAAAACACAAAAAAATTTTTACCAAGGAAGAAAATATATCGTGCTACACTCCCTCCTCCCGCACTGTGGTGCAGCAGATGTCCCTTTCTCCAAAAATGTACTCAACGGGATCGTAATGTTGCAACCACTCACAAGTTGACCTGCTGTGAGGAAGAAACGAGTTAGTACGTTTCAAACACGAAAAAGGCCATTTGTTAATCAACATGAAAAAACATAATTCCAAAAGTATAAAACACAAAAAAATTCTTACCAGGGAAGAAAATATATCGTGCTACGCTCCCTCCTCCCGCCCTGTGGTGCAACAGGTGTCCCTTTCTCTAAAAATGTACTCAATGGAATCGTAATGTTGCAACCACTCACAAGTTGACCTGCTGTGAGGATAATCGAGTTAGTACGTTTCAAACACGAAAAAGGTCATTTTGAAATCAACTTGAAAAACCATAATTCCAAAAGTATAAAACACTAAAAAATCCTTACCAAAGTAAGAAAATGTATCGTTCTACGCTCCCTTCTTCCGCCCTGTGGTGCAACAGATGTCCCTTTCTCCAAAAATGTACTCAATGGGATCGTAATGTTGCAACCACACACAAGTTGAAATGCTGTGAGAAAAAAACGTGTTGGTACATTTCAAACATGAAAAAGGTCATTTTGAAATCAACATCAAAAACCAAAATTCCAAAAGTATAAAACACAAAAATATGCTTACCAAACAAAGAAAATGTATCGTGCTCCGCACCCTCCTCCCGCCCTGTGGTGCAACAGATATCCCTTTCTCTAAAAATGTACTCAATGGGATCGTAATGTTGCAACCACACACAAGTTGACCTGCTGTGACGAAAAAAAGGAGTTGGTACATTTCAAACATGAAAAAGGTCATTTTAAAATCAACATGAAAAACCAAAATTCCAAAAGTATAAAACACAAAAAAATTCTTACCAAGGAAGAAAATGTATCGTGCTCCGAACCCTCCTCCCGTCCTGTGGTGCAACAGATGTCCCTTTCTCCAAAAATGTACTCAATGGGATCGTAATGTTGCAACCACACACAAGTTGACATGCTGTGAGGAAATAACGAGTTGGTTCATTTCAAACATGAAATAAGTCATTTTAAAATCAAAATGAAAAACAAAAAT
Organism: Schistocerca piceifrons; assembly: GCF_021461385.2. Taxonomy (NCBI): domain Eukaryota; kingdom Metazoa; phylum Arthropoda; class Insecta; order Orthoptera; family Acrididae; genus Schistocerca; species Schistocerca piceifrons. The sequence goes on from NC_060144.1 coordinate 48,915,712, forward strand.
TCCAAAAGTATAAAACACAAAAAAATCCTTTCCAAGGAAGAGAATATATCGTGCTCCGCACCCTCCTCCCGTCCTGCAGTGCAACAGATGTTCTTTCTCCAAAAATGTACTCAATGGGAGCGTAATTTTGCAACCACACACACAAGTTGACCTGCTGTGAGGAAAAAACGAGTTAGTACATTTCAAACATGAAAAAGGTCATTTTAAAATCAACATGAAAATCCAAAATTACAAAAGTATAAAACACAAAAATGCTTTCCAAAGAAAGAAAATGTAACGTGCACGCCCCCCTACTCCCGACCTATGGAGTAACAGATGTCGCTTTTTCTCCAAAAATGTACTCAATGGGGTCGTAATGTTGCAACCACACAGTAGTTGACCTGCTGTGAGGAAATAACGAGTTAGTACATTTCAAACACGAAAAAGGTCATTTTAGAATCAACATGAAAAACCAAAATTCCAAAAGTATAAAACACAAAAAAATGCTTACCAAAGAAGGAAAATGTAACGTGCACGCCCCCCTCCTCCCGCCCTGTGATGTAACAGATGTCCCTTTTTCTCCAAAAATGTACTCAATGGGGTCGTAATGTTACAACAACACAGAAGTTGACCTGCTGTGAGGAAGAAACGAGTTAGTACATTTCAAACATGAAATAGGTCATTTTAAAATCAACATGAAAAACCATAATTCCAAACGTATAAAACACAAAAAAATCCTTACCAAAGAAAGAAATTGGCTCGTGCTACGTTCCCTCCTCCCGCCCTGTGCTGCAACAGATGTCCCTTTGTCCAAAATTGTACTCAATGGGATCGTAATGTTGCAACCACACACAAGTTGACCTGCAGTGAGGAAGAAACGAGTTAGTACGTTTCAAACACGAAAAGGGTCATTTTAAAATCAACATGAAAAACCATAATTCCAAAAGTATAAAACACAAAAAAATTCTTACCAAGGAAGAAAATGTATCGTGCTACGATCCCTCCTCCCCCCCCCTGTGGTGCAACAGATGTACCTTTCTCCAAAAAAGCACTCAATGGGATCGTAATGTTGCAACCACTCACAAGTTGACCTGCTGTGAGGAAGAAACGAGTTAGTACGTTTCAAACACGAAAAAGGGCATTTTAACGTCAACATGAAAAACCATAATTTCAAAAGTATAAAACACAAAAATATCCTTACCAAGGAAGAAAATGTATCGTGCTACGCTCCCTCCTCCCGCCCTGTGTTGCAACAGATGTCCCTTTCTCCGAAAATGTACTCAATGGGATCATAATATTGCAACCACTTACAAGTTGACCTGCTGTGAGGAAGAAACGAGTAAGTACGTTTCAAACACGAAAAAGGTCATTTTAAACTCAACATGAAAAACCATAATTCCAAAAGTATAAAACACAAAAAAATTCTTACCAAGTTAGAAAATGTATCGTGCTATGCTTCCTCCTACCGCTCTGTGGTGCAACAGATGTCCCTTTCTCCAAACATGTACTCAATGGGATCGTAATGTTACAACCACTTACAAGTTGAGCTGCTGTGAGGAAGAAACGAGTTAGTATGTTTCAAATACGAAAAAGGTCATTTTAAAATCAACATGAAAACCCATAATACCAAAAGTATAAAACACAAAAAAATTCTTACCAAGAAAGAAAATATATCGTGCTACGCTCCCTCCTCCCGCCCTTTTGTGCAACAGATGCCCCTTTCTCCAAAAATGTTTTCAATGGGGCGTAATGTTGCAACCACTCACAAGTTGACCTGCTGTGAGGAATAAACGAGTTAGTACGTTTCAAACATAAAAAGGTCATTTTAAAATCAACATGAAAAACCATAATTCCGAAAGTATAAAACACAAAAAATTCCTTACCAAACAAACAAAATGTATCGTGCTAGGTTCCCTTTTCCCGCCCTGTGGTGCAACAGATGTCCCTTTCTCCAAAATGTACTCAATGGGATCTTAATGTTGCAGCCACACACAAGTTTACCTCCTGTCAGGAGGAAATGAGTTAGTACGAATCAAACATGAAAAAGGTCATTTTAAAATCAACATGAAAAACCATAATTCCAAAAGTATAAAACACAAAAAAATCCTTACCAAAGAAAGAAATTGGCTCGTGCTACGCTCCCTCCTCCCGCCCCGTGCTGCAACAGATGTCCCTTTGTCCAAAATTAAACTCAATGGGATCGTAATGTTGCAACCACACACAAGTTGACCTGCTGCGAGGAAGAAAGAAGTTAGTACGTTTCAAACATGAATAAGGTCATTTTAAAATCAACATGAAAAACCATAATTCCGAAAGTATAAAACACAAAAAATTCCTTACCAAACAAACAAAATGTATCGTGCTACGCTCCCTCCTCCCCCCCTGTGGTGCAACAGATGTCCCTTTATCCAAAAATGTACTCAATGGGATCGTAAAGTTGCACCAATCACAAGTTGATCTGGTGTGAAGAAGAAACGAGTTAGTACGTTTCAAACATGAAAAAGGTCATTTTAAAATCAACATGAAAAACCATAATTCCAAAAGTATAAAACACAAAAAAATCCTTACCAAGGAAGAAAATGTATCGTGCTACGCTCTCTCCTCCCACCCTGTGGTGCAACAGATGTGCCTTTCTCCAAAAATGTACTCAATGGGATCGTAATGTGGCCGCCACACACAAGTTGACCTGCTGTGAGGAAGAAACGGTTTAGTACGTTTCAAACATGAAAAAAGTCATTTTAAAATCAACATGAAAAACCATAATTCCAAAAGTATAAAACACAAAAAAATCCTTACCAAAGAAAGAAATTGGCTCGTGCTACGCTCCCTCCTCCCGCCCTGTGCTGCAACAGATGTCCCATTGTCCAAAACTGTACTCAATGGGATCGTAATGTTGCAACCACACACAAGTTGACCTGCCTGTGAGGAATAAACGAGTTAGTACGTTTCAAACATGAGTAAGGTCATTTTAAAATCAACATGAAAAACCATAATTCCAAAAGTATAAAACACAAAAAAGTCTTACCAAGGAAGAAAATGTATCGTGCTATGCTCCCTCCTCCCGCCCTGTGGTTCAGCAGATGTCCCTTTCTCCAAATATGTACTCAATGGGATCGTAATGTTGCAGCCACACACAAGTTGACCTGCTGTGAGGAACAAACGAGTTAGTACGTCTCAGACATGAAAAAGGTCATTTTAAAATCAACATGAAAAAACATAATTCCAAAAGTAAAAACCGCAAAAAAATTCTTACCAAGGAAGAAAATGTATCGTGCTACGCTCTCTCCTCGCGCCCTGTGGTGCAAGAGATGTCCCTTTCTCCAAAAATGTACTCAATGGGATCGTAAAGTTTCCGCCACACACAAGTTGACCTGCTGTGAGGAAGAAACGATTTACTATGTTTTAAACATGAAAAAAGTCATTTTATAATCAACATGAAAAACCATAATTCCAAAAATATAAAACACAAAAACATCCTTACCAAGGAAGAAAATGTATCGTGCTACGATCCCTCCTACCGCCCTGTGGTGCAACAGATGTCCCTTTCTCCAAAAATGTACTCAACGGTATCATAATGTTGCAACCACTCACAAGTTGACCTGCTGTGAGTAAGAAACGAGTTAGTACGTTTCAAACACGAAAAAGGTCTTTTGTAAATCAACATGAAAAAACATAATTCCAAAAGTATAAAAAACAAAACAATTCTTACCAAGGAAGAAAATATATCGTGCTACGCTCCCTCCTCGCGCCCTGTGGTGCAACAGATGTCCCTTTGTCCAAAATTGTACTCAATGGGATCGTAATGTTGCAACCACACACAAGTTGACCCGCTGTGAGGAAGAAACGAGTCAGTACGTTTCAAACATGAAAATGATCATTTTAAAATCAACATGAAAAACCATAATTCCAAAAGGGTAAAACCAAAAAAATCCTTACCAAAGAAAGAAAATGTATCGTGCTGGGTTCCCTTTTCCCGCCCTGTGGTGCAACAGATGTCCTTTTCTCTAAAAATGTACTCAATGGGATCATAATGTTGCAACTACACACAAGTTGACCTGCTGTGACGAAGAAACGAGTTAGTACGTTTCAAACACGAAAAAGGTCATTTGAAAATCAACATGAAAAAACATAATTCCAAAACTATAAAACACAAAAAAATTCTTACCAAGGAAGAAAATATATCGTGCTACGCTCCTTCCTCCCGCCCTGTGGTGCAACAGAAGTCCCTTTCTCTAAAAATGTACTCAATGGGATCGTAATGTTGCAACAACTCACAAGTTGACCTGCTGTGAAGAATAAACGAGTTAGTACGTTTCAAACACGAAAAAGGTCATTTTAAAATCAACATGAAAAAACATAATTCCAAAAGTAAAAACCGCAAAAAAATTCTTACCAAGGATGAAAATGTATCGTGCTACGCTCCTTCCTCCCGCCCTGTGGTTCAACAGATATCCCTTTCTCCAAAAATGTCTTCAATGGGATCGTAATGTTGCAACCACTCACAAGTTGACCTGCTGTGAGGAATAAACGAGGTAGTACATTTCAAACACGAAAAAGGTCATTTCTTTAATCAACATGAAAAACCATAATTCCAAAAGTATAAAACACAAAAAAATTCTTACCAAGGAAGAAAATGTATCGTGCTACGCTCCCTCCTCCCGCCCTGTGGTGCAACAGATGTCCCTTTCTCCAAAAATGTACTCAATGGGATCGTAATGATGCAACCACTCACAAGTTGACATGCTGTGAGGAATAAATGAGTTAGTACGTTTCAAACACGAAAATGGTCATTTTAAAATCAACATGAAAAACCATAATTCCAAAAGTATAAATCACAAAAAAAACCTTACCAAGGAAGAAAATGTATCGGGCTACGCCCTATCCTCCCGCACGGTGGTGCAACAGATGTCCCTTTCTCCAAAAATGTACTCAACGGTATCATAATGTTGCAATCACTCACAAGTTGACCTGCTGTGAGTAAGAAACGAGTTAGTACGTTTCAAACACGAAAAAGGTCATTTGTAAATCAACATGAAAAAACATAATTCCAAAAGTATAAAACACATAAAAATTCTTACCAAGGAAGAAAATATATCGTGCTACGCTCCCTCCTCCCGCCCTGTGGTGCAACAGATGTCCCTTTCTCCAAAAATGTACTCAATGGGATCGTAATGTTGCAACCACTCACAAGTTGACCTGCTGTGAGGAATAAACGAGTTAGTACGTTTCAAACACGAAAAAGGTCATTTTAAAATCAACATGAAGAACCATAATTCCAAATGTATAAACCACAAAATAATCCTTACAAAAGAAGAAAATGTATCGTGCTACGCTCCCTCCTCCAGCCCTGTGGTGCAACAGATGTCCCTTTCTCCCAAAATGTACTCAATGGAATCATAATGTTGCAACCACTCACAAGTTGACCTGTTGTAAGGAAGAAACGAGTTAGTGTGTTTCAAACGCGAAAAAGGTCATTTTAAAATCAACACGGAAAACCATAATACCAAAAGTATAAAACACAAAAAAATTCTTACCAAGGAAGAAAATATATCGTGCTACGCTCCCTCCCCCCGCCCTTTTGTGCAACAGATGTCCCTTTCTCCAAAAATGTTTTCAATGGGGTCGTAATGTTGCCACCACTCACAAGTTGACCTGCTGTGAGGAAGAAACAAGTTAGTACGTTTAAACATGAAAAGATCATTTTAAAATCAACATGAAAAACCATAATTCCAAAAGTATAAAACACAAAAAAATCCTCACCAAAGAAACAAAATGTATCGTGCTAGGTTCCCTTTTCCCGCCCTGTGGTGCAACAGATGTCCCTTTCTCCAAAAATGTACTCAATGGGATCGTAATGTTGCAGCCACACACAAGTTTACCTGCTGTGAGAAGGAAACGAGTTAGTACGTTTCAAACATGAAAAAGGACATTTTAAAATCAACATGAAAAACCATAATTCCAAACGTATAAAACACAAAAAAATCCTTACCAAAGAAAGAAATTGGCTCGTGCTACACTCCCTCCTCCCGCCCTGTGCTGCAACAGATGTCCCTTTGTCCAAAAATGTACTCAATGGGATCGTAATGTTGCAACCACTCACAAGTTGACCTGCTGTGAGGAATAAACGAGTTAGTACATTTCAAACACGAAAAAGGTCATTTTAAAATAAACATGAAACACCATAATCCAAAAGTATAAAACACAAAAAAAACCTCACCAAGGAAGAAAATGTATCGTGCTATGCTCCCTCCTCCCGCCCTGTGGTGCAACTGATGTCCCTTTCTTCAAAAATGTACTCAATTGTATCGTAATGTGGCAACCACTCACAAGTTGACCTGCTGTGACGAAGAAATGAGTTAGTACATTTCAAACACGAAAAAGGTCATTTTAAAATCAACATGAAACACCATTATTCCAAAAGTATAAAACACAAAAAAAACCTCACCAAGGAAGAAAATGTATCGTGCTACGCTCCCTCCTCACGCCCTGTGGTGCAACAGATATCCCTCTCTCCAAAAATGTACTCAATGGGATTGTAATGTTGCAACCACTCACAAGTTGACCTGCTGTGAGGAGTAAACGTGTAAGTACGTTTCAAACACGAAAAAGGTCATATTTAAATCAACATGAAAAAACATAATTCCAAAAGTATAAAACACAAAAAAATTCTTACCAAGGAAGAAAATGTATCGTGCTACGCTCCCTCCTCCCGCCCTGTGGTGCAACAGATGTCCCTTTCTCCAAAAATGTACTCAATGGGATCGTAATGTTGCAACCACTCACAAGTCGACCTGCTGTGAGGAAGAAACGAGTTAGTACATTTCAAACACGAAAAAGGTCATTTTAAAATCAACATGAAAAACCATAATTCCAAAAGTATAAAACACAAAAAAATCTTTACCAAGGAAGAAAATGTATCGTGCTACGCTCTCTCCTCCCGCCCTGTGGTGCAACAGATGTCCCTTTCTCCAAAAATGTACTCAATGGGATCGTAATGTTGCCGCCACACACAAGTTGACCTGCTGTGAGGAAGCAACGATTTAGTACGTTTCAAACATGAAAAAAGTCATTTTAAAATCAACATGAAAAACCATAATTCCAAAAGTATAAAACACAAAAACATTCTTACCAAGGAAGAAAATATATCGTGCTATGCTCCCTCCTCCCGCCCTGCGGTGCAACAGATGTCCCTTTCTCTAAAAATGTCCTCAAAGGGATCGTAATGTTCCAACCACTCACAAGTTGACCTGCTGTGAGGAACAAACGAGCTAGTACGTTTCAAACACGAAAAAGGTCATTTTAAAATCAACATGAAAAACCATAATTCCAAAAGTATAAAACACTAAAAAATTCATACCAAGGAAGAAAATATATCGTGCTACGCTCCCTCCTCCCGCCCTGTGGTGCAACAGATGTCCCTTTCTCCACAAATGTACTCAACGGGATCGTAATGTTGCAACCACTCACAAGTTGACCTGCTGTGACGAAGAAACGAGTTAGTACGTTTCAAACACGAAAAAGGCCATTTGTTAATCAACATGAAAAAACATAATTCCAAAAGTATAAAACACAAAAAAATTCTTACCAGGGAAGAAAATATATCGTGCTACGCTCCCTCCTCCCGCCAAGTGGTGCAACAGGTGTCCCTTTCTCTAAAAATGTACTCAATGGAATCGTAATGTTGCAACCACTCACAAGTTGACCTGCTGTGAGGATAATCGAGTTAGTACGTTTCAAACACGAAAAAGGTCATTTTAAAATCAACATGAAAAACCATAATTCCAAAAGTATAAAACACTAAAAAATCCTTACCAAAGTAAGAAAATGTATCGTTCTACGCTCCCTTCTTCCGCCCTGTGGTGCAACAGATGTCCCTTTCTCCAAAAATGTACTCAATGGGATCGTAATGTTGCAACCACACACAAGTTGACCTGCTGTGACGAAAAAAAGGAGTTGGTACATTTCAAACATGAAAAAGGTCATTTTAAAATCAACATGAAAAACCAAAATTCCAAAAGTATAAAACACAAAAAAATTCTTACCAAGGAAGAAAATGTATCGTGCTCCGAACCCTCCTCCCGTCCTGTGGTGCAACAGATGTCCCTTTCTCCAAAAATGTACTCAATGGGATCGTAATGTTGCAACCACACACAAGTTGACATGCTGTGAGGAAATAACGAGTTGGTTCATTTCAAACATGAAAAAAGTCATTTTAAAATCAAAATGAAAAACAAAAATTCCAAAAGTATAAAACACAAAAAAATCCTTTCCAAGGAAGAAAATATATCGTGCTCCGCACCCTCCTCCCGTCCTGTAGTGCAACAGATGTTCTTTCTCCAAAAATGTACTCAATGGGAGCGTAATTTTGCAACCACACACACAAGTTGACCTGCTGTGAGGCAAAAACGAGTTAGTACATTTCAAACATGAAAAAGGTCATTTTAAAATCAACATGAAAATCCAAAATTCCAAAAGTATAAAACACTAAAATGCTTTCCAAAGAAAGAAAATGTAACGTGCACGCCCCCCTCCTCCCGCCCTGTGGTGTATCAGATGTCGCTTTTTCTCCAAAAATGTACTCAATGGGGTCGTAATGTTGCAACCACACAGAAGTTGACCTCCTGTGAGGAAAAAACGAGTTAGTACATTTCAAACACGAAAAAGGTCATTTTAGAATCAACATGAAAAACCAAAATTCCAAAAGTATAAAACACCAAAAAATGCTTACCAAAGAAGGAAAATGTAACGTGCACGCCCCCCTCCTCCCGCCCTGTGGTGTAACAGATGTCCCTTTTTCTCCAAAAATGTACTCAATGGGGTCGTAATGTTACAACAACACAGAAGTTGACCTGCTGTGAGGAAGAAACGAGTTAGTACATTTCAAACATGAAATAGGTCATTTTAAAGTCAACATGAAAAACCATAATTCCAAACGTATAAAACACAAAAAAATCCTTACCAAAGAAAGAAATTGGCTCGTGCTACGTTCCCTCCTCCCGCCCTGTGCTGCAACAGATGTCCCTTTGTCCAAAATTGTACTCAATGGGATCGTAATGTTGCAACCACACACAAGTTGACCTGCAGTGAGGAAGAAACGAGTTAGTACGTTTCAAACACGAAAAGGGTCATTTTAAAATCAACATGAAAAACCATAATTCCAAAAGTATAAAACACAAAAAAATTCTTACCAAGGAAGAAAATGTATCGTGCTACGATCTCTCCTCCCCCCCCCCCCCCCCCCCCCCTGTGGTGCAACAGATGTACCTTTCTCCAAAAAAGTACTCAATGGGATCGTAATGTTGCAACCACTCACAAGTTGACCTGCTGTGAGAAAAAAACGAGTTGGTACATTTCAAACATGAAAAAGGTCATTTTGAAATCAACATCAAAAACCAAAATTCCAAAAGTATAAAACACAAAAATATCCTTACCAAGGAAGAAAATGTATCGTGCTACGCTCCCTCCTCCCGCCCTGTGTTGCAACAGATCTCCCTTTCTCCGAAAATGTGCTCAATGGGATCATAATATTGCAACCACTTACAAGTTGACCTGCTGTGAGGAAGAAACGAGTAAGTACGCTTCAAACACGAAAAAGGTCATTTTAAACTCAACATGAAAAACCATAATTCCAAAAGTATAAAACACAAAAAAATTCTTACCAAGGAAGAAAATGTATCGTGCTATGCTTCCTCCTACCGCTCTGTGGTGCAACAGATGTCCCTTTCTCCAAACATGTACTCAATGGGATCGTAATGTTGCAACAACTTACAAGTTGAGCTGCTGTGAGGAAGAAACGAGTTAGTACGTTTCAAATACGAAAAAGGTCATTTTAAAATCAACATGAAAAACCATAATACCAAAAGTATAAAACACAAAAAAATTCTTACCAAGAAAGAAAATATATCGTGCTACGCTCCCTCCTCCCGCCCTTTTGTGCAACAGATGCCCCTTTCTCCAAAAATGTTTTCAATGGGACGTAATGTTGCAACCACTCACAAGTTGACCTGCTGTGAGGAAGAAATGAGTTAGTACGTTTCAAACATGAAAAGGTCATTTTAAAATCAACATGAAAAACCATAATTCCGAAAGTATAAAACACAAAAAATTCCTTACCAAAGAAACAAAATGTATCGTGCTAGGTTCCCTTTTCCCGCCCTGTGGTGCAACAGATGTCCCTTTCTCCAAAATGTACTCAATGGGATCTTAATGTTGCAGCCACACACAAGTTTACCTCCTGTCAGGAGGAAATGAGTTAGTACGAATCAAACATGAAAAGGGTCATTTCAAAATCAACATGAAAAACCATAATTCCAAAAGTATAAAACACAAAAAAATCCTTACCAAAGAAAGAAATTAGCTCGTGCTATGCTCCCTCCTCCCGCCCTGTGCTGCAACAGATGTCCCTTTGTCCAAAATTAAACTCAATGGGATCGTAATGTTGCAACCACACACAAGTTGACCTGCTGCGAGGAAGAAACAAGTTAGTACGTTTCAAACAATAAAAGGTCATTTTAAAATCAACATGAAAAACCACAATTCCAAAATATAAAACACAAAAAAATCCTTACCAAAGAAACAAAATGTATCGAGCTAGGTTCCCTTTTCCCGCCCTGTGGTGCAACAGATGTCCCTTTCTCCAAAAATGTACTCAATGGGATCATAATGTTCCAACCACTCACAAGTTGACCTGCTGTGAGGAAGCAACGAGTTAGTACGTTTCAAACACGAAAAAGGTCATTTTAGAATCAACATGAAAAACCATAATTCCAAAAGTATAAAACACAAAAAAATCCTTACCAAGGAAGAAAATGTATCGTGCTACGCTCCCTCCACCCCCCCTGTGGTGCAACAGATGTCCCTTTATCCAAAAATGTACTCAATGGGATCGTAATGTTGCCGCCACACACAAGTTGACCTGCTGTGAGGAAGAAACGATTTAGTACGTTTCAAACATGAAAAAAGTCATTTTAAAATCAACATGAAAAACCATAATTCCAAAAGTATAAAACACAAAAACATTCTCACCAAGGAAGAAAATGTATCGTGCTACAATCCCTCCTCCCGCCCTGTGGTGCAACAGATGTCCCTTTCTCCAAAAATGTACTCAATGGGATCGTAATGTTGCAACCACACACAAGTTGACCTGCTGTGAGGAAGAAACGAATTAGTACGTTTCAAACATGAAAAAGGTCACTTCAAAATCATTATGGAAAACCATAATTCCAAAAGTATAAAACACAAAAAAATCCTTACCAAAGAAAGAAATTGGCTCGTGCTACGCTCCCTCCTCCCGCCCTGTGCTGCAACAGATGTCCCATTGTCCAAAATTGTACTCAATGGGATCGTAATATTGCAACCACACACAAGTTGACCTGCTGCGAGGAAGAAACGAGTTAGTACGTTTCAAACATGAAAATGATCATTTTAAAATCAACATGAAAAACCATAATTCCATAAGGGTAAAACCAAAAAAATCCTTACCAAAGAAAGAAAATGTGTCATGCTGGGTTCCCTTTTCCCGCCCTGTGGTGCAACAGATGTCCCTTTCTCTAAAAATGTACTCAATGGGATCATAATGTTGCAACCACACACAAGTTGACCTGCCTGTGAGGAAGAAACGAGTTAGTACGTTTCAAACATGAAAAGGTCATTTTAAAATCAACATGAAAAACCATAATTCCAAAAGTATAAAACACAAAAAAATCCTTACCAAAGAAACAAAATGTATCGAGCTAAGTTCCCTTTTCCCGCCCTGTGGTGCAACAGATGTCCCTTTCTCCAAAAATGTACTCAATGGTATCATAAAGTTGCAACCACTCACAAGTTGACTTGCTGTGAGGAAGCAACGAGTTAGTACGTTTCAAACACGAAAAAGGTCATTTTAAAATCAACATGAAAAACCATAATTCCAAAAGTATAAAACACAAAAAAATCCTTACCAAGGAGGAAAATGTATCGTGCTACGCTCCCTCCTCCCCCCCCCCTGTGGTGCAACAGATGTCCCTTTATCCAAAAATGTACTCAATGGGATCGTAAAGTTGCAACCAATCACAAGTTGACCTGGTGTGAAGAAGAAACGAGTTAGTACGTTTCAAACATGAAAAAGGTCATTTTAAAATCAACATGAAAAACCATAATTCCAAAAGTATAAAACACAAAAAAATCCTTACCAAGGAAGAAAATGTATCGTGCTACGCTCTCTCCTCGCGTCCTGTGGTGCAAGAGATGTCCCTTTCTCCAAAAATGTACTCAATGGGACAGTAAAGTTTCCGCCACACACAAGTTGACCTGCTGTGAGGAAGAAACGATTTACTATGTTTTAAACATGAAAAAAGTCATTTTATAATCAACATGAAAAACCATAATTCCAAAAGTATAAAACACAAAAACATCCTTACCAAGGAAGAAAATGTATCGTGCTACGATCCCTCCTCCCGCCCTGTGGTGCAACAGATGTCCGTTTCTCCAAAAATTTACTCAATGGGATCGTAATGTTGCAACTACTCACAAGTTGACCTGCTGTGAGGAAGAAACGAGTTAGTTCGTTTCAAACATGAAAAAGGTCATTTTAAAATCAACATGAAGAACCATAATTCCAAAAGTATAGAACACAAAAAAATTCTTACCAAGGAAGAAAATATATTGTGCTACGCTCCCTCCTCCCGCCCTGTGCTGCAACACATGTCCCTTTGTCCAAAATTGAACTCAATGGGATCGTAATGTTGCAATCACACACAAGTTGACCTGCTGTGAGGAAGAAACGAATTAGAACGTTTCAAACATGAAAAAGGTCATTCTAAAATCAACATGGAGAACCATAATTCCAAAAGTATAAAACACGAAAAAAACTTACCAAACAAAGAAATTGGCTCGTGCTACGCTCCCTCCTCCCGCCCTGTGCTGCAACTGATGTCCCTTTGTCCAAAATTGTACTCAATGGGATCGTAATGTTGCAACCACACACAAGTTGACCTGCTGTGAGGAAGAAACGAGTAAGTACGTTTCAAACATGAAAATGATCATTTTAAAATCAACATGAAAAACCATAATTCCAAAAGGGTAAAACCAAAAAAATCCTTACCAAAGAAAGAAAATGTATCGTGCTGGGTTCCCTTTTCCCGCCCTGTGGTGCAACAGATGTCCCTTTCTCTAAAAATGTACTCAATGGGATCATAATGTTGCAACTACACACAAGTTGACCTGCTGTGACGAAGAAACGAGTTAGTACGTTTCAAACACGAAAAAGGTCATTTGAAAATCAACATGAAAAAACATAATTCCAAAAGTATAAAACAGAAAAAAATTCTTACCAAGGAAGAAAATATATCGTGCTACGCTCCCTCCTCCCGCCCTGTGGTGCAACAGATGTCCCTTTCTCTAAAAATGTACTCAATGGGATCGTAATGTTGCAACAACTCACAAGTTGACCTGCTGTGAGGAATAAACGAGTTAGTACGTTTCAAACACGAAAAAGGTCAATTTAAAATCAACATGAAAGAACATAATTCCAAAAGTAAAAACCGCAAAAAAATTCTTACCAAGGATGAAAATGTATCGTGCTACGCTCCTTCCTCCCGCCCTGTGGTTCAACAGATATCCCTTTCTCCAAAAATGTCTTCAATGGGATCGTAATGTTGCAACCACTCACAAGTTGACCTGCTGTGAGGAATAAACGAGGTAGTACATTTCAAACACGAAAAAGGTCATTTTTTTAATCAGCATGAAAAACCATAATCCCAAAAGTATAAAACACAAAAAAATTCTTACCAAGGAAGAAAATGTATCGTGCTACGCTCCCTCCTCCCGCCCTGTGGTGCAACAGATGTCCCTTTCTCCAAAAATGTCCTCAAAGGGATCGTAATGTTCCAACCACTCACAAGTTGACCTGCTGTGAGGAACAAACGAGCTAGTACGTTTCAAACACGAAAAAGGTCATTTTAAAATCAACATGAAAAACCGTAATTCCAAAAGTATAAAACACTAAAAAATTCATACCAAGGAAGAAAATATATCGTGCTACGCTCCCTCCTCCCGCCCTGTGGTGCAACAGATGTCCCTTTCTCCACAAATGTACTCAACGGGATCGTAATGTTGCAACCACTCACAAGTTGACCTGCTGTGACGAAGAAACGAGTTAGTACGTTTCAAACACGAAAAAGGCCATTTGTTAATCAACATGAAAAAACATAATTCCAAAAGTATAAAACACAAAAAAATTCTTACCAGGGAAGAAAATATATCGTGCTACGCTCCCTCCTCCCGCCAAGTGGTGCAACAGGTGTCCCTTTCTCTAAAAATGTACTCAATGGAATCGTAATGTTGCAACCACTCACAAGTTGACCTGCTGTGAGGATAATCGAGTTAGTACGTTTCAAACACGAAAAAGGTCATTTTAAAATCAACATGAAAAACCATAATTCCAAAAGTATAAAACACTAAAAAATCCTTACCAAAGTAAGAAAATGTATCGTTCTACGCTCCCTTCTTCCGCCCTGTGGTGCAACAGATGTCCCTTTCTCCAAAAATGTACTCAATGGGATCGTAATGTTGCAACCACACACAAGTTGACCTGCTGTGACGAAAAAAAGGAGTTGGTACATTTCAAACATGAAAAAGGTCATTTTAAAATCAACATGAAAAACCAAAATTCCAAAAGTATAAAACACAAAAAAATTCTTACCAAGGAAGAAAATGTATCGTGCTCCGAACCCTCCTCCCGTCCTGTGGTGCAACAGATGTCCCTTTCTCCAAAAATGTACTCAATGGGATCGTAATGTTGCAACCACACACAAGTTGACATGCTGTGAGGAAATAACGAGTTGGTTCATTTCAAACATGAAAAAAGTCATTTTAAAATCAAAATGAAAAACAAAAATTCCAAAAGTATAAAACACAAAAAAATCCTTTCCAAGGAAGAAAATATATCGTGCTCCGCACCCTCCTCCCGTCCTGTAGTGCAACAGATGTTCTTTCTCCAAAAATGTACTCAATGGGAGTGTAATTTTGCAACCACACACACAAGTTGACCTGCTGTGAGGCAAAAACGAGTTAGTACATTTCAAACATGAAAAAGGTCATTTTAAAATCAACATGAAAATCCAAAATTCCAAAAGTATAAAACACTAAAATGCTTTCCAAAGAAAGAAAATGTAACGTGCACGCCCCCCTCCTCCCGCCCTGTGGTGTATCAGATGTCGCTTTTTCTCCAAAAATGTACTCAATGGGGTCGTAATGTTGCAACCACACAGAAGTTGACCTCCTGTGAGGAAAAAACGAGTTAGTACATTTCAAACACGAAAAAGGTCATTTTAGAATCAACATGAAAAACCAAAATTCCAAAAGTATAAAACACCAAAAAATGCTTACCAAAGAAGGAAAATGTAACGTGCACGCCCCCCTCCTCCCGCCCTGTGGTGTAACAGATGTCCCTTTTTCTCCAAAAATGTACTCAATGGGGTCGTAATGTTACAACAACACAGAAGTTGACCTGCTGTGAGGAAGAAACGAGTTAGTACATTTCAAACATGAAATAGGTCATTTTAAAGTCAACATGAAAAACCATAATTCCAAACGTATAAAACACAAAAAAATCCTTACCAAAGAAAGAAATTGGCTCGTGCTACGTTCCCTCCTCCCGCCCTGTGCTGCAACAGATGTCCCTTTGTCCAAAATTGTACTCAATGGGATCGTAATGTTGCAACCACACACAAGTTGACCTGCAGTGAGGAAGAAACGAGTTAGTACGTTTCAAACACGAAAAGGGTCATTTTAAAATCAACATGAAAAACCATAATTCCAAAAGTATAAAACACAAAAAAATTCTTACCAAGGAAGAAAATGTATCGTGCTACGATCTCTCCTCCCCCCCCCCCCCCCCCCCCTGTGGTGCAACAGATGTACCTTTCTCCAAAAAAGTACTCAATGGGATCGTAATGTTGCAACCACTCACAAGTTGACCTGCTGTGAGAAAAAAACGAGTTGGTACATTTCAAACATGAAAAAGGTCATTTTGAAATCAACATCAAAAACCAAAATTCCAAAAGTATAAAACACAAAAATATCCTTACCAAGGAAGAAAATGTATCGTGCTACGCTCCCTCCTCCCGCCCTGTGTTGCAACAGATCTCCCTTTCTCCGAAAATGTGCTCAATGGGATCATAATATTGCAACCACTTACAAGTTGACCTGCTGTGAGGAAGAAACGAGTAAGTACGCTTCAAACACGAAAAAGGTCATTTTAAACTCAACATGAAAAACCATAATTCCAAAAGTATAAAACACAAAAAAATTCTTACCAAGGAAGAAAATGTATCGTGCTATGCTTCCTCCTACCGCTCTGTGGTGCAACAGATGTCCCTTTCTCCAAACATGTACTCAATGGGATCGTAATGTTGCAACAACTTACAAGTTGAGCTGCTGTGAGGAAGAAACGAGTTAGTACGTTTCAAATACGAAAAAGGTCATTTTAAAATCAACATGAAAAACCATAATACCAAAAGTATAAAACACAAAAAAATTCTTACCAAGAAAGAAAATATATCGTGCTACGCTCCCTCCTCCCGCCCTTTTGTGCAACAGATGCCCCTTTCTCCAAAAATGTTTTCAATGGGACGTAATGTTGCAACCACTCACAAGTTGACCTGCTGTGAGGAAGAAATGAGTTAGTACGTTTCAAACATGAAAAGGTCATTTTAAAATCAACATGAAAAACCATAATTCCGAAAGTATAAAACACAAAAAATTCCTTACCAAAGAAACAAAATGTATCGTGCTAGGTTCCCTTTTCCCGCCCTGTGGTGCAACAGATGTCCCTTTCTCCAAAATGTACTCAATGGGATCTTAATGTTGCAGCCACACACAAGTTTACCTCCTGTCAGGAGGAAATGAGTTAGTACGAATCAAACATGAAAAGGGTCATT
Source organism: Schistocerca piceifrons (assembly GCF_021461385.2). Lineage (NCBI taxonomy): Eukaryota > Metazoa > Arthropoda > Insecta > Orthoptera > Acrididae > Schistocerca > Schistocerca piceifrons. The sequence continues at coordinate 48,932,610 of NC_060144.1, forward strand.
TCAAAATCAACATGAAAAACCATAATTCCAAAAGTATAAAACACAAAAAAATCCTTACCAAAGAAAGAAATTAGCTCGTGCTATGCTCCCTCCTCCCGCCCTGTGCTGCAACAGATGTCCCTTTGTCCAAAATTAAACTCAATGGGATCGTAATGTTGCAACCACACACAAGTTGACCTGCTGCGAGGAAGAAACAAGTTAGTACGTTTCAAACAATAAAAGGTCATTTTAAAATCAACATGAAAAACCACAATTCCAAAATATAAAACACAAAAAAATCCTTACCAAAGAAAAAAAAAGGAATCGAGCTAGGTTCCCTTTTCCCGCCCTGTGGTGCAACAGATGTCCCTTTCTCCAAAAATGTACTCAATGGGATCATAATGTTCCAACCACTCACAAGTTGACCTGCTGTGAGGAAGCAACGAGTTAGTACGTTTCAAACACGAAAAAGGTCATTTTAGAATCAACATGAAAAACCATAATTCCAAAAGTATAAAACACAAAAAAATCCTTACCAAGGAAGAAAATGTATCGTGCTACGCTCCCTCCACCCCCCCTGTGGTGCAACAGATGTCCCTTTATCCAAAAATGTACTCAATGGGATCGTAATGTTGCCGCCACACACAAGTTGACCTGCTGTGAGGAAGAAACGATTTAGTACGTTTCAAACATGAAAAAAGTCATTTTAAAATCAACATGAAAAACCATAATTCCAAAAGTATAAAACACAAAAACATTCTCACCAAGGAAGAAAATGTATCGTGCTACAATCCCTCCTCCCGCCCTGTGGTGCAACAGATGTCCCTTTCTCCAAAAATGTACTCAATGGGATCGTAATGTTGCAACCACACACAAGTTGACCTGCTGTGAGGAAGAAACGAATTAGTACGTTTCAAACATGAAAAAGGTCACTTCAAAATCATTATGGAAAACCATAATTCCAAAAGTATAAAACACAAAAAAATCCTTACCAAAGAAAGAAATTGGCTCGTGCTACGCTCCCTCCTCCCGCCCTGTGCTGCAACAGATGTCCCATTGTCCAAAATTGTACTCAATGGGATCGTAATATTGCAACCACACACAAGTTGACCTGCTGCGAGGAAGAAACGAGTTAGTACGTTTCAAACATGAAAATGATCATTTTAAAATCAACATGAAAAACCATAATTCCATAAGGGTAAAACCAAAAAAATCCTTACCAAAGAAAGAAAATGTGTCATGCTGGGTTCCCTTTTCCCGCCCTGTGGTGCAACAGATGTCCCTTTCTCTAAAAATGTACTCAATGGGATCATAATGTTGCAACCACACACAAGTTGACCTGCCTGTGAGGAAGAAACGAGTTAGTACGTTTCAAACATGAAAAGGTCATTTTAAAATCAACATGAAAAACCATAATTCCAAAAGTATAAAACACAAAAAAATCCTTACCAAAGAAACAAAATGTATCGAGCTAAGTTCCCTTTTCCCGCCCTGTGGTGCAACAGATGTCCCTTTCTCCAAAAATGTACTCAATGGTATCATAAAGTTGCAACCACTCACAAGTTGACTTGCTGTGAGGAAGCAACGAGTTAGTACGTTTCAAACACGAAAAAGGTCATTTTAAAATCAACATGAAAAACCATAATTCCAAAAGTATAAAACACAAAAAAATCCTTACCAAGGAGGAAAATGTATCGTGCTACGCTCCCTCCTCCCCCCCCCTGTGGTGCAACAGATGTCCCTTTATCCAAAAATGTACTCAATGGGATCGTAAAGTTGCAACCAATCACAAGTTGACCTGGTGTGAAGAAGAAACGAGTTAGTACGTTTCAAACATGAAAAAGGTCATTTTAAAATCAACATGAAAAACCATAATTCCAAAAGTATAAAACACAAAAAAATCCTTACCAAGGAAGAAAATGTATCGTGCTACGCTCTCTCCTCGCGTCCTGTGGTGCAAGAGATGTCCCTTTCTCCAAAAATGTACTCAATGGGATAGTAAAGTTTCCGCCACACACAAGTTGACCTGCTGTGAGGAAGAAACGATTTACTATGTTTTAAACATGAAAAAAGTCATTTTATAATCAACATGAAAAACCATAATTCCAAAAGTATAAAACACAAAAACATCCTTACCAAGGAAGAAAATGTATCGTGCTACGATCCCTCCTCCCGCCCTGTGGTGCAACAGATGTCCGTTTCTCCAAAAATTTACTCAATGGGATCGTAATGTTGCAACTACTCACAAGTTGACCTGCTGTGAGGAAGAAACGAGTTAGTTCGTTTCAAACATGAAAAAGGTCATTTTAAAATCAACATGAAGAACCATAATTCCAAAAGTATAGAACACAAAAAAATTCTTACCAAGGAAGAAAATATATTGTGCTACGCTCCCTCCTCCCGCCCTGTGCTGCAACACATGTCCCTTTGTCCAAAATTGAACTCAATGGGATCGTAATGTTGCAATCACACACAAGTTGACCTGCTGTGAGGAAGAAACGAATTAGAACGTTTCAAACATGAAAAAGGTCATTCTAAAATCAACATGGAGAACCATAATTCCAAAAGTATAAAACACGAAAAAAACTTACCAAACAAAGAAATTGGCTCGTGCTACGCTCCCTCCTCCCGCCCTGTGCTGCAACTGATGTCCCTTTGTCCAAAATTGTACTCAATGGGATCGTAATGTTGCAACCACACACAAGTTGACCTGCTGTGAGGAAGAAACGAGTAAGTACGTTTCAAACATGAAAATGATCATTTTAAAATCAACATGAAAAACCATAATTCCAAAAGGGTAAAACCAAAAAAATCCTTACCAAAGAAAGAAAATGTATCGTGCTGGGTTCCCTTTTCCCGCCCTGTGGTGCAACAGATGTCCCTTTCTCTAAAAATGTACTCAATGGGATCATAATGTTGCAACTACACACAAGTTGACCTGCTGTGACGAAGAAACGAGTTAGTACGTTTCAAACACGAAAAAGGTCATTTGAAAATCAACATGAAAAAACATAATTCCAAAAGTATAAAACAGAAAAAAATTCTTACCAAGGAAGAAAATATATCGTGCTACGCTCCCTCCTCCCGCCCTGTGGTGCAACAGATGTCCCTTTCTCTAAAAATGTACTCAATGGGATCGTAATGTTGCAACAACTCACAAGTTGACCTGCTGTGAGGAATAAACGAGTTAGTACGTTTCAAACACGAAAAAGGTCAATTTAAAATCAACATGAAAGAACATAATTCCAAAAGTAAAAACCGCAAAAAAATTCTTACCAAGGATGAAAATGTATCGTGCTACGCTCCTTCCTCCCGCCCTGTGGTTCAACAGATATCCCTTTCTCCAAAAATGTCTTCAATGGGATCGTAATGTTGCAACCACTCACAAGTTGACCTGCTGTGAGGAATAAACGAGGTAGTACATTTCAAACACGAAAAAGGTCATTTTTTTAATCAGCATGAAAAACCATAATCCCAAAAGTATAAAACACAAAAAAATTCTTACCAAGGAAGAAAATGTATCGTGCTACGCTCCCTCCTCCCGCCCTGTGGTGCAACAGATGTCCCTTTCTCCAAAAATGTACTCAATGGGATCGTAATGTTGCAACCACTCACAAGTTGACCTGCTGTGAGGAAGAAACGAGTTAGTACGTTTCAAACACAAAAAAGGTCATTTTTAAATCAACATGAAAAAACATAATTCCAAATGTATAAAACACAATATAATCCTTACCAAGGAAGAAAATGTATCGTGTTACGCTCCCTGCTCCTGCCCTGTGGTGCAACAGATGTCCCTTTCTCCAAAAATGTACTCAATGGGATCGTAATGTTGCAACCACTCACAAGTTGACCTGCTGTGGGGAAGAAACGAGTTAGTACGTTTCAAACACAAAAAAGGTCTTTTTTAAATCAACGTGAAAAAACATAATTCCAAAAGTATAAAACACAAAAAAATTCTTACCAAGGAAGAAAATGTATCGTGCTACGCTCCCTCCACCCGCCCTGTGGTGCAACAGATGTCCCTTTCTCCAAAAATGTACACAATGGGATCGTAATGTTGCAACCACTCACAAGTTGACCTGCTGTGAGGAAGAAACGAGTTAGTACGTTTCAAACACGAAAAAGGTCATTTTTAAATCAGCATGAAAAAACATATTTCCAAAAGTATAAAACACAAAAAAACTCTTACCAAGGAAGAAAATGTATCGTGCTACGCTCCCTCCTCCCGCCCTGTGGTGCAATAGGTGTCCCTTTCTCCGAAAATGTACTTAATGGGATCGTAATGTTGCAACCACTTACAAGTTGACCTGCTGTGAGGAAGAAACGAGTTAGTACATTTCAAACACGAAAAAGGTCATTTTAAAATCAACATGAAAAACCATAATTCCAAAAGTATAAAACACAAAAAAATTCTTACCAAGGAAGAAAATGTATCGTGCTAAGTTCCCTCCTCCCGCCCTTTTGTGCAACAGATGCCCCTTTCTCCAAAAATGTTTTCAATGGGATTGAAATGTTGCAACCACTCACAAGTTGACCTGCTGTGAGGAAGAAACGAGTTAGTACGTTTCAAACATCAAAAGGTCATCTTAAAATCAACATGAAAAACCATAATTCCAAAAGTATAAAACACAAAAAAATCCTTACCAAAGAAACAAAATGTATCGAGCTAGGTTCCCTTTTCCCGCCCTGTGGTGCAACAGATGTACCTTTCTCCAAAAATGTACTCAATGGGATCATAATGTTGCAACCACTCACTATTTGACCTGCTGTGAGGAAGCAACGAGTTAGTACGTTTCAAACACGAAAAAGGTCATTTTAAAATCAACATGAAAAACCATAATTCCAAAAGTATAAAACACAAAAAAATCCTTACCAAGGAGGAAAATGTATCGTGCTACGCTCCCTCCTCCCCCCCTGTGGTGCAACAGATGTCCCTTTATCCAAAAATGTACTCATTGGCATCGTAAAGTTGCAACCAATCACAAGTTGACCTGGTGTGAAGAAGAAACGAGTTAGTACGTTTCAAACATGAAAAAGGTCATTTTAAAATCAACATGAAAAACCATAATTCCAAAAGTATAAAACACAAAAAAATCCTTACCAAGGAAGAAAATGTATCGTGCTACGCTCTCTCCTCGCGCCCTGTGGTGCAGGAGATGTCCCTTTCTCCAAAAATGTACTCAATGGGATCGTAAAGTTTCCGCCACACACAAGTTGACCTGCTGTGAGGAAGAAACGATTTACTATGTTTTAAACATGAAAAAAGTCATTTTATAATCAACATGAAAAACCATAATTCCAAAAGTATAAAACACAAAAACATCCTTACCAAGGAAGAAAATGTATCGTGCTACGATCCCTCCTCCCGCCCTGTGGTGCAACAGATGTCCCTTTCTCCAAAAATGTACTCAATGGGATCGTAATGTTGCAACTAATCACAAGTTGACCTGCTGTGAGGAAGAAACGAGTTAGTTCGTTTCAAACATGAAAAAGGTCATTTTTAAATCAACATGAAAAAACATAATTCCAAAAGTATAAAACACAAAAAGACTCTTACCAAGGAAGAAAATGTATCGTGCTACGCTCCCTCCTCCCGCCCTGTGGTGCAACAGATGTCCCTTTCTCCAAAAATGTACTTAATGGGATCATAATGTTGCAACCACTCACAAGTTGACCTGCTGTGAGGAAGAAATGAGTTAGTACATTTCAAACACGAAAAAGGCCATTTTAAAATCAACATGAAAAACCATAATTCCAAAAGTATAAAACACAAAAAAATTCTTACCAAGGAAGAAAATGTATCGTGCTACGCTCCCTCCTCCCGCCCTGTGGTGCAACAGATGTCCCTTTCTCCAAAAATGTACTCGATAGGATTGTAATGTTGTAACCACTCACAAGTTGACCTGCTGTGAGGAATAAACGAGTTAGTACGTTTCAAACACGAAAATGGTCATTTTAAAATCAACATGAAAAACCATAATTCCAAAAGTATAAAACACAAAAAAAACCTTACCAAGAAGAAAATGTATCGGGCTACGCCCTCTCCTCCCGCACGGTGGTGCAACAGATGTCCCTTTCTCCAAAAATGTACTCAACGGTATCATAATGTTGCAACCACTCACAAGTTGACCTGCTGTGAGTAAGAAACGAGTTAGTACGTTTCAAACACCAAAAAGGTCATTTGTAAATCAACATGAAAAAACATAATTCCAAAAGTATAAAACACAAAACAATTCTTACCAAGGAAGAAAATATGTCATGCTACGCTCCCTCCTCCCGCCCTGTGGTGCAACAAATTTCCCTTTCTCTAAAAATGTACTCAATGGGATCGTAATGTTGCAAACACTCACAAGTTGACCTGCTGTGAGGAATAAACGAGTTAGTACATTTCAAACACGAAAAAGGTCATTTTAAAATCACCATGAAAAACCATAATTCCAAAAGTATAAAACACATAAAAATTCTTACCAAGGAAGAAAATATATCGTGCTACGCTCCCTCCTCCTGCCCTGTGGTGCAACAGATGTCCCTTTCTCCAAAAATGTACTCAATGGGATCGTAATGTTGCAACCACTCACAAGTTGACCTGCTGTGAGGAATAAACGAGTTAGTACGTGTCACACACGAAAAAGGTCATATTAAAATCAACATGAAAAACCATAATTCCAAAAGTATAAAAAACAAAAAAATCCTTACCAAGGAAGAAAATGTATCGTGCTACGCTCCCTCCTCCCCCTCTGTAGTGCAACAGATGTCCCTTTCTCCAAAAATGTACTCAATGGGATCGTAATGTTGCAACCACTCACAAGTTGACCTGCTGTGAAGATGAAACGAGTTAGTACGTTTCAAACACGAAAAAGGTCATTTTAAAATCAACATGAAGCACCATAATTCCAAAAGTATAAACCACAAAATAATCCTTACAAAGGAAGAAAACGTATCGTGCTACGCTCCCTCCTCCAGCCCTGTGGTGCAACAGATGTCCCTTTCTCCAAAAATGTACTCAATGGGATCATAATGTTGCAACCACTCACAAGTTGACCTGTTGTAAGGAAGAAACGAGTTAGTGTGTTTCAAACGCGAAAAAGGTCATTTTAAAATCAACACGGAAAACCATAATACCAAAAGTATAAAACACAAAAAAATTCTTACCAAGGAAGAAAATATATCGTGCTACGCTCCCTCACCCCGCCCTTTTGTGCAACAGATGTCCCTTTCTCCAAAAATGTTTTCAATGGGGTCGTAATGTTGCAACCACTCACAAGTTGACCTGCTGTGAGGAAGAAACAAGTTAGTACGTTTCAAACATGAAAAGATCATTTTAAAATCAACATGAAAAACCATAATTCCAAAAGTATAAAACACAAAAAAATCCTCACCAAAGAAACAAAATGTATCGTGCTAGGTTCCCTTTTCCTGCCCTGTGGTGCAACAGATGTCCCTTTCTCCAAAAATGTACTCAATGGGATAGTAATGTTGCAACTAATCACAAGTTGACCTGCTGTGAGGAAGAAACGAGTTAGTTCGTTTCAAACATGAAAAAGGTCATTTTTAAATCAACATGAAAAAACATAATTCCAAAAGTATAAAACACAAAAAGACTCTTACCAAGGAAGAAAATGTATCGTGCTACGCTCCCTCCTCCCGCCCTGTGGTGCAACAGATGTCCCTTTCTCCAAAAATGTACTTAATGGGATCGTAATGTTGCAACCACTCACAAGTTGACCTGCTGTGAGGAAGAAACGAGTTAGTACATTTCAAACACGAAAAAGGTCATTTTAAAATCAACATGAAAAACCATAATTCCAAAAGTATAAAACACAAAAAAATTCTTACCAAGGAAGAAAATGTATCGTGCTCCGCTCCCTCCTCCCGCCCTGTGGTGCAACAGATGTCCCTTTCTCCAAAAATGTACTCAATAGGATTGTAATGTTGTAACCACTCACAAGTTGACCTGCTGTGAGGAATAAACGAGCTAGTACGTTTCAAACACGAAAAAGGTCATTTTAAAATCAACATGAAAAACCATAATTCCAAAAGTATAAAACACAAAAAAAACCTTACCAAGGAAGAAAATGTATCGTGCTACGCTCGCTTCTCCCGCCCTGTGGTGCAACTGATGTCCCTTTCTCCAAAAATGTACTCAATGGGATCGTAATGATGCAACCACTCACAAGTTGACCTGCTGTGAGGAATAAACGAGTTAGTACGTTTCAAACACGAAAATGGTCATTTTAAAATCAACATGAAAAACCATAATTATAAAAGTATAAAACACAAAAAAAACCTTACCAAGGAAGAAAACGTATCGGGCTACGCCCTCTCCTCCCGCACGGTGGTGCAACAGATGTCCCTTTCTCCAAAAATGTACTCAACGGTATCATAATGTTGCAACCACTCACAAGTTGACCTGCTGTGAGTAAGAAACGAGTTAGTACGTTTCAAACACGAAAAAGGTCATTTGTAAATCAACATGAAAAAACATAATTCCAAAAGTATAAAACACAAAACAATTCTTACCAAGGAAGAAAATATGTCGTGCTACGCTCCCTCCTCCCGCCCTGTGGTGCAACAAATTTCCCTTTCTCTAAAAATGTACTCAATGGGATCGTAATGTTGCAAACACTCACAAGTTGACCTGCTGTGAGGAAGAAACGAGTTAGTACATTTCAAACACGAAAAAGGTCATTTTAAAATCACCATGAAAAACCATAATTCCAAAAGTATAAAACACATAAAAATTCTTACCAAGGAAGAAAATATATCGTGCTACGCTCCCTCCTCCCGCCCTGTGGTGCAACAGATGTCCCTTTCTCCAAAAATGTACTCAATGGGATCATAATCTTGCAACCACTCACAAGTTGACCTGTTGTAAGGAAGAAACGAGTTAGTGTGTTTCAAACGCGAAAAAGGTCGTTTTAAAATCAACACGGAAAACCATAATACCAAAAGTATAAAACACAAAAAAATTCTTACCAAGGAAGAAAATATATCGTGCTACGCTCCCTCCCCCCGCCCTTTTGTGCAACAGATGTCCCTTTCTCCAAAAATGTTTTCAATGGGGTCGTAATGTTGCAACCACTCACAAGTTGACCTGCTGTGAGGAAGAAACAAGTTAGTACGTTTCAAACATGAAAAGATCATTTTAAAATCAACATGAAAAACCATAATTCCAAAAGTATAAAACACAAAAAAATCCTCACCAAAGAAACAAAATGTATCGTGCTAGGTTCCCTTTTCCTGCCCTGTGGTGCAACAGATGTCCCTTTCTCCAAAAATGTACTCAATGGGATCGTAATGTTGCAGCCACACACAAGTTTACCTGCTGTGAGAAGGAAATGAGTTAGTACGTTTCAAACATGAAAAAGGACATTTTAAAATCAACATGAAAAACCATAATTCCAAACGTATAAAACACAAAAAAATCCTTACCAAAGAAAGAAATTGGCTCGTGCTACACTCCCTCCTCCCGCCCTGTGCTGCAACAGATGTCCCTTTGTCCAAAAATGTACTCAATGGGATCGTAATGTTGCAACCACTCACAAGTTGACCTCCTGTGAGGAATAAACGAGTTAGTACATTTCAAACACGAAAAAGGTCATTTTAAAATCAACATGAAACACCATAATCCAAAAGTATAAAACACAAAAAGAACCTCACCAAGGAAGAAAATGTATCGTGCTACGCTCCCTCCTCCCACCCTGTGGTGCAACTGATGTCCCTTTCTTCAAAAATGTACTCAATTGTATCGTAATGTTGCAACCACTCACAAGTTGACCTGCTGTGACGAAGAAATGAGTTAGTACATATCAAACACGAAAAAGGTCATTTTAAAATCAACATGAAACACCATTATTCCAAAAGTATAAAACACAAAAAAAACCTCACCAAGGAAGAAAATGTATCGTGCTACGCTCCCTCCTCACGCCCTGTGGTGCAACAGATGTCCCTTTCTCCAAAAATGTACTCAATGGGATCGTAATGTTGCAACCACTCACAAGTTGACCTGCTGTGAGGAAGAAACGAGTTAGTACATTTCAAACACGAAAAAGGTCATTTTAAAATCAACATGAAAAACCATAATTCCAAAAGTATAAAACACAAAAAAATCTTTACCAAGGAAGAAAATGTATCGTTCTACGCTCTCTCCTCCCGCCCTGTGGTGCAACAGATGTCCCTTTCTCCAAAAATGTACTCAATGGGATCGTAATGTTGCCGCCACACACAAGTTGAACTGCTGTGAGGAAGAAACGATTTAGTACGTTTCAAACATGAAAAAAGTCATTTTAAAATCAACATGAAAAACCATAATTCCAAAAGTATAAAACACAAAAACATTCTCACCAAGGAAGAAAATGTATCATGGTATGAACCCTCCTCCCGCCCTGTGGTGCAACAGATGTCCCTTTCTCCAAAAATGTACTCAATGGGATCATAATGTTGCAACCACTCACAAGTTGACCTGCTGTGAGGAGTAAACGAGTTAGTACGTTTCAAACACGAAAAAGGTCATATTTATATAATGGAAGGAAACATTCCACGTGGGAAAAATTATATATAAATACAAAGATGAGGTGACTTACCGAACAAAAACGCTGGCAGGTCGATAGACACACAAACAAACACAAACATACACACAAAATTCAAGCTTTCGCAACAAATTGTTGCCTCATCAGGAAAGAGGGAAGGAGAGGGGAAGACGAAAGGAAGTGGATTTTAAAGGAGAGGGTAAGGAGTCATTCCAATCCCGGGAGCGGAAAGACTTACCTTAGGGGGAAAAAAGGACAGGTATACACTCGCACACACGCACATATCCATCCACACATACAGACACAAGCAGACATATTTAAAGACAAAGAGTTTGGGCAGAGATGTCAGTCGAGGCAGAAGTGTAGAGGCAAAGAAGTTGTTGAAAGACAGGTGAGGTATGAGTGGCGGCAACTTGAAATTAGCGGAGATTGAGGCCTGGCGGATGACGAGAAGAGAGGATATACTGAAGGGCAAGTTCCCATCTCCGGAGTTCGGATAGGTTGGTGTTGGTGGGAAGTATCCAGATAACCCGGACGGTGTAACACTGTGCCAAGATGTGCTGGCCGTGCACCAAGGCATGTTGAGCCACAGGGTGATCCTCATTACCAACAAACACTGTCTGCCTGTGTCCATTCATGCGAATGGACAGTTTGTTGCTGGTCATTCCCACATAGAATGCGTCACAGTGTAGACAGGTCAGTTGGTAAATCACGTGGGTGCTTTCACACGTGGCTCTGCCTTTGATCGTGTACACCTTCCGGGTTACAGGACTGGAGTAGGTAGTGGTGGGAGGGTGCATGGGACAGGTTTTGCATCGGGGGCGGTTACAAGGATAGGAGCCAGAGGGTAGGGAAGGTGGTTTGGGGATTTCATAGGGATGAACTAACAGGTTACGAAGGTTAGGTGGACGGCGGAAAGACACTCTTGGCGGAGTGGGGAGGATTTCATGAAGGATGGATCTCATTTCAGGGCAGGATTTGAGGAAGTCGTATCCCTGCTGGAGAGCCACATTCAGAGTCTGGTCCAGTCCCGGAAAGTATCCTGTCACAAGTGGGGCACTTTTGTGGTTCTTCTGTGGGGGATTCTGGGTTTGAGGGGACGAGGAAGTGGCTCTGGTTATTTGCTTCTGTACCAGGTCGGGAGGGTAGTTGCGGGATGCGAAAGCTGTTTTCAGGTTGTTGGTGTAATGATTCAGGGATTCCGGACTGGAGCAGATTCGTTTGCCACGAAGACCTAGGCTGTAGGGAAGGGACCGTTTGATGTGGAATGGGTGGCAGCTGTCATAATGGAGGTACTGTTGCTTGTTGGTGGGTTTGATGTGGACAGACGTGTGAAGTTGGCCATTGGACAGGTGGAGGTCAACGTCAAGGAAAGTGGCATGGGATTTGGAGTAGGACCAGGTGAAACTGATGGAACCAAAGGAGTTGAGGTTGGAGAGGAAATTCTGGAGTTCTTCTTCACTGTGAGTCCAGATCATGAAGATGTCATCAATAAATCTGTACCAAACTTTGGGTTGGCAGACTTGGGTAACCAAGAAGGCTTCCTCTAAGCGACCCATGAATAGGTTGGCGTACGAGGGGGCCATCCTGGTACCCATGGCTGTTCCCTTTAATTGTTGGTACGTCTGGCCTTCAAAAGTGAAGAAGTTGTGGGTCAGGATGAAGCTGGCTAAGGTGATGAGGAAAGAGGTTTTAGGTAGGGTGGCAGGTGATCGGCGTGAAAGGAAATGCTCCATCACAGCGAGGCCCTGGACGTGCGGAATATTTGTGTATAAGGACGTGGCATCAATGGTTACAAGGATGGTTTCCGGGGGTAACAGATTGGGTAAGGATTCCAGGCGTTCAAGGAAGTGGTTGGTGTCCTTGATGAAGGATGGGAGACTGCATGAAATGGGTTGAAGGTGTTGATCAACACCTTCAACCCATTTCATGCAGTCTCCCATCCTTCATCAAGGACACCAACCACTTCCTTGAACGCCTGGAATCCTTACCCAATCTGTTACCCCCGGAAACCATCCTTGTAACCATTGATGCCACGTCCTTATACACAAATATTCCGCACGTCCAGGGCCTCGCTGCGATGGAGCATTTCCTTTCACGCCGATCACCTGCCACCCTACCTAAAACCTCTTTCCTCATCACCTTAGCCAGCTTCATCCTGACCCACAACTTCTTCACTTTTGAAGGCCAGACGTACCAACAATTAAAGGGAACAGCCATGGGTACCAGGATGGCCCCCTCGTACGCCAACCTATTCATGGGTCGCTTAGAGGAAGCCTTCTTGGTTACCCAAGTCTGCCAACCCAAAGTTTGGTACAGATTTATTGATGACATCTTCATGATCTGGACTCACAGTGAAGAAGAACTCCAGAATTTCCTCTCCAACCTCAACTCCTTTGGTTCCATCAGTTTCACCTGGTCCTACTCCAAATCCCATGCCACTTTCCTTGACGTTGACCTCCACCTGTCCAATGGCCAACTTCACACGTCTGTCCACATCAAACCCACCAACAAGCAACAGTACCTCCATTATGACAGCTGCCACCCATTCCACATCAAACGGTCCCTTCCCTACAGCCTAGGTCTTCGTGGCAAACGAATCTGCTCCAGTCCGGAATCCCTGAATCATTACACCAACAACCTGAAAACAGCTTTCGCATCCCGCAACTACCCTCCCGACCTGGTACAGAAGCAAATAACCAGAGCCACTTCCTCGTCCCCTCAAACCCAGAATCCCAAACAGAAGAACCACAAAAGTGCCCCACTTGTGACAGGATACTTTCCGGGACTGGACCAGACTCTGAATGTGGCTCTCCAGCAGGGATACGACTTCCTCAAATCCTGCCCTGAAATGAGATCCATCCTTCATGAAATCCTCCCCACTCCGCCAAGAGTGTCTTTCCGCCGTCCACCTAACCTTCGTAACCTGTTAGTTCATCCCTATGAAATCCCCAAACCACCTTCCCTACCCTCTGGCTCCTATCCTTGTAACCGCCCCCGATGCAAAACCTGTCCCATGCACCCTCCCACCACTACCTACTCCAGTCCTGTAACCCGGAAGGTGTACACGATCAAAGGCAGAGCCACGTGTGAAAGCACCCACGTGATTTACCAACTGACCTGTCTACACTGTGACGCATTCTATGTGGGAATGACCAGCAACAAACTGTCCATTCGCATGAATGGACACAGGCAGACAGTGTTTGTTGGTAATGAGGATCACCCTGTGGCTCAACATGCCTTGGTGCACGGCCAGCACATCTTGGCACAGTGTTACACCGTCCGGGTTATCTGGATACTTCCCACCAACACCAACCTATCCGAACTCCGGAGATGGGAACTTGCCCTTCAGTATATCCTCTCTTCTCGTCATCCGCCAGGCCTCAATCTCCGCTAATTTCAAGTTGCCGCCACTCATACCTCACCTGTCTTTCAACAACTTCTTTGCCTCTACACTTCTGCCTCGACTGACATCTCTGCCCAAACTCTTTGTCTTTAAATATGTCTGCTTGTGTCTGTATGTGTGGATGGATATGTGCGTGTGTGCGAGTGTATACCTGTCCTTTTTTCCCCCTAAGGTAAGTCTTTCCGCTCCCGGGATTGGAATGACTCCTTACCCTCTCCTTTAAAACCCACTTCCTTTCGTCTTCCCCTCTCCTTCCCTCTTTCCTGATGAGGCAACAATTTGTTGCGAAAGCTTGAATTTTGTGTGTATGTTTGTGTTTGTTTGTGTGTCTATCGACCTGCCAGCGTTTTTGTTCGGTAAGTCACCTCATCTTTGTATTTATATATAATTTTTCCCACGTGGAATGTTTCCTTCCATTATATAAATATGACCTTTTTCGTGTTTGAAACGTACTAACTCGTTTACTCCTCACAGCAGGTCAACTTGTGAGTGGTTGCAACATTACGATCCCATTGAGTACATTTTTGGAGAAAGGGACATCTGTTGCACCACAGGGCGGGAGGAGGGTTCATACCATGATACATTTTCTTCCTTGGTGAGAATGTTTTTGTGTTTTATACTTTTGGAATTATGGTTTTTCATGTTGATTTTAAAATGACTTTTTTCATGTTTGAAACGTACTAAATCGTTTCTTCCTCACAGCAGTTCAACTTGTGTGTGGCGGCAACATTACGATCCCATTGAGTACATTTTTGGAGAAAGGGACATCTGTTGCACCACAGGGCGGGAGGAGAGAGCGTAGCACGATACATTTTCTTCCTTGGTAAAGATTTTTTTGTGTTTTATACTTTTGGAATTATGGTTTTCATGTTGATTTTAAAATAACCTTTTTCGCGTTTGAAATGTACTAACTCGTTTCTTCCTCACAGCAGGTCAACTTGTGAGTGGTTGCAACATTACGATCCCATTGAGTACATTTTTGGAGAAAGGGACATCTGTTGCACCACAGGGCGTGAGGAGGGAGCGTAGCACGATACATTTTCTTCCTTGGTGAGGTTTTTTTTGTGTTTTATACTTTTGGAATAATGGTGTTTCATGTTGATTTTAAAATGACCTTTTTCGTGTTTGATATGTACTAACTCATTTCTTCGTCACAGCAGGTCAACTTGTGAGTGGTTGCAACATTACGATACAATTGAGTACATTTTTGAAGAAAGGGACATCAGTTGCACCACAGGGTGGGAGGAGGGAGCGTAGCACGATACATTTTCTTCCTTGGTGAGGTTCTTTTTGTGTTTTATACTTTTGGATTATGGTGTTTCATGTTGATTTTAAAATGACCTTTTTCGTGTTTGAAATGTACTAACTCGTTTATTCCTCACAGGAGGTCAACTTGTGAGTGGTTGCAACATTACGATCCCATTGAGTACATTTTTGGACAAAGGGACATCTGTTGCAGCACAGGGCGGGAGGAGGGAGTGTAGCACGAGCCCCCTAAGGTAAGTCTTTCCGCTCCCGGGATTGGAATGACTCCTTACCCTCTCCTTTAAAACCCACTTCCTTTCGTCTTCCCCTCTCCTTCCCTCTTTCCTGATGAGGCAACAATTTGTTGCGAAAGGTCATATTTAAATCAACATGAAAAAACATAATTCCAAAAGTATAAAACACAAAAAAATTCTTACCAAGGAAGAAAATGTATCGTGCTACGCTCCCTCCTCCCGCCCTGTGGTGCAACGGATGTCCCTTTCTCCAAAAATGTACTCAATGGGATCGTAATGTTGCAACCACTCACAAGTTGACCTGCTGTGAGGAAGAAACGAGTTAGTACATTTCAAACACGAAAAAGGTCATTTTAAAATCAACATGAAAAATCATAATTCCAAAAGTATAAAACACAAAAAAATCTTTACCAAGGAAGAAAATATATCGTGCTACGCTCTCTCCTCCCGCCCTGTGGTGCAACAGATGTCCCTTTCTCCAAAAATGTACTCAATGGGATCGTAATGTTGCCGCCACACACAAGTTGACCTGCTGTGAGGAAGAAACGATTTAGTACGTTTCAAACATGAAAAAAGTCATTTTAAAATCAACATGAAAAACCATAATTCCAAAAGTATAAAACACAAAAACATTCTTACCAAGGAAGAAAATGTATCATGGTATGAACCCTCCTCCCGCCCTGTGGTGCAACAGATGTCCAATTCTCCAAAAATGTACTCAATGGGATCGTAATGTTGCAACTACACACAAGTTGACCTGCTGTGAGGAATAAACGAGCTAGTACGTTTCAAACACGAAAAAGGTCATTTTAAAATCAACATGATAAACCATAATTCCAAAAGTATAAAACACAAAAAAATTTTTACCAAGGAAGAAAATATATCGTGTTACACTCCCTCCTCCCGCACTGTGGTGCAACAGATGTCCCTTTCTCCAAAAATGTACTCAACGGGATCGTAATGTTGCAACCACTCACAAGTTGACCTGCTGTGAGGAAGAAACGAGTTAGTACGTTTCAAACACGAAAATGGTCATTTGGAAATCAACATGAAAAAACATAAGTCCAAAAGTATAAAACACAAAAAAATTTTACCAAGGAAGAAAATATATCGTGCTACGCTCCCTCCTCCCGCCCTGCGGTGCAACAGATGTCCCTTTCTCTAAAAATGTCCTCAAAGGGATCGTAATGTTGCAACCACTCACAAGTTGACCTGCTGTGAGGAATAAACGAGCTAGTACGTTTCAAACACGAAAAAGGTCATTTTAAAATCAACATGAAAAACCATAATTCCAAAAGTATAAAACACTAAAAAATTCATACCACGGAAGAAAATATATCGTGCTACGCTCCCTCCTCCCGCCCTGTGGTGCAACAGATGTCCCTTTCTCCACAAATGTACTCAACGGGATCGTAATGTTGCAACCACTCACAAGTTGACCTGCTGTGACGAAGAAACGAGTTAGTACGTTTCAAACACGAAAAAGGCCATTTGTTAATCAACATGAAAAAACATAATTCCAAAAGTATAAAACACAAAAAAATTCTTACCAAGGAAGAAAATGTATCATGCTACGCTCCCTCCTCCCGCCCTGTGGTGCAACAGATGTCCCTTTCTCCAAAAATGTACTCAATGGGATCGTAATGTTGCAACCACTCACAAGTTGACCTGCTGTGAGGAGTAAACGAGTTAGTACGTTTCAAACACGAAAAAGGTCATATTTAAATCAACATGAAAAAACATAATTCCAAAAGTATAAAACACAAAAAAATTCTTACCAAGGAAGAAAATGTATCGTGCTACGCTCCCTCCTCCCGCCCTGTGGTGCAACTGATGTCCCTTTCTCCAAAAATGTACTCAATGGGATCGTAATGTTGCAACCACTCACAAGTTTACCTGCTGTGAGGAGTAAACGAGTTAGTACGTTTCAAACACGAAAAAGGTCATATTTAAATCAACATGAAAAAACATAATTCCAAAAGTATAAAACACAAAAAAATTCTTACTAAGGAAGAAAATGTATCGTGCTACGCTCCCTCCTCCCGCCCTGTGGTGCAACAGATGTCCCTTTCTCCAAAAATGTACTCAATGGGATCGTAATGTTGCAACCACTCACAAGTTGACTTGCTGTGAGGAAGAAACGAGTTAGTACATTTCAAACACGAAAAAGGTCATTTTAAAATCAACATGAAACACCATAATTCCAAAAGTATAAAACACAAAAAAAACCTCACCAAGGAAGAAAATGTATCGTGCTACGTTCCCTCCTCACGCCCTGTGTTGCAACAGTTGTCCCTTTCTCCAAAAATGTACTCAATGGGATCGTAATGTTGCAACCACTCATAAGTTGACCTGCTGTGAGGAGTAAACGAGTTAGTACGTTTCAAATACGAAAAAGGTCATATTTAAATCAACATGAAAAAACATAATTCCAAAAGTATAAAACACAAAAAAATTCTTACCAAGGAAGAAAATGTATCGTGCTACGCTCCCTCCTCCCGCCCTGTGGTGCAACAGATGTCCCTTTCTCCAAAAATGTATTCAATGGGATTGTAATGTTGCAACCACTCACAAGTTGACCTGCTGTGTGGAAGAAACGAGTTAGTACATTTCAAACACGAAAAAGGTCATTTTAAAATCAACATGAAAAACCATAATTCCAAAAGTATAAAACACAAAAAAAAACATTACCAAGGAAGAAAATGTATCGTGCTACTCTCCCTCCTCCCGCCCTGTGGTGCAACAGATGTCCCTTTCTCCAAAAATGTACTCCATAGGATTGTAATGTTGTAACCACTCACAAGTTGACCTGCTGTGAGGAATAAACGAGCTAGTACGTTTCGAACACGAAAAAGGTCATTTCAAAATCAACATGATAAACCATAATTCCAAAAGTTGTTGTTGTTGTTGTTGTTGTTGTGGTCTTCAGTCCTGAGACTGGTTTGATGCAGCTCTCCATGCTACTCTATCCTGTGCAAGCTTTTTCATCTCCCAGTACCTACTGCAACCTACATCCTTCTGAATCTGCTTAGTGTATTCATCTCTTGGTCTCCCTCTACGATTTTTACCCTCCACGCTGCCCTCCAATACTAAATTGGTGATCCCTTGATGCCTCAGAACATGTCCTACCAACCGATCCCTTCTTCTGGTCAAGTTGTGCCACAAACTTCTCTTCTCCCCTATCCTACTCATTGCTTCCTCATTAGTTATGTGATCTACCCATCTAATCTTCAGCATTCTTCTGTAGCACCACATTTCGAAAGCTTCTATTCTCTTCTTGTCCAAACTATTTATCGTCCATGTTTCACTTCCATACATGGCTACACTCCATACGAATACTTTCGGAAATGACTTCCTGACACTTAAATCAATACTGGATGTTAACAAATTTCTCTTCTTCAGAAACGCTTTCCTTGCCATTGCCAGCCTACATTTTATATCCTCTCTACTTCGACCATCATCAGTTATTTTGCTCCCCAAATAGCAAAACTCCTTTACTACTTTAAGTGCCTCATTTCCGAATCTAATTCCCTCAGCATCACCCAACTTAATTAGACTACATTCCATTATCCTTGTTTTGCTTTTGTTGATGTTCATCTTATATCCTCCTTTCAAGACACTGTCCATTCCATTCAACTGCTCTTCCAAGTCCTTTGCTGTCTCTGACAGAATTACAATGTCATCGGCGAACCTCAAAGTTTTTATTTCTTCTCCATGAATTTTAATACCTACTCCGAATTTTTCTTTTGTTTCCTTTACTGCTTGCTCAATATACAGATTGAACAACATCAGGGACAGGCTACAACCCTGTCTTACTCCCTTCCCAACCACTGCTTCCCTTTCATGTCCTTCGACTCTTATAACTGCCATCTGGTTTCTGTACAAATTGTAAATAGCTTTTCGCTCCCTGTATTTTACCCCTGCCACCTTTAGAATTTGAAAGAGAGTATTCCAGTCAACATTGTCAAAAGCTTTCTCTAAGTCTACAAATGCTAGAAACGTAGGTTTGCCTTTCCTTAATCTTTCTTCTAAGATAAGTCGTAAGGTCAGTATTGCCTCACGTGTTCCAGTGTTTCTACGGAATCCAAACTGATCTTCCCCGAGGTTGGCTTCTACTAGTTTTTCCATTCGTCTGTAAAGAATTCGTGTTAGTATTTTGCAGCTGTGACTTATTAAGCTGATAGTTCGGTAATTTTCACATCTGTCAACACCTGCTTTCTTTGGGATTGGAATTATTATATTCTTCTTGAAGTCTGAGGGTATTTCGCCTGTTTCATACATCTTGCTCACCAGATGGTAGAGTTTTGTCAGGACTGGCTCTCCCACGGACGTCAGTAGTTCCAATGGAATATTGTCTACTCCGGGGGCCTTGTTTCGACTCAGGTCTTTCAGTGCTCTGTCAAACTCTTCACGCAGTATCGTATCTCCAATTTCATCTTCATCTACATCCTTTTCCATTTCCATAATATTGTCCTCAAGTACATCGCCCTTGTATAGACCCTCTATATACTCCTTCCACCTTTCTGCTTTCCCTTCTTTGCTTAGAACTGGGTTTCCATCTGAACTCTTGATATTCATACAAGTCGTTCTCTTATCTCCAAAAGTCTCTTTAATTTTCCTGTAGGCGGTATCTATCTTACCCCTAGTGAGATAGGCCTCTACATCCTTACATTTGTCCTCTAGCCATTCCTGCTTAGCCATTTTGCACTTCCTGTCGATCTCATTTCTGAGACGTTTGTATTCCTTTTTGCCTGTTTCACTTACTGCATTTTTATATTTTCTCCTTTCATCAATTAAATTCAATATTTCTTCTGTTACCCAAGGATTTCTACTAGCCCTCGTCTTTATACCTACCTGATCCTCTGCTGCCTTCACTACTTCATCCCTCAAAGCTACCCATTCTTCTTCTACTGTATTTATTTCCCGCATTCCTGTCAATTGCTCCCTTATGCTCTCCCTGAATCTCTGTACAACCTCTGGTTCTTTTAGTTTATCCAGGTCCCATCTCCTTAAATTCCCACCTTTTTGCAGTTTCTTCAGTTTTAATCTACAGGTCATAACCAATAGATTGTGGTCAGAGTCCACATCTGCCCCTGGAAATGTCTTACAATTTAAAACCTGGTTCCTAAATCTCTGTCTTACCATTATATAATCTATGTGGCTCTGAGCACTATGGGACTTAACATCTATGGTCATCAGTCCCCTAGAACTTAGAACTAATTAAACCTAAGTAACCTAAGGACAGCACACAACACCCAGCCATCACGAGGCAGAGAAAACCCCTGACCCCGCCGGGAATCGAACCCGGGAACCCGTGCGTGGGAAGCGAGAATGCTACCGCACGACCACGAGATGCGGGCTATATAATCTATCTGATACCTTTTAGTATCTCCAGGGTTCTTCCATGTATACAACCTTCTTTCATGATTCTTAAACCAAGTGTTAGTTATGATTATGTTGTGCTCTGTGCAAAATTCTACCAGGCGGCTTCCTCTTTCATTTCTGTCCCCCAATCCATATTCACCTACTATGTTTCCTTCTCTCCCTTTTCCTACACTCGAATTCCAGTCACCCATGACTATTAAATTTTCGTCTCCCTTCACAATCTGAATAATTTCTTTTATTTGATCATACATTTCTTCAATTTCTTCGTCATCTGCAGAGCTAGTTGGCATATAAACTTGTACTACTGTAGTAGGTGTGGGCTTCGTATCTATCTTGGCCACAATAATGCATTCACTATGCTGTTTGTAGTAGCTTACCCGCATTCCTATTTTCCTATTCATTATTAAACCTACTCCGGCATTACCCCTATTTGATTTTGTGTCTATAACCCTGTAGTCACCTGACCAGAAGTCTTGTTCCTCCTGCCACCGAACTTCACTAATTCCCACTATATCTAACTTCAACCAATCCATTTCCCTTTTTAAATTTTCTAACCTACCTGCCCGATTAAGGGATCTGACATTCCACGCTCCGATCCGTAGAACGCCAGTTTTCTTTCTCCTGGTAACGACATCCTCCTGAGTAGTCCCCGCCCGGAGATGCGAATGGGGGACTATTTTACCTCCGGAATATTTTACCCAAGAGGACGCCATCATCATGTAATCATACAGTAAAGCTGCATGCCCTCGGGAAAAATTACGGCTGTAGTTTCCCCTTGCTTTCAGCCGTTCGCAGTACCAGCACAGCAAGGCCGTTTTGATTATTGTTACAAGGCCAGATCAGTCAATCATCCAGACTGTTGCCCTTGCAACTACTGAAAAGGCTGCTGCCCCTCTTCAGGAACCACACGTTTGTCTGGCCTCTCAACAGATACCCCTCCGTTGTGGTTGCACCTACGGTACGGCTATCTGTATCGCTGAGGCACGCAAGCCTCCCCACCAACGGCAAGGTCCATGGTTCATGGGGGGGATTTCCAAAAGTATAAAACACAAAAAAATTTTTACCAAGGAAGAAAATATATCGTGCTACACTCCCTCCTCCAGCCCTGTGGTGCAACAGATGTCCCTTTCTCCAAAAATGTACTCAGTGGGTTCGTAATGTTGCAACCACTCACAAGTTGAACTGCTGTGAGGAAGAAACGAGTTAGTACGTTTCAAACACGAAAAAGGTCATTTGGAAATCAACAAGAAAAAACATAAGTCCAAAAGTATAAAACACAAAAAAATTCTTACCAAGGAAGAAAATATATCGTGCTACGCTCCCGCCTCCCGCCCTGTGGTGCAACAGATGTCCCTCTCTCTAAAAATGTCCTCAAAGGGATCGTAATGTTGCAACCACTCACAAGTTGACCTGCTGTGAGGAATATACGAGGTAGTACGGTTCAAACACCGAAAAGGTCAATTTAAAATCGACATGAAAAACCATAATTCCAAAAGTATAAAACACAAAAAAATTCTTACCAAGGAAGAAAATGTATCATGCTACGCTCCCTAATCCCGCCCTGTAGTGCAACAGATGTCCCTTTCTCTAAAAATGTACTCAATGGGATCATAATGTTGCAACCACTCACAAGTTGACCTGCTGTGAGGAATAAACGAGTTAGTACATTTCAAACACGAAAAAGGTAATTTTAAAATCGACATGAAAAACCATAATTCCAAAAGTATAAAACACAAAAAAATTCTTACCAAGGAAGAAAATGTATCGTGCTACGCTCCCTCCTCCCGCCCTGTGGTGCAACAGATGTCCCTTTCTCCAAAAATGTACTCAATGGGATCGTAATGTTGCAACCACTCACAAGTTGACCTGCTGTGAGGAAGAAACGAGTTAGTACATTTCAAACACGAAAAAGGTCATTTTAAAATCAACATGAAAAACCATAATTCCAAAAGTATAAAACACAAAAAAAACCTTACCAAGGAAGAAAATGTATCGTGCTACTCTCCCTCCTCCCGCCCAGTGGTGCAACAGATGTCCCTTTCTCCAAAAATGTACTCAATGGGATTGTAATGTTGTAACCACTCACAAGTTGACCTGCTGTGAGGAAGAATGAGTTAGTACGTTTCAAACACGAAAAAGGCCATTTAGAAATCAACATGAAAAAACATAAGTCCAAAAGTATAAAACACAAAAAAATTCTTACCAAGGAAGAAAATATATCATGCTACGCTCCCTCCTCCCGCCCTCTGGTGCAACAGATATCCCTTTCTCTAAAAATGTCCTCAAAGGGATCGTAATGTTGCAACTACTCACAAGTTGACCTGCTGTGAGGAATATACGAGGTAGTACGGTTCAAACACGAAAAAGGTCATTTTAAAATCGACATGAAAAACCATAATTCCAAACGTATAAAACACAAAAAAATTCTTACCAAGGAAGAAAATGTATCGTGCTACGCTCCCTCTTCCCGCCCTGTGGTGCAACAGATGTCCCTTTCTACAAAAATGTACTCAATGGGATCGTAATGTTGCAACCACTCACAAGTTGACCTGCTGTGAGGAATAAACGAGTTAGTTCGTTTCAAACATGAAAAAGTTCATTTTAAAATCAACATGAAAAACCATAATTGCAAAAGTATAAAACACAAAAAAATTCTTACCAAGGAAGAAAATGTAACCTGCTACGCTCCCTCCTCCCGCCCTGTGGTGCAACAGATGTCCCTTTCTCTAAAAATGTACTCAGTGGGATCATAATGTTGCAACCACTCACAAGTTGTCCTGCTGTGAGGAATAAACGAGTTAGTACGTTTCAAACACGAAAAAGGTCATTTTAAAATCAACATGAAAAACCATAATTCCAAAAGTATAAAACACAATAAAATCCTTAACAAGGAAGAAAATGTATCGTGCTACGCAATCTCCTCCCGCCCTGTGATGCAACTGATGTCCCTTTCTCCCAAAATGTACTCAATGGGATCGTAATGTTGCAACCACTCACAAGTTGACCTGCTGTGAGGTAGAAACAGGTTACTACGTTTCAAACACGAAAAAGGTCATTCCAAAATCAACATGAAAAACCATATTTCCAAAAGTATAAAACACAAAAAAATTCTTACCAAGGAAGAAAATGTATCGTGCTACGCTCCCTCCTCCCGCCCTGTGGTGCAACAGATGTCCCTTTCTCCAAAAATGTACTCAAAGGAATCGTAATGTTGCAACCACTCACAAGTTGACCTGCTGTGTGGAATAAACGAGATAGTATGTTTCAAACACGAAAAAGGTCATTTTAAAATCAACATGAAAAACCATAATTCCAAAAGTATAAAACACAAAAAAATTCTCACCAAGGAAGAAAATATATCGTGCTACGCTCCCTCCTCGTGCCCTGTGGTGCAACAGATGTCCCTTTCTCCAAAAATGTACTCAATGGGATCGTAATGTTGCAAGCACTCACAAGTTGACCTGCTGTGAGAAAAAAGCGAGTTAGTACGTTTCAAACACGAAAAAGGTCATTTTAAAATCAACATGAAAAACCATAATTCCAAAAGTATAAAACACATAAAAATTCTTACCAAGGAAGAAAATATATCGTGCTACACTCCCTCCTCCCGCACTTCGGTGCAACAGATGTCCCTTTCTCCAAAAATGTACTCAATGGGATCGTAATGTTGCAACCACTCACAAGTTGACCTGCTGTGAAGAAGAAACGAGTTAGTACGTTTCAAACACGAAGAAGGTCATTTTAAAATCAACATGAAGAACCATAATTCCAAAAGTATAAACCAGAAAATATTCCTTACAAAGGAAGAAAATGTATCGTGCTTCGCTCCCTCCTCCCGCCCTGTGGTGCAACAGATGTCCCTTTCTCCAAAAATGTACTCAATGGGATCATAATGTTGCAACCACTCACAAGTTGACTTGTTGTGAGGAAGAAACGGGTTAGTGTGTTTCAAACGCGAAAAAGGTCATTTTAAAATCAACATGAAAAACCATAATACCAAAAGTATAAAACACAAAAAAATCCTTAACAAAGAAACAAAATGTATCGTGCTAGGTTCCCTTTTCCCGCCCTGTGGTGCAACAGATGTCCATTTCATCAAAAATGTACTCAATGGGATCGTAATGTTGCAGCCACACACAAGTTTACCTGCTGTGAGGAGGAAACGAGCTAGTACGTTTCAAACATGAAAAAGTTCATTTTAAAATCAACATGAAAAACCATAATTCCAAAAGTATAAAACACAAAAAAATCCTTACCAAAGAAAGAAATTGGCTCGTGCTACGCTCTTTCCTCCCGCCCTGTGCTGCAACAGATGTCCCTGTGTCCAAAATTGTACTCAATGGGATCGTAATGTTGCAACGACACACAAGTTGAACTGCTGTGAGGAAGAAACGAGTTAGTACGTTTCAAACATGAAAAAGGTCATTTTAAAATCAACATGAAAAACCATAATACCTAAAGTATAAAACACAAAAAAATTCTGACCAAGGAAGAAAATATATCGTGCTACGCTCCCTCCACCCGCCCTTTTGTGCAACAGATGTCCCTTTCTCCAAAAATGTTTTCAATGGGATCGTAATGTTGCAACCACTCACAAGTTGACCTGCTGTGAGGAAGAAACGAGTTAGTACGTTTCAAACATGAAAAGGTCATTTTAAAATCAACATGAAAAACCATAATTCCAAAAGTATAAAACACAAAAAAATCCTTACCAAAGAAGCAAAATGTATCGTGCTAGGTACCCTTTTCCCGCCCTGTGGTGCAAAAGACGTCCCTTTCTCCAAAAATGCACTCAATGGGATCGTAATGTTGCAGCCACACACAAGTTTACCTGCTGTGAGGAGGAAACGATTTAGTACGTTTCAAACACGAAAAAGGTCATTTTAAAAACAACATGAAAAACCATAATTCCAAAAGTATAAAACACAAAAAATCCTTACCAAGGAAGAAAAAGTATCATGCTACGCTCCCTCCTCCCGCCCTGTGGTGCAACAGATGTCCCTTTATCCAAAAATGTACTCAATGGGATCGTAATGTTGCAGCCACACACAAGTTTACCTGCTGTGAGGAGGAAACGAGTTAGTACGTTCCAAACATGAAAAGGTCATTTTAAAATCAACATGAAAAACTGTAATTCCAAAAGTATAAAACACAAAAAAATCTTTACCAAAGAAACAAAATGTATCGTGCTAGGTTCCCTTTTCCCGCCCTGTTGTGCAACAGATGTCCCTATCTCCAAAAATGTACTCAATGGGATCGTAATGTTGCAGCCACACACAAGTTTACCTGCTGTGAGAAGGAAACGAGTTAGTACGTTTCTAACATGAAAAAGGTCATTTTAAAATCAACATGAAAACCCATAATTCCAAAAGTATAAAACACAAAAAAATCCTTACCAAGGAAGAAAATGTATCGTGCTACGCTCCCTCCTAACCCCCTGTGGTGCAACAGATGTCCCTTTATCCAAAAATGTCCTCAATGGGATCGTAAAGTTGCAACCAATCACAAGTCGACCTGGTGTGAAGAAGAAACGAGTTAGTATGTTTCAAACACGAAAAAGGTCATCTTAAAATCAACATGAAAAACCATAATTCGAAAAGTATAAAACACAAAAAAATCCTTACCAAGGAAGAAAATATATCGTGCTACGATCCCTCCTCCCGCCCTGTGGTGCAACAGATGTCCCTTTCTCCAAAAATGTACTCAATGGGATCGTAATGTTGCAGCCACACACAAGTTTACCTGCTGTGAGGAAGAAACGAGTTAGTACGTTTGAAACATGAAAAAGGTCATTTTAAAATCAACATTAAAAACCATAATTCTAAAAGTATAAAACACAAAAAAATCCTTACCAAAGAAAGAAATTGGCTCGTGCTACGCTCACTCCTCCCGCCCTGTGCTGCAACAGATGTCCCTTTTTCCAAAATTGTACTCAATGGGATCGTAATGTTGCAGCCACACACAAGTTGACCTGCTGTGAGGAAGAAACGAGTTAGTACGTTTCAAACATGAAAAAGGTCATTTTAAAATCAACATGAAAAACCATAATACCTAAAGTATAAAACACAAAAAAATTCTGACCAAGGAAGAAAATATATCGTGCTACGCTCCCTCCTCCCGCCCTTTTGTGCAACAGATGTCCCTTTCTCCAAAAATGTTTTCAATGGGATCGTAATGTTGCAACCACTCACAAGTTGACCTGCTGTGAGGAAGAAACGAGTTAGTACGTTTCAAACATGAAAAGGTCATTTTAAAATCAACATGAAAAACCATAATTCCAAAAGTATAAAACACAATAAAATCCTTACCAAAGAAACAAAATGTATCGTGCTAGGTTCCCTTTTCCCGCCCTGTGGTGCAAAAGATGTCCCTTTCTCCAAAAATGTACTCAATGGGATCGTAATGTTGCAGCCACATACAAGTTTACCTGCTGTGAGGAGGAAACGAGTTAGTACGTTTCAAACACGAAAAAGGACATTTTAAAAACAACATGAAAAACCATAATTCCAAAAGTATAAAACACAAAAAAATCCATACCAAGGAAGAAAAAGTATCATGCTACGCTCCCTCCTCCCGCCCTGTGGTGCAACAGATGTCCCTTTATCCAAAAATGTACTCAATGGGATCGTAATGTTGCAGCCACACACAAGTTTACCCGCTGTGAGGAGGAAACGAGTTAGTACGTTTCAAACACAAAAAAGGTCATTTTAAAATCAACATGAAGAACCATCATTCCAAAAGTATAAAACACAAAAAAATCCTTACCAAGGAAGAAAATGTATCGTGCTACGCTCCCTCCTCCTGCCCTGTGGTGCAACAGATGTCCCTTTCTCCAAAAATGTACTCAATGGGATCGTAATGTTGCAACCACTCACAAGTTGACCTGCTGTGAGGAAGAAACGAGTTAGTACATTTCAAACACGAAAAAGGTCATTTTAAAATCAACATGAAAAACCATAATTCCAAAAGTATAAAACACAAAAAAAACCTTACCAAGGAAGAAAATGTTTCGTGCTACTCTCCCTCCTCCCGCCCTGTCGTGCAACAGATGTCCCTTTCTCCAAAAATGTACTCAATGGGATTGTAATGTTGCAACCACTCACAAGTTGACCTGCTGTGAGGAAGAAACGAGTTAGTACATTTCAAACACGAAAAAGGTCATTTTAAAATCAACATGAAAAACCATAATTCCAAAAGTATAAAACACAAAAAAAACCTTACCAAGGAAGAAAATGTATCGTGCTACTCTCCCTCCTCCCGCCCTGTGGTGCAACAGATGTCCCTTTCTCCAAAAATGTACTCCATGGGATTGTAATGTTGTAACCACTCACAAGTTGACCTGCTGTGAGGAAGAAACGAGCTAGTACGTTTCGAACACGAAAAAGGTCATCTAAAAATCAACATGAAAAACAATAATACCAAAAGTATAAAACACAAAAAAATTCTGACCAAGGAAAAAAAAAAAATCGTGCTACGCTCCCTCCTCCCGCCCTGTGGTGCAAAAGATGTCCCTTTCTCCAAAAATGTACTCAATGGGATCGTAATGTTGCAGCCACACACAAGTTTACCTGCTGTGAGGAGGAAACGAGTTAGTACGTTCCAAACATGAAAAGGTCATTTTAAAATCAACATGAAAAACTGTAATTCCAAAAGTATAAAACACAAAAAAATCTTTACCAAAGAAACAAAATGTATCGTGCTAGGTTCCCTTTTCCCACCCTGTTGTGCAACAGATGTCCCTATCTCCAAAAATGTACTCAATGGGATCGTAATGTTGCAGCCACACACAAGTTTACCTGCTGTGAGGAGGAAACGATTTAGTACGTTTCAAACATGAAAAAAGTCATTTTAAAATCAACATGAAAAACCATAATTCCAAAAGTATAAAACACAAAAACATTCTTACCAAGGAAGAAAATGTATCATGGTATGAACCCTCCTCCCGCCCTGTGGTGCAACAGATGTCCCATTCTCCAAAAATGTACTCAATGGCATCGTAATGTTGCAACTACACACAAGTTGACCTGTTGTGAGGAGGAAACGAGTTAGTACGTTTCAAACATAAAAAAGGTCATTTTAAAATCAACATGAAAAACCATAATTCCAAAGGTATAAAACACAAAAAAATCCTTAAAAAGGAAGAAAATGTATCGTGCTACGCTCCCTCCTCCCCCCCTGTGGTGCAACAGATGTCCCTTTATCCAAAAATGTACTCAATGGGATCGTAAAGTTGCAACCACTCACAAGTTGACCTGGTGTGAAGAAGAAACGAGTTAGTATGTTTCAAACACGAAAAAGGTCATCTTAAAATCAACATGAAAAACCATAATTCCAAAAGTATAAAACACAAAAAAATCCTTACCAAGGAAGAAAATATATCGTGCTACGATCCCTCCTCCCGCCCTGTGGTGCAACAGATGTCCCTTTCTCCAAAAATGTACTCAATGGGATCGTAATGTTGCAACCACACACAAGTTGACATGCTGTGAGGAAGAAACGAGTTAGTACGTTTGAAACATGAAGAAGGTCATTTTAAAATCAACATTAAAAACCATAATTCTAAAAGTATAAAACACAAAAAAATCCTTACCAAAGAAAGAAATTGGCTCGTGTTACGCTCCCTCCTCCCGCCCTGTGCTGCAACAGATGTCCCTTTTTCCAAAATTGTACTCAATGGGATCGTAATGTTGCAGCCACACACAAGTTGACCTGCTGTGAGGAAGAAACGAGTTAGTATGTTTCAAACATGGAAAAGGTCATTTTAAAATCAACATCAAAAACCATAATTCCAAAAGTATAAAACACAAAAAAATCCTTACCAAAGAAACAAAATGAATCGTGCTAGGTTCCCTTTTCCCGCCCATTGATGCAACAGATGTCCCTTTCCCCATAAATGAACTCAATGGGATCGTAATGTTGAAGCCACACACAAGTTGACCTGCTGTGTGGAAGAACCGAATTAGTACGTTTCAAACATGAAAAAGGTCATTTTAAAATCAACATGAAAAACCATAATTCGAAAAGTATAAAACACAAAGAAATCTTTACCAAGGAAGAAAATGTATCGTGCTACGCTCTCTCCTCCCGCCCTGTGGTGCAACATATGTCCCTTTCTCCAAAAATGTACTCAATGGGATCGTAATGTTGCCGCCACACACAAGTTGACCTGCTGTGAGGAAGAAACGATTTAGTACGTTTCAAACATGAAAAAAGTCATTCTAAAATCAACATGAAAAACCATAATTCCAAAAGTATAAAACACAAAAACATTCTTACCAAGGAAGAAAATGTATCATGGTATGAATCCTCCTCCCGCCCTGTGGTGCAACAGATGTCCCATTCTCCAAAAATGTACTCAATGGCATCGTATTGTTGCAACTACACACAAGTTGACCTGTTGTGAGGAGGAAACGAGTTAGTACATTTCAAACATAAAAAAGGTCATTTTAAAATCAACATGAAAAACCATACTTCCAAAAGTATAAAACACAAAAAAATCGTTACTAAAGAAAGAAATTGGCTCGTGCTACGCTCCCTCCTGCTGCCCTGTGCTGCAACAGATGTCCCTTTGTCCAAAATTGAACTCAATGGGATCGTAATGTTGCAAACACACACAAGTTGACAAGCAGTGAGGAAGAAACGAATTAGTACGTTTCAAACATGAAAAATGTCATTTTAAAATCAACATGAAAAACCATAATTCCAAAACTAAAAAACACAAAAAAATCCTTACCAAAGAAAGAAATTGGCTCTTGCTACGCTCCCTCCTCCCGCCTTGTGTTGCAACAGATGTCCCGTTTTCCAAAATTGTACTCAATGGGATCGTAATGTTGCAGCCACACACAAGTTTACCTGCTGTGAGGAGGAAACGAGTTGGTACGTTCCAAACATTAAAAGGTCATTTTAAAATCAACATGAAAAACTGTAATTCCAAAAGTATAAAACACAAAAAAATCTTTACCAAAGAAACAAAATGTATCGTGCTAGGTTCCCTTTTCCCGCCCTGTTGTGCAACAGTTGTCCCTATCTCCAAAAATGTACTCAATGGGATCGTAATGTTGCAGCCACACACAAGTTTACCTGCTGTGAGGAGGAAACGAGTTAGTACGTTTCTAACATGAAAAAGGTCATTTCAAATTCAACATGAAAACCCATAATTCCAAAAGTATAAAACACAAAAAAATCCTTAAAAAGGAAGAAAATGTATCGTGCTACGCTCCCTCCTCCCCCCCTGTGGTGCAACAGATGTCCCTTTCTCCAAAAATGTACTCAATGGGATCGTAATGTTGCAACCACTCACAAGTTGACCTGCTGTGAGAAAAAAGTGAGTTAGTACGTTTCAAACACGAAAAAGGTCATTCTAAAATCAACATGAAAAACCATAATTCCAAAAGTATAAAACACAAAAAAATCCTTACCAAAGAAACAAAATGTATCGTGCTAGGTTCCCTTTCCCGCCCTGTAGTGCAACAGATGTCCATTTTTCCAAAAATGTACTCAATGGGATCGTAATGTTGCAGCCACACACAAGTTTACCTGCTGTGAGGAGGAAACGAGCTAGTACGTTTCAAACATGAAAAAGGTCATTTTAAAATCAACAGGAAAAACCATAATACCAAAAGTATAAAACACAAAAAAATCCTTACCAAGGAGAAAATGTATCGTGCTACGGTCCCTCCTCCCGCCCTGTTGTGCAATAGATGTCCCTTTCTCCAAAAATGTACTCAATGGGATCGTAATGTTGCAGCCACACACAAGTTTACCTGCTGTGAGGAGGAAACGAGTTAGTACGTTTCAAACACAAAAAAGGTCATTTTAAAATCAACATGAAGAACCATAATTCCAAAAGTATAAAACACAAAGAAATCCTTAACACGGAAGAAAATGTATCGTGCTACGCTCCCTTCTCCCTCCCTGTGGTGCAACAGATGTCCCTTTCTCCAAAAATGTACTCAATGGGATCATAATGTTGCAACGACACACAAGTTGACCTGCTGTGAGGAAGAAACGAGTTAGTACGTTTCAAACATGAAAAAAGTCATTTTAAAATCAACATGAAAAACCATAATACCAAAAGTATAAAACACAAAAAAATTCTGACCAAGGAAGAAAATATATCGTGCTACGCTCAATCCTCCCGCCCTGTGGTGCAAAAGATGTCCCTTTCTCCAAAAATGTACTCAATGGGATCGTAATGTTGCAGCCACACACAAGTTTACCTGCTGTGAGGAGGAAACGAGTTAGTACGTTCCAAACATGAAAAGGTCATTTTAAAATCAACATGAAAAACTGTAATTCCAAAAGTATATAACACAAAAAAATCTTTACCAAAGAAAGAAATTGGCTCGTGCTACGCTCTTTCCTCCCGCCCTGTGCTGCAACAGATGTCCCTTTGTCCAAAATTGTACTCAATGGGATCGTAATGTTGCAACGACACACAAGTTGACCTGCTGTGAGGAAGAAACGAGTTAGTATGTTTCAAACATGAAAAAGGTCATTTTAAAATCAACATGAAAAACCATAATACCTAAAGAATAAAACACAAAAAAATTCTGACCAAGGAAGAAAATATATCGTGCTACGCTCCCTCCTCCCGCCCTTTTGTGCAACAGATATCCCTTTCTCCAAAAATGTTTTCAATGGGATCGTAATGTTGCAACCACTCACAAGTTGACCTGCTGTGAGGAAGAAACAAGTTAGTACGTTTCAAACATGAAAAGCTCATTTTAAAATCAACATGAAAAACCATAATTCCAAAAGTATAAAACACAAAAAAATCCTTACCAAGGAAGAAAATGTATCGTGCTACGGTCCCTCCTCCCGCCCTGTGGTGCAACAGATGTCCCTTTCTCCAAAAATGTACTCAATGGGATCGTAATGTTGCAGCCACACACAAGTTTACCTGCTGTGAGGAGGAAACGAGTTAGTACGTTTCAAACACAAAAAAGGTCATTTTAAAATCAACATGAAGAACCATAATTCCAAAAGTATAAAACACAAAGAAATCCTTACCAAGGAAGAAAATGTATCTTGCTACGCTCCCTCCTCCCTCCCTGTGGTGCAACAGATGTCCCTTTCTCCAAAAATGTACTCAATGGGATCATAATGTTGCAACGACACACAAGTTGACCTGCTGTGAGGAAGAAACGAGTTGGTACGTTTCAAACATGAAAAAAGTCATTTTAAAATCAACATGAAAAACCATAATACCAAAAGTATAAAAGACAAAAAAATTCTGACCAAGGAAGAAAATATATCGAGCTACGCTCAATCCTCCCGCCCTGTGGTGCAAAAGATGTCCCTTTCTCCAAAAATGTACTCAATGGGATCGTAATGTTGCAGCCACACACAAGTTTACCTGCTGTGAGGAGGAAACGAGTTAGTACGTTCCAAACATGAAAAGGTCATTTTAAAATCAACATGAAAAACTGTAATTCCAAAAGTATATAACACAAAAAAATCTTTACCAAAGAAACAAAATGTATCGTGCTAGGTTCCCTTTTCCCGCCCTGTTGTGCAACAGATGTCCCTTTCTCCAAAAATGTACTCAATGGGATCGTAATGTTGCAGCCACACACAAGTTACCTGCTGTGAGGAGGAAACGAGTTAGTACGTTTCTAACAGTACAAAGGTCATTTTAAAATCAACATGAAAAACCATAATTCCAAAAGAATAAAACACAAAGAAATCCTTACCAAAGAAAGAAATTGGCTCGTGCTACGCTCCCTCCTCCCGCCCTGTGCTGCAACTGATGTCCCTTTGTCCAAAATTGTACTCAATGGGATCGTAATGTTGCAACGACACACAAGTTGACCTGCTGTGAGGAAGAAACGAGTTAGTATGTTTCAAACATGAAAAAGGTCATTTTAAAATCAACATGAAAAACCAAAATACCAAAAGTATAAAACACAAAAAAATTCTGACCAAGGAAGAAAATATATCGTGCTACGCTCCCTCCACCCGCACTGTGCTGCAACAGATGTCCCTTTGTCCAAAATTGTACTCAATGGGATCGTAATGTTGCAACCACACACAAGTTGACCTGCTGTGAGGGAGAAAAGAGTTAGTACGTTTCAAACATGAAAAAGGTTATTTTAAAATCAACATGAAAAACCATAATTCCCAAAGTATAAAAAACAAAGAAATCCTTACCAAAGAAAGAAATTGGCTCCTGCTACGCTCCCTCCTCCCGCCCTGTGCTGCAACAGATGTCCCTTTGTCCAAAATTGTACTCAATGGGATCGTAATGTTGCAACCACACACAAGTTGACCTGCTGTGAGGAAGAAACTAGTTAGTACGTTTCAAACATGCTAAAGGTCATTTTAAAATCAACATGAAAAACCATAATTCCAAAAGTATAAAACACAAAAAAATCCTTACCAAAAAAACAAAATGTATCGTGCTAGGTTCCCTTTTCCCGCCCTGTGGTGCAACAGACCTCCCTTTCTCCAAAAAAGTACTCAATGGGATCGTAATGTTGCAACCACTCACAAGTTGACGTGCTGTGAGGAAGAAACGAGATAGTACGTTTGAAACACGAAAAAGGTCATTTTAAAATCAACATGAAGAACCATAATTCCAAAAGTATAAACCAGAAAATATTCCTTGCAAAGGAAGAAAATGTATCGTGCTACGCTCCCTCCTCCCGCCCTGTGGGGCAACAGATGTCCCTTCCTCCAAAAATGTACTCAATGGGATCATAATGTTGCAACCACACACAAGTTCACCTGTTGTGAGGAAGAAACGGGTTAGTGTGTTTCAAACGCGAAAAAGGTCATTTTAAAATCAACATGAAAAACCATAATTCCAAAAGTATAAAACACAAAAAAATCGTTACCAAAGAAAGAAATTGGCTCGTGCTACTCTCTTTCCTCCCGCCCTGTGCTGCAACAGATGTCCCTTTGTCCAAATTTGTACTCAATGGGATCGTAATGTTGCAACGACACACAAGTTGACTTGCTGTGAGGAAGAAACAAGTTAGTACATTTCAAACACGAAAAAGGTCATTTTAAAATCAACATGAAAAACCATAATTCCAAAAGTATAAAACACAAAAAAATCATTACCAAGGAAGAAAATGTATCGTTCTACGCTCCCTCCTCCCGCCCTGTGGTGCAACAGATGTCCCTTTATCCAAAAATGTACTCAATGGGATCGTAATGTTGCAGCCACACACAAGTTTACCTGCTGTGAGGAGGAAACGAGTTAGTACGTTTCAAACACGAAAAAGGTCATTTTAAAATCAACATGAAAAACCATAATTCCAAAAGTATAAAACACAAAAAAATCCTTACCAAAGAAAGAAATTGGCTCGTGCTACGCTCACTCCTCCCGCCCTGTGCTGCAACAGATGTCCCTTTTTCCAAAATTGTACACAATGGGATCGTAATGTTGCAGCCACACACAAGTTGACCTGCTGTGAGGAAGAAACGAGTTAGTATGTTTCAAACATGAAAAAGGTCATTTTAAAATCAACATCAAAAACCATAATTCCAAAAGTATAAAACACAAAAAAATCCTTACCAAAGAAACAAAATGTATCGTGCTAGTTTCCCTTTTCCCGCACTTTGGTGCAACAGATGTCCCTTTCCCCAAAAATGTACTCAATGGGATTGTAATGTTGCATCCACACACAAGTTGACCTGCTCAGAGGAAGAAACGAGTTAGTACGTTTCAAACATGAAAAAGGTCATTTTAAAGTCAACATGAAAAACCATAACCCCAAAAGTATAAAACACAAAAAAATCCTTACCAAAGATAGAAAATTATTGTGCTACGCTCCCTCCTTCCGCCCTGTGGTGCAACAGATGTCCCTTTCTCCAAAAATGTACTCAATCGGATCGTAATGTTGCAGCCACACACAAGTTGACCTGCTGTGAGGAGGAAACGAGTTAGTATGTTTCAAACATGAAAAAGGTCATTTTAAAATCGACATGAAAAATCATAATTCCAAAAGTATAAAACACTAAAAAATCCTTACCAAAGAAAGAAATTGGCTCGTCCTATGCTCCCTCCTCCCGCCCTGTGCTGCAACAGATGTCCCTTTCTCCAAAAATGTACTCAATGGGATCGTAATGTTGCAACCACTCACAAGTTGACCTCCTGTGAGGAATAAACGAGTTAGTACGTTTCAAACACGAAAAAGGTCATTTTAAAATCAACATGAAAAACCATAATTCCAAAAGTTTAAAAAACAAAAAAATTCTTACCAAGGAAGAAAATGTATCGTGCTACGCTCCCTCCTCCCCCTCTGTAGTGCAACAGATGTCCCTTTCTCCAAAAATGTACTCAATGGGATCGTAATGTTGCAACCACTCACAAGTTGACCTGCTGTGAAGATGAAACGAGTTAGTACGTTTCAAACACGAAAAAGGTCATTTTAAAATCAACATGAAGAACCATAATTCCAAAAGTATAAAACACAAAAAAATCCTCACCAAAGAAACAAAATGTATCGTGCTAGGTTCCATTTTCCCGCCCTGTGGTGCAACAGATGTCCCTTTCTCCAAAAATGTACTCAATGGGATCGTAATGTTGCAGCCACACACAAGTTTACCTGCTGTGAGAAGGAAATGAGTTAGTACGTTTCAAACATGAAAAAGGACATTTTAAAATCAACATGAAAAACCATAATTCCGAACGTATAAAACACAAAAAAATCCTTACCAAAGAAAGAAATTGGCTCGTGCTACACTCCCTCCTCCCGCCCTGTGCTGCAACAGATGTCCCTTTGTCCAAAAATGTACTCAATGGGATCGTAATGTTGCAACCACTCACAAGTTGACCTCCTGTGAGGAATAAACGAGTTAGTACATTTCAAACACGAAAAAGGTCATTTTAAAATCAACATGAAACACCATAACCCAAAAGTATAAAACACAAAAAAAACCTCACCAAGGAAGAAAATGTATCGTGCTACGCTCCCTCCTCCCGCCCTGTGGTGCAACTGATGTCCCTTTCTTCAAAAATGTACTCAATTGTATCGTAATGTTGCAACCACTCACAAGTTGACCTGCTGTGACGAAGAAATGAATTAGTACATTTCAAACACGAATAAGGTCATTTTAAAATCAACATGAAACACCATTATTCCAAAAGTATAAAACACAAAAAAAACCTCACCAAGGAAGAAAATGTATCGTACTACGCTCCCTCCTCACGCCCTGTGGTGCAACAGATGTCCCTTTCTCCAAAAATGTACCCAATGGGATCGTAATGTTGCAACCACTCACAGGTTGACCTGCTGTGAGGAAGAAACGAGTTAGTACATTTCAAACACGAAAAAGGTCATTTTAAAATCAACATGAAAAACCATAATTCCAAAAGTATAAAACACAAAAAAATCTTTACCAAGGAAGAAAATGTATCGTGCTACGCTCTCTCCTCCCGCCCTGTGGTGCAACAGATGTCCCTTTCTCCAAAAATGTACTCAAGGGGGTCGTAATGTTGCCGCCACACACAAGTTGACCTGCTGTGAGGAAGAAACGATTTAGTACGTTTCAAACATGAAAAAAGTCATTTTAAAATCAACATGAAAAACCATAATTCCAAAAGTATAAAACACAAAAAAAACCTCACCAAGGAAGAAAATGTATCGTGCTACGTTCCATCCTCACGCCCTGTGGTGCAACAGATGTCCCTTTCTCCAAAAATGTACTCAATGGGATCGTAACGTTGCAACCACTCACAAGTTGACCTGCTGTGAGGAGTAAACGAGTTAGTACGTTTCAAACACGAAAAAGGTCATATTTAAATCAACATGAAAAAACATAATTCCAAAAGTATATAACACAAAAAAATTCTTACCAAGGAAGAAAATGTATCGTGCTACGCTCCCTCCTCCCGCCCTGTGATGCAACAGATGTCCCTTTCTCCAAAAATGTACTCAATGGGATCGTAATGTAGCAACCACTCACAAGTTGACCTGCTTTGAGGAAGAAACGAGTTAGTACATTTTAAACACGAAAAAGGTCATTTTAAAATCAACATGAAAAATCATAATTCCAAAAGTATAAAACACAAAAAAATCTTTACCAAGGAAGAAAATGTATCGTGCTACGCTCTCTCCTCCCGCCCTGTGGTGCAACAGATGTCCCTTTCTCCAAAAATGTACTCAATGGGATGGTAATGTTGCCGCCACACACAAGTTGACCTGCTGTGAGGAAGAAACGATTTAGTACGTTTCAAACATGAAAAAAGTCATTTTAAAATCAACATGAAAAACCATAATTCCAAAAGTATAAAACACAAAAACATTCTTACCAAGGAAGAAAATGTATCATGGTATGAACCCTCCTCCCGCCCTGTGGTGCAACAGATGTCCCATTCTCCAAAAATGTACTCAATGGGATCGTAATGTTGCAACTACACACAAGTTGACCTGCTGTGAGGAATAAACGAGCAAGTACGTTTCAAACACGAAAAAGGTCATTTTAAAATCAACATGATAAACCATAATTCCAAAAGTATAAAACACAAAAAAATTTTTACCAAGGAAGAAAATATATCGTGCTACACTCCCTCCTCCCGCACTGTGGTGCAACAGATGTCCCTTTCTCCAAAAATGTACTCAACGGGATCGTAATGTTGCAACCACTCACAAGTTGACCTGCTGTGAGGAAGAAACGAGTTAGTACGTTTCAAACACGAAAAAGGTCATTTGGAAATCAACATGAAAAAACATAAGTCCAAAAGTATAAAACACAAAAAAATTTTACCAAGGAAGAAAATATATCGTGCTACGCTCCCTCCTCCCGCACTGCGGTGCAACAGATGTCCCTTTTTCTAAAAATGTCCTCAAAGGGATCGTAATGTTGCAACCACTCACAAGTTGACCTGCTGTGAGGAATAAACGAGCTAGTACGTTTCAAACACGAAAAAGGTCATTTTAAAATCAACATGAAAAACCACAATTCCAAAAGTATAAAACACTAAAAAATTCATACCAAGGAAGAAAATATATCGTGCTACGCTCCCTCCTCCCGCCCTGTGGTGCAACAGATGTCCCTTTCTCCACAAATGTACTCAATGGGATCGTAATGTTGCAACCACTCACAAGTTGACCTGCTGTGACGAAGAAACGAGTTAGTACGTTTCAAACACGAAAAAGGCCATTTGTTAATCAACATGAAAAAACATAATTCCAAAAGTATAAAACACAAAAAAATTCTTACCAGGGAAGAAAATGTATCGTGCTACGCTCCCTCCTCCCGCCCTGTGGTGCAACAGGTGTCCCTTTCTCTAAAAGTGTACTCAATGGAATCGTAATGTTGCAACCACTCACAAGTTGACCTGCTTTGAGGATAAATGAGTTAGTACGTTTCAAACACGAAAAAGGTCATTTTAAAATCAACATGAAAAACCATAAATCCAAAAGTATAAAACACAAAAAAATTCTTACCAAGGAAGAAAATGTATCGTGCTACGCTCCCTCCTCCCGCCCTGTGGTGCAACTGATATCCCTTTCTCCAAAAATGTACTCAATGGGATCGTATAGTTGCAACCACTCACAAGTTAACCTGCTGTGATGAAGAAACGAGTTAGTACATTTCAAACACGAAAAAGGTCATTTTAAAATCAACATGAAACACCATAATTCCAAAACTATAAAACACAAAAAAAACCTTACCAAGGAAGAAAATGTATCGTGCTACGCTCCCTCCTCCCGCACTGTGGTGCAACAGATGTCCCTTACTCCAAAAACGTACTCATCTGTATCATTATGCTGCAACCACTCACAAGTTGACCTGCTGTGAGGAAGAAACGAGTTAGTACATTTCAAACACGAAAAAGGTCATTTTAAAATCAACATGAAAAACCATAATTCCAAAAGTATAAAACACAAAAAAAACCTCACCAAGGAAGAAAATGTATCGTGCTACGTTCCCTCCTCACGCCCTGTGGTGCAACAGATGTCCCTTTCTCCAAAAATGTACTCAATGGGATCGTAACGTTGCAACCACTCACAAGTTGACCTGCTGTGAGGAGTAAACGAGTTAGTACGTTTCAAACACGAAAAAGGTCATATTTAAATCAACATGAAAAAACATAATTCCAAAAGTATAAAACACAAAAAAATTTTTACCAAAGAAGAAAATGTATCGTGCTACGCTCCCTCCTCCCGCCCTGTGGTGCAACAGATGTCCTTTTCTCCAAAAATGTACTCAATGGGATCGTAATGTTGCAACCACTCACAATTTGACCTGCTGTGAGGAGTAAACGAGTTAGTACGTTTCAAACACGAAAAAGGTCATATTTAAATCAACATGAAAGAACATAATTCCAAAAGTATAAAACACAAAAAAATTCTTACCAAGGAAGAAAATGTATCGTGCTACGCTCCCTCCTCCCGCCCTGTGGTGCAACAGATGTCCCTTTCACCAAAAATGTACTCAATGGGAGCGTAATGTTGGAACCACTCACAAGTTGACCTGCTGTGAGGAATAAACGAGTTAGTACGTTTCAAACACGAAAAAGGTCATATTTAAATCAACTTGAAAAAACATAATTCCAAAAGTATAAAACACAAATAAATTCTTACCAAGGAAGAAAATGTATCGTGCTACGCTCCCTCCTCCCGCCCTGTGGTGCAACAGATGTCTCTTTATCCAAAAATGTACTCAATGGGATCGTAATGTTGCAACCACTCACAAGTTGACCTGCTGTGAGGAGTAAACGAGTTAGTACGTTTCAAACACGAAAAAGGTCATATTTAAATCAACATGAAAAAACATAATTCCAAAAGTATAAAACACAAAAAAATTCTTACCAAGGAAGAAAATGTATCGTGCTACGCTCCCTCCTCCCGCCCTGTGGTGCAACAGATGTCCCTTTCTCCAAAAATGTACTCAATGGGATCGTAATGTTGCAACCACTCACAAGTTGACCTGCTGTGAGGAGTAAACGAGTTAGTACGTTTCAAACACGAAAAAGGTCATATTTAAATCAACATGAAAAAACATAATTCCAAAAGTATAAAACACAAAAAAATTCTTACCAAGGAAGAAAATGTATCGTGCTACGCTCCCTCCTCCCGCCCTGTGGTGCAACAGATGTCCCTTTCTCCAAAAATGTACTCAATGGGATCGTAATGTTGCAACCACTCACAAGTTGACCTGCTGTGAGGAAGAAACGAGTTAGTACATTTCAAACACGAAAAAGGTCATTTTAAAAACAACATGAAACACCATAATTCCAAAAGTATAAAACACAAAAAAAACCTCACCAAGGAAGAAAATGTATCGTGCTACGTTCCCTGCTCACGCCCTGTGTTGCAACAGATGTCCCTTTCTCCAAAAATGTACTCAATGGGATCGTAATGTTGCAACCACTCACAAGTTGACCTGCTGTGAGGAGTAAAAGAGTTAGTACGTTTCAAACGCGAAAAAGGTCATATTTAAATCAACATGAAAAAACATAATTCCAAAAGTATAAAACACAAAAAAATTCTTAACAAGGAAGAAAATGTATCGTGCTACGCTCCCTCCTCCCGCCCTGTGGTGCAACAGATGTCCCTTTCTCCAAAAATGTACTCAATGGGATTGTAATGTTGCAACCACTCACAAGTTGACCTGCTGTGAGGAATAAACGAACTAGTACGTTTCGAACACGAAAAAGGTCATTTCAAAATCAACATGATAAACCATAATTCCAAAAGTATAAAACACAAAAAAATTTTTACCAAGGAAGAAAATATATCGTGCTACACTCCCTCCTCCCGCCCCGTGGTGCACCAGATGTCCCTTTCTCCAAAAATGTACTCAGCGGGATCGTAATGTTGCAACCACTCACAAGTTGAACTGCTGTGAGGAAGAAACGAGTTAGTACGTTTCAAACACGAAAAAGGTCATTTGGAAATCAACAAGAAAAAACATAAGTCCAAAAGTATAAAACACAAAAAAATTCTTACCAAGGAAGAAAATATATCGTGCTACGCTCCCTCCTCCCGCCCTGTGGTGCAACAGATGTCCCTCTCTCTAAAAATGTCCTCAAAGGGATCGTAATGTTGCAACCACTCACAAGTTGACCTGCTGTGAGGAATATACGAGGT
Source organism: Schistocerca piceifrons (assembly GCF_021461385.2). NCBI lineage: Eukaryota > Metazoa > Arthropoda > Insecta > Orthoptera > Acrididae > Schistocerca > Schistocerca piceifrons. Next base: position 48,974,458 of record NC_060144.1, read on the forward strand.
AGTACGGTTCAAACAAGGAAAAGGTCATTTTAAAATCGGCATGAAAAACCAAAATTCCAAAAGTATAAAACACAAAAAAATTCTTACCAAGGAAGAAAATGTATCATGCTACGCTCCCTAATCCCGCCCTGTAGTGCAACAGATGTCCCTTTCTCTAAAAATGTACTCAATGGGATCATAATGTTGCAACCACTCACAAGTTGACCTGCTGTGAGGAATAGACGAGTTAGTACATTTCAAACACGAAAAAGGTAATTTTAAAATCGACATGAAAAACCATAATTCCAAAAGTATAAAACACAAAAAAAAACCTTACCAAGGAAGAAAATGTATCGTGCTACTCTCCCTCCTCCCGCCCTGTGGTGCAACAGATCTCCCTTTCTCTAAAAATGTCCTCAAAGGGATCGTAATGTTGCAACTACTCACAAGTTGACCTGCTGTGAGGAATATACGAGGTAGTACGGTTCAAACACGAAAAAGGTCATTTTAAAATCGACATGAAAAACCATAATTCCAAAAGTATAAAACACAAAAAAATTCTTACCAAGGAAGAAAATGTATCGTGCTACGCTCCCTCCTCCCGCCCTGTGGTGCAACAGATGTCCCTTTCTCCAAAAATGTACTCAATTGGATCGTAATGTTGCAACCACTCACAAGTTGACCTGCTGTGAGGAATAAACGAGTTAGTTCGTTTCAAACATGAAAAAGTTCATTTTAAAATCAACATGAAAAACCATAATTGCAAAAGTATAAAACACAAAAAAATTCTTACCAAGGAAGAAAATGTAACCTGCTACGCTCCCTCCTCCCGCCCTGTGGTGCAACAGATGTCCCTTTCTCTAAAAATGTACTCAATGGGATCATAATGTTGCAACCACTCACAAGTTGTCCTGCTGTGAGGAATAAACGAGTTAGTATGTTTCAAACACGAAAAAGGTCATTTTAAAATCAACATGAAAAACCATAATTCCAAAAGTATAAAACACAATAAAATCCTTAACAAGGAAGAAAATGTATTGTGCTACGCTCCCTCCTGTCGCCCTGTGATGCAACTGATGTCCCTTTCTCCAAAAATGTACTCAATGGGATCGTAATGTTGCAACCACTCACAAGTTGACCTGCTGTGAGGAAGAAACAAGTTACTACATTTCAAACACGAAAAAGGTCATTCCAAAATCAACATGAAAAACCATAATTCCAAAAGTATAAAACACAAAAAAATTCTTACCAAGGAAGAAAATGTATCGTGCTACGCTCCCTCCTCCCGCCCTGTGGTGCAACAGATGTCCCTTTCTCCAAAAATGTACTCAAAGGAATCGTAATGTTGCAACCACTCACAAGTTGACCTGCTGTGTGGAATAAACGAGATAGTATGTTTCAAACACGAAAAAGGTCATTTTAAAATCAACATGAAAAACCATAATTCCAAAAGTATAAAACACATAAAAATTCTTACCAAGGAAGAAAATATATCGTGCTACACTCCCTCCTCCCGCCCTGCGGTGCAACAGATGTCCCTTTCTCCAAAAATGTACTCAATGGGATCGTAATGTTGCAACCACTCACTAGTTGACCTGCTGTGAAGAAGAAACGAGTTAGTACGTTTCAAACACGAAGAAGGTCATTTTAAAATCAACATGAAGAACCATAATTCCAAAAGTATAAACCAGAAAATATTCCTTACAAAGGAAGAAAATGTATCGTGCTTCGCTCCCTCCTCCCGCCCTGTGGTGCAACAGATGTCCCTTTCTCCAAAAATGTACTCAATTTGATCATAATGCTGCAACCACTCACAAGTTGACTTGTTGTGAGGAAGAAACGGGTTAGTGTGTTTCAAACGCGAAAAAGGTCATTTTAAAACCAACATGAAAAACCATAATACCAAAAGTATAAAACACAAAAAAATCCTTATCAAAGAAACAAAATGTATCGTGCTAGGTTCCCTTTTCCCGCCCTGTGGTACAACAGATGTCCATTTCTCCAAAAATGTACTCAATGGGATCGTAATGTTGCAGCCACACACAAGTTTACCTGCTGTGAGGAGGAAACGAGTTAGTACGTTTCAAACATGAAAAAGGTCATTTTAAAATCAACATGAAAAACAATAATTCCAAAAGTATAAAACACAAAAAAATCCTTACCAAAGAAAGAAATTGGCTCGTGCTACGCTCTTTCCTCCCGCCCTGTGCTGCAACAGATGTCCCTTTGTCCAAAATTGTACTCAATGGGATCGTAATGTTGCAACGACACACAAGTTGACCTGCTGTGAGGAAGAAACGAGTTAGTACGTTTCAAACATGAAAAAGGTCATTTTAAAATCAACATGAAAAACCATAATACCTAACGTAAAACCACAAAAAAATTCTGACCATGGAAGAAAATATATCATGCTACGCTCCCTCCTCCCGCCCTGTGGTGCAACAGATGTCCCTTTCTCCAAAAATGTACTCAATGGGATTGTAATGCTGCAACCACTCACAAGTTGACCTGCTGTGAGGAAGAAACGAGTTAGTACATTTCAAACACGAAAAAGGTCATTTTAAAATCAACATGAAAAACCATAATTCCAAAAGTATAAAACACAAAAGAAAACCTTACCAAGGAAGAAAATGTATCGTGCTACTCTCCCTCCTCCCGCCCTGTGGTGCAACAGATGTCCCTTTCTCCAAAAATGTACTCCATGGGATTGTAATGTTGTAACCACTCCGAAGTTGACCTGCTGTGAGGAAGAAACGAACTAGTACATTTTGAACACGAAAAAGGTCATTTTAAAATCAACATGAAAAACCATAATACCAAAAGTATAAAACACAAAAAAATTCTGACCAAGGAAAAAAAAAATATCGTGCTACGCTCCCTCCTCCCACCCTGTGGTGCAAAAGATGTCCCTTTCTCCAAAAATGTACTCAATGGGATCGTAATGTTGCAGCCACACACAAGTTTACCTGCTGTGAGGAGGAAACGAGTTAGTACGTTCCAAACATGAAAAGGTCATTTTAAAATCAACATGAAAAACTGTAATTCCAAAAGTATAAAACACAAAAAAATCTTTACCAAAGAAACAAAATGTATCGTGCTAGGCTCCCTTTTCCCGCCCTCTTGTGCAACAGATGTCCCTATCTCCAAAAATGTACTCAATGGGATCGTAATGATGCAGCCACACCCAAGTTTACCTGCTGTGAGGAGGACATGAGTTAGTACGTTTCTAACATGAAAAACGTCATTTTAAAATCAACATGAAAACCCATAATTCCAAAAGTATAAAACACAAAAAAATCCTTACCAAGGAAGAAAATGTATCGTGCTACGCTCCCTCCTAACCCCCTGTGGTGCAACAGATGTCCCTTTATCCAAAAATGTCCTCAATGGGATCGTAAAGTTGCAACCAATCACAAGTTGACCTGGTGTGAAGAAGAAACGAGTTAGTATGTTTCAAACACGAAAAAGGTCATCTTAAAATCAACATGAAAAACCATAATTCCAAAAGTATAAAACACAAAAAAATCCTTACCAAGGAAGAAAATATATCGTGCTACGATCCCTCCTCCCGCCCTGTGGTGCAACAGATGTCCCTTTCTCCAAAAATGTACTCAATGGGATCGTAAAGTTGCAGCCACACACAAGTTTACCTGCTGTGAGGAAGAAACGAGTTAGTACGTTTGAAACATGAAAAAGGTCATTTTAAAATCAACATTAAAAACCATAATTCTAAAAGTATAAAACACAAAAAAATTCTTACCAAAGAAAGAAATTGGCTCGTGCTACGCTCACTCCTCCCGCCCTGTGCTGCAACAGATGTCCCTTTTTCCAAAATTGTACTCAATGGGATCGTAATGTTGCAGCCACACACAAGTAGACCTGCTGTGAGGAAGAAACGAGTTAGTACGTTTCAAACATGAAAAAGGTCATTTTAAAATCAACATGAAAAACCATAATACCTAAAGTATAAAACACAAAAAAATTCTGACCAAGGAAGAAAATATATCGTGCTACGCTCCCTCCTCCCGCCCTTTTGTGCAACAGATGTCCCTTTCTACAAAAATGTTTTCAATGGGATCGAAATGTTGCAACCACTCACAAGTTGACCTGCTGTGAGGAAGAAACGTGTTAGTACGTTTCAAACATGAAAAGGTCATTTTAAAATCAACATGAAAAACCATAATTCCAAAAGTATAAAACACAAAAAAATCCTTACCAAAGAAACAAAATGTATCGTGCTAGGTTCCCTTTTCCCGCCCTGTGGTGCAAAAGATGTCCGTTTCTCCAAAAATGTACTCAATGGGATCGTAATGTTGCAGCCACATACAAGTTTACCTGCTGTGAGGAGGAAACGAGTTAGTACGTTTCAAACACGAAAAAGGTCATTTTAAAAACAACATGAAAAACCATAATTCCAAAACTATAAAACACAAAAAAAACCTTACCAAGGAAGAAAATGTATCGTGCTACGCTCCCTCCTCCCGCACTGTGGTGCAACAGATGTCCCTTACTCCAAAAACGTACTCATCTGTATCATAATGCTGCAACCACTCACAATTTGACCTGCTGTGAGGAAGAAACGAGTTAGTACATTTCAAACACGAAAAAGGTCATTTTAAAATCAACATGAAGAACCATCATTCCAAAAGTATAAAACACAAAAAAATCCTTACCAAGGAAGAAAATGTATCGTGCTACGCTCCCTCCTCCCGCCCTGTGGTGCAACAGATGTCCCTTTCTCCAAAAATGTACTCAATGGGATCGTAATGTTGCAACCACTCACAAGTTGACCTGCTGTGAGGAAGAAACGAGTTAGTACATTTCAAACACGAAAAAGGTCATTTTAGAATCAACATGAAACACAATAATTCCAAAAGTATAAAACACAAAAAAAACCTCACCAAGGAAGAGAATATATCGTGCTACGTTCCCTCCTCACGCCCTGTGGTGCAACAGATGTCCCTTTCTCCAAAAATGTACTCAATGGGATCGTAATGTTGCAACCACTCACAAGTTGACCTGCTGTGAGGAGTAAACGAGTTAGAACGTTCCAAACACGAAAAAGGTCATATTTAAATCAACATGAAAAAACATAATTCCAAAAGTATAAAACACAAAAAAATTCTTACCAAGGAAGAAAATGTATAGTGATACGCTCCCTCCTCCCGCCCTGTGGTGCAACAGATGTCCCTTTCTCCAAAAATGTACTCAATGGGATTGCAATTTGCAACCACTCACAAGTTGACCTGCTGTGAGGAAGAAACGAGTTAGTACATTTCAAACACGAAAAAGGTCATTTTAAAATCAACATGAAAAACCATAATTCCAAAAGTATAAAACATAAAAAAAAACCTTACCAAGGAAGAAAATGTATCGTTCTACTCTCCCTCCTCCCGCCCTGTGGTGCAACAGATGTCCCTTTCTCCAAAAATGTACTCCATGGGATTGTAATGTTGTAACCACTCACAAGTAGACCTGCTGTGAGGAAGAAACGAGCTAGTACGTTTCGAACACGAAAAAGGCCATTTTAAAATCAACATGAAAAACCATAATACCAAAAGTATAAAACACAAAAAAATTCTGACCAAGGAAAAAAAAAATATCGTGCTACGCTCCCTCCTCCCGCCCTGTGGTGCAAAAGATGTCCCTTTCTCCAAAAATGTACTCAATGGGATCGTAATGTTGCAGCCACACACAAGTTTACCTGCTGTGAGGAGGAAACGAGTTAGTACGTTCCAAACATGAAAAGGTCATTTTAAAATCAACATGAAAAACTGTAATTCCAAAAGTATAAAACACAAAAAAATCTTTAACAAAGAAACAAAATGTATCGTGCTAGGTTCCCTTTTCCCGCCCTGTTGTGCAACAGATGTCCCTATCTTCAAAAATGTACTCAATGGGATCGTAATGTTGCAGCCACACACAAGTTTACCTGCTGTGAGGAGGAAACGAGTTAGTACGTTTCTAAGATGAAAAAGGTCATTTTAAAATCAACATGAAAACCCATAATTCCAAAAGTATAAAACACAAAAAAATCCTTAAAAAGGAAGAAAATGAATCGTGCTACGCTCCCTCCTCCCCCCCTGTGGTGCAACAGATGTCCCTTTATCCAAAAATGTACTCAATGGGATCGTGAAGTTGCAACCACTCACAAGTTGACCTGGTGTGAAGAAGAAACGAGTTAGTATGTTTCAAACACGAAAAAGGTCACCTTAAAATCAACATGAAAAACCATAATTCCAAAAGTATAAAACACAAAAAAATCCTTACCTAGGAAGAAAATATATCGTGCTACGATCCCTCCTCCCGCCCTGTGGTGCAACAGATGTCCTTTTCTCCAAAAATGTACTCAATGGGATCGTAATGTTGCAACCACACACAAGTTGACCTGCTGTGAGGAAGAAACGAGTTAGTACGTTTGAAACATGAAAAAGGTCATTTTAAAATCAACATTAAAAACCATAATTCTAAAAGTATAAAACACAAAAAAATCCTTACCAAAGAAAGAAATTGGCTCGTGCTTCGCTCACTCCTCCCGCCCTGTGCTGCAACAGATGTCCCTTTTTCCAAAATTGTACTCAATGGGATCGTAATGTTGCAGCCACACACAAGTTGACCTGCTGTGAGGAAGAAACGAGTTAGTATGTTTCAAACATGAAAAAGGACATTTTAAAATCAACATCAAAAACCATAATTCCAAAAGTATAAAACACAAAAAAATCCTTACCAAAGAAACAAAATGAATCGTGCTAGGTTCCCTTTTCCCGCCCATTGGTGCAACAGATGTCCCTTTCTCCATAAATGAACTCAATGGGATCGTAATGTTGCAGCCACACACAAGTTGACCTGCTGTGTGGAAGAAACGAATTAGTACGTTTCAAACATGAAAAAGGTCATTTTAAAATCAACATGAAAAACCATAATTCGAAAAGTATAAAACACAAAAAAATCTTTACCAAGGAAGAAAATGTATCGTGCTACGCTCTCTCCTCCCGCCCTGTGGTGCAACAGATGTCCCTTTCTCCAAAAATGTACTCAATGGGATCGTAATGTTGCCGCAACACGCAAGTTGACCTGCTGTGAGGAAGAAATGATTTACTACCTTTCAAACATGAAAAAAGTCATTTTAAAATGAACATGAAAAACCATAATTCCAAAAGTATAAAACACAAAAACATTCTTACCAAGGAAGAAAATGTATCATGGTATGAACCCTCCTCCCGCCCTGTGGTGCAACAGATGTCCCATTCTCCACAAATGTACTCAGTGGCATCGTAATGTTGCAACTACACACAAGTTGACCTGTTGTGCGGAAGAAAGGTGTTAGTACGTTTCAAACATAAAAAAGGTCATTTTAAAATCAACATGAAAATCCATACTTCCAAAAGTATAAAACACAAAAAAATCGTTGCCAAAGAAAGAAATTGGCTCGTGCTACGCCCCCTCCTCCCGCCCTGTGCTGCAACAGATGTCCCTTTGTCCAAAATTGAACTCAATGAAATCGTAATGTTGCAACCACACACAAGTTGACAAGTAGTGAGGAAGAAACGAATTAGTACGTTTCAAACATGAAAAATGTCATTTTAAAATCAACATGAAAAACCATAATTCCAAAAGTAAAAAACACAAAAAAATCCTTACCAAAGAAAGAAATTGGCTCTTGCTACGCTCCCTCCTCCCGCCCTGTGTTGCAACAGATGTCCCGTTTTCCAAAATTGTACTCAATGGTATCGTAATGTTGTAACCACACACAAGTTGACTTGCTGTGAGGAAGAAACGAGTTAGTACGTTCCAAACATGAAAAAGATCATTTTAAAATCAACATGAAAAACCATAATTCCAAAAGGGTAAAACACAAAAAAATCCTTACCAAAGAAACAAAATGTATCGTGCTAGGTTCCCTTTTCCCGCCCTGTGGTGCAACAGATGTCCCTTTCTCCAAAAATGTACTCAATGGGATCGTAGTGTTGCAACCTCTCACAAGTTGACATGCTGTGAGAAAAAAGCGAGTTAGTACGTTTCAAACACGAAAAAGGTCATTCTAAAATCAACATGAAAAACCATAATTCCAAAAGTATAAAACACATAAAAATTGTTACCAAGGAAGAAAATATATCGTGCTACACTCCCTCCTCCCGCCCTGTGGTGCAACAGATGTCCCTTTCTCCAAAAAAGTACTCAATGGGATCGTAATGTTGCAACCACTCACAAGTTGACCTGCTGTGAGGAAGAAACAAGTTAGTACGTTTCAAACATGAAAAGGTCATTTTAAAATCAACATGAAAAACCATAATTCCAAAAGTATAAAACACAAAAAAATCCTTACCAAAGAAACAAAATGTATCGTGCTAGGTTCCCTTTTCCCGCCCTGTGGTGCAAAAGATGTCCCTTTCTCCAAAAATGTACTCAATGGGATCGTAATGTTGCAGCCACACACAAGTTTACCTGCTGTGAGGAGGAAACGAGTTAGTACGTTTCAAACACGAAAAAGGTCATTTTAAAATCAACATGAAAAACCATAATTCCAAAAGTATAAAACACAAAAAAATCCTTACCAAGGAAGAAAATGTATCGTGCTACGGTCCCTCCTCCCGCCCTGTGGTGCAACAGATGTCCCTTTCTCCAAAAATGTACTCAATGGGATCGTAATGTTGCAGCCACACACAAGTTTACCTGCTGTGAGGAGGAAACGAGTAGGTACGTTTCAAACACAAAAAAGGTCATTTTAAAATCAACATGAAGAACCATAATTCCAAAAGTATAAAACACAAAGAAATCCTTACCAAGGAAGAAAATGTATCGTGCTACGCTCCCTCCTCCCTCCCTGTGGTGCAACAGATGTCCCTTTCTCCAAAAATGTACTCAATGGGATCATAATGTTGCAACGACACACAAGTTTATCTGCTGTGAGGAAGAAACGAGTTAGTACGTTTCAAACATGAAAAAAGTCATTTTAAAATCAACATGAAAAACCATAATACCAAAAGTATAAAACACAAAAAAATTCTGACCAAGGAAGAAAATATATCGTGCTACGCTCAATCGTCCCGCCCTGTGCTGCAAAAGAAGTCCCTTTCTCCAAAAATGTACTCAATGGGATCGTAATGTTGCAGCCACACACAAGTTTACCTGCTGTGAGGAGGAAACGAGTTAGTACGTTCCAAACATGAAAAGGACATTTTAAAATCAACATGAAAAACTGTAATTCCAAAAGTATATAACACAAAAAAATCTTTACCAAAGAAACAAAATGTATCGTGCTAGGTTCCCTTTTCCCGCCCTGTTGTGCAACAGATGTCCATTTCTCCAAAAATGTACTCAATGGGATCGTAATGTTGCAACGACACACAAGTTGACCTGCTGTGAGAAAGAAACGAGTTAGTACGTTTCAAACATGAAAAAGGTCATTTTAAAATCAACATGATAAACCATAATACCAAAAGTATAAAACACACAAAAATTCTGACCAAGGAAGAAAATATATCGTGTTTCGCTCCCTCCTCCCGCAGTGTGCTGCAACAGATGTCCCGTTTGTCCAAAATTGTACTCAATGGGATCGTAATGTTGCAACCACACACAAGTTGACCTGCTGTGAGGAAGAAAAGAGTTAGTACGTTTCAAACATGAAAAAGGTTATTTTAAAATCAACATGAAAAACCATACTTCCAAAAGTATAAAAAACAAAGAAATCCTTACCAAAGAAAGAAATTGGCTCGTGCTACGCTCCCTCCTCCCGCCCTGTGCTGCAACAGATGTCCCTTTGTCCAAAATTGTACTCAATGGGATCGTAATGTTGCAACCACACACAAGTTGACCTGCTGTGAGGAAGAAACTAGTTAGTACGTTTCAAACATGCTAAAGGTCATTTTAAAATCAACATGAAAAACCATAATTCCAAAAGTATAAAACACAAAAAAATCCTTACCAAAAAAACAAAATGTATCGTGCTAGGTTCCCTTTTCCCGCCCCGTGGTGCAACAGATCTCCCTTTCTCCAAAAATGTACTCAATGGGATCGTAATGTTGCAACCACTCACAAGTTGACCTGCTGTGAGGAAGAAACGAGATAGTACGTTTGAAACACGAAAAAGGTCATTTTAAAATCAACATGAAGAACCATAATTCCAAAAGTATAAACCAGAAAATATTCCTTGCAAAGGAAGAAAATGTATCGTGCTACGCTCCCTCCTCCCGCCCTGTGGGGCAACAGATGTCCCTTTCTCCAAAAATGTACTCAATGGGATCATAATGTTGCAACCACTCACAAGTTGACCTGTTGTGAGGAAGAAACGGGTTAGTGTGTTTCAAACGCGAAAAAAGGTCATTTTAAAATCAACACGAAATATCATAATACCAAAAGTATAAAACACAAAAAAAATCCTTACCAAAGAAACAAAATGTATCGTGCTAGGTTGCCTTTTCCCGCCCTGTGGTGCAACATATGTCCATTTCTCCAAAAATGTACTGAATGGGATCGTAATGTTGCAGCCACACACAAGTTTACCTGCTGTGAGGAGGAAACGAGTTAGTACGTTTCAAACATGAAAAAGGTCATTTTAAAATCAACATGAAAAACCATAATTCCAAAATTATAAAACACAAAAAAATCGATACCAAAGAAAGAAATTGGCTCGTGCTACGCTCTTTCCTCCCGCCCTGTGCTGCAACAGATGTCCTTTTGTCCAAAATTGTACTCAATGGGATCGTAATGTTGCAACCACTCACAAGTTGACTTGCTGTGAGGAAGAAACGAGTTAGTACGTTTCAAACATGAAATAGGTCATTTTAAAATCAACATGAATAACCATAATACCAAAAGTATAAAACACAAAAAAATTCTGACCAAGGAAGAAAATATATCGTGCTACGCTCCCTCCTCCCGCCCTTTTGTGCAACACATGTCCCTTTCTCCAAAAATGTTTTCAATGGGATCGTAATGTTGCAACCACTCACAAGTTGACCTGCTGTGAGGAAGAAACGAGTTAGTATGTTTCAAACATGAAAATGTCATTTTAAAATCAACATGAAAAACCATAATTCCAAAAGTATAAAACACAAAAAAATCCTTACCAAAGAAACAAAATGTATCGTGCTAGGTGCCCTTTTCCCGCACTGTGGTGCAACAGATGTCCCTTTCTCCAAAAATGTACTCAATGGGATCGTAATGTTGCAGCCACACACAAGTTTACCTGCTGTGAGGAGGAAACGAGTTAGTACGTTTCAAACACGAAAAAGGTCATTTTAAAATCAACATGAAAAATCATAATTCCAAAAGTATAAAACACAAAAAAATCCTTACCAAGGAAGAAAATGAATCGTGCTACGCTCCCTCCTCCCGCCCTGTGGTGCAACAGATGTCCCTTTATCCAAAAATGTACTCAATGGGATCGTAATGTTGCAGCCACACACAAGTTACCTGCTGTGAGGAGGAAACGAGTTAGTACGTCTCAAACACAAAAAAAATCATTTTAAAATCAACATGAAGAACCATAATTCCAAAAGAATAAAACACAAAAAAATCCTTACCAAGGAAGAAAATGTATAGTGCTACGCTCCCTCCTCCCTCCCTGTGGTGCAACAGATGTCCCTTTCTCCAAAAATGTACTCAATGGGATCGTAATGTTGCAACCACACACAAGTTGACCTGCTGTGAGGAAAAAACGAGTTAGTACGTTTGAAACATGAAAAAGGTCATTTTAAAATCAACATTAAAAACCATAATTCCAAAAGTATAAAACACAAAAAAATCCTTACCAAAGAAACAAAATGTGTCGTGCTAGTTTCCCTTTTCCCGCACTTTGGTGCAACAGATGTCCCTTTCTCCATATATGTACTCAATGGGATCGTAATGTTGCATCCACACACAAGTTGACCTGCTGAGAGGAAGAAACGAGTTAGTACGTTTCAAACATGAAAAAGGTCATTTTAAAGTCAACATGAAGAACCATAACTCCAAAAGTATAAAACACAAAAAAATCCTTACCAAAGATAGAAAATTATTGTGCTACGCTCCCTCCTTCCGCCCTGTGGTGCAACAGATGTCCCTTTCTCCAAAAATGTACTCAATGGGATCGTAATGTTGCAGCCACACACAAGTTGACCTGCTGTGAGGAGGAAACGAGTTAGTATGTTTCAAACATGAAAAAGGTCATTTTAAAATCGACATGAAAAATCATAATTCCAAAAGTATAAAACACTAAAAAATCCTTACCAAAGAAAGAAATTGGCTCGTCCTATGCTCCCTCCTCCCGCCCTGTGCTGCAACAGATGTCCCTTTCTCCAAAAATGTACTCAATGGGATCGTAATGTTGCAACCACACACAAGTTGACCTGCTGTGGGGAAGAAAGAGTTAGTACGTTTCAAACATGAAAAAGGTCATTTTAAATCAACATGGAAAACCATAATTCCAAAAGAATAAAACACAAAAAAATCCCTACCCAGGAAGAAAATGTATCATGCTATGCTCCCTCCTCCCGCCCTGTGCTGCAACAGATGTCCCTTTGTCCAAAATTGTACTCAATGGGATCGTAATGTTCCAACCACACACAAGTTGACCTGCTGTGAGGAAGAAGAGAGTTAGTACGTTTCAAACATGAAAAAGGTTATTTTAAAATCAACATGAAAAACCATAATTCCAAAAGTATAAAACACAAAAAAATCCTTACCAAAAGAACAAAATGTATCGTGCTAGTTTCCCTTTTCCCGCCCTGTGGTGCAACAGATCTCCCTTTCTCCAAAAATGTACTCAGTGGGATCATAATGTTGCAACCACTCACAAGTTGACCTGCTGTGAGGAAGAAACGAGTTAGTACGTTTGAAACACGAAAAAGATCATTTTAAAATCGACAAGAAAAACCATAATTCCAAAAGTATAAAACACAAAAAAATCCTTACCAAGGAAGAAAATGTATCGTGCTACGCTCCCTCCTCCCCCCGTGTGGTGCAACAAATGTCCCTTTATCCAAAAATGTACTCAATGGGATCGTAAAGTTGCAACCACTCACAAGATGACCTGGTGTGAAGAAGAAACAAGTTAGTACGTCTCAAATACGAAAATGGTCATTTTAAAATCAACATGAACAACCATAATTCCAAAAGTATAAAAAACAAAAAAATCCTTACCAAGGAAGAAAATGTATCGTGCTACGCTCCCTCCTCCCGCCCTGTGGTGCAACAGATGTCCCTTTCTCCAAAAATGTACTCAATGGGATCATAATGTTGCAACCACTCACAAGTTGACCTCCTGTGAGCAAGAAATGAGTTAGTATGTTTCAAACACGAAAAAGGTCATTTTAAAATCAACATGAAAAAGCATAATTCCAAAAGTATAAAACACAAAAAAATCCTTACCAAGGAAGAAAATATATCGTGCAACGATCCCTCCTCCCGCCCTGTGGTGCAACAGATGTCCCTTTCTCCAAAAATGTTTTCAATGGGAACGTTATGTTGCAACCACTCACAAGTTGACCTGCTGTGAGGAAGAAACGAGTTAGTACGTTCCAAACATGAAAAGGTCATTTTAAAATCAACATGAAAAACTATAATTCCAAAAGTATAAAACACAAAAAAATCCTTACCAAACAAACAAAATGTATCGTGCTAGGTTCCCTTTTCCCACCCTGTGGTGCAACAGATGTCCCTTTATCCAAAAATGTACTCATTGGGATCGTAAAGTTGCAACCACTCACAAGTTGACCTGGTGTGAAGAAGAAACGAGTTAGTACGTTTCAAACACGAATAAGGTCATTTTAAAATCAACATGAAAAACCATAATTCCAAAAGTATAAAACACAAAAAAATCCTTACCAGGGAAGAAAATGTATCGTGCTACGCTCCCTCCTCCCGCCCTGTGGTGCAACAGATGTCCCTCTCTCCATAAATGTACTCAATGGGATCATAATGTTGCAACCACTCACAAGTAGACCTCCTGTGAGGGTAAAATGAGTTAGTATGTTTCAAACACGAAAAAGGTCATTTTAAAATCAACATGAAAAACCATAATTCCAAAAGTATAAAACACAAAAAAATCCTTACCAAGGAAGAAAATATATCGTGCTACGATCCCTCCTCCCGCCCTGTGGTGCAACAGATGTCCCTTTCTCCAATAATGTACTCAATGGGATCGTAATGTTGCAACCACACACAAGTTGACCTGCTGTGAAAAAGAAACGAGTTAGTACGTTTCAACCATGAAAAAGGTCATTTTAAAATCAACATTAAAAACCATAATTCCAAAAGTATAAAACACAAAAAAATCCTTAACAAAGAAAGAAATTGGCTCGTGCTACGCACACTCCTCCCGCCCTGTGCTGCAACAGATGTCCCTTTTTCCAAAATTGTACTCAATGGGATCGTAATGTTGCAGCCACACACAAGTTGACCTGCTGTGAGGAGGAAATGAGTTAGTATGTTTCAAACATGAAAAAGGTCATTTTAAAATCAACATCAAAAACCATAATTCCAAAAGTATAAAACACAAAAAAATCCTTACTAAAGAAACAAAAAGTATCGTGCTCGGTTCCCTTTTCCCGCCCTGTGGTGCAACAGATGTCCCTTTGTCCAAAAATGTACTCAATGGGATCGTAATGTTGCAGCCACATACAAGTTTACCTGCTGTGAGGAGGAAACGAGTTAGTACGTTTCTAACATGAAAAAGGTCATTTTAAAATCAACATGAAAAACCATAATTCCAAAAGTATAAAACACAAAAAAATCCTTACCAAGGAAGAAAATGTATCGTGTTACGCACCCTCCTCCCCCCCTGTGGTGCAACAGATGTCCCTTTATCCCAAAATGTACTCAATGGGATCGTAAAGTTGCAACCACTCACAAGTTGACCTGGTGTGAAGAAGAAACGAGTTAGTACGTTTCAAACACGAAAAAGATCATTTTAAAATCAACATGAAAAATTATAATTCCAAAAGTATAAAACACAAAAAATCCTTACCAAGGAAGAAAATGTATCGTGCTACGCTCCCTCCTCCCGCCCTGTGGTGCAACAGATGTCCCTTTCTCCAAAAATGTACTCAATGGGATTATAATGTTGCAACCACTCACAAGTAGACCACCTGTGAGGAAGAAATGAGTTAGTATGTTTCAAACACGAAAAAGGTCATTTTAAAATCAACATGAAAAACCATAACTCCAAAAGTATAAATCACAAAAAAATACTTACCAAGGAAGAAAATATATCGTGCTACGATCCCTCCTCCCGCCTTGTGGTGCAACAGATGTCCCTTACTCCAAAAATGTACTCAATGGGATCGTAATCTTGCAACCACACACAAGGTGACCTGCCGTGTGGAAGAAACGAGTTAGTACGTTTCAACGATGAAAAAGGTCATTTTAAAATCAACATTAAAAACCATAATTCCAAAAGTATAAAACACAAAAAAATCCTTACCAAAGAAAGAAATTGGCTCGTGCTACGCTCACTCCTCCCGCCCTGTGCTGCAACAGACGTCCCTTTTTCCAAAACTGTACTCAATGGGATCGTAATGTTGCAGCCACACACAAGTTTACCTGCTGTGAGGAGGAAACGAATTAGTACGTTTCAAACATGAAAAAGGTCATTTTAAAATCAACATGAAAAACCATAATTCAAAAAATATAAAACACAAAAAAACTCTTACCAAGGAAGAAAATGTATCGTGCTACGCTCTCTCCTCCCGCCCTGTGGTACAACAGATGTCCCTTTCTCCAAAAATGTACTCAATGAGATCGTAATGTTGCCGCCACACACAAGTTGACCTGCTGTGAGGAAGAAACGATTTAGTACGTTTCAAACATGAAAAAAGTCATTTTAAAATCAACATGAAAAACCATAATTCCAAAAGTATAAAACACAAAAACATTCTTACAAAGGAAGAAAATGTACCGTGCTATGATCCCTCCTCCCGCCCTGTGGTCCAACAGATATCCCATTCTCCAAAAATGTACTCAATGGGATCGTAATGTTGCAACAACACAGAAGTTGACCTGCTGTGAGGAAGAAACGAGTTAGTACGTTTCAAACATGAAAAAGGTCATTTTAAAATCAACATGAAAAACCATAATTCCAGAAGGGTAAAACCAAAAAAAATCTTACCAAGGAAGAAAATGTATCGTGCTACACTCCCTCCTCCCGCCCTGTGGTGCAACAGATGTCCCATTCTCCAAAAATGTACTCAATGGGATCGTAATGTTGCAACCACACACAAGTTGACCTGCTGTGAGGAAGAAACGAGTTAGTATGTTTCAAACATGAAAAAGATCATTTTAAAATCAACATGAAGAACCATAATTCCAGAAGGGTAAAACCAAAAAAATTCTTACCAAGGAAGAAAATGTATCGTGCTACGCTCCCTCCTCCCGCCCTGTGGTGCAACAGATGTCCCTTTCTCCAAAAATGTACTCAATGGGATCGTAATGTTGCAACCACACACAAGTTGACCTGCTGTGAGGAAGAAACGGGTTAGTACGTTTCGAACATGAAAAAGATCATTTTAAAATCAACATGAAAAACCATAACTCCAAAAGTATAAAACACATAAAAATCCTTACCAAAGATAGAAAATGTATCGTGCTACGCTCCCTCCTTCCGCCCTGTGGTGCAACAGATGTCCCTTTCTCCAAAAATGTACTCAATGGGATCGTAATGTTCCAACCACACACAAGTTGACCTGCTGTGAGGAAGAAACGAGTTAGTACGTTTCAAACATGAAAAAGATCATTTTAAAGTCAACATGAAAAACCATAATTCCAGAAGGGTAAAACCAAAAAAATTCTTACCAAGGAAGAAAATGTATCGTGCTACGCTCCCTCCTCCCGCCCTGTGGTGCAACAGATGTTCCTTTCACCAAAAATGTACTCAATGGGATCGTAATGTTGCATCCACACACAAGTTGACCTGCTGAGAGGAAGAAACGAGTTAGTACGTTTCAAACATGAAAAAGATCATTTTAAAATCAACATGAAAAACCATAACTAGAAAAGTATAAAACACATAAAAATCCTTACCAAAGATAGGAAATGTATCGTGCTACGCTCCCTCCTTCCGCCCTGTGGTGCAACAGATGTCCCTTTCTCCAAAAATGTACTCAATGGGATCGTAATGTTGCAACCACACACAAGTTGACCTGCTGTGAGGAAGAAACGAGTTAGTACGTTTCAAACATGAAAAAGATCATTTAAAATCAACATGAAAAACCATAATTCGGGAAGGGTAAAACCAAAAAAATTCTTACCAAGGAAGAAAATGTATCGTGCTACACTCCCTCCTCCCGACCTGTGGTGCAACAGATGTCCCTTTCTCCAAAAATGTACTCAATGGGATCGTAATGTTGCAACCACACACAAGTTGACCTGCTGTGAGGAAGAAACGGCTTAGTACGTTTCAAACATGAAAAAGATCATTTTAAAATCAACATGAAAAACCATAATTCCAGAAGGGTAAAACCAAAAAAATTCTTACCAAGGAAGAAAATGTATCGTGCTACGCTCCCTCCTTCCGCCCTGTGGTGCAACAGATGTCCCTTTCTCCAAAAATGTACTCAATGGGATCGTAATGTTGCATCCACACACAAGTTGACCTGCTGAGAGGAAAAAAAGAGTTAGTACGTTTCAAACATGAAAAAGGTCATTTTAAAATCAACATGAAAAACCATAACTCCAAAAGTATAAAACACAAAAAAATCCTTATCAAAGATAGAAAATATGTCGTGCTACGCTCCCTCCTACTGCCCTGTAGTGCAACAGATGTCCCTTTCTCCAAAAATGTACTCAATGGGATCGTAATGCTGCAGCCACACACAAGTTGACCTGCTGTGAGGAAGAAACGAGTTAGTACGTTTCAAACATGAAAAAGATCATTTTAAAATCAACATGAAAAACCATAATTTCAGAAGGGTAAAACCAAAAAAATTCTTACCAAGGAAGAAAATGTATCGTGCTACGCTCCCTCCTCTCACCCTGTGGTGCAGCAGATGTCCCTTTCTCCAAAAATGTACTCAATGGGTTCGTAATGTTGCAACCACACACAAGTTGACCTGCTGTGAGGAAAAAAAGGAGTTGGTACATTTCAAACATGAAAAAGGTCATTTTAAAATCAACATGAAATACCAAAATTCCAGAAGGGTAAAACCAAAAAAATTCATACCAAGGAAGAAAATGTATCGTGCTACGCTCCCTCCTCCCGCCCTGTGGTGCAACAGATGTCCCTTTCTCCAAAAATGTACTCAATGGGATCGTAATGTTGCAATCACACACGAGTTGACCTGCTGTGAGGAAGAAACGGGTTAGTACGTTTCAAACATGAAAAAGATTATTTTAAAATCAACATGAAAAACCATAATTCCAGAGGGGTAAAACCAAAAAAATTCTTACCAAGGAAGAAAATGTATCGTGCTACGCTCCCTCCTTCCGCCCTGTGGTGCAACAGATGTCCCTTTCTCCAAAAATGTACTCAATGGGATCGTAATGTTGCAGCCACACACAAGTTGACCTGCTGTGAGGAGGAAACGGGTTAGTAAGTTTCAAACATGAAAAAGGTCATTTTAAAATCAACATGAAAAACCATAATTCCAAAAGTATACAACACTAAAAAATCCATACCAAAATAAGAAAATGTACCGTACTACGCTCCCTCGTTCCGCCCTGTGGTGCAACAGATGTCCCTTTCTCCAAAAATGTACTCAAGGGGTTCGTAATGTTGCAGCCACACACAAGTTGACCTGCTGTGAGGAAGAAACTAGTTAGTACGTTTCAAACATGAAAAAGATCATTTTAAAATCAACATGAAAAACCATAATTCCAGAAGGGTAAAACCAAAAAGATTCTTAAAAGGAAGAAAATGTATCGTGCTACGCTCCCTCCTTCCACCCTGTGGTGCAACAGATGTCCCTTTCTCCAAAAATGTACTCAATGGGATCGTAATGTTGCAACCATACACAAGTTGACCTGCGGAGAGGACGAAACGAGTTAGTACTTTTCAAACATGAAAAAGGTCATTTTAAAATCAACATGAAAAACCATAACTCCAAAAGTATAAAACACAAAAAAATTCTTACCAAAGACAGAAAGTGTATCGTGCTACGCTCCCTCCTTCCGCCCTGTGGTGCAACAGATGTCCCTTTCTCCAAAAATATACTCAATGGTATCTTAATGTTGCAGCCACACACAAGTTGACCTGCTGTGAGGAGGAAACGAGTTAGTAAGTTTCAAACATGTAAAAGGTCATTTTAAAACCAACATGAAAAATCATAATTATAAAAGTATAAAACACAAAAAAATCCTTACCAAAGATAGAAAATATGTCGTGCTACGCTCCCTCCTTCCGCCCTGTAGTGCAACAGATGTCCCTTTGTCCAAAAATGTACTCAATGGGATCGTAATGCTGCAGCCACACACTAGTTGACCTGCTGTGAGGAAGAAACGAGTTAGTACGTTTCAAACATGAAAAATATCATTTTAAAATCAACATGAAAAACCATAATTTCAGAAGGGTAAAACCAAAAAAATTCTTACCAAGGAAGAAAATGTATCGTGCTACGCTTCCTCCTCCCGCCCTGTGGTGCAACAGATGTCCCTTTCTCCAAAAATGTACTCAATGGGATCGTAATGTTGCAACCACACACAAGTTGACCTGCTGAGAGGAAGAAACGAGTTAGTACGTTTCAAACATGAAGAAGGTCATTTTAAATCAACATGAAAAACCATAATTCCAAAAGTATAAAACACTAAAATATCCTTAACAAAATAAGAAAATGTACTGTACTACGCTCCCTCGTTCCGCCCTGTGGTGCAACAAATGTCCCTTTCTCCAAAAATGTACTCAAGGGGTTCGTAATGTTGCAGCCACACACAAGTTGACCTGCTGAGAGGAAGAAACGAGTTAGCACGTTTGAAACATGAAAAAGGTCATTTTAAATCAACTTGGAAAACCATAATTCCAAAAGTATGAAACACAAAAAAATCCTTACCAAGGAAGAAAATGTATCATGCTACGCTCCCTCCTCCCACCCTGTGGGGCAGCAGATGTCCCTTTCTCCAAAAATGTACTCAATGGGTTCGTAATGTTGCAAGCACACACAAGTTGACCTGCTGTGAGGAAAAAAAGGAGTTGGTACATTTCAAACATGAAAAAGGTCATTTTAAAATCAACATGAAATACCAAAATTCCAGAAGGGTAAAACCAAAAAAATTCATACCAAGGAAGAAAATGTATCGTGCTACGCTCCCTCCTCCCGCCCTGTGGTGCAACAGATGTCCCTTTCTCCAAAAATGTACTCAATGGGATCGTAATGTTGCAATCACACACAAGTTGACCTGCTGTGAGGAAGAAACGGGTTAGTACGTTTCAAACATGAAAAAGATCATTTTAAAATCAACATGAAAAACCATAATTCCAGAGGGGTAAAACCAAAAAAATTCTTACCAAGGAAGAAAATGTATCGTGCTACGCTCCCTCCTTCCGCCCTGTGGTGCAACAGATGTCCATTTCTCCAAAAATTTACTCAATGGGATCGTAATGTTGCAGCCACACACAAGTTGACCTGCTGTGAGAAGGAAACGGGTTAGTAAGTTTCAAACATGAAAAAGGTCATTTTAAAATCAACATGAAAAACCATAATTCCAAAAGGATACAACACTAAAAAATCCTTACCAAAATAAGAAAATGTACCGTACTACGCTCCCTCGTTCCGCCCTGTGGTGCAACAGATGTCCCTTTCTCCAAAAATGTACTCAAGAGGTTCGTAATGTTGCAGCCACACACAAGTTGACCTGCTGTGAGGAAGACACTAGTTAGTACGTTTCAAACATGAAAAAGATCATTTTAAAATCAACATGAAAAACCATAATTCCAGAAGGGTAAAACCAAAAAAATTCTTACCAAGGAAGAAAATGTATCGTGCTACGCTCCCTCCTTCCACCCTGTGGTGCAACAGATGTCCCTTTCTCCAAAAATGTACTCAATGGGATCGTAATGTTGCAACCACACACAAGTTGACCTGCTCTGAGGAAGAAACGAGTTAGTACGTTTCAAACATGAAAAAGATCATTTTAAAATCTACATGAAAATCCATAATTCCAGAAGGGTAAACCCAAAAAAATTTTACCAAGGAAGAAAATGTATCGTGCTACGCTCCCTCCTTCCGCCCTGTGGTGCCACGGATGTCCCTTTCTCCAAAAATGTACTCAATGGGATCGTAATGTTGCAGCCACACACAAGTTGACCTGCTGTGAGGAAGAAACAAGTTAGTACGTTGCAAACATGAAAAAGATCATTTTAAAATCAACATGAAAAACCATAACTCCAAAAGTATAAAACACAAAAAAATCCTTACCAAAGATAGAAAATGTATCGTGCTAAGCTCCCTCCTTCCGCCCTGTGGTGCAACAGATGTCCCTTTCTCCAAAAATGTACTCAATGGTATCGTAATGTTGCATCCACACACAAGTTGACCTGCTGAGAGGAAAAAAAGAGTTAGTACATTTCAAACATGAAAAAGGTCATTTTAAAATCAACATGAAAAACCATAACTCCAAAAGTATAAAACACAAAAAAATCCTTACCAAAGATAGAAAATATGTCGTGCCACGCTCCCTCCTTCCGCCCTGTAGTGCAACAGATGTCCCTTTCTCCAAAAATGTACTCAATGGGATCGTAATGCTGCAGCCACACGCAAGTTGACCTGCTGTGAGGAAGAAACGAGTTAGTACGTTTCAAACATGAAAAAGATCATTTTAAAATCAACATGAAAAACCATAATTTCAGAAGGGTAAAACCAAAAAAATTCTTACCAAGGAAGAAAATGTATCGTGCTACGCTCCCTCCTCCCGCCCTGTGGTGCAACAGATGTCCCTTTCTCCAAAAATGTACTCAATGGGATCGTAATGTTGCAACCACACACAAGTTGACCTGCTGAGAGGAAGAAACGAGTTAGTACGTTTCAAACATGAAAAAGGTCATTTTAAATCAACATGAAAAACCATAATTCCAAAAGTATAAAACACTAAAATATCCTTAACAAAATACGAAAATGTACTGTACTACGCTCCCTCGTTCCGCCCTGTGGTGCAACAAATGTCCCTTTCTCCAAAAATGTACTCAAGGGGTTCGTAATGTTGCAGCCACACACAAGTTCACCTGCTGAGAGGAAGAAACGAGTTAGCACGTTTCAAACATGAAAAAGGTCATTTTAAATCAACATGGAAAACCATAATTCCAAAAGTATGAAACACAAAAAAATCCTTACCAAGGAAGAAAATGTATCATGCTACGCTCCCTCCTCCCACCCTGTGGGGCAGCAGATGTCCCTTTCTCCAAAAATGTACTCAATGGGTTCGTAATGTTGCAACCACACACAAGTTGACCTGCTGTGAGGAAAAAAAGGAGTTGGTACATTTCAAACATGAAAAAGGTCATTTTAAAATCAACATGAAATACCAAAATTCCAGAAGGGTAAAACCAAAAAAATTCATACCAAGGAAGAAAATGTATCGTGCTACGCTCCCTCCTCCCGCCCTGTGGTGCAACAGATGTCCCTTTCTCCAAAAATGTACTCAATGGGATCGTAATGTTGCAATCACACACAAGTTGACCTGCTGTGAGGAAGAAACGGGTTAGTACGTTTCAAACATGAAAAAGATCATTTTAAAATCAACATGAAAAACCATAATTCCAGAGGGGTAAAACCAAAAAAATTCTTACCAAGGAAGAAAATGTATCGTGCTACGCTCCCTCCTTCCGCCCTGTGGTGCAACAGATGTCCATTTCTCCAAAAATTTACTCAATGGGATCGTAATGTTGCAGCCACACACAAGTTGACCTGCTGTGAGGAGGAAACGGGTTAGTAAGTTTCAAACATGAAAAAGGTCATTTTAAAATCAACATGAAAAACCATAATTCCAAAAGTATACAACACTAAAAAATCCTTACCAAAATAAGAAAATGTACCGTACTACGCTCCCTCGTTCCGCCCTGTGGTGCAACAGATGTCCCTTTCTCCAAAAATGTACTCAAGGGGTTCGTAATGTTGCAGCCACACACAGGTTGACCTGCTGTGAGGAAGAAACTAGTTAGTACGTTTCAAACATGAAAAAGATCATTTTAAAATCAACATGAAAAACCATAATTCCAGAAGGGTAAAACCAAAAAAATTCTTACCAAGGAAGTAAATGTATCGTGCTACGCTCCCTCCTTCCACCCTGTGGTGCAACAGATGTCCCTTTCTCCAAAAATGTACTCAATGGGATCGTAATGTTGCAACCACACACAAGTTGACCTGCTGAGAGTACAAAACGAGTTAGTACCTTTCAAACATGAAAAAGGTCATTTTAAAATCAACATGAAAAACCATAACTCCAAAAGTATAAAACACAAAAAAATTCTTACCAAAGACAGAAAGTGTATCGTGCTAAGCTCCCTCCTTCCGCCCTGTGGTGCAACAGATGTCCCTTTCTCCAAAAATATACTCAATGGTATCTTAATGTTGCAGCCACACACAAGTTGACCTGCTGTGAGGAGGAAACGAGTTAGTAAGTTTCAAACATGAAAAAGGTCATTTTAAAATCAACATGAAAAATCATAATTATAAAAGTATAAAACACAAAAAAATCCTTATCAAAGATAGAAAATGTATCGTGCTAAGCTCCCTCCTTCCGCCCTGTGGTGCAACAGATGTCCGTTTCTCCAAAAATGTACTCAATGGGATCGTAATGTTGCAACCACACACAAGTTGACCTGCTCTGAGGAAGAAACGTGTTAGTACGTTTCAAACATGAAAAAGATCATTTTAAAATCTACATGAAAATCCATAATTCCAGAAGGGTAAACCCAAAAAAATTTTACCAAGGAAGAAAATGTATCGTGCTACGCTCCCTCCTCCCGCCCTGTGGTGCAACAGATGTCCCTTTCTCCAAAAATGTACTCAATGGGATCGTAATGTTGCAACCACACACAAGTTGACCTGCTGAGAGGAAGAAATGAGTTAGTACGTTTCAAACATGAAAAAGGTCATTTTAAATCAACATGAAAAACCATAATTCCAAAAGTATAAAACACTAAAATATCCTTAACAAAATAAGAAAATGTACTGTACTACGCTCCCTCGTTCCGCCCTGTGGTGCAACAAATGTCCCTTTCTCCAAAAATGTACTCAAGGGGTTCGTAATGTTGCAGCCACACACAAGTTGACCTGCTGAGAGGAAGAAACGAGTTAGCACGTTTCAAACATGAAAAAGGTCATTTTAAATCAACATGGAAAACCATAATTCCAAAAGTATGAAACACAAAAAAATCCTTACCAAGGAAGAAAATGTATCATGCTACGCTCCCTCCTCCCACCCTGTGGGGCAGCAGATGTCCCTTTCTCCAAAAATGTACTCAATGGGTTCGTAATGTTGCAACCACACACAAGTTGACCTGCTGTGAGGAAAAAAAGGAGTTGGTACATTTCAAACATGAAAAAGGTCATTTTAAAATCAACATGAAATACCAAAATTCCAGAAGGGTAAAACCAAAAAAATTCATACCAAGGAAGAAAATGTATCGTGCTACGCTCCCTCCTCCCGCCCTGTGGTGCAACAGATGTCCCTTTCTCCAAAAATGTACTCAATGGTATCTTAATGTTGCAGCCACACACAAGTTGACCTGCTGTGAGGAGGAAACGAGTTAGTAAGTTTCAAACATGAAAAAGGTCATTTTAAAATCAACATGAAAAATCATAATTATAAAAGTATAAAACACAAAAAAATCCTTACCAAAGATAGAAAATGTATCGTGCTAAGCTCCCTCCTTCCGCCCTGTGGTGCAACAGATGTCCATTTCTCCAAAAATGTACTCAATGGGATCGTAATGTTGCAACCACACACAAGTTGACCTGCTCTGAGGAAGAAACGAGTTAGTACG
This sequence comes from Schistocerca piceifrons, assembly GCF_021461385.2. NCBI lineage: Eukaryota > Metazoa > Arthropoda > Insecta > Orthoptera > Acrididae > Schistocerca > Schistocerca piceifrons. The sequence goes on from NC_060144.1 coordinate 48,999,326, forward strand.
TTTCAAACATGAAAAAGATCATTTTAAAATCTACATGAAAATCCATAATTCCAGAAGGGTAAACCCAAAAAAATTTTACCAAGGAAGAAAATGTATCGTGCTACGCTCCCTCCTTCCTCCCTGTGGTGCCACGGATGTCCCTTTCTCCAAAAATGTACTCAATGGGATCGTAATGTTGCAGCCACACACAAGTTGACCTGCTGTGAGGAAGAAACAAGTTAGTACGTTGCAAACATGAAAAAGATCATTTTAAAATCAACATGAAAAACCATAACTCCAAAAGTATAAAACACAAAAAAATCCTTACCAAAGATAGAAAATGTATCGTGCTAAGCTCCCTCCTTCCGCCCTGTGGTGCAACAGATGTCCCTTTCTCCAAAAATGTACTCAATGGGATCGTAATGTTGCATCCACACACAAGTTGACCTGCTGAGAGGAAAAAAAGAGTTAGTACGTTTCAAACATGAAAAAGGTCATTTTAAAATCAACATGAAAAACCATAACTCCAAAAGTATAAAACACAAAAAAATCCTTACCAAAGATAGAAAATATGTCGTGCTACGCTCCCTCCTTCCGCCCTGTAGTGCAACAGATGTCCCTTTCTCCAAAAATGTACTCAATGGGATCGTAATGCTGCAGCCACACACAAGTTGACCTGCTGTGAGGAAGAAACGAGTTAGTACGTTTCAAACATGAAAAAGATCATTTTAAAATCAACATGAAAAACCATAATTTCAGAAGGGTAAAACCAAAAAAATTCTTACCAAGGAAGAAAATGTATCGTGCTACGCTCCCTCCTCCCGCCCTGTGGTGCAACAGATGTCCCTTTCTCCAAAAATGTACTCAATGGGATCGTAATGTTGCAACCACACACAAGTTGACCTGCTGTGAGGAAGAAACGGGTTAGTACGTTTCAAACATGAAAAAGATCATTTTAAAATCAACATGAAAAACCATAACTCCAAAAGTATAAAACACATACAAATCCTTACCAAAGATAGAAAATGTATCGTGCTACGCTCCCTCCTTCCGCCCTGTGGTGCAACAGATGTCCCTTTCTCCAAAAATGTACTCAATGGGATCGTAATGTTGCAACCACACACAAGTTGACCTGCTGTGAGGAAGAAACGAGTTAGTACGTTTCAAACATGAAAAAGATCATTTTAAAATCAACATGAAAAACCATAATTCCGGAAGGGTAAAACCAAAAAAATTCTTACCAAGGAAGAAAATGTATCGTGCTACACTCCCTCCTCCCGACCTGTGGTGCAACAGATGTCCCTTTCTCCAAAAATGTACTCAATGGGATCGTAATGTTGCAGCCACACACAAGTTGACCTGCTGTGAGGAAGAAACAAGTTAGTACGTTGCAAACATGAAAAAGATCATTTTAAAATCAACATGAAAAACCATAACTCCAAAAGTATAAAACACAAAAAAATCCTTACCAAAGATAGAAAATGTATCGTGCTAAGCTCCCTCCTTCCGCCCTGTGGTGCAACAGATGTCCCTTTCTCCAAAAATGTACTCAATGGGATCGTAATGTTGCATCCACACACAAGTTGACCTGCTGAGAGGAAAAAAAGAGTTAGTACGTTTCAAACATGAAAAAGGTCATTTTAAAATCAACATGAAAAACCATAACTCCAAAAGTATAAAACACAAAAAAATCCTTACCAAAGATAGAAAATGTGTCGTGCTACGCTCCCTCCTACCGCCCTGTAGTGCAACAGATGTCCCTTTCTCCAAAAATGTACTCAATGGGATCGTAATGCTGCAGAAACACACAATTTGACCTGCTGTGAGGAAGAAACGAGTTAGTACGTTTCAAACATGAAAAAGATCATTTTAAAATCAACATGAAAAACCATAATTTCAGAAGGGTAAAACCAAAAAAATTCTTACCAAGGAAGAAAATCTATCGTGCTACGCTCCCTCCTCCCGCCCTGTGGTGCAACAGATGTCCCTTTCTCCAAAAATGTACTCAATGGGATCGTAATGTTGCAACCACACACAAGTTGACCTGCTGAGAGGAAGAAACGAGTTAGCACGTTTCAAACATGAAAAAGGTCATTATAAATCAACATGGAAAACCATAGTTCCAAAAGTATGAAACACAAAAAAATCCTTACCAAGGAAGAAAATGTGTCATGCTACGCTCCCTCCTCTCACCCTGTGGGGCAGCAGATGTCCCTTTCTCCAAAAATGTACTCAATGGGTTCGTAATGTTGCAACCACACACAAGTTGACCTGCTGTGAGGAAAAAAAGGAGTTGGTACATTTCAAACATGAAAAAGGTCATTTTAAAATCAACATGAAATACCAAAATTCCAGAAGGGTAAAACCAAAAAAATTCATACCAAGGAAGAAAATGTATCGTGCTACGCTCCCTCCTCCCGCCCTGTGGTGCAACTGATGTCCCTTTCTCCAAAAATGTACTCAATGGGATCGTAATGTTGCAATCACACACAAGTTGACCTGCTGTGAGGAAGAAACGGGTTAGTACGTTTCAAACATGAAAAAGATCATTTTAAAATCAACATGAAAAACCATAATTCCAGAGGGGTAAAACCAAAAAAATTCTTACCAAGGAAGAAAATGTATCGTGCTACGCTCCCTCCTTCCGCCCTGTGGTGCAACAGATGTCCCTTTCTCCAAAAATGTACTCAATGGGATCGTAATGTTGCAGCCACACACAAGTTGACCTGCTGTGAGGAGGAAACGGGTTAGTAAGTTTCAAACATGAAAAAGGTCATTTTAAAATCAACATGAAAAACCATAATTCCAAAAGTATACAACACTAAAAAATCCTTACCAAAATAAGAAAATGTACCGTACTACGCTCCCTCGTTCCGCCCTGTGGTGCAACAGATGTCCCTTTCTCCAAAAATGTACTCAAGGGGTTCGTAATGTTGCAGCCACACACAAGTTGACCTGCTGTGAGGAAGAAACTAGTTAGTACGTTTCAAACATGAAAAAGATCATTTTAAAATCAACATGAAAAACCATAATTCCAGAAGGGTAAAACCAAAAAGATTCTTAAAAGGAAGAAAATGTATCGTGCTACGCTCCCTCCTTCCACCCTGTGGTGCAACAGATGTCCCTTTCTCCAAAAATGTACTCAATGGGATCGTAATGTTGCAACCATACACAAGTTGACCTGCTGAGAGGACGAAACGAGTTAGTACTTTTCAAACATGAAAAAGGTCATTTTAAAATCAACATGAAAAACCATAACTCCAAAAGTATAAAACACAAAAAAATTCTTACCAAAGACAGAAAGTGTATCGTGCTACGCTCCCTCCTTCCGCCCTGTGGTGCAACAGATGTCCATTTCTCCAAAAATTTACTCAATGGGATCGTAATGTTGCAGCCACACACAAGTTGACCTGCTGTGAGGAGGAAACGGGTTAGTAAGTTTCAAACATGAAAAAGGTCATTTTAAAATCAACATGAAAAACCATAATTCCAAAAGTATACAACACTAAAAAATCCTTACCAAAATAAGAAAATGTACCGTACTACGCTCCCTCGTTCCGCCCTGTGGTGCAACAGATGTCCCTTTCTCCAAAAATGTACTCAAGGGGTTCGTAATGTTGCAGCCACCCACAAGTTGACCTGCTGTGAGGAAGAAACTAGTTAGTACGTTTCAAACATGAAAAAGATCATTTTAAAATCAACATGAAAAACCATAATTCCAGAAGGGTAAAACCAAAAAAATTCTTACCAAGGAAGAAAATGTATCGTGCTACGCTCCCTCCTTCCACCCTGTGGTGCAACAGATGTCCCTTTCTCCAAAAATGTACTCAATGGGATCGTAATGTTGCAACCACACACAAGTTGACCTGCTGAGAGGAAGAAACGAGTTAGCACGTTTCAAACATGAAAAAGGTCATTATAAATCAACATGGAAAACCATAGTTCCAAAAGTATGAAACACAAAATAATCCTTACCAAGGAAGAAAATGTGTCATGCTACGCTCCCTCCTCTCACCCTGTGGGGCAGCAGATGTCCCTTTCTCCAAAAATGTACTCAATGGGTTCGTAATGTTGCAACCACACACAAGTTGACCTGCTGTGAGGAAAAAAAGGAGTTGGTACATTTCAAACATGAAAAAGGTCATTTTAAAATCAACATGAAATACCAAAATTCCAGAAGGGTAAAACCAAAAAAATTCATACCAAGGAAGAAAATGTATCGTGCTACGCTCCCTCCTCCCGCCCTGTGGTGCAACTGATGTCCCTTTCTCCAAAAATGTACTCAATGGGATCGTAATGTTGCAATCACACACAAGTTGACCTGCTGTGAGGAAGAAACGGGTTAGTACGTTTCAAACATGAAAAAGATCATTTTAAAATCAACATGAAAAACCATAATTCCAGAGGGGTAAAACCAAAAAAATTCTTACCAAGGAAGAAAATGTATCGTGCTACGCTCCCTCCTTCCGCCCTGTGGTGCAACAGATGTCCCTTTCTCCAAAAATGTACTCAATGGGATCGTAATGTTGCAGCCACACACAAGTTGACCTGCTGTGAGGAGGAAACGGGTTAGTAAGTTTCAAACATGAAAAAGGTCATTTTAAAATCAACATGAAAAACCATAATTCCAAAAGTATACAACACTAAAAAATCCTTACCAAAATAAGAAAATGTACCGTACTACGCTCCCTCGTTCCGCCCTGTGGTGCAACAGATGTCCCTTTCTCCAAAAATGTACTCAAGGGGTTCGTAATGTTGCAGCCACACACAAGTTGACCTGCTGTGAGGAAGAAACTAGTTAGTACGTTTCAAACATGAAAAAGATCATTTTAAAATCAACATGAAAAACCATAATTCCAGAAGGGTAAAACCAAAAAGATTCTTAAAAGGAAGAAAATGTATCGTGCTACGCTCCCTCCTTCCACCCTGTGGTGCAACAGATGTCCCTTTCTCCAAAAATGTACTCAATGGGATCGTAATGTTGCAACCATACACAAGTTGACCTGCTGAGAGGACGAAACGAGTTAGTACTTTTCAAACATGAAAAAGGTCATTTTAAAATCAACATGAAAAACCATAACTCCAAAAGTATAAAACACAAAAAAATTCTTACCAAAGACAGAAAGTGTATCGTGCTACGCTCCCTCCTTCCGCCCTGTGGTGCAACAGATGTCCATTTCTCCAAAAATTTACTCAATGGGATCGTAATGTTGCAGCCACACACAAGTTGACCTGCTGTGAGGAGGAAACGGGTTAGTAAGTTTCAAACATGAAAAAGGTCATTTTAAAATCAACATGAAAAACCATAATTCCAAAAGTATACAACACTAAAAAATCCTTACCAAAATAAGAAAATGTACCGTACTACGCTCCCTCGTTCCGCCCTGTGGTGCAACAGATGTCCCTTTCTCCAAAAATGTACTCAAGGGGTTCGTAATGTTGCAGCCACCCACAAGTTGACCTGCTGTGAGGAAGAAACTAGTTAGTACGTTTCAAACATGAAAAAGATCATTTTAAAATCAACATGAAAAACCATAATTCCAGAAGGGTAAAACCAAAAAAATTCTTACCAAGGAAGAAAATGTATCGTGCTACGCTCCCTCCTTCCACCCTGTGGTGCAACAGATGTCCCTTTCTCCAAAAATGTACTCAATGGGATCGTAATGTTGCAACCACACACAAGTTGACCTGCTGAGAGGACAAAACGAGTTAGTACCTTTCAAACATGAAAAAGGTCATTTTAAAATCAACATGAAAAACCATAACTCCAAAAGTATAAAACACAAAAAAATTCTTACCAAAGACAGAAAGTGTATCGTGCTAAGCTCCCTCCTTCCGCCCTGTGGTGCAACAGATGTCCCTTTCTCCAAAAATATACTCAATGGTATCTTAATGTTGCAGCCACACACAAGTTGACCTGCTGTGAGGAGGAAACGAGTTAGTAAGTTTCAAACATGAAAAAGGTCATTTTAAAATCAACATGAAAAATCATAATTATAAAAGTATAAAACACAAAAAAATCCTTACCAAAGATAGAAAATGTATCGTGCTAAGCTCCCTCCTTCCGCCCTGTGGTGCAACAGATGTCCGTTTCTCCAAAAATGTACTCAATGGGATCGTAATGTTGCAACCACACACAAGTTGACCTGCTCTGAGGAAGAAACGAGTTAGTACGTTTCAAACATGAAAAAGATCATTTTAAAATCTACATGAAAATCCATAATTCCAGAAGGGTAAACCCAAAAAAATTTTACCAAGGAAGAAAATGTATCGTGCTACGCTCCCTCCTTCCGCCCTGTGGTGCCACGGATGTCCCTTTCTCCAAAAATGTACTCAATGGGATCGTAATGTTGCAGCCACACACAAGTTGACCTGCTGTGAGGAAGAAACAAGTTAGTACGTTGCAAACATGAAAAGGATCATTTTAAAATCAACATGAAAAACCATAACTCCAAAAGTATAAAACACAAAAAAATCCTTACCAAAGATAGAAAATGTGTCGTGCTATGCTCCCTCCTTCCGCCCTGTGGTGCAACAGATGTCCCTTTCTCCAAAAATGTACTCAATGGGATCGTAATGTTGCATCCACACACAAGTTGACCTGCTGAGAGGAAAAAAAGAGTTAGTACGTTTCAAACATGAAAAAGGTCATTTTAAAATCAACATGAAAAACCATAACTCCAAAAGTATAAAACACAAAAAAATCCTTACCAAAGATAGAAAATATGTCGTGCTACGCTCCCTCCTTCCGCCCTGTGGTGCAACAGATGTCCCTTTCTCCAAAAATGTACTCAATGGGATCGTAATGCTGCAGCCACACACAAGTTGACCTGCTGTGAGGAAGAAACGAGTTAGTACGTTTCAAACATGAAAAAGATCATTTTAAAATCAACATGAAAAACCATAATTTCAGAAGGGTAAAACCAAAAAAATTCTTACCAAGGAAGAAAATGTATCGTGCTACGCTCCCTCCTCCCGCCCTGTGGTGCAACAGATGTCCCTTTCTCCAAAAATGTACTCAATGGGATCGTAATGTTGCAACCACACACAAGTTGACCTGCTGAGAGGAAGAAACGAGTTAGTACGTTTCAAACATGAAAAAGGTCATTTTAAATCAACATGAAAAACCATAATTCCAAAAGTATAAAACACTAAAATATCCTTAACAAAATAAGAAAATGTACTGTACTACGCTCCCTCGTTCCGCCCTGTGGTGCAACAAATGTCCCTTTCTCCAAAAATGTACTCAAGGGGTTCGTAATGTTGCAGCCACACACAAGTTGACCTGCTGAGAGGAAGAAACGAGTTAGCACGTTTCAAACATGAAAAAGGTCATTTTAAATCAACATGGAAAACCATAATTCCAAAAGTATGAAACACAAAAAAATCCTTACCAAGGAAGAAAATGTATCATGCTACGCTCCCTCCTCCCACCCTGTGGGGCAGCAGATGTCCCTTTCTCCAAAAATGTACTCAATGGGTTCGTAATGTTGCAACCACACACAAGTTGACCTGCTGTGAGGAAAAAAAGGAGTTGGTACATTTCAAACATGAAAAAGGTCATTTTAAAATCAACATGAAATACCAAAATTCCAGAAGGGTAAAACCAAAAAAATTCATACCAAGGAAGAAAATGTATCGTGCTACGCTCCCTCCTCCCGCCCTGTGGTGCAACAGATGTCCCTTTCTCCAAAAATGTACTCAATGGTATCTTAATGTTGCAGCCACACACAAGTTGACCTGCTGTGAGGAGGAAACGAGTTAGTAAGTTTCAAACATGAAAAAGGTCATTTTAAAATCAACATGAAAAATCATAATTATAAAAGTATATTACACAAAAAAATCCTTACCAAAGATAGAAAATGTATCGTGCTAAGCTCCCTCCTTACGCCCTGTGGTGCAACAGATGTCCATTTCTCCAAAAATGTACTCAATGGGATCGTAATGTTGCAACCACACACAAGTTGACCTGCTCTGAGGAAGAAACGAGTTAGTACGTTTCAAACATGAAAAAGATCATTTTAAAATCTACATGAAAATCCATAATTCCAGAAGGGTAAACCCAAAAAAATTTTACCAAGGAAGAAAATGTATCGTGCTACGCTCCCTCCTTCCGCCCTGTGGTGCCACGGATGTCCCTTTCTCCAAAAATGTACTCAATGGGATCGTAATGTTGCAGCCACACACAAGTTGACCTGCTGTGAGGAAGAAACAAGTTAGTACGTTGCAAACATGAAAAAGATCATTTTAAAATCAACATGAAAAACCATAACTCCAAAAGTATAAAACACAAAAAAATCCTTACCAAAGATAGAAAATGTATCGTGCTAAGCTCCCTCCTTCCGCCCTGTGGTGCAACAGATGTCCCTTTCTCCAAAAATGTACTCAATGGGATCGTAATGTTGCATCCACACACAAGTTGACCTGCTGAGAGGAAAAAAAGAGTTAGTACGTTTCAAACATGAAAAAGGTCATTTTAAAATCAACATGAAAAACCATAACTCCAAAACTATAAAACACAAAAAAATCCTTACCAAAGATAGAAAATGTATCGTGCTAAGCTCCCTCCTTCCGCCCTGTGGTGCAACAGATGTCCATTTCTCCAAAAATGTACTCAATGGGATCGTAATGTTGCAACCACACACAAGTTGACCTGCTCTGAGGAAGAAACGAGTTAGTACGTTTCAAACATGAAAAAGATCATTTTAAAATCTACATGAAAATCCATAATTCCAGAAGGGTAAACCCAAAAAAATTTTACCAAGGAAGAAAATGTATCGTGCTACGCTCCCTCCTTCCGCCCTGTGGTGCCACGGATGTCCCTTTCTCCAAAAATGTACTCAATGGGATCGTAATGTTGCAGCCACACACAAGTTGACCTGCTGTGAGGAAGAAACAAGTTAGTACGTTGCAAACATGAAAAAGATCATTTTAAAATCAACATGAAAAACCATAACTCCAAAAGTATAAAACACAAAAAAATCCTTACCAAAGATAGAAAATGTATCGTGCTAAGCTCCCTCCTTCTGCCCTGTGGTGCAACAGATGTCCCTTTCTCCAAAAATGTACTCAATTGGATCATAATGTTGCATCCACACACAAGTTGACCTGCTGAGAGGAAAAAAAGAGTTAGTACGTTTCAAACATGAAAAAGGTCATTTTAAAATCAACATGAAAAACCATAACTCCAAAAGTATAAAACACAAAAAAATCCTTACCAAAGATAGAAAATATGTCGTGCTACGCTCCCTCCTTCCGCCCTGTGGTGCAACAGATGTCCCTTTCTCCAAAAATGTACTCAATGGGATCGTAATGTTGCAACCACACACAAGTTGACCTGCTGTGAGGAAGAAACGGGTTAGTACGTTTCAAACATGAAAAAGATCATTTTAAAATCAACATGAAAAACCATAACTCCAAAAGTATAAAACACATAAAAATCCTTACCAAAGATAGAAAATGTATCGTGCTACGCTCCCTCCTTCCGCCCTGTGGTGCAACAGATGTCCCTTTCTCCAAAAATGTACTCAATGGGATCGTAATGTTGCAACCACACACAAGTTGACCTGCTGTGAGGAAGAAATGGGTTAGTACGTTTCAAACATGAAAAAGATCATTTTAAAATCAACATGAAAAACCATCACTCCAAAAGTATAAAACACATAAAAATCCTTACCAAAGATAGAAAATGTATCGTGCTACGCTCCCTCCTTCCGCCCTGTGGTGCAACAGATGTCCCTTTCTCCAAAAATGTACTCAATGGGATCGTAATGCTGCAGCCACACACAAGTTGACCTGCTGTGAGGAAGAAACGAGTTAGTACGTTTCAAACAAGAAAAAGATCATTTTAAAATCAACATGAAAAACCATAATTTCAGAAGGGTAAAACCAAAAAAATTCTTACCAAGGAAGAAAATGTATCGTGCTACGCTCCCTCCTCCCGCCCTGTGGTGCAACAGATGTCCCTTTCTCCAAAAATGTACTCAATGGGATTGTAATGTTGCAACCACACACAAGTTGACCTGCTGTGAGGAAGAAACGGGTTAGTACGTTTCAAACATGAAAAAGATCATTTTAAAATCAACATGAAAAACCATAACTCCAAAAGTATAAAACACATAAAAATCCTTACCAAAGATAGAAAATGTATCGTGCTACGCTCCCTCCTTCCGCCCTGTGGTGCAACAGATGTCCCTTTCTCCAAAAATGTACTCAATGGGATCGTAATGTTGCAACCACACACAAGTTGACCTGCTGTGAGGAAGAAACGAGTTAGTACGTTTCAAACATGAAAAAGATCATTTTAAAATCAACATGAAAAACCAAAATTCCAGAAGGGTAAAACCAAAAAAATTCTTACCAAGGAAGAAAATGTATCGTGCTACGCTCCCTCCTTCCGCCCTGTGGTGCAACAGATGTCCCTTTCTCCAAAAATGTACTCAATGGGATCGTAATGTTGCATCCACACACAAGTTGACCTGCTGAGAGGAAAAAAAGAGTTAGTACGTTTCAAACATGAAAAAGGTCATTTTAAAATCAACATGAAAAACCATAACTCCAAAAGTATAAAACACAAAAAAATCCTTACCAAAGATAGAAAATGTGTCGTGCTACGCTCCCTCCTACCGCCCTGTAGTGCAACAGATGTCCCTTTCTCCAAAAATGTACTCAATGGGATTGTAATGCTGCAGCCACACACAAGTTGACCTGCTGTGAGGAAGAAACGAGTTAGTACGTTTCAAACATGAAAAAGATCATTTTAAAATCAACATGAAAAACCATAATTTCAGAAGGGTAAAACCAAAAAAATTCTTACCAAGGAAGAAAATGTATCGTGCTACGCTCCCTCCTCCCGCCCTGTGGTGCAACAGATGTCCCTTTCTCCAAAAATGTACTCAATGGGATCGTAATGTTGCAACCACACACAAGTTGACCTGCTGAGAGGAAGAAACGAGTTAGTACGTTTCAAACATGAAAAAGGTCATTTTAAATCAACATGAAAAACCATAATTCCAAAAGTATAAAACCCTAAAATATCCTTAACAAAATAAGAAAATGTACTGTACTACGCTCCCTCGTTCCGCCCTGTGGTGCAACAAATGTCCCTTTCTCCAAAAATGTACTCAAGGGGTTCGTAATGTTGCAGCCACACACAAGTTGACCTGCTGAGAGGAAGAAACGAGTTAGCACGTTTCAAACATGAAAAAGGTCATTTTAAATCAACATGGAAAACCATAATTCCAAAAGTATGAAACACAAAAAAATCCTTACCAAGGAAGAAAATGTGTCATGCTACGCTCCCTCCTCTCACCCTGTGGGGCAGCAGATGTCCCTTTCTCCAAAAATGTACTCAATGGGTTCGTAATGTTGCAACCACACACAAGTTGACCTGCTGTGAGGAAAAAAAGGAGTTGGTACATTTCAAACATGAAAAAGGTCATTTTAAAATCAACATGAAATACCAAAATTCCAGAAGGGTAAAACCAAAAATATTCATACCAAGGAAGAAAATGTATCGTGCTACGCTCCCTCCTCCCGCCCTGTGGTGCAACAGATGTCCCTTTCTCCAAAAATGTACTCAATGGGATCGTAATGTTGCAATCACACACAAGTTGACCTGCTGTGAGGAAGAAACGGGTTAGTACGTTTCAAACATGAAAAAGATCATTTTAAAATCAACATGAAAAACCATAATTCCAGAGGGGTAAAACCAAAAAAATTCTTACCAAGGAAGAAAATGTATCGTGCTACGCTCCCTCCTTCCGCCCTGTGGTGCAACAGATGTCCCTTTCTCCAAAAATGTACTCAATGGGATCGTAATGTTGCAGCCACACACAAGTTGACCTGCTGTGAGGAGGAAACGGGTTAGTAAGTTTCAAACATGAAAAAGGTCATTTTAAAATCAACATGAAAAACCATAATTCCAAAAGTATACAACACTAAAAAATCCTTACCAAAATAAGAAAATGTACCGTACTACGCTCCCTCGTTCCGCCCTGTGGTGCAACAGATGTCCCTTTCTCCAAAAATGTACTCAAGGGGTTCGTAATGTTGCAGCCACACACAAGTTGACCTGCTGTGAGGAAGAAACTAGTTAGTACGTTTCAAACATGAAAAAGATCATTTTAAAATCAACATGAAAAACCATAATTCCAGAAGGGTAAAACCAAAAAGATTCTTAAAAGGAAGAAAATGTATCGTGCTACGCTCCCTCCTTCCACCCTGTGGTGCAACAGATGTCCCTTTCTCCAAAAATGTACTCAATGGGATCGTAATGTTGCAACCATACACAAGTTGACCTGCTGAGAGGACGAAACGAGTTAGTACTTTTCAAACATGAAAAAGGTCATTTTAAAATCAACATGAAAAACCATAACTCCAAAAGTATAAAACACAAAAAAATTCTTACCAAAGACAGAAAGTGTATCGTGCTACGCTCCCTCCTACCGCCCTGTGGTGCAACAGATGTCCCTTTCTCCAAAAGTATACTCAATGGTATCTTAATGTTGCAGCCACACACAAGTTGACCTGCTGTGAGGAGGAAACGAGTTAGTAAGTTTCAAACATGAAAAAGGTCATTTTAAAATCAACATGAAAAATCATAATTATAAAAGTATAAAACACAAAAAAATCCTTACCAAAGATAGAAAATGTATCGTGCTAAGCCCCCTCCTTCCGCCCTGTGGTGCAACAGATGTCCCTTTCTCCAAAAATGTACTCAATGGGATCGTAATGTTGCAACCACACAGAAGTTGACCTGCTCTGAGGAAGAAACGAGTTAGTACGTTTCAAACATGAAAAAGATCATTTTAAAATCTACATGAAAATTCATAATTCCAGAAGGGTAAACCCAAAAAAATTTTACCAAGGAAGAAAATGTATCGTGCTACGCTCCCTCCTTCCGCCCTGTGGTGCAACAGATGTCCCTTTCTCCAAAAATGTACTCAATGGGATCGTAATGTTGCAGCCACACACAAGTTGACCTGCAGTGAGGAAGAAACAAGTTAGTACGTTGCAAACATGAAAAAGATCATTTTAAAATCAACATGAAAAACCATAACTCCAAAAGTATAAAACACAAAAAAATCCTTACCAAAGATAGAAAATATGTCGTGCTACGCTCCCTCCTTCCGCCCTGTAGTGCAACAGATGTCCCTTTCTCCAAAAATGTACTCAATGGGATCGTAATGCTGCAGCCACACACTAGTTGACCTGCTGTGAGGAAGAAACGAGTTAGTACGTTTCAAACATGAAAAATATCATTTTAAAATCAACATGAAAAACCATAATTTCAGAAGGGTAAAACCAAAAAAATTCTTACCAAGGAAGAAAATGTATCGTGCTACGCTCCCTCCTCCCGCCCTGTGGTGCAACAGATGTCCCTTTCTCCAAAAATGTACTCAATGGGATCGTAATGTTGCAACCACACACAAGTTGACCTGCTGAGAGGAAGAAACGAGTTAGTACGTTTCAAACATGAAAAAGGTCATTTTAAATCAACATGAAAAACCATAATTCCAAAAGTATAAAACACTAAAATATCCTTAACAAAATAAGAAAATGTACTGTACTACGCTCCCTCGTTCCGCCCTGTGGTGCAACAAATGTCCCTTTCTCCAAAAATGTACTCAAGGGGTTCGTAATGTTGCAGCCACACACAAGTTGACCTGCTGAGAGGAAGAAACGAGTTAGCACGTTTCAAACATGAAAAAGGTCATTTTAAATCAACATGGAAAACCATAATTCCAAAAGTATGAAACACAAAAAAATCCTTACCAAGGAAGAAAATGTATCATGCTACGCTCCCTCCTCCCACCCTGTGGGGCAGCAGATGTCCCTTTCTCCAAAAATGTACTCAATGGGTTCGTAATGTTGCAACCACACACAAGTTGACCTGCTGTGAGGAAAAAAAGGAGTTGGTACATTTCAAACATGAAAAAGGTCATTTTAAAATCAACATGAAATACCAAAATTCCAGAAGGGTAAAACCAAAAAAATTCATACCAAGGAAGAAAATGTATCGTGCTACGCTCCCTCCTCCCGCCCTGTGGTGCAACAGATGTCCCTTTCTCCAAAAATGTACTCAATGGGATCGTAATGTTGCAATCACACACAAGTTGACCTGCTGTGAGGAAGAAACGGGTTAGTACGTTTCAAACATGAAAAAGATCATTTTAAAATCAACATGAAAAACCATAATTCCAGAGGGGTAAAACCAAAAAAATTCTTACCAAGGAAGAAAATGTATCGTGCTACGCTCCCTCCTTCCGCCCTGTGGTGCAACAGATGTCCATTTCTCCAAAAATTTACTCAATGGGATCGTAATGTTGCAGCCACACACAAGTTGACCTGCTGTGAGGAGGAAACGGGTTAGTAAGTTTCAAACATGAAAAAGGTCATTTTAAAATCAACACTAAAAAATCCTTACCAAAATAAGAAAATGTACCGTACTACGCTCCCTCGTTCCGCCCTGTGGTGCAACAGATGTCCCTTTCTCCAAAAATGTACTCAAGGGGTTCGTAATGTTGCAGCCACACACAAGTTGACCTGCTGTGAGGAAGAAACTAGTTAGTACGTTTCAAACATGAAAAAGATCATTTTAAAATCAACATGAAAAACCATAATTCCAGAAGGGTAAAACCAAAAAAATTCTTACCAAGGAAGAAAATGTATCGTGCTACGCTCCATCCTTCCACCCTGTGGTGCAACAGATGTCCCTTTCTCCAAAAATGTACTCAATGGGATCGTAATGTTGCAACCACACACAAGTTGACCTGCTGAGAGGACAAAACGAGTTAGTACCTTTCAAACATGAAGAAGGTCATTTTAAAATCAACATGATAAACCATAACTCCAAAAGTATAAAACACAAAAAAATTCTTACCAAAGACAGAAAGTGTATCGTGCTAAGCTCCCTCCTTCCGCCCTGTGGTGCAACAGATGTCCCTTTCTCCAGAAATGTACTCAATGGGATCGTAATGTTGCAACCACACAGAAGTTGACCTGCTCTGAGGAAGAAACGAGTTAGTACGTTTCAAACATGAAAAAGATCATTTTAAAATCAACATGAAAAACCATAATTCCAGAGGGGTAAAACCAAAAAAATTCTTACCAAGGAAGAAAATGTATCGTGCTACGCTCCATCCTTCCACCCTGTGGTGCAACAGATGTCCCTTTCTCCAAAAATGTACTCAATGGTATCTTAATGTTGCAGCCACACACAAGTTGACCTGCTGTGAGGAGGAAATGAGTTAGTAAGTTTCAAACATGAAAAAGGTCATTTTAAAATCAACATGAAAAATCATAATTATAAAAGTATAAAACACAAAAAAATCCTTACCAAAGATAGAAAATGTATCGTGCTAAGCTCCCTCCTTCCGCCCTGTGGTGCAACAGATGTCCGTTTCTCCAAAAATGTACTCAATGGGATCGTAATGTTGCAACCACACACAAGTTGACCTGCTCTGAGGAAGAAACGAGTTAGTACGTTTCAAACATGAAAAAGATCATTTTAAAATCTACATGAAAATCCATAATTCCAGAAGGGTAAACCCAAAAAAATTTTACCAAGGAAGAAAATGTATCGTGCTACGCTCCCTCCTTCCGCCCTGTGGTGCCACAGATGTCCCTTTCTCCAAAAATGTACTCAATGGGATCGTAATGTTGCAGCCACACACAAGTTGACCTGCTGTGAGGAAGAAACAAGTTAGTACGTTGCAAACATGAAAAAGATCATTTTAAAATCAACATGAAAAACCATAACTCCAAAAGTATAAAACACAAAAAAATCCTTACCAAAGATAGAAAATGTATCGTGCTATGCTCCCTCCTTCCGCCCTGTGGTGCAACAGATGTCCCTTTCTCCAAAAATGTACTCAATGGGATCGTAATGTTGCATCCACACACAAGTTGACCTGCTGAGAGGAAAAAAAGAGTTAGTACGTTTCAAACATGAAAAAGGTCATTTTAAAATCAACATGAAAAACCATAACTCCAAAAGTATAAAACACAAAAAAATCCTTACCGAAGATAGAAAATATGTCGTGCTACGCTCCCTCCTTCCGCCCTGTAGTGCAACAGATGTCCCTTTCTCCAGAAATGTACTCAATGGGATCGTAATGCTGCAGCCACACACAAGTTGACCTGCTGTGAGGAAGAAACGAGTTAGTACGTTTCAAACATGAAAAAGATCATTTTAAAATCAACATGAAAAACCATAATTTCAGAAGGGTAAAACCAAAAAAATTCTTACCAAGGAAGAAAATGTATCGTGCTACGCTCCCTCCTCCCGCCCTGTGGTGCAACAGATGTCCCTTTCTCCAAAAATGTACTCAATGGGATCGTAATGTTGCAACCACACACAAGTTGACCTGCTGAGAGGAAGAAACGAGTTAGTACGTTTCAAACATGAAAAAGGTCATTTTAAATCAACATGAAAAACCATAATTCCAAAAGTATAAAACACTAAAATATCCTTAACAAAATAAGAAAATGTACTGTACTACGCTCCCTCGTTCCGCCCTGTGGTGCAACAAATGTCCCTTTCTCCAAAAATGTACTCAAGGGGTTCGTAATGTTGCAGCCACACACAAGTTCACCTGCTGAGAGGAAGAAACGAGTTAGCACGTTTCAAACATGAAAAAGGTCATTTTAAATCAACATGGAAAACCATAATTCCAAAAGTATGAAACACAAAAAAATCCTTACCAAGGAAGAAAATGTATCATGCTACGCTCCCTCCTCCCACCCTGTGGGGCAGCAGATGTCCCTTTCTCCAAAAATGTACTCAATGGGTTCGTAATGTTGCAACCACACACAAGTTGACCTGCTGTGAGGAAAAAAAGGAGTTGGTACATTTCAAACATGAAAAAGGCCATTTTAAAATCAACATGAAATACCAAAATTCCAGAAGGGTAAAACCAAAAAAATTCATACCAAGGAAGAAAATGTATCGTGCTACGCTCCTTCCTCCCGCCCTGTGGTGCAACAAATGTCCCTTTCTCCAAAAATGTACTCAATGGTATCTTAATGTTGCAGCCACACACAAGTTGACCTGCTGTGAGGAGGAAACGAGTTAGTAAGTTTCAAACATGAAAAAGGTCATTCTAAAATCAACATGAAAAATCATAATTATAAAAGTATAAAACACAAAAAAATCCTTACCAAAGACAGAAAATGTATCGTGCTAAGCTCCCTCCTTCCGCCCTGTGGTGCAACAGATGTCCATTTCTCCAAAAATGTACTCAATGGGATCGTAATGTTGCAACCACACACAAGTTGACCTGCTCTGAGGAAGAAACGAGTTAGTACGTTTCAAACATGAAAAAGATCATTTTAAAATCTACATGAAAATCCATAATTCCAGAAGGGTAAACCCAAAAAAATTTTACCAAGGAAGAAAATGTATCGTGCTACGCTCCCTCCTTCCGCCCTGTGGTGCCACGGATGTCCCTTTCTCCAAAAATGTACTCAATGGGATCGTAATGTTGCAGCCACACACAAGTTGACCTGCTGTGAGGAAGAAACAAGTTAGTACGTTGCAAACATGAAAAAGATCATTTTAAAATCAACATGAAAAACCATAACTCCAAAAGTATAAAACACAAAAAAATCCTTACCAAAGATAGAAAATGTATCGTGCTAAGCTCCCTCCTTCCGCCCTGTGGTGCAACAGATGTCCCTTTCTCCAAAAATGTACTCAATGGGATCGTAATGTTGGAACCACACACAAGTTGACCTGCTCTGAGGAAGAAACGAGTTAGTACGTTTCAACATGAAAAAGATCATATTAAAATCTACATAAAAATCCATAATTCCAGAAGGGTAAACCCAAAAAAATTTTACCAAGGAAGAAAATGTATCGTGCTACGCTCCCTCCTTCCGCCCTGTGGTGCCACGGATGTCCCTTTCTCCAAAAATGTACTCAATGGGATCGTAATGTTGCAGCCACACACAAGTTGACCTGCTGTGAGGAAGAAACAAGTTAGTACGTTGCAAACATGAAAAAGATCATTTTAAAATCAACATGAAAAACCATAACTCCAAAAGTATAAAACACAAAAAAATCCTTACCAAAGATAGAAAATGTATCGTGCTGAGCTCCCTCCTTCCGCCCTGTGGTGCAACAGATGTCCCTTTCTCCAAAAATGTACTCAATGGGATCGTAATGTTGCATCCACACACAAGTTGACCTGCTGAGAGGAAAAAAAGAGTTAGTACGTTTCAAACATGAAAAAGGTCATTTTAAAATCAACATGAAAAACCATAACTCCAAAAGTATAAAACACAAAAAAATCCTTACCAAAGATAGAAAATATGTCGTGCTACGCTCCCTCCTTCCGCCCTGTAGTGCAACAGATGTCCCTTTCTCCAAAAATGTACTCAATGGGATCGTAATGCTGCAGCCACACACAAGTTGACCTGCTGTGAGGAAGAAACGAGTTAGTACGTTTCAAACATGAAAAAGATCATTTTAAAATCAACATGAAAAACCATAATTTCAGAAGGGTAAAACCAAAAAAATTCTTACCAAGGAAGAAAATGTATCGTGCTACGCTCCCTCCTCCCGCCCTGTGGTGCAACAGATGTCCCTTTCTCCAAAAATGTACTCAATGGGATCGTAATGTTGCAACCACACACAAGTTGACCTGCTGAGAGGAAGAAACGAGTTAGTACGTTTCAAACATGAAAAAGGTCATTTTAAATCAGCATGAAAAACCATAATTCCAAAAGTATAAAACACTAAAATATCCTTAACAAAATAAGAAAATATACTGTACTACGCTCCCTCGTTCCGCCCTGTGGTGCAACAAATGTCCCTTTCTCCAAAAATGTACTCAAGGGGTTCGTAATGTTGCAGCCACACACAAGTTGACCTGCTGAGAGGAAGAAACGAGTTAGCACGTTTCAAACATGAAAAAGGTCATTTTAAATCAACATGGAAAACCATAATTCCAAAAGTATGAAACACAAAAAAATCCTTACCATGGAAGAAAATGTATCATGCTACGCTCCCTCCTCCCACCCTGTGGGGCAGCAGATGTCCCTTTCTCCAAAAATGTACTCAATGGGTTCGTAATGTTGCAACCACACACAAGTTGACCTGCTGTGAGGAAAAAAAGGAGTTGGTACATTTCAAACATGAAAAAGGTCATTTTAAAATCAACATGAAATACCAAAATTCCAGAAGGGTAAAACCAAAAAAATTCATACCAAGGAAGAAAATGTATCGTGCTACGCTCCCTCCTCCCGCCCTGTGGTGCAACAGATGTCCCTTTCTCCAAAAATGTACTCAATGGGATCGTAATGTTGCAATCACACACAAGTTGACCTGCTGTGAGGAAGAAACGGGTTAGTACGTTTCAAACATGAAAAAGATCATTTTAAAATCAACATGAAAAACCATAATTCCAGAGGGGTAAAACCAAAAAAATTCTTACCAAGAAAGAATATGTATCGTGCTACGCTCCCTCCTTCCGCCCTGTGGTGCAACAGATGTCCATTTCTCCAAAAATTTACTCAATGGGATCGTAATGTTGCAGCCACACACAAGTTGACCTGCTGTGAGGAGGAAACGGGTTAGTAAGTTTCAAACATGAAAAAGGTCATTTTAAAATCAACATGAAAAACCAGAATTCCAAAAGTATACAACACTAAAAAATCCTTACCAAAATAAGAAAATGTACCGTACTACGCTCCCTCGTTCCGCCCTGTGGTGCAACAGATGTCCCTTTCTCCAAAAATGAACTCAAGGGGTTCGTAATGTTGCAGCCACACACAAGTTGACCTGCTGTGAGGAAGAAACTAGTTAGTACGTTTCAAACATGAAAAAGATCATTTTAAAATCAACATGAAAAACCATAATTCCAGAAGGGTAAAACCAAAAAAATTCTTACCAAGGAAGAAAATGTATCGTGCTACGCTCCCTCCTTCCACCCTGTGGTGCAACAGATGTCCCTTTCTCCAAAAATGTACTCAATGGGATCGTAATGTTGCAACCACACACAAGTTGACCTGCTGAGAGGACAAAACGAGTTAGTACCTTTCAAACATGAAAAAGGTCATTTTAAAATCAACATGAAAAACCATAACTCCAAAAGTATCAAACACAAAAAAATTCTTACGAAAGACAGAAAGTGTATCGTGCTAAGCTCCCTCCTTCGGCCCTGTGGTGCAACAGATGTCCCTTTCTCCAAAAATATACTCAATGGTATCTTAATGTTGCAGCCACACACAAGTTGACCTGCTGTGAGGAGGAAACGAGTTAGTAAGTTTCAAACATGAAAAAGGCCATTTTAAAATCAACATGAAAAATCATAATTATAAAAGTATAAAACACAAAAAAATCCTTACCAAAGATAGAAAATGTATCGTGCTAAGCTCCCTCCTTCCGCCCTGTGGTGCAACAGATGTCCCTTTCTCCAAAATTGTACTCAATGGGATCGTAATGTTGCAACCACACACAAGTTGACCTGCTCTGAGAAAGAAACGAGTTAGTACGTTTCAAACATGAAAAAGATCATTTTAAAATCTACATGAAAATCCATAATTCCAGAAGGGTAAACCCAAAAAAATTTTACCAAGGAAGAAAATGTATCGTGCTACGCTCCCTCCTTCCGCCCTGTGGTGCCACGGATGTCCCTTTCTCCAAAAATGTACTCAATGGGATCGTAATGTTGCAGCCACACACAAGTTGACCTGCTGTGAGGAAGAAACAAATTAGTACGTTGCAAACATGAAAAAGATCATTTTAAAATCAACATGAAAAACCATAACTCCAAAAGTATAAAACACAAAAAAATCCTTACCAAAGATAGAAAATGTATCGTGCTAAGCTCCCTCCTTCCGCCCTGTGGTGCAACAGATGTCCCTTTCTCCAAAAATGTACTCAATGGGATCGTAATGTTGCATCCACACACAAGTTGACCTGCTGAGAGGAAAAAAAGAGTTAGTACGTTTCAAACATGAAAAAGGTCATTTTAAAATCAACATGAAAAACCATAACTCCAAAAGTATAAAACACAAAAAAATCCTTACCAAAGATAGAAAATATGTCGTGCTACGCTCCCTCCTTCCGCCCTGTAGTGCAACAGATGTCCCTTTCTCCAAAAATGTACTCAATGGGATCGTAATGCTGCAGCCACACACAAGTTGACCTGCTGTGAGGAAGAAACGAGTTAGTACGTTTCAAACATGAAAAAGATCATTTTAAAATCAACATGAAAGACCATAATTTCAGAAGTGTAAAACCAAAAAAATTCTTACCAAGGAAGAAAATGTATCGTGCTACGCTCCCTCCTCCCGCCCTGTGGTGCAACAGATGTCCCTTTCTCCACAAATGTACTCAATGGGATCGTAATGTTGCAACCACACACAAGTTGACCTGCTGAGAGGAAGAAACGAGTTAGTACGTTTCAAACATGAAAAAGGTCATTTTAAATCAACATGAAAAACCATAATTCCAAAAGTATAAAACACTAAAATATCCTTAACAAAATAAGAAAATGTACTGTACTACGCTCCCTCGTTCCACCCTGTGGTGCAACAAATGTCCCTTTCTCCAAAAATGTACTCAAGGGATTTGTAATGTTGCAGCCACACACAAGTTGACCTGCTGAGAGGAAGAAACGAGTTAGCACGTTTCAAACATGAAAAAGGTCATTTTAAATCAACATGGAAAACCATAATTCCAAAAGTATGAAACACAAAAAAATCCTTACCAAGGAAGAAAATGTATCATGCTACGCTCCCTCCTCCCACCCTGTGGGGCAGCTGATGTCCCTTTCTCCAAAAATGTACTCAATGGGTTCGTAATGTTGCAACCACACACAAGTTGACCTGCTGTGAGGAAAAAAAGGAGTTGGTACATTTCAAACATGAAAAAGGTCATTTTAAAATCAACATGAAATACCAAAATTCCAGAAGGGTAAAACCAAAAAAATTCATACCAAGGAAGAAAATGTATCGTGCTACGCACCCTCCTCCCGCCCTGTGGTGCAACAGATGTCCCTTTCTCCAAAAATGTACTCAATGGGATCGTAATGTTGCAATCACACACAAGTTGACCTGCTGTGAGGAAGAAACGGGTTAGTACGTTTCAAACATGAAAAAGATCATTTTAAAATCAACATGAAAAACCATAATTCCAGAGGGGTAAAACCAAAAAAATTCTTACCAAGGAAGAATATGTATCGTGCTACGCTCCCTCCTTAAACCCTGTGGTGCAACAGATGTCCCTTCCTCCAAAAATGTACTCAATGGGATCGTAATGTTGCAACCACACACAAGTTGACCTGCTGAGAGGACGAAACGAGTTAGTACTTTTCAAACATGTAAAAGGTCATTTTAAAATCAACATGAAAAACCATAACTCCAAAAGTATAAAACACAAAAAAATTCTTACCAAAGACAGAAAGTGTATCGTGCTACGCTCCCTCCTTCCGCCCTGTGGTGCAACAGATGTCCCTTTCTCCAAAAATATACTCAATGGTATCTTAATGTTGCAGCCACACACAAGTTGACCTGCTGTGAGGAGAAAACGAGTTAGTAAGTTTCAAACATGAAAAAGGTCATTTTAAAATCAACATGAAAAATCATAATTATAAAAGTATAAAACACTAAAAAATCCTTACCAAAATAAGAAAATGTACCGTACTACGCTCCCTCGTTCCGCCCTGTGGTGCAACAGATGTCCCTCTCTCCAAAAATGTACTCAAGGGGTTCGTAATGTTGCAGCCACACACATGTTGACCTGCTGAGAGGAAGAAACGAGTTAGTACGTTTCAAACATGAAAAAGGTCATTTTAAATCAACATGGAAAACCATAATTCCAAAAGTACGAAACACAAAAAAATCCTTACCAAAGAAGAAAATGTATCATGCTACGCTCCCTCCTCCCACCCTGTGGGGCAGCAGATGTCCCTTTCTCCAAAAATGTACTCAATGGGTTCGTAATGTTGCAACCACACAAAAGTTGACCTCCTGTCAGGAAGGAACGAGTTAGTATGTTTCAAACACGAAAAGGGTCATTTTAAAATCAACATGAAAAACCATAATTCCAAACGTATAAAACACAAAAAAATCCTTACCAAAGAAAGAAATTGGCTCGTGCTACGTTCCCTCCTCCCGCCATGTGCTGCAACAGATGTCCCTTTGTCCAAAATTGTACTCAATGGGATCGTAATGTTGCAACCACACACAAGTTGACCTGCTGTGAGGAAGAAACGAGTTAGTACGTTTCAAACACGAAAAAGGTCATTTTAAAATCAACATGAAAAACCATAACTCCAAAAGTATAAAACACAAAAAAATCCTTACCAAGGAAGAAAATGTATCGTGCTACGCTCCCTCCTCCCGCCCTGTGGTGCAAAAGATATCCCTTTCTCCGAAAATGTACTCAATGGGATCATAATGTTGCAACCACTCACAAGTTGACCTGCTGTGAGGAAGAAACGAGTTAGTACGTTTCAAACACGAAAAAGGTCATTTTAAAATCAACATGAATAACCATAATTCCAAAAGTATAAAACACAAAAAAATTCTTACCAAGGAAGAAAATGTATCGTGCTACGCTTCCTCCTCCCGCTCTGTGGTGCAACAGATGTCCCTTTCTCCAAAAATGTACTCAATGGGATCGTAATGTTGCAACCACTCACAAGTTGACCTGAAGTGTGGAAGAAACGAGTTAGTACGTTTCAAATACAAAAAAGGTCATTTTAAAATCAACATGAAAAACAATAATACCAAAAGTATAAAACACAAAAAAATTCTTACGAAGGATATAAATATATCGTGCTATGCTCCCTCCTCCCGCACTTTTGTGCAACAGATGTCCCTTTCTCCAAAAATGTTTTCAATGGGATCGTAATGTTGCAACCACTCACAAGTTGACCTGCTGTGAGGAAGAAACAAGTTAGTACGTTTCAAACATGAAAATGTCATTTTAAAATCAACATGAAAAACCATAATTCCAAAAGTATAAAACACAAAAAAATCCTTACCAAATAAACAAAATGTATCGTGCTAGGTTCCCTTTTCCCGCCCTGTGGTGCAACAGATGTCCCTTTCTCCAAAAATGCACTCAATGGGATCGTAATGTTGCAGCCACACACAAGTTCACCTGCTGTGAGGAGGAAACGAGTTAGTACGAATCAAAAATGAAAAAAAAGGTCATTTTAAAATCAACATGAAAAACCATAATTCCATAAGTATAAAACACAAAAAAATCCTTACCAAAGAAAGTAATTGGCTCGTGCTACGCTCCCTCCCCCCGCCCTCTGCTGCAACAGATGTCCCTTTGTCCACAATTGTACTCAATGGGATCGTAATGTTGCAACCACACACAAGTTGACCTGCTGTGAGGAAGAAACGAGTTAGTATGTTTCAAACATGAAAAAGGTCATTTTAAAATCAACATGATAAACCATAATTCCAAAAGTATAAAACACATAAAGATCCTTACCAAAGAAACAAAATGTATCGTGCTAGGTTCCCTTTTCCCGCCCTGTGATGCAACAGATGTCCCTTTCTCCAAAATTGTACTCAATGGGATCGTAATGTTGCAACCACTCACAAGTTGACCTGCTGTGAGGAAGAAACGAGTTAGTATGTTTCAAACACGAAAAAAGTCATTTTAAAATCAACATGAAAAACCATAATTCCAAAAGTATAAAACACAAAAAAATCCTTACCAAAAAAATGAAATTGGTTCGTGCCACGCTCCCTCCTCCCGCCCTGTGCTGCAACAGATGTCCCTTTGTCCAAAATTGTACTCAATGGGATCGTAATGTTGCAACCACACACAAGTTGACCTGCTGTCAGGAAGAAACGAGTTAGTATGTTTCAAACATGAAAAAGGTCATTTTAAAATCAACATGAAAAACAATAATTCCAAAAGTATAAAACACAAAATGATCCTTACCAAAGAAACAAAATGTATCGTGCTAGGTTCCCTTTTCCTGCCCTGTGGTGCAACAGATGTCACTTTCTCCAAAAATGCACTCAATGGGATCGTAATGTTGCAATCGCACACAAGTTGACCTGCTGTGAGGAAGAAACGGGTTAGTACGTTTCAAACATGAAAAAGATCATTTAAAATCAACATGAAAAACCATAATTCCAGAGGGGTAAAACCAAAAACATTCTTACCAAGGAAGAAAATGTATCGTGCTACGCTCCCTCCTTCCGCCCTGTGGTGCAACATATGTCCCTTTCTCCAAAAATGTACTCAATGGGATCGTAATGTTGGAGCCACACACAAGTTGACCTGCTGTGAGGAGGAAACGGGTTAGTAAGTTTCAAACATGAAAACGGTCATTTTAAAATCAACATGAAAAACCATAATTCCAAAACTATAAAACACTAAAAAATCCTTACCAAAATAAGAAAATGTACCGTACTACGCTCCCTCGTTCCGCCCTGTGGTGCAACAGATGTCCCTCTCTCCAAAAATGTACTCAAGGGGTTCGTAATGTTGCAGCCACACACAAGTTGACCTGCTGAGAGGAAGAAACGAGTTAGTACGTTTCAAACATGAAAAAGGTCATTTTAAATCAACATGGAAAACCATAATTCCAAAAGTACGAAACACAAAAAAATCCTCACCAAGGAAGAAAATGTATCATGCTACGCTCCCTCCTCCCACCCTGTGGGGCAGCAGATGTCCCTTTCTCCAAAAATGTACTCAATGGGTTCGTAATGTTGCAACCACACACAAGTTGACCTGCTGTGAGGAAGAAACTAGTTAGTACGTTTCAAACATGAAAAAGATCATTTTAAAATCAACATGAAAAACCATAATTCCAGTAGGGTAAAACCAAAAAAATTCTTACCAAGGAACAAAATGTATCGTGCTACGCTCCCTCCTTCCGCCCTGTGGTGCAACAGATGTCCCTTTCTCCAAAAATGTACTCAATGGTATCGTAATGTTGCAGCCACATACAAGTTGACCTGCTGTGAGGAGGAAACGAGTTAGTAAGTTTCAAACATGAAAAAGTCATTTTAAAATCAACATGAAAAATCATAATTCCAAAAGTATAAAGCACTAAAAAATCCTTACCAAAATAAGAAAATGTACCGTACTACGCTCCCTCGTTCCGCCCTGTGGTGCAACAGATGTCCCTTTCTCCAAAAATGTACTCAAGGGGTTCGTAATGTTGCAGCCACACACAAGTTGACCTGCTGAGAGGAAGAAACGAGTTAGTACGTTTCAAACATGAATAAGGTCATTTTAAATCAACATGGAAAACCATAATTCCAAAAGTATGAAACAAAAAAAAATCCTTACCAAGGAAGAAAATGTATCATGCTACGCTCCCTCCTCCCACCCTGTGGGGCAGCAGATGTCCCTTTCTCCAAAAATGTACTCAATGGGTTCGTAATGTTGCAACCACACACAAGTTGAAATGCTGTGAGGAAAAAACGAGTTGGTACATTTCAAACATGAAAAAGGTCATTTTGAAATCAACATCAATAACCAAAATTCCAAAAGTATAAAACACAAAAATATGCTTACCAAACAAAGAAAATGTATCGTTCTCCGCACCCTCCTCCCGCCCTGTGGTACAACAGATGTCTCTTTCTCTAAAAATGTACTCAATGGGATCGTAATGTTGCAACCACACACAAGTTGACCTGCTGTGAGGAAAAAAAGGAGTTGCTACATTTCAAACATGAAAAAGGTCATTTTAAAATCAACATGAAATACCAAAATTCCAAAAGTATAAAACACAAAAATATGCTTACCAAACAAAGAAAATGTATCGTGCTCCGTACCCTACTCCCGCCCTGTGGTGCAACAGATGTCCCTTTCTCCAAAAATGTACTCAATGGGATCATAATGTTGCAACCACTCACAAGTTGACCTGCTGTGAGGAAGAAACGAGTTAGTACGTTTCAAACACGAAAAAGGTCGTTTTAAAATCAACATGAAAAACCAGAATTCCAAAAGTATAAAACACAAAAAAATCCACACCAAGGAAGAAAAAGTATCGTGCTACGCTCCCTCCTCCCGCCCTGTGGTGCAACAGATATCCCTTTCTCCAAAAATGTACTCAATGGGATCATAATGTTGCAACCACTCACAAGTTGTCCTCCTGTCAGGAAGGAACGAGTTAGTATGTTTCAAACACGAAAGAGGTCATTTTAAAATCAACATGAAAAACCATAATTCCAAACGTATAAAACACAAAAAAATCCTTACCAAAGAAAGAAATTGGCTCGTGCTACGTTCCCTCCTCCCGCCCTGTGCTGCAACAGATGTCCCTTTGTCCAATATTGTACTCAATGGGATCGTAATGTTGCAACCACACACAAGTTGACCTGCTGTGAGGAAGAAACGAGTTAGTACGTTTCAAACACGAAAAAGGTCATTTTAAAAACAACATGAAAAACCATAATTCCAAAAGTATAAAACACAAAAAAATCCTTACCAAGGAAGAAAATGTATCGTGCTACGCTCCCTCCTCCCGCCCTGTGGTGCAAAAGATATCCCTTTCTCCGAAAATGTACTCAATGGGATCATAATGTTGCAACCACTCACAAGTTGACCTGCTGTGTGGAAGAAACGAGTTAGTACGTTTCAAATACGAAAAAGGTCATTTTAAAATCAACATGAAAAACCATAATACCAAAAGTATAAAACAAAAAAAATTCTTACGAAGGATACAAATATATCGTGCTATGCTCCCTCCTCCCGCCCTTTTGTGCAACAGATGTCCCTTTCTCCAAAAATGTTTTCAATGGGATCGTAATGTTGCAACCACTCACAAGTTGACCTGCTGTGAGGAAGAAACAAGTTAGTACGTTTCAAACATGAAAAGGTCATTTTAAAATCAACATGAAAAACCATAATTCCAAACGTATAAAACACAAAAAAATCCTTACCAAAGAAACAAAATGTATCGTGCTAGGTTCCCTTTTCCCGCCCTGTGGTGCAACAGATGTCCCTTTCTCCAAAAATGCACTCAATGGGATCGTAATGTCGCAGCCACACACAAGTTCACCTGCTGTGAGGAGGAAACGAGTTAGTACGAATCAAAAATGAAAAAGGTCATTGTAAAATCAACATGAAAAACCATAATTCAAAAAGTATAAAACACAAAAAAATCCTTACCAAAGAATGTAATTGGCTCGTGCTACGCTCCCTCCCCCCGCCCTCTGCTGCAACAGATGTCCCTTTGTCCACAATTGTACTCAATGGGATTGTAATGTTGCAACCACACACAAGTTGACCTGCTGTGAGGAAGAAACGAGTTAGTATGTTTCAAACATGAAAAAGGTCATTTTAAAATCAACATGATAAACCATAATTCCAAAAGTATAAAACACAAAAAGATCCTTACCAAAGAAACAAAATGTATCGTGCTAGGTTCCCTTTTCCCGCCCTGTGATGCAACAGATGTCCCTTTCTCCAAAATTGTACTCAATGGGATCGTAATGTTGCAACCACTCACAAGTTGAAATGCTGTGAGGAAGAAACGAGTTAGTATGTTTCAAACACGAAAAAGGTCCTTTTAAAATCAACATGAAAAACCATAATTCCAAAAGTATAAAACACAAAAAAATCCTTACCAAAAAAATGAAATTGGCTCGTGCCACGCTCCCTCCTCCCGCCCTGTGCTGCAACAGATGTCCCTTTGTCCAAAATTGTACTCAATGGGATCGTAATGTTGCAACCACACACAAGTTGACCTGCTGTCAGGAAGAAACGAGTTAATATGTTTCAAACATGAAAAAGGTCATTTTAAAATCAACATGAGAAACCATAATTCCAAAAGTATAAAACACAAAATGATCCTTACCAAAGAAACAAAGTGTATCGTGCTAGGTTCCCTTTTCCTGCCCTGTGGTGCAACAGATGTCACTTTCTCCAAAAATGCACTCAATGGGATCATAATGTTGCAGCCACACACAAGTTGACCTGCTGTGAGGAGGATACGAGTTAGTACGAATCAAACATGAAAAAGGTCATTTTAAAATCAACATGAAATACCATAATTCCAAAAGTATAAAACACAAAAAAATCCTTACCAAAGAAAGTAATTGGCTCGTGCTATGTTCCCTCCCCCCGCCCTGTGCTCCAACAGATGTCCCTTTGTCCAAAATTGTACTCAATGGGATCGTAATGTTGCAACCACACACAAGTTGACCTGCTGTGAGGTAGAAACGAGTTAGTATGTTTCAAACATGAAAAAGGTCATTTTAAAATCAACATGAAAAACCATAATTCCAAAAGTGTAAAACACAAAAAATCCTTACCAAAGAAACAAAATGTATCGTGCTAGGTTCCCATTTCCCGCCCTGTGGTGCAACAGATGTCCATTTCTCCAAAAATGTTTTCAATGGGATCGTAATGTTGCAACCACTCACAAGTTGACCTGCTGTGAGGAAGAAACAAGTTAGTACGTTCCAATCATGAAAAGGTCATTTTAAAATCAACATGAAAAACCATAATTCCAAAAGTATAAAACACAAAAAAATCCTTACCAAAGAAACAAAATGTATCGTGCTAGGTTCCCTTTTCCCGCCCTGTGGTGCAACAGATGTCCCTTTCTCCAAAAATGCACTCAATGGGATCGTAATGTTGGAGCCACACATAAGTTTACCTGCTGTGAGGAGCAAACGAGTTAGTACGAATCAAACATGAGAAAGGTCATTTTAAAATCAACATGAAAAACCATAATTCCAAACGTATAAAACACAAAAAAATCCTTAAAAAGAAAGAAATTGGCTCGTGCTACGCTCCCTCCCCCCGCCCTGTGCTGCAACAGATGTCCCTTTGTCCAAAATTGTACTCAATGGTATCGTAATGTTGCAACCACACACAAGTTGAAATGCTGTGAGGAAGAAACGAGTTAGTATGTTTCAAACATGAAAAATGTCATTTTAAAATCAACATGAAAAACCATAATTCCAAAAGTATAAAACACTAAAAGATCCTTACCAAAGAAACAAAATGTATCGTGCTAGGTTCCCTTTTCCCTCCCTGTGGTGCAACAGATGTCCCTTTCTCCAAAATTGTACTCAATGGGATCGTAATGTTGCAACCACTCACAAGTTGACCTGCTGTGAGGAAGAAACGAATTGGTATGATTCAAACACGAAAAAGGTCATTTTAAAATCAACATGAAAAACCATAATTCCAAAAGTATAAAACACAAAAAAATCCTTACCAAAGAAAGAAATTGGCTCGTGCTACGCTCCCTCCTCCCGCCCTGTGCTGCAACAGATGTCCCTTTGTCCAAAATTGTACTCAATGGGATCGTAATGTTGCAACCACACACAAGTTGACCTGCTGTGAGGAAGAAACGAGTTAGTACGTTTCAAACATGAAATAGGTCATTTTAAAATCAACATGAAAAACCATAATTCCAAAAGTATAAAACACAAAAAAATCCTTACCGAAGAAAAAAAATGTATCGTCCTAGGTTCCCTTTTCCCGCCCTGTGGTGGAACAGATGTCCCTTTCTCCAAAAATGTACTCAATGGGATCATAATGTTGCAACCACTCAAAAGTTGACTTGCTGTGAGGAAGAAACGAGTTAATACGCTTCAAACACGAAAAAGGTCATTTTAAAATCAACATGAAAAACCAAAATTCCAAAAGTATAAAACACCAAAAAATGCTTACAAAAGAAAGAAAATGTATCGTGCTCCGCATTTTCCTCCCGCGCTGTGGTGCAACAGGTGTCCCTTTCTCCAAAAATGTACTCAATGGGATCGTAATGTTGCAACCACCCACAAGTTGACCTGCTGTGAGGAAAAAACGAGTTGGTACATTTCAAACATGAAAAAAGTCATCTTAAAATCATAATGAAAAACAAAATTTCCAAAAGTATAAAACACAAAAAAATCCTTACCAAAGAAAATAATCTATCGTGCTCCGCACCCTCCTCCTGCCCTGTAGTGCAACAGATGTTCTTTCTCCAAAAATGTACTCAATGCGAGCGTAATTTTTCAACCACACACACAAGTTGACCTGCTGTGAGGAAAAAACGAGTTAGTACATTTCAAACATGAAAAAGGTCATTTTAAAATCAACATGAAAATCCAAAATTCCAAAAATATAAAACACAAAAATGCTTTCCAAAGAAAGGAAATGTAACGTGCTACGCTCCCTCCTCCCGCCCTGTGCTGCAACAGATGTCCCTTTGTCCAAAATTGTACTCAATGGGATCGTAATGTTACAACCACACACAAGTTGACCTGCTGTGAGGAGGAAACGAGTTAGTATGTTTCAAACATGAAATAGGTCATTTTAAAATCAACATGAAAAACCATAATTCCAAAAGTATAAAACACAAAAAAATCCTTACCAAAGAAACAAAATGTATCGTGCTAGGTTCCCTTTTCCCGCCCTGTGGTGCAACAGATGTCCCTTTCTCCAAAAATGTACTCAATAGGATCATAATGTTGCAACCACTCACAAGTTGAAGTGCTGTGAGGAAGAAACGAGTTAGTACGTTTCAAACACGAAAGAGGTCATTTTAAAATCAACATAAAAAACCATAATTCCAAAAGTATAACACACAAAAAAATTCTTACCAAGAAAGAAAATGTATCGTGCTATGATCCCTCTTCCCCCCCCTGTGGTGCAACAGATGTCCCTTTCTCCAAAAATGTACTCAATGGGATCATAATGTTGCAACCACTCACAAGTTGACTTGCTGTGAGGAAGAAACGAGTTAGTACCTTTCAAACACGAAAAAGGTCATTTTAAAATCAACATGAAAAACCAAAATTCCAAAAGTATAAAACACCAAAAAATGCTTATAAAAGAAAGAAAATGTATTGTGCTCCGCATTTTCCTCCCGCCCTGTGGTGCAACAGGTGTCCCTTTCTCCAAAAATGTACTCAATGGGATCATAATGTTGCAACCACTCACAAGTTGACTTGCTGTGAGGAAGAAACGAGTTAGTAAATTTCAAACACGAAAAAGTTCATTTTAAAGTCAACACGAAAAACCAAAATTCCAAAAGTATAAAACACCAAAAAATGCTTACCAAAGAAAGAAAATGTATCGTGCTCCGCATTTTCCTCCCACCCTGTGGTGCAACAGGTGTCCCTTTCTCCAAAAATGTACTCAATGGGATCGTAATGTTGCAACCACACACAAGTTGACCTGCTGTGAGGAAAAAACGAGTTGGTACATTTCAAACATGAAAAAAGTCATTTTAAAATCAAAATGAAAAACAAAATTTCCAAAAGTATAAAACACAAAACAATCCTTACCAAAGAAAATAATGTATCGTGCTCTGCACCCTCCTCCTGCCCTGTAGTGCAACAGATGTTCTTTCTCCAAAAATGTACTCAATGGGAGCGTAATTTTTCAACCACACACACAAGTTGACCTGCTGTGAGGAAAAAACGAGTTAGTACATTTCAAACATGAAAAAGGTCTTTTTAATATCAACATGAAAATCCAAAATTCCAAAAGTATAAAACACAAAAATGCTTTCCAAAGAAAGGAAATGTAACGTGCTACGCTCCCTCCTCCCGCCCTGTGCTGCAACAGATGTCCCTTTGTCCAAAATTGTACTCAATGGGATCGTAATGTTGCAACCACACACAAGTTGACCTGCTGTGAGGAAGAAACGAGTTAGTACGTTTCAAACATGAAATAGGTCATTTTAAAATCAACATGAAAAACCATAATTCCAAAAGAATAAAACACAAAAAAATCCTTACCAAAGAAACAAAATGTATCGTGCTAAGTTCCCTTTTCCCGCCCTGTGGTGCAACAGATGTCCCTTTCTCCAAAAATGTACTCAATGGGATCATAATGTTGCAACCACTCACAAGCTGACCTGCTGTGAGGAAGAAACGAGTTAATACGTTTCAAACACGAAAAAGGTCATTTTAAAATCAACATGAAAAACCATAATTCCAAAAGTATAAAACACAAAAAAATCCTTACCAAGGAAGAAAATGTATCGTGCTACGCTCCCTCCTCCCGCCCTGTGGTGCAACAGATGTCCCTTTCTCCAAAAATGTACTCAATGGGATAATAATGTTGCAACCACTCACAAGTTGACCTGCTGTGAGGAAGAAACGAGTTAGTACGTTTCAAACATGAAGTAGGTCATTTTAATATCAACATGAAATACCATAATTCTAAAAGTATAAAACACAAAAAAATTCTTACCAAGGAAGAAAATGTATCGTGCTACGCTTCCTCCTCCCGCTCTGTGGTGCAACAGATGTCCCTTTCTCCAAAAATGTACTCAATGGGATCGTAATGTTGCAACCACTCACAAGTTGACCTGCTGTGTGGAAGAAACGAGTTAGTACGTTTCAAATACGAAAAAGGTCATTTTAAAATCAACATGAAAAACCATAATACCAAAAGTATAAAACACAAAAAAATTCTTACCAAGGAAGAAAATATATCGTGCTACGCTCCCTCCTCCTGCCCTTTTGTGCAACAGATGTCCCTTTCACCAAAAATGTTTTCAATGGGATCGTAATGTTGCAACCACTCACAAGTTGACCTGCTGTAAGGAAGAAACGAGTTAGTACGTTTCAAACATGAAAAGGTCATTTTAAAATTAACATGAAATACCATAATTCCAAAAGTATAAAACACAAAAAAATCCTTACCAAAGAAACAAAATGTATCGTGCTATGTTCCCTTTTCCCGCCCGGTGGTGCAACAGATGTCCCTTTCTCCAAAAATGTACTCAATGGGATCGTAATGTTGCAGCCACACACAAGTTTACCTGCCGTGAGGAGGAAACGAGTTAGTACAAATCAAACATGAAATAGGTCATTTTAAAATCAACATGAAAAACCATAATTCCAAAAGTATAAAGCACAAAAAAATCCTTACCAAAGAAAGAAATTGGCTTGTGCTACGCTCCCTCCTCCCGCCCTGTGCTGCAACAAATGTCCCTTTGTCCAAAATTCTACTCAATGGGATCGTAATGTTGCAACGACACACAAGTTGACCTGCTGTGAGGAAGAAACGAGTTAGTACGTTTCAAACATGAAATAGGTCATTTTAAAATCAACATGAAAAACCATAATTCCAAAAGTATAAAACACAAAAAAATCCTTACCAAAGAAACAAAATGTATCGTGCTGGGTTCCCTTTTCCCGCCCTGTGGTGCAACAGATGTCCCTTTCTCCAAAAATGTACTCAATGGGATCATATGTTGCAACCACTCACTAGTTGACCTGCTGTGAGGAAGAAACGAGTTAGTACGTTTCAAACATGAAAAAGGTCATATTAAAATCAACATGAAAAACCATAATTCCAAAAGTATAAAACACAAAAAAATTCTTACCAAGGAAGAAAATGTATCGTGCTACGCTCTCTCCTCCCCCCCCCCCCCCCCCCCCCCCCCCCCCCCCCCCCCGTTGGTGCAACATATCCCTTTATCCAAAAATGTACTCAATGGGATCATAATGTTGCAACCACTCACAAGTTGACCTGCTGTGAAGAAGAAACGAGTTAGTACGTTTCAAACACGAAAAAGGTCATTTTAAAATCAACATGAAAAACCATAAATTGAAATGTATAAAACACAAAAAAATCCTTACCAAAGAAAGAAATTGGCTCGTGCTACGTTCCCTCCTCCCGCCCTGTGCAGCAACAGATGTCCCTTTGTCCAAAATTGTACTCAATGGGATCGTAATGTTGCAACCACACACAAGTTGACCTGCTGTGAGGAAGAATCAAGTTAGTTCCTTTCAAACATGAAAAAGGTCATTTTAATATCAACATGAAATACCATAATTCCAAAACTATAAAACACAAAAAAATCCTTACCAAAGAAACAAAATGTATCGTCCTAGGTTCCCTTTCCCGCCCTGTGGTGCAACAGATGTCCCTTTCTCCAAAAATGTACTCAATGGGATCGTAATGTTGCAACCACTCACAAGTTGACCTGCTGTGAGGAGGAAACGAGTTAGTACGTTCCAAACACGAAAAAGGTCATTTTAAAATCAACATGAAAAACCATAATTCCAAAAGTATAAAACACAAAAAAATCCTTACCAAGGAAGAAAATATATCGTGCTACGCTCCCTCCTCCCGCCCTTTTGTGCAACAGATGTCCCTTTCTCCAAAAATGTTTTCAATGGGATCGTAATGTTGCAACCACTCACAAGTTGACCTGCTGTGAGGAAGAAACGAGTTAGTACGTTTCAAACATGAAATAGGTCATTTTAAAATCAACATGAAAAACCATAATTCCAAAAGTATAAAACACAAAAAAATCCTTACCAAAGAAACAAAATGTATCGTGCTAGGTTCTCTCTTCCCGCCCTGTGGTGCAACAGATGTCCCTTTCTCCAAAAATGTACTCAATGGGATCGTAATGTTGCAACCACTCACAAGTTGACCTCCTGTGAGGAAGAAACGAGTTAGTATGTTTCAAACACGAAAAAGGTCATTTTAAAATCAACATCAAAAATCATAAATCCAAACGTATAAAACACAAAAAAATCCTTACCAAAGAAAGAAATTGGCTCGTGCTATGCTCCCTCCTCCCGCCCTGTGCAGCAACAGATGTCCCTTTGTCCAAAATTGTACTCAATGGGATCGTAATGTAGCAACCACACACAAGTTGACCTGCTGTGAGGAAGAAACGAGTTAGTACGTTTCAAACATGAAATAGGTCATTTTAAAATCAACATGAAAAACCATAATTCCAAAAGTATAAAACACAAAAAAATCCTTACCAAATAAACAAAATGTATCGTGCTGGGTTCCCTTTTCCCGCCCTGTGATGCAACAGATGTCCCTTTCTCCAAAAATGTACTCAATGGGATCATAATGTTGCAACCACACACAAGTTGACCTGCTGTGAGGAAGAAACGAGTTAGTACGTTTCAAACACGAAAAAGGTCATTTTAAAATCAACATGAAAAACCATAATTCCAAAAGTAAAAAACACAAAAAAATTCTTACCAAGGAAGAAAATGGATCGTGCTACGCTCCCTCCTCCCCCCCTGTGGAGCAACAGATGTCCCTTTATCCAAAAATGTACTCAATGGGATCGTAATGTTGCAACCACTCACAAGTTGACCTGCTGTGAAGAAGAAACGAGTTAGTACGTTTCAAACACGAAAAAGGTCATTTTAAAATCAACATGAAAAACCATAATTCCAAAAGTATAAAACACAAAAAAATCCTTACCAAGGAAGAAAATGTATCGTGCTACGCTCCCTCCTCCCGCCCTGTGGTGCAACAGATGTCCCTTTCTCCAAAAATGTACTGAATGGGATCAGAATGTTCCAACCACTCACAAGTTGACCTCCTGTGAGGAAGAAATGAGTTAGTATGTTTCAAACACGAAAAAGGTCATTTTAAAATCAACATGAAAAACCATAATTCCAAAAGTATAAAACACAAAAAAATCCATACCAAAGAAACAAATTGTATCGTGCTAGGTTCCCTTTCCTGCCCTGTGGTGCAACAGATGTCCCTTTCTCCAAAAATGTACTCAATGGGATCGTAATATTGCAACCACTCACAAGTTGACCTGCTGTGAGGAGGAAACGAGTTAGTACGTTTCAAACACGAAAAAGGTCATTTTAAAATCAACATGAAAAACCATAATTCCAAAAGTATAAAACACAAAAAAATTCTTACCAAGGAAGAAATTGGCTCGTGCTATGCTCCCTCCTCCCGCCCTGTGCAGCAACAGATGTCCCTTTGTCCAAAATTGTACTCAATGGGATCGTAATGTTGCAACCACACACAAGTTGACCTGCTGTGAGGAAGAAACGAGTTAGTACGTTTCAAACATGAAACAGGTCATTTTAAAATCAACATGAAAAACCATAATTCCAAAAGTATAAAACACAAAAAAATCCTTACCAAATAAACAAAATGTATCGTGCTGGGTTCCCTTTTCCCGCCCTGTGATGCAACAGATGTCCCTTTCTCCAAAAATGTACTCAATGGGATCATAATGTTGCAACCACACACAAGTTGACCTGCTGTGAGGAAGAAACGAGTTAGTACGTTTCAAACACGAAAAAGGTCATTTTAAAATCAACATGAAAAACCATAATTCCAAAAGTATAAAACACAAAAAAATTCTTACCAAGGAAGAAAATGGATCGTGCTACGCTCCCTCCTCCCCCCCTGTGGTGCAACAGATGTCCCTTTATCCAAAAATGTACTCAATGGGATCGTAATGTTGCAACCACTCACAAGTTGACCTGCTGTGAAGAAGAAACGAGTTAGTACGTTTCAAACACGAAAAAGGTCATTTTAAAATCAACATGAAAAACCATAATTCCAAAAGTATAAAACACAAAAAAATCCTTACCAAGGAAGAAAATGTATCGTACTACGCTCCCTCCTCCCGCCCTGTGGTGCAACAGATGTTCCTTTCTCCAAAAATGTACTGAATGGGATCAGAATGTTCCAACCACTCACAAGTTGACCTCCTGTGAGGAAGAAATGAGTTAGTATGTTTCAAACATGAAAAAGGTCATTTTAAAATCAACATGAAAAACCATAAATCCAAACGTATAAAACACAAAAAAATCCTTACCAAAGAAAGAAATTGGCTCGTGCTACGTTCCCTCCTCCCGCCCTGTGCAGCAACAGATGTCCCTTTGTCCAAAATTGTACTCAATGGGATCGTAATGTTGCAACCACACACAAGTTTACCTGCTGTGAGGTAGAAACGAGTTAGTACGTTTCAAACATGAAAAAGGTCATTTTAATATCAACATGAAGTACCATAATTCCAAAAGTATAAAACACAAAAAAATCCATACCAAAGAAACAAAATGTATCGTGCTAGGTTCCCTTTCCTGCCCTGTGGTGCAACAGATGTCCCTTTCTCCAAAAATGTACTCAATGGGATCGTAATATTGCAACCACTCACAAGTTGACCTGCTGTGAGGAGGAAACGAGTTAGTACGTTTCAAACACGAAAAAGGTCATTTTAAAATCAACATGAAAAACCATAATTCCAAAAGTATAAAACACAAAAAAATTCTTACCAAGGAAGAAAATGTATCGTGCTACGATCCCTCCTCCCCCCCCTGTGGTGCAACAGATGTCCCTTTCTCCAAAAAAGTACTCAATGGGATCATAATGTTGCAACCACTCACAAGTTGACCTGCTGTGAGGAAGAAACGAGTTAGTACGTTTCAAACACGAAAAAGGTCATTTTAAAATCAACATGAAAAACCATAATTCCAAAACTATAAAACACAAAAAAATCCTTACCAAGGAAGAAAATGTATCGTGCTACGCTTCCTCCTCCTGCACTGTGGTGCAAAAGATGTCCCTTTCTCCGAAAATGTACTCAATGGGATCATAATGTTGCAACCACTCACAAGTTGACCTGCTGTGAGGAAGAAACGAGTTGGTACGTTTCAAACACGAAAAAGGTCATTTTAAAATCAACATGAAAAACCATAATTCCAAATGTATAAAACACAAAAAAATTCTTACCGAGGAAGAAAATGTATCGTGCTACGCTTCCTCCTCCCGCTCTGTGGTGCAACAGAGGTCCCTTTCTCCATAAATGTACTCAATGGGATTGTAATGTTGCAACCACTCACAAGTTGACCTGCTGTGTGGAAGAAACGGGTTAGTACGTTTCAAATACGAAAAAGGTCATTTTAAAATCAACATGAAAAACCATAATACCAAAAGTATAAAACACAAAAAAATTCTTACCAAGGAAGAAAATATATCGTGCTACGCTCCCTCTTCCCGCCCTTTTGTGCAACAGATGTCCCTTTCTCCAAAAATGTTTTCAATGGGATCGTAATGTTGCAACCACTCACAAGTTGACCTGCTGTGAGGAAGAAACGAGTTAGTACGTTTCAAACATGAAAAGGTCATTTTAAAATCAACATGAAAAACCATAATTCCAAAAGTATAAAACACAAAAAAATCCTTACCAAAGAAACAAAATGTATCGTGCTAGGTTGCCTTTTCCCGCCCTGTGGTGCAACAGATGTCCCTTTCTCCAAAAATGTACTCAATGGGATCGTAATGTTGCAGCCACACACAAGTTGACCTGCTTGTAGGAAGAAACGAGTTAGTACGTTTCAAACACGAAAAAGGTCATTTTAAAATCAACATGAAAAACCAAAATTCCAAAAGTATAAAACACCAATAAAATGCTTACCAAGGAAAGAAAATGTATCGTGCTCCGCATTTTCCTCCCGCCCTGTGGTGCAACAGGTGTCCCTTTCTCCAAAAATGTACTCAATGGGATCGTAATGTTGCAACCACACACAAGTTGACCTGCTGTGAGGAAAAAACGAGTTGGTACATTTCAACATGAAAAAAGTCATTTTAAAATCAAAATGAAAAACAAAATTTCCAAAAGTATAAAACACAAAAAAATCCTTTCCAAAGAAAATAATGTATCGTGCTCCACACCCTCCTCCTGCCCTGTAGTGCAAAAGATGTTCTTTCTCCGTAAATGTACTCAATGGGATCGTAATGTTGCAACCACTCACAAGTTGACCTGCTGTGAGGAAGAAACGAGTTAGTACGTTTCAAACACGAAAAAGGTCATTTTAAAATCAACATGAAAAACCAAAATTCCAAAAGTATAAAACACCAAAAAATGCTTACCAAGGAAAGAAAATGTATCGTGCTCCGCATTTTCCTCCCGCCCTGTGGTGCAACAGGTGTCCCTTTCTCCAAAAATGTACTCAATGGGATCATAATGTGTCAACCACTCACAAATTGACCTGCTGTGAGGAAGAAACGAGTTAGTACGTTTCAAACACGAAAAAGGTCATTTTAAAATCAACATGAAAAACCATAATTCCAAAAGTATAAAACACAAAAAAATCCTTACCAAGGAAGAAAATGTATCGTGCTACACTCCCTCCTCCCGCCCTGTGGTGCAACAGATGTCCCTTTGTCCAAAATTGTACTCAATGGGATCGTAATGTTGCAACCACACACAAGTTGACCTGCTGTGAGGAAGAAACGAGTTAGTACGTTTCAAACATGAAATAGGTCATTTTAAAATCAACATGAAAAACCATAATTCCAAAAGTATAAAACACAAAAAAATCCTTACCAAAGAAACAAAATGTATCGTGCTAGGTTCCCTTTTCCCGCCCTGTGGTGCAACAGAAGTCCCTTTCTCCAAAAATGTACTCAATGGGATCATAATGTGTCAACCACTCACAAGTTGACCTGCTGTGAGGAAGAAACGAGTTAGTACGTTTCAAACACGAAAAAGGTCATTTTAAAATCAACATGAAAAACCATAATTCCAAAAGTATAAAACACAAAAAAATCCTTAACAAGGAAGAAAATGTATCGTGCTACGCTCCCTCCTCCCGCCCTGTGGTGCAACAGATGTCCCTTTCTCCAAAAATGTACTCAATGGGATCATAATGTTGCAACCACTCACAAGGTGACCTGCTGTGAGGAAGAAACGAGTTAGTATGTTTCAAACACGAAAAAGTTCATTTTAAAATCAACATGAAAAACCATAATACCAAACGTATAAAACACAAAAAAATACTTACCAAAGAAAGAAATTGGCTCGTGCTACGTTCCCTCCTCCCGCCGTGTGCTGCAACAGATGTCCCTTTGTCCGAAATTGTACTCAATCGGATCGTAATGTTGCAACCACACACAAGTTGACCTGCTGCGAGGAAGAAACGAGTTAGTACGCTTCAAACATGAAAAAGGTCATTTTAATATTAACATGAAATACCATAATCCCAAAAGTATAAAACACAAAAAAATCCTTACCAAAGAAACAAAATGTATCGTGCTAGGTTCCCTTTTCCCGCCCTGTGGTGCAACAGATGTCCCTTTCTCCAAAAATGTACTCAATGGGATTATAATGTTGCAACCACTCACAAGTTGACCTGCTGTGAGGAAGAAACGAGTTAGTACGTTTCAAACATGAAAAAGGTAATTTTAAAATCAACATAAAAAACCATAATTCCAAAAGTATAAAACACAAAAACATTCTTACCAAGGAAGAAAATGTATCGTGCTACGATCCCTCCTCCCCCCCCTGTGGTGCAACAGATGTCCCTTTCTCCAAAAATGTGCTCAATGGGATCATAATGTCGCAACCATTCACAAGTTGACCTGATGTGAGGAAGAAACGAGTTAGTACGTTTCAAACACGAAAAAGGTCATTTTAAAATCAACATGAAAAACCATAATTCCAAAAGAATAAAACACAAAAAAATTCTTACCAAGGAAGAAAATGTATCGTGCTACGCTTCCTCCTCCCGCTCTGTGGTGCAACAGATGTTCCTTTCTCCAAAAATGTACTCAATGGGATCGTAATGTTGCAACCACTCACAAGTTGACCTGCTGTGTGGAAGAAACGAGTTAGTACGTTTCAAATACGAATAAGGTCATTTTAAAATCAACATGAAAACCCATAATACCAAAAGTATAAAACACAAAAAAATTCTTACCAAGGAAGAAAATATATCGTGCTATGCTCCCTCCTCCCCCCCCCCCCCCCCCCCCTGTGGTGCAACAGATGTCCCTTTATCCAAAAATGTACTCAATGGGATCGTAATGGTGCAGCTACACACAAGTTTACCT
Source organism: Schistocerca piceifrons (assembly GCF_021461385.2). Classification (NCBI taxonomy): domain Eukaryota; kingdom Metazoa; phylum Arthropoda; class Insecta; order Orthoptera; family Acrididae; genus Schistocerca; species Schistocerca piceifrons. The sequence goes on from NC_060144.1 coordinate 49,040,829, forward strand.
GCTGTGAGGAGGAAACGAGTTAGTACGAATCAAACATGAAATAGGTCATTTTAAAATCAACATGAAAAACCATAATTCCGAAAGTATAAAACACAAAAAAATCCTTACCAAAGAAAGAAATTGGCTTGTGCTACGTTCCCTCCTCCCGCCCTGTGCTGCAACAGATGTCCCTTTGTCCAAAATTGTACTCAATGGGATCGTAATGTTGCAACTACACACAAGTTGACCTGCTGTGAGGAAGAATTGAGTTAGTACGTTTCAAACATGAAATAGGTCATTTTAAAATCAACATGAATAACCATAATTCCAAAAGTATAAAACACAAAAAAATCCTTACCAAAGAAACAAATTGTATCGTGCTAGGTTCCCTTTTCCCGCCCTGTGGTGCAACAGATGTCCCTTTCTCCAAAAATGAACTCAATGGGATCATAATGTTGCAACCATTTACAAGTTGACCTGCTGTGAGGAAGAAATGAGTTAGTACGTTTCAAACACGAAAAAGGTCATTTTAAAATCAACATGAAAAACCATAATTCCAAAAGTATAAAACACAAAAAAATCCTTATGAAGGAAGAAAATGTATCGTGCTACGCTCTCTCCTCCCCCCCTGTGGTGCAACAGATGTCCCTTTATCCAAAAATGTACTCAATGGAATCGTAACGTTGCAACCACTCACAAGTTGACCTGCTGTGAAGAAGAAACGAGTTAGTACGTTTCAAACACGAAAAAGGTCATTTTAAAATCAACATGAAAAACCATAATTCCAAACGTATAAAACACAAAAAAATCCTTACCAAAGAAAGAAATTGGCTCTTGCTACGATCCCTCCTCCCGCCCTGTGCTGCAACAGACGTCCCTTTGTGCAAAATTGTACTCAATGGGATCGTAATGTTGCAACCACACACAAGTTGACCTGCTGTGAAGAAGAAACGAGTTAGTACGTTTCAAACACGAAAAAGGTCATTTTAAAATCAACATGAGAAACCATAATTCCAAAAGTATAAAACACAAAAAAATTCTTACCAAGGAAGAAAATGTATCGTGCTAAGATCCCTCCTCCCCCCCCTGTGGTGCAACAGATGTAACTTTCTCCAAAAATGTACTCAATGGGACCGTAATGTTGCAACCACTCACAAGTTGACCTGCTGTGAGGAAGAAACGAGTTAGTACGTTTCAAACACGAAAAAGGTCATTTTAAAATCAACATGAAAAACCATAATTCCAAAAGTATAAAACACAAAAAAATTCTTACCAAAGAAGAAAATGTATCGTGCTACGATCCCTCCTCCCCCCCCCCCTGTGGTGCAACAGATGTCCCTTTCTCCAAAAAAGTACTCAATGGGATCGTAATGTGGCAACCACTCACAAGTTGACCTCCTGTGAGGAAGAAACGAGTTAGTACGTTTCAAACACGAAAAGGGTCATTTTAAAATCAACATGAAAAACCATAATTCCAAAAGTATAAAACACAAAAAAATCCTTACAAAGGAAGAAAATGTATCGTGCTACGCTCCCTCCTCCCGCCCTGTGGTGCAAAAGATGTCCCTTTCTCCGAAAATGTACTCAATAGGATCATAATGTTGCAACCACTCACAAGTTGACCTGCTGTGAGGAAGAAACGAGTTAGTACGTTTCAAACACGAAAAAGGTCATTTTAAAATCAACATGAAAAACCATAATTCCAAAAGTATAAAACACAAAAAAATCCTTATGAAGGAAGAAAATGTATCGTGCTACGCTCCCTCCTCCCCCCCTGTGGTGCAACAGATGTCCCTTTATCCAAAAATGTACTCAATGGAATCGTAACGTTGCAACCACTCACAAGTTGACCTGCTGTGAAGAAGAAACGAGTTAGTACGTTTCAAACACGAAAAAGGTCATTTTAAAATCAACATGAAAAACCATAATTCCAAACGTATGAAACACAAAAAAATCCTTACCAATGAAAGAAATTGGCTCGTGCTACGTTCCCTCCTCCCGCCCTGTGCTGCAACAGACGTCCCTTTGTCCAAAATTGTACTCAATGGGATCGTAATGTTGCAACCACACACAAGTTGACCTGCTGTGAAGAAGAAACGAGTTAGTACGTTTCAAACACGAAAAAGGTCATTTTAAAATCAACATGAGAAACCATAATTCCAAAGGTATAAAACACAAAAAAATTCTTACCAAGGAAGAAAAGGTATCGTGCTACGCTCCCTCCTCCCGCCCTGTGGTGCAACAGATGTCCCTTTCTCCAAAACTGTTCTCAAAGGGATCATAATGTTGCAACCACTCACAAGTCGACCTCCTGTGAGGAAGAAACGAGTTAGTATGTTTCAAACACGAAAAAGGTCATTTTAAAATCAACATGAAAAAACAATATTCCAAACGTATAAAACACAAAAAAAACCTTACCAAAGACAGAAATTGGCTCGTGCTACGTTCCCTCCTCCCGCCCTGTGCTGCAACAGATGTCCCTTTGTCCAAAATTGTACTCAATGGGATCGTAATGTTGCAACCAAACACAAGTTGACTTGCTGTGAGGAAGAAACGAGTTAGTACATTTCAAACATGAAAAAGGTCATTTTAATATCAACATGAAATACCATAATTCAAAAAGTATAAAACACCAAAAAAATTCTTACCAAGGAAGAAAATGTATCGTGCTACGCTCCCTCCTCCCGCCCTTTTGTGCAACAGATGTCCCTTTCTCCAAAAATGTTTTCAATGGGATCGTAATGTTGCAACCACTCACAAGTTGACCTGCTGTGAGGAAGAAACGAGTTAGTACGTTTCAAGCATGAAAAGGTCATTTTAAAATTAACATAAAAAACCACAATTCCAAAAGTATAAAACACAAAAAAATCCTTACCAAAGAAACAAAATGTATCGTGCTAGGTTCCCTTTTCCCGCCCTGTGGTGAAACAGATGCCCCTTTCTCCAAAAATTTACTCAATGGGATCGTAATGTTGCAGCCACACACAAGTTTACCTGCTGTGAGGAGGAAACGAGTTAGTACGAATCAAACATGAAATAGGTCATTTTAAAATCAACATGAAAAACCATAATTCCAAAAGTATAAAACACAAAAAAATCCTTTCCAAAGAAAGAAATTGGCTTGTGCTACGCTCCCTCCTCCCGCCCCGTGCTGCAACAGATGTCCCTTTGTCCAAAATTCTACTCAATGGGATCGTAATGTTGCAACCACTCACAAGTTGATCTGCTGTGAAGAAGAAACGAGTTAGTACGTTTCAAACACGAAAAAGGTCATTTTAAAATCAACATGAAAAACCATAATTCCAAAAGTATAAAACACAAAAAAATCATTACCAAGGAAGAAAATGTATCATGCTACGCTCCCTCCTCCCCCCCTGTGGTGCAACAGATGTCCCTTTATCCAAAAATGTACTCAATGGAATCGTAACGTTGCAACCACTCACAAGTTGACCTGCTGTGAAGAAGAAACGAGTTAGTACGTTTCAAACACGAAAAAGGTCATTTTAAAATCAACATGAAAAGCCATAATTCCAAACGTATAAAACACAAAAAAATCCTTACCAAAGAAAGAAATTGGCTCGTGCTACGTTCTCTCCTCCCGCCCTGTGCTGCGACAGATGTCCCTTTGTCCAAAATTGTACTCAATGGGATCGTAATGTTGCAACCACACACAAGTTGACCTGCTGTGAGGAAGAAACGTGTTAGTACGTTTCAAATATGAAAAAGGTCATTTCAATATCAACATGAAATACCATAATTCCAAAAGTATAAAACACAAAAAAATCCTTACCAAAGAAACAAAATGTATTGTGTTAGGTTCCCTTTTCGCGCCCTGTGGTGCAACAGATGTCCCTTTCTCCAAAAATGTACTCAATGGGATCGTAATGTTGCAACCACTCACAAGTTGACCTGCTGTGAGGAAGAAACGAGTTAGTACTTTCCAAACATGAAAGGGTCATTTTAAAATTAACATGAAAAACCGAAATTCCAAAAGTATAAAACACAAAAAAATCCTTACCAAAGAATCAAAATGTATCGTGCTAGGTTCCCTTTTCCCGCCCTGTGGTGCAACAGATGTCCCTTTCTCCAAAAATGTACTCAATGGGATCGTAATGTTGCAGCAACACACTAGTTTGCCTGCTGTGAGGAGGAAACGAGTTAGTACGAATCAAACATGAAATAGGTCATTTTAAAATCAACATGAAAAACCAAAATCCAAAAGTATAAAACACAAAAAAATCCTTACCGAAGAAAGAAATTGGCTTCTGCTACGCTCCCTCCTCCCGCCCTGTGCTGCAACAGATGTCCTTTTGTCCAAAATTGTACTCAATGGGATCGTAACGTTGCAACCACACACAAGTTGACCTGCTGTGAGGAAGAAACGAGTTAGTACGTTTCAAACATGAAAAAGGTCAATTTAAAATCAACATGAAAAACCATAATTCCAAAAGTATAAAACACAAAAAAAATCCTTACCAAAGAAACAAAATGTATCGTGCTAGGTTCCCTTTTCCCGCCCTGTGGGGCAACAGATGTCCCTTACTCCAAAAATGTACTCAATGGGATCATAACGTTGCAACCACTCACAAGTTGACCTGCTGTGAGGAGGAAACGAGTTAGTAGGTTTCAAACACGAAAAAGGTCATTTTAAAATCAACATGAAAAACCATAATTCCAAAAATATAAAACACAAAAAAATCCTTACCAAGGAAGAAAATGTATCGTGCTACGCTCCCTCCTCCCCCCCCTCTGGTGCAACAGATGTCCCTTTATCCAAAAATGTACTCAATGGGATAGTAATGTTGCAACCACTCACAAGCCTACCTGCTGTGAAGAAGAAACGAGTTAGTACGTTTCAAACACGAAAAAGGTCATTTTAAAATCAACATGAAAAACCATAATTCCAAAAGTATAAAACACAAAAAAATCCTTACCAACGAAGAAAATGTATCGTGCTACGCTCCCTCCTCCCGCCCCGTGGTGCAACAGATGTCCCTTTCTCCAAAAATATACTCAATGGGAAAATAATGTTGCAACCACTCACAAGTTGACCTCCTGTGAGGAAGAAACGAGTTAGTATGTTTCAAACACGAAAAAGGTCATTTTAAAATCAACATGAAAAACCATAAATCCAAACGAATAAAACACAAAAAAATCCTTACCAAAGAAAGAAATTGGCTCGCGCTACGTTCCCTCCTCCCGCCCTGTGCAGCAACAGATGTCCCTTTGTCCAAAATTGTACTCAATGGGATAGTAATGTTGCAACCACACACAAGTTGACCTGCTGTGAGGAAGAAAGGAGTTAGTACGTTTCAAACATGAAAAAGGTCATTTTAATATCAACATGAAATACCATAATTCCAAAAGTATAAAACACAAAAAAATCCTTACCAAAGAAACAAAATGTATCGTGCTAGGTTCCCTTTTCCCGCCCTGTGGTGCAACAGATGTGCCTTTCTCCAAAAATGTACTCAATGGGATCGTAATGTTGCAACCACTCACAAGTTGACCTGCTGTGAGGAGGAAACGAGTTAGTACGTTTCAAACACGAAAAAGGTCATTTTAAAATCAACATGAAAAACCATAATTCCAAAAGTATAAAACACAAAAAAATTCTTACCAAGGAAGAAAATGTATCGTGCTACGCTCCCTCCTCCCGCACTGTGGTGCAAAAGATGTCCCTTTCTCCGAAAACGTACTCAATGGGATCATAATGTTGCAACCACTCACAAGTTGACCTGCTGTGGGGAAGAAACGAGTTAGTATGTTTCTAACACGAAAAAGGTAATTTTAAAATCAACATGAAAAACCATAATTCCAAAAGTATAAAACACAAAGAAATCCTTACTAAAGAAACAAAATGTATCGTGCTAGGTTCCCTTTTCCCGCCCTGTGGTGCAACAGATGTCACTTTCTCCAAAAATGTACTCAATGGGATCATAATGTTGCAACCACTCACTAGATGACCTGCTGTGAGGAAGAAACGAATTAGTACGTTTCAAACACGAAAAAGGTCATTTTAAAATCAACATGAAAAACCATAATTCCAAAAGTATAAAACACAAAAAAATCCTTACCAAGGAGGAAAATGTATCGTGCTACGCTCCCTCCTCCCGCCCTGTGGTGCAACAGATGTCCCTTTCTCCAAAAATGTACTCAATGGGATCACAATGTTGCAACCACTCACAAGTTGACCATAATTCCAAAAGTATAAAACACAAAAAAATTCTTACCAAGGAAGAAAATGTATCGTGCTACGCTCCCTCCTCCCGCACTGTGGTGCAAAAGATGTCCCTTTCTCCGAAAACGTACTCAATGGGATCATAATGTTGCAACCACTCACAAGTTGACCTGCTGTGGGGAAGAAACGAGTTAGTATGTTTCTAACACGAAAAAGGTAATTTTAAAATCAACATGAAAAACCATAAATCCAAACGAATAAAACACAAAAAAATCCTTACCAAAGAAAGAAATTGGCTCGTGCTACGTTCCCTCCTCCCGCCCTGTGCAGCAACAGATGTCCCTTTGTCCAAAATTGTACTCAATGGGATCGTAATGTTGCAACCATACACAAGTTGACCTGCTGTGAGGAAGAAACGAGTTAGTACGTTTCAAACATGAAAAAGGTCATTTTAATATCAACATGAAATACCATAATTCCAAAAGTATAAAACACAAAAAAATCCTTACCAAAGAAACAAAACGTACCGTGCTAGGTTCCCTTTTCCCGCCCTGTGGTGCAACAGATGTGCCTTTCTCCAAAAATGTACTCAATGGGTTCGTAATGTTGCAACCACTCACAAGTTGACCTGCTGTGAGGAGGAAACGAGTTAGTACGAATCAAACATGAAATAGGTCATTTTAAAATCAACATGAAAAACCATAATTCCAAAAGTATAAAACACAAAAAAATCCTTTCCAAAGAAAGAAATTGGCTTGTGCTACGCTCCCTCCTCCCGCCCCGTGCTGCAACAGATGTCCCTTTGTCCAAAATTCTACTCAATGGGATCGTAATGTTGCAACCACTCACAAGTTGATCTGCTGTGAAGAAGAAACGAGTTAGTACGTTTCAAACACGAAAAAGGTCATTTTAAAATCAACATGAAAAACCATAATTCCAAAAGTATAAAACACAAAAAAATCATTACCAAGGAAGAAAATGTATCATGCTACGCTCCCTCCTCCCCCCCTGTGGTGCAACAGATGTCCCTTTATCCAAAAATGTACTCAATGGAATCGTAACGTTGCAACCACTCACAAGTTGACCTGCTGTGAAGAAGAAACGAGTTAGTACGTTTCAAACACGAAAAAGGTCATTTTAAAATCAACATGAAAAGCCATAATTCCAAACGTATAAAACACAAAAAAATCCTTACCAAAGAAAGAAATTGGCTCGTGCTACGTTCTCTCCTCCCGCCCTGTGCTGCGACAGATGTCCCTTTGTCCAAAATTGTACTCAATGGGATCGTAATGTTGCAACCACACACAAGTTGACCTGCTGTGAGGAAGAAACGTGTTAGTACGTTTCAAATATGAAAAAGGTCATTTCAATATCAACATGAAATACCATAATTCCAAAAGTATAAAACACAAAAAAATCCTTACCAAAGAAACAAAATGTATTGTGTTAGGTTCCCTTTTCGCGCCCTGTGGTGCAACAGATGTCCCTTTCTCCAAAAATGTACTCAATGGGATCGTAATGTTGCAACCACTCACAAGTTGACCTGCTGTGAGGAAGAAACGAGTTAGTACTTTCCAAACATGAAAGGGTCATTTTAAAATTAACATGAAAAACCGAAATTCCAAAAGTATAAAACACAAAAAAATCCTTACCAAAGAATCAAAATGTATCGTGCTAGGTTCCCTTTTCCCGCCCTGTGGTGCAACAGATGTCCCTTTCTCCAAAAATGTACTCAATGGGATCGTAATGTTGCAGCAACACACTAGTTTGCCTGCTGTGAGGAGGAAACGAGTTAGTACGAATCAAACATGAAATAGGTCATTTTAAAATCAACATGAAAAACCAAAATCCAAAAGTATAAAACACAAAAAAATCCTTACCGAAGAAAGAAATTGGCTTCTGCTACGCTCCCTCCTCCCGCCCTGTGCTGCAACAGATGTCCTTTTGTCCAAAATTGTACTCAATGGGATCGTAACGTTGCAACCACACACAAGTTGACCTGCTGTGAGGAAGAAACGAGTTAGTACGTTTCAAACATGAAAAAGGTCAATTTAAAATCAACATGAAAAACCATAATTCCAAAAGTATAAAACACAAAAAAAATCCTTACCAAAGAAACAAAATGTATCGTGCTAGGTTCCCTTTTCCCGCCCTGTGGGGCAACAGATGTCCCTTACTCCAAAAATGTACTCAATGGGATCATAACGTTGCAACCACTCACAAGTTGACCTGCTGTGAGGAGGAAACGAGTTAGTAGGTTTCAAACACGAAAAAGGTCATTTTAAAATCAACATGAAAAACCATAATTCCAAAAATATAAAACACAAAAAAATCCTTACCAAGGAAGAAAATGTATCGTGCTACGCTCCCTCCTCCCCCCCCTCTGGTGCAACAGATGTCCCTTTATCCAAAAATGTACTCAATGGGATAGTAATGTTGCAACCACTCACAAGCCTACCTGCTGTGAAGAAGAAACGAGTTAGTACGTTTCAAACACGAAAAAGGTCATTTTAAAATCAACATGAAAAACCATAATTCCAAAAGTATAAAACACAAAAAAATCCTTACCAACGAAGAAAATGTATCGTGCTACGCTCCCTCCTCCCGCCCCGTGGTGCAACAGATGTCCCTTTCTCCAAAAATATACTCAATGGGAAAATAATGTTGCAACCACTCACAAGTTGACCTCCTGTGAGGAAGAAACGAGTTAGTATGTTTCAAACACGAAAAAGGTCATTTTAAAATCAACATGAAAAACCATAAATCCAAACGAATAAAACACAAAAAAATCCTTACCAAAGAAAGAAATTGGCTCGCGCTACGTTCCCTCCTCCCGCCCTGTGCAGCAACAGATGTCCCTTTGTCCAAAATTGTACTCAATGGGATAGTAATGTTGCAACCACACACAAGTTGACCTGCTGTGAGGAAGAAAGGAGTTAGTACGTTTCAAACATGAAAAAGGTCATTTTAATATCAACATGAAATACCATAATTCCAAAAGTATAAAACACAAAAAAATCCTTACCAAAGAAACAAAATGTATCGTGCTAGGTTCCCTTTTCCCGCCCTGTGGTGCAACAGATGTGCCTTTCTCCAAAAATGTACTCAATGGGATCGTAATGTTGCAACCACTCACAAGTTGACCTGCTGTGAGGAGGAAACGAGTTAGTACGTTTCAAACACGAAAAAGGTCATTTTAAAATCAACATGAAAAACCATAATTCCAAAAGTATAAAACACAAAAAAATTCTTACCAAGGAAGAAAATGTATCGTGCTACGCTCCCTCCTCCCGCACTGTGGTGCAAAAGATGTCCCTTTCTCCGAAAACGTACTCAATGGGATCATAATGTTGCAACCACTCACAAGTTGACCTGCTGTGGGGAAGAAACGAGTTAGTATGTTTCTAACACGAAAAAGGTAATTTTAAAATCAACATGAAAAACCATAATTCCAAAAGTATAAAACACAAAGAAATCCTTACTAAAGAAACAAAATGTATCGTGCTAGGTTCCCTTTTCCCGCCCTGTGGTGCAACAGATGTCACTTTCTCCAAAAATGTACTCAATGGGATCATAATGTTGCAACCACTCACTAGTTGACCTGCTGTGAGGAAGAAACGAATTAGTACGTTTCAAACACGAAAAAGGTCATTTTAAAATCAACATGAAAAACCATAATTCCAAAAGTATAAAACACAAAAAAATCCTTACCAAGGAGGAAAATGTATCGTGCTACGCTCCCTCCTCCCGCCCTGTGGTGCAACAGATGTCCCTTTCTCCAAAAATGTACTCAATGGGATCACAATGTTGCAACCACTCACAAGTTGACCATAATTCCAAAAGTATAAAACACAAAAAAATTCTTACCAAGGAAGAAAATGTATCGTGCTACGCTCCCTCCTCCCGCACTGTGGTGCAAAAGATGTCCCTTTCTCCGAAAACGTACTCAATGGGATCATAATGTTGCAACCACTCACAAGTTGACCTGCTGTGGGGAAGAAACGAGTTAGTATGTTTCTAACACGAAAAAGGTAATTTTAAAATCAACATGAAAAACCATAAATCCAAACGAATAAAACACAAAAAAATCCTTACCAAAGAAAGAAATTGGCTCGTGCTACGTTCCCTCCTCCCGCCCTGTGCAGCAACAGATGTCCCTTTGTCCAAAATTGTACTCAATGGGATCGTAATGTTGCAACCATACACAAGTTGACCTGCTGTGAGGAAGAAACGAGTTAGTACGTTTCAAACATGAAAAAGGTCATTTTAATATCAACATGAAATACCATAATTCCAAAAGTATAAAACACAAAAAAATCCTTACCAAAGAAACAAAACGTACCGTGCTAGGTTCCCTTTTCCCGCCCTGTGGTGCAACAGATGTGCCTTTCTCCAAAAATGTACTCAATGGGTTCGTAATGTTGCAACCACTCACAAGTTGACCTGCTGTGAGGAGGAAACGAGTTAGTACGAATCAAACATGAAATAGGTCATTTTAAAATCAACATGAAAAACCATAATTCCAAAAGTATAAAACACAAAAAAATCCTTTCCAAAGAAAGAAATTGGCTTGTGCTACGCTCCCTCCTCCCGCCCCGTGCTGCAACAGATGTCCCTTTGTCCAAAATTCTACTCAATGGGATCGTAATGTTGCAACCACTCACAAGTTGATCTGCTGTGAAGAAGAAACGAGTTAGTACGTTTCAAACACGAAAAAGGTCATTTTAAAATCAACATGAAAAACCATAATTCCAAAAGTATAAAACACAAAAAAATCATTACCAAGGAAGAAAATGTATCATGCTACGCTCCCTCCTCCCCCCCTGTGGTGCAACAGATGTCCCTTTATCCAAAAATGTACTCAATGGAATCGTAACGTTGCAACCACTCACAAGTTGACCTGCTGTGAAGAAGAAACGAGTTAGTACGTTTCAAACACGAAAAAGGTCATTTTAAAATCAACATGAAAAGCCATAATTCCAAACGTATAAAACACAAAAAAATCCTTACCAAAGAAAGAAATTGGCTCGTGCTACGTTCTCTCCTCCCGCCCTGTGCTGCGACAGATGTCCCTTTGTCCAAAATTGTACTCAATGGGATCGTAATGTTGCAACCACACACAAGTTGACCTGCTGTGAGGAAGAAACGTGTTAGTACGTTTCAAATATGAAAAAGGTCATTTCAATATCAACATGAAATACCATAATTCCAAAAGTATAAAACACAAAAAAATCCTTACCAAAGAAACAAAATGTATTGTGTTAGGTTCCCTTTTCGCGCCCTGTGGTGCAACAGATGTCCCTTTCTCCAAAAATGTACTCAATGGGATCGTAATGTTGCAACCACTCACAAGTTGACCTGCTGTGAGGAAGAAACGAGTTAGTACTTTCCAAACATGAAAGGGTCATTTTAAAATTAACATGAAAAACCGAAATTCCAAAAGTATAAAACACAAAAAAATCCTTACCAAAGAATCAAAATGTATCGTGCTAGGTTCCCTTTTCCCGCCCTGTGGTGCAACAGATGTCCCTTTCTCCAAAAATGTACTCAATGGGATCGTAATGTTGCAGCAACACACTAGTTTGCCTGCTGTGAGGAGGAAACGAGTTAGTACGAATCAAACATGAAATAGGTCATTTTAAAATCAACATGAAAAACCAAAATCCAAAAGTATAAAACACAAAAAAATCCTTACCGAAGAAAGAAATTGGCTTCTGCTACGCTCCCTCCTCCCGCCCTGTGCTGCAACAGATGTCCTTTTGTCCAAAATTGTACTCAATGGGATCGTAACGTTGCAACCACACACAAGTTGACCTGCTGTGAGGAAGAAACGAGTTAGTACGTTTCAAACATGAAAAAGGTCAATTTAAAATCAACATGAAAAACCATAATTCCAAAAGTATAAAACACAAAAAAAATCCTTACCAAAGAAACAAAATGTATCGTGCTAGGTTCCCTTTTCCCGCCCTGTGGGGCAACAGATGTCCCTTACTCCAAAAATGTACTCAATGGGATCATAACGTTGCAACCACTCACAAGTTGACCTGCTGTGAGGAGGAAACGAGTTAGTAGGTTTCAAACACGAAAAAGGTCATTTTAAAATCAACATGAAAAACCATAATTCCAAAAATATAAAACACAAAAAAATCCTTACCAAGGAAGAAAATGTATCGTGCTACGCTCCCTCCTCCCCCCCCTCTGGTGCAACAGATGTCCCTTTATCCAAAAATGTACTCAATGGGATAGTAATGTTGCAACCACTCACAAGCCTACCTGCTGTGAAGAAGAAACGAGTTAGTACGTTTCAAACACGAAAAAGGTCATTTTAAAATCAACATGAAAAACCATAATTCCAAAAGTATAAAACACAAAAAAATCCTTACCAACGAAGAAAATGTATCGTGCTACGCTCCCTCCTCCCGCCCCGTGGTGCAACAGATGTCCCTTTCTCCAAAAATATACTCAATGGGAAAATAATGTTGCAACCACTCACAAGTTGACCTCCTGTGAGGAAGAAACGAGTTAGTATGTTTCAAACACGAAAAAGGTCATTTTAAAATCAACATGAAAAACCATAAATCCAAACGAATAAAACACAAAAAAATCCTTACCAAAGAAAGAAATTGGCTCGCGCTACGTTCCCTCCTCCCGCCCTGTGCAGCAACAGATGTCCCTTTGTCCAAAATTGTACTCAATGGGATAGTAATGTTGCAACCACACACAAGTTGACCTGCTGTGAGGAAGAAAGGAGTTAGTACGTTTCAAACATGAAAAAGGTCATTTTAATATCAACATGAAATACCATAATTCCAAAAGTATAAAACACAAAAAAATCCTTACCAAAGAAACAAAATGTATCGTGCTAGGTTCCCTTTTCCCGCCCTGTGGTGCAACAGATGTGCCTTTCTCCAAAAATGTACTCAATGGGATCGTAATGTTGCAACCACTCACAAGTTGACCTGCTGTGAGGAGGAAACGAGTTAGTACGTTTCAAACACGAAAAAGGTCATTTTAAAATCAACATGAAAAACCATAATTCCAAAAGTATAAAACACAAAAAAATTCTTACCAAGGAAGAAAATGTATCGTGCTACGCTCCCTCCTCCCGCACTGTGGTGCAAAAGATGTCCCTTTCTCCGAAAACGTACTCAATGGGATCATAATGTTGCAACCACTCACAAGTTGACCTGCTGTGGGGAAGAAACGAGTTAGTATGTTTCTAACACGAAAAAGGTAATTTTAAAATCAACATGAAAAACCATAATTCCAAAAGTATAAAACACAAAGAAATCCTTACTAAAGAAACAAAATGTATCGTGCTAGGTTCCCTTTTCCCGCCCTGTGGTGCAACAGATGTCACTTTCTCCAAAAATGTACTCAATGGGATCATAATGTTGCAACCACTCACTAGTTGACCTGCTGTGAGGAAGAAACGAATTAGTACGTTTCAAACACGAAAAAGGTCATTTTAAAATCAACATGAAAAACCATAATTCCAAAAGTATAAAACACAAAAAAATCCTTACCAAGGAGGAAAATGTATCGTGCTACGCTCCCTCCTCCCGCCCTGTGGTGCAACAGATGTCCCTTTCTCCAAAAATGTACTCAATGGGATCACAATGTTGCAACCACTCACAAGTTGACCATAATTCCAAAAGTATAAAACACAAAAAAATTCTTACCAAGGAAGAAAATGTATCGTGCTACGCTCCCTCCTCCCGCACTGTGGTGCAAAAGATGTCCCTTTCTCCGAAAACGTACTCAATGGGATCATAATGTTGCAACCACTCACAAGTTGACCTGCTGTGGGGAAGAAACGAGTTAGTATGTTTCTAACACGAAAAAGGTAATTTTAAAATCAACATGAAAAACCATAAATCCAAACGAATAAAACACAAAAAAATCCTTACCAAAGAAAGAAATTGGCTCGTGCTACGTTCCCTCCTCCCGCCCTGTGCAGCAACAGATGTCCCTTTGTCCAAAATTGTACTCAATGGGATCGTAATGTTGCAACCATACACAAGTTGACCTGCTGTGAGGAAGAAACGAGTTAGTACGTTTCAAACATGAAAAAGGTCATTTTAATATCAACATGAAATACCATAATTCCAAAAGTATAAAACACAAAAAAATCCTTACCAAAGAAACAAAACGTACCGTGCTAGGTTCCCTTTTCCCGCCCTGTGGTGCAACAGATGTGCCTTTCTCCAAAAATGTACTCAATGGGATCGTAATGTTGCAACCACTCACAAGTTGACCTGCTGTGAGGAGGAAACGAGTTAGTACGTTTCAAACACGAAAAAGGTCATTTTAAAATCAACATGAAAAACCATAATTCCAAAAGTATAAAACACAAAAAAATTCTTACCAAGGAAGAAAATGTATCGTGCTACGATCCCTCCTCCCGCCCCTGTGGTGCAACAGATGTCCCTTTCTCCAAAAAAGTACTCAATGGGATTGTAATGTTGCAACCACTCACAAGTTGACCTGCTGTGAGGAAGAAACGAGTTAGTACGTTTCAAACACAAAAAAGGTCATTTTAAAATCAACATGAAAAACCATAATTCCAAAAGTATAAAACACAAAAAAATCCTTACCAAGGAAGAAAATGTATCGTGCTACGCTCCCTCCTCCCGCACTGTGGTGCAAAAGATGTCCCTTTCTCCAAAAATGTACTCAATGGGAAAATAATGTTGCAACCACTCACAAGTTGACCTCCTGTGAGGAAGAAACGAGTTAGTATGTTTCAAACACGAAAAAGGTCATTTTAAAATCAACATGAAAAACCATAAATCCAAACGTATAAAACACAAAAAAATCCTTACCAAAGAAAGAAATTGGCTCGTGCTACGTTCCCTCATCCCGCCCTGTGCAGCAACAGATGTCCCTTTGTCCAAAATTGTACTCAAGGGGATCGTAATGTTGCAACCACACACAAGTTGACCTGCTGTGAGGAAGAAAGGAGTTAGTACGTTTCAAACATGAAAAAGGTCATTTTAATATCAACATGAAATACCATAATTCCAAAAGTATAAAACACAAAAAAATCCTTACCAAAGAAACAAAATGTATCGTGCTAGGTTCCCTTTTCCCGCCCTGTGGTGCAACAGATGTGCCTTTCTCCAAAAATGTACTCAATGGGATCGTAATGTTGCAACCACTCACAAGTTGACCTGCTGTGAGGAGGAAACGAGTTAGTACGTTTCAAACACGAAAAAGGTCATTTTAAAATCAACATGAAAAACCATAATTCCAAAAGAATAAAACACAAAAAAATTCTTACCAAGGAAGAAAATGTATCGTGCTACGCTCCCTCCTCCCGCACTGTGGTGCAAAAGATGTCCCTTTCTCCGAAAACGTACTCAATGGGATCATAATGTTGCAACCACTCACAAGTTGACCTGCTGTGGGGAAGAAACGAGTTAGTACGTTTCTAACACGAAAAAGGTAATTTTAAAATCAACATGAAAAACCATAATTCCAAAAGTATAAAACACAAAGAAATCCTTACCAAAGAAACAAAATGTATCGTGCTAGGTTACCTTTTCCCGCCCTGTGGTGCAACAGATGTCACTTTCTCCAAAAATGTACTCAATGGGATCATAATGTTGCAACCACTCACTAGTTGACCTGCTGTGAGGAAGAAACGAATTAGTACGTTTCAAACACGAAAAAGGTCATTTTAAAATCAACATGAAAAACCATAATTCCAAAAGTATAAAACACAAAAAAATCCTTACCAAGGAGGAAAATGTATCGTGCTACGCTCCCTCCTCCCGCCCTGTGGTGCAACAGATGTCCCTTTCTCCAAAAATGTACTCAATGGGATCACAATGTTGCAACCACTCACAAGTTGACCTCCTGTGAGGAAGAAACGAGTTAGTATGTTTCAAACACGAAAAAGGTCATTTTAAAATCAACATGAAAAAACAATATTCCAAACGTATAAAACACAAAAAAATCCTTACCAAAGAAAGAAATTGGCTCGTGCTACGTTACCTCCTCCCGCCCTGTGCAGCAACAGATGTCCCTTTGTCCAAAATTGTACTCAATGGGATCGTAATGTTGCAACCACTCACAAGTTGACCTGCTGTGAGGAAGAAACGAGTTAGTACGTTTCAAACACAAAAAAGGTCATTTTAAAATCAACAAGAAAAACCATAATTCCAAAAGTATAAAACACAAAAAAATTCTTACCAAGGAAGAAAAAGTATCGTGCTACGATCCCTCCTCCCCCCCCTGTGGTGCAACAGATGTCCCTTTCTCCAAAAATGTACTCAATGGGATCGTAATGTTGCAACCACTCACAAGTTGACCTGCTGTGAGGAAGAAACGAGTTAGTACGTTTCAAACACGAAAAGGTCATTTTAAAATCAACATGAAAAACCATAATTCCAAAAGTATAAAACACAAAAAAATCCTTACCAAAGAAACAAAATGTATCGTGCTAGGTTCCCTTTTCCCGCCCTGTGGTGCAACAGATGTCCCTTTCTCCAAAAATGTACTCAATGAGATCGTAATGTTGCAACCACTCACAAGTTGACCTGCTGTGTGGAAGAAACGAGTTAGTACATTTCAAATACAAAAAAGGTCATTTTAAATTCAACATGAAAAACCATAATACCAAAAGCATAAAACAAAAAAAAATTCTTACCAAGGAAGAAAATATATCTTGCTACGCTCCCTCCTCCTGCCCTGTGGTGCAACAGATGCCCCTTTCTCCAAAAATGTTTTCAATGGGATCGTAATGTTGCAACCACTCACAAGTTGACCCGCTGTGAGGAAGAAACGAGTTAGTACGTTTCAAACATGAGAAGGTCATTTTACAATCAACATGAAAAACCATAATTCCAAAAGTATAAAACACAAAACAATCCTTACCAAAGAAACAAAATGTATCGTGCTAGGTTCCCTTTTCCCGCCCTGTGGTGCAACAGATGTCCCTTTCTCCAAAAATGTACTCAATGGGATCGTAATGTTGCAACCACTCACAAGTTGAGCTGCTGTGAGGAAGAAACGAGTTAGTACGTTTCAAACACGAAAAGGTCATTTTAAAATCAACATGAAAAACCATAATTCCAAAAGTTTAAAACACAAAAGACTCCTTACCAAGGAAGAAAATGTATTGTGCTACGCTCCCTCCTCCCCCCCCTGTGGTGCAACAGATGTCCCTTTATCCAAAAGTGTACTCAATGGGATCATAATGTTGCAACCACTCACAAGTTGACCTTCTGTGAGGAAGAAACGAGTTAGTACGTTTCAAACACGAAAAAGGTCATTTTAAAATCAACATGAAAAACCATAATTCCAAAAGTATAAAACACAAAAAAATCCTTACCAAGGAAGAAAATGTATCGTGCTACGCTCCCGCCCCCCCCCCTGTGGTGCAACAGATGTCCCTTTATCCAAAAATGTACTCAATGGGATCGTAACGTTGCAACCGCTCACAAGTTGACCTGCTGTGTAGAAGAAACGAGTTAGTACGTTTCAAACACGAAAAAGGTCATTTTAAAATCAACGTGAAAAACCATAATTCCAAAAGTATAAAACACAAAAAAATCCTTACCGAAGAAAGAAATTGGTTTGTGCTACGCTCCCTCCTCCCGCCCTGTGCTGCAACAGATGTCCCTTTGTCCAAAATTGTACTCAATGGGATCGTAATGTTGCAACCACACACAAGTTGACCTGCTGTGAGGAAGAAACGAGTTAGTACGTTTCAAACATGAAAAAGGTCATTTTAAAATTAACATGAAAAACCATAATTCCAAAAGTATAAAACACAAAAAAATACTTACCAAAGAAACAAAATGTATCGTGCTAGGTTCCCTTTTCCCGCCCTGTGGTGCAACAGATGTCCCTTTCTCCAAAAATGTACTCAATGGGATCATAATGTTGCAACCACTCACAAGTTGACTTGCTGTGAGGAAGAAACGAGTTAGTACGTTTCAAACACGAAAAAGGTCATTTTAAAATCAACATGAAAAACCATAATTCCAAAAGTATAAAACACAAAAAAATCCTTACTAAGGAAGAAAATGTATCGTGCTACGCTCCCTTCTCCCCCCCTGTGATGCAACAGATGTCCCTTTATCCAAAAATGTACTCAATGGGATCGTAATGTTGCAACCACTCACAAGTTGACCTGCTGTGAAGAAGAAACGAGTTAGTACGTTTCGAACACGAAAAAGGTCATTTTAAAATCAACATGAAAAACCATAATTCCAAAAGTATAAAACACAAAAAAATCCTTACCAAGGAAGAAAATGAATCGTGCTACGCTCCCTCCTCCCGCCCTGTGGTGCAACAGATGTCCCTTTCTCCAAAAATGTACTCAATGGGATCATAATGTTGAAACCACTCACAAGTTGACCTCCTCTGAGGAAGAAACGAGTTAGTATGTTTCAAACACGAAAAAGGTCATTTTAAAATCAACATGAAAAACCATAATTCCAAACGTATAAAACACAAAAAAATCCTTACCAAAGAAAAAAATTGGCTCGTGCTACGTTCCCTCCTCCCGCCCTGTGCAGCAACAGATGTCCCTTTGTCCAAAATTGTACTCAATGGGATCGTAATGTTGCAACCACACACAAGTTGACCTGCTGTGAGGAAGAAACGAGTTAGTACGTTTCAAACATGAAAAAGGTCATTTTAATATCAACATGAAATACCATAATTCCAAAAGTATAAAACACAAAAAAATCCTTACCAAAGAAACAAACTGTATCGTGCTAGGTTCCCTTTTCCCGCCCTGTGGTGCAACAGATGTCCCTTTCTCCAAAAATGTACTCAATGGGATCGTAATGTTGCAACCACTCACAAGTTGACCTGCTGTGTGGAAGAAACGAGTTAGTACATTTCAAATACAAAAAAGGTCATTTTAAATTCAACATGAAAAACCATAATACCAAAAGCATAAAACAAAAAAAAATTCTTACCAAGGAAGAAAATATATCTTGCTACGCTCCCTCCTCCTGCCCTGTGGTGCAACAGATGCCCCTTTCTCCAAAAATGTTTTCAATGGGATCGTAATGTTGCAACCACTCACAAGTTGACCCGCTGTGAGGAAGAAACGAGTTAGTACGTTTCAAACATGAGAAGGTCATTTTACAATCAACATGAAAAACCATAATTCCAAAAGTATAAAACACAAAAAAATCCTTACCAAAGAAACAAAATGTATCGTGCTAGGTTCCCTTTTCCCGCCCTGTGGTGCAACAGATGTCCCTTTCTCCAAAAATGTACTCAATGGGATCGTAATGTTGCAACCACTCACAAGTTGAGCTGCTGTGAGGAAGAAACGAGTTAGTACGTTTCAAACACGAAAAAGGTCATTTTAAAATCAACATGAAAAACCATAATTCCAAAAGTATAAAACACAAAAAAATTCTTACCAGGAAGAAAAAGTATCGTGCTACGATCCCTCCTCCCCCCCCTGTGGTGCAACAGATGTCCCTTTCTCCAAAAAAGTACTCAATGGGATCGTAATGTTGCAACCACTCACAAGTTGACCTGCTGTGAGGAAGAAACGAGTTAGTACGATTCAAACACGAAAAAGGTAATTTTAAAATCAACATGAAAAACCATAATTCCAAAAGTATAAAACACAAAAAAATCCTTACCAACGAAGAAAATGTATCGTGCTACGCTCCCTCCTCCCGCCCCGTGGTGCAACAGATGTCCCTTTCTCCAAAAATGTACTCAATGGGAAAATAATGTTGCAACCACTCACAAGTTGACCTCCTGTGAGGAAGAAACGAGTTAGTATGTTTCAAACACGAAAAAGGTCATTTTAAAATCAACATGAAAAACCATAAATCCAAACGAATAAAACACAAAAAAATCCTTACCAAAGAAAGAAATTGGCTCGTGCTACGTTCCCTCCTCCCGCCCTGTGCAGCAACAGATGTCCCTTTGTCCAAAATTGTACTCAATGGGATCGTAATGTTGCAACCATACACAAGTTGACCTGCTGTGAGGAAGAAACGAGTTAGTACGTTTCAAACATGAAAAAGGTCATTTTAATATCAACATGAAATACCATAATTCCAAAAGTATAAAACACAAAAAAATCCTTACCAAAGAAACAAAACGTACCGTGCTAGGTTCCCTTTTCCCGCCCTGTGGTGCAACAGATGTGCCTTTCTCCAAAAATGTACTCAATGGGATCGTAATGTTGCAACCACTCACAAGTTGACCTGCTGTGAGGAGGAAACGAGTTAGTACGTTTCAAACACGAAAAAGGTCATTTTAAAATCAACATGAAAAACCATAATTCCAAAAGTATAAAACACAAAAAAATTCTTACCAAGGAAGAAAATGTATCGTGCTACGATCCCTCCTCCCGCCCCTGTGGTGCAACAGATGTCCCTTTCTCCAAAAAAGTACTCAATGGGATTGTAATGTTGCAACCACTCACAAGTTGACCTGCTGTGAGGAAGAAACGAGTTAGTACGTTTCAAACACAAAAAAGGTCATTTTAAAATCAACATGAAAAACCATAATTCCAAAAGTATAAAACACAAAAAAATCCTTACCAAGGAAGAAAATGTATCGTGCTACGCTCCCTCCTCCCGCACTGTGGTGCAAAAGATGTCCCTTTCTCCAAAAATGTACTCAATGGGAAAATAATGTTGCAACCACTCACAAGTTGACCTCCTGTGAGGAAGAAACGAGTTAGTATGTTTCAAACACGAAAAAGGTCATTTTAAAATCAACATGAAAAACCATAAATCCAAACGTATAAAACACAAAAAAATCCTTACCAAAGAAAGAAATTGGCTCGTGCTACGTTCCCTCATCCCGCCCTGTGCAGCAACAGATGTCCCTTTGTCCAAAATTGTACTCAAGGGGATCGTAATGTTGCAACCACACACAAGTTGACCTGCTGTGAGGAAGAAAGGAGTTAGTACGTTTCAAACATGAAAAAGGTCATTTTAATATCAACATGAAATACCATAATTCCAAAAGTATAAAACACAAAAAAATCCTTACCAAAGAAACAAAATGTATCGTGCTAGGTTCCCTTTTCCCGCCCTGTGGTGCAACAGATGTGCCTTTCTCCAAAAATGTACTCAATGGGATCGTAATGTTGCAACCACTCACAAGTTGACCTGCTGTGAGGAGGAAACGAGTTAGTACGTTTCAAACACGAAAAAGGTCATTTTAAAATCAACATGAAAAACCATAATTCCAAAAGTATAAAACACAAAAAAATTCTTACCAAGGAAGAAAATGTATCGTGCTACGCTCCCTCCTCCCGCACTGTGGTGCAAAAGATGTCCCTTTCTCCAAAAATGTACTCAATGGGATCACAATGTTGCAACCACTCACAAGTTGACCTCCTGTGAGGAAGAAACGAGTTAGTATGTTTCAAACACGAAAAAGGTCATTTTAAAATCAACATGAAAAAACAATATTCCAAACGTATAAAACACAAAAAAATCCTTACCAAAGAAAGAAATTGGCTCGTGCTACGTTCCCTCCTCCCGCCCTGTGCAGCAACAGATGTCCCTTTGTCCAAAATTGTACTCAATGGGATCGTAATGTTGCAACCACTCACAAGTTGACCTGCTGTGAGGAAGAAACGAGTTAGTACGTTTCAAACACGAAATAGGTCATTTTAAAATCAACAAGAAAAACCATAATTCCAAAAGTATAAAACACAAAAAAATTCTTACCAAGGAAGAAAAAGTATCGTGCTACGATCCCTCCTCCCCCCCCCTGTGGTGCAACAGATGTCCCTTTCTCCAAAAATGTACTCAATGGGATCGTAATGTTGCAACCACTCACAAGTTGACCTGCTGTGAGGAAGAAACGAGTTAGTACGTTTCAAACACGAAAAGGTCATTTTAAAATCAACATGAAAAACCATAATTCCAAAAGTATAAAACACAAAAAAATCCTTACCAAAGAAACAAAATGTATCGTGCTAGGTTCCCTTTTCCCGCCCTGTGGTGCAACAGATGTCCCTTTCTCCAAAAATGTACTCAATGGGATCGTAATGTTGCAACCACTCACAAGTTGACCTGCTGTGTGGAAGAAACGAGTTAGTACATTTCAAATACAAAAAAGGTCATTTTAAATTCAACATGAAAAACCATAATACCAAAAGCATAAAACAAAAAAAAATTCTTACCAAGGAAGAAAATATATCTTGCTACGCTCCCTCCTCCTGCCCTGTGGTGCAACAGATGCCCCTTTCTCCAAAAATGTTTTCAATGGGATCGTAATGTTGCAACCACTCACAAGTTGACCCGCTGTGAGGAAGAAACGAGTTAGTACGTTTCAAACATGAGAAGGTCATTTTACAATCAACATGAAAAACCATAATTCCAAAAGTATAAAACACAAAAAAATCCTTACCAAAGAAACAAAATGTATCGTGCTAGGTTCCCTTTTCCCGCCCTGTGGTGCAACAGATGTCCCTTTCTCCAAAAATGTACTCAATGGGATCGTAATGTTGCAACCACTCACAAGTTGAGCTGCTGTGAGGAAGAAACGAGTTAGTACGTTTCAAACACGAAAAGGTCATTTTAAAATCAACATGAAAAACCATAATTCCAAAAGTTTAAAACACAAAAGACTCCTTACCAAGGAAGAAAATGTATTGTGCTACGCTCCCTCCTCCCCCCCCTGTGGTGCAACAGATGTCCCTTTATCCAAAAATGTACTCAATGGGATCATAATGTTGCAACCACTCACAAGTTGACCTTCTGTGAGGAAGAAACGAGTTAGTACGTTTCAAACACGAAAAAGGTCATTTTAAAATCAACATGAAAAACCATAATTCCAAAAGTATAAAACACAAAAAAATCCTTACCAAGGAAGAAAATGTATCGTGCTACGCTCCCGCCTCCCCCCCCTGTGGTGCAACAGATGTCCCTTTATCCAAAAATGTACTCAATGGGATCGTAACGTTGCAACCGCTCACAAGTTGACCTGCTGTGTAGAAGAAACGAGTTAGTACGTTTCAAACACGAAAAAGGTCATTTTAAAATCAACGTGAAAAACCATAATTCCAAAAGTATAAAACACAAAAAAATCCTTACCGAAGAAAGAAATTGGTTTGTGCTACGCTCCCTCCTCCCGCCCTGTGCTGCAACAGATGTCCCTTTGTCCAAAATTGTACTCAATGGGATCGTAATGTTGCAACCACACACAAGTTGACCTGCTGTGAGGAAGAAACGAGTTAGTACGTTTCAAACATGAAAAAGGTCATTTTAAAATTAACATGAAAAACCATAATTCCAAAAGTATAAAACACAAAAAAATACTTACCAAAGAAACAAAATG
The DNA here is from genome assembly GCF_021461385.2 of Schistocerca piceifrons. Lineage (NCBI taxonomy): Eukaryota > Metazoa > Arthropoda > Insecta > Orthoptera > Acrididae > Schistocerca > Schistocerca piceifrons. Next base: position 49,064,284 of record NC_060144.1, read on the forward strand.
TATCGTGCTAGGTTCCCTTTTCCCGCCCTGTGGTGCAACAGATGTCCCTTTCTCCAAAAATGTACTCAATGGGATCATAATGTTGCAACCACTCACAAGTTGACTTGCTGTGAGGAAGAAACGAGTTAGTACGTTTCAAACACGAAAAAGGTCATTTTAAAATCAACATGAAAAACCATAATTCCAAAAGTATAAAACACAAAAAAATCCTTACTAAGGAAGAAAATGTATCGTGCTACGCTCCCTCCTCCCCCCCTGTGATGCAACAGATGTCCCTTTATCCAAAAATGTACTCAATGGGATCGTAATGTTGCAACCACTCACAAGTTGACCTGCTGTGAAGAAGAAACGAGTTAGTACGTTTCGAACACGAAAAAGGTCATTTTAAAATCAACATGAAAAACCATAATTCCAAAAGTATAAAACACAAAAAAATCCTTACCAAGGAAGAAAATGAATCGTGCTACGCTCCCTCCTCCCGCCCTGTGGTGCAACAGATGTCCCTTTCTCCAAAAATGTACTCAATGGGATCATAATGTTGAAACCACTCACAAGTTGACCTCCTCTGAGGAAGAAACGAGTTAGTATGTTTCAAACACGAAAAAGGTCATTTTAAAATCAACATGAAAAACCATAATTCCAAACGTATAAAACACAAAAAAATCCTTACCAAAGAAAAAAATTGGCTCGTGCTACGTTCCCTCCTCCCGCCCTGTGCAGCAACAGATGTCCCTTTGTCCAAAATTGTACTCAATGGGATCGTAATGTTGCAACCACACACAAGTTGACCTGCTGTGAGGAAGAAACGAGTTAGTACGTTTCAAACATGAAAAAGGTCATTTTAATATCAACATGAAATACCATAATTCCAAAAGTATAAAACACAAAAAAATCCTTACCAAAGAAACAAACTGTATCGTGCTAGGTTCCCTTTTCCCGCCCTGTGGTGCAACAGATGTCCCTTTCTCCAAAAATGTACTCAATGGGATCGTAATGTTGCAACCACTCACAAGTTGACCTGCTGTGAGGAAGAAACGAGTTAGTACGTTTCAAACACGAAAATGTCATTTTAAAATCAACATGAAAAACCATAATTCCAAAAGTATAAAACACAAAAAAATCCTTACCAAAGAAACAAAATGTATCGTGCTAGGTTCCCTTTTCCCGCCCTGTGGTGCAACAGATGTCCCTTTCTCCAAAAATGTACTCAATGGGATCATAATGTTGCAACCACTCACAAGTTGACTTGCTGTGAGGAAGAAACGAGTTAGTACGTTTCAAACACGAAAAAGGTCATTTTAAAATCAACATGAAAAACCATAATTCCAAAAGTATAAAACACACAAAAATCCTTACCAAGGAAGAAAATGTATCGTGCTACGCTCCCTCCTCCCCCCCTGTGGTGCAACAGATGTCCCTTTATCCAAAAATGTACTCAATGGGATCGTAATGTTGCAACCACTCACAAGTTGACCTGCTGCGTAGAAGAAACGAGTTAGTACGTTTCAAACACGAAAAAGGTCATTTTAAAATCAACATGAAAAACCATAATTCCAAAAGTATAAAACACAAAAAAATCCTTACCAAAGAAACAAAATGTATCGTGCTAGGTTCCCTTTTCCCGCCCTGTGGTGCAACAGATGTCCCTTTCTCCAAAAATGTACTCAATGGGATCGTAATGTTGCAGCCACACACAAGTTGACCTGCTGTGAGGAAGAAACGAGTTAGTACGTTTCAAACATGAAATAGGTCATTTTAAAATCAACATGAAAAACCATAATTCCAAAAGTATAAAACACAAAAAAATCCTTACCAAAGAAACAAAATGTATCGTGCTAGGTTTCCTTTTCCCGCCCTGTGGTGCAACAGATGTCCCTTTCTCCAAAAATGTACTCAATGGGATCATAATGTTGCAACCACTCACAAGTTGACCTGCTGTGAGGAAGAAACGAGTTAGTATGTTTCAAACACGAAAAAGGTCATTTTAAAATCAACATGAAAAACCATAATTCCAAAAGTATAAAACACATAAAAATCCTTACCAAGGAGGAAAATGTATCGTGATACGCTCCCTCTTCCCGCCCTGTGGTGCAACAGATGTCCCTTTCTCCAAAAATGTACTCAATGGGATCATAATGTTGCAACCACTCACAAGTTGACCTCCTGTGAGGAAGAAACGAGTTAGTATGTTTCAAAAACGAAAAAGGTCATTTTAAAATCAACATGAAAAAACAATATTCCAAACGTATAAAACACAAAAAAATCCTTACCAAAGAAAGAAACTGGCTCGTGCTACGTTCCCTCCTCCCGCCCTGTGCAGCAACAGATGTCCCTTTGTCCAAAATTGTACTCAATGGGATCGTAATGTTGCAACCACACACAAGTTGACCTGCTGTGAGCAAGAAAAGAGTTAGTACGTTTCAAACATGAAAAAGGTCATTTTAATATCAACATGAAATACCATAATTCCAAAAGTATAAAACACAAAAAATCCTTACCAAAGAAACAAAATGCATCGTGCTAGGTTCCCTTTTCCCGCCCTGTGGTGCAACAGATGTCCCTTTCTCCAAAAATGTACTCAATGGGATCATAATGTTGCAACCACTCACAAGTTGACTTGCTGTGAGGAAGAAACGAGTTAGTACGTTTCAAACACGAAAAAGGTCATTTTAAAATCAACATGAAAAACCATAATTCCAAAAGTATAAAACACAAAAAAATCCTTACCAAGGAAGAAAATGTATCGTGCTACGCTCCCTCCTCCCCCCCTGTGGTGCAACAGATGTCCCTTTATCCAAAAATGTACTCAATGGGATCGTAATGTTGCAACCACTCACAAGTTGACCTGCTGCGAAGAAGAAACGAGTTAGTACGTTTCAAACACGAAAAAGGTCATTTTAAAATCAACATGAAAAACCATAATTCCAAAAGTATAAAACACAAAAAAATCCTTACCAAAGAAACAAAATGTATCGTGCTAGGTTCCCTTTTCCCGCCCTGTGGTGCAACAGATGTCCCTTTCTCCAAAAATGTACTCAATGGGATCGTAATGTTGCAGCCACACACAAGTTGACCTGCTGTGAGGAAGAAACGAGTTAGTACGTTTCAAACATGAAATAGGTCATTTTAAAATCAACATGAAAAACCATAATTCCAAAAGTATAAAACACAAAAAAATCCTTACCAAAGAAACAAAATGTATCGTGCTAGGTTCCCTTTTCCCGCCCTGTGGTGCAACAGATGTCCCTTTCTCCAAAAATGTACTCAATGGGATCATAATGTTGCAACCACTCACAAGTTGACCTGCAGTGAGGAAGAAACGAGTTAGTATGTTTCAAACACGAAAAAGGTCATTTCAAAATCAACATGAAAAACCATAATTCCAAAAGTATAAAACACAAAAAAATCCTTACCAAGGAGGAAAATGTATCGTGATACGCTCCCTCTTCCCGCCCTGTGGTGCAACAGATGTCCCTTTCTCCAAAAATGTACTCAATGGGATCATAATGTTGCAACCACTCACAAGTTGACCTCCTGTGAGGAAGAAACGAGTTAGTATGTTTCAAAAACGAAAAAGGTCATTTTAATATCAACATGAAAAAACAATATTCCAAACGTATAAAACACAAAAAAATCCTTACCAAAGAAAGAAACTGGCTCGTGCTACGTTCCCTCCTCCCGCCCTGTGCAGCAACAGATGTCCCTTTGTCCAAAATTGTACTCAATGGGATCGTAATGTTGCAACCACACACAAGTTGACCTGCTGTGAGCAAGAAAAGAGTTAGTACGTTTCAAACATGAAAAAGGTCATTTTAATATCAACATGAAATACCATAATTCCAAAAGTATAAAACACAAAAAATCCTTACCAAAGAAACAAAATGCATCGTGCTAGGTTCCCTTTTCCCGCCCTGTGGTGCAACAGATGTCCCTTTCTCCAAAAATGTACTCAATGGGATCATAATGTTGCAACCACTCACAAGTTGACCTGCTGTGAGGAAGAAATCAGTTAGTACGTTTCAAACACGAAAAAGGTCATTTTAAAATCAACATGAAAAACCATAATTCCAAAAGTATAAAACACAAAAAAATTCTTACCAAGGAAGAAAATGTATCGTGCTACGATCCCTCCTCCCCCCCCCCTGTGGTGCAACAAATGTCCCTTTCTCCAAAAAAGTACTCAATGGGATCATAATGTTGCAAACACTCACAAGTTGACCTGCTGTGAGGAAGAAACCAGTTAGTACGTTTCAAACACGAAAAAGGTCATTTTAAAATCAACATGAAAAACCATAATTCCAAAAGTATAAAACACAAAAAAATCCTTACCAAGGAAGAAAATGTATCGTGCTACGCTCCCTCTTCCCGCCCTGTGGTGAAAAGGTGTCCCTTTCTCCGAAAATGTACTCAATGGGATCATAATGTTGCAACCACTCACAAGTTGACCTGCTGTGAGGAAGAAACGAGTTAGTACGTTTCAAACACGAAAAAGGTAATTTTAAAATCAACATGAAAAACCATAATTCCAAAAGTATAAAACACAAAAAAATTCTTACCAAGGAAGAATATGTATCGTGCTACGCTTCCTCCTCCCGCTCTGTGGTGCAACAGATGTCAATTTCTCCAAAAATGTACTCAATGGGATCGTAACTTTGCAACCACTCACAAGTTGACCTGCTGTGTGGAAGAAACGAGTTAGTACATTTCAAATACAAAAAAGGTAATTTTAAAATCAACATGAAAAACCATAATTCCAAAAGTATAAAACACAAAGAAATCCTTACCAAAGAAACAAAATGTATCGTGCTAGGTTCCCTTTTCCCGCCCTCTGGTGCAACAGATGTCCCTTTCTCCAAAAATGTACTCAATGGGATCATAATGTTGCAACCACTCACTAGTTGACCTGCTGTGAGGAAGAAACGAATTAGTACGTTTCAAGCACGAAAAAGGTCATTTTAAAATCAACATGAAAAACTATAATTCCAAAAGTATAAAACACAAAAAAATCCTTACCAAGGAGGAAAATGTATCGTGCTACGCTCCCTCCTCCCGCCCTGTGGTGCAACAGATGTCCCTTTCTCCAAAAATGTACTCATTGGGATCATAATGTTGCAACCACTCACAAGTTGACCTCCTGTGAGGAAGAAACGAGTTAGTATGTTTCAAACACGAAAAAGGTCATTTTAAAATCAACATGAAAAAACAATATTCCAAACGTATAAAACACAAAAAAATCCTTACCAAAGAAAGAAATTGGCTCGTGCTACGTTCCCTCCTCCCGCCCTGTACAGCAACAGATGTCCCTTTGTCCAAAATTGTACTCAATGGGATCGTAATGTTGCAACCACACACAAGTTGACCTGCTGTGTGCAAGAAACGAGTTAGTACGTTTCAAACATGAAAAAGGTTATTTTAATATCAACATGAAATACCATAATTCCAAAAGTATAAAACACAAAAATATCCTTACCAAAGAAACAAAATGTATCGTCCTAGGTTCCCTTTTCCCGCCCTGTGGTGCAACAGATGTCCCTTTCTCCAAAAATGTTTTCAATGGGATCGTAACGTTGCAACCGCTCACAAGTTGACCTGCTGTGTAGAAGAAACGAGTTAGTACGTTTCAAACACGAAAAAGGTCATTTTAAAATCAACATGATAAACGATAATTCCAAAAGTATAAAACACAAAAAAATCCTTACCGAAGAAAGAAATTGGCTTGTGCTACGCTCCCTCCTCCCGCCCTGTGCTGCAACAGATGTCCCTTTGTCCAAAATTGTACTCAATGGGATCGTAATGTTGCAACCACACTCAAGTTGACCTGCTGTGAGGAAGAAACGAGTTAGTACGTTTCAAACATGAAAAAGGTCATTTTAAAATCAACATGAAAAACCATAATTCCAAAAGTATAAAACACAAAAAAATCCTTACCAAAGAAACAAAATGTATCGTGCTAGGTTCCCTTTTCCCGCCCTGTGGTGCAACCGATGTCCCTTTCTCCAAAAATGTACTCAATGGGATCATAATGTTGCAACCACTCACAAGTTGACTTGCTGTGAGGAAGAAACGAGTTAGTACGTTTCAAACACGAAAATGGTCATTTTAAAATCAACATGAAAAACCATAATTCCAAAAGTATAAAACACAAAAAAATCCTTACCAAGGAAGAAAATGTATCGTGCTACGCTCCCTACTCCCCCCCTGTGGTGCAACAGATGTCCCTTTATCCAAAAATGTAATCAATGGGATCGTAATGTTGCAACCACTCACAAGTTGACCTGCTGTGAAGAAGAAACGAGTTAGTACGTTTCAAACACGAAAAAGGTCATTTTAAAATCAACATGAAAAACCATAATTCCAAAAGTATAAAACACGAAAAAATCCTTACCAAGGAAGAAAATGTATCGTGCTACACTCCCTCCTCCCGCCCTGTGGTGCAACAGATGTCCCTTTCTCCAAAAATGTACTCAATGGGATCATAATGTTGAAACCACTCACAAGTTGACCTCCTGTGAGGAAGAAACGAGTTAGTATGTTTCAAACACGAAAAAGGTCATTTTAAAATCAACATGAAAAACCATAATTCCAAAAGTATAAAACACAAAAAAATCCTAACCAAAGAAAGAAATACGCTCGTGCTACGTTCCCTCCTCCCGCCCTGTGCAGCAACAGATGTCCCTTTGTCCAAAATTGTACTCAATGGGATCGTAATGTTGCAACCACACACAAGTTGACCTGCTGTGAGGAAGAAACGAGTTAGTACATTTCAAACATGAAAAAGGTCATTTTAATATCAACATGAAATACCATAATTCCAAAAGTATAAAACACAAAAAAATCCTTAATAAAGAAACAAACTGTATCGTGCTAGGTTCCCTTTTCCCGCCCTGTGGTGCAACAGATGTCCCTTTCTCCAAAAATGTACTCAATGGGATCGTAATGTTGCAACCAATCACAAGTTGACCTGCTGAGAGGAGGAAACGAGTTAGTACGTTTCAAACACGAAAAAGGTCATTTCAAAATCAACATGAAAAACCATAATTCCAAAAGTATAAAACACAAAAAAATTCTTACCAAGGAAGAAAATGTATCGTGCTACGAACCCTCCTCCCCCCCCTGTGGTGCAACAGATGTCCCTTTCTCCAAAAAAGTACTCAATGGGATCGTAATGTTGCAACCACTCACAAGTTGACCTGCTGTGAGGAAGAAACGAGTTAGTACGTTTCAAACACGAAAAAGGTCATTTTAAAATCAACATGAAAAACCATAATCCAAAAGTATAAAACACAAAAAAATCCTTACCAAGGAAGAAAATGTATCGTGCTACGCTCCCTCCTCCCGCACTGTGGTGCAAAAGATGTCCCTTTCTCCAAAAATGTACTCAATGGGATCATAATGTTGAAACCACTCACAAGTTGACCTGCTGTGAGGAAGAAACGAGTTAGTACGTTTCAAACACGAAAATGTCATTTTAAAATCAACATGAAAAACCATAATTCCAAAAGTATAAAACACAAAAAAATCCTTACCAAAGAAACAAAATGTATCGTGCTAGGTTCCCTTTTCCCGCCCTGTGGTGCAACAGATGTCCCTTTCTCCAAAAATGTACTCAATGGGATCATAATGTTGCAACCACTCACAAGTTGACTTGCTGTGAGGAAGAAACGAGTTAGTACGTTTCAAACACGAAAAAGGTCATTTTAAAATCAACATGAAAAACCATAATTCCAAAAGTATAAAACACACAAAAATCCTTACCAAGGAAGAAAATGTATCGTGCTACGCTCCCTCCTCCCCCCCTGTGGTGCAACAGATGTCCCTTTATCCAAAAATGTACTCAATGGGATCGTAATGTTGCAACCACTCACAAGTTGACCTGCTGCGTAGAAGAAACGAGTTAGTACGTTTCAAACACGAAAAAGGTCATTTTAAAATCAACATGAAAAACCATAATTCCAAAAGTATAAAACACAAAAAAATCCTTACCAAAGAAACAAAATGTATCGTGCTAGGTTCCCTTTTCCCGCCCTGTGGTGCAACAGATGTCCCTTTCTCCAAAAATGTACTCAATGGGATCGTAATGTTGCAGCCACACACAAGTTGACCTGCTGTGAGGAAGAAACGAGTTAGTACGTTTCAAACATGAAATAGGTCATTTTAAAATCAACATGAAAAACCATAATTCCAAAAGTATAAAACACAAAAAAATCCTTACCAAAGAAACAAAATGTATCGTGCTAGGTTTCCTTTTCCCGCCCTGTGGTGCAACAGATGTCCCTTTCTCCAAAAATGTACTCAATGGGATCATAATGTTGCAACCACTCACAAGTTGACCTGCTGTGAGGAAGAAACGAGTTAGTATGTTTCAAACACGAAAAAGGTCATTTTAAAATCAACATGAAAAACCATAATTCCAAAAGTATAAAACACAAAAAAATCCTTACCAAGGAGGAAAATGTATCGTGATACGCTCCCTCTTCCCGCCCTGTGGTGCAACAGATGTCCCTTTCTCCAAAAATGTACTCAATGGGATCATAATGTTGCAACCACTCACAAGTTGACCTCCTGTGAGGAAGAAACGAGTTAGTATGTTTCAAAAACGAAAAAGGTCATTTTAAAATCAACATGAAAAAACAATATTCCAAACGTATAAAACACAAAAAAATCCTTACCAAAGAAAGAAACTGGCTCGTGCTACGTTCCCTCCTCCCGCCCTGTGCAGCAACAGATGTCCCTTTGTCCAAAATTGTACTCAATGGGATCGTAATGTTGCAACCACACACAAGTTGACCTGCTGTGAGCAAGAAAAGAGTTAGTACGTTTCAAACATGAAAAAGGTCATTTTAATATCAACATGAAATACCATAATTCCAAAAGTATAAAACACAAAAAATCCTTACCAAAGAAACAAAATGCATCGTGCTAGGTTCCCTTTTCCCGCCCTGTGGTGCAACAGATGTCCCTTTCTCCAAAAATGTACTCAATGGGATCATAATGTTGCAACCACTCACAAGTTGACCTGCTGTGAGGAAGAAATCAGTTAGTACGTTTCAAACACGAAAAAGGTCATTTTAAAATCAACATGAAAAACCATAATTCCAAAAGTATAAAACACAAAAAAATTCTTACCAAGGAAGAAAATGTATCGTGCTACGATCCCTCCTCCCCCCCCCCTGTGGTGCAACAAATGTCCCTTTCTCCAAAAAAGTACTCAATGGGATCATAATGTTGCAAACACTCACAAGTTGACCTGCTGTGAGGAAGAAACCAGTTAGTACGTTTCTAACACGAAAAAGGTCATTTTAAAATCAACATGAAAAACCATAATTCCAAAAGTATAAAACACAAAAAATCCTTACCAAGGAAGAAAATGTATCGTGCTACGCTCCCTCTTCCCGCCCTGTGGTGAAAAGGTGTCCCTTTCTCCGAAAATGTACTCAATGGGATCATAATGTTGCAACCACTCACAAGTTGACCTGCTGTGAGGAAGAAACGAGTTAGTACGTTTCAAACACGAAAAAGGTAATTTTAAAATCAACATGAAAAACCATAATTCCAAAAGTATAAAACACAAAAAAATTCTTACCAAGGAAGAATATGTATCGTGCTACGCTTCCTCCTCCCGCTCTGTGGTGCAACAGATGTCAATTTCTCCAAAAATGTACTCAATGGGATCGTAACGTTGCAACCACTCACAAGTTGACCTGCTGTGTGGAAGAAACGAGTTAGTACATTTCAAATACAAAAAAGGTAATTTTAAAATCAACATGAAAAACCATAATTCCAAAAGTATAAAACACAAAGAAATCCTTACCAAAGAAACAAAATGTATCGTGCTAGGTTCCCTTTTCCCGCCCTCTGGTGCAACAGATGTCCCTTTCTCCAAAAATGTACTCAATGGGATCATAATGTTGCAACCACTCACTAGTTGACCTGCTGTGAGGAAGAAACGAATTAGTACGTTTCAAGCACGAAAAAGGTCATTTTAAAATCAACATGAAAAACTATAATTCCAAAAGTATAAAACACAAAAAAATCCTTACCAAGGAGGAAAATGTATCGTGCTACGCTCCCTCCTCCCGCCCTGTGGTGCAACAGATGTCCCTTTCTCCAAAAATGTACTCATTGGGATCATAATGTTGCAACCACTCACAAGTTGACCTCCTGTGAGGAAGAAACGAGTTAGTATGTTTCAAACACGAAAAAGGTCATTTTAAAATCAACATGAAAAAACAATATTCCAAACGTATAAAACACAAAAAAATCCTTACCAAAGAAAGAAATTGGCTCGTGCTACGTTCCCTCCTCCCGCCCTGTACAGCAACAGATGTCCCTTTGTCCAAAATTGTACTCAATGGGATCGTAATGTTGCAACCACACACAAGTTGACCTGCTGTGTGCAAGAAACGAGTTAGTACGTTTCAAACATGAAAAAGGTTATTTTAATATCAACATGAAATACCATAATTCCAAAAGTATAAAACACAAAAATATCCTTACCAAAGAAACAAAATGTATCGTCCTAGGTTCCCTTTTCCCGCCCTGTGGTGCAACAGATGTCCCTTTCTCCAAAAATGTTTTCAATGGGATCGTAACGTTGCAACCGCTCACAAGTTGACCTGCTGTGTAGAAGAAACGAGTTAGTACGTTTCAAACACGAAAAAGGTCATTTTAAAATCAACATGATAAACGATAATTCCAAAAGTATAAAACACAAAAAAATCCTTACCGAAGAAAGAAATTGGCTTGTGCTACGCTCCCTCCTCCCGCCCTGTGCTGCAACAGATGTCCCTTTGTCCAAAATTGTACTCAATGGGATCGTAATGTTGCAACCACACTCAAGTTGACCTGCTGTGAGGAAGAAACGAGTTAGTACGTTTCAAACATGAAAAAGGTCATTTTAAAATCAACATGAAAAACCATAATTCCAAAAGTATAAAACACAAAAAAATCCTTACCAAAGAAACAAAATGTATCGTGCTAGGTTCCCTTTTCCCGCCCTGTGGTGCAACCGATGTCCCTTTCTCCAAAAATGTACTCAATGGGATCATAATGTTGCAACCACTCACAAGTTGACTTGCTGTGAGGAAGAAACGAGTTAGTACGTTTCAAACACGAAAATGGTCATTTTAAAATCAACATGAAAAACCATAATTCCAAAAGTATAAAACACAAAAAAATCCTTACCAAGGAAGAAAATGTATCGTGCTACGCTCCCTACTCCCCCCCTGTGGTGCAACAGATGTCCCTTTATCCAAAAATGTAATCAATGGGATCGTAATGTTGCAACCACTCACAAGTTGACCTGCTGTGAAGAAGAAACGAGTTAGTACGTTTCAAACACGAAAAAGGTCATTTTAAAATCAACATGAAAAACCATAATTCCAAAAGTATAAAACACGAAAAAATCCTTACCAAGGAAGAAAATGTATCGTGCTACACTCCCTCCTCCCGCCCTGTGGTGCAACAGATGTCCCTTTCTCCAAAAATGTACTCAATGGGATCATAATGTTGAAACCACTCACAAGTTGACCTCCTGTGAGGAAGAAACGAGTTAGTATGTTTCAAACACGAAAAAGGTCATTTTAAAATCAACATGAAAAACCATAATTCCAAAAGTATAAAACACAAAAAAATCCTAACCAAAGAAAGAAATACGCTCGTGCTACGTTCCCTCCTCCCGCCCTGTGCAGCAACAGATGTCCCTTTGTCCAAAATTGTACTCAATGGGATCGTAATGTTGCAACCACACACAAGTTGACCTGCTGTGAGGAAGAAACGAGTTAGTACATTTCAAACATGAAAAAGGTCATTTTAATATCAACATGAAATACCATAATTCCAAAAGTATAAAACACAAAAAAATCCTTAATAAAGAAACAAACTGTATCGTGCTAGGTTCCCTTTTCCCGCCCTGTGGTGCAACAGATGTCCCTTTCTCCAAAAATGTACTCAATGGGATCGTAATGTTGCAACCAATCACAAGTTGACCTGCTGAGAGGAGGAAACGAGTTAGTACGTTTCAAACACGAAAAAGGTCATTTCAAAATCAACATGAAAAACCATAATTCCAAAAGTATAAAACACAAAAAAATTCTTACCAAGGAAGAAAATGTATCGTGCTACGAACCCTCCTCCCCCCCCTGTGGTGCAACAGATGTCCCTTTCTCCAAAAAAGTACTCAATGGGATCGTAATGTTGCAACCACTCACAAGTTGACCTGCTGTGAGGAAGAAACGAGTTAGTACGTTTCAAACACGAAAAAGGTCATTTTAAAATCAACATGAAAAACCATAATCCAAAAGTATAAAACACAAAAAAATCCTTACCAAGGAAGAAAATGTATCGTGCTACGCTCCCTCCTCCCGCACTGTGGTGCAAAAGATGTCCCTTTCTCCAAAAATGTACTCAATGGGATCATAATGTTGAAACCACTCACAAGTTGACCTGCTGTGAGGAAGAAACGAGTTAGTACGTTTCAAACACGAAAAAGGTAATTTTAAAATCAACATGAAAAACCTTAATTCCAAAAGTATAAAACACAAAAAAATTCTTACCAAGGAAGAAAATGTATCGTGCTACGCTTCCTCCTCCCGCTCTGTGGTGCAACAGATGTCCCTTTCTCCAAAAATGTACTCAATGGGATCGTAATGTTGCAACCACTCACAAGTTGACCTGCTGTGTGGAAGAAACGAGTTAGTACGATTCAAATACGAAAAAGGTCATTTTAAAATCAACATGAAAAACCATAATACCAAAAGTATAAAACACAAAAAAATTCTTACCAAGGAAGAAAATATATCGTGCTACGCTCCCTCCTCCCGCCCTTTTGTGCGACAGATGTCCCTTTCTCCAAAAGTGTTTTCAATGGGATCGTAATGTTGCAACCACTCACAAGTTGACCTGCTGTGAGGAAGAAACGAGTTAGTACGTTTCAAACATGAAAAGGTCATTTTAAAATCAACATGAAAAACCATAATTCCAAAAGTATAAATCACAAAAAAATCCTTACCAAAGAAACAAAATGTATCGTGCTAGGTTCCCTTCTCCCGCCCTGTGGTGCAACAGATGTCCCTTTCTCCAAAAATGTACTCAATGGGATCATAATGTTGCAACCACTCACAAGTTGACCTGCTGTGAGGAAGAAACGAGTTAGTACGTTTCAAACACGAAAAAGGTCATTTTAAAATCAACTTGAAAAACCATAATTCCAAAAGTATAAAACACAAAAAAATCCTTACCAAGGAGGAAAATGTATCGTGCTACGCTCCCTCCTCCCGCCCTGTGGTGCAACAGATGTCCCTTTCTCCAAAAATGTACTCAATGGGATCATAATGTTGCAACCACTCACAAGTTGTCCTCCTGTGAGGAAGAAACGAGTTAGTATGTTTCAAACACGAAAAAGGTCATTTTAAAATCAACATGAAAAAACAATATTCCAAACATATAAAACACAAAAAAATCCTTATCAAAGAAAGAAATTGGCTCGTGCTACGTTCCCTCCTCCCGCCCTGTGCTGCAACAGATGTCCCTTTGTCCAAAATTGTACTCAAAGGGATCGTAATGTTGCAACCACTCACAAGTTGACCTGCTGTGAGGAAGAAACGAGTTAGTACGTTGCAAACACGAAAAAGGTCATTTTAAAATCAACATGAAAAACCATAATTCCAAAAGTATAAAACACAAAAAAGTCTTACCAAGGAAGAAAATGTATCGTGCCACGCTCCCTCCTCCCGCCCTGTGGTGCAACAGATGTCCCTTTCTCCAAAATTGTACTCAATGGGATCGTAATGTTGCAGCCACACACAAGCTGACCTGCTGTGAGGAAGAAACGGGTTAGTACGTTTCAAACATGAGAAGGTCATTTTAAAATCAACATGAAAAACCATAATTCCAAAAGTATAAAACACAAAAAAATCCTTACCAAAGAAACAAAATGTATCGTGCTTGGTTCCCTTTTCCCGCCCTGTGGTGCAACAGATGTCCCTTTCTCCAAAAATGTACTCAATGGGATCATAATGTTGCAACCACTCACAAGTTGACCTGCTGTGAGGAAGAAACGAGTTAGTACATTTCAAACACGAAAAAGGTCATTTTAAAATCAACATGAGAAACCATAATTCCAAAAGTATAAAACACAAAAAAATCCTTACCAAGGAAGAAAATGTATCGTGCTACGCTCCCTCCTCCCCCCCTGTGGTGCAACAGATGTCCCTTTATCCAAATATGTACTCAATGGGATTGTAATGTTGCAACCACTCACAAGTTGACCTGCTGTGAGGAAGAAACGAGTTAGTACGTTTCAAACACGAAAAAGTTCATTTTAAAATCAACATGAAAAACCATGATTCCAAAAGTATAACACACAAAAAAAGCCTTACCAAGGAAGAAAATGTATCGTGCTACGCTCCCTCCTCCCCCCCTGTGGTGCAACAGATGTCCCTTTATCCAAAAATGTACTCAATGGGATCGTAACGTTGCAACCACTCACAAGTTGTCCTGCTGTGTAGAAGAAACGAGTTAGTACGTTTCAAACATGAAAAAGGGCATTTTAAAATCAACATGAAAAACCATAATTCCAAAAGTATAAAACACAAAAAAATCCTTACCAAGGGAGAAAATGTATCGTGCTACACTCCCTCCTACCACCCTGTGGTGCAACAGATGTCCCTTTCTCCAAAAATGTACTCAATGGGATCATAATGTTGCAACCACTCACAAGTTGACCTCCTGTGAGGAAGAAACGAGTTAGTATGTTTCAAACACGAAAAAGGTCATTTTAAAATCAACATGAAAAAACAATATTCCAAACGTATAAAACACAAAAAAATCCTTACCAAAGAAAGAAATTGGCTCGTGCTACGTTCCCTCCTCCTGCCCTGTGCTGCAACAGATGTCCCTTTGTCCAAAATTGTACTCAATGGGATCGTAATGTTGCAACCACACACAAGTTGACCTGCTGTGAGGAAGAAACGAGTTAGTACGTTTCAAACACGAAAAAGGTCATTTCAAAATCAACATGAAAAACCATAATTCCAAAAGTATAAAACACAAAAAAATTCTTACCAAGGAAGAAAATGTATCGTGCTACGATCCCTCCTCCCCCCCCTGTGGTGCAACAGATGTCCCTTTCTCCAAAAAAGTACTCAATGGGATCGTAATGTTGCAACCACTCACAAGTTGACCTGCTGTGAGGAAGAAACGAGTTAGTACGTTTCAAACACGAAAAAGGTCATTTTAAAATCAACATGAAAAACCATAATCCAAAAGTATAAAACACAAAAAAATCCTTACCAAGGAAGAAAATGTATCGTGCTACGCTCCCTCCTCCCGCACTGTGGTGCAAAAGATGTCCCTTTCTCCAAAAATGTACTCAATGGGATCATAATGTTGAAACCACTCACAAGTTGACCTGCTGTGAGGAAGAAACGAGTTAGTACGTTTCAAACACGAAAAAGGTAATTTTAAAATCAACATGAAAAACCTTAATTCCAAAAGTATAAAACACAAAAAAATTCTTACCAAGGAAGAAAATGTATCGTGCTACGCTTCCTCCTCCCGCTCTGTGGTGCAACAGATGTCCCTTTCTCCAAAAATGTACTCAATGGGATCGTAATGTTGCAACCACTCACAAGTTGACCTGCTGTGTGGAAGAAACGAGTTAGTACGATTCAAATACGAAAAAGGTCATTTTAAAATCAACATGAAAAACCATAATACCAAAAGTATAAAACACAAAAAAATTCTTACCAAGGAAGAAAATATATCGTGCTACGCTCCCTCCTCCCGCCCTTTTGTGCAACAGATGTCCCTTTCTCGAAAAGTGTTTTCAATGGGATCGTAATGTTGCAACCACTCACAAGTTGACCTGCTGTGAGGAAGAAACGAGTTAGTACGTTTCAAACATGAAAAGGTCATTTTAAAATCAACATGAAAAACCATAATTCCAAAAGTATAAATCACAAAAAAATCCTTACCAAAGAAACAAAATGTATCGTGCTAGGTTCCCTTCTCCCGCCCTGTGGTGCAACAGATGTCCCTTTCTCCAAAAATGTACTCAATGGGATCATAATGTTGCAACCACTCACAAGTTGACCTGCTGTGAGGAAGAAACGAGTTAGTACGTTTCAAACACGAAAAAGGTCATTTTAAAATCAACTTGAAAAACCATAATTCCAAAAGTATAAAACACAAAAAAATCCTTACCAAGGAGGAAAATGTATCGTGCTACGCTCCCTCCTCCCGCCCTGTGGTGCAACAGATGTCCCTTTCTCCAAAAATGTACTCAATGGGATCATAATGTTGCAACCACTCACAAGTTGTCCTCCTGTGAGGAAGAAACGAATTAGTATGTTTCAAACACGAAAAAGGTCATTTTAAAATCAACATGAAAAAACAATATTCCAAACATATAAAACACAAAAAAATCCTTATCAAAGAAAGAAATTGGCTCGTGCTACGTTCCCTCCTCCCGCCCTGTGCTGCAACAGATGTCCCTTTGTCCAAAATTGTACTCAATGGGATCGTAATGTTGCAACCACACACAAGTTGACCTGCTGTGAGGAAGAAACGAGTTAGTACATTTCAAACATGAAAAAGGTCATTTTAATATCAACATGAAATACCATAATTCCAAAAGTATAAAACACTAAAAAATTCTTACCAAGGAAGAAAATGTATCGTGCTACGATTCCTCCTCCCCCCCCTGTGGTGCAACAGATGTCCATTTCTCCAAAAAAGTACTCAATGGGATCGTAATGTTGCAACCACTCACAAGTTGACCTGCTGAGAGGAAGAAACGAGTTAGTACGTTTCAAACACGAAAAAGGTCATTTTAAAATCAACATGAAAAACCATAATTCCAAAAGTATAAAACACAAAAAAATCCTTACCAAGGAAGAAAATGTATCGTGCTACGCTCCCTCCTCCCGCCCTGTGCTGCAAAAGATGTCCCTTTCTCCGAAAATGTACTCAATGGGATCATAATGTTGCAACCACTCACAAGTTGACCTGCTGTGAGGAAGAAACGAGTTAGTACGTTTCAAACACGAAAAAGGTCATTTTAAAATCAACATGAAAAACCATAATTCCAAAAGTATAAAACACAAAAAAATCCTTACCAAGGAAGAAAATGTATCGTGCTACGCTCCCTCCTCCCGCCCTGTGGTGCAACAGATGTCCCTTTCTCCAAAAATGTACTCAATGGGATCGTAATGTTGCAACCACTCACAAGTTGGCTTCCTGTGAGGAAGAAACGAGTTAGTACGTTTCAAACACGAAAAAGGTCATTTTAAAATCAACATGAAAAAACAATATTCCAAACGTATAAAACACAAAAAAATCCTTACCAAAGAAAGAAATTGGCTCGTGCTACGTTCCCTCCTCCTGCCCTGTGCTGCAACAGATGTCCCTTTGTCCAAAATTGTACTCAATGGGATCGTAATGTTGCAACCACACACAAGTTGTCCTGCTGTGAGGAAGAAACGAGTTAGTACATTTCAAACATGAAAAAGGTCATTTTAATATCAACATGAAATACCATAATTCCAAAAGTATAAAACACAAAAAAATTCTTACCAAGGAAGAAAATGTATCGTGCTAGGATCCCTCCTCCCCCCCCCCCCCCCCCTGTGGTGCAACAGATGTCCCTTTCTCCAAAAAAGTACTCAAAGGGATCGTAATGTTGCAACCACTCACAAGTTGACCTGCTGTGAGGAAGAAACGAGTTAGTACGTTGCAAACACGAAAAAGGTCATTTTAAAATCAACATGAAAAACCATAATTCCAAAAGTATAAAACACAAAAAAGTCTTACCAAGGAAGAAAATGTATCGTGCTACGCTCCCTCCTCCCGCCCTGTGGTGCAACAGATGTCCCTTTCTCCAAAATTGTACTCAATGGGATCGTAATGTTGCAGCCACACACAAGCTGACCTGCTGTGAGGAAGAAACGGGTTAGTACGTTTCAAACATGAGAAGGTCATTTTAAAATCAACATGAAAAACCATAATTCCAAAAGTATAAAACACAAAAAAATCCTTACCAAAGAAACAAAATGTATCGTGCTTGGTTCCCTTTTCCCGCCCTGTGGTGCAACAGATGTCCCTTTCTCCAAAAATGTACTCAATGGGATCATAATGTTGCAACCACTCACAAGTTGACCTGCTGTGAGGAAGAAACGAGTTAGTACATTTCAAACACGAAAAAGGTCATTTTAAAATCAACATGAGAAACCATAATTCCAAAAGTATAAAACACAAAAAAATCCTTACCAAGGAAGAAAATGTATCGTGCTACGCTCCCTCCTCCCCCCCTGTGGTGCAACAGATGTCCCTTTATCCAAAAATGTACTCAATGGGATTGTAATGTTGCAACCACTCACAAGTTGACCTGCTGTGAGGAAGAAACGAGTTAGTACGTTTCAAACACGAAAAAGTTCATTTTAAAATCAACATGAAAAACCATGATTCCAAAAGTATAACACACAAAAAAAGCCTTACCAAGGAAGAAAATGTATCGTGCTACGCTCCCTCCTCCCCCCCTGTGGTGCAACAGATGTCCCTTTATCCAAAAATGTACTCAATGGGATCGTAACGTTGCAACCACTCACAAGTTGTCCTGCTGTGTAGAAGAAACGAGTTAGTACGTTTCAAACATGAAAAAGGGCATTTTAAAATCAACATGAAAAACCATAATTCCAAAAGTATAAAACACAAAAAAATCCTTACCAAGGGAGAAAATGTATCGTGCTACACTCCCTCCTCCCACCCTGTGGTGCAACAGATGTCCCTTTCTCCAAAAATGTACTCAATGGGATCATAATGTTGCAACCACTCACAAGTTGACCTCCTGTGAGGAAGAAACGAGTTAGTATGTTTCAAACACGAAAAAGGTCATTTTAAAATCAACATGAAAAAACAATATTCCAAACGTATAAAACACAAAAAAATCCTTACCAAAGAAAGAAATTGGCTCGTGCTACGTTCCCTCCTCCCGCCCTGTGCTGCAACAGATGTCCCTTTGTCCAAAATTGTACTCAATGGGATCGTAATGTTGCAACCACACACAAGTTGACCTGCTGTGAGGAAGAAACGAGTTAGTACATTTCAAACATGAAAAAGGTCATTTTAATATCAACATGAAATACCATAATTCCAAAAGTATAAAACACTAAAAAATTCTTACCAAGGAAGAAAATGTATTGTGCTACGATTCCTCCTCCCCCCCCCGTGGTGCAACAGATGTCCATTTCTCCAAAAAAGTACTCAATGGGATCGTAATGTTGCAACCACTCACAAGTTGACCTGCTGTGAGGAAGAAACGAGTTAGTACGTTTCAAACACGAAAAAGGTCATTTTAAAATCAACATGAAAAACCATAATTCCAAAAGTATAAAACACAAAAAAATCCTTACCAAGGAAGAAAATGTATCGTGCTACGCTCCCTCCTCCCGCCCTGTGGTGCAAAAGATGTCCCTTTCTCCGAAAATGTACTCAATGGGATCATAATGTTGCAACCACTCACAAGTTGACCTGCTGTGAGGAAGAAACGAGTTAGTACGTTTCAAACACGAAAAAGGTAATTTTAAAATCAACATGAAAAACCATAATTCCAAAACTATAAAACACAAAAAAATCCTTACCAAGGAAGAAAATGTATCGTGCTACGCTCCCTCCTCCCGCCCTGTGGTGCAACAGATGTCCCTTTCTCCAAAAATGTACTCAATGGGATCGTAATGTTGCAACCACTCACAAGTTGGCTTCCTGTGAGGAAGAAACGAGTTAGTACGTTTCAAACACGAAAAAGGTCATTTTAAAATCAACATGAAAAAACAATATTCCAAACGTATAAAACACAAAAAAATCCTTACCAAAGAAAGAAATTGGCTCGTGCTACGTTCCCTCCTCCCGCCCTGTGCTGCAACAGATGTCCCTTTGTCCAAAATTGTACTCAATGGGATCGTAATGTTGCAACCACACACAAGTTGTCCTGCTGTGAGGAAGAAACGAGTTAGTACATTTCAAACATGTAAAAGCTCATTTTAATATCAACATGAAATACCATAATTCCAAAAGTATGAAACACAAAAAAATTCTTACCAAGGAAGAAAATGTATCGTGCTACGATCCCTCCTCCCCCCCCCCCTGTGGTGCAACAGATGTCCCTTTATCCAAAAAAGTACTCAATGGGATTGTAATGTTGCAACCACTCACAAGTTGACCTGCTGTGAAGAAGAAACGAGTTAGTACGTTTCAAACACGAAAAAGGTCATTTTAAAATCAACATGAAAAACCATAATTCCAAAAGTATAAAACACAAAAAAATCCTTACCAAGGAAGAAAATGTATCGTGCTACGCTCCCTCCTCCCGCCCTGTGGTGCAACAGATGACCCTTTCTCCAAAAATGTACTCAATGGGATCGTAAAGTTGCAACCACTCACAAGTTGACCTCCTGTGAGGAAGAAACGAGTTAGTATGTTTCAAACACGAAAAAGGTCATTTAAAAATCAACATGATAAAACAATATTCCAAACGTATAAAACACAAAAAAATCCTTACCAAAGAAAGAAATTGGCTCGTGCTACGTTCCCTCCTCCCGCCCTGTGGTGCAACAGATGACCCTTTGTCCAAAATTGTACTCAATGGGATCGTAATGTTGCAACCACTCACAAGTTGACCTGCTGTGAGGAAGAAACGAGTTAGTACGTTGCAAACACGAAAAAGGTCATTTTAAAATCAACATGAAAACCATAATTCCAAAAGTATAAAACACAAAAAAATCCTTACCAAGGAAGAAAATGTATCGTGCTACGCTCCCTCCTCCCGCCCTGTGGTGCAAAAGATGTCCCTTTCTCCGAAAATGTACTCAATGGGATCATAATGTTGCAACCACTCACAAGTTGACCTCCTGTGTGGAAGAAACGAGTTAGTACATTTCAAATACAAAAAAGGTCATTTTAAAATCAACATGAAAAACCATAATACCAAAAGTATAAAACACAAAAACATTCTTACCAAGGAAGAAAATATATCGTGCTACGCTCCCTCCCCCCCCCCCTGTGGTGCAACAGATGTCCCTTTATCCAAAAATGTACTCAATGGGATCGTAACGTTGCAACCACTCACAAGTTGACCTGCTGTGTAGAAGAAACGAGTTAGTACGTTTCAAACATGAAAAAGGTCATTTTAAAATCAACTTGAAAAACCATAATTCCAAAAGTATAAAACACAAAAAAATCCTTACCAAGGAAGAAAATGTATCGTGCTACACTCCCTCCTCCCACGCTGTGGTGCATCAGATGTCCCTTTCTCCAAAAATGTACTCAATGGGATCATAATGTTGCAACCACTCACAAGTTGACCTCCTGTGAGGAAGAAACGAGTTAGTATGTTTCAAACACGAAAAAGGTCATTTTAAAATCAACATGAAAAAACAATTTTCCAAACGTATAAAACACAAATAAATCATTACCAAAGAAAGAAATTGGCTCGTGCTACGTTCCCTCCTCCCGCCCTGTGCTGCAACAGATGTCCCTTTGTCCAAAATTGTACTCAATGGGATCGTAATGTTGCAACCACACACAAGTTGACCTGCTGTGAGAAAGAAACGAGTTAGTACATTTCAAACATGAAAAAGGTCATTTTAATATCGACATGAAATACCATAATTCCAAAAGTATAAAACACTAAATAATTCTTACCAAGGAAGAAAATGTATCGTGCTACGATTCCTCCTCCCCCCCTGTGGTGCAACAGATGTCCCTTTCTCCAAAAAAGTACTCAATGGGATCGTAATGTTGCAACCACTCACAAGTTGACCTGCTGTGAGGAAGAAACGAGTTAGTACGTTTCAAACACGAAAAAGGTCATTTTAAAATCAACATGAAAAACCATAATTCCAAAAGTATAAAACACAAAAAAATCCTTACCAAGGAAGAAAATGTATCGTGCTATGCTCCCTCCTCCCGCCCTGTGGTGCAAAAGATGTCCCTTTCTCCGAAAATGTACTCAATGGGATAATAATGTTGCAACCACTCACAAGTTGACCTGCTGTGAGGAAGAAACGAGTTAGTACGTTTCAAACACGAAAAAGGTAATTTTAAAATCAACATGAAAAACCATAATTCCAAAACTATAAAACACAAAAAAATTCTTACCAAGGAAGAAAATGTATCGCGCTACGCTCCCTCCTCCCGCCCTGTGGTGCAACAGATGTCCCTTTCTCCAAAAATGTACACAATGGGATCATAATGTTGCAACCACTCACAAGTTGGCTTCCTGTGAGGAAGAAACGAGTTAGTACATTTCAAACACAAAAAAGGTCATTTTAAAATCAACATTAAAAAACAATATTCCAAACGTATAAAACACAAAAAAATCCTTACCAAAGAAAGAAATTGGCTCGTGCTACGTTCCCTCCTCCCGCCCTGTGCTGCAACAGATGTCCCTTTGTACAAAATTGTACTCAATGGGATTGTAATGTTGCAACGACTCACAAGTTGACCTCGTGTGAGGAAGATACGAGTTAGTATGTTTCAAACACGAAAAAGG
This sequence comes from Schistocerca piceifrons, assembly GCF_021461385.2. Taxonomy (NCBI): domain Eukaryota; kingdom Metazoa; phylum Arthropoda; class Insecta; order Orthoptera; family Acrididae; genus Schistocerca; species Schistocerca piceifrons. The sequence continues at coordinate 49,086,830 of NC_060144.1, forward strand.
TCATTTTAAAATCAACATGATAAAACAATATTCCACACGTATAAAACACAAAAAAATCCTTACCAAAGAAAGAAATTGGCTCGTGCTACGTTCCCTCCTCCCGCCCTGTGCTGCAACAGATGTCCCTTTGTCCAAAATTGTACTCAATGGGATCGTAATGTTGCAACCACTCACAATTTGACCTCCTGTGAGGAAGAAACGAGTTAGTACGTTTCAAACACGAAAAAGGTCATTTTAAAATCAACATGAAAAACCATAATTCCAAAAGTATAAAACACAAAAAAATTCTTACCAAGGAAGATAATGTATCGTGCTACGATCCCTCCTCCCCCCCCTGTGGTGCAACAGATGTCCCTTTCTCCAAAAAAGTACTCAATGGGATCGTAATGTTGCAACCACTCACAAGTTGACCTGCTGTGAGGAAGAAACGAGTTAGTACGTTTCAAAAACGAAAAAGGTCATTTTAAAATCAACATGAAAAACCATAATTCCAAAAGTATAAAACACAAAAAAATCCTTACCAAGGAAGAAAATGTATCGTGCTACGCTCCCTCCTCCCGCCCTGTGGTGCAACAGATGTCCCTTTCTCCAAAAATGTACTCAACGGGATCGTAATGTTGCAGCCACACACAAGTTGACCTGCTGTGAGGAAGAAACGAGTTAGTACGTTTCAAACATGAAATAGGACATTTTAAAATCAACATAAAAAACCATAATTCCAAAAGTAAAAAACACAAGAAAATCCTTACCAAAGAAACAAAATGTATCATGCTAGGTTCCCTTTTCCCGCCCTGTGGTGCAACAGATGTCCCTTTCTCCAAAAATGTACTCAATGGGATCGTAATGCTGCAGCCACACACAAGTTGACCTGCTGTGAGGAAGAAACGAGTTAGTACGTTTCAAACACGAAAAAGGTGATTTTAATATCAACATGAAAAACCATAATTCCAAAAGTATAAAACACAAAAAAATCCTTACCAAGAAGAAAATGTAACGTGCTACCCTCCCTCCTCCCGAACTGTGGTGCAACAGACGTCCCTTTCTCCAAAAATGTACTCAATGGGATCGTAATGTTGCAGCCACACACAAGTTTACCTGCTGTGAGGAGGAAACGAGTTAGTACGAATCAAACATGAAATACGTCATTTTAAAATCAACATGAAAAGCCATAATTCCAAAAGCATAAAACACAAAAAAATCCTTACCAAAGAAAGAAATTGGCTTGTGCTACGCTCCCTCCTCCCGCCCTGTGCTGCAACAGATGTCCCTTTGTCCAAAATTGTACTCAATGGGATCGCAATGTTGCAACCACACACAAGTTGACCTGCTGTGAGGAAGAAACGAGTTAGTACGTTTTAAACATGAAATAGGTCATTTTAAAATCAACATGAAAAACCATAATTCCAAAAGTATAAAACACAAAAAAATCCTTACCACAGAAAGAAAATGTATCGTGCTAGGTTCCCTTTTCCCGCCCTGTGGTGCAACAGATGTCCCTTTCTCCAAAAATGTACTCAATGGGATCATAATGTTGCAACCACTTACAAGTTGACCTGCTGTGAGGAAGAAACGAGTTAGTATATTTCAAACACGAAAAAGGTCATTTTAAAATCAACATGAAAAACCATAATTCCAAAAGTATAAAACACAAAAAAATCCTTACCAAGGAAGAACATGTATCGTGCTACGCTCCCTCCTCCCCCCCTGTGGTGCAACAGATGTCCCTTTATCCAAAAATGTACTCAATGGGATCGTAACGTTGCAACCACTCACAAGTTGACCTGCTGTGAAGAAGAAACGAGTTAGTACGTTTCAAACACGAAAAAGGTCATTTTAAAATCAACATGAAAAACCATAATTCCAAAAGTATAAAACACAAAAAAATCCTTAGCAAGGAAGAAAACGCATCGTGCTACGCTCCCTCCTCCCGCCCTGTGGTGCAACAGATGTCCATTTCTCCAAAAATGTACTCAATGGGATCATAATGTTGCAACCACTCACAAGTTGACCTCCTGTGAGGAAGAAACGAGTTAGTATGTTTCAAACACGAAAAAGGTCATTTTAAACTCAACATGAAAAAACAATATTCCAAACGTATAAAACACAAAGAAATCCTTACCAAAGAAAGAAATTGGCTCATGCTACGTTCCCTCCTCCCGCCCTGTGCTGCAACAGATGTCCCTTTGTCCAAAATTGTACTCAATGGGATCGTAATGTTGCAACCACACACAAGTTGACCTGCTGTGAGGAAGAAACGAGTTAGTACATTTCAAACATGAAAAATGTCATTTTAATATCATCACGAAATACCATAATTCCAAAAGTATAAAACACAAAAAAATCCTTACCAAAGAAAAAAAATGTATCGTGCTAGGTTCCCTTTTCCCGCCTTGTGGTGCAACAGATGTCCCTTTCTCCAAAAATGAACTCAATGGGATCATAATATTGCAACCACTCACAAGTTGACCTGCTGAGAGGAGGAAACGAGTTAGTACGTTTCAAACACGAAAAAGGTCATTTTAAAATAAACATGAAAAACCATAATTCCAAAAGTATAAAACACAAAAAAATTCTTACCAAGGAAGAAAATGTATCGTGCTACGATCCCTCCTCCCCCCCCTGTGGTGCAACAGATGTCCCTTTCTCCAAAAAAGTACTCATTGGGATCGTAATGTTGCAACCACTCACAAGTTGACCTGCTGTGAGGAAGAAACGAGTTAGTACGTTTCAAACACGAAAAAAGTCATTTTAAAATCAACATGAAAAACCATAATTCCAAAAGTATAAAACACAACAAAATCCTTACCAAGGAAGAAAATGTATCGTGCTACGCTCCCTCCTCCCGCACTGTGGTGCAAAAGATGTCCCTTTCTCCGAAAATGTACTCAATGGGATCATAATGTTGCAACCACTCACAAGTTGACCTGCTGTGAGGAAGAAACGAGTTAGTACGTTTCAAACACGAAAAAGGTAATTTTAAAATCAACATGAAAAACCATAATTCCAAAAGTATAAAACACAAAAAAATTCTTACCAAGGAAGAAAATGTATCGTGCTATGCTTCCTCCTCCCGCTCTGTGGTGCAACAGATGTCCCTTTCTCCAAAAATGTACTCAATGGGAGCGTAATGTTGCAACCACTCACAAGTTGAGCTGCTGTGTGGAAGAAACGAGTTAGTACGATTCAAATACGAAAAAGGTCACTTTAAAATCAACATGAAAAACCATAATACCAAAAGTATAAAACACAAAAAAATTCTTACCAAGGTAGAAAATATATCATGCTACGCACCCTCCTCCCGCCCTTTTGTGCAACAGATGTCCCTTTCTCCAAAAGTGTTTTCAATGGGATTGTAATGTTGCAGCCACAGACAAGTTGACCTGCTGTGAGGAAGAAACGAGTTAGTACGTTTCAAACATGAAATAGGTCATTTTAAAATCAACATGAGAAACCATAATTCCAAAAGTATAAAACACAAAAAAATCCTTACCAAAGAAACAAAATGTATCGTGCTAGGTTCCCTTTTCCCGCCCTGTGGTGCAACAGATGTCCCTTTCTCCAAAAATGTACTCAATGGGCTCATAATGTTCCAACCACTCACAAGTTGACCTGCTGTGAGGAAGAAACGAGTTAGTACGTTTCAAACACGAAAAAGGTCATTTTAAAATCAACATGAAAAACCATAATTCCAAAAGTATAAAACACAAAAAAATCCTTACCAAGGAAGAAAATGTATCGTGCTACGATTCCTCCTCCCCCCCCTGTGGTGCAACAGATGTCCATTTCTCCAAAAAAGTACTCAATGGGATCGTAATGTTGCCACCACTCACAAGTTGACCTCCTGTGTGGAAGAAACGAGTTAGTATGTTTCAAACACGAAAAAGGTCATTTTAAAATCAACATGATAAAACAATATTCCAAACGTATAAAACACAAAAAAATCCTTACCAAAGAAAGAAATTGGCTCGTGCTACGTTCCCTCCTCCCGCCCTGTGCTGCAACAGATGTCCCTTTGTCCAAAATTGTACTCAATGGGATCGTAATGTTGCAACCACTCACAAGTTGACCTCCTGTGAGGAAGAAACGAGTTAGTACGTTTCAAACACGAAAAAGGTCATTTTAAAATCAACATGAAAAACCATAATTCCAAAAGTATAAAACACAAAAAAATCCTTACCAAGGAAGAAAATGTATCGTGCTATGCTCCCTCCTCCCGCCCTGTGGTGCAAAAGATGTCCCTTTCTCCGAAAATGTACTCAATGGGATAATAATGTTGCAACCACTCACAAGTTGACCTGCTGTGAGGAAGAAACGAGTTAGTACGTTTCAAACACGAAAAAGGTAATTTTAAAATCAACATGAAAAACCATAATTCCAAAACTATAAAACACAAAAAAATTCTTACCAAGGAAGAAAATGTATCGCGCTACGCTCCCTCCTCCCGCCCTGTGGTGCAACAGATGTCCCTTTCTCCAAAAATGTACACAATGGGATCATAATGTTGCAACCACTCACAAGTTGGCTTCCTGTGAGGAAGAAACGAGTTAGTACGTTTCAAACACAAAAAAGGTCATTTTAAAATCAACATTAAAAAACAATATTCCAAACGTATAAAACACAAAAAAATCCTTACCAAAGAAAGAAATTGGCTCGTGCTACGTTCCCTCCTCCCGCCCTGTGCTGCAACAGATGTCCCTTTGTACAAAATTGTACTCAATGGGATCGTAATGTTGCAACCACACACAAGTTGTCCTGCTGTGAGGAAGAAACGATTTAGTACATTTCAAACATGAAAAAGGTCATTTTAATATCAACATGAAATACCATAATTCCAAAAGTATAAAAAACAAAAAAATTCTTACCAAGGAAGAAAATGTATCATGCTACGATCCCTCCTCCCCCCCCTGTGGTGCAACAGATGTCCCTTTCTCCATAAAAGTACTCAATGGGATCGTAATGTTGCAACCACTCACAAGTTGACCTGCTGTGAAGAAGAAACGTGTTAGTGTGTTTCAAACACGAAAAAGGTCATTTTAAAATCAACATGAAAAACCATAATTCCAAAAGTATAAAACACAAAAAAATCCTTGCCAAGGAAGAAAATGTATCGTGCTACGCTCCCTCCTCCCGCCCTGTGGTGCAACAGATGACCCTTTCTCCAAAAATGTACTCAATGGGATTGTAATGTTGCAACGACTCACAAGTTGACCTCGTGTGAGGAAGATACGAGTTAGTATGTTTCAAACACGAAAAAGGTCATTTTAAAATCAACATGATAAAACAATATTCCACACGTATAAAACACAAAAAAATCCTTACCAAAGAAAGAAATTGGCTCGTGCTACGTTCCCTCCTCCCGCCCTGTGCTGCAACAGATGTCCCTTTGTCCAAAATTGTACTCAATGGGATCGTAATGTTGCAACCACTCACAAGTTGACCTCCTGTGAGGAAGAAACGAGTTAGTACGTTTCAAACACGAAAAAGGTCATTTTAAAATCAACATGAAAAACCATAATTCCAAAAGTATAAAACACAAAAAAATTCTTACCAAGGAAGATAATGTATCGTGCTACGATCCCTCCTCCCCCCCCTGTGGTGCAACAGATGTCCCTTTCTCCAAAAAAGTACTCAATGGGATCGTAATGTTGCAACCACTCACAAGTTGACCTGCTGTGAGGAAGAAACGAGTTAGTACGTTTCAAACACGAAAAAGGTCATTTTAAAATCAACATGAAAAACCATAATTCCAAAAGTATAAAACACAAAAAAATCCTTACCAAGGAAGAAAATGTATCGTGCTACGCTCCCTCCTCCCGCCCTGTGGTGCAACAGATGTCCCTTTCTCCAAAAATGTACTCAACGGGATCGTAATGTTGCAGCCACACACAAGTTGACCTGCTGTGAGGAAGAAACGAGTTAGTACGTTTCAAACATGAAATAGGACATTTTAAAATCAACATAAAAAACCATAATTCCAAAAGTAAAAAACACAAGAAAATCCTTACCAAAGAAACAAAATGTATCATGCTAGGTTCCCTTTTCCCGCCCTGTGGTGCAACAGATGTCCCTTTCTCCAAAAATGTACTCAATGGGATCGTAATGCTGCAGCCACACACAAGTTGACCTGCTGTGAGGAAGAAACGAGTTAGTACGTTTCAAACACGAAAAAGGTGATTTTAATATCAACATGAAAAACCATAATTCCAAAAGTATAAAACACAAAAAAATCCTTACCAAGAAGAAAATGTAACATGCTACGCTCCCTCCTCCCGAACTGTGGTGCAACAGACGTCCCTTTCTCCAAAAATGTACTCAATGGGATCGTAATGTTGCAGCCACACACAAGTTTACCTGCTGTGAGGAGGAAACGAGTTAGTACGAATCAAACATGAAATACGTCATTTTAAAATCAACATGAAAAGCCATAATTCCAAAAGCATAAAACACAAAAAAATCCTTACCAAAGAAAGAAATTGGCTTGTGCTACGCTCCCTCCTCCCGCCCTGTGCTGCAACAGATGTCCCTTTGTCCAAAATTGTACTCAATGGGATCGCAATGTTGCAACCACACACAAGTTGACCTGCTGTGAGGAAGAAACGAGTTAGTACGTTTTAAACATGAAATAGGTCATTTTAAAATCAACATGAAAAACCATAATTCCAAAAGTATAAAACACAAAAAAATCCTTACCACAGAAAGAAAATGTATCGTGCTAGGTTCCCTTTTCCCGCCCTGTGGTGCAACAGATGTCCCTTTCTCCAAAAATGTACTCAATGGGATCATAATGTTGCAACCACTTACAAGTTGACCTGCTGTGAGGAAGAAACGAGTTAGTATATTTCAAACACGAAAAAGGTCATTTTAAAATCAACATGAAAAACCATAATTCCAAAAGTATAAAACACAAAAAAATCCTTACCAAGGAAGAACATGTATCGTGCTACGCTCCCTCCTCCCCCCCTGTGGTGCAACAGATGTCCCTTTATCCAAAAATGTACTCAATGGGATCGTAACGTTGCAACCACTCACAAGTTGACCTGCTGTGAAGAAGAAACGAGTTAGTACGTTTCAAACACGAAAAAGGTCATTTTAAAATCAACATGAAAAACCATAATTCCAAAAGTATAAAACACAAAAAAATCCTTAGCAAGGAAGAAAACGCATCGTGCTACGCTCCCTCCTCCCGCCCTGTGGTGCAACAGATGTCCATTTCTCCAAAAATGTACTCAATGGGATCATAATGTTGCAACCACTCACAAGTTGACCTCCTGTGAGGAAGAAACGAGTTAGTATGTTTCAAACACGAAAAAGGTCATTTTAAACTCAACATGAAAAAACAATATTCCAAACGTATAAAACACAAAGAAATCCTTACCAAAGAAAGAAATTGGCTCATGCTACGTTCCCTCCTCCCGCCCTGTGCTGCAACAGATGTCCCTTTGTCCAAAATTGTACTCAATGGAATCGTAATGTTGCAACCACACACAAGTTGACCTGCTGTGAGGAAGAAACGAGTTAGTACATTTCAAACATGAAAAACGTCATTTTAATATCATCACGAAATACCATAATTCCAAAAGTATAAAACACAAAAAAATCCTTACCAAAGAAAAAAAATGTATCGTGCTAGGTTCCCTTTTCCCGCCTTGTGGTGCAACAGATGTCCCTTTCTCCAAAAATGAACTCAATGGGATCATAATATTGCAACCACTCACAAGTTGACCTGCTGAGAGGAGGAAACGAGTTAGTACGTTTCAAACACGAAAAAGGTCATTTTAAAATCAACATGAAAAACCATAATTCCAAAAGTATAAAACACAAAAAAATTCTTACCAAGGAAGAAAATGTATCGTGCTACGATCCCTCCTCCCCCCCTGTGGTGCAACAGATGTCCCTTTCTCCAAAAAAGTACTCATTGGGATCGTAATGTTGCAACCACTCACAAGTTGACCTGCTGTGAGGAAGAAACGAGTTAGTACGTTTCAAACACGAAAAAAGTCATTTTAAAATCAACATGAAAAACCATAATTCCAAAAGTATAAAACACAACAAAATCCTTACCAAGGAAGAAAATGTATCGTGCTACGCTCCCTCCTCCCGCACTGTGGTGCAAAAGATGTCCCTTTCTCCGAAAATGTACTCAATGGGATCATAATGTTGCAACCACTCACAAGTTGACCTGCTGTGAGGAAGAAACGAGTTAGTACGTTTCAAACACGAAAAAGGTAATTTTAAAATCAACATGAAAAACCATAATTCCAAAAGTATAAAACACAAAAAAATTCTTACCAAGGAAGAAAATGTATCGTGCTATGCTTCCTCCTCCCGCTCTGTGGTGCAACAGATGTCCCTTTCTCCAAAAATGTACTCAATGGGAGCGTAATGTTGCAACCACTCACAAGTTGAGCTGCTGTGTGGAAGAAACGAGTTAGTACGATTCAAATACGAAAAAGGTCACTTTAAAATCAACATGAAAAACCATAATACCAAAAGTATAAAACACAAAAAAATTCTTACCAAGGTAGAAAATATATCATGCTACGCACCCTCCTCCCGCCCTTTTGTGCAACAGATGTCCCTTTCTCCAAAAGTGTTTTCAATGGGATTGTAATGTTGCAACCACTCACAAGTTGACCTGCTGTGAGGAAGAAACGAGTTACTACGATTCAAACATGAAAGGTCATTTTAAAATCAACATGAAAAACCATAATTCCAAAAGTATAAAACACAAAAAAATCGTTACCAAAGAAACAAAATGTATCGTGCTAGGTTCCCTTTTCCCGCCCTGTGGTGCAACAGATGTCCCTTTCTCCAAAAATGTACTCAATGGGATCATAATGTTGCAGCCACAGACAAGTTGACCTGCTGTGAGGAAGAAACGAGTTAGTACGTTTCAAACATGAAATAGGTCATTTTAAAATCAACATGAGAAACCATAATTCCAAAAGTATAAAACACAAAAAAATCCTTACCAAAGAAACAAAATGTATCGTGCTAGGTTCCCTTTTCCCGCCCTGTGGTGCAACAGATGTCCCTTTCTCCAAAAATGTACTCAATGGGCTCATAATGTTCCAACCACTCACAAGTTGACCTGCTGTGAGGAAGAAACGAGTTAGTACGTTTCAAACACGAAAAAGGTCATTTTAAAATCAACATGAAAAACCATAATTCCAAAAGTATAAAACACAAAAAAATCCTTACCAAGGAAGAAAATGTATCGTGCTACGATTCCTCCTCCCCCCCCTGTGGTGCAACAGATGTCCATTTCTCCAAAAAAGTACTCAATGGGATCGTAATGTTGCCACCACTCACAAGTTGACCTCCTGTGTGGAAGAAACGAGTTAGTATGTTTCAAACACGAAAAAGGTCATTTTAAAATCAACATGATAAAACAATATTCCAAACGTATAAAACACAAAAAAATCCTTACCAAAGAAAGAAATTGGCTCGTGCTACGTTCCCTCCTCCCGCCCTGTGCTGCAACAGATGTCCCTTTGTCCAAAATTGTACTCAATGGGATCGTAATGTTGCAACCACTCACAAGTTGACCTCCTGTGAGGAAGAAACGAGTTAGTACGTTTCAAACACGAAAAAGGTCATTTTAAAATGAACATGAAAAACCATAATTCCAAAAGTATAAAACACAAAATAATTCTTACCAAGGAAGAAAATGTATCGTGCTACGATCCCTCCTCCCCCCCCCCCCCCCCCCTGTGGTGCAACAGATGTCCCTTTCTCCAAAAAAGTACTCAATGGGATCGTAATGTTGCAACCACTCACAAGTTGACCTGCTGTGAGGAAGAAACGGGTTAGTACGTTTCAAACATGAAAAGGTCATTTTAAAATCAACATGAAAAACCATAATTCCAAAAGTATAAAACACAAAAAAATCCTTACCAAAGAAACAAAATGTATTGTGCTAGGTTCCCTTTTCCCGCCCTGTGGTGCAACAGATGTCCCTTTCTCCAAAAATGTACTCAATGGGATCGTAATGTTGCAGCCACACACAAGTTGACCTGCTGTGAGGAAGAAACGAGTTAGTACGTTTCAAACATGAAATAGGTCATTTTAAAATCACCATGAAAAACCATAATTCCAAAAGTATAAAACACAAAAAAATCCTTGCCAAAGAAACAAAATGTATCGTGCTAGGTTCCCTTTTCCCGCCCTGTGGTGCAACAGATGTCCCTTTCTCCAAAAATGTACTCAATGGGATCGTAATGCTGCAGCCACACACAAGTTGACCTGCTGTGAGGAAGAAACGAGTTAGTACGTTTCAAACACGAAAAAGGTCATTTTAAAATCAACATGAAAAACCATAATTCCAAAAGTAAAAAACACAAAAAAATTCTTACCAAGGAAGAAAATGTATCGTGCTACGATCCCTCCTCCCCCCCCCCCCCTGTGGTGCAACAGATGTCCCTTTCTCCAAAAAAGTACTCAATGGGATCGTAATGTTGCAACCACTCACAAGTTGACCTGCTGTGAGGAAGAAACGAGTTAGTACATTTCAAACACGAAAAAGGTCATTTTAAAATCAACATGAAAAACCATAATTCCAAAAGTATAAAACACAAAAAAATCCTTACCAAGGAAGAAAATGTATCGTGCTATGCTCCCTCCTCCCGCCCTGTGGTGCAAAAGATGTCCCTTTCTCCGAAAATGTACTCAATGGGATCATAATGTTGCAACCACTCACAAGTTGACCTGCTGTGAGGAAGAAACGAGTTAGTACGTTTCAAACATGAAAAGGTCATTTTAAAATCAACATGAAAAACCATAATTCCAAAAGTATAAAACACAAAAAAATCCTTACCAAAGAAACAAAATGTATCGTGCTAGGTTCACTTTTCCCGCCCTGTGGTGCAACAGATGTCCCTTTCTCCAAAAATGTACTCAATGGGATCGTAATGTTGCAGCCACACACATGTTGACCTGGTGTGAGGAAGAAACGAGTTAGTACGTTTCAAACATGAAATAGGTCATTTTAAAATCAACATGAAAAACAATATTTCCAAAAGTAAAAAACAAAAAAAAATCCTTACCAAAGAAACAAAATGTATCGTGCTAGGTTCCCTTTTCCCGCCCTGTGGTGCAACAGATGTCCCTTTCTCCAAAAATGTACTCAATGGGATCGTAATGCTGCAGCCACACACAAGTTGACCTGCTGTGAGGAAGAAACGAGACAGTACGTTTCAAACACGAAAAAGGTCATTTTAAAATCAACATGAAAAACCATAATTCCAAAAGTATAAAACACAAAAAAATCCTTACCAAGGAAGAAAATGTAACGTGCTACGCTCCCTCCTCCCGCCCTGTGGTGCAACAGATGTCCCTTTCTCCAAAAATGTACTCAATGGGATCGTAATGTTGCAGCCACACACAAGTTTACCTGCTGTGAGGAGGAAACGAGTTAGTATGAATCAAACATGAAATACGTCATTTTAAAATCAACATGAAAAACCATAATTCCAAAAGCATAAAACACAAAAAAATCCTTACCAAAGAAAGAAATTGGCTTGTGCTACGCTCCCTCCTCCCGCCCTGTGGTGCAACAGATGTCCCTTTGTCCAAAATTGTACTCAATGGGATCGCAATGTTGCAACCACACACAAGTTGACCTGCTGTGAGGAAGAAACGAGTTAGTACGTTTCAAACATGAAATAGGTCATTTTAAAATCAACATGAAGAACCATAATTCCAAAAGTATAAAACACAAAAAAATCCTTACCACAGAAACAAAATGTATCGTGCTAAGTTCCCTTTTCCCGCCCTGTGGTGCAACAGATGTCCCTTTCTCCAAAAATGTACTCAATGGGATCATAATGTTGCAACCACTTACAAGTTGACCTGCTGTGAGGAAGAAACGAGTTAGTACATTTCAAACACGAAAAAGGTCGTTTTAAAATCAACATGAAAAACCATAATTCCAAAAGTATAAATCACAAAAAAATCCTTACCAAGGAAGAAAATGTATCGTGCTACGCTCCCTCCTCCCCCCTGTGGTGCAACAGATGTCCCTTTATCCAAAAATGTACTCAATGGGATCGTAACGTTGCAACCACTCACAAGTTGACCTGCTGTGAAGAAGAAATGAGTTAGTACGGTTCAAACACGAAAAACGTCATTTTAAAATCAACATGAAAAACCATAATTCCAAAAGTATAAAACACAATAAAATCCTTAGCAAGGAAGAAAACGTATCGTGCTACGCTCCCTCCTCCCGCCCTGTGGTGCAACAGATGTCCCTTTCTCCAAAAATGTACTCAATGGGATCATAATGTTGCAACCACTCACAAGTTGACCTCCTGTGAGGAAGAAACGAGTTAGTATGTTTCAAACACGAAAAAGGTCATTTTAAAATCAACATGAAAAAACAATATTCCAAACGTATAAAACACAAAGAAATCCTTACCAAAGAAAGAAATTGGCTCATGCTACGTTCCCTCCTCCCGCCCTGTGCTGCAACAGATTTCCCTTTGTCCAAAATTGTATTCAATGGGATCGTAATGTTGCAACCACACACAAGTTGACCTGCTGTGAGGAAGAAACGAGTTAGTACATTTCAAACATGAAAAAGGTCATTTTAATATCATCATGAAATACCATAATTCCAAAAGTATAAAACACAAAAAAATCCTTACCAAAGAAAAAAAATGTATCGTGCTAGGTTCCCTTTTCCCGCCCTGTGCTGCAACAGATGTCCCTTTCTCGAAAAATGAACTCAATGGGATCATAATGTTGCAACCACTCACAAGTTGACCTGCAGTGAGGAAGAAACGAGTTAGTATGTTTCAAACACGAAAAAGGTCATTTTAAAATCAACATGAAAAACCATAATTCCAAAAGTATAAAACACAAAAAAATCCTTACCAAAGAAACAAAATGTATCGTGCTAGGTTCCCTTTTCCCGCCCTGTGGTGCAACAGATGTCCCTTTCTCCAAAAATGTAATCAGTGGGATCGTAATGTTGCAGCCACACACAAGTTTACCTGCTGTGAGGAGGAAACGAGTTAGTACGAATCAAACATGAAAAAGGTCATTTTAAAATCAACATGAAAAACCATAATTCCAAAAGTATAAAACACAAAAAAATCCTTACCAAAGAAAGAAATTGGCTCGTGCTACGCTCCCTCCTCCCGCCCTGTGCTGCAACAGATGTCCCTTTCTCCAAAAATGTACTCAATGGGATCATAATGTTGCAGCCACACACAAGCTGACCTGCTGTGAGGAAGAAACGGGTTAGTACGTTTCAAACATGAAAAAGTTCATTTTAAAATCAACATGAAAAACCATAATTCCAAAAGGGTAAACACAAAAAAATCCTTACCAAAGAAAGAAAATGTATCGTGCTACGCTCCCTCCTTCCGCCCTGTGGTGCAACAGATGTCCCTTTCTCCAAAAATGTACTCAATGGGATCGTAATGTTGCAGCCACACACAAGCTGACCTGCTGTGAGGAAGAAACGGGTTAGTACGTTTCAAACATGAAAAAGGTCATTTTAAAATCAACATGAAAAACCATAATTCCAAAAGCATAAAAAACAAAAAAATCCTTACCAAGGAAGAAAATGTATCGTGCTACGCTCCCTCCTTCCGCCCTGTGGTGCAACAGATGCCCCTTTCTCTAAAAATGTACTCAATGGGATCGTAATGTTGCAGCCACACACAAACTGACCTGCTGTGAGGAGGAAACGAGTTAGTACGTTTCAATCATGAAAAAGGTCATTTTAAAATCAACATGAAAAACCATAACTCCAAAAGTATAAAACACAAAAAAATTCTTACCAAAGACAGAAAGTGTATCGTGCTACGCTCCCTCCTTCCGCCCTGTGGTGCAACAGATGTCCCTTTCTCCAAAAATGTACTCAATGGGATCGTATGTTGCAGCCACACACAAGTTGACCTGCTGAGAGGAAGAAACGAGTTAGTATGTTTCAAACATGAAAAAGGTCATTTTAAAATCAACATGAAAAACCATAACTCCATAAGTATAAAACACAAAAAAATGCTTACCAAAGATAGAAAATGTATCGTGCTACGCTCCCTCCTCCCGCACTGTGGTGCAACAGATGTCCCTTTCTCTAAAAATGTACTCAATGGGATCGTAATGCTGCAGCCACACACAAGTTGACCTGCTGTGAGGAGGAAACGAGTTGGTACATTTCAAACATGAAAAAAGACATTTTAAAATCAAAATGAAAAACAAAAATTCCAAAAGTATAAAACACTAAAAAATCCATACCAAAGTAAGAAAATGTATCGTGCTACGCTCCCTCCTTCCGCCCTGTGGTGCAACAGATGTCCCTTTCTCCAAAAATGTACTCAATGGGATCGTAATGTTGCATCCACACACAAGTTGACCTGCTGTGAGGAGGAAACGAGTTAGTACGTTTCAAACATGAAAAAGGTCATTTTAAAATCAACATGATGAACCATAATTCCAAAAGTATAAAACACAAAAAAATCCTTACCAAGGAAGAAAATGTATCGTGCTACGCTCCCTCCTTCCGCCCTGTGGTGCAACAGATGCCCCTTTCTCTAAAAATGTACTCAATGGGATCGTAATGTTGGAGCCACACACAAGTTGACCTGCTGTGAGGAGGAAACGAGTTAGTATGTTTCAAACATGAAAAAGGTCATTTTATAATCAACATGAAAAACCATAATTCCAAAAGTATAAAACACTAAAAAATTCATACCAAAGTAAGAAAATGTATCGTGCTACGCTCCCTCCTTCCGCCCTGTGGTGCAACAGATGTCCCTTTCTCCAAAAATGTACTCAATGGGATCGTATGTTGCAGCCACACACAAGTTGACCTGCTGAGAGGAAGAAACTAGTTAGTATGTTTCAAACATGAAAAAGGTCATTTTAAAATCAACATGAAAAACCATAACTCCATAAGTATAAAACACAAAAAAATGCTTACCAATGATAGAAAATGTATCGTGCTACGCTCCCTCCTCCCGCACTGTGGTGCAACAAATGTCCCATTCTCTAAAAATGTACTCAATGGGATCGTAATGCTGCAGCCACACACAAGTTGACCTGCTGTGAGGAGGAAACGAGTTGGTACATTTCAAACATGAAAAAAGACATTTTAAAATCAAAATGAAAAACAAAAATTCCAAAAGTATAAAACACTAAAAAATCCATACCAAAGTAAGAAAATGTATCGTGCTACGCTCCCTCCATCCGCCCTGTGGTGCAACAGATGTCCCTTTCTCCAAAAATGTACTCAATGGGATCGTAATGTTGCATCCACACACAAGTTGACCTGCTGTGAGGAGGAAACGAGTTAGTACGTTTCAAACATGAAAAAGGTCATTTTAAAATCAACATGATGAACCATAATTCCAAAAGTATAAAACACAAAAAAATCCTTACCAAGGAAGAAAATGTATCGTGCTACGCTCCCTCCTTCCGCCCTGTGGTGCAACAGATGCCCCTTTCTCTAAAAATGTACTCAATGGGATCGTAATGTCGCAGCCACACACAAGTTGACTTGCTGTGAGGAGGAACCGAGTTAGTATGTTTCAAACATGAAAAAGGTCATTTTATAATCAACATGAAAAACCATAATTCCAAAAGTATGAAACACAAAAAAATGCTTACCAAAGATAGAAAATGTATCGTGCTACGCTCCCTCCTCCCGCACTGTGGTGCAACAGATGTCCCTTTCTATAAAAATGTACTCAACGGGATCGTAATGCTGCAGCCACACACAAGTTGACCTGCTGTGAGGAGGAAACGAGTTGGTACATTTCAAACATGAAAAAAGACATTTTAAAATCAAAATGAAAAACAAAAATTCCAAAAGTATAAAACACTAAAAAATCCACACCAAGGAAGAAAATGTATCGTGCTACACTCCCTCCTTCCGCCCTGTGGTGCAACAGATGTCCCTTTCTCCAAAAATGTACTCAATGGGATCGTAATGTTGCATCCACACACAAGTTGACTTGCTGTGGGGAGGAAACGAGTTAGTACGTTTCAAACATGAAAAAGGTCATTTTAAAATCAACATGATGAACCATAATTCCAAAAGTATAAAACACAAAAAATTCTTACCAAGGAAGAAAATGTATCGTGCTACGCTCCCTCCTTCCGCCCTGTGGTGCAACAGATGTCCCTTTCTCCAAAAATGTACTCAATGGGATCGTAATGTTGCAGCCACACACAAGTTGACCTGCTGAGAGGAAGAAACGAGTTAGTACGTTTCAAACATGAAAAAGGTCATTTTAAAATCAACATGAAAAACCATAACTCCAAAAGTATAAAACACAAAAAAATGCTTACCAAAGATAGAAAATGTATCGTGCTACGCTCCCTCCTCCCGCACTGTGGTGCAACAGATGTCCCTTTCTCTAAAAATGTACTCAATGGGATCGTAATGTTGCATCCACACACAAGTTGACCTGCTGTGAGGAGGAAACGAGTTAGTACGTTTCAAACATGAAAAAGGTCATTTTAAAATCAACATGATGAACCATAATTCCAAAAGTATAAAACACAAAAAAATCCTTACCAAGGAAGAAAATGTATCGTGCTACGCTCCCTCCTTCCGCCCTGTGATGCAACAGATGCCCCTTTCTCTAAAAATGTACTCAATGGGATCGTAATGTTGCAGCCACACACAAGTTGACCTGCTGAGAGGAAGAAACGAGTTAGTACGTTTCAAACATGAAAAAGGTCATTTTAAAATCAACATGAAAAACCATAACTCCAAAAGTATAAAACACAAAAAAATGCTTACCAAAGATAGAAAATGTATCGTGCTACACTCCCTCCTTCCGCCCTGTGGTGCAACAGATGTCCCTTTCTCCAAAAATGTACTCAATGGGATCTTAATGTTGCAGCCACACACAAGTTGACCTGCTGTGAGGAGGAAACGAGTTGGTACGTTTCAAACATGATAAAGGTCTTTTTGAATCAACATGGAAAACCATAATTCCAAAAGTATGAAACACAAAAAAATCCTTACCAAGGAAGAAAATGTATCGTGCTACGCTCCCTCCTCCCGCCCTGTGGTGCAACAGATGTCCCTTTCTCTAAAAATGTACTCAATGGGATCGTAACGTTGCAACCACACACAAGTTGACCTGCTGTGAGGAAAAAAAGGAGTTGGTACATTTCAAACATGAAAAAGGTCATTTTAAAATCAACATGAAAAACCAAAATTCCAAAAGTATAAAACACAAAAATATGCTTACCAAACAAAGAAAATGTATCCTGCTCCGCACCCTCCTCCCACCCTGTGGTGCAACAGATGTCCGTTTCTCCAAAAATGTACTCAATGGGATCCTAATGTTGCAACCACACACAAGTTGACCTGCTGTGAGGAAAAAACGAGTTGGTTCATTTCAAACATGAAAAAAGTCATTTTAAAATCAAAATGAAAAACAAAAATTCCAAAAGTATAAAACACAAAAAAATCCTTACCAAAGAAAAAAATGTATCGTGCTCCGCGCCCTCCTCCCGCCCTGTTGTGCAGCAGATGTTCATTCTCCAAAAATGTACTCAATGGGATCGTAATTTTGCAACCACACACACAAGTTGACCTGCTGTGAGGAAAAAACGAGTTAGTACATTTCAAACATGAAAAAGGTCATTTTAAAATCAACATGAAAATCCAAAATTCCAAAAGTATAAAACACAAAAATGCTTTCCAAAGAAAGAAAATGTAACGTGCTCGCGCCCTCCTCCCGCCCTGTGGTGTAACAGATGTCCCTTTTTCTCCAAAAATGTACTCAATGGGGTCGTAATGTTGCAACCACACAGAAGTTGACCTGCTGTGAGGAGGAAACGAGTTAGTACGTTTCAAACATGAAAAAGGTCATTTTAAAATCAACATGATGAACCATAATTCCAAAAGTATAATACACAAAAAAATCCTTACCAAGGAAGAAAATGTATCGTGCTACGCTCCCTCCTCCCGCACTGTGGTGCAACAGATGTCCCTTTCTCTAAAAATGTACTCAATGGGATCGTAATGTTGCAGCCACTCACAAGTTGTTCTGCTGTGAGGAGTAAACGATTTAGTATGTTTCATACATGAAAAAGGTCATTCTATAAGCAACATGAAAAACCATAATTCCAAAAGTATAAAACACTAAAAAATCCATACCAAAGTAAGAAAATGTATCGTGCTACGCTCCCTCCTTCCGCCCTGTGGTGCAACAGATGTCCCTTTCTCCAAAAATGTACTCAATGGGATCGTAATGTTGCAGCCACACACAAGTTGACCTGCTGTGAGGAGGAAACGAGTTGGTACATTTCAAACATGAAAAAAGACATTTTAAAATCAAAATGAAAAACAAAAATTCCAAAAGTATAAAACACTAAAAAATCCATACCAAAGTAAGAAAATGTATCGTGCTACGCTCCCTCCTTCCGCCCTGTGGTGCAACAGATGTCCCTTTCTCCAAAAATGTACTCAATGGGATCGTAATGTTGCATCCACACACAAGTTGACCTGCTGTGAGGAGGAAACGAGTTAGTACGTTTCAAACATGAAAAAGGTCATTTTAAAATCAACATGATGAACCATAATTCCAAAAGTATAAAACACAAAAAAATCCTTACCAAGGAAGAAAATGTATTGTGCTACGCTCCCTCCTTCCGCCCTGTGGTGCAACAGATGCCCCTTTCTCTAAAAATGTACTCAATGGGATCGTAATGTTGGAGCCACACACAAGTTGACCTGCTGTGAGGAGGAAACGAGTTAGTATGTTTCAAACATGAAAAAGGTCATTTTATAATCAACATGAAAAACCATAATTCCAAAAGTATAAAACACAAAAAATTCATACCAAAGTAAGAAAATGTATCGTGCTACGCTCCCTCCTTCCGCCCTGTGGTGCAACAGATGTCCCTTTCTCCAAAAATGTACTCAATGGGATCGTATGTTGCAGCCACACACAAGTTGACCTGCTGAGAGGAAGAAACGAGTTAGTATGTTTCAAACATGAAAAAGGTCATTTTAAAATCAACATGAAAAACCATAACTCCATAAGTATAAAACACAAAAAAATGCTTACCAATGATAGAAAATGTATCGTGCTACGCTCCCTCCTCCCGCACTGTGGTGCAACAGATGTCCCATTCTCTAAAAATGTACTCAATGGGATCGTAATGCTGCAGCCACACACAAGTTGACCTGCTGTGAGGAGGAAACGAGTTGGTACATTTCAAACATGAAAAAAGACATTTTAAAATCAAAATGAAAAACAAAAATTCCAAAAGTATAAAACACTAAAAAATCCATACCAAAGTAAGAAAATGTATCGTGCTACGCTCCCTCCATCCGCCCTGTGGTGCAACAGATGTCCCTTTCTCCAAAAATGTACTCAATGGGATCGTAATGTTGCATCCACACACAAGTTGACCTGCTGTGAGGAGGAAACGAGTTAGTACGTTTCAAACATGAAAAAGGTCATTTTAAAATCAACATGATGAACCATAATTCCAAAAGTATAAAACACAAAAAAATCCTTACCAAGGAAGAAAATGTATCGTGCTACGCTCCCTCCTTCCGCCCTGTGGTGCAACAGATGCCCCTTTCTCTAAAAATGTACTCAATGGGATCGTAATGTCGCAGCCACACACAAGTTGACTTGCTGTGAGGAGGAACCGAGTTAGTATGTTTCAAACATGAAAAAGGTCATTTTATAATCAACATGAAAAACCATAATTCCAAAAGTATGAAACACAAAAAAATGCTTACCAAAGATAGAAAATGTATCGTGCTACGCTCCCTCCTCCCGCACTGTGGTGCAACAGATGTCCCTTTCTCTAAAAATGTACTCAACGGGATCGTAATGCTGCAGCCACACACAAGTTGACCTGCTGTGAGGAGGAAACGAGTTGGTACATTTCAAACATGAAAAAAGACATTTTAAAATCAAAATGAAAAACAAAAATTCCAAAAGTATAAAACACTAAAAAATCCACACCAAGGAAGAAAATGTATCGTGCTACACTCCCTCCTTCCGCCCTGTGGTGCAACAGATGTCCCTTTCTCCAAAAATGTACTCAATGGGATCGTAATGTTGCATCCACACACAAGTTGCCTTGCTGTGGGGAGGAAACGAGTTAGTACGTTTCAAACATGAAAAAGGTCATTTTAAAATCAACATGATGAACCATAATTCCAAAAGTATAAAACACAAAAAATTCTTACCAAGGAAGAAAATGTATCGTGCTACGCTCCCTCCTTCCGCCCTGTGGTGCAACAGATGTCCCTTTCTCCAAAAATGTACTCAATGGGATCGTAATGTTGCAGCCACACACAAGTTGACCTGCTGAGAGGAAGAAACGAGTTAGTACGTTTCAAACATGAAAAAGGTCATTTTAAAATCAACATGAAAAACCATAACTCCAAAAGTATAAAACACAAAAAAATGCTTACCAAAGATAGAAAATGTATCGTGCTACGCTCCCTCCTCCCGCACTGTGGTGCAACAGATGTCCCTTTCTCTAAAAATGTACTCAATGGGATCGTAATGTTGCATCCACACACAAGTTGACCTGCTGTGAGGAGGAAACGAGTTAGTACGTTTCAAACATGAAAAAGGTCATTTTAAAATCAACATGATGAACCATAATTCCAAAAGTATAAAACACAAAAAAATCCTTACCAAGGAAGAAAATGTATCGTGCTACGCTCCCTCCTTCCGCCCTGTGATGCAACAGATGCCCCTTTCTCTAAAAATGTACTCAATGGGATCGTAATGTTGCAGCCACACACAAGTTGACCTGCTGAGAGGAAGAAACGAGTTAGTACGTTTCAAACATGAAAAAGGTCATTTTAAAATCAACATGAAAAACCATAACTCCAAAAGTATAAAACACAAAAAAATGCTTACCAAAGATAGAAAATGTATCGTGCTACACTCCCTCCTTCCGCCCTGTGGTGCAACAGATGTCCCTTTCTCCAAAAATGTACTCAATGGGATCTTAATGTTGCAGCCACACACAAGTTGACCTGCTGTGAGGAGGAAACGAGTTGGTACGTTTCAAACATGATAAAGGTCTTTTTGAATCAACATGGAAAACCATAATTCCAAAAGTATGAAACACAAAAAAATCCTTACCAAGGAAGAAAATGTATCGTGCTACGCTCCCTCCTCCCGCCCTGTGGTGCAACAGATGTCCCTTTCTCTAAAAATGTACTCAATGGGATCGTAACGTTGCAACCACACACAAGTTGACCTGCTGTGAGGAAAAAAAGGAGTTGGTACATTTCAAACATGAAAAAGGTCATTTTAAAATCAACATGAAAAACCAAAATTCCAAAAGTATAAAACACAAAAATATGCTTACCAAACAAAGAAAATGTATCCTGCTCCGCACCCTCCTCCCACCCTGTGGTGCAACAGATGTCCGTTTCTCCAAAAATGTACTCAATGGGATCCTAATGTTGCAACCACACACAAGTTGACCTGCTGTGAGGAAAAAACGAGTTGGTTCATTTCAAACATGAAAAAAGTCATTTTAAAATCAAAATGAAAAACAAAA
Organism: Schistocerca piceifrons; assembly: GCF_021461385.2. Taxonomy (NCBI): domain Eukaryota; kingdom Metazoa; phylum Arthropoda; class Insecta; order Orthoptera; family Acrididae; genus Schistocerca; species Schistocerca piceifrons. The sequence goes on from NC_060144.1 coordinate 49,108,349, forward strand.
ATTCCAAAAGTATAAAACACAAAAAAATCCTTACCAAAGAAAAAAATGTATCGTGCTCCGCGCCCTCCTCCCGCCCTGTTGTGCAGCAGATGTTCATTCTCCAAAAATGTACTCAATGGGATCGTAATTTTGCAACCACACACACAAGTTGACCTGCTGTGAGGAAAAAACGAGTTAGTACATTTCAAACATGAAAAAGGTCATTTTAAAATCAACATGAAAATCCAAAATTCCAAAAGTATAAAACACAAAAATGCTTTCCAAAGAAAGAAAATGTAACGTGCTCGCGCCCTCCTCCCGCCCTGTGGTGTAACAGATGTCCCTTTTTCTCCAAAAATGTACTCAATGGGGTCGTAATGTTGCAACCACACAGAAGTTGACCTGCTGTGAGGAGGAAACGAGTTAGTACGTTTCAAACATGAAAAAGGTCATTTTAAAATCAACATGATGAACCATAATTCCAAAAGTATAATACACAAAAAAATCCTTACCAAGGAAGAAAATGTATCGTGCTACGCTCCCTCCTCCCGCACTGTGGTGCAACAGATGTCCCTTTCTCTAAAAATGTACTCAATGGGATCGTAATGTTGCAGCCACTCACAAGTTGTTCTGCTGTGAGGAGTAAACGATTTAGTATGTTTCATACATGAAAAAGGTCATTCTATAAGCAACATGAAAAACCATAATTCCAAAAGTATAAAACACTAAAAAATCCATACCAAAGTAAGAAAATGTATCGTGCTACGCTCCCTCCTTCTGCCCTGTGGTGCAACAGATGTCCCTTTCTCCAAAAATGTACTCAATGGGATCGTAATGTTGCAGCCACACACAAGCTGACCTGCTGTGAGGAAGAAACGGGTTAGTACGTTTCAAACATGAAAAAGGTCATTTTAAAATCAACATGAAAAACCATAATTCCAAAAGGGTAAACACAAAAAAATCCTTACCAAAGAAAGAAAAAGTATCGTGCTAGGTTCCCTTTTCCGGACTTTGGTGCAACAGATGTCCCTTTCTCCAAAAATGTACTCAATGGGATCGTAATGTTGCAGCCACACACAAGTTGACCTGCTGTGGGGAGGAAACGAGTTAGATCGTTTCAAACATGAAAAAGGTCATTTTAAAATCAACATGATGAACCATAATTCCAAAAGCATAAAAAACAAAAAAATCCTTACCAAGGAAGAAAATGTATCGTGCTACGCTCCCTCCTTCCGCCCTGTGGTGCAACAGATGCCCCTTTCTCTAAAAATGTACTCAATGGGATCGTAATGTTGCAGCCACACACAAATTGACCTGCTGTGAGGAGGAAACGAGTTTGTACAGTTCAAACATGAAAAAGGTCATTTTAAAATCAACATGAAAAACCAAAATTCCAAAAGTTAAAAACACGATATTGCTTACCAAAGAAAGACAATGTATCGTGCTCTGCACCCTCCTCCCTGGCCTGTGGTGAAACAGTGGTCGAAGTATAAAACTCTCCGCTGACGTTTCGTCTCCGACTACAGGAGACATCCTCGGAGGTACAGTTTGGATGTCAGCGTTGGACCGCAAGCGTGACGATCGATTACTTTCAATCGACAATGCATAGAATGCGCCCGCATAATTTTTTCATGTAAAAAATGTGTAATACAAATCTATCAAACTTAACACCCTCGAAGAACAGAAACATGACAAATTTTTGCAAGTACCTGTAAGCACAGCCGCTAATGATAATACGTCAGTCTCATCCTGGGCTACAAAAGACGAGTATCTCTTACCTTCATGCCGAGTAGATTTCTGCTGGACGGTGAAAACAGAAAATAAAATCTTCTGTTACAGATGTCCTTAATAGAATACTGGAAGTTTCGAATTCGCCTTGTATGTAACTGTCGAAGGCGGAGCAAAAAGACAAGTCTTGCGAAGTGCAGCTACTTGTATACATACATCATTCAAAGAGCAGTTATTCCTTGCGGGAAAACAGAGAGTAATTAATACGTGGCGGGAAAACAATCAAAGAGTAAATATATGTGGCGGGAAAAACAATCTCGTAGTGAACATGACTAATAGCTACGTATCAGTCGTACAGATTTTTGACATGAGCTCAAAATATAATATATGAATTCGAGTAATGTACTGTTTTGTCAATAGCAACATCGATTGCAGTAGCCCACTGTCGACCTATATGTTTACAGAAATTATGGCCAAATTCTTCCATCCATTTATAAAGACCAAAGATTCGAAATTCGTTTTTGCTTGACTCAGTGCCGTAACTTTAAATTTTTAGCTGACAGTTCGTTACACCGATAGCTAAACATGTACGCAAAAGAGCTGTCAAATTTTACTTTTCCTTTGTTTGTTACAGACTTGTGTAGTAAAGAAATAAACTTTTGCAAAACCCTTTGTTTATTTTCATAAAAAGCAACCTTTACACATGATTCATGTGGTTCTGGATTATTAATGATTTATTCCTATTGAGTATGTGGATTTTAAAAGTAGTCTCACGGAAAGAGGTGTTACCAGGAACTAGGATATGTGTCAAAGACAAAATAGAAAACTCAGCATACCACATTATTCATAACCGACATTTGTTTGCCCAGTCGTACCTCAACAAGTTTTAATGATAACATAGTGAACGGTCTGCTACGAGCTCACATTGATTTCTTGTCTCAGAGTATGTGCTCTATTGTGGTTAGCCGACATCAACAAGAACGATAAACATCCCACTTGTCTACATCTACATCTACATGATTACTCCGCACTTCACAATTAAGTTCGTGGCAGAGGGTTTATCAAACCACCTTCGGGCTATTTCTGTACGGTTCCACTCTCTAACAGCGCACAGGAAAAACGAGCACTGTGCGAGCTCTGATCATGATTATGATTTCTCGCTATGTGGGTGGGTGCCAACAAAATATTTTCGCATTCGGAGGAGAATGTTGGTGATCGAAATTTCATGAGAAGATTCTACCGCAACGGAAAGCGCCTTTTAATGACTGTCACCCTAATTCGGCCATCATTAGCGCTGCACTCTCTCCCCTATTTCGCAACAATAAAAAACGAGCTGCCCTTCTTTGAACGTTTTCGATGTCCTGCGTCAGTCCCACCTGATGCGGATCACACACCGCACATCAATACTCCAGAAGAGGGCGCACAAGCAAGGTATACGCAGTCTCTTTAGTCGATCAGTTGCATTTTCTACATTCTCTACCAATAAATCGCAGTCTTCAGTTTGCTTTACCCACAGCATTATCTATATGACCAGTCCAACTGAAGTTATTCGTAACTGTAATCCCCAAGAATTTAGTTGAGTTTACAGCCTTTAGATTCGTGTGATTCATAGTGTTACCGAAATTTAGCGGATTTCTTTTAGTACTCATGTGAATAACTTCACACTTCTCTTTATTCAGGGTCATCTGCCACTTTTTGCACCATACAGATATTTTATCGAATTCCTTTTGGTCATCTTTTGGCTTACAAGACGGTAAATGTCAGTATTTTCTGCAAACAATCTAGGAGGGCCTAAACACTTCCTTGGGAAACACCATACATTACTTCTATTTTACTAGATGATTTTACATCAGTTACTATGAACTGTGACTTGCCCAACAGGAACACACGAATCCAGCCGCACAACTGACACGATACTTCATAGGCACGCGAGTTGATTAGAAGACACTTGTGAGGAACGGTGCCGAAAGCCTTCTGGAAATATAAAAGTACGGAATCAGTTTAACAACCGCTGTAGACAGCACTCATTACTTCATGAGAACAGAGAGCTAGTTGTGTTTCACAAGAACGATGTTTCCTGAATCCGTGCTATTAGTCAGTAAATCGTTTTCTTCGACATAATTCATTATGTTTGAATACAGAGTACGTTCCAAAAACCTACTGCAAATGGACGTTAGTGATAGGGGTCTGTTATTCAACGAATTACTCATGTTTCCTTTCTCGATGCGAATTGTACGACTTTCCTGTCTTTAGGTACAGATTTTTCAATGAGCGAGCGTTTGTGTATCATTGTTAGATGCGGAACTGTTGCTGAAAGGAATCCGACTGGTATGCAATTTGGACCGGATACCTTGCCCTTATTAAGTGATTTAAGATGCTTCACTACACTGATGATATCTACTTCTAAGAAACTCAAGTTGGTAGGTGTTCTGGATTCGAATTCTCGAAGATTTACTTCGCCCCATTTGGTGAACGAGTTTCTGAAAACCGTGTTTAATAACTCTGATTTAGAGGCACTGTCATCAGTGGCACAGCCATTGTTATTGCGCGGAAAATTATTATACACGCTATGTGATCAAAAGAATCCTGCGCGTTGTCTGCGCGCATTGTCACGGTCCGTGCGGCTACCCCCGTCGGTGGTTCGAGTCCGCACTCGGGCATTGGTATGTGTGTTGTCCATAGCGTAAGTTAGTTTAAGTAGTATGTAGGCTTAGGGACCGATGACCTAAGTAGTTTGGTGCGATAAGACCTTACCACGAATGTTTTTAATAGTATCCTGACACCCCCAAAAACATACTTTTTCATGTTAGGGGCATTGTGCTGCCACCTACTGCCAGGTACTCCACATCAGCGACCTCAGTAGTCATTAGACACTGTGAGAGAACAAAAAGCGGAACTCACGGACTTTGATTGCAGTCAGATGTATGGGTGTAACATGTGTCATACGTCTGTATGTGAGATTTCCACAATACTAATCATCCACAGATCCACTGTTTCCGATGTGATAGTGAAGTGGAAACGTGGAGGGACAAGTATAGCACAATCGTACAGGCCGACCTCGTCTGTTGACTAACAGAGACCGCCGACAGTTGAAGAGGGTCGTAATGTGTTATAGGCAGACATCTATCCAGACCGTTACACAGAAATTTTAAACTGCATCAGGATTCACTGCAAGTACTATGACAGTTAGGTGAGAGGTGAGAAAACTTGCATTTCGTGGTCGAGCGGCTGCTCATAAGTCACACATCACGCCGGTAAATGCCAAACGTAGTCTCGCTTGGTGTAAGGAGCGTAAACATTGGACGATTGAACAGTGGAAAAACGTTGTGTGGAGTGACGAATCACACTACACAATGTGGCGATCCGAAGACAGGGTGTGGGTATGGCGAATGCCCAGTGAACTTGATCTGGCAGCGTGTGTAGTGCAACGTTAAAATTTGAATGTGGTGGTGTTATGGTATGGTCGTGTGTTTCATGGAGGGGGCTAACACCCTTTGTTGTTTTACGTGGCACTACCACAGCACAGGCCTACATTGATGTTTTAAGCAGCTTCTTGCTTCCCACTGTTGAAGAGCAATTTGGGAATGGCGATTGCATCTTTCAACACCATCGAGCACCTGTTCATAATGCATGGCATGTGGCGGAGTGGTTACACGACAATAACATCCCTGTAATGGACCGGCCTGCACAGAATCCTCACCTGAATTCTATAGAACAGCTTTGGGATGTTTTGGAACGCCAACTTCGTACCAGGTCTTACCGACCAACATCGATACCTTTCCTCAGTGCAGCACTCCGTGAAAAATGGGTTGCCATTCCCCAAGAAGCCTTCCAGCACCTGATTGAACGTATGCCTGTGAGAGTGGAAGCTGTCATCAAGGCTAAGGGTGAGCCAACACCATACTGAATTCCAGCATTACCGATGGAGGGCGCCACAAACTTGTAAGTCATTTGCAGCCAGATGTCCGGATAGTCATGTAGTGTAAGGGTCGCTTAAAAAGTTTCCGTTTGAGGAGCTGCTGCAGCGTATATGCAACATCGCGCGACTCGGATGAGAGTATACAAGCACCAACATGTTGTGACATTCGTGTCTTCCCGACACTCGTGTTGTAAATGAGGAAACCTGAAATACGACGACGTTATTACCAAATGTGTCCAAAAGAACCAACCTTTTGTTATTCTGTTCGTGACTGCTGAAGGACGAACACCAGTAGACATCCACCAGAGAACGGAGAATGTGCCGTTGTGGAATGGTGCAAGACTTTTTGTGCTGGTCGCGATTCGACACGAGGCACACTTCGAACTGGGAATCCAGCCTCATTTCAAGGAACCTGTGGCGCTGGAGACTGTGTAGGATTTTGCTTCGATGGATGTTCTACAATGGCGGGCAGAGAGAGCGGTGTACAAGCCATTTTAAGACAGAACATTATCGATCCTCACACTTTCTTCGGTCAAGCCACAAACTCAATCCTGTGGCTTGCTGTGTCGTCTGAACAAGACACAGTCAGGGCAAAATCACCACAGGCGCAAAGATGCGAGCCGAGCAGCTCTCGCCCAGTTGGTTATAGATGATCGTCCAGTGCTGACTTAGTCAGGGAACGTCGTTTAGTGAACTCTTAGCGAACAGAGTGTTGTTGCCGGCCGCGGTGGCCATGCGGTTCTAGGCGCTTCAGTCCGGAACCGCGCGACTGCTATGGTCGCAGGTTCGAATCCTTAGGTTTAAGTAGTTCTAAGTTCTAGGGGACTGATGACCTCAGATGTTAAGTCCCATAGTGCTCAGAGCCATTTGAACCAAGACCGTTGTTGTAATTGGATTTGCTATGTACTGTGAAGTTTACCTACAATTATCTGCATTTAGCCATTAGGAGTCTTTTTTGTGTTATATTTACAAGCAGTGTTGCAGTCTTCATTGTTCAACAAGTCACAAAGATAAATCAACCTTTTCAACTTATTTGTGTCACTTCGTTACTAATTTGTTAGGGTGTTTTAGAACGTATCCTGCTACCTGACCCTGGCACATAGCTGTGTAATAGTGGCAGGGAAAAATTGTCTTAGCGGTGTACTGCACCAGAAGCCGTTTTACCAACTCACAAGCTCGACCTCCACAGCAGTAGCGACGAGGCCTTTACAAAATTGGCGACGAGGGTTTACAAAATGGGTTACGATACAAACACAGTGCCGAAAATTAGGAATATTGTTGCCATTGTAAAAGACACTATAAATATTTTTAGAGAATCAGCTACACGCTGGATATATGCTTCGAATTTATCACGAATGTATAAGATGAGATGGCCTGAGAAATATGAAACCACCAGACTATTTTCTCAACATCCTGGAAGCTGGAAAAAAAATTTCTGCAGACGGATATTATGCAACGAGAGTATCTGTGTATCAATTACATTCAGCCAAACCAGTGTTCATCTTAGCTTTACAAACAATAACCAAGTGCTCAGCAGTTTTGGAACCAGTAGTTCGTGTCCAACTATCTAACAAGTCTATAGATATGACCTTGGCGAGGGAAAACATCACAGGAATCCTTGACGTTCTCAGTAACGACCGGAAGGAAGCAGATAGAATAATTACATAATTACTTGGAAAAACACGAACTACTGTAGGGGATCATACAATGTAAGCTTTCACGGCCAGTATTGTCTTCACTTAAAACTTCCGGGCTGATAGGTCGTGGTGGAAGTATAAAACTCTCCCCTGACGTTTCGTCTCCGACTACGGGAGACATCCTCGGAGGTACAGCTTGGATGTCAGCGTTGCACCGCAAGCGTGACGATCGATTACTTTCAATCGAGAATGTTGGCATTACCAGAGACAATCTCATAGCCGACGCCACGTGATCGACAGTGGCGCCCTCTGTACTGCCTATATAATCAGCGCTTTCTCGAGTTCTCTTAGCAGTTCGCCGCTGTATCTCGGAGGATGTCTCCCGCAGTCGAAAACGAAACGTCAGGGGAGAGTTTTATACTTCGACCACGGCCTATCAGCCCGGAAGTTTTAAGTGAATACTGTAGAGGAATTGAAAACAGAAATTAATGTTCTATATTCTGGATGCAAGCAAAAATTCAGAAGCAATCCAGAAAATGACACCGAATACTGGCGTCGTTCACTGATAATACAATATATCGAATCGCTCATATGACAAACCGTGCGGATGAGATATCGATTTTGTAATATCCAGTAATACTGATAAAGCACTTTGAATGAGATAATTTGCCTCGGAAAGTTTTCGCAGTGGTTGGCAGAAAATAATGGACATCCAATATTCCGTTTAAGTAATTATTACATTATCCGACTCAAAGTTTCAAATCAAAGTGTACAATTTTAACCCAAACAGGGCAGCACTATTTGTGATGAACGTATACACCACGAGAAGGAAAGTGCTTGTTTCTCCCTGGGGTCATGCCTGCCTTACACGTGTGAATATCTGTGGGCTATCGTCAGGACCAAGTCGGGCAAGGATCATTTAATACCTTTTAAATGCCCAACACTCGGCCAATCACCAAAATCATTTATGCGTGTTGAATTAGATAGTGTTTCAGTATTTATTTCTGTTTCCTTTCTTTTTAATGTCATCACCGTCTACTTTGGATGGTCAAGATCAACCGCTCTTGCTCCACCATTTCCTTCACCATCCGGGTCCATGCAACAGCGTCCCTGTCATCCCAGTCTCGATGCGTTCGGAACTGGGAAACTGAAAGACGGCGTCTGAGTCAGACCTGTCACTCCTACGGTTTTATGCAGAGTTGGACTGAGTAACGTCTGCTAAGCTTAGCGATCGCAGACGCCAGGCAGTTGGCTTGGACCACGGTCAACATAACCTCATTCAAACATTAGTCGATTTGTGTCTGCATCATAAAGTCGTTCTTGATTGAAAATGTCAGTTTACGAGCCTAATTCTCGTCATTTGCGGAGGTGTTACTGTTTTGTTTCAGTATGAAGAAAACAGCGGTTGAGTATCATCGAATGCTCTCGAGTACTTATGGTAAGGACGGTATTAGCGAAAGAACGTGTTGTGAGTGGTTTCAACGCTTCAAGAACGGTGGGTTTTAATGTCGTAGACCGGCATAGTGGTGGAAGAGAGAATGTTTTCGAGGATGCAGAATTGGAGACATTGCTGAGTGAAGACTCGCGTCAAACTCAAGAAGAATTGGCACGATTAGTGGGAGTAACACAGTAAGCCATTTCAAAACGTCTCAAGGCTATGAGTATGATTCAGAAAGAAGGAACGTGGGTCCCGTGTGAGCTGAAACCGAGAGACGTTGAATGGCGTTTGTGTGTCTGTGAACAGTTGCTTCAGAGGCAAAAACGGAAGGAATTTCTGCATCGTATTGTGACCGGAGACGAAAAATGGGTTCATTATGATAACCCTAAACGCAAATCAATGGGATATCCCGGCAATGCTTCCACGTCAACGGCCAAACCGAATATTCACGGCTCGAAGACCATGCTCTGCATTTGGTGGTACCAGCTCGGCGTCGTGTACTATGAGGTGTTAGAACCAAGTGAAACAATCACAGGTGCTCGTTATCAAACGCAGTTAATGCGTTTGAGCAGAGCATTAAAAGACAGACGGCCGCAATACAGCGAGAGGCACGATAAAGTGATTTTGCAGCACGACACCGATCGACCCCACGTTGCAAAAGAGGTCAAAACGTACTTGGAAACGTTAAAATGGGAAGTCCTACCCCACCTGCCGTGTTCGTCAGACATTGCTCTCTCTGACTATCACCTGTTTAGATCAATGGTGCATGGCCTGGCTGACCAACACTTCCGATCTCATGAAGAAATCACAAGTTGGATCGATTCGTGGATCGCTTCAAAATATGCACAATTTTTTCGATGCGGGATTCGTACACTGCGCAAAAGATGGGAGAAAGTAGTGGTCATCGATGGAAAATACTTTGAATGGTACATGTGTAACCAATTTGTTTCATTAAAGCCTCAAATATTGGGGAAAAATGGCGGAAGCAAAGTTGTACACCTTGTATTTGCCATGCACATTTAAAATTAATTTTCAGGGTTATAATGGGCTCATGTGCTGCTCAAAGTATTTTAAAGAAGAACCGTCTTACGTGTATGTAATAGTGTACTCCGTTGGCAGTTAGAGATAATACAAGTATCGAAGGCCACCTAGAATTAGGTTCCATTAGTTTCCGGCCTGGCCTTGAATACGAGCGCGAAGGGGACCTAGCGACATCTGCCAGTAGATGCTCGCACAAAACTTAAGCCCACTGCTAGCCTCAGTCGTATGGTGACACTCCTTTCAGTAAGGCGTTGCTTGCTGCGGTGGTGCAATGGATAAAAGCGAGTACCGTGCAGGGATAAAGTTCCTCGAGTTTCCACTGGCTGAAATCAGAGTCCACTTGGATGGTGTTACGGCGATGCTTCCCCTTCATACTTCACAGTGAAGGAATGGTCTAAACAGTTTCGTCTAGGCAGAGAGAGCGTTGCTGACCCCATCTGTCCAGGTCCGCCCCTCCCCCCCCCCCCCTCCCATGCACATATGCCTTTGTACTCTATAGTGTTTTTCGTGAGTGTTCAGTGTTGTGCGTACCGTTTTGAAAGTGCTGCGAACAGAACCAGACCGTCGCCGTGTTTTTTAATTGTGCCTGTCTATTTCCTAAGTACAAAATTGTTGAGGCTTTCGTGGCCACTTGTTGACAAACTGCCTATTGGCTTCTGTCTCGGGTTCTTCGGCCGACGTTCATCTAATGATTTTTCTGACGTTTCGCCAGCACGAGTGGCTGGCATTGTCAAAGCTTCACCCTCCATTGCCGGGGGTGAACTGGAGCCGAGCTCGCGGGCGCAGGCTATATGTACCTGGCGCGCCAACGTCCGAGGGCTTCTCCGCGGTCATTTCCGGTGCGGTTCTCCTCTTGCTACCTGCGACGGTCGTTCGCTGCAGTACGGGAAGCCAGGATCCGTTTACCTTAAGGCTTTCCTCTTTCTTGTTCAAGCGTGTTTTTGTATTTCTACAGCTTCTCTGAACAAGCGCGTGTGATAGTGCTTCTCTACAGCCAGAACTTCCGTGTCGGCGAGTTTTATTACATGGTCGGTCTCATTCAGTGCGTGCTCTGCCACGGCCGATTTCTCCACCTGCCCCAACCTGCAATGTCGCTTATGCTCTTTGATCCTGGTGTTAATGGATCGTCCAGTCATTCCGACATAAACTTTTCCGCATGTGCATGGTATGCGGTATATTCCCGACATTGCAAGTGGGTCTTGTCGGGTACGGCCTTTCTGCCATACATTCCCAGAGTGACGGACAGAATCGGCCGTATATTGCGCAAACATGGCGTAAAGACGATTTTCAAACCGACAAGGAAGATCAAAGAGTGTCTTAGATCGGCGAAGGAGAAAAGAGACCCACTTGCAATGTCGGGAATATACCGCATACCATGCACATGCGGAAAAGTTTATGTCGGAATGACTGGACGATCCATTAACACCAGGATCAAAGAGCATAAGCGACATTGCAGGTTGGGGCAGGTGGAGAAATCGGCCGTGGCAGAGCACGCACTGAATGAGACCGACCATGTAATAAAACTCGCCGACACGGAAGTTCTTTGCTGTAGAGAAGCACTATCACACGCGCTTGTTCAGAGAAGCTGTAGAAATACAAAAACACGCTTGAACAAGAAAGAGGAAAGCCTTAAGGTAAACAGATCCTGGCTTCCCGTACTGCAGCGAACGACCGTCGCACGTAGCAAGAGGAGAACCGCACCGGAAATGACCGCGGAGAAGCCCTCGGACGTTGGCGCGCCAGGTACATATAGCCTGCGCCCGCGAGCTCGGCTCCAGTTCACCCCCGGCAATGGAGGGTGAAGCTTTGACAATGCCAGCCACTCGTGCTGGGGAAACGTCAGAAAAATCATTAGATGAACGTCGGCCGAAGAACCCGAGACAGAAGCCAATAGGCAGTTTATTTCCTAAGTGTTTTTAATCAGCATCACTGACCTCTTTGTTTTTTGTTTTCTTCACAACTTTTTCACCATGTATGGTACCAGTTTTAAACAGTCACCGTTTTATCACCTCTTTTTATTGTTATGTCTCCTCATTATGTTTTTAACTCTATCTGTAGGCTGCAGAGAGGCGTATTACACTGCTGCCATGGGGGGGGGGGGGGGGGAGTCGACATATAATTAAAAAAAAAAAGGTTGCTGATGACCACCTGTTGGTCGGCCAGCTGAGATGGTGACTGAGAAAACTATAGCTATTTCTGAAAGTGAAGTTCTGAGCGACAGGCGGTTGAAAGTTAAGAAAATTGCAGCAAGGTTAGAGTTATCTAAAACAAGCGTTTCCCGGGTCGTGCATGGTCATTTGCACATGAAAAAGGTTAGTGCAAGACAGGTGCCCAGACTACTATCTGCAGTGCAGAAGGAACAGTGCGTGACTCGTGCACCGAGTTTTTGGAGCTGTGCCGTGGTAACCAGAAAGAAGTTCTGGAATGTATGTTACAGGGGATGAATCTGTGGTTCTTTATTACGATCCTCTGTCCAAAAGAGAATCTCTTGAATGGCATAAACCTGATGATGCTCCTCAAAGAAAGGTGAAGGCTACTCAGTCCACAAAGAAGGTCAAGGAACAATCTTCTGTGATTCCACAGGAATTCTTTTAGTTCATTTCAAAGAAAGGGATACCGCTGTGAACGCACAGTACTATGCTTCACTTCTGCACAAATAACGCGAGTCCGTCATACTACAGGGGTGATGATGGTCGTGACATGGTATTCGTCTTCTCCACGGCACTGCGCCAGTGCGCACAGGGGCAGTTGCGAAGGCTGCAGTAAAGGAATGTGGCTTCTACGAGACTGACCACCCACCTGTAGTCCAGATCTAGCCAACAATAACTACTCCTCTTCTCCAAACTAAAGAAAGTTTTTCGAAGAAGGCCATCTGTTGTGGCCGAGCGGTTCTAGGCTCTTCAGTCTGGAATCGCGCGACCGCTACGGTCGTAGGTTAAAATCCTGTCTCTGGCATGGATGTGTGTGATGTCTTTACGTTAGTTAGGTTTAAGTAGTTCTACGTTCTAGCGGACTGATGGCCTCAGATATTAAGTCCCATAGTGCTCAGAGCCATTTCTTCGAAGAAGAAATTTGATGATGATAAAGTGAAAGCTGCTGTAATGGGACATTTTGCCGACACAGTATAAGATTATTTTTTGAAAGGCATAGCGGTGTGAAAAGTATATTGACATAAAGAGTGGTTACGTTGAAAAATAGTACCATTGAATGTAGTCAGGCAAGAGAGTTGTGGGACCTACGTCGTATAAGCAAACACCGTCGAAATAGCTGTTGATTCACTACTGCGCATTTGATATAGAGTTCCATTCGTAATCCACCTCGTCGGCATTTCTATTTATGCATAAAGAATACGTTATTCCGAAACATGGGATACTTTGTCTCAGTTGTGGCTATTCCAAATATGTAGAGACGCGCAGGGCGTGGAACGATAAGTACAACGCAATATCAGTACGTCTCCGAGAAAATGTTTCGTGCTGAATGCAGGGTGAAAGATTGACGAGGGTGAGAAATTTCATATAAATCGGGTTAACGTCACCCATAGCAAACTAACAAAACATGGTAACATACGCATACGTAACTATGTGTTAGTAAGAATGAAACCATGTTCAAATACAGTTTCGATTATCGAACTTTTTTCTTCATAAGTGGCGGAACGACAGTAACTGTCTCCGAGAAAATGTTTCGTGTTGAATGCAGGGTGAAAGACTGATGAAGGTGAGAAACTTCATATAAATCTCATTAACGTCACCCACAGCAAACTAAGAAAACATGATAACATACGTGTACATAACTTTGTGTTTGTAAGAATGAAGCCATGTTAAAAATTCAGTTTCGATTATCGAACTTTTTTCCACATAAGTGGCGAAACGACAGTAACTGGATAAAACTGGAGGACCATTTCTCTAAATATACTGGATAAAGAATAGTTGTTTTCAAATCGGTAGTCCACTTATTTATTGTCTGTCTTATTTCTGATTATGATATAATCATAAGAATTTAAAAAATATATATAATCGATGTAGACGACTGACAGCAAACATTTAATGGCCTTCGCTGCATGATTATTTTTTCCGCCACGAGTTATTTACTATTCTCTGATTGTTTTGTTGCAACACATTAGCTCCACAGTCTGAACAATATGAACACCCCCTAACTTCGAGAAATTAATGTTTGCTTTTGGTTGTATTTCTGCTTAACTAAGACATGAATGATCGTGAAATAAATGTAAAAAGAGCCAAATATCACAAATCTCGCTGACCCAGTGAACAGCTTATTCAGTGAAGAAATACTTTCGTATACGGTATAACTGTAGCTTACTCCGCTGAAAGCAGTATAACGTAAACAGTGTTTCATGCATAAGACGCATGTAGATACTTATGCTGCTGCCTGTTCTTATTATGATTGCCACTTTTCTTGACATGTCTAATGATTAGCACTTTCGTACAGGTCACTCGACTTTCTAATACACGGACATTACGTAAATGTAATTAATTTTTCTTCAAAAGACGAGTGTGCTGAAGATTATTGCTTTTTTTTTTAGCAAAAACTGCAGCATTCGTTTCTTCTGTGTCAGGAAACTGTTTTATAGCTTTTGACGTTTTATTATCACGTCTGTGTTGGCTTGTTTGGTACTTTAAATAGGGCAGATATTGCATTCCATATAACTTTCCTATGTTCTGCGTTCACTTATATGGCTGGAAGTGTGACTAATAAAACTTCACGTTGTTGGGTAGTTTCACGAGATCCTTCTGCAAAAGGTCAGGTCTCTTGCTGTTTACTAGTCACTTTTTGTTCTTAAAGGAAAGCGACATTCTTCAGCAAATATTTGCAAGTTACAAAAAAAAAAAAAAAATTAAAGTGCGTAAGGAAGTACTGGCTGGGATTGTGGATTTTCCGCTGCCTGTTGCAGATCTTCTTAGTTGACGCCACTTCGGTGACTTGCGCACTGATGATGACGAAATGATGATGAGGACAACACACACGACCAGTCCCGAGCGGAGAAATTGTCCTGAGGTGTCTTCCAGACTCTTTTAAGTTACTCATCGTAGTAGAAGATGAGCTTCTTCACGAAGAACTTCGAAATAACTTCTTCATGTACATGAATAAAATAACCTCTTCATTGAAAGAAAAATAAACAAATCTGCTCTAGGAAAATTAAGTAATTTCATTATGGGAATAAGAGACATTATGTCAAATTAGTCCTGAAGACACTGAAAAGAAAACGTTTCTAAAAGAACCAGTGGCCAATCCCCTTAAAGAAACAACTGAATCATGTTGGGATGAAACACAGTGCAAAGTGAAAAAGTTTTGTGAGGGAATTTTTGCCGGTCGCGGTGGCCGAGCGTTTCTAGGTGCTGCAGTCTGGAACCGCGCAACTGCTACAGTCCAAGGTTCGAATCCTGCCTCGGGTATGGATGTGTGTGATGTCCTTAGGTTAGTTAGGTTTAAGTAGTTCTGAGTTCTAGGGGACTGATGACCTCAGATGTTAAGTCCCATAGTGCTCAGAACCATTTGAACCATTTGATGGAATTTCTTCTCACTTCAAGGATGCGATATGTGTCCTTAGGGAACATCACAAGACCACGAGAGTAGTGGACCAAAGCCACCACCAGTGCATTTTGTTAGTGCTGGTTGCCTACAGCAGGGGCAGGTATGCACTCAGGGGCAAACCTATTGTTCTCCTGTGATTGAAAGGTCATTAAGCTGGTATTCTCCTTTGATTGACAGGTCCTTAACCTACTGTTCTGCTAAAAGGACCCTGTCTTTTGATTGACAGGTCCTTAACTTATTGTTTCCCCCCTCCCCCCTCCCCTCCCTCCCCCTCAGGAAACCTCCCCACTTGCTGCTACCGGTACACTTTCAGGTCTGAGTTATTGTAAGATAGGCATTTCTTATTATAGATGTTCTTGGTTAATCGATATGCTAAATGTAACTTATTAATCCGAGTTGTTAGAACTGTTCCTTCTGATAGATCATGTTCCAACCATTCTCCTAGATGCCTGAATCTGTCAACTTTCTCAATTTGACCTTGTTCCAACTGTAGAACACTGGGAGTATCATTGATGTTGGTGAGGAATTTTTTCTTTTCTAGTGACAATTGAAGTCCTACCTTGGCAGCTTGGAGTTTGGGCATATTGATCTGCTTTACTGCTACTTCCACTCAGCTTGCTATAAGTCCCAGATCATCTGCGAAAGCTAAAATTCTACTACCAGTCCCTTTCGTTCGTGTCCAGGTAAATACCGCTCGCTATATTTTGTTCTTCCACTTCTTTTTGCCACTCTATGTTCCATAGAATCTTGGTCAACTTGCTAATTGCTTTGTCAACTATAGCGTCTTCTCCTGGTGCTTCGTTATTCTTCAGGGACTGAATGACGTTTTTCGCTTCTTCTTCTGTTGGAGGGCGAGAGTTTGGTGGTCTGGGACTGTCTCAATAGATAAAGGAGGTTTTAGGGGACTCACAGCTGAGGAGATTCTCAAAATATTTGACAAAATATTTGACCAATATGTGGCAGTTGTCTTTGTCATTATAGGCTACGTTTCCATCTGGTCCTCTGAAGTGTAATCTGGGTGAGGCATAGCTTCTGATGTTTCGCTTGAAAGTTTGGTAAATGTTTCTAGTGTTATTCTCTTTGATATCTTCACCTAATTGTGTGAATTGGTCCTGAGTGTACTGATGTTTAACCTGCCTGATGGTTTTGGCAGCTAGCCAGGGCTGTTCTATGAACTTCTCCTTATTTGTTTCGGACTTCTGTGAGCTCCATCTTAGCCAAGCTGCTTATCTCTTTGCGATCGCTTGGTAGTAGGTAATTGGTCCCTTAATTGGTCCCAGTTGTTGCATTCATTATCTAGCGTTTGCATTCTCTCTGTAACCATATTGCAGATTTTCAGTTTTTCAAAGTCAAACTTGGTGAGTTTGGGAGTTTGAGACTTTCTTGTATTCCTAGATAGAACTCCGAGAGGTAGTGGTGTGAGTCCAAGTTAGCCTTTCTCAACACTCCCACATTCTGGACTTCTCTACAGGACTTTCTTGAAAGGCCACATGATCTATTTGGAACTCTCCTAGAATTTTATTGGGTGAAGTCCATGTCTTCTGCTTTCTTGGTACATGCTTAAGGGCTGTTGATTTCATTACTAGGTTAAATGGTTTACAGAGTCCCACAAGCCATTCTCCATTTCTGTTAGTGCACATGTGAGCTGGGTATTCCCTCACTATACACTTATACTTCCGCTCTTTGCCTAACTGGGCGTTAAAATCATGCAATAATATGACTGTATTCCTCTCTGGGATCTTGCCAATAGTGTCCTCAAGTTAATTTATTTTTTATTATTATTAAAAAGTTTATTTATTTATTTAAAGAGTTTTTCAGGAAATCGATCACCACCCCTGCCACCCCATCACTGGCCCCCTCGCCCCCTTCACTCTCTCCCTTCCATCTGCGACCTGGAAATTAGCAGCTCTGCAGTGGAGAGGAAGGATCTCACGAAGGGAAATTCAAGGGTATATTGTTTTTCATAAAATAAAAGAGTTTTTGGGGCCTGGATTTCACTTGCTCATCATTCTCTGCTGTTTGGAAAGATGCATGTCTTGTGAGAAGTAATTATATCGATTTCATTTCTTTTTTTCTTCCGATTGCGCGAGGAATACCGTCATGAAACACCCATCACACGTGATTATACACAGTTAAAAATCCTTCAATCGCAAAGCACACACCGCCCACCGTACCCTATCCACTGGACCGCACAGGACGCTACTGCACATGCTCCTAGGAGTCGGGATGCACCGCAAAGTGTCGATGCGGCCATCAGCTGCTGTACCACACGCAGGTGTCAGTTCGGGTCCCGTAAGGATGAGATGGTGGCATCCCTTTGATGCATGATAGCTGAGAAATACTTGTCACAATATGTGCTCACCTAGGCACCATTGCTGCCGCAATGATGCAGAGCTGTGGGTCTAGTGCTTTAGAAATCTGTTCCAATGATCTATCTGCGAGATCATTTTCTAGTTACTCGGTGGTTTACAGCAAGCTCAACCTCATTAAGGTTTCGAGTTTCTAGAGGAATAATTTCCGGCCTATATCTTCGAAATTATACTGCACAAGCAATACTGCTAAGCACACATTATTGCTATGTACTATATATCGAGAAGAATCACGAAAATGGTATGATATTCTGGCAAGCCATGTGAAATTACATATGATCTTGTAATCCCAGAGTCTGGAGACTGGTGTAGAAAACAAGCAAAGCAAGCAGGTCGGGACCATGAACAGTGACGCCTTTGTGCCAAGGGGAACCAACACGGCCTTTGTACAACGATTCTTCATGGTATATGTACGAGTGTCTGGTGGTTGATACCTGTATGAATGATGCGAAAGGGGCGATTTTGTATGGCGCAGGGTACGAATTGTATTTTTACTACATCGACACAGTACGCGGTGACATATTTTTGGATTGGAGATCGGTTTTATGTTCTCATGTTGAAGCTTCCGTCCTCACTGATAGAGCAGTGTAATTGAGTAAGAGTCTTTCTGTATTTAACGATCTGTAGGTCACTTTTGCAGGGTTGAACTATCAGTGCAATATATCGATCTGTACAAAATAGTTTTGGGACTCAAACCCTTGTCTGCAGAAAGAAAAAGGCAGACAGTGCTTCTATACTGACAGCATCAGTAATTTGGCAGGTAAATTCAGTAAATTCAGTAAGTGCTGATCATAATGCTCCATTCATTCACAAGACATTCTGTGCACCAGTACATAGGAGCCTCTATACAGGGTGGTCCATTGATAGTGACCGGGCTAACTATATCACGAAATAAGCATCAAACGAAAAAATTACAAAGAACGAAACTCATCTAGCTTGAAGGGGGAAACCAGATGGCGCTATGGTTGGCCCGCTAGATGGTGCTGCCATAGGTCAAACGGATATCAACTGCGTTTTTTTAAAGCAATCACGAAGCATCGTCCACAAAGAAGCAATGTTTCCAAGGAAGAAAGATGTGCGATACGAAAGCTGCGTGAGGATACTGATACAGTCGTCCTGCGTGCTGATAAAGGTAATGCTACCGTCCTTTTGCCTCAGGATGTCTACAAGGAAAAAATATGTGGTCTACTTAGTTCTGGTGCATACCAGAAGATTAACAAAGATCCTACTAACAAGGTGACAATAAAGACTGCTGCCTTGCTGAACGCTTCATCACTACCGAAGGAAGTCATAAGAAGTTTAAAAGTACGAGGTGCAGTACCACCAAGATTTTATGGTCTTCCTAAAGTTCACAAGATGGGTAAGGATGAGCGTCTAGAGGACTTGTCTATGAGACCTATAACGAGCACTATTGGTTCACCAACATATTTTTCTGCCAAATATTTAGCTTCCTTATTAAAACCATTGGTAGGAAAATGTAGTCACCACATTCGTAATTCTATGGATTTTATTCAGAGACTTAGCAATGTCAGGCTAAATAGTATGGATGTTCTTGTTAGTTTTGACGTAGTATCATTATACACCAAGGTACCTCTAAAGGACTCTTTAGCTCTTATCAGCCAACATTTTGATAAGAGCATTACGGCCTTATTTGAACATGTGCTTTTATCATCTTATTTTCAGTTTGATGGTGAATTTTATGAGCAAATTGACGGTGTTGCCATGGGAAGCCCCCTCTCCCCTCTGGTAGCTAATTTATTCATGGAAGACTTCGAGGACAAGGCATTGGACTCAGCATGTTTTAAACCTACGGTCTTCTGGAGGTACGTGGACGACACATTCGTGGTATGGCCCCATGGTATGGATGAATTACATCGATTTCTTGAGCATTTGAATTCCGTCCATGCTAACATTAAATTTACTATGGAAATAGAAAAAGACGGCTGCCTCCCCTTTCTGGATGTTGTCGTTCACCGTAAAAGTGATGGTACATTAGGCCATGCCGTATATCGGAAACCAACGCACACAAATTTATACCTTCATGCCAGTAGCTGCCATCACCCTTCTCAGAGCATGGGTGTCCTTAAGACCTTAGTGCATCGGGCACACTGTATATCCGATGAAGACAATTTACAAGGAGAGCTAACATACCTCAAGAGTATTTTTAAATCGAATGGATATTCTCCGCAACAAATTCGTAGAGCATTCGATGCAAAACCTAAAAAGAAGGTATGCGATGGGGAAGAAGATAATAATTTCTTCAGATCGAGGGCGTTTCTGCCTTATGTGGGTGCTCTTCCTTCAAAGATAGGCCGTATTCTTGAGAAACACTGTGTTAAGGTGATCTTCCAGCCCCCCATGAAGATTGCGGCTTTACTCGGCTCTGTGAAGGACGATTTACTGCTTCGTAAGGCGGGTGTGTACCAGATTCCTTGCGGAAATTGTGAGCAGTCATACATAGGTCAAACAACACGCACCGTTCATGAGAGGTGTGTTGAGCACCGAAGATACACACGCTTATTACAACCAGACAAGTCAGCTGTGGCGGAACATTGCATTGATACGGGTCATTCCGTGAATTACAGTGATGTGAAGATTTTAACATCCATCTCTTCTTTTTGGGAATCTGTATTCAAAGAAGCCATAGAAATTCGATTAGCCAACAATTTAATAAACAGAGACAATGGTTTTAATTTGGACAAAGCATGGAATGCGGCTCTTGGAGTTATTAAATTGCAGAGAAGTCGTCACCGTGTCACCGCCGCCGATCAAATATCGATAAGCACATCGAATGTCCGTACGCCTTCGCCACAGGCGGCGCAGCATCTGTGACCCGCATGCGCAGTACCGCCGCGGTGGAGCATATAAGGCCGCGCTTGGCACCTTGCCGTCAGTCTTGGAACTCGCTCTGAAGATGGCCGGACGATACGCGGCCGAAATATCAGTAGAAGAAATTTTATTTGCGCGGCTGCATGCCCGAAATTTAATGGATTATTGCTGTTGATGTCCATTTGACCTATGGCAGCGTCATCTAGCGGGCCAACCATAGCGCCATCTGGTTTCCTCCTTCAAGCTAGACGAATTTCGTTCTTTGTAGTTTTTTCGTTTGACGCTTATTTCGTGAGATATTTGGCCCGGTCACGATCAATGGACCACCCTGTATAGCAGTGAGAACATTTGTGTTTCAGAGATGTTTGTTGAAAACATGACTTAACGTTTTCCAGGAAGGGTGCCACGTTAGGAGCGTCAGGAGGAATATATTCAGCGTTATTCCAGGCTATTGTCATAAACAGGTTCTGTCAGGACAGGAACTTCCATGCGCACAAGCTGAGAAATCACGAAAGCTCCTACAAAAGCGACCATTAATTATTTCTGCAACACTTTACAATTTCCGAGAGGTTATTTACATAGCCATGTGATGTCAGTACAACATTGAGAACTTTTAGATGGTGAGTCACTATGCTAACATTTTGCAGCGATGCATCAGCCACGTTGGGCAGGTAAACACGCTTGCACAGCTAGACACAGCTTGCATTTCCCATTAGGATCACTAGGAACACTGCACCCTGAGCAATTCTGGTAAGCATTGGAACAGATTTCTAAAGCACTAGACCTGCAGCTTTGCATCATCGCGCCAGCAACGGTGCCTAGGTGAACATGTATTTTGACACGTATTTCTCAGGTGTCATGTATCACAGGGATGCTACCACCTCATCCTTGCAGGATCTGAACTGACACCTGCACTCGGTTTGGCTGCTGACGGCCATGTTGTCACTTTGTGGAGGCCACCGATGCATCCCAACTCCGGGGAGCATGTGCGGTAGCGTCCTGTGCAGTCCAGTGGACAGGACATGGTGGGCGGTGCACGCTTCAGGATAGAAAGATTTTTAACGATGTGTAATTCAGTGTGATATGTGTTTCATGGCGGTATTCCTCACGCAATCGGAATAAAAAAAGAAATGTGATCGATGTAATTACTTCTCACAAGACCTGCACCTTTTCAAACAGCAGAGAATGATGAGAAAGTGAAATCCAAGCCCGGCAAACTGATTTTTTTATAAAAAGAACAATGTACCCTTGAATTTCCCTTCGTGAGATCCTTCCTCTCTACTGCAGAGCCGCCAGTTTCCAGGTAGAGGAGGGGAAGGGGAGAGGGGAGGGGCCGAATGAGGTCAGGATGGGGTGGCAGTGGTGGTGATCATTTTCCTGAAAAATTCTTTAAATAAATAAATAAACTATATTCCATACATTGCCTTGAATCCCCTAAATCGTTTAAATAAAAATATTCCACACACTGTCTAGTTTGTTTAAACAATATTCCATACACAGCAATCTATTTCCAGACAAATTCTTTAACTGAATAAATAAACTATATTCCATACACTGCTATAAATAACTAAACAATATTCTATAGAGAGTTTAAATTGCTTAAACAATATTCCATCCACTACAATCCAATTCCTCCCAAATGACAGACCAACTGAGTCTGAGGGTGGGATGGGGGGGGGGGGTTTACAAGAGGGGGAGAGGTTAATTAATTGATCAATTTAATTAAGTAGTTAATCGAATTGATAAGAGTGAGAGGGGCTATTACAATAACTCAGACCTGAAAGTATACCTGTAGCAGCGAGGGGGGAGCTTTCCTGAGAGGTGGGGGGGGGGGAGGGGAAGGAGGCGAGGAACAATAAGTTAAGGACCTGTCAATAAAAAGGAAGGATCCTTTTAGCAGAACAATAAGTTAAGGGTCTGTCAATCAAAGGAGAACAAGAGGTTAATGACCTGTCAATCAAAGGGGAACAGTAAATTTGCCTCCGAGTGCATACTTGCCCCTTACGTAGGCAACTGGCACTAGCAAAATGCGCTGGTGGCTGCTTTGTTCCACTACTCACAAGCTGCTAAGTGAGTGTTACAAGAGAATTGTAAATGATCTATCCTACGATGCACCAGTTGACAGCAATAGAAAAGCCGAATCGCAAGTAACTAGTTTTGTTGTAAGGAGATCAGCAACACAAAATTTGAATTTCGTATTTCAGTCTGGACGAGGAAGTTTCCTTGGCACAAAGGTTAGAATATACCAGGGCTATCCACAAAGTACATTACGTTTTGGAATTAAAAATAAATAAAGAATTGGAAATTTTTTAATTATATACAGACGAAAGCCACACTTCAGTACTACTTTTCTACATAGTTGCCATTTAAATTAAGGCACTTATCGTAGCGATGGACGAGCTTGGAAATTCCTTCGTCGTAAAATTCGGCCGCTTGCGCCTTCAACCACATGGTTACCTCTTCTTGAAGCTGTGCGTCGTCATCAAAACGCTGCATAGCCAACCACTTCTTCATTGCTGGGAATAAGTGGAAGTCGCTCGGTGCCAGGTCGGGACTGTACGGCAGATGAGGAAACAACTCCCACTTAAAAGATTCGAGAACTTCACAAGTGGCATTTGCCGTGTGAGCCCGGGCGTTGTCGTGAATCAGCAAGATCTTTGAGCCCAACTTTCCCCTGCACTTGTTTTGTATTGCTCTTCTGAGGTTGTGCAGAGTCTGGCAATACCTTTGAGAGTTTGTTGTAGTGCCTCTTTCCAGGAAATCCACAAAGTCGTATTTCTACCGGGTTACTGATTAACCACGTGGTTGAAGGCGCAGGCGGGCGAATTTTACGACGAAGGGATTTCCAAGCTCGTCCATCGCTACGATAAGTGCCTTAATTTAAATGGCAACTATGTAGAAAAGTAGTATTTAAGTGTGGCTTTCATCTGTATATAATAAAAAAAGTTTCCAATACTTTATTTATTTTTAATTCCAAAACGTAATGTACTTTGTGGATAGCCCTCGTATTACCAGTAAGAGAGTGTGGACAGCTGTGATTGTGCCCAGTAAGAACTGCAGGTCTTTGAGATGTGTGTTACTTCCATTCAGATGAGCTACGATATGTGATGAAATGTTCACATGTAGTCTGTGCAACATGTATGCGTCACACATATATTCGAAATGCTGACATTTCAAGAGTTCTCGCTCTTTCACGGCAGTCGTTATCCATCACGTTAACTCATGGGCAAAACCTATACAGTAAGTGAAATTGCTTTTATATTTATTTATCGTGCGTCGGAACAGCTAAGAAAGTTAGATGTGTTGTTATTAATGACTTAACAGCATTCCGTTACAGTCATTTCGAATATTTCTTGTCCTTTCCGTTCTTCCGATGTGAGAATCAGGAAATACACGGCACGAATCTTATGACGTCTATTTTGACAAAGACGACAATTTTATGTTCATCTTATGGTACATTGTGTGACATGTTAATGATCTGGATTCGAAAACGCTATGGTAAACAAAATAACTACTTTGAAAGTCGTGTTGGTGACGCCCACTTGGTGCAATAATACCGTACAGTATTTCCACAGCGTGAACTGATTCCGTCAGGCTGTTGTTTACGTTAGAACTTTACACCAGAATATATCTGACATACACAGGTGTGCAGTCGAGTGAAATTAATGATCCGTGATCGTAATCATCCCTGTAGTTCCAGTTTTTTAGTGTGTTGCATGCACTGGCCTCCTGTTATAAAATCCAAATCTCGTCATTGGAGCGCATGTGTGCATTCGGCCATGTTTGAGCAAACCAGCCGAAATCATGGCGAAATCCTTTTCCCCCACATATCTTCCGTCCAATGGAATTTCGTTTAAAATAACCTGAATAAATTTTGTAGATGATAAAACTTACGACAAAGTTGTGTGTACAATTCTTTTATTCCTTGCGTGTTTCTAGATATCACGACTTAAAAATGCGTATGAGTTTGCCAAAACACGTATTTTGCACTAATACGTTGGATTTGTCTTGAGTACTTCGTTCCCAGGGCAATTTTGAGAAAGATTAACTGACAAAAATGTAGCACAGCATAAAAGTTGATATAAGCAGTACCGAGGTAATCCTGCGCCCTTGATAGATCTGCCAGAACTGTGCCCAAAACAGGTTGCAGGAGGTGGGGTGGGGGGGAGGGGGGGAAGAGTTGGCAACAGGAGGGGGCATCGTGCTCCCTGTACCACTGACAAATTAACATACTGGCCCCGTGAAGATACGGGATACAGGTTAGGAAAAAGAAGAAGAGGATCAGATAATTTAAATCTGAACACTATCTTAGTTGATGTGTTACGGTTTCCAACCGGAAAGTCAAAGCTATGAAACTGGTGGTTTCCCTATAAATTTGATTTTCACAAACATCTACTTTTCTCAAAACTTTGTGTATGTTATTTGGGCCCTTATGGTTCTCAATGCCTCAATTATGGTCCGAGTTTACGTGAGTAGTCGTGAAATAACCATATACGATATTTACAGTTCACTACAATATTACGCATAGTAAACACGTAATGTTATGGAATACTGGTACTTCTCAGTAATAGGTATTGAATCTAACGGGATTAACGTGGGAAGGTGGGGGTTTTGGGCGGGGGCAACTAACATCTAACACAACACTTGCAACAGAAAATATACAGAAAACGTAACAAGGACATAAGCAGGAAATAAGGAGAAAAAATACTGAATTCCACAGAGTAAGGTCACTACACAGGTAACGAAGATACACAAACAAATCTTGGAATCGATAACTAGAATGGAACTATATAGGACAGTTCTACTTATCGATTCCAACATTCATTATTTTCAGCGTTGTTTTCGTAGTAGGTGTGTGCATTTCTTTGCTAAAGGATTTCTGTTTCTGGTGTCGCTTTCTGTACTACCGTGATAAATAAAATATCCAGGAACCAGTAACTATATTTGACCTACACAGGTCAGTTCCAGTCGTCGATTCTATGGTTTGCTATTTGTAGCGTTTTTGTAGTAGTACAGGAAGCAATATCATAAGTTGAATCCTAAAGGAATTAGCAAACCTCACGTAAAGAAAATGACATAATAAAGGAACGTAGAATCGGCCATTAGAGCGGTACCACATACGAAAACTCTAAAAGAATGCACTGTAGATTGTGCTATCTTGGTGTTGCTTTCTGTACTGCTGTTGTTACAGTAGGCGTGTATTGTGCATTCTTTGAGAATTGTCATCCATGCTATCACTCTAATTGTTGATTCCACATTCCGTTATTCTTCATTTTTACTGGCTGTTAATTATTTCGTTAAGGATTTGACTTGTTCATATCGCTCACTAAGCTACTGGTAAAACGCTAAAAATAACAAATGTTGGAATCGACGACTAGACTCGTATAGAGACACAAAAAAAGTCGCAGCGTAAATAAACACAAACACTCTATGAAAAATCGCGACTTGACTCGTATAGAGACACAAAAAATGACGTAGCAGAAATAAACATAAACACTATGAAAAATCACGAAAAATAAGGAACCGTGAAATGGAGAACTGAAATTAAGCTATGTAGCAGTCTTAGGTTGCTGCCGGCCGAAGTGGCCGTGCGGTTAAAGGCGCTGCAGTCTAGAACCGCAAGGCCGCTCCGGTCGCAGGTTCGAATCCTGCCTCGGGCATGGATGTTTGTGATGTCCTTAGGTTAGTTAGGTTTAAGTAGTTCTAAGTTCTAGGGGACTAATGACCTCAGCAGTTGAGTCCCATAGTGCTCAGAGCCATTTCTTAGGTTGCTGCCTAACCACACGCTCTGCGATCGTGCGACATTCTAAATAAAAGAAAAACAGACAAATTTTTGTGAGAACCAAGATTATAAATATAGCTCCAAATCGTTTCACATGTAGCAATTTAAGCTTTGCTCTTAGGTTCTTACTTAGTCACCTTCGGAAATCTTGCCATATTCGGAAAAAAGTAGCCATATATATTTAGGAGAACCAAGATTATAAATACGATTGCTACTTGATTCACTCACAGCAATTCGAGCTGTTCACTTGGGTTCCTGCCTAGCCACACCCTCCAAAATAACGACATATTTGCAAAAAACAGTATATTTTACGTCAGTTACTAAGAGAACCACAGATAACATTTAATAACAACGGCAGTGCATCATGCAGTACATTCTTCACATCGTGAACTCACGGCGTCACACAGGATGTGACAGGTAAAAGCTGACAGTTGGAATCACAAATATCACTTAATACCTGAAATTCACCTACAACCCGTTATAAATTCTTTTAAAAGTATATTATTTCTTACGATAGGACCCTAGAAAACGTGTGTTTCAAGACAGCTTGGCAATGTACCAAATTTGTCGAACGTTATTTAAACGAGCGAGTACGACAAGCACTTGGCACGGGCAGCTCCATATGAGCATTTATAATTTGTAGTATTCCGATCTCACTCTAATTACAAGATTTATAAAATTAATTTGTCTCCAATGCAAACTGCTTTAGACGAACCGCGATAAACAGTCTGGACGATTGGTTTGCAGAATTAAATCACCCTGAATATAATTGCTGTGTCGAAGGTCTCCATATTCATTAAACGTATATGACGTGAGAATTTGTGCTAGGCGTCCGCAGAAAGGTACAATTGATTCGACGCGTCTAGTTTTGGCTGCTAAGGATTCGCAGAAGTAAGTTTTGGTTCATGACTTACCATACACCGCCATTGTTGCCCGTGCCCCTACTGCATTTCACGAATTTTGAAGGTTTTGCTGAATGCGGGCAGGAACACTCGTGTTGCTCGCCATTCGAATCGTCTCAGACTGTTGCTAAGATACGGCACGGGGCGTTGAAGAGACCGCAGTATTGTTGAAAACTGCGTCACATCGCTATTTGTGTTGTTTACTCTAAGAGGGTATGCGGACAGTTATCACCGTACAATTAAAGAAACTGCAAGCGATAATGACAGGGGCACGAATAGTTGTGGCGTCTGGGGCAATGCCGCCGAGAATGAGGTCTGCCTGGTGCCCGAACGAAGGAAAGAAAGACAACATATAATGAAACATTAAAACAGGAGGGAAAGATGGATAAAAATGGTAAAACGAATCAGCCAAAACAAATTTTTCGCTACGTTAACGTAATCAAAATAATTTATTGAAACTTCTCAGCAGATTAAAAATTGTTGTCGGGATCGAAAACCGAAATCGGAGCCTTTGCATTTCACTGACAAGTGCACTACCACCAGAGCTACCCAAGCGCGACTTAGCCGCTTCTCACAGCTGTACTTCCGCGAGTATCTAAAAAAAATGGCTCTGGGCACTATGGGACTTAACTTCTGAGATCATCAGTCCTCTAGAACTTAGAACTACTTAAACCTAACTAAGGACATCACACACATCCATGCCCGAGGCACGATTGGAACCTGCGACCGTAGCGGTCGCGCAGTGCCAGACTGTAGCTCCTAGAACCGCTCAGCCACTACGGCCGGCTGCCAGTGTCTCACCTAATACTTCCCTTTCACAGAAGCTCTCCTGCGAAACATACAACACTCACACGCCTGGAAGCAAGAATATTGCGGAGACACAGCTTAGCCCCAGGCTATGGCTAATCCGTGCCACCGCAATATCCTTTATCCCAGGAGTGCTAATCTTGCCTAATGAGGCACTGAAGGGAGTGAAGCTGCGAGGACGTGCTTGGGATAGCTGACTAGCGCGTTTGGCCCCGGCGGCTGTGGCGAGAGAAGCGGGTTGTGCTTACGTCTCCGCTGCTGGTAGCCGTGTGGTGTTCAAAAACGGTTCAAATGGCTCTGAGCTCTATGGGACTTAACATCTGAGGTCATCACTCCCCTAGAACTTAGAACTACTTAAACCTAACTAACCTAAGGACATCACACATATCCATGCCGGAGGCAGGATTCGAACCTGCGACCGTAGCGGTCGCGCGGTTCCAGACTGAAGCGCCTAGAACCGCTCGGCCACACTGGCCGGCCGTGTGGTATTGTCGGTGAGTTTAACGCCGTTGAACTTTCGTAACTTATTTCCACAGATCAGACTGCATTTTTGATGGCAGAACCTGTAAGGAAGGACACTTTGAAGTTTATGTTTGACAGTAAGTATGCACGACCTAAGGCGTTTGTGGTAGAGGACTTTATGGAAGAAGCAGTTAACAGCTGAGGATACAACTGGAATTCTTCCGTCGACCGAATAATGTGACCTAATTGTGGAATTATACACCAAGTGATCAAAAGTATCCGGACACCTGGCTGAAAATGACCTACACGTTCGTGGCGCCCATCATCGGTAATGCTGGAATTTAGTATGGTGATGGCTCACCCTTAGCCCTGATGACAGCTTCCACTCTCGCAGGTATACGTTCAGTCAAGTGCTGAAAGGTTTCTTGAGGAATGGCAGCCCATTCTTCACAGAGTGCTGCACTGAGGAGAGGTATCGACGTCGGTCGGTGAGGCTTGGCACGAAGTCGGTGTTCCAAAACATCCCAAAGGTGTTCTATAGGTTTCAGGTGAGGACTCTGTGCAGGCCAGTCCATTACAGGGGTATTATTGTCGTGTAACCACTCCGCCACAGGCCGTGCATTATGAACAGGTGCTCGATCGTGTTGAAAGATGCAATCGCCATCCCCGAATTGCTCTTCAATAGTGAGAAGCAAGAAGTTGCTTAAAACAACAATGTAGGCCTGTACTGTGATAGAGCCACGCAAAACAACAAGAGGTACTAGACCTCTCCATGAAAAATACGACCATACCATAACACTACCGCCTCTGAATTTTACTGATGGCACTACACACGTTGGCAGATGACGGTCACCGGGCATTCGCCATAACCACAGCCTGCCATCGGATCGCCACATTGTTTACTCTGATACAGCACTCCACACAACGTTTTTCCACTGTTCAATCGTCCAATGTTTACGCTCCTTAGACCAAGGGAGGCGTCGTTTGGCATTTACTGGCGTGATGTGTGTCTTATGAGCAGCCGCTCGACCATGAAATTCATGTTTTCTCACCTCCCGCCTAACTGTTATAGTGCTTGCAGTGGATCCTGATGCAGTTTGGGATTACTGTGGATAGATGTCTGCCTATTACACATTACGACCCTCTTCAACTGTCGGTGGTCTCTGTCAGTCAACAGACGAGGTCGGCCTGTACGCTTTTGTGCTGTGCGTGCCCCTTCACGTTTCCATATTGCTATCACATTGGAAACAGTGGACCTAGGGATGTTTAGGAGTGTGGAAATCTCGCGTACAGGCGTATGACGTAAGTGACAGCCAATCACCCGACCACGTTCGAAGTCTGTGAGTTGAGCGGAGCGGCCCATTCTCGTCTCTCACGATGTCTAATGACTACTGAGGTCACTGATATGGAGTACCTGGCAGTTGGTGGGAGCACAATGCATCTAACATGAAAAACGTATGTTTTCTGGGGTGTCAGGATACTTTTGATCACATAGTGTAGCTGAAATTCGTCCGTCGACCAGTAGTAGTCCGTCTATTTTAAGTTAAAGAATCCCGAAAAATGTGACCTAATTGTGGAATTATATTGAAACAACTTAAAGTTCAAACATTCTGACGTCAATGTCGGTGATGTTAGTGTTATGAAAACAGGACTTGGAATGTTCGCTCACATATAATCATCTGTGGATATAGGGCTATTGTTATTTATGAGGGTCAGTCTAGAACGTACGAGGGATGTGGTTCCACGGGGTGTGTACTCTCTCAGTGTCCGCAGCGCCGGGAGTGACACAACTACGGGCGAGGGAAGCAGCTGTCCCACCCACCATGTCACAACTACCGACTACTGATAACGTACGTCCCAGCAGTTCGTGGAACCCTAGCTAAGACGTCAGAGGATGTTACTGATGACCCTACGGGCCAAGTCGAAGAGGAAGCACGAATGGAAAAGACCAAAGCAGAAAATGCAGAGATGCGGCCCCATGACAATCAACGAGGTAGTGGTGCAGATATTGCGCACAACAGCGCAAACGACGATGACATGACTGCAGCTCCAAATACTCAACTGAAGTCCGCACATGAGACTGTATCACAGATAACGAAAACAAAAAATGGAGGACTACCCATCACGGAATTGAAAAAAGTGTGCCCACCTGAGAGGAAAAGCGAAGCAAGCATTACAGAAACTACATGACACACCATCGGAAAGCCAATAAGATCACCAATAAATGGCGAAGAAATCATGGGTGGCAGAACTGTCAGACCGTGAAATAGGAAAATTAGAGGAATAAAAAAACACCATAATAATTTAAAAAAAAACGATCAGCAAATATGAACAACCAACCTACGGAGACACGAAATGAGAAAAAAGGAACACGGAAAGCCAACCATCCACAGGCATCGGAAGACGATAAGGAAGAAGGTGTTCAAAACTAAGCAATGGCGGCGACTCTAGAAGACGACGCTCGAAGAATCGGAAAAAATTTCTGGAGAAACGATTCGTAAGAAATCCCAAAGCAAAGAATGCCAGATGGCTGGCGTAGAACGCAGGGACGTATTGAAAATCTCACTCCGTACAGCAAGGACGTGTCTGCAACATTACACGAAAACACACCTAGGCATGAAGAAATGGAAGAGTGTAATCTGCCAGCAACACACGGTGGCGGACGCGATACAGGGACGCTCGGCGGCATGGGTGTAGACATGGAAGACAACTTCTATTAACGCTCAGCTGTGAATCGAGGACTGACCGAAATGAGTACTGGCACTGATTTACAATCATATAGAACAGCTTGTGAGACCTGAGTTTCTCCTGGCGCCGGCCGAGGTGGCCGAGCGCTTCTAGGCGCTACAGTCTGGAGCCGCGCGACCGTTACGGTCGCAGGTTCGAATCCTGCCTCGGGCACGGATGTGTGTGATGTCCTTAGGTTAGTTAGGTTTAAGTAGTTCTAAGTTCTAGGGGACTGATGACCTCAGAAGTTAAGTCCCATAGTGCTCAGAGCCATTTGAACCATTTTTTCTCCTGGCGTATACAACTTTCAAATAACTTCCGGGAATTTATGCAGGTAACACTTTCAGCGACCGCCGATATTTCGGCGGGAGAACACCCCGCCATTTTCAAGGCAAACTGCAACGGACAGGCGACGTACATGTAAATTATGTTATATAATAACACAGAGATATTGATATGCACGTCCAGCTATTGCGACAGTGTTATTAAGGAGGCAGTTGAGATTAAATTAGCGAGCAACCTCGGTAACAGGGATGGAGGTTTTTGTTTAAACTCTGTTTGGAATCCGGCTCCCTTGTCAAAAAACAGAGGGACAGAGTCAATCCTACCTCACATGCGAGTTCGTAGTCTCACTATCGACAGCTCTGACTTTGATCATCTTTGGTGGCACCAGTGTTCAGTGTGTGTGTTATCTTTCCTGCATCAGTGCGAGAACCGAGGTTAATTTGCATGTACGTCGCCTGTCCGTTGCAGTTTGCCTTGAAAATGGCGCGGTGTTCTCCCGCCGAAATATCGGTGGTCGCTGAAAGTGTTACCTGGTTGAATTCCCGGAAGTTATTTGAAATATAGAACAGCTACCGTTAACATTAACAGAATCTCTAATCTGACTAAAATAGAGTGCATACGAGATTTTATATATACTTTCGGTACGACAGTCATGTTGCACGAAGTGTGCGTAAACAGGGTGGAACATATCGCGATATACAATGCTATCCTCAATAGAGGACCTAAAAGCGGTACCCCCACCTTATTCAAGGATGGAACTGTACCTAGACGTGTTAAAAAGTTAGGAAGTGGACGAGTAATTTCTGCCGAAACAGACACAGCTCGGTTCGAAAGCCATACTGGCTAAAACTATCTTCTTTCAGGAAAGCATAGTTGAATTAATCAATCCCGCGAAACAAAACTCCAACCTTGCTGGTGATTTCAACCGTGTTCTTTCCGCCACCGACCAATCACCCGATCCCAACATAGGATCAGATCTGGGGGGCTTAGTGAAGGGATTGCACCTCGCTGACATCTTGCACAGCTAGCCAAGAGGGAACCCAGGGTTCACCTATATTGCTAGCCACTCTATGAGCAGAATAGACCAAATCTACGCCTCTAGCACCCTGAAAGCGTATTCATCGCAGAAACTTGTCCTGTCAGTTTTTCTGCTCTTTTGGCAGTTGTGTCTAATATTAACATGCCAAGGCAGAGGACATTTAGCGGTAGGAGTGTGTGGAAATTCAATATCTCACACCTGATGGGCACAATTTGAGCACGAGTTAAATTGAGGTTGGTAAATGTGCTTAAGGAACATACGGCGCTGCAGAACTAAGCTGGAATATACGAAATTTACTAAAAAGTTATGCTTTTTAAAAGAAATGGTGGGAAACACACACAATGGAATTCTACTTCCGGTGGCTAAGAGAATTACATGGAGATACTGCAAATATGCCACATCACATCATGAAAATAAAACGGATCAAAGCCAAAATAACGCTGTGAAACGTCAACAAATATAGGGAGTTAAAATAAGATCGAGAGACAAATGCGGCGTCGAGCATGAAATGGTGATTGATGACAACTTATCCACCTACAGTACACGAAAAATTTTGTCCAACGAGACTACATTCTCCAGAAGACACTGACGACAACGACAATTTTGAGGGTTTTTCAAACTGTTATGAACCGACTATGACGGAAGCAGAAAATGCAGATCTGGACTCTCAGATTACTGAAGAGAACTGTACGAACCGTTGAAAGGTACCCCAGGAAACAAACACGCTGAACCTGATGCGTTACAGGTAGGGTTTTACTTAAAGTACTGGATTTTGATCGGCAGTATGTTGACCGCAGTGCTCAACGAAATATGTACGTCTGCCGCCGGCCGGGGTGGCCGAGCGGTTCTAGGCGCTACAGTCTGGAACCGCGCGACCGCTACGGTCGCAGGTTCGAATCCTGCCTCGGGCATGTATGTGTGTGATGTCCTTAAGTTAGTTGGGTTTAATTAGTTCTAAGTTCTAGGAGACTGATGACCTCAGAAGTTAAGTCCCATAGTACTCAGAGCCATTTTGTACGTCTGCCACAATTCCTTGTGAGCTTTTAGAAGAGCTCATAATGTTGATCCCTAAAGAGAACTGCGCTAATGATTTGCAAAACACTCGCCCTAAATCGATTCTAAACGCTGACTACTAAACTAGCTGTTATCGTATTGCTTCATCGACTGAACACCATTGTTGGTCTCCTCATAGGTCAGTATCAGACGCGTGCCGTCCCTAGGAGGACAATACAGCAAGCGCTGTAGGAATACCGTGATCTAACGGCTGTCGCTTCGGCATCCAACTGCAGAGTGACCATCGTGTTGTTAGACATAGACAAAGCGTTTGACAGGGTCCATCACAACTACCTGCTACGTGTCATGTCGAAAATGAGATTGAAGCCATTTTTTGTAAATATCATCAGGAGATTATACATTCATTTAACTTCAAGAATTCTTGTAAATGGACAATTAACATAAAGAATTCCCATTCTAGCGTCGATACGACAAGGCTGCCGCCTCTCGATGCTACTGTTCTCAATATCAATCGAGCAAGCTCTACGACCACTATCTGGGAAGCTTAATGGAAATGAAACTGGAGGCAAGAAATATGTTTGTAGATGTTGCCGTGATGACCTGGCCGTGTACATGTCTGATCCAACCGATGTTATGAAGATACAAGACGTGATTCAAATATGTAGTTACTATTCTGGAGCTAAAGTCAATGTAAGGAAATCCAGCATTTTGCAGTTAGGTCGAGGGATATGATTCATTGAAACTGGACCAGTAGAAAAGCAGATAGCATCAAACTTCTAGGGATGTGGTTCAGCGAATGCCCTACCAATATCCGCATCCAGTAGGCGCACGATCTACGGCGTCTTGTCACGGTCTGCGAGGCTCTCCCCGTCGGAGGTTCGAGTCCTCCCTCAGGCATGGGTGTGTGTGTCGTCCTTAGTGTAAGTTAGATTAAGTAGTGCGTAAGCTTAGGGACCGATGACCTCAGCAATTTGGTCCCATAAGACCTTACCACAAATTTCCAATTTCCTACCAAGACAACAGCCTTGAATTTTAAAATGAAGCTCAGTAACAGCTGAGCGATATTAAGAAAGAATTCCACTCGTCTTCTAGTAATAACAGAAAAAAATCACGCTGATAAATCATGCTATGCTACCTAGGGTGTACTCCCTCGCAAGTATTTTCCCCTTGCCTCCAACAATACAGAAACGCAATGAATCTGTTCCAGCGTGTTTCATATGGACATGGTGTGTCCTTATGGTTAATTACCAAACCATGAATCTACCTGAAACAAATGGTGGCTTAAGGCTAACCAACGTTAGAGATAAATGCAGAGCTCTGTTGATATTTAGGACAGCAAATGTCCTAGCAACAGGTGACGGAAATCCCACAGCAGACGTTGTGAATGTTGCGTCTCCTCCAGATAGCAGGTTTCCAGCCATGGTCGGCCATATTAGTTATAGGTTGTTGCATATTAAAACACATATTATAGACAATAGGTACGTCAGATAAAGGGTAAGGAACTGAACAAGCAAGGAAGTCTATAACCTGCTGGCAGAAGATAAGTGTGTAAGCAAATTAGCAAAGAACTTCCCCACAATCACTTGGAGTAAAGTTTGGCAAAATATTCATGTTACAACCTTACTGTCGCATGTATGAGCTACGTGATTCAAATGGTTCTAAGCACTATGGGACTTAACATCTGAAGTCATCAGTCCCATAGACTTAGAACTACTTAAACCATCACACACATCCATGCCCGAGGCATGATTCGAACCTACAAGCATAGCAGCAGTGTGGTTCCAGGCTGAAGTGCCCAGAACCGCTCGACCACAGTGGCCGGCAGCTACATGGTATTGCGCTTTATACGACACCACAAGCACAAATGAGCGTCTATTCAGGATCGGCTTGTCCAATACTGGACTGTCAGAACACTGATACACTCCTCCACCGTTTTATTTGCAACGCTGCGAACGAGATATGGAAATGGACATGACATAAACTTGCCATCATGATCTGTACGACTGACAATAATATATGTGCTGGCTTAAGCTGTCGCTAGCGCACCAAGTGGCAAAGAGGTTGCGAGAAGATCGATAGTAGGCACAAGCAATGCACCTATGAAGAGAGAGGCCAAAAACAAACTCGCAGGGGACGCGCCGCCAATGACCTCTCGGCCGCCAGTATTTAGATAGCCGCTGTAGACCAGAGGGCCTGGTCGATCCTGGGCAGTCATCCAGTGAGTCAACGAGTCGAGTCATCAGTTTCAGCCCCAAAAGGAATTTCAGTCGCAGTTAGCTCAGCCTCTAACTCGGAGTCAGTCAGTACCTTGCGACCAGGGTAGTGTGCATAGCGGGACGTGTACTTCACTAGCAGTGAGGCTAACGTGGACTATTACAGAAGAACTGGTACCACAACACCTGGACTGTCTTAAGTAACTTCTTGTTCTCATGAATAAAGAACCTTGTTAATACGAGCGTGCAGTTTGTGTTATAGAAGAAGATGCCGGCCACCAAACAACATTGTCTCCTTGCTTCCCAGGGTACAAGCCTACAGTGACAACGAGACGACACAAAAACTGGCGACGAGTACAATTCAGTGCAGATTTACTTGGTTTTCTTGTGTTTTTACTCGTAGGGGTGCTCGTATTCAAGTGTTGCTAATCTCTTATTGTATTCTTACATGTATTCCAGGAGGGGAGCCGCAGAACTAATCAAATTTCTCTTTTCAGAGGCTTTGATTGCTTTTTTGGTATAACATATTTGTGTAAGCCATGGCTACCCCACCCCTTCTACCCCGGCCCCAGCACCTCAGCCGCAGACGGCCAATTTGATGGATCTAACACAAGCTTTTCAGTTTCAGAACCAACAAATTGCTGCTTTGATGACGACAGCACAACAACTTGTGGCTGCACAAGCCACGTCGGCCACACAACAGCAACCGACCGATTGACTAGCTCAACAAGTGCCGCTGACCAGCATACCAGCGTTCCGGAAATTTAACGACACGGAAGAGGAATGGCTCGAATACCTGATAGAGTTCCCAGCACATTATCAAGTTCATAGTGTAGAAGGTACTGTATAGCTACAATGCTTTCTTCTGATTGAGGGGTCCCCATTGTTCAGGTTAATACAAAAACTATTCCCAGTTGTATCTCCCTCTAGCACTGCAGAAGAAAATTGATTTAATACGAGCATTCTTATCTTAAAAGAAAGATATGTATCCTTAATATTGTATTGTATGTTAACTGGGGGTCTAGAAACGACGGAGGGGCTCCGTCCACGCCGCAGCCGCAGTGGTCCACAACCCCACAACGACCACCGCAGTCCACTTCACCCCTCCGCCGCCACACACCGAACCACTCTTTCAGGGTTACTGTGCGATTCGGCCCCCAGTGGACCCCCCCTCCCCTCATTGAATGTCTTACATCAGACGAGTGTGTAACCCCTGTGTTTGCGTGGTAGAATAGTGGTGGAGTATGCGTATGTGGAGAACTTGTTTCCACAGCGATCGCAGACATAGTGTAGCTCAGGTGGAATAAGGGGAACCAGCCTGCATTCGCCGAGGCAGATGGGAATCCGCCTAAAAACCATCCACAGACTGGTCGGCTCACCGGACCTCGACACAAGTCTGCCGGGCGGATTTGTGCCGGGGACCAGGCACTCCTTCCCAGTCTGGAAAGCCGTGAGGTCTAACGATGCACGGCTAACTGGGCGGGCATCCTCAGCATTCTTTTATATACACATAAGGAATATGGGTAGATCACATAACTAATGAGGAGGTATTGAATAGGATTGGGGAGAAGAGACGTTTGTGGCACAACTTGACTAGAAGAAGGGATCGATTGGTAGGACATGTTCTGAGGCATCAAGGGATCACCAATTTAGCATTAGAGGGCAGCGTGGAGGGTAAAAATCGTAGAGGGAGACCAAGAGATGAATACACCAGGCAGATTCAGAAGGATGTAGGTTGCAGTAGGTACTGGGAGATGAAGAAGCTTGCACAGGATAGAGTAGCATGGAGAGCTGCATCAAACCAGTCTCAGGACTGAAGACCACAACAACAACAAGGAATATGTTTAAATTTTCAGGAAGTCTGTTCATTTATGGGTGCATAACTCACTGTAAGTGTACTTAGACAGTGTTTTATTTTTCGAGGAATGTAAGAATCCATTTCAGCTCTCAGGCAACAGAGATACCTGAAACCACCATTTCTGTTTGATTGGTGTAGTATCATCTGAGTTTATTTCTCTGTTGAAGACGACATATGATAAAAAAGAAAAAAGTTCTAGCAGAGACGTTCGTCATTATCAGCGCCAACGAAGATGGAAATGTGCACCTCCTGGCGAGTGGCGCGCTCCAAGATATGAGAAGTGGAATTAGTAAACAAAGAAAGAATAGTCCTTCACGCATGTCAATTAATTGTACTTGAAAACAAGGTCATTGAAGCCAGGTGTGTGTGTGTGTGTGTGTGTGTGTGTGTGTGTGTGTGAGTCTGTGTGTGCTTGTGTGTGCGTATAAAGTATGGTATAATGGTTAGCACTCTGAATCCAAAGGAGACAAAAGTCGGTAGAGCGCATGCCTGCAAAAGGCCACGGTTCAGATTCGATTATCAGTCTGGCATACAGTTTTAACCTGCCAAGAAGTTTCATATCAGGGTACACTCCGATGCTGTATGAAAATTTCATCTTGGAAACATCCTACACGCTGTGGTTAAGCCATAACTCCGCAGTATTCTTTTTTCCACGATGCTAGTCATTCATGTTTCGCAGCAGATCTTCTATGAACTTTGGAAAGTAGGAAATGAGGTATCTCCGCAAGCAAAGCTGTGAGAAGGGGTCGTGAGTCGTGCTTGGGTAGCTCAACTCCAAGAAAACAAGACTAGATCCCTCAACTGCTTCCAAAGAGCGCCGTTTATAAATATGTATATTCTTAGTAGAAAGTGTTACCGAAACCCACTGACACTGCTCACAACCTTCTTGTTGCTATATATATATATCTTTTTTTTTTTTTTTTTTTTTGGAGAAAAAATATCTTCAAAACTCCAGTTCAGATAACACTGGCTCGCCATGCAGGCAGGTTAGGTACACTACTGGCCATTACAATTGCTACACCAAGAAGAAATGCAGATGATAAACGGGTATTCATTGGACAAATATATTATACTAGAACTGACATGTGATTCCATTTTTACGCAATTTGGGTGCATAGATCCTGAGAAATCAGTACCCAGAACAACCACCTCTGGCCGTAATAACGGCCTTGCTACGCCTGGGCATTGAGTCAAACAGAGCTTGGATGGCGTGTACAGGTGCAGCTGCCCATGCAGTTTCAACACGATACCACAGTTCATCAAGAGTAGTGACTGGCGTATTGTGACGAGCCAGTTGCTCGGCCACCATTGACCAGACGTTTGCAATTGGTGAGAGATCTGGAGAATGTGCTGGCCAGGACAGCAGTCGAACATTTTCTGTATCCAGAAAGGCCCGTACAGGACCTGCAACATGCGGTCATGCATTATCCTGCTGAAATATAGGGTTTCGCAGGGATCGAATGAAGGGTAGAGCCACGGGTCGTAACACTTCTGAAATGTAACGTCCACTGTTCAAAGTGCCGACAATGCGAACAAGAGGTGACCAAGACGTGTAACCAATGGCACCCTATACCATCACACCGGGTGATACGCCAGTATGGCGATGACGAAAACACGCTTCCAATGCGTGTTCACCGCGATGTCGCCAAACACTGATGCGACCATCATGATGCTGTAAACAGAACCTGGATTCATTCGAAAAAATGACGTTTTGCCACTTGTGCACTCAGGTTCGTCGTTGAGTACACCATCGCAGGCGCTCCTGTCTATGATGCAGCGTCAGGGGTAACCACAGCCATGGTCTCCGAACTGATAGTCCATGCTGCTGCAAACGTCGTCGCACTGTTCGTGCAGATGGTTGTTGTCTTGCAAATGTCCCCATCTGTTGACTCAGGGATCGAGACGTGGCTGCACGATCCGTTACAGTCATGCGGATAAGATGCCTGTCATCTGGAATGCTAGTGATACAAGGCCGTTGGGATACAGCACGGCGTTCCGTATTACCCTCCCGAACCCACCGAATTTATATTCTGCTAACAGTCATTGGATCTCGACCAACGCGAGCAGCAATGTCGCGATACGATAAAACGCAATCGTGATAGGCTACAATCCGTTCTTTATCAAAGTGGGAAACGCATTTCTCCTCCTTAGACGAGGCATCACTACCACGTTTCACCAGGCAACGCCGGTCAACTGCTGTTTGTGTATGAGAAATCTGTTGGAAACTTTCCTCATGTCAGCACGTTGTAGGTGTCGCCACCGGCGCCAACCTTGTGTGAATGCTCTGAAAAGCTAATCATTTGCATATCACAGCATCTTCTTCCTGTCGGTTAAATTTCGCGTCTGTAGCACGTCGTCTTCGTGGTATAGCAATTTTAATGGCCAGTAGTGTATAAGGATGTACGCACTCAGCGTCTTGCTGTCTTAATACATAGAACATCCAAAATAATCGGCAGCAACCAGACTGGGATATACGAGAGACTATTCACTTCCTTAATACCTCTGGATGTGACGCCGCCAATCAACGTTGGGCACACCAACCAAAGGCTCGGATACGTCAGCGTCTACTTCACGAAAACCAACTGCCTGCACCTGTCACCTCTTCATTTTAGTACCTCTACACTTTACTTTGAACTGACAAAGAGACAACAACGAAATCCGATCGAAAAGAAAAACCCGGGTAAAACACGGAAACGTATATAGGCGAACATCACCAACCCCGTTCTTATGTCGGTCATAGCTGCTGTATGGTAAATAAAAAGATCTCTACAGGCGGAAAGATGCATAAAATTAAACTACGCCCTACACCATACTGTAACCAATGTCACTTTATAGACACAATGGCTCACACCTTCGTTGTGGAGAGAACATCGTGATATGGAAATGGACGAGGAAAAAGTTATCGATTGTTAACAGGACGACAGAGAATGCGATCACTGTGGACGATGTGTTACACCCGGACTAGCACTTGTTCCCTGCCGCGAAGAACAATAGTTATACCTGGCCCTCGGACAACGTGCGTACTACATTGTCACCCAACAGCATGCACGCCTCAAAGCATTCATTTTGTATGTTCAGGAGCAACACCGTAATTTGAAAAAACATCCTAAGTATAAACAGTTGTTCCAAAACTTTTTTATTTGCGTTTTACCTCAAAACTGAGAGTCATTGCACATCGTACAGGGTGTCCGAAAACTCTTTCCCTGATTACAAAAATTGGTAACTCAGGCTAGAAGTAAGATACACATATGAAACTTGTGTCTAATTGTTTACAAACTATCAAAGTTTTTTCACACATCAGTAAACTTCCACATGAGCACCCTTGGTAGCACGTAGCACATCTAGGCGATATTTAATTTCCGTCCACACATTAGCCAACATCACTGGAGGGATCGATTCAACGACTGTGGTTATCCGTTGCCGCAGGGTTTCAAGATCTGGTACACGTGTTCGGTAGACCTCGTCCTTGACATAACCCCATAAACAGAAGTCTAATGGTGTTATGTCAGGAGAGCGTGGAGGCCAAACCGTTGGCCCATCATGACCAATCCATCGCCCAGGAAAGGTCATATCGAGATAGGCACGGACGTCCAAACCTCGATGAGGCGATGCACCGTCTTGCTCAAACAAGACATCGGGGTGATACTGAAGCAGCTGAGGAACAGCATACAGTTGCAACATGTCCAGATACACTGCAGATGTGATGGTAGCCCCAGAGAAGAAGAATGGCACGATAATTCGATCGTGCAATAGCGCGCACCAAACATTCACCTTTGCACTGCCTCTGGTGCACTCCATGACGTCGCCAGGGGGTTGTGAACCCCAAATGCGCACATTCTGGCGATTCACTACTCCACTGACAAAAAACGTTGCTTCGTCAGAAAAGGCAATTCGTCTGAGATAACCATCATCGTCCTCAATATGTAATAGCATTTCGACTGCAAAGTCATATCGACGTGTACTGTCAATGGGCAACAAGGCCTGAACGATTTGCACTTTGTATGCACGAAACCCCCCCCATGAACCATGGACCTTGCCGTTGGTGGGGAGGCTTGCGTGCCTCAGCGATACAGATAGCCGTACTGTAGGTGCAACCACAACGGAGGGGTATCTGTTGAGAGGCCAGACAAACGTGTGGTTCCTGAAGAGGGGCAGCAGCCTTTTCAGTAGTTGCAAGGGCAACAGTCTGGATGATTGACTGATCTGGCCTTGTAACAATAACCAAAACGGCCTTGCTGTGCTGGTACTGCGAACGGCTGAAAGCAAGGGGAAACTACAGCCGTAATTTTTCCCGAGGGCATGCAGCTTTACTGTATGATTACATGATGATGGCGTCCTCTTGGGTAAAATATTCCGGAGGTAAAATAGTCCCCCATTCGGATCTCCGGGCGGGGACTACTCAAGAGGATGTCGTTATCAGGAGAAAGAAAACTGGCGTTCTACGGATCGGAGCGTGGAATGTCAGATCCCTTAATCGGGCAGGTAGGTTAGAAAATTTAAAAAGGGAAATGGATAGGTTGAAGTTAGATATAGTGGGAATTAGTGAAGTTCGGTGGCAGGAGGAACAAGACTTCTGGTCAGGTGACTACAGGGTTATAAACACAAAATCAAATAGGGGTAATGCAGGAGTAGGTTTAATAATGAATAGGAAAATAGGAATGCGGGTAAGCTACTACAAACAGCATAGTGAACGCATTATTGTGGCCAAGATAGATACGAAGCCCACACCTACTACAGTAGTACAAGTTTATATGCCAACTAGCTCTGCAGATGACGAAGAAATTGAAGAAATGTATGATGAAATAAAAGAAATTATTCAGATTGTGAAGGGAGACGAAAATTTAATAGTCATGGGTGACTGGAATTCGAGTGTAGGAAAAGGGAGAGAAGGAAACATAGTAGGTGAATATGGATTGGGGGACAGAAATGAAAGAGGAAGCCGCCTGGTAGAATTTTGCACAGAGCACAACATAATCATAACTAACACTTGGTTTAAGAATCATGAAAGAAGGTTGTATACATGGAAGAACCCTGGAGATACTAAAAGGTATCAGATAGATTATATAATGGTAAGACAGAGATTTAGGAACCAGGTTTTAAATTGTAAGACATTTCCAGGGGCAGATGTGGACTCTGACCACAATCTATTGGTTATGACCTGTAGATTAAAACTGAAGAAACTGCAAAAAGGTGGGAATTTAAGGAGATGGGACCCGGATAAACTAAAAGAACCAGAGGTTGTACAGAGATTCAGGGAGAGCATAAGGGAGCAATTGACAGGAATGGGGGAAATAAATACAGTAGAAGAAGGATGGGTAGCTTTGAGGGATGAAGTAGTGAAGGCAGCAGAGGATCAAGTAGGTAAAAAGACGAGGGCTAGTAGAAATCCTTGGGTAACAGAAGAAATATTGAATTTAATTGATGAAAGGAGAAAATATAAAAATGCAGTAAGTGAAACAGGCAAAAAGGAATACAAACGTCTCAAAAATGAGATCGACAGGAAGTGCAAAATGGCTAAGCAGGGATGGCTAGAGGACAAATGTAAGGATGTAGAGGCTTGTCTCACTAGGGGTAAGATAGATACTGCCTACAGGAAAATTAAAGAGACCTTTGGAGATAAGAGAACGACTTGTATGAATATCAAGAGCTCAGATGGAAACCCAGTTCTAAGCAAAGAAGGGAAAGCAGAAAGGTGGAAGGAGTATATAGAGGGTCTATACAAGGGCGATGTACTTGAGGACAATATTATGGAAATGGAAGAGGATGTAGATGAAGATGAAATGGGAGATACGATACTGCGTGAAGAGTTTGACAGAGCACTGAAAGACCTGAGTCGAAACAAGGCCCCCGGAGTAGACAATATTCCATTGGAACTACTGACGGCCGTGGGAGAGCCAGTCCTGACAAAACTCTACCAGCTGGTGAGCAAGATGTATGAAACAGGCGAAATACCCTCAGACTTCAAGAAGAATATAATATTTCCAATCCCAAAGAAAGCAGGTGTTGACAGATGTGAAAATTACCGAACTATCAGCTTAATAAGTCACAGCTGCAAAATACTAACACGAATTCTTTACAGACGAATGGAAAAACTAGTAGAAGCTAAC
Source organism: Schistocerca piceifrons (assembly GCF_021461385.2). Classification (NCBI taxonomy): domain Eukaryota; kingdom Metazoa; phylum Arthropoda; class Insecta; order Orthoptera; family Acrididae; genus Schistocerca; species Schistocerca piceifrons. Next base: position 49,152,035 of record NC_060144.1, read on the forward strand.
CTCGGGGAAGATCAGTTTGGATTCCGTAGAAACACTGGAACACGTGAGGCAATACTGACCTTACGACTTATCTTAGAAGAAAGATTAAGGAAAGGCAAACCTACGTTTCTAGCATTTGTAGACTTAGAGAAAGCTTTTGACAATGTTGACTGGAATACTCTCTTTCAAATTCTAAAGGTGGCAGGGGTAAAATACAGGGAGCGAAAGGCTATTTACAATTTGTACAGAAACCAGATGGCAGTTATAAGAGTCGAGGGACATGAAAGAGAAGCAGTGGTTGGGAAGGGAGTGAGACAGGGTTGTAGCCTCTCCCCGATGTTGTTCAATCTGTATATTGAGCAAGCAGTAAAGGAAACAAAAGAAAAATTCGGAGTAGGTATTAAAATTCATGGAGAAGAAATAAAAACTTTGAGGTTCGCCGATGACATTGTAATTCTGTCAGAGACAGCAAAGGACTTGGAAGAGCAGTTGAATGGAATGGACAGTGTCTTGAAAGGAGGATATAAGATGAACGTCAACAAAAGCAAAACAAGGATAATGGAATGTAGTCTAATTAAGTCGGGTGATGCTGAGGGAATTAGATTAGGAAATGAGGCACTTAAAGTAGTAAAGGAGTTTTGCTATTTGGGGAGCAAAATAACTGATGATGGTCGAAGTAGAGAGGATATAAAATGTAGGCTGGCAATGGCAAGGAAAGCGTTCCTGAAGAAGAGAAATTTGTTAACATCCAGTATTGATTTAAGTGTCAGGAAGTCATTTCTGAAAGTATTCGTATGGAGTGTAGCCATGTATGGAAGTGAAACATGGACGATAAATAGTTTGGACAAGAAGAGAATAGAAGCTTTCGAAATGTGGTGCTATAGAAGAATGCTGAAGATTAGATGGGTAGATCACATAACTAATGAGGAAGTATTGAATAGGGTTGGGGAGAAGAGAAGTTTGTGGCACAACTTGACCAGAAGAAGGGATCGGTTGGTAGGACATGTTCTGAGGCATCAAGGGATCACCAATTTAGTATTGGAGGGCAGCGTGGAGGGTAAAAATCGTAGAGGGAGACCAAGAGATGAATACACTAAGCAGATTCAGAAGGATGTAGGATGCAGTAGGTACTGGGAGATGAAAAAGCTTGCACAGGATAGAGTAGCATGGAGAGCTGCATCAAACCAGTCTCAGGACTGAAGACCACAACAACAACAATGCACGAAACAATAAACGTTTGTGTAAAATGTCATGGAGAGAGCTTTCTGGCATCTGTAATTCACGTGAGGCCCAGCGTACCGATTTCTTCGGACTTGGCAGAAAAGACTGCCTTACAGCTTCCACCCTGTCTGCTGAGGTTCTTGGTCGACCACACCTCGGAAGGTCAGCAACCGACCCTGTGTTCTTGAACTTCTCATACCAGGCTTTAATGCTCTTGACATCAGGTGGATTCCTTCCAAATGTTGTCTGGAAGTGTCTCTGCACTGTGGTTGGTGATCGTGTCTCTTGGTGCCACAGGACACACTGTGCCTTCTCCTGATTGGTTAACATGGCTTCTTGGGCACTGCACCTCATCCACTACTTACGTACTGCGAACCTAAAACAGAAAAAAAACTTTGATAGTTGTAAACAATCCGACACACGTTTCATATTTGTATCTTACTTCTAGCCTGAGTTATCAATTTATGCAATCAGGGAATGTCTTTTCGGACACCCTGTATTACTTCATGTTCGGAAAAGCATCTTACACATAGCTGACGAGTGCAAGCACAACAAAGTCACATGTACATACGCCAGTCGAGAAAACTGTAAATACTCAAACGAGAAATGTTATGTAATTTGTTGGAGAAATTTTTTTTTTTTTTGCTTTTTTTTTCTTTATTTTATACTGACGCTTATATATTGCTGCAAAGTAAATTTCATTTCCAAATGGTGAGAAGCTACCACCACAGGAGAAGCAACTTTCCTTCCGTTTCTTTAAGTTTATTTGTTGTGAATAGCATTCATCCACAACATTCATTTGGATATTAAGAGAAGAAACCCATTACATGAACGTGATACCCTCCTCATATTCTGATGCGCCCAAGCTGGGTGAAAGGATCTTTTAGAGTGTGACGCTGAGAGTTCAGAGAATATAAACAGAGAAATCCAAACTCGGGAAACCAGAGTGTGGATACATACGTGCCACGAAATGGAAAACCAAGAAACTACCCTTCGAGAAGACCAACTTGGAGCACTCACTGAGCTGGGATTTCTCGTGCAGCGGAGGCGGGCGTAGACGGCTGCGGCTACACTTCACGCGGATACAACATTCACCTGTCCGCCACCGGTAGCTGAGTGGTACACCGGCACGGTGGCTCAGCGTGTTCGGTCAGAGGGGTAGCTACCCTCTGTAATAAAAAACTAAAAAAAACTGAGTGAACGGATCAACGAACAACCTGAACGGGTGTCACGAGAAGTCCGCCCCGAACGTATACAACGAACAAAACAGAACGAAATGGGATCAACAAAGGAAAAAAAAGTGGTCAGCGCGACACAATGTCAATCCTAAGGGCCCGAGTTCGATTCCCGGGTGGGTCGGTGATTTTCTCCGGTCAGGGACTGGGTGTTATGTTGTCCCAATTATAATAATTTCATCCTCATCGACGCGCAAGCCACCGAAGTGGCGTCAACTCGAAAGACGGGAGACCCTAGTCACACGACATTTATTTAACACCCACCTGGTCGACGGCTGTCCTTGGTAAGAAGAAGCCTGAAGCTGTACGTCTCCTGCAGCGATTGCGATCTTACAATGAAATAATGAAATGAATACTGAATGTCATGTACGTCTTTAAAAGTGTAGTCAGTCTGCTGTTGGCCACTCTTGAACGACTTTCACTTCCAGGGGAGTTGGAACGCCCTATCCCGATAATGTTAAATTTATTGACTTGGTTTCCCTGTATTTAAGGAAATACTGTAGCCATTGACATGAAGCTTTTACAGGGCATTAAACTGTATGTTCTGTGTCTACTGATCTACAATAATTGCATTTCAGCAACTGCTTTCGGAAATACAATTTTTTAATTACATGGTTAGAATTTTGTGTTCTTTTTTGTACGTTATCCTAAATAATTTTAATTATACATAACATTATGTTCTTCTTTTAGTTCAGTGGACTCAGGATATGTATCTTATTACTCCCTGAAAATTTGAATACTCTACTCGAAGTGGTATCTGATATTTAGGGAAAATGCAACAGAAAATGTAAATTTTCACGAACGGCTTCTAAAGTTTCAAAAGACTGTAACTCACTTAATATATGCTTAATTTTTATTTTTAGTCACTCAGAAGCACCCTACACCATACTGTATATCATCATATTGATCTTTTTCCAAGTTTTTTCTTCTTTCTGGGCTCCTCAGTGGCCAACTGTGCTGCATACTCTGCTTTATCAATGCGAGCCTTGTCCATCCGTTCAAGTTCTCTGATACAGTTTGCTCCAGGATTAATTCCCATATGCTATAGCACTTTCACCCTACCAATGTTGCCATCGTTAAAAGCAATAACAGCATCTGTGACCCCAACGTTAGTGTCTTCATTCCAACAAAAACATATTTTGGTAAGCGAGTCCATGTAAGATTATTGAACGACTCATTGGGATTTTGAGTCTGACAATGCAGACACTTCTTCAGCAATTCAGGATTTGCTAGCTCTCTGTAAATAGCTTTTATGATATCCATGACTGCTGTTGGGATGGAATGTTTACGGCTCTATGACCTTTTTATGTACTGGGAATTGCGGTAATAGCAACATGAATTAGGTCCTGAAGGGTTTTTCATCAGTTGACAGTCTGTGGAAGACGGTAGCCCATACTGCCTGATTCATTTTCAACAAATCCTCAGTATTATTTCTAATGGTCATCCCATAATATTGCTGTAGTTCGTCAATCATTTTGTCTGTTAGCCTGTTTCTTATGGTTTTACGATCAGAAAGGTTCTTGTCTCTCAAACTTTGTTCCAACTTCCTCAACCCATCCTGTTCTGGACATGACCAACACATTGAAGCCTTGTATATAAAAAATTAGCGATTTTATTAAATCTTGAAGTAATGCATGTAAAAATTTTAACATTTTCAACCAGTGTAGATTATATTTCAAAAAATAAAATAAAAGACTTCCCATGTGAGTTTATAATTTTATTCGGAAAATTGCAAATTTTATAATGAGATAAAAATCCGACAATGCGAAAAAATTGTTTTCCGTTCTAACTCCCCTTCTTAATGGTCAAGCTCTATGATATCGTTGGTGAAAAAAAAAAAAAAAATGCCCGCAGAAGGTAAAGGTCCCGAGTTTGATTCTCGGTCTGCCACGCAGTTTTAGTCTGCCAGGAAGTTTCATACCCATGCACGCTCCGCCGCAAAGTGAAAATTTCGTTCTGGAAAGTGATTTATTTATTTTTATGTTATTTTACACTTTTGGTTCATCAGGACAAAACTGAGGAGCAAATCTCCGTGGTTATGGAACGTGCCAGTACATGAAATTAACATCAGAAACGTAAATAACAGTTAACGTTTACACGAAGCGTATGCAACTGACAAACTGATGAGTAAAAACTGGCATAATCAACAATATAACACATGAATTCCCGTCACACTAGAAGGAGTGAGCTATGACAAAATTCTTCATGGTAGCTTATTGAAAATGAATGCACTATAATACTGCACGCCTTTCTTCACAAAGAGGAAAGGAGGTGTGAGTAAAATGCAGGCTGGATTTCTGCCTAGTATTAACTGAGGGAAAGCTGCTACTTCTAGAGAATAAGCTCATGTTGTTAACAGCGAACGAAATTAAAGAAAACGTATACTGAGAGGCCTGTGTCAGAATTCCAAGACTCTTGAACGGGGGCCGAGAAGAGGTTCGCGAAGGTATATCACATTTTGCTCGAACTCCCCATTTCTGAACCAAAAATACACTTTGAGAATGGAAAGAGTTATCCAAGAGTATAATACGATATGCATAAGCGAATGAAACTAAACAAAGTAGACTAATTCCTGTGTTGGTCTATCACTTAGCTCAGATACTGTTCTAATGGTGGTAAATATAGCAGCATTAAGTTTTTGAACAAGATCTTGAAAAGAATTCCATGACAGTTTACCAACTATACGAATATCTAGGAATTTGGACTGTTCAAATTCATAAATCATATGCTCATCCTGTATAATCAAAATAGCAATTTTAGTTGAATTCTGCGTTGGAAACAGTGAAATCTGGGTCTTATTGTGACTTAGCAACAATTTTCTTTCTACAAGCCACGAACTGTACTGTTTGGTACTTTGCCTATGCTGCACTCGATACCCTTCACTACCGAGTTAACAGAAATGTTTCAGAATCACCTGACACATTAAAAAGTATAACATTTATACATATAAGAAGCGGGAACGGTCCCGTCACCGAAACCTGAGACTCCCTCCATAACCGTCTCTCAGTCGGGCTCCACGTCTTAGCCGTTCTCATTACTGTGGATGTATGACCTTCCGCTGTATATTCTGAAAGTATGAGTGGAACCAATTGCGTGTTACTGGTCTTATTCCAACTTCTCCAGTAATATTTTGTGACCAACACAATCGAACACCTTAGTTGAATCAAAGAAAACACCTAGTGTCCACGAGTTTTTGTTTAATCCAAGTGACTCACAGAGAAAAAAAGAATACATTATTTTCCGTTATTAAACCACTTCTAAACCCAAGCTGATCTTTTGACAGCAAATTATGTGAACTGAAATGATTAATTATCGTTATGTATACAGCTTTTTCCATAACTTTAGCTAACACCAATGGTATAGGATTACGTCTGAAACTGTCTACGTTATCCCTTTCTCCATTTTATATACCGGTCTCACTACTGAGTACTTTAATCGTTCAAGAAACTGACCATTCTTAAAGGAAAAGTTCTAAATGTGGCTAAGTACTGAGTTAATATATGCAGCACAGTGCTTTAGTATTCTCCACGTAACCCATCATATCCCTGAGAGCCCTAAGTCTCCAACGATTTAATTATTGACTCAGCCTCCCCCTTGTCAGTATCACGGAAGCATATTTCAGAGAATAGTCTTGGAAAGTCATTTTCTAAGAGAGTTATGTGAGTCTCCTTGGAAACTAAGGTATTATTTAGCTCGCCTTCTATATTGGGAAAGTGATTGTGAAATATTGTAGCTAAATCTGACTTATCAGTAACGGAATCTGTATTAAATACTGATTTTATGTCCTTGGCATTGTGCTGCCGACCAGACACTACCTTCAATACAGACCGTACGGTTTTAATTTTATCCCGGAAATTAACTATTCTATTAGCATATCACATGCTTTTTGCCTTCCCAATAACATTTTTAAGTACTTTACAGTACTGTTTGTAATGGGCTACTGCAATTCTATTGTGACTATTTCTAACATTATATAATTCCCACTGTGTTCTACAAGATATCTATCCTTATCTCACTAATCAGCTACCTCGAATGCCTGTTAGTGTTAGTATCCAGTATAGAGTGCTCTAATGGAAAGCAACTTTCAAACACCATGAGAAATATGTTGAGGAAAGTATTATATTTACTTGTTGCCGATGTTATCAGCTCTATAAACGTCCTGCCACTTTTGTTCTTTAATGAAGTTAGAAAAAGTCTCTGTTGCCGCTTGATTAACTTATCTAAATGCTTAGCGATTATATTTAACATTTGTGTATGCACAAATATGATCTGTGGTTGTGCTACCGTACCCTGCACTCTGGTCAGAAAGAACATAATCACCGTCAGATGACATGAATTTAGCAGATCTTTCAACGTTGTTTTTATTGCACAGTGACGTAAAATTAATTTAAAGTCACCACATAAACTAATTTTTGGTACTTTCTATAAAGTGAGCTTGAACGGAAATTTCCTGAAATCCGAATTAGGGGACCTATAAATAATTAAAGTTTAACGTTAAGTTTCAATAAATTCAGCGACTCCTGCACAACAGTCGAAGACCTATACAGTGCAGTGCTTTGCTACGTCAGTAGATTAAAATGGAATATCGTTTTTCATGTACATAGCCACCCCCTACTCCGAAAAGAGCTGTCCGGAACCGCGCTGCTGCTACGGTCGCAGGTTCGAATCCTGCCTCGGGCATGGATGAGTGTGCTGTCCTTAGGTTAGTCAGGTTTAAGTAGTTCTAAGTCTAGGGGACTGATGACTTCAGATGTCAAGTCCCATAGAGCTCAGAGCCAATTGTAGTGCCCTGATATACCAACAATGTCTGAATCAACATTTATAAGCAGCTCACTCACTATGTTTACATGAGGCTCTCAAATCCGGATTTCGTAGACCAATTTCACAATTCCATTTCAGGCTGGTCATATAAACACTTCAAAATTTAGTTTTCAGAGAAGAAAACAAGTGTGATGGGCAGAGTATGTGCTCATCACAGGTAAACACCACAGCCCAAGCCTTGTTCGGTCCAGGTGCCTGCGCATTGCTTTCTGGCATTGATACACATAACATACACTGCACACTATGGGGACCAGGCCTAGATTCACAAGAGTCGTATATAGCAGCGTGATGAGCTCCTTTGTTCGTGCAGTCTTGATTTTACAAGCAGTGCCATCCGGGCAAAACACATTTCAAAAGAACTGTGATTTCTGCCGACGGTTCACCTTCTGATAATGCTGCGCAGGGCGAAGTCAGTAACAGTCGGAGATTTCTGTGTTCCTTGAAAAGCGACTTAGCTGCATTGTGTTCAGGAATTCTTTTTCCTTTGGGAACTGTTAGGCCAAATTTTCGGCGCCGGTTAACATGTGAGCACACTCCTGTCTATAAAGTTTTAAGAGAGCTCCTCTCTGGTTAATCTTAACAAAACAGTAGAGAAGGGGAAATCAGGACGCCAATTTCCGCGAAATGTGAACGTGGACACTAGCGTATCGGCTGAGGTGGAAAACTTAGGTGAAGAGTTGGAATTGTGTAAGAACTGAGCAATTGATACTGAAACGATTGGTTTACATTGTAAAACCTTTTGCTATGCGGGGGGATAGTTGTGTTCTTAAAAAAAATTACATTGGTTGCATTTAGCAGAGACTTTTCCATTGGCATGTTGCAATTGCGCAGACTTGTGGATTGGAAAGAGAAGTCTGTAGAGAATACGTTCTACGGCAAAAGACAAAAGACGCACCACAAAGGAATTATCTGAATGGGACGGAAATCGGTAGACACGATGTACAGTCGTGCTCAAAAGTATCCGAACGACCTGAATTGCATTCCGCCTGATTCGCATACAACCCTCATAACGCAGCTGTCTAGCAGGTCCTCTAATCGCTCCTCGATGCAGTCGTTTGACTATTGAAAATGGTTCCAACAAATCACCACTAGAAAACACTGCTCTGTATCGCAATAACTCAAGATGTAAAGTAATACCACGATATTACAAATATCAGGGAACACCTTATCACAGGTGAGACTGTCCTTAAGGCTTGTAAGTTGACATTTATTACAATAAATGACATACCTGAAATGTTACCACTCTCATTATTACGTCAGATAGGTAATGCACGTAGTAAGTTCGTCGTATTCATGATTTCCTCTTAAAAGAAACATACTGTACTTATTATTTAACACAAAATGACATTAAAATTTAACGTTTTTCTTGAGCTGCTAGTTGAGAATACGTATGAAGTTCAAATGACAAGACGAACTGTCTCGTTATGCATATGGATTAAAACCCAGGTCATGCAGACTAAGCAAGGATTTCGTGACTGACGGAAACTAGCAGTCATTCCTGACTAGGCATACAGAGAGTGATATACCTCGATTTTAGGTAGTATCAGTTAGGAACATAACATTTACATAACGTAAACATTTTTAACGGACGCGAATTCCTACCCAGCATCTATTGTCCCTGTCAACGAACTACGAGACATATTAAATATTGCTTCTTCACAAGTAACTTACTTGAAATGCCGTGAGGTAAAGCTTTGTGTTGGACAGGGATTCGAACCCAGAACCTAATCGGATTGTTACCGAAGCACAATCAACTGTGACATATCGCATTTTCTCGGCAGTAGCAAGATGTTTTAACTGAAATGTAGAGACGAAACATTAGCGTTTTCCTTCCCAGAACTCCAACCTGGCACCTATCGTTGTTATATTCTAGAGAAAACTAACGTTAAATATGGGTTTGTTACACCAGCAGCGACATGCCAGCATGTTTGAACTAGAAATAATATGACGAAGAGTTCAGTGCTGACTGGTAATCGAACCGCACACATATCGTTGTTGACTACACACAAAGAGACGTCAGCTACCGAATTTTTCTCCACTAGCAGCTCGGAATAACATCCTTGAACTTACAGTGATCTCGCAAATAGTTCTGTGTCTCACTGGGAGTCAAAAACGTCAGGTATCGTTAGTGTTGACAACGAATGAAAATACATTAAAAATAAAAATTATTCTCCACCAGCAGATAGGTGTTCTCACGCTAGAGCTCGATAACACATAATGAAAACTTTAGTGCCGGGCCGGGATTGGAACCCATTCACGCCCAATATGTGGAGATGTTGAGGAATCTGCAGTTTTGAACGAACAACAAATTGTAGTCGAGCTGTATTGTCTCGAAGGGATCAAATTCCGCGTTAAGGGCGGTCTGAGTTGCATTCCCAGTTCAGAACCAATTTTATCGACATACTGAAGCTCAAATAAAAGATGGAATAAGTGTCCTGTTACCCTACATAGCGTTTGTTTCGTCACTAGAAATAAATAACTACTATAAGGAAGGTTACTAGTGATAGAGTTTCTACATGTCGCCACTCCTGACTTTATTGTGATTCAACCTAATGTCTACTTGGTAGCGAAGGAATATCATTTTTAATGTGAATTTCAGACCACAATGTCGTTATACCTTCTTCACCTGGCGTAGCCAGAAGAGAATAGAATCTGTATCTCCCTATCAAAAATCATTGGCAGAAGTTGGAATCGAGCGCCAACAACACGTATATGAATCTATCAGCAATCCAACAGACCACCAAATCCTCTTCTCTGTTACTCATTTTTCTATTGTAACGTCGATGCGCCACACTGGATGAGAATCCTGAACACAGGCTCCCTGTAGTGGTTTGCAGCATGTTCAGTACATTCATTTACTTGGTTGACCGAATCGCCATGAACTAGCTGCCTCGGCTACCCAGTGCAAACATTCGACTCTGTTTTGTAATCACCGAAATAAAATCACGTAACTGCCACCTACACGGAACTGCCAACAGTGTAGGATGCAGAAATTTAAATAGGAAGTGTTCCTTTGCACTTGAGCTAATCTATTGCGCTATCTGTTTGTTGAAAACGTCATGCAGTGCAAAAGAAAGCCGGCCGAAGTGGCCGTGCGGTTAAAGGCGCTGCAGTCTGGAACCGCGAGACCGCTACGGTCGCAGGTTCGAATCCTGCCTCGGGCATGGATGTTTGTGATGTCGTTAGGTTTAACTAGTTCTAAGTTCTAGGGGACTAATGACCTCAGCAGTTGAGTCCCATAGTGCTCAGAGCCATTTGAGCCATTTGCAAAAGAAAAGCTGTAACTGTCTGTCTCTCAGAAGTCTACATCCGGCCATATGCATTGTCTCACAACACTGTGGAATGCGGAAGTTCTTGAGGTGCTGTAGCTACAGTTCAGCTGGTATTGTAACGGTAAGTGTAATGCACTGTAGACGAAACGTCGCGAGTTCAAATACCTTTTTTAAAACGCAATTGTGCTGTCTGCTGAAGTTATCAATCTAATGGAACTTTGAACATAATTCCCTTCACTTCTCAACCCAAAATAGTCGCATGTGGAAAAAGGGCCAGCTACTGCGACATTTTGTTCTTTTCAGGTTTAATAGACGGCCAGGCAGCAGATGCACCTCGAAACTTTTGTATTATGTATGGGGAGAGGACATCGTGCCAAAATACGTCAGAAAAGTATTTTCTGAATTAGCTGTCGTGTGGTAGTGGCATATTATTCTTCTTCAAACCTTGTTTGACAGCATTAACTCAGAACAAGTTTTCAACATGCATGTAATCAACAAACTGCATGTGCATTGTCAGACTGTTATAGATAACATTAGAGAATTCGCATTTATCGTTGATGATTAATTTCTCTTTCATGTTTACTATTTTTCAAACAACACTAAAAGAAACCCTACGAAAATTGTACACTGTATTATAAGAAATGAAACAAAACTACCCACGATAACGTTACAACGAAAGTCTGTTTTAATAAAGGTGAGTATCTGTACACAAGCGTGCCTCTATCAAACCGAATTAGTAAAATACTACTCACTTAGATTTAGATTGGGTCTGTGTTTAATTGGTACGCTGTGTCATACTCAAGAGGTATGCAAATGTAGCATTTCATAAATAAAGTTATGTATTCCTAGAAACCCAAAATTTGCTTCTCAGCAACGGAAAGAGGCATTACCTGTTGTGCATCATTTAAGATTTTCACCATTGCACTATGAACCGAAAGTATTTTCTTGCGTTTTCTTTATCGATGTTTGATCTGATTGCTTGTAGCTCTTTCACAGAAGGGATAAAAACGTCAGATCTAGCGAGACTGGAACCGCGAACCAGAACAGGCGCTTTTTACATGTCTGCATATTACCACACAGCTAGCGAATAAGTATGTATCCACGATTCCTATTACGAGGCCAATAGTGACTTGAACTCGTGAATCGCTATTTAAAGGACAAGATTAGTTGCGATTTCCACGTGCAACGACTTTCCTGGGCTGAAAACGGTAAATTTACAATCTTTTGTTACACCTCAAGCGATAACAACTCAGATTATTCAATGGAATTGACAGGAAAAATCAAGTGAACTTTGAGGCTTAATTCCATGCACACCAGGAAGTAACTCGTCGATCACAGAGTTGCCAAATATACGTTGCCTTGTTGCCAAATCTCAGTTACAGAACCAGCAGGAAGAAGACGAACCGATGTGTTCCTACAGAGGGCTGGGAAGTGACCATAGCCGGCATCTCAAAGACGCGGCTGGCACGGCCTGGAATACGTAATGCGTCTGATTCACATTTCTGTAACTAAGTTTAGGGACTGGAGCGTAGCTACTAATAATACTCAGAAATGATTGTTAACTAAGCATCATAAATCAGTAACTCTCATGGTTGTTTTTATATTTCTATCGTAAGTGTACTCAAAACTAAGAAACTCATTCATGGACGTTTTCGTGCCTGGGCGATAGTCGAGCACAACATTTGCTTGTTTTGAGGTCCATACATTAATTAATGGAGAAGTGAACGCTGTTCAAAAGTGATATTTAAAATATTCAATTGGATTGAAGCCGGCAAAATTGCCCATATTTGAAGCTACCCAGAGAAAAAGTAAGTTGCTAGAGCCACTGTTAGCAAATGTCTGCAGAGAGTTCCTAATTGCTACTGTGGAAATTTATCATAGATGCCCTATAGTAATCAAGAGGTTCATTTCCTTTATACTTATCACCCTGGCATGTGAGTCTTAAGTGAAGAACAATACTGAAACTCGTATCATTGACGCTCGACTCGAATTTCTTCAGAGTCGCTTGTATTGTGAAGCAGTTTGGCGGTCAGAAATCGAGATCTATGAATAATAACACAACTTGCTGTGTCGAGCTACCAAGAGGACTTGATGTGTAAAAGTTTTCTTCCAATTTCTTTACTGATTTTTTTCTGGAAATTCGCAGCTCCATAAAATAAATCAGAAAAAAAGCTTGCACAAGCTGATCCCTGCCATGGTCAGAATTGACGACTCATTTAGCCGTTGCGACACGAGATACGGGCTGGGGCACAGGGCTACGGACACACTGCTGCCAGCACGCCACTCTCATCATGGTATTAGTCGCTCAGCCTTATAACGAATCGTGAACGATTATAGAAGTTGTCACTTACGTGAAGAATAGTATTTCTTTAGCCAAAAATTGAATCTTCTGTGTCAGTGTCTAGGGGTTATATAGCAAGTGGCATTCAGATGGAAAGGGAATATCAAGTGAATTTAGCGAGTCAATTCAGTACCATACGTGGAAGTGACTGCACTGTCGACTGTGTTGCTAATTCTCAGTTGTGCTAGGAACAGCTCTGTAGCGGAATGCGAGGAGAGTCCCGTGCTCGTATCATTGGAGGATATGGAGAAGAGGCGCGTTTTCTCCTACCTGTTGTGTTAAACATTCAGGTGTATAAACTTCCATCACGATTACAGTTTCCCACAAAATATATACGAATAAAACACTTACCCTGTTACTTTGTGACAAAAGATTATTTCAGTACAATAAAAAGTCTTTGGAAATCAACTTTTTCCACCTATCACGAAAAGTAAGATAAACACTTTGCACCTTGAAGTCGGTTGCATGTATGTGCAGTCTTGTGATCATACTAGTACCATTTCATGAATTGCACGAGAATGTAGAAAAATGTTGGTGGGAATGGAAGCTATAAGAAACACAGTTAACTAATTATTCTGTGCAACGTAATAATCAACACATTTGAAAATTCAGAAGAGAAGGAACTAAAAATTATGCACATTAAGACAGTAACTAAAGTGCAGATGCGGGCACTGTGCAGATCTGCGCTTTTGCATCTTCAGATCTATACGAATAATGTATACTAACCAGCGTATACATTGATCTTTTTTAGTTTTCTAATGATGAACTGCATCCACACCCATGAGTCTGATTGTTTCTTTGTATCCTTCCATCTACTATCTTTCTGTGTTATTGCTCGGTGTTCAAAACCAAAATGCTATGCCTGCTTCCACGAGGTATTAGAACGAGGTCGCAACAAGGCTAACGAAGTATTATCAAGATACATTGAGACGCCAATTTGTCTGTCGTCATGGTGTGAAGTCGACAGAAATAGTTGCATCACCAGCATCCTATTGTTGTCTTCTCTTACTGAGATTTTCATATTACCCTGAACACAAGACGCCGAGAAAAATGTGTATATTCTCCGTGACGAAACATCCCACATTCCTTTCATCCTTATCCATTCGTTACGTGCATCGGCAGCAATGAGTGATAGGAAAGGTGTTGTGAGGTGACGAATAACAATAACAAAGGTAGTAGTAACAAATCAGTAATCAAGGATGTTTACTGCATTACAGACAAGTGTTAAAGATTAACAAAATAACCAAGAAAGGCTGAGTGTTTAATTGGCACCGTGCATATGTGTTCTTACCAGTTTGTTACTGAATTGTGTTCTGGTTGTTTGCAGAGGGAAAAGAAAGAACCCTGTAGCCATACGTATGGCTTGTACAACGAGATATTACCTATCAACTATCCTTGCTTTACATCACGAGACGAACATGGCATCGCCGAGCTGATATTTGAAATACATTTCTGTTTTCTCTCTTTTTATTTTTCTTTCAATTTTTTGAGAAAAGTATCAAGAAGCGCGAGTAATAAGCAAGTAGGCATATAATCTATTTACTGTTATTTTCATCGGGTTATATAATGCAAAAATACACCTTTTAAGTGTATTATTGCGTAATTCCAATTGTTGATAGTCTATTCGTGAGCTTGCGCACATTCAGTAGGGCGAAACCTATCACAGAAGCAAGCAAAACACAAATATTTCTTGCACCACGCGCAACACACAAACGAAACCTCGCTGCACTGACATATTTTCTGATATATTGCTCGGAAAACGTATCTGATTCGTGTTGCTAAATACAGCTCTATCAGATGTCAATGTGGATGCATACCAAGTGTATAAAAGTATATCTTGAAATACACAGAAAAGGCACAAAGTGGTAGTCGACTGAAACATAGCCACGAACAAGATTGTAGCTGGGGTCGACAGCATCGTCGTCTCCCACCTTGACAACTCGAACGGTGACAGTGCTCGGCCGGTTACTTACGTTTACTGATATCAAAGCTACACCATGAAAACACAAAAATGTTAATAACCTGAAGATCATTAACTTGGGAACCCATAGTAAAGTAAAGCAGTCATCAGTCACAAGATTGGTTTGAACACCATAGTGCTTTAATAGGCACGGTCCTGTTGGAGGTGCTATGTCGTTGCTTTCCTCCGCCCTTTGAGTTGACGTGCCTAGGCAGTTAATAGGGGAACCTACAGTTTAACGTGGCTTTCGGACCACAGTGCAACTCGGCATTTTTCACATCAACAAACACTGCCCAAAGGGAAATAAGTGTAAAACGGGAGACAAAATTCGTGGGACTGACCAGGGATCGAAACCGAGTCCTTCATAATCGTAGTCTTGCTATTTATCACTTTTCCGCCATGTAGCCACCTCTGTAGCTTCTGCTTGGCATTAAAATTAAGGATCTCTTGTTTGTGTCTGCGTTGGCACTTGCGCGTCCCTGCACCAAAATAAAGAGAACTGAATTGAATGTAGTGCCTTCAAGTTGGCATAAACAGAAAAGGAGAAAAATTAAACAACATAAATGGTCTCTCTTTGATGCCTCAACTTTCATTGCCATTATGCGTCTTATGAGAAAAAACGTACACTGGAAGCTCATGTTGTTTATTTAAATGATTACAAAATCAGGTAAAACGAACAGTGAGGTTGTCAGTAAAAGCACATTACTGTTGTCACTATGATGTTGCCTGTAATGATATAGGGCCCGTTTGATCAGGCGTATTGTAGACAGAATTGGAAGAGAGAGCACTACTAAATTCTACAATCCGTATGCATTGCATACACACAGAAATTACTGTTACAGTTTACTTATGGAGCCCAGTGGGTTAATTGCGTATTTTCCGGTGAGAAAGAGCACTGGCAAATAGTCTTCGCTACATTAGGTTACTTAAACCGATGTCACTGTGAGCTAGAATTTATGGTCAGCGATTAAATGTAAGGTCAATGGGTCGGATGCGGGTTTTGCAACTGTGAAATACTTTCCCACATTACAGTAGCGAATATTAAATTTGAACTGATGTTGCGAAAATTTTGAACTTGGATAGCTTAGAATGAAAATCTTTCTGTTTATTGCAAAGGAAAACAATTTATTTTCTAAAACACTCTCTGTCATACACAACTTGAAACCGGCCACGTCGACCAAATCATATGGAAGAAATGACAGTGACACATATCGGAAGGCAGTAAGATCCACTGACTTTTGGTTTGGCAGTATTCGACAGCCATTTCTAGGCGCAAGTAAATTAAGAAAGACAGCGCGTTTTTGTTATCAAGTGATGTCTTCATCAGGTACTTCAGTTTTAATGTAATCTACGTGTTATTGCTGATGTTTGATATTAACATGAAAGGAATTCCGTAGACAGGGAAAGAAACTGTTCTTGGGCAACTACTTCTATAATGACCAAAAAGCATTAAATGATGTTCAAACACATGTGTTCCAGCAGCGTTATGAAGAAAATGATAATAATAATGATGGTAATAATCGAATTATCCGGTAACTTCACACTTCAAAGTGGATTTTCTCTAACTAAAAAATTTGCCGAATTAGTTAAAATTTCAAAATGCTTCCCATCGAGGCTGTGATGCCTAGAAGAGTCTTCACATCCTGCTGACATGAGAATAGCATAATCTCCTTGTCAGAAGCTTGCTTCTACTTAACCATTTAATATTCTCGCATATTTTCCACCGTCACTTAATGTTGTAAGCTAAGCATATGATCCGTTACAGCACACTCCTGGGGCTGGGAAATGTGACCACAATGGTCTGGTGGAACGCACTATCACAGGTGAAATGCGTGGGTTCAGGCATTTACTTTTAAAAGGCACAAACAGATTTACTTTACCTCTGGTAACCTCAAGAAAAAGACGTTATAATTCAGAATCCGCATTAAACATCACGTTCCTTCATTACCAATTGGGCAGAGCCGGTTTACGCTGTGAAATGACGTAGACGGAAGTCATGGTAAACGAAAATACTGTCGCCAGTAAACTCACTTATATTAAAAAAATTTATTTTATTTGATGAACCGACAGCCATTTAAAGGAACAGGGCTCTTATTTTACTTTTCTCACTCCCTTCCCAACCACTGCTTCCCTTTCATGCCCCTCGACTCTTATAACTGTCATCTGGTTTCTGTACAACTTGTAAATAGCCTTTCTCTCCCTGTATTTTACCCCTGCCACCTTCAGAATTTGAAAGAGAGTATTACGGTCAACATTGTCAAAAGCTTTTTCAATGTCTACAAATGCTAGAAACGTAGGTTTGCCTTTCCCAAATATATCTTCTAAGATAAGTCGTAGGGTCAGTATTGCCTCACGTGTTCCAACATTTCTATGGAATCCAAACCGATCTTCCCCGAGGTTGGCTTCTACCAGTTTTTCCATTCATCTGTAAAGAATTTGTGTTAGTATTTTGTAGCCGTGGGTTATTAAACTGGTAGTTCGGTAATTTTCATATATGTCAACACCTGCTTTCTTTGGGATTTGAATTATTACATTATTCTTGAAGTCTGAGGGTATTTCGCCTGTCTCATACATCTTGATCACCAGATGGTAGAGCTGTTTAAGAGCTGGCTCTCCCAAGGCTATCAGTAGTTCTAATGGAATGTTGTCTACTCCCGGGACCTTGTTTCGACTCAGGTCTTTCAGTGCTCTGTCAAACTCTTCACGCAGTATCATATCTCCCATTCCATCTTCATCTACATCCTCTTCCACTTCCATAATATTATCCTCAAGAACATTGCCCTTGTATAGATCCTGTACATACTCCTTCCACCTTTCTGCTTTCCCTTCTTTGGTTAGAACTGGGTTTTCATCTGAGCTCTTGATATTCATGGAAGTGGTTCTCTTTTCTCCAAAGGTCTCTCTAATTTTCCTGTAGGCAGTATCTATCTTACCAATAGTGATATACGCCTCTACATTGTTACATTTGTCCTCTAGCCATCCCTGCTTAGCCGTTTTGCACTTCCTGTCGATCTCATTTTTAAGATGTTTGTATTCCTTTTTGCCTGCTTCACTTGCTGCATTTTTGTATTTTCTCCTTTCATCGATTAAATTCAGTTTCTCTTCTGTTACTCAAGGATTTCTATTAGCCCTCGTCTTTTTCCCTACTTGATCCTCTGCTGCCTTCACTATTTCATCTCACAAAGCTACCCATTCTTCTTCTACTGTATTTCTTTCTCCCATTCTTGTCAGTTGTTCCCTAATGCTCTCCCTGAAACTCTCTACAACCTCTGGTTCTGTCAGTTTATCCAGGTCCCATCTCCTTAAATTCCCACCATTTTGCAGTTTCTTCAGTTTTAATCTACAGTTCATAACCAATAGATTGTGGTCAGAGTCCACATCTGCTCCTGGAAATGTCTTACAATTTAAAACCTGGTTCCTAAATCTCTGTCTTACCATTATATAATCTATCTGATACCTTCTAGTATCTCCAGGATTCTTCCATGTATACAATCTTCTTTTATGATTCTTGAACCAAGTGTTAGCTATGATTAAGTTATGCTCTGTGCAAAATTCTACCAGGCGGCTTCCTCTTTCATTTCTTACCCTCATTCCATATTCACCTACTACATTCCCTTCTCTTCCTTTTGCTAGTATCGAATTCCAGGCACCCATGACTATTAAATTTTCATCTCCATTCACTATTTGAATAATTTCTCTTATCTCATCATACATTTCATCAATCTCTTCGTCATCTTGTTGGGCTAGTTGGCATATAAACTTGTACTAATGTGGCAGGCATGGGCTTTGTGTCTATTTTGGCTACAATAATGCATTCACTATGCTGTTCGTAGTAGCTTAACCGTGCTCCTATCTTTTTACTCATTATTAAACCTACTTCTGCATTACCCCTACAACTTTGTATTTATAACCCTGTATTCACGTGACCAGAAGTCTTGTTCCACCTGCCACCGAACTTCACTAATTCCCACTACTATATCTAACTTTAACCTATCCATTTCCCTTTTAAAATTTTCTAACCTACCTGCCCTATTAAGGGATCTGACATTCCATGCTCTGATCCGTAGAATGCCACTTTTGTTTCTCCTGGGTAGTCCCCCATCCAGAGAGCCGA
The DNA here is from genome assembly GCF_021461385.2 of Schistocerca piceifrons. Lineage (NCBI taxonomy): Eukaryota > Metazoa > Arthropoda > Insecta > Orthoptera > Acrididae > Schistocerca > Schistocerca piceifrons. The sequence continues at coordinate 49,170,978 of NC_060144.1, forward strand.
GTGGGGGACTATTTTACTTCTGGAATATTTTACCCAAGAGGACACAATCATGATTTAATCACACAGTAAAGCTGCATGCCCTCGGGAATAATTACGGCTGTAGTTCCCCTTGCTTCCAGCCACTCGCAGTAGCAGCATAGCAAGGCCATTTTGGTTAATGTTACAAGGCCAGATTAGTCAATCATCCAGACTGTTGCCCCTGCAACTACTGAAAAGTTGCCTCCCCTCTTCAGGAACCACACATTTGTCTGACCTCTCAACAGATACCCCTCCATTGTGGTTGCACCTACGGTACGGCTATCTGTTTCGCTGAGGCACACAAGCCTCCTCACCAATTGTTAGATCCATGGTTCAAGGGGGGGTGTTCCAATTACACCTGGGGCATGAGAAAAATTACTGTTTAAATATCTCTGAGCCTTCTGTACTTAGTTTAATCTTGTCTTCACGGTTTCTGTGGGAGTGATACACAGAGAGCTGAACATTGTCTCTATAGATTCTTCACATAATACTGTTTCTGGAAACATCACAGCTCAGTTTCTCAGTAAATATGGCATCTATCTTCAAGAGTCTGCCAATTCAGATTTTTTAACATTTTTGTGGCATGCTACTTTGAGACAAAAACCTGTGACATTTTATGCTGCCCTTATCTGTATACATTCAGGATCCCCTTTTAGCCTTATTTTGTACTTGAGCGATATTCCGGGATGGGTCATGTTAGAGTTTTGTGAGAAATCTCATTTATACACATGTTGCATCTTTCACCAATATTCTACCAGTGAACAGATGTCTGCCAAATGCTTTACCTATGACAGAACCCATGTGATCATTCAATTTCATACCCTTAGAAATTCTTACACCCTGGTGTTTGCCTAAGATCTCTGCTTCCAACTCTGAGTCACTGATGTTGTGGTCATAGAATATCCCTTTTGTGGTTTGTTTAGTGAAATGCACAATTTTACAGTTCCAAACACTGAAAACAAGTTGCCAATCTTAACACCACTTTGAGCTCTGATTATCTAGCTCTACATATAAGGGTAACTTATAAAAAATCTACATATTATAAAAAAATATGTAACCAGAAAAATGATTTGAATAAACTTAAACTTCGTCAAGTACGGATTGAATCTGTATGTGTATGTGAAACAAGGTTTCAACAATTGGTTTAATTGTCAACTCCCATGCAATAGCTGTGCATGTTTTGAAGCTCCAGTCAAACAAAATAAAATATTTGGAACTAGTCACCCACTTTTTTGTAGTGCATGGTTTACCTGCTGTTAGTTATTTGTTGTTTGTTTTGTGTTACTTTTTTTTAAATTTTTTTCTCCCAGAAGATGGAAGCAGAACATCAAAGCTTTGTTTGTGGTGTGACTACCATCAAACAAGAGTCAGTAAGTAATGTTAATATGAGCAATTATGTGTTTGTTTTTTGTTTTTTAAGATTGTAGCAGTATCTCAAAAATAAAACCAAAGATAGGGAAACAAATAAGCCTTTTTAAAATGGGTTATTGTCCAGCACAATCACACAATATTTCAAAGGGAAATTACTGGTTTCTGCAATCATTGACTAAGTTCAGATCTTTTGTTACCCAATTGTTTTCACAGCTGTGAGCATCCTTCTGTGGGTCTTGCTTTTCTGGAAATTTAGTACAAGTTTGGCAGGTTTTCTGTATTGTTATTTTTATCTCTAAAACCGTAATAAGTGCATCAATCTTTGAAGTGATATCGCATTACTTATGACTCAGATTCAACTATTTGGCACATTGTACATTTATGGGCTGTCAGCTTGTAATATTTTTTGCCTTATGATGTCTTCTTATTTAGAGAATGTATTTACTTTATTTTTTGCAGCATCCCTGCAATCTTATTTTGTATGATTGCAACAACAAATCAGCAGACTGGTTCTCCCAGTCAACACGTTTCTTTTTTTTATTATTTCACACACCCAGAAATCTTTGACACGTAGAAGTGTCAGAGCTGTTGATGTTACTCAGATGTTCTGGTTACATCTAGAACAAGACAGTACACAAAATTACACAAAATAAACAGGTTTTTTCTTTTTTAAGGTGCATAATAATTTAAGAAGTGGTAGTGATCATCAAAACAAGAAAACAGATCCTATAAAGGAGCTTTTGGAATCACATACTTTCTTAGATCTCAATTCTTGTTTACAGGTGGGGCTTAGTGTTATTACTAACCACAACAGTGTGTCCCTTTGTTCTCCAGGATTAGGAATCACACTCCTTTGAAATTAAATCCATTATTTCTTCAGTTGCTGCCATAAGTGAAAGTATTTATGATTGAGTTGTGGGGTACCAGGAGAGTGGGGCCTTCCCAATCAAACCGGTGGTGGTCCTGAAATGTCAGTGCTAGATGTTCTACCACACTGCAGCAAGAATGTGCTGGTGTGCCATTGTGCATCAACCTTATCTGTAGTCTTCACTGACACGACTCGTCCTTGATCAGTATTAATGAGAAAATACTGATAATGAGCACCATTTAATCTCTGTGGCCCTATTAATCTTTGCCCAAAAACACCTGCCTTTTTGTTGTTTGAGAAACAGTGCTTATCCTGTCTTAGTGCAGGTGGATGAGGTTTTCATCAGCCCACACATGCTCATATTGGAAGTTTATGACACAAATTGATGTAAGCTGCGCACCTTATCTGTAAGTGAAATATTAGATAAAAACAAAGGATCTGCACTACACACTTACTTGCACCATTGATAGAACTGCAAGTTGCCAGTTGTGATCTTGTTGCCTTGATGTCTGGTTGTGCTGGTATGGATACAGAAATTGTGTATGAAGTACTGTCTATAAAATGGTAGGAACCACACAGCCCACTAATCGTCACACATTTTATAGAATTTTTGTCTGTTAAGGATGGCATGTTCCATCCATATCAGGTGTATGGAGTGGACAAGGGTATCGACTGTTTACCCTTTGGGTTGCCAAAGAACCTGTGTAACTAGGACTGTGGAAATGTTTGGCAAACAGTTTATTAGGTGCTACTCTGAGGTGCAGATAGTTTTCAGCATGAAGTTCACATACTTGAAAGTTATTTACATTTGCTAAACTGCAACATAAAATCGTATTTGCCATATCATTTGTGGAGTAGTAGGTTTCCATTGTTGGAGAGAAAAGAAAATGCACTGGACCAATTATACTTAAAAACAGTATGAAAGTAATCTGTATAAGTAGATAAGATGCCACAATAAACACCAAGGGTTTTGAGTAATTTACTGTACAATTACATAGACTAACAAAACAAGCTATGCTACAACACAACTCTAGTCCCATAACCGATTACTGACCACATCAGAGTGATGCGTACTGTTGACACACTTTATGAAGCACCAAGTGGTGACTGTGCTCACATCAACAACCAATAATCTTTCAGCCCCTCATGCAGATTTCAGAAAGTATGCCTCTCTTGGCACATGTTAATTGGACTTGTTTTGATGACTAACACCACTTCTTAATCTATTTGGCACTTCGTTTGTAATAAACTGTAAACATCAATACACAGGATACAAATGCCAAAAGGTACAGCAATCATACCAGAAATATTAGTTATAAACTTGACAAGGTGTGGTATCTACAACTTCATTCTTCATTTATGTCCTTTGATTGAAATAAATGTTGTCACACATGACTATCAGTGGAGATGATGCAGTATTATCATAAGAAGTATGTAAAATAAGGAAACAAGGAACAGGAATGTGGATGTAGAGAGTGGCATCTCGATAAAAAGGCCTGTCTGTGGATGATATAGGAAAGGGTACGTCCATTAATTGTGTGAGGGTTTTTTAAGAAAATTTGAACCCACCTTCCTCCCTAGATGAGATGTGGTGAAACCCCCTCCCTTCCCCTCACTTGAAGTTTACCCTATAATTTTTAAATAATTAAATTTATTTGATATGTTCATGTTTTTGCTTTATACCACTAAAAATACCTAATGCAATGTTCAGAATTATTTTTATAAAACTTAATGTCATGTATTATAACAGATATTCTCTGAATATTCTCCACCATTTGACAGCTTTCAAGAAAGTTAAATCAATTAAAATTGTTGTTTTCCATTGTAAATGTAGCTGTCATTTGACAGCTAATTTTGCAGAAAAAATGTAGTACATACATTTAGAAAGTGTATTAAATAGTATTTTTAACTCCTGATTAAAAACATTTTAAAACACTTATTTTAAACATTACAGCTCTGAGGAGTATACAGATGGACAGACAAGAGTCAGACAGATGAAAAGGCTCTGCAAATATAATATTCATAGTTTTGATGGATAGGTAAAAAGCTAGTCTTGTATTGCTTTATTTTATACAACACATTAAATCTCGTTGAACCTTTACTTACTTTGCGAATGAAAGACGACATTGTTTTTACTTTCCTTTGAACTGTGCGATTACTTAGCTTTTCTCTCTCTTCATTTGTATGACCACTAGAGAGGTCACGTTGGTGCACTTAATCTTAGCATCCGCCCATGAATGCTTAACGTCTTGCTGGCATGATAGCATTGAGTTCAGATGGGCCGTAAAGGTTGATGGACACTTTAATATTGTTATACAGGACAGTAATTTTGTAAATGAAAATGTTATCCACTATAATAATGTATATTCTTTCCATTAACAAACTGATGTGAGGTTTTCATTGCCCTCCCCTCCACCATTAAATGAGATTTGCTGAGGTTTTGAGTTCAGCTAGTAAATGGACATCCCCAAAGCATGTACACTGTTAAGACAGGTACCTCAGTGTCCAGAATGTGATAAGGTGGAAAAATAGTCCTGTACATAAAACCTTTCTGATATTCACACATTAATTCCTGAACCAGGATGTAATGGAGCTTGCATATTATCAGCTCTGTACTGTGGATGGTTGAGCGTCATTGTGGGCTTGGCCCTCCACAGAGGAATACTGCGGTATACAAATTGCCATCATTAATTACATAAGTAATTTACAATAAAACCAATTTTACCAGGTAAATGAGTAAATTAACAGTCTTAGGCCATTTCAGAAATGATAATGAAGTGAATACCACCTTCAACTTGAGTTCTGAGAAAACCAACTCCATTACATCCGTAGTGAGTGTAGTCCCCAGAAAATAATTGCCCATCTTGTGATTGGCAATGGTGATAATAAAAGGATGGAATTATTAGTTTGAATATTTTCAATGGGTATTATTGGACTTTAAAAATAATATAGTTGTACTGTAAAGTACTGTTACATATGGTTTCATATGTTTTAGTTGAGACAAGTTCCCTCCATTAATGCTATAAAACTGTGGTCCTTTGTGGTGAAACTTGTACACCTATAAGGCACTGAGATGGATGAGCTAATCCCCGTAATATTGTTTCACCTAGGAGTGCTAACTCAATAGAGGGTTAGAGGAGAACCTGTACACAGTCTTGGAAAACTGGAAGCAACTGCCAAGTTGAAGTTGGGTGTTGTGTTCAGACACGCAAAGTCTGGGATTGGCTCCAGATTGAGCACAAGTATTCTCCTAGTCACAAAGGTCGCCTCAGTATGGTTTGAGTAAATGGGAGACAGACCCCAGTGGTGCCCCGGTGTGAATGGTCTACTCTTCTTTTGTTGTAGAGCCGTACAGTATCTCTGTAAGCCAACTCCCTGCAACCTGCGTACAACCTGATTCCAGACATTCAACCTGCAGCTGCACAGTGAGGTGCCTAATACAGCGGGTACTGAACACTTCTCATGCTTGTGTTGCAGGACCTGTGTGTATTTTATGTAACTGAAATGAGTTAAAAGAGCGGAAATGAGTGGAGAGATCAGTATGGATGAAATTGGTGTAGACAGAGTAACATGAATTATGCCAGTGAAAACTTTCAGGATATGCTGAACCTACAATGTGAAATATGTTGAAGGTATGTGAGTTTGTTTTGATGGGTAACAGTCTCTTCAGTTTATGTCACTGTACGGTATTGATAAGTTTAATTTGTCATTTTTGTACTAAAAAATTCAGACAAAACCATTACAGATTTACTTTTATTGTATGCATTATGGAAATAATAGCTATGTGGGTGATCGCATCACATCCAAAAAGCAGTTATAGCAAAATTATATTTGCCTTTTCTAATTACAGTATAGAATCAAAAAAAATTCCAAAATAATAGTTTCACTTCACAGAATTAGCTTTCAGAGCCTTAAATTATTGTCAAGATTAGCACAATGACTACTTGTTAACTTACGTAAGAATTTATACTGTTACATATGGTTTTTACTCTGTGTTTTGGAATGAGATGTTGTTACATTATGGTTGTTGTTCATTGGGTAGCAGGCATGATGGTAATAGTATGGCCAGCAGTATGTGAAGTGGTAACTTGAGTAGAGTGGAAACACATTCTGAATGGTATGTCTTCAAGAAAATATAAACAAACCCAAGAATGAGTAAAATTGCATATTGGCTTTAACTCAGAAATCACCAATTCCACATTTGATGCATACAAAATAGCAAATTCCAGTTCTTTAAGTATATAATGGAATGACTACAATCAACAATAGATGAGAACATTGATTCATAAAGATGAGTAAAGCAAAGGATATGCTTTCTGCTCTTGAATAATTTTAAATTTGTTGTAAAGTTTTTGTTGAGTAAACTGCATGTACAGCTAAATTCAGCGTATATACAATCTCATTGATTCCCTCAAAGTAGGAGTGTTTGAAATATGATGCATTGATTTCATCCGTAATGACCCAGTTATTTAATATCGCAGCATTTAACTAACTTCATGTACATCCTTTGTGTAAGGCTAAGCCACAGTGGTTCACTGACTCTGTTTCCCTAGAGCTGCTGTTGTGTTCTGTACCACACATGTCATGGTTGCAGAACCTCAGGATACAGGATTGTGAAATTGTATGATGGAACATCAGTGACAAATGAAAGTTTGAATCAGGCTAGGGTGGTTTGTCAGACAATCTGACTATTGTGGCAATTTTGTCTAGGTTCAAGTCCCAGTCTGTCACAGACTTTCAGTTGTCATGACATATTCATTTATGTTGTTTAGACCCATTTTTTCTGTATTTTTGTAGCCTGTGTTGCACCTGTACCTCTCATTTATTTTCATTCAAGTTGAAACTGACCCATCCACATCTCCAAATCATGAGATTGAAGACATATTTATTAAGGAAGAAACTCTGGTAAGTATCAAAATTCATCTGTCTTTACATTGTCTGCAAACCAATGTGCACAGCATGACGGAAGGTGACTTGTGTGGATATTAACTCCTCGTCTTGTTATTTCACTCATAGGTGATCCGCAAGGAATGTTACCGGCCCCCACAAGCATCCTAGCCTTGTACCTTATTTGCAAGCTTCTGGTGTGCCTTGTGTGATAGAGATACAGGAATTGGGTTTCAGTCTATCTGAACTGCTGGTTTCTGAACTGGATTGAGTGATGTAGAACACTGGTTAAGACACTGGAGGACAGGAGTTGAGAGTCCTGTATGACCACCCATATTTAAATTTTGTGGAGTTTCCCTGATTTGGATAGGCCAAATGCAGGACAGTTCCTTTGAAAAGGTTGCATCTGATTTTCTTTCCCATCCTTTCCCTGTAAAGATCTTGACACCTGCGAGATGTTGAGCCCTAATCTGTCTCGCTTCCTTCCCTCGATCTCCTTCAGTCTGTCATGCTAACATAAAAGGAACTATAAATCAAATATTCAGATGTATGATTGATTATTGATTGATTTGTCAGTAAATGGTATATTGCTTGATGTACTCTTTATGAATCACAGTTCATCCTGTACAGTGCAAGGCAAATAGGTTGCTATCAATATAAGTACATCACAGGAGAAAGGAAAGATGAAAACTGACTGTTCAGTGTTCCTGGGTAGCAATGTGCATCAGAATTTTTATTGAATATCATATATCTTCTCAAACCCTTGGGTTCAGTGTTGTCCACTGTACATGACATTTGGTACTGGAAAGCATTGCAAAATTAGCTTACTTTATATGCTTCCACCCATTGATGTCAAATGGACTGACATTCTGGGTCATTTCTGGATGTACACATAAAGTATCCATCATACAGAAAAGAACTGTGAGAGTAAATCTGGTGCCCACCCTCAAACTTCATGTACACAGATGTTTAAAAAATTATGCATTGTAACAACAGCCTCACGTATGTTTGGTATTATGACCTTTTGTTGTGAAGAGTTAGTCACATTATTTGAAAATAGCAGCACCCTTAAATAGGCACAAAAATGTACTCCACTATCTCCAATATTACCTTAACTCTTGCACAGAAAGTTGCAAAGTATGCTACAACAAAAATATTTGATCACCTTTATGAATTAAAGTTGCCGGTAAATAGTGTAAGTTTTAAAAACCAATTGAAAGCCTTTCTATTTGACAACTATGAATTTCTGAATGTGCTTGGGTTACATTTGTCAAATTTTGTTGTATATTAAGATAAAAAATCTGGTTACATAAATGGTCATAATGTAGCAGTGTTTCAACAGAGAAAATGTATCTTATTTGGAAACTATTGATGTGTTCCAGATCACAGTTGAGTTGTTGTGAACACGCAAAAAGTAAAGTAAACTACAAAAGATGTTCTGAAAACACGTTTCTGTTTGAAAAACAATGATGAAACTTGACTGCCAAAATCAAATACACCATGGCATCAAAAACTATACATCTTGCATTATTTTTCGACATAGTCACCACCAATATTAAGACATTTGTCATAGCGTGCAATCAGTTTGAAGAAACCACTCTGATAAAACTTGGCACCTCAGGATGCAAGAAAATTTTGCACAGCCTGCTGCACTCCAGCATTGGTTTGGAAGTAACATCCCGAGACTAGATGGGGATAGTCTGTAGGCATTCACACACTAGTTCCATATTCTATTCGCACCAGATAACAGCACACGTTTCCATTGGTGACCACATTGTCTGTGCACATCTGTCTGCCATCGTGATAGGTGCTCTAATAACCTCAGTTACGCCAGTTTACTGCTATTATCTCTTTTGTGGTGCTCTGTGCATACATCATTCTTCCTCCACTGGCACCCCTTCTCTTTCTAAACTAGCAATGGATGTCGACTCGTATGGCACTTGTTGTGTCACCTGGTGTACTACGTTCTCTTTCAAAAACAATGACAAAAGTTGCTTTTGGAATGTCCCTTGTATATCTATATACTAAGATGGCAAGGTATTTTGTAGGCAGTTCTTTAACAGTTCCACTCATAGATTAAGCTTGACAAGAATGATTACTTGCATGCCTTTCTCCATGCCCTGCTGTAAGTTTTTATTTCTGCAGTCTCTTCAGCAGATATATATGGTGTTCAAAAGGTGTGTGAAGATTTTGTCCTGATAACTGAGACTTATATTTTTGTAAATATATTTCATGGGATTTTGTTATCTTATCAGTATACTTTACCCGTAATTTCCATTATTATCTTTCACAGAACAGCCAGGTTTGCAACCATTTCTGCTATCCCTTTCTTTTGCACAAGTTTAATGGTCCCTGTTAGTCCAACCAGTTTTGGATCCCACACAATTAAGCAGTACTCTAATGTATGGCATAAGAAGTCTCCTTCACAGCCAAACTGAAAATTCCTGGTGGCCAATCGATGGATTAAATCTTGCCATTTGTTTTACCTGAGACTAAGATTATTTAGTAGTTCAACTTCATATCTCTACAATTTGTTTATGCTCAGACACTGGTAGGACAGGTCTGACTTTTGCTGTGACTTATTAACCCCGTAGTGCAACATTACTGCATTTGTTTGTATGAGACTGATATTTTGTTGAAAACCAGCTGGACATTTCTACAATTCTTTATTGAATGACTGTTTGTCATAGATACATCATTTGCTAAAAGCTGAGCCTGCAACTAATACTATCTGCTAAGCAATTAATGTATAACATGAACAGTAATGATCCTATTACACATCCATGAGGATACCAGGTGTGAAATTCAGTAACTGTAGATGCTTCTTTATCCATTCATGACATATTATGACTGTCACATTCATGACTAGGTCTCCAAAAAAACATACTGAGTCAAAAACTTTTGAAAAGTGTTGTAATACCAAATCCAAGTCATATCCATAACTCTCACAAGGAAAGTAATCCAGCTGACGTGGCTTAACCCAAATAAAAATAGTTTTTAAGTTTGGAGAAATGTCTTCTCTGCCACTCATCAGCGTCATTTATCTGTGAAACTGTGCATTTGTGCACAATCAATGATCAAAGGTTAACAAATTTGAATACTGCAGAAGCAACAGTCACAGAAGGTTCATAAGAATCATAAGTGATTTGGCAAAAAAATTAACACATGCAATATTTAGTATTATATTTCTCAAAATAGAACTTCCATTTTGGGGTATTTCAATCACCACCTTGAATCTCCACAGTCACATTTCAGTTACTAATAGGGGAAGATTGTACAGAAACCCAGCTGCATCTATTTTGGGGAATATGAGTATTCAAGTACTGTATGTTTTTTCAAGCAAACATTTAGCTTTTTTGATATGATATCTAATTTATGAAACGTATGCTTGTGTAGTCATTGATTCGTTAACCTTTGAACATTGGTAGTGTTAAAATATTAAGGTTTATGGATAAATAACCTTGATGGGTGGTAGACCATACATATCTCCTTATTTTAAACTAATTTTTATTCAGTGTTAGTCATTCAAGCTACTGTGGTTCCATTGTAGGAGTATCACGTATTAAGAGTACAGGATAGGTTTCACATCACTCACTGTTTAGGGAACCCAAACTCATTGCTGTAGAGAAGGTCACTTGTAGTAATTCTGTGGATTTCTACTGTTTATTTATTTATTTATTCATTTATTAAAATTGGTGTGAACTATGTTCAACAAATAATGGTTATTAGTAATTCACTTGTGGATTTTATGTAGGACCCAACAGGGATTAATCAATAAGTTTTCACGACTGCAAATGTTTCATTTATAAAATTATCTCATCTATTATGTTGAGGTGGAATGTATTTTCCGGTCTTTGGAGAATGTTCGGGAGCTGTGACCCTTTCAGTTTACCAACCACTGTGGCTCAGTGCTGACTGATTTGGTGTACATCTGCACCCTAGTGTAGTATCACATGTTTGACATTATAATGCAGTGGACAGTGCAGTTGAAATAATAAAGAATGTGAGTAAGACTGTGACAGGAGAGTGGAAGGGCTAGTTGATTAAGTGGTTTATACTTAACAACCTTTATTAAAACAAATAAATTAGAACTAAACTTAATCATCCCCATGGGTTCAATTAAAAAACACATTGAAGATAGTTTAGGAGCTATGGCTTCTTAAGAAAACAGGAAAAATAGCAGTTGTCCCCAACTACCAAAATTATAACAAGAATCTTTAAGAATTTGGCACAACAATCCTGAAATTAAAAACTTACATTAAAACTGCCGTCAGCAACAATATAAAACAGAGAAATGATTTAACATTCAAATTTGATCAGTCATTTTACAGATATGCAAATTGAGAGATTGCCTTCACCACCTTATTCCACAGAAACTCTTCAGATATCGTCTTGAGTTACATTAGGATGACTGTTGACATGGCCACATAGATTGGTCCCATCACATTCGGCAAGACTTCCAAAATCATCCAGGATAAAGCTCTTGCTCTATATCAGCAGCTTGGTTGCTTGTCCAGTGTCAGTGTCCCATCAGTTCAGCCACAGCAATCATTCTGTCTGCCAGTCAAGTACTCTCATGGCCGGATGTCACTCCGTGTGGCCACTGCAAAATTAAAAACTTGCGCAGCTGGCAGCTACAGAATGGTTCTTGTGTCCATCACAGCACATACTCCCATCCCCAAAATGTCTAGATGAGATAGGAGCTTCCTAGTGAGGGAACTCGAGAAGACAATATTAGTGCCACCACTGCACGGGATACTACAGTTAAATTAAATTACTAAAGGTCCTTTCCTTTAGTGTTGTTACATCTCCAATTAAGGATAAATTGGAAGATAGCAGGAGTAGAGGTAGTGAAGATTTACCCATGCCTTGCTTAAAAGTACAGTTTGTAATGTACATACTTAATATACATAGGAGATGATGATTTGCTCACAGTTGCACCAGTTCATTGAACACTATTACTGAACATTGGTTATCAAAACAGTTGCTCCCCTTCTTTATACAGGCTTAAATTCATACACATCACTTATTACACTTTCTTACATCATTAGTATTCAGTTTAACTTCAGATAAATATACCCAAAAAAAAATTCAATTACAATGTAGGTTTTTGATGCGAAGGGTGACTGGAGTTGCAACCAGGAAGAGTTGTACCATCACCTTCAATCTGGGCAACAACTTCATCATTATTTTATCTTTCGCTTTACTGACTGCCTGAAAGCTCTGCACTCAGACTCTGTCACCCTGTTTGAGGTGAGTAGGACATCTCCCCTTGTTATAATTCTGGGCTTCTTGCTCTTCAAATTAGCTCTTGTCCTCTTCCAGTAGTCTCAGATCTGCATTGTATCACTTTTCTCAGTTAACAGTGGGTTGATTTATCACAAATTTTCTAGTGGCATGTTGGGCTTACATGTGAACATAAGGCTAGCGGGATCTGTTTCTGAGACTCATGTACCATCATGTTGAAAGCAAAAGCTAACCATTGAAGTGAATAGACCCATCAGGAAAGGTCTTGATATTGGTGTGCTATGTGGGCAGAACACAAATTGCGGTTGACTCATTCCTCAAATGATGGGATAGGACAGTAAGGCATTGTAGCAGTACGTGCAGTCCACCTTTCGAAACAGGAACCCTGAAACAGTCTTGTCTTGAATGATGCAGCATTATCAGAGACTACATATTGAAATTGCCCAAGGGTACCAAACAAGGTAAACAGGACATACAGACACAAGCTTGTGTCTGTATGTGTGGATGGATATGTGCGTGTGTGCGAGTGTATACCTGTCCTTTTTTCCCCCTAAGGTAAGTCTTTCCGCTCCCGGGATTGGAATGACTCCTTACCCTCTCCCTTAAAACCCACTCCTTTCGTCTTCCCCTCTCCTTCCCTCTTTCCTGATGAGGCAACAGTTTGTTGCAAAAGCTTGAATTTTGTGTGTATGTTTGTGTTTGTTTGTGTGTCTATCGACCTGCCAGCGCTTTCGTTCGATAAGTCACCTCATCTTTGTTTTTATATATGACTTTAAATATTTATGTATATTGTTCTTATTCCTAGTATTGATACTGTGTACTAAGCAGTTAGTTGAAAAAAGAGATGTATTATTTACAAAAAACTTCATTAAGGAATAAATATACTGAGAAGCTGTGGTTAATATGCCCAATTCTTTGAATAGGTTTCGACATGATGTTCTTGGATTTACACTACTCATTACTCTTACTATACGCTTCTGTACTCTAAAAATTTTTTCTCTGTTTGTGGAGTTACTCCAAAATATGATACCATATGACATAATGGAGCGAAAATAAGCAAAATATGCCAGTTCTTTTTTATATTTATATCTCCTATGTCTGAAATCATTCACATTGCAAACACAGACTTGTTTAGGCACTTTAGCAGTTCGTTAGTATGTTGCTCCCAACTGAATTTTTTATCAAGTTGTAATCCCAAGAATTTTACACTCTCAACTTCTCCTATTTCCATGTCATCATATTTTATACACACACCAGAAGGAAATCTGTTGGAAGTTCTGAACTGCATATAGTGGGTCTTTTCAAAGTTTAATGACAGTGAATTGGCTATGAACCACTTATTAATGTCAGTAAAAATTTGATTAGCTGCCCTTTCTAAATTTATATTTGATTTACTATTTATTGCAATGTTTGTATCATCTGCAAATATGGCAAACTTGGCATCTGATAATGTAATAGATGACAGGTCATTAATATACACAATAAACAGTAGTGGACCTTGTACGGGACCTTGGGGAACACCACATGTAATTTCTTCCCAGTCAGTTGATGTCTGATTTTCTACTGCTGAAGTGTTACGTAATGACACCTTTTGTTTTCTATTAGTAAGATATGGCTGAAACCACTTTGCATTACTACCAGTGATGACATAATATTTTAATTTACTTAAAAGAATGCTGTGATTCACACAGTCAAAATGCCTTTGACAGGTCACTGAATATGCCAGTTGCCTCTAATTTTTCATCCAATGAATTAAGGACATTTTCGCTGTAAGTGTAAATAGCTTTCTCAATATCAGAACCCTTAAGAAACCCAAATTGTGACTTTGACAGTATGTTATTTTCACTAAGGTGCTTAAGTAGATGCTTGAAAATAACCTTTTCAAAGGTTTTTGAAAAAGTTGGCAAAAGTGAGATCGGTTGGTAATTTGACATCATTTCTTTGTCCCCTTTCTTGTGGAGAGGTATAACTTCAGCATATTTAAGCCAGTCCGGGAATGTTCCTGTGACAAGTGATTGATTACACAAATAACTTAAGATATGACTAAGCTCACATGAACACTCTTTTATTAACCTTGTTGATATGTTATCATAACCACTAGAATGATTTGATTTCAAGGACTTTATGATGGATTCTATTTCTTTGGGTGAAGTAAGTGTCAATTCCATTTTACTGAGATTGCTTGTGTGCAATGGTCTCAGATATTCCATTGCATTATTTACTGAACCTGACAACCCCATGCTATCAGTAACGGAGACAAAATACTTGTTTAAATGGTTTGCAACACAACATGCGTTTGTTAACAGGGTTTCATTTATTTTTAGAGCTATTTGTTCCTCCTTATTTCTGGTCCTACCTGTCTCTGACTTAACTATATCCCATATTGTTTTTATTTTATTGCTGGATGTATTTAACTTCTTCTCATAATGTAGGTGTTTAGATTTCCGGATAACCTTCTTCAGTATTTTGCAGTAATTTTTGTAATGAGCTGTAATGCTAGTATCAAAGGTGTCCCTACGTATCAGATGGAGTTTCCTTTTTGTCTCACATGATATCTTTCAGATTCATATCTGTGTAATGGATCGGGAACACACGTGTCTGTGTTGTAAATCCACGAATGAGTTGGCCTTTCCACAAACAATAACCTACTCCTATCCTCTGGACTTACCCCTTCAACCTCTGCTTCACTCTGTGGTAAATATAATGCCTTTACTACGTGCCTAATATCCCACATGTACCGTGCTAACAGCTCCCTGTTTTCTTTTACCCACCAGTAGTCCCTTTGCACTAATTCCTACAGCATCTACAGAGAAGGTATCAGTTTCATACACAAATGGTCCCAAAATTCACTAAGGCTACTCTGTGCTATTCTAGCTGTATTATCAGAAAACATTAACTGCCCTGCATGCTTTGGATATAGCAACTTATAAAAGTGTTGTCCTGTCAATCCACAGTTTTCATCTTGTTCCTGTAACTCATCTAGCGACCACAATAGGTGCTGAATTTGGCCTAAAGTGTTGACTGACAATTTTCTACACTTGTAACAACCCAATTGAAAAATTAGGTAAATTACCAAAAAAATTAAGGCACCATCAGTCTGCTGTCTTGTCTCGATATATACTGCAGAATAAGGGATGTGGCTGGAGTTACATGTGATAATCACTGATGGCCCTTGTCAAAGATAAAACTTATTTATTAATTGTCATCTTGAAACTGCCTGGCAGAGTAAAACAATGTGCTGGACCGAGACTCGAATTCGGGATCTTTGCCTTTCGCGGGCAAGTGCTCTACCAACTGGGCTACCCCAGCACGACTCACACCCGTCCTCACAGCTTTACTTCTGCCAGTACCTCGTCTCCTACCTTCCAAACTTTGCAGAAGCTCTCCTGCAAACCTTGCAGAACCAGCACTCCTGAAAGAATGGATATTTCGAAGACAGTTGGTAGAGCACTTGCCCGCGAAAGGCAAAGGTCCCGAGTTTGAGTCTCGGTCCGGCACACAGTTTTAATCTGCCAGGCAGTGCACACTCCACTGCAGAGTGAAAATCTCTTTCTGGAAACATCCCCCAGGCTGTGGCTAAGCCATGTCTCCACAATATCCTTTCTTTCAGGAGTGCTAGTTCTGCAAGGTTCGCAGGAGAGCTTCTGCAAAGTTTGGAAGGTAGGAGATGAGGTACTGGCAGAAGTAAAGCTGTGAGGGCAGGCGTGAGTCATGCTTGGGTTGCTCAGTTGGGTAGGGCACTTGCCTGCGAAAGGCAAAGGTCCCGAGTTCGAGTCTCGATCTGGCACACAGTTTAACCTGCCAGGCAGTTTCATATCAGCGCATGCTCTGCTGCAGAGTGAAAATCTCATTCTGGAATTGTCATTTTGTCAAAGACAAAAACTGTTTGGCGATTGTGCAGAGTTACTGTCCAAATGTCGCCAAGTTTCATGGTCTCTGCTTTCCTATTACAATTTTGCCAATGTTTATGTATTTCAATGGCTTCTCTACATAGCTGTGGATAATAACACACTGAATAACATCTTGGTGTGTATACAAAATGAAATAGAATTAAAATTCAGTCTAACTTACTGTAACGAGATGACGATAGCTGGCCAAACAGTATTTCTTATTCTCACAACAAGAATAAGAATTAATCGAAATAAATTCACAAACACAATATTTGATGGCAGTAAGTACACTACACACTAATCAGACAATGCAAAAACACGCTTAATTCAGAGTCAGAGTCAGTGGAACTATCCGTATCACTGCTCGTATTGACAGATATAATCAAGTCTTCGACACTTTGTTGTAAGATACCTTCATTGTTCCATGCGTCCTGTATCACTCCTTTCACGTGATGCCAGTCTTCCAATGTCACAATTTCGCGTTCCACTGCTGTTAATGTGAATTTCTTATTTTCTGCAGCAATACGCCGTTTAACCTGAGCCCAAATCAGCTCTATTGCGTTGAAATGGCAATGGTAAGGAGGCAATCTGAGCACTTTATGCCCGTATTTTTTTGCTACTTCATCCACAACGTAAGTCGGGTTCTTTGGCTTGGGTTGGGATACAAGTTCTAATAATTCTGCCCTTGTCAAATTACTGTCGAACTGTACCTTATGTTTCTGTAACCAGCTAACAATGTCGTTTTTCTTCGTTGCCATTGTGGGCGATTTATTTTGTATTACTGAGTGATAAGGAGCGGTATCCATAATAATGATAGAGGTTTTTGGTTAAGTTCTGGAAGACACAGTCTTCAAACCATTTCACAAAAGTATTGTGGTTCATCTCTTCGTGGAAGTCGGAGGTCTTATTTGAACTGAATAGCAGCAGACAATTTGGAATGAAACCTTTTGAATTTCCGGCATGTGCTACAATTATCCTTTTTCCTCTGCCGATCGGAGCTGCCATACTACCGCTGATGGTACCGTCTGTTTTTAAACTGTGTCCTGCATTCACCCATGTTTCATCAAGCCAAACGATATCACCAAAATTTGTCCCCACTAATTTTCTAAGAAAGCGGCATCGCCAGGCTGCAATATCTTTGCATTCCATTAATAACTTTCTGCCAGAGATGGATTTATATCGGAATCCTAACATTTTCACAACTCGTAACAAAGACGATTTACTACCCTGAAACAGATCAGCCGCTGTAAGGGTAGCATGTAGTTTTTTGAGTGTTGGATACTCCTTCCTCGAATAAAATGCGTATATTTGATGACGAATGGCATCTTCCTGAAAAGAGTCAAATTTTGTGACCCTCTTCTCTAGTCGCCTCTTTTTTCAGGTGTCTCCAATTTAGATGATTCACTTGAGCCTTCTTTCATGAATTTCTCCTTGCAGATTCTTACTACTGATCGTTCACTAACTTGCAGAGCAGCTGCAGTTCGCTCCACCACCTTATCCAAAGGAATGAGAGGCCGTCCTGTATCCCTCTCTCTCTCTCTCTCAAGATACTCCCTTAAGGAACACACGTATTCACGCACCTGACTGCGTATAACGACGCCATGTCCGCCACTTTTTGGAGGTTTCCGAGGAGTGTGCAGCCTCAGTCTCCCCCTCTTGCGACTGCTTCCATCAGACATCGTAAACATGCGAAGCTACAAGTCACTCAAATCTCTCTACCGCACATATACAACGGCTCACTGAGGACTGGCTGGCTGGCACAATGCCTTGCCTTAGTCAGCTCAGCAGAGCGAAGTGGCAACGCAGTGGCTGCCGACAACGCCGGCTGCCATTGGTTTATTAGTGGCGGGAGCCCTGCATCCCGTTGCCTGTCAAGTGACAACTACTTTAAATCAGACTATAATGATACTGGCACAGCTGTAAGAAAACTGTGTTACTGTGGGGACTTTGTGAAAAAGCCATCTAGATTGTTTAACGTATTTCTTTACTTATAATGCTGTATTGACTGATGCCATGATATGGTCAAAACTTGGAAATTGTAAAACAATGTCCAGTATCCATTCCAGTTAAACATCTGCATAAGTGGGATGTTATTGAATGTGGCATTGAACATTGTTTTTCAAATTTCAAAGTTTTGACCTGATGAGAGCAGTAACCAAAATGAAATTAAAATAATGAAATATGATAAGCGATCTAAACGAGTTTATTCTCAAAACAGTTTTCCTTGACCATTAAACTGTGTCAGCATTGCCAGTTCCTAAATGTTGATACTACGTTCCAACTATTTATAAGACAGGCTACCCATTGTATACTCAGTTTCCCTGTTGAGTGTCATGCTGAATGATGGGGTGCACATTCACATTCTTTCTAGTGTGGGTATACCACCATTTGACATTCCATTGACGTCCAGGCGATTTGCCATTGACATCCATGCGATTTGGTGATAATCCAATGTTAATGGCTTATCTTTAATGTGTTTGAACAGCTGTGTTATCAGATTGTATTGTACTTACGACACAGTATAAATTTTGTGCGTGATAATTGTGTGGTACCACATTCATAGCTATGATCACTTCCACAAACACATTTATTAAAAGAAAACAAAAGGAAGTGAGCTGATCATTTCTTTGTGCTTTTGCTGGAAAGTTTGTTATTTCCTGTCCCTCGGCTTATGTAGCATTTTCTGATTGTTTCAGGAATATTCACCTTCAGATGATTTTCCAGGGCCTAGCACTCAGGATAGTGGGAAAATGGAGGATGAGGAATGTGAGGAGGATATGGAGGATGCAATGAGCGAGGGTGATGGTAAGGTGAGTTATGTTCCGTGTGACCTGTCCACTGTTGGTGTGTTGGTGGCAGCCATGTGAGACCAGTAAGGTCAAATTGCTGCCTGTGGAATGTTGGATTTGCTTGTGAATGTTATGGACAAAAGTGATTTGATGGGGAGGAAAAGATTTTACAGCCAATGCTGTTTAGTTCTTATATTGATGTGTACAGAGTGTCTAGAAAGGACAACTTTTCTCACAGGAGGTAGTGCTGGGCATAACTATAAAAACAGTTCTCTTAACAGGTGTGAAAAAGCAGAAACTTGTGTAGGTATGGGCCATCTCACTCCTGCTGAGAAAGCCAGTACTTAGTGGTGTAGGAAATCGTCCAGTTGACGTACAGTGCTCATTCTGTATTGGTTGTGTTTGTCTCTATACATAATGCTGTTGTCAGACAATCTGTTCTATATTAGTCAGTTTGATGTTATGCTGGCATCAGAACAGTATTACTGATCCTGTGAAGTGTGAACAAGATAAAGATATTATTGCATGGCAGACATGATATTCTGCTGCAGTTTAACCAGTGGCATTAATTGACAAGCAATTGTTACATAGAGTGAACATCATACTTGGTGCCCTATTCTGTTTAGAAAATGTTCAGCAGACTTCCAGAAATGGGTGCATTCACAATAAGAATGAGGGACTGTAGTAGACCTCATGCAGTTTGCATACCCTTTATGGAGAATTGCAATGGCTGATTTTTGTAGGATAAGTATGCAAAAATTGGCGCTACTGAACACATAAATCACACTTTCACGTAGTCAGTGCTGTGCAAGTGCAACTTGCACTTTATTTAAGGTTGAGACAAGATTCACACTGAGATAATAAATAAGCACAATAACCACATGTGAATAGAAGAAAATTATCAAGCAATCGTGGAAGCAAGGGATCAAGTTCACTTTAGTGTCAATATGTTGTCAGGAATTGTAGGTGACAGATTCATAGCACCATAAACTTTACCAGACATATTACAAATTAACAGGTGCTGTCTATCACCAATTTGTGTGTGCCAAATACCCATACTATTGGAGAATGTTATTTATCCTGTAGATAAGAATAACTATTTCTCTTTTATGACTGAGTTTTGATTATTTTTCCAACCAAACACGTCACCTAGTTGTAGCAGGCACTTTCAGTGATTTACAAACATATAAAAGCGGTACTTATTTAACACAATTTATTGCCTACTTTTGTCTCTCCTATTATCTTCATCCATTTGCTGTTGTATTAGAACTTCTTGACTTGCATCTGATTGATAAGTTTTAAAGCAATTGCATTTCACAACTGTGCTGTTGACTGCATTTAACCTTGCTGCTGCAGCTACAGATAGGCATAAAATACCTGTGGTTTAACAGCACCTGCACACCACAGGCCTCAATATGGTATTGAGCACAGCGTGAGCAGTAACATGAAATTTGACTTACTGAATGAGTATATACGATGGATGGCAAGTCAACAAGCACCCACAGCAACAGGCTATTGCTCTGTTTAAAATTTCACAATTTCATGGAACATGGGAGAATATAGTATTAAATCTTCCCACTGACTTGCACAGTCAGCAAACTCATTGCATTTGAATGAACTTGTGGTAAGGACTCTTATGTGGTATGTATTCAGTGATGTTCCTTCTTTTCTCTTCCTGGTGTATGCAGAACAGTAAATTAATTGTAGTAATATAGATAATGGATGATGAGTTGTGCCATCTGGGATTATTTTATTTCACAATCTGATAATGCTTCTTTTATCTAATAAATAATTTCCTCCATTGTTGTATTCATGTCATTTAACTGTAATGTTAATACCAGATATTTTATAATGTGTGAAATTGAAGGATGTATACAATTTAGTTCTTGATAGCAAACAAATAGACTTACTTTGCTAGTTTTGTACAAGCAAAATAATATTTCCAAAGACTGGAAAAGCAGTGGAAATGTCTATATCGAACTGTTGCTGGCAATATAGTATTCCTGAACACTAATAATGCCCAAGATTTGTGCCCAAAATTTGATTTTTTATTCCCTTGTGTTTGACATCTATTTGTTTCTCTTTCTGTTATTGAAAAATTGCCTGCTGAAATTTACACTCGACATACAAGTGACAGTTCAGATGCTTCCTGATGACAACATAAATTTATGTTGTTTGATTAATGTTTTTATTTCAGAATTTCTAATTATGATGAAATATATTTCATTTGAAGGTCGTAGTTTTCAGCATTCACTGTTAGCTTTATTTCCAATCACTCACTATGACTGTACCAACAATGACAGGGTTATTTCAAAATGGAAGATTTTTGTGTAACTATGTGCCAAAAAAATTAACCATTCTATCACATATATGAACCATGGACCTTACTGTTGGTGGGGAGGCTTGGGTGCCTCAGTGATACTGATAGCTGTACCGTAGGTGCAACCACAATGGAGGGGTATCTGTTGAGAGGTCAGACAAACGTGTAGTTCCTGAAGCGGGGCAGCAGCCTTTTCAGTAATTGCAGGGTCATCAGTCTGGATGATTGACTGATCTGGCCTTGTAACACTAACCAAAACGGCCTTGCTGTGCTGGTACTGCGAATGGCTGAAATCAAGGGGATACTACAGTTGTAATTTTTCCTGAGGGCATGCAGCTTTACTGTATGGTTAAATGATGATGGCTTCCTCTTGGGTAAAATATTCCGGAGATAAAATAGTCCCCCATTCAGATCTCTGGGGAGGGACTACTCAGGAGGACGTTGTTATCAGGAGAAAGAAAACTGATGTTCTACGGGTCGTAGCGTGGAATGTCAGATCCCTTAATCAGGTAGGTAGGTTAGAACATTTAAAAAGGGAAATGGATGGGTCAAAGTTAGATATAGTGGGAATTAGTGAAGTTTGGTGGCAGGTGGAACAATACATCTGGTCAGGTGAATACAGGGTTATAAATACAATATCAAATAGGGGTAATGCAGGAATAGGTTTAATAATGAATAAAAAAATAGGAATGCGGGTGAGCTACTACAAACATGAATGCATTATTGTGGCCAAGATAGATACAAAACCCACACCTACCACAGTAGTACAAGTTTATATGCCAACTAGCTCCACAAGATGATGAAGAGATTGATCAAATGTATGATGAGATAAGAGAAATTATTCAGATAGTGAAGGGAGACAAAAATTTAATAGTCATGGGTGCCTGGAATTTGATAGTAGGAAAAGGAGGAGAAGGAAACGTAGTAGGTGAATATGGAATGGGGGTAAGAAATGAAAGAGGAAGCTGCCTGGTAGAATTTTGCACAGAGCATAACTTAATCATAGCTAACACTTGGTTCAAGAATCATGAAAGAAGGTTGTATACATGGAAGAAGCCTGGAGATACTGGAAGGTCTCAGATCGATTATATAATGGTAAGGCAGAGATTTAGGAACCAGGTTTTAAATTGTAAGACATTTCCAGGAGCAGATGTGGACTCTGATGACAATCTATTGGTTATGAACTGTAGATTAAAACTGAAGAAACTGCAAAAAGGTGGGAATTTAAGGAGATGGGACCTGGATAAACTGACAGAACCAGAGGTTGTAGAGAGTTTCAGGGAGAGCATTAGGGAACAATTGACAAGAATGGGGGAAAGAAATACAGTAGAAGAAGAATGGATAGCTTTGTGAGAAGAAATAGTGAAGGCAGCAGAGGATTAAGTAGGTAAAAAAGACGAGGGCTAATAGAAATCCTTGAGTAACAGAAGAGACATTGAATTTCAGTGATGAAAGGAGAAAATACAAAAATGCAGTAAATGAAGCAGGCAAAAAGGAATACAAACGTCTAAAAAATGAGATCGACAGGAAGTGCAAAATGGCTAAGCAGGGATGGCTAGAGGACAAATGTAATGATATAGAGGCATATATCACTAGGGGTAAGATAGATTTTGCCTACAAGGAAATTAGAGAGACTTTTGGAGAAAAGAGAACCACTTCCATGAACATCAAGAGCTCAGATGGAAACCCAGTTCTAGGCAAAGAAGAGAAAGCAGAAAGGTGGAAGGAGTATATAGAGGGTCTACACAAGAGAGATGTTCTTGAGGACAATATTATGTAAATGGAAGAGGATGTAGATGAAGATGGAATGGGAGATATGGAACTGCGTAAAGAGTTTGACAGAGCACTGAAAGACCTAAATCGAAACAAGGCCCCGGGAGTAGACAACATTCCATTAGAACTACTGACAGCCTTGGGAGTCAGCCCTTACGCAACTCTACCATCTGGTGAACAAGATTTATGAGACTGGTGAAATACCCTCAGACTTCAAGAAGAATGTAATAATTCCAATCCCAAAGAAAGCAGGTGTGAAAATTACCGAACTATCAGTTTAATAAGTCACCGCTGCAAAATACTAACACGAATTCTGTACAGACAAATGGAAAAACTGGTAGAAGCCGACCTTGGGGAAGATCAGTTTGGATTCCGTAGAAATATTGGAACACATGAGGCAATACTGACCCTACGACGTATCTTAGAAGATATATTGGGGAAAGACAAACCTACGTTTCTAGCATTTGTAGACTTAGAGAAAGCTTTTGACAGTGTTGACTGCAATAATCTCTTTCAATTCTGAAGGTGGCAAGGGTAAATAAGGGAGCGAAAGGCTATTTACAATTTGTACAGAAACCAAATGGCAGTTATAATAGTCGAGGGGCATGAAAGGGAAGCAGTGGTTGGGAAGGGAGTGAGACAGGGTTGTAGCCTCTCCCTGATGTTATTCAATCTGTATATTGAGCAAGCAGTAAAGGAAACAAAAGAAAAATTTGGAGTAGGAATTAAAATCCATGGAGAAGAAATAAAAACTTTGAGACAGCAAAGGACCTGGCAGAGCAGCTGAATGGAATGGACAGTGTCTTGATAGGAGGATATAAGATGAACATCAACAAAAGCAAAATGAGGATAATGGAATGTAGTCGAATTAAATTGGGTGATGCTGAGAGAATTAGATTTAGAAATAAGACACTTAAAGTAGTAACTGAGTTTTGCTACGACGATCAATGTAGAGAGGATATAAAATGTAGACTGGCAATGGCAAGGAAAGCGTTTCTGAAGAAGAGGAATTTGTTAACATCGAGTATATACTTAAGTGTCAAGAAGTCATTTCTGAAAGTATTTGTATGGAGTGTAGCCATGTATGGAAGTGAAACATGGACGATAAATAGTTTAGACAAGAAGAGAATAGAAGCTTTCGAAATGTGATGCTACAGAGGAATGCTGAAGATTAGATGGGTAGACCACATAACTAATGAAGAGGTAGTGAATAGAATTGGGGAGAAGAGAAATTTGTGGCACAACTTGATTAGAAGAAGAGATTGGTTGGTAGGACATATTCTGAGGCATCAAGGGATCGCCAATTTAGTATTGGAGGGCAGAGTGGAGGGTAAAAATCGTAGAGGGAGACCAAGAGATGAATACACTAAACAGATTCAGAAGGATGTAGGTTGCAGTATGTACTGGGAGATGAAGAAGCTTGCACAGGATAGAGTAGCATGGAGAGCTGCATCAAACCAGTCTCTGGACTGAAGACCACAACAGCAACATCACATTTATAAATATTCATGGAGAGATTCACATTAAGCAGACATTCAGAGACAAAAGTGTTGCCCTAAAAAATGTATTATGTGAGTCTGAACTCAGTACAAGTAGAAATAATATTTTATTTGATTAATAGCAAGCATCCAGTATATGTTCCAGTGCCACTCACAGGAAGAAAGTGTTTGTGCCTAAATTCTGCTATTCTAGTGCTTTTGGGGACATGGTATTCTTTGTTTTTCCATCTGTTGCATACACAAATAAATCAAAATTTTTACCAATGTGTCGGCAGGTCACATTCAGCTGTCCATATGAGAAACATGCATTTGCCAGATTTGGTCCACACACTTCTAGCAGTTGTCCCTGTGCTTTGTTGACAGTCATTACAAATGAGTCTTAATGGAAACTGCAAACTGTTGAAGACAAATGTCCCTAAGCCATCACATTGAGCCTTTAATTGTTCTAATAGGTTAGCATTACTGCTGTCAAATTGAACCTTAAGATAAGTTTTTAATTCGTCACACAGAGCCTTTAAATCTGCCTGTAAATCTGCTTTTCATTCAGAATTTAACTTCTCACCATGAACCTTCATACCCACCTTTAAGTCTGCAGTTATTTACACACTAAGGAAGCAAACAAATCCTTTAATTTCTCCTTTGTGCTTTTTGTTGAGTGACCACTGGTGTACAGTATTTAACATGATATGTTTATAAGTAATCTTCTCCCGCCAGTAACTGTTTAAAGAGTGGGTGACTTTGTTACAGACTTTTTTGAATAACAAAATCAATTTCATCTGTGCAAAACACACACCATCACAAAATGAAATGTTCATAGGTTGTCTATATGTACAGCGCTACTCCCCAGTCTACCTTATGGCAAATACCAGAGGCTACCCTGTACCAATACTAGTAATTTCCTTTCCTATTCTGCTTGCAAATAGAGTGAGGGAAAAATGACTGTCTATATGCCTTCGTATGAGCCCTAGTTTCTTGTAGCTTGTTTACGTAGTTCTTATGCACAGTGTATGGTGGAGGCAATGGAATGGTTCGGCAATCAGCTTCAAACACTGGTTCTATAAATTTTCTCACTAGTGACCCATGAAAAGAATGTCGCCTTCTGTCCAGGGATTTCTATTTGAATTCCCAAGGCATCTCCGTAACACTTGTGTGTTGATTGAACCTACCAGTAACATATCTAGCAGCCCACATCTGAATTTCCTTGATGTGTTCTTTTAATCCAGCCTGGTACGGATTCCAAACACTTGAGCAGTATTCAAAAGTAGCTCACACCAATGTCCATTATGCAGTCTTCTTTACAGATGAACCACACTCTCCTAGAACTCTCCTAATAAACTGAAGTCAACCACTCACCTTTCCTGTCGCAATATTCACATGCTCATTCTATTTCATATCACTTTGCAGTGTTACATCCAGATATTTAAATGATGTGACCGTGTCAAGCAGTACACTACTAATGCTATATCCAAACATTGTGGGTTTGGTTTTTCCTATTCATCTCTATTAACATACATTCATTTAGGGCCAACTGCTATTCACTACACCAACTAAAAATTTTGTCTAAGTCATCTTGTGTCCTCCTACCATCACACAACTTTGACACCTTACCGTACATCACAGTGCCGTCAGCAAACAACCACAGATTGCTTCCCGCCCTTTCTGCCAAATCATTTATGTATATAAAGAGTATTAGTGGTCCTATCACATTTCCCTAAGGCACTCACGATGATACCCTTGCCTCTGATGAACATTCGCCGTCAATGACAACATACTGGGTTCTATAACATAAGAAGTGTTTGAGCCACTCATGTATCTGTGAACCTATTCCATATGCTTGTGCTTGCAGTGGAGCACTGTGTCAGACGCTTTGTGGCAATCTAGAAATATGGAATCTGCCTGTTGCCCTTAATCTAAAGTTCACAGTATGTTGTGAGAAAATGGCGAGCTGAGTTTCACATGAATGATGCTTTCTAAAACCATGCTGATTTGTAGACATAAGCTTCTCAGTCTCAAGAAAATTTAGTAATCTGAACTGAGAATATGTTCAGCTGTTAAGTGGCTACTGCATAGTCGATGAATACTGTTGTTGCACTCAATAGTTGTTGATTACCACTCTTCCATCTCACGATGTGACTTTTGCCGGTTACTGTGACCATTACTTACTGGCAAAATTATTCCTTTTTAATGTTTAATGTTCAGTGAACATGTTGTTAGCTATGCATTTCTCCTTGAATTTTGTCAGTTGTCAAGGACAACAGCAATAACTTTCCACTTGATCTCAGATTAAAATTTAAACAATGGAAAATCCAGGATAGAATGTAACAATATTATGAGAAGCTAACTTGCTACTCACCATATAGCGCAGATGTTGAGTTGCAGATAGCCACAACAAAAATACTCTCACAATTAAAGCTTTTGGCCATTGGCTTTTGTCAACACGCACATGCACGCGTGCACCCACCCACCCACACACACACACACACACACACACACACACACACACACACACACACAACTCAAGCATACGACTGCAGTCACACACTCTCATGCAAACACAACTCAAACACATGACTGCAGTCGTATGTGTGTGTGTGTGTGTGTGTGTGTGTGTGTGTGTGTGTGTGTGTGTGTGTGTGTGTCTATTGTTGATGAAAACCAATGACGGAAAGCTTAAATTGTGAGGGTCTTTTCGTTGTGCTCATTTGTGACTCAGCATCTCCGCTATATGGTGAGTAGCTGCTTTCCTTATCATAATATTGTACGATTAAAATTTTTATTTCTTCTTGATTAATTCCCATGTTTTAGTTAGTATTAACATTCTTTATCAGTTTGATCCAGTTACAGCATTAATTTTTATGGGGACTTTCACCAGGGTGTCAGAATCCAATGTTCCCGTATGTATGTGAGAACGATTTTTGAGTTTGTTGACTCGCAGTTATCAATCTATGCACCTGAAATATGTTTATGTGAGACAATTATGCTGCTGGTCTTCAAACTTTGTCACCATTGCACTCTTAAGTGTGCTAGAAATTAAATGTTTCAGCTCTCAGAAATAGACATGAAGAATCCTTCAGCAATGATTTCTTACATTGTTTCACAAAATACAGACACTTCTTTTATCAACAACTTTACAATGTAGATAATAAGACTGTGTCTGTCGTTTTGGCAACTTGAAAATTTACAATAGAATTAATACATATTTCAAAATTGACCTTTTGTTTGCGTGTATAGATATTTTCCTATTGTCATCTGTGGCCAGTGCTTACGCACTAGTACAACATGGGGTGGTGATAAATGGATTGTGCGCAAATGTCCCCATTGGCACTGCCACTTGCATAGTTAATGATACATCAAGTGGGCACAGGTGCCCCTGCAGATACTGCTACTTGCATAGTTAATGCCATTGTTGTTCCAGCTTGAAGACATGCGTCACCACTCCAGATTACTTGCCACGTACAAATACACATAAAAAATTGTGCACAGCAGTTGCACTCTCCTGTTTATTAAATAATTAGCTGCATACCTGGTAGTGCCCAGATATGCATTTATTCTAATTCTGTTAGTCCATCTCCTCCTTTCCCATCTCTCTGCCTGTCTCCTCCACCCCTTTCCTTCCATCCCTTTCTCCTCCTCTCTATTCCCCTCTTTCACCCTCACACTCTTACCCATCTCCCCCTCCCCCTCTCACAGCCCATTTTCTATCTCTTTTCTCTGTCCAATTCCTCTCCCCAGCTCCCTCTCCATCTCATCCTCCACCCTCTCTGTATCCATCTCCTCCCTCCCCCAAATCTGTATCCGCATTGTCCATGCCCTCTCCGTCTGTCAATCTCTTCCTCCCCTCATTCTCTGTCCATGTATCAACCCTATTCCTTCTCCCTCCCATCCTCCCCTGCATAGGAGGTGTGTACCAAGTTTGATTGAAATCAGTCCAGAGGTTTTGGGAGTAGATTTTTACTCATGACTTTCCCCACAAACCTATATCACATATATTGCACATATGTCTAACATATTTCACACATATCTGTACACATATTTTACCTGTATCTCTAGCAGACTTTGCTCTGCAGCTTCATTTCCATGCAGCCCAGTGTCATATTCCCTGAACTGTGTGTCATACGTCGACATAATTTTGTAGGTACTTTCAGTAATGTAATTCAATACTGTCTGTGAAATGTGCTGTGAATAGCATTAGTTGCAAAAAGAAATAAATGCAACAGTTTTTCACACATTTCAGTGTTTATGACCTAATATCACTTGAATTATCTGTCATAGAATGATATAATTTTGCGAGTACAATCAGTGGTATATGTTAATACTGTCTGCAAAGTGTGTCACCAATACATTTTGAAGTAAAGAAGTAATAAATTAAAATGTTGTGCCTCATGTTGCTGTTTTACTGAATGAAAAGTGAAAATGTACAAGGTGTACAACTTTGCTTCCACTGTTTGCCGATAGGTGGTGACAAAGGTAAATAGCGGTCGAATGAAATAGATCGCAGACATCAGGCAGTTAGCTTGGACCTCAGTCAACATAACCTCATTCAAACATTAGTCGATTTGTGTCTGCATCATAAGTGGTTTCAACACTTCAAGAATAGTGGTTTTAACGTCGTAGACCGGCATAGTGGTGGAAGAGAGAATGTTTTCAAAGATGCAGAATTGGAGACATTGCGTCAAACTCAAGAAGAATTGGCATCATTAGTGGGAGTGACACAGCAAGCCATTTCAAAATGTCTCAAGGCTATGAGCATGATTCAGAAAGAAGAAACTTGGGCTCCACGTGAGCTGAAACCAAGAGATGTTGAATGGCGTTTGTGTGTTTGTGTACAGTTGCTTCAGAGGCAAAAACGGAAGGGATTTATGCATCGTATTGTGACCGGGGTCAAAAAAAGGGTTCATTGCAATAACCCTATATGCAAAAAAATCATGGGGATATCCCGGCCGTGCTTCCACATCGACGGCCAAACCGAATATTCATGGCTCCAAGGTCATGCTCTGCATTTGGTGGGACCAGCTTGGTGTTGTGTACTATGAGGTGTTAAAACCAAGTGACACAATCACAGGTGCTCATTATTGAAAGCAATTAATGCATTTGAGCAGAGCATTAAAAGACAAATGTCCGCAGTACAGCAAGAGACACCATAAAGTGATTTTGCAGCATGACAATGTTCGACCCCACGTTGCAAAAGAGGTCAAAACATACTTGGAAATGTTAAAATGGGAAGTCTTACCCCACCCTACCTCCTACATGTGGAGATTGCTCCCTCTGACTATCACCTGTTTAGATCAATAGCACATGGCCTGGCTGACCAACACTTCCAATCTCATGAAGAAGTCACAAATTGGATCAATTCATGGATCGCTTCAAAAGATGAACAATTTTTTCGATGCAGGATTTGTACACTGCCCGAAAGGTGGGAGAAAGTAATGGCCAGCGATGGAAAATATTTTGAATGATACATGTGTAACCAATTAGTTTTATTAAAGCCCGTTGTGCTTGGGTAGCTCAGTTGGTAGAGTACTTGCCCGCGAAAGGCAAAGGTCCCGAGTTCAAGTCTCGGTCCAGCACACAGTTTTAATCTGCCAGGAAGCTTCATATCAGTGCACACTCCACTGCAGAGTGAAAATCTCATTCAAGAAAAGTTATGCCTGTGCCTCTGAGTGCATCAAGTAAATTCAGTTCACTCCTTTGCTTGTAATTGCATTCATAATTCTGTCATAAGCTAAGTGTTCTTTTGGAACCAATTTTGGAAGATTCTTTTGAACAAACGTGCCTAATCTGTCGACATCAGAGTGTGTTTGTCTTTGCAAATCACATGCGAGGAGGCACAGCCATTCCCAATTTTACCAGTGCCAAACATGTCTTCAATTGAAGGAAATGCCTCATCATAAACAATCAGTATAAATTGAATATCTATATTTTGATTTGTAGCTTGTGTTATTCCCAAAGACCCTTTGGATTGGCTCAGAAGCATATTGTTGATACAATTGCAAATAACATATGTATTTGCTGTGGTTGAGCAGTATTTGATGCATCAGCATGCGAACTGTCCAAATGTGCATCAGTCTCAAGATTTAACTCTTGCAGGCTTCACGATAAGTGCCACATTCTTGACTGTCTGCTGTTCTCAGTTCTTGGAGGGATATTGGTCCATGTACATTAATTAATAGTAAATGCAAGTTAAAACATTATTCATTGTTTGAGTGAATAGTGTACACATGGACTAACACATTGGTCAAATATAAATTGGGATATTCTGCAGCTATTTTACCTCACTTACGATATTGGAAATTGTCAGCTGTTGCATTCCATGCTTAGTATGTTGGCACTTCAGAATGAAGTAACTCCCTAGTAAGCATATCATCTGTGCACAATGAGAAAATTGCAGTTAATGTACTTGATCAATTTCATCAAACTGGTAATACTGAATTTTGATGTGTTCTTTGTATATTTTTTTAGAGTAATGGTGAATATGATACAACCCAACAAGTATCGACTTCAGTGCCATTGTTTCACTTTTTTTTTTTTTTTTTTTTTTTTTTTTTTTTTTTTTTTTTTTTTTTTTTTATCTGATGAATTTGCTGTTGTCTTTGGTTGATCATTGACAGTAGAGTGGATGTCCAGCAATAGTCTCAATAAAGAAGTCTCTTGTGTATTGTTCCGTGTATTTCATACCGAACGTGCATGGCAGATTATTGTTTAGTAAATCACATGGACTATGAATCGTGTTTTTGGTTCAAATGGCTCTGAGCACTATGGGACTTAACATCTATGGTCATCAGTCCCCTAGAACTTAGAACTACTTAAACCTAACTAACCTAAGGACAGCACACAACACCCAGTCATCATGAGGCAGAGAAAATCCCTGACCCCGTCGGGAATCGAACCCGGGAACCCGGGTGTGGGAAGCGAGAACGCTACCGCATGACCACGAGCTGCGGACCGTGTTTTTGGTGATGACTTCAAATAAGTGCAAAATGGTATCAGCATCTGGTATTTCTGCTAAGATGACTTGATCAATTTGATGTGATGTGACGTTTTTGATCAACCAAATAAAAATGTGTGCATGTGCAGTTCTCTATTTTGCCATTCAGTGGAATACATCCAATAGTGTGTCTGTTCAAAAACATGTTGCTTGATTTTTTTTTTTTTTTTTTTCTTTTGGTCATCAGTCTACTGACTGGTTTGATGCGGCCCGCCACGAACTCCTTTCCTGTGCTAACCTCTTCATCTCAGAGTAGCACTTGCAACCTACGTCTTCAATTATTTGCTTGACGTATTCCAATCTCTGTCTTCCTCTACAGTTTTTGCCTTCTACAGCTCCCTCTAGTACCATGGAAGTCATTCCCTCATGTCTTAGCAGATGTCCTATCATCCTGTCCCTTCTCATTATCAGTGTTTTCCACATATTCCTTTCCTCTCCGATTCTGCGTAGAACCTCCTCATTCCTTACCTTATCAGTACACCTAATTTTCAACATTCGTCTATAGCACCACATCTCAAATGCTTCGATTCTCTTCTGTTCCGGTTTTCCCACAGTCCATGTTTCACTACCATACAATGCTGTACTCCAGACGTACATCCTCAGAAATTTCTTCCTCAAATTAAGGCTGGTATTTGATATTAGTAGACTTCTCTTGGCCAGAAATGCCTTTTTTCCCCATAGCGAGTCTGCTTTTGATGTCCTCCTTGCTCCATCCGTCATTGGTTATTTTACTGCCTAGGTAGCAGAATTCCTTAACTTCATTGGCTTCGTGACCATCAATCCTGATGTTAAGTTTCTCGCTGTTCTCATTTCTACTACTTCTCATTACCTTCGTCTTTCTCCGATTTACTCTCAAACCATACTGTGTACTCATTAGACTGTTCATTCTGTTCAGCAGATCATTTAATTCTTCTTCACTTTCACTCAGGATAGCAATGTCATCAGCGAATCGTATCATTGATATCCTTTCACCTTGTATTTTAATTCCACTCCTGAACTTTTCTTTTATTTCCATCATTGCTTCCTCAATGTACAGATTGAAGAGTAGGGGCGAAAGGCTACAGCCTTGTCTTACACCCTTCTTAATACGAGCGCTTCGTTCTTGATCGTCCACTCTTATTATTCCCTCTTGGTTGCTGTACATATTGTATATGACACGTCTCTCCCTATAGCTTACCCCTACTTTTTTCAGAATCTCGAACAGCTTGCACCATTTTATATTGTCGAACGCTTTTTCCAGGTTGACAAATCCTATGAAAGTGTCTTGATTTTTCTTTAGCCTTGTTTCCATTATTAGCCGTAACGTCATTATTGCCTCTCTCGTCCCTTTACTTTTCCTAAAGCCAAACTGATCGTCACCTAGCGCATTCTCAATTTTCTTTTCTATTCTTCTGTATATTATTCTTGTAAGCAGCTTCGATGCATGAGCTGTTAAGCTGATTGTGCGATAATTCTCGCACTTGTCAGCTCTTGCCGTCTTCCGAATTGTGTGGATGATGCTTTTCCGAAAGTCAGATGGTATGTCGCCAGACTCATATGTTCTACACACCAACGTGAATAGTCGTTTTGTTGCCACTTCTCCCAATGATTTTAGAAATTCTGGTGGTATGTTATCTATCCCTTCTGCCTTATATGACCATAAGTCCTCCGAAGCTCTTTTAAATTCCGATTCTAATACTGGATCCCCTATCTCTTCTAAATCGACCCCTGTTTCTTCTTCTATCACATCAGACAAATCTTCACCATCATAGAGGCTTTCAATGTATTCTTTCCACCTATCTGCTCTCTCCTCTGCATTTAACAGTGGAATTCCCATTGCACTCTTAATGTTACCACCGTTGCTTTTAATGTCACCAAAGGTTGTTTTGACTTTCCTGTATGCTGAGTCTGTCCTTCCAACAATCATATCTTTTTTGATGTTTTCACATTTTTCCTGCAGCCATTTTGTCTTAGCTTCCCTGCACTTCCTATTTATTTCATTCCTCAGCGACTTGTATTTCTGTATTCCTGAACATGTTTGTACTTCCTCCTTTCATCAATCAGCTGAAGTATTTCTTCTGTTACCCATGGTTTCTTAACAGTTACCTTCTTTGTACCTATGTTTTCCTTCCCAACTTCTGTGATGGCCCTTTTTAGAGATGTCCATTCCTCTTCAACTGTACTGCCTACTGCGCTATTCCTTATTGTTGTATCTATAGTGTTAGAGAACTTCAAACATATTTTGTCATTCCTTAGTACTTCCGTATCCCACTTCTTTGCATATTGATTCTTCCTGACTAATGTCTTGAACTTAAGCCTACTCTTCATCACTACTATATTGTGATCAGAGTCTATATCTGCTCCTGGGTACGCCTTACAATCCAGTATCTGATTTCGGAATCTCTGTCTGATCATGATGTAATCTAATTGAAATCTTCCCGTATCTCCCGGCCTTTTCCAAGTATACCTCCTCCTCTTGTGATTCTTGAACAGGGTATTCGCTATTACTAGCTGAAACTTGTTACAGAACTCAATTAGTCTCTCCTCTTTCATTCTTCGTCCCAAGCCCATATTCTCCTGTAATCTTTTCTTCTACTCCTTCCCCTACAACTGCATTCCAGTCGCCCATGACTATTAGATTTTCGTCCCCCTTTACATACTGCATTACCCTTTCAATATCCTCATACACTTTCTCTATCTGTTCATCTTCAGCTTGCAACATCGGCATGTATACCTGAACTATCGTTGTCGGTGTTGGTCTGCTGTCGATTCTGATTAGAACAACCCGGTCACTGAACTGTTCAAAGTAACACACCCTCTGCCCTACCTTCCTATTCATAACGAATCTTACACCTGTTACACCATTTTCTGCTGCTGTTGATATTACCCAATACTCATCTGACCAGAAATCCTTGTCTTCTTCCACTTCACTTCACTGACCCCTACTGTATCTAGATTGAGCCTTTGCATTTCCCTTTTCAGATTTTCTAGTTTCCCTACCACGTTCAAGCTTCTGACATTCCACACCCCGACTCATAGAATGTTATCCTTTCGTTGATTATTCAATCTTTTTTTCATGGTAACCTCCCCCTTGGCAGTCCCCTCCCGGAGATCCGAATGGGGGACTATTCCGGAATCTTTTGCCAATGGAGAGATCATCATGACACTTCTTCAATTACGGGCCACTTGTCCTGTGGATACACATTACGTTACTTTAATGCAGTGGTTTCCATTGCCTTCTGCATCCTCATGTCATTGATCATTGCTGATTCTTCCGCCTTTAGGGGCAATTTCCCACCCCTAGGACAAGAGAGTGCCCTGAACCTCTATTCGCTCCTCCGCACTCTTTGACAAGGCCGTTGGCAGAATGAGGCTGACTTCTTATGCCGGAAGTCTTCAGCCGCCAATGCTGATTAT
Organism: Schistocerca piceifrons; assembly: GCF_021461385.2. Classification (NCBI taxonomy): domain Eukaryota; kingdom Metazoa; phylum Arthropoda; class Insecta; order Orthoptera; family Acrididae; genus Schistocerca; species Schistocerca piceifrons. Next base: position 49,206,021 of record NC_060144.1, read on the forward strand.
TTATCAAAATTTAGGCAGTGGCGGGGATCGAACCCGGGACCAAAGACGTTTTTGATTATGAATCAAAGACGCTACCCCTTGACCACGGGTCTTTGAAATCCTTTAAAGATTTTAGTTTTTGTTTGAATGTAGGCACAGAAATATCATGATGATCTGATGATAATGTTGATTGACTACAGTTTGTAACACAGTGACAATTGATTTGTTTATCAATTTTTCCCATGAAATAAATTTAAAAAAAAATTGTGAGTGTGTTTGGTAGTGGTGGTAGTGACCCTGCATGATTATAAATTTGTTCTTGTGTTTTGACTGCTATCATTTAATTCTTGCGTATGATATTTACTGCACTGAACAGTCTTATAAGGAATCATGAACTGTAGTTGCATTATATTTGCCAAGAAATATTTTGATTGGCTCATGTCACCTGACACCAGTGTTGATAATGGTTCAGATAATTAGCATAATTCTGGCAAATTTTGCTTTCCACCTGCGCAGCACATTCTTGGTGTATCATTATTAAATATTGGGGCACTGGAATACACAAATAATGTACCCATTTTCCAAAAAACGTACTCAGATGAAGACTGTAATCATAATTAACATCGTAATGTGGTGCACCATGGTGCAAATCAGCATGCACTGTTTGTATGGATTGAGCTGTGTGTATTAGAATGGTTTCCTAACTTGCTCCCACATTGCTTATCTGTTTCTGAAGCTTGTGATGCCTTTTTCTTTTGTTATTTCTGAGACAAAAGCCAACAGGCAATAAACCAACATGTGGCCATAAAAGCCTCAACAGTTTTATACTTGGCTGAGTTTTTGCACCTGTCTCTATTGTTCATAGCCCTAAACATGGCTGAAATTTCTTTAATTTCTTCTAAAATGGTTTATAAAAGCCTGTGCTATGGTTTTTCATGAAGTTGTGATCTGTCAAATGTAATTGCTCTTCCTTGTACATTGTCTCAATGTTCCTAATAATTTTATTTTCTTTTTATGCTGTTGTATTCTTCAATTCTTCTTCATTTTTATTAGCATGCCATATTTTTCAGGCCTTTAGTTTTTCTGTTATTCCCTTGTCACACTCCATTGTCCACCACAGGTGTTTTGTGTTCTTTTCTCTGGGATTTTTTGTTTTGCTTCATGATGTAATTTCTCTTCTACTTCTTCCCCCTTCCCCGAATCTAATTTTCTCATGCTTCTGTTTGACTATATATTATCTTCTTTAAGTTTTAATTTGTAAATTTAAAAATCTTTTGAGAATTTGATTATTGCATATTGTGGACCAGAAGTCTTACTTTTGTTATGCGGGTGATTCATGGAGATATGTAAATATTTTAATATGTTATTCTACAAGTAAAACTAAAGCAAAAAGTTCATATAAACATAGGTGTGCAAATGTTTAGTTATGGCTAGTAAAAGATTTTGCCTGAAATTTAGTGACTTCACTAATATGAAGCCATTGCAAACATGTACAGGGTTAAAGTAAAGCTTGATTTACATTTGTTTGTTGTTACTGGACTAGTGAATCTACTAAAACATGTCTCAGACATGTATCTGCAGCAGTTTTACAGAACATCCAGAGGAAGAGAGATTATTATACAAATAAATTTGTTTACTTTCCGTTAAGAATGTAGGAACTTTTATGTCATTGTTGGTAACCGATAGTGAGTTGTTTCGGTCATTTCCAAACCTTGAAACGAGTGAGTTTTCTGTATTTTTCAGAGAAAGAACATAACATAACAGTGTATTTAAGTGAAACCACATAGTAACTGCTGTAGTTTGCAGATTATTTATGAAATAGGGATACCTTTCAAATTTACTGCAGAGGAATTTTTCCAAAATTAAATTCTCTACAACTTCTGTTGAAAACTTTGTGCAGATGTCTAGAATTTAAAAAAACAACTTGGGCCAAGTAGTTAATAAATTAAAAATTTTACAAAATTACTTCTTTCTTTCTGTGGATATTCTGGAAAACTACTGCAGGTACATGCCTGGGACATGTTTTATTAGATTCACCAGATTAATAACAATAAAATAAATGGAAATCGTGCTATACTTTATCCTTGTACAGTTTTGTGAGTGTTTTATATCAGCAAAGTTGCTGAATTTCAGGCAAAATCTCTTATCAGCCATAACTAAACATTTGCGGACCTATGTCTATATGAACTTTTGTCTTTAGTTTTGCTTGTAGAATAACATATCTCCATGAATCACCCTGTATATATTGAAAGGAACACTTTAATGTCCCATGTCAACTAAATTTTTTAATGCATTTTAAATAATACGGGACAATTAGACCTTAAGAACACCTGAGGATGTAAGTGCATGGTGCCAGTCTCTGAGCAACTGCAATAAAACAACTAATGCAGCAAATTTGACTCTCAGTCAGTTTTAAGCAGCATTTCAACATCTCAATATATTTTAATTTGTTTGAGTGTTCCTTTCATTATGCATAATTATTTTAGCTGTAGATACCCTAATTATAGGAGTGTTTGCTTACTTTTGTTGCAAAAAATGATCAGTTTCTGTATTGAATCTTTTTTTTTTATTTTTCACTTTCATTATCCCTTTGGAATTCCACTCAGTTTTTGCAACATGATCTACCTGAAATTCTCTAATCATGTTATTGGTTGATCATGTTTTTAGGTAACTTTATGAATTTTGTTAGTGCTATTTTCATGTGAAAATTTTCACACAGATGTATGAGTCTTTTCTATTTATATTCATTTATGTGCAAACAGAATCATTGCAAATAATTTTTCCAAATACATTTTCTTAACCAGTCTGAGCATTAAAATCTCCTAATAAAATGTTTACATTTTTACATGGCACTTTATCTAACTTTGTACCATTGTTCCCAGAACTCCTGTAGTTTCTCTGGGTTATTTTTTTCTTGTCATTATTGGTTGATGCATATGCATTAATTGATGTGTACCTCTTATTCCCATACTGTACTGTGAGAAGAGAGAATCTTCCTGAAGGTAGTGAAAAATTTAGCACTGAATCTGTTAATGATTTGTTAATTATGAATGTCGTACCTAGTGAGGTTTTTTCTGGTTTCTCTTTGCACATACTATAATTATGGTTTCTCTTTGCACATACTATAATTATCTGAATCTGGTGTTTCTTCATGTGTAAATCTGGTTTGTTGTAATGATGATATTTTACTTTGTAGTGAATTGAGCATATTTGCCAGTTCTTTGGGTTTATTATCTTTTATTAGTGCTAGAATATTTAGAGGCTACTGTATAAATGGCACTCTCTGGAGATCAATGTTGATCTTACAGGGAGACAGTACAAGTTGCTCAAGATTTGATGATTTCCAAGAACTGATGAGTACAAAACATTTCAAAAACCGTAAAAGAGTCATCGGTAGCTGAGAGTATAGTGTAAAAGTCTTGTAATAGCAAAGTTGGTGGTACGAATCTGATTTTAGCAACCTTTTAAAAAAAAATTATTTCAATTTTTTTTATCAAATGGATATATTAATTACCACACAAGCAAATACTGAATTATGATTTTTGTGAATAATATACATTTATTTTTCGTTACCAGCCATAAGAAAGTAATAAAAATTTGATAAAGAAATGTGAAATGTGTTACTGTTAAAAGTATGTAAGTCAGTATTCAGAAGGTCATGCACAAATTGAAGGATTTAACATACAACAATATTGGAGTAGGAATTTATGATATTGGAAGTAGTTCTGTGAATGCTTTGGAATGTTGGAACAACAAGGACAAACGGTGCGCATTTACCTTAAGTTTAGAAAAGATGATGTTCTGTTTACTCAGCTGTGACCACCATGTTCAATACACCCGTAACGACATCACACAGAATTCTGACACACACTACCAAGCATATAAGGCAACCACAAACATCGTCAGACACTGTAAGTGTACTATTACATTTTGCAAAGTACTGTACATGCCCCAAACATTGCATTTGTCTTTGGGAATGCTGCAGTGCACATTACCAGTCCATAGAAGTACTGCAATAACAACCCACTTGTCTCAAAGAGCACAGATTCCTTCTCATCCCATCTAGGAAGTCTCTCGTGACCTGGGGTTCTGGGCAACTGTTCTGAACTCTCACCATTTCCTAAATTTCAGTAGTCCTTTTGCTGCACCCCTCTTCATTTCCCTTCAACCCTTCTGCCAGAAGGAGGCACTGGCTCCGAAAGCATGTAAATTTCAGTGCATTTTTATGTGTGTGGTCTCCTGCTACCTCTTGGTGAATAGATTTTTCATCTATCCAGTTACATTTACTGATCTGAATATAACAGAGGGAAACATTCCACGTGGGAAAAATATATCTAAAAACAAAGATGCTGTAACTTTCCGCTCCTGGGATTGAAATGACTCCTTACCCTCTCCCTTAAAACCCACATCCTTTCGTCTTTCTCTTTCCTTCCCTCTTTCCTGATGAAGCAACCATGGGTTGCGAAAGCTTGAAATTTGTGTGTGTGTTTGTGTTTGTTATTGTCTCTATCAGCATACCAATGTTTCGTTTGGTAAGTTACAGCTTCTTTGTTTTTAGATATACAGTTACATTTACTTTCAGAAATAAATTATTTCCAATGACAAATGGTAATCAAATATATGTACACATCAACTTATACATGAGACCTTAACAGCGTGACAACAGATGGAATTTGTTTGAATGACAAGAAGTTGTATGTATGCATGAACGGTACATTATCTGTGCTGAAGTTGCGGTGTATGTGCATTGATTATCCTTGGCGTTCTTGACATTCGTAAGCTTTCACTGGTTGAGGATTACTTCCAAGACCATAAGCTCCTATTCTAAAGTTGTTGTATTTTGACTTGTCAGTCAGCTCCTTAAGTCTGTATGCAACTTTTAGATTGAACCTGTATGTCAATAATATTGTTCAGTGATTAGAAATAAATGTGATGTTTTGCATTTTTGTGCAGAGTTTTACTTTGTTGTGAATACTTGCATTTCATGTCATTTGTAATAAAAAATGGTGAAATGTTATTTTTTAATCCTGTATTTATTAATTAAAATTACCATTTGCTAATAAATATTGAATTAATAAATAAATAAAAAAATAAAAATAAAAAAAGAGAATTCCTTTAAGCGGGATTGAAACCAGTAACTTTGCAATTACTAGATTTCGGTGCTGTGCACTCATTTACTACCAGTTCTGTTACATTACATGAAATGTTTTGTACTTAACAGCACGAGTAAATCTCCAAAGTCAATTTTTTCAAATATTTTTGAGAATTGTGTCATACTGCTATTGTGAACTGGTGTCTGGCCACTGATCTCCAGAACCTGTAAGTATGAAGGAAACTGTTGAGGTCCAGCATGTGAGTTCCCCTTTGTATTCAGAAAATGAATGCAGCTCATGAATGATGTTGTGTAACACTGGACATAGACCAACTGAATGAGACATGCTTGGCAACACCTCTAAATCAACCATTGACATGATTATTGCTTTTTGACTGCAGGAATTAATCTTACATCATAGATACAGAATATTTATTATTGTATGTTTCATTTTGTAAAGATGGAGTAAATTAAGTAGATGAAGCCTTTCAAGCTTCTTAAAGAAACTTCTCCACAGCTAAATAATGTAGAAGTAGATATCTGCAAAACGAATGAAAAGAAACAGTTGTACTGGTAAAGGAGGCAGCCAACAAACACAGTTAGGCGTGTACAAGAAGATAACTCTGTAATATGTTCATTTTCACTGTGTACATTAGGAGTTGAGATATATGTAACTTGAATTGTTGTAGGTTCTTCTGTGGTGCTGAGCTACATACAGAGAGAATAAAGTTCTTGATTGTAACAAATATTCTTGAATGCTGATACACTTACTTAAGTCTCTGACACACAGTAATGTTTAGTAGTGTCATGCTAAGTTGACATATTGTCCTCACTGCAGTCTTTTGTACTAATGTTGATAAGTCTGTCAGTGCACTAAACCTCAATGTGAAACACTGAGCGTGGTTGCTTAAAAAGATGGCCAATCACTGTTGCATGCAGTTAGATCACATCAGCTCTGGTGGCAGTACGCTTGGCGCCACCCAATGGAGAACAGCAAGTGACGGATAGTGAGCTTGCACTGACGGCAGGTTTAAAAGTGCTCTCTCTCTCTTGCATAGCTGAGAGCAGCTCATCGTACACCAGGTGTGGTCAATGAAGATGCCAATCAATACTGCAGAAACTGTATAATTCTCAGCACTAAGGTTCTTGGACATAGAGTGCTGTCCATCACAGTGGCCCTTAATGCTAGGAAAAAGCATGTTTCATTATCCGGTGGTATGGTTTCAAAACATAGAGTTGTCATTGTTATCTTTGTAACCAATATTCTAGAGAATATATCGTTTCACAGTTGATAACTTTTGGCCGCCTACCATTTTCCATTAGGAGGCACATCCAGCTGCACTGTGAACACAAACTGTAGATGACTGTGGCATCGTGTTATACTTTCAGCATTTGCTGAATGTGCTTTTTAATACTTAGGAGGTATTAAAGCCATTATTACTCATTGCTAAAGAAATAATTAACACAGAGAGCACATTTATGTTGTTTGCTGCCTACTAAAAGGTTGGTCTTACAACTACAGTGGTTCATTGATATGATAATTGCCTTTCTCAGACATCTGATATCCAGCTATTTGGGGACCAACAGTTTAATATGTACAATGATGCAGTGCATTGCAGCTTGCTGTTTTGCAGATTAACCAGCATTGTCAGAGGTGTGTGTGTGTGGGGGGGGGGATCCTTGGTCTGCCCTACATTCACTCACTGCTGTACCATTGGCACTTTAGTTCAGCATGTAATCACTAAACTTCCAAGACAGCTTCATTCCGTAATTGGCCTCTAAACATGACCTTAATAATTGTCTTACACGTTCATACTATTTATGTTCATTAATTGATGTGCAGTTGCCACAGCAGATTAAGCACTTGTTCGATAGGTTAAAAGTTAATACGACATGTGTAGTTACTGCTGTTCAAGCCTAGAGTAATTTTTGTTACAGATGTTGAGTCATTATTGAATGTAGTCGATCTCCATAAACTTAACTGTTTGCTGCAAATAGTTCGAATTTCCCAGTCATGCTTTCCATTAAGAATTGTTATTGGATCAATTAACTGTAGTCATTATCTACATCACCATTATTCTCTTGGACATAACTTTATAAATCCAAAAAATCATTTCTTACATCATCAGTGTGGGAGTGTTAACAGCACTTTATTTTATATTTACCTTCAGCTTGTACTTGAGTTAAACAAAATCTATTCTTTTATAGCTTCACTAGATTGTTACATAATTACTGCAACTGAACTTGATTCAGTTTGCAAAATGTTGCTAGTTACTGTTGATCCTAGTTTGCAGTGAAGCAATCACAGAGTAATGTTTATGCGATGCAGGTTTCCAAGGCAAGCTAGATCAAAGTTCTTTTTTGTGCATGTCTAGAATCAACTGCTTTGTACAGTCAGCTCTTAATGTTCCAAGCCGATAGCTTATTTTGGGTTTTAATTTTGTCAGCATGCTTAATTGCTTTAGGAACACTTTGCTGTGATGATACTGAAATAACTTCTTAGGTTGTGGGCTCCGAAGTTGACTACTCAGCTGCATCTATAACTTGGTGCAGGTGCTGCTGAACACTGACACCAACATTTCATAGAGACGTGATCTATGGATGGCAGTTTTGGTCCACCCAAGATATTTTTTTTTCTCTGATACCCTCCATACCTGATCAATATTTCTCCATCTTATATCTGGGGACGTTCCTGATGGCAGAATGGCAACTCCACACAGGTGTTGTTGTGATTATTGTTATTATTATTGTTGTTGTTGTGGTCTTCAGTCCTGAGACTGGTTTGATGCAGCTCTCCATGCTACTCTATCCTGTGCAAGCTTCATCATCTCCCAGTACCTACTGCAACCTACATCCTTCTGAATCTGCTTAGTGTATTCATCTCTTGGTCTCCCCCTATGATTTTTACCCTCCACGCTGCCCTCCAATACTAAATTGGTGATCCCTTGATGCCTCAGAATATGTCCTACCAACCGATCCCTTCTTCTGGTCAAGTTGTGCCACAAACTCCTCTTCTCCCCAATCCTATTCAGTACCTCCTCATTAGTTATGTGATCTACCCATCTAATCTTCAGCATTCTTCTGTAGCACCACATTTCGAAAGCTTCTATTCTCTTCTTGTCCAAACTATTTACCGTCCATGTTTCACTTCCATACATAGCTACACTCCATACAAATACTTTCAGAAATGACTTCCTGACACTTAAATCTATATTCGATGTTAACAAATTTCTCTTCTTCAGAAACGCTTTCCTTGCCATTGCCAGTCTACATTTTATATCCTCTCTACTTCGACCATCATCAGTTATTTTGCTCTCCAAATAGCAAAACTCCTTTACTAATTTAAGTGTCTCATTTCCTAATCTAATTCCCTCAGCATCACCCGACTTAATTCGACTACAATCCATTATCCTCGTTTTGCTTTTGTTGATGTTCATCTTATATCCTCCCTTCAAGACACCATCCATTCCATTCAACTGCTCTTCCAAGTCCTTTGCTGTCTCCGACAGAATTACAATGTCATCGGCGAACCTCAAAGTTTTTATTTCTTCGCCATGGATTTTAATACCTACTCCGAATTTATCTTTTGTTTCCTTTACTGCTTGCTCAATATACAGATTGAATAACATCGGGGAGAGGCTACAACCCTGTCTTACTCCCTTCCCAACCACTGCTTCCCTTTCATGTCCCTCGACTCTTATAACTGCCATCTGGTTTCTGTACAAATTGTAAATAGCCTTTCGCTCCCTGTATTTTACCCCTGCCACCTTTAGAATTTGAAAGAGAGTATTCCAGTCAACATTGTCAAAAGCTTTCTCTAAGTCTACAAATGCTAGAAACGTAGGTTTGCTTTTCCTTAATCTTTCTTCTAAGATAAGTCGTAAGGTCAGTATTGCCTCACGTGTTCCAGTATTTCTACGGAATCCAAACTGATCTTCCCCGAGGTCGGCTTCTACTAGTTTTTCCATTCGTCTGTAAAGAATTCGTGTTAGTATTTTGCAGCTCTGGCTTATTAAACTGATTGTTCGGTAATTCTCACATCTGTCAACACCTGCTTTCTTTGGGATTGGAATTATTATATTCTTCTTGAAGTCTGAGGGTATTTCGCCTGTTTCATACATCTTGCTCACCAGATGGTAGAGTTTTGTCAGGACTGGCTCTCCCAAGGCCGTCAGTAGTTCCAATGGAATGTTGTCTACTCCGGGGGCCTTGTTTCGACTCAGGTCTTTCAGTGCTCTGTCAAACTCTTCACGCAGTATCGCATCTCCCATTTCATCTTCCTCTACATCCTCTTCCATTTCCATAATATTGTCCTCAAGTACATCGCCCTTGTATAGACCCTCTATATACTCCTTCCACCTTTCTGCTTTCCCTTCTTTGCTTAGAACTGGGTTTCCATCTGAGCTCTTGATGTTCATGCAAGTGGTTCTCTTTTCTCCAAAGGTGTCTTTAATTTTCCTGTAGGCGGTATCTATCTTACCCCTAGTGAGATAAGCCTCTACATCCTTACATTTGTCCTCGAGCCATCCCTACTTAGCCATTTTGCACTTCCTGTCGATCTCATTTTTGAGACGTTTGTATTCCTTTTTGCCTGCTACATTTACTGCATTTTTATATTTTCTCCTTTCATCAATTAAATTCAATATTTCTTCTGTTACCCAAGGATTTCTAATAGCCCTCTTCTTTTTACCTACTTGATCCTCTGCTGCCTTCACTACTTCATCCCTCAAAGCTACCCATTCTTCTTCTACTGTATTTCTTTCCCCCATTCTTGTCAATTGTTCCCTGATGCTCTCCCTGAAACTCTGTAGAACCTCTGGTTCTTTCAGTTTATCCAGGTCCCATCTCCTTAAATTCCCACCTTTTTGCAGTTTCTTCAGTTTTAATCTACAGGTCATAGCCAACAGATTGTGATCAGAGTCCACATCTGCCCCTGGAAATGTCTTACAATTTAAAACCTGGTTCCTAAATCTCTGTCTTACTATTATATAATCTATCTGATACCTTTTAGTATCTCCTGGGTTCTTCCATGTATACAACCTTCTATCATGATTCTTAAACCAAGTGTTAGCTATGATTAAGTTGTGCTCTGTGCAAAACTCTACCAGGCGGCTTCCTCTTTCATTTCTTAGCCCTAATCCATATTCACCTACTACGTTTTCTTCTCTCCCTTTTCCTACACTCGAATTCCAGTCACCCATGACTATTAAATTTTCGTCTCCCTTCACTATCTGAATAATTTCTTTTATTTCATCATACATTTCTTCAATTTCTTCGTCATCTGTGGAGCTAGTTGGCATATAAACTTGTACTACTGTGGTAGGTGTGGGCTTCGTATCTATCTTGGCCACAATAATGCGTTCACTATGCTGTTTGTGGTAGCTTACCCGCGTTCCTATTTTCCTATTCATTATTAAACCTACTCCTGCATTACCCCTATTTGACTTTGTGTTTATAACCCTGTATTCACCTGACCAGAAGTCTTGTTCCTCCTGCCACCGAACTTCACTAATTCCCACTATATCTAACTTTAACCTACCCATTTCCCTTTTCAAATTTTCTAACCTACCTGCCCGATTAAGGGATCTGACATTCCACGCTCCGATCCGTAGAACGTCAGTTTTCATTCTCCTGATAACGACATCCTCTTGAGTAGTCCCCGCCCGGAGATCCGAATGGGGGACTATTTTACCTCCGGAATATTTTACCCAAGAGGACGCCATCATCATTTAATTATACAGTAAAGCTGCATGCCCTCGGGAAAAATTACGTCCGTAGTTTCCCCTTGCTTTCAGCCGTTCGCAGTACCAGCACAGCAAGGCCGTTTTGGTTATTGTTACAAGGCCAGATCAGTCAATCATCCAGACTGTTGCCCTTGCAACTACTGAAAAGGCTGCTGCCCCTATTCAGGAACCACACGTTTGTCTGGCCTCTCAACAGATACCCCTCCTTGTGGTTGTACCTACGGTACGGCTAACTGTATCGCTGAGGCACGCAAGCCTCCCCACCAACGGCAAGGTCCATGTTATTATTATTATTTATTATTATTACAGATGTTATCCTTCTTTCAGGAGCTCAAGGATGAAGCTAAGTTGACACATAATCACAGTGCAGCAGAAAGGTATTGTACAGTTTTTTTGTATCGTAAATTTTTGATTTTGTGTACTGTGTTTGCAGCTTAACATTATAAACAGCACAGCTGAAAATATGGCAATACGCACATATGCACACGATTTGATGAATACTGTTGTTCAGTATTTGTGATTTCCACGTGCTTTTCTGCTGTGACACACTCAGCCATAGGCTCCTATTCAACCAACAGCAAGCATTCCTGCAATTGAGTAATGTCTACATTTATTTTTCTTTCCGTTTGTACCCCAGCTGTACAAAGTTTATGATATGACAACATTTTCCAGCTTCAATAGAATTAATATTTCTTTTCCACAAAGTTGGGGAGAAGGCACACTTTAAAATAGCTCACACTAAGTAAGCTTTGATAAAATTGTTCATTTGTTGAGACAAGAGAAAACATTAGTAAACTTGGAATGCACTAAATTGAAATCTTCTAATCACCTTGCCTGATGAATAGTTTTGCAGTATGCAAATGTCATGTCTTGATATGGGTAGCCCACATAATTCCTGTCCACTTGGCAAACAGTGGACACTCATTGACGAATACTTTCATCATGACATAATAAGAAACGAATGTTTGCCCACCCGTGAAAAAGTATCATTTGGCATACACTTTTTATAACATTTACATCTCTCATGAGGGATCAAGTGTGCTCACATCTCTTATAAACTGCCCTCAATTGTTAATCTCTGCAACATGACACACTTATTTGAAAAGTGAAGAAAAAAGAAGTAGAATATGTGCATCAGATAACTTGATATATCCTTCAGCATGGTCGGTTAGTGGGTTTGGAGTACAAAGAGGCCAAACAACAATCCTCCAGCATGACTGTGAGTATTTAGAAGTGACTTTATTGTTTGTGAAGCACAAGCTGTTGACATGTGCAGGTATAGGCATACCCCAACACCTGCTATTCTTCAGCCGTAACTGCTACTTGCAACACTTACAGTACTGACATTGTCACATGAAATTTTTTTTTTTAATTTTGAAAAACAAAAAAAAAAGGATCGGTAATGAGATATTTAGAAAACTGGGCTATGCATAGCTCTGTTTAAAAAGAATGGCTCAATAAATTTGCGGGGGCGACCGTTTAGACCTTCTGTCATGCCCTGCACCTAAACTCGCTACAAATAATAACATGTACCTGTGATCTTGCTGTCAAATTGTGAATGCATCAGTTAGAAGTATGAACTAATAAAATAATCATAAATATTAAATAAAAGATAATAAATAATTAGTAAAATGGTTTTATTCTAATGTCTGAAATTTTTGAAGATGACACCAGAGAATTACATTAAATAATGTTTATTCCAGTAACTAATCTCAAATAAACGGTAAGTGGTCCTACAATTACAAGTTATACAACAGTCAGAAAGATAACCTTATTAAAATGCAATGAAGGTAATTGTGTTACAAGAATGGTATCAGAATCCTCAAGGTAAATAGTCATCCAAGAAATGAATAAAACTTCAGTTCGTTTTGTAATCGCAGTAAATGAAATAGTCATTAGCTCAAAATAATTCATGATTCTGCATGACGGTTTATGCATAAACACACAAGAGGTAAGGAATAGATACTCATACTGTGTCTAGTTTTAATTCCATAATACAGGGAGTGCAGTAGACACCAGAAAGATTGCGGGAGGTGCACATCGGCATGGCGCGTCACGGACAGTAGTTGCTGCAAGTAAAGTCCCGTCCACCAGAGGGCACGTGAGAATTTGGCCGCGCCCTCTGCTGGCAGAACAACAACAACTCAGGCAGCAGGGGCCATGCCCAGTCAATTCACACGGGCATGCCTAGCAACAGTTCCCGGTCTACGCTATGTGAAGTGTGACGGAAAACGTGAATCGGGTTACTACACAATTGGCAATGAATAGGGTAGTTCTTTCACATGTTGCGTCATTGTTCCAGTTTCACAGCTTATCCACGGCATGGAGGTTTTAGTGCGGGTTTTGGTTGAGCAGCAGACGGAGCTCTTGGCAACCATGAAACAAGTGCTTCCGGCGTTGCTCTCCACGCAGTCTGCACCAGTGCCGTTACCTCCTCCCTTTCCCCCGTATGATGAGACGGCGGAGGATTGGGATGTGTATGACCATCACCTTCGGCAGCATTTCCAGGCGTTTCATGTTGCCGATGCGGAGGTATGTCGTGCTCTTTTCTTGTCTTGGATATCTCAAGTTTTCAGTAGCTAGTGCCGTTGCAGGAACCCTCGGCCTTGTCTTTTGACGCATTCTGTTCCTTGCTGTCTTCATATTATCACTGCCGCACGCATGTTGTGGTGGCTAGGCTCGAGTTCTATCAATGCAAGAAACAGCCCCATCAGTCTTACCGGGCATGGGCCGCTACCCTGCACGGTCTTAGTTGCAAGTGTCATTTTGTCACGGAGCAGTCGCAAGAGTCATATGCCCACGTTATGGTGCGCGATGCCATTGTTCGTTTGGCCCCTGATAGGGAGGTCCGGCATTGGGCCCTGCAGTTGGAAGACCCTTCCCTTGAGGAACTCATGCCCATTGCTCAATTGTATGAAGTCTCTCTCACCGCAGGTCAACAGTTGGAAGCGTGGTGCGACGTCGGAGCAGTTGAGGGAAGCGTGGCCGTGTCCACTACGTCTGGGTGGACGACGTGCGAGCGGTACAATCCGGCCATTACAGCCGCTCCCGAACGGCGCGTTAACAGAGTTCCGGCCACCGGCCCCTGTTACCTTCCTGTGCGTCGTGCTATATACATCATGATCGGTCAGAGTGCCCCCAGCATTGGGCCGTTTGTCGCAAATGTAATAAAAAGGGACACATTGCTAAAGTTTGCCCCTCAGCCTCAAAAGAATGGAAGGAAGCAGGTACAGAGGACATGGACGTTGACTTTCAGGAAGTTTCTTCGGGCCGGGATCCCGACGCATTGGCACACAAACTTTTTATCGAGGTGTCGGTTCGGTTGCGCCGATTACAACTGCAAGTAGATACAGGCGTGAAGAAGGTGTCAGTGCTAGGAAAACGGGATGCTAGTGTGTAAACAATGCCCGTCTTGTGTTCGCAGCTGGCGGGAAGACTAGCAAGAAAAACTTACTCTGACCTTGGGTCGCCCCCGTTGGCGCCAGTTTACCGGTGTCTACACGGTAATGGTAAACAGTTCATTCTCCTACTGGGGCAATTCACTACTGACGTTACTTACAAATCAGTCACTCAGCCTCTTACTTTTATTGTTGTCAGTGATGTGAGCTCCGCTAACCTTTTTGGATTGGATGCCTTTCAAGTTTTCGGTTTTTCTATCACAGACACCATACAGTGGGTCTCCGAAGACGTTCCCTATCAATCATTGAAATTTTTGATCTCTGACTTTAAGGATATCTTTGAGGAGGGCCTGGGGCGTGTTTCAGATTTTGAAGCTCACTTAAAGTTGAAGGCGTCGGCTCGCGCGCGTTTTCTACGCGTGAGGCAGATCCCCTTGGCACTCCGCCCTCAGGTAAAAGCAGAGCTAGACAGGTTGACAGCCCTGGGGATCGTGAGTGGGCTTCGCCCCTCGTTATTGTCAGGAAACCCTCGGGAAAATTACGTATTTGTGTCAATTTCAAGGCCACCATTAATTCCCAATTGGTGGTGGACACCTGTCCCTTGCCTCGTTCTGATGAATTGTTCTCCACCGTGGCGGGAGGCCAATATTTTTCTAAAATCGATCTTTCAGAGGCTTATCATCAGATACCACTTGAGGACTCCAAATGGCTGGTGGTCGTCAACACCCCGTTTGGCCTTTACCAATACCAGCATTTGGCCTTCAGAATATCCAGTGCCCCGGCGATATTCCAGCATTATCTTGAGCACGTCACGTCGACAATCCCTCATTGTATTAATTACCTGGACGACATAATTGTCACAGGCCGCAGCACAAGGAACACTTGCACAGCCTTCGAACCCTCTTTCTCAAATTCAGGTCCGTGGGCCTGCGTTGCAAACTGCGTAAATCGAATTTCTTCCAACTGTCCATTGAGTATGTGGGCTACACCATCTCTCGGCACAGTGTCCAGCCGCTAGGAAGTTTGATCCAAGGTATCATCAGCCTTCTGCGGCCCGATTCGCTGAAGGAGTTACAAGCTTTTTTAGGCAAGATTGCTTATTACCACCGGTTTATTCCCAGGGCTTCCACCATAGCCCGCCCCCTTTACTGCCTTCTGTTCCTTTTGATTGGTCGCCTGCATGCTAGTGAGCGTTCACCTCATTGAAGGGCCTCCTCACGTCAGCACCTTGTTTGGCTACTTTTGACCCCAATAAGCTGTTGGTCCTGGCTACAGATGCTTCGCAGTATGGGGTGGGGGCGGTCCTGGCCCATCGCAATGCGGATGGCTCTGAGCAACCACTGGCGTTTGCGTCTAAAACTCTTAGTCCCGTGCAGGTCCATTACTCCCAGGTGGAAAAGAGGCTTCGGCAATTGTCTACACTGTTACCAAGTTTCACCCTTTCTTGTATGGCACGAAGTTTCAGTTAATCACCGACCCTAAGCCATTAATATCGTTATTTGGCCCTGCCTCTCAGATTCCAGATAGAGCGGCTCACAGACTGCAGCGCTGGGCCTTGTTCCTCTCTAAGTACCATTATGACATTCATTTTCGCCCTACCGGACAGCATGCCAACATCGATGCTCTTTCCCATCTTCGGGTGGACCCAGATCCTAAGTTCGATCGGGAGGAGATTATGTGTTTTCTTTTGGATGTGGCATCCCGCCAAGTGGTTGATGGCTTCCTGATCACTAGTTCTAGAGTCGCCAGGGAAATGGCAGCTGACCCGCTCCGGCAAGTAGTTCGCCTCATTCAGCAGGGGTGGTCGTACCGACCTCCAGGCCAGGACTCGGACCCTTTTCGTAATTATTTTGTTCTACGAGACCGCCTCAGTCTTGGAAGGAGTTCTCCTTCTGGCTACCAATGATACAGCTCCTCATATGGTTGTTCCTGCAAGTTTGCGAAGGGAGGTCCTCACGTTATTACATGAGGGGCACTGGGGTGTTTCCCATACTAAAACCTTGGCTGGCATACATGTGTACTGGCCTGGTATTGACAGAGAAATTGAGCACTTGGTGGCCGCCTGTTCCCAGTGTGTGAGCCAACAGGCGTCTCCCAGGTCAGTGTTCTCGTCATGGCCACCTGTAACCCAGGCATGGGAACGTGTTCACATAGATTTTGCGGACCCATTTCTCAATGGCTTTTGGCTCATTGTCATTGATGCTTATTCCCCAGTCCCATATGTGGTTCGCTGCTCCTCAACCACTTCAGAAGTTGCAATCCAGGCACAAGCAAAAATCTTTTCTGTGGAAGGTCTGCCAGTCACCCTGGTATCGGACAATGGACCTCAGTTTATTTCGCAGACCTTCCAGGATTTTTGTAGGTGCTTCGGTATTCGGCACGTTTGCTTTCCCCCCTTTCATCCACAATCGAATGGGGAAGCCGAGCTCATAGTGCACACATTTAAGACACAGATGAAAAAGTATGTGCATGAATTTCCTGCAGAGGAGGCGTTGACATTTTTCCTGATGGCATAGTGGACCACACCGATGGGAGAACACAGCCCCGCAGAGCTCCTCCACGGGCACCAAACTAGGACTCTGCCGCACCCCCTCCTGCCCGGTCTTCAATAGTCTTCGCAAAATGGGGTACCTGGCTTTCCACCGGGTATGTCAGTCCAGGCACGTGGGTTTGGTCGCAATCCACGCCGGATACTGGTGATGGTCCTGCGCCGCAATGACCGCCGGCTCTATACCTTGCAGGCAGGGGACCGGGAGGTGCATCGTCACCAAAATCAGCTACGTCCACGTTTGGGCACCCACCCTCCGATCCCTCAGGCGCCGGCTTCCCCTTTGCCGGCACTGTGTTGTTTTCTCAGGGTATGCTACCGCACCTCCCCCCTGTGACTCCCACACTTCAGTGGTTCTCAGTCTCGGTGGCCTCCAGTAGCTCCAGCAAGGCCATCGCCAGCGTTAGAGATGCCCCGGCGAGAGCCGGCCCCCCTCGCAGGCCCGGTTTGTCAGGAGGCTGGTTCACCTGTGATTGTCCTTCACCATCGTCCCCGCCACTGGGTCTCGCCCCTCCCGAGGTGGTCCGGGATCTGGAGTTCGATAGCTTATCGCCCGTTCTGTCCCGGGCTCTGGCGGTGGGATGACGGGGGCCTCTTCGTGTGGGTCACTTCCAACCATATTCGAAGGTTCCGCTCGAGGGTTGGCAGATCCCACCGACTCCAGCCTTCCGATGGACGTGAAGGTCATCGCTACTGCACGACGCTCCACTTTCCATCACAGTGGCGTCGGAGGAGTGCAGTAGTCCCCAGAAAGATTGCGGGAGGTGCACATCGGCACGGCGCATCACGGACAGTAGTTGCTGCAAGTAAAGTCCCGTCCACCAGAGTTGTTGTTGTTGTGGTCTTCAGTCCTGAGACTGATTTGATGCAGCTCTCCATGCTACTCTATCCTGTGCAAGCTTCTTCATCTCCCAGTGCCTACTGCAACCTACATCCTTCTGAATCTGCTTAGTGTATTCATCTCTTGGTCTCCCTCTACGATTTTTACCCTCCACGCTGCCCTCCAGTGCTAAATTTGTGATCCCTTGATGCCTCAAAAAATGTCCTACCAACCGATCCCTTCTTCTAGTCGAGATGTGCCACAAACTTCTCTTCTCCCCAATCCTATTCAATACCTCCTCATTAGTTACGTGATCTACCCACCTTATCTTCAGCATTCTTCTGTAGCACCACATTTCGAAAGCTTCTATTCTCTTCTTGTCCAAACTAGTTATTGTCCATGTTTCACTTCCATACATGGCTACACTCCATACAAATACTTTCAGAAATGACTTCCTGACACTTAAATCTATACTCGATGTTAACAAATTTCTCTTGTTCAGAAACGATTTCCTTGCCATTGCCAGTCTACATTTTATATCCTCTCTACTTCGACCATCATCAGTTATTTTACTCCCCAAATAGCAAAACTACTACTTTAAGTGTCTCATTTCCTAATCTAATTCCCTCAGCATCACCCGACTTAATTTGACTACATTCCATTATCCTCGTTTTGCGTTTGTAGATGTTCTTCTTATATCCTCCTTTCAAGACACCATCCATTCCGTTCAACTGCTCTTCCAAGTCCTTTGCTGTCTCTGACAGAATTACAATGTCATCGGCGAACCTCAAAGTTTTTACTTCTTCTCCATGAATTTTAATACCTACTCCGAATTTTTCTTTTGTTTCCTTTACTGTTTGCTCAATATACAGATTGAATAACATCGGGGAGAGGCTGCAACCCTGTCTCACTCCTTTCCCAACCACTGCTTCCCTTTCATGCCCCTCGACTCTTATAACTGCCATCTGGTTTCTGTACAAATTGTAAATAGCCTTTCACTCCCTGTATTTTACCCCTGCCACCTTCAGAATTTGAAAGAGAGTATTCCAGTTAACATTGTCAAAAGCTTTCTCTAAGTCCACAAATGCTAGAAACGTAGGTTTGCCTTTTCTTAATCTTTCTTCTAAGATAAGTCGTAAGGTTAGTATTGCCTCACGTGTTCCAACATTTCTACGGAATCCAAACTGATCTTCCCCGAGGTCCGCTTCTACCAGTTTTTCCATTCGTCTATAAAGAATTCGCGTTAGTATTTTGCAGCTGTGACTTATTAAACTGATAGTTCGGTAATTTTCACATCTGTCAACACCTGCTTTCTTTGGGATTGGAATTATTATATTCTTCTTTAAGTCTGAGGGTATTTCGCCTGTCTCATACATCTTGCTCACCAGATGGTAGAGTTTTGTCATGACTGGCTCTCCCAAGGCCATCAGTAGTTCTAATGGAATATTGTCTACTCCCGGGGCCTTGTTTCGACTCAGATCTTTCATTGCTCTATCAAACTCTTCACGCAGTATCTTATCTCCCATTTCACCAGAGGGCACGCGAGAATTCGGCCGCGCCCTCTGCCGGCGGAACAACAACAACTCAGGCAGCACCAGCCGTGCCCAGTCAGTTCACACGGGCATGCCTAGCAGACAGTTCCCGGTCTACACTATGTGAAGTGTGACGGAAAATGTGAATCGTGTTACTGCAGGGAGAAAAAGTCAGAGTTCTGAACTGGGGCCTCTTCTGACTTTATGAAAGTTAAAGTCCCATTGCAAGTTAAAGCAGTGTAGCAGACATTTATAGCCCAGAATTTATCAACTACACAAAAGTATCTTATGGTACCTGAGGCAGGTGAGCCTTCTTCCACATCTCAATGTAAAAGTTCTTAATCACTCCCTTGAGAGCACCAC
The DNA here is from genome assembly GCF_021461385.2 of Schistocerca piceifrons. NCBI lineage: Eukaryota > Metazoa > Arthropoda > Insecta > Orthoptera > Acrididae > Schistocerca > Schistocerca piceifrons. Next base: position 49,225,497 of record NC_060144.1, read on the forward strand.
TCCAAAAGTGCCCATCTTCACTTGATTCCAGTACTGTACCGCCACTAGCTAATTCTCATTGGCTGAAAGCCACATTCACCAAAAATACATTATTCTTGTGTTCTCTAGGCGTGACCAAACTTGACTACTTTCAGCTTTAAAATAATAAATTGTAACAATTTTTAATAACAAGAATGTCACAAATATTTGGCCACAATCTGACCATTTAAAATAAGTACAAATAATAGTTCATTCATAAATGAACAAGGTGGAATTCTTGCACATGTGTGTTCACATTAAACAGTTCCTTAGGCCAATTTGACAGAAGCATCTTCTGGCACTCTTTTCAAGTATGGTGTCAGCCAATACATGCAAGTGATCACTTTTAAGTTACAGTGGTTTTTAGTATCAACTATCATCAAAATTTAAATTAAGTTACTGGCAAAAGTAGTAAAATACTTATTAAATAACTACACAAATATGACAAAACATTTGCCATTCATGCTGCATTCAATTGCTGTGTTATTGTGCAGAACACAATGTTCTGACAGACGTTTTCACAATGAAAAAGATATAAAAACATAATACATCAATAAATAAAATAGATACAAATGTTAAGCTTTCAGGGATGATAGCTGTTGTGCACATAGTTCAGTGTAGTCAGCGCACACAGAATTTTCCCAATAGAGTGCGCCCCGCTAAGCACAACAACGCAGGCGCAGCGCTCGTCCATCTCGACACTATGAGATGGCACTGTCTTCGAGACGGACCAAATTCTGCTTCCACCAATCCGCGTATTAATATGTAATATGCAGCACTTGTCCATCTCCACACCATGAGATGGCACTGTCTTAGAGACAGACCAAATTCTGCTTCCGCCGATCTGCATATTAACACGTAACGCAGCCAATGAGATTGCTGCTAACGTAGAACCTTTTCTCCTCGCGGATCACACTCGTGCAGTGATACCTGAACGCTCGAGGTATTATAACGAGTGTACAGACCTCTGATTAGTCAGTTTGCATTAGTCTATAATCAAGTTTCAGTCTGTGCCTAATAAGATTATCATATTCCTGTACATAGCCATGAAGATAAATGAATAGACACTTTGTCAAGTATCAGAGATATGTGAGAATAAGATTAACGTACCAAGACCAAAGGAACTTCAGATTGTCAATTGCAAACAGCATCCAGAATCAAGTTACATAATATCTATGCTTTTTATTATTTTAATAAATGTGTGTGAAAATTAATCAAGTTCTGTTTAAAGTTGGTCACCGTCAGTCTGCTACTCTAAGCGTGCAAGTGGCATTTCTATCATCTGACCTAACGGCAGAAGATAAACACGCCACGATAAGACCACGAGATATATTGCTGACACTCGCATAGAGCGACAAGTCAAATAATCTGATGGTGTGTGTACCGAAGGTTTTACAGTACGCACACCACAATAGCTAAAGTGCTATGCTACGATCAGAGACACTGTTGAAATCACACAAATCATTTAAACGTGGTTAGTTTTGAGTTTCATTGTGTAGATATTTGGTAACTTTAAATTATTCACTTTTGTAGGTTTTAAAATATGTTATTGTTTCATTGGATGTGCTTCACTTTTCTGAGACTGCATGTGTATTCAGATGTGCCTGACTATGGAACTGTGATTTATTATTGAATTTCTGTGAGTTGTAAGTAGCCATATTTCTGACTGCCTTAAACACTACCGTTACTGGTACATCTCCTGCACTCCGGCAATACGAGCAATCACTGTCCAAATTTTCCATATCTGAGCACTCACTGACTGCCTTTTTACCTGAGCTCACCTGGAGCAGCTGAGTGGCCTCCTCACACTGCTGACTTGCACTCAGCCAAATAAGCTTACTCACATCTCCTCATTGCCAACCCTAGACAGATGAATAGTGTCACTGAATGTGTAACATTACAGTGGGGATGGATGTTAACCAGTAGCTCAACATGCAGTAGCAGATGTTAAACACACCAACAGCACATGAAGCATTGTGATATGGGCCATGGTTCAGAATAATAAGTTATATACAGTAAGTAAGAAAATTTGTGTGTAGCCGAGTACAATTTCTTGAATTTTCTCCTTGTGGTCAATACGTGAGATGTATGGGTGGGGAGGGGGGGGGGGGGGGGGGGGGGGGGCGAGGCAAGTAATTTGTTGCCTGACTCCTCCTGAAAAGTGCTGTCCTGAAATTTCTATTGTAAATCTCTCCATGATGCACAATGCCTCTCTTTTAATATCTGCCAGTGGAGTTTGTTTAGTTTTCTCACCAGCTAAACAATCCCGTGATGAAACGCACCTCTCCTCGTTTGATCTTCTCTATCTCCTCTACCAGTCCAATATGATAGGAATCACGGATAGATGAACAATATTCAAGAATCGAGCAAACAAGTGCCTTATAAGCCACTTTTTTCATGAATGAGTTACATTTCCTTAAGATTCTTCTGATGAATCTGAGCCTGGTCTCTGTTTCTCCCACTATCTGTTTTATGTGGCCAATCCACTTAAGATCACTCTGGATAGTTACGCACGGATATTTTATGGCAGTCGCTGTCTGCAGCTGTTTGTCATCAATAGTTTAGCTGTACAGTAGCGGGTTTTTTCCCATGTATGCACAATATGTTATATTTATTTATGTTCAGGATCAACTGCCAGAGCCTGCACAATTCACCAGTTCTCTGCAGGTCGTTCTGAAAATTCTTATTATCTTGTGGCATTGTTACTTTGCTATAGACAATTGCGTCATCTGCGAATAGCCTTAAAAAGCAACCAACACTTTCCACTAGATCATTTATATATTTGGTAAACAGCAATGGTCCTTTTGCACTTGCCTGTGATACTCCAGATATTAGCTTTATATCTGTCAATTTTGTTCCATTAAGACCGACGTGCTAAGTGCTATCTGCAAGAAAGTCTCGAATCCAGTCAAATGTCTGCTCTGATACTCCATAAGTTTGTATTTTTTTCATTAAACGGCAATGTGGGGCGGTTTCGAATGCCTTACTGAAATCAGGGAACACTGTATCAGCCTGAGCACCATTGTCCACTGCGCTATGGATCTCATGGAGCAACAGAGCAAGTGGAGTTTCACAGGATCTCTGTTTGTGGAATCCATGTTGATTTTTGTACAGAAGACGTTCATGTTCCAAAAACGTCATAATTTTTGAGCATAAAACATGTTCCATAATTCTACAACAGATTGATGTCAACAATATAGATCTATCATTGGGTGGATTTGCCTTACGGCATTTATTAAAAACAATATGTCCTGCACTTTTCTGTAATTGTTAGGTACCTTTCCTTGCTTTATCTACGATAAGTTACCATTAGAAGGGGAGCGAGTTCTTTCACATAATCTTTATAGAATCTTATAGGTATTTCATCTGGTCCTGACACCATTCCGCTACTAAGCAATTGTAGCTGCTTTTCAATTCTGCAATTGGTTATCTCAATATCTGCCATTTCAACATTCGTACAATGATTGAAAGGAGGGACAGTGTTACGATTTTGGTGCCAGTGTGGTCACTGAGAGAATCAATAGATGATTTTGACCCACTCACTGATTTCACATATGAACAAAATCTCGTAGGGTTTTTATTCAGGTCAGTTGACAACATCTTACTTTCAAAATCATTGAACGCTTCTCTCATTGCTCTCCTTAGGCTCATTTTTGCTTCATTCAGCTTTTGTTTGTCAGCTAGGTTTTTACTCCTCTTGAATCTGAAATGAAATGCTCTTTGTTTATGTAGCACCTTTGTAACACGGCTATTAAAACCCATGGTGGATCTTTCCCATCCCTTAAAACCTTACTCGGAACATACTTGTCTCGGACATATTGAACGATGCCTTTGAATTTTTTCCACTTGTTCCTCACATCTTTGTCCTCATCACCAAACATTTGATGTTAACTGCTGAGATATTCTGAAATTTGTATCCTGTCACCCTTGCTGAGCAAATATAGGGTGAGTCAGGAGGAAAGGTACATGCTTTGAGGGGTGATAATATTAGTGATTCTGAACAAAAGCTGTGTGTATGTATGCCTATTCCAAATGGTTTCCGAGATAGAACACATTTAATATCACTCAGCGTAATGTTGCAACCACACACACAAGTTGAACTGCTGTGAGGAAAAAACGAGTTAGTACATATCAAACATGATAACGATAATTTTTAAATCAACATAAAAAACCAAAATTACAAAACAATAAAACACAAAAAATGCTTACCAGAGAAAGAAAATGTATCATGCTCCACAGATGCCTCACTGCCCTGTGGTGCAACAGATGTCCCTTTCGCCAAATATGTACTCAATGGGAGCGTAATGTTGCAACCACACACACAAGTTGACCTGCTGTGAGGACAAAACGAGTTAGTACATTTCAAACATGAAAAAGGTAATTTTAAAATCAACATGAAAAACTGAAATTCCAAATGTATAAAACACAAAAAATGCTTACCAAAGAAAGTAAATGTATCGTGCTCCGCACCCTCCTCCCTGCCCTGTGGTGCAACAGATGTCCCTTTCTCCAACAATTTACTCAATGTGAGGGTAATGCTGCAACCACACACACAAGTTGTCCTGCTGTGAGGAAAAAAGAGTTAGTACATTTGAAACATGAAAAAGATCTTTTTAAAATCAACATGAAAAACCAAAATTCCAAAAGTATGAAAAACAAAAAATGCTTACCAAAGAAGCTATATGTATCGTGCTCTGCAGCTGCCTCACTACGCTGTGCTGCAAGAGATGTCCCATTCTCATAAAATGTACTCAATGTGAACGTAATGTTGCAACCACACACACAAGTTGACCTACTCTGAGGAAAAAACAAGTTAGTACATTTCTAACATAAAAAAGGTCATTTTAAACGCAACATGAAAAACCAAAATCCAAAAGTATAAAACACAAAAATGCCTAACAAAGAAAGAAAATGTATCATGCTCCGCAACTGCCTCTCTGACCTGTGGTGCAACAGATGTCCCTTTCTCCAAAAATGTACTCTATGGGAGTGTAATGTTGCAACCACACACACACATGTTGATCTGCTGTGATGAAAAATTGAGTTAGTACGTTTCAAACCTGAAAAAGTCATTTTAAAATCTACATAAAAACCAAAATTCCAAAAGTATAAAACAAAATAATGCTTACCAAAGAAAGAAAATGTATCATGCTTCACAGCTGCCTCACTAACCTGTGGTGAAACAGATGTAACTTTCTCCAAAAATGTACTCAATAGGAGCGTAAAGTTGCAACCACATACCCAAGTTGACCTGCTGTGAGGAAAAAACGAGTTAATACATTTCAAACATGAAAAAGATCATTTTAAAATCAACATGAAAAACCAAAATTCCAAACGTATTAAACACAAAAAATGCTTACCAAAGAAAAAAAATGTATCATGCTCCGCACCCTCCTCCGTGCCCTGTGGTGCAACAGATGTCCCTTTCTCCAAAAATGTACTCATCGGGATCATAATGTTGCAACCACACACACAAATTGACCTGCTGTAAGGAAAAAACGAGTTAGTACATTTAAAACATATAAAAGGTCATTTTAAAATCAACATGAAAAACCAAAATTCCAAAAGTATAAAACAGAGAAAAATTCTTACCAAAGAAAGAAAATGTATCGTGCTCTGCACCCTCCTCCCTGCCCTGTGGTGCAACAGATGTCCCTTTAAATGCCTCGTCAACAGGCGAAATTCATCCGCAAACTCGAGGAGCTCCCGGCAGGCGTACTGTGAAAGTCTCTAGGCCCGCAAATAATGGCGTATTGCTTCTGGTGAACTGACCAGTGGATGCTTGAAGATATGACTGTGGTAAAACGGGGAGCAGCTGGCAGGAGTAAATATGACTCTCTTAAGGTAGACAAATGCCTCGTCTACAGGCGAAATACATCTGCAAACTCAAGGAGCTCCTGGCAGGATTAATGTTAAAGACTTACGGTCGACAAATAATGGCGTATGGCTTCTGGTGAACTGGGCAGAGAATGCTTGAAGATGTGACTGTGATAAAATGGGGAGCAAGTGCCAAGAGTAACTATGACGTTCTTAAGGTAGCCAAATGCCTCGTCAACAGGCGAAATACATCGGCAAATTCGAGGAGGTCCTGGCAGGAGTACTGTGTAAGTCTTTATGTCGTCAAATAACGGCGTATCGCTTCTGGTGAACAGGCCAGAGTAAACTTGTAGGTGTGACTGTTGTAAAACGGGGACCAACTGGCAGGAGTAACTATGACTCTCTTAAGGTAACCAAATGCCTCGTCAACAGGCGAAATACATCCGCAAACTCGAGGAGCTCCTGGCAGGAGTACTGTGAAAGTCTTAAGGTCGACAAATAATTGAGTATCACTTCTGGTGAACTGGCCAGAGGAAGCTTGAAATGGTGACTGTTCTAAAATGTCAAGCAACTGGCTGGAGTTATTATTACTCACTCAAGGTAGCCAAATGACTCGACACAGGGCGAAATAAATCGGCAAACTATACGAGCACTTGGCAAGAGGAACTGTGATGGTCTTAAGATCGACAAATCGTGGATGATCGCTTCTGGTGAACTGTCCAGAGGAAGCTTGAAGATGTGACTGTGGTAAAACGGAGAGCAAATGGCCGGAGTAACTATGATCCTCTTAAGGCAGCCTAATGCCCCGTCACCAGACGAAATACATCTGCAAACTCGAGGAGCAGTTGGCGGGAGTAATTGTGAAAGCCTTAAGGTCGACAAATAATGGCGTATAACTCTTCGTGGACTGCCAAGAGAAAGCTTGAAGATGTGACTGTGGTAAAGCGGGGAGCTACTGGCAGGAGTAACAATGTTCCCTTAAGGTAGAGAAATGTCTCGCCAACAGGTGAATTACATCGACAAACACAAGGAGCACCTGGCACGAGTAACTGAAACCCTTAAGGTAGACAAGTAGTGGCGTATCACTTCTTGTGGACACTCCAGAGGAAGCTTGATGTTGTGACTGTTGTAAAACGGCGAGGAACTGGAAGGAGTAACTATGACTCTCTTAATAAATGCAACGCCGTCGAGACCGCGAACCACGTCGTCCAGGGCTGCGGGCTGACCAGCCGAGCCCGGGTGCGACGACACGACGCGGTTGTGAAATACGTCGCGCGCGGGCTGGCTCAACGAGGGTTCGACGTGTCTGTCGAGCCACACCTTCGAACACCAGAGGGAGTCCGCAAGCCCGACGTTGTGGCGTCTAAGGACGGCGTGGTGCATGTCATCGACGCACAAATCGTCGGCGACCATCTTGACACCGACTGGTGTCACCGGCAGAAGGCGGCGAAATACGACGTCCCGTCGGTGCGGCAAGCCGTCGGCGCTCTCCGACCTGCAGCCAGCAGCATACAGTTTAGAACAGTGACCCTGAACTGGAGGGGGACTTGGGCACCTACATCAGCCCGCCAGCTCCTACAACTTGGCTTCCGCAGGCGGGAGTTAAGCACCATCAGCACACGGGTGCTCTGTGGAACGACATGGATCTTCGGCCTGTTCGAAAATATGACGTCGAACAGGCCGAAGTACAGGGAGGGCGTAGGCTAGTTAGTCGGTTAGATTTAGGTTAGTTTGCCCCGACTCCCGGGGCTTCAATATCGGGAGCAATTCCGTTCTTTATTCATTTCTTGTATGTTTAATTGTTTATACTGTGTTTAATATTAAGGTATAAGCGGTTACACAACATCGGTAACCGGCGCCCTTGTGAGCTCCTCTCGGGGAGCAAGGCGCAATAGTTTAAGAGTGTGTTATTACCTTGTGTTATTCACTGTATTTGTGAATAAAGACGGCTTTATAGCCAAATGCCTCGTCAACAGGCGATATACATCGGCAACCTCGAGGAGCTCCTGGCAGGAGTACTGTCAAAGTCTTAAAGTCGACTAATAATGGCGTATCGCTTCTGGTGAACTGTCCAGAAAAAGCTTGAAGGTGTGACTGTGGTAAAATGGTGAGCAGCTGGCAGGAGTAACTATGACTCTCTTAAGGTTATCAAATGCCTCGTCAAAAGGCGAAATACATCGGCAAACTCGAGGAGCTCCTGGCAAGAGTACTGTGAAAGTCTTTAGGTCGACCAATAATGGCGTATGGATTCTAGTGATATGGCCAGAGGAAGCTTGTATGTGACTGTTGTAAAATGGGGAGCAACTAGCGGGAGTTATTATATTCCCTTAGGTAGCCAAATGCCTCGTTAAGAGGCAAACTAGTGGAGCACTTGCCAAGAGAAAGTGTGAAAGTTTTAAAGTCGACAAATCATGACGTATCGATTATGGTAAGCTGTCCAGAATACGCCTCAAGTGTGACTGGTAAAATGGTGAGCAACTGGCAGGATTAACTATGACTCGCTTAAGGTCGTTAAATGCCCCGTCACCAAACTAAATACATCGGCAAACTCGAGGAGCACTTGGCAGGAGTAACTGTGAAAGCCTTAAGGTCGAGAAATAATGGCGTAACACTTCTCGTGGACTGGCCAGATGAAGCTTGAAGATATAACTGTGGTAAAACGGGGAGCAACTGGCACGAGTAACTATGACTCTCTTAAGGTAGTCAAATGCTTCGTCAAAAGGCGAAATACAACGGCAAACTCGAGGGGTTCCTTGCAGGAGTACTGTGAAAGTCTTGAGGTCGACAAATAATGGCGTATCGATTCTTGTGAAATGGCCAGAGGAAGGTTGAAATTGTGACTATTGTAAAATGGGGAGCAACTGGCAGGAGTTATTATGACTCTCTTAAGGTAGCCAAATGCCTCGTGAACAAACGAAATACATCGGCAAACTGGAGGAGCACTTGGCAAGAGTAACTGTAAAATTCTTAAGGTCGACAAATCATGGCGTATCGCTTTTGGTGAACTGTCCAGTAAAAGCTTCATGATGTGACTGTGATGTAATGGTGAGCAAATGGCAGGAGTAACTATGACTCTCTTAACGTCGCCAAATGCCCCGTCACTCGGGGAGCACCTGGCGGGAGTAACTGTGAAAGTCATATGGTCGACAAATAATGGCGTAAGACTTCTCGTTAACTGGCCAGAGGAAGCTTAAAGGTGTGAAGGTAGTAAAACGGGGAGCAACTGGCAGTAGTAACTATGACTCTCTTAAGGTAGCGAAATGCCTCGTCAACGGGCGAAATACATCGGCAAACTCGGGGAGCACCTGGCAGGAGTAACTGTGAAAGTTTTAAGGTAGACAAAAAATGGCGTATCACTTCTCGTTGACACACTAGAGGAAGCTTGAAGATGTGACTGTGGTAAAAGGTTAACAACTGGCAGGAGTAACTATGACTTTCTTAAGGTAACGAAATTCCTCTTCAACAGACGAAATACATCGGCAAACTCAAAGAGTAATGTGAAAGTCTTTAGGTCGACATATAATGGCGTATCGCTTCTTGTGAAAAGAAGCTTGAAGATGTGTCTGTGGTAAAACGGGGAGCAACTGGTAGGAGTAGCTATGACTCTCTTAAGGTAACCAAATGCCTCGTCAACAGGCGTAATACATCGGAAAACTCGAGGAGCTCTTGGCAGGAGTACTGTAATTGCCTTTAGGTCGATAAATTAAGGCGTATCGATTCTTGTGCAGTGACCGGAGGAGGCTTGAAAATGTGACTGTTGTAAAATGGGCAGCAACTGGCAGGGGTTATTATGACACTCTTAAGGTAGCCAAATGCATCGTCAACAGGCGAAATACATCATCAAACTCGGGGAGTACCTGGTAGGAGTAACTGTGAACGTCTTTAGGTAGACAAATAATGGCGTGTCACTTCTCGTGGACACTCCAGAGGAAGCTTGAAGATGTGACTGTCGTAAAACGGGGAGCAACTGGCAGGAGTAACTATGACTCTTTGAAGGTAGCGAAATGCCTCGTCAACAGGCGAAATACATCGACACACTCGAGGAGCTCCTGGCAGGAGTATCTGTGAAAGTCTTAAGGTAGACAAATAATGGCATATCACTTCTCGTGGACACTCCAGAGGAAGCTTGAGGACGTGTATGTGGTAAAACGGGGAGCAACTGGCAAGAGTAACTATGACTCTCTGAAGGTAGTCAAATGCCTCGTCAACAGGCGAACTACATCGACAAACTAGAGGAGCACTTGACAAGAGTAACTGTGAAAATCTTAAGGTCGACAAATCATGGCGTTTAGCTTCTGGCGAACTGTCCAGCAGAAGCTTGCAGATATGACTGTGGTATAATGGTGAGCAAATGGAAGGAGTAACTTTGACTCTCTCAAGGTCGGCAAATGGCCCGTCACCAGACGAAATACATCGGCAAACTCGAGGAGCACCTGGCGGGAGTAACTGTGTCAGTCTTAAGGTCGACAAATAATGGCGTAACACATCTCGTGGACTGGCCAGAGGAAGCTTGAAGATGTGACTGTGGTAAAACGGGGAGCAACTGGCAGGAGTAACTATGACTATCTTAAGGTAGCGAAATGCCTCGTCAACAGGCGTAATACTTTGGCATACTCGGGGAGCACCTGGCAGGAGTAACTGTGAAAGTCTTAAGGTCGACAAATCATGGCGTATCGCTCCTGGTGAACTGGCCAGAGGAAGCTTGAAGATGTGAATGTGGTAAAACGGGGAGCAACTGGCAATAGTAACTATAACTCTCTTATTGTAGCCAAATTCCTCGTCGTCCGACCATAAATATCAGCAAACCCGACGAGAAACTTTAGAGAGTAACTAAGACTCCAAGCATTTAGTTGCGTATCGCTTATGGCTGACTTGTAACAGTAAGAAAGAGAATGAAAAGGTGGCAAAATGGAGGAGCAGTTGATAGGACTTACTTTGGGTCTCTTAAGGTACCGAAATGCCTAGCACCCGACCAAAACTATCAGGAAACGCGACGAGCATCTGGAGACCGAAACTAAAAATCTAGGTATTAATTGCGTATCGCTTATGGCGTACTGGCAACAGTAAGAAAGAGAAGTCAATGGTGCGAAATAGGTGGAGCACCTTCCCTTTAGTAACTATGACTCTGTTAAAGTAGCCAAACGCCTTGTCACCCGAAAAAATTTCAACACACGCGACGAGCAACTGGTGGGAGTAACTAAAACTCTAGGCATATAGTTGCATATGGCTTTTAGCGGATTGGCAACAGTAAGAATGAAAGTGTGAATTTGGTCAAAAAGGGAAAGCAACTGGAAGTAGTAACCCTGACTCCTTTAAGGCAGCCAAATGCCTCATCACCCGACTAGAAATTCAAGCAAAATAGAGGTGCAACTAGAGGGAGTAAATAAGTTTCTAGGCATATAGATGCGTATCGCTTCTGGCAGACTGGTAAGTTCAGCTGTGAGAATCTAAAGTTGGGCAAAAACGGGGAGCAAATGGCAGGTGTAACTATGACTCTCTGAAGGTAGCCAAACGCCTCGTTGTCCCACCAAAAATATCAGCAAACCCGACGAGCAACTGGAGGGAGTAACTAAGACTCCAATCATTTAGTTGCATATCGCTTATGGCTGACTGGTAACCGTAAGAAAGAGAATAAAAAAGGTAGCAAAAAGGAGGAGCAACTGATACGACTAACTATGGATCTCTTAAGGTAGCTAAATTCCTATTCACCCAACCAAAAATATCATCAAACATGACTAGCAACTTGAGGGAGGAACTAACAATCCATACAATTAGTTGCGTATCGCTTATGGCGTACTGGCAACAGTAAGAAACAGAAATCAATGGTTGCGGAATAGGGGGGCCATCTGCCTGGAGTAACTATGATTCTCTTAAGGTAGTCAAATTCCTCGTCACCCGAAAAAAATTTCAGCAAATCCTGGAGGAAGTAAGTAAGACTCTATGCATATAGTTGTGTATCGGTTCTGTCGGACAGGCAAGACTAAGTATGAGAATGTAAAGGCGGCAAAAAGGATGAGCAGCTGATAGGACTAACTATGGGTCACTTAAGGTAGCCAAATTCCTAGTCACCTGACCAAAACTATCGGCAAACCCGATAAGCAACTTGTTGTGGTTGGCAAGAGAGCCAACACCATTTTACTAAAGGAGGCCGAAATGCAAGCGTTTTAGCTCACGCAATCTGGCATGAGGTCTGGAACATGACAAGGAAATTACAATTTAGAAAAACTGGCGTAGCTGGGGGAATACTTAAATTTAATCCATTAATGATGAACATCGGTTTTGACACATGATTCACAATATCAATAGTAACTGATAAAGGCGCCTTGCTAGGTCATAGCAAATGATGTAGCTGAAGGCTATGCTAAGCTATCGTCTCGGCAAATAAGAACGTTAGTAGGCAGTGAACCATCGCTAGCAAAGCCGGCTGTACAACTGGGGCGAGTGCTATGAAGTCTTTCTAGACCTGCCGTGTGGCGGCGCTCGGTCTGCAATCACATAGTGGCGACACGCGGGTCCGACGTATACTAACGGACCGCGGCCGATTTAAAGGCTACCACCTAGCAAGTGTGGTGTCTGGCGGTGACACCACACAACAGAAAGAAGTAACTAAGACTCCAAGCTTTTAGTCGCGTATCGCTTATGGCCGACTTGTAACAGTAAGAAAGAAAATGTAAAGGTGGCAAAAAGGAGGAGAAACTGATAGGCTAACTATGGGTCTCTTAAGGTACACAAATGCCTAGTCACCCGATCAAAAACATCAGGAAAAGCGACAAGAAACTGTAGAGCGAAACTATAAGTCTAGGCATTAATTGCGTATCGCTTATGGCGTATTGGCAACAGTAAGAAAGAGAAATCAATGGTGCCGGTATAAGGGGGCCATCTGCCTGGAGTAACTATGATATTCATAAGGTAGCCAAATGACTCGTCACCAGAAAAAAATTTCAACTAACGCGAAGAGCAACTGGTGGGAGTACCTAAGACTCTAGGCATATAGTTGCATATGGCCTTTAGCGGATTGGCAATAGTAAGAATGAAAGTCTGAAGTTGGCCAAAAAGGGAAAGCAACTGGAAGTAGTAACCCTGACTCCTTTAAGGTAGCCAAATGCCTCTTCACCCGACTAGAAATTCAAGCAAAATGGAGGTGCAACTGGAGGGAGTATATAAGATTCTAGGCATATAGATGCGTATCGCTTCTGGCAGACTGGTAAGTTCATGAATAGGAATCTAAAGTTGGGCAAAAAGGGGGAGAAAATGGCAGGTGTAACTATGACTCTCTTAACGTAGCCAAATGCCTCGTCGTCCGACAAAAAATATCAGCAAATACGACTAGCAGCTTGAGGGAGTAACTAACAATCTATGTAATTAGTTGCGTATCGCTTATGGCGTACTGGCAACAGAAAGAAAGAGGAATCAGGTTGCGGAATAGGGGGGCCATGTGCTTGGAGTGACTATGATTCTCTTAAGGTAGCCAAATTCCTCGTCACCCAAAAAAAAGCTACAGCAAACGCGAAGAGCAACTGGAGGGAGTAACTAAGCCTCAAGGCATATAATTGCATATGGCTTTTAGCGAATTGGCAACAGTAAGAATGAAAGTGTGAATTTAGCCAAAAAGGGAAATCAACTGGAAAGTGTTTTGGTTGGCAGGAGAGCCAACACCGTGTTACTGGAGGAGCCGAAAGGCACGCGTTTTAGCTCACGCAGGCTGGCGTGAGGTCTGGAACAGGACAAGGAAATTAGAATTTAGAAAAAACGGACGTAGCTGGTGGAATACTTAACTTTAATCCCTTAATGGTGAACGTCGCTCTTGACGGTACATGATTTACAGTATCAATAGTAACTGGTTATGGCGCCTTGCTAGGTCGTAGCAAATGACGTAGCTGAAGGCTATGTTAAACTATCGTCTCGGCAAATGAGCGTATTTTGTCAGTGAACCATCGCTAGCAAAGTCGGTTGTACAACTGGGCCGAGTGCTAGGAAGTCTCTCTAGACCTGCGGTTTCGCGGCGCTCGGTCTGCAATCACTGACAGTGGCGACACGCGGGTCCGACGTATACTAACGGACCGCGGCCGATTTAAAGGCTACCACCATGCAAGTGTGGTGTCTGGCGGTGACACCACATTCCTCCCCCGCAAATCGGCGTACGGTTGTGGCATAAGGCTTCCGCCCGCCATGGGGAGGACCCCATGTTGACGTATGCGACGAGGTGGGGAGCCTAACAACAGGCGAGGCTGTGCCACCCGCACCCTGCCAGTCGGACCGCGGTGAGCTAGGACACGCCTGAAAACCTGCTCCAGGGGGCACGCCAACATGTGGTGTATGCGCCCGCAGAGAGACAGGAGGGGCCGAAGGGTCGACCTCCATCGGCTCGGGGCACCTGACGGGCGAAGACGACATATGGTCCGGACTGGGCAAGAGTTCCACATCGGAGGAAAACTGGTCACGGGAAGCGATCGGCGGCGCGTGACCCAGAGAGGCGCCTGGCGGTTGCAGCGACGCGTCCACTGCGGGCGTCGCCGGCGGGAGAACAGGCGGCGGCGGCGGTGGCGGCGGCGCGTCGCCATGGGTCAAAATGGAAGGCAACATCGTTAACACCTGGAGCTGAGGCGAGCCAGTAGATGGGCACCCCAGGGCACTGACCGGACGGCACCGTCGCTGAAAGCAGACGGCGAGCGGCAGATCCCGTGCGACGACAGAGGCGCAGCTGGTTGAGATGCCGGCGCACCTCACCAGAGGGCCCCAAAACCAGATACATAGCGCGTCCGAGGCAGCGAAGAATGCGCCCTTCGAGCCAACGCCGTGACCCTCGGTAGTGACGATAGTAGACAACGTCGCCTGGAGCAAAAGCACGTGTCTGCCGCTGCACAGGAACCTGATGCGGCAGATCTAGCAAAGACATCAAGGTTCGATGATGACGACCGTGAAGCAACTCAGCCGGCGAGCGACCATCTCGGGGCTGAGAGCGATACGAGGACAAAAAGAGCAATAACGCGTCCTCCCGAGAATGCGACTCTATTAACTTCAACATCTGTGACTTGAAAGTCCTGACCAATCGTTCAGCAGCACCGTTTGACTGTGGCGAAAACGGCGCGGACGTCTGATGTTGAATACCATTGGCCTTGCAGAATGACTGAAATTCTGCGGACATGAATTGTGGGCCATTGTCGGAAACAATAGTCTGTGGAAGACCTTCAATGCAAAAGATAGCAGATAAAACTTGGATGGCGGCAGATGACGTCGTGGAAGACATTCGCATAACAAAAGGAAAATTACTGAATGAATCTACCACAACCAACCATCCAGCATTCCAGAATGGACCAGCAAAATCAATGTGTAAACGTTGCCAAGGGGAAGTGGCTTTTGGCCATGCAAAGAATTTCCGCGGTGGGGCTGATTGTTGTTTGGCACACACCAGGCAAGAAGAGCACATATTTGTAATCGCGGCATCGATTCCAAACCAAGTACAGTGCTGACAAGCAAGTTGTTTCGTTCTCACTATACCCCAATGTCCTTGGTGGAGAAGCTGTAAGACAGAGGACTGTAACGAACGTAGGACCACGACCCTGGACTGATCATTATCGGAAAGCAACAGCAAAACACCACGTCGAACAAAAAGTCTCTCCTTGTGAGCAAAAAATCGGCGAACCAACGGGTCCCCGATCTGTGACTTTGGCAAGGGCCATTGCATAGCAACAAAACGCAGAACGGTAGCAAGGACAGGGTCGGCAGCTGTGGCTGTAGCTACACGACGAAAATCAATCGGAAACGATTCGACCACATCATCGGTTTCTGAATCAATGAACATGCAAGCAAGTTCGGAGGAATCGAATGCTCTATCCTCAGCAACAGGCAAACGGGACAACGCATCGGCGTTTCCATGCTTAGCAGTGGACCGATACAAGATATCGTAGCGGTACTGCGAGAGGAAAATAGACCAGCGAATGAATTTCTGTGCTGTACGTGGAGGTACAGGTTTGTTCGGATGAAAAAGCGATGTCAAAGGTTTGTGGTCTGTGATGATGGTAAAGTGACGACAATACAAGAAATTACGAAACTTTGTAACACCAAATACGAGAGCCAATGCTTCTTTCTGGATCTGTGAATAATTTCTTTGCGCAGACGAGAGCAATTTGGACGCAAAGGCAATAGGGCAATCGTGCGACCCATCTTTGTGCGCAAGCACAGCACCGATCACGAAATCCGATGCATCTACCATCAACAAAAGGGGCTTCCGAGGATCGAATGGCGTAAGGCAAGTATTGGAAAGCAACGCCGATTTCAACTGGCGAAAGGCGCGTTCGCATTCCATTGCCCAGACGAACGGAACACCTTTATGGCGTAAGCAATGAAGCGGAGCTGAAATGGAAGAGGCGTGTGGGATATATTTATGATAGTAATTTCTTTTTCCCAGCACACTCTGTAGCTGCTTCACATTCTGCGGTGAAGGCAAGTCTTGTATGGCACGGAGGTGCTCGGGACTAGTATGTATGCCTTGGGCATTGAGGACATGTCCCAGGTAGGGCAAGTCACGAGCAAAAAACACACATTTGTCCTTCTGCAAGCGAAGACCATTTTGTCGCAAGACCTGAAATAATGTTCTGAGATTGGCTAAATGTTCTTCTTCCGTCTTTCCAGAGATCACAATATCGTCCAGATAGTTTGCTGCAATATGGACCGACGCACAAACAGTTTGGAGATATTGCTGAAACAATGCAGGGGCAGATGCACACCCGAATGGCAGTCATTTGAATCGATACAAACCAAGATGCGTGTTAACCACCAAAACGCGCTGGGATTCTTCGTCCACTGGTATTTGCAAGTACGCATCCGCTAGGTCCAACTTCGAAAAATATTTACCCGGGCACAGTTTGTCAAAAAGATCTTCTGGGCGGGGTAAAGGAAAAGTTGCAGTCACTAGTTGTGGATTCACTGTTGCCTTGAAGTCCGCACAAAGTCTCAATTTTCCGGAAGGTTTTGGCAAAATTACTAAGGGTGATGCCCAGAGAGAAGCCTGCGCACGTTCAATTACACCTTGTGATTCCAAATCGTGTAATGTTTTTGCGACCTCACCACGCAATGCGTAGCTGATAGGAGTGGCCGTGCGGTTCTAGGCGCTGCAGTCTGGAACCGAGCGACTGCTACGGTCGCAGATTCGAATCCTGCCTCGGGCATGGATGTGTGTGATGTCCTTAGGTTAGTTAGGTTTAATTAGTTCTAAGTTCTAGGCGACTGATGACCTTAGAAGTTAAGTCACATAGTGCTCAGAGAAATTGGAACCCACGCAATGCGTGGGGAACATTGTGCGCTCTGAAAAATTTCAGTTGCGCGTTTGCTTTCAGTTCCAAATGTGCTTTATAGTTCTTAGCACAACCAAGGCCCGGTACAAAAAGTCTGCAAACTCTTCACATAGACGAGAAACACTGTCTGAAGGCACAGTCTGGTTCACTGATAGGACCTGATTTACTATAGACAAGTTAAACAACTGAAATAAATCGAAACCAAACAAGTTCACTGCAGAAGAAGAATGAAGGACGTAAAATGACACAAGTTTTGTTTGTCCTTTGTATGTTGCAAGAAGGCTGCACTGTCCTAACACAGGGATATTTTGACCTGAATAACTAGTTAAATTAACATTTGCGGCACGCAACGGAGGTGTGCCCAGCTGTTTGTACGTGTCTTGATTGATCAGTGAAACTGCAGCTCCGGTATCTAGCTGGAATGGTATCACTTTGCCGTTAATGTCCAAGTCTACAAAAAGTTTATTGCCCTGCTGACGACAAGAGCGACTGTCTCGTGCAACGTGAACTGACACTGGTACAAAATCACTTGCGACTTGACGGGATTTCCGGCGATGTCGACGCACACTATTTGTGGGACGAACACAGTCACTGTTAGAGAGAGTGGCACTGGGCGGAGTGGAATGTGTGGTGTCACCGCCAGACACCACACTTGCTAGGTTGTAGCCTTTAAATCGGCCGCGGTCTGTTAGTATACGTCGGACCCGCGTGTCACCACTGTCAGTGATTGCAGACCGAGCCCAGCTACACGGCAGGTCTAGAGAGACTTCCTAGCACTCGCCCCAGTTGTTCAGCCGACTTTGCTAGTGATGGTTCACTGACAAATTACGCTCTCATTTGCCGAGACGATAGTTAGCATAGCCTTCAGCTAAGTCATTTGCTACGACCTAGCAAGGCGCCATTACCAGTCACTATTGATGCTGTAAAACATGTACCGTCATGAGCGATGTTCACCAGTTATGAATTTAAGTTAAGTATTCCAGAAGCTCCGTACTTTTTTTACTAGACTCAACTCGTTTAACTGTTCCAGACCTCACGCCAGCCTGCGTGAGCTTAAACGCGTGACTTTCGGCTTCCTCCTAGTGGCTTGGCTGTCTTGCCAAGCCACAACAGAATGAACTACATGAATTTCCATGGGCAAAGTTTCACGAGCCTGAGTATTCGGCGCGAAGCAAAGGGCCTGGAATGGTTGTGAGTGTCTGATGTGAGCTTTTCCTGGCAAACACTCTGAACATGTCCTTTTTTATTACAGAAAAAGCAAATAGCCTGGCATGACGGGCAATTCTCACGTGAATGTCTAGTAGCACACCGCGGGCATTTGCTAGCTGGCGCGGTACACATGGCTGAGAGCCTGGCGGGCGCGAGGACTGTTTACTGTTCCGTGCAGCTCGCTGATGGGCCGGTTAACCTGACACACGGGTGGCGAAGTTGCAAATGATTCCTGAGCAAAGTCAAGTGTGTCCTGCCGATCCAATATGTCCATCACTTGTTGAAAGGAGGGATTGACTAGTTTCAAAATCTGTTCCCTTATACGTACATCAGAAACGTACTGTGGAATTGCATCACGTACCATAGTATCTGAATAAGGGAGTCCACATTGACACTCAAAAGCACAATCCCTAGTAAGGCCTTGCAAGGTTGCAACCCACTCCCGATTAGTCTGACCTGCCATACGTTTTGTACGAAAGAAGCTATACCGTTTGGCAACTACATTGACTGAGTCTTTGAAATATGCATCTAATGCAGACAAAATTTCGTCGTAGGACACAGTTGCTACGTCGCGTCGGGGAAACAATTTGACTATCACACGGTACGTTTGTACGCCGACAAAAGACAACAAAAACGGCTGCCGCTCGTTACCTTGAATTCTGTAGGCGGCGAGATGGAATCCAAATTGGCGTGACCACTCCGTCCAGCTTTCCAGTGCAGCATCAAAAGGTCGAAAAGTCGCAGCAACAGCGTGCTGTGGCTGCGTTAGCGGTGGAGCATTGGCCGTTGACACTGGATGAGCTGTCCAAGGGCATCCAATAAGGCCTGCGTCTGCCGATTCTGTAAGCGATAAAATTCGGACAGTACATCTGGAGACTGTGGCGAAGCCATTACAAAAGTAAATCAGGGCAGTATAGTTAAGAACGCGGTATTGCCTAGTCGCCAATGTTGTGGTTGGCAGGAGAGCCAACACCGTGTTATTAGAGGAGCCGAAAGGCACGCGTTTTAGCTCACGCAGGCTGGCGTGAGGTCTGGAACAGGACAAGGAAATTAGAATTTAGAAAAAAACGGACGTAGCTGGTGGAATACTTAACTTTAATCCCTTAATGGTGAACGTCGCTCTTGACGGTACATGATTTGCAGTATCAATAGTAACTGGTTATGGTGCCTTGCTAGGTCGTAGCAAATGACGTGGCTGAAGGCTATCTTAAACTATCATCTCGGCAAATGAGCGTATTTTGTCAGTGAACCATCGCTAGCAAAGTCGGCTGTACAACTGGGGCGAGTGCTAGGAAGTCTCTCTAGACCTGCGGTTTGGCGGCGCTCTGTCTGCAGTCACTGATAGTGGCGACACATGGGTCCGACGTATACTAACGGACCGCGGCCGATTTAAAGGCTACCACCATGCAAGTGTGGTGTCTGGCGGTGACACCACAGAAAGAGTAAGCCTGACTCCTTTAAGGTAGCCAAATGACTCTTCACATGACTAGAATTTGAAGCGAAATGGAGGTGCAACTGGAGGGAGAAAATAAGATTCTAGGCATATAGACGCGTATCACTTCTGGCAGACTGGTAAGTTCAGGAATGATAATCTAAAGTTGGGCAAAAAGGGGGAGCAAATGGCAGGTGTAACTATGACTCTCTTAAGGTAGCCAAATGCCCCGTCGTCAGACCAGAAATATCAGCAAACCCGACGAGAAACTGGAGGGAGTAACTAAGACTCCGAGCATTTAGTTGCGTATCGCTTATTGCTGACTGGTAACAGTAAGAAAGAGAATGTAAAGGTGGCAAAAAGGAGGAGCAACTGATAGGACTAACTATCGGTCTCTTAAGGTAGCCAAATTCCTAGTCACCCGACCAAAAATATCAGCAAACAGTACGAGCAACTGGAGAGCGAAACAATAAATCTAGGCATTAATTGCGTAATGCTTATGGCGTACTGGCAAAAGTAAGAAAGAGACATCAACGGTGGCGGAATAGGGGGGCCATCTACTGGAGTAACTATGACTCTCTTCTCCCCAAAACGGCTGCACCAACATCCCCCGCTGACTTTCGCCCCATTACGGTCTGCTCGGTGCTGGCGCAGACCTTCCGTAAGGTACTCGCGTCACGCCTGATGCGTGCCTGTGCTGTGGACGAACGTCAGCGGGCATTCATCCTCCGTGATGTGACGTTGGAGAACACTTTCATACTTGACACAGCTCTCACTGATGCAGTCTGCTCCTGCCGCTCTGTCTTTGTGGCATCGATCGACATCTCTAAAGCATTCAATTCGGTGGATCATGCGGCCCTTCGCCCTGTGCTGAGGGCCCGTCGCCTACCGGATTGCTTTATCGAGTACGTCGAGAGGTGCTACGAGAGCAGCACGACAGTGATAGCGGGCAGCGCTGGCGTGGGTGTGTCTGTGCAGCCATCAAGGGGCGTCCGCCAGGGCGATCCCCTCTCCCCCCTCCTTTTCAATTTTGCGGTGGACTATGTTTTAGGCCAACTTCCCTCTCACATCGGAGCTCGGATACTTGGTCGCAGAGTCAACGCTGCGGCCTTTGCAGATGACATCTTGCTGTTCGCATCGACCGCGAGGGGCTTGCAGTCCCTCATCGACGCAGCTGTCGCCTGGGGCTGCAGATCAACGCCCGGAAGTGTTTCACCCTCGCCTTGGTCGCGTCTGGACGTGACAAGAAGATGAAGGTAGACGGAGACGTTACCTTCAATGCAGGCAACACCACCGTGCATGCTCTAAGTGTGAGTGAAACCTTCCGGTACCTGGGGCTGCAATTTTCCACCGCGGGTCGCTGCGTCTTCAACCCCCGACGCCCCTGGGGGAGCAGCTTGACGTCATCTCCTGAGCTCCACTCAAGCCGCAACAGCGCCTCCACGCTCTCACCAATGTACTTCTGCCTGGCCTGTACTATGGGCTGGCCCTCAGCTGCACCCGAGTGGGTGCCCTGAAAGCTGCGGACGTGACCATCAGGGCCGCCGTCAGGAGATGGTTCTGCCTTCCGGCGGACACTCCCCTGGGCTACTTCCATGCTCCTGTTGCCCAGGGGGGCCTCAGCATCCCATCATGCCGATGGATGGGGCCAACCCTTCGCCGGTCCCGTCTCCTGGCGTTAAAGAAGATAGGGCCAGCCTTCGACAGTGCAGGCCTGGACGAGGTGCAGCGTGAGATTGAGGTGCTGGAGCGGCACCGTACGTGGGAGGGCCACCTCCTCAAATCGTCGACGCAGGTTGGAGAGATGTGGGCCGCGCGCCTGCATGTTGCCATTGACGGTGCGGTGCTGTCATCTTCCGCTGCCGTCAAGGGGCAACACCAATGGGTCGCCGACACCAGTCGCCTGCTATCTGGGCGTAACTACATCGACGCCCTCCGCGCCCGTATCAACGCCTTCCCGACGAGGGCACGGCGCAGCCGGGGGCGTGAGGTGGACACTAGATGTCGCGCGGCTGCCAAGCCATGGAGACCACCAACCACGTACTACAGGCTTGCTTCAGGACGCACGGGTCCCGAGTTAAACGACACGACGCGATCGTGCGTTATGTCACTCGCGGACTCATGCAGAGGGGCTTCAATCTCTCCGTGGAGCCCCACCTCCGAACACCTGAGGGAATCCGCAAGCCTGACGTGGTGGCGGTTAAAGACGGCATCGCCCGCGTGATCGACGCCCAGGTAGTCGGAGACCATCTCCGGCTCGACTGGTGTCACTCCCAGAAGGCGGCCTACTACGACACGCCGTCCATTCGGCGTGCCATCTCCAACCTGCACCGAGACGTCGAGGAGGTTACTGTGTCCACCGCAACATTGAATTGGAGGTGTGTATGGTCTCCAGCGTCGGCGAGGGACCTTTCTGCACATGGATTTCGACCCCGAGAACTGGCGGTACTAAGCACGAGGGTTCTGCAGAGCTGCTGCACGAGCTATCACATCTTCGAACATATGCCGGCGCCAAGGCTGATGGAACGAGCCGGCGTCGGATAGGCTGCTGGTTATCTCTTCGCCTTGACTCCTGGGGCCTGTCAACAGGAGGAATAACCGTCTTTGTTCTTGTCTTTTCTTGTCTTTTCATTTGTGTTTCCTTCTTTTCCTTTCTTATATATACATATGTTTCACATGGTGTCGCCCTGTAAGTCCCCACTCCAGTGGTGGACATTGGCGAGTTACTAACACCTGCTTAACATTAAGCCATGCTTATGTAATATGTATGTGTTATTCATATCTTATGAATAAAGACGGCTGAAATAGGCAAATGCCTCGTCATCCGACTAGAAATTTCAACAAAAGTGAGGTGCATCTGGAGGGAGTAATTAAGATACTAGGCATATAGTTGCGTATCGCCTCTGGCAGACTGGTAAGTTAAGGAATGAGAATCTGAAGATGGGCAAAAAGGGGGACCAAATGGGAGGTATAACTATGATACAGTTAAGGTAGCGAAATGCTTCGTTACGCAACCAAGAGTTTCAGTAAAATCCGATGAGCAACTCGAATAAGTAACTAAGACTCGAGGCATTTAGTTGTGTATCGCTACTGGCGGGCTGGCAACAGTATGAAAGAGATTGTAAAGGTGGCAAATAGGAGGAGCAAGTGATAGGACTAACTATGGGTCACTCGACCAAAAATAACTGCAAACACGACTAGCAACTTGAAAGAGTAACCAACAATCTATGCATTCCTTTGAGTATCGCTTATGGCGTACTGGCAACAGTAAGAAAGAGAATTCAATGGTGGCAGAATAGGGGGGGGGGGGGGGCATCTACTGGAGTAACTATGACTCTCATAAGCTATCTAAATGCCTCGTCACGCGAAAAAAATTACAGCAAACGCGAAGAGCAACTGGTGGCAGTAACTAAGACTCTAGGCATGTAGTTACATGTGGCTTCTAGCGGATTGGCAACAGTAAAAATGGAAGTGTGAAGTTGGCCAAAAAGGGAAAGCAACTGGAAGGAAAATTCTTGACTCCTTTAAGGTAGCCAAATGCCTCATCACCAGACCAGAAATTCAAGGAAAAGCAAGGTGCAACTGGAGGGAGTAACTAAGATTCTAGGCATATAGTTGCGTATCGCGTCCGGCAGACTGGTAAATTCAGGAATGAGAATCTAAAGTTGGGAAAAAAGGGGGAGCAAATGGAAGGTGTAACTATGACTCCCTTAAGGTAGAGAAATGCCTCATCATCCGACTAGAAATTTCAGCAAAAGTGAGGTGCAACTGGGGGGGAGTAACTAAGATTCTAGGCATATAGTTGAGTATCGCTTCTGGCAGACTGGTACGTTAAGGAATGAGAATCTAAAGTTGTGAAAATGGCAGGTGTAACTATGACACAATTAAGGTAGCCAAATGCCTCGTCACTCAACCAAGAGTTTCAGCAAAATCCGACGAGAAACTGGAATAAGTAACTAAGACTCCAAGCATTTAGTTGCGTATCGCTTATGGCTGACTGGTGACAGTAAAAAAGAGAATGTAAAGGTGGCATAAAAGGGGGAACAGCGGATAGGACTAACTATGTGTCTCATAAGGTAGCCAAATTCGTAGTCACCCGACCAAAAATAACTGCAAACGCGACGAGCAACTTCAGGAAGTAACTAACAATCTACGCATATAGTTGCGTATCGCGTATGGCATACTGGCAACAGTAACAAAGAGAAATCAATGGTGACGGAATAGCGGGGGAGGGGGGGGGAAGCATCTACCTAGGGTAACTATGACTCTCTTAAGGTAGCCAAATGCCTCGTCAACCGAAAAAAATTTCAGCAAATGCGAAGAGCAACTGGTGGGAGTAACTAAGACTCTGGGCATATAGTTGCATATTTCTTTTAACAGATTGGCGACAGTAAGAACGAAAGTGTGAAGATGGCCAAAAAGGGCAAGCATCTGGAAGGAGTAAACCTAACTCCTTTAAGGTAGCCAAATGCCCCATCACCAGACTAGAAATTCAAGGAAAAGCGAGGTGCAACTGGAGGGGGTATTTAAAATTCTAGCCATACAGTTGCGTATCGCTTCTGGCAGACTGGTAATTTCAGGAATGAGAATCTAAAGTTGGGCAAAAAGGGGGAGCTAATGGCAGGTGTAACTATGACTCTCTTAAGGCAGCCAAATGCCTCGTCAACCGACCAAAATTATCAGCAAACCCGACGAGCAACTGAAGGAAGTAACTAAGACTCTGATCATTTAGTTGCGTATCGCTTATTGCTGACTGGTAACAGTAAGAAAGAGAATGTTAAGGTGGCAAAAAGGAGCAGCAACTGATAGGACTAACTATGGGTTTCTTAAGGTACCCAAATGCTTAGTCACCTGACCAAATACATCAGGAAACCCAACATGCAACTGGAGAGCGAAACACCAAACCTAGGCATTAATTGGGTATCGCTTATGGCGTACTGGCGACAGAAAGAAAGAGAAATCAATGGAGGCGGAATAGGGGGCCATTTACCGGAATAACTATAACTCTCTTAAGGTAGTCAAATGCCTCGTCTTCCAGAAAAAAAATTCAGCAAACATGAAGAGCAGCTGGTGGCAGGAACAAAGACTCTAGGCATTTAGTTGCATATGGCTTTTAACAGATTGGCAACAGTAAGAGTGAAAGTGTGAAGTAGGCCAAAAGGGGAAAGCGACTGGAAATAGTAACCCTGACTCCTTTAAGGTAGCCAAATGCCTCATCACCAGACTAGAAATTCAACCAACATGGAGGTGCCACTAGATGGAGTAAATAAGATTCTAGGCATATAGTCGCGTATCGCTTCTTTCAGACTGGTAAGTTCAGGAATGAGAATCTAAAGTTGGACAAAAAGGGGGAACATATCGCAGGTCTAACTATGACTCCCTTAAGGAAGCCAAATGCCTCGTAACCCGTACAAAAGTTTCAGCAAATGCGAGGAGCTCCTGGAGGGAGTAAGTAAGCCTCTAGGCACACAGTTGTGTATCGCAGCTGTCGGACAGGCAAGACTAAGGATGAGAATGAAAAGGTGGCAAAAAAGGGTTATCAACAAGAAGGAGTAACTATGACACTCATAAGGTAACCAAATGCCTCATCATCTATCTAGAAATTTCAGCAAAAGCGAGTAGCAAGTGGAGGGAGTAACTCTGATTCCAGGCTTATAGTCACGTATCGCTTCTTGCAAAGTGGAAAGTTAAGGAATGGGAATCTAAAGTTGGGCAAAAAGGGGGAGCAAATGGCAGGTGTAACTATGACTCCCTTAAGGTAGTCAAATGCCTCCTGTCCAACCAAAAATAGCAACAAACCCGACGGGCAACTGGAGGGCGTAACTAAGGCTCCAAGCATTTAGTTGCGTATCGCTTATGGCTGACTGGTAACAGTAAGAAAGAGAATGTAAAGGTGGCAAATAGGAGGAGCAACTGAAAGGACTAGCTATGCATCTCTTGAAGTAGTCAAATTCCTAGTCACCCGACCAAAAATATCAGCAAACACGACTAGCAACTTGAGGGAATAACTAAAATCTATGCATTTACTTGCGTATCACTTATGGCGTACTGGCAACAGTAAGAAAGAGAAATCAATGTTGGCGGAATAGGGGGACCATCTGTCATCTCTGAAGGTAATCAAATTCCTCGTCACCCGTAAAAAATTTCAGCACACGCAAAGAGCAACTGGTGGGAGTAACTAAGACTCTAGGCATATAGTTACATATGGCTTTTAGCGGATTGGCAACAGTAAAAATGGAAGGGTGAAGTTGGCCAAAAAGGGAAAGCAACAGGAAGGAAAATCCTTGACTCTTTTAAGGTAGCCAAATGCCTCATCACCAGACCAGAAATTCAAGGAAAAGCAAGGTGCAGCTGGAGGGAGTAACTAAGATTCTGGGCATATAGTTGCGTATCGCTTCTGGCAGACTGGTAACAGTAAGAAAGAGAATGTAAAGGTGGCATAAAAGGGGGAGCAGCGGATAGGACTAACTATGTGTCTCTTAAGGTAGCCAAATTCCTAGTCACCCGACCAAAAATATCAGCAAACGCAGCGAGCAACTGGAGGGGGTAACTAACAATCTATGCATATAGTTGCATATTGCACATGGCATATTGGCAACAGTAACAAAGAGAAATCAATGGTGGCGGAATAGCGGTGGGGGGGAGGCATCTGCCTTGAGTAACTATGATTCTCTTAAGGTAGCCAAATGCCTTATCATCCGACTAGAAATTTCAGCAAAAGTGAGGTGCAACTAGAGGGAGTTACTAAGATTCTTGGCATATAGTTGCATATCGCTTCTGGCAGACTGGTAAGTTAAGGAATGAGAATCTAAATTTGGGCAAATGGCATGTGTAACTATGACACAATTAAGGTAGCCAAATGCCTCATCACCTGCCACGAGTTTCTGCAAAATCTGACGAGCAACTGGAATAAGTAACTAAGACTCCAAGCATTTAGTTGCGTTCGGTTATGGCTGTCTGGTAACAGTAAGAAAGCGAATGTAAAGGTGCCATAAAAGTAGGAGCAACTGATAGGACTAACTATGGGACTCTGCAGGTAGCCAAATTCCTAGTCACCCGACCAAGAAATCAGCAAACACAATGTTCAACTTGAGGGAGTAACTAGCAATATATGCATATACTTGCGTATCGCGTATGGCATACTGTCAACAGTAACAAAGAGAAATCAACGGTGGCGGAATAGCGGTAGGGGGAGGACATCTGCCTGGAGTTACTATGACTTTCTTAAGGTAGCCAAATGTCTCGTCACCCGAAAAAAATCTCAGCAAACGTGAAGAGCAGCTGGTGGGAGTAACTAAGACTCTAGGCATATAGTTGCATATGGCTTTTAACAGATTGGCAACAGTAAGAATAAAAGAGTTAAGATGGCCAAGAAGGGAAAGCATTTATAAGGAGTAACCCTAACTCCTTTAAGGTAGCCAAATGCCTCATCACCAGACTAGAAATTCAAGGAAAAGCGAGGTGCAACTGGAGGGAGTAACTAAGATTCTAGGCATATAGTTGCGTATCGCGTCTGGCAGATTGGGAAGTTAAGGATTCAGAATCTGAAGTTGGACAAAAAGGGGGAGCAAATGGCAGGTGTAAGTATGACTCCCTTAATGACTCTCTTAATGCTCACATGATGCATCATATATGGATCCTCTGAATCGGCTCCTCAGCATCCTAGTGATGTCTAGTGGATGATGGTTCGCTTAGCCTCTCGGTGGGAAATCCTAGCTCTGCCCTTCTTGTGGCAGGGGTCATAAGAGATTCTTAGGAAGGTTATGACTGAGTTTAGCTCTTCCAATGTTCCTCGACCGACAGAGTGGGGTGAACCTTTCGGTGCTTGGGGGTTGACGCCCCTCCTGCCCCTGATTCAGCTGGCCCCAACAAAAAGAAGGAACCATGTAGCGGTACTCCCACAGGAGGCGCCGCGCCAGTTTTTGGGTCAGCATCCGACGCCGCCAGCCCGGGTCAAGCCACATCCTGTCGCAGCCAACGCAAAGGTGACCACTGAGATGACGAAGGCCAGGTGATCTGGTGAAGAGCATCTACGCCTGGCCCACTCTGAGGCAGGACTTACACTCAAGGACACCCGGTTCCTACACCAAGAACTGGCAAAGGCTTTTGCGCTCCGCTCTCTTGAGTCCATTAAAGGACAGCGTCGCGCAACAGCCTATTGGAACAGGTCGCCAAGCTTTTTGCTGCCCTTTCTGCTGTTGGGGTGGGGTCACCTCCATCAGTTGCAGCCATAGAGCCTGCAGGTTCCTGTGCAGCACCCCCTCCCTTTCTACAGCTGTGGATACAGTCGACCAGGCAGTCTGGTCGGCTCTGGCAGTCCTCCCGTTGTCTGGGCCTAAGTTCTGTGCAGTCGATGACATCCTGGCGCTTGGGCCAACTACATCAGCCCCTGTCATTATGGGCATGCTATTGACTGCCCTTGATGCCACTGGCAGCACGGAGCCATCACACAGTCCTGTTGCCTCTCACCAGATGTCGGAGCCACCAGTGACGAAGTGATGCCAGCGGAGGAGGGAGTACGCCCTCTGTCAGCAGGCCTTCTCAAAGATTGCTGCTCGCTGCATCAGCAGATGGAACACTCCTTCACCCACCACCTGCTACTCCTGGGTTGGTGGAGTTCAGGATGACCTTTTCACCCGGCGACCATCTAGGAGGGTGGACCGTCTGGAAGGTCGGCTGTTGCCTTCCTCCATCGAGGTTCCCTTCAAACAGCCATTGGCCCCTATTATGATGAAGGAAGTTGCTTCAGCCCTCCCTCCTCGTCGCTCCGCTGCAGGCCCAGACCGACTGACACCAGCCCAGCTTCACCGTGTACCCCGTGAGGTCCTCCTAAAAATTCTTAACCTTTTCCTCTTGACCCGTCACCTCCCATTCCGACTTCTCCTAGCTCGCACATCCCTGTTGCCCAAGAATGCCGTCTCAGCATCCCCCGCTGACTTCCGTCCGATCACGGTTTGCTCAGTAAGTGTTAGGGTCTTCCATAAGAACCTGGTGGGCCGTCTGATACGGACCTGTGTGCTGGACGGGCGTCAGCGGGCTTTCCTTCCTCAGGATCAATTAGATCTTGGCTGTGCCTGCCAGCGGACGTCCCTGTTGGTTACTTCCATGCCCCTGTGACATCTGGGGGGCTGGGAGTGCCATCAGCTTGCTGGCTCGGGACTCTGCTGCGGCGGAACCGGCTCGCGAAGATGCAGGCATTGGGTGTCTTATCTGACGGGACAGCAGATGACCTTCTGCGGGGTGAGATTGGGGGCTTGAGTAGCAACTATGGGGTAACAACACAGTCATATGGTCGACCAACCAAATGGGCTGGATGTGGGTTGAACGGCTGCATCTGTCGGAGGACGGCGCCGCCCTTAAGAAGTCTGCCCGAACACCAGGGCAGCATAGCTGGGTCGATAATCCACAACTAGCTATTACAGGTCGCGACTTCATCTCCTGCATCCGTACTAGGATCAATGCCCTTCAAACCCGGGCACGGTTGCAGCGAGGTCATGCTGGTGACACTAAGTGCCAGGCTGGCTACCTCGATAAGGAAACTGCAAATCGCGTTGTCCAGCACTGCTTCAGAAGTCATGACGGCCAAATGAAGCGACACAACGCCCTTGCATCATACATCGCGGAGGGACTTCGTCGCAGGGGCTTCAACGTCCATCTGGAGCCCCACCTCAGGACATCCGAAGGACTGAAGAAGCTGGACATCATGGCAGTTCGTGGCGATGCAGCCCATATCATCAATGCCCAGGTGGTTGGTGTCAACCTTGACATCAATGAGTGTCACCAGCAGAAGGTCGCGG
Source organism: Schistocerca piceifrons (assembly GCF_021461385.2). NCBI lineage: Eukaryota > Metazoa > Arthropoda > Insecta > Orthoptera > Acrididae > Schistocerca > Schistocerca piceifrons. The sequence continues at coordinate 49,255,064 of NC_060144.1, forward strand.
TCTACAATAGGGAAGCCATCCACCAGGCAATTAGGAGCCAGACCCCAGCAGCCAAGAACATCATCACCTCTTCAGCTACCATCTCATGGAGGGGGGTGTGGTCACCCACATCTGCACAGGACCTGCGTCAGCTTGGGTTCAAGAACCACCACCTTGCAATGATGTCTACATGGGTACTCATAGGATCTGTGATGGCTGCGCGGCGGTTTTACACTATGAGAGCCATAAGGCGCATGATGATCCGGACTTGTGTCGGGTGATGGCCCAATTACATGTGACTATGCTGATGCCTGGCGTCTATCAACAGGCACAACACCATCTTTCTTCACGTCTCTTCCTGCCTGGGTAATATTTGTATTGTATATGTCATTTGTAAACCCAATCTGGGTGGATCTATTTCTGTATGTTTGTTCACTTCACGTGAATGAAGACGGCTTAAATAGCCAAATGCCTCGTCACCCGACCAAGAGTTTCAGAAAAATCCGACGAGCAACTGGAATAAGTGACTAAGATTCCAGGCATTTAGTTGCGTATCGCTAATGGCGGGAGGGCAACAGTATGAAAGAGATTGTAAAAGTGGCAAAAAGGAGGAGCAAGCAAAGGGACTAACTATGAGTCACTTAAGGTAGCTAAGTTCCTAGTCACTTGACCAAAAGTATCAGCAAACGCGACGAGCAACTGGAGGGGGTAACTAAATATCTAGGCATTTCATTGCATATCGATTATGGAAAGAGATTGTAAAAGTGGCAAAAAGGAGGAGCAAGCAAAGGGACTAACTATGGGTCACTTAAGGTAGCTAAGTTCCTAGTCACTTGACCAAAAGTATCAGCAAATGCGACGAGCAACTGGAGGGGGTAACTAAATATCTAGGCATTTCATTGGATATCGATTATGGAATACTGGCAACAGTAAGAAACAGAAGTCAATGGTTGAGGAATAGGGGGGACATCTGCCTGGAGTTACTATGACTCTATTAAGGTAGCCAAATGCCTCATCAATCGAAAAAAATTTCAGCAACTGCGAAGAACAACTGGTGGGAATAACTAAGACTCTAGGCATATAGTTGCATATGGATTTTAACAGATTGGCAACAGTAAGAATGAAAGTGTGAAGTTGGAAAAAAATTTAAAAGCAAACGGAAGGAGTAATCCTGACTCCTTTAAGGTAGCCAAATGCCTCATCACCAGACTAGAAATTCAAGGGAAAGCGAGGTGCAACTGGAGGGAGTAAACAAGTTTCTAGGCATATAATTGCGTATCGCTTCTGGTAGACTGGTAAGTTATGGAACCAGAATCTAAAGTTGGGCAAAAAATGGGAGCAAATGGCAGGTGTATCTATGACTCCCTTAAGGTAGCCAAATGCCTCGCCACCCAACCAAGAGTTTCAGCAAATTCCGAAGAGCAATTGGAATAAGTGATTAAGACTCCAGGCATTTAGTTGCGTATCACTAATGGCGGACTGGCAACAGTATGAAAGAGATTGTAAAGGTGGCAAAAAGGAGGAGCAAGTGATAGGGCTAACTATGGGTCACTTAAGGTAGCCAAGTTCCTAGTCACCCGACCAAAAATATCAGCAAATGCGACGAGCAACCGGAGTGGGTAACTAACAATCTAGGCATTTAATTGCGTATCGCTTATGGCGTACTGGCAAGAGTAAGAATGAGATTATAGAGGTAGGTAAAAAGGGAAGCAACACCTAGGAGGTGCTATGACACGCTTAAAATAGCCAAATGCCTTGTCACCCGACCAAAAGCTTCAGCAAATGCTAGGAGCACCTGGAGGGAGTAACTAATATTTTAGGCATATTGTTGCGTATCGTTTCTCACAGACTGGTAAGTTCAGGAATGAGAATCTAAAGTTGGGCAAAAAGGGGGAGCAAATGGAGGGTGTAACTGTGACTCTCTTAAGGTAGCCAAATGCTTCATCGTCCGACCAAAAATATCAGCAAACCCGACGAGCAACTGGAGGGAGAAACTAAGACTCCAAGCATTTAGTTGTGTACCACTTATTGCTGACTGGTAATACTAAGAAACAGATTGTAAAGGTGGCAAAAAGGAGGAGTAACTGATAGGACTAACTATGGGTCTCTTAAGGTAGCCAAATTCCTAGTCACCCGACCAAAATTATCAGTAAACCCGACGAGCAACTGGAGTGCGTAACTAACAATCTAGGCATTTAATTGCGTATCGCTTATGGCGTACTGCCAACAGTAGGAAAGGAAATCAATGGTGGTGGAATAGGGGGTCCATCTTCCTGAAGTAACTATGACTCTAAACTTGGCCTAATGCCTTGTCACCCGAAAAAAATTTCAGCAAATGCAAAGTGCAACTGGTTGGAGTAACTAAGACAATAGGCATATAGTTGCATATGGCTTTTAACAGATTGGCAACAATAAGAATGAAAGTGTGAAATTGGTCAAAAAGTGAAAGCAACTGGAAGCAGTAACCCTGACTACCTTAAAGATAGTGTGTTGCTTCTGGCAGACTGGTAAGTTCAGGAATGAGAATCTAAAGTAGGGCAAAAAGGTGGAGCAAATGGTAGGTGTAATTATGACTCCCTTAAGGTAGCCAAATGCCTCCGCAACCGACCTAAAGTTTCAGCAAAATCTGACGAGCAACTTTAATAAGTAACTAAGACTCCAGGCATTTAGTTGTGTATCGCTAATGGCGGGCTGGAAACAGTAAGAATGAGATTGTAGAGGTAGGTAAAAAGGCAAGCAACACCCAGGAGTGGCTGTATTCGTTTAAAATAGTCAAATGCCTTGTCACCCAACCAAAAGTTTCAGCAAATGCGAGGAGCTCCTGGAGGGAGTAAGTAGGACTCTTAGGCATATAGTTGCGTATCGCTTCTGTCGCACAGGCAAGACTAAGGATGAGAATGTAAAGGTGGCAAAAAAGTCTTATCGACAAGCAGGAGTAACTATGACTCTGTTAAGGTAACCAAATGCCTCATCATCTGACTGTTAATATCAGCAAAAGTGAGGTGCAACTGGAGGGAGTAGCTAAGATTCTAGGCATATAGTTGCGTATCACTTCTGGCAGACTGGTAAGTTCAGGAATGAGAATCTAAAGTTGGCCAAAAATGGGGTTAGCATATGGCAGCTCTGATTATGACTGTCTTAAGGTAGCTAATGACTCTTCGTATGACCAACAACATCAGCAAACCCGACGAGCAACTGGAGGGAGTAACTAACACTGCAAGCATTTAGTTGCGTATCGCTTAAGGGTGACAGGTAACAGTAAGAAAGTGAATGTAAAGGTGGCAAAAAAGAGGAGCAACTGATAGGACAAACTACGGGTCTCTTAAAGTACCCAAATCCCTAGTCACCCGACCAAAAATATCAGCAAATGCGACGAGCAACTGGTCAGCGAAAGTATAAATCTAGGCATTAATTGCGTATCGCTTATGGCGTACTGGCAAAAGTAAGAAAGGAAAATCAACGGTGGCGAAATAGGGGGGGGGGGGGCATCTGCCTGGAGTAGCTATGACTTTCTTAAGGTAGACAATGCCTCATCATCCAACTAGAAATTTCACCATAAACAAGGTGCAGCCGGAGGGTGTAACTAAGATTCTATGTATATAGTTGCCTGTCGCTTCTGGCAGACTGGTAAGTTCAGGAATGAGAATTAAACTTAGGCAAAATGGGGGAGCAAATGGCAGGTGTAACTATGACTCTCTTAAGGTAGCCAAATGCTTCGTCACCTGACCAAAATTATCAGCAAACCTGACGAGCAACTGGAAGGAGTAAGTAAGACTCCAAACATTTAGTTGCGTATCGCTTGTCGTGGGCTGGAAACAGTAAGAATGAGACTGTAGAGGTAGGTAAAAAGGCAAGCAACACCTAGGAGTGGCTGTGATTCACTTAAAATAGCCAAATGCCTTGTCACCCGACCAAAAGTTTCAGCAAATGCGAGTAGCTCGTGGAGGGAATAAGTAAGACTCTACGCACATAGTTGTGTATCGCTTCTGTCAGATAGGCAATACTAACGATGAGAATGTAAAGGTGGCAAAAAAGTGTTATCAACAAGCAGGAGTAACAATGACTCTCTTAAGGTAGCCAAATGCCTCATCATCCGACTAGAAATTTCAGCAAAAGCGAGGTGCAACTGGAGGGTGTAACTAAGATTCTATGCTTGTAGTTGTGTATCGCTTCTGGCAGACTGGTAAGTTAAGGAATGAGAATCTAAAGTTGGGGAAAAAGGGGGAGCAAATGGCAGGTGTAATTATGACTCCCTTAAGGTAGCCAAATGCCTCGTCACCCGACCAAAGTTTCAGCTAATTCCGACGAGCAACTGGAATAAGTAACTAAGACTCCAGGCATGTAGATGCGTATTGCTAATGGTGGGCTGGCAACAGTAAGAAAGAGATTGTAAAGGTGGCAAGAAGGAGGAGCAAGTGATAGGACTAACTATGGGTCTCTGAAGGTAGCCATGTTCCTAGTCATCCAACCAAAAATATCAGCAAACGCAACTTGAGGGAGTAACTAACAATCTGTGGATTTAGTTGCGTATCACTTATGACGTACTGGCAACAGCAACAGTAACAAACAGAAATCAAAGGGTCGGAATAGGGGCGGGGGGGGGGGGGGGGGGGGGGAATCTGCCTCGAGTATTATGACTCTCTTAAGGAAGCCAAATGCCTCGTCACCCGAAAAAAATTTCAGCAAACGCATCGAGGAACTGGTGGGAGTAACTAAGACTCTAGGCACATAGTTGCATATGGCTTTTTGCGGTTGGCAACAGTAAGAATGAAAGTGTGAAGTTGGCCAAAAATGGAAAGCAACTGGAAGGAGTAACCCTGACTCCTTGAAGGTAGCCAAATGCTTCATCGCCAGACTAGAAATTCTATCAAAAGCGAGGTGCAACTGGAGGGAGTAACTAAGATTCTAGGCATATAGTTGTGTATCGCTTCTGGCAGACTGGTAAGTTCAGGGATGAGAATTCAAAGTTGGGCAAAAAGGGGGAGCAAATGGCCAGTGTAACTATGACTCAACCTTTTCCTCTTGACTCGTCGCCTCCCATCCTGACTTCTCCTAGCTCGCACATCCCTGTTGCCCAAGGAGGCCGCCCCAGCATCCCCCGCTGACTTCCGTCTGATCACGGTTTGCTCAGTTCTCGTTTGGGTCATCCATAAGATCCTGGCAGGCCGTCTGATACAGACCTGTTAGCTGGACGGGCGTCAGCGGGCTTTTCTTCCTCAGGATGGGATGCTGCACAATACGTTCCTCTTGGAGTTGGCGATGACTTGGGCCAGGGCGAACTGTAGCTCCGTCTATGTCGCGTCCCTGGATGTGTCCAAAGCATTTGACTCTCTAGACCATGGCACACTGAGGCCCGCTCTGAGGGCACATGGTCTGCCTGACGAGTTCATTTGATACATCCTGGGATGCTATGAGGGTGGAGTGACGATGATCTCTGGTCCTGGGATGTCACTGGGTCCAGTGCGGCCTTAAAGGGTTGTCAGGCAGGGTGATCCTCTCTCTCTTATCCTTTTCAACCTTTCCTTGCACCTCATGCATGCTCACCTCCCAGACTACATTGGTGCCAACGTGATGAGACGACGTCTCAACGCTGCTGCTTTCGCTGCCGATCTCCTGCTGTTTGCCGAGACTCCAGGGGGGCTCCAGGACCTTATTGATGCAGCAACATCTGCCCTTGGGGACCTTGGTCTCCAAGTCAACCCCGGAAAGGGCATCATTCTCACCCTCGGGGCGTCTGGCCGTGATAAGAAGATAATGGTCGATGACACCGCTACCTACAGGGCTGGGTATACCATCCTCCCAGCCCTGACAATTGAGAGCACTTTCCGGTATCTTGGCCTGGAGTTCTCCACCAGGGGACGCAGCCTCTTTCATCCAAGGCGGGAGGTCGAGCGACAGCAGAGCATCCCGTCCAAGGAACTACTCAAGCCAAAACAGCGTTTTCATGCCCTCAGAACCGTCATCTTGCCAGGAATCCACCATGGCTTAGCTCTTTCGAGTACCCGCCTTGGAGCCCTGTCAGCAATGGACACCACCATCCACGCAGCAATACGATCTTGGCTGTGCCTGCCAGCGGACGTCCCTGTTGGTTACTTCCATGCCCCTGTGGCATCTGCCATCAGCACACTGGCTTGGGCCACTTTTGTGGCCGAACCGGCTCGCGAAGATGTGGGCACTGGGTGTCCTATCTGACGGGCCAGCTGATGCCGTTCTGGGGCGTGAAATTGGGAGGCTTGAGCAGCAACTTTGGGGTAACAACACAGTCATACAGACGACCAATCAAATGTGACGGATGTGGGCTGAACGGCTGCATCCGTCGTTGTACGGCGCCGCCCTTAAGAAGTCTACTGGAACACCAGGGCAACAGCTGGGTCAACAATCCACGACTAGCTATTACAGGCCGTGACTTTATCTCCTGCATCCATACTAGGATAAATGCCCTTCCAACCAGGGCACAGTTGCAGCGACTTCACGCTGGTGACACTGCCAGGCTGGCTGCATCACTAAGGAAACCGCAAACCACGTTCTCCAGTACTGCTTCAGGAGTCACGACATCCATGTGAAGCGACACAACGCCCTCATGTCCTACATCGTGCAGGAACTTCGTTGCAGTGGCTTCGACGTCCATCTGGAGCCCCACCTCAGGACATCCGAGGGACTGAAGAAGCCAGACGTCGTGGCAGTTCATGGCGATGCAGCCCATATCATCGATGCCCGGGTGGTTGGCGTCAACCTTGATATCGATTATTGTCACTGGCAGAAGGTCGCGGTCTACAATATGGAAGCTGTCCATCAGGCAATTAGGAGCCAGAACCCTGCAGTCGAGAACATCACCACCTCTTCAACTACCATCTCATGGAGGGGAGTATGGTCACCCATCAATGCACAGGACCTGCGTCAGCTGGGATTCAAGAACCATAACTTCACGACGATGGCTACGCAGGTACTCATTGGAACTGTGATGGCAGCATGGTGGTTTAACGCTATGACTGCCATAAGGTGCACGATGACCGGACTGGTGTCTACGCTGCTGCCTGGCGTCTATCACAGGCATAACACCATCTTTGTTCACGTCTTTTCCTGTCCGTCTAATGTGTGTACTGTATATGTCATTTGTCAACCAACTCTGTTGGTATATATATTTATATGTATGTTTACTGACGTGAATAAAGACGGCTTACATAACAAAATGCCTCGTCACCCGACCAAAAGTTTCAGCAATCACGACGAGCAACTGTAGGAAGTAACTAAGGCTCCTGGCATTTAGTTGCGTATGGCTTATGGCGTACTGGAAATAGTAAGAAGGTAATGTCTGTTGTTGTTGTTGTGGTCTTCAGACCTGAGACTGGTTTGATGCAGCTATCCATGCTACTCTATCCTGTGCAAGCTTCTTCATCTCCCAGTACTTACTGCAACCTACATCCTTCTGAATCTGCTTAGTTCATTCATCTCTTGGTCTCCCTCTACGATTTTTACCCTCCACACCACACTCCAATGCTACATTTGTGATCCCCAGATGCCTCAGAACATGTCCTACCAACCGGTACCTTCTTCTTGTCAAGTTGTGCCACAAATTTCTCTTCTCCCCAATTCTATTCAATACCTCCTCATTAGTTATGTGATCTACCCATCTTATCTTCAGCACCACCTTTCGCAAGCCTCTATTCTCTTCTTGTCCAAACTATTTATCGTCCACGTTTCACTTCCATACATGGCTACACTCCTTCCTAAACTAATTCCCGCAGCATCACCCGACTTAATTCGACTACATTCCATTACCCTCGTTTTGCTTTTGTTGATGTTCATCTTATACCCTCCTTTCAAAGCACTGTCCATTCCGTTCAACTGCTCTTACATGTCCTTTGCTGTCTCTGACAGAATTACAATGTCATCGGTGAACCTGAAAGTTTTTATTTCTTCTCCATGGATTTTAATACCAACTCCGAATTTTTCTTTTGTTTCTTTTACTGCTTGCTCAATATACAAATTGAATAACATTGGGGAGAGGCTACAACCCTGTCTCACTCCCTTCCCAACCACTTCTTCCCTTTCATGCCTCTCAACTCTTATAACTGCCATCTGGTTTCTGTACAAATTGTAAATAGCCTTTCGCTCCCTGTATTGCACCCCTGGCACCTTCAGAATTTGAAAGAGAGTGTTCCAGTCAACATTGTCAAAAGTTTTCTCTAAGTCTACTAATGCTAGAAACGTAGGTTTGCCTTTCCTTAATCTTTCTTCTAAGATAAGTTGTAGGATCAGTATTGCCTCACATGCTCTAACATTTCACGGAATCCAAACTGATCTTCCCCGAGGTCGGCTTCTGCCAGTTTTTCCATTCGTCTGTTAAGAATTCGCATTAGAACTGATAGTTCGGTAATTTTCACTTATGTCAACAACTGCTTTCTTTGGGATTGGAATTATTATATTCTTCTTGAAGTCTGAGGGTATTTCAACTGTCTCATACATCTTGCTCACCAGATGGTAGAGTTTTGTCAGGACTGCCTCTCCCAAGGCTGTCAGTAGTTCCAATGGAATGTTGTCTACTCCCGGGGCCTTCTTTCGACTCAGGTCTTTCAGTGCTCTGTCAAATGCAGTATCATATCTCCCATTTCATCTTCATCTACATACTCTTCCATTTCCATAATACGGTCCTCAAGTACATTGCTCTTGTATAGACCCTCTATATATTCCTTCCACCTTTCCGCTTCCCCTTCTTTGCTTGGAACTGTGTATCCATCTGAGCTCTTGATAATAATACAAGTGGTTCTCTTTTCTCTGAAGGTCTCTTTAATTTTCCTGTAGGCAGTATCTATCTTGCCCCTAGTGAGATAAGCCTCTACATCCTTACATTTGTCCTCTAGCCATCCTTGCTTAGCCATTTTGCACTTCCTGTCGATTTCATTTTTGAGACGTTTGTATTCCTTTTTGCCTGCTTCATTTACTGCATTTTTATATTTTCTCCTTTCATCAATTACATTCAATATTTCTTCTGTTACCCAAGGATTTCTATTAGCCCTCTTCTTTTTAGCTACTTGACCCTCTGCTGCCTTCACTACTTCATTCCTCAGAGCTACTCATTGTTCTTCTACTGTATTTCTTTCCTCCATTTCTGTCAATTGTTCCTTTATGCTCTCCCTGAAACTCTGTACAACCTGTGATTCAGTCAGTTTATCCAGGTCCCATCTCCTTAAATTCCCACCTTTTTGCAGTTTCTTCAGTTTTAATCTACAGTTCATAAACATAGATTGTGGTCAGAGTCCACATCTGCCCCTGGAAATGTCTTACAATTTAAAACCTGGTTCTTAAATCTCTGTCTTACCATTATATAATCTATATGAAATCTTCTGGTATCTCCAGGGTTCTTCCATGTATACAACCTTCTTTCATGATTCTTGAACCAAGTTTTAGCAATGATTGATTTATGCTCTGTGCAAAATTCTACCAGACGGCTCCCTCTTTCATTTCTTACTCCCAATCCATATTCACCTACTATGTTTCCTTCTCTCCCTTTTCCTACTGCTGAATTCCAGTCACCCATGACTATTAAATTTTCGTCTCGCTTCAGTAACTGAATAATTTTTTTTATCTCATCATACATTTCATCAATTTCTTCATCTGCAGAGGTAGTTGGCATATAAACTTGTACTACTGTAGTAGGCGTTGGCTTCATGTCTATCTTGGCCACAATAATGCGTTCACTATGCTGTTTGTAGCAGCTTACCCGCACTTCTATTTTTTTATTCATTATTAAAAATATTCCTGCATCACCCCTACTTTATTTTGTATTTATAACCCTGTATTCACCTGACCAAAAGTCTTGTTCCTCCTGCCACCGAACTTCACTAATTCCTACTATATTTAACTTTAACCTATCCATTCCCTTATTAAAATTTTCTAACCTACCTGCCCGATTAAGGGATCTGACATTCCACGCTCTGATCCATAGAACGCCAGTTTTCTTTCTCCTGATAACGACGTCCTCTTGAGTAGTCCCCGCCCGGAGATCCAAATGGAGGACTATTTTACCTCAGGAATATTTTACCCAGGATTATGCCATCATCATTTAATCATACAGTAAAGCTGCATGCCCTCGGGAAGAGTTACGGCTGTAGTTTCCCATTGCTTTCAGCCGTTCAGAGTACCAGAACAGCAAGGCCATTTTGGTTAGTGTTACAAGGCCAGATCAGTCAATCATCCAGACTGTTGCCCCTGCTACTACTGAAAAGGCTGCTGCCCCTCTTCAGGAACCACACGTTTGTCTGGCCTCTCAACAGATAACCCGCCATTGTGGTTGCACCTACGGACCGAGTAACTAAGACTCTAGGAATATAGTTACGTATCGCTTCTGTCGGACTGGCAAGACTAAGAATGAGAATGTAAAGGTGGCAAAAAAGGGTTATCACCAAGCAGGAGTAACTATGACTCTCTTAACGTAGCCAAATGCTACGTCACCCGCCAAAAAATTTCAGCAAACGTGACGAGCAACTAGAGGGAGTAAGTAACAATCTAGGCATTTAGTTGCGTATCGCTTATGGCAGGCTCCCAACAGTAAGACTGAGATTGTAGAGGTAGCTAAAAAGCGGAAACAACACCTAGGAGTGGCTATGATTCACTTAGAATAGCCAAATGCCTTGTCACCCGACCAAAAGTATCAGCAAATGCAGGGAGCAACTGGAGGGAGTAAGTAAGACACTAGGCATTTAGTTGCGTGTCGCTTATGGCGGACTGGCAACAGTAAGAAAGAGAATGCTAAGGTGGCAAAATATGGGGATTAACTGGCAATAGTAACTATAACTCTCTTAAGATAGCCAAATGCCTCGTCACAAGAACAAAAATCTCAGCAAAAGGTTGGAGCAACTGGAGCATGTAACTAAGACTCTGGGCCTATAGTTGTGTATCGCTTCTGGCGGAAAGGGAACAATAAGAATGAGAATGGTGAGGTAGCCAAGAATGGAAAGTAATTTCCAGGAGTGAGTATGACTCTCCTAAGGTAGCCAGATGCCACATCAGCTGAACAAAACTTTCAGCAAACGCGAAGAACAATTGGAGGGAGTACCTAAGGCTCTAGGCATATAGTTGCATATCGCTTTCGGCGGACTGGCAAAAGTAAGAAAGAGAATATAAAGGTGACAAAAAATTGGGAGCAACTGGCACGACTAACTATGACTCTCTTAAGGTAGCCAAATGCCTCGTCACCCGACAAAAATATTAGCAAACGCGACGATCAACTGGAGGGAGTAACTAAGACTCTAGGCCTATAGTTGCGTATCGCTTCTGGCGGACTGGCAACAGTAAGAAAAAAGACTGTAAAGGTGGCAAAAAAGGGGGAGCACCTGGCAGGAGTAATTATGACTTTCTTAAGGTAGTCAAATGCCTCGTATTCTATCCAAAAATTTCAGCAACCGCGAGGGGGAAATGCAGGTACTAATTTCGACTCCAGGATGTGTATGGATTCTGGCAGATGGGCAACACTAAGAAAGAAAATGTAAAGGTGGCTAAAAAGGGGGAGTAGCTGGCAGGAGTAACCATGACTCTCTTAATGCTCACATGATGAGTCATATACGGACCCTCTCAATCCACTCCTCAGCATCCTAGCGATGTTGAGTGGATGACGGTTCTCTTAGCCTCTCAGTGGGAAATCCTAGCTCTGGTCTTCACGTGGTGGGAGTCGTGAGGGGAGCCAAGGGGAGGCTCAGAACTCGTTGCCTCCTCAGAGCTTCCTGACTGACAGAGCAGGGTGAACGTATTGGGGGTTGCCTGCATCCCTGCCTCCTGTTTCAGCTGGCCCCAACACACAGAATAAAACAGGTAGCAGTCCTCCCACTGGAGGTGCTGTGCCAGTTGTTGGGCCACCATCTGACGCCACCAGCCTGGGTCGAGTCACCATGCCTGCCTTTCAGTGCCCAGTGTGCCATTCATTGGAGCTTCGGCACCAAGACTGGTCTTGGTGTGTACCGCCGTAGGGCTCATCCTGATGCAGCCAATGCAGACATCAACATCCAGAGGATGAAGGCCAGGTGGTCTAATGAGGAACCTCTACGCCTGGCCTATGCTGAAGCAGTGCTGACACTCGAGGGCACCCGGTTCCTCAACCAAGAGTTAGTGAAGGGCTTCCCACACCACTCACTTGAATCCATCAAGTGTCAGTATCATGCGGGAGCTTACAGGAACCAGGTTGCCGAGTTCGTTGCTGCCCTCTCTGCTACTGCGGAGCGATCTCATACATCAGATGCTGTTGCACCGCCTGCGGGGACATCCGTAGCTTCCCCGACCCCACCATCAGCAGAGGATCCTGCCGACCAGGGTATCAGGTAGGCCTTAGCAGCCTTACCACCATCGGACTCAAAGTATTGCTTGGTTGATGACATTTTGGCGCTGGGACAAACTGCATCAAGGCTTGTCATCATGGGCATGCTGCCATCTGCACTTGATGCCATAGGTAGCAAGGAGGCGTCCAACAACCCCGTCGCCCCCAAGCAGATGTCCCAGCCACCAGATCGTAAATGTGCTCGGCGCAGGTGGGAGTATTCTGTCTGCCAGCGCGCCTTCTCCAAGAACGCGGCGCGGTGCATTAATCGCCTTCTAGACGGTACACGCCTTCACCAACCACCTCCTATTCCTGGTTTGGTTGAATTTTGGAAAGTTCTTTTCACCCGGCGTCCATCAGGCCGAGTTGACTGTCTAGATTGTCGGCTGTTACCGTCCCGTGCCAAGGTGCCCTTTCAACAGCTGTGGGCGCCCATCATGTTAGAGGACGTTGCTGCAGCGCTCCCACCTCATTGCTCTGCCGCAGGCCCTGATGCGCTTACACCTGCCCAGCTTCGTAGTCTTCCCAGTGAGGTCCTCCTGAAAGTGTTAAACCTTTTCCTTTTGACCCGCCACCTCCCATACTGACTCCTCCAGGCCTGTACCTCCCTGCTGTGCAAGAAGGCCTCCCCAGCATCCCCCTCTGACTTCCACCCGATCACGGTTTGCTCAGACCACACCAGGGTCTTCCATAAGATCCCGGCAGGTCGGCTGATGCAGACCTGTGTGCTGGACGGGCGTCAGTGGGCCTTCCTTCCTCAGGATGGGATGCTGCACAATTCATTCTTGTTGGACCTGGCTATGACTCAGGCCAGGTTCAGCTGTAATTCCTTCTATGTCACGTCCCTGGATGTGTCCAAGGCATTCGAGTCTCTGGACCATGGCGCCCTGAGGCCTGCCCTGAGGGCACATGGTCTGCCGGACAAGTTCATCGGATACATCCTGGGATGCTAAGAGGAAGGAGTGACGGTGATCTCTGGCTCGGGAAAGTCGCTAGGTTCAGTGCGGCCTTCAAGGGGCGTTCGGCAGCACGACCCTCTTTCCCCTATCCTGTTTAAACTTTTGCTGGACCACATGCTTGCTCGCCTCCCAGATCATGTTGGTGCTAACGTAATGGGACGACGCCTGAACGCTGCCGCCTTCCTGCTGTTTGCTGAGACTAAGGGACACGATTCATACATCTATATCAGTTCTTGGAGACCTGGGTCTCCAGATCAATCCCGGGAAGTGCTTTACTCTCGCCCTCGCGGCCTCTAGTCGCGTGAAGAAAGTCAAAGTCAACAACACCACGACCTTCAAGCCTGGATATACGACCCTTTCTGCCTTGACAGTCGAGAGCACTTTCCGGTAGCTTGGCCTGGAGTTCTCTACCAGTAGACGCAGCCTCTTCCATCCGAGGCGGGAGGTCGAGTGACAGCTAATCGTCTTTTCCAAGGCACCACTGAAACCGCAACAACGTCTTCACGCCTTGAGAACGGTAGTCTTGCCAGGGATCCACCATGGCCTGGCTCTGTCAAGGAACCGTCTTGGTGCTCTCTCCGCAGTGGACATCGCCATCTGTGCAGCTCTGAGATCTTGGCTGTGCCTGCCAGTGGACATCCCTGTTGCGTACTTTCACGCCCCTGTTGCATCTGGGGGTTTGGGAGTGCCATCAGCGCGCCGGATTGGGCCCCTGCTGCGGCGGAATCGGCTCGCTAACATGCGAGATTTGGAAGTCCTATCAAACGGGTCGACAGAAGACGTTCTGGGGCGCGAAATTGGGAGGTTAGAGCAACAGCTATGGTGGAACGACAGAGCCATACGGACAAGCAACTAACTTGGCCGGATTTGGGCGAAGCGGCTGCATTTGTCAGTGGATGGCGCTGCCCTGAGGAAGTCTGCCTGAACACGAGGGCAACACAGCTGGGTGGATAACCCCCAGCCCCCTATCATTGGCCGCGACTTTATCTCCTGCCTGCATACCAGGATAAACGCCCTTCCAACACAGGCAAGGCTGCAGCGCGGTCCTTCAAGTGACACAAACTGCAGGGCAGGCTGCATCGCAAGAGAAACCGCCAACCACGTTGTCCAGCATTGCTTTAGGAGCCATGACGCCTGCATAAAGCGACATAATGCCTTGGCATCCTATGTTGCGCAAGGCCTTCGTCGCCGAGGCTTTGACATCCACCTCGAGCCTCACCTTAGAACATCTGAGAGCCTAAAGAAGCCGGACATCGTGGTGGTTCATGGCGATGCAGCCCACGTTGTCGATGCCCAAGTCGTTGGTGTTAACCTGGATGTCGATCATTGTCACCAGGAGAAATTCGCGGTCTACGACAGAGAAGCCGTCCACCAGGTCATTAGAAGACTACACCCAGCAGTTCAGCACATCACAACCACCTTGGCAACCATCTCGTGGAGGGGAGTTTGGTCACCTGATTTTGCACGTGATCTGCGAAGGCTGGCTTCAGAGACCACCATTTTGCGGCCATGGCAACGCGGGTCCCCGTCGGTACTGTGATGGCGGCAAGGCGTTTCCACGCGATGACTGCCACAACGAGCATGATGCACCGGACTGGTGTCGGATGAGGGCTCAATTTGTGTCACACTGCGCTGCTGCCTGGCGCCTTTCTCAGGCACAAACTCCATTTTGTTCACGTGTTTCTCCTGTCCTGTCTAGTGTTTGTTATGCCTGTGTCATTTGTACACCCATTGTGTTGGGTAATTATCTTTTGTATATTCACACATGTGAATAAAGACGGCTATATATAGCCAAATGTCTCGCCACCAGACAAAAAAAAAAAACAGCAAAACTGTGTAGAGACTGCTGGGAGTCACTGTGATACTGGGAATATAGTTTCGTATGGCTTCTGGCGGACTGGCAACAGTAAGAATGAAAGTGTGAAGTTGGCCAAAAAGGGAAAGCAAATGGAAGGAGTAACCTTGACTCTCTTAAGGTAGCCAAATGCCTCGCCACCCGATCAAAAATTCAACAAACACGAGGAGCAAATGCAGGCAGTAACTACGACTCCAGGCACATAGTTTCATATCGCTTATGGCGCACTGGCAAGAGTAAGAAACATAAATCAAAGGTGGCGGAAAAGGTGGAACAACTGGAAGGAGTAACTATGACTCTGTTAAGGTGGCCAAATGCCTCGTCACCCGAACCAAAACTTTCAGCAAACGCGAGGAGCAACTGGAGGGTGTAACTAAGTCTTTAGTCCTATAGTTGTGTATCGATTGAGGCGCACTGGCAACAGTAAGAATGAAATTGTGAATTTGGCCAGAAAGGGGAAGCTACTGGAAGGAGTAACTATTACTCTCTTAAGGTAGCCAAATGCCACGTCACCCGACCAAAAATTTTAGCAATCTCGAGGAGCGACTGGAGGGAGTAACTAAGACTCTAGGCATATAGTTGCGTATCACTTATGGTGGACTGGCCGCAGTAAGAATGAAAATGTGAAGTTGGCCAAAAAGGGGAAGCAACTGGAAGAATGAAAATGTGAAGTTCTCCAAAAAGGGAAGCTACTGGACGGAGTACTGTCTTAAGGTAGCCAAATGCCTCGTCACCCCACCAAAAATTTCAGCAAACGCGCGGAGCAACTGTAGGAGTAACTAAGACTCTAAGAATATAGTTGCGTTTCCCTAACCTAAAAAACTACCCAGTTCCTTCCACACATCCCCCACTACCCGTTTTGTGGATTCCTGACCTCTTAAAGTGGAACCCAGAAATCCAGCAGTCAATGGCAGAAATCATGGAATCTGCAGCCCACGCAGTCTCAGAACTGCGTGAGCTTCTGATTCAGACCCTCCAGTTGGCTGTGCAGTGAAGGTCCACAGTCTGTTTTATCGATGATGAATCAGATGGTGAGCTCCGCCTTAATCTCGAAAGAAAGGTTGGCAGTCTTTACCATTATCGATAGCCACCCAAAACCAGAGAAAATCTCCTCCGACCCAAAGCGACACACGTCTTTGGTGCTGACATGAGCTGCCACTGGCAGTTGGCTGCACACTGTGCTGTTCAGGGCATCCAGAAGCACCCTTTCCACTTCTGGAATGACTCCTCCCAGTATGCACACAGAGTGCACACTGGCTTTCTTCCCCTCCTCGGCAGCCATGTTCCTAAGCGGCCCCTTCACGTGCCTAATGTTAGAGCTTCCAACTACCAGCAAACCCACCCTCTGGGAATGCCCAGACCTTGTGGGCCGAGAAGTTTCCTCTGGAACATGGTGGACGACTGCATCCAGCTTAGAGACTTTGTCAGCCACAGATAATGCCCAAAACCTGTTCGTCAAACGAACTGGGGGGGGGCCTGCAATCAGCCCTCAGAAAGTCTTTCACTGGAATGATCTCCCACTCAACCACAGGTGAGGGGTCAACCTCAATGCAGGCAGTACCCAGGGTGGCCACAGCAGTGGACCGATTGGGGGACACCTGGGATATGCTCAACGTCCCTTGCATCTCCACATCCGACCCCCAACCCCCACCCCCCCACCCTCCACTGATGGCCATTGGAAGCAGCCTCAAGCTGTGTCATGGAAGCCAGCACTGCCTGGAGCTGTGAGCAAAGGGTCACCAATTCAACTTCCATCTGTACACAGCAATCACAGTTCCTAACCATTTCTGAACTTGTTCCAGTTTGAATATCGTAAGGATATGTAATAAACAAACAGTGTATTCACCTTATTAGCAGCAGGAATTTGAGGTGCTCTGTCTCTGATGGTCTAACTGACACTGAGCTACTCTAACAAAAAACAAAAAGAGCCTGTATGATATGAGGGTTGATACAAATGTCAATAACAACAGCAACTGTACGCTACACTGTTATTAAAATAAAAGGTTGTGCCTGGGTAAGCAATCAAACATGGAAGAAATTACAAAATAAACTAGTAACTACAAAGACAACTGAAAATAAGTCACTCCTGTTAGAAGCTCCTATAAATATATAACAAATGAATGATGTACTCGCCTTATTAGCTGCAGGAACTAGAGGTGCTTTGTGTCTGATGGTCTAACCGACACCTTTTGTGTCTTAACAATAATCAAAAACTTAAATGTTTCCTTTATTACTAAAGGCCAGTAAAAAAAATCTTTTACTAGTTTTGTACTTTTTGTTACCTTAGATAGTTTCGTTAACAGGTATCTTATAATTTATGCCTCACAATACTTCTGCTCATGTGATGAATTGTGCACAATACCCTAATAGACTGATTCATAGGATCTTGTAAAAGTAATGCTTTTCAGTGTAGTATACTTACCACCTCCCAAGGTCCTTGCAATACACAAAAAACTTCCCTATTTCTTTACGATGTTTGGAACTTCTAGCAAGTGTTTGTACCATATCCTTATCTCCTATGTGAAACATAGGAATCATATCTGTTTTGTTATATCTCTTCAGCACTATTTTTCAGCTGAAGCTCCACCTCATCTCAGTTATTATTCACAGGTTGAATATTGTCTTCAGGCTATTTTAGCAATGTTAACGAAGATTCTACTAAATTTCTTTACTTGCAACTTCCAAAGGTACTATACTTGTACTGATATGAGGTAATTCATTTAAAATGGTTTCAAATTCAGAGAGCATATTACTCATGTACTGAGTGAGTCTTTCTGAACAATAACTGTGACAAAAGTGACCCTGCTCTTTCATTATTCTCTTGTCAGTGTTACTTTGAGGGTAATATTTTGAAACTAGTACCTGCTGAGAATTAT
This sequence comes from Schistocerca piceifrons, assembly GCF_021461385.2. Lineage (NCBI taxonomy): Eukaryota > Metazoa > Arthropoda > Insecta > Orthoptera > Acrididae > Schistocerca > Schistocerca piceifrons. Next base: position 49,273,040 of record NC_060144.1, read on the forward strand.
ACTGAATTAAGTATTTACCAATGAACTTGCTACCATTGACTGAGAAGAGCATCTTGGAATCACAAAGTTAAATAAATAATGTCTTTCCACACACATTGTGTTCCGGTGTAATGACAAGTGCCAGCGTGACGATCGAGAATGGAAGAGCAGAGAAGGCTGTGAGGCGACTTAAGCCAATAGTACACTGACGAACCGCTCTCTAGGAAGACACATAGACAGGAGCGGCCTCTACACGAAGAGAATATAAGCACCGTGCTGCCTAGCCGCAGCGGAGTGGAAGACGAGCTGTCATGCAAACGGTACATCAGTGACTTATGAACTGTATTGTTTTGTTTGCAATAAAATTGTATATACCGAAGGACACTGATTATTTGCATGTCACCATTTGCTTGCGACACACCTTTGTGAGTATGCAAAATTAATTGTTGTTGTTTTAACTTACTGTAACAAACTCCATTAATACGATTTGCTTGAATTGTTGTCTAGCGATCCGAGTAAACAGCTTCCTAGGCACACTATATTAGACGAGTGGGCAGAACACACAGTTTGGGCATGTGCTACCTTTATTGGATATAATCATACATGTTTCGTCCAACATTCTACAACTGCAAATATATACAGACATCCACCCCTTCCTTTTCGTAATTGGTCATATAGGTGGACTTCCATAAAATCCCAAAGTTTCCCAGGTATTATATAGTACATCGTATATTTAACCAAAGTACCAGTTTCTTACATCTTCTGGTATAACTGGCGAGTGCAAATTACACTTCTTATTGTTCTATGCATATTCTTAAAATAATAAAACTTAACCACATGTTTGAAACATTTTTAACTCCAAAGTGACCATTCCCTTGGTGTATATATTCAATTAATCGTAAAGTAACATGAGCAGGTATACAAGTCCTCCACCTTCCTCTGTTATCTTCATTATTCCAGTACAATATTCCATTGTATATTAACCAAATTCCTTTTCCATCTTGGTTAGGAATACCCAACTGCATATCTTTAATAAGTATAATTAATGTAGTACTTAAATATTGCTCCATCATTATCATTTGAGCTAAATTCCTCACGCATTAAGTATGCTGTATGCTTTTTGTATAATAAATTCGAAACTTGGTATTTGGCTCGTATACTCCCTCAGTCTTCTGCAGCCCTACAGGTAATCTGGTTAATGCAACAGGTATTATATTTTTCTGTCATTCAATATATATTATTTCAGAATCAGATCCTTGAAAAAAAAACATATCAACAGTCTATGATGCAATAAGTTACTATTTTTTACTACTCATTAAAGTATGAGGGTCATTCCCGAAAGTAATGGTTCAAATGGCTCTGAGTACTATGGGACTTAACTTCTGAGGTCATCAGTCCCCTAGAACTTAGAACTACTTAAACCTAACTAACCTAAGGACATCACACACATCCATGCCCGAGGCAGGACTTGAAACTGCGACCGCAGTGGTGGCGCGGCTCCAGACTGTAGCGCCTAGAACCTTTCGGCCACTCCGGCCGGCCCCAAAGCAATGCCTCCAATTTTTTTTGTGGTGACTTTCAATGTCCACGCCAGATGTCACTGGTGTAGTGCTAATACTTGAACCTTCCTCTTTTGTTTCCAGGTGGTTCTGTTGCTCTATGGGGGTTGGCACCAGCAGAGGAGTGTTGCAAAATGGAGTCTCATATAAACATACGTATAAAACAACGAGGTGTGATTGAATTCCTCACTGCTGAAGAAATTTTGCCGATTGAACTCCATCGGCGCTTGCTAAATGTGTATGGAGACTATACAACAGTTGTGAGCAACGTAAGACGATGGGTACAGCATTTTCAAGGTGATGAAAAGGGTGTGCACCACAAACTACGGCCCAGATGACCCTGCACAGCTGTCATCCCTTGCTATAAAGAGCGTCTTAATCAACTCATCCATCCACATTGGCAGATAATGACCAGAGAATTATGTGCAAATCTGAATGTCAGCTGTAATGCCTTGGAAACATTGTTGTAACATTTTGGTTGTTGCAAAGTCTGCGCGAGATTGGGTCCTGTGGATGCTTACAGAAGAACAAAAAATTCATCAAATGGAAATTTGTCAGGATCTGATGGACCAATATGAAGCTGAAAGTGACAATATTCTGAATAGCGCGGTAGATGAGACATGGTGTCACCACTATGAGCTGAAATCCAAAAGACAGTTCATGGAATGACGACATGTGAATTCTCGTCAAAGAAGAAATTCAAGACACAGCCATCTGCAGGCAAAGCTGTATAGCCTTCTGAGATAGCCAGGGTATGGTTTTATTTATTTAAATTTATTTATTTATTTATTTTATCCGTCTTTCAGCACCTACATGCAATCGATGTCGTCAGAAGAGTTACAGCTATTTGTACATTATGTTTTACATACCAAAATATTACATAGTAAAAATATAGCAATGTTGTAAACTATTAGCTTACAACAGCCTCTACACCTAGATCCATACATAACAGTAAGCCATAATTTATCAGCATTAACATGCAATCAATGTTGTCAGAAGTATTATAGCTATTTGTACATTATGTTTCATATAGCAAAAATATTACATGGAAAAAAAAGATAGTGTTGTACCCTATTAGCTTATAGCTAGCTGCCTCTACATCCATAACTATACATAACAGTAAGCCTTAGTTTATCAATAAATTAGATCATCTTTACAACTATTCTGAAATTCTTCTACACTGTAGAAAGTATTTTTCTTCATCCACACTTTGGTTTTAATTTTGAAAATATCCATTGAAACCAATTGAGCCTGTACGGGTAAAGTGTTGAATAATTTTATGCCTATGTATTCATAGCTAGATTGGGTTTTCTTAAGCCTGGTTGTGGGTATATCAATCATATTTGTTTGTCGAGTATTGTGTTGATGAACTGATTTCCTTATAGTGTAGTGGTTTAAGTTTTCTTTTATGTTTAATAGGCAACAATATATGTAAAGAGATGGGACTGTGAGAATTTTTAAGTCTCTAAAATAAGGTCTACATGATCTATATTTTCTTTTCAGGTTTTTGTAAGTTTCTTTATCTACTGCTCCCTTTTTGACCTTATTGTGACAAGTAATTAACAATAGTCTCAGTTTTTGTAATTGGGGTGAAAACCACTTCTGTAAAGTTGAGTGGCTAGGTTTCCTAACTTTTTTGTTTTTTTGTTTTTTAACCAGTGGACAGCATGTGTGGAAGATTCTTTTGGATGTCGTCGAGCCTGGAAAAACTTGTCAGTTCAGCATGCTACAATATGACATCCACAATATTGAAAGCTCGAATTTCCAGGGTAAGGCCAGAGAAGAAGACCCAACTTCCCCCTGCAATATGAAAACGTCAGGCCGCATACCAGTTTTGTGACCTCACAACTCACTGCAAAAATTCGGCTGGACTGTCTCATCACATCCACTGTACAGTCCTGATTTAGCGCTTTCAGACTTCCGTCTCTTCGGGCCTCTGAAAGATGGACTACATAGTGAACATTTTCAAGACTTGGCTGTAAGAAAGTGGTTAGCCTCAGCTGGTTCTGATTTTTACAAGCGTGGTATGCAGACTCTGGTTCACCGTTGGCAAAAGTACATAACAAATGGTGGTGACTATGTGGAAAAATAATAGCTGAAATATTGCTGTATTTAGCTGTGCTGCTGTAATTTACGTACTTCCTGTAGTTTCTATGAATAAAAATAGCAGACTTTAAGCTTGGTTCACTCACGCACTTAATGTGGCGTCACAACTTGTGACTTGCAGTAGTGGCATTGTGAGTTTCCATTCACACAGGATGCCACAAATTCTATGTAGTTGCACAGCTTCAATATGGCGTAAATTGAAATCATATGGATGGTTATGAATATTGTAGATTATGGCCTTAGAGCTGTGATAAAAGTTAAATACAAGGAAGACGAAACCCAGATGCTGGATCCGAAAATAGATTTCACAGAGGGATAAATAAATTTCTAAAAGAAATACCATTTAGTGACGAAAATGTTGTCTGCAACGTCGAACTAACTGTTGCGGGCACATGTACGAGTAGTAAGCATTGCCTCACGCAGTGGAGAATGGCAAAATAGAGGCACGCTGGTGACCGAGGCATTGCGAAGTAAGCATGCACAGATAGCTTTGCTGACAGCAGCAGTCTACCAACAGGCTGACGCAAGGACGCCCACAGACCGAGAGCCGAGAGAAGCCTGGAGAGTGCTGAGTAAGGGAAGAGACCATTATGCTAAGTTACACTGCAATATACTGCGGGAGTAATAACAAAAAGCTACCACTGAGGGTAAAAAACGTCCTCCAGCCGGATACAAGTAGCGGAGAGCAGGCAGCAACAGACAAAAGCCATCAGGAAGCAGTTGGGATCTGAGGACGGACGTGGTCTTTGTCTGAATGTTCAATCTTCATAGGCGACGATTCCGGAAGTCTGTTCCAGCTCGCAGGAGTCATCTGTTCGCCACCAGATATCAACTTCAGCTCTGGAGGTCGGCCCGAGTTCGGTCAGCACCATGTCTGACTAACTACAGCGAGAACTTCCAGCAGGACTGGCCACAGTGCGGTCTTGGTCACAGGTGCCGCCGGGGACTGACTCCCGGACTTCACAGCCACCCGGCCCCGTGGCACGTGGTCCATCCATGACGGGATCTCACGGACATCACGACTGATGGCTTCCCAGCCGCCAGTGCAGCAGGCGTCGGTAGCTGACCTCACGGTGATGCGGCTCTGTGGGCGTGCCTGTACTGGGGCACCGAGCGGCGACGAGTTCATCTCAACCACAGGGCATCCTGGCTTCAGCGGAGCACTGCTGGCCTGAGGTTTCTGAGTGCGATCAGCAGTGCGCGTTGTGCGTATTGTGGCAGGATCTACACAGCAGGAGCCAGGTGGAGGGATCCGCAGGGCTGGCAGCGACGACGAGGGAGAAATTGTAAAGAAAGTTCAATAAATAATTGTAAAACTCCACGCCGTCTCAGTCTTTGGCGCATCCACTGTGTCTGCTGCTAGCAAGTGGTGCAGAAGTCGTAACAAGTGGTGTCAGGCACACCCATGCCACGACTTTGACTAGCACCGTGCAGAGCAACCGAGAAACACCAAATAGGGTGAGTCCAGCAACTGCCTTCTCTCTATGTTTCCTGTGTAGCTAGACATGTCGAGGGTAACATTAAGGGATGTGAGAGTGTCATTTGGAAGGCGTAGCAGCCCTATAGATTTGTCGAAGTTTCGTGCGAATTATAGTCACATTAACTTAGGACCATCTAAATGTGTAGTGTGTGGATTAACAGGTCACGTCGCCCCTTGTGATAAATTTGTACCAAGCACTTGTGATGTGTGTGGCTTCTATGGTCATGTAACGGGGCAATGTTGTAAGCCTAGATGGCTTGCCATTAGACGTGCTAGGAATTAACTTGCTTCTGGGTAATACAATTTCATTTTTGTGAGGTGAGGTATGCCACACGGAAAATGCCAGAGACACGTGCAACAGGGACAAGTGACGCCATAGTCGCATTGACAGAGCAAGTTAAGAAACTGATTGAAGAAAATAAGTTGCAAAAGTAGCACATGCAGAGGATGGAGCAACAATCAGGCTCGGGACGCGATAGTGTAGAATGCAGGGTACTGTCTTCTCCGGTGTGACGGATTGTTCAGCAGCTAATTTGATACCTTCCTTCTCGGGTAAAACGTCGGAAGATATGAATGTTTTCATTGGCGACGTACGTAGTATGGCTAGACTGTGTGGCTGGTCGGATGAAATGTGTTTGCAAATGGTGAGGTTACGGTTAGTAGGTGACGCAAAGACTCATGTGGCATACTACGAAGTGTTAAAGGATGCTACTACGTTCACAGATATTGCAAAGGTTTAGGAAAGAAAACAGTGCCAGATATTTTAGAGAAAAATTGGGGAGGATGCTGCAAAAAATGGGTGAAATGGTAGAAGAATTTTCAGACACAATTAGGAGAACGAATGCGCACACATACGAGTTAACGCAAGATGCGAGTGCAAATGAAGTTCTATTGAAAGAAGCAGAGAATAGAGCTTTAGACGCATTTTTGCGAGGGGTCTCGCCGGATTTTTCACGTCGGATATGGATGGAAAATCCAAGTGACTTAGCAGCAGCATTGCGCGTAGCTACACATCTGCAGGAAGTGGATAGCGCCACTGGAAGTCGCAATGACAAGAAAATTTTTTCGTCTTCCAAAGAGTGTTACCGTTGAGAGAAGCAAGGTCATTTTAAGGGACAATGTCGGGAACCGCAGTGTTTCAATTGTCAGAAAATAGGGCATAAGGCACGGCAGTGTAAAGGCAGAAAACGGGTTAATGATGCAGCAGGTAAAAAAACTGTTAAACGAAAAAGGGAGTGTTCCTGCCATCGGGAGGTATTCCCAGTAAAAAGAGGTACTCAGAGAGTGCACGAAGAGGCGGACTGTAGTTTGATGGTTTGGATAAAAGGTAAGAGATGAAGAGTTTTAGTGGATACTGGAGCACATGTATCAGTTGTCAGTGTGGACCTCGTGGGCAAGAAAGGATCGGAAGTTCCGAGATACAGATTGCGTGCAGTAGGTGATAAAAAATTGGATGCACTAGGGACAGCAGAGCTCAAGTTTAAGATAGGGAACGTGTGGTTCTGGGAGCAAATTGAGGTGTTGTCAACTGTGGGACAGGGATTTTCAGCGATGCTTGGGTTGGACTTTCTGATTAAACATCACGCCAAAATTGACCTTTCGCAACATATGCTGGAACTCGATGGGAACTTGTTGTCAATGGGTACAGCTGTTGCAAATCTTTCAGAGTCGCAAGGTGCAGCGATAGCTAAGGTGATACCAACTAAATTGCGTACAAGTGCATTAAAGGTGATTTCGTGTGACAAAGTACTAACAGGTACAGGGAAGTTGTTGTGGGTGGATTTCGATGTGCCACAGCAGGGGTTCTTCTTGGTAGAGCCACTACCGAGTAATGAGGTTTTAGGCGAAAAGCATTGCTTTATTCGTAGGAGTGTATCACGGGTAATGGACATAAACGGGCAGTTTATGGCTCCGGTGAGTTTAGATAACTTCGGGCGGGATGATGTCGATCTGCCGAAGGGATTAGTAATAGCCACAGTAGAGTTAATGGATGAAGAGGACATCGATAGTTCGAGGTTAGACTATGATGTAAAGCAAACCGTCAGCACGTCTACACTTTGTGACAAGGTAAATCATTTGAGTGGAAATGATCGTTCGGGTATGGAAGCATTATTACTAAAGTATAAAGCATTGTTTGAAGCACAGGGTACGTTACCTGCTACACCGATAACACAGCATCGTATTCCGACAGGGAATGACGCTCCGGTGTATCGTAAGCCATACAGACTACCGAAACAATTACAATCAGTAGTAGAGCGATTAATAGAGCAACAACTGGAAGATGGGATAATCCAGCACAGTAATAGTCCTTGGTATAGTAACAAGGTCCTAGTTCCGAAGAAGACACCGGACAGGTCGAAAAAATTTCGCTTTTGTTGCGATTACAGACATTTGAATGAACGGACAGTGGCGGACGTATATCCGATTCCGAATATCACAGAAACGTTAGACAACCTAGGGCACTGTAAATTTTTCTCCACTATGGATCCGCTGTTATGACCAGATTGAAGTATGTCCGGAGGACAGGCCAAATACAGCATATACGACGCATTGTGGTCACTTCGAGTATAAAAGAATGCCGTTTGGACTAAAAAACGCTCCAGCAACATTTCAGAGGAAGTTGGATGGAGTCCTTCGCGGGTTGAAACCGAAAAAATGCATGGTGTATCTGGATGACATTATAGTTTTTTCAAGAGATATAGGGCAGCATGTGGAACGGTTAGAGGAGGTGTTTAAAAGATTAGAGCCAGCACGGCTAACATTAAGTTTGGACAAATGCCATTTTGCGCAAGCACAAGTAAATTATCTCGGGCCTGTTATCAGTCAGGATGGGGTACGGACAGATCCTCGCCTCACTTCTGCAGTACGAGATTTTCCGGTTCCGCAAACGGTTAAACAACTGCAATCGTATATTGGTCTTGCGAGCTATTATCGAAAATTCGTACAGGGTTTCGCAGAAATAATGAGGCCACTTACTAAGCTGCTAAGAAAAGGTGTTACCTTCCAGTGGACGTCAGAGTGCGAGAAAGCATTTCAAGAGTTGAAACGGATACTGACATCAGATCCAGTTTTGAAGTTTCCAGACTTTTCGAAGGAGTTTATACGACAATGCGACGCGTCTAATCACACTCTTGGGGTTGTACCTGGGCAAGAAATTGATGGCAAAGAACATCCGATTGCGTTCGCGTCTCGTCAACTTAACAAGGCGGAACAAAATTACTCCACGACGGAGAAGGAATTGTTAGCGTTAATATACGGGATTTCGTACTTTCGATGTTATCTGTACGGTAGAAGGTTTAAGGTTGTGACGGATCATTCAGCTCTGAAATGGTTATTAGGTCTGAAAGACCCAGCGAGTAGGCTAGTGAGATGGGCGCTGCAACTCAGCGAGTTCGATTATGAGGTAATACACAAGCCAGGCGTGAAACATGCCAATGCTGACGCATTGAGCAGGAAAGTGGCAGTATTACAAGTAACAGGGGAGACTGAAGATGAGTGGAAAAGGGCACAAGCCGTGGATAGTAATTGCCAGTTGTTCAGAGAGCAACCGCAGTTACTAGTACAGGACGGATTACTTTGCAGGTCGACGAAATGCGGACCGCGCAGCGTTAAGATCTGAAGTTTTGCAACAGGCGCTTGACCATTTTCTTTCAGGACATGGTGGGAGAAGAGCTACGGATAGGCAGATAGTGGAGAAGTATTGGAGGAGGACAGGACGTCAAGACGTGAACGAGTACGTCAGAAATTGTGTGCCATGCGCACAGCGTGCGGACTTGAGCCATCAAAAGATTCAGCTTCAAAGGGTACCAGAGGCAGACAGACCTTTCCAACAAATCGGAATTGATGTATCAGGCGCATTAAATATGAGTGCAGCAGGGAATAAGTATGTGTTAACAGTGATTGACCACTTTTCTAGGTATTTAGTCATGGTGGCACAAGCTTTAGTTAATAATTGGTTACCCAGCTATGGGAATCCTCAGTCCTTAATCTCGGATCAAGGTACTAATTTCACGTCTGATCTGATGAAGCAACTGTGTAAGTTACTGAAGGTAAAGAAACTACGGGCTAGTCCATTCCATCCGCAATCAAACGGACGAACGGAGAGAGTGCATCACACGATCGCTAAGATGTTGATTCACTATGTAAATAGTCAACACACCGACTGGGATGTGTACTTGCAATTCGTAACCAGTGAATATAATAGTAAGGTACATACGTCGACAGGATTGTCGCCGTACGAAGTGGTGTATGGGCGGAAGATGCCATCACCTTTTGACATGCTTCGTCCAAGGCTGGGAGCGGAGGGCGAGCCTGTAAGGCAATTTGCGAAAACCATTAAGGAAGTATGGCAGAGAGTTAGACAAGCTAACACGAAAGCGTTGGAACGACAATAACTGATGGGAGGTACAACGAGGAAGTTGCCACAGTACAGAGTAGGCCAATGGGTGCTACTAGCTAATGCGTGTGTTCCGAAGGGGAGAACCAAGAAGTTCACAAACAAGTTCCAGCGACCGTACCAGGTAACGGAAATGACATCACCTGTCAACGTAAAATTACAATTGCCTACCAAGACAACGGTGATTCACGTTAGTAGAGTTAAGCCGTTCCAGGGGGTAGCAGATCGGTGTATATGTACTTCTCCTTCTGGCAGAAAGCGAAAAGAAGCGCCAGAAGCAGACAGTAAACCGGGTATTAAGTATAAGTTGCGTTCGAGGGATGTGTAGTTAGCAGTAATTATCATGTGTGTATTATTTTTGTGCACGGATTAGGGTTATTTTATTGGTATTAAGGGGTAGTGATGGGATTTTTTCCTTCTCTCTCCATTTTGTAGCTGACGCAGGATGGGGTACAAGTGGATAGTATGGGGCGTAGTCCTCTGTCAAATGACACAAGCTGGCAGGGTACAGGATATGCCGTTGTGAAGTGGGGTGTTGTTCGGGAAACAACCGGATGTGGTCCTCACGAGTCACGAGTGGACGCTTTGGCTGGTGCTCAACATCCTGCAGGTAAGGAACGAGATGCGGCGAGTGTGGAAACAGTCGCATCTAAGAACGGAATATTACGGGACGTGCACGAAGAGTACGAGGCTTTGGATAGGTCATGTAAGGAAATAAGAGAACAACTGCGCCAAGTTGTGAGCATGATTCCAGGGAGGAGAAAGAGAGTAAAGAGGGGTTGGTTCAATGCAGGTGGGAAGTTGCTGAAAACAGTTTTTGGAACAGTGGATAGAGACTATATTGAGGGTTTGAATAATTCTTTAACAGTTATTAGCGACAGGGAGGAAAGCATAGGGAAGTTAGTGGATATACACACAACAGAGATACGGGGATTAGGTACAGAGTTGTTGAATGTGACACTCGTGGTGTGTGGGATGGCTACAGGGTTACGAGCATTTATAGAACAAACACAGAAATTACTGAATACGGATCTGGAACAGGTACAAACACGATTGGATATAGCGGAAAGGAAGCTGAAATGGCTAAATTGCTGCGGGAACTGGTTAACAGCATTGGTGATCCACGAGTGAGGATGGATGAATTGCAAGAGGCAGTACATCACGCATTGCACGGGCAGGTGAGTGTGACGTTGATGTAACCAGAAAAACTCAGACGGTGTCTGAAGCAGGCAGAGGTGAGAGTTTCCAGAGGGGGTAGAGCACGTACTGCCGATAATTGAAGCGAGTGTGTCACTTTTTTATCATGTGTCTAGGATAAAGGTAGCAACAGATCTAGTTAAGATGTATATAGAGATCAGATTTCCAGTAACTAGTGTGGGGAGACAGTATCACTGTTACACAGTGCATCCTTATCCGGTCAGATGGGAGCGCAGGGGGAAGGGCATACAGTTCAGGACACAGGAGATTGTATTAATTTCTAAGGAGGGGGATACTCATGCTAGTATGTCGAGTTTAGAGTTGAGTAGATGTCTGATGGAGTCAGTTTCCATTTGTCCATCACGGGTTGTTTTCACGGGCAAGGGGTCATGTGAGATCAAGTTATTTAGGGTAGAAGCGGAAGCTTGGACTGTCGGAGAATAGTAGTGAAGCCTACACCACATTTTCAGCAAGTTTGGAGGCATTGGTTGTATTCAGTATTCGCTATGGAGAGGATATCAGCCAATTGTTACGACAATGGGAATTGGACAACAACCACGGAGATGGAATTACAGGACAGTGGTTTGCTAATCAACGAGACAAATTGTGAAATACTAGGGGATCGTTTCAGCTTACCAGCGACAGTCAGGGGAGTCACCAAGGTTACAGATACTCATCTGACGTTGTACTGGCCAGATGCGTCATTCAGCATCGCTCCAGGAGAAACTTTGACATATATTAACAACACCTTGGATGCTACACTACTGCAAACTATAGATAAACTAGTAGATTTGGAGAAAGGTCAAATTTCAATGCAGCAATTATTAAGGCATGTGGAGGAGTACGATACCAGGCGGAAACGTAGCATAGTGACCATTGGTATTTCAACCAGTACTATTACTGTGTTGATTGTATTTACCGGTGTGGTATATGTCTGATTAAAACGGAGGATTCAGCATGTTAATGCAAGACCGCTCCATGAGATTCCTGTAGAATGGACTACCAGTAGGGCATGAATCAGGGCAACCTGGATGTATATAGGGAAGAAGTAGAATATAGGATAGAATTAGAGTTAACGTATGGGGTAAATTCTGGGATGAATTTAATTTTTAGGAGAAGTCAGTGTTGCGGCCACATGTAGTAAGCACTGTGTCACGCAGTGGAGAATGGCAAAACAGAGGCACACTGGCGACTGAGGCATTGTGAAGTAAGCACGCACAGATAGCTTTGCTGACAACAGCAGTCTACCAACAGGCTGACGCAAGGACGCACACAGACCGAGCACCGAGCGAAGCCTGGAGAGCGCTGAGTATGGGGAAGTGAGGCCAACACGCTGAGTTACGCTGCAATATACTGCAGGAGTAATAACAAGAAGCTACCACTGAGGGTAAAAAACATCCTCCTGCCGGATATAAATAGTGGAGCGCAGGCAGCAACAGACAGTGAATAAATTTCGTGAAATGGGAGTGGATGTCAGAAAAGTTTCGAAAATAATGGCAGGCAGTTCCAGCATCTTCTTGCATGTCATGGGAGGGCACAAAATTTATTTGCTTATATTTTAAATGTAGTCATTTCGTACCTCAGTAGTAGACAGGAGATACGTCATCCGATCGCCGGGCAATGAAGCACTCGCTGCCTGGCGTCTACTGCGTCTCACAGCCGGTCATCAGATAAATGGAACACCCAGTATTGGGCTGGTTCTTCCAGATATGTTGCAATTTCCGAGACTGTGGTTACCATGGGACCCGAGAACACTGCTGTTTTTATCTGAGCATGTATTAGATTTTGCTTCTATACTGATGTGAGAATGTTGAAACATCTTTTGCTTCCAAACATATCTGCGCGCCGCTTTCTCATTGGCTGCGTAGAGCCAAAAGCTGGTACAACCCCGCCACAGTGAGCGTCGACAACATTGCAGCATGAAACACATAAGTATGCTACTGGCTCCTATTTAGACTTTTACCATCTCCTGCAGAAATGAATACTGTTGTTGAGTATTTGTCTTATTTTAAAGCCATTTAAATTCAAATAACAAATGGATTGAGGCAAAATGCATTTTAAACTAGGTATATGCTCCTACAAAGCTAAAATTTGCAGTATATATTTCCATGGTTGGCAATAAGACGTCATTTGCTGCTCGCCGAGGCCCACTACCCACTCACAACTCCCGTCCCAGCATTTAGCTAGGTCTCCTTTAAGCTGGTACCACCTGTTCTCACTCTAACCCTTACGTAGTGCTGTGCATGAGCAATCGAGAGACATGAACTGCAATATCTTCTAGCATGCAACTCGTATGTAACAACAGCAACTAAGACATAAATAAAAGATCGCAATCACGATTCCATCCGATGCTTTCACTCGTCTTACAACCTTATAAGGTCCAATGTAGCGCCTGAGGAGCTTCTCAGACAGACCAATCTTCCGAACAGGAGTGAAGATCCAGACGAGGTCACCAGGCTGGTAGACAACAGGGCGGTGCCTCGCGTCATACCTTTGGCGATCGTTTTCTTGAGCCTGCAGCGTGCGGAGTCGAGCTAACTGCAGAGCTTCCTTAGCTCTGGTTAACATCTGGGCGACGATCTACTGATGTCTGTTGGTACTACCTCCATGATGGGTCTTGCCGCTGTAATTTATTCTCGCAACAACGATTAAGTATATAATGATTTATTTCATTTGTTAGACATAACATTCTGGTTTAATTTTTCTTCTTCTTTCATCTGAGTGTCACCATTATGAGCAGGTAACGTTTTTATCAGGTATTCTAATAACTCATGACAGAATTTGTATATTATATTATTTGAAAATCAGAATACAAATAGCAGTCAGTGACGGAAACACAGTGTCCATTGTTGTAGTTGCCTCACGCCCATGCACCAGGAAAAATGACGTAAATCCTGTAGTGTCTTGTTTGGCGGTGTTGTAGGCAAACGCCACGAAAGGTAGCACCTCATCCCAGTTGCTCTGCTCAACATTGACGAACACTGGTAGCATGTCGGCCAAGGTCTTATTAAGGGGTTCAGTAAGCCCGTTAGTGTGCAGATGGTAGGCAGTCGTCATGTGATGAGTAATGTTGCACTGACGGCTTATCTCTGTCACAAGATTCGATTGAAAAACTTTCCCTTGATTCGTAATTAACGACCCTGGGGCACCGGGTTTTAATACAATGTCTTCCACGATGAATTTGGCTGCCTCGGATGCTTCGGCTGTTTTCACGGCTTTTGTGATTGTGTAGCGTGTCAGATAATCAGTGCAAACAGTAATCCATCTACTGCCACTAGCAGACGATGGAAATCGTCCGAGGAGGTCAATCCCAACACGCTGGAAAGGCGTTTCGGCTGGCAGAATCGGCATGAGTTGGCCAGGCGGTTCCTGAGGAACTGCCTTTCTCCTCTGGCACTCTCTACAGTGCGACACATAGTTACGAACACTCCTAAGTAAACCTGGCCAGAAAAATATCTTGCGAATTCTACCATATGTCTTAATAAATCCTAAATGTCCTGCCTCAGGTGTGTCATGGAATTTCTGTAGAACATCTAAGCGCATGTGTTTAGGGATCACTTGTAGCCAGTTCTTTCCAAAAGGATCAAAGTTTTTCTTGCAAAGTAATCCATTAACTACCTTAAATTGTCCTTCACATCCTCTGACCGATTTAAGGCAAGCGTAATTTGTGATATCTTGGCGTCCTTCTTCTGCTCAGCAGAGAGATCCTGGAGTGCAGCGAGACAGTCCCTTCTTCATCAAAGTCTTGATGGTCTCGCAGAATTTCTTGAGAGGCAGACAGCATCATGGTGTTTGCTTTCACTTTTGTACACTATGGTATTGTCATACTTTTGAAGACGTAGTGCCCACCTGGCGAGTCGTCCTGTTTGATCATTAAGACCTGTCAACCAACAAAGTGAATGATGGTCTGTAATAACTGTGAATCGCCTTCCGTAGGGATACTGTCCAAATTTGCACATGGCCCAGATTACAGCAAGACATTCTCTTTCTGTAGTTGAGTAGTTTTTATCGGCTTTTGTAAGTGTCCTAGAAGAATAGATGCATAGGCTATCACCTTCTCTTTTCCATCCGGAATTTGCACCAGAACAGCATCGATCCCACACCCACTGGCAGCTGTGTGTAGTTCTGTAGGTGCTCTCTCATCATACAGACCAAGTACAGGGTCAGTCGTCAGACCTGATCACAGCACATTGAAAGAATCTTGTTGAGCACCACCCCAGATAAATTTAGCATCAGCTTTTAACAACTCTTGGAGTGGTCTGGCTTTGATACAAAAGTCTTTGATAAAACGACAGTAATAAGAACATAATCCGAGAAAGCTTCTCACATCTCTAATACTTTTAGGAATAGGAAATTCCGTTATAGATCTCACCTTTTCTGGGCCTGGCCTCACACCTTCGTTTGACACTAGGTATCCAAATATTTTGATTTCTTTTGCTCCAAAAAGACACTTTCTTGGATTAAGTTTCAGTCCGCCTTGTTGGAGACACTTAAGAACGACCCTCAGATTTTTCATATGTTCATCAAAGGTCTCTGAGAACACTATAATGTCATCTAAATAATAAAGACACATCGTCCACTTCAGGTGCCTTAGAAGATTATCCATCATCCGTTCAAAAGTTGCTGGTGCATTACACAAACCAAATGGTATTACCTTAAACTCATACAGGCCCTCAGGGGTGATGAATGCAGTTTTCTCATGATCAGCCTCATCTCCTTCGATTTGACAGTATCCCGAGTACATGTCCATGGTTGAGAAAAACTTAGCCTCCTTCAGACAATCTAGTGTATCGTCAATTCGTGGAAGAGGGTAAACGTCCTTTTTAGTTATCTTATTAAGCTCCCTGTAATCAACACAAAAGCGCCAACTGCCACCCTTCTTCCTGATGAGAACCACTGGTGATGACCATGGGCTCTGCGAAGGCTGAATGATGTCATTCTTCATCATTTTCTGTACCTTGTTGCGAATTATTCGACATTCCGTTGCTGACACACGGTATGCTCTCTGGCTTATTGGTTGATGGTCCCCACTGCTAATCCGGTGCTTCACTGTCGATTTGTCTAATTTGCTCTTCACCTGTGGATTGAAGCATTCAGAGAACTCTTGAAGAATGGCAAGTAGCTTCTTCTGCTGTTCCTTAATGAGATCTGGTGATAGTCGAGCTAGAAGATTTTGTCTCGCAGTGGTAGCGCTAATTTCGCCCACAGACTCGGCATGGGAGATTTCTCAGCTGTTATTCAGTTGATGGCTCAGCATTTGCTACGCACATGTGTCTTGGAAGGATCTGCAGTTCTTGGCTACAGTAACTATCCACAATCCACCGAATCCTTTCTTCAATGATATGAGAGAGGCTGGGATGAGCAAGTTATTCTTCAGTGGTTCGCTTCTCTTACATTCCACTATGAGATCCATGGGTTGATGCATGGCATGACACATGACAGTTACATTTCTAGCGCTGACTGGAGGAATGATCACTTCATCCAGCACACATAGTCTCCACACACTCAGATGCGCATCTTCCTGTCCACAGTATCTCATCTCATCTAGCATAATCTTTGAGCGACCACAATCTATAATTGCCAGAGAAGCTTTAAAAAGTCCAATTCGAGAATGACGTCATGACTACACTCTTGTAAGATGATGAATTCTAAGGGCTGTGTATGGCCACTTATACCCACATGAAAGGTACATCTTCCTATAGGTTTTACATATTTCCAATTAGCCACCTACAGCAGAGATGTTTTGTTGTTGACGAAAATGGTTTTCTGCAACTGGAGACGATACTTCTCTGAAATGACTGAATATGATGCTCCAGAGTCCACAAAAGCTTGGGCTGATCAAGCCATCAATGAGGATATCGACGTAGTTTCCTATCATTTTTGTAGTGATCGACAGTGGAGGATTTTTCTCTTAGGCAGCCTCACCTCCAAGGAAGGTCGCACCCTTTAGTTTCCTGGTTGCGGCGGCTAGTTGATTGGCTGAAGCTTCTAAACGGCGATGGAGACCTTGATCGGCGTGTTGGGGAGCGTCCTCTCCAGTGGACAGCTTGCGGCGATGGTGACCTACGACGTCCTGCACCCACAGCTTCTTGTTCATCTTCGTTGTCCCAGAGTTGGCGTCAGCTAAGATCGGTTTGCTGTCTTCTGGCACGAGTGTCATCAAATGTCCGCCACCTTTCTCGACAATAGTGCACCACATGTCCCGCTCGTCCTTAGTGGAAACATACTGGTTGGTTATTCTGGGTCCTCCGAAC
The DNA here is from genome assembly GCF_021461385.2 of Schistocerca piceifrons. Lineage (NCBI taxonomy): Eukaryota > Metazoa > Arthropoda > Insecta > Orthoptera > Acrididae > Schistocerca > Schistocerca piceifrons. The sequence continues at coordinate 49,290,011 of NC_060144.1, forward strand.
GACAGACTTACTTGGTGCCCAAACAGGTTCCTCATGTGGCATTGTAGGAACGTAACTCCGCCTGGGTCTCGAATTTTTCACAGTTTTAAAGGGAAATGAAGGACGAAAGATTGGGTTCAATGTCTGTTCCACTCCCTCCCTTATGACCTCTTGAAGCGTCTCGGTTTTTTGCTTGCCATGCAATCCAATTCCCTTCTGAACTTCCTCTCTTACTATCTGATGAAGAACATTTGTGAAGTCAGTTTCTTCCTCCATCACACACACCGATACGACGTTTGGAAGCCGTTCAAACTTCTTGCGTGTTATTCTTCTTTTGATGCATTTCTCGGTGTACTTGCACAATTTTATGAAGTTGTCTGCTGTCAAAACCTACTTCAGGAGTACGGCTTGATACATGTCCTCAGCAACACCCTTCATGAGATGTGCAACCTTATCTTCCTTCTTCATTCTAGGATCCACTATTTTACACAGTTCCAAGACATCTTGAGTATAGGAAGCTGTAGTTTCTCCTGGACGCTGTGCCCTGCACTTTAATTTATCTTCAGCCTTGCACGTCTGTCGTCGTGTGTCCCCGAAATACATGAGCAGTTCTGCCTAGAATTCTTCTCAGCTTGTGAACTTCTCCTAGTTGTTCTCATACCGTTGCTTGGCAGTGCCCTCCAAGTAGAAAAATACATTAGACAAACACATGGTGACATACCATTTGTTACTTTCAACCACTTGTTTGGATCTTGGCCATCGTCACCAGAGAACCCGGAAGGGTGTCTCATGTGGTTGCACACAGTTACTGTCATCGTAACGTCCTCTTCTTCTTCTTCTGTCTCTGATAGATTGCGATCTGTTGAATATGGCTTGAAGTAGGGTTTCTTGCCCCTTACACGGCGGCTCAGCGGTGGCCTGATGGGAGCCACTGTGTCGTCAATAATGTGCGCTATCACAAGTCTCAATACCCAGTGTCTCCACCAGAATAATGTCGCGTAGAAGAAGGTGCAATTAGATGAATGACGAACACTAACTTCACTTAAGGAAGGTTTGTTCAGCACTTGCACATACAAGAGCGTGGAGCAAATTGCCGCCAGCCAGAGCACGTACAGTCTATATAAGGCTACAGAACATTCCAGTACAATGATTCTTGACATTTGTGGATACTTCTAGAATGTACTCGAACCAAATACAGAAATTAAAATTGTACAGTCCAGGTGAGTTTTGAACTCACAACCCTCCTTGCAACAGTTTAGTATCATAACCATCACACCATGGTGCTACTCAGCTTCTTCTGCAACAATATTATAAAGTTTTCTCTAACTTAGATTGCTTGGCATTTCTTTGCTAAGCTACAATCGTCATCTGGTGGTGATCCACCGGCTTATGCTGTGCTGTGTGTATGCACAGAGACTCTCAACCTTAAAGCAGAGAGTGAGAGTGTGAGAGAGAGAGAGAGAGAGAGAGAGAGAGAGAGAGAGAGAGAGTGTGTGTGTGTGTGTGTGTGTGTGTGTGTGTGTGCAGTTCTATCTTGCAGTCCACTTCGCTACTTACATGTGTTGCATCTCAATAGCACGACTACTGTGTGTTTAAACAGTATAGTGTCAAATTAAACAATTTCTCGCACTCGGCATGGGTAATGTTTGCTGAGCTTCTCTAGCTCATAAACGTACAACCAAAACCTTACAAAAGTGAAAATTACACCTTAACAAGGCAACACACATGAAACAGGCAAAATTAAATCTTTCCTTAACACTAAACATCAACCATAGTAAGTATATTCAAATGGACAGTATGACATCTCTTATATATACTTATATACATTACTTGATCAGTGTAAATTCTGTTTAGTACACAAATTCATGTAAATCTTCATATGGGTAGAGCTGTTTTTCCTCATCGCTGTTTAAGTATAGTAACTTTTAGGTTCCTGGGTGAGGTATTTTTTTACTATAAAAAATAGCCCTGTGTAAAGCAGCTGCCAGTACTCTGCCTCTTCTTCAGTGCTAATTAGTGCCCAACATATTTTCTCCTCATGCGATATTTCTTACCTAGGGACCGTGAATAGAAGTTCCTTGCAATCGTCTACTTGTCTTTTATCAAACAGCAGTTCCATAGGTGTGATGTCGATTGAGCTGTGTGGGAGATTGTTAACAACCTGCTGGAATGGGGTAACTCATTCAATCTACTTGATCCACCTTACATATTTGTGAGGGGTGAAAGCCTTGATAACTCTATTAAATTCCTTAAATGTTCTCTCTATGGGAACTGCTTCTTTGTGAAAACTGGTTACAAGTATATGTTTCACGTTGTGAGTGTTCATCAACTCCTTCCATCATAAGTTGCCTGTAAAATATGACACATTGTCCATCAACAGTATTTCTGGCTTGCCCACTCTGGGTAGTTAATCCTTTGTATTCTTCTGATGATGGTACTTGCAGTCACTGACCACACAGCATACAGTTTGACACACTTGGAGAAAATGTCTTATAGCACAACTACATATCGCATACCTCCTTTCCCTTGTAGATACAGTTCAACTGCATCCAAAGAAACTGTCTCCATGGGTCTTTTAGGCAATATTGGGTGTAGTTCAATAAGTTCTGACTTATTTGTATGCTTAGCCTTCTGATACAAACACATGAAGAACTTTTCGTCTCAAATTTGGATAACAACAACAAACACTTACCTTACTAAGGCATTTGGAGATGCCATAATATTCCTAAACACTGTGAGCATGTAATATAAAGTCGTAAACGTGGTCCTCTGGTAAACAAACACACCACTGGCTCTGCTTTGGTTGGTGTCAATGAAACAATACACCGTGGTAAACCAAAAAAATTTTTAAACCTGTCATCAGCGTTCTGCAGCAGTTTTAGCCGTATCTTTTGCCACATGGGGTCCTTCTGTTGTAGATGCTTCATGTTTTTACACATCCTAATGTAGTGTGGCTGTTGAGTTTTAGCTTTCTTTAACAGAACCCTGATTTCTGAATTGTTCTCCATGATTTCCAAGAATTTGGCTAGGCCTTGTGGAAGCCTTGATAAGGAATCAGTAATTATGTTGCGATTACATTTGATACACACAATTTCAAATACCACCTAGCAGTCCTCCTATGTAACAGTTTACAAGTTATAAGGAAGGACAAAGACTGATGATCAAATACACCTTGGTATGCTTTCCTCACAGGTAATATTCCAACTTTTTGAAAGCCCATATTACCATGAGAGCTTCCAAGTTGGTCGCAGAATATACTCGTTCACCTTCAGGTAGGGTCCTACTAGTAAAAACTAATTACCTTGGGGTAACCTCCCTATTTGTGTCAGTGATTTGGAATAAACAAGCGCCCAGACCTTGCGAGGACGCACTGTACACAAACAAAAATCCTGGGTCATGTCAGGATGATGTATGATGTTGGCATTCAAAAAAGCTTTTTTAATGTTGTCAAAATCAGTTTGGTATTGATTGGTCCATAATATGTATGGTTCTTCCATAGAAGATTTAATATCACTATTTAAAAGCTGCTGTGGTGTAAATTTTCCAAAGAAAACCCTTCAACTGTCTCCTATTTTGAGGTACAGGGCAGTGTCTGATAGCATCGAGGTTCTTAGGGTCTAAAAGTGTCCCTTGAGGTGATATTATGTGACAAAGGAATTTAACCCTTTCCTTACCAAAATGTGACTTCACTAGGTTGACTGTGACTCCGTATTCTGAAAAGCTATACAAGACTTGAGCCAAGAGCCTTAAGTGTTCTGACCACATGGGGGTAGTAATCAGTTAATCGTCAGCATACATTGAGTCTACTTTACAGTTCAGGTCCTAAGACTTGATCTAAAGCAGAAGTAAATATGTCTGCACTGACGTTTAAACCAAAAGGAAGAACACAGAACTCATATCTTCTGCCTCCACATACAAAGGCAATGTACTTATGGCCATTTTCATGTAGTGTGAAGCTCAGAGATCTATTATGGTTAGGTACTTAACATTATGGAATTTTAGAAGTCGTTCTTCCAGGTTGTCAGGCCGCATCCTGACAGACACAATAAATGTATTTATTCCTTGTGTTTCAGTCACCACAGATGCCTACTGCAGCAGCAACACCACACACAGACCAGCAATGAGGATTGCCGACTCCGGTGTGAAGTCTGTCCAATGCAAGAGTGTTTACAAGGAAGTACCACAGTTGACGACGAACGCATAGGTTTGACCAATGTCCATCAGAGGGCATCAACCAGCAGTAGAGGAAGGGGATGTGGTGATCAATGAACTATTTCCTGGCAATCACGTGTATGCATATAGTCCCGGCCATTCAGCAGGCAGTTCTCGACTCGCCAAGTGCGGAGAAGATTGACCAATCCAGAGATGTGTCACCTCGAGAAACCTCTCTTCCGCGACTGCGATACGTCACTTTCTCATGTTAGGCTATCAGCTGCTAACAGCAGACTTTGACATGGAACAGTTGTACAGGTATAGAGTCAAAAGGAACTCTGATTATAGGAATTAGTTGTTATTAGCTTGATCCGCAGAAGGGATTTTGAACAGTGCGTTACTGCTGGTGGCTTACTATAGTTTCCTTAACTAAAAAAAGTTGGCAAAATGAGTTGGTTCTTGCTCTGTAAATTTAGCACCTTGTGCGTCAAGTGTGAGGTGGACACAAAATGGGGCTACAATATGGAGATAAGGATGGTTCCTTTATTTCCCAGTTTAGCATTCTATTGACCTCTTTCCTCACAGCCTCCTTCTTGCCCCATGGAATTGGGTAATATGAGAAACAGAAGGTTTTGTATTTGTATCCTTTGATTATGCCAGGGTCTCATTAAAAAATAAATAAATAAATAAAATAAGCATAACATAGTAAGAGCTCCTGCAGTTCTTCCTTTTGTTCTTTTCATTGACTCATTTGCCTTAGTGGGAATGTTCTCAGGGCCTATATCCTCTTCCTGTGATTGTTCAATTCTCAGTGTGTTTGCAAACATGATGGTAGGATAGAAGAATAGTATTCAAACGTCGCAGTGTATTTTGGTTTGCTTTCGCTGGCGTTTGAATTGACTAGGTCCAGTGAATATTGTTGGTCGTTTACAATGAAATTACACTTCCCCTTACCAATGTCAGTTTGTGGTTGGTACTTCCTAAGGGTGTCCATACTGATAAGACAGTTTACTATTAGCCTTTCAATGATAAGAAAAATGCACTGTAAAGAGAAGCTATCAATTTGCATAGGAATCCATGCCTGCAAATTTATGCCTTTAGACTTACCTCGTACAGCTGTTTGGATTTTACAGTTTTGGACTGAAAGCGTTGGTATGCGTTCTTGTTTTTGTAATTGGTCAAACAGACCCTGTGAAATTATATTTGTGGTAGCTCCAGTGTCTTGATTACTGCCTGTACTGTATCCTCATTTTCATCTACACAGTTGGTAATATCTTACTTACACAAGTATATTTAATATCACCATAGTAGTTGTATCTAGAAAAAAAGCTTTTGGATCATTGCCCCCATCCCTGTTACGAGCCTATCAAGACCAGTTTGAATTTTCCAAATTACCCTGAGCACTGACCTCCTCATTAGGGATAACCTCAACTACATGCACATTATGCATCTTGTTTCACCAGTTAGTACTCTGCGCGACTCTTGATTTGAAATTTCCTTCTCCCTGGCTGCTATCTGAAATATAATTTTGACTGTAGTGATTATAGTCAGGCAGCAACGGTTTATTTTGTCACCTGGCTGTGTTCACCTTCACCAGTTGCTGTTCGGGTCATTGCCTCTGGTCGGCAGTGCATTGTACTTTTGCTGACTATAACCTCTCTGGCCATTAAATCCTAACCGATTGAAATTGTCCTTGGTTATTTTTACATTCTCACTTGAATTTTTGTCACTTTTCATTACCAAATTGGTTCCTATTGATGTTGCTGAGAGGGGGATACAGCTGCCAACCCTGTTGGTTTTTATTGCCATTTCCACCATGTTGTTTGTTAGTTTGTGTGAGGTCTGTCACTTTGCAGTTGCGCAGGTCTCTCTTCATAGGTAATGTCAATGGAGTCAAGAACTGAGAGGAAATTCTCTATCTATCTATATGATGCTCAGGAGTGGTGATTAATTTCTCATGTATTTCAATGACGCCAAACACTCATTTCCATTTCCATAGTCGGCTTTTCAAATTTTTTTGGCCATTTACGTGTTATATCCTTTTTTTCCCCCCCTCCAGTAACTGGTGTTATTTAAATACTCCTGAAGTATTTTGTGAGCGCTCCGTGTTCACTGCTGAATGGCACAGGGTTAAACAATTCATGCCTCTATCTCTCTTGTACTGCGGTGGACCAGAACATGTCTAGGAATGCCCTTTCAAGCTGTTCATAGGTGAGGCATTGTTCTGCCATGTCAGTGGTCCAAAGCAAAATGTCACCCTGTGTATAATCTAACAAAAAATGTATCCTCTGTGCTTCAGTCCAGTTCCTTGGCGAAATGTTCTGGAAGGCTCTTATGAACACAACTGTGTTCGTTTGCTTAGCATTGGAAGAAAAAAACTAGAAATTGCCTGTGTCATAAGCCTTCATCCACGAGCAAAGCAGAAAGGCATGCAACGCCATCCGCTGCCGGCATGGCATTGTTTGATGTAATGGATCATAATATCTCTGTATGACAGGGACAGAAGTTGGCTGCGCCTGCTGCATGTCATAGTTGCGCTCTATTTCACCTGATAGCTTAGGGTTCAAATGTGGATAGATGTTCAGATTATCTAACGTGTCTGTTGACACCTGATAGCTTATGTTTGAATATTCCCTTTCCTTTCCAATGTTATTAATGATATTAGCCCATGATTTTTCCTCCATTGCTTTCAACCTCTGATATATTGCAGCTCTTGGTCCTGCTTTCCGTACCTTCATCGCTTCCTTGATCACATCTACATAACCCTTGTGTTTCTGGACTACCTTCTGCACCAGGTCTTGGTCTAGTATATCTCCTGGCTGATGTATTTGTAAGATCAGTCATAACACAATTGGAAGTAAGGAAGGACTACTGGGTTTAATGTCCCATTGACATCAAGGTCATTAGAGATGGAGCACAACTCCGATTGTGGCGAGGAGGAGGAGGAGGGAAATCGGCCGTTCCCTTTCAAAGGAACTGGCCTGAAGCAATTTAGGGAAATCACGGAAAACCTGAATCTGGGTGGACAGATGCGGGTCTGAATCATCACCTGCCTAAATGCGAGTCCAGCATGCTAACCACTGCGCCACCTATGTCATTCGTAACATGTAATTCTGTACGCACATGGAGACTTGAAAGGCTCACTGTTCATTTTTTTCCGTGCATGCAACACCTGCTTAACGGCCCACCATACATTTCCACATTAGTCGGCAGTCAGTCACGGCACCTTCCTGTATTCTGCATGTTGGATCCACTAGAACAAGGTATGGATTCCACTGTTTTGTTCTTTATCTGTTTCCTTCCATCCCTTTTTATAGGTCGTGGCTATTGTCCCTCTCACATTCTGCATTAGTTTATCATGGGGTGTGACATGATTTTTAGAATGGAGTAAAATTCTAGGAATTGGGGGAAAAGTATTAAAGTACTTCAGCATCACATTGTAGCTGTAAGTATTGCTCATTGCCATATTTTGTATTACTTGCAATTAGCCACTTTTGGTAAAGATATGACTTTGTTTTTATCCCAGGTTGTCACTGACTGGTATTATTTCACAGATTCTTTCTATCAAGACTTCACCTGATGATGCAACTTACGTTATGAAACTGGTTGTCTTTCCTGAATAAAGTAACCACACAGATGCAGCGGTGCTCTTAGTCAACATGAAGTTTATTAGCTGTGGTTGTCCATTACATACAATTTTCTGTTTAATAAGTAATGTTTGTAAAAACTTTGGAGCTATATGCTGGCATCCATGTAGACTGAAATGAATTTATGTGATTAGTACTATTGGTACTTAAACTTTTGTTGAACAAAGAAAACAATGACTATTAGTGTTAGTTGACAAAACTCTCCTATTCTAGTTGTGTTTGTCAAATGAACTGACTGCCAAGCTCTACACTGCCTGTGTTAATCAAACACTATTTGAGATGTGTACGTCAATAGTAGTTGTTAGAAATGCAAAATAAAAGACATTGTGTGTCAGTATGTATACTGTATGGACAGTACATTACGATAAACAGAAGCAGTATGTTGTGATGCTATCCTACTTGAAATGAATATGCCAGAGTTCTGTAAAGAAAAGGAAAATATTTGTACATACAATTGGTTGGTCTCTTTACTGTGAAACTGATGTATTTTGTTGTTTGATATATCAAGTATTTTGTGGAAGTAATATTTGTTTATGTAATTTTTCCAGTACTTGTAGAGCAAATGAAAGGAAAGAATGTCACCAGAGAGGCATGCCCTCATTAGCATTTATTTATTGATCCATAACATGTCATGTTGCTATATGATAAGGACGGAAAGTTGATTTAGTATTAGTAGTATTCAGAGTCATATGAACAGTAATATTAGCCAACTAAGCAGCTTTTGAATGATTACATTCGTCATGGCACCTCGTAAGTTCTAAGTAACTATTGTACTCAGCTTTGGGTGTGTTTTTAATCTTTCTCTGTTTTGACAGTTTTCACATGTGGTTTTGACTTGATCCACAATCATACACAGAGGTTGATTTTGTCCTATGTACAGATAATGTTATCCTAGCCTACACAAACGTTTGTTAATTGAGAATTTTAAGGATTTGCAAATCAGACCAGAGTTGTGAAAGAAAACTACTTTATGAGTACTATTTCATTTTCTGCAAAATGTTGTAAGCAATTAGCTGTATAAAGATTTTTACCTGTGATTTTCTCGCCTCACATTCAACGAGGTGACACAAAGGCTCTTACTACAAAGAATATGTACTGATAAACTGGGATATAATGATTCCACTTAAAATGCCAAAGGAAGTTCTATGAAGAATGTTGCACTTACCTGAGATGAGATCAACAATCTGCTATCAATTCTGGGATAGTGTTATGTGGTACAATTTTACATATACATTAAGAAACTCAGATGCTCAACGTGCAACCAGCACAATGACCCAGTGCTGTCGCTAACAGTTCAGTGTGCTGGGCATGTGACTTGACTGGGTGAACTGTCATTATTGATTTGAGCTGTATATTTCAAACAACATAAAATAGCTGTGCAGAGACATTAATTATGAAAGTGATTTCAACTCTGTGAACTCATTTATCACAAGCTTCGATGGTTTAAATCACAATGTACAACACACTAAACGATGCTTTGTTAATTATATAAAAAGATCCCCCCCCCCCCCCCCCACACACACACACACCCAAGTGGGTGTGAAAGAGAAAAAAATCTATGTTAACAAATAAGTTTCTTTCAGTACAACTGATGTATGTACTACATTACATAGTAGTGATTTTGTTGTAAAATATTTTCATATAACCTGGTGACGATTGGCTATTTGATGGCACCATGAGCTACAACCCTGCTCTTCAGTCATCAACCTTTTTCCCGATCCTGACTACTGAGATGGGTCCTCAAGATAACCAACAACTTGCCCTTGGATTCATCGTATCCTGTCATCGCCAACAAAATCGTGCACTCATCATCACTCTCAACACCTTGTGATTTTTTATATGACCTTTCAATGAACTGGTTCATTGAGATCCACACTCATCAAAACCTGTAATCTATTCTGTTTTGTTCCCATTGTTAAATGCTGCATTACATCTATAACCCTGTAAAATGATAACATCTGAAGGCCTGATCACAGTCTTTTCAGGTTTTTCTGTCAACTATGCCCAAATGCATGCATTTTCATTTCTACTAGTTGAGCCAGAAATCAAAAGTTCTTTACAAAGGTCGATTATCACTGCTGTTATCAAGGACATCATTTTGTTGCACTGAAACCACACATTAACACAGTCTTGTGTCACCAAATTTATCCCCTCTTCAATGATGACTTTTGGGTCTGGTCAGTCACTTCAATGAAGATAGCAGGGATATGATATTTTAAAAGTATTAAAAACACAGGATAACATGATTTTAGAGCATTAATTCTAAAACTGTTTTTGTGACTGTATTATACTCTTGCTGTCATCAGTGTGATGCAGCCTGACTTTGGTAACATTTTACTTTCAATTCTAAATATATATAAAATCCATGCAGGTATGAATATAAATGTAGCATTACAGATGGATGGCAGTGTGAATGTTTTGTCTTGTTAATAGCAGATTCTTTATGCAAACAATATGTGGGCAACGATTAGGAGAGAAGATGCCATTGCAGTTTTGCCATTTTCCCCTCACAGCTTTACTTATGTAAAGTTTCGAAGGTTGAAGATGAAGTACTGACATAAGTTCTCCTGCACTCCTTGTGGGGGTGGCACTCCTGGAAGAAAGGATACTGTGGAGATGTGGCTTGGACCTCATGAAAGACAAAGGTTCCAAATTTAAATCCCAGCATGGTACACAGTTTTAATCCGCCAGGAAGTTTCAAATCAGCACACTTTTGGTGCAGAATATAATTCGTTCTGATCCTTAACTGTCATCTGAAAACCACTCCAAGGTCCTCACTTTTTGAGCGATTTCAAGTTCACATTAAATGTGCAATTTGTCATTCATTCTTTTGACAATGGAGTTGGTTATGAATCATCAACAGGGCTAGCTGGAGGGGAATATTTCTCCAAAATAAATGGAGGGGAATGTTTCTTCAAAATAAATTTGTCCAATGACCATCTGGAGCCTAATAAAATGTACTGGTGATAAACACATCATTCAGCCTATATCAGTTTGAGCACCTCCCTTTTAGTGTAGAGCAGTGCACCTGCAATGTTGTAAAGATATTTAGAACAGATCGTGCAAATGATTTCATCCTGCACAAATTACTTACACAATGGTAACGTAATAGGTTCACCATTCAGAACTATATCATAATGCTATTCATGAAGCTGAAGCACACAGACTTTAAATGCCACTTATGAAAATATTAGTATTCAGATAAAGGTCAAACATTTAGATCATATTATACTGAAAACAGCATTAAACTGTTGCTATCAGTAGGCTACCAAAGCTGTAAAGTTAAAAAGATACTAATCTTTTTGAGAAAAATTAAATACTATCAAAATTCATTTGACTAGTGGCAAAAATCACAAACCTGTTAAATAGATTGTGTCAGGATATCTTTTTCAAGTTGACACCCAAATATGACAAACTGTCTGACACAAAAAAATTCAAATTGCGATCATGGCCAGACCTGGAATGTTTACTCCTGTGAAACAGTTTGTGCTACAGCAGATGCCTTGCAGCATGGTGTCACAGCTACCTATTGTGATCACCTCCGAAAGTTTAACATCTGCGCAACAAAATTATTTGCAGATCAAAAAAGAGGCCTGGGATGATGGATATGCAATTAAAGAAATCCACTTTGTGAATTGTGGTGTATAAAATTTGTTTCTGTATAAGACACACTCTTTAGCTTCCAGAAAAACAATGCAAACATCAGAGAGAGAGAGACACTTTTTTCTAAGTGTATACCCCTGTGAGATTCATTACAAACCCACAACACAGCATACGGATGATGCACTATTATATTTCCCCATGGGCACAAGTGTAGCTTTAAACATGACAGAGGAAGTATGCTTTTAAATAGATATGCCCGTACAAGAAAGGATAGAGAATATTTGAGTTACACTGGAGCATGCAGCTGTGGCTACAGGAACAAACAGGAATGAATCTAATAAAACAGGAAGTAGGAACATGGTATTTACAGCACTGCCAAGTGAAGTGTATTACAGTTTAAATCTGTATTGTGTGGATATAGTTCAGAAGCTAATGAAACAAAATGACCACTGACAAAAATAACAGAATGTCTATTCCTATTTCCTATACACAAAGCAGAAGTTACAAATATAATCAGATCACTGAAAACAAAGACACAGAGAGCATAGATAGAATATCTGCAAAAGTAATCAAACACTTCTTACAGTATCTAGTTAAGTCTCTGACATTCCTATTAAACTTGGTAATGGAGAAGGGGCTGTTTCCCACATGTTTGAGAAAGAGTAAAGTAGTGTCAGTTTACAAATGCAGTGACAAGGGGGATCCCCGAAACTACAGACCTATAACAATTGCACTGACCTTATCAAAAATTGTGAAATAGCTATTACAAACAGAGTTACAATTTAATAGAAAAACAAAATATTCTGGATGAGGTACAGTATGGATTTAGGGAAGAGAAGTCTATAAAAACAGCAGTGACAAGTTTCATTACACATAATCAGAGCTTTGGAAGAATAAAAGAAAGTTTGTAGAATATTTCTTGAGCTCTCAAAAGCCTTTGACTTTGTATGCCATACTAATCTGTTATAACAATGAAACAGTCAATTTTTGACAATGTAATGTAACTGGATAGATTAAAAAAAAGTCTATTCCCCAAGCAGCAGCAGAACACACACATAAAAGGAGGTCATAATTAGGCAAGCTTTCAGAGCCAGTGGCTTCTTCCTCAGGCAGAAGGGTTGAAGGGGAAGGAAGAAGGGTGAAGGAAAAGGACTGGAGAGGTCTAGGAAAAGGTGACTTTTCCAAAATCTACCCAAAGTCACCCAGAACCACCGGTCATGGTAGACCTACCAGACAGATCGAGAAGGAAAGACCTCACTCTTGTTTTCACATCATGCAGAGGTTGTTGATGGAACTCAGATTTTCAGAGCTTCAACATTAACTGATCTGAGAATTTACATACCATGATAAATGAAGTGTCTCAGTATAAACCTCCCCAGTTGCAATAATGATGTCGAGCAACAGTATCTGAATTCCTCAGTTGATGCACTGCTATTATTTTGTACAGTGTCAATTTCAGTTTGTGCACTGCTCTGTGGGCAGATGCTCTTGACACACAACTCTGAAGTGCCAAAAGGAACAGAGATTTTCTTACACTTCTTTCCAAAATGTCCCCTTTCTATTCTAATTTAGTTTTGGTTAAAACACTAGGTTCTCTAGGCTTTCATTTGTGAAGCACAGAGCCAGTCTCTTGAAACTCCTTCACTAATCTGCATATCATTGAATCACTGGGAATGCACAATGTAAAATTTTCATATGAATTCCAGCCGACATTCCACATATGATTCTATTATTGCATAGTTCTACACAAGAAACACTCATTGATTCTTTATGTATACCACACTGAACGGAAAGTTGACAGGAAACTCAAAACAAAACACCCAAACACTCAATCACACAGTATAGATGACACATGTATGGTGTTTCCATCTGAAGACCAGGCAAGAAAAGCCCCGGACATGGTGCAATTGCAATAACAGTATCTAGAAACAATATTTGAAGCAATTAAACTTGACAAAAAAAACTCAAAAGAAGACACTAGTACACTCAGTCGCACAGTGTAGGCAGCACGCACGAAGTATTGGTGTCTGTGAACTACATACAGCAACAACCAGCAGACGCAGTGGCAACAGCCAGAAAACGTGCCACGTGACCTGCGGACACCTTCCAGGCGTCTTTCATGAGGCACCCTGTATGTGGGGTAAGGCAGCAAATGTGCATATGGAAAAAAAAAAAAAAAAAAAAAAGAGGAACAGTCTGATTTATTGGAGGCTGTCACCAAGAAAGTCCTGTAAAAATAAATGTGAAGAATATAAAATTATGACCATGTCCTCTATGTATGCATTTGAAACTATAATGTATCTCAAACTGAATTGTACACTGAGGACTAGACAATTACAGCACAAGAATAGTACCTGACTACAACTGGCTGATAAAGACCCTACTAAAGCAGGGTGCTTATGATGCAACAGATTAGCAAGCGGTTTAAAAAATATAAAAATAGTATCAGTTTTCAAAACAAAATTAAGAGACTACTTAAGAACAGCATATTTTTATAGTGTTAAAGATTCTTTTGAGGTCACCCCAAAAGAATTAGAAATATTTTGCAGTACTAAAGCAATAACTGCAGAACTGTGATACAGACACTGTGTAAATTAAAAGTAAACTTGAAAAGTTTTCTTATGTCTCATCTGTTGCTGCAGAAACTGAAATTGGTTGAATATACATAGTAAATAAAATGTTTTCATTAATTATTTTACATATATGTGTAAGTCTATTCTAAAATAACAATATAAGAGCTCAAATTGCAATTTGCACTGTAGCTGCAATTGTAAATGCAAACCAATGTATCCAATAATGCTCCAAAAACAGTGAGGAATAAGTAAATAAATAAACAATGATATTTATTGAGAAGTAATGCACTATGTGCAGAATGGTTGGCCCGTGCCCTACCAACCACAGACGCCCTAACCAGAAATTATTTCATCTCCGTCATGTGCTCAGGACAATACACACAACATTGCTACTTTGAACTGCAAAAGGTGAACTTTGTTCAAAGTATCCATGGAACTGCCAGACAAAGGCACTGACACTTCTTCACAGGGGAATGGCTTGTGTGACACATCATATTAGTGCTCTTTGTACTGGTCGGGCATTGACACTGACATCAGAACATCTCATTTGCATGGGCATGCATTGTACAGGTCAGCATGCAGCTCTAGCACTATAGTTTTTACTGTGGGCCACTTGCATGCAACCCTGAGAACTGTGTCCATTTAGATTTTATGGGTTACTTCCCGAGTTCGGCGAAACTAGTGATGGTACAAATCCTGTAAAAATTACCGTAACTGGTTAACATGTGGTCCACTACCACAGAAGTCACAGTGTGGACTTTGGTGAAAATATGGGCTCAAAAAGTGATATCCTGCATGATCACTGCTGACAATAACTCGCACTTTACTTTGGGGCACTTTAAAAATTTCTTCAGCCAAAAGAACTTGAAATATATACTGGCCCCACTTCTCAATCTGCAACAGATAAAACAGATAGTTCACACTTTCAAAGCTCATACAAAGAGGAATTTGGAGGAGGCATCCTTAAGAGTCTACTCTCACATTATTTTCGAATACATATAGGTCCACATCCACCCTGAGAAAGGCCTCCACTGCCACAACCCTGGACCTCCTCCATTTGCTCTGCCTCATTCCAGAGGCTAAGCAACACCCGTATCAAACCCAGTATAGTCTGAATGCCCCTAGTTAGGTGTGAATCCGTTCCCGGTCAGTCGTCAGTGAGGGTCAACATGACACACATGCATCATATGTTTACTGTCGATGCTGAGGGCTCAGAACTCACCCACCATAGGAATCACCTATGCCCACAATGGACACAGAATCAGCAGACAGCACTGCAGCTGCAGATGCGGTAGTGGTGTTCGGTGCAGCTAGTGTCACTACCACTGCCATAGCCATTGTTGCTGACCCCCGCAGTCACCACCACTTGCACCAGACAATAATTACACGAGCTACAAAATGAGGCAATCCAATATGCAATATGACATGTTATGTCATTTGATGTGGAAGCAACCCACATTGGTGGAGCACACAGAAAACTAGTTGACATGACTCTCATTTGTGATTGATCTCACTTAAAATCCAGAAAAGTTTCTTCTGAATACTTCTCAAGCTGAATCATATACTACTCTGCAAACCCCAAAAGTTGTCGAAATACTATCCTGTGTTTATTACTTTGTAATCATTATTTATATACATAGGTGTCAAAAATTAAAGCAACAAATTGCTGTTTTCCAATCCTGTGTCTGATTCATGATATTCATACAAACTGTCAAAAGATGCAACAGAAGATAGCATCCCAGTCAACGGTTACCCACACCTACAATGATGTCAGGGAACCTATCAAATGTTTGCCAGGTAGACCCAGATGCACAGTTGCTGTGTACAGAGTCACAGATGGTGCAGTATGGCACAGAGAAGACACCTACCAGACTCTCTGCAGTGGGAGGCCATAGGAAGACTGGATACAAGACAGTCACAAACAGATGTGACCCGATGGCTTAATGTGAATCATTCTTATGTTTCTCAGATGTGGTGACAGTTTATGGAGACCGAAACTGTACCCGAAGACCAGTACAGAGCCGACAACATGCGAAATCAGAAAGAGAGGACTGTTACTTGGCTGTAAGGGCATGACAGTACTGCCTAACATTGCACGGCAGCTGGCCTCTGACATTGCGGTATCCACTGGATATGTTATATTGAAGAAAACGGTGTACAGAAGGCTTCGGCAAAGTGGCTTTTATTGTTGGAGACTTGCTCTATGTGTGCATCTGACGCATCTTCTCAAAAGGGAACATCTAGAGTGGAGTTGTCAACATGCCACCTGCATGGTCAAACAGTGAGCCAATGTTATTTTCACAGATAAGTCCCAATTTTATATTCTCAACAGATTCGCATCTGGAGGGAACGTGGAACATGGTTTCAGAATCCAAGTATTGTGGAAAGAGACCGATATTGAGGAGGATACCTTATGGTGTGGTCAGGGATTAAGTTGCCAATTCATCCGTACAATTTCATGAAGAGGAGTTAGAGTGGTCAAGGTTTAACTGCTGTCAGGTATTGTAGCATCTGCGGTTGTTGCGTGGTGCTGTCGGCTCAGACTCGGTACTGATTGGCAATAATGCTTGACCTCATACAACATAGGTGGTTGATGTTTTCTTGGAACAGAGAAGATATTGCACATATGGTGTGGTTTGCTCACTCCCTCAATTTGAGTCCCATACCATAGAGCATGACTGGGATGCACAAGGGAGACGGAGAGTGGTTGGTGAGTGCTGACATGATGCAATCCGAGACCTGCGAGCAGCTCTGCAGGAAGAACGGGTGTTATTGCCTCTGCATGATAAGGATGACATCATTCACAGCATGTCCTGTACTTGTCAGGCCTGTATTGCTGCCAGAGGTTGTCACATCTTTTACTGAGCACATTAAGTTGGGAAAAAAGAAAGAACATTTTTGTCTACTCTTATGTATGTTGCAGTTGTTTACATTCTTGCTCTTGACATTGTTTCTACTTTACTATTACCTGCTTATACTATTTTGTGGCAAAATAAATGCAACCTTACAAAATTACCATTTGTTGCTTTAATTTTGGACACTAGTGTATTAGGTTTTTGAATAAATATGTAGCATTTTCGTTTTTTATGTTAGTATTCGGGTTGCCATGGATTTATTTATCAACTGTCATTTTTTATTTGTTTTTCACTGTTGTCATTTGAGTTTACATATTTTCATTTGGATATAGTAAGTGGTGCTGGGGACTCTGGAAAGTGGAGTGCCAAGTGGAGAAATCAGAACATTTCTGACATATCCTTCTGTTTGAGTTCAATAGAGAGGTTACGGCAGCAGAGGCAGCCAGAAACATTTTCGTCATCTATGGGGATAATGCCATTAAACAGAGCATGACAAGAAAATGGTTTTCTCATTTTAAGGAGGATTGTTTTGACGTGATTGGTTCTCCATGTTCAGGAAGAATTTTGTGGTTTGAAGGAGCTCATTTACAAGCATTAATAAACAATGATCCAGTCAGAGTACTTTAGAATTGCCAAATGAGATGAACTGTGATCATTCCATAATTCTGCGACACTGCATGCAATGAGGAAGACTGCAAAATTGGGTGTATGGGTACCGCATGCTCTAGGCCAAAATCATAAAAATCAGCGGGTGGCCATATGTGCATCTCTGCTTACTCTTCATCAATTGTCTTGCGAACTACACTGACCATTCCTGTATCATTACTGGTGATGAGAAATGACATCTTTATGCTAATATAAAGAAAAGAAAGGAATGGTCAAGCCGAAAAAAAGCAGCAACTTGCCATACAAAGACCTGTGCACATCCATGAAAGATAATTATGCATCTGGTGGAACAGTGACAGTATGGTGTACTATGAATTTCTTCACGAGGTGTAACCATCACTGCTGACAATTACTGCCAATGTTCAAGAAATTTTGCAAATGCAGTCCAAGGATAATGACCTGGAAGACTATGTGAAATGATGCTTCTCCACAATAACGCCCACCCACATCCTCACCAACTTATCTCATTGTAATGAGGAGCTTCTGAGCAAGAGAAACACCAAGTCAAAAATTTGTGTCCTGCTTTGTCAGAGTATCTGATATTAGTTGCTCCAAAAAGTAGTTACTGCACTCATTCTACATAATTTGTGAAATTTTTTGCATTGAAAGACCTCACAAGAAACTAACAGCTGAACTATGTTTGATCGTATTTCATACTGTACTGTGCCACTGGAAGCACTGCTATGGCACTGATAAGGGTTGTGTTGTATGACCTTTCTTGCAGTGCCGTATTGTCTCAGTGTGAACTGTGCTTTATAGGTAATCACGTTCAATGATTTACAACTGTGACACAGCCCGTGTCTGCAATGTCACTGCCAGTTTCAAAGACATGTCGGGTCCAGCACACGACAAGATGTGCCCAGCAACAGGAAGCCCAATACTACGCCTGGTGCATCATCTGCCTCAGAGATTGAGATGCATGGTACTCTCATCCTTTATAGTAACTAAGTGACCATTCAAAGCCACCACAGAGAACAGAGTACGCCACTTCTGCAGCTATCCAGACTCCAGCAAACTGGCAGCTTCTGACCCAACCAGACTGCTTGGACATGGACTGTATCTGAATGCTGCACGCTGTGCAGCAGAGCTGCCAAATCATGTTGGCACATCAGCTGACTGGGGGACGACCTTACCGCCAGTCTTTGCTAAACTGCTGCCTCTGATGATCCAATATTAGGGCACCTTATTAGAAGGTATATTGTCCAGAGGAATATGACTCTGTTGCTTCGATTATCCTACAGAGAAGACATGGGTGTAAGTAAAGCATTATAACCACAATTAAGAATTCAAATAGCTCGTCCTGGAAAAAGGAAAAAAGTGTGCCAATGAAACGGTTTCATCAGTAAGTTTTTTACATATCTGATTGAGCAGGATCAGGATGTGAATGGCATGTTTAGGAATCTGGATCTACGTTGGGAGCAGTTACAGAGCATTTCCCTGGACTCAGACCAAGAAATTTTGACCATTTGGTCCACAATCTTGTTAATGAACCATTTCTGTAATCAGTGGGGCACATTCTCTTGTCTGAAGTAGGCTACAAAAATTTTCTCTCTCTACAAAATTGAAAATGTTCTGTCTGCCACAGGACAGTAAAGTTCTAGGTTTTCTCTCAGCTTGTTGTCACAGTGATGCAGCACTCTGTATTTAAATGAGTTATGACCAAGTGTAGAGTCACAAATCTTAGGCAATGTGACCACAGTTCTGTCATGGAGCCCTTCTCTATGATTATATGGTGGCATAGAGATGGCAAATCTGGGCAGACAGTTGCCAAATCTGGGCAGACAGTTGCCATAGTATCAGCAAAATGTTCCAACACTGTCTCATAGTGTCTCCTGTTCAGCTTCTGTATGTGACTGGTTGCTTTTTCTGTTATTTCTTCTGATACATTTTCACACTTACACTGAACTACTGGAATTGTTAATCTGTTCCAGGAACTCTCACCATGACCTACTACTGTATGCAGCTTCTTGGCCTTTGCCCTCGGATGGTAAAAGGCTGCTTGGTTCTCTTCAGTTTGTCAGCATTTGAACAGTCACAAAACCACATGCCTGGTCTTGATTGTAGAAATGCACTTTTCATTCCAACATGGAACAGGCTGTTTTTATAGCTGGATGTAAAACTGTGGAATGGCTAAAACAGTCAAGTTTCCTGGACACTGCTGTGGTGTTTAAATACAGTCACTACTGATTGATTTGCTGGGTGTTCCAGATTTGGAGGTGGTTACTGCAGTATAAGTTATCAACCACATACCAATTGCTCTCTGATACAATTCATAATTCATTACTCCATGGGCAGGTCTCCTTCGGACTCATCAGCTAAGTATACATAACTGAGATGGACTAGTGTTTCTGTTAATTTATTTTGTATTTCCTGCTACAGCGATGTTGGTGGTGATGGGAATTTTTGCGTGTGGTTAGTGGTGGTTTTGGTACTTTTTATGCTAATCTGGTTGCAGCTGCAGAGGAAGTAATTATTGTTTCACAGCTGCACTTGCAGTTCTGTGTACTTGTGCTGTTGTTTTGTATCTGAGTTCACATGTTGAGTTTAACCACTTACCAGCAAAAACTTTTCAATTAAGTGTGTCATGCACCTTTACCCATGAAAGTGTTAGTTAACTACCCTGGTCTTTTGGCATTTTTTTCAGCGGAGGGGGGGTTACAAAATTTACATATACAAGGTGTTAGGGGCATAAGTGTATATATTTTTATTGATGTTTGACGACAGTGTACTTAACAACATTACATATGTATTTACTTAATTTGCAGACTAATGATTATAGTTGTTATGAGTAGTGTGTTTTTAGGTTGGTTAGTAAGTACAAGTACACATGGTACAAGCAGCAGGGAAGATGCAGACAAAAAAACAACTAACACACTGAAGAAGGCACATATTAAGATACAAATGATGACAGCATCTGTACCTATACCTCTGATACCCAGTATATTGCTTCGGCTATGTTATATTGGCTGTAACTTATTTGGTTATTTCTACACAAGACTCATCAGATTGTCAAACATTAGAAATTGTAGGCATAAGTGATAGGACTGGAATTAAAGTATGTATCATTCACAAGCTGCGACATTGTTGCGAATAAAACAGTGACTTGTATATACAATAAGTTTCCTTTAATTTACATCTATGGTCACAAACAACAAAACAGTTTGTGACCATAAACGTAAATTAAAGGAAACGTATGTATCATTGGTCTGCATGAGTATTTAATTATGAAATGTAAGTTGTGATGACAGATTCCCTCAGGCCTACTTCAATATTGTTTCACATATTGTTTCCAAGTTTTCTTTTGCAGTTACATAGAATATGCATAGGACATACTAGTCAAGGAACTTTTAATTCTGCACATTAGGTTACACATGTACTGAAAAGAGCTGTTATGTAACAAGGAGAGCGAAGTTGGAGTATAGTTTGAAAACGATGAGCGAATGTGGATAGATTGACAGAAATGACCATGAGAAGCTACTGCATTAGGGGAGGGGTTTATTAAATTACACTGCTAACCAAGTAGAAAGAAATAGAAACACCCCCCCCCCCCCCCCCCCCCAGACAAAAAATAAATCTTATTACACAATATATTCTATTTAAAATGAATTTTCACCCTGTAGTGTAGTCTGCATCGATCTGTAACTTCCTAGCACATTAAAACTGTGTGGGCTGGACTGGGACCCAAAGGTGAAGCCTTTGCCTGTAATGGACACGTTCCCTACCGACTGAGTTACCTAAATATGATTCACGACCTTCACAGCTTTACTTCTGCCAGTATGTTTTCTCCTACCTTCCAAACTTCAGTAGTTCTTGTTCTGCAAGTTATGCTTGAGAACATAATATGCAGTAAATGCCATTACTGAAAAATTGCTTTGACACAGCCTAGGGGATTGTTTTAGAATTAATTTTCACACTTCAAGTGAGAATACACTTACATGGACTTTCCTGGTAGTTTAAAACTGTACGCCAGACTAGGACTTGAACCTGGGACCCTGGAGAAGAGCAAGTGTCAGAAATATAGGTGTGAGGGTCATTAGTCATACTTGGACAGCTCAGTCAGTAGAGTACATGCCCACAAAGGGCAAAGTTACAGGTTTATGTCTCAATCTGGTGCACAGTTTTAATCTACCAGTACATTTCAACTTTGCTTAGGCTTCAAATATCTCTCTATAGCTCTGAAATGCAGAATATCCTACCTTAATTGACACCACTGTTCCAAAAGTGGCATTCCGCCATATATCTGAACTATGAAATATCATAATTGTTTGTTGTTATTTCATTCTTAGTTCCAAACCTTTGCAATATGGGCCACTGTTGTCTGTGATCTGTTCCATGATCCACTCACTATTGTCAGAAGCGTATCTTAACCGACTAGAGGTAGGACCTTCGTGAAACAAACGCTAGCACATGTCAACTTTGATAATATCATTGCACTGCATGGTCCGCAACCAATTATCCACCTATCAGGTAATTGTCAAATCAGTTAAGATGATCACCCAGTGGCAGAACAGACTGTTCAGCACAATGTAAACAACTAAAATGGCTGCTTTCACAACACCTGCTGTCTGCAATTCAGAGAAACTGTGTTTCTGGACACACAGCTGAGGACTGCTCCTCTAACACATCCTTCAGTCCCACAATATTTTCAATCGAGTCCCGAATAATAAATGTCCTAAAATCTGTCTTCATCCACAACATCTTCATCCTGCCCTCCGTCATCTATTTCTTACTATTACACATACCTAAGTACACATCTCTCTCTCACACACACACACACACACACACACACACACACACACACACACACACATGGTAGGCAGAAAAGATTACTGACAAGTCACTGAAATAATATTTGTCCATAATTCGAGAAACATGAAGGTAATCCTGAAAGTAATGGCCATTTAGCTTCAATAAACTTTGTTAATAAAAAATAAATGTCACTTGCAAAACTGATGCTTACTTTAAGGCTCAAATATGGAGCAAGCGGCACTTGCATGCTCTGCTACAACCTCTGTGTAGCACGCTAGGATGTCACTGTTGTGCAACAGAAGGTGGGCGCTTATGCTAAATCCCTCTTGTCTGTGATGAACTGTAGGTAAGTTGAAATGCCTTACACAGACAAATGGGCAAAAGTGGGCAACTATGAAAAATGTCTGACAAAACCGCAAAACTGTTTTGGTGTGAGCAAACATATTTTCATACAATACCAAATATATAATGTGCAAATGGGCAGCAACATGGAAGAAAAGAAAATCTAAATTATTTGTAAATAAACGCATTACTGTTGAGGTCTTCAGTCCAAAGACTGGTTTGCTGCAGTTCTCTCTGTTAGTTTATTGTTTAGAAGTACCTTCATCTCTACATACAAGTGAGGTGTCAAAATTCATGGGAAAGCAATATGTAAGTATACAGACGGCAGTAGTGTCGCATACACAAGTTATAAAAGGGCAGTGCATTGGAGGAGCTATCATTTCACAATGCAATGACAACACCTCCGCTGCTCGACTTGCTGTGGCTCATTTTGTTACCATCGCTCGTGCACGCCAACACCACTAGCCAAACGCCATATCGGGACGCAGAAAGGGAGGCAAGCTGGCTGCCATGGCCAAGCTCCTGCTCACGCTGACGGGAGATGGCCAGGGCAACAAGAAGAGGCGAAGCAGACAGCAGCACAAGAGGCAGTGTTACCGCTGCCAGAAGGTCGGGCACGTCACCAGGACGTGCAGGGACACAGTCGCGTGTTTGAAGTGTGCCAAGGCTCATGACACACGAGACTGTGACAAACGGCGACACATCGCGCCTAAGTGCGCGAATTGCGGTAGCGCGCACACTGCAAACTCGTGCAGCTGTGCATACTTGAAGAAGCAGACACCCGCCACTGCAAGGGAGAAAGCGGCGCACAGAGAAGAGGTTGTGGCCCCACAATCCCACTCCACAGGGGAAACAGACCGCGCCACCAAGAAGTCGGCGAGGCTGGAGTTCCGGCCAGCACCACCACTGATGACGCAGTGACCGCTCTCAAAACCGCAATGGAGGAAGAGAGTGCAGCTATGCAGAAGGAGCTCGTCGTCATTCATCAGCAGCTTCCACAGCTGTGAGAAGAACTCAGGACGGTGCTGAAGAAGACACTCGCCCCCAACGCCACCTCTATGGTGGGTCGACAAGCAGGGGCGGATGTGGTGACACAGATGGATGTTCCACCGCAAACGGACGTACCGACTCAAATGGATGTCCCTCTGGAACCTGTAGCTATACAGGAAATCGGGGAATTGCCCACTGACGTGGCACCGTCCTCTCTTTCCCCACCTACCAACAGGGAGATAAAGTAGCAGGGGAAACAAGAGGAAGAGGCTGGGAAGCTACATACAGACGTCATTCCATTCCCAGACAGCACCAACATGCCACAGGTGCTGAAGAAGATCGCCACCATGCTGCAGGAAGGGCGCTACAACGCCCACAAGAATACCTACCTCTTTTCATATGTCGAAGGGAAACGGAAGCCATCACTTCTTCATAGGCTGTTTGAGCTACGTGGCGGACATTGGGTGATCGTGCTTGAATTCCCCACAAAGAAGGACCTGCATATCATCAATGCGAACCCCGTCTTCACGCCGTGCGACTGGGACTACATACTGGAGGATGCAGTTGTGCAGCTACGGAAGAAGGTTTGCGACAGCGAGCGGAAGCTGTCAGCAGAGTTGGAGACAGCATTACACAACGCCATGCGTGAAGGAAAGAAGAACCAAAACCACAACTCCTACTGCTAGCATGCCTGCAGCTAGGAATAACCAACGGAATGCACAAGTACAGATCACAAAGTCATGCAACATCAACCCATCCTGCAAGGAACTAGGAGGAAAAGCTGTCATAAGCTAAAACTCCGTCACCTCGGGAAAAGGCCAAGGCCCGTCTGTACAGCATCAGTATCAGCAGAGCTATTATTTGCACTCAGGTAATCCATGCGAAAAGGTTTCCGACAAGATTATGGCTGCACAATGAGAATGAACAGACTTTGAGCGCAGAATGGTAGATGGAGCAAGACGCGTGGGACATTCCATTTTGGAAACACTAGACAACTAATATTCAGAGATCCATAGTGCCAAGAGTAAGTCGAGAACACCAAACTTCAGGCATTATTTCTCATAAAGGACAATGGAGTGGCCAAAGGCCAAGAGCTTTGAAGTTTGTGTAGAGCTGTCAGTGCTACCAGACAAGCAACTCTGTGTGAAACAGTCACAGAAATCAATGTTGGATGTACGATGGACACATCTGTAAGGCGAAATTTGGCTTTAACATGCTATGGCAGCAGACGACTGGTGTGAGTGCCTTTGTAACCAGCACGACATCGGCTGCATTACCTCTGCTGAGTTCATGACCATATCAGATGAACCCTAGACAACTGGAAAACGGTGGCCTGGTAAGATGAATCCCAATTTCAGCTGGTAAGAGTTGATGGTAGGGTTCAAGTGTGGTGCTGACCTCACAAGACCATGGGCCCAAGTTGTCAATGAGACACTGTGCAAGCTGATGGTGGCTCCATAACGGTGTGGGCTGTGTTTACATGGAATGGGCTAGGTCCTCTGGTCCAACTGAACCAATCATTGACTGGAAATGGTAGCATTTGGCTACTTGGAGACCATCTGCAGCCGTTCATGGAATTCATGCTCCTAAACGACGATGGAAGTTTTATGGATGACAATGCGCCATGTCACCAGGCCACAACTGTTTGCAATTGGTTTCAAGTACATTCTGGACAATGCAAGCACATGATTTGGCCACCCAGATAACCCCACATGAATCTCATTGAACATTTACTGGACATAATCATGAGGCAAGTTCGTGCACAAAATCCTGCACTGACAACAATCTTAACAATTATGGATGGCTATAGGGGCACCATGGCTTAATATTTCTGCAGGAGACTTTCAACAACTTGTCGAAGCCATGCCCCATCAAGTTGCTGCACTATGCCAGGCATAAGGAGATTTGGTACAATATAAGAAGATAAACCATGACTTTTGTCACCTCACTGTAAATACTGCAGCTTACATTGATTTGAACCTGCTTACTATAATTAAGCCAGAGTAGCCTTACAATCCATGAAAACAATCACCACGAGTTTGTTTTCAAATAAATCTGTCAGAATGCAAAGTTCTTGGTTTCTGGGCTGAAATGAGACAGACAGGTCTCATCACCATTAACAATCTGGTCAAGATAGGCATTTCTATACATGTGACAGTACTTCAAAAACTTCGGTGCTGCAGCCATTCTCTGTGTTTCGTGTTCGTCACTCAGTTGTTGGGGAGCCCATCATATACAGATTCTGTTAAAGGAAAGATGTCTGGACAGACTTTCACCAGCAAAGATTGAGAAATACTAGGGAAAAAAATGTGTTACTCGTCTAATATCACATATCTGGCAAGCATGATTTCATTTTCACTTGGTTCTACAAATAATCTCTTTGACTCTAGTTTCATCATGTATACTTGTTTGTCCATTGTTGGAGATGGCACATCAGTTTTTCAAATTTCTTTTGTTCCCTACTGTATTATTTACGCTGATGGTAAATTTCTGCAACTTTCGAGCATCAAAAAATCATATCTGACCTTTAAGCCAGTAGGACTTTGTATTACTCAGTTAATTTTAAACAATCAAAGAATATATGCTAACAACATATTTTGACTGACGCTCACAAAACACTGAGACAACATGTTGGACACCATGAGCCAGAAGCCCGACACCAACCTATGGAGTGGGAATGTGCAGTAGATCATTACTTCCTTAATTTACCTTTGAATATAAGACTGGGATTCAGCAAGGTATTAAAAGAGACTTGAATGGAAAAAAAGTACTTTTTTTTTAGTTTTTCGCAACATTCTCAATATATAACTTGATACATTTTGTATACATACAGGTATATGACACATACACACAAGGAAGTATAAAATTTTGGTGGATGTCTTAGGAAATAAATTTAAAACTTCAGTAATACAACAAAGGATGCAAAGCGAGAAGTTCATAGGCCAAGATACAAGTATTTCTTAAAATGTATGTTATCCAAAAATTGCACCTGTTATAGTATGTGTATTCTAAAACAATGAGCTAACAAGGCTTAAGGAATTCCTCAGTTTCAATGCTATGATTTATGAGTCTTGGGTCTTCTAAAGCCATACTGTCTAAATGTCTCTCACAAGTAGTTCAGAATAATTATACCAACTGCTCTTTATATGTCAGTTTTACATAGTAATGCTTGCCTCATTGTATCAAGCACAATTTGCAAGTCTGTCCATGGTTACTGCAAAGATTATGTGCAGAGACACTTCTTTAATATATCTGACTTCTATTATATGGATATGAGTCAAGCAAACAAAACTTAAATTCAATTTGTATTTAAAAAAAATAAATAAATAAAAAAAAATTACAGCATAAGCTACAAACTTCAATCATAAAGCAGGCATGTATATTGGTATTTTTATTAATTTATCTTCTGTGCATTAAGCTGTTGTTACAACTGCTTTATATGTTGACACTGGGTAAATAGTAATATCTGTCAGGCAAGAAAAAATGAACAAGAAATAATGGGAGGAGGAAACTTCAGGCAAGGGATTAACAGACTTGGAAAAAAAAAAAAAAAAAGAATTCTATGCAATCTCATAAATTAAGAATATTATGAAAACTCTTAATGAAAACGTAATTCTGCATGATGTGCAATTAGATGTCTGTTTAATGAAGTCTACACAAATATGTGACAACCAATAAATATAAAATATTTAGAATTGCTGTTTCCCATTCAAAATTTTGTTACAGAAGGGTACCACACTATTTCCTCATATTCTAACTGATCTGTAATATCAAAGATAAATACAGCTTCTGCCTTATTTGTGATTAACCAAAATACTTTGCGTACACTACACAAATTTTGGCTTGTAAATAATGTTTCACTATTATGGTCAGTTATGGAAAATGTTGCACAGTGATTATTGCGTACAGATTTTTCTCATGCATTATTATGTGGTTTGTCTTCATGAAAGAAACATCGAAACTTAAAAGCTGGAACCACACTGTCAGCAGACAAAATTGCTGATGATATGAAGTTGTGCTTACCAAAATTACAAGTTGTAATGGAGTTTGGAGCAGACATGAAAAAAAAAAAAATTGACACAACCTGCACTTTACTGATACAAAAATAGCCCAATATAAGGACATTGTAAAATAAGGTAGAAAAGGTGCAATAAATGAAAACAGAATATAAAAAAGAAAGTGCAGGAGAAAATAAAGAAAATAAGTCACTTACAATTCTTTGTGGACTCCCTGCTTTTTATTCTCAATTCTGAGACTTATCCTCAATTTTCTTACTTTTTACAATTTTCTTTAGCATCTTAAAGCACTACAAGAGGAACCTCTTACACAGGAATGGTGAAATTATCCTAGTATTTTACATCGCTGCTACAAACTGGAAGCAGAATCAGTCCCTGTATGTTTAGTACCCATTAAAAACACCATGTAAACTCTGTTGTGGAATATAATTATGTGCATAAGTATAAGGTACTATTCATCAAATAGAAGACATGTTACCCAGAAGACACACATTTAGAATAGGATAATAAACTGCCTGCTGCTCAGTGCCTCTTATTTCATGAGTTATGATCTATCCTCATATACACACCACGAAATGAGCCTGCCAGTAAAATCAGAAAAATTTGATCTCATATGGGCTTACTGACAATTATTCTTCCCATGAAAGATTCCACATGTAACAGAGAAGAAAAAGAGGAGGGAAGGGTAGTGGTGCCTGAAGTACCCTCCGCCACACGCTACATGCACCATATGGAAGCTTGTGGGGTATAAATGTAATGCAGCTACAAAAGTAAAGGGCTGTGGACTTTCCACAGCTGTAGAGTTTTAACACAGTCATAACATGATACAATTTGCCATTTGCCATTTGGAAACATTCTTTATTGTAATAATGTGGACATAAGAAGTGACTCATTTGTTATATAAGTGAAGAGTGAAAGAATGTGGAAGACTTGGCAAAAACATTACATAGCGCGACAATGCTTTTTCAACTCTTTGGCATTGAAACCCAGACCAGGTCTAGAAACATCTTTTAATAATCAAACATTTACTGAAAAATATGTACCAATACTGTCTTGCATAAAATAAATGTTAAAAATGAAGCAGAAATGAAGTGAGAAAATTGAAATTACTGAGGTGTAGTTAAAGAACTGGACAGGATGAACAAAAATACAAAACAATTTAATGAGTGAGACATGTAAGCAACATAATATAGGTAACAATATCATCACATAAATTGAAGGAAATAAAAAAGGAGGGTGGATAAAGATCAGAAGGAAGACAAAGTGTCAGAAAACATGCCTGAACATACTTTCATTTTGTTTAAAATGCTGCATACTCTTTCAAGACAATTAGGTACATTTCATTTATGATTTTTAAGGTCATGGAGGTGTGTCTAGCAATGTTTCATAACAGTGATACTAAAAACAGCACAATGATTATAAATATGAGGACTATGATAAAGCTAATTCATTCAGTTTACATTCTAACTGAATGAAACTTCAACAGTTCAACTTATGGGATATTGCACTGTTGGCACAAAGTCATGTGCTGTTTGGGACATGATAATGCAGAGCACATTAGAATGAGCACCTTAATACCACAACCTACATACTAAAATATTATCATGTCTGCACACGTTGGAACAACAATAATGAATGAATTTCAATGATGAAATTGACAAAAATAGATATGTACACTGAATGTAATCAACAAATTATAACTTTACGAAGCACACAGCTTCTACTAATATCACATTTGGGAAACTTCACATCTTGTTAATATTTTAATACATAATTGTTTCTTAAATCCTACTAATGAACACAATTCCTTACTATATCACTACTAATGGCAAAAAACCAGTAATGACAATAAGGAGGAAAGTAAAGGCAAGCATAAAGGCACCATTGTAACAGAAATATGTTAAAATTGTGATAAGTTATTACTGACCAAAAATAAAAATAAATGCATATCTTCTTTTAAAAAAAAGTACACAAAATATCAACTTTATCATTGTATTCAAGCACAGTGGACTTAAGTAAAATTAGTTTCACAAATTGCAATATGTGTGTACTATACGTTATTTAAGAAAAAGGAAAGATATGTAACAAGGAACTGTGGAACATAACACCTGCGGATGGTTAAAAAAATATATCTGTATAACTCTCCATGAACATGTCTCCATCTTGCACACATGTATAAACAACACAACCTATTTCTCTGCATACATACTGACTAGCACTTAATAACTTTTTTTTATCAATGGAACAGTCAATTTCCAGGAAAATATAATCTGCTGAATCTTTTAAGGAGAAGAAACTAAACTGTTAACAAATTACGAGTGATACTGCCTTCACTGAAAAGCTGCGAGTGGCACATTTATTCACAGCATTCAAAGCACTTGTGCTATCTCTTGGTTCTTGGTGGCTGATCAAGCTGTTCCTGCATTCCACGTAACCTGTCAATGAGTGTGCGTTTCTCTTCAAGCAAACGTGCTACATCATCCTGAGCAGTCATCAAGCAAGTTCGAAGAATCTGGAAAGACACGATGACCACTCTACATTAACGAATATGTACGAAACATTACAAAAACAACAGCTTATACTCTTCAAATACATTCAATTGCACAACACAGAAAAGAAGTAATTCATTTTTCAAACATATTTAATGAGTGGCAACTTGATATTTGAAGTGTTACAAATATTGAGTGTAAACATTCATGTCTTTCCCGCCTGAATGATGTCAGATAGATATTAATAAAATTTTATACCAATGTTCAATGTATTTATGTTAGATTTATTTCCAAACATTCACAAAATTTTGTTTGATTTCTGTTTCATGTGGAATTTATGACTAACACTCCTCTGTTGATGTGACTCTTTAAATGACAGTTAGTGCCTGCGAGAAGATGGGATCTGCATTGTGAAGGGCTTCAATTCACTTTATTACAATAATTAAAACATAACTGATATCAAACGCTTTGCAGCTGAACCTGTAACTGACATAATGAAAATGTTTAGTATGCATCAGTAAATTGTATTTATGTATTTATGGTACATGTGGCAGTATCATGAACAGTTGTACATAGGTGGCTTGTGATTTTTATTTGATGAGGATTATGTATCCACATTAGTTACAAGTGCACTTGAAAATGAGTCATGATTGAAATTAGTAGTATTTAATAAAGTACACTTTTAAGTTGCAGCCTGGTGGAACAAAACATTTCTTCATATTCTTTAGGAGTTAGTTAATGGCTAACATTGTTCATGTAACACTGATACTATTTGTACTGTACATAGAGGAAATTATCCATGT
This sequence comes from Schistocerca piceifrons, assembly GCF_021461385.2. Classification (NCBI taxonomy): domain Eukaryota; kingdom Metazoa; phylum Arthropoda; class Insecta; order Orthoptera; family Acrididae; genus Schistocerca; species Schistocerca piceifrons. The sequence continues at coordinate 49,320,875 of NC_060144.1, forward strand.
ATCTTAACACGCAATAAACATCGTGTTCATGTAACACTGATACTATTTGTACTGTACATAGAGGAAATTATCCATGTATCTTAACACGCAATAAACATCGATGTTAGAAGATTTATTATGGAAAATATGCAAGGAAATGCAGTGTAGTTTATTTCAAGAACACTAAATAGTTCACATCCCTGCATCTGATATTTTAGCTTTACACAAGTGAAAAAATTAAAAATGTTGAATGAAAATAATTTTCTCAAGTGAGACAGCTTGGACGATGCAGAAGTAATCAATCATGTTCTCCACTCAGAACAACCAGTCAAACCTGCATGTTTATGAGTAAAGTTTTTTATGGATACGGGAGTGTCAATATGATATGAAAATAACAATAAAGATAGAAAATGACATAGAAATAATTAGGATATGTGATATTTCATCTAGTTTCCTAGAGCTTCCAGGCTGATAACTTTATAAATGCTGCAAAAAGTACAAACACCAACATCAAGAAAAACATTGTATCTTGCAGTTCTCTCTTTCTGATCCCTAATAATCAAAACAATTAGTTTGTATATATATATAGATTAACTATGTAAACTGAAACAGATTCTATCTAAAATTTTCTGCTAAGTTGTGCATCATTACCCAGCCACAGAATACAACAAATTCAAAACCTAAATCTATTCATTCTCCTTAAACTAAGAGTTAGTTATTTTTATATGTGCTTATGATTCTCTCTCTCTCTCTCTCTCTCTCTCTCTCTCTCTCTCTCTCTCTCTCTCTCTCACACACACACACACACACACACACACACACACACACACACACACACACACACACACAAGCAAGCAAGCAAAAGAAAACCTTCTGTGGATTAGAGGATTAGAAAGAGGTCAAGCACATATGATTTAAGTTTGTGTTTGAAGTGAATTTTATCACCTATTAGATTCTTCACATCACTAGGTAAGTGGTCATAGACTTTTATGGCTGAATACTTTACTCCTTTCTATGCTGAGCAGATACCCTGTGTTATCCTTATTATATCCTTCTGTGCAATGGCATTTTCTTCTAAAATGAAGTGCCTCCTCAGAATGTGATTCCAAAGACATTAGAGTGTAAAAAGTGAAATAAGTCAATCTTCAGACACTTTCATTTCCAAGTTAACTATTATCCATAACACAAATGCTACATAGCTTGGAAGTTTAAGATGATTTATAACATGCGACCTTAAGTTTCAGCTCTTGTCAACGTAAACACCCAAGTGTTTACAATATTCTGTTTCATTTACTAATTTTCCCTCATAGATTATTTCTAGTGATGTGACTGGGTCTTGGGCGTTACAGAATTGCAGAACTGTGTTTGATGCAAGTTCAGGGACATTCCATTTGAAGAGGATCAATAATTTGCAAGATAATTTTGATTAAATCTTCAGTGTTGAATTTCTTCTTTTGGCCTGATTACAATACTTACATCATCAGCAAAGAGACCTATTTCATTTTTTGGATATACGATGGCAGATCAGTCATGCAGTTTGATTTGCGTAAGATGTAACGCCACCTTTATTTCATGGAAGTTCAAGATATTGTCATGAGGTTTCCAGTGAAGAATAGTAATCCGAGGTGCACATAATTTTGTTGTATGATTAATACACGAAGCTCACGCCTACAACAGTAGTACAAGTTTATATGCCAACTAGCTCTGCAGATGATGAAGAAACTGATGAAATGTATGATGAGATAAAAGAAATTATTCAGGTAGTGAAGGGAGACAAAAATTTAATAGTCATGAGAGACTGGAATTCAAGAGTAGGAAAAGGGAGAGAAGGAAACATAGTAGGTGAATATGGATTGGGGGTAAGAAATGAAAGAGGAAGCCGTCTGGTAGAATTTTGCACAGAGCATAACTTAATCATAGCTAACACTTGGTTCAAGAATCATGAAAGAAGGTTGTATACATGGAAGAATCCTGGAGATAGATTATATAATGGTAAGGCAGAGATTTAGGAACCAGGTTTTAAATTGCAAGACATTTCCAGGGGCAGATGTGGACTCTGACCACAATCTATAGGTTATGAACTGTAGATTAAAACTGAATAAACTGTAAAAATGTGGGAATTTAAGGAGATTGAACCTGGATAAACTGAAAGAACCAGAGATTGTAGAGTGTTTCAGGGAGAGCATTAGGGAACAACTGAAAGGCATGGGGGAAACAAATACAGTAGAAAAAGAATGGGTAGCTTTGAGAGATGAAATAGTAAAGGCAGCAGAGGATCAAGTAGGTAAAAAGACAAGGGCCAGTAGAAATCCTTGGGTAACAGAAGAGATATTGAATTTAATTGATGAAAGGAGAAAATATAAAAATGCAGTAAATGAAGCAGGCAAAAAGGAATACAAACGTCTCAAAAATGAAATCGACAGGAAGTGCAAAATGGCTAAGCAGGGATGGCTAGAGGACAAATGTAAGGATGTAGAGGCTTATCTCACTAGGGGCACGATAGATACAGCCTACAGGAAAATTAAAGAGGCCTTTGGAGAAAAGAGAGCCACTTGTATGAATATCAAGAGCTCAGTTCTAAGCAAAGAAGGAAAAGCAGAAAGGTGGAAGGAGTATATAGAGGGTCTGTACAGGGGCGATGTTCATGAGGACAATATTATGGAAACGGAAGAGGATGTAGATGAAGATGAAATGGGAGATATGATACTGCGTGAAGAATGTGACAGAGCACTGAAAGACCTGAGTAGAAACAAGGCCCCGGGAGTAGACAACATTTCATTAGAATTACTGACGGCCTTGGGAGAGCCAGTCCTGACAAAACTCTACCATCTGGTGAGCAAGATGTATGAGACAGGTGAAATACCCTCAGACTTCAAGAAGATTATAATAATTCCAATCCCAAAGAAAGCAGGTGTTGACAGATGTGCACATTACCGAACTATCAGTTTAATAAGTCACAGCTGCAAAATACTAAGCGAATTCTTTACAGACGAATGGAAAAACTGGTAGAAGCCAACCTTGTGGAAGATCAGTTTGGATTACATAGAAATATTGGAACACGTGAGAAATTTGGAGCACGTATTAAAATCCATGGAGAAGAAAGAAAAACTTTGAGGTTCGCTGATGACATTGTAACTCTGTCAGAAACAGCAAAGGACTTGGAAGAGCAGTTGAACGGAATGGACAGTGTCTTGAAAGGAGGATATAAGATGAACATCAACAAAAGCAAAACGAGGATAATGGAATGTAGTCGAATTAAGTCGGGTGATGCTGTGGGAATTTGTTAACATCGAGTACGGATTTAAGTGTCAGAAAGTCGTTTCTGAAAGTATTTGTATGGAGTGTAGCCATGTATGGAAGTGAAACATGGACAATAAATAGTTTGGACAAGAAGAGAATAGAAACTTTCGAAATGTTCTACAGAAGAATGCTGAAGATTAGATGGGTAGATCACATAACTAATCAGGAGGTATTGAATAGAATTGGGGAGAAGAGTAGTTTGTGGCACAACTTGACAAGAAGAAGGGACCGGTTGGTAGGACATGTTCTGAGGCATCAAGGGATCGCAAATTTAGCAATGGAGGGCAGTGTGAAGGGTAAAAATTGTAGAGGGAGACCAAGAGATGAATACACTAAGCAGATTCAGAAGGATGTAGGTTGCAGTAAGTACTGGGAGATGAAGAAGCTCGCACACGATAGAGTAGCCTGGAGAGCTGCATCAAACCAGTCTCAGGACTGAAGACCACAACAACAACAACATGATTAATACTCTTCCTTTCTAGTGTCAACTGAGATTATTCCATTAAAAACACTGAAAAAGAGTTGGGAGTAGGAACCATGTAAAAAAAATTACATGCCTATCAGCAGATTATCATTAGTATGGAATGTCAATGTCATATCTTGGTCGATTCAAGCAATAAAAGGAGAGTTAATATCAATCATTTCATTCTGAACATAAAACAGTATAGAGTGTGCCCAATACAGGAGACGGTGGAATATTTATTGTGATTATCCTCCCTTTTCAAGATACTGAATCATTGAGTACATTCCCTAAATTTCTTAATTTGACACTTGGTGTACTTTGCTGGCAATATCTCTAATACCGTAATATTTGAGTTTCTCTTGGAGGATACTGTGACCTGCACAATCAAATGTTTTCATCTAGTTCAATTTGTGAATTGAAAAATGGCATGTTCTGTAGCCAACCACATGACCTTCCACTTGATTTGTTATCTTTGGTGAAAGAAGAAGTAACCATAATTTGCTCAAGGCAGAAACTTTTCGATACATGTTTGTCATTAGTCATTTGTTCGGATCTTCCATATTGGCATTAGTTGGGCAAAAGTGAACTCTATAAGGGGTATTGTCTACATAATAGTGTGTGCCATCTTTACTGTTATTAGACACATCACTACAACCAACAGTGAAGATGGATGGTACATTTAGTGTCCCTACAAGTTATAAAAAGTTATGTAACAGTTATTATGTTTAGAAGGCCATAACAAGCACACAACGCATGACCGCATTGACAAGGCCATTAGAATCAACTCTTGTGGACTGATGAATCTCGATCTGGTTGGGCAGTGTTTTTCAATTGTCAAAGATGTGCAAAACGATTTGGTTCTCATTAGGGTACAACATTGTCTTGGTATGCAACATACCAGCAATTCCTGTTTCTGTTCAGTGTCATTCTGTAGCCACTCAAGTTCTGTGCTTTTATGTCTGTTAAATAACGTCACAATCAAAGCAAAAGTGACACTAAGATTTCAAATACGTTTGTAGTGACTGTTTCTAGAGTAGCAGTGTTGCAACAACATCAAGAACAAATGACTGTTTAATGACAGCAGAACTAATAACAGGGGAAGTACTGTCAAGTTTATCTGCAGACCATGTCACACTTACTGGAACAGCAACAACTACAGCCCTCAAATCATGCCTCAGACTGCCACCATTTTCTGCTTTCAAAGAAGATATGGATGGCTGGAAAATCTGTCAGAGTCTCATCATTTCAAGGCAAGTGGAATTATTGAAACTACTCGTTGCTTTTGCGTGTTCAGATTTATGAATTAATTTGCACACAGTCCCTTGTCAGGCTCCTGTATCCTGGCTTAAGAAGAAATTTGTGCTCTGATGTCTGCAGTCTGTTCAAAGTTACTTTTGGGGAGAGGCTAAGGAGGAAGGCCTGAAGCCGCAACAACCACCTGCAGCTGCTCGGCCCTGACCTCCACCATCAAAAGACTTCTTGCTTGCTTCAGGAGGCTTGCTGTCCTGTGGGTTCATTCGTTGGGCACCGAATTATTTTCATCTGTTACATTTGTAGTGTCAACATTTCCTGTTATAAGTAATGTTTTTTGTGTAATATTTTAACCATGTCAGAGGCAAATTTGTCTATTCCTATTCAGCGGAAATTTTCTACTTTGCTTTGTTGGTAGGGGACTACAGTACAAGGTCAGTTCAGAGAAATGGTTTGTGCATTTCGTGTTGACACCATCAACAATTGTTCTTGATAATGCTCCTAATCATTCTTTTGTTGTTGCAGAAATGCCTATCATAGCAAAGTAAAAGAAGGAGATGATGGTCTTCAGCTACAGGAAATGATCAAATCATTAAACAGTGGCAGTGACAATATCTCTTCAGCATCTGTGATAGCAATGAGAGGAATCTCATTAGAGCTTTTAAATTTCATCACAAATATTTTTAAGTACAAGCACAGGAAAACTATATTTTCATACATGTTGACTACTAATAAGAAGGCTGCTATCAGTAGCCAAGTCCAAATAGTTTATCACCAACACTCAGTTCTTAGCACACAAAAGGAATCCCTCATACTGTTTGCATTATGACTTTTGCAATATTGAGGTAGTATATTTTGTATCACTACTCTTCATTCTTCCAAAATGATAAGTCTCCTCATCTCACATAACAAGCATATTTTTTCTGTTATGTTACAAATATGAGAGGTGTCCCTATCTTAAATATATATAAATTGTTGACATTGTATGATACTTCCGTTACTTTTCTACTTAGCTGCCACATTTTTTCAAGCATTTTTGCTAATGCAACAAGTTTTTCCAACCCAGTGCTGTACCAGATTGAATCCTGTGCTCATGACCAGCTGTTTACTGTTTCGATCATAACCAGCTGTTTACTGTTCATGTGATTTCATCATTGGTGTTGAAGTGCTCACCTCCAAGAAGACCTTTGTAGTAGGGGAACATGTGAAAATCACTCTTGGGGCAAGATCTAGTGAATATGGAGGATGTGAGAACACTTCCTAGTTGACACTTCGGAGCTCTGCCGGGGTCATTCGAGTGGTATGAGGCCCAGCATTGTCATGAAGAAAGAGAACTTTGTGAGAGAAAAGCTCAGGATGGTTTCTTTTGATGGCAGCTCACACATTCCTCAAGATGTTAAAGTACCTCTCTGCATATGTTGTTGTGTTGCGAGAGGGGTAGTGAACAAGCAAAACTCCCTAACAGTCCCAAAATATGGCTGCCACAACTCTCCCTGCTGAATAAGTGACCTCTGCCTTTTTTTTGGGGCACTTTCTCCAGGTTTCTTCCAAATCATTCCCCAACATTTTTTGTCTCATGAGTCAAATGATGGACGCAGGTCTCATCCCCTGTGACAAGCCGTTTGAAGAACAGATCTCTCTCTCTCTCTCTCTCTCTCTCTCTCTCTCTCTATCTATCTATCTCTATCTCCCTCCCTCCCCCCCTCTCTCTCTCTCCCACTGTGTGTGTGTGTGTGTGTGTGTGTGTGTGTGTGTGTGTGTGTGTGTGTGTGTGTGTGTGTGCGTGTGTGTGTGCGTGTGTTGGGAAGGGGGGGGGGGGCGCACATGTGCACACATGTGTGTGATGCATTTCCAAAAATATTCTGGCCAAATCCATCTGTTAGTGATTGTGGACATCACTCAGCAAATGTCACACCTGTCTTGCACAGTCTTTGCAGTAATGAAGATGGCCATCAGGATTTTTGTGATGGATGAACATCCAATTGCAGCCTGAGGAAGTAGCTCCATTACGATGTTGACAATGGTAATTTGACAATCTCCCTCCAAAATATTGTGAATTGCAATAACAGCATGATCTCATGTCACTATAGTGCGTGTCCATGTGCACTGTTCGTCATGCACGTCTTCATACCCTTCCACAAACTGCACATGCCAACATCAAACCATTTGAATGCTCATACAGCCTTCCCCATAGGCATAGGTTAACTCCTGAAATGGTACAATGGAAATTTGCTTTGCTGGGAAAAAATAAATGACAGAGTGCAGGTCACAAGTGAACAAACTTTATACTGGTAACTCCACATTAGCTGGGAGCATACTGGCAACATACTGCGCCATAAGCCGGTGTCAGCATTGTCAACACTTAATAGTTGAACTCTCCAGCCCTGACACATCTTAGGCATAGTTTCTTCTGCAGAGAAATAAAATGCAGAAATTTACTTATGGGATGACCCACATATGCAGAAAGTTTGATCTGAAAACATAATAATAGGTGAACTATAAATGCAGAACTCTGTTTCTCACAATGAAACTAAAAGGATGAGTGCTGACTTTTTGATGTATAAAGTGTCACAACTATCTCAAATTATCTTGTGTTACAGGGTTCCAGTTTGGAGCCAATGAAAATATGATTTATTCTTAAGATTTAGTTTGCATAATGTGTTCATCTAAACTCAATAATAAAAATGTTTCCCACATGCTGAATATTCAGTAATATCAGCAGAAAAGAATATTTGGAAATTTTGTGTATATCATCTAAAAAACTTTCTGCCCCAGATTAGACTAAAAGAAAAATAAAGTGTAGCTACCCCTGAAGACATTGATGCCAGTTAATTTGTGTGTTTTAAATGCAGTATGTAGCAACTGTGCGCTGAACCTCAACATGATCCTACTGAAGTGCCAATCATAAAGTAACTTTGAACAGAAAATAGTTATTTTAATATACAGATGCTTGTTGTTGCTGCTCAATGGAAATTAATGCTTCACAGTCATGTGCCCCTTGGATTATGGATTTAGAAGATCTCAGGAGACATCGTCATTTCAGATGTCCAAATTCTACTTGCTAATGTTGAAATGCAGATTCACTCATCAGAGACATAAACATCCACCTGGCACTCGAGATTGAGTTTAACCTAGGTGGTAAAATTTTCTAATTCTATGTTGCTGAAGTCTTCACAATTGCTCAAGTCTATAGAGTTTTTGCTACAACTCAGAATGCAACAAGTTGAGAAATTTTTATAGCTTAAATGTGAGAAGTACCTCACGCTTTGCGAAGCATAAAATCAGATCAAAATATAGTATGGCAATGTCATCAAGTTCTTTTCATTAAGCCCACAGTACTTGATGGAGTGGAAAATTGACAGCATCAGTGAGATCAAAAATGCCTGTCAAGAGCCTGCGTATTTTCTTATACCGTCAACAGGAGCCATATATCCATACTGTAACATATGGTGTTATAGTTATTAAAATCACTCTGCTAGCATATCTTAAACAGACCTGTCCGCACAGTTATCACAATTAAGATGATGCTCATGCTTACATGGAACAAGCCTGTGACACTTCAAAAGATACTGGAGTGCTGGTTCACCAATAAAAGTACTCATATGTAAATTGCTTCGCCAATCTTGCAACGAAGATGCCTGCTGAAATATAGTAACCAATCGATGCTTGCTACAAGTTCAAGATACAAAAGCTGCTGAATATGAGAAGGTTCCACAATATAATTGCCCTCGTAGTACCTTCTTCTACAGTTGTTAATATTTTTACTTTTACTACCTCTGGATTAAAAGCCAGGGATTTACTACTATGCCATACTTTATACCTTTTGATATCGACTTGCTTCACCTTTCTTACTGGATCTTTGTTGTGCAAACAACTTCATGGGATATATCGACATGAAATCTTCAACCTAACCTTGTTCTTGCCTGCCATGGCCAACTGCTTTTGTATTGAAGAAGGTTTGTGAGCAGAACTAGGTCACCTCCAGGAACAAAAGAGAATAACACCTATCTCCTCTACAGGGTGTATACGCGGACAAGGAAAAAAAATTCCTTGATTTCTCCCAGATTTCCCGGTTAAAAATATACTTTCTCCCGGGTGAAAACAGACTTTTTCCCTGTTAACTGACAATATATTTTCTCTCGGAACTGTATAATTTATAAGTTATTTGAATGATTATGCTACTACAAGCAAAAAGCTTTATGGTAGGAAACAGTTTCACATTTCATTAATACGCACCAGTTTCTCAAGCACGAGATCGAAAAGTATTACGAAATTTTTATATAAATTTGGAATCGCCTTATTCTTCTATAATTTGTGTGATGTCCCTGTTTCTTCTCATTCCTCGTTCTAACAAAAATCTTGTCATCACCAATTCTGTAGCTATTCCTGCCACAATCACCGGTTTAGTTATCCTGCAGTTATTCTCTGGTTAGGCTTTTTTACATATTTGTACAACACGTTTTCTGCGTTACTTCCAGAATAGAACTTAAGCGGCTGCTAGCCGGGAATTGTACAACTGGTCCTTACTAGTGTAGCGATCTGACCAAAAATTCTCTGTCAAAATTTTGTTTTCTTGAATATACCCAGAAGATCATACGTAATCTTTCACACCTATTATTCTGGTAGTCTGTATCTATGGATCTAGCTGCTTGCTGTGACTGCTTGCACCGCCAACGGCCACATTCCTGTAGCCAGAAGCAGAAGAATCTACTACTCAAACAGGAATTGAGTAGCTTGTCTATGCATTCAAAAAACGAATGAAGGAAGCAATGGTGACTGCTTCCCCAATAAGAGACCCTTGTACAGTTTCATTGACTTACTATATAATTGTGATATAAAACATTATACAGATGTCATCAGTTGTTACTAGACTGTCATCACTTCTGGTGGTCATCACTAACTGCCACACCACACTTGCTGCCAGCATCAGTACAGCAAGTACTACCTGCACTCGGCAGCGCTAAGGATCTTCTACAACCCATTACAGAACTTGACCTAACTCTTATCTACACACAGTTGTCAGTAGCCAGCACATAGCAAATTCAGATGGCAATTTCCATGTACATCAGCACTGTCTGGTGTGTTACCTTATTTAGTTACACGGTCTACAGATCTAAAGATTATTGTCACAGACAGATATCAATAATAAATTTATGTATGTTTGCATTCAAGCCCTGGCATTAGCACACACGCACACACACACACACACACACACACACACACACACACACAGAGAGAGAGAGAGAGAGAGAGAGAGAGAGAGAGAGAGAGAGAGAGAGAGAGAGAGAGAGAGAGAGAGAGGAGGGGTGGGGGTTAAAATCAACATTCACTGGATCACTATTTCTCTTCATTGTGATAATGCCACAACTCGCAAAAGAAATTGAGAAGTTAATTTGTGAAAGTAGCAGCCTCTCATTCGATTCTGTTGTCTTGCATTTCAACTCTTAAAGCCAAACTATCGGTTAAGGGGATGTACATTTCTTTCTGTTTTCAATATACATGTTTCAATTACTTGCTGTGATCATTAATTATACAATGAACTCAATATAACTAATTTTGTTCTGTAAATAAATAAAATGGCTATGTTATATAGAACTTTCATTATTCATAATTATGTGAATAACACTTCCACCTCTGACTTCAATTTTGACAAAACAATTGTGCATCCTCTGATTCCAACTTTGGTTCTGATTATATTCCTGGTTTAAGTAGTTTGGTGGCTGCATGAAAGAGAGTAAACTACAAATCCACAGCTTGCTGTCAAGAATGATAACAGGGTTTTTGACTGCGGTTAAAACAACTTTCACCTATGACAGTGTTGCATGAATGTGAAATATGAAAAGTTTCACAGTGGCACAGATTACATGTTAGATCCTCACCTCCATCCCCCCCCCCCCCCCCCCCCGCCCTCTTCCACACTGCTGAATGGCTCAGACAATCAGTTTACAGGCTATAAGAAAAGAAAGATATTGACAAGTTTACTTTCATTTTCCACTAGTTTTGCCTATTCAATTAAGTTTATTTCTCAGCCCAATCTACAAGAAATGTGTTTTTTGAATCAGTAATATGTTTCTCAAAACTCTTTTTATCAAAGGAAACCACTACATACAACCACAATAAGACTTGTGTACCCTGTTCAGTATGTCAATAAGCCTCAAAGAGCCTTTGATTCAGTTACATACTTGTTCTGGTGTTACATTAGCATTTTTTTTTGTTTCCTAGAAGAATTGTAATAAATGCTCTCTGGAGGTGCTGCCTTTCCCATTTTCTTCAAAGCGAACATCCACTATAGAGCTCTGCTGAATGAAATCATGCAGTATCCATTGACCAACAAGTGCTGTCACTAAAACCTTGAGTTTCTTGTTCTTGTTAAGCATTACTGATACTATCAGCTCTAGGATGTATTAATCACTCCCTATATCAAACATAAAGGTTATGCTGCAGTGAATGTCATTTAGATACCTGGAGAATTTCTTCAGCTTCTTTCACCCATGTTGTTTTATCTCGAATGCTTCACTACAAAGCAAACCCATTGTAATGGTTTATAGAGACCTCCAGAAATAGCATTATATTTAAAGGCCTCAATAAAAATATTTGTAGCCAGGACTTACAGGTAAACTTCCAGCTACACCATCTACTAGATTCTCCAAGTTTTCTCAAAACTCATGCCGATTTTTTAATACTTGATTGGCGACCAGTCTTAACCCAGACTGTTTCAAATTCTGGACTGGTACGTATTACACTACTTACTGAATAACTGATCTTTTCATAGGAATTAACATGTCAGCACAATTTATCACCTTCAATATGTTTTATAAATATTACATCCAGATTTGGAGATTTTACTCCTAATTTCAAGCACTCTGTAGGTGTTGCTACAGTTAATAATAAGGACAAATTCTGAACGCTTATCCTGAATGCATACAGTTTCAAGGGCAGGTTTACTTTTCCTCTCTCTAACCTGTAAGGTTACGCATTCTTGTCTGCAATTAGTAAAGGTGACACCTTTCTTTTTTCCCCCCTTCCTTGTGAGAACTGCTGGAAAATTCTCAGTGGTACTATATGGGGAGGCCATTTATCAGGTCTAAAAATTTCCCACATACATGCTAGATGCAGTTTGTTAGCAGATTACCTGTGTCTTACATATGGGTTTTCTACTGCTTTTATGTGATAGCAAAGATCAACAAATCTGCTTCTGACAAGAAATAGTCCAATCTGACATGTAACCTACCCTTAAATCTTGCACACAAGAAGAGTACAACTAAAGAAATTCAATGTCAAAATTTTATCCACTAAGACGCATTGCAGTTTTACCACACAAAGAGCCACTTACACAATGATTTGTACAGTACTTCCTGCCTAATGTGTGAATCGCTGAATAAGCACACACAGCCATGGTGATACAAAGTAGTGCCATGTAGCGTGAAGTCCTAAGTGCACACATCAAATTTTAAGAATTTAAATCACACCTAAAATGTTGCAGATGTAATTGTTACACAGGTGACTAGCAGAGGAAAAATCAAGGTAGTGTATGATGTTTCATTACAGACTACTTCCATTAATGGGGACTTTAATTTGTTGACATGAAAGATTTACAAAAATTTCTGACCACAAATTTTATGGTAATTTTTAAATAATGTATATTTTACTAACAATGAAACAGTTCCTTATTTATGCCTTGTACTAGTCACACTTGATAAAAGAAAAATTAATGCACTCAGGTGTTACACAGTAATTACTAGTTTTTATTTAGGCAGAATTATGATGGAGAAAAAATGACATGGCTTTTGTTCTGCATACTGAGTTGTGTACCATGAATACTTGATTAAGTTATTCATAAAATGTTATCATGTCAGTGCGGGCCTTCATGGTTTTTTTCAAATGATGTTTAGTTTTAGTCTGATGATGCAGACTGACAATACACAAATGACTGATTTTAATAATACTAAAATAACCAAAGAGCTAGCAGAAATTATACTGTCCAACAATTTTCTGAAAAATGCTTTACACTGTCAAAACATTTCTTTATTTAGGGTCTGAACCACAGTTCCAGGCAGAATCTGAATTATATCAACAGTCTTGCTGCCGTCATCCTATGCACAAAAATGTCATTTTATCGAGGCCAAGAGCCCAACAAATGCAAAAAATAATGTTCTGCATCTGGTAAGATGATGTTTCACGTAAAATACAGAAAATTATTCTCTCCCATTTTTCCAGAGTTTGTTGCATCAATTACAAGATTTTTGCAGCTGCACAGTCTTTCTTTTTTAAATTTTTGGCCCTAATTTGTCTTGAGGTTCTGGAAGACAGATATAAACCTGTGGAAACAGTAATCCGCTGATACTTCCCACTGGCATTGTTGTTTATGACTGCACAGGGGACTCTTTTTTCGATCAAAACAATAAACTGTGGCTTGCGTGCAGTTCTTGCATGAAACCTGACTGACTCACTTTATACACAATGTTTTAGGAAATAACCTGAAGCTACCTGTTAATGACATCTCCTCTGCATGTTCACTTGAAGTAAACTTGGTAATTTTGCAACTTCCTTTCCTAAATAATTTGCTGAATCTGTTTAACCAGACTGAAGAAGCCTGGAAATCCGTAATGTTCATCTCACTTGCAATTGACAAAGCCTAGATTTCCTTCTGTAATATTGCATTGTCTTTCAAGATCTAAATAGTTCAATAATTCTTCTTTCACATTTTTGTGAGTGTCATTTTGGTGCATATTTTGTACTGTGTGAATCTTTCTTCCATGAATACAATTCACATTCAGATTTTACAAAATGAAACCAACTTTTCACACAGCTTAACTTTAGGCATTTTCTCCCTCCTTTGTTTAACAAAAAAGTTTACAGCCCTTTTTTGCCACCAAAAGCTATTGCTCTCCATGTTTTCTTTGGGCTAGGAAGGTACTGCATTTCTGCTTTGGACTTTAATTAGCAAAACAATCACTGTTCGAACCACAATTCACAGAATCATCATAGTTATTTCCTTTTTCACCTAACCTTTCCACAATTTCTAACAAAATCTCAACATAATTCATATGAATGTCCAAGAAATCATCAACCAGTAATAAATAACAGGTATGCAAATCTTCAGGAGAAATATCGATTTTGACTGCATACCAGTCTTCAGATTTTATCACTACTGTTATAACTTCAAGTTGAACAAATATATTACAAGGAAGACACAATACATGAAAGTCACAGATCAAGTAAACAGAGTAAGACGTGTGTACACTTTAACAGTCAAATCATAACTGAGTCCGAGTCTAGCGGCCTGTGGCTGGCCGGTCGCTTAGGTGGCGCTGCTGCTGCATCGCTGACAGACAGCGCTGCATGTAGAGGACGTGCGTAACTGCATGTAGAGGACACGCGAGTCACAACACTTTTCCCCCCTCTGAAGTTTTTGCACAGGTCTTGATGGAGGTGGCCTGTAGATTGCTAACGTGCATAGGTGTTGTTTGACTGGCCGTAGAGTCTCGAGGAAGAGGCTTCCCGTACGGCCGGAAGTGTCCCCGATGATAACGGGTCGAGATGACAGGAGACGTGGGGGTTGAATCTGCTGGGGCCCCATGCACCAATCTGCCTGTTGCGGAAAGTGCGGTTGATATAACAGGAGACATGGGCGATGTGTCCGCGTCTGTAGGAGAAGGAGGCGAGTAGAGTTGCTCCAGCAGATGATGGTCATCTGGTTCCTGCATGGGCTTGTCTCCTGGTGGCGTCAGTTCTTGTGCTGACACCGATATGATGGTGAGAGGACTGTGTTGTGAGTAATGAGAGATTCCAGTATCCCGAGCGTCAGGTAGAGCCGAAGGTGGTGTAGCGGCATCCGGAACAGGTGTTGCCGGCACACGAGGCCGAAGCTGGTCCGAATGACGCACTGCAACACCCATGTCCGTCTGGATTTCATATAGGCGTCGGCCACGGTGTTGTAAGATGCAGCCAGGACTCCATTTTGGCTGCCTGCCATATCCCCGTACCCACACAAGGTCATCGGTGGTGAATCGGCCAAGCGAAGGCACCCGCGGCCGTGAGGTGGAAGGCTGCAGAGGATGAAGTAGCGTGCGGGGCTGTCGGCCATGTAAGAGCTCAGCCAGGCTGCGGTCACCCATGGGGGTGAAACGGTAAGAAACCAGAAATTGGAGAGGCGCATCATCAGCAGCAGAAGAAGTCAGGAGTTTCCTCATCTGAGACTTAAATGTGCGGACCAGTCGTTCAGCCTCACCGTTTGACTGTGGATGGAACGGAGGGGCCATGATATGCATCACGCCGTGACGGGCACAAAAATCCACAAAATCGGAAGAGGCAAATTGTGGACCACTATCGGTAAGAAGAGTACAGGGAAGACCTTCCAAAGAGAAAATGCGAGCTACAGCATTGGTGGTTGCCACAGTGGTAGGCGACGTGCAACTGACAATGAAAGGAAAGTTAGAATAGGCATCAATAACGAGAAGCCAATAAGTACCTAATGAATACGCTCCCAGGGCTTCTCAGGCGAAGGCCACGGTGACAAAGATGACTTCGGGGCAGCAGCTTATGATGCACAAGGGCTGCAGGCAGCGACCATGTGTTCGATTTCAGAGTCAATGCGAGGCCAGTACACATGACGGTGCGCCAGAGATTTTGTGCGAGAGACACCCCAGTGCCCAAGGTGAAGGAGGCGCAAGACCAAAGCACACAAAAACGCACGTGCCACAACACACGGTGAAGCATTTTCAGTGGAAAGGAGGATAACACCATCCCTAGCCGTGAGGCGGTAACGCAAAGCTTAGTAGTTCCACAACGGATCAGAAGTCTTAGCGGATGGACGATCTGGCCAACCCTTCTGAATACAGCGTAAAACCCAGGAGAGGGTAGGGTCAGAACCCGTAGCAGCTGCCAGCCAGTCCCCGGTGATGGGGAACCCGTCCACAACCCGCTGCTCGGCAACATCCGGGTGGAAACACAAAAGTTTGTCCCTATTGAATGCCAGATCAGGACCCATGGGAAGGTGAGACAGTGCATCAGCATTCGCATGTTGAGTCGTCCGCCAGAAATGAATCTCATAATTGAAACGAGACAAGTAAAGAGCCCAATGCTGGAGGCGGTGTGCAGCCTTGTCGGGAAATGACATTGATGGATGAAACAAGGAAACAAGTGGTTTGTGATCCGTAACAAAATGAAATTTGGATCCATAGAGAAAAACACCAAACTTATGAAGAGCATAAATAATGGCCAAAGCTTCGTTTTTAATTTGAGAATACTTTTGTTGGGCATCCGTGAGCGTTTTGGAGGCATAAGCAATGGGTTGTTCAGAACCGCCAGAAAAACGGTGTGCAAGGACTGCACCAACCCCGTATTGAGAGGCGTCTGTGGCAAGAACAAGATGTTGGTCAGATCGATAAGTAGCCAGGCACGGGGTCTGTTTCAGCATAGTCTTCAATTTCTGGAAAGCCGCATCGCATGACGCGGACCAGTGAAAAGGCACGTTTTTATGCAACGGCTGAGCCACTGAAGCAGCGGACTGTAAAAACTTGTGATAGCATGCTATTTTCCCCAAGAAGGCCTGCAGTTCCTTAAAAGATGTAGGGCGAGGAAAGACATCGATCGCAGCGACAGTTTGCTGAAGCGGATGAATACCATACCAAGAGAGTTGAAACCCCAAGTACGTGATAGATGCCTGAAAAAATTTTGATTTCTGAAGGTTACACTTAAGACCGGCAGTATGTAAGACATGAAAAAGTGTGCGGAGATTTTGAAGATGTTTGGCAGTGGTGGAGCTAGTGACAACAATGTCATCCTGGTAATTTATACACCCAGGGACGGTGAGCAATAATTCTTCCAAGAATCGCTGAAAGAGAGCAGGGGCGCTGGCAACCCCAAATGGCAATCATTGGTATTGATAGAGGCCGAAAGGCATGTTAAGGACCAGAAACTGCTGGGAAGCAGCATCGAGAGGAAGTTGATGATAAGCTTCTGACAGGTCAAGTTCAGAAAAATACTGGCCTCCAGCAAGTTCAGTGAACAATTCTTCAGGTCGAGGCATAGGCTAAGTGTCGATAAGGCATTGAGCATTTACAGTAGCTTTGAAATTGCCACAGAGACGAATATCACCATTTGGCTTAGCAACGACAACGACAGGAGAGGACCACTCACTGGAAGTGACAGGAAGCAAGACCCCTGAAGCAGTGAGACGATCCAGCTCCCATTTGACCTGATCACAAAGGGCCACAGGAATGGGCCGAGCCCCAAAAAACTTAGGCCAAGCAGTGGGTTTGAGCATGATATGAGCTTCAAAGTCGTTTGAACGGCCTAACCCACGAGAAAAAAGGGATGAAAATGTTGTCAACAAGGAATCCAATTGAGCATAAGGAATAGCATCAGAGACAATATTGACAGAGTTATCTATGGAGAACCCAAAAACGCGAAAGGCATCGAAACCAAAAAGATTCTCTGCGTTACTATGGTTGACCACAAATATGGGAACAGTGCAAACGACCTATTTGTAAGATACCTCAGCATCAAAGTGTCCCAAGAGAGAAATCTTCTGTTTATTGTAAGTCCGTAATTGCCTAGTGACAGGTGACAGGATTGGAGACCCCAACTGAAGATACGTCTAAGAATTGATGATAGTGGCAGCAGAACCAGTGTCCACCTGCACGCGAACATCTCGACCAAGTATTTGGACAGTGAGGAATAACTTCCCTGAAAGGGAAGAAGTACAATTGACAGACAAAATAGAATCAGAATCAGCATCATGTTCATAAACATCATGTATGAAGTCGGATTTGCAAACGGATGACACGTGACCCTCTTCTTTGCATCTGTGACACACGGCCCAATGTTGTGGACAATCTTCTCGTGAATGTTTCGTAAAACACCGCGGACATGAAGGAAGCTGCCTTGGGTTTTGCTGCAGTTTCTTAGAGGTTTGTTTACAGTTAGGACAAGGCTGCGCTTGGGAGCGTACTATGGCCACGTCGGCCGGCAGGGACACGCCACATGCTTCGTCAACATCGCACAGAGGTTGTAGTTCCCTGACATCGCACCATGCCTCTATTTGCACTTCAGTGATGCGAGAAATTTCAAAAGACAGAGCGATGGACAGGACTTCATCTAGAGTCTGATTTGCCAACTGAAGAGCACGTTGCCTAACTTCTTTGTCGGGCGCCAATCGGATAATAGCATCCCGTACCATGGAATCGGCAAAGGATTCTTTGTGAACTTCAGTAACAAATTGACACTTTCTACTGAGGCCGTGAAGTTCAGCAGCCCAAGTGCGATAGGATTGATTCGGTTGTTTTTGACAACGATAAAAGGCAACACGAGAGGCTACCAAATGTGTTTGCTTTTGAAAATAGACAGATAGAAGTGAGCACATTTCAGCAAAAGACAAAGACGCAGGATCTTTCAAAGGAGCCAATTGCGATAACAACTGATACATTTGAGGTGAAATCCATGAAAGGAACAAAGACTTACGTGTTTGTTCGTCCGCAACATGAAACATCAAGAAGTGCTGTCGAAGACCTTTTTCGTAATCAGACCAGTCTTCCGCCATCTCGTCGTAAGGAGGAAAAGGAGGGAGAGACAACGATGAGAGACGCCCCGCATTTGATGCTGTGACAAAAATCACGAATCGCATTTATGAGAAGCATTTGCTGTTCTATGAGACCTTGCAATAGTTGCTCTAAAGTAGCCATGGAAACATGTGGGTCAACGATGGAAAACAAAGATCACTACCTCGTCGCCAATTGTTATAACTTCAAGTTGAACAAATATATTTCAAGGTAGACGCAACACATGAAAGTCACAGATCAAGTAAACAGAGTAAGACGTGTGTACACTTTAACAGTCAAATCATAACTGAGTCTGAGTCTAGCAGCCGCTGGCTGGCTGGCCGCTTAGGTGGCACTGCTGCCACAGCGCCGCATGTAGAGGACGCGCGTAACTGCGAGGCGGAACTTTGTAAGATCGGCGAGTCACAACAATTACAAAGTACAAAACATTATAGTGATTAAAATTCTTCTGGGTATTATGCCGCGTCATTGCTAAAACTAACAATAATGAATATTGTTAGTTTTTAGCAATGACGCGGCATAATACCCAGAAGAATTTTAATCACTATGACACCGGCCGTGGAAGCCTACGTTCTTATACAAAACATTAATTGGATACCCCATTATTGTGAAACTCTGGAACCGCACAAAGAGAGATGGTGTTACACAAGCATATATGAAGAAAATGCAAAGAAAATTAATTGTTTTACCTCCAGTGTTAACATTCAGTGATACCAGAAAGGCACCTGCTAATTATTATGGATATTGAATAAGTTGAAATCAAACAATGGAAACTCCAGGTAGGAATATCGACAGGGCAGGAAAATACAGATTGCTACTTACAGTAAAAAAGACATGCTAAGTTGTGGACAGGTACAATTAAAAGCGTTCGGCCACAGCCTTCATCAGCAAAAGAGAAACACACACCATTCAACACACAAGCAAGCACACCTCATTCACTCATGACTGCCAACTCCAGCATCTTGGGCCAGAATGCGACTATCAAGTGGGATGCAAACAGCAGTCTAGAGGTGGTGGGAAAGGGGAAGGGATAGTAGGTGGGGAGAGAGACAAACGTTGTCCGGTGGAGGAGCGGGAAAAGATGGGCGTGAGCATTGGCAGAGGGTGACAAATAAACAGGGTGGGAGATGAGAATGGGGAAAAGATGATAGGACAGAGGGGGTGGAAACTGTTGGGTGGAGATTTGGGGACATTACGTTGCCATAGGTTGAGGCCAGGATAATTACTGGAGCGGGTCAGAAAAGCTGGTGGTGGAGGGAAGGATCCAGATCGCTCAGGTAGTGAACCAGACATTGACATCAAGTATGTTATGTTCAGCTGCATGTTGTGCCAGGGTGGTCAACTTTGCTTTTTGCCAACTGTAGCCATTCATCCTGGTGGACAGAGGGTTGGCGTGGCCTGGCCCGTGATGGGATAGGATAAACCTGTGACAGGACTGGCATAGGAAGTACTGGGTGGGTGGACTCGGCAGGTCTTGCACTTGTGTCTTCCACAGGTACATATGATCCTTGTGGCAAGGGGGTGGTATTGGGTGTGGGCAATGGCACACCACTTTAGGAGGGGTAGGAAGGACATTGGGTAGGATGTTCTCACTTCAGTGCATGGTCATAGATAATAAAAGCCTTGGCGAAGACTGTGGTTCAGTTGTTCCAGTCTGAGGGGGTGGTGGTGGGTCACAAAGAGGATACTCCTTTGTGTGGCTGGTTCTTGGGCATGGTGGGAAGGGGATTTCGGGGGGGGGGGGGGGGGAATTGCATGGGAGATCTGTTTGCAGACTGTCTGTGGGTAGCACTGGCCTGTGAAGGCCTTGGTGCGACCCTGACTATACTGAGCAAGGAAATTCTTGTCACTGGAGATAATGCCATCCCTGACTGCCAGACTGTATGGGAGGGATTTTTTTGGTGTGAAAGGGAAGAAAGTAGTCAAAATGCAGATACAGTTGGTGGTTGTTGGGTTTAATGTTGATAGAGGTGTGGATGGGGCCACCAGAGGGGAGGAGGTCAACATCTAGGAAGGCTGGGTTGAGGAGGACCATGTCAAGGAGAGAAGGTGTTGAGGCTGTGAAGGAACGCAAATAGGGTGTCTTGCCTCTGTGTCCAGATTACGACAACATCATCAGTGAACCTGAACCAGACAAGACGTGTGGTGTTTTTGGAGGCTACGAAGGTCTCCTCTACATGGCCCATAAAAAGGTTGGCATAAGAGGTTGTCTGTGGGTACCCATGGCTGTGCCACAGATTTGTTTATAGGCTTTCCCTTCAAAGGAAGAGTAGTTGGGTGTTGGGATAAAGTTCGTAAGGTGTATGAGGAATGAGGTAGTGGGTCTGCAGTCTGAAGGACACTGAGAAAGGTAATGTTTAATAACAGTAAGACCATAGGCATGAAGGATGTTGGTGTATAGGGTGGTGGCATCAACAGTGACGAGTGGGGATCCAGGAGTTAAAGAGGTGGGGATGGTGAAAAGACAGTGAAGGAAATGGTTGGTGTCTTTGTCATGGGTGGCTAGATTACAGGCAATTAGTTGGAGGTGTTGGTCAATTAGGGCTGAAATTCTTTCAGTGGGGCACAATAACCAGCCACAATGGGAAGTAAAGGATTTTTGGGTTTGTGGATTTTGGGGAGCATATACAAGGTTGGTGTGTGGTGTGTCACAGGGGTGAGGAGGGAAATGGATTCTGGGGGTAGGCTCGTGACAACTGAATTCCAGTCCGAGATGCTGGAGTTGGCAGTCGTGTGCATGATGTATTGAATAAGTTGCAAATTAGAGTGAACAGTAACTGTGAACAACTTTGCCAGTGAAACTATCAATGGAACTGGATTTTGCTTTATAAATTACGATCACATTGTGCTGTATTATTTGTTTACTGATGTGCCGTCAATCAAGTGTGTGTACCTGCTGTATTGCTCACACACAGACTGCTACAACTAAGGCAGGGATGTATATTTCCCAGACACCTGGTGAACTACAAATTTGGAAATTTTCAAGTTTTTTTTTAAATACTTAGAGTGTGCCTTAGCAGCTTAAGTTTTGATAGAGCATTTCTTTCAGAGTATTATTCCTGTGTGAAAAATTTCAGGGTAGGTTTCAACATGTCAGACTGGACCATTCCACTGTGAGATGGCTACAGATACTTATTTCCTCCACTTGCCTCTGGCCGGACAGCCATGTTCCATTCTGAGAATGATGCTACAAATTGGAAGCTGTGCTTTCATGTAGCTAATAGAGCTATAAGTATTCATCACTTGAGGAAAATAATGGTGATGAATTTTTGAAACATGTTGTCACAGGTAATGAGACTTGGATATCACATTTCACACCAGAAACAAAGAACCAACCAATGGAATGGCATGATTCACAATCCCTAATGAAACCAAAAAAAGCAAAACAATTTTTGAGCACCAGAAAGACTATGACTATGGTGTTTTGGGATCGTAAGGGTGTCCTGCTCATCAATTAAATGTCTAGGTGTGAGACCATAAATGCACCAGCCTACTGTCAGAAACTTCAATGACTTCACAGCACCATTGGAATGTGGTGTGGTGTGACATCCGCTATACAGTCGAGACTTAGCCCCAAGTGATTATGACCAATTCCCCAAATTGAAAGACGTTTTGATCGGACACTGCTACAGAAATGATGATCAACTTAAAGAAGCCCTTAATGAGTGGATCAATAACTTGGCAGCAATTACGTACGCAGAAAGCATAGAAAAACTGGTAAAACAGTACAAAAGCCTATATTTGAATGATGACTACATAGAAAAGTAGCTAAACTATCAAATTTAACAATACTATGAAAGGGAAGTTGCTCCTCACCATATGGTGGAGATGCTGAGTCACAGATAGCCACAACAAAAAGACAGTCACAAATAAGCTTTCGGCCATTAAGGCCTTCGTCAACAATAGACAACACACACACACACACACACACACACACACACACACACACACACACACAAATGCAGCTCACACACATGACTACAGTCTCAGGCAACTGAAACCACACTGAGAGCAGCAGCACCAGTGCATGATGGGAATGGCTACTGAGTGGGGGTAAGGAAGAGGTTGGGGTGGAGAGGGGGAGGGATAGTATGGTGGGGTTGGCGGACAGTGAAGTGCTGCAGTGTAGACAGAGGGCAGGGGAGGGGAGAGGTGGGGAGGGGAGTGATGTAGCAGAAAAGGAGAGAAGTAATAACTTTAGGTATCAAATTGTATGTAAGATACTATTTTGTCTAGCTATATCAAATAAAAAATTCTAAAGAAAAAAAACTTTCTTTACTTTCTGAATGACCCTCATATAATAGTATCACTCACACATTCATCAGTCACAGGATAAGCAGTGTGATGCTTGTAATTCAAAGTTTACAACTATACAAAGACCCATAAATAATGACACCTTGTAATGTAGCAAGTTATTATGAGATGACATTTGTTGCAGTAAGGCATGCAGCTGTCTAGTAAAGTGGCTGCAGGATGGCTATATTTGTTTTCATCTACGAATCTAAATAATCCATATTAGTTATTATCCAATTTTGTTCAAATCTGATACACAGTCTTTTGTTATTAATGGAATGATGCTGTCAAAATTTCAGATTTTTATTTATTACAGTTCTGGAGATAAAGAGTATTAACTAAAACTCCTAAAACCCACAGTTGTTTTTTAAAACCAAGTTAGGAAGAATAACAGATTGACTTTCACTATCATTTGAAGCCATTCCAAAATTATCAGTTCATAAAAATCAATTAATTAGAATTTTCTTTAGAAAACTTTAGCCACTGCGCATTACGTAATACAAAAATCGGTCAAAATTATTATTTAATTATATTTTGCCACGTGAGTGCGTGAGAATGGTTAAGAGTGTATGTGGGACAAACTTTAAAATTTAATATTTCATTTTACGTAAAACCTTGCACAAACAAACTGTGGGAAAGTTATGTTGCAACCACGATTCAGGTGACGTAAGTCGGTGTGCGCTTGATTTTGTATAAAAAGTACGCAGAATGGAAGTTAGAGGTGGAATAAGTTTTTTTATCAATTTGAAGAATATTTTGCACTTCGTTTATTTTGATTAAACAAAATACAAGAATTTGAAGTTTTGCTGACATTAATTACTATCAAGTTAGTGATTGGATAAGGCAAGATTTTCCGCGAGAATGATCTGAAAAGGAACATTCTGACTGGTCGTTTAGATCAACAGCCAATCAGAATTAAGCTGTTCCCGCATGAATAGTGAAGTGACAGATAGGAGACTACCTCAAGAGGAGTTGCTTGCTAGCCGGTCTATGGATAACACGATGTCAGATCGCTCCTTAAAAATACTCTGTAAGATGAGAAAATAGTGAGCTAATTTTGGTTCAAACATGTCATGACTGAAGTGACCGGAGTTATGAACATTTTAATGAAAGTTTGGTGTTTCTAAACTGAATAGTTTGAGAGATATGAGCATGTGAACTTTTTGGTCATAATAACAACTCTGCGTGACATGTTTCGTGCTCTGTTCAGAATATTTTGGCGAGTACCTCTTAAGAGAAATACCACTGAAATGACCGAATGTTTAACTCGTGAATAGTTGTGGGTCTGTGACTGGTAGAACGTGAAAATTAATCGGGTCGGACTTACTAAAATTTTTGTTATACAGACAGTGAACTTTGAATGATATCGTTTTACCCTATTAAATACGATAGCCATTTCATGTGTTTCAGTATGAATAAAAAGCAGTGTTAATCTAATTTTAAACACTTTTCTGCAAGTAGAATGAAGATGCTGAATGCCTTGTTTTTTTTTTTAATCATTAACTTTCAGGAACTGACATTCAACTAGAGTTATGCGACCTCTGTGTGGTAGGTATTAGGTAGTGGTTTCATCAACGCTGCTTTAGACTGCCCAGCATGTATCTGCTATCACAAAAGTGCAGACGACCGACCCCAACGTGCAGCAACCTGTAATTTTACAATGTTCTTTGCACAATGTAATTATCCAAAATTAATTGTTTACAAGCATTTCCTTGACATGTTATCTCCTTTAACTACTGTACCATAATCTTAGCAACACATCAGGTCTCCTAGTTTTGTTCCAGCGTTTTTTCTTTTTTAAAAAAATTACAGTATTACACAATTCTCTTCCCATTAATGTAGGCCAATGATTTTGGGATTTTATTCACAATCTTTCTCATTCTGAACCATATGCTATTCTGGAATGGTATACTTCTCTGATTCCCATTTTTGATATAACATTTGTTTAGGCAACAATATTTCAAATTTCAAGCTTTTATGCAACTACCTTCATGATGTTTTTAAATGTTTGTTTTAATACAGGAGCAATTTTACTGTCAGTTAAAAATGTTCTCTACGGTACACATCTGAGAAACTCATTCTACTATAAATATACCTACCTCATGCATTCCAGATTTGAGGAGATTAGTACAAGTAACAAAAGTAACACAAATAGATGATTGCGATTTTCACTCTCGTTATATTCCTTACATGTCACTAATCTTATTGGTGTTCTCAAGATACAAATTTTTGGTGCTTAATACTGTTCCTATGAATATTTGCGGCATTAATTTTGACTTACTTGACAGTCTTCCACTGCTTGTCTTAATGAGCAATTTTCTTCTGCAATTTTTTCCAATGCAGCCATCCGACGTTTCAGCTCAACATTCTCAGCCTTGAGTTCTTCATTACTTTGTTTCAACTTGCAGATCTGACTTTCATACACAGCATTTTCTGTTTATTAGAAAAGGAATGCAGTTACAGTATATACCAATGAAAAACAAAATTCTTGTCACATAAAAGTATCTATAACAAAAATATTCAGTCAAACGTGTGCAGTTGTTCAGTTGATGTCATCACCTCTCACACAGTCACATATGCAGCATAGCAGAATTTGAAACCATTTGCTAAGAAGATACTTGTATAGCTAACTGCCATAAGAATCCACTCTGATCAGAGCACTAGATATAATATTACAATGTTTCCACTAGGTCTATTTTTGGGGCTACTACTCCACAGGACAGAGCCACAGAGTAAATAAAGTTACAACTGAAAAAACTACTCGTAAAGCAGAACACTACGGCTTTGACAACATGATGCATCTCAAAGAACATTAATTTAATATCGTCCAACAAACATATAGAGTTCCATAAAAAAGATGACTTTCTAATAACAATACAGAAAAATGTGAAGATATATGGAGTATGAAATGTGTTATGCTTCCTAAAATATTGTTTGGAAATAAATGAAATTTAGTAAGTATGTCTATATGGATACAAGTCATTAGGGAAAATAAAACAACAGAAAATCCAGGGTGGAATAATGAGAATATTATGAAAAGGATACATTGCTACTCACCGCATAACGGAGTCTGCAGCACAGTATCTCATCTATACGGTGAGTAGCAATCTATCCTCTTCATAATATTGTCGTCATTGGATACAAATTATTATTACACTTGTTTATAGCTATTAAAAACAAAGGAGATAGTGTATATAGTGGGTGTCTGTTTTTAATGTTTTCTCTACTATTTCAACAGCTACTTTCAGTTTCATTTTTGCAATGTTTGGACACAATCCACAAAACAAATACTGCCCAACACATGCTTAAAGCAGTACAGTGTCATATGTTAATTCAGGAAAATACCAGTGTCTTACTGCAAACAATGTATTTGTTAAAGTGGTATTTTATGTGCCCATCTGAGGAGTGTCAAATTAGTCTAGTTCAACATACAGTTTAACGATATTTGTTAATAGGAGCACTTTTATTTCACTTGCTACCTGTTTCCAACATATCACCTTACGGGTTATGACAGGTTATGTTGAAGCCTGGCCTCTTTGCTAATGTGCTGGACCCAGAATCTGAGAGATCTATTACGATAGAATGTGGGGCTCTTAGGTCTAGGGTCTGATGCAGATTTGCCCATGCCCCAACAACACGAACGCAGGCCACTTTTTTGGGTGTTGCTTTGTTTACTTTTGCCTCCTCTGCAACCTTTTCTTTAAAATTAATTAACAAAACATAAGAAACCTATATCCAAAGAAAAATAAGAAATTATAAATAATTACTGAAAAAGAAGTAGATAGGAAAGGTTGAAGGAGTACATGAGGTTCTTGCCATCATGTCACAGCAAGGGGGCAGGTGTGGAGGAGGAGAGTTCAGAGATACCTTGGAAAATCATCGACCCACACACATCCTTTTTGGAACCATCTTTAGTGATCTATAGTACTTTATTCTATATTATTGGTAGAGATATGTAGTTTGAAGTAGTCACTGCACTGCAACTGCCTTCTCAAATTTCAAAATGCAACAGTGACAATAACAAACGTAATTGTTGGTTTCAAATTAATGATATGAATATAATAGAGGGAAACATTCCACGTGGGAAAAATATATCTAAAAACAAAGATGATGTGACTTACCAAACGAAAGTGCTGGCAGGTCGATAGACACACAAACAAACACAGACATACACACAAAATTCAAGCTTTTGTGTTTCCGCTCCCGGGATTGGAATGACTCCTTACCCTCTCCCTTAAAACCCACATCCTTTCATCTTTCCCTCTCCTTCCCTCTTTCCTGATGAAGCAACCGTTGGCTGCGAAAGCTTGAATTTTGTGTGTATGTTTGTGTGTCTATCAACCTGCCAGCACTTTCGTTTGGTAAGTCACATCATCTTTGTTTTTAGATATATTTTTCCCACGTGGAATGTTTCCCTCTATTACCTTCATATCATTAATTTGAACCCAACAATTACGTTTGTTATTGTCACTGTTGCATTTCGAAATCTTTCCTGTCATCTCATTTTCTCTTTCTGTTTTTGCAAGTAGTTTCACTTTGTATTCACCTTCTCCTCTTTACCGAATCCACCATACAATTTTATCCCGCCTATATATATACTCAATAATACGTAGCCCACTTCCAAACCATACCCAAAAAATTTTTTTCCGCTTTCAACACTACTACTGCTATAAAATCCACCGTTTCCAGTTCACAAACAGTTCCTTTCAGCTATTAAACAGCCATTTCGGCTAGTTCTAATAACTTTCGCTTTTTTTCCATTTCCGTTTTTCCCACATCACTGATCTTTTTTAGCCGCTTCCCACAGGTTTTTACGTCACTATTTCTTCATCAGACAATTGTTAGCCTCATTTTCACAATCTGCCACCACAAAACCACTCCTTTTAATACATTTACAATCAGTTTTTTCGAAATTTTCCGAATTGCTCCACCCTTTAATGTGTTTTGGCGGCAACACAACCACCTAATCTTTGTGCACATCTTTGTCTACCAACCCAAGTTCACCACAGGATCAACATAGCCCACCTATAACCAACACTTTTTTGCCTTTTTTCACACCAGATCTCCAGTTGCTTTCTAGTTCACCATTATCTCTCCCCATATAATTTTATTTTCATTTTCATTTCAGCCTCATGTTACACTTTCCACCTTCTAATACCATGTCACCCTCACAACATCCCCACAACGACCCCATTAAGTTTTATTTACATTCCCTCCACAAACATGCCTTCGCCTTAGCCAGATTACACTCCCATATTTTATTTTCTCAGGCTTGTCTGACATTTGGCATTACCCCCAAAGGCCTCACACTTAAAGTTCCCATCTCTGGCTGTAACCCTTCTTTCCATCAGTCTCTATACCAGTTCCAAACTGAACAATCCATTGCCCTCACCTACCTAATCCTTCACCTACACATCAACTCAGCCAATGAACACACCCGTCAACTCCTATCCTTAGTAAAAGTCCTCAATCTTTCCTCTCCCACATCTACACCGGCTGTTCAGAGCATCCTCCTACAGGCCAACTGCAAATTGCCACCCTCCACCTCAAAAAACTATCCAATCTCCTGGTTTCCCACCTCCGGAAAGGCAACTCACTCACCCTTCACAACCTTTCCAGCAAACCTCAACCTCCTCTCATTGCATACAGACCCAGTCTCTCCCATCTACTAAATCTCCCACTTCCAGCTCCTCTCCCCCCAAAACCTCAAAATTCCAATCAACACAATCTGGAACCACAACACCCTAATTCAGTAGTTATCCTTTCCTCCAAACCTCTCTCCCAATCTGAAACCTCTGTCCTATCCAAAGGCCTCACCTTCAAGCCCCACTCCCAGATTCAACCAAACAGCCCTTGTCAAAGATTTACTGTCCTACACCCGTACACTCTGCTGGAAATATCACTTTGCCACGAAGAAAAATGATCCTAATCCTACTCTTAATGATCCAACTCCCCAAGGCACTATCCAAATTGAACCCTGCCTGGAACAGTTCCGTCCTCCGTCACAGCGGGACCCAGCTCCTCTTCCTCAAAATCACCCTCTCCAAACCTTCCAGGAATTTCTGACTTCCAGCCTTGCCTCTCAATCCTTCTTAAAAAACCTTAATCCTACTCCCAACATCATCACTGCTGAAGCCCAGGCTATCCGTGATCTGAAGGCTGACCGATCCATCGTCATTCTTCAAGCGGACAAGGGTTCCACGACCGTGGTACTTGATCATTGGGAGTAAGTGGCTGAGGGACTGCGTCAGCTTTCAGACAACACTACATACAAAGTTTGCCAAGGTAATCCCATTCCTGATGTCCAGGCAGAGCTTCAAGGAATCCTCAGAACCTTAGGCCCCCTACAAAACCTTTCACCTGACTCCATCAACCTCCTGACCCCACCAACACCCCGCACCCCTACCTTCTACCTTCTTCCTAAAATTCACAAACCCAATCATCCCGGCTGTCCCATTGTAGCTGGTTACCAAGCCCCCACAGAACGTATCTCTGCCTACGTAGATCAACACCTTCAACCCATTACATGCAGTCTCCCATCCTTCATCAAAGACACCAACCACTTTCTCGAACGCCTGGAATCCTTACCCAGTCTGTTACCCCCGGAAACCATCCTTGTAACCATTGATGCCACTTCCTTATACACAAATATTCCGCACGTCCAGGGCCTCGCTGCGATGGAGCACTTCCTTTCACGCCGATCACCTGCCACCCTACCTAAGACCTCTTTCCTCATTACCTTAGCCAGCTTCATCCTGACCCACAACTTCTTCACTTCCGAAGGCCAGACATACCATCAATTAAAGGGAACAGCAATGGGTACCAGGATGGCCCCCTCGTACGCCAACCTATTCGCGGGTCGCTTAGAGGAAGCCTTCTTGGTTACCCAGGCCTGCCAACCCAAAGTTTGGTACAGGTTTATTGATGACATCCTCATGATCTGGACTCACAGTGAAGAAGAACTCCAGAATTTCCTCTCCAACCTCAACTCCTTTGGTTGCATCAGATTCACCTGGTCCTACTCCAAATCCCATGCCACTTTCCTTGACGTTGGCCTCCACCTGTCCAATGGCCAGCTTCACACGTCCATCCACATCAAACCCACCAACAAGCAACAGTACCTCCATTATGACAGCTGCCACCGATTCCACATCAAACGGTCCCTTCCCTACAGCCTAGGTCTTCATGGCAAACGAATCTGCTCCAGTCCGGAATCCCTGAACCATTACACCAACAACCTTTCGCATCCCGCAACTACCCTCCCGACCTGGTACAGAAGCAAATAACCAGAGCCACTTCCTCATCTCCTCAAACCCAAAACCTCCCACAGAAGAACCCCAAAAGTGCCCCACTTGTGACAGGATACTTTCCGGGACTGGATCAGACTCTGAATGTGGCTCTCCAGCAGGGATATGACTTCCTCAAATCCTGCCCTGAAATGAGATTCATCCTCATGAAATCCTCCCCACTCCACCAAGAGTGTCTTTCCGCCGTCCACCTAACCTTCGTAACTTCTTAGTTCATCCCTATGAAATCCCCAAAGCACCTTCCCTACCCTCTGGCTCCTACCCTTTTAACTGCCCCCGTTGTAAAACATGTCCCATGCACCCTCCCACCACCACCTACTCCAGTCCTGTAACCCGGAAGGTGTACACGATCAAAGGCAGAGCCACATGGTAAAGCACCCACGTGATTTACCAACTGACCTGCGTCCACTGTGAAGCTTTCTATGTGGGAATGACCAGCAACAAACTGTCCATTCGCATGAATGGACACAGGCAGACAATGTTTGTTGGTAATGAGGATCACCCTGTGGCTAAACATGCCTTGGTGCACGGCCAGAACATCTTGGCACAGTGTTACACCGTCCGGGTTATCTGGATACTTCCCACAAACACCAACCTGTCAGAACTCCGGGGACGGGAACTTGCCCTTCAGTATGTCCTCTCTTCTTGTTATCCGCCAGGCCTCAATCTCCATTAATTTCAATTTGCTGCCGCTCATACCTTTTGCCGCCGCTCATACCTCACCTGTCTTTCAACAACATCTTTGTCTCTGTACTTCCGCCTCGACTGACGTCTCTGCCCAAACTCTTTGCCTTTACAAATGTCTGCATTTGTCTGTGTATGTGTGGATGGATATGTGTGTGTGTGCACGAGTGTATACCTGTCCTTTTTTCCCCCTAAGGTAAGTCTTTCTGCTCCCGGGATTGGAATGACTCCTTACGCTCTCCCTTAAAACCCACATCCTTTCGTCTTTCCCTCACCTTCCCTCTTTCCTGATGAAGCAACCATTGGTTGCGAAAGCTTGAATTTTGTGTGTATGTTTGTGTTTGTTGGTGTGTCTATCGACCTGCTAGCACTTTCGTTTGGTAAGTACATCATCTTTGTTTTTAGATATATTTTTCCCACGTGGAATGTTTCCCTCTATTATATATATATTTGTTTGTTTGAGCTGTCCACTGTAATTTAGTAATCATTGCTGCCACAGCCGTATCATGGTAACTGATACCAGTTTCAATGTGGTCATCCTCAGATAGGTCAGGTTCATTTGTTGCCATTAGATATAACACATTTTCGTCGTATGTGGAGTTCCTAACCATCTATTCTCTGCAGTTTTCAGAGAAGACACCTAGTAATGTTTCACAGGATGTATTATCATGCACATCACTAACAAAACTGTAAATTTCACAATTGACTGTCAGATGATTGAAGTCTCCACCAATGATTACAGTATGACTGGGAAACTTACGAACAAGACAACTGAGGTTTTCTCTAAAGTTTTCGGTTACATCAGGAGGTGAGTATGATGGGTGATAGAATGACCCAATTATTATTTTATGCCCACCCTTGATACTGAGTCTTTCCCAAACAGTCTCACATGCAGCTTCAATTTCTATCTTGGTGGACTTCAGTTTCTTGTCTACTGTGACAAATACGCCACCTCAATTTCCCATCTGCCTATTCTTTTGATATACAATCAAATTTCCCCCCAAAATATCACTGCTATTAATGTCAGGTTTCAACCAGCTTTGTCTGTCTAGCATTATGTGAGCTTCACTGCTTTTCAGTAGTATTTCAAACTCTGGCACTTCGTTGTGAATGCTTTGGCACTTAACCATTAGCATTTTAATACTATCACCCATGGGAGACACTTCTTTTGATCTTACACTGATAATTCTGAGTTTTCTACAGCTATCATTATCTGGACTACATTGAGAGTTGCCTAATCTAAGAATCCTTGTGTGCACCCTACACAAAATCAGCTGCCTTAGTAGCAGCCACTGATAGGCAGTGCACACCCATTTAGGGGGACCCTATTGTTCTTAACCCTATGGTGTAAGTCCAGCAAGTTGCCTAGCTTGTCACAGAACATTCAAAGTCTCTGGTTCAGTTCTTCCACTTGACTCAGAACCAAATGGCCATGATCAGTTCTGGGGACAATGCTGAAAATTGGGAGCTTCATTGAAGCACCACGTATGTCAGTGGAGAAACGGAGATTATGATCATAATCTCATTATAGCAATTATGGTTATGAAAGTTAATAAATCATTATCGTATTTCACAGACTATAAGACACTATGGACTATAAAACACACCTCAATTTTATTGTTGTCCTCTTTATATATAAGATGGTCTATACTGTCATTGAGAGTGTTACTTATGGCATACTTCTTGAAAGGTTTAACAATAATGTCTTCTCTCCCTCTAAACCATGACCCTTTTATCCACTGAAAATCTTGTTTGATTGTAGGTCATTTTAAAGCTCCCTTTGGCGTGAATTCATGTTGGATTTCATCCACCATCCATTTGATCCATTCTCTCTCGTGTACATCTTATATGGTTCATTTATCGAGACATGAAGAGGTTGTAATTGTAAAGTAAGTCCTCCCAGAATAACAGTAAACTCTCTATTTCCCTGTCCCAATTTTTCTTTCACAGAATTTTTCAAATTACTACTAAAATAGTCTACCACAAGAAGAGAACTCTTCTTCAATAAAGCACCTTTTCCTCTCTCCCACACCCTATTAATCCATAATTCCATACCAATTTTGTCCATCCAACCCTTGTCATGTTTGTGAACAACATAATTTGGCAGTATTTCAGAAGGTTTCGCCATTGTTTTGTGGTTGAAAATGATCACTGGATTAAGTTTAGTACTGTCGGCACAACATGAAAAGGACAACAGTGCAGTGCATCTTTTCACGTCCACTTGTTTTTACAATTACAGTTTAGCACCTGGCATGGCAAAAGTTCTGTTACTCAGCACACCAAATGTCAGACGAGTTTCGTCAGTATCTGCCATTTGGCTTAATTCCACACTGGTTTTCTTCTGAAGCTGAAGAATAAAGCAATGGAAAGACCATATTTTCTCTTCACACTCTTGTGGCATTTTCTGAATATTTTCTCTTCATACTCTTGTGGCATTTTCTGAGATACTTCAGTTTCGGGTTGCATGCTAAGTCCATGATGCTTCATAAAGCTGTTGCCCCAACCAACTCTGCTCTTAAAGTCTGTTAAGTTTCACTGTAGTGCTAGCGTATGAGTGTGTATTTGAATCATTTTTGTATTGATTCCAATGCCATTTTGACGGTGTCCTTGAATCCATTTCAATATGTCATCATCTAGTTTTCGGCATTTTGCATTCAGACTTCTATTTGCACTTTTTGTCTTCCTAATTTTTTTTAGTTGTCTTTTACGAACTTGCCAATTGCAAATTGCTTTTTCTGTTTGTAGGGGGGGGGGGGGGGGGGGGTTTCAAAATACCACTCAGCTGCTCTGTCTCCATGTTCTTCTGAACATGCTATTACTTTCAATTTATTGCCCGCATCATATGAATACCTTTTACTTTTTCCATTATGAAACTAGCTACTAACAAAAATACTGTACCGTTACTGACAATGCAAATGACTTTCAATTCAGGTTCACTGGCACTGTATACAGCAGTGAAGCATCGTAGGCTAGACAGTGTTCTGGGGTTTTGACGACATACTTCGATGAAATATACTTTCAGCATCAGTGTACTTGAAATGTACAACTACAACAGTGTCAGCAAGCTTGTGAATACCTGCAACTCATGTTCATCGCATCAGTGCACTGTTGCTGTCAACTGAATCCAATGTTACCAGATAGACATAGGTTTCACACAGCACTGAATATATGGGCTTTTTTATATTATTTTTGTGTATAAGATGCACCAGAACTTTGGAGGCAATTTTTCTAAGGAAAAAAGATTGTCTTATAGTCTGTAAAACATACTAAGAAGGCTAGGAGAGCGTTCCTGCTAGAAAGAGCAGATAAATAGCTGTTAGCATCTCACTTAGATAGTGAACTGATGTCACTTCCAGTAAAATGAATGTAGTGGAATTATGGGCAAAGTTGAAGCAGATTTTAAACTGTGGACAATTATGTGCCTAGTAAGTGGATTAAGGATGGAAAAGACTCACCATGGTTTAATAATTAGATTTGGAAACTGCTGAAAAAGCAGTGGCTGCTGTACTTTTGGTTCAAAAGGGAACATGCAAATGATGACAAACAAAGGTTAAGTGTTGAGATCCATGAATCTGTGAAAAGATCTACGTCCGAGGCATACAAATACTACCAATGTCACACCTTAGCAAAAGATCTGGCAGAGAAACCAAGAAAATTCTGGTACTATGTAAAATTGCTGAGTGGGTCTAACGCATCCATTCAGTCACTTGTTGACCAGTCCGGTGTGACAGTTAAACATAGCAAAACGAAAGCCGAAGTTTTAAATTTCATGTTCCAGAAATTGTTCACGCAGGAGAATCATACAAGTATACTGTCATTTGTCCATCAAACAGACTCCCGTATGGACAACGTAGTAATAGGCGTCCCTGGTGTAGAGAAACACACGGAGTGGAGAACAAATAAGTACTGTAGTAAATGATGACGTTGACAGCACTGTCAATGTCATCATTTACTGCTGCACTTTAAACATAAGTTTAAGTACTAGAGTACAGACAGTTTAATCTTCAGAGCTATCAGCCAACTTTAAATGCAATCTTTAATGTTGTCAGCCAACTTTAAAATGAATATTCTAATGACGCCTTTATTCATTTGAAGAATGAAACCAGTAAATAAAAAATAAAAACTGTGACTTGTGGCTGTTTTCAAAAAAATCTTAATGACAGATTCTGCACAGGAGACAGTATTCACAGGTGAGGATTGTACTTGGGGTACCTCTGGTACCGGTATCACAGGTTACACGATTCTCAGGAGCTCTTCCAACACATCGATTCGCAGCAGAAGCTCTCAGTTTTTGGCAGTAGCCAAGGTGATTTCCAGCTGCTTACGAACATTAATAAACTCATCCCATGTTTGAAAACAGCATTCACAGTGGTGCTGCATTTTGGCTGGTGCAATGTATTACAGGTAGTAAATAAATAACTTTAAGCCCACTGATTATCTTTTAATCTCTTAGTCAGAAAGTTGCTAATCCCCTATTAGAATTGAAGCAAATACACAAAGCAAGATTTCTATTAAGGCCACAAAGAAACCTGTGCTAAAAATTAATAGTTTCCTAAATCAGTTTGTGGTTAACTATAGTCTGCTAACAGAGTCGAAAACAGAGTTAATTTGTTATTAATGTAGATAACATATAAGGCTACAACTCTTTTTACGGGAAAACTAGATGTAACACAATATGTTACTTAGAATATCTGATACAGTAACTAAATCACAAATGCCAATTTATTACAAATTATTCATAGATTATGCAAAGGGTATAACTGCTCCCAAAAATTTAAAAAAAAAAAAAAAACACATCTTAATTTGCACTTATATACAATGAAGTTCAGGAGTGGTGTAGTCTTTGCCAGTAACTGTGAACCACAAATGCTGATTTGCCATGAAATAAATTATGTAACCAAAACACTCATAATGGTAAAATATAGTTTCATAGTCATCCAAAAATTCTCAAAAATAAACTATTTCTCCTGTAATTATACAATGAAGTTAGAGAATGAGTGCTTTGAATGAGGATAGGCCTACTGTTCTCAAAAATTTTAAAAGAGCACACTCAAGTTTAAGCCTACAACTGATGATAACACTACGAGTTTACTGCAGCACTTACGAATGTTTTTAAATTTGACAATATGTCACAATACAAACAGGTACTGATGCAATCAAATGAAAGATTATGCAGAAGCAACATGAATAGTAAGATATGCGATTCTAGAACTTCAAATTGGCACATGAATCTTGTAAATGTGGTCTCACACAAAAGAAAATTCTGAAGTTGACTTTTATATAGAAACAAATGTGCCTATTGCACGGATTTTTCGCTTAGATGTTTCTGTGGACACTTCTACACTGGTGTACCAAAGAAGAACACTGCAGTATGAGTTTATCTAGGTCAAAATCATTAAATGTGCAGCACTAACAAAGCACATCATCTGCCTGTTGCAGCAAACATTAACTTGTGAATGTCCCACTCACTAGAGAGAATTTCCAAGTACTACATTAACATGTTCCACCGAATTCTTCATCCAGGGCTTATCATATCACTCAAAGAGCAACACAATATGTATATTGTGAGGAACATTCTCAACAATGTGCCTGATGTCATCCTCAAATGTATAAATTAGGTTTATGGTCCAAACTGCACACCTCACTATTATTAAGTGATCTTCTTTTCCAAGATTCTTCCCTAATGAGCTTAAATCACAGGTGATATCACTGGCTTTAAATACTTGTTACCTGGTAATCCCTTCCAAAACAGTTCTGTATCTGTTGTGACGTTTCCTCCTGTGACTACAACCCACATTTACAATGACATATTTTGATTATATATATATATATATATATATATATATATAAAAACAAAGATGATGTGACTTACCATACGAAGCACTGGCAGGTCGATAGAAACACAAACAGACACATACATACACACAAAATTCTAGCCTTCGCAACCAATGGTTGCTTCGTCAGGAAAGAGGGAAGGAGAGGGAAAGACGAAAGGATGTGGGTTTTAAGGGAGAGGGTAAGGAGTCATTCCAATCCCGGGAGCGGAAAGACTTACCTTAGGGGGAAAAAAGGACAGGTATACACTCGCACACACACACACATATCCATCCGCACATACACAGACAAATGTCTGCTTGTGTCTGTGTATGTGCGGATGGATATGTGAGTGTGTGCGAGTGTATACCTGTCCTTTTTTCCCCCTAAGGTAAGTCTTTCCGCTCCCGGGATTGGAATGACTCCTTACCCTCTCCCTTAAAACCCACATCCTTTCGTCTTTCCCTCTCCTTCCCTCTTTCCTGACGAAGCAACCATTGGTTGCGAAAGCTAGAATTTTGTGTGTATGTATGTGTCTGTTTGTGTTTCTATCGACCTGCCAGCGCTTTCGTATGGTAAGTCACATCATCTTTGTTTTTAAATATGTTTTTCCGGCGTGGAATGTTTCCCTAATATATATATATATATATATATATATATATATATATATATATATATAAAAAAAAAAACAAAGATGATGTGACTTACCAAATGAAAGTGCTGGCAGGTCGACAGACACACAAACAAACACAAACATACACACAAATTCAAGCTTTCGCAACAAACTGTTGCCTCATCAGGAAAGAGGGAAGGAGAGGGAAAGACAAAAGGATGTGGGTTTTAAATATGTCTGCTTGTGTCTGTATATGTGTGGATGGATATGTGTGTGTGTGCGCGAGTGTATACCCGTCCTTTTT
This sequence comes from Schistocerca piceifrons, assembly GCF_021461385.2. Classification (NCBI taxonomy): domain Eukaryota; kingdom Metazoa; phylum Arthropoda; class Insecta; order Orthoptera; family Acrididae; genus Schistocerca; species Schistocerca piceifrons. Next base: position 49,358,445 of record NC_060144.1, read on the forward strand.
TCCCCCTAAGGTAAGTCTTTCCGCTCCCGGGATTGGAATGACTCCTTACCCTCTCCCTCAAAACCCACATCCTTTCGTCTTTCCCTCTCCTTCCCTCTTTCCTGATGAGGCAACAGTTTGTTGCGAAAGCTTGAATTTTGTGTGTATGTTTGTGTGTCTGTCGACCTGCCAGCACTTTCATTTGGTAAGTCACATCATCTTTGTTTTTAGATATATTTTTCCTACGTCAACAAACGGTTGCTTCGTCAGGAAAGAGGGAAGGAGAGGGAAAGACAAAAGGAAGTGGGTTTTAAGGGAGAGGGTAAGGAGTCATTCCAATCCCGGGAGCGGAAAGACTTACCTTAGGGAGAAAAAAAGGACGGGTGTACACTCGCACACACATACATATCCATCCGCACATACACAGTCACAAGCAGACATATAGGTTACTACAAACAATTACAAGTGGCATGTTTGGTGTACATTAGCCTGCAGAAAAGCAGATCCATCAGAATATGAGCCACACTGGATTGAAACTAGATACAGGACCTCAAATGAAGAAAACATAAAGAGGCTGGCTATGGTTTTCTTCCAGTTTATGCTATTTTACCTGAACTAGTACTTGAGAAAATCAGAACCATAAGGGCTGAAAATCCAGGATAACTATTAAATCCCTATTATTTCTAGCACAGATCAGTATACAAGATAATTTAACACCAACAACAAACATCAAATTTTAATTAGAATACTACTCACCAATGTTAGTATTGACACTCTTGCTCATTCCTGAAATATCACTTCTTGATTCCACAGTCAAAACTCTGTTGCTGTCATTTTTTAACAATATATCAACTATCTTTAAGTTCACTGGAACAGGGCTGGGAGAAGTTATGCTAGAAGGCGGGCGATCATCATTCAATTGCAATTTTACATTCTGCACACCAAACTGATAAGTGAAAGATACATAAAAATCAAATAGTTAAACACTGAAACATGTACAAAGTTATCATAGAAATGTTAATATGTAATGTTTCTTAAAAAGTCAGATTAGCCTATCAGTCATATAAAGCAAAAAAAATTTAAAATTCCTGAAGCAATTTTTATGAAATATTAGTGTATTATGCAGAGCGTCCCACACGAATTAATACATTTACGATTTGCTTAACACATACCTATGTAATAATTCCTATATATAAAACGTTAATTATGTCTTTGTGATAATTAACAATACGCAACTAAATTAGAGGCACTATGCAATCTGAGTTCCACTAAAAGCTCATTCTCCTCACACTTTACACGCTACATGACCAAATGAGATTTATCACAAAAGCACATCTAGAAACTGCAATATTTCCTCTTTAATATTTAAATGTGCCACATTAACTTGTTTTCTTTTTACTTGTATCAAATGAATATGAATATTAAATCGAGATGACTAATAAATCATGAGACAATTTTGCTAGCCAATACTTACCTTCAGGAGGCGAAAGTGCTGCCAAAACAGACATGTAAAAGTAAATGTGATACACCTCCTAGCTTTCAGAAATAATAGTTTGTTCTCCAAGGAATGGGGAATGTTAAAAAGGAAGGACAGGTCACTTCGACTTGAGAGCTTTATCTGTGGTGACGACCAGGATAGAGGAGCAGGAAGTGGGAGGCACCAGAGAGAGCATCTAATGTTAGAATGGTAAGCACTGAGGCATTTTCAGTTCAGAGATGATAAGGACAGATTGAGAAGATAGGTGGAGGGGGGAGCATGGTTAATCAAGTTGCTCTACATTTGATACTGTGCTGTTTATGGATGGTGAATATAGAGTAAGTGGTTGTGGGTGGGTGCACGGGGCAAGTTATAGCAGGGACCCATTACAGGTGTAGGAACAATGGTTAGGGGTAATGGTCTGGTTTCACAAGGTTATTACTGAGGTTAGGAGTGTGACAGACAGTGACAGTGGGTGACTGGTTGGTTTGTGGGATTAAAGGGACCAGACTACTACGGTCATCGGTCCCTTTTTCCAAGTACTAAAAACACCCACAGAGAAGAAAAACGATTAAAAGAATAGAGCACAGACGACACAGAACAAGAGAAACTGAGACAAAGACCAGACAAAACGAACTAAAAGCACACAGAGTGTGACGGTGGTTGGCCGACCATTGAAATAAAAAGGGAAAAGCCAACCACATAAAACACATTAAAAAATCAGTTTAAAACTGGAGGGCAAAGGCCAGAATCAACACAAAACAATAAAACAGAAACACTTAGATTAAATGATAAAAATCCCCTGCCCGAATAAAACGTAAAACTAAGTCAGCCATAGGAGAGTCATCTGTTAAAAGGGCAGGGAGCGTGTCAGGCAGTGCGAACGACTGCCTGAGCACAGCTAAAAGCGGACACTCTAATAAAAAATGGACCACAGATAAAATGGAGCCGCAGCGACATAGAGGTGCGTCCTCACGGCGCAATAAGTGGCCGTGCGTAAGCCGAGTGTGCCCAATGCGCAGCCGGCAGAGGACAACAGACTCCTTGCGGGAGACCTGCATGGACGACTGCCACACAGTCGTCGTCGCCTTGATTGGACGGAGTTTGTTGGGCGTGGGCAGATTGCGCCATTCAGCGTTCCAAACCGAAAGAACTTCGCGGCGTAAGACTGCCCGCAAATCAGTCTCCGGGAGGCCAATCTCCAGAGATGATTTACTAGTGGCCTCTTTCCCCAGGCGGTCAACAGTCTCATTGCCAGGTATCCCAACATGGCCTGGGGTCCACACGAAGACCACAGAGCGGCCGCAACGCGCAAGAGTATGCAGGGACTCATGGATAGCCATCACCAGACGAGAACGAGGGAAACACTGGTCGAGAGCTCGTAAACCGCTCAGGGAATCGCTACAGATAATGAAGGACTCACCTGAGCAGGAGCTGATATACTCTAGGGCACGAAAGATGGCGACCAGCTCAGCAGTGTAAACGCTGCAGCCATCCGGCAAGGAACGTTGTTCGGAATGGTCCCCTAGAGTTAGCGCATACCCGACACGACCAGCAACCATCGAACCGTCAGTGTAAACAATTCCAGAGCCCTGATACGTGGCCAGGATGGAATAAAAGCGGCGGCGGAAGGTCTCTGGAGGGACTGAGTCCTTCGAGCCCTGTGCCAAGTCGAACCGAAGGCAAGGGCGAGGAACACACCACGGGGGTGTACGCAGAGGTGCCCGGAAAGGAGGTGGAACAGGGAAAAACCCAAGCCCGGAGAAAAGCTCCTTGATGCGTACGGCGATCAGACAACCCGACCGGGACCGACGGTCTGGCAGATGGACGACTGACTGCGGGAACAGGATACGGTAATTTGGATGCCCGGGCAAGCTAAAAACATGGGCAGCATAAGCAGCCAGTAATTGTTGGCGTCGTGACCGCAGTGGAGGGACACCTGCCTCCACTAGTATGCTGTCCACAGAGCTGGTGCGGAAAGCACCAGTGGCAAGGCGTATCCCGCTATGGAGGATTGGGTCCCGCACCCGCTATGCAGATGGGGAAGCTGAGCCATAAGCCAGGCTCCCACAATCCAGACGAGACTGGATTAACGCCTGGTAGAGCCGGAACAGGGTAGATCGGTCGGTGCCCCAGCGGGTGTGGCTCAAACATCGCAGAGCATTGAGATGCCGCCAACACGCCTGTTTGAGCTGCCGGATATGAGGCAGCCAAGTCAACCGGGCATCGAAAACCACCCTCAAAAACCTGTGTGATTCCACCACTGAAAGAAGTTCGCCATTAAGAGAAAGCTGTGGCTCCGGGTGGACAGTACGTCGCCAGCAGAAATGCATAACGCAGGTCTTGGCTGCCGAAAACTGGAACCCATGAGCTACAGCCCAAGACTGCGCCTTGCGGATAGCACCCTTGTAGCTGACGTTCAACAGCTGCAATGCCAGTAGAGCTGTAGTAAAGGCAGAAGTCGTCAGCATACAGGGAAGCGGAGACAGAATTTCCCACGGCTGCAGCGAGCCCGTTAATGGCTATTAAAAACAGGCAGACACTTAAAACAGAACCCTGCGGCACGCCGTTCTCCTGGATGTGGGAGAAACTATATGAGGCTGCGACTTGCACGCGGAAGGTACGATACGACAGGAAATTGCGGATAAAAATCGGCAGAGGGCCCCGAAGAACCCATCCATGAAGCGTAGAAAGGATGTGATGACACCATGTCGTATCGTACACCTTCCGCATGTCGAAAAAGACAGCGACCAGGTGCTGACGGCGGGCAAAGGCAGTACGGATGGCCGACTCCAGGCTCACCAGATTGTCGGCAGCGGAGCGGCCTTTACGGAACCCACCCTGACACGGAGCCAGAAGGCCCCGAGACTCCAGTACCCAATTCAAGCGCCGGCTCACCATCCGTTCGAGAAGCTTGCAAAGAACGTTGGTGAGGCTAATGGGGCGGTAGCTGTCCACCTCCAAAGGGCTCTTGCCCGGTTTCAAAACGGGGATGACAATGCTCTCCCGCCATTGCGACGGAAACTCACCCTCGACCCAGAGACGGTTGTAAAGGTCGAGGAGGCGTCGCTTGCAGTCCACTGAAAGGTGTGTCAGCATCTGACAGTGGATGCGATCGGGCCCGGGAGCGGTATCGGGGCAAGCGGCAAGGGCACTGTGAAATTCCCACTCACTGAATGGAGCGTTGTAGGATTCAGAAGTGTTTGTGCGAAAAGAAAGGTTCCGACATTCCATCTGCTCTTTAATGGAGCGGAAGGCCTGCGGGTAATTCGCAGAAGTGGAACTCATAGCAAAATGCTCTGCTAAGCGGTTTGCAATGACGTCGGAGTCAGTACAAACTGCTCCATTCAGTGAGAGCGCAGGGACGCTGGCAGGGGTCCGATAGCCGTAGACGCGTCGAATCTTGGCCCAGACCTGCGATGGAGTGACATGGAGGCCAATGGTGGACACATACCGCTCCCAGAACTCCTTCTTGCCTTGGCGGATAAGGAGGCGGGCCCGCGCACGCAGCCATTTGAAGGCGATAAGGTGGTCTATGGAGGGATGTCGCTTATGACACTGGAGTGCCTGCCGGCGATCTTTAATCGCTTCAGCAATCTCAGGCAACCACCAAGGCACAGCCCTCCGCCGAGGGGACCCAGAAGAACAGGGAATGGCAGATTCGGCGGCAGTAACGATGCCGGTGGTGACCGATTGAACCACCGCATCAATGTCATCACTAGAGAGAGGCTCAATAGCGGCAGTGGAAGAAAACAAATCCCAGTCAGCCTTATTCATAGCCCATCTGCTGGCGCGCCCAGTAGAGTGACGTTGTGGCAGTGACAGAAGGATCGAAAAGTGGTCACTGCCACACGGGTCGTCATGTACACTCCATTGGACAGACGGTAAGAGGCGAGGGCTACAAATCGAAAGGTCGATGGCGGAGTACGTGCCGTGCGCCACGCTGAAGTGTGTAAAGGAACCATCATTTAAGAGTGAAAGATCGAGCTGTTCCAATAAATGCTCAATGGTGGCGCCTCGACCTGTTGCCACTGACCCACCCCACAGAGGGTTATGGGCGTTAAAGTCACCCAGTAAGAAGAAAGGTGACGGCAATTGGGCTAGCAGTGCAGCCAGCTAACGCTGCGCGACATCACCATCCGGTGGAAGGTAAAGACTGCAGACGGTAATAGCCTGTGGCGTCCACACCCTAACAGCGACAGCCTCTAAAGCTGTTTGTAGAGGGACAGACTCGCTGTGAAGAGAGTGAAAGACATAGATGCAGACGCCACCAGACACCCTCTCATAAGCTGCTCGGTTCTTATAATAACCCCGATAGCCTCAGAGGGCGGGGGTTCGCATCGCTGGAAACCAAGTTTCCTGAAGGGCAATGCAGAAGAAAGGGTGAAGGCTGATAAGCTGCCGGAGCTCAGCGAGATGGTGGAAGAAACCGCTGCAGTTCCACTGGAGGATGGTATTTTCCATGTCTGTGAAAGGCATGACGGGACTGGGAAGGCAGATTACGCCGCTGGGTCACCTGCTGCCTCCGACTGAGCACCCGTGCTAGTGCTATCCATGGCGGCTGAGGGACCGGCGAGATCGAGGTCCTCAGCAGACGCCAGAATCTCCACCTCGTCCTCAGACGCAGAGCTGGAAGGTTGCGGTGGGGTAGCTGCCACCGCGAGTTCCTTGGGCTTAGAGCTCTTCTTCTTGGATTTCTCACGCTGCTCCTTGGGTTTAACGGGCTGGGAGGGCTTCACCGATTCAGTCTCCAGGACTGAGGAGGATCGTGAAGCCTTTTGACCAGCTGATTGTGGGCACTTACGCCACTGTCGGTCCTCAGCCTTCCCACTGGTGGAAACCTGGGAAGGGAGGGACCCAAGGGACCTCTTGCGAGCGTGAGAAGCCGAAGAAGTTGGACACTTTTCCGGCTTAAAAGCAGGGACGGATGTCCCTGATGGGGGGGATGACGTTGCTCCTGAGGTAGGTGGTGCAGGAGCAACCGGGTGGGTAGAGCCCCCCACTGGCAAGGGGGCAGGAGGAGGTGTACCACTCATCGATCCGGCTGGAAGTCGCGAAACTGATGGGGCGAGCACAGGTGTTGCAGCAGCGGCATAGGTAGATGTCATGGGCACAGGATGTAGCCGCTCATATTTCCGCCTTGCCTCGGTGTAGGTCAGGCGGTCCAGGGTCTTATATTCCATTATCTTCCATTCCTTCTGGAAGACCTGACAGTCCGGTGAGCAGGGGGAATGGTGTTCTCCGCAGTTAACACAGATGGGAGGCGGAGCACATGGGAGTATTGGGATGCGAAGGACGTCCACAATCTCGATATGTGATGCCGGAAGTGCAGCGAGATGACATGTGCCCGAACTTCCAGCATTTAAAACACCGCATCGGAGGAGGGATATATGGCTTCACATCACAACGGTAAACCATCACCTTGACCTTTTCGGGTAAAACATCACCTTCGAAGGCCAAGATGAAGGCACCGGTGGCTACCTGATTATCCCTCGGACCCTGATGGATGCGCCGGACGAAGTGAACACCTCGTCGTTCGAGGTTGGCACATAGTTCATCGTCGGACTGCAGAAGAAGATCCCTGTGGAATATAATACCCTGGACCATGTTGAGACTCTTATGCGGTGAGATGCTAACGGAAACATCCCCCAACTTGTCACAATTGAGCAACCTCCGTGACTGGGCAGAGGATGCTGTTTTGATGAGTACTGAACCAGAGCGCATTTTGGACAAGCCCTCCACCTCCCCGAACTTGTCCTCTAAATGCTCCACAAAAAACTGGGGCTTGGTTGACATAAACGATTCCCCATCAACTCGCGTACACACAAGGAACCGGGGTGAATATTCTCCACTGCCTTCCTTTGCCATACGTTCCTCCCATGGAGTGGCCAGGGAGGGAAATGATTGTGGTTCATATTTCTTGCCGCTGAGGTTACACCTCGATCGCTTAGAGACTGCTGGTGGAGGCCCACCAGTGAGAGATGATGTACCAAGCTTCATTGCGGGTCATCCGCCCTGATGCCACCTACTCCGACCAAGGGCCCTCCCCACGGGTGCCACCCAGCCGCAGCAATAGCCACCTGGCAGGATGGCCATTGCCGGGAGTCCTGATGCCCCAGGGAGACGGGCATCTACTCCTTGGCATACATGGGGAGTTAACGGCGCAGGCATCAGTAGAGCGATCCCTGTGTTGTCAGGGGGCTACAACCAACAGGGTGCATGGCGGCCTCACCACAAAGGACTGGCTACCGTGCTGGATCTTAGGTGCAAAACTGTCCAAGGTCGTCGTCGCAGTGAAAAGCAACACTGCAGAGTGCAGCGTGGTAATCGCACCCAGGGATGTATCCTCGCCCAAGAGATGGAAAATGAGCGGGACACCATTGCAACGACGAAAAAGCCGGCTAAAGGTCTCAATGCACGACGGATACAGTGCACCATGTAAGGTGCCCTTCCCCAATTGGCTCGCTCTTCGGAATAATTTAGAAAGACGGAGGTCAAACCCGAGAGGGGACCATCACATAAGGCCGAAATATTTGAGACTCCTTCTAGTCGCCTCTTACGACAGGCAGGAATACCGCGGGCCTATTCTAACCCCCGAACCCGCAGGGGGAGACAGTGGGTGATGTGGTGAGGATATCGAGGAGATAACATCTCATTTCAAGGCTTGACGAAAAATTTATAGTATTGGCAGAGTAAAACACTGAAGTATTGAAGACTAGGGTGGTTCTGTGTGACATGATGGGTTTTTTTAGTTCCTTGGATGTGGGATCTGTATTCGACAGAGTGTGGGAGGAGATTCTGCTCAGGAGATTCGTTGAAGAAGTTATTGGTAAGTTGGCTAGGATGACAACAGAGGAAGTTTCAGGAAGACTTTGAGATGGTCATTGGAAGAGGTAGTGTTCTAGGGCTGAGAGATCAAACGAATGCCAGATGTTTGCATAAATGTGAGGTCACTTGAACAGTGTTTAGGGGGGGTTCGAGAAGGGAATGGATTTGAGATGACTGGTGTCTTTTTTGTAGATGAGAGGCACTTTGATGTGGGTTGGATGTGTTGGTCAACCAGTCCTGACATGCATTCAATGGGGGCTTTCTAGACAGCTACTATTTATGTATTTTGGGAAGTACGTAGAGAGAAGGGGTGTCGAGATAAGAAGAGGTGAGCAGTTCCACGGAAGCAGATGTGAAGGACTTAAGGTTAGTAGGATTTTCAGTGGCTCAGTTTGGATGAAAGGAATGGGGTGATTCGGGCCAATTTCGTATCATGGGATGTCCAGGATCTGACAATGCCCCTCTGTCACATACTCCTCACAATCAAGCACCACAGTAGTCGAGCTCTTGTATGCAGGGAGGAGGATGACAGTGTTTTCTGCTTTCAGGCCGGTGACAGCTTGGGAGTTTGCTCAAGTAAGGTTTGGGGTTTTGGTGATATTTTTCAGGAAAGATTGAGAGGGAATGCAGAAAGTGAGGAAGTTTTGGAATATCGGGAGGATGGTTTTAGGAAAGAGGAGGAGGAGAATTTGGGATTTGGGCTGGAACTTTTTCAGGCAGAGTTTGGTACTCACTCTGTTGGTAGTGGTTTGGGACTGGATGGTAAATTGGTATTTGCAGTTGAGATTTTGGGTAAATCAGAAGAGATCTTTGCCTAGGGTAGGGTGGTTAATTTGAGAATGGGGCTGAAGGTTAGGCTTATAGTAAGAATGGATGTCTCAAGACCAGAGAGGGATCTGGCAGATATGTTAAGGATTGAATGGAAGCCAAGGTTGTGAGGTATTTGAATATGATTAGGGTTATCATTAGGCTTGGGTAGGAGTAGCTATGGGTTTGGAAGGTTAAGTAAGGAGGCCTCTTCTGTAAAAACCAAAAAGCAACTTTTTAAAGGATTTTCTTTCTTTTTTTTCTTTTTTTTTTTTACGTATGATTATGAACCAAAGCATACATAAGACTACACGTCACCCTGTCATAAGCTTAGCTTAACAATAAATTATGGGCCATGCTCAAAACTACAAGCTAGAAACTACAGACTTAAACACTGAAAAATATTTAAGAAGCAAATTTTATCACACTGTGGAAGATATTATAAATGAGGAAGACAAGTACCCGATATTATTTTTTTCTTCATATAATATCTGCGTTTCTTTTAATGGATTCACGTGTACAACCATATTTATAAACTACAGAAGCAAATATTGGCAAATACTTAAAAAGGAAATGTTATTACAGTGTGGAAAATTGTAAGAAAGAGGGAGACATGTAACACCAATTCAGCTTTTTACATTGTAATACATCATTAGACATTGTGAGAGAGCAGAATGGGGCGCTACGAAGAACTCACGGACTTCAAATGTGGTCAGGTGATTTGGTGTCACTTGTGCCATACGTCTGTATGCGAGATTTCCACACTCCTAAACATCCGTAGGTGCACTGTTTCCAATGTCATGGTGAAGTGGAAACTTGAAGAGACATGTACAGCCAAAAGCGTACACGCTGACCTCATCTGTTGACTGACAGAGACCGCCGACAGTTGAAGAGGGTTGTAATATGTAATAGGCAGACATCTATTCAGACCACCACACAGGAATTCCAAACTGCATCAGGATCCACTGCAAGTACTATGACAGTTAGGCAGGAGGTGAAAGAACTTGCATGTCATGTTCGAGCAGCTGCTCATAAGCCACACATCATGCTGGTAAATGCCAAATGACGCCTCACTTGGTGTAAGGAACGTAAACATTGGATGATTGAAAAGAAGAAAAACATTGTGTGGAGCGATGAATCACGGTACACAATGTGGTGATCCGATGGCAGGGTGTGGGTATGGCGAATGCCTGGTGGATGTCATCTGCCAGTGTGTGTAGCGCCACAATAAAATTCGGAGGCAGTGGTGTACGGTGTGGTCATGTTTTTCATGGATGGGGCTTGCACGCCTTGTTGCTTTGCATGGCACTATCACAGCACAGGACTACACTGATATTTTAAGCACCTTCTAGCTTCCCACTGTTGACGAGCAATTCAAGGATGGCGATTGCATCTTTCAACACGATTGAGCACTTGTTCATAATGCACACCTCGTGGCGGAGAGGTTACACAACAATAACATCCCTGTAATGGACTGGCCTGCACATAGTCCTGACCTGAATCCTACAGAACACCTGTCATGCCAGGCCTCACTGACCGACATTGATACCTCTCCTCAGCACATCACTCTGTGAAGAATGGGCTGCCATTCCTAAAGAAACCTTCCAGCACCTGATTGAATGTATGGCTGCAAGAGTGGAAGGTGTCATCAAGGCCAACACCACACTGAATTCCAGCATTACCAATGGAGGGCGCCACGAACTTCTAAGTCATTTTCAGCCAGGTGTCCAGATACTTTTGATCACATGGTGTACTTATGTAGACGTACAACAGTGTTCATTGCCTGATCAATTTTTCCATCAAATAATTTTATATGACATCATATTATAATAAAGATTCTATTTTATTCTGTATCACTTTGTATTATTTGTGTGCATTATCTTATGTTATGTATTTGTATGTTCCAATTCCTCGTCATGACTTCAAATAAATTTTACATGTACATTTCGACAAAACATCCTTACAATAATTATTTGCTAGAGATGGATAACCACAGAAATAAATAAATACATGTTGGTAATTCATGGAACTCATGTAGCCTCTTAGTTAAAAAGCTGAGGTTCTTATACTGATATCACCGTACATTTATTCTTTTATGGGACGTGCAGTTGGGAACAAGAATTTCTTTGAAAAGCGACAGCAACATTCATTCAGTGAACAAGAAGTAGTATTATGCCATTGAAGAAGGTGTTCGGCACTCTGGACATACATTTGGAATATGTCTTCACAGGAGTTGATGACTTCTAGTGACAAACGAGATATTTCCAAATACAATTTAAGGCTCGTGTTCTGGAAAACTCCTCCTCACCCTTAGTAGGAATACTTCAAGTCTACTTATTGCATAATTGAAATTTGATCCACTGATCTGTGGGCAATACTGCTCATATATTTATGAGAAGATTTACTGGGCGACAGGACAAGGAAGTGTACAACACTAAACTTCAACAAGTAATGGCTTCCCTATTCTGACATACAGAAGTAAACTTGGACATTAAGACAAACGAAGAATACAGTCCACTGAATTTTTAAGGTAATTTAAATGATGTGCAGTTGCACTACTTAGTAAGAGTCAGACAATTTTTTTATTTATTTTTGTATTTTTTGTAACTTTTTTTTATATATAGCCTATTCAAAACACCCATACACATGAGTGTGTGTGTGTGTGTGTGTGTGTGTGTGTGTGTGTGTGTGTGTGATCAAATAAAGAACAATATTATAAGATAACATCTTAATATATATTACACAAATGAAAAAAGGAGCAATGATGTATAAAATGGAAACAGCATATCAACTGAATGGAAGAAGATCGATTAATTAAACAAAAAGTCAATTATAAACTGAGCAGAAAGAGAGATGTAGCACAACCAGGAAATAGTGGCTTCAGTGAAGATGGACGAGGCTGTAACCACACTGCATGAAATGATAAAGAAAAAGAAGGAAGAGTACTTTAGCTGAGTAAGCCACCTTCCTGGATTTGAAATTTCACCTCCTCTGTACACACCAATCCTACCAATCACAATTACTTCACTTTGACAGCTGCCATCTCTGCACACCAAGTCTCTAACATACAGTATGGCCACGTGTGAAGATTACGTCTGTAATGATAAGTATTTACTCTCCCAGTATGGCAAAGAAACTGCACAGCCTTCACACAACAAATAACCCTCCTCGTCTTGTACAAAAGCAGATATCCCCACAAACCCTATACACACAACTGTGGACCAGTCACAAAGGAGCACCTCCTTCATCATGTGAAACCATCCAAGCCTGTAAGAACTGATCTGTGTTCTCTGAATAGTTCTAACTGCCTCTCATCATGTCTTGAAATGAGAAATACTCTTCACATCATCCTTCACGCTTCCTGCTCAATAAACATCCCATTGCCCACCCAACTTACATAAAATCTGTCTCCATTCTTATACCATAACTGTTTCCAACCCCTGTCCTATAGTACATATTTGTGGACGACAGAGCTGCAAGACCTGCCTCATACATTTGTTCACTTCCTTCTATTCTTAGCCTGTCACTGGTATTTCCTACTCCAGTAGAAGCAGGACTACCTGACAAAGCAGCAACAAAATATATGATTTTCACTGCATCTTCTGAATAATGTTTTATATGGGTGGCCACAAACAAACCATATAATCGGATGAGTGGCTGCTGACAAACTGTGGTCGCGGCTAAACTAGAACACCCAATTATGGAACTTGTTGCTCAACATAAAGCAGTTAATTGAGGAACTGTTTCCCAACCCAAGACATTTTGATCCTTAACCCCCCTTCCCCACTGTTTCAGTTTTTCTTATTTGTGCAAGCGGAAATTCTCCTTGAAACTTATTCTTTGTTGCCACAACCCCTCATGTGTCACTCTTCTCTAGCCTGTTTCCTAACCCTCTCTTATTCCCATCCAATTTCACCCTACTGTTTCCAGCCAACAATTCTGCACTTCCTTTGTTCAGTTTCTTCTCCATCTACAGAGATGTGTCTTTCTTTGCTTGGCTCTTTTTCTTCATCTGTAAACTCCACTCGTTAGTGTTTTTCCCCATCATACCATTCTCATGTCCTGCATGGTACCAGCCATTTCTCCAGAATATACAGACATGTTTCTTAACTGTTGCTCTTTCTATGCTTCAAATGCACCTTGCATTTCTCCACCACATACCCAGTTTAAGCCCTCAAATTTCTCCACCACATATCCTCTTTAAGACTCTCTCTCTCTCTCTCTCTCTCTCTCTCTCTCTCTCTCTCTCAAACACACACACACACACACACACACACACACACACACACACACACACACATGTGTATGGGTGTTTTGAATAGGCTATATAAAAAAATAAAATTACAAAAAATACAAAAATAAATAAAAAAATTGTCTCACTCTCACTAAGTAGTGCAACTGCGTCTCCAATTATGAATGGGACTATGAGGTTTCTGGGCATTGTTGTCACAAACATGCCTTAAAGGGACATTTAAAGCTTAAACCACTTGTGCATTGTTACTTTATTACTTTATGCTAAGGAAGGCTGTCAGCATAGGAAGTTGCTTAACAAATTGGGGTACACCACAAAAGTGTCATTTAACCATTTGATTGCTATTGTAAGACACAAAATATTGAACACCTACTTCATATTGGTCACCTGTAGTCAACAACACCAGCTGATGACCGTTACAAACAAATTATGGTTTGTAGATATCTCAAGGCAAAAGTAAATAAGCTACTAACTCCCCTTTTGAAGGCAACTAGGATGGTTGGGTTGATCCAAAGAGTATGCAACCATCTCCACATGATCAGTTTGGCCTCCAGGAGGTCCATTATGATTAGTACAACCCCCTTACCCTCCCAAAACCCTGACACATGAAGAAAGTGGACAATGAAACACTTGGAATGGAATCTAGATCACCTTATCTGTTCCAGTCATCCTGACATGAGTTTCCTTTGGTTTTCCCAAATCATTTCAGGAAAATACCATGACTGTTGGCAGAAATCATCTACAACTGACAAGTTCTCTTTCAGTTATTAAAATTTGTAACACATACTAAATCCTATTGCTGATTGTTCATAAGTACTATGTTATTTTATGTTATTCTCATACTGGAATTTCATAATTAATCATTTTATTATTGTTTTGCTTTCATTCAATAAGTTATGGATGTGTTGTAATGTATTCTGTGCCACTGTGTCACTTAGATAAATGTCCATTTGAATAAAAATGAAATTTAAGGAGAATAAGGAAAAACTGTCTTTAGAAATGGGTAAATGAGGATGCAGGGAAAAAAGCAGTGATCAATATGAGGTGCCACGGCATCTTGAATTTATTGTTTTTCCTTTAAAAAATATTGACTTTAATTTGATAACATACATGGTAATTCCTGTTGAGAAAATAGAAATTAAATGGAAAAAGTCAGTTTATTAGGGAATGTCGATAGTAGATCCTCAGAAATAGAATAATTTGGAAATGTTATAGGAACTGGATGACAATATAACTTGATTTTAACAACACTTTGCTCTAATGTGTTGGCATGTTTCTAAATTAATGAACTGGTATGAAGGAGAAGTAGGTGTAAGGGGATATTATCTGAACCATTTATGATTTGTGGACGCTAGTGTGTGTTTTTAACTTTTTAATTTTATTTTTGCTTCAATTGTAAAAGAACTACAACAAGATAAAACTCAGCAGAACAAGTATTAGGGGTATGAGTGCAAATTAACTGCAGTAAACCAAAATGATGCCTAGTACATATATTCGAGCAAGACAGTGAGGAATAAGAGAACCCCTTTACAATTAATAAATTCATGTAGTTACAGCAGTTGAAACAAAAAGTGTAAATATACACTAAAATAAATAAATATGAGTGGAGAAATAGCTGGATGATCATCTGGGGAACTGGGATAATATTTTTGAATTAACAACTCAATGTGTCTAAAAATAATTAATGTGCAGTGTCAGTTCTAAGCAATCCTACAGAAACACAAAACTTAAGTATATACAACTTGAAATATATCTAACATAAGTTGAAAGCAGTACAGAGGGGGAAAAACACATTACAATAAACAAATGTGTTAGTGAAAGGACAAGAGATGAGGTGAGCAAATAAAGGATTGGCCAATGTGGCACAATCTACTGTATGTTAAGCAGACAGCATCAGGATACAGGCAACAGTACCTGGATGGAAAATTTTAGAAAAGGATTTTTTCAATCAGTGGATGATAAACAGCTAATTATAACAACAACTACATGAAATTTTTAAAGTCACAGCTACATTTAAAAATCAACAAAGCCAGAATATTAGTTAGTGATTTTGTTTCTTACAATCAGCTGAATAATAAATGTAAATAATAAAATTACAAACAAGTATACACTTTACAAACCTCCATGGGAACAGCTTCTGGTATAATTTCATCTTCAATAAAATCAGCAAGCCCAATCAGTGAACTCATGTTCAGTTCCATTTCCAGGTCATGCACTTCACCTTGTAGCTTGTTCTTTCCCCAGGAGCGCGGATGGAGGTCTCTCCTTGGCTCAACAGTGTGCTCGAATCGCACTGCTACCTTCGGCATTGTCTCATCACTCGCTGGTACTTCTGCCCAAGCTCTTGAACGACATCCGAACTTACTCTGCAGATAAAGTTGATGGGAACTAACATGAGAATACACACTGTCCAAGCAGAAGAATAACTTAATCTGTCTGAGAATGCCAGGGCATCTTTTTTCTACTCCTGGGCCTGCATATTTTAAAACAATGCACAGCAGCTCTTTTATGAAAGATATCAGAGGCATTTGCTTCTCTAAAAAAAGAGGTACTGTCATTTAACTGTGGATTCAGATAGGAAGAATGTAAGTGAAATTAAATGTTTAATGCTTTGGAGGTTTGATGTGTTTTTGACAGTGAAATAACTGCCGTATGACGTATTCATATATGATAATGCTTGAGGAAGGAATCTAATATATCTTTTCTCATTAAACAACACATTAATTACATTAAGAATGTCAAGTTATATGGAACCAAAACACAAACAACGGATTTGTAATACAACACAGACATATGCAAATTCATCTGGAAGCTTTACAAATGTGCAATTGTGTTGATAATAGTGAAAACAACAAAATTTGTTTATAAAAAAATTCAAATGAACATCATTTTCTTCTTGCTGTAATCCTAAGCCAGATTTCATTGCAAAAGAGTCAGTCTTGTAACCCTTGTCAACAATCCTATTTGCTGGTATTTATGAATACCAGTAACATATATTTTCTAGCATTTATGAATACCGATAACATATATTTTCTAGAAAAATTATTTAGAACATAATGAATTAAGACAGTCTACCAGAAATAAATTTCTGCCTTAGGAAATGTAAATGCCTTGGCCCACTAGGTTGGCCTGTACATTGTTCATGAAAAACAAGCCACAGAATGTGTTAGGTTCAAGCACAAGAATATACAACATTCATCCATACATATTATAAAAATGGATGCATGTATGTACATATGCTCCACGTATCCTCCTAAGTCACTGGACAGATTTCAAGGGCTAAGAACCACCTAGCTATCATAGTTTAGGAGATAAGACATCATAAACAATGAGATGTCACATCATGCATGACCTTTAAATGTATTATTTCTGTGCTACCAAATGTATTTGAAAATAAATTTCACAGGCAGTAACTACATATGCTGCTACATGCACCTATAAAAGTATATCTTGGTATCACACACAGTTCAAGAGGTATGATGTCATAATGATTAAGACGTGTGAAAAACTGCCACATTGTGCATGACGTTTAAATTTAATACTCCTTTTCTAACTCTACTCACAACACATTTTGTAGACACTACCCACACATGCTGCTGAATGTACCTACAAAAATATATCTTTGTGTGAGACATGTGTATTAGGAGATATGATGTAAGAAACACTGAGATGCATGGAAAATTGCTGCATCATGCATAACCTTTAAATTTATTACTTCTTTCCTACTAACTCCATTTGCAGCATACTTCACTGACAGTGTCCACAAATGATGCTAAATGTACCTGCATACATATATCATTGCATGACACATAGCCCAAGAGATACAAAATCATAAAAATTGAGATATGTGAAATAAGGCTGTATCATGAATAAAGTTTTAACACCTTTATTCTTTACTACTAAGACAATTCCACAGTTGAGCAACTTAAGGAAATTCTTAACACCTGGCAGGGTTTTTCACAGCTTTCAACTGTGAAGTGCAAACAGCTATAGATGAAAATGATAGCTGTAGAGACATTTACAGAATCACATTGTAGAAATGTGAAGCAGTTGCATCCAGTGTACAAAAATTGTCGAGGATCATGTTTCTTAATTTGGATACTGATACATTCATACAGTATGCACATGTCTTAGTATGACTATTTCATAATTTCAAATCTGTTTTTACAAATATATAGAAATGAAATCATTTTGAAACTTCACTACAAAAATGAATACTCAAGCAGTGTCGGGAATGTCAGCTAGTAAGACTATAACAACCTCATGTTGGCCTACAATGGTCATACTCTGAATTTAAAATGTATCGGACGATTTTCAGTATAAATCACTGGGTGGAGAAATGGATTTCCATTTGTCCTATTTTTTTCTCTTAGTCTTGAATTTATTATTTGATGGTAGAAGACCAGATACATATTTGTACATTCTATTCAACAAGTATCTGACAGAAACAGAAGATAAGTTACATCCCAGCTCTTTGATAAGACAAACTTTAAATTAATAATAGTAGTTCCCACAAAATGTTGAAATAGTTCACATAACAGTTAGGAAAATGGTGATTTCAAACATCATATTATAGTTCTTTCAGTTAAATATTATGAGAGTTGTTAAAATCTGTATATGAAAGCAAAACAGGGAGAAAGGGCCTACAACAAAATTGTAAAATTATGAGGAGACAGAATCATTAGCTAGTACTTCCCTTCAGGAGATGAGATCCTAAGTACTGCCGCTAGATGCACACATAATTACAAAAAAAGGTAGTGTAGCTTTCAGAAAAGTTAGTTCCTTTCTTGGGAAGGAAAGAGTGAAGTTAACGAAGGAGGGGCACAACACTCACCTCAAGCTGAGAGAGTCACCTGGCATATCGATGGTCTGTCCTTCCTTTCTATTCTTCCCCATCCTATACCTCTCTCCTCCCTGAGAAAGGAACTTACTTTTCTAAAAAATACTTTTGTATTGTCTATCACCAGTACTGAGACATTCTCTCCTGGAGTTGATGTACTGGTGGCCATTTTGTGTCCTTTTATTTTATGGCATAACAGTAAAAAAAAATTCTGGTTTTTGAAGTAGTGATGGGAGATCATATTACAAAATTTAAAAGTCACAAACTCAGAAACATTGAAAATTTCATTCACTTGCTCTTGCAGGTGTATGTACTCAGTGTATCGTGGTTTGTCACAAGCTTTCAGACACATCTGTATGGTGTCAAATGGTTTTGCAAGTTTCCATGATGTGCCCATGAAGTTCCTCTCGATTTGGAATGCCAGTTGTATAAATTAACTGTTTAGATGTTCATCATAGAAATAATTGCCATCAGGGGAATATGCAAGCCATGAAACTGGCACTCCCAAAGTATCCAAAGTATGCAAGTATCCAGTGTACCTCAAATAACATAACTGAACTGTGCTGGATCCTCATCATAGACACACTAACTGCTTCCTCTTATTTGAAAGAGTGTATCATGTAACAAATCTGGCAGACTATTCTGACAAAAGCCCTTACAGACAGCACTTGTGAGACAAGGAGAATATGTGAACTTTCAATTCCAGCCCTCACGTTAATTATAAACTGCTGTTCATGGTTATTCAAATTTCCAGCCATTGCCCCATCTGTACACAAAACTGAAAAGACAAAAACAAATGATTGGCAGAGTGAGCTACAAACCATTGGCAGATGTGACCAGCTCCTGTAACACCCACATATGCTGAAGGTGATACAGATACATGAACTGGCTATGACACATCCTTCATTTGGTCCTATGAGATACATAACATGTTATGGCAACATGCTGTGCCTTGATTTTGGGACCACTTTCAACAGTCTGCAAAATGAGTCTCTCTTGATGGGCGTTTACAGTAAGTTTAGAAACATGTTTCTTTTTGCAACAATGTTTCCAACCATGTCTGAAACATACTTGAAGCTATGTTTGTTGTTCATGTCCCCGTTAACACTAGTGACAAACATTTCTATATGTGTATAAGCATCGTTCACAACACTGTGTCCAGTCAAGAGAATGGATTAATGATATGTCTACATCTACATCTACATCTACATGATTACTCTGCAATTCACATTTAAGTGCTTGGTAGAGGGTTCATCGAACCACAATCATACTATCTCTCTTACCATTCCACTCCCGAACAGCGCGCGGGAAAAACGAACACCTAAACCCTTTCTGTTCGAGCTCTGATTTCTCTTATTTTATTTTGATGATCATTCCTACCTATGTAGGCTGGGCTCAACAAAATATTTTCGCATTCGGAAGAGAAAGTTGGTGACTGAAATTTTGTAAATAGATCTCGCCGCACCGAAAAACGTCTTTGCTTTATGACTTCCACCCCAACTCGCGTATCATATCTGCCACACACTCTCCCCTATTACGTGATAATACAAAACGAGCTGCCCTTTTTTGCACCCTTTCGATGTCCTCCGTCAATCCCACCTGGTAAGGATCCCACACCGCGCAGCAATATTCTAACAGAGGATGAATGAGTGTAGTGTAAGCTGTCTCTTTAGTGGACTTGTTGCATCTTCTAAGTGTCCTGCCAATGAAACGCAACCTTTGGCTCGCCTTCCCCACAATATTATCTATGTGGTCTTTCCAACTGAAGTTGTTCATAATTTTAACACCCAGGTACTTAGTTGAATTGACAGCCTTGAGAAATGTACTATTTATCGCGTAATCGAATTCCAACGGATTTCTTTTGGAACTCATGTGGATCACCTCACACTTTTTGTTATTTAGCATCAACTGCCACCTGCCACACCATACAGCAATCTTTTCTAAATCGCTTTGCAACTGATACTGGTCTTCGGATGACCTTACTAGACGGTAAGGCATCATCTGTGAACAATCTAAGAGAACTGCTCAGATTGTCACCCAGGTCATTTATATAGATCAGGAACAACAGAGGTCCCAGGATGCTTCCCTGGGGAACAACTGATATCACTTCAGTTTCACTCGATGATTTGCCGTCTATTACTACGAACTGCGACCTTCCTGGCAGGAAATCACGAATCCAGTCACACAACTGAGACGATACCCATAGGCCCACAGCTTGATCAGAAGTCGCTTGTGAGGAATGGTGTCAAAAGCTTTCCGGAAATCTAGTAATACGGAATCAACTTGAGATCCCCTGTCGATAGCGGCCATTACTTCGTGCGAATAAAGAGCTAGCTGCGTTTCACAAGAACGATGTTTACTGAAACCATGCTGATTACGTATCAATAGAGCGTTCCCTTCAAGGTGATTCATGATGTTTGAATACAGTATATGCTCCAAAACCCTACTGCAAACCGATGTCAATGATACATGTCTGTAGTTCGATGGATTACTCCTACTACCCTTCTTAAACACTGGTGCAACCTGCGCAATTTTCCAATCTGTAGGTACAGATCTATCGGTGAGCGAGCGGTTGTAAATGATTGCTAAGTAGGGAGCTATTGTATCAGCATAATCTGAAATCGGTATACAATCTGGACCTGAAGACTTGCCCGTATCAAGCGATTTGAGTTGCTTTGCAACCCCTAAGGTATCTACTTCTAAGAAACTCATGCTAGCAGCTGTTCGTGTTTCAAATTCTGGAATATTCCATTCGTCTTCCCTGGTGAAGGAATTTCGGAAAACTACGTTCAATAACTCCGCTTTAGCGGCACAGTCGTCGGTAACAGTACCATCAGCATTGCGCAGCGAGGTACTGACTGTGTCTTGCCGCTTGTGTACTTTACATACGACCAGAATTTCTTCGGATTTTCTACCAAATTTCGAGGAAATGTTTCGTTGTGGAACCTATTAAAGGCATCTTGCATTGAAGTCCGTGCCAAATTTCACGCGTCTGTAAATTTTAGCTAATCTTCCAGATTTTGCATTCTTCTGAACTTCGCATGCTTTTTCCGTTGCCTCTGCAACAGCGCTCGGACCTGTTTTGTGTACCATGGGGGATCAGTTCCATCTCTTACCAATTTATGAGGTATGAATCTCTCAATTGCTGTTGCTACTATATCTTTGAATTTGAGCCACATCTCGTCTACATTTGCATAGTCAGTTCGGAAGGAATGGAGATTGTCTCTTAGGAAGACTTCTAGTGACACTTTAACTGTTTTTTAAATAAAATTATTTTGCGTTTGTTTCTGGTGGATTTGGAAGAAACGGTATTGAGCCTAGCTATGACGACCTCGTGATCACTTTTATCCCTGTATCAGTCATGATGCTCTCTATTAGCTCTGGATTGTTTGTGGCTAAGAGGTCAAGTGTGTTTTCGCAACCATTTACAATTTGCGTGGGTTCGTGGACTAACTGCTCGAAATAATTTTTGGAGAAAGCATTTAGGATAATCTCAGAAGATGTTTTCTGCCTACCACCGGTTTTGAACAAGTATTTTTGCCAACATATCGAGGGAAGGTTGAAGTCCCCACCAACTATAACCGTATGAGTGGGGTATTTATTTGTTACGAGACTCAAATTTTCTCTGAACTGTTCAGCAACTATATCAGCGGAGTCTGGGGGTTGGTAGAAGGAGCCAATTATTAACTTAGTTTGGCTGTTAAGTATAAACTCCACCCATACCAATTCGCACGGAGTATCTACTTCAGCTTCACTACAAGATAAACCACTAGTGACAGACACAAACACTCCACCACCAATTCTGCCTAATCTATCTTCTATCTTTCCTGAACACCATCTGAGACTTCGTAAAAATTTTTGCAGAACTTATTTCAGGCTTTAGCCAGCTTTCTGTACCTATAACGATCTCAGTTTCTGTGCTTTCTATTAGCGCATGAAGCTCAGGGACTTTCCCAGCACAACTACAACAACTTACAACTACAATTCCGACTGTTCATTCATCCAAGCACGTCCTGTATTTGCCATGCACCCTTTGAGATTGCAGCCCACCCCGTACTTTCCCGAGGCTTTCTAACCTAAAAAACCGCCCAGTCCACGCCACACAGCCTCCGCAACCCGTGTAGCCGCCAGCTGAGTGTAGTGAACTCCTGACCTATTCAGTGGAACCCGAAACCCCACCACCCTATGGTGCAAGTCAAGGAATCTGCAGCCAACACGGTTGCAAAACCGTCTGAGCCTCTGATTCAGACCCTCCACCCGGCTCTGCACCAAAGGTCCGCAGTCGGTTCTGTCAACGATGCTGCAGATGGTGAGCTCCTGCCTTCATCTCATAAGCAAGACCGGCAGCCTTCACCAAATCAGATAGCCGCTGGAATCCAGAGAGAATTTCCTCAGATCCAAAGCAACACACGTCATTAGTGCCGACATGTGCCATCACCTGCAGCTGGCTGCCCCCTGTGCTCTTCATGGCATCCGGAAGGACCCTTTCCGCATCAGGAATGACTCTACCTGGAATGCACACACAGTGCACACTGGATTTCTTCCCCTCCTTAGTCGCCATATCCGTAAGGGGCCCATTATGGGCCTAACATTGGAGCTCCCAACTACCAATAAGCCAACCCTCTGCGATTGCCCGGACCTTGAAGGCTGAGAATCATCCTCTGAAACAGGGCAGGCAGCTGCATCTGCCTCTCAGCCAGAGACAGTACTTAAAACTTGTTTGTCAGACGCACCAGGGAGGTTTTCTGATCAGCCTCTGGGGACGTCTTTCGCTGCCTGCCATGCCTTGGAACGACCTCCCCATCAACCACAGGCGAGGGCTCAGTCCCACTGCGGGCAGCAACTGGGGCAACCACAGCGGCAGACCGATCTGGGGACAGACGGGATGAGGTTGACATCCCCGTGATACCCAAGTCCGGCTCCCCACAGTGGTGCCCATTGGCAACAGCCTCAAGCTGTGCGACCAAAATCAGCGCCCCCTGCAGCTGTGAACGAAGGGATGCCAACTTGGCCCTCATCCGAACACAACAATCACAGTCCCTGTCCATTCTAGTCGATGTTAAACAACAGTTACTGAAACACGAGTCCATGCCTAGATAACGCAAGGGAAACACGCAAAGACTGTATGAACTAACCTGTACAAATGCCTAACGACTGCGCTACAATCTGCCTGAATTTACGATTACAGTAACTAAAACTCGAAATTACACCTCCTATACGAAACTCACACGCAATTTAAGTAAGAATCTACGAAGTAAACACAGAAAAGAAGCTATATACGTATCTTTCTGCGCTGTCGTCGTGCACCAACTGGGAGCTGAGGCCACACTGCATAATTAATACTCAACAATGGAAGCAGATGAAGACAAAAATGTAGGTTTTGTGTTGGCTGAAAAAACAATATAGCAGTCATTGCGGGACTGATATACTGCACGAGATGAATGTAGGAGATGGTGCTGCTTCACTAGGATTACATGATTTGATTTCAAAATTTTTCATGGCTATTTGTTTCAAAGAAAGGCACAAATTTTTCAGAAATACAAGAAATTCCTTTCAAAGTCAGCTCTAGCTTCAATTTTTGAAGCGTTGGTTGAAGGATTTTGCAAAGGTGATCCAATCATGTAAATAATGCTAAACTATATGTTTTATTGTACACTGAAATCCATTAATATGGAGTGTCGTTTTACCCTGGGATTTTTATACTTTGCACCTCACACATTCCACATTCTCCTCTGCCTTGTAGAGTACAACACAATGAATATCTATGTCTTGACACAACACCAACAGACTTTTGACCTTACCAAGCAATGCAGAACAACGTAATTACTAAACTCTGCTGCATGGCTGCATGGAGTAAGTCATAAACATAAACAAACACCAGCACCAGATAGTGGCATTTAGCAGCAGCAGGCCAGAGACAAAGTTTCCTTTGATCTGTACCAACAGAGTCAAGAATACCTGCTTTCATATTAACAAAATGCTGTGAACACTGATAGTCCAGCAATAGCTGCAAATAATGTTGTAAAACATGTTTCAGACACCGTGTAAATGCTGCTTTAGACAGGCATCTGATTAAATCTTGGTTTCCTTCATTACACCATTTGTTGTGTTATGGATCCTGTCTTAGCAATGTCATAATACACTACTGGCCATTAAAATTGCTACACCACAAAGAGGACATGCTACAGATGCTAAATTTAACCAACAGGAAGAAAATGCTGTTATATGCAAATGATTAGCTTTTCAGAGCATTCACACAAGGTGGGCGCCGGTGGCGACACCTACAACATGCTGACATGAGGAAAGTTTCCAACTGATTCCTTATACACAAACAGCAGTTGACCGACGTTGTTGTGATGCCTCGTGTAAGGAGAAGAAATGCGTACCATCATGTTCCCGACTTTGATAAAGGTCGGATTGTAGCCTATGGCGATTGCGATTTATCGTATCGTGACATTGCTGCTCGCGTTGGTCAAGATCCGATGACTGTTAGCAAAATACGGAATCGGTGGGTTCAGGAGGGTAATACGGAACGCTGTGCTGGATCCCAACGGCCTCATATCACTAGCAGGCATCTTATCCACATGGTTGTAATGGATCGTGCAGCCACATCTCGATCCCTAAGTCAACAGATAGGGACGTTTGAAAGACAACAACCATCTGCACGAACAGTTCGACGATGTTTGCAACAGCATGGACTATCAGTTCAGAGACCATGGCTGTGGTTACCCTTGACGCTGCATCACAGATAGGACTGCCTGCGATGTTGTACTCAATTACGAACCTGGGTGCACTAATGGCAAAATGCCATTTTTTCGAATGAATCCAGGTTCTGTTTACAGCATCATGATGGTCGCATCCAGGTTAGGCGACATAGCGGTGAACGCACATTGGAAGCATGTATTCATCATCGCCATACTGGCGTATCACCTGGCATGAAGGTATGGGGTGCCATTGGTTACACCGTATTGGTCACCTCTTGTTCGCAGTGATGGCACTTTGAACAGTGGACGTTAAATTTCAGATGTGTTACGACCTGTGGCTCTACCCTTCATAACCCCACATTTCAGCAGGATAATGCACCACTGCATGTTGCAGGCCCTGTACGGGCCTTTCTGGATACAGAAAATGTTCAACTGCTGCCCTGGCCAGCACATTCTCCAGATCTCTCACCAATTGAAAATGTCTGATCAATGGTGGCCGAGCAACTGGCTCGTCACAATACGCCAGTCACTACTCTTGATGAACTGCGGTATCGCGTGGAAGCTCCATGGGCAGCTGTACCTGCACACGCCATCCAAGCTCTGTTTGACTCAATGCCCAGGCGTATCAAGGCCATTATTAAGGCCAGAGGTGGTTGTTCTGGGTACTGATTTCTCAGGATCTATGCACCCAAATTGTGTGAAAATGTAATCACATGTCAGTTCTAGTATAATATATTTGTCCAATGAATACCCATTTATCATCTGCATTTCTTCTTCTTGTAGCAGTTTTAATGACCAATAGTATAAAATTCAACAGGGATTGTATAGTTAAGTCTAATTCCCATATGAAAATGCTATTTTATTCTCAACTGTGCAGTTTTAGTTCCACTGCCATTTGCATGCCCATAGACTGAAATCATATCTGTCAGAGTACTAAGTATATAACCTAAATAAACCGATCAATTACCAGGCAATTCACCCCCCCCCTCCCCCCCCCCCCCCCCCCACCACCACCACGACCACCACCAATGCATACGTAAAATGTTCAAAACAGATCATCGCAAATGCACAAAAATTGCAAGTCAAATGTGACTCTTAATCAACACTTCGCCATCCGTGATACCATGAAAGTATTGTGAGACTGACCTGTATCAATGGTATCACTCAACCACCTTATGAAATTAATTTTAGTTTTTGGATATTTTTTCAACACAGAGTGAATGTAAACTTTGATTGATAATTAACAAATAGTGGTTTTACAGACATATGTTTAAATGAACTACTTCCTTTTTGAAAGATTTTTGTAGAAGCATAAACATATTGTAAATTGATGTGGACATTATTGGTACTGGAATCAAGTTGTTAAAAGACACACCAAGCAAACTAAAGTGATGGCCGATATTAAGGATGCATCACCAAAACATTACATGAAATATGTACACATGAAAAAAGAAAACAAAGCAAGTAGTTTGGGAATATCATCACGAAAAGTACGAACAGGCAAATCTACACATCAAGGACAAATGTGGAAACTCTAACTAGCCTACACAACATCACGAGTGAAGTAAAACAAGAGAGACCTTTTCAAAAATATTAAGTTATAACACAATAGAACTGTTCTCAAACCAATAATTTTATACACAGCTTAAAATGTTTTCCTGAATTGTATAAACAAGAGTTAAAAAATTACATAATTATTTTAGTACACTATTACAAGAATGAGAGAACAGTAAACCCAAGGAAGTATTAAGCCTGAAAAGAAAAAGAGTAATGCTGCAAAATCGACAGTGTTCAGTGGGATAAACTTACATGAACAACCAGATGCATGACAAGGTGCCTTTCAAGCAAAGGAGAGCAAACAGGTTCACTTGAAAAGAATAAGAAAACTCTGAGTAAAAAGAAAGAAAAGTTCACAGCAAAGTTGAATGATTTTTGTAATGAGAAAATCACAGCCTAGATCATGAATTCTATTGTAGTAACATGTTTCAGCCAAATCAGGCCATTCCAAAATTTGGAGAGGATGACAGCTATCACAAGCATTAGCTGGTGCACATTGTCAAATCTTAGCATTCACCAATTCATGATGGTCGTAACTACCATCCTCTCCATAATTTGTACAGAGCGATGTGGTGCAGTGGTTAACACGCTGGACTCTCATTCGGGAGGACTACGGTTCAAACATGCGTCCAGCCATCCTGATTTGGATTTTCCATGATCTCCCTAAACCACTTCAGGCAAATGCCAGGATAGTTCCTGTGAAAGGGTACAGCCGATTTCCTTCCCCATCCTTCCCTAATCTGAGCTTGTGCTCTGTCTCTAATGACCTCGTTGTCGACAGGACCTTAAACACTAGTCTACTCCTCCTCCATATTTTGTATGAGAAGATGGCCTAACACAGCCTAAACCAGTTGTCACAATAAAAATATGTGACCTAGAATGTGTTTTGTTCATAAAATTATAGAAGTGTGTGGTCACATGCCCCCGCCCCCCTCCTCTCCCCACACACCCACCTCTTCTTAAACGTGTGACTTGATTTCAACGAAACTTGGTATAAACGCTACACTTACTGTCTGGAAAGAAGCACTGGGGGTAAGAGCTACCTGGTTTCCTGGTTTCCATTGGTGTGTGGGAGACATACAAGGTGGACAGAGACTGGGGAATGGAGTGGGAGGGAGCAAGTAATGGAGAAGTGCATGTTGGGAATTACTAATAGTGACAGGAAAACAAACAAACGTTCAAGAAACAGATTGAAGTGGAACGCACAGTCAAAATGAAAATGAAAGGGCTGAAGCATGTGGATAGGCAAATGAATGATTATGAGAGATAAGAAAAGACTAAGATAGTGTATTTATGGAAAATGGGGCAGATCACATTAGAAAACAGACAGGATGAGCACAGCAGCATATAGCTGAAGACTCTGATGGACGAAAAATTTTAGTTTACTCATGCAGTAAATGTTGATAATTACACACTCACCCTCCAACATACATTCCTCCCCCCCCCCCCCCCTCCCCCTTCCCACTCCCTGAATCAATAAATACAGCTTTCTGTGTCAGAGGGATAGCACTCCTGTAAAAACGGTGAATGTAATAATTCAACCTGTCTCATTGATGAAATGTCATCAGACCTCATAGTCAGCATATATAATGGGCAAGGTGAATGATATCACTAGCTTTGATTGCATCTTCATGATTACGCAGGAAGTCGGGTTTTCACTTGATGTAGTCTCAAGTGTATACTGTGAGCATTAGTTTTGGAAAAAAACTGCCAACACTACAGTCAATTGTTGTGGGCAATAACATGCTTTCAAGCAGCAGGTATTGTTAACTATACAGGATTGTATTGGTAGACAGGCAGACCACAGTGCAGCAAATCAGTCACCAAATAAATGATAGACAATAACAGCCAGTGAGTAGCCATATAAGATAGGGTCATCTGCTAACATTTTACAGGACACACATTAGCATGGGGCTTTATATAAACCAAGTATTATTATTATTATTATTTCTTTCTTTTCTCAGACGTTATGTCTGGTCAAAAATGGAAAGTGACGCAGACCTTGATCAAGCGTGACTTCCTTTTAACTGTACGGTATCTGTTATATTGCATTTAGGGACTTTTGGGTGATTGAACATGTATCAATAATTACGGATTTCTGTAGTTGTATATATAAGTTTGGATGTAGCTGTATTGCATTGATGTACTGGTGGATATTGTGTGGTATGAATCCTGTAGTTGATAGTATAATTGGTATAATGTCAACTTTATCCTGATGCCACATGTCCTTGACTTCCTCAGCCAGTTAGATGTATTTTTCAATTTTTTCTCCTGTTTTCTTTTGTATATTTGTTGAATTGGGTATGGATATTTCGATCAGTTGTGTTACTTTCTTCTTTTTATTGGTGAGTATGATGTCAGGTTTGTTATGTGGTGATGTTTTATCTGTTATAATGGTTCTGTTCCAGTATAATTTGTATTCATCATTCTCCAGTATATTTTGTGGTGCATACTTGTATGTGGGAACGTGTTGTTTTATAAGTTTATGTTGTAAGGCAAGCTGTTGATGTATTATTTTTGCTACATTGTCATGTCTTCTGGGGTATTCTGTATTTGCTAGTATTGTACATCCGCTTGTGATGTGATCTACTGTTTCTATTTGTTGTTTGCAAAGTCTGCATTTATCTGTTGTGGTATTGGGATCTTTAATAATATGCTTGCTGTAATATCTGGTGTTTATTGTTTGATCCTGTATTGCAATTATGAAGACGATACGGGTGTTGCCATGTAGTGTTTTCTTTTTCCAATTTACTTTCTTCGTATCTGTTGATGTTATGTGATCTAGAGGGTTGTAGAAGTGGTTATGAAATTGCAGTGGTGTAGCCGATGTATTTATATGAGTAATTGCTTTGTGTATTTTGCTAGTTTCTGCTCGTTCTAGAAAGAATTTTCTTAAATTGTCTACCTGTCCATAATGTAGGTCATTTATGTTGATAAATCCCCTTCCTCCTTCCTTTCTGCTTAATGTGAATCTTTCTGTTGCTGAATGTATGAGATGTATTCTATATTTGTGGCATTGTCATCGTGTAACTGTATTGAGTGCTTCTAGGTCTGTGTTACTCCATTTCACTACTCCAAATGAGTAGGTCAATATTGGTATAGCATAAGTAGTTACAGCTTTTGTCTTGTTTCTTGCTGTCAATTCTGTTTTCAGTCTTTTTGTTAGTCTTTGTCTATATTTTTCTTTTAGTTCTTCTTTAATATTTGTGTTATCTATTCCTATTTTTTGTCTGTATCCTAGATATTTATAGACATCTGTTTTTTCCATCTCTTCTATGCAGTCGCTGTGGTTATCCAATATGTAATCTTCTTGTTTAGTGTGTTTTCCCTTGACTATGCTATTTTTCTTACATTTGTCTGTTCCAAAAGCCATATTTATATCATTGCTGAATACTTCTGTTATCTTTAGTAATTGGTTGAGATCTTGATTTGTTGCTGCCAGTAGTTTTAGATCATCCATGTATAGCAAATGTGTGATTTTGTGTTGGTATGTTCCAGTAATATTGTATCCATAATTTGTATTATTTAGCATGTTGGATAGTGGATTCAGAGCAAGGCAGAACCAGAAAGGACTTAATGAGTCTCCTTGGTATATTCCACGCTTAATCTGTATTGGCTGTGATGTGATATTATTTGAATTTGTTTGGATATTAAGTGTGGTTTTCCAATTTTTCATTACTATGTTTAGGAACTGTATCAATTTAGGATCTACTTTGTATCTTTCCAATATTTGTAGTAACCGTGAGTGGGGTACACTATCAAAAGCTTTTTAGTAATCAATGTATGTGTAGTGTAGCGACCTTTGTTTAGTTTTAGCTTGATATGTCACCTCTGCATCTATTATCAGTTGCTCTTTACATCCTCGTGCTCCTTTGCAACAGCCTTTTTGTTCTTCATTTATAATTTTGTTCTGTGTTGTATGTGTTATTAATTTCTGTGTAATGACTGAAGTTAATATTTTGTATATTGGTATATTGTTGGTAGGCATTTTATGGGACGATATTTAGCTCGGTTTGCTGTGTCTGCTTGATCTTCAGGTTTCAGATAAGTTATTCCATGTGTAAGTGTATCACAGAATGTGTATGGGTCTGCAATGTAACTGTTAAATAATTTATATCTAAAAACAAAGATGATGTGACTTACCAAACAAAAGCGCTGGCACGTCGATAGACACACACAAACAAACACAAACATACACACAAAATTCAAGCTTTCGCAACAAACTGTTCCCTCATCAGGAAAGAGTCACAAAATTCAAGCTTTCGCAACAAACTGTTGCCTCATCTCTTTCCTGATGAGGCAACAGTTTGTTGCGAAAGCTTGAATTTTGTGACTCTTTCCTGATGAGGCAACAGTTTGTTGCGAAAGCTTGAATTTTGTGTGTATGTTTGTGTTTGTTTGTGTGTGTCTATCGACGTGCCAGTGCTTTCGTTTGGTAAGTCACATCATCTTTGTTTTTAGATATATTTTTCCCACGGGGAATGTTTCCCTCTATTAATTCATATGTTAAATAATTTAGTTAGATGTGAATGTGTTGAGGTGAACTTCTTTAGCCAGAAATTTGGTATTTTATCTTTTCCAGGGGCTTTCCAATTGTGAGTAGAATTAATTGCTTGGGTGACTTCATGTTGCAAAATTATCACTTCAGGCATCCGCGGTATCATCTTGTATGTGTCTGTTTCTGCTTGTATCCACCATGCATGCCTGTTGTGTTGTACCGGGTTTGACCATACGTTGCTCCAGAAGTGTTCCATGTCGGTTATGCTTGGTGAATTGTCTATTTTAATGTGTGTGTTATCTATTGTCTGGTAAAATTTCTTTTGGTTTGTGTTGAATGTTTGGTTTTGTTTCCTTCTATTTTCACTTTTTTTGTATCTTCTAAGTCGTTTGGCCAATGCTTGTAATTTCTGCTTCTTTTCATCTAATTGCTCTATCGCTTCTTGTTGTGAGATTTTACCTAACCTTTTTCGTTTTTTTCTGAGATTTCATTTCTTATAAATTGTGTTAGCTGTCCGATGTCTTTTCTCAGTTTTTCTATTCTGATCTGTAGCCTGTGTTGCCATGCTGGTTTTGTGGGTTTCTTCGGTGTGTTGGTTGGTTCTGATCTCTGCCTAGTGTGTATATTTAGTGTAGTGAGTGCTCCTATATAAACCAGTAGTTGTAACTCTTCCACAGTTGTGTTTTCATTTATTTTATTGTGTATGATTGTGTTGATAGTTTTTATTGTTGTTTCGATTTGTGGGTTATTTGGCGGTCTATGCAAGAATGGTCTAATGTCTGTATTTGTGTCTTTGTATTCTATATATGTCAGCTGAAATTTCTCTTCTATATCTAACATGTGTGTCACTTCGTGTTCTATTTGTGCTTGTTCTGGTGGCTGTCTTAAGATTTTGTTTTCCTCTGATTGTTTAATTGATGCGTGTTGGTCTTTGTTTGTTTGCTCTGGAATGCTTGAGTCCATTACTGTATTTTCTTCTTCTTCTGATTGCACATTATTTTGTTACAGTATTTGTTGTACTTGTTGTTTGATGTTTTCTAATTCTGACTGGGGTATCCTGTTATTTTTGATCATTACACGGATCTGATCAGCTAGTCATTGTTCTGTTAAAAATTTTAATTCTGGGTATCTTGTAATCAATGTTGTGTATACTTGTGATCTGTATCCAGTTGTGTTGGTTCCTAGGTTTGTTGCTTGGTAATAACAGAACATAAGGTGTCATCTGACCATCTCATCCTCTGTCTTTGTTTTCCTTCTAGGGTGGTTGCAGGAAGCATATCCTGCAAAACACCTCTATTTGGATTTAAATCATTTTCCAGTTGGCTAGCAGTGTCGTTACCATTGTGGGTGGGCATAGGGCTCAAGCGTCGTCCCCGACCATGACGGCGCTTGTCCGAGGCTTCTTTAGTTCTGTCCTGAACCAAGTAATCACACTAAAAGGGGGGTTAGCCCTATTAGTGATTTGTTCTTTTCGTCGCCTTTTACGAGTGGAAGAACATACCGGAGGCCTATTCTTTTCCCGGGCCTCCACGGGTTATTATTATTATTATTATTATTATTATTATTATTATTATTAACAACAACAAACTTGTCAATAAAGAACTTTTACAAATCATTTAAACATTTGCCACTTCTGGTATAGAACATGGGTGGCACCAGCACTACATGAGGTAGCTTGAATTTATTCACTTCCTCCATTCCAACTGCACCATAGCTCTTCCCACAGCAGTCTAAACAGTACTGGACAAAATTTGTGACCTTGGCTCCTCTCATACCATTTGAAAGTGATCAGGAAACATTCAACAAATACACTGAAGCACCAAAGAAACTGGTATAGGCATGCATATTCAAATACAGATATATGTAAACAGGCAAAACACGGCACTGCGGTTGGCAATGCCTATATAAGACGACAAGTGTCTGGCATAGTTGTTAGATCAGTTACTGCTGCTAAAATGGCAGGTTATCAAGATTTAAGGTGAATTTGAATGTTGTGTTAAGTCGACACATGAGTAATGGGACACAGCATCTCTGAGGCAGCAAAGAAATACGGATTTTTGCATAGAACCATTTCATGAGTGTACCGTGAATATTAGGAATCTGGTAAAGCATCAAATCTCTGACATCGTTGCAACCGGAAAAAGATCCTGCAAGAATGGGACCAGCAATGATGAAGAGAATTGTTCAATGTGACAGAAGTGCAACCCGTCTGCAAACTGGTGCAGATTTCAATGCTGGGCCATCAACAAGTGTCAGCGTATGAGACATTCAACGAAACATCATTGATATGGGCTTTTGGAGCTGAAGGCCCAGTCATGTACCATTGAGGACTGCATGACACAAAGCTTTACACCTCACCCAGGCCCGTCAACACCAACATTGGATTGTTGATGACTGAAAACGTGTTGCCTGGTTGGACCTGTCTCATTTCAAATTGTATCGAGCAGATGGACATGTACAGGTATGGAGACAACTTCATGACTCCATGGACTCTGAATATCAGTAGGGGACTGTTCAAACTGGCGGAGGCTCTGTCATGGTGTGGGGCATGTACAGTTGGAGTGATATGGGACCCCTGATGCATCTAGATATGACTCTTGACAGGTGACACGAACGTAAGCATCCTGTCTGACCACCTGCATCCATGTTCGTTGTGCATTCCAACAGACTTGGGCAATTCCAGAAGGACAGTTCAACACCACACATGTCCAGAATTGCTACAGAGTGGTTCCAGGAAAACTCTTCTGAGTTTGAACACTTCTTCTGGTCATCAAACTCCCCAGACATGAACATTACAGAGGACATCTGGGATGCCTCACAACATACTGTTCAGCAGAGATACCCACCCGTTCATCCTCTTACACATTTATGGACAGCCCTGCACAATTAATGGTGTCACTTCCGTTCAGCACTGCTTCAGACATTAGTCGAGTCCATGCCACGTCGTGTTGCAGCACTTCTGGGTGCTCGCAGGGGCCCTACATGATATTACGCAGTTTCTTTGGCTCTTCAGTGTAGTACACTCATGATCAGAAAAAAAACAGAACACCTTCAATGACTAGAGATAGGATGTTCATATTCACAGGGCATGTACAGAAATGATTGTCATTTGAACCATGTCAGCCTGCAGGTTCAAGGTCAACATCGATATTGTGGCACAACACCACCTACTGGCAAAATGTGCCTGTGGCTTTCGTTGTTGCTATAAACTAAAGGTAATGGATCAGTGTGACTAGAGCAGATGGGCTGGATACTTCGCAAATATATCTGCGAACTGTACCACCAAATCAGTGCGTTTGAAACAGGGCACATAATTGGCATGAGAGACTGTGATGCATCCGTCCAGGAAATTGCTGCTCGTAAGGGAATGTTTCAGTAGTGCAACGGGTGTGTGTTGAATGGTTCACAGAAGGCCGTATAACACAACGAGATGTGACAAGTCACACCACCAAGGCCAACCCCACGAGAAATTGATACATCCCCGAATGGTATTGTAGGACACATCTGCATTCTCTTCATCTCTAGTGAAACAGTATAACACATTGAACACTATGAAGGTTGACAGTTTGCCACCATTTATTACGACATGGGATACATGCACGTCGTCCACTTCTCCACTGACCTTTGACGAATGTACAGAAACATTATAGATGGAAATGATGGTGTATGGAATGACATCACTGGGTACAGGAATGGCATTAGATAGTGTTTTTGGATGAATCCTGGTTCTACTTTTTTGAAAATGATGGCCACATTTTGGTTCTGTGCAGACAGGGAGAGTGGTGTCACAGTGACTGCATTCGCATGAGACATACAGTGCCAACTCAAAGCCGTGTGGTGCGGGGTACAATTGGGTACAACCACTAATCACAGTTGGTGTGTGTTCATGGCACTGCGACCAATGTGACCTACATGAATGACATCATCCTGTTACCTTTTGGCATGCCAATTCTGTACAACTAGCCAGACACAATTTTTCAGGAAGACAATGTACGACCTCATGTTGCTGCACGAACACATGCCTTCTAGGTGTCAGAGGATATCAGCCTTTTGCCCTGGCCTGCCACGTCACCAGACTTGTTGCCAATCAAAAATGTTTGGAATATGGTAAAACTAATGACAACAGCCACAGACGAACTTTGGAACCAGGTGAACGCACCATGGATGGCTATACCGCAGGATGCTTCCCACCTTATATGTGTCGATGCCATGCATGGAACAAGTTATGAGGGCAAATGGCAAACCCTGTGCCTACTAGGCAACATGACGCCTGCTGAACCAAAGTGACTGAAATGCTAATCATTTCTGCAGAACATACTAATGTGTAAATTTCCTACGAATAAAAACATCCTACATCTAGTTGTTCAAAGTGTTTTTAACATGAGCTTATTTGCAAGACAAAAGTCAGGGCCATTTGCTTGTTTGTGTTTGTAGCTCAGAACAATCACCATCACTAAGAGTTCATTGTAGTTTTAAACTTTGAATCTCTTCAAGCACAGTAATGCAATTTGTGTAAGTAATTATTGTACACTTTTTTCTTCTGAAATTTCTTGGTTACAACAGTATACAAATTACTCACTATATGGGGTTCAAAGTGTACAAATTTATCTGTTTGTCATAAGTTTTGTATTACTTTTAAATAAAAATATGTTTAAAAATTTGATTTATTCCACATTCTTCAGAAACATTTCATTTAAAGTTAGTGGGAGAAAGATTAGCATGCTAGTTCTCTTGTAAATATGTATTACATGTTTTCTGACGAGTTCTATATCCTTGAGGATCTGCTCATTATGGGTTTACAGAAGAGTATATTTAATTTAATGTTATATGAAAAAGCTGTAACACCAGACACAATGTAAAGAGTAGCACATACATGACCAAACTTAATAAGTGGGCATTTAATGACATGCTTGAACCAACTGTAGAACAATCTGGATCTCCCACATTTCCTTATCAGAGAAACTGATCAGTGTAAAAGTAGGAGACCACCTACTAGAGTGTGTGGACAGTTTTCCTTACCTTTGAAGCGTAATATCCAGTGATAATTTGGTCAGAAATGAAATCACCAACAGAGTATAAAAAGGATCTAAATTTTACGAACAAATAAGATCACTTTTATGGGATGACTTGATTCCAAAACAGGCCAAACTGATGATGTTTATTAGCTATTTCATACCAATATTGACCTACAGTATTCAAACATGCACCCTTACAAAAAGAGAATCATCATGGCTGCAAGTATCAGAGATGAGATTTCTTAGATCCACAGTCCGGAAGACCAAGATGGACAAGTTAAGGAATGAGGAGGTGAGGAAAGAAGCCGGAATAAAGACATCTCTATTAGATTGAATTGCCGCTTCTAGACTTCGATGGTATGGGCATGTGATGAGAATGGAGCCAACTAGAACAGCCAAAATAAATTTGGCAAGACAGGTGGATGGGAATAGACCTCAAGAAACACCTCGAACCCGATGGGTGGACTTGATTAAGGCTAATCTAGTGACTAGAGGAAGGACAGTGGATGATGTTCTTTGTGAACAGGCGTATTTGGACAGGATGAAGTGAAGTACCCGGGAAACTGGAACTGTTAAATGATGATGAAGAAATTGATCAGATTGATTTAGAATATGTGAAGTAGTTAATTTCTTCTTGCAAGGCTGGGCGCACACAAACTCGTTATCAGCTGGAGTTTCCAGCTCAGCAGGTGTTTGCCAGTACAGGGCTGGCCTGTTTTTTAATACAGTAGTGATTAATCTAAAACTTTTCAGGAACTCATAAATAATACCTATATCCACATGAAATTTTAAGGCTGCTATCATCTGATTGTACTAACTTAATCATCACAAAAATTTATAAATGTTTCTGTTAGTATTTACTTTGTTTATGAATGACACTTACAGTGTTATCAATATTTATGATATCTGACTATCACTGCAAGTTGTAAAATGAATCTTAATTTAAACATTACAAATTGAAACTGCTATTAAATCACAAAGCTGAGCTATGAACACCAGTGTGGCTATAGTCAGACGATACTAAATAGATATAAATCTCTACTAAATGTAACTTGTGACAGAAGTTCAGAGACAAAATGAGAAGTGTCAAGAGACACACAATGGCAAATAGTAAATTATCAAACAAGTTCGGTAACAGATTGTGGGCACATGAACACAACATGGGCACAGAAAAGCAGCACTTATAACTACAGAATTTAAACAAATGCTCTAATAAAAATGTACACAGAGAGTAACACTGAACTGCAACAATTAAAAACAAAATACCATACTGAAGTTCTGAGGTCTGAGCACAAGAACACTGTGTCACAATATAATGCATAAATGTGGGTGGATTTATGATTTATGGTTAAGTTATAACTAAACAAACAATTTTTTGAACCAAGAAGCATAATTTCACAAAGAAAAAATGTTTCTATTATATTTCTGGTGTAAAAGGTAAGTGATATAGAGAGGTATCAATTTAATTTCTCTAAGGAAATGCAAGAAAATGTAATAGTGGATTGAACTATACATTGTCTTCTGTTTATGTGTTAAATGTGACTGTGCTTCTATTAAACTGCTTGGGTTTCATCTTCACTTAAAATTGACATGAAGAATTCATACTGAATAATGAGTTAAATATTTATTAAGAAATTCTAGGTCATGTGTTAGTGATAACCTGCTGTTCTTAGCATATTATACTTTTCTCTTCAGCTGCTCATTACATAAAGTTTCTTTTTGGGAAAAAAGCTTAATGGGAAAAAAAGGCTAGCAGCAGCATTTATGGAGTCAAAAGTAATGACTGCTATCACCATAGCTCAAGAAATTAAAAATACAACCAGGTATGTTCGTCTTTATTTCAAATTACATGATATTAACAAAGGAAAAGCTATGGAACCATGAAGTGCAACAATCTGCTTACCAGTATGGCACCCACAGAAAGCAGAACAGATTGATATTACACCTGCCTGACTCCAGAAAACAGAAGAAAACTCATGACAGTTACACACACATGGGTTCACATTATTTAATTACTGCCAGCATGGGTATATGGTGTGTCACTTAGTTCATTCAGAAGCAGCATGTGAAAATGACTTAAATAAAATCTATTTCATCCAACATAAATATTCAAAAGTGGTATAAAGATGATCTTAAGTACTAATGTTCTTTCATTTATGTCGTAAATGTACACATATATTCAATAAATATCATTCATCATTTTGTATACAAATTGTATATAGACCAGTAATAGCAATCGCTGATAAATGTTACCATATCTTTTTCACGATTTATATAAGAATTTGTACATGTATGTATGTATGACAAAATGATGAAATCAATTACATTTATAAGTTTAAAGTAGAATGACAAGTATTAAAAACATAAAAGCAAAGGGAGCATAGATAACAGATTGATAGAAATATTTGCATCTGTAGGGTAAGAGGAAAAATGGGAGAAGTCTACGTGCCAGTATGCATGTATTCATTGAAAGTCTACTGAGGGCTGTAAATCAGTGATTAAACTTTTACAAGTTTCCCATAGAATCCATGTTGCAGTTTGTTAGCTACTTTAAGATTACAGGCAGGACTTTGTAGCAGTGACTCAGGGTGAGCTCATGCTTAACACATGTAAGGTCAGACTCCCAGTATCTTAGATACTGTTCATGCTCAGCCACTCTAAGTGGCTTAGCACTACTTGATTGGCAAACGTAAAACATAAAACAATCACCACACTTTGTACACTCCATTGTTAACCATTAGTTGTATCTCATCTGTAATGTTAAACAAGGAATGGGCTGTGATACTCTTTGCTATACAAAATTTCTCACAACCATATGGTTGTCCTATGTATCGCATTGTACAACACTAAAAAAATTGCAACAGGAATTACTGAGATGTTGCTCGGAGGAGGATCATATCTCTAGCTTCTGTATCTTTTATGAGATATTGTTAATCCAGGCAGAATTTGATTTTGATGAATAACTTTACATGTCTCTGCTTGAAAAATCTTGCTATGAAATTGGAACAGATATAAAATGATGGTCCCTGGATGGCATGCTGAATTTTCCTATGCTGTTGGTTCCAGGGAAAAAAAATTATTTCTGCCTCTATTGCAGTTACTCTGAAATTATTTAAGAGTCATATTGTGCATTTGCATGGATGTTAATGCTCATATATAGGATGTTGAACAATTTTTCACCAATTCAAAAGTGAGTCAAATAATTTGTTGTAATCTGTTTGTTGTTTGCTAGTATTCTTAGCACATGTTCAGAATCCTGTCTACATACTCTTGAAGAAGTATTACCTTTGTCAGCTATGGAGTTCTTACCAAAAGTTTTACAAAAAGAAAATTGAAGGCGAAATCAACCACTTGTTTAAAAATGTAAATCTTAAAAGTGAAGAATTTTTTCTAGTTATATACTAGTGGTTGTCTTATGTCTTCTACATTCAGAGTGGCATAATCTGGGTACAATGACCATGTGTCAGATTTATTGTTAACGTATTAACAGTATCACTTTATTCCTCAGAAATTGAAGTAATAGAAATCAGGCATTGTGCTCAAATACAAGAACAGATTAATTCTACCCCCCTTTTGCAAGGATGTAAAGGGCGTCCCCACAATTTCATGCAAGATTTGAATTTTGCACCATTTGTGAGGCAAAGTGTAAAGGGACACAGAAAGAGAGAGAGAGAGAGAGAGAGAGAGAGAGAGAGAGAGAGCTGACAACTTAGGGTTATCGAAAATGGACTGCCACGCGAAAGAAAATGTCTTTTCAGTGTTGAAACAATATTTTAAAAATAATAAGATCTGACAGCTACAGCTTGCAATTTCTGTATAAAATATGATTGGAACAGCAATTTAACTTCATCAACTGTGAAAAAATTAACTAAAAAATTATGGAGACTGAATCAATTACTGATCTCAAACACTCTGGCCATCCTTCAACAAACTGTGCAACACAAAGCATTGAAGCAGTTTGTGAAAGTGTTGCTGAAAGTCCAGGTACGTCAAATTGCCACCTGGTCAAGAACTGGACATTTCAAGAAGCTCTCTACAGTGTATTCTCATGAAAGATTTGTATCTTCATATTTACAAGGTTCAGTTGACTCAAAAACTGAAGTCTACTGAACACACACACCAAATAGAGATCACTCAATGGATTTCAAGAGGATGTCAACTTATCAAATAAAATCACCTTCCGCAATGAGGCTCATTTTCATTTTGACAGCTGGGTTATTGACAAAACTGTTGCATTTGGGGTTTAGAAAATCCAAGTGATTGTTGAGAAACAAATGCATCCTTATTCACTGATTGGTGTGGTTTTGGCACTGGGGCACCATCGGAGCATTCTTCTTTCAAAATGTGGCTACTAAGGCAGCAAGAGTTAATGATGCTCACAATCCCGACAGGATAAAACCGTAATTTTTTTTGCGCCTAAACTGCAGTATGTGGATGTAAATGACTTGTGGTTTCAACAAGATAACAGCTACATGCCATACAGCCCAAGAAACAATTCAATTACTACCTGAGTCATTTCCAAGTTGTGTCATTTCCCATTTTGATGATCAGAATAGGACATCCAGATCATATGATTTCTAAAACAACTCACACCTTTAAGGAGAAAGTTTATTGTATCAACAAAATTCAGGCACCTTCATGCAAAATGTCATGCAAAATTTTGACAACAGAGTGTGTGTGTGCCAGCAAAGTAGTGGAGATCATTTACCCAATATGCTATTCCCCACATAGCCCTGTGCTCTGTACTTTAATTAAATTTTTAAACTGTTTCTATCAAAATTACTTCCTGTGTGAATTCTGGGAAACTTATTTTGAAGCAATTCTGGGACACTTATTTTGAAGCAATAAATACATAATCATTGGACAAAAATACTTTAGTGTTACCTGTTGCAGGGTAAGTCACACGCTGTACGTCTGCCAATAAAACAGATTTCTACCTGTCATAACAGGGTTGATCATTACCAGGTTTTCATTCTTCCATCATTAATGAAAATATTTCAGACAACATAACAGCATTTCTGTTCTTGGTTGTAATTCAGTTTCTTTAACTGTTTCGCATTTGCTTTGGCATTTGTGTCCTGGATACCCTGTCACATATTACTTCCAATACATTGAACATAAAGTTTTCTGTTAAAAGTAATGTATTGTAATGTTGTTGTTGTTGTTGTGGTCTTCAGTCCTGAGACTGGTTTGATGCAGCTCTCCATGCTACTCTATCCTGTGCAAGCTTCTTCATC
The DNA here is from genome assembly GCF_021461385.2 of Schistocerca piceifrons. Classification (NCBI taxonomy): domain Eukaryota; kingdom Metazoa; phylum Arthropoda; class Insecta; order Orthoptera; family Acrididae; genus Schistocerca; species Schistocerca piceifrons. The sequence continues at coordinate 49,399,639 of NC_060144.1, forward strand.
TCCCAGTACTTACTGCAACCTACATCCTTCTGAATCTGTTTAGTGTATTCATCTCTTGGTCGCCCTCTATGATTTTTACCCTCCACGCTGCCCTCCAATGATAAATTTGTGATCCCTTGATGCCTCAGAACATGTCCTACCAACTGGTCCCTTCTTCTTGTCAAGTTGTGCCACAAACTACTCTTCTCCCCAATCCTATTCAATACCACCTCATTAGTTATGTGATCTACCCATCTAATCTTCAGCATTCTTCTGTAGCACCACATTTCGAAAGCTTCTATTCTTTTCTTGTCCAAACTATTTATCGTCCATGTTTCACTTCCATACATGGCTACACTTCATACAAATACTTTCAGAAACGACTTCCTGACACTTAAATCTATACTCGATGTTAACAAATTTCTCTTCATCAGAAACGCTTTCCTTGCCATTGCCAGTCTACATTTTATATACTCTCTACTTCGACCATCATCAGTTATTTTGCTCCCCAAATAGCAAAACTCCTTTACTACTTTAAGTGTCTCATTTCCTAATCTAATTCCCTCAGCATCACCCGACTTAATTTGACCACATTCCATTATCCTCGTTTTGCTTTTGTTGATGTTCATCTTATATCCTCCTTTCAAGACACTGTCCATTCCGTTCAACTGCTCTTCCAAGTCCTCTGCTGTCTCTGACAGAATTACAATGTCATCTGCAAACCTCAAAGTTTTTATTTCTTCTCCATAGATTTTAATACCTACTCCAAATTGTTCTTTTGTTTCCTTTACTGCTTGCTCAATATACAGATTGAATAACATCGGGGGCAGGCTACAACCCTGTCTCACTACCTTCCCAACCACAGCTTCCCTTTGATGTCCCTCGACTCTTATAACTGCCATCTGGTTTCTGTACAAATTGTAAATAGCCTTTTGCTCCCAGTATTTTACCCTTGCCACCTTTAGAATTTGAAAGAGAGTATTCCAGTCAACATTGTCAAAAGCTTTCTGTAAGTCTACAAATGCTAGAAACGTAGGTTTGCCTTTCCTTAAACTTTCTTCTAAGATAAGTCGTAAGGTTAGTATTGCCTCACGTGTTCCAATATTTCTATGGAATCCAAACTGATCTTCCCCGAGGTCGGCTTCTACCAGTTTTTCCATTCGTCTGTAAATAATTCACCTTAGTATTTTGCAGCAGTGACTTATTAAACTGATAGTTCGGTAATTTTCAGATCTGTCAACACCTGCTTTCTTTGGGATTGGAATTATTATATTCTTCTTGAAGTCTGAGGGTATTTCACCTGTCTCATACGTCTGGCTCACCAGATGGTAGAGTTTTGTCAGGACTGGCTCTCCGAAGGCCATCAGTACTTCCAATGGGATGCTGTCTACTCCTGGGGCCTTGTTTCGACTCAGGTCTTTCAGTGCTCTGTCAAACTCTTCACGCTATATCATATCTCCCATTTCATCTTCATCTACATCTACATCCTCTTCCATTTCCATAATATTGTCCTCAAGTACATCACCCTTTTATAGACCCTCTATATACTCCTTCCACCTTTCTGCTTTCCCTTCTTTGCTAAGAACTGGGTTTCCATACAAGTGGCTCTCTTTTCTCCAAAGGTCTCTTTAATTTTCCTGTAGGCAGTATCTATCTTGCCCCTAGTGAGATAAGCCTCTACATCCTTACATTTGTCCTCTAGCCATCCCTGCTTAGCCATTTTGCACTTCCTGTCGACCTCATTTTTGAGACGTTTGTATTCCTTTTTGCCTGATTCATTTACTGCGTTTTTATATTTTCTATTTTCATCAATTAAATTCAATATTTCTTCTGTTACCCAAGGATTTCTACTAGCCCTCGTCTTTTTACCTAATAGATCCTCTGCTGCCTTCACTACTTCATCTCTCAAAGCTACCCATTCTTCTTCTACTGTATTACTTTCCCCCATTCCTGTCAATTGTTCCCTTATGCTCTCCCTGAAACTCTGTACAACCTCTGGTTTAGTCAGTTTATCCAGGTCCCATCTCCTTGAATTCCCACCTATTTCCAGTTTCTTCAGATTTAATCTACAGTTCATAACCAATAGATTGTGGTCAGAGTCCACATCTGCCCCTGGAAATGTCTTACAACTTAAAACCTGGTTCCTAAATCTCTGCCTTACCATTATATAATCTATCTGATACCTTCTAGTATCAATTTCTTCATCATCTGCAGAGCTAATTGGCATATAAACTTGTACTACAGTGGTAGGCATGGGCTTCGTATCTATCTTGGCCACAATAATGCGTTCACTATGCTGTTTGTAGTAGCTTACCCGCACTCCTATTTTTTTATTCATTATTAAACCTACTCCTGCATTACCCCTATTTGATTTTGTATTTATAACCCTGTATTCACCTGACCAAAAGTCTTGTTCCTCCTGCCACCTAACTTTACTAATTCTTACTATTCTATTTCCCTTTTTAAATTTTCTAACCTACCTGCCCGATTAAGGGATCTGACATTCTATGCTCCGATCCGTAGAACGCCAGTTTTCTTTCTCCTGATAATGATGTCCTCTTGAGTAGTCCCCACCCAGAGATCCGAATGGGGGACTATTTTACCTCCGGAAAATTTTACCCAAGAGGACGCCATCATCATTTAACCATACAGTAAAGCTGCATGCCCTCGGGAAAAATTACGACTGTAGTTTCCCCTTGCTTTCAGCCGTTCGCAGTACCAGCACAGCAAGGCCGTTTTGGTTAGTGTTAAAAGGCCAGATCAGTCAATCATCCAGACTGTTGCCCCTGCAACTACTGAAAAGGCTGCTGCCCCTCTTGAGGAACCACACGTTTGTCTGGCCTCTCAACAGATACCCCTCCGTTGTGGTTGCACCTACGGTACGGCCATCTATATCGCTGAGGCACGCAAGCCTCCCCACCAACAACAAGGTATTGTAAACTTTTTTTTATTTGTGAACTGACCACTTAGCATCACGCTACAATTTCATTTCTTCTTTGTCTGAAGTTTCCTCCTCCTAAAGTACTCTTTCATGTGGTCACTGTGCTGTTCATTCATCCAGGCTCTTCCAGTCTTCTTAGTTCTTTTGACTTGAAATCTTTCTAAATTTTGAATCATGGTCCGAAATGTATCCCTACTTAACATCTGAACTTCCTGAATGTTGAACCTTTCCAGATCTTTACAAGCTTCCTTAATCCATGTTGTTGTCTTCTTTTTCCACAGGTAGTCGAATATCCTTTTGGCTATTGCAGCTTTACTTGATTCTGAGAATGAAATGACAGATTCATCAGAGATGGATGGTGCAAGTGAACTACAGGCCACTGACAATGGCAGGACCACTGCCCATGGCTTTCACATTGCAGATGGAGAAGGAATAAGGAACACTACATCTAGCTCCAACTGTACCATGTGTTCTTTGCTAGCTTTCACCTACATCAATTGCCAGCTTTTCAATTGTGGCACATCTAAACTGGATCGAACTGCTGCTTCTGCATTCTGGTGTCAATTTTTGTATGATATTTGGATGAACATTTCTCTGCCTTCTGACAGTATGTGGTTTCAGACTGTCTCTCTCTCTCTCTCTCTCTCTCTCTCTCTCTCTCTCTCTCTCTCTCTCGGGTTTCCTGCAGAAAAGTATTTTGGCCTAGGTTATGATAATATAGTGTTATTAGGCTTTGTGTGTATTCCAACTTTGCAGGGGGTGTACCTGAATTGTGTGCAATAAAACACAATAACACAAGGATAGCAATAAGTTTTTCCATACTCTCATCACATCATGAAGGACCTCATGTTGATGACAGATTACAAGGGATAGAGTAAATGCATAAACTCATCAAGGTTGTGGAAGGAAACCAGTAGTGTTCTTTTTAAAGAACCATCCTGATATTTGCATTCAGCAATTTATGGAAACTACAGAGAACCTACAACTGGGTGGTCAGAGAGCAGTTCTAACCTCTCCCCTCCCAAAAGCAGCACCAGTGTCCTACCCACTGTTCACATCACTGGGTTGCAGTTATATCAGTGGACTGTGAACAAACACTGGGAGTATTTGTAAAATATAGAAGAGCATCATCAGCAGCTATTTTTGACTCACCACTCACTGCCATCAACTTTATCACAGCTGGCATTCAATTCTCTCGGTGAAATGCAATGTATGGAATATCTATTTATGGCACCTACCGCATCATTTACACGTCCCCTGAACAGCAGTTGTTATTTTTACAGTTGTGGTTACTCCCAGGCAGATGTCTGTTGCAGAAGGTGCAGACTTTGGTTGAGGAAGTTTGCTCCCTTCTTGAAACATAAGCCACATGGTTGCTGCATGTTATGCAAGTCAAATGCATGTAGTGGACACTCACCTTGAATTTAACCAATGTTAGGAACTCCAATGCAGCTACACCGTGTGTAGTCCTTAGTCTGTGTGTCCTCAGTCACTACAGTAAATTTGTCTGTACTAATTCGAAGTGACAAAGGACCTATGCTGATTCCTTGACTAGGGTACACAGAATGCAGAAATGTGTCGTATGAATTGTATCCACAGTTAATGCTAGGTATCCAGTAGAGACTTATTAGTACAGCTCGAGATTTGGTCAGTTTTTTAAAAAGTCTGTCCTTTTTGTTAGGAATTATGTTACTTTACTTTACTTTACTTTACATGAAAGGGGGAAGGTAAGTGAAAAGGAAGATTACAGTTGACTGTCTTGCTAATGATGAGGTTATTAGAGATGGAGCAATAACTCAAATGGAGCAAGAATGTGGAAAGATATTGATCACGTTCTTTACACAGGAACCACCCTGACATTTACCTTAATAGATCTACAGAACCCTGGAAAACTTAAATTGCGATGGCTAGACAGGACTGCAACATTGACTCCTCCTCAATGCAAGTCCTGTACCTTATAAAACATGAATCGTATTTCTGTTGATAGACACATATAAAAGTCACACACTACCTATCTTTCAGAACTAATAATTCCTTTCTCAGGGGGGAGAGGTTGGGGAAGATTAAAAGGGCACAGGAGGTCACACACTAACACAGCCTCATTAAGAAAGAGAGAGAGAGAGAGAGAGAGAGAGAGAGAGAGAGAGAGAGAGAGAGAGAGAGATAGAGAGAGAGAGAGAGAGAGAGAGAGGGTGGGGGGGGATGCAGCGGGCGGTGGGGGGGGGGGGGGGGGGAACCTCAGAAATACACCTACTGTTCTACTGTTACACAGTATTGCCCTAGTCTTGAATACTGCAATGTTTTACTCTGCCAAGTCTATGATTTTGTCAAGTCAAACCCACAAATGAAATCCTCTGTCCATGATGTCCTCCCCACACCACCCTCTGTCACCTTCCCATTGCTCTCTCAACCTCCCCCACAACTAACTTGCATCCACTGCATTGTGTTTTATTTTTGCATGACCACCACTAAATTGGTTGACATTAATGGGCACAGAAAAACTCTCCATATTGGGGACTCCCAGTACCCAGTAGGTGAAAATGACCCACTATTTACCTTTACTTCCCACTCTGTCCTTATCATCTCTGAACAAAAGTTGGTCCAGTGCTTACCAGTTTATCATATCTTTGACACCTCCTCAATCCTTTTTGACTACCGTTGTCCTCCCCACAGGTGGATCTCTCTCATCCTTGAAACATATCCCTCTCTCCTTCCTGAGGAAGGAACAATTAGTTCCAAAAGCTAGGAAGTGTATAACTTTTAGTTTTATAGTACTCACCAACAATTGTATTTTGTAGTCTATTAGTTTTCTTTCTTGAACAATGGGAACTCCAGGATGGAATAAAGGCAATATTATGAAAAGGATAAAGTGCCACTCATCACATAGAGAAGATGCTGAGTTGCAGACATGCACAATGAAAAGACAGACTGACTGACTGACTGACACACAGAGTCGCTGGGTGTTGTAGCCGGACTGTGGCAGTCCGGGCAGAGACAATGGTCATTATGTGTGTGTGTGTGTGTGTGTGTGTGTGTGTGTGTGTGTGTGTGTGTGTGTGTGTGTGTCTGTGTGTGTGTGTGTCTGTGTCTGTGTCTCTGTGTTTGTGTGTGGAAGCGCACGCGCGCGCATTTCAGAGGAAGGCCTTTTGGCCGAAAGCTTTAATGTGGAGCAGTCTTTTCATTATGCCTGTCTGTGACTCAGCATATCTATATGGTGCATAGTTTTCTATGGATATTCCTTTGATACAACTACCAATATTTAGTCAATTCAGTGAAGAGCAATCAGTTGTATACATAATATACAACTGAAATGCAACAGAATGACTTGGTTTATCATTGATAGAGGAAAACAGGATTTACATATCCTCGTTCAGAAAATTGTAAAACTTTAGTGCTGTAATCTTTTTTTACTATTTGTTAAAGCTGGTTATTCTGTGATCAGTTTTGTGACAGTATTTCCTGATATAATTTTTCGTTACTTTCTCCTTTTCATAGCACTGTGGTGTCAACTGCAACTATGATTATTTACGGGCATCAATTTATGAAAGGAACAAAAGTGGGCCCTTGGAGTACACCATACTTAATTAAATCACACTGACATTTGTTCAGAAATAACTTTACATTTGAGAATGTACTTGGTGCTCACTACCTGCTTAAGATTGCTCAGGAAGGAACTGATGCATTTGTAGGACATATACTTCTCAATCTTTGACAGCAGAATACTGATTCACCATGTCAAAAGCTTTCAATAGTCAATAAACACTCCTCCTGGCTCCTGTTTCTTGTCTGTCATGCTTAATATGCAGTTTACACACTCAAAAGTTGCAGTTGATGTTGACATTAGAGACACGAGTATCATTAGGAGTGCCCTAATGCTATTATTCTCTCGATATATATAAATGATTTGGCAGACAGGATGGACAGTAATTTGCAGTTGTTTGCTGATGATGCTGTAGCGTATGGTAAGGTGATGAAGCTGAGCGACTGTAGAAGTATATAAGATGACTAGACAAAATTTGTAGCTGGTGTGATGAATGGCAGCTAACTCTATATGTAGAAAAATGTAAGGTAATGTGGATGAGTAGGAAAAACAAACCCATAATGTCTGGATAGCGCATTAGTAGTGGGATGCTTGACATAATCATGTCATTTAAACAGATGGGCAACATGACATGAAACAAACATGTGAGGGTTGCGGTAGTGTGGAAGTTGAATATTCAACTTCGGTCTATTGGGAGAAAGTGTTGTTCATCTCTAAAGGAGACCGCATATAGGATGTTGTGCGACCTATTCTTGAGTATTGCGCAAGTGTTTGGGATCCGTGCAAGGTCAGATTAAAGAAAGACATCGAAGCAATTCAGAGGCAGGTTGCTAGATTTGTTAGTGGTAGGTTCCAACAACACGGATGTGTTACGGGGATGCTTCAGGAACTCAAATGGGAACTCCTGAAGGGAAAGCAACGTTCTTTTCAAGGAACACTACTGAAAAAATTTAGAGTATCAGCATTTGAAGCTTACTGCAGAAAAATTCTGTTTACTCCAACATACATTGCAACCACGGACCATGAACATAAGATATGAGAAATTAAGGCTCATACGGAGGCATATGGACAGCCTTTATTCTTTTGTTCTATTTGCGAGTGTAAGAGAAAAGAAAATTACTAGTAGTGGTATGGCGACTCTCTGCTATGTGCTGTAAGTTGGATTGTGGAGTATCAATGTAGATGTAGACCTCTTACACTGAAGAGCCAAAGAAACTGGTACACCTGCCTAATATCATGTTGGGCTCCTGCAAGCATGCAGAAGTGCCGCAACATGACGTGGCATGGACTCGACTAATGTCTGAAGTAGTACTGGAGGGAACTGACACTATGAATCCTGCAGAGCGGTCCATAAATCCATAAGAGTATGAGGAGGTGGAGATTTCTCCTAAACAACACATCGCAAGCCATCCCTGATATGCTCAACAATGTTCATGTCTGGGGAGTTTGGTGGCCAGCGAAAGTTTTTAACTCAGAAGAGTGTTCCTGCTGCCACTCTGTAGCAATTCTGGACCTGGGGGGAGGGATGTCCCATTGTCCTGCTGGAATTGCCGAAGTGCGTCAGAATGCACAACGGACAGGAACGGATGCAGGTGATCAGACAGGATGCTTACATATGTGTCATCTGTAGGATCATATCTAAATGTATCAGGGGTCCCATATCACTCCAAATGCACACGCCCCACGCCATTACAAAGCTTTAACCAGCTTGAACAATTCCAGACTGACATGCTAGGCCCATGGATTCACAAGGTTGTCTCCACACCCATACATGTCCATCCACTCAATACAATTCGAAATGAGACTTGATCGACCAGGCAACATGTTTCCAGTCATCAACAGTCCAATGTCGGTGTTGACAGGCCCAGGCAAGGTGTAAAGCTTTGTGTCATGCAGTCATCAAGGGTACACAGGTGGACCTTCAGCTCCAAAAGCCCATATCAATGATGTTTCATTGAAAGGTTCGCACACTGACACTTTTTGATGGCCGAGCATTGAAATCTGCATCAATTTGTGGAAGGATTTTACCTCTCTCTGATGAACGACTCTCTTCAGTCATCATTGGTCCTGTTCTTGCAGGATCTTTTTCTGCCCGCAGCAATGTCAGAGATTTGATGGTTTACCAGTTTCCTGATATTAATGGTACACTTGGGAAATGGTTATATGGGAAAACCCCTATTTCATTGCTGCCTCAGAGATGCTGTGTCCCATTGCTCACATGCCCACTATAACACCAAGTTCAGACTCACTTAAATCTTGATAACCTGCCACTGCAACAGCGATTGCTGATTCCATTGTTTATCCATTGACTCACTGCATAAATGAATCATTTTCAGAGGAGCTGAAATTATCTAGTGTGGCGCCTGTGTGCAAAAACAGTGACAAAGACAACCCTTTAAGTTTCAGGCCAATATCAATAGCTCCAGTCGTGGCCAAAATGATAGAATAAATTATTTATACCATCAGCTGTCTGCTCACTTTGAAAAACCTGGAATATTTAATGTAGCACAATATGGATAGAAGAAAATCATCAACAGTAGACACAATAGACTCTGTAATTAAATATGTTCTTCAAGTGTTTGAGGAGAAGGTATTTGCTCATTCCACGTTCTGTGATATGAGTAAAGCATTTGATTGTGTAGGACATGACACACTTCTACAGAAACTCCATTTGTATGGCATCCGGGAGTACATCCTAAAACTACTAAAATCTTATCTCCAAAATCATAGGCATGTAGTGTGTACTGGCACAGTAAAGTCTATCGAGAAACAAACTAAGGTGGGAGTTCCTTTATAAGTTCCAAATCAATGCTATTTGCAGATGACACTACCTTCCTAAACTATAAGAATGATCTAAATAAGTTCAAAGATTCTGCTGACAATACACTCGCCCAAGTGTCATACTGGTTCAGGTCAAATGGGTTTGTCCTGAATGAGAACAAAACACAAAAAATAGTATTTAGTCCAAAGGACAAAAGTCCTTTTAATAATCCCTTAATAATCCATGTTATACAAATTTCTTGGGGGTACAACTAGATGAAAAATTGTCCTGGGAGTAACACATTAGTGTTAACTTATCCAGAGTAATTTACTTATTAACATGTCTTATGAAATGTGTACCAGAAGCTTATATTAAAACATCTTATTCTGCACTTTTTCAAAGTACCATGTCATATGGACTTATTCTCTGGGGAAACTCAAGCCATGTTGAGAACATATTACTTCTGAAGAAGAATGCAATCAGAGTCATTACATGTTCTCAGCATAAAGCACATTGTAAGCCTTTCTTCTCTGAATGTAAAATAATGACTGTTATAAATCAGTGTAGATACCAAGTGTTAACCCAAACAAAAAAGAATCTACATGAAGTAAAACGTAGAAATAATATTCATGTTCACAACAATAGGAATAATAATTCCATACACATGTTAATAAGCTTCTGCAAAGGGTACAAGACTTTCAAGAGTGTGAATTTGGGAAAACATTAAATAAATGGCTTGTTGCCAACCTCTTCTATGAATTAAAATTTAGAGAACAGGCATGTGAAGCTGACTGTCAAATGATTCTATTGCCCGCAACTTATGAGGGTTGAATGAAAAGTAATGCCTCCACCTTTGTTAAATCAGTTTGGATGGGAATATTTTAATAAATCAAATGCAGAAATAATCCTAATTACCAATACTCACTTTTCCACATAATTACCAGCCAATTGGATACATTTCTGCCAACAATGAAAAAGTTTTCTGAAGCAGTCACGGAAGAAGTCGAAACTCTGTTTCCACAACCACAGACTCACAGTTGTCTCAACATCTTCATCAGAAGCATAATGATATCCCTGCAGATCGTCTTTCATTATCAGGAACAGATGGAAGTCAGACGGTGCTAAACCTGGACTGTATGGAGGATGCCATTCAGTCTCTGAAGTTCTGCTGTGGCACATGAAGTGTGTGGTTTGGCATTGTCATGCTGCAGGAAAACATTTCCCTCTTCCTTTCGGACATTTGTTAGCCTTCGTTTCAGCGTTCGCAGTGTTGTGATGTAATGCTCTGAATGTATTGTTGTTCCACGATCAAGGAAATCAACATGGGTTACCCCATCTGCATCCCAAGACACTGTGACCATGATTTTTCCAGCTGAGGGCTGCATCTTGAATTTCTTTTTCTGGGGCGGGCCTTTTGTCGATATTTCATAGACTGACATTTCGTCTCCGGGTCGTAATGATGTACCCACATTTCGTCTCCTGTCATAATTGAATGGAGAAAGGCATCACCATTATTCTCAAAACATGACAGGAGTTCCTGGCAAATTTCAAGTCTGTGCGCTTTCATTTCAGGAGTCAGCACAGATCTTCCAATAGGCAAACAAAGCAGTACTATGACCCACACGTTCTTGTGAAATGCCAATTGTGCTTTCAGTTTCTCTCTGAGAGATATTATAATCATCCTGAAACAATCTGTCAACATTTTGGTCATGAAACCCGGTGGTTGCTGTCACAGGATGTCGAACTCTTTATTTGTCATGCAGGTCAGATGTTCCCACCTCAACATCTTTAAACTTACTCGCTCAATGACGCACAGTACTCACATCAACACAATCACCATAGCTCAATGACGCACAGTACTTGCATCAACACAATCACCATAAACTGCTTTCATTCTCTGATGGATCTCCTTTGGGGTGACACTTTCTGCTGTCAGGAATTCAATGACTGCATCCTGCTTAAATCACATTGACTAACCACTTAAATCACATCCCATTTTATTTACTTTGTTTAGCGGTGATTGTATTTTTTTCTCCAAACTTCAATGATAATTCATGTGTCTTGAACCACTTGCTGAAATCTTCATTAATGTCATTTCACAGATCATCAAGATGGCGGCGAGTATACACGTAGTTTCAAATTGCTCGGTAATTTGTGATCGTATTTCGTCAGTGAAGTGTACCATATGCCATAAACTTGTGTTAAATGGATTAAGAATTTGCACGTTCAATCATAAGTGGTGCCATACCCATTGTTTCTCACAATCGGAAGTTATAAATAAGTGTGACTGCGGTATAGAATGCAACGGGCGGGACAAAGCCAGTGAAATGCACAGGGCAGGTTTGCAAGTGAATGTAGAGAACGAACTTACGAAAGAACTCAATTATATTATAAAATACGCAAAAATGCTTGAAAACTTGGTAATAAGTGGGAGAAATTCCTCAAAATCTAGCCTACAAGAGTTCTCAAATACCAGTCAAATAAGCAGCACACGACCAAAAACAAAAACAGCGGAACTTACTTTAAAACTAAGTAATAGGTTTAGTGTGCTTGAAAATAGCACAGAGGATAGCACAGAGGAGAAAGAACAATCAAATTGTACCATCATCCACACGGACAGTTCAGTGATCAACGCTAAATTGCGCTCACAAAGCAAAACAAATCGGCCTGCTATTTGTAAACAAAACAAAAAACACATGTTGGAAAATAGACATGAAATCCTTATTCTAGCAGACAGCCATGGAAGAGGTGTAGCCGAAATTATGAGTTCTAAGAAAACAGGATTCAAGGTAAATGGCGTAATCAAATCAGGAGCGCCACTATGTGAAGTTTTAAATAGCTGTAATCAATCTATGACGAATGGCAGCACATGTGTGATAATTGGAGGCGCCAACGATGTATACCACAACGAAACTAGACGTGCTACAACAGTTTTAAAGCAAGTAATTTGTAAAATGCCTGAAGTGAAATTTTTTGTTGTCAGTATCCCTCATAGGTGTGATCTCATGGAAAACTCTTGCGTGAATACTGAGATTATTACCGCCAACAGACTTTTCGCTAAGATATGTCGAGGTTATCCTAATGCTACATATGTTGGGATAAATAGTGATTGCAGAGAGCATTTTACAGAGCATGGACTTCACAGAAACATGAAAGGGAAAGAAGCCATGAGTGCTGAAATATCGAATGCTATTAATGACTCTAAAGTAGAACGAAACACTATTACCCTGTCTGAAAACGGTCTTATTAAAGTATCAACATTAGCGGAAACAGGAAGAGCTGATGTCCCACAATCATTGGTAGCAACAGAAGATTCTTTGACGGTAGAAGAAGTAAAAAAAATCTGAAGTGTCGTCCAGTACAGCAGCCACATCAGCCAAATTGTCAGTAGTGTCGAAATCATCAAAAACAGCTGAACCATTATCATCAGAAGCAGATGTACCACCCTCCCCAGCAGGTTCAAAATCAAGTCCAGAATCTGTGACTAGTCCATCAATCAGAAGAACAGAGGCAAGAACAGTGGTACAAAATGCCACTCAGATATCATCAACAGAAGAAAAATCAACACCATCGGAGCTTCATTTATCAGCTTCATACGCAGCTTCAACGTCCACAGTAATGTCAGTGCCAACTGTAGTTCAAGATTTAAACGAAAATACAGTTTCAGCAAAAGTTCCAGTATCAATTGGAACATCACTTCCAGTATCAATTGGAACATCACTTACAAAACCAGACTCAGCATCAAAACTGGCAGCATCTCCAACATCCACTGAATCATCAGCTTCAGAAACACCTCCAGCATCCACTGAAACAGCAGCTACAACTACAGATACAAGAAGTATGGTGGCACGTCCAGGGGTAAGAAATACAAGGAGCAGGAAACGTGTAATTCTTAAGGATTTTTGGTACCCAGCCTCGGCTAGGAACAGCCGGTAACATTGGGAAACATGAGTACAAACTCCTCTCAATCTAATTTCAATAATTTTAAAATAATGAGCCTTAACATACAATGCATTAAAAATAAAATATTAGAACTTGAGATTGCAGCCAGTGAAGCTAGTATAGATTGTATTTGCATTCAAGAACATTGGTGCATGAGTTATGAACTAGAAAATATTTGCATTTCCCCATACAAATTAGCAAGCCATTTTTGCAGGAAGGAAACAAGACATGGCGGTGTTTGCATTTATGTAAAACCTGGAGTAAAGGTTAAAAATATGACTGTAACTGAATCCATGAATGAAGAAAAACATTTTGAGGCTGCAGCAATACAGTTGAATATGCAAAAGAGTAAATTAATAATAATGTCAGTGTACAGATCACCATGTGGTGATCCTGAAATTTTTAGAAATAAGTTAGAGGCATTGCTCAAAATATTACATCATCAACAATAATATCAACAATAATTATAAGTGGAGATTTTAATGTCAACTTATTGACTGAAGGTGCATCCAAAGATCATTTCCTGAATGTTTTACATAGCTTCAATTTGCATCCACATATAACTAACCCTACAAGAATAACAAACTCTTCAAAAAGTCTCATAGATAATATCTTCACAAATATAGATGCCATAGATATAGATGTAATAAATGTTGACCTAGGAATATCTGATCACAACGCACTTATCCTTAAATTTCCCATGGCCCCTGTGACCAAAAATAGTTCATACCAAATGTACAAAAGGACCTTCTCCACAAATAGTTGCAGTCACTTCATAAATACACTGACTAACCAATCATGGGCAGAAGTACTGTTACAAACTAGCACAAACACTGCATATAATGTTTTTTCTTCCCTGTTTATGTTGAATTTTGAAATGTGTTTTCCTAAGAAACTTGTCAAAACACACACATATGGGCATACACATGTTAACTCCTGGGTCACAACAGGTATTAGAAATTCCTCCAGGACCATGAAAATGCTTAACTATGGACTGAAAAGTTGGACTGACCCCAAGTTTAAAGAATATGTAACAAATTACAAAAAAATATATAGAAAAGGAATTACAAAAGCAAAATTACTAAGTAATGATAAATTAATAAGAAAATCAGGCAATAAATCAAAAACTATTTGGGAAATTGTGAAAAGGGAAACAGGTAAGGGCCTCAAGGATCAGGAAATAGTACTCAAAAATAGTGAAAATATTGAATTAAAAGATGAAACTCCGGCAAATTACATTAATAATTACTTTTTACGTGTACCAGTGTCATTAAGTAAAAACTTTACTAAACATGAGAAATTAACAGCCCCAAAAGTAGACAGTAGTATGTTGTTAACTCCCATAAATGATAATGAAATATTAAAGGTGATAAAGAGTCTAAAATCAAAAATGTCTGCAGGTGTGGATGAAGTGCCTGTGTCAATAATAAAAAAAGTTGCCCAACAAATTATAAAGCCCCTGGTACATATTGCCAATTTGTCTTTCAGCGAAGGTGTGTTTCCTGAGAGGTTGAAAATCTCTAAGGTTAGACCTCTGTTTAAAAAAGGAGATCCATACAAGGTAGAAAATTATAGACCAATATCCCTTCTCCAATCATTTTCAAAAATTCTAGAGAAATTAATGAAAACCAGACTCATAAATTACTTAGATGCTCACAAACTTCTAAACTGCAATCAACATGGCTTTCGCTCAGGCCACAGCACAGAATCAGCTATCCATGTCTATACCAAAGAGATTGTCAGGAGCCTCGACACTAAAAAATGTATAGTGGGAATTAACTTAGATTTATCTAAAGCTTTTGATACAGTAAATCACAAAATTCTGTTAAACAAGATGGAGGCAATAGGTGTAAGGGGAGTTGTGAAGCAGTGGTTTGAATCTTACCTTCAAGATAGAACTCAGGTGGTAGAAATCATCGCAGAGCATAAAATCAGAAAATCAAGTGGGTCTCAGATGCAAAGAAATTGGAAATAGGTGCCCCACAGGGCAGTGTTCTCGGTCCTTTATTATTCTTGCTTTATATAAATGACATAAAAAATCCTAATATTTCTACCAAAATAATGTTGTTCGCAGATGACACTAGCATAATTATAAGTGATGATAAAAAATCATTAACCACCACAACTGATATAGTCCTGAAATACATTCAACATTGGTTTAATGCTAATGAGTTAACACTTAATCTAAGTAAAACAAATTATATACAGCATGGCAAAGCAACTCAAGATATGGACCTCCAGTTAAAACTAATGGATAAGAAGATAGAGAGTGTACAATCCGCAAAGTTTTTGGGCATGCACATTAATCAAAACTTAAGCTGGAAAGACCATCTCAAGTACTTATTCCACAGGCTCAATTCGGCATGTTTTGCATTGAGGATATTATCTAGAGTATGCAGCACAGACTGTACTAGACTAGTGTATTTTGCTTACTTTCAGTCCATCGTGTCTTATGGCATAGTGTTCTGGGGCAAAACTAAATCAAGCTTAACAGATATCTTCAAATTTCAGAAAAGAGCTGTACGAATCATAACACATAACTCTCCAAGAACTCATTGTAGGCCCCTTTTCAAAGAACTGCAAATACTCACAATACCATCACTGTATATTTTTAAAAGCATTCTGTGTACAAGAGCACATATGAAAAATCTACGTACAAATGAGGACTGCCATAATTATAATACTAGAACTCGTAAGAATTTGTATGTAGAAAGGGTAAGGACAACACAAACCCAAAAGCACGTAAGTTATTTTGGAATAAAACTCTACAATGCTCTGCCAGTGTACATGAAGGTAATAATAGATGAAGTAAAATTTAAGACTGAACTTAAAAATTACCTTTTAAGGAAAACTTTCTATGACGTAGATGAGTACTTTGATTGTGTGTAAATTTATTGCCAAAAATTTTAATTTGTATGTCTAAACTTGTACTTTTAAAAAATGTCTTGAAAGTGATATTCCATTATTATGTCTGTAGTACTTGTACTAGTATGATAACTTTGTTGTGACAATTCCTACATCATGTAAATGATAAACAGGAAGATAATAAAATGAAATGAAATGAAAATGAAATGAAAATTTCAGGATGAAAAGATAATTTTTATTTTTTATTTTTATACTTCAATAGTCTGTAAATGGGGACAAAATTTATATCTTGTGACAATAGAAGCAGACTGTCATTAATTTGAATTAAAAAATAATGAAGGACACAACCAGCAATCAGATGGTGCTCCATGCCTGATTTTTTCAGTGTGTCTACTGCTGGACAACAAAATGGTTCAAATGGCTCTGAGCACTATGGGACTTAACTTCTGAGGTCATCAGTCCCCTAGAACTTAGAACTACTTAAACCTAACTAACCTAAGGACATCACACACATCCATGCCCGAGGCAGGATTTGAACCTGTGACCGTAGCGGTCGCGCAGTTTCAGACTGCAGCACCTAGAACCGCTTGGCCACTCCGGCCGGCTGCTGGACAACACTCTCGGAACTTATGCAAATTGTTTGCTATTGGAATGGTTATTTAAAACCAGTGAATATCCTGTGTTGACTATTGAACAATAATCATATGAAACTATACGATTCCAGAGATCTTCTCAAGTCTCAAAACATCTATGATGTGCATATACAGAGTGAAGCGACAAATGAAAATTTGTACCAAGGCTGGGATTCAAACCCAGGTCCCCTGTTCATTAGGGAGATGTGCTAACCACTATGCCACCCTGCCACAGTGGCTGTGCTCAACTGCACAGACTACCCTGGCATGCCTCCCTGCTAATCCCAAATTCCCATTCATGCCTCTCATAAACTAGAACATCAGTACAGAGGCTCTCCAACTGTATTAGAATAGCTTCTCAGCATCAAATGGAATGGGGGATCCTGTCTGAAAGCCTCTGCAATGCTGTTCGAATTTAGGGGAAATACCGAGTGGGCTGAGGCATGAATGGGAATTTGGGCTGAGCAGGGAGCAGTGCTAGGGTAGTCTGTGCAGTTGTTCAAGGCCAGTATGCCAGAATGGTGCAGCAGTTAGCACATTTGCCTAGTGAGCAGGTGACCCGGGTTTGAATCGCAGCCTTGGTATAAACTTTCACTCATTGCTTGTCTGCATATGTACATAATTATTGAATAATACTCTAATTTTTTACAAGAATATCATGTTTCAGACATTCATAAGTCGTAGATAAGGCACAAAATCTTACCAGTGCTACTAATTTTGCATATCGAGGTGAATATAGCCTATTCAGTTGTCAGTCCTTTTAAACAATTTTTCACTGAGTAAAGTTTGCTAAGCGAGCAATAAGCATGTTGGGAATTGCTAGGTGAAACAGGAAAAACAAACAAATGAATCAGAGAAAAGTTTGAAATACAAGATGAAACTGTTGCTGAAATGAAAATAAAACATATGGTGTACAGTCAGGCAAATGGACCAAAGAAATACTGCAGTTAGCTGAAATTCAAGACAAGAGAAAAGTCAGAGAAGAGGATCTAATGGACAGTGGGCAAATAACACTAAAAAATATGCAGGAGCAAGAAGGATGCATATGAAGGCCCCAGTGCACAGAGGGGTAGAGAGAAGACTTTTATTCAGCAGTGAATTTCAAATTGCTATGGATAATGATGGTAAATTTACTGATGAAGGATTTTTGTGATTGTTTTAGTACAAGCGTTTCAAATTAGTGTATGAATATATCATAGAATTTGCTATATTTTATATCCATTCTCATGTGGTGAAAGGTTGGTTACTGATCAACAGTAATTAAATGCTAGGCTTTATTCCTCCATGCTTGGTATTCATATTTAAATGATGAACTGATATTTACAAATTTATTTTATACCTGCAATATTTGTAGGCAGCAGTTCAATTTTTTGAAAAGAGAGAGGAAAGGGGGAGGGAAGGAGGGAGAGGGGGGAGGGAGGGTGGGGAGGGGGAGGGAGGGAGGGAGGGAGGGAGGGGAGGGGGAGAGGGGAGGGAGGGGGAGGGGGGAGGGGGGAGGGAGGGGGAGAGGGGAGGGATGGGGAGAGGGGAAAGGGGAGAGGGGGGAAAGAGAGAGAGAGAGAGAGAGAGAGAGGGAGGGAGAGTGATTTTTTTGGGGGGGGGGGAGTGAGGGATGGAGGGTGGGTCACTTTTTGGCTTCTAATATTTTGCTGTTAAATTTAATCTCCTTTCTTTTTCCACATGTTTCAGGCTTAATATTTTCAGTTATGTCAACTTATTTAATATTGATGGTCTGAAACTTGAAAGGGTTGCTGCTCGCATATCAGTGATTCTTACGTGTGCCATTGTCCATCCTCAAATTAGATGTTGCTTTCAATCTTTTGGCATCGGGATGTACACTATGACTTGTAAAACTTAACCTGCTTATGGAATCAAATTTGTGTTTCATCCAGAAATAAGACAAGAATCCGAAAATTAACTCCACGTCTGACTAGAATCAACCATAGCACTTCACAACAGAACCAGACTCAACAACCCTCAGAAAGTAACAAAAAGACTACTATAATACCAAGACCAATAACAATAACTACAAAGACTTCAAGGGTTCAACATCAGTTTCAAGGAGTTACATACAGAAGCACATATTTCAATAAATTGCCGTAATATATTAAAATTCTTGTAGGAAATAGAGCATAGTTGAAAAGTGAATTAAAGAACTTTCAGCTGACAAACTCGCTTTCTTAAAAGCAATGTGAAATTAATGAAGTGGTACATACAGATATTATCTATGAAGTGTGATGTCATTAACCAACGTGAAAACAATGGAAGTTGTGAAATAAACCATCTTCAGTGTATCACAGTACTGTGGGCATTATACACATAATGAATGCAATTGCACTGAGCTTCTGCAGTGGGAATAAATATATATCTTGTAATTACCTTAGCGTCAATCCCCATTTCCTTACTTCATAACTGTTACCCATTAGGAGGGCACTTTTAGAACTGGCCTATACTGAATTAACAGTTATATACTAGATTATTCCGCATCCCTGATGGTTTCCCGTCATTAACAGACCTATAGAAAATCCTATAAGATTGTATGCCAAACAACAATCACTGAAATACACACATAATTTTCAGTGTTTAAGAATAGTGGTCTTCATCTGCTCGCAGCTCTGTTTATATGAGATAGCTAACTTTACTCACAGTCAATAGTGTTTGGACGATTTTGCACAAGAAATTGTAATGATGTGGAATCAGTAATTTACATCAACATTACAAATTAATTCTTAAATATGGCTTAATGTTGAATATATTGAGATTTTTTTAAATATACAGATGTGAGTTATCAATTCCTACGCAACAACTTTTATCAATTATAATAACAGAAATTCTTCCACAGAACAGGAAGAGTTGTCGTGGAGACACTTTTTCAGTCCCTTTTCAAATTTTACTTTGATGTCTGTCAGACATTTTATGTCACTGGATAGTCATCATACTGTGCATCCCTTTTTGTACTAAAGACAACTACAATGTAGAGTAATTAATGACATTTTTCTTTCTATTATTGTAATTACATATTGGGTGTTTGTAATTCAAGTGCAGCTACTAACCGGAGGTCCAGTGTTGGTTGTTGTTATTATATGATATTCTAATTCGTTAAAGCAGACCCAATTTATGCTAGTAAAAAAAAATTTGTTCTAGGTTTGGTCACCAGGTTGAAAATACGGCACTGTGAATACAAGAAAGAGATACCAAAAAGTTTCCATATGGATTGGGTCACATAAGTGTGAAATGCATAATGCTGATTTTATTATTAATTGATGTTTACACTGTTCCAGCACCGGGAATGTTGACGAGATGCTGTACAGTGCCAGATTTGCACCTGGTGGCCAAAATTTTAACTATTTTTTTTTCCAGCATAAATCAGCTCAGCATTAACGCATTAGCATATGCGACCACTTTCAGATTTTTTTACAACAACCAAGATACAGAAGAAGCTGACTCAGTCAATTCTTAGGATCAAATCTGTATAAAAATTTGAGATGGCAGGTACACATTTGTGTACCTAGCAAGGAAAGTGAGGAACATTTTGAAAGCAAATACTATCCAATGTAACTGACATGGACACACAAAAAATAGCATATACAAGCTACTTTAAATCCATGGTAGGTATTGCACTGTTTTCTGTGGTAACTCGACAGACATAGTGCCGTCTCTTCTGTGTGTGTGTGTGTGTGTGTGTGTGTGTGTGTGTGTGTGTGTGAAATTACTATCTTTTTGTCTACCAGACATGAATTATTTGAGGGTAACCATTTTGTTCATTCACATGATACAAGAAACCAAGAAAATTTTATGGTACCCACCCACTGCCTCAAATTGTATGCACAGGGGTCTCTATACAAGGGATTGAAAATTTATAATAAATTAAAAGGGAACAAGATAATGTAGATGAATTTAGGTCCATTTAAAAGAAAGCTATATGAAGCTCTGACACTGAAATGTTATTACTCAGGGAACGAATTCATGCAATATTAACTGGGTATGTTACATACCCTATTCCTATTTGACATTGATACACAACATTTAAAGCTACCTCAAGTGGTGATATACCTGAGACTTGTTGTCTATTGTCATAATATGTATTGTGTGTCACGACATTTCACCATTATCTCATATATCTCAGGTGCTGATTTCACTAGAAAAAAATCAAACTCACAGTGATGGATATTATTAGAAAAGCATGCAAAAATAAATAGTCCATTCGAGGAATATCATTTGAAGGGGAATTGGGCAAATTTAGATAATTGCCATTATCTGTTTTGGTTCAGACATAGTGATATTATGTTCATCACAAGGCTGCTGTTAGTACAATTACAACAGCACTGCTTACAGCTAAATTGTTGCAATTATCAAAATATTTGTTGATTCTATTGTCTGGTCACCTATGGTAGTGAGATTTTGATCAAGCATTTTGTTCTTTACTCTCAACCTTGGATTGAAAGTTAGTATCTCTTTATTCTTTTATCATTTGCACCATATGCTGTTTCTCTCCCTCTACTTGACAAAGATAAGTGAAACAAGAACCAAGACAGAACAATTTCTTTCATTTAAATGTTTCTCTCTTTCTCGTAACTAATTCACCCCTGACATTTTGCTCTGGCTTTAATTTTTGTAGTTCATTTTAAATTTTCCTTTAGGTGTGAATGGTTCAGTTTCCCAAGGAAATCACTTCCACAACTGTAAAACTTCACTGTCAATTGTAAATAAGGTACAGGTTTGTAATCAAATACATCAACAAACAAATTTTCAAAGTTTTGCACAAAATTCGAGATATTCTTTTCAATGAAGCCTGTTTCTCCTGTTCACCTATGTTTGATATGACAACAAACAATATTGCTTTTCTTCAAATCCTTATTTACAGTCATTCATTTCTTACATAATCATGCCCCTAGTTAAATCATGGTTTTAGTAATTTAATTTCTTTTTTTGCATACAGAATTTTTATTGTTTTTGAACACATAGTTAAAAATCAGTAAAGACTGACGTAGAGACTGGAAAAAGCCTCAATTGTACATTACAGGCTTTCGCAACTGGGTTTACATACCTGGTGACATTGAGTTTCTGGAAATTAGACACACAGTCCAACACAATTTTTTTGGGTGTGACATTTTGTCTCCTACCATGGGGAAACATCTACAGAGCTAATAGAGATATCAGGAGTTGATTCTCCAGTGCAAATTACTTTAAGAAGTGAATTCATGTATACTGTACTTTTTTACAGGCTTAAACTGCAAAACTTTATTTGTAACCATATAGCACTCAAGTCGTGAAGTCATTTGCTTCTTGCTAAAGATTTCCGAGTTAAAGTGATGTATATTATGGAGCTTTATGACAAAGGCATTAGTGGTATTTGCTTTATTTAGCACTAAGTACACATACCTTGTCTAATTTCAGTCCTCCTCCTTTTCCGTTAAAGGCGTTTTTGTGTTTCTGAATTTCTACACTCTATACAAACAGCTTAACATGGCAGTGCTTTGACCTCAAAGTTTTGGTATCAGAGAATCAATTTTGGTGATTCCCTGGTTGCACTACATAGATTTCTACTATGAATTTATCCACAATGCTTAGATAACAACTGCTCTTGTCTTCTTTAAGCCTTTTGTACTGTAGTTGCTATGCACACATGACTGCATGTGCAAGGGATTTTGGGGAGTGGGGTTTTCTCTTTTGGTCCAACCTATTTATCACTTTGTCAGAGTACACATATCTTTTGAAAGTATCTCTGAATTGATTCAGTTCTTCCTCCAAGTACTGTGGCGCACAGATTCTTTTCTTTTATGCTAGTCCACCAATGTCTTAATCATGACCTTTTTCTGCATGGTCTGGTGGTTGAATGTTTTATGAAGGTACCTACCCAAATGAGTGGATTTTCTATAGACTATGCCCTAAAGTTTTAGCTCTCTCTTTGTGCTTTTGTACTATAGATTGTAATTTCTTGTGTGTTTGTGTATTTATGAGGTGTAGACATCTGTTTAGTAACTGTGTAGTGTAGATTTAGACTGTCTGCAGCATGACTGTAAGGCTTGTGACCACTGTGGCCAGATCAGTGTGGAGCCCACCTCTGTTCGAATAGTGCCAGCCATTTAGATTGTTTGTTCATTAAATTATGAGCATCTAGTAGGAGCGAGCTACTTTTTTAAACTTAATCTCTGTGCTTCTGAAGTTTAATCTTAATTTCTTTTGTTTGTGTAATGTAAGTTTACAGTGTCGTCAGTATGGACAGGGTCTATGAATGCTGTGTTTGCATGGAGACCCTTCACTCACAGCTCCAGACAGTTCTGGCTTTACTCGTGCAGCTTGAGGCAGTTGCCAATGAAAATCACTGTGGATGGATGGATGGATGGATGGATGGCTGGATGGACGGGTGGGTGGGTGGATGTCGGGATCTGAGGGATACCCAGTGACCCCATGTGACCCCTGATCAGTTCACTGCTTAAAGATACGGCTGCCAAGCAGGAGAAAATCCTTGTCTGCACTCCGTATGCAATAGAGTGCTGTAATGCTCTATGTTTGACCAGTTACAGCTTGCCTACTGAAGGGGTGACTGAGCTACTAGTGGCCAGCCCAACATTACTCCACTCAGCTGCAAACTTGTAGCGTGTCTGTTGTCCAGACTCTGGAAGTGCAAATACCTGAGCGTGACTGGTCCGCGCTCACACCTCAACTCACCTCACTTTGATTGGCCATACTGCAAAATCCAGTGCCTCACTTTCTCTCCCACTGTCTCTCTCTTATACAAATACCTGGTTAACATCATACAGCATGGGGAAAATAATTTGATACGTCAGAACAATCACAGAGAAAAGATAAGACTCACTTCCACACAGAAGATTTAATCTGCCTGCCAGTAACTGCAAGAGAAGAAAATTTTTAGGTTACTTTTGATCAGCAGCAGATCACATGTGCATCCTGGATTTAATTTATTGCGACACTTTGTTAATAACATGCCAGCTTTACTAAGGTGCATTCAATAGGTGCACCTGTTGCTATGATACACACTGCAACCACCCATAGTAGGGTCTTTCCAGGTCCGTTCTACCATTTTAAGATTCATCATCGTTGGGGTGAATTAAATGCGGAGATCTACTTAATCTTTGCATAAGGTTCGTTATTCTTTCAGTCCCTGAAATGATTTTTCTTTCTGAGCGAAAATAACACCACAATCAAAGGCTCTACATCAGGGATATCCAACGTATTTTACCGACTGCCCACTTTTCTATCTCTCGTAGCAGTGAAATTTTCTAATCATTCATTGCTTCCACTTTAATACTGATTTATAAAGTAGGAAAGTAACTTCACTTCATAAAACTCGTAATGAACGGTTACAGCGTGTCAAAGCATATAACAACAATTATTTACAAAAAATTTAATGTAAAAATTTTATGAAAATCTAAGGAAAATGTTTTTAAAATCCCAATTTCCTACTGCACACCTTGACAACTGGAAAGCCTAATAGTGGGTGGTGGTGGCCTGGTTGACTATCACTGCTCTACATTATTAAACAGGAGAGAGAGAGAGAGAGAGAGAGAGAGAGAGAGAGAGAGAGAGAGAGAACTGAAGTGGAGAGTATGAACAGAAAATATTTTTTAAATGAGGAAATACTAAATGAATTATGATACTTCCATTTGGCTATAAAACACTACACATTAACTATACAAAAATGATTATTTAAAGATTGCAAGTCGTACCTGAATAACCTACAAAAATTTATTGCACACAGCTAAGAATTTCCTACTTTTCATGTGGAGATCACAGGAAGGATACCAAAGGAACATAGCAGTTTTATGTTTGGAAGTAATTACAACCTTCTCACACAGAAAAGTTGGAACTCAATTCTCAATCCCTTGTACCTCCAGTTAAAAATCATATCTGTTAGTATACTTCAATTAAGCTGGTTAATTACAAAGCTACCCTTTACTTGTATTGTAAGGAAACATTACTTGCAACAGCAGTAGTTAAGTATACCAGCAGCAAAACACAATCAATATCTCCAGCGTGTGATGACAATGGTAATGTTACCAATGACACTGCCACTAAAGTGGAGTTACTAAACACAGTTTTCTAAAATTCCTTCACCAAAGAAGATGCACCAAACATTCCATGATCCAGATAAACAATGGCTGTGAACAACAGTAATTTGGAGGTAAATACTCTCAGGGTAGCGAAGTTATTTACATCACTTAATAGTGGCAAGTCTTCTGGTTCAGATCGTATAACAAATGGGGTCTTTTCGAAGTCTGCTGATGAAATAGCTCCATTTTTAGCAATTATATACAAATGTTCACTAGATGAAAGATCCAAACCTAAAGCCTGGGAAGCCAGGTCACACCAATACACAAGGATAGGAATTCAATCTGCTAAATTACAGCCCTGTATCAAAGACAAGTTTGCAGGAGGATTTTTTAATATTACAAAATACTTCAAAGAACACAATATGTTGAAATATAACCAGCATGGATTAAGAAAACATTGTTCTTGTGAAACACAATGGCTCTTTATTCATGCAAAGTATTCAGTGTTATCAACATGGGATCTCAAGTTGATTCCATATTTTTGAATTTCCAGAAGGCTTCCAATTTGTTCTCCACAACTGGCTTCTAATCAAACTGCATGCCTATGGAGCATCATCTCAGTTGTGTGACTTGATTTGTGATTTCCTATAGGAAATGTTGCAGTTTATAGTAACTGACTGGAAGTCCTCTAGTGAAACTGAAGTGATATCTACTATTTGCAGATAATTCTGTTTCTCACCATCCAGTAGTAACGTCATCAGAGGGTCATTGCAAATTGAAAAATGATTTAGAAAAAATATCCCCACGCTGCTAAAAGTGGCAGTTGATCCTAAACAATAAAAAAAAGTGTGAGCTGTTCCAAATGAGTATTAAGGAAAAAATCCATTAAATTTCAGTTACAGGATAAATAACACAAATTTAAAGGTTGTAGATTCAACTACATACCTAGGGATTACAATTACAGATGAATTAAAGCCAAAACATCACATAAAATACATTGTAGGGAAGGTGAACCACAGAGTTAGTATTACTTGCAAAACACTTAGAAGATTCAACAAATCTACTAAAAGAGACTACCAACACTACACTTGTTTGTCCTCTTCTGCAGTATTGCTGCACTGTATAGAATCCCTACCAGGCAGAACTAACAGAGAAAATCAAGAAAGCGCAAAGAAGGGCAGCTTGTTTTGTATTACCGTAAAATAGGGGTGAGAGTATCATAGATATGAAAAGTGAGTTGACATGAAAATAAAGGCTTTTTAGTTGCAGTGGCATCTTTTCACAAAATTTCAGCCACCAACTTCCCCCCCCCCCCCTCCCCCCCCCCCCTCCCCTGAATGCAAAATTATTTTGTTGACTCCCGCCATGGGAACTGTAGAAATTTTACAGGCATGGCAAGCTTCTAAAATTACTTTTTATTTAATTTTTTATTTTTTTAAATAAATGATTTGGTCAGTTTCAGATGTATCATAAGATATATACTCTATAGATGGCACAAAAAACTTATTATATCCCAGGCAAGTGATGGTTATCTTCTGAATGTATGAATAAAAACTCTGAACTCCAGATTCCATTTGGGAAGAGGGGAGGGGAAGTGTTACTAGTGCTCCCTCTTGTGGATACTTATGTCTCTGACCTGAATAGGGAGCAATGCCTATTGTAATAAAATAAAATAAAATCAATCACAACTTGCACAGAAAGATTTACATGTCCAAATTTTCTATTGCTATTTGAGAGTGGAATGGTTGTCAAATAGTTTGGGAGTGATGCTATGAACCCTCTGCCAGACACAAGAGTAGTCAAGTAGATGCAGAAGCACCTATACATCAAAAAATGGAATCTGCTCCCTTCGCTTTCCCTCATTTTGCATTATGAACTGTGTGCTTGGATAAATATCATTAAATTTATTTTATCTTGGGCCTGCAGCAAGATAGATGTCTTGCAATGACTAATGAAAAATAGGAAACAGTAATGTACCAAGAGTACTGCTGTAATTGTCAACTGCTATATGAAAACATTGATGTCAACATATCATAACAGATACAGTTGATTCTTGGCCATCCAAAGAGCTGCTTCTTTCAAGTTTTCCATATGAAAATTCACTAGAACTAAACTGAATGGTTTCCCCACAGACATGCCATCAGGTTGCTCATAGAGTTTGTTGTCCCCTCAAAGTAAGTTTATGTGACACAGTGATGAGAGTCATTTGCAATATATTT